>NC_059210.1:17100871-19540175 GCF_020615455.1 Coregonus clupeaformis | reverse complement strand
GACTTCCAGCTGACAGTTGAAGCTTTGCATTTTAAATTTGCATTTTTAAATTTAATTATGGCATGATTTTTCCTAGTAGTGTAGTAAAATAATAATATTTTTAATTTGATCTCGCTTCGTTTTCTCTTTGGACTTTCAATATGAATTATGAATAAAAATATCCTCCATATAAACACTTAATTCAACCCTGCATTTCAGTTTAACAACAATAAAATGTACAGTGGGGAAAAAAAGTATTTAGTCAGCCACCAATTGTGCAAGTTCTCCCACTTAAAAAGATGAGAGAGGCCTGTAATTTTCATCATAGGTACACGTCAACTATGACAGACAAATTGAGAAATAATAATAATAATAATAATAATAATAATAATAATATGCCATTTAGCAGACACTTTTATCCAAAGCGACTTACAGTCATAAAATCACATTGTAGGATTTTTTATGAATTTATTTGTTAATTATGGTGGAAAATAAGTATTTGGTCAATAACAAAAGTTTCTCAATACTTTGTTATATACCCTTTGTTGGCAATGACACAGGTCAAACGTTTTCTGTAAGTCTTCACAAGGTTTTCACACACTGTTGCTGGTATTTTGGCCCATTCCTCCATGCAGATCTCCTCTAGAGCAGTGATGTTTTGGGGCTGTTGCTGGGCAACACGGACATTCAACTCCCTCCAAAGATTTTCTATGGGGTTGAGATCTGGAGACTGGCTAGGCCACTCCAGGACCTTGAAATGCTTCTTACGAAGCCACTCCTTCGTTGCCTGGGCGGTGTGTTTGGGATAATTGTTATGCTGAAAGACCCAGCCACGTTTCATCTTCAATGCCCTTGCTGATGGAAGGAGGTTTTCACTCAAAATCTCAAGATACATGGCCCCATTCATTCTTTCCTTTACACGGATCAGTCGTCCTGGTCCCTTTGCAGAAAAACAGCCCCAAAGCATGATGTTTCCACCCCCCATGCTTCACAGTAGGTATGGCGTTCTTTGGATGCAACTCAGCATTCTTTGTCCTCCAAACACGACGAGTTGAGTTTTTACCAAAAAGTTATATTTTGGTTTCATCTGACCATATGACATTCTCCCAATCCTCTTCTGGATCATCCAAATGCACTCTAGCAAACTTCAGACGGGTCTGGACATGTACTGGCTTAAGCAGGGGGACACGTCTGGCACTGCAGGATTTGAGTCCCTGGCAGCGTAGTGTGTTACTGATGGTAGGCTTTGTTACTTTGGTCCCAGCTCTCTGCAGGTCATTCACTAGGTCCCCCCGTGTGGTTCTGGGATTTTTGCTCACCGTTCTTGTGATCATTTTGACCCCACGGGGTGAGATCTTGCGTGGAGCCCCAGATCGAGGGAGATTATCAGTGGTCTTGTATGTCTTCCATTTCCTAATAATTGCTCCCACAGTTGATTTCTTCAAACCAAGCTGCTTACCTATTGCAGATTCAGTCTTCCCAGCCTGGTGCAGGTCTACAATTTATTTTCTGGTGTCCTTTGACAGCTCTTTGGTCTTGGCCATAGTGGAGTTTGGAGTGTGATTGTTTGAGGTTGTGGACAGGTGTCTTTTATACTGATAACAAGTTCAAACAGGTGCCATTAATACAGGTAACGAGTGGAGGACAGAGGAGCCTCTTAAAGAAGAAGTTACAGGTCTGTGAGAGCCAGAAATCTTGCTTGTTTGTAGGTGACCAAATACTTATTTTCCACCATAATTTGCAAATAAATTCATTAAAAATCCTACAATGTGATTTTTTTTCTCAATTTGTCTTTCATAGTTGACGTGTACCTATGATGAAAATTACAGGCCTCTCTCATCTTTTTAAGTGGGAGAACTTGCACAATTAGTGGCTGACTAAATACTTGTTTTCCCCACTGTACATTAACAAGTACAAAGACAGTGTGTACTTTGTGCCATTTGGCTGAAAAACAGTTGAGTAGAGCAGCAACTTTAACATCAACAGTTGAACAGTATTCAACATGGACCTAACATGACATATTCTCATTGTGGACTATGCTCTAACAGAGTGAGCCATCAGAATCCACCACTCCTTTTTGGATCTTCAGTTACACATACAACATCAGCTCATTTTTAAGAGTCTGCAGCTTGGGTGACAGTTTAGAGTCATCAAGACCAAGTAAGATGTTCTGTGTGAACTCAAAAGTGTTTGTCAGTCCCTTGGGATAGCTGAGATGTAGTGCATAAATCAGGCCGAACATTACCAGGAAGGCATCAGCAAGCCTGGGGAGATTGACAACCACATCACCCTCTAGGACGACAGAGACTCTCACTGGGTGGTAGTGAACTGGGCTTGTGGCATCATCACTGACTGTTGGAAGGAGGACCACTGATGCATCCCCCAGGTCTGGCTCATCCAAATCATCCTTAAAAAAATGAAAGGGAGATCATATACTAATCACATTTACTGAAACTATGGCTGTGGCAATTTTGATTACAGTTAGATGTGGGGGTGGAACGGTACATGTATTTGTATTGAACCAAAACGGTACGGGCGTCTCGGTACGGTACATGAATTTACACGGAGAATACACGGTATAAAAATAAATAAAACTTGAGTGCAAATTAATTAATGTAATGCGGAACTACTGTTAGACACGCGGTTCTTTAGGGACACCTAATCTGTAGCCCTGCCCTTAGCTCTGAAGCTCCCGAGCCCCACCTACATGTCGAGTCAGTCAGTCCAGTCCAAATGAAGAGTCCACATGAAGCGAACTAGTCCCTTCCAAATACAACCAAACACGAACGTAGCTGTATCCCTTCTCGCCTCGACCACAAATGGCCTCCAGGCACGTTTGATTCGCTGTTTGCTCCGGTATTAGCTGTTAGCTCCGCCATTAGCTGTTAGCTTCGCTGTTAGCGTGTGAAGCTAACACCAAAACTCGTCAACTGCTCTGTGTAACCAAAGCTGCTCTTTTAACATCCCTGCTCTGTGCATTCACATATGAGAGCAGGGCTTGTCTCCCATATCACACTACTAGCTGATTGTCTTATTTTGTTTACAAGTTACAGATGGAGTCTGGAGATGATGCAGGGTACTTATTGTTTACTATTTACATCTTACTTTATACACTTCAAGCTGTTACAGCTAGCTCAGTGGACAGCCGAAGACATGCACAATAAAAAAAATTGCCTTCTGCATTTTTGTTTTGCTTTCCCCTCCATTGTACCAAACCGAACCGTGATGTCTGAACCGAGGTATGAACCGAACCGTGACTTCTGTGTACCGTTCCACCCCTAGTTGGATGTCATATAAATAACAATAAATACACAAGTCTGAAAGACTCCTGTTCATTCTGCTGCGTTGTGCTCTCGTTGCTGAGAAAGTGAGATTACTTTTATGTGTTCCACTGTGAGGCTAATGACGGCTACTTGATTTTCTTTGCAGTTGATTTTTTTTATGCCGTAATGGGCTCAAAATGACACTTCACACTTATAAACATCTTGCCAGAGGTTTGTAGTTGAAACACTGGTACATATACAGAAATTCTAGTGTGTTGGAAATGAAATGAAGATATGAATTTGTTAATTTACAGTACAATAGGCCTGATATCTCTTTACTGGGACTTACCACACATGTTCTGAAAAATCCAGAGACTTCCTCTAGTAGATAAACAGGAAGGGCATGGAGAACAGTGGTACGCCTTGTGTGGACATCATGTAATTCCTAAGAAGATTAAAATAGTGTTGTGACAAGTTTACTAATCAAACCCAATGGCAAACAGAACCAACTAATTATTAACTAATTAATTAATTAATTACCAATATCTGCACATAAATCCACTAATAACCTGCTGACTTGTCAGTATGGTACCGATGTGGATGTGATGAGGAGTCAGGCGCAGGACACAGAGGTTTAGTCCAACAAACTTTACTATTAGTAAAGTGTACAATAATCCATACACGACCTCGAAAATACAGAGGCGAGAAACAGTACGCAACATGCGTAAAACAAATACCATGAAGAGCGCAAAACACGCAGCTCAAAAGACACGCGGACAACAACACACAATATAACTAACACAAAACAGGGAACTTATAGGACACGTAATTAGGACACAAACAGACACAGGTGTACCAGACAGACCAAAGCAATCAACACACGAAACATACAACGGTGGCAGCTAGTATTCCGGGGACGGCGAACGCCGAAGCCTGCCCGAACCAGGAGGAGGAGCAGCCTCGGCCGAAACCGTGACAGTACCCCCCTTGACGCGCGGCTCCAGCCGTGCGCCGACCCCGGTCTCGGGACGGCCAGGAGGACGCAGACCCGGGCGTGTGGGATGCCCACGGTGGAACTCTGTCAGGAGGGATGGGTCGAGGATGTCCCTCCTAGGCACCCAGCACCGTTCCTCCGGACCGTACCCTCCCACTCCACGAGATACTGGAGACCACTCCTCCGGCGCCTCGAGTCCAATATAGTCCGGACCCTGTACGCCGGTGCCCCCTCGATGTCCAAAGGGGGGTGGAGGGGTCTCTCCTATCTCCTCCTCTTGGAGTGGACCAGCTACCACCGGCCTGAGAAGAGACACATGGAACGAGGGGTTAATATTTTTGTACTCAATAGGCAGTTGTAATCTGTAACACACCTCGTTCAATCTTCTCAGGACTTTGAAGGGCCCCACAAACCGCCGACCCAGCTTCCGGCAGGGCAGGCGGAGGGGCAGGTTTCGAGTCGAGAGCCAGACTCGATCTCCCGGTGCGTACACCGGCCCCTCACTGCGGTGGCGATCGGGCGCTCGCCTTCTGTTGACGGATGGCACGCTGCAGATGGACATGGGCAGCGTCCCACGTCTCTTCCGAGCGCCGAATCCACTCGTCCACCGCAGGGGCCTCGGTCTGGCTCTCGTGCCACGGTGCCAGGACCGGCTGATACCCTAAAATACACTGGAAAGGTGTTAATCCGGTGGAGGAGTGGCGGAGAGAGTTCTGGACCATCTCTGCCCAGGGGATATACCTCGACCACTCCTCCGGCCGGTCCCGGCAATAGGACCTCAAAAACCTATCCACATCCTGGTTCACACGTTCAACCTGCACATTGCTCTCTGGGTGGTACCCCGAGGTAAGGCTAACCGAGACCCCCAGGCGTTCCATGAAAGCCCCCCAGACTCTGGAGGTGAACTGGGGACCTCGGTCGGACACAATATCCTCGGGGACCCCATAGTGCCGGAACACGTGGGTAAAGAGGGCCTCGGCGGTCTGTAGGGCAGTAGGGAGACCCGGCAGTGGGAGGAGACGACAGGCCTTAGAAAACCGATCCACAACGACCAAAATGGTGGTATTACCCTGGGAAGGGGGTAGATCGGTCACAAAATCTACCGAGAGGTGGGACCATGGTCGTTGTGGAACGGGCAGAGGATGTAACTTACCCCTGGGCAAATGTCTAGGTGCCTTACACTGGGCACACACCGAGCAGGAGGAGACATAAACCCTCACATCCCTGGCTAACGTTGGCCACCAGTATTTCACGCTAAGGCAGTGCACCGTCCGACCAATACCAGGATGTCCAGAGGAGGGTGATGTATGAGCCCAAGAAATAAGCCGATCACGAACCTCGAGCGGAACGTACGTCCGCCCCACAGGACACTCGGGGAGTAGGGTCGGTACGCAGCGCCCGGGCTCGATTTCCGCATCGACCTCCCATACTACCGGAGCCACCAGACAAGACTCCGGCAGTGTGGAAGTAGGCTCAATGGACCTCTCCTCCGTGTCATACTGCCGGGACAGTGCATCTGCCTTACCGTTCTGGGACCCAGGGATGTATGTGATCTTAAAAACAAACCGGGTCAGGAACATGTTCCACCTAGCCTGACGAGGGTTCAATCTCCTAGCTGCCCGGATGTACTCCAGGTTACGGTGATCAGTCAGAATGAGAAAAGGGTGTTGAGCCCCCTCAAGCCAATGCCTCCACACCTTTAGGGCCTGGACTACAGCTAACAGCTCCCTGTCCCCAACGTCATAATTGCGCTCCGCCGAGCTGAGCTTCTTGGAGTAGAACGCACAGGGGCGGAGCTTAGGTGGCGTGCCGGACCGTTGTGACAGGACTGCCCCAATACCGGTCTCGGACGCGTCCACCTCTACTTGGAAAGGCAAAGAGGGATCCGGATGCGCCAGCACCGGGGCCGAGGCGAACAGGTTCTTCAGCTTGACAAATGCCCTGTCCGCCTCAGCTGACCACTGCAAGCGCACCGGACCCCCCTTTAGCAGGGACGTAATGGGAGCTGCAACCTGTCCAAAGCTCCGGATAAACCTCCGGTAGTAATTAGCAAAACCCAAGAACCGCTGCACCTCTTTTACGGTGGTTGGAGTTTGCCAATTACGCACAGCCGATACCCGATCTACCTCTATCTCCACGCCAGACGCGGACAACCGATAACCCAAAAAAGAGACGGACTCCTGGAAGAACAGGCATTTCTCTGCCTTGACATACAAGTCATGCTCCAACAGTCGTCTCAATACTCGGCGCACCTGGGCTACATGCTCGGCTCGTGTAGAAGAATACACTAGAATGTCGTCAATGTACACCACTACACCCTGCCCATGCATGTCCCGGAAAATCTCATCAACAAAGGATTGGAAGACTGAAGGAGCATTCATTAACCCGTACGGCATGACGAGATACTCGTAATGACCCGAGGTGGTGCTAAATGCTGTTTTCCATTCATCCCCCTCCCTAATGCGCACCAAATTGTACGCGCTCCTGAGATCCAACTTTGTGAAGAACCGCGCTCGCGTAATGACTCCGTCATCGCCGCAATCAGTGGAAGTGGGTAACTGTATTTTACTGTGATCTGATTGAGACTACGGTAATCAATACACGGGCGCAATCCCCCGTCCTTCTTCTTCACAAAGAAGAAACTCGAGGAGACCGGAGAAGTAGAGGGCCGTATGTATCCCTGTGCCAAGGACTCGGCTATGTAAGTCTCCATAGCCGCAGTTTCCTCTTGAGACAGGGGATACACATGACTCCTGGGAAAAGCTGCTCGGTCTGGAGATTTATCGCACAGTCCCCCTGTCTATGAGGAGGTAGCCGTGCTGCCCTCGATTTGCTAAACGCTAGTGCTAAATCCTCATACTGGGGGAATGCGCAGTGCGGGCACTTGGTTCGGACTCTCTACCGAGGTCGCCCCTATGGAAACACCTAGACATCTCCCTACACACTGGGCAGACCACTCCATAAGAGCCCTCTGTTGCCACGCTATGGTAGGATCGTGGGTGCTTAACCAGGGAAGCCCCAACACCACTGTGTACGCAGGAGAGTCAATCAGATAGAACTGAATGATTTCCTCATGACCCCCCTGTGTAGTGTTCGTCAGCGGTGCTGTGACATCCCTGATCAGACCCGACCCCAACGGCCGGCTGTCTAATGCATGGACAGGGAATGGAACTTCTACCGGCCGAAGGGTAATTCCTAACCTAGCACAAAATGCCCGATCAATAAAGTTCCCAGCTGCGCCTGAATCTACTAGCGCCTTATGCTGGGAATGAGGTGCCACCTGTGGAAAACGCACAGGAATACTCATGTGACCAACAGAGAGCTCTGGGTAAGTGGGGCGCCTACTCACCTGAAATGACTCCCCAGTGCGTGACCTGTTGTCCCCTCTCTCAGAAGACCCTCCCCAGCACCTGGCCGCGGTGTGTCCTCCACGGCCACAGTTGGTGCAGGGGGTGGCCCTCCTCGGGTTCTCCCTCCTCCTCTCTCTAGCGCCCAGCACCCCGAGCTCCAGGAATTGGCTCGGAGGTGCTGCAGGATGGAATGGACGACCCCCACTCGGGACGTCCGCGGGTGGCCAGCAGGGTGTCAAGCCGGATGGAGATGTCCACCAGCTGGTCGAAGCATAGGTTGGTGTCCCTGCAGGCCAGCTCACGACGAACGTCCTCTCGCAGGCTACACCGGTACTGGTCGATGAGGGCCCTCTCATTCCATCCCGCATCCGCAGCTAACGTCCGGAACTCCAGTGCGAACTCCGGTGCACCCCTCTTCTCCTGTCGGAGGTAGAACAGACGCTCCCCCGCCGCCTTCCCTTCAGGTGGGTGATCGAAGACTGCCCGGAAGCGGCGGGAGAACTCAGCGTAGGTGATGGTAGCTGCGTCTATTCTCCTCCATTCGGCGTTGGCCCATTCCAACGCCTTACCGGATAGACAGGAGATGAGGGCGGAGACGCTCTCGTATCCCGAGGGCGCTGGGTGTATAGTAGCCAGGTATAGTTCTATCTGCAGGAGGAACCCCTGACACCCGGCTGCAGAACCGTCATATGCCCTCGGGAGCGAGAGCCGAATACCACTGGGTTCCGGCGCTGAGAGAGGAGGATTGACCGGTGGCGATGGGATGGTGTATGTGGACGTGGGCACCTCTCCACTAGCCAACCGGTGCAGAGTGTTGGACACCTCGCCTAGAACGGCCTCCAGTTGCCGGATCATGGAGTCCTGCTGACTGAGCCGTTCTTCTAGTGACCAGGCTGTCATCGCTGATCCTGCTGACTCCATAAGTGGTGTGTTGTTCTGGCAGTATGGTACCGATGTGGATGTGATGAGGAGTCAGGCGCAGGACACAGAGGTTTAGTCCAACAAACTGTACTATTAGTAAAGTGTACAATAATCCATACACAACCTCGAAAATACAGAGGCGAGAAACAGTACGCAACATGCGTAAAACAAATACCATGAAGAGCGCAAAACACGCAGCTCAAAAGACACGCGGACAACAACACACAATATAACTAACACAAAACAGGGAACTTATAGGACACGTAATTAGGACACAAACAGACACAGGTGTACCAGACAGACCAAAGCAATCAACACACGAAACATACAACGGTGGCAGCTAGTATTCCGGGGACGGCGAACGCCGAAGCCTGCCCGAACCAGGAGGAGGAGCAGCCTCGGCCGAAACCGTGACATGACTGGTGCAATTGTGGAATTCAAAAGCTTATTTGAAGCATTAAACTCCCAACATTACACTAAGACTCTACCTGTGAAATGTATAATCACCTGTGTATCATGGACTTTGAAAATGTTTGCCAAAGCATCTGCAGTCTTTCCAGTTTTGGAAGCTTTCTGTCTAAATAAGGCCATCAAATGAGGAGTGTGGCGATCAAGCTCAGCATAGAAAGTGTTAGGTAGGTTCTGGTTAGTTATCCGTTGGAACTCTGCATATACAGTGGGGAGAACAAGTATTTGATACACTGCCGATTTTGCATGTTCTCCTACTTACAAAGCATGTAGAGGTCTGTAAGTTTTATCATAGGTACACTTCAACTGTGAGAGACGGAATCTAAAACAAAAATCCAGAAAATCACATTGTATGATTTTTAAGTAATTAATTTGCATTTATTGCATGACATAAGTATTTGATACATCAGAAAAGCAGAACTTAATATTTGGTACAGAAACCTTTGTTTGCAATTACAGAGATCATACGTTTCCTGTAGGTCTTGACCAGGTTTGCACACACTGCAGCAGGGATTTTGGCCCACTCCTCCATACAGACCTTCTCCAGATCCTTCAGGTTTTCGGGGCTGTCGCTGGGCAATACGGACTTTCAGCTCCCTCCAAAGATTTTCTATTGGGTTCAGGTCTGGAGACTGGCTAGGCCACTCCAGGACCTTGAGATGCCTCTTACGGAGCCACTCCTTAGTTGCCCTGGCTGTGTGTTTCGGGTCGTTGTCATGCTGGAAGACCCAGCCACGACCCATCTTCAATGCTCTTACTGAGGGAAGGAGGTTGTTGGCCAAGATCTCGCGATACATGGCCCCATCCATCCTCCCCTCAATACAGTGCAGTCGTCCTGTCCCCTTTGCAGAAAAGCATCCCCAAAGAATGATGTTTGTTGGTGTTCTTGGGGTTGTACTCATCCTTCTTCTTCCTCCAAACACGGCGAGTGGAGTTTAAACCAAAAAGCTATATTTTTGTCTCATCAGACCACATGACCTTCTCCCATTCCTCCTCTGGATCATCCAGATGGTCATTGGCAAACTTCAGACGGGCCTGGACATGCGCTGGCTTGAGCAGGGGGACCTTGCGTGCACTGCAGGATTTTAATCCATGACGGCGTAGTGTGTTACTAATGGTTTTCTTTGAGACTGTGGTCCCAGCTCTCTTCAGGTCATTGACCAGGTCCTGCCGTGTAGTTCTGGGCTGATCCCTCACCTTCCTCATGATCATTGATGCCCCACGAGGTGAGATCTTGCATGGAGCCCCAGACCGAGGGTGATTGACCGTCATCTTGAACGTCTTCCATTTTCTAATAATTGCGCCAACAGTTGTTGCCTTCTCACCAAGCTGCTTGCCTATTGTCCTGTAGCCCATCCCAGTCTTGTGCAGGTCTACAATTTTATCCCTGATGTCCTTACACAGCTCTCTGGTCTTGGCCATTGTGGAGAGGTTGGAGTCTGTTTGATTGAGTGTGTGGACAGGTGTCTTTTATACAGGTAACGAGTTCAAACAGGTGCAGTTAATACAGGTAATGAGTGGAGAACAGGAGGGCTTCTTAAAGAAAAACTAACAGGTCTGTGAGAGCCGGAATTCTTACTGGTTGGTAAGTGATCAAATACTTGCAAATTAATTACTTAAAAATCATACAATGTGATTTTCTGGATTTTTGTTTTAGATTCCGTCTCTCAGGAGTTGAAGTGTACCTATGATAAAAATTACAGACCTCTACACGCTTTGTAAGTAGGAAAACCTGCAAAATCGGCAGTTTATCAAATACTTGTTCTCCCCACTGTACCTCCATTGAGGAAAGGACAGTAACAGCAATTATTTATTTGATGATGAATGAAATTAGGCAACATTACACACAATGTGACATACAGTAGCAAAGATAAAAACAGAAAAAAGAACCTACAAAATGAATTTATTTATTAAATTGATGATGATTTTACCTCAGACTGCATATGAAGAGCAGGCCAGAGGTCCATTAGCTCTTTCACCGGTGGGCAGGACATTACAATAGTCTGTCGTCGCAAGGCAAACATGTTCTGCATCATCTTACTAATAAGGGGTAGGTTTCTCTCAGTCTTCTTTACTTCCTCAAGAATAGCCTGCCTCAAAAGGTCAAGACTTGAGGGATCCTCTCCTTGAGGAAAGTTAGGAAGAAAGTTGACCTCTGCACGCTTAGGCCTTTTGATGTTGGAGTGTGAAGGTTCATTCTCAGGGTTTTTTCTCAATCACTGCATCAACAGAGGCTGGACGGGAGCTGAGTTTTAATTTTCTAACACGGTCTGCCTCGATGACATGAAGGATCATGTTTTGTGGGGCTTCAGCTGCCATCACTTTAATAAATGAAAAGATTTGGAGGTTAAAAACACATCAGCACACAGACATTATAGTGCATTTATAAGGCTTTCTAAATGTTTACTATCATTAATGACAACCTCCAACGTGTTCAGCATTCATAATGCTTTATACCTTGTAGTGTCGAGTCAATGTTGCTAATTATGCTGTTAAACAAAGGAGTCCGCTTATACTGAACTTTGATCATAAGTTTTATTCATATCACAAGATTTCAGCATAAGTTTACAGATGTCACCTGGAGAACAGAGTCCCAAAATAATATGTCTGCTCTAATCTTCTTTGTTGCTAGCCCATACTTATAATCTTTCCCAAAATATGGGTGGCTCCCTCTACTGTCCAATCCTCTGTCTACAAAACACAGACTCCCTCTGTTCTATGGGGTGTCACTCTAAAACAACTCCCTCTGAAACTGAATAAACATCCTCTCAGGTTCCACTTGAAAACATTAGCAAAGTCATAATCTCCATACACTACATATTTCCCCCCTTCGAGACTAACTAAATGTCTCGAAAACAAAAAGAATAGGATTATGACAAGTAACAATCTCTCTTATTGAGTATCTTTAACAATAAACCCAAAACACTTTTCTCTGGAGTGTAAATACCTTTCTATGAAATATGAACAAATCTTTATGAAGTGTGAATACATTACTATGAAATACGAAAAACCTGTCTGGCAGCCTTCTTTCCAAATATCCATCCATCAATCAAGACAGTAAAATTCTCTCACGGCCCCTCTGCCCCAGGCAACCACCTAGGTACTCCAGATCAATTCATAAATCTTTATCAATGCATTTGAAACTATGATGCCATTAAATACACATGAAAGCCCCAGCAAACAAAATACTATCCAAAATGTCCACCTTCAGGCTGGTCGACCCATCGGACCCTACTGTGGATTATCTCTATCCCTGCCTAGACTCCATATCCCTAAGCTTCCACGAAATAAACAAAAACATCTAAGATCCCCACATGTATCCAATAACATCAAATATCATTCTACAAAAATTAATACAGAGAGAATATGACACAAATTATGTATTACACATGCAAATATGTCTATATTTCATTGCAGACACTGGAATGTAGTCCACTACACTTCATCTCCTCAGCAGTGTCAACTTCCAATGCATCTTCGATGATGGAATTGGAACATTTCCACACCTTCCTTGTTCCATCTCCTCCTTTCCCTTCATATTCTCCTTTCATATTGTCCTTTCATATTGTCCTTGTTTGAGTATTTCAATCTCTACATATTCCCCCAAATGCTTCTGGAAGAAAAGAAAAGACCAAACAGTATCTTTTGCAAAACAACACATTCAAATTAAAACATCAATATCAACTAAGAATATAAAAAATGATATAAAATGATATATGAATGAATCACATTATTCTATTTCCCCCCTTTGATTCATAACAAAATACTAAAATCACACTAATATTGAAAAACATTTGAAAAATAATCAAATAATCAAAAAGGATATTTATCCATCAATACTCCATCCAGTCCCACTTGTCCAACTTCATCCAGATCAGGAACAGTCAACAACGGCATCTGAGTGTTGTCTCCAGGCATCACAACTCCAACCCATCTCAATATCATAGCTTTCGCAAAGGTCAGCAACAAAGTACAAAAGCAAAACATCACACACAGTGCTATCAAAGCTGCTACTAAAATCTGAACCATCACTGCTCCCACTGGGCCTAACTGATCTTGCAACCAAGTCTTCGCTGACCATCCAGCTCCTTCAGATCTACCAAATGCATCCCTTATATTCTTCAATGCATCTATAACACTAGTGATATTATCTGAACTATCTGGAATCAAAGTATAACAATCATCCCCCGTCAAATTCATAGCCAAACATAAGCCACCTTGTTTTGCTAGAATATAGTCAAGAGCCATATCATGTTTCAACAGCGTCAGTCTGTGACTTCTTTGAGTATTCGACAGAAGGTTAAACCCTCTTATCGTTTCATTTGCAAAACCCTGCAAAGTATAGGTAATATTATCAATATGATCTGCCAAAAATTTTACACCATACCATGGAAAAATCCCCACTTCTCTCTTAGACTTATCCTCCAATGATAGGCTTCCCAGACTATGAAATTCCTCTAAAATTGGTGCTGGAGCTATCTGCTCCCTTGTAATCAAATTCGATATATTTATGGCTTTAATAACTATCAATGTTGAAAGAGTTAAATTGCTTCTCACTGTTGTTATAATAGGCTGAAGTGTTGATGTCCTTGTTGTTACTTCATCCATTCTCCCTAAGACTTTGAACTCCTGACTTGTATTTCCATCTATCACCACTAGTGTCACTACATTCACTCTCAGTCCTAACTCTAATCCCTCACTTTCAAACTGTTGATTATAAAAATACACTTATAATCACCTTGATCTTCCTGCTGGGAATTGTAAATATAGATACCGCAATCACCCTCAATTTTCATTCTTCTCTCATCATTCAGCAACGCATACTTTCTCAATGCCACTGCTCCTAACAGATTTAAACTCCTACCATATCCATCTTCCCACTGAACTCTAAATATTTCCTTCACCACTGTTCTCTCTCTCTTACTACTAACTAACATTGAAACTTAGCTTACTGTCCTAGAGTTCCTTCAACCCTAGTTTTCCTAACTTTTTTAATCTAATCTTTTCTCCTAACTTTTAAAAAACCATTCCACTGATTTATTCACAAAATCCCTTTACCACCAATTTTTAGAATATGTGATCGGGTAATCCCCACCTGCTTCTGACTTCTTTACACACAGACTTGGCAAACGATTGAACATCTTTTAGCCTAATTTGAAATCTCTTGGTGTAGGAATGTAACCAAGAATAACAGTCACCCCTTTTAACTTTATTTTTCAGACAGATTGTCTAATAGGCAGTCTAATAGATTGTCCTCCTTCCTATGATATTATCTTTTCAAGCAAATATGATTCCCAAAAACCCTACTCTTTTAAAAATCTTCTACCAGACAGCCGTCTAGTGTACATCTTATTGTACAGTTCAATTTACACAATGCATCTCTTCCCAACAATGCAATAGGTATATGTTCTGATACCAGTATGGGTATTTTAATTTCTCTTTGATTTTTATAGCAGAGCTCAATTGGTTCCTTAAGAGTAATCAGCTGTTTTACTCCCTCAAATCCCTATCCTAATTAGTTAATTTTACACAGTGAGATGTGTAACCTCATCAGGCTCAACACAGATAAAAGCTTTTCCACTATCACTTCTCCTAGTCCTTTTATTTTCACTTCAATTGTTGGATATTTTTTTCTCCCTAATCGGTGCTATCAGCTGACACCCCCCTTCGGATCTTTTAGGCACTCTAGAATCCTTGCTCCTTTAAGGGTTCACCTGTCCTCCAGATGATCTTCACTTGCTCCTTTATCTTCCTCAGAAATTCCCTCTGTTGTTTCCTCCTGGCGCATTGCACTCACAGGCAAAGTGACCAACCTGTCCACAATTATAACACGCTTCTGAAAGTTGCTGGAAGTGTGGCTGAAACCTTCCTCCTCCTTCTAAGCCTTCTCGTCCTTTTCCTCTCCAATTCTGTGTCTGTCCAGAAACTGGCTGTGGATATGGAACAACTGGAACCGCTATTGGTGGCTGATACAATTGCGGTTGGAACTGGTCCTGTTGAAGCTGTGGCAGTGATTGTTGATTCGGTGCACCCTGATTCTGCATAACCAAAGCTTGTTTCTTCTCCTTCTTATTCTCCACCAGCTGTATTTGATTGAGTTTTCTGAGAGTTTCTTGGTCCTGTTCTTTCTGGTTGTGTTCCTTTTTTCTGTACAAATCCACTTGATGGGCTATATGATCTGTATAGACACCTTTTGTCATGCTTCCAAGTCCAACCACCTCTGCCAGTTTACTCCTTACTGGTGAGGGCAGTCCCATCTGCAATTTAGCTCGCAAAATTGACTGCTCAATTTGACTCACATCTGGATCATTTCCAGTAATATTTCTCCACACTTGATGAACTCTTGACACATAGGCTCTCTGATTTTTTTGTTGTCCTAGTGGGTCAATCAGAATGTTATCAGGATGCACATTTGTTGGAAATGTATCTTTCAATGCTCTCCACAGACGATTCCTACTTGCAGCCAACAATTCAGGGTCGTTCACTGCAGTCCCCACATATCTATTCAGTACCCCTCTCTGAAAAATTTCTTCCATACCTGGAATCCCCAGGAGATTAGCCAAAAGTCTCTTAATGTCTCCTATAGCAGACTGTGTTCCCACCGTAATTTCTTCCAATTTTGAAATCCAAGGATAGGCTCCATCTTGAAGAGTATGCAGCTTCTCAAGTATATCTGACATATCGGTACTTTGCAAAGGCTTATATTCTAAGTTTTGACCTCAAATGATCACTGGCATCATTTTCTTACTAGTGCCCTATTTCCTTGGCCTCAATGTATATTTTTTCTCAAATTCTTGGGATTCTTTTCTCAGCAGTTTCTTCTTCTGTATCTTCAGCTTCTTGAGTTGTTCCTCCAGTTCTTTTAACTTCTCTTAAATCATTCGCTTTATCCAGGCATGATACGCATCGGTCTATATCTCTTTCTATTTCTTCTGTGCTAGTCATTGTTGGATAAAATCCCCTTGAATATGAAGCACCTTTACTCTCCCACTCTTTATCGCTGTCTTCATCTTTGCTTTTATCAGAACTCGAATCTCTTGTATTCTTCTTCTTCAAACATCCATCACCCCTTCTTTCCGCTCTGGCCAACCTCCGTCTGATCACAGGGTCATATCCACCCATGATCTCTTCTGAATCACTCTGATTATCATCATCATCATCATCATCATCTTCATCAAGTTCCATTCTCCTGAACCTCATTCTACCCTTAGTTTCCAGACATCTCGGTTTTTTCTTACTTCTGGAGTTTGGAGTAATTTTTATGGTCGTTTCTGCTAGTCCTCTCTCTATTATTCGTTCATCTTCATCTCTGATGCAATAATCACCCTCCTGAACGATCACCGGAAGCTGAGGATAGACGTCCTTAAGCTCTACTTCTTCCTCATAAGGTGGGGGTCTTTTTGCTGAATCCGTATGTGAGAAAGGTGTACTGACTTCTGCCATTAGTTTTTCTGTCGCCTTTCCTTGTTTCACCATTTTCTCTATACCTTTGTTTATTTTATCGCTGGCATCTTTTATCAGTTTTTGTCCTTCATTCTCAAACAGCTTAAGAACACCCAGCTCTCTTTGTCTCTTTTCTTTACGTTGTTCCCTTTTTTCCCTTTCTTTTGACTGCTTTATGAATTGACAGAAGCACTTTCATTATGTTGATTACATCAGGGTTAAGAGTCCCTTCCACTGGCCATGGTTGTTCAATGTCAGGCCAACGTTTGTTCCATTTGCCGGATAACCTAGCAATACCATTAACTAGAGGATTACTATTTTGTACTATATCAACAGGTGTAATTACCTTCATAGTCCTGATATCCTTTTTCCCCATTGTAACAACTCTTTTATATTCCTTTATTGTGAATTATTTTATTATTTTAGAATATATAGCTTATAGTGTCCTTTTTTCCCTTCTAAATAATAACAATTAATCAATAAAAATATGAATATTCAAAAACATTTTTTATTATTATTAAACAATTAATCAATAAATTTATGAATAATCAAAAATATTTTATTTTTTTTATTTCACTAATTTATCAATTAGTGGCAATCTTACCACCTTCAATCAGGAAAAGTACAGGAAAGTAGACAACTTCAGAGCAATCCAAAAAGAAAATACCTATAATCCAGCAACACTACAGTACTCATAAACCAATTATTTAATAAGCACCCAATTATCTTAATTTTACAGAATAATGTCAGTACTCGATTCCCAACACAACTCTAATCAAACCCACTCATGCACAAAAACTCCAAAATGCAATTTTTATTTTCATCAATTGATCAGTCTTTTTGCCAAGTCCTTGTCAAATTGTCATAACATCAAATATCCTGTAGGGGAAGGTTTTGTAAACAGAACAGCACTAGCCTGATTCTCTTTTGACTTGATCCTGTCGCAGCAGCCTCTTGTCGCGTCACACCCTGTCACATGATGTACACGTCAGCACTTCCGCTCTCTCTCTCTCTCTCTCTCTCCTCGTTCCTCTTATCGTCTCTCATATGACAAAAGAACAAAGAAACAGACAAGAATCTAGCAGTTTATGCAGTCACTGAGTTATTTCAACCATTCAATATTCCTCCAGTCACATTCGCACTAAGAAATAACTCAGGAATCGTATAAATAGCTCAATAACATTTTTATTTTATTTATTTATTTAATTATTTTTATTTTTAATCTGTCAACATCTCTCTCTCATTTATCAATTCAATAGGTCTCAAGAAAACAGTTTCATCGTCAAACAGCAGCCGATGTAACAACCAGAATACACCATTAGACTCTAAATGTCTAATTCTTTGTTCCTTCGTTCGTCTGCGCCTCCCCGCAGAAGAGTATAGCAGAGGAGTGACCTATTTACCCCTACGTCACTCTAGTGTCGTAAAATCACACGCATGCGCAGTACATTCATCACTACGATTTCACAGTGGAAGGAGTTCTCTCTCAGCTCTCTTCACTCCAGACAACAGAACGTTAGCATTCCCGCTATACCTCCTCTCTTTTACCCTTATAGACAAACAATAACACTTAACAGAGCTCACAAAACATCAGGCACCAAGCCCAAACTATCTAAACACAATATTGGTGGCTCGACCCATTCCAATGGACCACCAAGGAAAAAATATCAAACATAACCCGCATCAAATTTGGCATGTAGCAAGAATAAATTAGCATTTAGCATGTAGCATTAGCATGTAGCATGAAGCATTATTAGCAGGCTACATTTAGCATTTCTCCCTCCGCCGTGCCGTAAAATTTCTTTGTTAGCTAAATTTGTGCTACCACGAGGTCCCTCCGGAATTGTAAGGAGCGGTCACATCAAACAAACGATTCGTCAACCACCAGCTGAGCGGTAACATACAATCACAATATACCACGGCCTCCAGTCCCCAGGACTCACCTAATTACACCTAACGCGTTATTAGGATTTTTGGCCCATCCTAGAGATCGCCTTTACGAAAAGGGCTTCCGTTGATCCACAGCGGTTCTAAGTTACATACATATGCCTAGGCCTTATTCCTCTCAATCGATTGTTCTTGAACTCTTATTCAAGCAAAATATCTCTTTAGACACTCTATAGACACTCCCCCCTTTTTGCGCTGTTTACCAGTGCAAACAAATTTAGAATGGTTAGGCCAGACCCCTCGTTCGCAGCAATAAAAGTAACAGCAGCACACACCGGTCCCTTACGGTACATCTCCCCAGCGCACTCACCCAAAAGCAGACGAAGGAAACACACACAAGACCGTG
Source organism: Coregonus clupeaformis (assembly GCF_020615455.1). NCBI lineage: Eukaryota > Metazoa > Chordata > Actinopteri > Salmoniformes > Salmonidae > Coregonus > Coregonus clupeaformis. The sequence goes on along the minus strand of NC_059210.1, from coordinate 19,521,464 downwards.
AGAAATCTCACCTTAAGCCGGCGTCTTGAGCGAGAGTCACGTCGTTGCTCATGAATGAAACACTGCAGAGACGCAGACCGCCTCATCACTCGTCGCCATTTGTAGTGTCGAGTCAATGTTGCTAATTATGCTGTTAAACAAAGGAGTCCGCTTATACTGAACTTTGATCATACGTTTTATTCATATCACAAGATTTCAGCATAAGTTTACAGATGTCATGATCACCCGGAGAACAGAGTCCCAAAAGAATATGTCTGCTCTAATCTTCTTTGTTGCTAGCCCAAACGTATAATCTTTCCCAAAATATGGGTGTCTCCCTCTACTGTCCAATCCCCTGTCTACAACACACAGACTCCCTCTGTTCTATGGGGTGTCACTCTAAAACAACTCCCTCTGAAACGGAATAAACATCCTCTCAGGTTCCACTTGAAAACATTAGCAAAGTCATAATCTCCATACACTACAACCTCCATGCCAAAGTGACAGTGTTTGAAAGAAAAATCTGAGACCTGGGTTCCCTAGTACATTATAACTACCATAACATTAGCCAGTTATATTTGTGCTTTTAATGCATTATAGACATGTTCTTTAGAATGTGTTACCAAAGAGTGCAATTCCAAAATGCAGGTCATGTATGTTGATTAGGGCTGTCCCGATTACCATATTTAGACAATAGATTATTCGTGGACATAAAATCGATCTTAATCTAAGCTTCGGCGGCCGGGGGAGGCCCTGGCGGACATAATGAATGTATGGCAAAACAAACACTGCATGTCTCCAAAACTTATCAGGCAGGTTTCCAGAATGCCAAGTAGCCTACTCATTTCAATGTAACAATTGCCAATGAGAACCGGTGTTTTTTTTTATTTTTTTTATCGATCACAGACTTCATGATCGATTACCATGGCAATGAACGAAGCTTCTAAGCTTTGATTGTTTTGGGTCAGCCCTAATGTTGATTTATATAATGACTGATTATACTGAGCACATTTTCCAATAACAACAATTAATGATTTTATGAAGAATTATTTACCATAGAGTGGTCTTAATTTTGTCTCACTTGTATGAACCTCTTGGGAGTCAACAGCAGCAAGCCATCAATCTTGTATGCAGAGAGTGGGATTGTATCATTGAAGTCAGATTGCAGGTGGATAGACAGGCTTCCCTGTATGGCTGACAGCTCATAGGATCGAAGATACTCTACATACCAGGAGTCATAATCACAACAGAGAAAATAAACATTGTGATTCACAAGGTAGATCTGTGTTAGTCTGCAACATTTTGACAGTCCCCCACTGATTCCAACTGACACAAACATGCCACTGGTATAGTCTGTGTGTCACGATCATTTATGAATGGGACGGACCAAGGCGCAGCGTGATAAGCCAACATGTTTATTTAACGAATAAACACCATGACAAAACAACAAACGAAACGTGAAGTCCAAGGTAGCATACACACAACATACCTTACACGGAACAAGATCCCACAACTAACAGGTGCCAAAAAGCTGCCTAAGTATGGTCCCCAATCAGAGACAACGAGCAACAGCTGCCTCTGATTGGGAACCACACAGGCCAACATAGATCTAGACATACAAGATCTAAACCTAGAAAATCCAACATAGAACATCACCACAATATATTCACAACAAGGAAAATCACACCCTGATTCAACAAATACGAGTCCTTAGAGTCAGGGCGTGACAGTACACCCCCCAAAGGTGCGGACTCCGACCGCGCCACATAAACATAACAGGGTAGGGGCCGGGTGGGCATTCCGCCTCGGAGGCGTATCCGGCTCCGGGCGTGAACACCACTTACTCTCCACCTCCCTGTTGCGCCCCTGGTCTGGTCTGGACCTCGGCGCGCTGCTTCCCCTCTCCTTCCACCCACGACGTACCAAGCCCTGTCTGGACCCTGGTGTGGGAGACCCCGAACCTGGAGAGGGGCTGACGTCTGGGTCTGGACTGGAACCGCTGACTGGAGCTGGACCCGACGACGGTGGATCGAACTGCTCTGGCTCCGGAGTGGAGCCGCTGACCGGAGCTGGATCAGGCACCGGTGGAGCGGACTGCTCTGGCTCTGGAGTGGAGCGGCTGACCGGAGCTGGACTGGACCCCGGTGGAGCGGATTGCTCTGGCTCCGGAGTGGAGCAGGAACGGGCCGGACCGGGCTGACGACGTGCACCACTGGCGGGGGGCAGGAACAGGCAGGGCCGGGCTGGCGACGCGCACCACTGGCTTGGTGCGAGGGACAGGAATAGGCCGGGCTGGCGACGCGCACCACTGGCTTGGTGCGAGGAACAGGAATAGGCCGGGCCGTACTGGGAACACGCACCACTGGCTTAGTGCGGGGAGCAGGAACGGGTCGGGCCGTACTGGGAACACGCACCACTGGCTTAGTGCGGGGAGCAGGAACGGGTCGGGCCGTACTGGGAACACGCACCACTGGCTTAGTGCGGGGAGCAGGAACGGGCCGGGCCGTACTGGGAACACGCACCACTGGCCTTGTGCGGGAAGCAGGAATGGGTCGGGCCGTACTGGGAACACGCACCACTGGCTTAGTGCGGGGATCAGGAACGGGCCGGACTCGCGACACGCACCACTTGCTTGGTGCGAGGAGCGGGACTGGGTTCCCTTATAAACTCCCGCTCCTTCTGCTGCCTAACTCCTAACTTCTGCTCCTCTCGCCGTGCCTCTACACTCTCCTTCTCCCTTATAGCCTCCTGTAGCTCCTCCCTCTGACCAAATAACTCCTGCTCCCTCTGAACCAATAGCCCCCTTAACCTGGTGGCCTCCTCTCCTAACCTGCAGATCCGCCCTGTCGCTGCCTCCTGCTGCCTCGTCGTCCACACCGTGTGCCCCCCCCCAAAATGTTCTTGGGGTTGCCTCTCGGGTCTCCGTTGTCGGCACTGTTGGCGCCGTTTCACCTCTCCTACCTGGGCATCCTCCTTCATCGCCTTCCGGTAGCGGACGGCCTGCTCCTCCGTAATTCTCCCCCAACCGAGGAGGACATCTACTAAAGTCACCTCCTGTTTAATTCCCGGCGTTTGCTCCTGAACACGCTGCTTGGTCCTCGTTTGGTGGGATCTTCTGTCACGATCGTTTATGAACGGGACGGACCAAGGCGCAGCGTGATAAGCCAACATGTTTATTTAACGAATAAACACCACGACAAAACAACAAACGAAACGTGAAGTCCAAGGTAGCATACACACAACATACCTTACACGGAACAAGATCCCACAACTAACAGGTGCCAAAAGGCTGCCTAAGTATGGTCCCCAATCAGAGACAACGAGCAACAGCTGCCTCTGATTGGGAACCACACAGGCCAACATAGATCTAGACATACAAGATCTAAACCTAGAAAATCCAACATAGAACATCACCACATTATATTCACAACAAGGAAAATCACACCCTGACTCAACAAATACGAGTCCTTAGAGTCAGGGCGTGACACTGTGCCATCAATGGTCACCTTTGATGTACGATAGACAGTGTCACTAGTTGTTTGTCCTCTAATGTGAGCCTGAGCTACTTCTGGTAGAGCTGAAACCAAAACAGAGTCAACCCTGGATGTTTGCGTTTTTGGTTTGAAAAACGATGGTGAACCAAGGTGATATGCCATCATGTGTTGGTGTCTGATTGCCAGTGTCTTCAAGACATTTTTGACGTTTTGAGCGTCATGCACCACTCTCTTGAAGAAGCGATGTTTAGCTTCAAATCGCATGGTCCAAACATGCACCAGGGGCCCAAAGCACTTAACTAAGGTGGGGTAATGCTCCACATAGTGATGTTTAGGACGAAGCCTAAACTCAGGGAAAGCCTCTTGTAGGATCTGTCTGTGGTCACTGATTTTGCAAACAAAATAGTCCAATGTTTCATCAGAAAATGATGGGCACAATGCTAATTCCACCAACTCGTTCAAGTCCATCAAAACCTCCCATTCAACATTATCCTCTGGTACTTTACTGCCTACAAGTAACGGAAGTAGTCTGAGCAGCGTGGCATTTTCATGCCCGTTGCCTCCAATTGTTTTCCGGGTCATGAATGTTTTGAGAACTGGATGAGGTTTATTTACTTTATCAGTGTGCTGATATGGGAATGATGTGATCCTTTGGTTCAAATACTCTAAAGTGAAGTGCTTAAGCCGAATCATTTCTCTAATGCAAAGTGCAAGTTCAACTGGAACGATTCCTTCCAAAAGATTGTGTAGTAGATCTGGAGGAAAACCTGTGATAGGGTGGAAGTGCTCAAGTGACTCACGGAAGACATAATCACCTTTAACCCCAAATTGGCTGCTTGAACTCTCTTCTTGGAGGACATTTTGTACATGAATGTCATGACTCGCTTTGGTTCTCTGGACAAATTCCTCCTTTTTTACCTCAGTTGTTTGAAACTGTTCACTTGTGGCCATACAGAATCTGCAAACATAATCTGCCCTGAATGACTCCAAAAAGCCACCTAACCCATGTGCAGCCAGATTGTCAGCAGAAACACAGAAGATGGTGCCTTTCACATTCTGACCAACAGATTCAATGAAAACACCATCCTGTTCAAGTGTGTGAACATCACGAACCAGTGGAGCAAGTACAGCTGCATATCCATATTTTTGGAGGTCTGTCACTTTAGCTAGCATGGCCAATTGTATAGTGTGCATTGCTGATCTATACTTGGGCGGCACATTTGCTAGGACCCAGTATACAGCACAAAGTTTGTGAACTTTACGTGATGTGCCGAGAGGGTTAGCGATTTCAAGATCGTCAATATATAGCTGTATTGCTAGGTGTAGATCTTCTGTTGAGAGTAACTAATTTTCCTGGAAGTGAGAGCCATCACGATATGACACATAATAACCAGACTCAGTGTTTGGTTCTCTGATCTTGTTCAGGATATCTGTGTTTTTAAACAGCTCCTGAATCATTTGAAGGATTGGAACATACATGATGGTATGACCAGGTGCTTCTAAATGGTACTCTACTGGCATTACCAATGGATAGTTGTGCTCTATAAATGTCTTCCTTCGCTTATAAGAGGACAACTCTGCACCTTTGGAGGTTGCACTAAATACAACATTAGAGTCCATGACAGCACTGACAACTTCATTGAGTGTGGAATCTGTGATATTGTGACCATGTCTCTGCAATATATCATTAATTGCATCCTTGATCAATGGCTGAGATAAAGAGAAGATCTGATTCAAGTGATCAACTATTTCTTGTGAAGCTGTGTTTGACACATGAAGGATAGCCTGCATCTTTAGAAATAAAGATGCTGCATTAAGTTTGAGCTGATTTTTTAGTTTTGAAGTATCACACTGCTCATCATCCTGCATTTCTGTGCTCTGAACTGGACACTCTTCATCCACATCAATAGTGACGTTAGAGTTGGTGGCTTGGAGATTCTGAGTATGTTCATAGACAATGTCACTACCAAAGTCTGACGCAAGACTCGCTTGATGCACTCTACTTTTATGGGAATTAAAAGAAGTGTATACATTTGTGCTATAGTTACAACCTTTGTATGGGCATACCACTGTCTCATGCTTTTTTAAGTGTGTTCTTATGTGACTGCGGAGTACAGACTCAGAAAAAGGTTGCTGAAATGTGCATAAAGGACACTTGAAAGTCACAAGTTCCTGAATCTCCTTTGCATTGCTGTTATGTTCTTGAGTATGATATCTTGACAGATGAGTACTCAGTGCACTAACTGTCTGAAATGTGCACATGCAATCATCATGGAGGCATGGGAGTGGGCTAATTTTTTGAAAAGTGGCTGTGCTGCAGTCTGCAGTGTTTAAATAAATATGTTCTAGTGGTAAAAGAAGCTGAACACAATTTACAGTGCCAAGTCATATTTGTTGCAGCAACCTGAAAACACACAAAAAAATATTATTTTACAGGACACCTGTCATGAAGTTTAAACCTCCATCAGAACTATCAAAAACTGCAGTCATATTCCTCATACTAAAAGTGTACAACAATATAGCTACACCAACATTGATTAAAACAAAGTAGATGTGTAAGATGCCTGTTAGACTATTCAAAACATTTTATTACACAAATATGTCAAAGTTAGGTAACGTTGGGCTGGTAGCATCCATAAATTATTATCATAGCAATAACAAATTGGAGTTAGCACGTGGAGTTAGCTTCTGCTTTCACTCACAACACTGACACAGCTCCAGCACAGATTTTGAGTTTTTATTGAGCAGTACATGATACCTTACTATCCACCGCTGCACGTTGGGCTCAACCAGTTTTTTACAACTACATTAGCCTAGCCATGTAGCCTATACAGCTAGCTAACTGGCGGGATGACTTTGCATGTTAGCTTGCTAACCTAACGGTTAACCATTTTACATTGCTAACGTGACTCACTTTGTCCGTCTTAAAAACACGTTGAACCTCCAGAAACAAACATTCAAGCAAGTTTTATGTTACTTCTTACATTCACAACTCATTTGTGCAGAGCTGTGTGTTACCCTCCGGTCTCCCGCTCTTCTCCTCGGCTCCGGTCTGCTGCCTGAAGAGGAAGTGCACGCAAATACTACAAAATAAAATATGTGAGCGCATATATGTAATTTATTAACTAGCCAACCTTGTAACAAGCAAACTATTAACAATTAATTATTTATAAACGTATATACACGTGTGTGTGTGATATTTTATATATACAAATCTATCTGATGCAATTGATTTATTCTCAATTCGTTCTTGATTTGATGTATTTGTTCTTTCAAAATAAGACATAAATTCATGTTTAATCCATATAGTTTTAAGTTAAAAAATGTTTTATTTTAAGTAGCAGTTACATAAAAATGAAAAATGTTCATATTATTCAAAAATTACAAGTTCAATAAACTCAAAAAGAAGAAAATTGCTACTGGCACTCAACATTTTTAAGTAAGTACAACTTTTAAGAACATTTTAAGTTTACACTACTTATTACAATTAATTATTTTGAACATTCGGGTTTACAGTGATACCTGTTTATGGTCCAATAACATATTTAAAATAATCCATCTACCGTGCGTATCTGTTTGGACAATTTGCACATTCGGATCGAAATTACTGTTAATTAATATCATCACCCCTTTTGAGTTTCTTTGCCCATGGGAGAAGTATATTTCGCCAACCTCCCCCCATTCCTTATTCCACACAACTTCATCTAGAATTGTTGAATGAGTTTCCTGTAAACAATAGATATTATATTCCTTCTCTTTGAGCCATGTAAATATGATTTTTCTTTTGTTATTATCTGCTAAGCCATTACAATTATAACTGGCTATACTTATTTCACCACATACCATAATGAGATACAAGTTTCAAATGTATTTATCATTATATATGTTTGTAAATTTACCAATAAAAAATACCATAGTGATTGAATGTCCATATAGCTGTACCATGATATTTGCATTGCTACTAAGTAACCCTCCAATTGTTCTCCACTATTGCCCCTGCTAAAGCCCCTCCCCATCCCAAATTGGTTTGTCATCCCACGGATCGGCAGACCACCCCTGTCCCCCCGGGTCCCTAGGCCCCCGAGAGGCCAGGACCCATCCATCGAAAACAGCACAATTTGAGAGTATTACTTTAAATAGAACCATGAAGAAACCTGTAGGAAACGTTATGGGAAGGTTGTATGCAAAATAACCATAGGACAAACAGGCTCTCACCAAGCGCTAAGAATTATATTGTTCTCAGAACATTATGTGCTAGCTGGGTGCTATGGATTATATTTGTGGTCCTCTGTAGCTCAGCTGGTAGAGCACGGCGCTTGTAACGCCAAGGTAGTGGGTTCGATCCCCGGGACCACCCATACACACACACACAAAAAAAATGTATTCACGCATGACTGTAAGTCGCTTTGGATAAAAGCGTCTGCTAAATGGCATTTAATAATATTTATATGGCAGCAATGCAACAAACTGTTCGATATTTGGTGCATGTGCTGCCCAAATTCAGACAGGAGTATTTATATAATTTAGGACACATTATTTCAATTTATCAGGGGGTGATGAGAACCTTCCGCACCCCTACTTCCCTCAGCTATGATTGGAAATCAATATACGTTTTCTTGCTACATTAGGACACCAAAACGAAACCACACGAAAATGGCTTTTAAAATTCCACTTGCTCTGTTACATAATAATTAAAGCAAATAGGGGAGCATGTGTCGGATGCTGTGTTGTTTGATAACGAGAACGGGATGCTTGACGTCAGGAAGGACAAACAAATCCTCCCCCCTCCCCAAATAAATAAGACAGGCAAGTGCTTCCGCAGGGGGGGGGGAAGACTCCGCGCGCACCAAGCAGAGTCAACGCAGTGCATGGAGCATCACACACAAAGACACACTATCTTACACACACGAGAATATGAACATGCCAATTTCAAGCAGCTCTTCTTCCTCAACGAAGAGTATGCGCAGGGCAGCGTCCGAGCTCGAGAGGTCTGATTCTGTTACGGTAAGGAGTAAAGTTCTTATTACCACTCCATATAGCCCTATCATGCTCAACTGTTGGGTCGAAGTGGTCAGAACTATTGTTATAAGTGTCACTTGCTAATCTTATTTGGACTTTTTTATATGTTGCCTCAATGCGCGCAGAGAGCCTGGCTCATTGGCGAGGGAACTATAATGCAGGAGCGGTTGGGAAAACTGTAACTTTATATAGGAAAATAACTTATTGTTGTTTAGCAGCTCGGCTTTTAAATCACTAAGACTGAGCTATGCGGCAGGTTTTCTTAGACTGCATTGGCGTTCTTATGCGTTTTTGGAGATGTAAAATGCTTCCATCGAGGTAAGCATGGCTCTCCAGTCTCCAATTATATATGGGCTGTGTCTTGTGCGCTGTCGGTGGTCGAGATAGTTTAAATCTGTTCACAGACATAACAAGAAAGCTGTTTCAAGACCAATATGTTTTTGGGCGCAGTCTCCAAGATTCATTGGGAGACGACAAAGTTTGATCGAGGATGCGCGGAAGGAGCGAGAGGCGGCGGCAGCCGCGGCAGAGGCGGCTGAAGCGACTGAACAGATCGTGTTTGAAGAAGAGGATGGAAAAGCTCTGCTCAATCTCTTCTTCACGCTGAGAAGTTCCAAGACCCCAGCACTGTCGCGCTCTCTCAAGGTGTTCGAGGTAAGTGCGAACGATGAGCAATGCCTTTTTCTGTAAAAAAAAATCGGATTTGGGATTATTAAAAAAAATAAGTATTTCAAGTGAGATGTTTAACTTTGAAAATAAACAACATCGAATTTAACTTAATAGTCTACCAAATAACACAAACCAAGAATGATCATGGAGAGTAATACTTTTTTTATTCAAATGGATAGTGGAATAAATATTTTACACAATCTTCTAGGATTTTAGAAAGTAGAAATATGTATGAATATTCGAGATGATAGGAGATATTCAAGAAGGCTATTAATTTGGAGTTGTAAATTGTGAGGAAAATGTTGTAGCCTAAGACTATTAGGGATTGTTCTCAGCTCTCCTTGTTGATTTTCCAGCCGACAAGGCAACATCACTCTGTCTAATATGTCATTTGGGTTCAGGAGAGGCAACTCGGTAAATTCTAATGTTATGTCAAATTATGCACAGCAGATTGTTGGAGCCTTGAACAAAGGTGTCAAGGATTATACGTAAATAGATTTCCTGAGTGGGAATGATTCAATTCTGATCATATTTTCATGGTGTAGCCTACTATCAACAACAACTTGTTTTAAAGTATGGTCATTTCTTATCAAGGGAAAATAAAATATCCCTGAACTGTCCATATCTTAAAATGTGTAGGCTAACCTAATCAAGCAAATCCCCACCTGGCAAAAAACTGGTTGAATAAACGTTGTTTCAACGTCATAAAAAAAAGATTGAATCAACGTGGAAAACTGATTTAATTTGCCAAAAGTCAGTCATCAATGTAAGGGAATTTCGTCATTTTTTCACCCAATTTTTAAAGTAAATCCAATGACAGGGTGAAATGTTTCGTTGATTTCACTTTGAATTCACGTTAGTTGACAACTAAACCAAATGTAAAACAAAACTAGATGTTGAACTGATGTCTATGCCCAGTGGGTCATGATTGAGTTAAAGTAGTCTCATCAAGTTATTTAAAATGACATGCTATATTCTTATTATGTTGACATTTCAGATGAAATCTTTGTAGGAAATATAATCCTATATTATTACTGGTATTTTAGATGAATTACCAGCCTTGCGATATTTTTTATGTTCCTGATAGGTCACTATTTCATTGGGGGTGTGGTGTAGAGAACCTAGAGGAAGCTGTCTGGTATCAGACTCGTTTGACACATAACACATGAGATCAAGTGATGTGCTGGTTTATTCTTGTGGGTTTTTTGTTGCAAGCAAGTTTGTTTTAACACGCAAAACATGTAATCTCCCTTTACGCCTTGAACAGACAGTCAGCGTAGTTAACGTTTTGGTACACCAGAAGTACATTCATTTCCAATGGAACGCTGCGTTTGCATTGCAGCATTGTGTTGCAGAGGCAGTTGCAGTGCATTCTGTGTTTTGTGTGGTGCATACGGTGTATTTATCCAACATATGCATCAAATTGTATGCGTATACTTGACAGGATAGTAAGGAAAAGGTGAATGTTTAATTTTTGTTGCACACATATCCACTCAAATGTTGGATTACATGAAAAAAGTTTGACTGCAGAATTTATTATGCAGTATTGATGCATAACACTGTAGGTCTGATAGAGGCGTTACTAGCCTCGCGTTTGAAGAAATCCTGCACTGACGTGCAGCCAGACCCGTCGCCAGACCTCAGTCTTAAGGGGGGCATATGAAATGCATGGGAGGGCAGGGCACAATTATTATTAGCCTACAGTACATATATTTAATAATAAATTCCCTCAAGTGGGGGGGCACAAGCATTTTGGGGGGCGGGCCCGGCCCCCTATGGCCCGCCCATGACGGGTGTGCGTGCAGCTATGCGGTAGCCCTTTTCTGCAGTCTAATTACGAGAAGCACCTTCTAGTGGCCTCATGGGTGGAACGTTATTAATATTTTTTATAATTTCATAATTAATCAACCGTTGTATTTTTTTTAACCTGTGAAAATCCGGTGTATCAATGTCAAACAGTTTTGTTATACTTCAGTCTTCTATGATGTACAGTTGAAGTCGGATGTTTACATACACTTAGGTTGGAGTCATTAAAACTCGTTTTTCAACCACTCCACAAATGTTTTGTTAACAAACTATCGTTTTGGCAAGCCGGTTAGGATATCTATTTTGTGCATGACACAAGTAATTTTTCCAACAATTGCTTACAGACAGATTATTTCACTTATAATTCACTGTATCACAATTCCAGTTGGTCATAAGTTTACATACACTAAGTTCACTGTGCCTTTAAACAGCTTGGAAAATTCCAGAAAATGATGTCATGGCTTTAGAAGCTTCTGATAGGCTAATTGACATCATTTGAGTCAATTGGAGGTGTACCTGTGGATGTATTTCAAGGCCTACCTTCAAACTCAGTGCCTCTTTGCTTGACATCATGGGAAAATCAAAAGAAATCTGCCAAGACCTCAGAAAAAAGATTGTAGACCTCCACAAGTCTGGTTCATCCTTGGGAGCAAATTCCAAATGCCTGAAGGTACCACGTTCATCTGTACAAACAATAGTACGAAAGTATAAACACCATGGGACCACGCAGCCGTCATACCACTCAGGAAGGAGACGCGTTCTGTCTCCTAGAGATTAACAGACTTTGGTGCGAAAATAGCAAATCAATCCCAGAACAGCAAAGGACCGTGTGAAGATGCTGGAGGAAACAGGTACAAAAGTATCTATATCCACAGTAAAACGAGTCCTATATCGACATAACCTGAAAGGCCGCTCAGCAAGGAAGAAGCTACTGCTCCAAAACCGCCATAAAAAAGCCAGCCTACGGTTTGCAACTGCACATGGGGACAAAGATCATACTTTTTGGAGAAATGTCCTCTGGTCTGATGAAACAAAAATAGAACTGTTGGCCATAATGACCATCGTTATGTTTGGAGGAAAAAGGGGAAGGCTTGCAAGCCGAAGAAAACCATCCCAACCGTGAAGCATGGGGGTGGCAGCAACATGCTGTGGGGGTGCTTTGCTGCAGGAGGGACTGGTGCACATCACAAAATAGATGGCATCATGAGGAAGGAAAATTATGTGGATATATTGAAGCAACATCTCAAGACATCAGTCAGGAAGTTAAAGCTTGGTCGCAAATGTATCTTCAAAATGGACAATGACCCCAAGCATACTTCCAAAGTTGTGGCAAAATAGCTTAAGGACAACAAAGTCAAGGTATTGGAGTGGCCATCACAAAGCCCTGACCTCAATCCTATAGAACATTTGTGGGCAGAACTTGAAAAAGCGTGTGCGAGCAAGGAGGCCTACAAACCTGACTCAGTTACACCAGCTCTGTCAGGAGGAATGGGCCAAAATTCACCCAACTTATTGTGGGAAGCTTGTGGAAGGCTACCCGAAACGTTTGACCCATGTTAAACAATTTAAAGGCAATGCTACCAAATACTAATTGAGTGTATGTAAACTTCTGACCCACTGGGAATGTGATGAAAGAAATAAAACTTTAAATAAATTATTCTCTCTACTATTATTCTGACATTTCACATTCTTAAAATAAAGTGGTGATCCTAACTGACCTAAGACAGGGACTTTTTACTAGGATTAAATGTCAGGAATTGTGAAAAACTGAGTTTAAATGTATTTGGCTGAGGTGTATGTGAACTTCCGACTTTAACTGTATATAAAGTTTAATATTGGGATGCAAACTCAAAATTGAATACATTTCAACTCTATATCTGACATGGTACAGGTGTTTTCTTTTTTTTTTAAGCCCATAACCGTGTTTGAGGTGTATACTTTCGTTTCAAAGTAGATTTGTTTACAACTACCAAGAAACACTCTGTGTGACCCTGATTTAGCCCACTGCAATAAAAGGTTAAGTTCTGCCCATTGGTTGCAATTGACCGATGCAGTTTACCGGAGAAATGTGTTCTGACCTCAGACCTTTGGCTAGACCTACCACCCATCCCTCCCTTCCTTCCTCTCTCTATCACTCCAACCCTTCTTATTCTATCATAAAGGTTTGTTCTCAATCATCTGAAAATCTCCTCACCTCCTTTCCTTCACTGCAAGAACGAACCAGGTGAAAACCAGTCTAATGATGAGCTTCCACCATAAAATAATATTATTGTTTTCATCTCAAGTCTTTTCTAGTTAGTGCAGATGAAGGGGTGGAGATGAGGAGATGACAGATTTTTTTGCATTTGAGAAAGAGCCTAAGTATGTTGTGCCTGACAGACTTTTCAAGTAGGGCGGATGCAGTGGGGGTGTAAACTACTTTAGTAAAAATACTTTAAAGTACTACTTAAGTAGTTTTGGGGGGTTATCTGTACTTTACTTTACTATTTATATTTTTTACAACTTTTACTTTTACTTCACTACATTCCTAAAGAAAATAATGTACTTTTTACTCCATACATTTTCCCCTGACACCCAAAAGTACTCGTTACATTTTGAATGCTTAGCAGGACAGGGAAATGGTCCAATTCACGCACTTATCAAGACAACATCCCTGGTCTCCCATACTTCCTCTGATCTGGCGGACTCACTAAACACAAATGCTTTGTTTGTAAATGTTGGAGTGTTGGAGTGTGCCTCTGGCTATCCGTAAATTAACACACAAAAAAGGAAAATGGTGCCGTCTTCTTTGCTTAACATAAGGAATTCTAAATTATTTATACTTTCCCTTTTTCCTTTGATACTTAAGTATATTTTAGCAATTACATTTATTTTTTATACTTAAGTATATTTAAGACCAAATACTTTCAGACTTTTACTTAAGTAGTATTTCACTGGGTGACTTTCGCTTTTACTTGAATAATTTAATATTAAGAAATCTTTACTTTTACTCAAGTATGACAATTGGGTACTTTTTCCACCACTGTACAGATGAAGGGGAGTACACGAGGAAAGGATAGATGTTTGAGCAACTGAGAAGAGCCTAAGAGATATATATGTTGTGCCTGACAGACGTTTGAAGCTAAGATCCACCACTTGGAAACGCGGCCTTGCAGGAAGCCCCGGGACAGCCTGGAGGGTCTGGAGTACTTTGTCCGCTGCGAGGTGCACCTGTCTGATGTCAGCACCCTCATCAGCTCCATCAAGAGGATCGCAGAGGACGTCAAAACCACCAAAGAAGTAAAATGTGAGAATTTTCTGCATAATGCACTTTATTAAAACTGTACTATTCTCACGAGCACAGGTGAGAATACACAATGCTGTGGAACTCGAGGCTAAAACTATTGCAGCTATCAAATGTAAGGCCATCTAATATGGTATAGCTGATGTACGACCCAAATGTAACCTAGCTGAACCATCTTTACACTCACAAAATCTCAGAAACAGTATAGTTGAATGATCCTGTTGAATCCCAAGACTTGACTGGCTGGTCACCTATTAGTCATACTATTGAGTTGACCAAATCTATTAATCTGGGACAGATGGCAGGCTTTGTTCATACATTTGTGTGCATTACGTGTTTTGCAGTGACAAGAATGAAAGATATACATGGAAAGAGAATAATGTTTGTAAAAGAAAACACATTTACGGTCTTTTTTCAGTTCACTGGTTCCCAAAGAAAATCTCAGAGCTGGACAGATGTCACCACCTTATCACAAAATTTGATCCAGATTTAGACCAAGAACACCCAGTGAGTGAATGAATGGAAACAATCACTCTAGTTGCTTGTGTAGAGACAGAATATCATTGTTACATTGCTATTACACTGTTATTACATTGTTATTACATTATTATTATTAACATTTTGGCCGCAATTCACAAGTTTTGACAGTTGTTGAGCCTACATCAAAGAATAACCTTATTATATTGCTATAACGCTGCCATATTTCTAATAACAGTATAATTAATTAATATATAATATATATATATATATATATAATTACACTATTATAAAATGTGACACTGTAGATATTGGGCCTCTACTCATGTTTTGTGTGACGGTTTTGTACAGGGTTTCACAGATCCCGTCTATAGGCAGAGGAGGAAGATGATTGGAGACATTGCCTTCAGATATAAACAGTAAGCCAGAAATAATTATACCGTATCTCATTATAACATTTATTCATTTTAAACATTAGCCCTAAGAAATTAGATTTCTCATCTCCAAAAGGTAAACTTTTCAGGAATATATATTTTTTTTCAATCTTCTGCTATATAGCAGACCTGGGCAGAAGATACTGTAGTTGTATTTTGTAGTTTATTTGAAAATACAGTACCAACTTTTCAAATACTGGAGGCAGTCAAATATATTTTATATAGAGTTTTAACTAAAGGGCAACTATTTTCTTTGATATTCAAATACAGGTCTCAGAAAAACAAATCATATTTGAAAATATTTAGAATACCTCTCAGAAAATCAAATAATATTTTAACTTGAATATATATGCAAGTTATAAAAAAAGTAATAATAATTTGATGGCTGCCAAATATTTGATGATGAACAGTTAGTTGGTCTAAATATATGATCATGAGCACATGGTTTGGAAGGCTCTTAGATATGGATCTTAATATAGCCTATAGAATTAAATACATGAGGGACATGGAATCACGTCAACATTAGTAGTAGACCACTTTTGCAGCTTCAAGATGACTAATAAATATATTTTGAAAATGAGTGAGGCATAAGGTAATACAGTAACACTTGACATCAAGTTTTTATACATGTGTAGTAACTTTGTGACTATTACAAAAGCAACATTGGTGTTACATAGGACCAGGGGTTTGAACCGGTTCAGGGAACAGAACCGAAATGCGGAAAAGAACAGAAACGGAACTGGGAAAGAAAGTCATCCATACTGTTCCGGAACAGAAATATTGTTTTTTTTAAACATGGGAACTGGTTAATAACGTTCTTTTACATTCCAGGCATTTTTTTCTAGTCCCACCAAAAAACGTAACAATGCACCGATGCAAAGCCCTCACGCTGTCACTCAGAAACATATTTCAGTGTTTGGCTGCAAGCTAAAAATCTTTGCCAGTGTACGTGTTTAGGCTACTGTACTTACGTTACAAGCGTAATTCAGAAGATTGGGAGAGGCATTTTTAATTAGCTAGAGAAAAATGTATTCACTTTTTCAATGGAAGTTAAGGATACTATAGGCCTAGTTATCACGTTTGACCTCTTACAAAAAGGTAAGCAGTGTTTTTAATTGTAGCGTCGCGCTGCACACATAAACGTGTTACCTAGCTAGCTCAAGCTTGTAAGCTAGCTAGCTCAAAGGACATTCAAAGTTCCTCCATAGAATCCGCTCCTCCTAGGTATAATTCTGTGGACCTAGCTAATTCAGACAAGATGCCCATTGCTTCAAGCCTCCTTCTCAACCCTGTCTCGGGTCATGGCTAGAAGGGATCTAGCTTTTGTCAAATTAACGTCAAAAGTCTAGTTTTTTTTGCATTTTAGCTAACCCTAACCATTTTCCTAACCTTAACTTAATTATCCTAACCTGGTACGTTAATTCTCCTAACCTGCTGCGGAAGTTCTCCTACGAAAGGTCAAATCTGACGTTAATTTGACAAAAGCTAGATCCCATCTAGCCAAGATCCCTCTCTCACTCTCTCCCCACCTGCAAAATTTGAGTACCATGTTGTGCAATAGGCTTGACTTGTCTTTTTTTGCAGGTCGGAACAGTGGAAAGGAACACGTTTTTGGGGGGGTTCTGTTCAGAACGAAATGATTGGAAAATAATTTAGGTTCCAACCCTTCCATAACATTTTGGAAATCGCTGTATAATTGCATAATACTGGAGTTATAACATATGTGAAATAAGGAACAGTTACTATTCCTGTACAGTAGTGTACAGCTCATTGCTATGCAATTAAAATGCAATTACCAAAGTGTTATGTAACAAAATGTTAATAAAATGTTGCTCCAAAACGAATTACAGCTTTATTACACAGGCACAATAACAGTTTAATGTTAAGTGTTCCTGTGAATGCTAACAGTAACAAAATATGGCTATTAAGTGTCAAAAGGAAACAAAATATCCCAAAACTGCCTTCTTGAATCAACTACAGCCATGCATGGTAGGTTGAAAATTACGTTAGTTTGTACTCTCCCTTTAAAGACGGTATAGCGTGTGATTTAAACAAGAACATTTACCCTCAGATGGACAAAGAGGTTCAAAGTTGTTTTTTCTAAAACTCCAACTTGCTGTTTGCAATGTTTGCAAATGGCTTTGAATTACTGTGCAGTATTTCCAGGTATCATAACATGTATTGTAGCTTTAGACCTTTTCAGTGGCATACAGTAGTTGAGCCTCACAACTTATTTATACTTATCTGTACAAAATATAATTGGTTAGACTTGATTATGTACACCTGGGGCAATGGACTTTCAGGAGAATGGACATTTACAAAATGTTCAGATAGAAATGTATTGTGTATATCAAATATGACTTTCAGATAGATTGGAATAGTATAGGAGATTTGGTGTGCTCTATTCATTCTATTTCTATCTTAACATGCAGTTCCAGATACAGCACTGCCATTTAAAAAAAAAGTAGTTACTTTCTCAGATCTGTATTCAAATCATTTACAAAAGTAGTTACTTTCTGATATCTGTATTAAAATCGTTTTGAAAAGTAGTAACTTTCTGAGATCTGTATTCAAATTGTTTTAAAAAGTAGTATTTTTTTCGGATCTGTATTCAAATAGTTGTAGTCACCTCCAAAGTAACTATTTATTCCCCTGGAAAAATAGTTACTTTCCACAAAGCGTAGTTAAAAACTATAGTTATTCAAGGTCTGTGATGTAGTAATAGAAATTCACAAGGCGTTTAACTTTGATTAGTCCTAGAGTCATGAAACTTTCACAGTACATGGAGACTAATGACTACTTAACATTTCATTTTAACATCATCAAAAAAGTGGATACAAGGTTTATCCAGGATGAGGACGCTACAGTGGTGTATATCTGTTAATTTCATTCTTCATTCTTCTCTTTGTCAGAGGAGAGCCCATCCCCAGAGTAGAATACACAGAGGAGGAGATCGGTACATGGTGAGTGGCACTAGCATTATATTCTCTGGTAAAATCAGTGATAAGTAGTCAAACCTTAAGACAGTGTTAGACCATTGAACTAAAGCTAAGGCATTAGCTCTGGGAGCTACAATGACTCTTCACATCTCAATACTTATCGTGCAAGGTTTGTTTATTGTATGCTTTCTGCTATAAATAAATATATGCTTCAGCCTTCTGTTTACCTGTTCATTTGCAGAAAGACGTGTTTTTTTCATACCATTTATGAGATGTGATTTTGACTCAGAAAGTGGTAATGGTGATTTAATGGTTATTTTCCTGATTTGCCACGGAGAGAGGGTGCTATCAAGCAATCTAGAGTACAAGCTTTTAATCGTTTATGTGCAAATGTCACAGATTAAAGTCATTTGCCCAGATATCATGTCAGTCTAAAATGTCAGTTCATTGTTTGCACCTGAGAGGACTCTGACTCAGTCCACCAAACGGAAATATTGTGTTTGATCAATATAATAACAACAACAAAAAAAGTGGTCAGGTCTCTTGACCGAACCTCTCCGAAGTGACTGTCAACCATCTGGTACAAGACTTTGGCCCCATCCCAAATGACACCCTATTCCCTATGTAGTGCACTACTTTTGACCAGAGTCCTATGGGCCCAGCTCAAAAGCAGTGCACTATATAGGGAATAGGGTGCCATTTGGGAAGTAGACTTGCTCCTGGATAACCCGATTATCAGAGAGTAAATCGTTTTGTTTGGGAGAGATTTATAGTTGACCTAGAGGACAACATGCTGCCATAACTCAATCAAAGAGAGGCCACACATTCAGCTCACCATTTTGGAAATGGGTTATACAGAAGTCTTGTCTTTTTTTATGGATATATTTGGACTTCTATAACATTTCTGTCTTGAAAATGCCTAGAAATCAATCCTTTTCCCATAACGCCTCACAGTTGTGTTTTAAGATTTCTACATCTTCATCTTCAATTTTATCTACAACATATTTGTTCCATCGTGTGTTCATTTTCTGGTGTGTGTCCCTGTGTGTGTGCATACGTGCATGTATGTGTGTCTGTGTGTTCTCATACGTGTGTGTGTTGGACAGGAGAGAGGTGTACTGCACCCTGAGGGACCTGTACACCACCCACGCCTGCAGTGAGCACCTGGACGCCTTCCGCCTGCTGGAGAGACATTGTGGGTACAGCCCTGACAACATCCCCCAGTTGGAGGACGTGTCACGCTTCCTCAGAGGTACTCATACATACCGCCTATAGCAGCCATAGTCATTGCACTTCTCACAAGACGCATGTGTCTCTCTGCAATTTCATTGGCAACTCCAGCAATTATCTGAATGAAAGTGTTTTCCTCAGTCAGCTGAATGCGCCACTTAGTTCATAGAACCATGGTTACATTAGTAACCTTTGCTATTAGCGGCTGGGACAAACGGAACAGTAACAGCGGCTTCTAGTGTTTTTAGCACATCTTGAAAACAAAATATTCCTATGAATTTGGCTATCGTTTTTGAACTGTTGGAGCTATTAACGACTTTGACTCCATTCCTGAAAGCTACGATTCTCAGGAACATGTTTCTGTTTCTATCTATCACACAAATTGTGCAGGACTCATTAGAAGGGAGAGTGAAGAATCTGCACAGAATGACTGGGGGAAATTAATTGATTCTTCACAAAAGATCATACACAAAGATTGCTTGATATTCATTATCATCCCTGATCATCATCATCATCACCATCAACTTTCCAAAACCTTTCTGATGCATTTCAATTACTCCAAAGCATATTTCTCCTTCAGACTGAAATGTAGCATTACCTGATTTGACGTTTGTACTATAACATTTATTGAGATAATGGCAATAAGGCCAGATTCAAAAGATTCATACAATGATTTTTACACGTTTGTTTCTGATACCCCAACGTGTCCTTAAATAAAGACTTTAAACCTTGATGGTCCATGTTAATAGTATCTTAAATATCATGTGTGAATCCATTTGATATTATGTATGAATCAATTTCACTTTGTGACCCCCCGACCCCCCGGCAAAGTTGTTTCACAAAAGTAAGTCCCTCAGAAATATTAGTGACTACCACTGGCCTATAGCATGTTCAATACAGCCCACTCCTGATTGGACATTAGATACATGTAAGTGCAAACAAGTGGATATTCAACCGGTGTAGGGGTCGAAAATGGTAAGGGTTAAGGTTGGGTTTAGAGACAAAGGTTAGCTTAATGTTAGGTGCCGCAGACATACATTTTCTGCCGGCTGAATACACACTACGTAAGGGCCACCTCTTCAAATAGACTGTTAGTTGCTCATGACAACTGCATTGTTTTTATGTGTCACTATCTCCTTTTTCTCTTTTTTCTTTCTCTGTCTCGTTCTCTCTCTCTCACACACACACACACACACACACACACACACACACACACACACACACACACACACACACACACACACAGAGTGTACAGGGTTCCAGCTGCGTCCCGTGGCAGGTCTCCTCTCTGCCAGAGACTTTTTAGCCAGTCTGGCCTTCCGTGTGTTCCAGTGTACCCAGTATATACGCCACGCCTCTTCTCCCATGCACTCCCCTGAACCGTGAGTACTACTGTTTCACCATGGCCACATTCAGTATAGCAAACGTTGTTGCAGATAGAAATGTCATGAATAGAGCTGATGTGATTCCTAATTCTACATGCTATATTTCTATCTGAACTTTGCATAACATCGTAGTTCTCCATACCCGCGTAAAAAGATAGCTGATCTGCGTTTTTCTACATTGTATTGGATACAGTGCAACCTTTGGTAGGTAGTCTGCTGGCAGGCTTCAGCTGCGGTACAGCAAAGCCAAGTGAAATGATAGGCTATAATGACTTTGCTCATAATCATGCACGCTGCAAATTACATGTAACTAACTATAACGTAACAAATTCCACATCAGCCAATTAAAAACGTTGACGTAGTTGGACGTGATCAAACAGTTTTTCATGAAAGCGTTTCTAACAGAAGTCAAATGTCACGTTCTGCTAATCAAAGTTACTACATCATGTGTGTTTGAATGACTGGTTAAATAGCTCACAGTGTAGTGAGCTCCTGATCATTTTTGCAGTTTGCGGCAAGGGTTTGATTCCTAGATTAGATTATTATGATTTTTTTTTATGTAGAATTACATTTAGTGTGTTAGTGTGTTGCAAAGAGAAGTGCAACACCTTGACAATTAAGAATAAGAATACATTTAATGAGGAACTGCATCTTTCTTCAGCCCTGTAGACACACTGCTAATAATCATAGACGTGTACATTTAACTGGAAGAAGTGATCTCACATCTTTGTTGTTGTGAGTGGCATGGGGAGGGGCTTGGTGTCTGTGTGTGTAAACAGAGAGGAAGTGGCAAAGCGAGAGGTTTCATGCCAAAATTGATTCTTGCGATACATTAATTCTAATTAATTAGCTTTAAAACTGCAAAATGTTCTCTCAGACTCATGACAAAATGTGTAGAATATTATTATAAAACTGCACCATTTTCTCTCTGCCCTATGGCAAAATGTGTTGAAATGCAGGAAGTTAGCTGTTATCTCCCCAAAAAAATCTGTTTCTTTTTTTGTGCGGGAGGCCTTCCACTTCTCCTTCCGCTTATACTGTGTTTTCAAAATACCCCTCAAAATACCCTGCAAGAGAGGCATAATAAGTTATGTCAAACTGTGTAGAATTGCAGGAAATGTGTTTTTAAATGTTTTTTAAAAGAATACGGGGGAGGACCCCCCGGCACTCCCGTCTACTGTTCGTCCCCCCAATTTCTACACAACAATTTTGCCCTTGGTGTGAAACGGATAAGAAAAAACTTGGAATTTTGTCATATATGCGAAAACGTGCCTTTTGAATTTGTTCTAACATTAGTAGCCTAGTCAAAGATGCATCATGCAATATATATTGGCACACTTCACTTGTTACAGACCAAGCAGAACAAACTAAACCTTGAATTTGGATGTTTAAAGTATCCCTCTGGTGGCCAAGTTGACCTTTTTTAAGAAATGCCATTGGTTGGTGGCTACTACTGTCTAAGATCTTCGATTGGCTGATGCGTAACCGGAAATAATCATGCTGGTCAGCTGGTCATGTTAGCATAGTGGTTAAATGTGCCATGTTATCTCATGGGAAAAGCTAACAAGTATCATATTTTGAGAAAATGTTTCAACCTTAGGTTTAAGATGGAGTTCGTAAGTATGGACCCTCAAAGTATTTGAAAGATTTCAAATGGTATTTCAACTCAGGTCTATGCTCCATACAGCTCTCTGTCCTGTATCATTTATTTATCTTCATTTCTATCTCTCTTTCTATACCTCTCTCTTCCTTATCTGCACCTTCTAAGATAGAGACAGCATCATACACTTTCTATAGGATAATTGTAGGAAATTTGTACTGGGCATTTTACTCTCACTCTCTGTCTCCATCTCATGTGTGACTGTGTGCATTTAGCATTTAATCGTCACATTAATTTTGTGATGTTGCCATAGGGACTGTGTGCACGAACTCCTGGGCCACGTCCCCATTCTGGCTGACCGGGTGTTCGCCCAGTTTTCTCAGGTGACTAATTCTGCAAAATTACCCATATTGACTTTATTGATTCTGAAGATGGAAATTTTTAACCCAATTAAATTAATAAAAGGAGCAGTTCTAAAATGAAAGAGAGTTGGGCCTCTGGTCTGCACCTTGACTTGAGCTGTCTACCCAACAGCCTCTTATCTGCTTTGTATACCATGAACCAAAGATGATACTCTGTCATGCTTTGCTAACAGAGATCACGTTTGTTGCAGAACATCGGCCTTGCTTCACTGGGTGCTTCAGAAGAAGACATTGAGAAACTGTCAACGGTACGTTTTGTTGTCGCAACATGGCTTGGATTATTCCTGATTCCTTATTCGCTTCCTACCACACATGCAAAACATATGAAGTGTAAAGCTGTAGAAACATGACTGACTTTGCAAGCATGTCTCCTTCTGTGTGTGTGTGTGTCTCAGCTCTACTGGTTCACGGTGGAGTTTGGTCTGTGTAAACAGGGTGGCATTGTGAAAGCCTACGGGGCAGGACTCCTCTCCTCATATGGAGAGCTAGTGGTGAGTACATGGTGTTAGACATGTAGACATCGCTCTCTCTCTCTCTCTCTCTCTCTCTCTCTCTCTCTCGCTCTCTCTCTCTATTCTAAAATCATGCCATATCTTAATCCTAGATATAAGCCTCCATATAGACTACATAGTGGAACAGAATAAACCTCCCCTAACCTAATTTTCATTTAAATGTTGAATTCCAGTAATATCCAGACATTGTCCAGACAGTAACCACCCCCTCTCTCCCCCCTCTCTCGCTCCTTCTCTCTTTCTCTCTCTCTCTCTCTCTCTCTCTCACTCTCCCCCTGTCTTGCCCAGCATGCTCTGTCAGATGAGCCAGAGAGGAGGGAGTTTGACCCAGAGGCTGCTGCCATTCAGCCCTACCAAGACCAGAACTACCAGTCTGTATACTTTGTCTCTGAGAGCTTCACAGATGCCAAAGAGAAACTCAGGTAGCGGACCAGACACACATAGGTCGTGTCCGAATAACCATACTTGCGTTCTAAATAGTAGGCTTTTGGGGTATGCAAAAATAGACATTTTGAAAATATAGTATGCCAGGATGTCATACTCATTTTGGCTTTTCATGAAGTAGAATTCACTGCACACTATTGAGGAAGAGAATCGTCCTTTAAAAGCTGAATGAAAATGAACAAGCGCGATTGTGCATTAAATGATGCCTTCTCAGTATGGATGAGTAGTATGTTGATATTTGTTGCTTACTGAATATACATTTTTATTAAACTGTACATACAAAATAGTATGTAGTACCAGTGGAGGCTGGTGGGAGGAGATATAGGATGACGGGCTCATTGTAATGGCTGGAATGGAATGAATGGAACGGAATCGAGCATGTGGTATCCATATGTTTGATGTGTTTCATACTATTCCATTCCAGCCATTACAATGAGCTGTCCTCCTATAGCGCCTCCCACCAGCCTCCACTGAAGTACACAGCATGTAGTCTTAGTAAGTAGTAGGCAAGACATATTTTATTTATTTATTTCAGACACATCCATTGACACACGGAGGCATGCACCTACAAGCGCACATGTATAACCCGTATAATCCGGTCTCGCATTCGTTTTATTATTCTACCCATTTACATCAGTTTTTCACTTTTAAACGATCTACCTGCTAGCTTACCGGCATTGGACATATCTCAATCCACTGAATCCGCCGATACCAGACATTTGCTTATGCGGTGGATGGGAGCTGCGGTAGAGCAGTGTTTGTGAGACAAGGGAGGATCTTCCAGAGCGGTTTCTCTCGCAAAAATATCTGTGAAGTTCAAACGGTTTGAGCCACAAACTAATATGACCCGATTCTCACGAACACGCGCGTGTTGTCTGTTTTTCTCTATGACACTCACAGGCCCCGAAGGACCCAATGGGAGCGGATGGGGTTTTTCCACATAGAATATCATACACAATATTTTTTTTCTGACATTATGCTTTCTTGAGCTTTACCTATATCTCTCAGACACTTCAAAACCTTATTCCTTCTGATTTATTTTTTGCCTCTCTTATTTGCCATGTATTTCTGTGTTATTCAATGGTTTCTATGGTCTAATAGCAGTAAGGCCAAATTCAATGTTTCATCAAATAATTTTTACATATATTTTTTTTTATAACTACAGGGGTCCTAAAATACAAAATCAAATAACTAAATGGTCCATGTTATTATTATCTTATAACAATTCCATATGTTAGGTTGATAGATATCGCCCTCTAGAGACTTAGACTGTACAGGGTTAATATGTAGTTGCAGTGCAATGCAAATCAGTTTTCTGTGATTCAATGCATATTGAATTAATGTTTCTTGTTGTTGGCCTCTACTGAAGAAAAGGTGAACCCTTTATATCCATACTGAATGATACAATAAGAATGAGAATATGTTGTCATTGAACTTTAGGCAGGTAGGCTAGACAGACAGACAGACAGACAGACAGACAGACAGACAGACAGACAGACAGACAGACAGACAGACAGACAGACAGACAGACAGACAGACAGACAGACAGACAGATAGATAGATAGATAGATAGATAGATAGATAGATAGATAGATAGATAGATAGATAGATAGATAGATAGATAGATAGATAGATAGATAGATAGATAGATAGATAGATAGATAGATAGATAGATAGATAGATAGATAGATAGATAGATAGATAGATAGATAGATAGATACAGTGCCTTGCAAAAGTATTCATCCCCCTTGGCGTTTTTCCTATTTTGTTGCATTACAACTTGTAATTTAAATGGATTTTTATTTGGATTTCATGTAATGGACATACACAAAATAGTCCAAATTGGTGAAGTGAAATGAAAAAAATTGTTTCAAAAAATTCAACAAAATAAATAACGGAAAAGTGGTGCGTGCATATGTATTCACCCCCTTTGCTATGAAGCCCCTAAATAAGATCTGGTGCAACCAATTACCTTCAGAAGTAACATAATTAGTTCAATAAAAACCACCTGTGTGCAATCTAAGTGTCACATGATCTGTCACATGATCTCAATATATATATACACCTGTTCTGAAAGGCCACAGATTCTGCAACACTACTAAGCAAGGGGCACCATGAAGACCAAGGAGCTCTCCAATCAGGTCAGGGACAAAGTTGTGGAGAAGTACATATCAGGGTTGGGTTATAAAAAAATATCTGAAACTTTGAACATCCCACATAGCACCATTAAATCCATTATTAAAAAATGGAAAGAATATGGCACCACAACAAACCTGCCAAGAGAGGGCCGGCCACCAAAACTCACGGACCAGGCAAGGAGGGCATTAATCATAGATGCAACGAAGAGACCAAAGATAACCCTGAAGGAGCTGCAAAGCTCAACAGCGGAGATTGGAGTATCTGTCCATAGGACCACTTTAAGCCGTACACTCCACAGAGCTGGGCATTACGGAAGTGGCCAGAAAAAAGCCATTGCTTAAAGAAAAAAATAAGCAAACACGTTTGGTGTTCGCCAAAAGGCATGTGGGAGACTCCCCAAACATATGGAAGAAGGTACTCTGGTCAGATGAGACTAAAATTTAGCTTTTTGGCCATCAAGGAAAACGCTATGTCTGGCGCAAACCCAACACCTCTCATCACCCCGAGAACACCAACCCACAGTGAAGCATGGTGGTGGCAGCATCATGCTGTGGGGATATTTTTCATCGGCAGGGACTGGGAAACTGGTCAGAATTGAAGGAACAATGGATGGCGCTAAATACAGGGAAATTCTTGAGGGAAACCTGTTTCAGTCTTCCAGAGATTTGAGACTGGGATGAAGGTTCACCTTCCAGCAGGACAATGACCCTAAGCATACTGCTAAAGCAACACTTGGGTGGTTTAAGGGGAAACATTTAAATGTCTTGGAATGGCCTAGCCAAAGCCCAGACCTCAATCCAATTGAGAATTTGTGGTATGACTTAAAGATTGCTGTACACCAGCGGAAACCATCCAACTTGAAGGAGCTGGAGCAATTTTGCCTTGAAGAATGGGCAAAAATCCCAGTGGCTAGATGTGCCAAGCTTATAGACACATACCACAAGAGACTTGCAGCTGTAATTGCTGCAAAAGGTGGCGCTACAAAGTATTGACTAGGGGGTGGGGTGAATAGTTATGCACGCTCAAGTTTTCTGTTCTTTTGTCTTATTTCTTGTTTGTTTCACAATAAAAAGTAGTTTGCATCTTCAAAGTGGTGTTGTGTAAATCAAATGATACAAACCCCCAAAAAATCAATTTAATTCCAGGTTGAATACTTTTGCAAGCCACGATAGATAGATAGATAGATAGATAGATAGATAGATAGATAGATAGATAGATAGATAGATAGATAGATAGATAGATAGATAGATAGATAGATAGATAGATAGATAGATAGATAGATAGATAGATAGATAGATAGATAGATAGATAGATAGATAGATAGATAGATAGATAGATAGATAGATAGATAGATAGATAGATAGATAGATAGATAGATAGATAGATAGATAGATAGATAGATATTGACCAATCAATAGATACTAGACTTTCTATATATTTTATATTTGCCTTGTGTTTTTCCTGACAGATCATATGTGGCTGGAATTAAGAGACCGTTTTCTGTGCGGTTTGACCCCTACACCTACAGCATAGAGGTCCTCGACAATCCCCTGAAGATCAGAGGAGGCCTGGAGTCTGTCAAGGACGAGCTGAAGATGCTCACAGATGCCCTCAATGTGCTCGCATGATGTACAACAGCACCGCTACTGCTGCTGGTCCCACTCTGTGCCATTTTGATGTGTGACATAACCATTGTTCTCTTGTGCTAACATACAGTACGCTGCTTTATTTGTTGCTTTAAGTGGCTGGCTAAGTGGCAACCTTAAGACCTCTCACTGTACTTGTTTCCAAACACGTAACAGGCTCACATTATGTGGTTTATTTGATCTGGTGATGTCTCTAAGATATGTTGAGCAGGTGTGTGGGCATTATCCATTGGTACTCATGCTTACTAATGTCGGGATTCAATCCGATCGCGCTTAGTAGACAATGAGGATTTTAAAGGCAATGGTCCTGCGTTGGCGGAGACTGCATTCATGGTAAACGCTGTATACACCCCTCCGTATTTATTTGGACAGTGAAGCTAAAACTTTTAATTTGGCTCTATACTCGAGTGAATAATATATTGTGTCATTTTGGAGTCACTTTTATTGTAAATAAGAATATAATATTTTTCTGAACACTTCTAAATTAATATAGATGCTACCATGATTATGGATAATCATTAATGAATCCTGAATAATGATGAGTGAGAAAGTTACAGAGGCATAAATATCATACCCCGCCCCCCAAAAAACTCCCCTGTTATTGGTAATGGTGAGAGGTTAGCATGTTTTGGGGGTATGATATTTGTGCCTCTAACTTTCTCACTCATCATTATTCAGTAGTCAGTCATGATTATCCGTAATGATGATAGCATCCACATTAATGTTGTGCTCATGAACATATTCTATTCTTATTTACAATAAAAGTGACTCCAAAATGACACAATTCAGCTGCGTTTAACCAATCTGATCAGGTCTGAAAAGATCTGATGTGATTTGGTCAAAATACCAATTAGTGGAAAAAATATCAGCGTTGGGCTGCCTGTTTTAAACACAGCCTACATTATTCATCATTAAGTTCCTTTTGGGCACAACATAATCCAAAACACAACCAAAACAAACTGCAAATATATCCAACAAGTTTGTAGAGTCACAAGCTTGACATAGTCATTGTATGTTAGGAATATGGGATCAAATACTAAACTATTGACTACTTTAATATGCTACAAGTGAAAATACTTGACACCTCCAAATGTGATACTTGATACATAAAGTGCTTTCATTTCTAAACTGTAAAACAGATATGTATGAACAAACCCTAAAATAAAAAGTAACATTCTGTACTGTCACCTCATATGAAACAATTGATCTCAAATCCAAAATGCTGGATTATAGAGAAGAATAC
Source organism: Coregonus clupeaformis (assembly GCF_020615455.1). Lineage (NCBI taxonomy): Eukaryota > Metazoa > Chordata > Actinopteri > Salmoniformes > Salmonidae > Coregonus > Coregonus clupeaformis. The sequence goes on along the minus strand of NC_059210.1, from coordinate 19,492,743 downwards.
ATAGTTTTAGCTTCACTGTCCAAATAAATACAGAGGGGAGAGTATGTCACTTCAATCTGACATTATTGTCGACAAAGCGCGATCAAATTGAATCCCGGCCTAAACCAAAATTGTAATTTTGTGCAGAAGGAATAGAGCTAAAATGCAATCTGTGGTGTTAATGTAGGGTTAAGGCAAGGTTGTGGTTTGCCACTCACATTTGTGTAATGCTTTCAAACAAATGTCTCAATGCAAAGTTTCACCTAACTTTAATAGTTTGTTATGAATTCAACAAAATATGTAAAACGCTAGGAAATCCAAGTAGTGAAATTATGAATGTAATAAAAGTAGGGAAACTGGACATGGTATATGATAAAAAAATGTAAGATGTTTATGTAAATTACTGTAATATTGAATTGTAAGCATTGTGCTTCTTGCGATGTAATAGCAGAATAAAAATTAAGAACTGTATCTGATGTTATATAAATATATTTATGCTTGCCCACTGAGGAAGTTATATGATAGCGCATTCTCTGTAAAAATATAAATAAGAAATAATCAGACATTAGCATTACCTCTTGGTGTCCATTCCTGACTCAATAATCTCAAAGGAAAGGTGATTCCTCAAAACAAAAACACACCTATACAGTACATGTTCTAGTATATTGACGATCACTTTGACTATTCCTCTCAAATTCCATCTGGCTATTATGATGACATTTTATTCAAGAAATAAACATCATACCAACAAAACACAGGAAAAGAACAGTATGCGCACAGTATTATTGGTTGATTGACTGCGAACGTTTGATCAAATGTATGCAATATCATAACTTGTTTTCTCTGAAACGTGTGCAGCCGATGCAGATTAGGGGAGATGGGGGCTGGATGTCACACCTTTTATTCACATGTATTTCTCAACACCAGTAGGATATCTTATGAGACTCTTTTCAACATGAATAGAAAACAAGAAATAGTCAGGCTATTGATTTTGATTGAACAATATTCTTAACAAAATTCAACAGCTTAAACTTTGTAAGTAATTGCTTTGTTTGTAAATTATGTCTGAGGGTTGGAGTGTGACCCTGGCTATCCGTACATTTAAAAAAAATTATGCCATCTGGTTTGCTTAATGTAAGGAATTTTAAATTACTTTTGATACTCTAGCATATTTTAGCAACTACATTTTATTTTGATACTTAAGTATATTTAAAACCAAATACTTTTAGACTTTTACTCAAGTAGTATTTTACTGGGTGACTTTCACATTTACTTGAGTCATTTTTTATTAAGGTATCTTTACTTTTACTTAAGTATGAGAATTGGGTACTTTTTCCACCACTGGAATTGACCAAGTGGAAGACCTCTTACGAATAAGTCACACATTTTAATCTAAAAATTACTAGGCTACACAGCACCCTCTAGAGTAATAGGCTAAGTACTGTGACAACCAACCCATGATGAGACACCCAGTCTCCCCTATCATGGCGGTTATGAGAGCGGCTATTGCGCGGTTTCCTCCCGCATGTTGACCAAAGCAAAAGTAATATGAAGATTGGGACACACAAGTGATGCTCCATGATGATTATAGATGGATTTAACATGACCATTTTTGTCCAAAAAACAAATGTCTAGCATGAACATGTGGTTATGTTTGGGCATTTTAGTTTGTTTGACATTTGGCAATGTGAAACCAAATGGACCAAATGAAATTAATACAGTGTAACAAATAATCAAACTCTGATTCAAACTATAGCAACAAAGTATTTGTGAAAATGCCCTTATTCTATCCCGGCTCATTAAACTCATTAAAATGTACAGCTCTGAAAACATATGGTATACCATGGGATGCCTGTCCAGTCTCCCACCCTCTTGTAAAGTTGATTTCCTCTATTAGAATAACTGGGCTTGTGTCCTTATAATAAGTTATCCTTACATAATGTCCACATAATTATGGCTAAACCTTGTCCATTTCCTCAATTTATCTTCTTAAAATTTGATTTGAAACCTAGCCCAACTAATGAAGGCCAAGTTTGATGCGTTGGTCCACCAGACCTTCCACGCAATTTGGATGGAAGTGTCTGGGAACGAGATTAGGTGTAATGTGACTAACATGACTTCACAGAGTGTGTGCCATCATTCAGCACAACATGTCACCCTTTATAAAGCACATGTTTATATCATATTTGACATAGTGGGTTATGTCACATTTGACATTGGTGACTATGTCATACAGTTATGGCACATTTATGAACCCTTTATAAAGCATGACATGCGGTTATAAATGCTTTGTAACACATTTGTGTAGTGTTTATGAAGGCATTATGAAGGCTTTATGAAGCCTTTGTAAGCTGAACGCCGTTTAAAGTGGGACGAAAATTGTCAATAAGATACTTCCAATATGCCCTGCTTTTATACTCTTTGGTTACAACCCAAATTTCGACACGTCTTTTCAAGAAAAGTTAATAATCTTAGCAGCTTCAACAGCTGTGAAAAACCGAATAATGTATTGTGTTAAGGTTGGGGATTAATGTAAATGACATTTGCATATTAGAAAGGTCAACAGTCAAAATTAATGGAACTAGCGTTGAGACACTAACCAACTGGTCCAAGGCTATCACGTACACCCATAATCTGATCTGGAATCTGTCCCCAGTCATCACTTTAGGATATCTGGCTGCTAATTTAGGCTATATTTGTATGTGTGGTTTGTACGTGTATGTTTGTGTATATATTGTGGCATCTTCTTGTTCAGGAGTATGTGTGCTTGGCACCATCCTGTGCCCAAAAGTGTAATTACACTGCTCTTTATGATAGTCATGTTTATTCACCATAGAAAACACAAGAACTGCAACACTATTTGTTTTGAGTTTATTTTTTCCTTCTTGATTTATTATTGATTTATTTATTCCTTGTTTTTTGTTGTTGTTGATGTTTCTCCTCCTGTGTACTGCTTGTATGTACTGTTTGCATGTTTCAGTAATATATGTTAATTAATGAGACCAGTGTGTCTCATCTGAATGAGAATTGCTGTTACTGTACAGTGAAAGAGTCAAGTCACTAAACCTCGAGTCCGAAGTCCCCTCCCATTGGGCACACACTGGTTGAATCAACGTTGTTTCCATGTCATTTCAATTAAATTATGTTAAACCAACGTGGAATAGACGTTGAATTGATGTCTGTGCCCAGTGGGCTGCAGTCTATGAGTCAGACGGCTTTCTTCCGCAATCTTTGAATGCTATAGTTTAAGACGTCTGTACATTCAAGCGTAACTTCGGACGGATTGCTACCCTACCTAAACATGAGCACAATTCCGCCTGCATTTTCAGCCCCGCCTACCCAAACTCGTGATTTGTTGGGAGAGTTGAGGAGCCTCCACGGAATTTTTTGTTTTCCATTTTGATATGTCAGAGAGAAGCTGACATTCTCCCCAGACATTGTGTCGTTGCTTATAGGCTTACTTAGCTCCAAAGTCGGGGATATCTGAGACTAAGTCCCCTGTGCTTCAGTCCGAGTCCAAGTCACCAATGGTTGAGTCACAAGTTGAGTCACGAGTCCATATGGCTGCAGTCCCAGTGCTTCAGTCCACATTAACTCCAAATGAAGTTGTTTACCTAGTCAGATACAGTGTAGTGGCAAGAGGAAAACCTATTTTGTCAATAAATTGTTTGCTATCCCTTTTCCTTTCTTACTGGGTCACCAAATGTTTGCATATACTGCTAAAGTTATCAGGTTGTTAGCTAGGCTGTGTGTACCGTGTGGCGCATCCTTCCAACTGCTGAACATAACAGAACTCTCGCTGCGCTGTGCTGTGTGTGTAGTGCTTAACGTCTCCTCTCCTTCATCTTAACAAGTGACATCAATAAGGGATCATCGCTTTCACCTGGATTCTCCTGGTCAGTCTATGTTATGGAAAGAGCAGTTCTTAATGTTTTGTACACTCAGTGTATATCTAGTATGATCGCATGCCAAACAAATTTAGAGAAAATTAAAGGCCCAGTGCAGTCAAAAACATGATTTTCCTGTGTTTTATATATTTTTACACACTATGAGGTTGGAATAATACTGTGTAATTGTGAAAATGATGTTAATACCCTTCTAGTGTAAGAGCTGTTTGAAAAGACCACCTGACATTTTAGCCCGTTTTGGTGGGATAGAGTTTAGAGTTTTGGCCTTCCATGGTGACATCACCATGCAGTAAATTAGTTAATAGACCAATAAGAAAGAGAGTTCCAAACCGCTCTGCCAATAACAGCACATTTTCAGTTTACCCCTCTCAACTCAGACCACTCCCAGACAGTCCTAGCAAAATTCTTGCTTGAGAAATTGCCCTTTGCTAAGACGCTTTTTTTGTTTCTTTTTTACTATTTTAATTTAAAACAATCACAGTACGGTATTTAATTATTACTCAGAAATGATTTGATATTGAGATAAAAACGGCTGCATTAGACCTTTAAAGAAAAATATATATATTTTGGTATTTGTTTCATTAGTCCATTGTTGATATATTATTATTATTATGATTATTATGATTATTATGATTATTTATTATTATTGATATAGTCACAAACTGTTTTGCATGTCAGCTAATGAAGTTTTCAAGATATACAACTTTCAAAATACAGAAATACGAGTATGAGTAGATTCCCCGACAGGGAGGCTGTCTACCTTTTGTTAGGAGCAAGGCATGTTGTTTGGAGTTCAACAACTACAGGAAAGACAGCTTCCAAACGGGCTAACAACACACAGAGCTGTAGTCAGCAGGATTCGAACCTGCACAAGTACCTCCAGAGCGACTCACTATTTGTCCATTCATGTTAAGCTAGCTAGGTGAGACAACCACATATCACAGTCGAAGTAAGTACATTTTCCCTCAATAAAGTAGTTATCAGCAAAGTCAGTGCTAGTAGGAAAAGTCAAGTACAGTTTTTATTTTATGGGGGCTTGGGACTTATTTAAGATACTCTTTGAAGAGGTAGGGTTTCAGGAGTTTTCGGAAGATGTGCTATAGTTTCTCACAGTCTAAGAGCCTTTAGGTGCCTTTTGGCAAACTCCAACTGGGCTGTCATGTGCCTCTTACTGAGGAGTGGCTTCCGTCTGGCCACTTTACCATAAAGGCCTGATTGGTTGAGTGCTGTAGAGATGGTTGTCCTTCTGGAAGACTCTGACATCTCCACAGAGGAACTCTGGAGCTCTGTCAGAGTGACCATTGGGTTCTTGGTCACCACCCCGACCAAGGCCCTTCTCCCCCGATTGCTCAGTTTGGCCAGGCGGCCAGCTCTAGGAAGAGTCTTGGTGGTTCCAAACTTCTTCCATTTAATAATGATGGAGGCCACTGTGTTCTTGGGGACTTTCAATGCTGCAGAAATGTTTTGGTACCCTTCCCCAGATCTGTGCCTCAACACAATCCTGTCTCTGAGCTCTATGGACAATTCCTTCATGACTTGGTTTTTGCTCTGACATGCACTGTCAACTGTGAAACGTTATATAGATTGGTGTGTCCCTTTCCAAATCATGTCCAATCAATTGATTTACCACAGGTGGACTCCAATCAACTTGTAGAAACATCTCAAGGATGATCAATGGAAACAGGATGCACCTGAGCTCAATTTTGAGTCTCATAGCAAAGGGTCTGAATACTTATGTAAATAAGATAGTTCTGTTTTGTTTTTTTAATACATTTGTAAAAATTACTAAAAACCTGTTTTCGCTTTGTCATTATGGGGTATTGTGTGTAGATTGATGAGGAAAAAATTAATTTAATCAATTTTAAAATAAGGCAGTAATGTAACAAAATGTTGAAAAAGTCAAGGGGTCTGAATACTTTGCGAATGCACTGTACATTTGTATACGACTGTCTCTATTACGCATGGGAATATTTGAACAGTTTTCTTAAATAAAAAACACTGATTTCCTGTTTTTTTTCCAGTCTTTTATGTTAAAAAATAATCAGACAGGGGAGGTGATATAAATAATACTCTGAGCAAAAGATAATGTTTTTGGATTTTCACCCTCCAGACATTATTTCCTAAAGATCTTAATGATGAAATGCCTATGTATGTTATGTTGTAAATGTGAATATGAATGAATGCCCCCATTACAGATTACTCTGACGTTTTTCTTGCGCTGTACCCAATGATTTATGAAAACTTGCTTAGTGGGTTGATGTCCTCATTGTGGTTTTACTGTCATGCCCTGGCTCTGGGGACTCTAGTATGTTGAGCCAGGGTGTGAGTTTTCTAGATTTCTATTTCTATGTTGGCCAGAGTGGTTCTCAATCAGAGGCAACGTGTATCAGCTGTTGCTTGTTGTCTCTGATTGGGAACCATACTTAAGCAGCCAGTTTTCCCACAGTGTTTGTGGGATCTTGTTCCTGTGTAGGTTTGTGTTTTTGCACCTTTGGACGGCACGTATCGATTTGTTGTTTTTGTTCGTGTAATCATTATTTTATAAATATGTTCACCTTCCACGCTGCGCCTTGGTCCTCTGTATTCGACGATCGTGACAGAAGATCCCACCAAGACTGGACCAAGCAGTGTGTCCAGGAGCCATCGCCAGGGAGATCTCTAGCGGATCTCCTTCGCCTCCTCGACTGGGTCAAGCCGTGTGAGGAAGAGAGGGGCTTGACTTGGAAGCAGAAGGGCGAAAGGCTGGCGAGAGATATGGAGACCTGGTCCACGGGAAGGAGAGAAGCCCAGAAATGTTTTAGGGGGGGGCTCACGCCGCGGACGACGGGGCAGCAGGAGGCCGCGATGGAGCGGTCCAGCGGGTTTGTAGAGGAGGCCGCCAGGTTAAGGGGGCCACTGGTCACAGAGGAGAGGGAAAGTGTAGAGGCACGGCGAGAGGTACTGGGGTGTGTTACCAGTCCGGTCCGGCCCGTTCCTGATCCCTGTGTAGGGCCAGTGGTGTGTGTCCCCAGTACGGTCCTTCCTGTTCCTCGCATCGAGCCTGTGGTGCGCGTCGTCAGCCCGGTCCGGCCTGTTCCTGCTCCCCGCATCAAGCCTGTGGTGCGCTTCGCCAGCCCGGTCCGGCCCGTTCCTGCTCCCCACACCAAGTCAGTGGTGCGCTTCGTCAACCCGGTCCGGCCCGTTCCTGCTCCCCGCACCAAGTCTATGGTGCGCGTCGCCAGCCCGGCCCGGCCTGTTCCTGCTCCCCGCACCAAGTCAGTGGTGCGCTTCGTCAGCTCGGTCCGGCCCGTTCCTGCTCCCCGCACCAAGTCAGTGGTGCGCTTCGTCAGCCCGGTCCGGCCCGCTCCTGCTCCCCGCACCAAGCCTATGGGGCGCGTCACCAGCCCGGTCCGGCCCGCTCCTGCTCCCCGCACCAAGCCTATGGTCAGCGTCGCCAGCCCGGTCCGGCCCGTTCCTGCTCCCCACACCAAGCCAGTGGTGTGCGTCGTCAGTCCGGCACGGCCCGTGCCTGTTCCACCTGTGCCTGGTCCGGCACTGGTCAGCTGCTTCACGCCGGAGCTAGAGCAATCCGCTCCACCAGTGTGCAGTCCAGCTCTGGCCAGCGGGGCCAGACCGGACCAGGGGTACTTTGGGGGGTTGGAGAGGGAGTGGGGATCAGGCCCGGAGCCGGATCCGCCGCCAAGGCGGAGTGCCCACCCGGTCCCTCCCCTGTGGTGTTTGGTTGGCGCGGCCGGAGTCCACGCCTTTGGGGGGGTACTGTCACGCCCTGGCTCTGGGGACTCTAGTATGTTGAGCCAGGGTGTGAGTTTTCATTTGATTTTGTTCTAGTTTTCTATTTCTATGTTGGCCAGTGTGGTTCTCAATCAGAGGCAACGTGTATCAGCTGTTGCTTGTTGTCTCTGATTGGGAACCATACTTAAGCAGCCAGTTTTCCCACAGTGTTTGTGGGATCTTGTTCCTGTGTAGGTTTGTGTTTTTGCACCTTTGGACGGTACGTATCGATTTGTTGTTTTTGTTCGTGTAATCATTATTTAATAAATATGTTCACCTTCCACGCTGCGCCTTGGTCCTCTATATCCGACGATGGTGACATTTACATACGTGTTTAATACATTTTATGTACACACTGTATTAGAATATTTATGAAATGCACATTGTTATATTTGGTAGCACTAACTTGTTTTCCCTCGACTCCAACCCCATTCGATGCGTGGAACGGATGTGGGTGGGGCTATGTCTACATAAGGGTGCTAATTCAAAAAACTCACAAAAGCTCTGATGAAGGCCTTGAGGCCGATACGTAAAGCTTATTAAAGAGCAGTGATAGTATCAAGAGCAGTGTGCGGTTTTTGTTTTGTTTTTGTTTTTCATGTTCAAAAATACAAATGAATAAAAAAATGATTTTGCTCAGAAAACTTGGGGGGCCAAATAAAACCACCCAAGGGCCACATTCGGCCTGCGAGTTGGGGGAACCGTATTTTGTCCTCACTGTCTCTCAGAAACTAATTCCAATGTCTGCCTGGTAATGGTTCTGTTCAAAACAAAACAATTAAAAAAAAAATTGGTTCCAACACCTGCTTCTGGCTCTTTTGAGGTGCAATAATGCAGTACTGTAGATAGTACATTAATTCATGCAAACTCTGTTCGTCTGTGCTCATCGTGTTCTAGCTGTTTGCAGCTCTTAAAGTAGACAAATACCTCCTGTGCGCTCAGATGTGTGGTCCTGAATGAATAGCTAGCTAAACTCATGATAACTAGTTAGCTACTGTTTGCTATTTTTCTGGCACGTGCAGAATCGGATTTATTGATCTACAGTAGCTAGCTAACATTAACAAGCTAATCACCATTTTGCAGAGAAATATAATATATACTGTATATATATTATAGCTATAGTTTCTCTCTTCTTTCCCATGTTAAATTATAAAATGTATTAAGAGAAGAGTAATGGGTTAGCTATAGTTAATAAACTCACTCAATTATATTTTACCAATAGTCTCCAGTATTGATTCGCTAACTAATGATGACAACTATTACTAACAGTGTTAGCTAGCTGGCTAACCTTAGCTAGTTTCTTGCATTTAACGTTATTGATTTAGCTTACTGTTAACTACCATTAGTTCCTCAGCATGTTTTTTTAACAGATAATAAATATCTAGCTTCACTTTTTTCTCAATTGCATGTTACACTAGTTAGCTAACTCTTAGCTAGCTACCTACAAACAGTAACGTTACTTTAGCTAACGCCAAAGAGGTAATGCCCACTACAAAACATTTTAATATCTCATTTCTATAAAATGTATAACATTAAACTATATATTTGTAACTTGCTTTTCTATCTTGGTAGCATCAACAATGAATAGTTACTTAACGTTAGCTACATCAAATCAAGTGGTGAAGTCCCTCTCCTCCAAATCTCAGTTCAGTCCAACGTCTGCATCTCATCTGAACTTCATTTGACTTCACGAAGCCATCTGACTGACATCTGATAGACCAATAAACGCAAATTTGAAAAATCCATCTCCACACTTGATCCCACCTACTCGGCTCACTTGCCTCTTGGGTTAATTTTAAAAATCTTTAGTTCATTGTTTGATTCAGATCTAGTGTGATTGAGGCTAAAATAATTACAAAAGTTAGTGAGTTAGCTAGCCAATGTTAGCCAACATTTGTCTAGCTCTAATGGTACATCAACTGACGAAAACTAGCCAAGTAAACTGACTCCTGTTAAAACGGGACAAAAAGGCTACAAAACATTTCCATACACTCAACAGCAGTTAGATAATGCTACATGAGAGATAGCTAGAGGCTAGAGCTGAACTGGCTGTGGTAGCTACTAGCTAGCTAGTTCATTATTTTCAGACAGAACTTCAGTCGAGAGGGGATGAAACATTACTGTATCTAACGTTATCTGTCAGTTACACTACTAGTTCAGCACTGGGAATAAATACTTTTTTTCTGTTAAGTCGAACAGCAGTTACCTTGCCAGCTACATCATTCAAATAAAAAGTAGCCAGTTTCTATTCTGCTTGCTTTCCCAACTCGGAGAAAAAGTGCAATGCACACAGAGACAGCAGCACCGTGTCTTTCAGAAGCTTGGTCTTCACACAGCCTGTCAGCACAGTCTGTGGTGTCCAGGCGGTCCTAAATCCAGCAAGCTGAAACAGACTGCTCTGAGGCATCCACATGGCCCTAAAGGACACTGATGCCGATTTTAGTATTACATTTACATTTGACATTTTAATCATTTAGCAGACGCATTTAGCAGGTAGCTTAGTGGTTAAGAGCGTTGTGCCAGTAACCGAAAGGTCGCTGGTTCTAATCCCCGAGCCGACTAGGTGAAAAATCTGTCGATGTGCCCTTGAGCAAGGCACTTAACCCTAATTGCTCCCCGGGCGCCGAAGACGTGGATGTCGATTAAGGCAGCCCCCCGCACCTCTCTGATTCAGAGGGGTTGGGTTAAATGCGGAAGACACATTTCAGTTGAATGCATTCAGTTGTACAACTGACTAGATATCTCCCTTTCCCTTTCCCTTTCCCTTATCCAGAGTGACTTACAGTTAGTGAGTGCATACATTTTTTTTTCATACTGGCCCCCCATGGGAATTGAACCCACAACCCTAGCGTTGCAAACGCCATACTGTACCAACTGAGCTACACAGAGCTATCACAGTGTAATGATAAAAATGAAATTTTAGAATGTGTGTGTGTGTGTGGGGGGGTCATGTCCCCCCTGTCCCCAGTGAATGTTGCGCCCCTGATAAAATTACGTGTCAGGGAGTATCGTCGAACGGGGCCACAGTGTCCCCCGACCCCCTCTGTCTCAGCCTCCAGTATCTATGTGCCGGGGGCTAGGGTCAGTCTGTTATATCTGGTGTAATTTTCCTGTCTTATCTGGTGTCCTGTGTGAATTTAAGTGTGCTCCCTCTAATTCTCTCTCCCTCCCCTCCCGGAGGACCTGAGCCCTAGGACTACCAAACACGGCGAGTGGAGTTTAGACCAAAAAGCTCTATTTTTGTCTCATCAGACCACATGACCTTCTCCCATTCCTCCTCTTGATCATCCAGATGGTCATTGGCCAACTTCAGACGGGGCTGGACATGCGCTGGCTTGAGCAGGGGGACCAGCGTGCGCTGCAGGATTTTAATCCATGACGGCGTAGTGTGTTACTAATGGTTTTCTTTGAGACTGTGGTCCCAGCTCTCTTCAGGTCATTGACCAGGTCCTGCCGTGTAGTTCTGGGCTGATCCCTCACCTTCCTCATGATCATTGATGCCCCACGAGGTGAGATCTTGCATGGAGCCCCAGACCGAGGGTGATTGACCGTCATCTTGAACTTCTTCCATTTTCTAATAATTGCGCCAACAGTTGTTGCCTTCTCACCAAGCTGCTTGCCTATTGTCCTGTAGCCCATCCCAGCCTTGTGCAGGTCTACAATTTTATCCCTGATGTCCTTACACAGCTCTCTGGTCTTGGCCATTGTGGAGATACACTGCCGATTTTGCAGGTTTTACTACTTACAAAGCATGTAGAGGTCTGTAATTTCTATCATAGGTACACTTCAACTGTGAGAGACGGAATCTAAAACAAAAATCTAGAAAATCACATTGTATGATTTTTAAGTAATTCATTTGCATTTTATTGCATGACATAAGTATTTGATCACCTACCAAACAGTAAAAATTCCGGCTCTCACAGACCTGTTAGTTTTTCTTTAAGAAGCCCTCCTGTTCTCCACTCATTACCTGTATTAACTGCACCTGTTTGAACTCGTTACCTGTATAAAAGACACCTGTCCACACACTCAATCAAACAGACTCCAACCTCTCCAAAAGTAGAGAAAATTAGAAAGGGGGCAAATACTTTTTCATAGCACTGTATATGTATATGTATGTATATATGTATATAACATGGGGGATTGGAAGTGATGCAGACAATTACATTGATGGAAGTTACAATCTATCTGCAATATTAAGCTGATCTACCCCCCCCCCCAAAAAAAAAAAAAAAGCCTTTAAGGAGAAGCTGGGGGCCACGGTCAGCCTCACATCCGGGTACTGGCCTCAGTCTAATGGTCAGGTGGAGAGGACCAACCAGGAGCTGGGGAGGTTCCTAAGGAGTCACTGCCAGGCCCGGTAGGGGGAGTGGGCCCAGTTCCTTCCCTGGGCGGAATATGCCCAGGACTCACTTTGTCAAACCTCCACCGGGCTGACTCCCTTCCAGTGCGTCCTGGGATATCAGCCGGCCCTGGCTCTGTGGACTCCGAGCCAGACCGAGGCCCCTGCAGTTGACGAGTGGTTCTGGCGTGCAGAAGAGGTGTGGAACGCCGCCCACGTGAGGCTCCAGCGCGTCCGTCCGCTGTCAGAAGGATCAGGCTGACCGCTACCACAGTGAGGCCCCCGTGTTCCATTCTGGTGATTGCATCTGGCTCTCCACCAGGAACCTCCCGCTCCACCTACCCCTGCTCCCTCCCTCCAGCGCTCGACGTCGCCGGTCTACTAACCACCGGTCCTGGCAACCCACATTGCGCACACCTGGCAACCATCATTGCGCACACCTGCTCCCCATCGTTAAGCACACCTGGACTTCATCACCACCCTGATTACTCTCCCTTCATATAGCCCTCAGTAAGCCTCAATCATCAGGCAGTATTTGTTTTGTTTTCATGTCCAGACGCTTCTCTTGTTTTGGAACTCTCTGTGTTCATTATTATTAAACTCACCATCTGCACCTACTTCTTGACTCCCTGTGCCGTCGTTACAATACTGTTTGAACATACTCTCCTTAACAGTTTTACTTGATGAAAACACAGGAAGAAAACATATAGGCCTATATGTATTGGTTGTCTATTTTATTAAAGTATTGGTGGTGGTTGAACAACAACCAACTCGTTTTACTAGAGGAAAAAAAAAAATCAAGAAAAAACGGACAACTTATGAATATGCATAATCCATATTTCAATATGTATGCAGTGATTGAACAACAACTAAAGGCATAGCATCATGGCAGGTCAGTACTTGCTGCAGATGTGCTCAATAGTGCTTGAGCGTATGGTACTCCCCAAAGCATGGTGAAACACACAAGGGTGTGTCACAAGCTAAACATAAGTACTTTTTCAACCTCCTCTGCTTCCTTCTCCTGGTGCCAGACAGGCAGACTTTGCAGTGCCTCCGTGTGTGATTGCCTTGAGCAGAGGTTTGAGGGACTTCACAGGGAAAATGCAGTGCAGTGAGACGTAAGGGATTGTTTGCAGCAGGACAGCCCCCCAGTGGATGGACGCTGAGGGATGTGGTACTCCCCCAGCAGCTCTCTCATGAGGTTTTCTCTCTACTTTTGGTAGGTAATTACTTTACCTATGGGGGAGAGGGAGTGGGGAGGATGAGGGAGGGGAGAGGATGATGAGGCAGTGGGTAGGTGGGTGAGATATAGTCAATATAATTGCATAATGGAACTGTATGTGATTTGTATGTGAACTGTACGTCCAATTACAAAATAAATCGTGTTCAGTAATCATCTCACCTGTTAGCTGGTGGTGAACTATGTGGCCATTGAGGACAGCAGTGTCGATCAGATGGAAAAATATATTCTTATACCACTTGGTAGTTTTCCGATCGCATTCCACAAAGCTGGTTATCATGTCCGCCTTATCCACTGCCCCCATTTTGAGATTATGGTCAAGCACACAGTCTGGTTTGATCTTTCTCTCTCCCGTCAGGGGGTCCACCTACTGTGTGACCGACATGGTTGCTGTATGGACAGTGGAGAGGACATGGACGTCTTGTTTGTCGTGCCACTTTACTGCCAGCTGTTGACCGTTCTCCTTGAACTCCACCTCACCCTCTGCATCTCCCTGCTTCCGAATGCCTGCATCCCTTTCCTGTTCGACCTGACTGTGCCATAGGCTCCTGTGCTGTTGGAGAGCAGATGCTGGAAGAGTGTGGGCCTGCTGTACCAATTGTCCACATACAAAGTGTGTCCCTTCCCGAGATGAGGAGCCAGCATGGTCATCATCACAGACCCGGACACCCCAAGCCCCTCATTCTGTTGGATGTCAGTGGTGGACCCTGTGTAGACTATAATATCCTGGACAAATCCTGTCTTTACATAGCACATAAAATAACTTGAACCCAAACCTGTGCTTTTTGGAGGGAATATATTGACAGAACGCCAGTCTACCCTTCCATAACATCAGGGACTCAAATGCTGATGTCAGTCAGGCTGGTAAGAACATTTCTTATTTTGTGTAAATGGGCCATTTAGGTTGGCAGTAGCATTGTTGATGAAATGCAGGCATTGCAGCAGAAAAGAGGAAAAGAGGGTGGCAAAGAAGGGAGTTGCAAAGATAGGATCTGTGCTCCAGTATTCTCTTAGGGAGTTCTTCTTCACTATTCACATGAGAAGGACTGTCACCAGGAAAGTTTACATTTCACTAATTGTGGTTGTCACCCATTTAGCGAGTTTCCCCCTCAGTCCTGGCTCTCTCTTCTCCTGTAGCTCCAACGCATAGTGGTTGGTCTCCTCCACTGTGTCTCACACCAGCTCCTCTGTCAGAAACAGCTTGAAGCACTCTGCCTCAGAGGGAAATGGGAAGGGGCTTTGCACTCCAGACTGAGACTCATCAAAGCAAACAGCAGGGCCAGGAGGGATGAAATGGCTGCCGGCCTTCCAGCTACCACAACCTCCTGTACATCCACTGGGACTTCATCAGTGGGCAAGGGGTCCTCAGATTCAGGGTTATCAATGGCTACAAGGTTGGGGGGCAGCTACTCAATGTCACTGTCAAAATCTGATTCCTGACTTTCATACTCTGACTCATTGTCTGAATTTACAAAAATCTCCAAAATTTCCGCATTTGTGAGTTGTCTCCTTTCGAAAGACATTGCTAATGCTATAGCTTAACCCACTAGCTACATACATAAACAACAACACTGAATGGCTCTGAGTGATTGTCAGAGGTTACGTGATAGACTGCCGGCACGCACCACTTACAGTACCAGTCAGAAGTTTGGACACACCTACTCATTCAAGGGTTTTTCTTTATTTTTACTATTTTCTACATTGTAGAATAATAGTGAAGACATCAAAACTATGAAATAACACATATGGAATCATGAAGTAACCAAAAAAGTGTTAAACAAATCAAAATATATTTTATATTTGAGATTCTTCAAATAGCCTCCGTTTGCATTGATGACAGCTTTGCACACTCTTTGCATTCTCTCAACAAGCTTCACCTGGAATGCTTTTCCAACAGTCTTGAAGGAGTTCCCACATATGCTTAGGACTTGTTGGCTGCTTTTCCTTCACTCTGTGGTCCGACTCATCCAAAACCGTCTCAATTGGGTTGAGGTTGGGGAATTGTGGAGGCCAGGTCATCTGAAGCAGCACTCCATCACTCTCCTTCTTGGTAAAATAGCACTTACACAGCCTGGTGGTGTGTTGGGTCATTGTCCTGTTGAAAAACAAATGATAGTCCCACTAAGCCCAAACCAGATGGGATGGCGTATCGCTGCAGAATGCTGTGGTAGCCATGCTGGTTAAGTGTGCCTTGAATTCTAAATAAATCACAGACAGTGTCACCAGCAAAGCACCCCCACACCATAACACCTCCTCCATGCTTTACGGTGGGAACTACACATGTAGAGATCATCCATTCACCCACACCGCGTCTCACAAAGACACGGTGGTTGGAACCAAAAATCTCAAATTTGGACTCCAGACCAAAGGACACATTTCTATTGGTCTAATGTCCATTGCTCGTATTTCTTGGCCCAAGCAGGTCTCATCTTCTTATTGGTGTCCTTTAGTAGTGGTTTATTTGCAGCAATTCGACCATGAAGGCATGATAAACACAGTCCCCTCTGAACAGTTGATGTTGAGATGTGTCCGTGACTTGAACTCTGTGAAGCATTTATTTGGGCTGCAATTCCTGAAGCTGGTAACTCTAATGAATTGATCTTCTGCAGCAGAGGTAACTCTGGGTCTTCCATTCCTGTGGTGGTCCTCATGAAAGACAGTTTCATCATAGCGCTTGATGGTTTTTGCAACTGCAGTTGAAGAAACTTTAAAAGTTCTTGAAATGTTCCATATTGACTGACCTTCATGTCTTAAAGTAATGGGCTCCCGAGTGGCGCAGTGGTCTAAGGCACTGCATCTCAGTGCTTGAGGCGTCACTACAGACCCCCTGGTTCGATTCCAGGCTGTATCCCAACTGGCCGTGATTGGGAGTCCCATAGGGCGGCCCAGCGTCGTCCGAGTTTGGCTGTTGTAGGCCGTCATTGTAAATAAGAATTTGTTCTTAACTGACTTGCCTACTTAAATAAAGGTAAAAAAATAAAAATGATGGACTGTTATTTCTCTTTGCTTATTTGAGCTGTTCTTGCCATAATATGGACTTGGTCTTTTACCAAATAGGGCTATCTTCTGTATTCCCCCCCTACCTTGTCTCAACACAACTGATTGGTTCAAACAAATTAATTCCACAAATTAACTTTTAAGAAGGCACACCTGTTTGTTGAAATGCATTCCAGGTGATTACCTCATGAAGCTGGTTGAGATAATGCCAAGAGTGTGCAAAGCTGTCATCAAGGCAAAAGATGGCTACTTTGAAGAATCTCAAATATAAAATATATTTTGATTTGTTTAACACTTTTTTGGTTACTACATGATTCCATATGTGTTATTTCATAGTTTTGATGTCTTCACTATTATTCTACAATGTAGAAAATAGTAAAAATAAAGAAAAACCCTTGAATGAGTAAGTGTGTACAAACTTTTGACTGGTATTGTATATCAATAAATCATCATCAGAAAATGGTTTGTGTGGTAATTATGTATGTATTTACTGTTTTAATCACGTTTTCAAGTACTGGTGACAAATCATGCATTCTGATTCTTGCATAGATTGTAATGGACACATATGATGTGTGTAAAATACTTTTTTGAAGGTTGTACTGATCATGATGAGCTAATGCTAAGCTAATTGCCAGCTTTGTGTGGAGCCATGTTTGTTGACGTCATACAATGCATTCTGGGTTTCACATAAACGTCTGTCAGACCAAAGATGTTATAAGAAAATGAGGTGAAGGGATAGTTCACTCATCTTTCGAATAAACTTCCGGAAGTGAATAATGGGAAGTGAATGATGGTAGACGACACACCCCCTTCAACATGTACAGTCGTGGTCAAAAATGTTGACAAGTATTGGTCTTCATAAAGTTTGCTGCTTCATTGTTTTTAGATATTTTTGTCAGATGTTACTATGGTATACTGAAGTATAATTACAAGCATTCCATAAGTGTCAAAGGCTTTTATTTACAATTACATTAAGTTTATGCAAAGAGTCAACATTTGCAGTGTTGACCCTTCTTTTTCAAGACCTCTGCAATCTGCCCTGGCATGCTGTCAATTAACTTCTGGGCCGCATCCTGACTGATGGCAGCCCATTCTTGCAAAATCAATGCTTGGAGTTTGTCAGAATTAGTGGGTTTTTGTTTGTCCACCCGCCTCTTGAGGATTGATCACAAGTTCTCAATGGGATTAAGGTCTGGGGAGTTTCCTGGCCATGGACCCAAAATGTCGATGTTTTGTTCCCCGAGCCACTTAGTTATCACTTTTGCCTTATGGCAAGGTGCTCCATCATGCTGGAAAAAGCAAGCTCTGCACTGGTGGTGCCCCGCAGCTGAATCAACTTTAGGAGATGGTCCTGGCGCTTGCTGGACTTTCTTGGGCGCCCTGAAGCCTTCTTCACAACAATTGAACCTCTCTCCTTGAAGTTCTTGATGATCCGATAAATGGTTGATTTAGGTGCAATCTTACTAGCAGCAATATCCTTGCCTGTGAAGCCCTTTTTGTGCAAAGCAATGATGACGGCATGTGTTTCCTTGCAGGTAACCATGGTCAACAGAGGAAGAACAATGATTTCAAGCACCACCCTCCTTTTAAAGCTTCCAGTCTGTTATTCTAACTCAATCAGCATGACAGAGTGATCTCCAGCCTTGTCCTCGTCAACACTCTCACCTGTGTTAACGAGAGAATCACTGACATTACATTTTACATTTTAGTCATTTAGCAGACGCTCTTATCCAGAGCGACTTACAGTTAGTGAATACATATTTTTTTATACTGGCCCCCTGTGGGAATCAAACCCACAACCCTGGCGTTGCAAATGCCATGCTCTATCAACTGAGCTACATCCCTGCCGGCCATTCCCTCCCCTACCCTGGACGACGCTGGGCCAATTGTGCGCCGCCCATGAGTCTCCCGGTCGCGGCCGGCTGAGACAGAGCCTGGATTCGAACCAGGATCTCTAGTGGCACAGTTAGCACTGCGATGCAGTGCCTTAGACCACTGCGCCACTCAGGAGCCCCTCAGGAGCCCATGACATGATGTTAGCTGGTCCTTTTGTGGCAGGGCTGAAATGCAGTGGAAATGTTTTTTCATGGCAAAGAGGGACTTTGCAATTAATTGCAATTCATCTGATCACTCTTCATAACATTCTGGAGTATATGCAAATTGCCATCATAAAAACTGAGGCAGCAGACTTTGTGAAAATTAATATTTGTGTCATTCTCAAAACTTTTGACCACGACTGTATACTGCAAACAGACCAAACCCATCTTGTCTCCTCCTCTTATCTTTGGTTGACGAAAAAAATAAAACATGGCGGAGCACACAAACTACCCATCGTTGGATTACTTTAGATCTTTAGAAAGTGTTTTACTCAATTATTTCGATCAATGGTGAGCTCAACCATGATGTGATGAATTGTAAATAGTAATTGCTATTAGCTAATTCATGTTATGGTTTCTGTCAGCCGAGAGTTAGCTAAATATGACCGCTTGTGTTACATGAATCTTCCCTAGAACTAATGTAGCCTACATTTTCCAGTTTGGATGACTGTGTTATGCTGTCGCTACTTCTGTGAATGTCTGAACATTGCATCCAAAAATAAACTGGTCACATTCAGGACATAATGTTGTAAGGACTGTGTTTGTGCAAAATGTTTCTGTGAAAAAGCAGTATGGTCAGCTCAAGCGCCGACTGTTGCGTCAATCGTAACTGGACGTTCTAAATAAGCATTCTAATCACACCGGTTTGAGCGTACGCTGCAGGGACCACTGTAGAATGATCACAACCGTGTGTTGGTACGTGTCAAAGGGTTAAAAGTGTTGGGCCAGTAATTGAAAGGTTAAAATCCCTTGAGTAAGGCAGTTCTGCCCATGAGTAACCCCCAACAACAACTGCTCCCCGGGTTCCAATTATGTTGATTAAGGCAGCCCCCGCACCTCTCTGATTCAGAGATACATTGCGGTTGAATGCATTCAGTTGTGCAACTGACAAGGTATCCCCTTCCCTTAATCAAATAGACCAGCTAAAGTAATCCTACCATTACAAGACTGTATACTATGTGTGAATACCGTCGCTTGAGGCAAGATGAGCTGCCATCTTGATATATGGGAATATTCTACCTATCTAACTAGCAACCATAAGCAGTACGAACCCAGCCGCCCTGGAGACGCACCGCCGGGTGTTCTCGCTGAAACTAAATGAGTAATCATCTGGTGGGTCTACATTAAAATGTATCCTTATCTAACAAGCAACCTTAAGAAATATGATTCAGCCAACCACCTGCAGCTACAGTGCATTCGGAAAGTATACACACCCCTTGACTTTTTCCACATTTTGTTACATTACAGCCTTATTCTAAAATTGATTAAATTGTTTTTTCCCTTCATCAATCTAAACATAATACCCCATAATGACAGAGCAAAAACAGGTTTCATACATTTTTGCAAATGTATTATAAATCAAAAACAGAAATACCTTATTTATATAAGTATTCAGACCCTTTGTTATAAGACTCGAAATTGAGCTCAGGTGCATCCTCTTTCCATTGATCATCCTTAAGATGTTTCTACAACTTGATTGGAGTCCACCTGTGGTAATTTCAATTGATTGGACATGATTTGGAAAGGCACACACCTGTCTATATAAGATCCCACAGTTGACAGTGCATGTCAGAGCAAAAACCAAGCCATGAGTTTGAAGGAATTGTCCGTAGCGCTCCGAGACAGGATTGTGTCGAGGCACAGATCTGGGGAAGGGTACCAAAACATTTCTGCAGCATTGAAGGTCCCCAAGAACACATTAGCCTCCATCATTCTTAAATAGAAGAAGTTTAGAACCACCAAGACTCTTCCGAGAGCAGGCCGCCTAGCCAAACTGAGCAATCGGGGGACAAGGGTCTTGGTCAAGGAGGTGACCAAGAACCCGATGGTCACTCTGACAGAGCTCCAGAGTTCCTCTGTTGAGATGGGAGAACCTTCCAGAAGGACAACCATCTCTGCAGCACTCCACCAATCAGACCTTTATGGTAGAGTGGCCAGACGGAAGCCACTTCTCAGTAAAAGGCACATGACAGCTTGCTTGGAGTTTGCCAAAAGGCAACTAAAGGACTCTCAGACCATGAGAAACAAGATTCTCTGGTCTGATGAAACCAAGATTGAACTCTTTGGCCTGAATGCCAAGCATCACGTCTGGAGGAAACCTGGCACCATCCGTACGGTGAAGCATGGTGGTGGCAGCATCATGCTGTGGGTATGTTTTTCAGTGGCAGGGACTGGAAGACTAGTCAGGATCGAGGCAACGATGAACGGAGCAAAGTACAGAGAGATCCTTGATGAAAGCTTACTCCAGAGCGCTCAGGACCTCAGACTGGGGCAAAGGTTCACCTTCCAACAGGACAATGAACCTAAGCACACCGCCAAGACAACGCAGGAGTGGCTTCGGGACAATTCTCTGAATGTCCTTGAGTGGCCCAGCCAGAGACCGGACTTGAACCCGATCATGAACATCTCTGGAGAGACCTGAAAATAGCTGTCCAACGATGCTCCCCATTCAACCTGACAGAGCTTGAGAGGATCTGCAGAGAAGAATGGGAGGAACTCCCCAAATACAGGTCTGCCAAGCTTGTAGCGTCATACCCAAGAAGACTCGAGGCTGTAATCGCTGCCAAAGGTGCTTCAACAAAGTACTGAGTAAAGGGTCTGAATACTTATGTAAATGTAATATTTCAGATTTTTATTTTTTATAAATTTGCAAAAGTTCAAAAAAACGGTTTTTGCTTTGTCATTATGGGGTATTGTGTGTATATTGATGAGGAAAAACAACAATTTAATACATTTTAGAATAAGGCTGTAACATAACAAAATGTGGAAAAGTCAAGGGGTCTGAATACTTTCCAAATGCAATGTATTTTATATCAAGTAGCCAGCAAAGACAGCAACATGTAGGCTATTAACCACCGCTGACGCCATCATAGCAAACTTAATGAAACATGGTACTGGCAGGTAAACTCATTGCTGTTTATGAGCTCTCAATAGACCAGCGAAGGTCATTCTACCATTACATGACTGTCTACTAGGCCTATGTGTCAATACTAACTATGTGTAGCATGAGCTAATGCAGCAGTACCGTAAAACTTCAATTAATAACCCGGGCATTTATTTGCTTAAATCACTGAATACAACAGGCGCTTATTAGAGGCAGGCTTTTATTTGAGACAGGCGTCTATTTCCTTAATGCACACATCTTTTGCTCATTTGCATAGTTAATTGTTTGATTCTATCATTCACTTCCAGCATTTTAATCAATTTCTTCATTTCCTGCACTAATGTGTTATAATTTACACACTGTGTCATGTTTATTTTTTCTTGGTATGCCCCCCCCAAAAAATAATAATAATATTGACCGAATAATTATTCTCCTCTTTGACTGTGCATTTTCGGCAGTTCTTACTTTCGCCACTAGATGGCTTGCCGATTTCTAGGGGTCTGTACTCCTGAAGTCGTTGACTGTTTTTGTGCTTGCCAGTTAGCTAGCAGTTCTCAGCTGTTAGCAGCCAATGACTAGCAGTTTCTTACTGGCGATAAAAACAGATGATTGCACCAAAAAAAATTGAGTCATTAATGAATTATTTATTGTCAAAAAAAAAACATTAAACCTCGTAAACAATTCATGGTAATTCATGGTAACCTCGTAAACAATTCATTTATACCCGGCGTTTATTTGAAACAGGCATTTATCTGCTGAAATGTGTGCCGTTGCCCGGATATTTGAGACTGAGTTTAATTGAAGTTTTACAGTGTCTATTTCTCATATGACACACCGCCAGGTACCCTCGATGAGGCAACATGAGCTGTCATCTTGGTAAATGGGAAATATTCTACCTATCTAATCAGGCAACCGTAAATATTGTCAACGCGCCTGCCAGGAACTTAGCCAACCGCCTGCAATAAAGATGCACCGCCGGGTGGCTTCGCTGAGACAGGATGAGCTGTTATCTTGGTATATGAGGATATTCTATCTATGCGACATAGCTACTGGACCACAGGGCAGACACAATCATGATCATATAGCAATACTGCAGGAACTCATGTAGGCTCCACAATCTCAGAATCAATCAAATGTAAGATCGTAGCAGCAGAGGATCATGGGCCCATGATCTTGAGGGTGAAGCCGGGATCAACTGAGAAGCAGTAGCAGCGCCGATGAAGAATTGGGCGGCCCTTAGCTCAGAGCTAGCCCGCAGTGCTTACGAAGGAACCAGAGCCGTGATGAGTTCCATTATCTTGTCATTGTTTGCCAGCATCAATGTTGAACAGAGATTCACCAGGTGCCGCCCATGCTCAGCATGCAGGCAGCATAACATGAAAGAGAGGACAAAGCAGTGTTAGTTCTGGTGATGACGACTGATGTCAAACGGCGGCACACCAAAATGCTTTTTTTTTTAAGGACAAAAAGACGTCACCTCATTTCACCTTTTTATTTTTGGCTGGGCTGACTTACGCGTTTCAGAAGTTATGCCTTCATCAGACGATCAAGAGATGTGCCAAAGCCATTGTTGTTGTTGTTGTTTTTGTTTTTTTATATACACTGCTCAAAAAAATGAAGTGAACACTTAAACAACACATCCTAGATCTGAATGAATGAAATAATCTTATTAAATACTTTTTTCTTTACATAGTTGAATGTGTTGACAACAAAATCACACAAAAATTATCAATGGAAATCAAATGTATCAACCCATGGAGGTCTGGATTTGGAGTCACACTCAAAATTAAAGTGGAAAACCACTCTACAGGCTGATCCAACTTTGATGTAATGTCCTTAAATCAAGTCAAAATGAGGCTCAGTAGTGTGTGTGGCCTCCACGTGCCTGTATGACCTCCCTACAACGCCTGGGCATGCTCCTCATGAGGTGGCGGATGGTCTCCTGAGGGATCTCCTCCCAGACCTGGACTAAAGCATCCACCAACTCCTGGACAGTCTGTGGTGCAACGTGGCGTTGGTGGATAGAGCGAGACATGATGTCCCAGATGAGCTCAATTGGATTAGGGTCTGGGGAACGGGCGGGCCAGTCCATAGCATCAATGCCTTCCTCTTGCAGGAACTGCTGACACACTCCAGCCACATGAGGTCTAGCATTGTCTTGCATTAGGAGGAACCCAGGGCCAATCGCACCAGCATATGGTCTCACAAGGGGTCTGAGGATCTCATCTCGGTACCTAATGGCAGTCAGGCTACCACTGGCGAGCACATGGAGGGCTGTGCGGCCCCCCCCAAAGAAATGCCACCCCACACCATGACTGACCCACCGCCAAACCGATCATGCTGGAGGATGTTGCAGGCAGCAGAACGTTCTCCACGGCGTCTCCAGACTCTGTCACGTCTGTCACATGTGCTCAGTGTGAACCTGCTTTCATCTGTGAAGAGCACAGGGCACCAGTGGCGAATTTGCCAATCTTGGTGTTCTCTGGCAAATGCCAAACGTCCTGCACGGTGTTGGGCTGTAAGCACAACCCCCACCTGTGGACGTCGGGCCCTCATACCACCCTCATGGAGTCTGTTTCTGACCGTTTGATCAGACATATGCACATTTGTGTCCTGCTGGAGGTCATTTTGCAGGGCTCTGGCAGTGCTCCTCCTGCTCCTCCTTGCACAAAGGCGGAGGTAGCGGTCCTGCTGCTGGGTTGTTGCCCTCCTACGGCCTCCTCCACGTCTCCTGATGTACTGGCCTGTCTCCTGGTAGGGCCTCCATGCTCTGGACACTACGCTGACAGACACAGCAAACCTTCTTGCCACAGCTCGCATTGATTTGCCATCCTGGACGAGCTGCACTACCTGAGCCACTTGTGTGGGTTGTAGACTCCGTCTCATGCTACCACTAGAGTGAAAGCACCGCCAGCATTCAAAAGTGACCAAAACATCAGCGAGGAAGCATAGGAACTGAGAAGTGGTCTGTGGTCACCACCTGCAGAACCACTTCTTTATTGGGGGTGTCTTGCTAATTGCCTATAATTTCCACCTGTTGTCTATTCCATTTGCACAACAGCATGTGAAATGTATTGTCAATCAGTGTTGCTTCCTAAGTGGACAGTTTGATTTCACAGAAGTGTGATTGACTTGGAGTTACATTGTGTTGTTTAAGTGTTCCCTTAATTTTTTTGAGCAGTGTATATATGCAGGTGCCTAGGTGATAATTACAATTGCACACATCTGTGTGAGGGCGGAACATAGTGGTAATAAAAAAATTACTAAACCAACAATTGTTAGAATATATACTGAACAAAAATATGAATGTAACATGTAAGTGTTGGTCCCATGTTTCATCAGCTGAAATAAAAGATCCCAGAAATGTTCCATATGCACAAAAACGTATTTCTCACAAATGTTGTGCACACATTTGTTTACATCTGTGTTAGTGAGCATTTCTCATTTGCCAAGATAATCCATCCACCTGACAGGTGTGGCATATGAAGAAGCTGATTAAACAGCTTGATCATTACACAGGTGCACCTTGTGCTGGGGAAAATAAAAGGCCATTCTGAAATGTGCAGTTTTGTCACAGATGTCTCAAATTTTGAGGGAGCGTGCAATTGGCATGCTGACTGCAGGAATGTCCACCAGAGCTGTTGCCAGAGAAATGAATGTTAATTTATCTACCGTAAACCACCTCCAACATTGTTTTAGAGAATTTGGCAGTACGTCCAACCTGACTCACAACCGCAGACCACGTGTAACCATGCCTGTGGGATTGCTGAGACCAGCCACCTGGACAGCTGATGAAACTGAGGAGTATTTTCTGTCTGTAATAAACCTCTTTTGTGGGGGAAAACGAATTCTGATTGGCTGTGCCTGGCTCCCCAGTGGGTCGGCCTGGCTCCCAAGTGGGTGGGCCTATGCCCCTGCCCAGTCATGTGAAATCCATAGATTAGGGCTCAATTGACTGATTTCCTTATATGAACTGTAACTCAGTAAAATCGTTGAAATTGTTGCATGTTGTGTTTATATTTTTGTTCAGTATACATACAAATACATATACAAATACACAGATCAGCAGAATAAACTCGATAAATAGCATCATGATGACATGTAGGAATATTGCCGCATTTAGTTACTTCCTATTGCACAGTAAAGCCTACAAAAATAGATGCTTTGGGGTATAAAAAAATATACATCTGGATACAAAGATTGTAATTGAATGTAGGAAAATATACATATGTGACCCACCGCCTTGATTCGGTCTTATGTAGCAAAATTTGAAATTGTGTTTTTTACATTAGATAAAAGTAGAGACTCAGAGCTACAACATGGTATTTCATTCACTGCAGTGTATGGGAAAGTAATTCTGCTTTGAAAGTTGATAAACTTGTAACCACACTTTAGAGAAAATGGCCCTTGAATGTTTTGGTACACCTATTGGAGAGCTCTTCTTTGTTTACACCCATTCAGCATCGTTCACACCCTCTTAAGCCTTAGCCCCACCCATATCTTTACAACACTTTATCTAGTCCTTGGTCTATATCGTAATCTGACTTTGAAAGTGTCCAGATAAAAAGTATTGTTATTATTAGATGATGCTTACCCAGACTACCCCCCAGACATATATAGCTAAGTGGATGGACATGTACACATGTTCATGAAATACAATAGCTACAAAACCATAATCCCAACCCATAGCTAGTATAAACATATTGTCATAGGTAGCCACTATGCATGAAATGCTGGAGTTTGAACCTGCTGGTTGCTAAAGCTAACCAACTAGGTTCAATGTTAGCTAGCTAACATTAGGCTATAACTAGCAATGCAAATGGATTTCTGAGATACAAATAATATTACTACACAGATCAGATGCGTAGCGATAGCTAGCGAGCCAGCCAGCAATCTAACGTTCGCTAACTAGCGAACAGTACGCTTTAACTTGCAATAAAAACAACTTTCTGACAAAATTAGAAAAGTATAACATGTGTGAACAGAACCGGTCACCTTAAATAGACCACCAAATAAGGTAGGTGTGATTGTTACTAGCATCTAATTAGTGCAATCTCAGCTGATGCGGGCACTTGGGTTCCCTTTCTGAACTGGCTTCGCTTTATATAGGGAGGATGAATTCAAATAGGAGCCGATGCAGACTTAGGAAATGTATGCGCTTTTTACACGTTTTGATTTAAACACTTCTCAGTATTTGGTATTGACTTACCCTATACACTTGTGCAAAAAGGTTTGCGGGTGTGGCTTAATTGTGTGCACTGAATAAATCTAATGAAATCCCAGAAAACACTTCCCTGGCTAACCAAACTCCTTGCTCTGGCCAAACACTACGCCACGCCCACGGATGTTAGTTTCTTCACCGAAGTGAGGCTGGAACTGAGTACCTCCCCAACAATTACTAGAACGCACACACATTCTAACGGTTCTGATTGGTCCCACAAACCGATGGGTTGGGCCAGAGCCAGAACACACGTTAGTAAAGCGGCATTTTGAAAATTAATCATTGGCTTTGATATGGATTGGTTAGAAATTATCCAATCGCTGATTACTTTGTTTTGTACAACATCCCTCATTTTGATGTCACCACAAATGACTTCAACGATAGCAGTCTCAGACTGAAGTATTCATCGAACATACAGCAGCTGAATAATTCAGTTTGAGTCTTCAGGCAAAGTAAACACACCCACTACGTGGCCTACCAATTTGATCAGGGAGTATTTATTCAATTTGTTTATCTGTTCATTTATCTAAAGCAATCCCTTTAAATACTGTGTACTGTACCTTTAATTTGAATTTGATCAGCACAACATTAGAATGTAACCTATGGAGAATGAGTTCAGAATGGAGATCAATGAAAGATAGCGATAAAAACAAATGCATATTTATCTCCGTTTCAGAACCCATGCATGGATTTCAAAACACTGATATTTGACAATATGTACTGTATGTTTAGGTAAGTTTTAATGAACCCTAGGCTACTTCATGGAAAAATAGGGTTTAGAGAGCATTTACGTACGAAAAAAACAACAACTGTGGTTTGATTAATTGAGAAAATTGCCACATTCAGTTCTTCAAGCCATGGTAATGTTGGAAGATTAGTGCACATAGAATTATAATAGGGAGAATAATGTACAATAGTATACCCTGGCCTGTTGCCTGCACTGACCCTGGAACTGTGTGATAACACGGGCAAAGTATTGCGTCATGCATCAAGTCAAACTGTTGTGGGCTTGGTCATAATGATTTAATTAGCCTACATGTAAATATATATATATATATATATATATATATATATATATATTACTAGTGATCCTCAGCAACACCCACACGGACGTGGTTAAACGAAAAACAACCTAATGAAATGAAATGATACAAACCGTATACCAACAATGGAACTAACAGTAAATTGGGAGTTAAACATGTGTGGTTATTACTGACGGACGGTCGATACTGATAGTGGCTAATATTTAAACCTCTTAAATGTAAAGTCTCATTTTTAGGGAGCCTGCGTGATTCTGGTACCGGTTACGACTAACATTTTCACTTATAAATAGATCGGTGGATAGCGTGGATCGAAATGGCTTGCGTTGAGCTGTAGCTCTGATTCTAAAGGAGAAGGAGGATGTCTAATCTGCCTGTGTGAAGCAGGATGTGAAATCTGACACCACTTGAAGCTGGGATGTCCCTCCTACCATTTGATTCGCTCTTCCGACTGTCCATAAACTCCTGGTTGAACCTTACATCACAGCCACTAACAGCCAGTAATCTAAAATAATTAATTGATTTTGAACAAAAAACACTTTCTGTTTGTCATAGACGGACAAGGTTAATATGAGATGAAAGGCGAGTTCCTAACGAGTTCAGAAAGCCAAGCTAGAGCTATGTGAGACGTTCACAGTCATTAGGGCAGACGTTTTGATCAACAGAAACTTTTAGAAAAATTGCCAGTCATGTTATGCTTTTCAGTTTGCTTCCATGACTGGTTTCACACTCGTTTTCAGTGATCAAAATGAATAATAATCTAAAACAATTGCTATCTGTATGTACAATCCCCTTTCTCAAAATGGATTACTAATTTACCTAGTTATTATCAATAGCTCTTCTCAATGTCTACATTACAGTGCATGGAGAATGATGTTATTTCTATTCGGGGGGAAAAAGTAAATGTTTTTCCACTTGCAACCGACAGGTTTGCTCGACCTTTTTCATGGTTTCCTCGCGCTTAAAAGGTGGTGTAATGAGGGAATTGCAGTGCGTTCAGAAAGTATTCAGACCCCTTGACTTTTAAAAAAAAAAAATCCCCCACATTTTTCCACATACAGCCTTATTCTAAAATTGATTCAATCGTTTTTTCCCCTCATCAATGTACACACAATACCCCATAATGACAAAGCAAAAACAGTTTTTTTTAGAAATGTTTGCAAATGTATTAAAAATAAAAAAAACGTAAATATTATATTTACATAAGTACTCAGACCCTTTACTCAGTACTTTGTTGAAGCACCCTTGGCAGCGATTACAGCCTCAAGTCTTCTTGGGTATGATGCTACGAGCTTGGCACACCTGTATTTGGGGAGTTTCTCCCGAGTGGCGCAGTGGTATAAGGCACTGCATCGCAGTGCTAGCTGTGCCACTCGAGATCCTGGTTTGAGTCCAGGCTCTGTCGCCGCCGGCCGCATCCGGGAGACCCATGGGCGGCGCACAATTGATCCAGCGTCGTCCAAGGTAGGGGAGGGTTTGGCCGGCAGGGATGTGGGTTCGTTTCCCACGGGGGGCCAGTATAACAATAAATATAAATAAAAATATGTATGCATTCACTAACTGTAAGTCGCTCTAGATAAGAGCGTCTGCTAAATGACTAAAATGTAAATGTAAAATGTATTTGGGGAGTTTCTCTCATTCTTCTCGGCAGATCCTCTCAAGCTCTGTCAGGTTGGATGGGGAGCGTCGCTGCACAGCTATTTTCAGGTCTCTCCAGAGATGTTCGATCGGGTTCAAGTCCGGGCTCTGGCTGGGCCACTCAAGGACATTCTGAGACTTGTTCCGAAGCCACTCCTGCGTTGTCTTGGCTGTGTGCTTAGGGTCATTGTCCTGTTGGAAAGTGAACCTTCGCCCCAGTCTGCGGTCCTGAGCGCTCTGGAGCAGGTTTTCATCAAGGATATTTTTCTGTACTTTTCTCCGTTCATCTTTCCCTCGATCCTGACTAGTCTCCCAGTCCCTACCACTGAAAAACGTCCCCACAGCATGATGCTGCCACCACCATGCTTCACCGTAGGGATGGTGCCAGGTTTCCTCCAGACGTGACGCTTTGCATTCAGGCCAAGAGTTCAATCTTGGTTTCATCAAACCATAGAAACTCGTTTCTCATGGTCTGAGAGTCCTTTAGTTGCCTTTTGGCAAACTCCAAGCGGGCTGTCATGTGCCTTTTACTGAGCAACGCTCCCCATCCAACCTGACAGAGCTTGAGAGGATCTGCAGAGAAGAATGGGAGAAACTCCCCAAATACAGGTGTGCCAAGCTCGTAGCATCATGCCCAAGAAGACTCAAGGCTGTAATCGCTGCCAAAGGTGCTTCAACAAAGTACTGAGTAAAGGGTCTGAATACTTATGTAAATGTGATATTTCATTTTGTATTATTTTGTATTTTTTATGGGCCAACATTTCTACAAACCTGTTTTTGCTCTGTCATTATGGGGTATTGTGTGTATTTAATCAAGTTTAGAATAAGGCTGTAACATAACAAAATGTGGAAAAAGTCTAGGGGTCTGAATACTTTCCGAATGCACTGTAAAATTCATCTGATTTTTCTACACATTATGATCTCTTAACATTATCTTTATGAGTAATGTAGTAGTATACTTTCTCCAGGAACATTTGCACCCACCTCTTGGGGTGGGAGCTTTCTCTAACCTTCAGCTATACAGGTCAAATACTCTCACCTTATTGAGAGAAGCTCAGGCCTACCAGTCTGCTCCTGAAAGCACATTACAACATGACTGGCATTCCTTGCAGAGGTTTGGCTCAGGTTTTCCCAGGAGGGGATCAAGTAAGGCTGCCAAAGCTCCTTATTTACTCTATGAACCCTGAATAGATCGGAGGTTGGTCGCAGTCCAGGCACAATGTCTTGTCATGCGCTTGCTTGCTCCTCTGTAGTGAAAATCAAGTGGACTTTTTATGACCGCAGATGAGGTCAATTAAATGAGATCTTTTATCAACTCAGGGATGATGTATATGAGGTTTCCCAACTGGCGGCCCACGGGTGGTTTTATTTGGCCCCCCAAGTTTATTTTATATATTTTTTAATAAAACAAAAATGGTGTGGAATTTTCATTGTTGGACATACACTGAACAAAATATAAACGCAACATGGAAACTGTTGGTCCCATGTTTCATGAGCGGAAATAAAAGATCCCACAAATGTTCCATTAGCACAAAACGCTTATTTCTCTCAAATGTTGTGCACAAATTAGTTTACATCCCTGTTAGTGAGCATTTCTCCTTTGATAAAATAATCCATCCACCTGACAGGTGTGGCATATCAATAATCTGATTAAACAGCATGATCATTACACAGGTGCACCTTGTGCTAGGAACAATAAAAGGCCACTAAAATGTGCAGTTTTGTTACACAACACAATGCCACAGATGTATCACATTTTGAGGGAGTGTGCAATTGGAATGCAGGAATGTCCACCAGAGCTGTTGCCAGAGAATTGAATGTTCATTTCTCTACCATAAGCCGCCTCCAACGTCATTTTAGAGAATTTGTCAGTACGTCCAACCGCAGAACACGTGTATGGCGTCATGTGGGCAAGTGGTTTGCTGATGTCAATGTTGTGAACAGAGTGCCCCATGGTAGCGATTTGGTTATGGTAAGGGCAGGCATAATCTACAGACAACAAACAATTTGAAAGCAATTTGAATGCACAAAAATACCGTGATGAGATCCTGAGGCCCATTGTGAGGCCCATTTTTTTAAAGGTATCTGTGACCAATAGATGCATATCTGTATTCCCAGTCGTGGAATCGATAGATTAGGGCCTAATGAATTTATTTCAATTGACTGATTTCTTCATATGAACTCTAACTCAGTAAAATCAATGAAATTGTTGCATGTTGCGTTTATATTTTTGTTCAGTATAAAAGACTGTAAAAACACCAGGAAATCTGCTCAGATTTTCATTTAAGAAATCTGTTCCCAAGTATTCCCACACATAATAGAGAGACGTGATCGTATACAAATGTAAGCAAGGTTTGAAATTATTATGTTTTAGTCAAACATTATATCTGTTTAGGCTTCTTGCGGTCAATTTGCAGTCTACAAATTATTTGTAATTATGTTCCGGCCCCCTGACCATCCGCTCCAGAAAGAAATCGGCCCGTGGCTGAATCTAGTTGAGGATCCCTGATGTATAGGTATGTTGTACAATAAAAGCATGTGCTGACATGTACATAGGTATGACTTTTATTAGTAAAAATATATTTTGATGAAACAAACAAATTGACACAAAATTGTATGAACAATGAGATAACAGTTTAAAACCTGACCAAACTTCGTACCTTACAAAGCTGCTTCATGACAGGTGTATAGTAAGCATCCCATCATTGTATGCTTTGGAGCTTCTACACTGTCAGCGTATCACATAGGTAGTGCAAGCCACTTTATCAAGTGTTTGATGGGCAGGAGATGCATGCCGGTGTGTATAAAATAGACCAGAAGCATAATTTCACTCATAACTTCATTCACATGCTGCTCATGCATCCAGTATAGCAAGCTGGATTGACAGTATGAGCGTACCAGTTCCACCCGACGCCTGGATAAAGTAGCCACTCTGTTAGGCCTTGCCACCAGAAAATACCACTGTTACCTCATATGTAAAGTGTAGCTTGCTGGTAAAAATTGTCAGTCACATTGTACATTGAACTTCGAATAGGCAGAAAGTAGTGTTGTGTTGAAGACCACCTAAAGCGAGACCGATTCAAGACCAAGACCAGAGCAAATCGAGTCCGAGTCAAGACCAAGACCGGAGGGGGGGAGACCGAGTCAAGACCGAGACCGGGAGGGGGACAAGGGGTCAAGACTGAGACCATGATTGTAATTTTGTCAATTCACCACCATAATCAGAGTTCAGAATGTTCAGTATTTCTATGTTCATATTTAAGAAGAACATATGGATTCTTTAGACATTCAGAATGGTGAGAAAATGCGTGCTGAGGGCAAGTAGAGCCACTCTACAAATGATTACCAACCCAAACAGAATGGGGAACAATGAGGACCTTCTACACCTTCTACAATTCTAATTATATTATTATTTTCAGTGATGTTATAATTTAATCGCTTCAGTTTTTGTTGGAAAGAAAAGTGTTAACACTGAAGAGACTAAAATATCTAATCAGGATTTTTCTTTGGTGGTCTCAGTGGAGATAAATCTAGCTGGCTAAATCAGCCATTGGCTAGGCCATCAGAAGCTAGATAGAAGTCATCTGCCGTTCAACTGTATTAGGGCAGAAGTTTGGAGAGACAGATGAACCAATCACATTATGACTTGTAATGGGTTTTTACAAAAACGTATAGAAACTTCTGCCTTCTCGAAGGCCAACAGGTCACTGCGCAATAGCAAGCAGTAGTTTTCCCACGGTCTAGCTAGCTAGCTTTTGTTGTAGGCTAGTTTGCAGTGGCTGCAGCAGGTGTTATCGAAGAGGAAGTTGTTGCTAGTTTGTTAGCTTCTCACTTTTCAAGAATAACTTTCAACAAGAAGTTACGTTTCAAATTATCGTCATCTGGTGAGTGGAACTATATTTTTTTTATTGCAGCTCGCTTGTGGTTGTTAGCCATCTCTTTGAAAATGACCTGTGTGAAACATTGTTGCATTTAATTTTGATCACTGGTTATTTTATGTGTTAAACGTGAAATGTTTTTTGCAATGGGTAGTAATAGTTGTACATTTCGATGGGGAAATGCTTAGCCTAAGGTTGTATTTTTGTATTCTTATGATTGGTACCTACTGGCTTTTTATGTCCTTTAACATCAGTGGTGTAGTAGTGCCTGGAGAACTTTTCCTATAGATTTTTCAGATTTTCACTCTCAAAATCACACTTTTTCATTTTGAAAAATGACAAGAATGTGATGTTGTAAGTCCACAACCAGGCTTAAACCACATCGGGAGACCATTTTTGAGTTCTGGGAAAAAATAAAAAATAAAAATATATATTTTTGGAGGTTGTAGTTGCCCCTTAATTCAATTGAGCAAAACAATTGCACTCCCCATTGATACAAAATCAGCATGATACACTATATATACAAAAGTATGTGGACACCCCATCAAATTAGTGGATTCGTCTATTTCAGCCACACCTGTGTATAAAATCAAGCACACAGCCATGCAATCTCCATAGACAAACATTTGCAGTAGAATTACCTTACTGAAGAGCTCAGTGACATTCAACGTGGGGCCATCATAGGATGCCGCCATTCCAACAAGTCAGTTCATCAAATTTCTGCCTGTTAGAGCTTCCCCGGTCAACTGTAAGTGCTGTTATTGTGAAGTGGAAATGTCTAGGAGCAACAACAGCTCAGCCGCGAAGTGGTAGGCCACACAAGCTCCCAGAACGGGACCGCCGAGTGCTGAAGCGCATAGTGCATAAAAATCATCTGTCCTCGGTTGCAACACTCACTACCGAGTTCCAAACTGCCTCTGGAAGCAACGTCAGCACAAGAACTGTTCATCTGGAGCTTCATGAAATGGGTTTCCATGGCAGAGAAGACGCACACAAGCCTAAGATCACCATGCGCAATGCCGAGCGTCGGCTGGAGTGGTGTAAATCTCGCCGCCATTGGACTCTGGAGCAGTGGAAATGCGTTCTCTGGAGTGATGAATCACGCTTCACCATCTGGCAGTCCGACAGACAAATCTGGGTTTGGCGGATGCCAGGAGAACGCTACCTGCCCCAATGCATAGTGCCAACTGTAAAGTTTGGTGGAGGAGGAATAATGGTCTTGGGCTGTTTTTCATGGTTCGGGCTAGACCCGTCAGTTCCAGTGAAGGGAAATCTTAACGCTACAGCATACAATGACATTCTAGATGATTCTGTGCTTCCAACTTTGTGGCAACAGTTTGGGGAAGGCCCTTTCCTGTTTCAACATGACAATGCCCCCGTGCACGAAGCGAGGTCTATACAGAAATTGTTTGTTGAGATCGGTGTGGAAGAACTTGACTGGCCTGCACAGAGCTCTGACCTCAACCCCATCGAACACCTTTGGGAAGAATGGAACGCCGACTGCGATCCAGGCCTAATCGCCCAACAACAGTGCCGACCTCACTAATGCTCTTGTGGCTGAATGGAAGCAAGTCACCGCAGCAATGTTCCAACATTTAGTGGAAAGCCTTCCCAGAAGAGTGGAGGCTGTTATAGCAGCAAAGGGGGGACCAACTCCATATTAATTCCAATGATTTTGGAATGAGATGTTCGACAAGCACGTGTCCACATACTTTTGGTTATGTAGTGTATCATTCTGTCAGGTAGGCCTACTTTGCAGTAAAGATTTAATTGGGACGTTTTTTTTGGTAAGGCCTTTAGAAATGTCCATGCAAACAGCGCAAGATGACTGAATTCCATATCGCAAATAGCCTACTAACCAAGACTTTGGACTAAACATTTTCATTACCTGGTTTGAATACCCATTGTTGCCTTAGTTAGCATTTACTGGTATATATCATAAGTTGAAACGTCTTTCCTACCTACCCTATCGGCCACCGATGTCATTCTTCTGTGAGCTGCTCCATGCAACAACCAGTTAAGAGCTGCGTGCTCTTGCTGCCTGCAGATGATATTCCGCTGAAGCAAGGCTATGTGTGCGGCGTGCAAGTGAATATATTTCACTCGCTTTGCGATTGTGTAGGCTACATTGTGCATGATTTCTCTATTGTACTACATAATTGGTAAATCGTATACTTCCAGTACACTACTTTGATACGCATCTGTGTGGATTAGAAAGTGAGTATATGCAATGCTAGTGAGTGCCACAGGAGGTTGGTGGCACCTTAAATGGGGAGGATGGGCTCGTGGTAATGGCTGGAGCGGTCTCGGGAAGAAATTACGAGTCCTCACTGTCCGAGACTGAGTCAAGACAGAGTAAAAATGTATCCGAGACAAGACAGAGACACTCAATATGTCGTCTGGAGTATGTGGTCTCCAGACCGGTCTTGAGTACTACAACACTGGCAGAAAGGGCTTTGCGGTTTCAGTCCCTAATCCCTTACACCCCATGTTACCGAAGAGTTTGTCTTTTATGTTAACTCAGCAGCATAGACATTCCTCGCGATGGTGACTCTTACACAGTGAAATGTTACACAGTGAATGTTTTCATTCACTACTTCACAGGAGAGGCATTTGAACGTTTATTTAATTTATTTTATAAAAATGTGTTTTGGGGCAGAAATGCCTTCTGGAACATGTGAACTTTTATGTGCCTTAAAAACGAACTTGTATGCCATCTGTAAATACGAATAAAATTGTTAAATTACGAGCCTAGTTGGTTTAGCCACGGAAAAAGACAGGAACCTTCCCGCTAGCCATGATTGGCTGAGATATTGGATGGGCTGGACATGCCGAGCGATGAGTTCAGATTGGTCTGCCATGTAGCACCCTTCTGTCTATAACATGAGATGCTTAGTATGTGTAGGTAATCCTTTCTAGTGGCTTTTTAAAAAAAGATATCACAAAGAACTGCACAAGTGTTACCAAGGCTCTCCACTTTCTGGAGGACCGAGTTTTGAAATCAGTGGAATGCCCAGTGGAAGCAGAGTATTATAGCTAAGGAGATTCAGGCGTTTGATTGCAAATGCGGAGGCGGTCGAAAAGAGAACACAGAAGGCTGTTGTATAAAACACCTGTCTGGATTACATCTTCAAACTAAGGGCAACCATGGCATCCGTGACAGAGATGGAGAAGCGTTCCTCCATGCATATGGTTAAGAGAGTCTGGCTAGCTACATTTTCAGATATTATACGTTTCTAATTTTGTCAGAAAGTCAATTTCATTGTTTAAAGTTAAAGTGTACTGTTAGCTAGCTAGCTAACGTTAGCTCGCTGGTTGGCTCACTAGCTAACATTACGTGTATGATCTGTGTAGTAATGTTATTCGTATCTCAGAGCCATTTGCATTGCTAGTTATAGCCTAATGTTAGCTAGCTAGCTAACATTGAACCTAGCTAGTTGGTTAGCCTTAGCTACCTGTAGATTCATGCAGGGTAGTAACGTTATGAGTTGGGATTATGGTTCATTGTTTAGCTAACTAGCTAGCTACATGTCTAAACAAAAGACTACATTATGCAAGTAACCATTTCACTGTATCGTTTACACCTGCTTTTAGTTGCCTGGTTTGCTAGATTGACATATACTAAATTAATTTTTAAACGGATGGTTTTATTGGTGTTAAAATGCACCAGTTACGCTATTTTGGACCTCCAGGCTGCTGATGTCATACAGCCTGTTGTTTTTGTGTTTATACTTTTTCATAACGATGTCGGACGACAATAGAATGTTCATGATGTCACTGTGACTACTGTATACAGACATGTCGATAGAAGTAGTATAAACCAGCCTTTAGTCTTGAAATCTTTGGTTGTACACTACCATACTCACTGTTTCGCACATGGCCTCACACGTGAAAGAGATGGGTGGGGCTAAGGCTTAAGAGGGTGTGAACGATGCTGAATGGGTGTAGACAAAAAAGAGCTCTCCAGTAGGTGTCCCAAAACATTCAAGGGCCATTTTCTCAAAAGTTTATCAACTTTCAAAGCAGAATTACTTTCCCATTTGTTCCTCAACTGCAGTGTATGATATACCATTTTGTCTAGCTCTGAGTCTACTGAGTCTACTTTTATCCATGTAAAAAACACAATTTCAAATGTTGCTACATAAGACCGAATCAAGGCGGTCAGTCACAAATAGACTCTCTTTACATGAGGCTCAGATCTCACTCTCATTCCTCCGTGTCCTTATAAGAGGTTTAACAGGGTAAAAACACGAACGGTTACAGTAACTACCTGTCATCAATCAGTTATGACGTGTTGGCACGTAGGGAAACAGCTGTACGGAGACAATCAACTGTTCCTCTGAGCACAGGGGAAGGAAAGCCCTTTGGTGGCAGAGACTCCACCCACCCACTCTCTCTCAGATATGTTTTTTATCCCCTCAGAGCTTCCAGGAATCAATAACACCAATGATCTCCAGCCGCTACCACTAGTTAGCTGGGAGGAAGGCAGCTGATTTCAGCCGAGCTCTGCCATCTAAAGGGCCCCACCACTCCCAGTGGGGATTCCAGGATGTCTGGATGGCTGGAGAAAGGCCTGGGCTGCATGCCGTTGCCTGCCATCCCGTTCCCACCACCGCCACCACTGTCCTCCTCCATCCCAGGGTGCATCCTGCCAGAAGCCGAGAGCAGCCGTATGTCGGAGTGTGCGTTGGCCACTGTGTGGCGTCGGACTCCTCCCCCCTTCTCCAGGTAGGCTTCCCCCTCCTGCTCCACTAGGGGCGCTAGAGAGGAGGAGTCTGAGGCATGATGATGAGTAACAGTGATCTCTGGTTGTGCCACGCCTCCTAACCTGGAAAGTGGTGCACGGGATTCTAGGGATAGAGGAAGAGGGAAACACCTGTTTGAAAAGTAATACAGTCAACTGTTTGAGCATTTCTCTGCTGTTGTTGAAAGTAATACAGTCAACTCCTGATGAGTACGCATTGGATAAATGCAATGCAATGTAGTTCACCAGTCCTAATTCAAGAACAATTGTTAAAGGCCCAGTGCAGTCAAAATTATGTTTTTCCTGTTTTCTTCTATCATATTGCACAACAGCTGATGAAACTAACACTGCAAAATATTTTTTTTATCAATGTTATTTCCTGATACAGTGCCTTCAGAAAGTATTCATACCCCCTGACTTATTCCCCATTTTGTTGTGTTACAGCGTGAATTCAAAACGGATTAAATATGTAATTTTTCTCTCCCATCTACACACAAAATCCCATAATGACAAAGATGCGTATGAGCCAATCAGTTGTGTTGTGACAAGGTAGGGGTGGTATACAGAAGATAGCCCTATTTGGTAAAAGACCAAGTCCATATTATGTCAAGAACAGCTCAAATAAGCAAAGAGAAACGACAGTCCATCATTACTTTAAGACATGAAGGTCAGTCAATACGGAAAATATCAAGAACTTTGAAAGTTTCTTCAAGTGCAGTCGCAAAAACCATCAAGCGCTATGATGAAACTGGCTCTCATGAGGACGGCCACAGGAATGGAAGACCCAGAGTTACCTCTGCTGCAGAGGATAAGTTCATTAGAGTTACCAGCCTCAGAAATTGCAGCCCAAATAAATGCTTCACAGAGTTCAAGTCACAGACACATCTGAACATCAACTGTTCAGAGGGGACTGTGTGAATCAGGCCTTCATGGTTGAATTGCTGCAAAGAAACCACTACTAAAGGACACCAATAAGAAGAAGAGACCTGCTTGGGCCAAGAAACATGAGCAATGGACATTAGACCGGTTGACATTTGTCCTTTGGTCTGGAGTCCAAATTGGAGATTTTTGGTTCCAACCGCTGTGTCTTTGTGAAACGTGGTGTGGGTGAATGGATGATCTCCGCATGTGTAGTTCCCACCGTAAAGCATGGAGGAGGAGGTGTTATGGTGTGGGGGTGCTTTGCTGGTGACACTGTCTGTGATTTATTTAGAATTCATGGCACACTTAACCAGCATGGCTACCACAGTATTCTGTAGCGATATGCCATCCCATCTGGTTTGGGCTTAGTGGGACTATCATTTGTTTTTCAACAGGACAATGACCCAACACACCTCCAGGCTGTGTAAGGGCTATTTTACCAATCCCCCGACCTCAACCACATTGAGATGGTTTGGGATGAGTCGGACAGCAGAGTGAAGGAAAAGCAGCCAACAAGTGCTCAGCATATGTGGAAACTCCTTCAAGACTGTTGGAAAAGCATTCCAGGTGAAGCTGGTTGAGAGAATGCAAAGAGTGTGCAAAGCTGTCATCAAGGCAAATGGTGGCTATTTGAAGAATCTCAAATATAAAATATGTTTTGATTTGTTTAACACTTTTTTGGTTACTACAAGATTCCATGTGTGTTATTTCATAGTTTTGATGTCTTCACTATTATTCTACAATGTAGAAAATAGTAAAAATAAAGAAAAACCCTTGAATGAGTAGGTGTCCAAACTTTTAACTGGTACTGTAAGTATTCACACCCCTGAGTCAATACTTTGTAGAAGCACCTTAGGCAGCGATACAGCTGTGAGTCTTTCTGGGGAAGTCTCTAAGAGCTTTCCACACCTGGAATGTACAACATTTGCCCATTATTCTTTTCAAAATTCTTCAAGCTCTGTCAAATTGGTTGTTGATCATTGCTAGACAACCATTTACAGTCTTGCCATAGATTTTCAAGTAGATTTAAGTCAAAACCTAACTCGCCACTCAGGAACATTCACTGTCTTTTTGGTAAGCAACTCCAGTGTAGATTTGGCATTATGTTTTAGGTTATTGTCCTGCTGAAAGGTGAATTCATCTCCCAGTGTCTGGTGGAAAGCAGACTCAACCAGGTTTTCCTCTAGGATTTTGCCTGTGCTTAGCTCAATTTTATTTATTTTTATCCTGAAAAACTCCCCAGTCCTTAACGATTACAAGCATACCCATAACATGATGCAGCTACCACTATGCTTGAAAATATGTAGAGTGGTACGCAGTAATGTGTTTTATTGGATTTGCCTCAAACATAAGACTTTCTATTCAGGACAGAAAGTGCTTTGCCACATTTTTTGCAGTATTACTTTAGTGCCTTGTTGCAAACAGGATGCATGTTTTGAAATATTTTTTTTCTGTACAAGCTTCCTTCTTTTCACTCTGTCAATTAGGTTAGTATTGTGAAGTAAGTACAATGTTGTTGATCCGTCCTCAGTTTTCTCCTATCACAGCCATTAAACTCTGTAACTGTTTTAAAGTCACCATTGGCATCATGGTTCAATCCCTGAGCAGTTTCGTTCCTCTCCGGCAACTGAGTTAGGAAGGACGCCTGTATCTTTGTAGTGACTGGGTGTATTTATACACCATCCAAAGTGTAATTAATAACTTCACCATGCTCAAAGGGAAATTCAATGTCTGCCTTTTTATTTTTACCCATCTACCAATAGGTGCCCTTCTTTGTGAGGCATTGGAAAACCTCCCTGGTCTTTGTGGTTGAATCTGTGTTTGAAATTCACTGCTTGACTGAGAGACCATACAGGTAATTAAATGTGTGGGGTACAGAGATGAGTAGTCATTCAAAAATTAAAAGTCCATGCAACTTATTATGTGACTTGTTAAGCATATTTTTACTCCTGAACTTACTTAGGCCTGCCATAACAAAGCGGTTGAATACTTATTGACTCAAGACATTTTTTATTAATTTGTACAAATTCCGAAAAACATTATTCCACTTTGACATTATGGGGTATTGTGTGTAGGCCAGTGACCAAAACAATCTCAATTTAAATTCAGGCTGTAACACAACAAAATGTGGAAAAAGTCAAGGGGTGTGAATACTTTCTGAAGGCACTATAGTTGCTGGTTGAAACTATAATTTACACAGGACCTTTTAAATCAGCAGGTTTGCATGGGCAGGAGTTTCGGCTTTTCATGGTGACATCACCATGAGGTAAATTGGTTAACAGACCAATAACAAAGAGAGTTCCAAACCTCTCTGCCAATAACCGCTAGTTTTCCCTTTCCCACTCAGACCACTCCCACAGTCCTAGCAAAATACTTACTTGCGAAAAGTTTTTTTGCTAAAAAGCTATTTTGGCCAATTTTAATGGAAATCTATTACAGTAAGGTACTTAATTGTTACCCTGAAATTATTTGATATTGATATAAAAACGGCTGCATATGGCCTTTAATTACTCTGGGATATCTGCATGCTCTAGTTTAGTGCATGCTGTCACGACCATGCCAAGCCATTTAATTTATCAGGTTGACTGTAAATGGCAATCATAGAAACAACCA
Organism: Coregonus clupeaformis; assembly: GCF_020615455.1. Classification (NCBI taxonomy): domain Eukaryota; kingdom Metazoa; phylum Chordata; class Actinopteri; order Salmoniformes; family Salmonidae; genus Coregonus; species Coregonus clupeaformis. Next base: position 19,451,471 of record NC_059210.1, on the reverse strand, counting down.
CAAGGGAAGGGAAGAAAGTGCAAGAAAGAAAGTGTATGTGCTAGCCAGTTTCAGGCCAGTGGGATAAGAAATGTGATCAAATGCAGATTTGCAGGCTCTGGTGTTGTTTTTGATGTGGTGGATTTGTCGTGCCATAGAAGCCTAGTTAGAGTTTTCAGGGTTTATTTCCCCTCATGGAGCCTGGGGGCCACGGTAAGGGGATCACACATTCTCCTTCTTATTACAAACCTGGTAAAATTGCTGTGTATGCTTACTTCTTTTGAAAACAAGTACTATTTTACTCTTTTTTTAACTGTTCATTATTGTTCAAGATACGATAGGATAAAAAATTTAAATAAACACATCATCTTACTTCTTATCTACAAAACGTGGGACCAAAGCTTATACTATGTTTTGTTGTGACCCAGGCCACTCACCTACGAAGCAGTTGGTGTTGCTAACGTGGAGGACGTTCCCCAGGTAAGGCGAGATGACTATCTCAACCAATCCCTCTAGCTGATAGTACTCTTGACTGGGCCCATTAGGCTCATGGATGCCCTGTGGATAGATACAATGACAGAAACATGGACAGATACACTGTGAGTAAGCATGGGATGGTGCTCAACACAGACAGTTGACACAGAGGCCTCACTTTGAACCCTATTGCATTAACTTCATATTACGATGTGAGATCATGTTATGTTCATTTGCCACAGAGCCAGGCTCTGATTTGCCATTGTAGTACTTCAGCTTTTCACTGCAACTGATCCACAGGGGTTTAGAAGCTACATGTACTAACTATTATTATACTGTATGTGTTGACAATTGTCACAGGAAGTGTCTACATGTCCAGATTATAATGACTGGTGTAGAAGTAAGTTTACCTGCAGAATCAGCAGCATTTGTGTGATGGCTTGGGGGACTGTGGCAATGGGTAGTAGGTCTTCTAGGGAGAGCTTCAACAGGACCAGGTCTCTGAAGCCCAGTAGAGTCATCTGTCTGACAGTAAGCTCCTGACCCTGCACTCACACAGGGAACAAAACACACAAACTAATGATGTTCATGAGGGATGAGATTTGATGGCAACATCGCAGTAAAGGGCTGGTAGGACTTCAAGATGCCAAAGAAACGAAAGTGTATGGCAAGAGGCAGAGGCTTTAATTGAGAGAGGGAAGGAGAGAGAGAAAGAGAGGTCTGACCCTACACTGACAGGGGCAGCGAGAGGATTGTCCCTGTCTGGCTATGTGCAGTAGTAAGAGAAGCCAGTTTCGGAATTAAGCCAGGACGGCAGGATTAATAACACCCCTACTGTATAAACCAAGTGCCATGGGATTTGTACTGACCACTGAGGGTCAGGCAGTCGGTTTAAAGTCTCAGCGAAAGGACGGCCTGTATGTTGGCAGTACCTGAACAGGATAGAATATAGCCTGGAGCGTGGGCAAGATTCCAGTGAAGAACCTGACCCACATCTCGGACAGGATGAGGAGTTGACTGTCACCTGAGGAGAAAAAGAGGGACAAATTAACCACCATTAGATGACGCTGTGACAAATGGAACGGATCTAAGTTCTTTCACTGAGTCTGAAAACATTGGACAGGCGGAAAGCAATATGGCACTTGGATTTTTACTATTTAATAGTTTTTTACACATAATGCTTTCAGATGCATGGAGATTGGACATATGAAAGGAGGGCATATTGCCAACTGAGACCTTGGGAAAATACCCTGACCATTTTGCTGAAAACAAAGTAACTTCCTTAAATGTAAATGCACTCTACCCAAATTGTTTGCAACGTTTCATGGAGCAGACGGCACACTTACCCTCATTTAGTCTAATCTTCTCCAGAATATGTGACAGGCCTTTGGTCAAGAGTTGATTCTAGGACAAATTGTAAGAAAGAAAGAGCACATGTTCGAAACTTATGTTTTTAAATTCAAGGAAACGATAACAGTTTCAAGTTTTCTTCCATGGCGACATGGCTGAGGCCGATGACTCTATTCAAATCTACATGAGGGACATCTGGTGTGCAAATGAAATGCATCTCACATGCCAGTTGGTGTAATGTTGCTGAGAGGAGGTGTTCATTTTTGTCCTATCCAAAACACATAGAAAAGGGGATATTTATAACCCACGTTCAGAATGAACAGGTTTCAACCCCCTTAAAAGAGTCAGTTCTATGCTGATAGAATAATTAATCAACAAATGCACAGAAAAGCACTAAGCAAAACAAAATCTGCTCATTGCATATAGAGGAGCTGGTAAGTCAATGTGTTGCGTAACACCTCAACTAACACTGCAATGGAACACACACTTCCACTTCTGATTGGAGGCTTGATGGATTTAAAAAAGTCATTTGACCATTGCTCAACTCAGTGGCAGAGCCCCACCTGTTTTGAGCCCCAACTGTTTAGCCTGTTTTGTATGTTATTTTGGCATTAATACGTGTCACATATCAGTTTGCAAACAATGTAAAAACATTAAAACATCTTTGAATGAATAAAGCCACATACAAACATGTTCTCTTTTTGATGCAGGTGTTTCAGCCTAGCTCAGTGCTTTCTGTGGTGGTGGGGCAGCCAGCGGAAAATAAGGAGTGTAGGGGTTGGTAATGTTCTCTAGATGCGCCGTGATTGGTTCAGTGTTCTGTCACTCATTGGGACACTACGTAGCCGCAAAATCTACGGGGTTACATTGTGCCCATCCAAGAAGGCTCAAGGTCATTGGCCACAGATAAAAAGACGTCAAATCACGTTATATCTACCGTAGCTTTGATTGGACTGATCATGTCAACATGATACTTTCAAAATCTTAGCTAGCAAGCTAGCAGTCATCATCATGAATCAAGTCAACAATCTACTAGCAAATCCTTTTCAAACATTGTCATATGAAGAGAAATTATGAAGAGAAATTACAGATAAAACGTATCGGTGCTCATCGGTCATTGGACATAAACATTACACAACAAGTTGGAAAATGCAAATTCAACAATGAGTGGTTTGGAAGGAGTCAGTGGCTAACTGCAAGTATTGCAAAGCAATCACTAGCCTGCTATTCAGTGTAGCGGGTGTGTGGTCCAAGTCTGGGTTTAAGGGTCTCTTTTCCAAGCTTAAAAGGATAAATATTCAACACCATGGGCCAGAAAAGGTTGAATACATTGGCCATGCTGTCAATCCAGCATGACTTCTGCCGAGTTCAAAACAACTAGAAACTCGGAACTGGGAAATCTCAGACTTCAGTGAGTTCAAGACAACTGGGAACTCTGGAAAAAAACGAGCTCCGACTGACGAGTTTCAGAAGAAAGTTATTTGTTTCTGGCCATCTTGAGCCTGTAATCGAACCCACAATTGCTGATGCTCCATATACTCAACTAGTCTCAAGAAGGCCAGTTTTATTGCTTCTTTAATCAGCACAATGGTTTTCAGCTGTGCTAACATAATTGCAAAAGGGTTTTCTAATGATCAATTAGCCTTTTAAAATGATAAACTTGGATGAGCAAACACAACATGCCATTGGAACACAGGACTGATGGTTGCTGATAATGGGCCTCTGTACGCCTATGTAGATATTCTTTTTTTTTTTTTAAATCAGCCGTTTCCAGCTACAATAGCCATTTACAACATTAACAATGTCTACACTGTATTTCTGATCAATTTGATGTTATTTTAATGGACAACATTATTTTTTTTTACTTTCGTAAACAAGGACATTTCTAAGTGACCCCTAACTTTGGAACGGTAGTGTATATATGCACCTACATGTGCATTATAACTATTCCTTTGATCATTTTGGGTGGTGAATCTACAGTACATGCAAGAGGGGAAAGGGCATACCTGGAAGTACTCTGTGATGAACGAGCCCAACTCTGTCTTCAGGAGCCATCTAAAAGGACACAGAACAATGGGACACTAGCTAATAACGTGAAAGAAAAACATTGATTTAAAACGCACTTTATAAAAGTATTGACATACAGTGGTGCCCTAACTCAAAGGTGGTATAAACAATTTGATATCTCCTTTCCATTCTGTTGACTCCACTAAGGCCCTTATCTATCAAGAGTTACAAGAGCAAAACAAGGAGGTCCCTAAAGCTTCCTGCGTGAAGTCACAAAGCTCGTACAGAGTACGCCTATCTAGACGGTCAATTCAGCCTTACCTGATGCTCTCATTGAGGGTGTAAAGCTCATTGGCCTGCAACCCTCCACCCTGGAACACTTTGATCACGGCTGTTTGGACGCTAAGGGACAGAAACACAGGCAAGGATCAGGTCAGAGCTCATAGGTTAGGTCAGAGGGCATAGGTGAGGGCGTCTCAACTGCCTGGCAAATGGGAAGCTCTGGCTGAGACCGACAGGACAGTATTTAAACTTTTCTGAAAGATGGCTGATTGTGATAGATGATGGTGATTAGGTTGCCTTGTTTTGTCTAATAAGTCAATCATACACTGAGTATACCAAACATTAGGAACACCTTCCTAATATTGAGTTGCATCCCTTTGCCCTCAGAAAAGCCTAAATTCGTCGGGGCATGGACTCTACAAGGTGTTGAAAGCATTCCACAGGGATGATGGCCTATGTTGACTCCAATGCTTCCTACAGTTGTGTCAAGTTGGCTGGATGTCCTTTGGATGGTGGACCATTCTTGATAGACACGGGAAACTGTTGAGTGTGAAAAACCCAGCAGCGTTGCAGTTCTTGACACAAACTGGTGCGCCTAGCACCTACTACCATAACCCGTTTAAAGGCACTTAAATATTTTGTCTGGCCCATTCACCCTCTGAATTGCACACATACACAATCCATGTCTCAATTGTCTCAAGGCTTAAAGATCCTTCTTTAACCTGTCTCATCACCTTCATCTACGCTGATTTAAGTGGATTGAACAAGTGACATTAATAAGGGATCTTGTCTTTCACCTGGATTCACCTGTTCAGTCTATATCATGGAAAGAGCATGTGTCCTTAATGTTTTGTATGCTCAGTGTATGTCTTGAGTCATGTTAATTACTTCTTTTTTTTTACTTCTTTTGATAACAACCTACCGTGGAGAATTAGTGCCATGCAACATTTTCTGAATATGAATTCTCAAATGTAGCCTCCTTATGAAAAGAGGTGTGAAATATGATGCATTTTGCAACAGGGAGGCATGGACATACTGTAAACAGTGAAAACCAGGGATCCATTTGAAGCCCCTCTGCAGATTGATAATATTGTCATAACATGACATAACATATTGTCATAACATGGCCTTGGGTGTTTTCATAAACCCTTTCATTGTGTAGCAAAGCTGTGTAAAGGCACTGTCCAGAATCAACCCCTAGTCCGTACCCTCTGGGCACTTTTGTAGAGCTGAAGGAATTAGATAGGAAAATAGGGCTTGCGAAAACCTTGCATTGGCCTTTTGTTCTAGTTTAGGGCACTCCGCTATCAGATCAAAAACAGTGCAGCGTGCCATTGTGCCTTCAGCCCTTCGCTGTGGAGGACTGTGCCGTTCAAGAGGTGGCGGCAGCCGGTGACCTACGGAAAGACTCCCTGGTGGACAAAGAGCACGCCAAGTGCGTCAGTGGCACCTCTGGGGTTTAGCGGAAGTGACCTCTGAGCAGCCGAAGCGTTCGCTGCCCCATCCGCTTCCCACAAAACATCCTGTCAAATGCTCTATTCACTTCCTGAGAGAAGTGGAGGGGGGAGAGCAGTCTGACACATTCCCATACCAAAATAAAGGGTTAGCGTCCGCTTCCGTAGTGAATGTGTTCAAAAACGCCAGCTTAACAGTACTATCCACACCTTTTGCAGATAAAGAGTGATGGGGTGGTCAGAGAGGAAAGACATAATCGCAGGGCTTCCTGCTCCAACCAGGACACTTACTAACATATTCATACCCCATATCCTTTATAAACTTCCTGGTGGGATTCCAACATTATTTTCCCTGTCATTTCCTATCATGTTCTCTTTGGACATTTTAGGGAAATAAAGTGAGCCACAAAGAGATATAATATGGTTTGGTCAAACTGTATCAAATCTAGTTGCTTCCCATTTGAAAGCAAACCGAAGTCAGTTTAGTATCTAATGGATGGAATGGACCCTCTGTCAGATATGTTTAAAAAGATAAATGTGTTTCACACACTCAAACACACACATTTAAAAGCAGTGTTGGATGTGGTTCACACAGATGAGGAGGCTCACCCACCTATTCCAGACGCTGGTGTTGGACAGCTGCAGGCCGGCCGAGCTGGCGTGGAAGCGTGCGAGGTCCGTCAGCACGGGCGAGCTCATGAAGCGAGGGCGGGGCCGGCGAAAAGATCCCATCATGCACCAGGCCTGCAGAGAACACAAGTCAGTGGTTAATAATGGCTATTCAATAGGGCACAACTGAAAGTTCATGACATTGCAAAAAGTATAATTTATCCTGCGGTATAGAAGTGTGTGTATGAGCTATACTGTGCATTCCTGCCTCCAATGCTAAAGCCTTTAATTCTACTGAACAGACCCCGTGGATGAAAGGGAAACATGGCGTGACATTGTGAAAGTTTCAGAACCAACAGTCACTGGCGTAGCCGAAGAGTCAAACCGAAATACTTTGGCTACAACACTCACACAAAATGTGTTTGTGTGTGTACAGTAAACCGCTCCGGTGAGAGAGTGAGTTGACTAAGCGAAACCGTGGCTGAGGGGAAGACGCCTATGTTGTCTCAATACGAGAGCGCCTGAATCATTCCGAAAGCAGCGAGGTGGTGAACCCCTGATGTGCAGTCATGTCAACTTCCTCTCGTCCATTAGCTTCCTGCCTTACTGCTCTAACCCAAACCTCAGTACTGTTTACAACGCAAACTGTGCCCTAATGAAAGGGCCAACCGCCAACAGCCTGGGTTGGTTTGGTAAGAGAAGAGTGGCTAAGCTAGGCTACACTAGGCTAGTAATAAGCGCCTGAGAACAGCAGTTTCATGGGATTCGGTGTTCTGCAGTTATATGGATAGCTTGTGATCCAGGCCCCAAAAATAATACTGTGTCGACAGCTTGGTAAACTAAAATGAGATGATGAGGGACAAGGTGACAGGAGGCAGGCCATCGCACAGCTTTTAGACTCAAGTCACTCACTGTCAGAGAGAGCAGGAAGCCCACATGAAGGGGAAGGGAGGGTGGTGAATGACACCAAATGTTGTAAACAACGCACATGCGCTCTTTCCCACACACAGAAAAGGCACTCATGCACAAGTTGGCCTGGTACACAAACAAACACACAAAGACTTGCACAAACACAAGCTGGCAAACACCTACGGTACACATTTGAATCTGTAGAATGAGAGAAGATGCAACAGCACCCACCACTCCTTTAAAGAGGGGCAATGCCTAATATTCAATATATGTGGGCCAACCCTTGCTTGCGTGAAAGAATTGGTTAAGATTTACGCATGTGTTATGACCAGCTCAGTTGAGCCTGTCTGTGTACAAATGAATGAGAGAGAGAGAATGAGAGTGAGAGAGAAAGAGAGAGAGAAAGAGAGAAAGAGAGAGAGAGAGAAAGAGAGAGTGTGTACGTGTCCTCATCAAGTGCAGACCCAAAATTAGACAGAACATCGAAAAGCTGAAAATGAAAGATTATTCTGCACCCGCTTTTTTTCTCTGGCCTTCGTGCTCTGTTCGGCGTCCCCTCTAATGCCGTCCCTTTGTGCGCTCCACTGAGGGTAGCCTGGCAACGCTAAATAAGTATTTAGCAATCACCTCTCTCTCTGTTCTCTGTTTGGCAGACCAGATGAAAATAAACAATAGCATGCTTGTGTGCACCCACCCTGGATGCTTCCATTTGCCCTGATCCAAGAAGAAATCAGAGCAAGGGTTTGTGGGGCACTCTGCAACATGAGGGCTATTAGCCACCTGAGTCGCCCTAATTGAGACTAGGATAGTGGGCACTATGAATCTATACTTTCAAAATGCATCCATAAATACATTGTTTATCACAGATCTGTACGTGACTGGATAGTAGTGGTAGTAGGGCAATTCCATTGTAACCGAATGACGCTGAGATTATTTTTTTCACTTTAAAAGTATGCCAAACAAAAACCATTGGTTACAAAGTCAAAGAAACCATACAACTCTATGCACAAGGACTACTTTTAACAATTTCCACTGTTACGGGTTATGTTCAGCACACAACGGTTTTCTTTCTCTTTCTGTCACGTGGTGGTCAAAGCTAGAGTGTGAAAACAGTCTAGCCAACCTTTCCCTTTCTCTCTCTCCCTAGTTAACGTCACCTCTCCCAGCTCTTACTGACATCTACCCACGAGCCCCCTCTCTTTCCATTTACTGTAACCAGCCCCCTCACCCACTGAGCACCGACCGATACCGGACCTCCATGGACATTGAAAAGTAGTTGAAATTTGGTCAGTCCAAATCTGAACCAATCATAGATGTCTTTTTCACAAGTTTGGACAGCACCGTACAGTACAGTACAGTACGGTAAAGAAATGTAGAGTGGAGTATAGGTCAGTACAATATATACAGTAGAGTTTGGTACAGTACAGTAGAGTACAATAGAGTAGTTAGAGTACAGTATAATTTACTCTACTCTACTGTGCTGTACTGAGCTGTACTGAACTCTACTCTACTGTGCTGTACTGTACTGCAGTGTGCTCTACTGTGCTGTACTGTGATGTCTAGACCTGTGAAACATATACGTCTATGATTGGTACAGACTTGTTTCCGGTCCTGACCAACCAAATTTGGTCTTGTTTGGGGCTGGAGTTCATTAGAATAATAGCCAGTGTGTAGAATAATACCCAAACATGCAAAGGTGGATATTACATGTTCTACCTTTGTGTACCTATTCAGGATACATCACCATGAAGAGAATGACTTTCATAATTATGTATTTCTGTATAGTACAGATCAGGGACTCATGACGTCATTCTGTTACCATCATTCTGTTATCATAACAGAATGATGGTAACAGAATCTACTCTATTGTACTCTACTGTACTGTACCAAACTCTACTCTACTGTATATATTGTACTGACCTATACTCCTCTCTACATTTCTTTACCGTACTGTACTGTACGGTGCTGTCCAAACTTGTGAAAAATACATCTATGATTGGTTCAGATTTGGACTGACCAAATTTCAACTACTTTTCAATGTCCATGGAGGTCCGGTATCGGTCGGTGCTTAGTGGGTGAGGGGGCTGGTTACAGTAAATGGGAAGAGAGGGGGCTCGTGAGTAGATGTCAGTAAGAGCTGGGAGAGGTGACAATTAACTAGGGAGAGAGAGAAAGGGAAAGGTTGGCCAGACTGTTTTCACACTCTAGCTTTGACCACCACGTGACAGAAAGAGAAAGAAAACAGTTATGAGCTGAACATAACAGTATGCCAGTGGAAGGGAGGACAGTAGCAGGTGACGCAACTGAGGTTTGTGACTACTATGAATTCCCATTTTAGCTCATTCAGTTGCAGTCAGAGTTTTTTTGTCAATCTTTTACCGATTTGGTAATTGTGATCAGTATAAACACTATAAATTGGTAGGTCTACCTTTACTTGTTACATCTGTGAACTTTCATTATCCTCCCTCCTCATGAGGGAGATAAACTTAAAAATATCTTAAAGATGTGGGTTTTGGTAACACCATGACAAGACACTAGGCAAATCATTTCTGCAAAACTAAAACTAAAATGTTGATATTACCTGGCAGGGGTCTTTACTTCAACATTATTGTGTTTTGATATATTTCTAATACATTTTCTGATTTTTTTCTGCTAGATAATTTCGAAGACCCCTTTTCCATCTGTTTGACCATAAATCAAAGCCTTTGCTTATTCCTAACTTTTAGGATGTAAAATGGTTAAAAAAAAGGGGAAAAAAGGCTTATTTCATTTGACACCAAATTTGATGTGCTCCAATGAACTTCACGTTAGTGCTCATTGGGCGTTTTACATGGAAATGCCCAGTACACAATGGCCCTCTCGTCCATCTAACCATGTCAGACTAGGGCGATATATAGAATACATTTGATTAATTAGAATTTGTTTTTGCGCTATATTCCAAATGCCAGTATCGCAAGAATCAAGTTGTTGTATTTTTTTTTATGAGCGTTTATGTCCGTTTATGTTCTCGTGTTGTCTTTTTGGTCTTGTCTCCTTCGCTCCTTCTGTTCTGTTTGCAACAACTGTAGGCTGTGTGCACCGTCCCATTTACACACACAAATCCAGCCACTCCCACTCACAAAAACAAAGATGAGAGATATTTTCTTCCTCTCTGACAAGCGATTTCAACTCGCTATTTGCATTTGAGGTTTGGTCCAACAGAATCAGTCATTCAGTGCCTTCAGAAAGTATTATTCCACATTTAGTTGTGTTACAGCCTGAATTCAAAATGGATTAAATGCATGTGTTTTCTCACCCATCTACACACAGTAGCCCGTAATGACAAAGTAAAAACATGCTTTTAGAATTTTATTGAAAATACAGAAATATCTAATTTACATAAGTATTCACACCCCTGAGTCAATACATGTTAGAATCACCTTTGGCAGCGATTACAGCTGGGAGTCTTTCTGGGTAAGTCTCTAAGAGGTTGCACACCTGGATTGTACAATATTTGCATATTATTCTTTTAAAAATTCTTCAAGCTCTGTCAAGTTGGTTGTTGATCATTGCTAGACAGCCATTTTCAAGTCTTGCCATAGATTTTCAAGCCGATTTAAGGAAAAACTGTAAGTAGGCCACTCAGGAACACTCAATGTCGTCTTAGTAAGCAACTCCAGTGTTTATTTGGCCTTGTGTTTTAGGTTATTGTCCTACTGAAAGGTGAATTTGTCTCCCAGTGTCTGGTGGAAAGCAGACTGAACCAGGTTTTCCTCTAGGATTTTGCCTGTGCTTAGCTCTATTCCGTTTCTTTTTATCCCCCCCAAAAACACACAAAAATAACAACATGCTTGGTACTCAGTGATGTGTTGTGTTGGATTTGCATTCAGGACATAATATTCATTTATTTGCAGTTTTACTTTAGTGTCTTATTGCAAACAGGATACATGTTTTGGAATATTTGTATTCTGTACAGGCTTCCTTCTTTTCACTCTGTCATTTAGATTAGTATTATTTTCTCCTATCACAGCCATTAAACTCTGTAACTGTTTTAAAGTCACCATTGGCCTCATGGTGAAATCCCTGAGCGGTTTCCTTCCTCTCCGGCAACTGAGTTAGCAAGGACGTCTGTATCTTTGTAGTGACTGGGTGTATTGATACACCATCCATATTGTAATTAATAACTTCACCATGCTGAAATGGATATTCAGTGTCTGCTCTATTTTTTCTTCTCCCATCTACCAATAGGTGCCCTCCCTGGCCTTTGTGGTTGAATCTGTGTTTGAAATTCACTGCTCGACTGAGGGACCTTACAGATAATTGTGGGGTACAGAGAGATTATTGCTGACTGTCTGAAATGCAGTGTATTTGACCTGTAATTGGACAACAAACTTATTTAGAGAAACAATTGTTTTTAAATTGAGATATATATCGTGAGTCGCCCATAAGTTAGGAAAAAATTGAGATGTGATTTTTAGACCATATCGCCCAGCCCTATGTAAGAGTAGTGATCACTTTAAGAAGGGGATGTACTGTTTTCTTTTAAATGCTTTGCCACATATCCTTCATTCGCCACTGATCCAAAATTACTAATGAAAAGGAGAGACATGGGAGACACCTATCCATTGCTTTTACTCATGAAAAAGTGTGTGTATCAGAATGGACATAAACTGGGAATAATGCTGATCTTCAGTCAGTCTGGACTAAAGCCAAATATTTATTGATCGAGGAACATCTGTTGGTTTCTCAGAGGCTTGTTGAATGGGGCTAGTGTGTTAGTATGTAAGCTACATGTTACAAATGCACAGACACACACAGCTCTTATCATCTAAAAGACCATCACAGTCAAGGGAAACTACTCAGTGATGTTAATGCAATTCAAGATGTAACATCATTGCTTGTAGATGCAGTTTGTTGTTAGGCTGGGTGAATGTTTGGGACTACTGTTTTAGATCAACTGTTAACACATTAAAGCTTTTCTCTTTGAATCAGCACCGGCACTCTATTTCCACAGGCTTGGTGACACCAAAACGTGATATTTACCTTGCCTCTTTGCCTAAGTACTGCCTTCAGTGACCTTCTAAAGATCTAATGCCTTGCCTAATCAGCAGTAGGAGTTACTAGTAAGGCAATTATTTCCTGAGAGGAGTGTCACACACACACAAGCAGGTTGCAATGCCTGTCAGCTTAGTGTCAACCACCTTTACTGTACTTTCCTATAAAGGTGCATCTAACTGCTGCAACCGGGACTCAGGGGTAGACGTAACATAGTAAATGTAAATATGTCTCCTTCATTAAGTATGGTATGTATTAATTTGTGGAGGTCCATCTTCCATCTCGTATGATATGTTGAGAATTACAATTCATATAATATGTTACGAATTGCAATTCGTACAATATGTTACGAATTTGCAATTCGTATATGTTATGAATTCCAATTTGTTGTGGCTAACATTAGCTAGGTGGCTAATGTTAGTTAGGTGGCTACAATTAGCTAGGCTAGGGGTTAGGGGTTAAGGTTAGGGTAAAGGTCAGGGTTAGGGGAATGGTTAGCTAACATGCTAAGTATATTGAACAAAAATATAAACGCAACATTCAACAATTTCAAAAATTTTACTGAGTTCCAGTTCATATAAGGAAATCAGTCAATTGAAATAAATTAATTAGGCCGTAATCTATGGATTTCACGACTGGGCAGGGACGCAGACATGGGTGGGCCTGGGAGGGCATAGGTCCACCCTCTTGGGAGCCAGACCCAGCCAATCAGAATGAGTTTTTCCCCACAAAAGGGCTTTATTAAAGACATAAATACTCCTCAGTTTCATCATCTGTCCAGGTGGCTGATCTCTTACGATCCCGCAGGTGAAGAAGCCGGATGTGGAGGTCCTGGGCTGGCGTGGTTACACGTGGTCTGTGGTTGTGAGGCCGGTTGGACATACTGGCAAATTCTCTAAAATGACATTGGAGGTGGCTTATGGTAGAGAAATGAACATTCAATTCATTTCAGTCCTGCAGTCAGCATGCCAATTGCACACTCCTTCAAAACTTGAGACATCTATGGCATTGTATTGTGTGACAAAACTGCACATTTTAGAGTGGGCTTTTATTGTACCCAGCACAAGGTGCACCTGTGTAATTTCTTGATATGCCACACCTGTCAGGTGGATTCATTATCTTGGCAAATGAGAATTGCTCACTAACAGGGATGTAATGATATTTGTGCACACAATTTGAGGGAAATAAGCTTTTTGTGCGTATGGAAAGTTTCTGGGATCTTTTATTTCAGTTCATGAAACACGGGACCAACACTTTACATGTTGCGTTTTTATTTTTCTTCAGTATAGTTGCAAAGTAGCTAAAAAGTAAGTAGTTGCAAAGTTGCTAATTAACTAAAATACTAAAGTTGTCCGTGATGAGATTTGAACACGCAACTTTTGGGTTACTAGACATTTACGTTATACCAAACGTAACATTTCATAGTAATTTGGTGTCCGGGACATAATACTAATAATATTCCATTTAACAGATGCTTTTATCCAAAGCGACTTACAGTCATGTGTGCATACATTTTTTCGTATGGGTGGTCCCGGGGATCGAACCCACTACACTGGCGTTACAAGCGCCATACTCTACCAATTGAGCTACAGAGGACTTACATTTACTATGTCACTATTAGTCTATGAGACCAGGCTGAACTACCAAGGAGTAACAGGCAGCATGCTCAATCCTGCAAAATGCAGGTGGGAGATGTTATTCAATGGTTTGAGTTCATTTTCGACATATTTATGCAGTTTTTATTGCTACCTGTGGGTGAACTAAACGTCTAGACGTTCAATGACACACACACACACACACACACACACACACACGCATTTGGGAAGAAGCTTCAAGATGGCTTTAGAAGTAGGCTGGGCTAATTTGAATAGATGTTGTAAACAAACATATTTTAAACCGTATCTTACCTTTTACAAGCTCACTTCAACTACTCTTCAGTTTCCGTGTGTCTAGTGCACAGAGGCGTCCTTGTGGCGACAATTTCAAATTCGTGTATAAAGCATGTGTAGCCTATACGTCTTTGAACTAGCAAATTATGAAATTCAACCTATTGAAAGGTCCTTTGGGTTTCAATGGTCTGAGTCTCGTCGTCTAATAATTTAGCCCATAAAGAGTTGCATTAGCTTGAAGGCTATATTTGCTATATCTGCTACTTTCTACTACAAAGTATCGGGCGACTCTGGCGCTTACAATTGTGACTGTGATCAATACACATCTATAGTGTTCGCTCATTCTCTCTTGGTGCCTGCCCCTCCTCCTCGACACCGATTGTTACGGAATACTTAACCGTTTAAATATTCATGAAGTGATCACCCCTCTGTGTAAGCGGAAGCATTATAACGGTTTATTATAGCCTAAAACAAAGTAATGCAGTGGGTTGCCGCAGAATTGATAGGGAGTTCTTAGGAAATGGTCGTCTTTAATACAATATTGACTTTCACTAACTTCAACATTAAAAGCATAAGCCTAGATGCTTCTCAATAATTGTGTTGGAACTATTGCACAACTGCAGAGTATACTATTTTTTGTCTTAACTACTAGCATTGTAATTTGTATAATATATTATATCAAATTATACTATTCATTACACAATCCAACTGCAGGCTTCGTCTAGGATTAATGATGTCAGGTACTGACTTGTCACACATTTAATGTGAAGCAATGCAATTTTGCCTACCAATATAATTTCAATTTATAGGCCTACCAAAACCAAATTTCTAAACACTCCACTATCACCATAAATGTTGATGCAACTAGGCCTAAACATATCGTATTTTTTCAATCCATTATTATTGTGCAATCCTAAAAGATAAACATTTAAACTTCAAAGTGTTGTGATTTTGATAAGAGTAGAATGAAACAGGGTGATATAAACTCAATCCATTTTTTCCACCATGACCAAACAATAAATCCCTTGATTCTCTCAAAATAATTTGCTTCCTGACATCTACCTGACAGTTTACCATGTCAACGTGAAGTTCGAGACTCTTGAATTTGCTCAAGACAGTCCCCATTGAGGGAATCATCATGTTGATTGTCAGTCAAGAAAAAGGATCAGGTTAAAATGAATTGGACAGTGCTGATCCTTTATAATCACTTCAGTAAGAGCCTTTTTTGGTCTACAGTGCCCCATTTTAATAGTTAAGCTACAGCACAAAAATGGTCAACACAACATAGGCCTAATGCCTGCAGTCTGTTCACTAAAATGTTTTGAACTAAAACATATTCCTACCAATCACCCTTCAAACACATATCCCAACCAACCAAAAGTATTTTAATTGCAAGATACTAGTATCTAAGCCTTTATACTTAGGCATGAACGAATCCACATATTTTCAGAAATGTATCATATCTGTAGTAATTTCCTGATTATTTATGTATCCATATTTTTATTATTATTATAATTTCAATAGATATCCTAACATGATATGTAATATTCATCCTTGTATGTCTGATCGAAAATGGGCTAAATCCGACTAATGAAAGGGCCAGCTGACAAATTATTTTACCTGTTCAGGCGCCCGAAAATCATTGTGCTTCTTCACATGAAGGTGACATACAGTGGGGGGAAAAAGTATTTAGTCAGTCACCAATTGTGCAAGTTCTCCCACTTAAAAAGATGAGAGAGGCATGCAATTTTCATCATAGGTAAAGGTCAACTATGACAGACAAAATGAGAATTTTTTTTCCAGAAAATCACATTGTAGGATCTTTAATGAATTTATTTGCATATTATGGTGGAAAATAAGTATTTGGTCAATAACAAAAGTTTCTCAATACTTTGTTATATACCCTTTGTTGGCAATGACACAGGTCAAACATTTTCTGTAAGTCTTCACAAGGTTTTCACACACTGTTGCTGGTATTTTGGCCCATTCCTCCATGCAGATCTCCTCTAGAGCAGTGATGTTTTGGGGCTGTCGCTGGGCAACACAGACTTTCAACTCCCTCCAAAGATTTTCTATGGGGTTGAGATCTGGAGACTGGCTAGGCCACTCCAGGACCTTGAAATGCTTCTTACGAAGCCACTCCTTCGTTGCCCGGGCGGTGTGTTTGGGATCATTGTCATGCTGAAAGACCCAGCCACGTTTCATCTTCAATGCCCTTGCTGATGGAAGGAGGTTTTCACTCAAAATCTCACGATACATGGCCCCATTCATTCTTTCCTTTACACGGATCAGTCGTCCTGGTCCCTTTGCAGAAAAACAGCCCCAAAGCATGATGTTTCCACCCCCATGCTTCACAGTAGGTATGGTGTTCTTTGGATGCAACTCAGCATTCTTTGTCCTCCAAACACGACGAGTTGAGTTTTTACCAAAAAGTTCTATTTTGGTTTCATCTGACCATATGACATTCTCCCAATCCTCTTCTGGATCATCCAAATGCACTCTAGCAAACTTCAGATGGGCCTGGACATGTACTGGCTTAAGCAGGGGGACACGTCTGGCACTGCAGGATTTGAGTCCCTGGCGGCGTAGTGTGTTACTGATGGTAGGCTTTGTTACTTTGGTCCCAGCTCTCTGCAGGTCATTCACTATGTCCCCCCGTGTGGTTCTGGGATTTTTGCTCACCGTTCTTGTGATCATTTTGACCCCACGGGGTGAGATCTTGCGTGGAGCCCCAGATCGAGGGAGATTATCAGTGGTCTTGTATGTCTTCCATTTCCTAATAATTGCTCCCACAGTTGATTTCTTCAAACCAAGCTGCTTACCTATTGCAGATTCAGTCTTCCCAGCCTGGTGCAGGTCTACAATTTTGTTTCTGGTGTCCTTTGACAGCTCTTTGATCTTGGCCATAGTGGAGTTTGGAGTGTGACTGTTTGAGGTTGTGGACAGGTGTCTTTTATACTGATAACAAGTTCAAACAGGTGCCATTAATACAGGTAACGAGTGGAGGACAGAGGAGCCTCTTAAAGAAGAAGTTACAGGTCTGTGAGAGCCAGAAATCTTGCTTGTTTGTAGGTGACCAAATACTTATTTTCCATCATAATTTGCAAATAAATTCATTAAAAATCCTACAATGTGATTTTCTGGATTTTATTTTCTCAATTTGTCTGTCATAGTTGACGTGTACCCATGATGAAAATTACAGGCCTCTCTCATCTTTTTAAGTGGGAGAACTTGCACAATTGGTGGCTGACTAAATACTTTTTTCCCCCACTGTATCTGAGCATCCATTTGCACCATATTCAGTAGTAGGCTATACAAGGCACGGAAAGGCAAACATTGTCATATTTAATCCAAGTTGCTATTTCAAAAGCACATCTCTGCAATTTCTGTTTAAAAAATGCAGAATAGCAAATCCAGAGCTCCAATCTCAACACATGTTTTCTGTAAAGATGCAAACGTAGGCCAATCCTTGCTAAAAATGTATTTTTTTTATTTAACGGAAAATAAAAGTTGCACACCATCAATACCCCTGCCTGCCCTGTTTGTTAAAGTGGATGGGTGCAGATTGGCTCGTCAGCGGCGGTCCCTCGCAGTCCAGACCCAACGTGGTCTGTGATCCACTCCAAACTGTCAATGCATAAATTAAGAATCAAAATTGTGTCGATATTGCAATAAAATATTGTCATTTCACCTAACCATACCACAAGGTAGCTACTCTAACTGCTTCATTTATGATGAGAAAACTAACTGGAACAAGCTATCTAGCTAGCCAAGTTGCAAGTTAGCTACCTAAATTAGTTAGCTAGCTATCTTATATTAACCACTAATACAATTGTCACGCCCTGGCTCTGGGGACTCTTAAAGGTTGAGCCAGGGTGTGGATTTTTCTATGTTTAGTTTTTCTATGTTTTCGTTCTAGATCGTTTAGATCTATGTTGGCCAGGGTGGTTCCCAATCAGAGGCAGCTGTAGCTCGTTGTCTCTGATTGGGGACCATACTTAGGCAGCCTGTGTTGCACTAGTATTTGTGGGATCTTGTTCAGTTTGGTTTGTTGTGTATAACCTAGGACTTCACGTATCGTTTGTTTGTTGTTTTTGTTTGTGGAAGTACAATTAAAGTATGTACGCTTATCACGCTGCGCCTTGGTCCGTGTCTTCAGTCGACGATCGTGACAACAATATACACCTAAACATTTAAAAACTGGATTTCATATTAGTCACATTATTGAGCGTGTGCTGAAAACTCAGAAATGCATCAAAAATTGTCCTATTTTCAGGATTTCAAAAAGCATATCAAGATCTTGATATGGACCTCAGCCAAGAGAAGCATTTCTGGAATCAATATAGCTTATTATTTAACATTGTACATTTTAGTCATTTAGTAGACACTCTTATCCAGAGCGACTTACAGTTAGTGAATGCATACATTTTCATACTTTTTCATATTATCTTGAATGTACTGAGGAAACACAGATATGCAATGTATACAGTCAGTATTTGTCAACATGAAGAGAGAAAATAGGATGTCGCATATCTCAAGTCCATAGGAAATGTCCATGTGTGATATCCGGAGTAATCCCAATTTCTAAAAGACACATCTGGATTCAGAATTTGTCAGGATATGGTGCATATCCACAAAATATGCATTGGAATTGGTCTGTATTCTCTAGAATATCAAAAACGTGTTATGTAAAGATATCTCCTGATATGGACCCTTTTTGCCCAGTGTGTAGGCTGCTATTCTACTTTAAATAAAAAATAATGGCCGGGAAAAAATGGCCACTTTAGCTATTGCCTGTGAAACTGTGATACAGCTGCCCAGTGGGAAGCACCCATAGAGAATGATAGAGGCCTCTAGTTGCCAAAAGTCCGTTTTAGCATGGGCAGTGCTATTGATGGCTTCCACCATGCTTCCACCATTTTAAAGTAGTCAACTGGGTGGAGATTCATATGGTACTAGCCTCAATGGTGCTCCCCATGCTGTCACAGACGCTATAATGGCACAGATATAAAGTTGAGCCTTCTATCTATCTCTATGGAAGCACCTCCAGTCGGCAACCAGCTCCATACAACACCAGTGCACTATTCATTCGCACTGGTTTATCAACTCGTCAAGCAGCCCAATCAGCCACGCAAAACGGTCTTGAGTGGCAACAAATCTGCCCAATTAGCTGATTTTCTTTCCATACACCCACTCCTTTCAACACACCGACTCGCCCATACTCCGATCGCCATATTGGGCAGCTACCCATACCAAAGATGGTGGATAAATGAAGATAGTTCACTCATGCTGTTTACCATTGAAAAAAATTGCAAGTTCCGGTCTACACCACTGGGTGTGTCTCCCATAGACACCAATGCAATAGCAGCTGGGTCTGGTCTACTTTGACTTTCATTGAACCAGAAAAAAACTGTGAGTGGGGTGTCTCGTTTCCTTTTCCATCTCTGAATACGTAATTTCCCAGAATAATCTAGGTTTTATTCCTTTGCTCAGTCAGTGGATTGCACATTCAGGAGAGCCCCACAATTTTAGAGATTCAGGAGAGCCCCACGCAGATCTCCTGGATGAGATCCGTGTTACGGCCGACTTCATTTGACGCATGTCCCGGTACACCATTCTATTTTTTTTTTTAATGAAGTGTTGTCCGTCCTGAAATTGCACTGGGGCACAGAAGAACCTGAGTTTTACCATATCTGACATCAAGCACAAAATTTTATTTTAACCCCCCAATATTGAAACAAAACATGTATTCACTTGTAATTATCAAGTTCCTATTCATTGTCTCTCTGCTTTATATTATTAATGTAGACCCATACTTTGCAAAACAAAAATAATCACACCCAATTTGAAATAAATGAATAACTAATTTCATAAATACATTTGAATTCCCAACCTCTCTCCAAAAATGTAGCCCAGACCATAAACCCAACCTCTTTGGATGTGTGAACCTGATTTGATCTGTATCTATATTTTCCCTACTCCATCTCCTTGTAGAAGCTTTTGTCCCTAGTATAGTCTCTTGCCAAGAAAGAGTCATCAGTGAAGGAGAAAGCAGGGACAATAACGATGAAACTTTATTGAATTTATGTAATGGCCACTATTTGAGAAATACACCAAGCCCATTAAAGATGAAGAATAACAGTAGGCCTTATCATTTACATTTACATTTTAGTCATTTAGCAGACGCTCTTATCCAGAGCGACTTACAGGAGCAATTAGGGTTAAGTGCCTTGCTCAAGGGCACATTAACGTCATTTAGCAGACGCTCTTAGCCAGAGCGACTCACAAATTGGTGCGTTCACCCTATAGCCAGTGGGATAACCACTTTACAATTTGGGATGCCTGGTACTGTGTAGATGAATGAAATTGTACTAAACTAGCAGTTAAATTAAGTGTCCTAATTTAGGCAAATTCATTTCTGTCCATAAAAATCTGAAACACTGGTCATGTGCATTATAATGTTCTCTAGATATGGCCTTACTGTGAGGCTACAGAATAAAATCAATGGTTACACACAAAATCAATGAACATGGAAACTTTATTTTTATAGCAGGCATAGCAAATTACAACGAGTTAAACCACACTGTGTACCACACCTGGTGTGTGTGTGTGTGTGTGTGTGTGTGTGTGTGTGTGCGTGTGTGCATTGCTGTGCATGCGCGTGTGGGAGAGCATGGAAGCAGTGGGAGAGCATGACAAAGTGTGTGTCTTGGGGGCTCAGTTTCCAGGGCTCGAATGAACCTCTCAAAAGACGTCATAGGTTTATCATTGAAACGCCTTTTGGAGGACCTAGGCTGTGAGAGACCTGGGAGCATATTTGGAGGCTGTAGGGGGCCTGCTACAGGAGGGGGCACATTCAGGTGCTGTAGGGGACCAGCTCCTGGTGGGGGCACATTCAGGGGCTCAGCCTCATCCTCTTCATCCTCAATCTCCGTCTCTGCTCTCTCCTCCACCTCCTTATCACTCTCTGTCTGTCTGCCTGGCTGCTTGTCTGCTGGCCTGCTAGCTGGACCTGCTGGCTGCCTGGCTGCTTGTCTGCTGGCCTGCTAGCTGGACCTGCTGGCTAGGTGGATGCTACTGCTGCTGGTTATCTAGGTGGTAGCAAATTGCTTGTAATTGGCCTGTTCTCAAGAAAGGGTGTGAGGAACCCCATGATACAGTGAGGGAAAAAAGTATTTGATCCCCTGCTGATTTTGTACGTTTGCCCACTGACAAAGACATGATCAGTCTATCATTTTAATGGTAGGTTTATTTGAACAGTGAGAGACAGAATAACAACAAAACATTCCAGAAAAACGAATGTCAAAAATGTTATAAATTGATTTGCATTTTAATGAGGGAAATAAGTATTTGACCCCTCTGCAAAACATTACTTACTACTTGGTGGCAAAACCCTTGTTGGCAATCACAGAGGTCAGACGTTTCTTGTAGTTGGCCACCAGGTTTGCACATATCTTAGGAGGGATTTTGTTCCACTCCTCTTTGCAGATCTTCTCCAAGTCATTAAGGTTTCGAGGCTGACGTTTGGCAACTCGAACCTTCTGCTCCCTCCACAGATTTTCTATGGGATTAAGGTCTGGAGACTGGCTAGGCCACTCCAGGACCTTAATGTGCTTCTTCTTGAGCCACTCCTTTGTTGCCTTGGCCGTGTGTTTTGGGTCATTGTCATGCTGGAATACCCATCCACGACCCATTTTCAATGCCCTGGCTGAGGGAAGGAGGTTCTCACCCAAGATTTGACGGTACATGGCCCTGTCCATCGTCCCTTTGATGCGGTGAAGTTGTCCTGTCCCCTTAGCAGAAAAACACCCCCAAAGCATAATGTTTCCACCTCCATGTTTGACGGTGGAGATGGTGTTCTTGGGGTCATAGGCAGCATTCCTCCTCCTCCAAACATGGCGAGTTGAGTTGATGCCAAAGAGCTCCATTTTGGTCTCATCTGACCACAACACTTTCACCCAGTTCTCCTCTGAATCATTCAGATGTTCATTGGCAAACTTCAGACGGGCCTGTATATGTGCTTTCTTGAGCAGGGGGACCTTGCGGGCGCTGCAGGATTTCAGTCCTTCACGGCGTAGTGTGTTACCAATTGTTTTCTTGGTGACTATGGTCCCAGCTGCCTTGAGATCATTGACAAGATCCACCCGTGTAGTTCTGGGCTGATTCCTCACCGTTCTCATGATCATTGCAACTCCACGAGGTGAGATCTTCCATGGAGCCCCAGGCCGAGGGAGATTGACAGTTCTTTAGGGTTTCTTCCATTTGCGAATAATCGCACCAACTGTTGTCACCTTCTCACCAAGCTGCTTGACGATGGTCTTGTAGCCCATTCCAGCCTTGTGTAGGTCTACAATCTTGTCCCTGACATCCTTGGAGAGCTCTTTGGTCTTGGCCATAGTGGAGAGTTTGGAATCTGATTGATTGATTGCTTCTGTGGACAGGTGTCTGCTCCTAATCTCAGCTCGTTACCTGTATAAAAGACACCTGGGAGCCAGAAATATTTCTGATTGAGAGGGGGTCAAATACTTATTTCCCTCATTAAAATGCAAATCAATTTATAACTTTTTTGACATGCGTTTTTCAGGATTTTGTTGTTGTTATTCTGTCTCTCACTGTTCAAATAAACCTACCATTAAAATGATAGACCCACCGCCTCTTGAGGATTGACCATAAATTCTCAATGGGATTAAGGTCTGGGGAGTTTCCTGGCCATGGACCCAAAATGTTGATGTTTTGTTCCCCGAGACACTTAGTTATCACTTTTGCCACTACTGTACTTAAAAGCAAGTCTAATAAGCGGTAGATATGTTCTATAGGCTATATTTCTATACTTCCCGTTCTTACGTTTTGTTTTTTATTCTTTTACTTTCTGTTTTGTACACCAGCTTCAAACAGCTGAAACAACAATATTTTTGGTTATGGAAAATATATTTCACAGCGGTTTAGATGGTACAATGATTCTATCTTATTTTGTGACATAAACTGAAATTAGGCAAACTATTAGTGTTTTAGCAACCAGGAAATGGCAGAGCGATTTCTGCTTTGTGCAACTTGAATAAATGCATTTCTATTCGCCTTATGTAGCCCCGCCCACTTGACCCAGTTCCATTCGAACGCGATTGTGTTTGTGTTTCCGCTTCACAACTTCTGTCAACGCTAGCGAATTACCTCAGAGCGGTGGCTAGCTAATAATTAAAAAACGCGCATCATAAACAAAAACAAAACATGGCTCACATTTGGGAACACACACAAATGGCTCTCTGGAGGTCGGATGGTATCACCGTACCCCTTCCGTCCCTGATTAATAATTGGGTGGATGACATGATAAAATGGCCTGAAATTACGTATGGGGACATTTTCTATTACTTCGTGCTCTCCTTGGGAGTGGATGGTTCCACTATGAAAGATTACAAGAGTACAGAGGCCTATCAGTACCTCCACAGTGGTAAGGTGGGCCGAGTTCTTCTTCACTAGGAGGAGGGAAAAGGATTGGTATTTTTGAAGGCCGATGTTCAGCCCAGTCAGTCAAGCAGCTCTTATCACTCTGCTTGGGTACTTGTATCCAACAACGGATCAGTAGAGACGACTGGATGCGCTTGCATCGCTGGCCTTGGAAAGTCATGCAGCCTCAATTTTGTGGAAGGTAGGCTAATAAGCAAAGTCACTTGCATTTCTATGTCTAACATTACTTAACATAAGTGATAACAGCATACAAGCAGCCTACATGTGTTGTGGTGACAGTTAAGCAGCCTACATGTGTTGTGGTGACAGTTACTATAATCCATAGGGTAGAGTTCTGAGATTATATCTATGATCAATCTCCGCATTACTTGGTCTTGTAATTGATGTTTATAGCCTAGATGAAAGTGTGCAATACTGCCTTATCTAGACACAGAATGATAAAATAGTCAGGCTTAACATAGCAGTTAGACCAAACGTTTTGTTGGATGAAAGCTGAATTGAGAATGTCATGATTTATTGGTTATGTTAACATGTATTTGTGAATCAACAGAACTGCTGTATTAATGTGGGGAATCTGTAAGCATCCTGTCAAATCTCATGTTGGTGAAGCAAGAGTCCAGGTGAGTAGGGTATAAAATGTATTTAAACATGTCAGCATCACATGAATTTCTTTAGTGTTATTGTTTTTCTGGGTGAATAAGGTTTGTAAAATATCCTTGTGGTTGGGGGTAATGCCTGAAGTATGGTAAGTGTAAGTGGTCTCATCTCATTGGGAACAATAGCAAGGTTGATCACATTGTCCTCAGTCACACAATTGTTAATAATGGGCTTTTCTCTGAATGGCTTTTTTTGTAACAAACATTCTATCAAAGGTGCAGAATGCAGTGTCCAGTGGGCTAACTGGCATAGCCTGCACAGATGAGCAGCGCCAATGGAATACAGGGACTCGGGGGAACCTTGAGCCAAAGCGATTAAACACTGCATCGACTTCACACACCATAAGGCCGGTGACCAATATGCAGAAAAGCGTCCAGAATGTCCACCCCTGCCACCCACTCCTGCATTCCACTCACAGGAGAAATTGAATAGGAGCCTGAGACACCTGAATCTGCCTGTGGGGAGTCTGCTCTATAAATCTGTTCATGCTGAACTGACAATAATATCACAGCCAGTAGCATCCCAGGTAAAATTGGACTGAAAGTTCAATGCTTTCTAACTCCATATAATAACTTTATATAGATTCTCTACTCTTTCCCAGCCACATGGAGAGCATGTCAATTACAACTGCCACAAACGAGCTTCAATGCCATACAACACTCCTTCAGTAGCCTCCAACTGCTCTTAAACACTAGTAAAACTAAATGCATGCTCTTCAATCGAACGCTGCTGGCACCCGCCCACCCGACTAGAATTACTACTCTCGACGGGTCTGACCTAGAGTATATGGACAACTACAAATACCTAGGTGTCTGGTTAGACTGTAAACTCTCCTTCCAGACTCACATTAAGCATCTCCAATCCAAAGTTAAATCTAGAATCGGCTTTCTATTTCGCAACAAAGCCTCCTTCACTCATGCTGCCAAACATGCCCTCGTAAAACTGACTATCCTACCGATCCTTGACTTCGGCGATGTCATTTACAAAATAGCCTCCAACACTCTACTCAGCAAATTGGATGTAGTCTATCACAGTGCCATCCGTTTTGTCACCAAAGCCCCATATACTACCCACCACTGTGACCTGTATGCTCTTGTTGGCTGGTCCTCACTACATATTCGTCGCCAAACCCACTGGCTCCAGGCCATCTATAAATCACTGCTCGGCAAATCCCCGCCTTATCTTAGCTCATTAGTCACCATAGCAACACCCACCCGTAGTATGCGCTCCAGCAGGTATATCTCACTGGTCATCCCCAAAGCCAACACCTCCTTTGGCCGCCATTCCTTCCAGTTCTCTGCTGCCAATGACTGGAACGAATTGCAAAAATCTCTGAAGCTGGAGACTCTCATCTCCCTCACTAACTTTAAGCATCAGTTGTCAGAGCACCTTACCGACCACTGCACCTGTACACAGCCCATCTGAAATTAGCCCACCCAACTACCTCATCCCCATATTGTTATTTATTTTGCTCATTTGCACCCCAGTATCTCTATTTGCACATCATCTCTTGCACATCTATCTTTCCAGTGTTAATACTAATTGTAATTATTTTGCACTATGGCCTATTTATTGCCTTACCTCCATAACTTGCTACATTTGAACACACTGTATATATATTTTCTGTTGTATTTTTGACTTTATGTTTTGTTTTACCCCATATGTAACTCTGTGTTGTTGTTTTTATCGCACTGCTTTGCTTTATCTTGGCCAGGTCGCAGTTGTAAATGAGAACTTGTTATCAACTGGCTTACCTAGTTAAATAAAGGTTAAATAAAAAAAATAAAAAACATTTAAAGTGCCTGTCCTTCTACAATGAATTTGTGAAACTTGACCCAACCCTGGCTACTGCTTTGGAACAGGAGAAGAGTGCTTCACACTTGTGGCATGACTCGAGGAAGCTTCAAGTTACTGCAAGCTCAGCCAAGAAGGTCCCTGTCAGGGAATCCACCAACCCTGGTAAGTTTCTCCAGGAGCATCTGTATCCCAGGTTCCGAGGGAATGCAGCCAAACGCTACGGGAAAGATAATGAGCTGATGGCCTCCCAGTGGCTGGAAGACTGTGGATACTCTGTGGACCACAGAGGCACTGTTGTCAGGGTTGAAGAGCCATGGCTATCAGCAAGCCCTGACGGAGTGCTGAACTCCAGGGAGCTGTTGGAGATCAAGTGTCCTGTCATGGGGAAGGGCTGTGATTCTCTGGATGATGTCTTCAATGGGAAAGCCTGTGATGTGAAGTTGGTGGAGGGCACACCCCAACTGCAACCACATGGGCCACGTGGCTAGTACATGCAGGTGCTAATTGGTATGTTTTGCACAGGACTGAGAGAAAGTAAGGTGCTCATCTGGACTCTGTCCCAGCAAGTCGTCATCCCTGTTCCCTGTTATGCACAGTTCTGTACAGAGGCTGTCCTGAGGTTGAAGGCATTCTACTTTACACACATGCTGCCATTTATTGTTGAGGAGCATCAGCCAGGCAGATTGTCACTGAGTGACAAATACATGCAGCTCTGTAGAAGTATGTAGTCAGATGTCTCTCCTGTTTGCAGTTACTATTAACAAATAGTTGTCACGATTCAGACAGACGACCAGAGGACCACAATTGCGTCACACCAGAAAGTTTATTAAACTTAAGGGAAAAGGGAAGTAGGGAGTGAATGAAGGCTCCAGGGGTAACAGGGATCCCGTCCAATGCGCTGGGTCTGTGCCCCCCCCAGTGGCAGCGATGCGTCCTATGAAGCCGGTGGTGGGTGGTCCAGAAGTCCTGGGGGGGGGAGACACAGACACAACAGGGCGGAATGAAACCAGGCAGCAGTACAGTTCAAGGGAAATCCAAAATACGTAGTAGCAAGGCAGAAGGCTGGTCAGAGTTACCGGGATTGAAGAGTAGTCAGGAGTCGTAATGGCAGAAGCAGGTCTGGATCTCCTGAGGCAGAAGAGTATCCAATAAACAGGCAGGTCCGGGGTCACAAAACCAGGGTGAGCCAGAAGCGCGAGCAAACAGGTTCCGGGTGTGAGCTTTGCAGACGATCTGACACAGGAGAGCTGAAAGACAGGGCTATAAATACTGGGAGAGGTTAGTGGGTAATGCAGCGCAGCTGGCAGAGTAATTAGAGCCGAGCAGAGCAGGGACAGGTGGAGCTAGTTAGGCTGAGTAGAGAGAGTGGTGAGCAGAGTGGAAGAAACTAAAGGTGGTAACCCGGTGGAGTGAGAGGCTCATGACAATAGTTTTTCAATTAAAAAGCCTGACTTAATGCATCAACAGTCACAGTATTGTGGGAATTGTTTTTATGGCTTAGTTTTTTATTAATATTAATGAGTATATAAAATAGACAATTAAGTCGTAGTTATAGAATGAATTGAAATGTATTTAACGTAACTTTTGACAACTTTAATTCATATTGGGAAATCGACCCTGTGAATGGCATTTGACTGGTCAGTTGATTCACCATCTTCATGAATGATATCCCCACGCAGGTTACACAGGGCAGCACAGATTCAAAGTATTTTGTCCATTTTAGATGAGAGGTTGATTGGCACTGTCTGTGAGATGATTCTAAACCGTTTGAGCCTTTGAATTACGCGTTCCACATGAACCCTCACGTTAGCTATCCGTCTTCTACATGTGGTGTCCTCCTCTGACAGCTGTGCGCCGCTTTTTGTGAAGTCTGGAATTTACCTTCCTCTCGTGTAGCAGATCACGGATTGTGAAGCCCCGGGCAGCCATGACTTCATCACCTGGACAGAGGTACTCCAGGAACCCAGAATCCGATGTTATATATTTGTCGCTACATCTACCCCATATGCTGAGGAGATGAACATCACTAGACCACAAGGTGCAATGGCCACCAGGTACTTGATAGTGTTCTGGGCGTAGTAATGGCTGAATGACTTCCCCCTTGAATCCAGATTCTTGCACTTCTGTGAAGCAGTTTCTGAGCAGTCAATAATGCAGGTTGTTCCTGGGTAGTGGTCCTTAAAACATTGTGGTATTGTAGCACGGATGGTTTCCCTTGGCAGCCATGGAATGTACTCACTCAGATTATCTTCCATCATGTCAATCCAATAACTAATACTCTGGGAAACACTTGGAGTTGGTCTGTCAGGTCTAACTGAAAGTAGAAGATGTTCCGCCAGGGTAGAAAAGGCAGCAAGAGACAAGCCTGTATGCAGTGTACAGAGTGCTTCGTTCCTCAGCAGGGTTTTGTAGAGAGGTGCTGCTGGGCACTGTGTCCCTGCCTTACAGGTAGTGGGCTTTACATTATCACCTGAGCTGTAGTTGTGATCACTTAGAGATGGGTCTTCCCATTGGGTTTGGGCATCCTTCTCTGAAGGCATATCCATTCCTCCTATCTGTGTTGGCCAATCCCCATGTTCAATTTGGTGAACACTTGAGCCTGTTGTATCATCTGTTAAGAAATCAGTATGGCTTATTAAACAAGTCAATGGAAAATTAATAACAAAACCATACAATAAAACACCATACTCCATGAATGCTCCTAATCATATTTAATAGTCATAACAATTAAGTATATATAAAATTGTTATTTTTTATTGAGTTGTAGAGGAAATAAATTCTGCTAATATGAGACTGTGCTTAGATACAAGAGCAAGAGGGAGAACCAACATGAGAGCAGGCAAACTGCTCAAGCGTTTGGCTTACCTGTCACTGATGACTGCCTGACCAACACCCAACACTTCTTCACGAGGGGAGCATCGCAACCAAGCCATTTTTCTGGGTAAGGATGCTCCACTGTAGGCTTCTTGTCAACGAAGTGGTAGGAGCACACAAAGGGACATTTTGGTGGTTTCCTTAGGTTCAACACTTTGAGCCAGAGCCGCAAAGACTCTTTAGGAGGTGGATGCAGGTCATATGGGGCTCCACAGGTACATTCAGATCGACGTAGAGGTTGGTGTTCAAAACATTGCTGTTGTAAAAACTGCCTCCTCTTCATCCAATTATTGTGACAGCCTCGTACTGAACATATAATGCTTGTAATGTTGATTGATTTTAGGATTTTGTGCGGTTCTGTCAGTGTAAAACTATCAAGCTCTCAACTAAAAGTACCACTTTTGCATGCGCGAATGTTGCTGGAAATAGAAACTAAATTGCAACTAACTCCCCGCGATCACTGTGACATTCCAGAATAAGGCAAATAGCTTCCAAAATATTTTTTATAACGGTGGGGGAGTGCCAAAATGGAGGCACAGTGGCTTCAACACAGCGCCCCCTATTAGTCATCTAGTGTATAAATCATTGTTTTTTATCCCTATACTTGTGCAAAGTTTTAACTGGATAAACTGAAACTACTGAGGTATAATAAGGAGACTGCGTCCAAGATGTCCGACCGTTGTTTTCAAGGTAATCTACTCACTTTCGCATATGCTGATTCATGGACAGGTTTATGCACAAGTGATTTAGATGCCTTATAGGGCGCCTGGGAGGAGCTGCTTCGTCACAGGTTGATGTTAAAGCAACTCCGCCCATTCTTCCCCATCAGCCAATAAAATTCAAACAGAAAACGTGCCATTGCGTGCTTGAGCAAGAACAACTATTTTCCTTAGTATAAACCTTTACAGCTAGCTAACGTTAGCACATCAAAAAGGTAAGAACATTGTAAAAAAAAAAAAAAAAATGACTATATCATATTACACTGGCTAACCCTCTAAAACACTGAAATGGCAAGACTATTTCCAAATTATACCGTCTGACATTAGATTAGCCAAACTGCTTTGCTGGTTAGTAATCTTTTCAAAGGAGCTAATTTAGCTTGCTAGCTAGCTGCATATATTGGCTGGCTATTTAGCTAGCTAATGTTTTTCATCTAGCTAACTAACTGCATAATGCAGCAAGTACAGCTACTACTTGTACTAACTGCTTAACTAGCTATTTTCTCTGGAGCAATGAGCTAATATAGCAAGCTATATCTTAGCTGGCTGATAGATACAGTGAGCTCCAAAAGTATTGGAGCAGTGACACATTTGTTGTTGTTTTGTCTCTGTACACCAGCACTTTGGATGATACAATGACTTGAAATGATACAATGAATATGAGGTTTTCCATATCGGGTGAACCGTTTAGAAATTACAGCACTTTTTGTACATAGTCCCCCCATTTTAGGGGACCAAAAGTATTGGGACAAATTCACATGTGTATTAAAGTAGTCAAAAGTGTATTATTTGGTCCCATATTCCTAGCATGCAATGATTACATCAAGCCTGTGACTCTACAAACTTGTTGGATGCATTTGCTATTTGTTTTGGTTGTGTTTCAGATTATTTTGTGCCCAATA
Organism: Coregonus clupeaformis; assembly: GCF_020615455.1. Taxonomy (NCBI): domain Eukaryota; kingdom Metazoa; phylum Chordata; class Actinopteri; order Salmoniformes; family Salmonidae; genus Coregonus; species Coregonus clupeaformis. Next base: position 19,421,073 of record NC_059210.1, on the reverse strand, counting down.
GAAATGAATGGTAAGTAATGTATTGTATCATTTTGGAGTCACTTTTATTGTAAATAAGAATAGAATATGTCTCTAAACACTTCGTTTATGTGGATGCTACCATGATTACGGATAGTCCTGAAGGAATTAGGAATAAGGATGAACGAGAAAGTTACAGAGGCACAAATATCATACCCACAAGACATGCTAACCACTCACCACCATAATAACAGGGGAGGTTAGCATTTATTGGGGGGGTATAATATTTAGGCGTACCCGCCACATGAAAAAAAAACACTACCATCCCCGACCCCACCTTGCCCTCCCAAGCAACCCCAACCACCACTACAACCTTTGCATTACATCACGCTTGTACCTGCCCCACAGGTTACACTAACCCCAACCCCTCAGAACCCAGCTAGCCTCCACCCCACCTCCTCCCCCAAACAACCCCAAACACAACTCCGGCCCTTCCATATCAGTCCACTCTTTTCCGCCCCTCAGGATACCCTTCCCACCCCAACCCCTCAGAAGCCTGCCAGTCCCCACTCCAGCCCCCACCCTCCACAAATTCCTGCTCTAGTTCCTGCACAGGAAATACCTTTTCACAATGTAGCTTTTGGGCATAGAAAGAAGAGGTAGGCTATATAATGTTTTAAGCAAATTAATCTATGCTTGTGGGGCATATAAAGGAGAATATACAGTGCATTCGAAAAGTATTCAGACCCCTTCCATTTTGTGGAGAGAAAAATGTGGAAAAAGTCAAGGGGTCTGAATACTTTCTGAATGCACTGTAAACTGATTGGATGTGGATGTAGGCTACAGCCTGGATTCAATCCGGAGCACGGAAGATCCGAGTTATAGTGTGATTGACATTTAAAGGCAATGTTTCTGCATTCGCGGAGACATCATTCACGTTAAACGCTGCATATATCGGGTCAATCGGAAATTACCTTTACATTTCAAGCGCACAATAAAGCAGATTTTCCGGAGTACGGATTTAATCTAGCCCACATTTTTTAACATGTTTTCATACCTACATAGCTATTGGCACTATATACTGCTGTAGCAATAGATCTACATATATGCAAAATCAAATTTTACCCTGAAATATTCATGTAAAACAGCAACATTCAAATAAATATTTACAGTCAAATGGCTGCTGTTGTAACAGTGTTGAATTTACAGATGTGGGCATTACTGAAATGTAGTGTAGCGTGACATTTTTTCTTCTTCCTGCAACATGGGTGGATCCAATTGCTATTTCTATATTAATGGTTTGAGAAGTTTAATGTGCCTTGAAGCTATTTTCTGTCATTATTTCCAATAAGATACAGTGCATTCGGAAAGTATTCAGACCGCTTGACTTTTTCCACATTTTGATACGCTACAGCCTTATTCTAAAATGGATGAAATTGTTATTTTTCCTCATCAATCTACACACAATACCCCATAATGACAAAACCAAAACAGTTTTTTTGAATTTTTTTGCACATTTATTAAAAATAAAAACAAATCACATTTACAGACCCTTTACTCAGTACTTTGTTGAAACACATTTGGTAGCGATTACAGCCTCAACTCTTCTTGGGTATGACGCCACATGCTTGGCACACCTGTATTTGGGGAGTTTCTCCCATTCTTCTCTGCAGATGCTCTCAAGCTTCAGGTTGGATGGGCAGCGTCGCTGCACAGCTATTTTCAGGTCTCTCCAGAGATGTTTGATCGGGTTAAAGTCAAGGACATTCAGAGACTTGTGCCGAAGCCACTCCTGCATTGTCCTGTTGGAAGGTGAACCTTCGCCCCAGTCTGAGGTCCTGAGCGCTCTGGAGCAGGTTTTCATCAAGGATCTCTCTGTACATTGCTCCGTTCATCTTTCCCTCGATCCTGACTAGTCTCCCAGTCTTCGCCGATGAAAAACATCCCCACAGCATGATGCTGCCACCATGCTTAAATGTAGGGATGGTGCCGGGTTTCCTCCAGACGTGACGTTTGGCATTCAGGCCAAAGAGTTCAATCTTGGTTTCATCAGACCAGAGAATCTTGTTTCTCATGGTCCTTTAGTTGCCTTTTGGCAAACTCCAAGCGGGCTGTCATGTGCCTTTTACTGAGGAGTGGCTTCCATCTGGCCACTCTACCATAAAGGCCTGATTGGTGGAGTGCTGCAGAGATGGTTGTCCTTCTGGAAGGATCTCCCATCTCCACAGGCCTTTATGGTAGCTCTGTGAGAGTGACCATCGGGTTCTTGGTCACCTCCCTGACCTAGGCCCTTCTCCCCCAATTGCTCAGTTTGGCCTGGCGGCCAGCTCTAGGAAGACTTGGTGCTTCCAAACTTCTTCTATTTAAGAATTATGGAGGTCAATGTGTTCTTGGGGACGTTCAATGCTGCAGAAATGTTTTGGTACCCTTCCCCAGATCTGTGCCTCGACACAATCCTGTCTCGGAGCTCTACGGATAATTCCTTCGACCTCATGGCTTGGTTTTCGCTCTGTGAGACCTAATATAGACGGGTGTGTGCCTTTCCAAATCATGTCCAAATAATTGAATTTACCACAAGTGGACTCCAATCAAGTTGTAGAAACATATCAAGGATGATCAATGGAAAAAGGATGCACCTGAGCTCAATTTCGAGTCTCATAGCAAAGGGTCTGAATACTTATGTAAATATGGTATTTCTGCTTTTTATTTTTAATACATTTGCAAACATTTAGAAAAACCTGTTTTCACTTTGTCATTATGGGGTAGTGTGTACATTGAGGATTTTTATTTATTTAATCCATTTTAGAATAAGACTAATGTATATGGAAAGGGGTCTGAATACTTTCTGAATGCACTGTATGCTGTCACTGTAGAGGATGTGAAGAGAGGGTAGGGCCTCCGGAAAACATGTCCCTCTCCCATCTTGAGGGTCGACAAAAACAAACAAAGAACAGTTGAGGGAGGGGTTGGAGTGACCCCAGGCCCCCTGACCACTGAGACATCCATTATGTATAGTTCATTTTATGTCAAGAGCAGAGTTCTATAATCCCACGGCAAACACAACCACAGAGGCAGGCCAAAGTACAATCGAAGGATCTTTATTACACGTTCAGCTTTTACATCAATGGCTTAAAATCATTGGTTGTTTCCTATGTTACCATACTGAATCTAAAAAACACACTACCAGTCAAAAGTTTTAGAACATCTACTCATTCAAGGGTTTTTCTTTATTTTTACTATTTTCTACATTGTAGAATAATAGTGAAGACATCAGAACTATGAAATAACACATATGGAATCATATAGTAAAAGTGTTAAATATATTTTATATTTGAGATTCTTCAAATAGCCACCCTTTGCCTTGATGACAGCTTTGCACACTCTTGGCATTCTCTCAACCAGCTTCACCTGGAATGCTTTTCCAACAGTCTTGAAGGAGTTCCCACATTTGCTGAGCACTTTTTGGCTGCTTTTCCTTCACTCTGCGGTCTGACTCATCCCAAACCATCTCAATTTGGTTGAGGTCGGGTGATTGTGGAGGCCAGGTCATCTGATGCAGCACTCCATCACTCTCCTTCTTGGTCAAATAGCCCTTACACAGCCTGGAGGTGTGTTGGGTCATTGTCCTGTTGAAAAACAAATGATAGTCCCCCTAAGCCCAAACCAGATGGGATGACGTATTGCTGCAGAATGCTGTGGTAGCCATGCTGGTTAAGTGTGCCTTGAATTCTAATTCAATCACAGACAGTGTCACCAGCAAAGTACCCCCACACCATAACACCTCCTCCTCCATGCTTTACGGTGGGAAATACACATGCAGAGATCATATGTTCACCCACACTGCGTCTCACAAAGACATGGCGGTTGGAACCAAAAATCTCCAATTTGGATGTCCATTGCTCGTGTTTCTTGGCCCAAGCAAGTCTCTTATTCTTATTGGTCTCCTTTTAGTAGTGGTTTCTTTGCAGCAATTTGACCATGAAAGCCTGATTCACACAGTCTCCTCTGAACAGTTAATGTTGATGTGTCTCTTACTTGAATTGTGAAGCATTTATTTGGGCTGCAATTTCTCAGGCTGGTAACTCTAATGAACGTATCCTCTGCAGCAGAGGTAACTCTAGGTCTTCCATTCCTGTGGCGGTCCTCATGAGAGCCAGTTTCATCATAGCGCATGGTGGTTTTTGCGACTGCACTTGAAAAAACTTTCAAAGTTCTTAATTGTCCGTATTGACTAACTTTCATGTCTTAAAGTAATGATGGACTGTCGTTTCTCTTTGCTTATTTGAGCTGTTCTTGCCATAATATGGACTGGTCTATTACCAAATAGGGCTATCTTCTGTATACCCCACTACCTTGTCACAACACAACTGATTGGCTCAAACACATTAAGAAGGAAATAATTCGTGGAATTTAACTTTTAAGAAGGCACACCTGTTAATTGAAATGCATTCCAGGTGACTACCTCATGAAGGTGGTTGAGAGAATGCCAAGAGTGCGCATAGCTGTCATCAAGGCTAAGGGTGGCTATTTGAAGAATCTAAAATATAAAATATATTTTGATTTGTTTAACACTTTTGTTGGTTACTACATGATTCCATATGTGTTATTTCATAGTTTTGATGTCTTCACTATTATTATACAATGTAGAAAATAGAAAAAATAAAGAAAAACCCTTGAATGAGTAGGTGTTCTAAAACATTTGACCGGTAGTGTACATTGAGGCGAGCTGACGATAATTTATTCACACAAGGCTGACTTTACAATAGGCAGTAAACTAGGGCAATATTGCACAAAATTGAGGGGAAGTAATTTTAACTTCAAATCAAATTTTATTGGCCAAATGTGCCGAATACAACAGGTGCAGACATTAGTGAAATGCTTACTTACAGCCCTTAACCAACAGTGCATTTATTTTTAATAAAAAAGTAAAGTAAAACAACAAAAAAGTGTTGTGAAAAAAAGAGCAGAAGTAAAATAAAATAACAGGAAGGCTATATATACAGGGGGGGTACCGGTGCAGAGTCAATGTGCAGGGGCACCGGCTAGTTGAGGTAGTTGAAGTAATATGTACATGTGGGTAGAGTTAAAGTGACTATGCATAAATAATAATTAAATGCTATTTAGCAGACACTTTTATCCAAAGCGACTTACAGTCATGTGTGCATCAATTTTTACGTATGGGTGGTCCCAGGGATCGAACCCACTACCCTGGCGTTACAAGCGCCATGCTCTACCAATTGAGCTACAGAGGACCACCCATATTGAGCTACAGAGAGTAGCAGCAGCGTAAAAAGATGGGGTGGGGTGGCAGTGCAAATAGTCTGGGTAGCCATGATTAGCTGTTCAGGAGTCTTATGTCTTGGGGGTAGAAGCTGTTGAGAAGTCTTTTGGACCTAGACTTGGCACTCCGGTACCGCTTGCCGTGCGGTAGCAGAGAGAACAGTTTATGACTAGGGTGGCTGGAGTCTTTCACAATTTTGAGGGCCTTCCTCTGACACCGCCTGGTATAGAGGTCCTGGATGGCAGGAAGCTTGGCCCCAGTGATGTACTGGGCCATACGCACTACCCTCTGTAGTGCCTTGCAGTCGGAGGCCAAGCAGTTGCCATACCAGGCGGTGATGCAACCAGTCAGGATGCTCTCGATGGTGCAGCTGTAGAATTTGAGGATCTGAGGACCCATGCCAAATCTTTTCAGTCTCCTGAGGGGGAATAGGCTTTGTCGTGCCTTCTTCACGACTGTCTTGGTGTGTTTGGACCATGATAGTTCATTGGTGATGTGGACACCAAGGAACTTGAAGCTCTCAACCTGTTCCACTACAGCCCCGTCGATGAGAATGGGGAGGTGCTCAGTCCTCTTTTTTTTCCTGTAGTTCACGGGCCCCCGTGTTGAGGATCAGTGTGGCAGATGTGTTGTTACCTACCCTTACCACCTGGGGGCAGCCCGTCAGGAAGTCCAGGATCCAGTTGCAGAGGGAGGTGTTTAGTCCCAGGATCCTTAGCTTAGTGATGAGCTTTGAGGGCACAATGGTGTTGAATGCTGAGCTGTAGTCAATGAATAGCATTCTCACGTAGGTGTTCCTCTTGTCCAGGTGGGAAAGGGCAGTGTGGAGTGCAATAAACATTGCATCATCTTTGGATCTGTTGGGGCGGTATGCAAATTGGAGTGGGTCTAGGGTTTCTGGGATAATGGTGTTGATGTGAGCCATGACCAAAGCACTTCATGGCTATAGACGTCAGTGCTACGGGTCGGTAGTCATTTAGGCAGGTTCTTAGTGTCCTTGGGCACGGGGACTATGGTGGTCTGCTTGAAACATGTTGGAATTACAGACTCAGTCAGGAACATGTTGAAAATGTCAGTGAAGACACTTGCCAGTTGGTCAGTACATGCTCGGAGTACACGTCCTGGTAATCCGTCTGGCCCTGCGGCCTTGTGAATGTTGACCTGCTTAAAAGTCTTACTCACATCGGCTACGGAGAGCGTGATCACAGTCATCCGGAACAGCTGGTGCTCTCATGCATGCTTCAGTGTTGCTTGCCTCGAAGCGAGCATAGAAGTGGTTTAGCTCGTCTGGAAGTCTTGTGTCACTGGGCAGCTCGCGGCTGTGCTTCCCTTTGTAGTCTATAATAGTTTTCAAGCCCTGCCACATCCGACGAGCGTCAGAGCCGGTGTAGTACGATTCAATCTTAGTCCAGTATTGACTCTTTGCCTGTTTGATTGTTCGTCAGAGGGCATAGCGGGATTTCTTATAAGCGTCCGGGTTAGCGTCCCGCTCCTTGAAAGCGGCAGCTGTACCCTTTAGCTCAGTGCGGATGTTTCCTGTAATCTATGGCTTCTGGTTGGGGCATGTACGTACAGTCACTGTGGGGACGACGTCATCGATGCAATTATTGATGAACCCAGTGACTGATGTGGTGTACTCCTCAATGCTATCTGAAGAATCCCGGAACATGTTCCAGTCTGTGCTAGCAAAACAGTCCTGTAGCTTAGCATCTGCTTCATCTGACCACTTTTTTTATTAACCGAGTCACTGGTGCTTCCTGCTTTAGTTTTTGCTTATAAGCAGGAATCAGGAGGATACAGTTATGGTCAGATTTTCCAAATGGAGGGCGAGGGAGAGCTTTGTATGCGTCTCTGTGTGTGGAGTAAAGGTGGTCTAGAGTTTTTACCGGAGTCAGCCGTTGTAGCATATAGCCCGCTAGCTGTATGTTGTCCATGTCGTCGTTCAGCCATGACTCGGTGAAACATAAGATATTACAGTTTTTAATGTCCCGTTGGTAGGATAACCGTAATCTTAGGTCATCCAATTTATTCTCCAATGATTGAAGATTGGCTAATAGGATTGATGGGAGCGGCAGTTTACTCGCTCGCCGTCGGATCCTTACAAGGCACCCGACCTACGTCCACGATATCTCCGTCTCTTCCTCATGCGAATTACGGGGATTTTGGCCTTGTCGGGTGTCTGTAGGATATCCTTCGCAGCTGCCTCGTTGAAGAAAAAATATTCGTCCAATACGAGGTAAGTAATCGCTGTCCTGATATCCAGAAGCTCTTTTTGGTTATAAGAGACGATGGCAGAAACATTATGTTCAAAATAAATTACAAATAACGCGGAAAAACACACATAATAGTACAATTGGTTAGAGGGCTGTAAAACGGCAGCCATCTTCTCCGGCGCCATTATCTGAAGACAACTTATTTAAAATATGAGGGAAAAACAATGACTAAACAATTAATTACAACAACAGCAACAAAGGATTTGCCATCTTGATAGAGTAGATATATAAATATATTTTCATCTTACTAATACTCACAGGCTGTTAAGGATGACTATCTAGGTGCCTCGCAGGCTAATGTATAATAAAAGGTTTCTCACAGGTTGGTGTATAATTAAAGGCTCCTGTGGTGGATATTTTAATCAATAATGAGGAGAGACAAGGTCAACCACCAATCAAGATATTCACTTTATTAAAATAACTTATCAATAAGGGTGCTGGTCACAATACCCACACCAAAGTGAATACAGTGAGAGCCAGACGAACAGGAAATGCTGACGTCTTATATAGTGGATCATGGCTGGTTCCACCCCTCCCCGGCAGATCAGGAGCTACCTTGTTTTCTTCTTGTGGCTATGTGTATCGGGTCATAGTGCACAAACAAGTGATAACGTTAGTTCCGTTACTGCTCATATCTCCACACAGCTGTGCCCTTGGAAGATAGTAAAAGACAGGATGAACTGAAAAACTGTGGTCGGTTGCAACGCCAGGGTTGTCAAAGAGGCTCTTTGTCTTATGCCGTGTGACCAGGTTACTCAGAAGCAAAGAGAAATTGAAACAATACAGGTCTATCTGTTCCTCAAGTTTCTCTATCCCATGTCCTTGACTACACGACCAGACCAGCTGCGGGGAGTGAACGTGGAAGAGATTAACCATCTTTTCTCAGAAGCACAGCATTTACATTATTTTTTAAAATGTTTAGTCATTTAGCAGATGCTCTTATCCAGAGCGACTTACAGTAGTGAGTGCATACATTGTCATACTAGTCCCCCGTGGGAATCGAACCCACAACCCTGGCGTTGCAACCGCCATGCTCTACCAACTAAAGAAATGTCTCTACTATTGCTAAGCATGTTAATATTAAACAAATCAGGTAAATACGTGATTTGTCTCCCACACTCCGTGCATGCTGGTTTATAAATAAATGCTCATCACAGACTGGTAAGGATAACTAAGTGCCTCGTCATCAGCCAGAAGTGGGTGGCTACAGATCAGTCCAAGACCGAAGTGGTGAAGGAGTGGCCAGTTCCCCAGATTGTGAAGCAAGTACGGTCCTTTCCTGGCTTTGCCAGTTATTACCAGCGCTTCATTCAAGCTTTCTCCAAATTTGCTGCACCACTCAACGCTTTGTTAAAAGGCACGGCAGCTGCCGCAGCTTGAATCCAACAGAGAGGAACGACCAGAACTATAGCTCCTTCAAACTGGAGCTTTTAGCCTTCAAATGGGCCATGTCAGAAAAGTTCAAGGACTACCTTTGGGGAGCAGAAGTCACGGTCTTCACAGACACAACACCTTGGTCCACCTGGACATCGCCAACTTGGGTGCCATGGAGTAACGCTGGGTGGCCCAACTCACTAACTTCAGGCCAGGGGTTAAAAAACGCAATGCTGATGCTCTGTCTAGGTTGCCTGGGGAGTGGCATAGAGTGACGAAGGCCCAAGCCAGTGTCTGCGACGTGCCGGCCAAAGTAAGCAGCACATCCTGGAAAGAGCGCCAAAAAATGGCCCCTGACCTACTGACCCTACGCAAATGAAAGGAACAAGAGACCTCGCCTTCAACCCAGGTATGCCTCTCCCTGTCTCCACAGTTATGGCAACTGCTACAGGATTGGGACCAGATCAAGAGACAGGATGGGGTGCTGGGGATGGTCAGGGATGCCACTGGCACCGAGCTTCAGGCTTTCCAACGCATCGTCCCACGAGCTGAGACACGAGAGGTCTGGAAGGAATACCACAAAGCCATGGGGCACCCGAGCATTGAACGGACGCTGTTGACCTTACATAGACTGCTCTACTGGACTGGAATGAGCCGTGACTTCAAGGAGTGGACATCCAGTTACCCCCAATGCATGTGTAGTAAACCGGGAACTGAAGTGAGAGCCCCCCTCATGCCCATTACATTGAATGCTCTTGAATTCGTAGGAATAGACTCTCTCTCGCTTGGCAGACCAGACGATCAGTGCCTCAACATATTAGTCATAACCTACCTGTTCTCCAAGTATGCCTTAGCCGTTCCCACTAAAGACCAGTCAGCAGCCACGATGGCCAGAGCTCTGTATAATGCCCTGAAACAGACCATTGGTTGCCCGGAACAAATGTTGTCAGACCGTGGCGCTTCTTTTGAATCATCCCTTCTAGGACAGTTGTCTATGCTCTACAGGTGCCAGAAGGGCCGCACGACCCCGTACCACCCAGAGGGGAACGGTGCGTGCGAACGCTTTAACCAGATGTTACTAGCACTGCTAGCTTTGCCACCAGCATGCTTCACTGTAGGGATGGTGCCAGGTTTCCTCCAGACGTGACGCTTGGCATTCAGACCAAATAGTTCAATCTTGGTTTCATCAGACCAGAGAATCTTGTTTCTCATGGTCTGAGAGTCCTTTAGATGCCTTTTGGCAAACTCCAAGCACGCTGTCGTGTGCCTTTTACTGAGGAGTGGCTTCCGTCTGGCCACTCTACCATAAAGGCCTGATTGGTGGAGTGCTGCAGAGATGGTTGTCCTTCTGGAAGGTTCTCCCATCTCCACAGAGGAATTCTGGAGCTCTGTCAGAGTGACCATTGGGTTCTTGGTCACCTCCCCGACAAAGGCCCTTGTCCCCCGATTGCTCAGTTTGGCTGGGCGGCCAGCTCTAGGAAGAGTCTTGGTGGTTCCAAACTTTTTCCATTTAAGAATGTTGGAGAAATGTTTTGGTACCCTTCCCCAGATCTCGGAGCTCTAAGGACAATTCCTTCGACCTCATGGCTTGGTTTTTGCTCTGACATGCACTGTCAAGTGTGGGACCTAATATAGACAGGTGTGCCCAATCAATTGAATTGACCACAGGTGGACTGCAATCAAGTTGTAGAAACATCTCAAGGATGATCAATGGAAACAGGATATAACTGAGCTCAATTTCGAGTCTCATAGCAAAGGGTCTGAATACTTATGTAAATAAGGTATTTCAGTTTTTTATAAATTTGCAAACATTTCTAAAAACCTGATTTCGCTTTGTCATTATGGGGTATTGTGAGTAGATTGAAGAGGGAAAAAATTAATTTGATCCATTTTAGAACAAGGCTGTAACGTAACAAAATGTGGAGTCTGAATACTTTCCGAATGCACTATATTCTTTTATATTTTATTTATTTGTTAGACCCCTTTATATGCCCCACAAGCATAGATTTAATTTGCTTAAAACATTATAGAGCCTACCTTTTTTGGGGGGGGGTAAATCAGCTTTAATATTGCAGATAGATTGTGACTTCATCGATGTAATTGTCTGCATCACTTCCAATCCCCCATACATTTTTTTGCATATATATATACAATGTGTACATACACACATACAAATACATATACAATTTTAGTTTACATACACCTTAGCCAAATACATTTAAACTCATTTTTTTTCACAATTCCTGACAATTAATCCTAGTAAAAATTCCCTGTTTTAGGTCAGTTAGGATCACCACTTTATTTTAAGAAAGTGAAATGTCAGAATAATAGTAGAGAGAATTATTTATTTCAGCTTTTATTTCTTTCATCACATTCCCAGTGGGTCAGAAGTTTACATGCTACCAAATACTAAATTGAGTGTATTGCCTTTAAATAGTTTAACTTGGGTCAAACGTTTTGGGTAGCCTTCCACAAGCTTCCCACAATAAGTTGGGTGAATTTTGGCCCATTCCTCCTGACAGAGCTGGTGTAACTGAGTCGGGTTTGTAGGCCTCCTTGCTCGCACACGCTTTTTCAGTTCTGCCCAAAAAATTTCTATAGGATTGAGGTCAGGGCTTTGTTATGGCCACTCCAATACCTTGACTTTGTTGTCCTTAAGCAATTTTGCCACAACTTTGGAAGTATGCTTGGGGTCATTGTCCATTTGGAAGACCCATTTGCGACCAAGCTTTAAATTCCTGACTGATGTCTTGAGATGTTGCTTCAATATATCCACATAATTTTCCTTCCTCATGATGCCATCTATTTTGTGAAGTGCACCAGTCCCTCCTGCAGCAAAGCACCCCCACAGCATGATGCTGCCACCCCCGTGCTTCACAGTTGGGATGGTGTTCTTCGGCTTGCAAGCCTTCCCCTTTTTCCTCCAAACATAAAGATGGTAATTATGGCCAAAACGTTTTATTTTAGTTTCATCAGACCAGAGGACATTTCTCCAAAAAGTATGATCTTTGTCCCCATGTGCAGTTGCAAACCGTAGTCTGGCTTTTTTATGGCAGTTTTGGAGCAGTGGCTTCTTCCTTGCTGAAAGGCCTTTCAGGTTGTGTCGATATAGGACTTGTTTTACTGTGTATATAGATACTTTTGTACCTGTTTCCTCCAGCATCTTCTCAAGGTCCTTTGCTGTTGTTCTGGGATTTATTTGCACTTTTCGCACCAAAGTACGTTCATCTCTCGGAGACAGAACGCGTCTCCTTCCTGAGCGTTATGACGGCTGCGTGGTTCCATGGTGTTTATACTTGTTTACTATTGTTTGTACAGATGAACGTGGTGCATGTGTATGTAAACTTCCGACTTCAACTGTATATATACACACATATCCCTTTTAAAAATATATTTTCCTTTATTACTTTCTAACCCTACCACCCCTCCCCTAATTGGAGTAAACTTGTGAACAACAATGCTTATCCTCTACTTCCAGCTTATACGTACTACAGTGGGGAAAATAAGTATTTAGTCAGCCACCAATTGTGCAAGTTCTCCCACTTAAAAAGATGAGGCCTGTAATTTTCATCATAGGTACACGTCAACTATGACAGACAAATCATTTGTTGTCTCATCATTTGTTTTACAGATTAATCTTATGTTTTGAGAAAGTAGATAAGTTGAATACTAAAATATGAGTTAATTTACATCAAATAAAACTTTAATTTCAGTAATGTGCATTGACATAAACAATGAAAACACTGGAGTTTGTGTTGCAGAGGTGCACTTGGAAAGTAAAGGAAGAAATACACAAGATGGGTTCAATAAATATATATATTATATTTTAGACTTATTTTTTTGTAGAAATAAATAATTTCATATGAACACAAGCAAAACAAACAATTAAATCTTGACCTCCATCCCTACAGTGGGGGAAAAAGTATTTAGTCAGCCACCAATTGTACAAGTTCTCCCACTTAAAAAGATGAGAGGCCTGTAATTTTCATAATAGGTACACGTCAACTATGACAGACAAATTGAGAGAAAATAAATCCAGAAAATCACATTGTAGGATTTTTAATGAATTTATTTGCAAATTATGGTGGAAAATAAGTATTTGGTCACCTACAAACAAGCAAGATTTCTGGCTCTCAGACCTGTAACTTCTTCTTTAAGAGGCTCCTCTGTCCTCCACTCGTTACCTGTATTAATGGCACCTGTTTGAACTTGTTATCAGTATAAAAGACACCTGTCCACAACCTCAAACAGTCACACTCCAAACTCCACTATGGCCAAGACCAAAGAGCTGTCAAAGGACACCAGAAACAAAATTGTAGACCTGCACCAGGCTGGGAAGACTGAATCTGCAATAGGTAAGCAGCTTGGTTTGAAGAAATCAACTGTGGGAGCAATTATTAGGAAATGGAAGACATACAAGACCACTGATAATCTCCCTCGATCTGGGGCTCCACGCAAGATCTCACCCCGTGGGGTCAAAATGATCACAAAAATTGTGAGCAAGAATCCCAGAACCACACGGGGGGACCTAGTGAATGACCTGCAGAGAGCTGGGACCAAAGTAACAAAGCCTACCATCAGTAACACACTACGCCGCCAGGGACTCAAATCCTGCAGTGCCAGACGTGTCCCCCTGCTTAAGCCAGTACATGTCCAGGCCCGTCTGAAGATTGCTAGAGTGCATTTGGATGATCCAGAAGAGGATTGGGAGAATGTCATATGGTCAGATGAAACCAAAATATAACTTTTTGGTAAAAACTCAACTCGTCGTGTTTGGAGGACAAAGAATGCTGAGTTGCATCCAAAGAACACCATACCTACTGTGAAGCATGGGGGTGGAAACATCATGCTTTGGGGCTGTTTTTCTGCAAAGGGACCAGGACGACTGATCCGTGTAAAGGAAAGAATAAATGGGGCCATGTATCGTGAGATTTTGAGTGAAAACCTCCTTCCATCAGCAAGGGCATTGAAGATGAAACGTGGCTGGGTCTTTCAGCATGACAATGATCCCAAACACACCGCCCGGGCAACGAAGGAGTGGCTTCGTAAGAAGCATTTCAAGGTCCTGGAGTGGCCTAGCCAGTCTCCAGATCTCAACCCCATAGAAAATCTTTGGAGGGGAGTTGAAAGTCTGTGTTGCCCAGCGACAGCCCCAAAACATCACTGGTCTAGAGGAGATCTGCATGGAGGAATGGGCCAAAATACCAGCAACAGTGTGTGAAAACCTTGTGAAGACTTACAGAAAACGTTTGACCTGTGTCATTGCCAACAAAGGGTATATAACAAAGTATTGAGAAACTTTTGTTATTGACCAAATACTTATTTTCCACCATAATTTGCAAATAAATTCATAAAAAATCCTACAATGTGATTTTCTGGATTTTTTTTCCTCATTTTGTCTGTCATAGTTGACGTGTACCTATGATGAAAATTACAGGCCTCTCTCATATTTTTAAGTGGGAGAACTTGCACAATTGGTGGCTGACTAAATACTTTTTTCCCCCCACTGTATATTGTCACAAAAATCACAAGCTTCACCGCTACCTCTTGATCCCACTGCTCACACCTGCAGTGGAACCAGTGGCACCTCGGATCTACACTCCTGAGGGGAGCTTGCAGGCAGATCATGTTCCCCGCAGCGAGCACAGCAGGTGGTGTCTTCTTTTATACAAAATAAAATAATAATAAAAATTGATTAATATGGTTTTTCAAAATGTAGACGTTCTTCAACAACAATAGTAATTGATACAACTGAGAGAGTAGTGCCATGGGTGGCGTGACAGACGTGACCGGTGGAGCTTTCCTTTTCTGTGCTGCAGTTTGAGAAAAAGTAGTGTTAGACTGAGTATGTTTCATCAAAACCCTTTTCAACTTTTTTACATCAATACCTCTGGAGGAAGCTGCCAGAGGTATTGGAGGAGGTGGAGATGACTTGAGGGCTGGTGCTATGGACTGTAGATATGTAAAGAGATAAAAAAATATATAAAACATAAGTATTTTTTATTTTATTTTTAACATGTGTTTACCTGTGGAGGTGGCTGTATTCAAATTGCAGGGGGCAGGGACACCTGAGGAGGCCGGGGGGGTGGTGTGCATCGTGGTGGTGGTGGACAAAACCGCAGACGATGGCTTGGAGGAGCTGGTGTTTTTAATGGTGGGTTTGAGGGGCCGACGATGGTGTGGCCGGGAGAGTAGGCACGTAGCCTTCTTCTGCAGCTGGGGACTCCGGCGGCTCCTACAGGTGTTGCACACTGGGAGGCACTGGCAATGGTGATGCAGCTCTCAGGAGTGGTTCCAGCAGGGAGTCCAGCAGAGGCGATGGTGTCAATGGTCACATCCATGGCAGCCCTCTCCTGTGCCCTCTGTGTTCTAAGGGCTGCCCAACGCTCTTTCTCCTCTGCCTCGGCCCTCTCCTTCTCACCCCTCTCCTGCCACTAGCGCGTGTATTCCTCCCCGGTGAGGCATGTGGCGACCACAGGGAGTATTCTGTATCGATCTAGCCGATACCTAAGGACAGTAAGGATGTGCCCCAGGTCCTTCGCTATCAGCCCCCCCTCTATT
The DNA here is from genome assembly GCF_020615455.1 of Coregonus clupeaformis. NCBI lineage: Eukaryota > Metazoa > Chordata > Actinopteri > Salmoniformes > Salmonidae > Coregonus > Coregonus clupeaformis. The sequence goes on along the minus strand of NC_059210.1, from coordinate 19,405,626 downwards.
AGGGGGTGCTCTTCTGGAGCAGGGTCTTGGACTGGAGCAGGGGCTGAGGGTCCTCCTGTGGTTACTGGGGAGGAGGTGCTGATGGACGGCACAGTGCTGCTGGTTCCAGGAGAGGCGGTGGTGGGACCCGGAAGGGACCGAGACGGTATTAAACGGGACCCTTCAATGGCTGAAGGGTCAAAAGGGAAGAGGCCACACTAAACCCTTCCACCACATAGCGCATGTCCTTGCAGCGCTGGTACGGGTAGCGGAATACTCTGGCAAATTCTTTAAAGGGCCAAAGTATGCCACGTCCAGCGGCTGCAGGACATGGGTGCAGTGTGGTGGAAGACAAAGTATAACCTCTTCCCTTAGTGCCGCTGCGAGCACCTCTGGGTCCATGTGGCTCTTGTGTCCATCGAAGAGGAGAAAGAGAGGGCACTCCTTCACTGCATGCTTAATGAAGTGCTGAAACCACTTCCTGAACAGGTCCCTGTCAATGTAGCCACTGTTTGACCGTCCATACAAGGATTGGGGGGGGGGGGGGCTCCCAGTGTGTAGTGGCCACCGGGGAAACACTTGGGGTAGATGATAAATGGGGGGACATCCTCCCCAGCTGCGTTGAAGCAGGCCAGCACTGTGATGCGCTCCTTGGTCCCCAGACTCCTCGCAGTTATAGATTTGTCTGGGTTTCTCCCTCAACCCACTCTCCTCCACGTGCTTCTCATAAGAAGTGAAGAAGGTGTCCATCATCGGACGTGTGGCACACTCAGCTCTCCCCCCGTCCAGGGTGTCCGGCCTCCTCATGCTCAGGTTCTTGTGCCTCCTCCTGAACATTTCCCACCACCTCTTCCCCAGTGGTGGGATTGTTTCCCCTGGGTGCCAAAACCTACAATAGAAGAGAATATGTAATTGTCCATCCAGGATGAAAATGTTTGTTTTGGCATCACCTTACACATCCACATTTACATCACACACATTGAGAACAGTCAGTCCAGCATTCTATGTACATAAACACATAGAACACCAAATACCTTCGTATTTTGTTGGCGTATTTCAGCCTCTGTCTGGTAAAGGGGAACCCATGGCCACTTTCTTTGTTTGATGTTATGTGTAATGAAAATTAGTGTCCCAATTAGTTTAATATTGATGCATACATTGTAACATTAGACTAAATACTGCCTATATGTAGCCGTTGTAAGATTAAACATAGCCAACAGTGATTGGTGTCAAAGTTAATGGTTCAAAGTTCTAAATTAATTTTTGCAGATTGTGTAAAACGCCCCCGTCAAAGGACTCCAATTCTGAAAAGGTCAAGCTTGACAACATTCAGCTGTTTTCGTGATATGTATTATCTAATGCTTACAATTTCTTTCCTTTTTGCTTACTTAGCAGTTCTATCAACATTTAGCAACTAAGCTAGCAACATTAGAAAGTCCGTTAGCTATATTTCAGAGGTTAAAAGTTGGATATTAAATGAGGTGTGGTCTGTCGCGCAGTTGAATTTTACAATATACAGCGTGTCCCACAAAATGTGTATGTATATAACTTTTTTGAAAACTCTCAAAACCTAACTTAACTTACAAAAATTGCTATGAAAATCGGTGGTCAGCTAGCTAGAAGTGTGTCTTTAGTCGCAAAACTTTATTTTCCAGTCCATTTAAATGTTGAACTCGAGGTGATTTAGTCCTCCAACCGTTAGAGAATGTCTGAAGTTAGGGGGTGTCCGATGTTGGAGGAAAATTAGCTAGCATGCCAATAGAACAAACTCAACAACAACTGAACAAAGTTGGCTTGCACTACCTGGCTAGCTAGCATTAGCTGGCTAACTTTACTGCTGGCTAGCTAGCAAGCTGGCTAACTGACTAGCTAGCAGGCTGGCTAGCTAGCCCTACCTGACTACTGGCTATAGTCATGCTAGCTAGTAGTAGCTAGTGGAAGTAAGTTAGTCCCACAATACTAGCTAGTAGTAGCTAGTGGAAGTAAGTTAGTCCTTCCACCTGCTACAAGATTAAGCTGCCTGGCCAGAGGTACCTGTTGCAGAAAGGTGAGATTTCGCCATTACTTTCTGTAGCTTACTTAGCTAGATCTTCTGCCTGGCTGATGCTGGTGCTTATTGACTGAGTAATAATGAACTGCAGTTACTGTAAATGGTCACCTATATGTTCCTTTGCATAGCCATTTCTTACACATTCAATACAACAATATCCAGTTAAGCTACAGTCAACGTAGATATTGTGTGTGTATGTGTTCGGAATGTGCCCGCAGGAGAAGGGCACAGTATGGCATCTGAGCAGATCCTCATGCACGTTATCCAGTTACATCAGCGAATACAGTAAGTTAAAATCAGCCTTTTTATTGGTGTGGGTATACTTCACCAACCTCCTTTCCTGCTTACTGAAAGGCATATGTGTGATGATACTACATGAATTGTTATGACAATTGGCCTACTTTTCTGAATGTATACCTTCCACCTTCCAGGGGGGCTGATGATCAATGATACGGAGCCAGTCTGATATTGCTTGATTACTGATTCCCCCCACACTCCCGCTCTCTCATTCACAGGACCATTCACACAAGTTCTCAAGGTCCTACACTACAACACCCTGATGAGAAGCAAAACGTCTGTACACATGACTAAGTTTTCATATTTCTCTAACCCTGCTGTACCCTACCGTGCTGAGACAATCTGACTCTAGAACAGTTTTACACTATTTTTAAATGGAATGCTCAACATTATCGTTCTCTCTCTCCCGGCCATCCTCACAGTTCACTCCCTCAGATGGTATGTAGGCTGGTTGAAGGCACCTGCAGGCCTGTTTGAGGGACAACTGGACAGAACATATCAGAATGCTTGGACCGCAGCTTAGACCCTCCTCTCCTCCCCGTCTTTCAAGGAAAGCACCTTCTTTACACTTCCTGTTGGGCATGGTGCTCTCAAGGTGTCTCTTTCTCATGTTGTGTGGTATTACCTATAGATGACTCCTAGACACGTTAACATATTTAGCTTCTGAATTGGTGTCCACATCAGGCATTTTACTTGTTACCTGTGTTAGAATACTGCATTCCTTTCGCATAATTTGAATTATACCTCCACTGCCACATGCTCTCTCTCTTTCTCTCCAAGATACATTAGGGGAAGTTGCTTTGCTGTTGGCACCAATCCCACGCACGCTGCCAGACAATCTCAACGACTTTATCCCCCTCATCCTAAACTTTGATAACGCTTGTTCAACTGCTCTTTTGGTTAAATCCGTTTTTTTTACTGAAGGTTGACAGATTACACTTGTATGGAGTTAGAAATTTCAAAGGGTAACTTGAAGCATAAAGGCCATTTTCCAGTAAATTTTGGCTCAGAGTAAAACAAAGTAAAAAACACCAATCCCTGTTCTAATTTCAACAATGTGTACCAATGTGGTATATCTGGTATTTATAGTAGTAACTGTAGCTCATTTGTGCCCCTACTCCGGAAACTCAGTCAAATGTTTGACCTAATTTCAACTTCAGTAAAATGTTCTGGCTGCTTCAATAGGAGATAGTAATTACAAAGGTGTACAACGCTGAAAGTAGGGCTTCGGTTTAAAATCTCTCGTATGGTGTTTTTCATTAGAATTTGTGGGCACTATGCTGGCCCAAAGGTTCCATGGCCAAAATAAAGCTAGATTATGAATCAGAATTTCATGGCATTTTTCAACCACAATTTATTTTATCAGGATAGCAGAGGACCTACTGCCTGATGCCTCTGGATCTGCAGATCGACACAGTAGATATTGGCTCAACACTCACCAGCCAATCGGTGTTGGCAACTCGGTAGCATTGGAAATTACACCCTTCAAGTACTGAGCAAATGTCCAAAGTAATGAAATGCCCTTAATATGCATTGTGAATGTTGCTTTGATGTATACTAAATATGACTGGTTGTGATCAACAGTACAAATGTAAGAGTGGTAATGTAATGAATTACAGCAGTAGTATTTTTATGATCCTGCAGATGGCAGTAATACACCTTCAATAACTGAGTAGCCCAAATGAGTGAGGGCAGAGAGCGCAGTTCAGTAGGTTTAAGCTTGAGATCCAAAGGCCTTGAATTCACACAAAATGTGCCTATAATCCAAATCAAGCAGCTTGACTGCCATTACTCAGTGTTGAAGTCATTAAACCCACACTTCTGAAACTGCTTTTTACCTGCTGTGCTCTGTTCACTATACTCCAGGGTTAGGCAACCCTGGTCCTGGAGTGCCGCAAGCACTTCATGTTTTTGATTTAACTGACCTGGAAGACCAGGTGTGTTGAATTTAGGCAATCACTGAACTGCTCAATTACCTCAGTTGGTCAGGTGTGGTGCCAAGTTGGAACAAAATCCTGAGGTACCTTCAGCACTCCAGGAACAGGTTTGCCTACCCCTGCTATACTCAACCTAAAGTGCAACACATCCTCCTGTTTCATCCCCCAAAAAATATGAACACAGAGCAGTTTACAAGCCACATGTAAAATATAACACCAGAATTGGATGACCTTCCCTTAGATATAAATCAACATCTCAAATGTGAGAGAAGTATATTTCTAAACCTTTTTTGGAAACACTTATGACATATGTATGTCATAACAGATAAAGGCAATGCACCATTCTACTCACATCTACGAGTGATATCAATGCTGTGACAATGCATCTTGATATGGCCTATAATGGTGACAGGCTGTACTGTCTAACAAAGCTGAGAAAGAGAGTGAGAGTACTGGAGATCTAGCCTCATCCAACTCACTGTAGTTAGCCAGTAAATGAGTCTAGGGTTACATTTTGCTGCCATTGTTTGAAAGCTTTTATGCTCAGTATTAGCCTGATTTGAAATTTAACTGTGGTACAATCATACACTGAGTCATCTGTGAAATAATGGTTTAGTAGTCCCGTGTAGCTCAGTTGGTAGAGCATGGCACTTGCAACGCCAGGGTTGTAGGTTCGATTCCCATGGGGGCCAGTATGAAAATGTATGCACTCACTAACTGTAAGTCGCTCTGGATAAGAGCGTCTGCTAAATGACTAAAATGTAAATGTTAGACACATACAGTGCCTTCGGAAAGTATTCAGACCCCTTGACTTTGTTACAGCCTTATTCTAAAATGGATTAAATAAAATGATTTCCTCAGCAATCTCCACACAATACCCCATAATGACAAAGCAAATACAGGTTTTTCAAAATGTTTGCAAATGTATTAAAAATAAAAACCAGAAATACCTTATTTACATAAGTATTCAGACCCTTTGCTATGAGACTCGAAATTGAGCTTGGTAAATTCAATTGATTGGACATGATTTGGAAAGGCACACACCGGTCTATAGAAAGGTCCCACAGTTGACAGTGCATGTCAGACCAAAAACCCAGCCATGAGGTCGAAGGAATTGTTCGTAGTGCTCCGAGACAGGATTGTGTCGAGGCACAGATCTGGGTAAGGGTACCAAAACATTTCTGCAGCATTGAAGAACAGTGGCCGCCGTCATTCTTAAATGGAAGAAGTTTGGAACCACCAAGACTCTTCCTAGAGCTGGTCGCCCGGCCAAACTGAGCAATCAGGGGAGAAGGGCCTTGGTCTGGGAGGTGACCAAGAACCCGATAGTCACTCTGACAGAGCTCTAGACTTCCTCTGTGGAGATGGGAGAACCTTCCAGAAGGACAACCTCTATAAGCATGGCACATCTAGCCACTGGCATTTTTTCAAGGCAAAACTGCTCCAGCTCCTTCAAGTTGGATGGGTTCCGCTGGTGTACAGCGATCTTTAAGTCATACCACAGATTCTCAATTGGATTGAGGTCTGGGCTTTTACTAGGCCATTCCAAGACATTTAAATGTGTCCCCTTAAACCACTCGAGTGTTGCTTTAGCAGTATGTTTAGGGTCATTGTCCTGCTGGAAGGTGAACCTCCGTCCCAGTCTCAAGTCTCTGGAAGACTGAAACAGGTTTCCCTCAAGAAATTCCCTGTATTTAGCGCCATACATCATTCCTTCAATTCTGACCAGTTTCCCCAGTCCCTGCTGATTAAAAACATCACCACAGCATGATGCTGCCACCACCATGCTTCACTGTGGGGAGGGTGTTCTCGGGGTGATGAGAGGTGTTGGGTTTGTGCCAGACATAGCATTTTCCTTGATGGCCAAAAACCTCAATTTTACACATACACACACATACATACACAGATACATACAGTTGAAGTCAGAAGTTTACATACACCTTAGCCAAATATATTTAAACTCAGTTTTTCATAAGTCCTGACATTTAATCCTAGTAAAAATTAGGATCTCCACTTTATTTTAAGAATGTGAAATGTCAGAATAATAGTAGAGAGTGATTTATTTCAGCTTGTATTTATATCATCACATTCCCAGTCGGTCAGAAGTTTACTTACACTCAATTAGTATCTGGTAGCATTGCCTTTAAATTGTTTAACTTGGGTCAAATGTTTCGGGTAGCCTTCCACAAGCTTCCCACAATAAGTTGGGTGGATTTTGGCCCATTCCTCCTGACAGAGATGGTGTAACTGAGTCAGGTTTGTAGGCCTCCTTGCTTGCACATGCTTTTTCAGTTCTGCCCACAAATGTTCTATAGGATTGAGGTCAGGGCTTTGTGATGGCAACTCCAATACCTTGACTTTGTGGTCCTTAAGCCATTATGCCACAACTTTGGAAGTATGCCTGGGGTCATTATCCATTTGGAAGACCCATTTCCAACCTAGCTTTAACTTCCTGACTGATGTCTTGATATGTTGCTTCAATATATCCACAATTTTCCTTCCTCATGATGCCATATATTTTGTGAAGCACCCCCACAGCATGATGCTGCCACCCCCGTGCTTCACGGTTGGGATGGTGTTCTTCGGCTTGCAAGCAACCCCCTTTTTCCTCCAAACATAACAATGGTCATTATGGCCAAACAGTTCTATTTTGGTTTCATCAGACTAAAGGACATTTCTCCAAAAAGTACGATCTTTGTCCCCATGTGCAGTTGCAAACCGTAGTCTGGCTTTTTTATGGCTTTTGAGCGGCCTTTCAGGTTATGTCGATATAGGACTTGTTTTACTGTGGATATAGATGCTTTTGTACCTGTTTCCTCCAGCATCTACACAAGGTCATTTGCTGTTGTTCTGGGATTGATTTGCACTTTTCGCACCAAAGTACATTAATCTCTAGGAGACAGAACGCGACTCCATCCTGAGTGGTATGACGGCTGTGTGGTCCCATTGAGTTTATACTAGCATACTATTGTTTGTACAGATGAACGTGGTACCTTCAGGCGTTTGGAAATTGCTCCCAATGATGAACCAGACTTGTGGAGGTCTACATTTTCTTTCTGAGGTCTTGGCTGATTTCTTTTGATTTTCCCAGAAGAAAAGAGGAACTGAGTTTGAAGGTAGGCTTTGAAATACATCCACAGGTACACCTCCAATTGACTCAAATGATGTCAATTAGCCTATCAGAAGCTTCTAAAGCCATGACATCATTTTCTGGAATTTTCCAAGCGGTTTAACTTAGTGTATGTAAACTGACCCACTGGAATTGTGATACAGTGAATTATAAGTAAAATAATCTGTCTGTAAACAATTCATGGAAAAATTACTTGTGTCAGGCACAAAGTAGATGTCCTAACCGACTTGCCAAAACTATAGTTCGTTAATAAGACATTTGTGGAGTCATTGGAAAAATGAGTTTTAAAGACTCCAAACTAATTGTATGTAAACTTCCGACTTCAACTGTGTGTGTGTATATATATATATATATATATATATATACACACACACACACACACACACACATATATATATATATATATACACACATATATATATACACACACACACACACACACACATACATACATACATACATACATACATACATACATACATACATACATACGTATATACAAATATTTCAGATCAAACAAATGTAAATATTAGTCAAAGATAACAAGTAAACAAAATGCAGTTTTGAAATGAAGGTTGTTATTATTAAGGGAAAACAAAATCCAAACCTACTCGTTATAACACAACTCAACTGTGGTTTATCACACCTGAGTTCAATTCCTCTAGCCACATCCAGGCCTGATTACTGCCACACCTGTTCTCAATCAAGGAATCACTTAAATAGGACCTGCCTGACAAAGTGAAGTAGACCAAAAGATCCTCAAAAGCTAGACATCATGCCGAGATCCAAAGAAATTCAGGAACAAATGAGAAAGAAAGTAATTGAGATCAGTCTGGAAAAGGTTATAAAGCCATTTGTAAAGCTTTGGGATGCCAGCGAACCACAGTGAGAGCCATTATCCACAAATGGCGAAAACATGGAACAGTGGTGAACCTTCCCAGGAATGGCCGGCCGACCAAAATTATCCCAAGAGCGCAGCGACGACTCATCCAAGAGGTCACAAATGACCCCACAACAACATCCAAAGAGCTGCAGGCCTCACTTGCCTCAGTTAAGGTCAGTGTTCATGACTCCACCATAAGAAAGAGACGGGGCAAAATTGGCCTGCATGGCAGAGTTCCAAGACGAAAACCACTGCTGAGCAAAAATAACATTAAGGCTTGTCTCATTTTTGCCAGAAAACATCTTGATCCCCAAGACCTTTGGGAAAATACTCTGTGGACTGACGAGACAAAAGTTGAACTTTTTGGAAGGTGTGTGTGTCCCCATTACATCTGGCGTAAAAGTAACACCGCATTTCAGAAAAAGAACATCATACCAACAGTAAAATATGGTGGTGGTAGTGTGATGGTCTGGGCCTGTTTTGCTGCTTCAGGACCTGGAAGACTTGCTGTGATAAATGGAACCATGAATTCTGCTGTCTACCAAAAAATCCTGAAGGAGAATGTCCGGCCATCTGTTCGTGACCTCAAGCTGAAGTGAACTTGGGTTCTGCAGCAGGACAATGATCCAAAACACACCAGCAAGTCCACCTCTGAATGGCTGAAGAAAAACAAAATGAAGACTTGAGTGGCCTAGTCAAAGTCCTGACCTGAATCCTATTGAGATGCTGTGGCATGACCATAAAAAGGCAGTTCATGCTCAAACCCTCCAATGTGGCTGAATTACAACAATTCTGCAAAGATGAGTGGGTCAAAAGTGTTGCTGGTAAGGGTGGGCCAACCAGTTATTAGGTTGTAGGGGGCAATCACTTTTTCACACAGGGCCATGTGGGTTTGGATTTTGTTTTCCCTTAATAATAACAACCTTCATTTCAAAACTGCGTTTTGTGTTTACTTGTGTTATCTTTGACTAATATTTAAATTTGTTTGATGTAAGTAAGCATTTCACTGCAATGTCTGCACCTGTTGTATTCGGCGCATGTGACCAATAAAATTTGATTTGATTTGATCTGAAACATTTAAGTGACAAACATGCAAACAAATAAATCAGGAAGGGGGCAAATACTTTCACACCACTGTATACATATATATTTTATTTTTTTACAAAGTGTAAAAAGTCCATTCCGTGGGTGTAATTCACCTTGTGATTGCCAACCGCCATTTAAAAACCAAAGAACAAAAATAACCTGTCGCACCCAGTCTTTGATCACATGACACACTGCATGTTTTCAAACAAAGATTTCCACAAAGATTTGTATAACTAACCCAAGATAGACCAGAGCCTGTCGTTTCCAATGGTAGCAAATTAATCATAGTGGGCGGAGCCAAGGACGAGCTAGTGAGATCCTATTGATGCGTTCTAGCATTTTTTTGTATATTTCCGTTAGGGAATGCCTACTCAGTGAAGTGCGCAATAACTCAAACAACGCAATTTAAGCTTTGGCAAAGTCTACAAAACAAAGTCCACTCTGTTTGCTACAGATTCTAGTTTTGGAAACATAAAACTATATGGAGATCAAATGTTTCATCGATGAGAACATTTGCAGAATATCAGCCAAAATCCATCTCCTCCCACTGATGGCCACTGGGCTTCCTCATCACCATATTTGGTAGTGAGTGGAATCACCAACTGGGTGGTTGACATTTATACATCCGGTGAAATATCTGGCTCATTGTTCTAGCAGCGATTTCTATCTGTTTTTTCATTGCATCACGTGCCAAGATGGCTGCCATTTCAGATGAACATTTTTCTTCCTTGCAAATTCTTTTAAAGGTAAGCTATCTACGGTTTGTCGCCTTTGGTGTATTTATTAGTGTGATACCACATAAAACGAAGGGTTGGCTTCATTTGCTTAGACTTCTGTTTGTTTTATCAGTCGATGTTGATGCGTTTCCCGGTCGCTTTTGTTCATTTCGTAACGTTAACTAGTTAACGTTAACTAGTTTGATTATTATGGCTGGCTTGCAGTATGAAATAGGCTCTGATAAGTCTACAGTAGCGGTGCGTGAGTAAAATCACCCGGGAACAGTATCGTGTATTCATGGATGCCAAGGGAAGGCAGGATTCCCCACAAAATTGACCAAGAAAAAAACAAAATAATTGATTTCGTCTCTCACCAGAGAAAGCATCTGACCTAGCGAAACAGCGTCTCTGTACCCCATCTAGTTCTATATGATGCTGTCTGGTCAAAAATAGTTGTTGCTGCCCATAGACCCCTTGTTGTGTTTGCAAACATTGCCGCACGAGGGTGATGCGCGCAAGTTGGTTGCAGAACATGGGATTTCTTTTAGAACAAAATCAAAAAGAGCCTCTTACATGTTGCTTATGAGTGCATTTCACACTACTTTTGGATTATAATTGGATTTTAAGGCTAGTATGTATGTCCTGCTTATTATAATGTTTGTGTCATTATCGTAAATCAACTGCATTTTTTTTCTCCAACACTTAAAACTTCAACCAGTAAAATGTATCTTTGGCTAGCTTTTGCTAAAGCCTATGTCAACGAGCATTAGCATTCTAGCTAACAACTGCTGCATCCAAAATAGTGATTTTGCAAAGATCACAACCATATATAATCTTAACGACTGTTCAAGCAAGACTCAAAACATAACTGTAAGCGTATTAGAACCCCAAAAAGTTATTTTGTTTAGAAGTAATACAAACTTAAATCTAGGCTATGTTGAATGGGCGCAGATGGTGATGGCTTTCTTACTGCAGCCAAGAGTTGCGTGACGTCAGTGGTCGTATACTGGAAAAGGGTCTATAGCGTTGAATGCAAGGGAAGCAAGTACGCATTGGCCTCCCTTGATAAAAATAAAAGTATAAAATATTAGCCAATCAGCATTGAGCTAAACTTAGCGATGAATGAATGGTCTTGGCACACCAAAAAAGTATAAAGGGAAACCAGTTTGGGATTTGGCTTCACACCAATCACATGAGAGCAAAATGTCAAATGACTGAATTGAATTGTTGCATCTCATTGTGTTGATGTCCTCCAGATGGAGATAGGGATTTGGATTTGTGGGTTTTACTTAATTCTCCGTACGGGCCAATGATTTTAACGGCGATTCTGATGCAACCATAAATTCATACATTGTGCCCCTGGCCTGAGAGGATGGAAGTTCAATATGTAACTAGATGTAGTAGCTAGGCTAATGTTAACTAGCTGGCCTGGCACATTGTTGCCCATGAAAGGAAGTCAGGCTAGCGAGCAAGCATTTTAGCCAGGTAGCCTATTACAAAAAATAAATAAAAGCGTACTGTATGACAGAGTCATAGACCATTTCGTCAACATGAAAGAGAGGATGGCATTGGCGTTTCTCTTCAAGTAGGGTAAGTCAACATGTTTTTTCTACTTGCACGAACACTCATATTTAGCTTACGTTGATTGGACTAAATTGTTTTTGGTATCTTTTAGTTGTCACTGTATTAGACTAAGCGTAGGTAATTTGATCATGTTGAAATGGTGCTGGAATAGTGGAGGCAGCGCCTTGCGTGTAACAAAGAGTTACATGAGCTACAGCAAGGTTAAGCAAGTTAATGTTTGACAATTTCACACTACTAAACTACAATTGATTTAGAACCACGGAGAGTTACCATAAGTCGCAAAGAAAATAGGAGCTGCCTCCACTATTCCAGCACCATCAAATCACCTATGCTTAGTCTAATAGTGTGACAATTAAAAGACACCAAAAACGATTCTCCAATCAACGTAAGCTAAATACAGTGCATTCGGAAAGTAGTCAGACACCTTCCTCCACATTTTGTTACCTTAGCCTCATTCCAAAATTGATCAAATAAATTGTTCCTCAATCTACACACAATACCCCATAATGACAAAGCGAAAACAGGGTTTTAGAGATGTTTGCACATTAAAAAAACAAGTACCTTATTTACATAAGTATTCAGACCCTTTGCTATGAGACTCGAAATTGAGCTCAGGTGCATCCTGTTTCCATGGATGTTTCTACAACTTGATTGGAGTCCACCTGTAGTAAATTCAATTGATTGGACATGATTTGGAAAGGCACACACCTTTCTATATAAGGACCCACAGTTGACAGTGCATGTCAGAGCAAAAACCAAGTAATGAGGTCAAAGGAATTGTCTGTAGAGCTCCGAGAGAGGATTGTGTCGAGAAACAGATCTGGGGAAGGGTACCAAAACATTTCTGCAGCATTGACTTTCCCTAAGAACACAGTGGCCTCCATCATTCTTAAATGGAAAAAGTTTGGAACCACCAAGACTCTTCCTAGAGCTGGCCGCCCGGCCAACTGAGCAATTGGGGGAGAAGGGCCTTGGTCAGGGAGGTGACCAAGAACCCGATGGGAGAACCTTCCAGAAGGACAACCATCTCTGCAGCACTCCACCAAATCAGGCCTTTATGGTAGAGTGGCCAGATGGAATCCACTCCTCAGTAAGAGGCACATGACAGCACGCTTGGAGTTTGCCAAAAGACACCTAAAGACTCTCCGAGGATGAGAAACAAGATTCTCTGGTCTGATGAAACCAAGATTGAACTCTTTGGCCTGAATGCCAAGCGTCACGTCTGGAGGAAACCTGTCACCATCCCTACGGTGAAGCATGGTGGTGGCAGCATCATGCTGTGGGGATGTTTTTCAGCGGCAGAGACTAGGAGACTAGTCAGGATCGAGGGAAAGATGAACGAAGCAAAATACAGAGAGATGAAAACCTGCTCCAGAGCGCTCCGGTCCTCTGACTGGGCCAAAGGGTCACCTTCCAACAGGAAACGGAATACTTTCCGAATGCACTGTAGCTAGCCACCGGAGAACAATACAACAATTCAATGACATCTGGATTTTGTTGTGATGATTGGTGTGAAGCCAAATCCAAGCTGGCTTACCTTGACACTTTTTTTTTTTTTTTTTGTAGGCCAGTACCATTCACAGTTGAGCTCATTCAGTTTAGCGCAACGCTGATTGGCTTATTTGATTTTAAAAAATATAAAGGGAGGCCAAATGCTTGCTGGCTTCGGTCGGCAACAACATCACTCTTTTTGACCAGACAGGATCAGATAAATGGGCTAGAGAGACAGAGGGGCACTTATTCGCTCGCTCTGATGCTTTCTCAGGTGAAATACATTCAGCCTCTTGCGAATTGAAGGAAAATTATGAAACACAGAGACAAAATAAATAGTTTTTCCTTGGTCAATTTTTTGGGAAAGCCTGACTTCCCTTGGCACCCATGAATACGCGCCACTGTGAGTGTAGTCTGACCTATCCCATAATGTGCCTCTGTAGCCTATAGGCGTTCACTGTGAGATCATTCGGTGCTCGTCTGACTGTCTCTCATCCCTTTCATGTCGACTCACTACCATGAATGTGAGAAGGCTCCATCAAAGGATGCGGTGCGGCAGCTGTGTGCTGACAGTTTCCCTTCTGGAGCCCCCGAGTCACGGCGGCTCGCGGAAAGCACAGCAGGGACCCTGTCTGTATCTGCCATCGAGGCAAAGGAGGTGAGTGTGAGAAAGTAAAGTAATTGCAAGATCAGTCGTCAACCAAGGAGAAAAACAGGGTGCACTGCACACAGACTGCAGCTTTATAATTCTAACACTAATGCCATTCACTAATTCTCATCAGCGACAAAGAAGCGTGTACATAGTAAAGCGACCCGGGTTCAAGATCTGCAAAGGGCGTTGTACTGTCACCGTTTGCTACAATATTACTACAGAATGCTGATATGAATGTAGGCCTAATGTATAGAACAACCAACACGACTCACCTGCTCTACACCAGTGTCTCTAAAACCACCAGTGTTTGTCAAACCGGTCCTCTGGGAGAGGACACCAATTGATCCCGTTCTCTTCTCTTCCAGCTTGTCGCAGCCCTGCACACCCTTTCTCACCACATCCTATTCCATAACCTGACAGCGCCCGAGCAGATCCTTGTACTATTCCCCAAGTCATTCCACCCCAGCCTCAAGAACCTCATTACCAAGATTCTGCTTGAGCACAGGTCTGTAGCCATCCCTCCCATGCTTACCAATGACCACTTTCTCATAGTTCTACAATGTGCATGTCCAATTTTGTGAACTGAAATGGTGTCAAATGTTTGAAAGTATGGTTACTGATATGTTTTTATTTTTTTTAGTCCCACATGGAGAAATGAGGCTCTGTGTAATCAAAGTAAGCATATTCAGGCTCTATTCTTTGAAATATCATTTACTGAATGACAGAATATTTATTTATGCATTGACCTGTATGCCAATGTGGGTAAATTGAGTGTGTGTGTGTGTGTGTGTGTGTGAGAGAGAGGTACCAACCCTGACACTGCTTAACTTTTGGTTGACTGTTCTCCAGTTTCGCTGCCCCATCTAGTGGAGATGGACTGGAGAGTGGACATGAAGACAGCATCTGACTCGGTCAGTCGCATGGCTGTGCCCACCTGCCTGGTGCACATGAAGGTATGCCAATGTAACACACTTAACGTGTCCTCCTCATCATAATATTACCATTGACACCATTTTCTGCACTTTGTCACTTACATCCAGTGCTTGACTTGGGCAGGAGCAGAGTACCGGCACCTCAAATGTTCTACTGCTTGAGCTCCTGCACCTCATAGAATATTAGCACAGAAGTATTGTGGATATCCTGCACCCAAAATGAGTACTGGCACCCATTTCAGGGCTTGTTGAATTTGGTCTGGGTATAAGTGACTAACTGTGTTGCTATTGCAGGTGGAGGACTCCAGCTGTCTAGGGGGCAGTGGCGCTCTCTCATCTGTCACGGTGGAGTTGAGCAAGGAGACTCTGGACACCATGCTGGACGGCCTGGGCCGGATCCGTGACCAATTGTCAGTGGTGGCCGGAAAATGAGACCTTCACCAGAATGGCCACAACTGAGGCCTTGGGTGCATAATTCTCGATACTCTAAAGTGACTTCCACTGCTCTCATTTATCTGCACAAATATGAAAACAGAGAAATCAATGATGGGTGCCCATTTTCTACTAATCAACATAAGTCTCTGAAATGTAAACACTTGATAAAGTGGCTCACGCGACTTCAGTGATACACTGCCAGGGTATCAGCCACAAAAGTCTCACGTCAGTGCCATTTTAAGGAAAGGGGGAAAGAAGAGGAAGCAATTTTAGACATTGGCTAAAAGATGGAAGAGAAAAGACTCACTCCTCCAGTCCCGGGGGTGAACATCAAGTGCACACACACACACACCCATCATTAGCACTGATCTGGAGTGCCACTACATTACTCATTGGCCTATAATGTTCTGTCAGTAGAGTCAAAAGGGTATTTTGTATTCAATGTTTGTCAAGAAATTAATGCTGAAGTTTGCCCAAGGTATTGCACAGAGCAGGATTCCATGTATCAAATGTATTTTAGTCTGACCGCAAACAAACAAATGATGGTTTATCTTCACTCAAATACAAAATTGCTTCCAAGTGGTATGTTAATGCCTCATTTCCCTTACAATTTTGTTATACACTGCAAATACATCAAGGCAGACTACAAGCTCTTATTACAGATTTTCTTGTTTCCAGGAGGCCCCTATATTCAACGTGCAACTCGGGATAATCTTTCACTAAGACTTCTATAAATTAATATTCCATATCTCATACAATTACAATAAAACCTCACAAAAATCAATATACCATATTAAACATTTTGATCAAGTGTGTTGGTGATCTTGTTGCATGGAAAAGTAGCAGTAAGTAGTGTGACGAAACCCATAACTAGCCTACAGATATTGTGGCACTCTTTGTCTAGGGGTCCTGTAACATGAATGAATGTGTGCATTTGTGAGAAATCAACGCATGTGCCTAGGTGTTGCGCAGGGAGACAGCAAACTTATCTTGGTCCAGTGCCAGCTCTGTCTCTTGACCTCTTGGTTGGCCATCCAAGCAGATTATTATTTGTTCAGATGGTGACGAAACACATATGTACAAAGTGGAAACCGCCAACAGGCATGTCCAAACTAATGATTCAAAAGCAAATGAAAGGCCTCATGGCCACCAAACGAACCAGCAGCCTCACGGCTTGCATGCTGGGACACTGACTGACGATCACCCTAATTGGCAGCACCAATGTGTGCTTATCAACCAGGCTTAGCACCTGGACCCAGTTGCTGCCATCTAGGGGGATGGAGTGCGAAAGGGTATCCTGGACAGTGTCCATTACTGCGTTCACATAGGATTTAAGGTATTTTGCCTGCTAATTTTTTTCTCCCAATGTTTATATGACCCCCTTATAAACAGGCCCATTTTTACCACATTATTGCCTGCGGATGCCTTTTATGACTCCCATGCGCATGGCGGGGACAAGTGGTAGTAGTGGTGTGCAGATGTGGGTGGGCGTCCTTTTTAAATAAATCCATTGAGAATATACACCATAAAAAATAAATCCATTATTCATTTGTTTAGGCAGATCCTAAGAAACACAAGACTAATAAAATGTATGTTCAAAAGGATAGAATTACATATTGACTTTAATTGTGTTACTGGTCTGTGCAGCCTATATGGCTGCAGCATGCACATGAAATCAATAGTTATTTTGTTTATTAAACAGAAAAAGACAGCCTACTATACATTGTGTTGACTAAGAATACAACATGTGGAGCTGTTGTCATATCAAAAGTGATATATTTAAACAGCCCAAAGCAACCCCATGCTTTTTTAAATCTACGTTTCATCTCTTTCCTACCCTAACTCTGCTTTGTTAGGGAGCAGGCGTAGGATCTTACATTGAGAGTATATTCATCATGATACCGATAGAAAATAATAGCAATCTATATTTTCAAAAGCATTGGAGTCTCGTGTTCCTATTTCACAACCTCTGCAGGCTTTTGGAGTTGCCTATATGCTCGAGTGAAGAGCAAAATCATCCACATGTTAAGCTACATAACATACTGGTAAAAATGTTATGATCAGTGCTAATAAATGAGCCAACTAGACAAGATGATCATGAGCAGCACTCACCTCAAATAAAATGTAGGCCTATTATAAACAATTGGATGACTTTGGG
The DNA here is from genome assembly GCF_020615455.1 of Coregonus clupeaformis. Taxonomy (NCBI): domain Eukaryota; kingdom Metazoa; phylum Chordata; class Actinopteri; order Salmoniformes; family Salmonidae; genus Coregonus; species Coregonus clupeaformis. The sequence goes on along the minus strand of NC_059210.1, from coordinate 19,388,296 downwards.
AGTTTCAGTAAGCCACAATTTGTTGCTTTCAATATTTCCATCATTCAGTGATATTTATTCCCACAATAATTATTTATGATTCATCCAGTTGTGGTTAAGAACATAGTGCATGTGGTGGGCTATGCAAAGAGATGGGTGAAGTGACATGCCTCGCGAAGTTTAGAACTGGCAGGAGGATAGTAATAATAATAATATGCCATTTAGCAGACGCTTTTATCCAAAGCGACTTACAGTCATGCGTGCATACATTTTTGTGTATGGGTGGTCCCGGGGATCGAACCCACTACCTTGGCGTTACAAGCGCCGTGCTCTACCAGCTGAGCTACAGAGGACCACGTAGCTGTCTAGCAACCATTAAGAGCGAAGTAGGGCCAATGGTGCCACGGCATTAAGGCTACATTTCATTCTAAGCCGTAGGCAGAACTTTACCGTAATCATGACTAGGTCGGTTGGCGGAAATAAAAGTATTGGCTTTGTCGCCGGCAATACCTTTCATATATAGAGAAAAGTAGGCAAAAAGTTGGCGGGATGCTGAAGTTGGTGGAAAAACGTTTCGGTTTAAAAGGTGTATATGTCCCAGTGGAGGCTGCTGAGGGGAGAACGGCTCATAATAAATCGCCGGAAGGGAGCGAATGGAATTGCATCAAACACCTGGAAATCATGTGTTTGATGTATTTAATACCATTCCATTCATTCTGCTCCAGCAGTTACCATGAGCCCGTCCTCCCCAATTATGGTGCAACCAACCTCCTGTGATATGTCCTAACACTAACCTTCCCCCAATATATCATAACAGTAGTTACAGTGGGGGAAAAAAGTATTTAGTCAGCCACCAATTGTGCAAGTTCTCCCACTTAAAAAGATGAGAGAGGCCTGTAATTTTCATCATAGGTACACGTCAACTATGACAGACAAAATGAGAAAAAAAAAATCCAGAAAATCACATTGTAGGATTTTTTATGAATTTATTTGCAAATTATGGTGGAAAATAAGTATTTGGTCAATAACAAAAGTTTCTCAATACTTTGTTATATACCCTTTGTTGGCAATGACACAGGTCAAACGTTTTCTGTAAGTCTTCACAAGGTTTTCACACACTGTTGCTGTTATTTTGGCCCATTCCTCCATGCAGATCTCCTCTAGAGCAGTGATGTTTTGGGGCTGTCGCTGGGCAACACGGACTTTCAACTCCCTCCAAAGATTTTCTATGGGGTTGAGATCTGGAGACTGGCTAGGCCACTCCAGGACCTTGAAATGCTTCTTACGAAGCCACTACTTCGTTGCCCGGGCGGTGTGTTTGGGATCATTGTCATGCTGAAAGACCCAGCATCTTCAATGCCCTTGCTGATGGAAGGAGGTTTTCACTCAAAATATCACGATACATGGCCCCATTCATTCTTTCCTTTACACGGGTCAGTCGTCCTGGTCCCTTTGCAGAAAAACAGCCCCAAAGCATGATGTTTCCACCCCCATGCTTCACAGTAGGTATGGTGTTCTTTGGATGCAACTCAGCATTCTTTGTCCTCCAAACACGACGAGTTGAGTTTTTACCAAAAAGTTCTATTTTGGTTTCATCTGACCATATGACATTCTCCCAATCCTCTTCTGGATCATCCAAATGCACTCTAGCAAACTTCAGACGGGCCTGGACATGTACTGGCTTAAGCAGGGGGACACGTCTGGCACTGCAGGATTTGAGTCCCTGGCGGCGTAGTGTGTTACTGATGGTAGGCTTTGTTACTTTGGTCCCAGCTCTCTGCAGGTCATTCACTAGGCCCCCCCGTGTGGTTCTGGGATTTTTGCTCACCGTTCTTGTGATCATTTTGACCCCACGGGGTGAGATCTTGCGTGGAGCCCCAGATCGAGGGAGATTATCAGTGGTCTTGTATGTCTTCCATTTCCTAATAATTGCGCCCACAGTTGATTTCTTCAAACCAAGCTGCTTACCTATTGCAGATTCAGTCTTCCCAGCCTGGTGCAGGTCTACACTTTTGTTTCTGGTGTCCTTTGACAGCTCTTTGGTCTTGGCCATAGTGGAGTTTGGAGTGTGACTGTTTGAGGTTGTGGACAGGTGTCTTTTATACTGATAACAAGTTCAAACAGGTGCCATTAATACAGGTAACGAGTGGAGGACAGAGGAGCCTCTTAAAGAAGAAGTTACAGGTCTGTGAGAGCCAGAAATCTTGCTTGTTTGTAGGTGACCAAATACTTATTTTCCACCATAATTTGCAAATAAATTCAATAAAAATCCTACAATGTGATTTTCTGGAGAAAAAAATTCTCAATTTGTCTGTCATAGTTGACGTGTACCTATGATGAAAATTACAGGCCTCTCTCATCTTTGTAAGTGGGAGAACTTGCACAATTGGTGGCTGACTAAATACTTTTTTTCCCCACTGTATACATTTGTATAAAAATGGCTTAGGGTCCAGAAGTCTGTCTGTGTCAGGAAGACTTCAGCAGTGAGATGCCGTCCATGTCCAGCTCAACTAGATGGACACTGAAGTCTCGGAGGCCCTGTGACACAAAAACAGTCAATGTCAGCTGAAACGCTGAGCATAGCTGAACTCTGTTTTTAAATGGGTTCTTTTGGTTTCATTTTCAATTCAAGTTTTAAACACATAGGACTGATATAACTTTGCCCTGTTCATTCCCTCCCATCTTCATTTGAACTATTCCTGACCCTTTCAGTACATCTCCACCCGTCTATATACTTACTTGTATGTTGTTGAGGACCTGACGCACCACCTCCCCCTGCTGTGGCTGGCGGGTCAGCAGGTAGAGGAAGCCCCCTCCCCCCGCCCCCGCCAGCGTCTGTCCCAGGGCCAGCGGGCGCAGGGCATCCATCATGATCCGCACCGCTGCCGGCTCACACCCCGGAGCCATCACCTTCTTCTGGCCCCAGTAACGCTCCAGACAAGCCCCCAGCCTAGGGAGAGAGCCTAGGGGGAGATGGAGGGGAGAGGAGGGCAGGAGGGAAGGAGTTAGAAAGAGAGATCGGAAGATGAGAGGGGATTGTTAATACATTCTAAGGCTGCATGAGCGACTCAATTATTATTTGAAAAGAGTCGCATGAAAGGAAAACTCTGCTTTGTTTTTTTGCGCAGGCTGTACACACTTCATCAGTCTCTCATTCACAATTTGACAAGCACTTGATAATGCCTCGAATTTCCCGGCTGCATCCCCTTTTTGTGGCTATAAATCAATCAAATGTTATTTATAAAGCCCTTTTTACATCAGCAGATGTCACAAAGTGCTATACAGAAACCCAGCCTAAAACCCCAAACAGCAAGCAATGCCGATGTAGAAGCACGGTGGCTAGGACAAACTCCCTAGAAAGGCAGAAACCTAGGAAGAAACCTAGAGAGGAACCAGGCTCTGAGGGGTGGCCAGCCCCCTAAAAAAATCAATTCCTTTTGCGGCCAGTGACCAGCGTGCCGAAGCACCTCTCACTCACATGGCTCTCCGTCACGTGATCGGGTCTTTCTCACAGGCTACAAGTGAAGACAGACACATCAGGGACGCAACTCCAATTCCGAGGCGCATATTGAAGATATTGGAAGGACTGTCCACATTTACTTTTCGTCAGCCAACAAGATGAGTAGGCCTAACGAACAGCGAAAGCACTAGCCTATGTCAATCTACTATCCCCCATAGTACAAAAGTTGACCTACTCTATTCTGTGCGATAAATAAATATTCCAAACAAGTCTGGGACAGTTGTGGGATGCGATAGATCCCAAATTAATACAACCTCTAGCATCAAAAAACCTGTTTTAAGCAATGAGCCTGACGCAACAGATGAGAACATGTAGCTTAAAATTTTGATAAACTATTAGGCTATTTCTTCACATTATCAGCTCAGCAATGCGCACACGGCCGTAGGCTAAGCGTGAATGTTCCATTAGCAGGAAAACGCCATTCTCAAAAGTAACCACAAATGCGATTATGCATGTATTGCTTTTATTATAAAGGTGCATTTTTAGGGTGAGAATTATCTTCCCCAAACTTGAAACTCACGCACTGCATATGTATGCCATTTAGGCTCTACACCCGTTGTAAAGTGGATTAATGGGCTTCATTTTAAGAAGTTATTTGGCCACTTGTAGTGGAAACCTTATCAAAACATATAGGCCTGTGAGCTAGACTACATGAGGTGTGCGACTATGATTTGAAAAAGTCGCAAAAAAAATATGCGCTGTTTGCCTTAAGCAGGGCATCATTCACAAGTGATAATATCATTCACAAGTGATATGCTAATATTGACACACATCACACTATTCTTGATTTAATCTTGTCTTACATATACAGTGCTATGAAAAAGTACTTGCCCCCTTTCTAATTTTCTCTACTTTTGCATATTTGTGATACTGAATGTTATCAGATCTTCAACCAAAACCTAATATTTGATAAAGGGAACATAAGTGAACAAATAACACAACAATTACATATTTATTTAATTTATTTCATAAACAAAGTTATGCAACACCCAATTCCCCTGTGTGAAAAAGTAATTGCCCCCTTACACTCAATAACTGGTTGTGCCACCTTTAGCTGCAATGACTCCAACCAAATGCTTCCTGTAGTTGTTGATCAGTCTCTCACGTCGCTGTGGAGGAATTTTGGCCCACTCTTCCATGCAGAACTGCTTTAACTCAGTGACGTGTAGGTTTTCAAGCATGAACTGCTCGTTTCATGCAAGTCCTGCCACAACATCTCAATTGGGATTAGGTCTGGACTTTGACTAGGCCATTCCAAAACGTCCAATTTGTTGCTTTTTAGCAATTTTCATGTAGACTTGATTGTGTGTTTTGGATCGTTGTCTTGCTGCATGACCCAGCTGCGCTTCAGCTTCAGCTGACAGACGGATGGTCTGACATTCTCCTGTATAATTTTCTGATACAGAGCAGAATTCATGGTTCCTTCTATTAAGGCAAGTCATCCAGGTCCTGAGGCAGCAAAGCATCCCCAAACCATCACACCACCACCACCATGCTTGACCTTTGGTATGATGTTCTTACTGTGGAATGCAGTGTTTGGTTTTCGCAAGGCATAATGGGACCCATCTCGTCCAAAAAGTTGACTCAAGTTTGCCAAAAAGCACCTGGATGATCATCAAGACTCTTGGAAGAACATTCTATGGACAGATGATTCAAAAGTATAACTTTTGGACGACATGGTTCCAGTAATGCCTGGCCTTAATAAAAGGAACCATGAATTCTGCTCTGTATCAGAGAATTCTACAGGAGAATGTCAGACCATCCGTCTGTGAGCTGAAGCTGAAGCGCAGCTGGGTCATGCAGCAAGACAATGATCCAAAACACACAATCAAGTCTACATGAAAATTGCTAAAAAGCAACAAATTTGAAGTTTTGGAATGGCCTAGTCAAAGTCCAGACCTAATCCCAATTGAGATGTTGTGGCAGGACAATCAGTTATTGAGTGTAAGGGGGCAATTACTTTTTCACACAGGGGAATTGGGTGTTGCATAACTTTGTTTATGAAATAAATATGTAATTGTTGTGTTATTTGTTCACTTATGTTCCCTTTATCTGATATTAGGTTTTGGTTGAAGATCTGATAACATTCAGTATCACAAATATGCAAAAGTAGAGAAAATTAGAAAGGGGGCAAATACTTTTTCATAGCACTGTATACACACACACACTGTAGCTCAGTTGGTAGAGCATGGCGCTTGTAACGCCAGGGTTGTGGGTTCATTTCCCACGGGGGGCCAGTATGAAAATGTATGCACTCACTAACTGTAAGTTGCTCTGGATAAGAGCGTCTGCTAAATGACTAAAATGTAAATGTAAATATACTAAATAATATACAGCTGCGGAAAAAATTAAGAGCCACTGCAAAATTATCAGTTTCTCTGGTTTTACTATTTATAGGTATGTGTTTGGGTAAAAATAACATTTTTGTTTTATTCTATAAACTACTGACAACATTTCTCCCAAATTCCAAATAATAATATTGTAATTTAGAGCATTTATTTGCAGAAAATGTCAACTGGTCAAAATAACAAAAAAGATGCAAAGAAAATAAGTTCATGTTCATTTTTAAACAACACAATAGTAATGTTTTAACTTAGGAAGAGTTCAGAAATCAATATTTGGTGGAATAACCCTGATTTTCAATCACAGCTTTCATGCGTCTTGGCATGCTCTCCACCAGTCTTTCACATTGATGTTGGGTGACTTTATGCCACTCCTGGCGCAAAAATGTAAGCAGCTCGGCTTTGTTTGATGGCTTGTGAGCATCCATCTTCCTCTTGATCACATTCCAGAAGTTTTCAATGGGGTTCAGGTCTGGAGATTGGGCTGGCCATGACAGGGTCTTGATCTGGTGGTCCTCCATCCACGCTTTGATTGACATGGCTGTGTGGCATGGCGCATTGTCCTGCTGGAAAAACCAATCCTCAGAGTTGGGGAACAATGTCAGCGCAAAAGGAAGCAGGTTTTCTTCCAGGACAACCTTGTACGTGGCTTCATTCATGCGTCCTTCACAAAGACAAATCTGCCCGATTCCAGCCTTGCTGAAGCACCCCCAGATCATCACCGATCCTCCACCAAATTTCACACTGGGTGTGAGACACTGTGGCTTGTAGGCCTCTCCAGGTCTCCGTCTAACCATTAGACGACCAGGTGTTGGGCAAAGCTGAAAATTGGACTCATCAGAGAAGATGACCTTACTCCAGTCCTCTAAGGTCCAATCCTTATGGTCTTTTGCAAACCTCAGCCTGTCTCTTCTTTGCTTCTCATTGATGAAGGGCTTTTTTCTAGCTTTGCATGACTTCAGCCCTGCCCCTAGGAGCCTGTTTCGAACCGTCCTCGCCGTGCACTTCACCCCAGCTGCCGTTTGCCATTATTTTTGTAGGTGACTTGATGTCATCTTACGGTTGTTGAGTGACATTCGAATGAGTTGGTGGTCATCCCGGTCAGTAGAGAGTCGTTTTCGCCCTCTGATGGTCTGTAGCTTTGTTGTCCCCAATGTCTGCTGCTTGACCTTGTTCTTATGAACCGCCGTCTTTGAAATTTTAAGGATGGAAGCAACTTGACACTCACTGTATCCCTCTGCCAGTAAAGCCAGAATTGAACCCTTCTTTTCCTCACTCAAAACATTCATTTTCAACTCTTTTGGCATGGTCAATAGTTATTTTTTTATTAATATTACTTTTGAGGTACTATTAGCACTGTTTTTGCCATCCAGCTGGTCCTATTGCAGGAGGATAGTGATGACCACAGCAGTGGTTTTAATACTTTTCCTCGTTAAATAAGATTTGGTTCATGTGATCACCTAATCAGTACCTAATTCAGTAGAATGAGGTGTGCCTGTGTTGGAATTCAACAAACACTGGAATGGAATGGCTGTCATACATGTAGAGATGCTGATTTAAGAAAAATTTGCATTGGTCTCTTAATTTTTTCCACATCTGTATATGTGTGAAATTAGTTTGGATTTAGAATGGACCATTATCATGCACCTGTCTCGAAACAGGGGCAGCAGAAAAAAATACATGTCATCTATGCACTTAAATAGCGAATGGAGGACGCTTTTCACTTGGTTCAATTTCATGCCAGCCAGGTAGGCTATACTCCTGATGTAAAGAGAAGCAATGTGCTTAATATTAGGAAAGTTGATAAATAAATATAGTAGGCCTAGTCTATAGAAAGCTGATGGGATCCTCCTCTTTTTAATAGAGGCCATCACTCTGTTCTCACGCAATTGCATAGCCTGTAGAAATGTTGTGCAACATGAGCTCATGTGTTCTCATGAAGTGTTTGATTCGATTTTCGATTACATTTGCATTGATGTCAGAGTGATTAGAGGGACAATAGAGTGTGGAGTACCAGGCAGTTAGCAAATTTGGTAGGCTACTAATGACCATCAGCAGCATCAGAGCTTGGAGAAGCCTAATTACCGTGACTAAACGGTCACTTTGAATTTGACTGTCGTCATGACTCGTGACAGCCGGTGTGGCTGTAATATGGTCACCGTAACAGCCCTAGGAGAGACAAAATATAACAAAGTGTTTATTAAGGTGTGGGGTGGGCATGGGCGTAATTTAGGAGTGGCAAGCAATGGCAGTTGCCATAACCTACCAAGCTCAAGATCAGCCAATTAAAATAAGCAGTTTGAAGGACCAGGGAGTCACTTTTAGAGCTGCATCAACACCATTCCTCTCTCTCTCTCACCTTCTGTACATGCAAGGGCACACTCTTCTGCGTTGTCCACTAGCTGCCCGGCGTTCTCCACGATGGAGGGCACACGGCTGTACCAGCGCCGCACAGTGTCCTGCACAACAACATGGCAGCCATTTTAGAGATGACACCCAACATCCTTCAAACAAATCTCAATAGTCTAAAGTTGCTTCCTCTCCTTCCTCTAAGTAGCTGTAGCATTTGACGTACTGTTTTGATCATGTCATTTTGAAAGGTTTGTGCTAGTAAATGGTAAATGTAAATACATGCTACATGTGAAATGACAAAATGCCTGCAGCACTGAGAGGAAGTGTTCTACCACAACTGTACACTGTAAACAGGAAGTGGTCAGAAATATTATTGTAGAAACAGGAAGTAAGTGTGGATGCTTGGTGTAAATATATTAAAGGAACTTTACAGAACCTCATTAAATCCTAAAACTATCTTTTGAACCCTAAACTTGACTAATGCACTAACAAAGTTTTCTAGTACACAGAGTCAGAAAGCATAGTGTTGGATTTATTACAGTGGAAATTCAAACTCATTACAGAGTAAAGGCCTGATTTATAAGTTACAATATAAGTCAGACTTTTCAATGAATGGTATAGTTAACCCCTTTCTTAACATTTTGGCTTTGAATAAGTGCTGTAAGGCTGGATGGCTAACCTGCAGCAAGTTTCGTGCAAGCCGTGTCTTGCCGGTGTAGACCAGCAGGAGGTGCTGTTGAAGTGAGAGCAGAAAGTCCTCTGAGAGAGTGAGACGTTCCACTTCCACCCGGAGGGGAAGACAGGCTTTGGAGCGCGCCACCTTTACTCCCCCCACCAAGCCTCCGACCTGGTCCTGCCAACCACCACCTAAGGAGGGAGACAGGGAGAGAGAGGGAGACAGAATGAGCGCATCATAACAAATAACATATAATATGCCATTTATCAGATGCTTTTACCCAAAGCGATTTAAAACCCTTTGACACGGGTGGTCCCTGCTGCGTACGCTCAAACCGGTGTGATTAGAACACTTCATTAGAGCGTCTAGTTACGATTGACGCAACAGTCCGTGTTTGAGCTGGCCACACACACTCTGTGAACAAAACAAACATTTTGCATAAACACAGTCTTTACAATGTTATGTCCTCAATGTAAGCAGTTCATTTTTGGATGCAATGTTCAGACAGAAGTAGCAACAGCATAACACAATTCTCATTGTGTTATATAGGCTACATTGGTCCTAGCGCTAACTGAGTAAAGAGTGAGCCAACACAAGTGGTCATATTTATCAAACTCTCAGCTCATAAAAATCATAATATGAATGAGCGAATAACAATTAATATTTACACTTCATCACATCAAGGGTGAGCTTACCAGTGATCAAAATAATTGAGTGAAACACTTTCTAAAAGTCGAAAGATGGTGGGTAGTTTGTGCGCGCCGCCATGGTTGTTTTTCTCCATCAACCAAAGAGCTGACAAGATGAGTTGGGTCTGTTTGCAGTATGCATGTTAAAGACGAAGGGGGTGTGTTGTCTACCATCATTCACTTCCGGAAGTTCGAGTGAACCATCCCTTCACCTCGTTTTGCTATAACATCTTTGGTCTGACAGATGTTTACGTGACTCAGAATGCATTGAATGATGTCAACATGGCTCCACACATAGCCAGCAAACAGCTTAGCCAAAGATATTTATAACTAACCCAAGACAGTTCATCTGTGTCGTTTACAGTAGGAGCAAATGAAGCATAGTGGGCAGAACAAGGAAGGAGGTGAGCAAAGCCAAGCACGAGCTAGTGAGATCCTATTGGCGCATTGTAGCGTATATTTGCATATTTCCGGTAGGGAACGCCACCTCTGTGAAGTGCACGTGTGCTCAAACTCAATTCGAACTTGCATTCCTAAACAACACACTTTTTTTTACAACTTTGGCAAAGCGTCAAATCTATAAAACTAATTGCACTGTGTTTGTAACAGATTTTAGTTTGGGGAACAGAAAAATGTATTGAGATCAGATGTTTCATAGATGAGAAAATTACCAGAATGTCGGCCCAGTTTCACCTAGTTCCCACTACCCATGACTGGACTTCCTCTCACTACTATATTTGGTGGTGAGAAAACGTTCTAAAAACAGATGCTTCAGCTTTATAGCCCCTGTGACGTGTCTGGGTTGCCCCTTCTGCCACACAGGTGCAAATGGTATTCTGTGTATGTGTTGTTGTGAGTGAGATCTCACCAGTGGTCAGCATCTGCTCCAGGTGGAGAACAGCGTGAATGAGGGAGTCTGTGTCGTAGGTTCGCCCCGTGCATCTGTAGACGGCTGCCAGCACCGCTCCCGCCAAGATACTACTGGTACCTGCAGGAGCAACAATAGGCAGTGAGAGAGATAGCGGGGAGAAAGACAAAGAAAGAGTGGGAGAGGGGAGGTGAAGTGAGGGGAAGGGGAACGAAGGAGTGAGTGGTGAATGTGTGCAGGGACTAGCCCAATTCTTGGCGTTGATGACCAAGTAGTGTTTTTTGCTTTTTCTGTAGCACCACAACAAGAGACAATGTGGTGGTTTATGTGTTATGAGACACTGACACTGCCAAGCCCCATGGTCATGTGCATTAGGCAACAAATGGAAGAAAATGGACTGAAACAGGGAGGGACTACCTGGACTCTCCAATAAAAATAAAAAAACATTTTCATATTCCGTTACAAAACATTCTCCGATTGCTAAACGTCTTGCTAAATGTTTTCCGTTACATGCCCTAATGAGCACAACCCATTGCTCTTCTTACCCAGTCCTGAACCGTGGGGCAGGAGGGACCAGGTGTGGATCTCCACCCCTCCGCCCCAGCGCTGCAAGAGCTGCTCCTCCAGGGACTGCCGAGAGGGATAGGTGACCAGGCCGCTGCACACACACACCGCCTTCAACAGGGCACCTGGGGGACACACACACACACAGAGGGGAGCAGATGACCAGATATGACCAACAGGGATGTAGTGTAGCGTAAAGACACATCAATTCTCCTTTTTAAAATTGGTTTAGTGTTTAAATTGACAGCTGCAAGTTTTACCACTACATTCTTGATCACGAAGCATGACCTGGACTACGATCAAAGACAACTGGAAGTGACCAAACATGACAAGTTCTACTAGAAGTGTGCCTTTATGAATGGAAAGAAAAACTGGATCACGCAACAGCAGTGAACAAACAGCACAAGGATATAGAATCAATACATGGAAATGCCACACAAGACTCCACACACACACTTACTGATCAGCACGGCCCACATACGGTGGTTTGCGAAAGTATTCACCCCCCTTGGCATTTTTCCTATTTTGTTGCCTTACAACCTGGAATTAAAATTGATTTTTTGGGAGTTTGTATCATTTGATTTACACAACATGCCTACCACTTTGAAGATGCAAGATATTTTTTATTGTGAAACAAACAAGAAATAAGACAAAAAAACAGAACACTTCAGTGTGCATAACTATTCACCCCTACTTTGTAGAGCCACCTTTTGCAGCAATTGCAGCTGCAAGTCTCTTGGGGTATGTCTCTATAAGCTTGGCACATCTAGCCACTGGGATTATTGCCCATTCTTCAAGGCAAAACTGCTCCAGCTCCTTGAAGAATGGATGGGTTCCGCTGGTGTACAGCAATCTTTAAGTCATACCACAGATTCTCAATTGGATTGAGGTCTGGGCTTTGACTAGGCCATTCCAATACATTTAAATGTTTCCCCTTAAACCACTCGAGTGTTGCTTTAGCAGTATGCTTAGGGTCATTATCCTGCTGGAAGGTGAACCTCCGTCCCAGTCTCAAATCTCTGGAAGACTAAAACAGGTTTCCCTCAAGAATTTCCCTGTATTTAGCGCCATCCATCATTCCTTCAATTCTGACTAGTTTCCCAGTCCCTGCCGATGAAAAACATCCCCACAGCATGATGCTGCCACCACCATGCTTCACTGTGGGGATGGTGTTCTCGGGGTGATGAGAGGTGTTGGGTTTGCGCCAGACATAGCGTTTTCCTTGATGGCCAAAAAGCTCAATTTTAGTCTCATCTGACCAGAGTACCTTCTTCCATATGTTTGGGGAGTCTCCCACATGCCTTTTGGCGAACACCAAACGTGTTTGCTTATTTTTTTCTTTAAGCAATGGCTTTTTTCTGGCCACTCTTCCGTAAAGCCCAGCTCTGTGGAGTGTACGGCTCAAAGTGGTCCTATGGACAGATACTCCAATCTCCGCTGTGGAGCTTTGCAGCTCCTTCAAGGTTATCTTTGGTCTCTTTGTTGCCTCTGATTAATGCCCTCCTTTCCTGGTCCGTGGGTTTTGGTGGGCGGCCCTCTCTTGGCAGGTTTGTTGTGGTGCCATATTCTTTCAATTTTTTAATAATGGATTTAAATGGTGGTCCGTGGGATGTTCTAAGTTTCAGATATTTTTTTATAAACCAACCCTGATCTGTACTTCTCCACAACTTTGTCCCTGACCTGTTTGGAGAGCTCCTTGGTCTTCATGGTGCCGCTTGCTTGGTGGTGCCCCTTGCTTAGTGGTGTTGCAGACTCTGGGGCTTTTCAGAACAGGTGTATATATACTGAGATCATGTGACACTTAGATTGCACACAGGTGGACTTTATTTAACTAATTATGTGACTTCTGAAGGTAATTGGTTGCACCAGATCTTATTTAGGGGCTTCATAGCAAAGGGGGGTGAATACATATGCACGCACCACTTTTGCGTTATTTATTTTTTAGAATTTTTTTCATTACACTTCACCAATTTGGACTATTTTGTATATGTCCATTAAATTAAATCCAAATAAAATCCATTTAAATTACAGGTTGTAATGCAACAAAATAGGAAAAACGCAAAGGGGGGATGAATACTTTTGCAAGGCACTGCACATAAAAACCCATTTAATTCTTACCAGGTGCATGTGGCACACAGTGGTCTTTCAGATCCTCCAGCCTCTCGCAAACTATCTCCATGGCGACAGCATCGTCCTGCACTCCATTGGAACTAACCAATAGCAGACGGGGCTCTTTGATGCGACGAGCTCGGGCACCAATGGGCCGTCTCCCGTCGACCTTCACCGCCACGTTGACCACTGCGCCACCATGTTCAAAGGCAATGGGCGGAGTATCACTCCAGCCACCTGTGGGATAGAGCCTATTTTGAGAAGTACTCCTACGGGATTTGTGGCAAGAGAACACAAACTGATATAGGACCAGGCCCATTAAATTAGATGTTAAACTAAGGGGCCCCATGATCCCATAGCATGAAGTTAGGGGGTATGTTTTTAGGGGTATTGTCCCGGTTTAAAAGGGTACGGATAACTCATCCAAAGAGCTTTGCCATTAGAGTTTGGCTAGGGGAAAGGGCAGGGTTTCCCAAACTCAGTCCTCAGGACCCCAAGGGCTGCACGTTTTGTTTTTTGCCCTAGCACTGCACAGCTAATTCAAAAAAAAAAATTAAGTGCACCCCTTGGGGTCCCGAGGACAAAGTTTTGGAAACACTGGTCTAGGGGGTGAAATTGAACAGGGCCGTTGACTCACCTGAGAGGTCCAATCTGGCAGGACACTCCACATCTTGCCATTCCCCAAGGGGTGGAACCTCGCCTTGACCAATGGAGATAAATCTCTGTGATGACATCACAGCCTGTCGTAGCAGCACTTGCCCGGCCCCCTCATAGTGCCGTGCAGCACGCACCAGCAAGTGTGGCCTGCAGGGGGCAGTCATATACTGTCACTCCTGACATGTTTCATAATAATTCCTGGTTTCCTTTACTTCTTGACCGCAGACTTTTTAAGGAATTGATATTGCAGGGAGAAAGCATTATGGTGCAAACATGCATATGTTAGCAGCCCCTACTAATGGAGGGTTAGTAGTTAATAGTATCAGTATGGGTCTGACCTGCTGAGCCATTTGGCTCTCTCGGTGGCCAGGGCCTGGACGCCACCCAGCAGGTCTCCCTGCTCCAGGACGGAGAAGGCATGGCTCCAGGCGGGGTTAGCAGCCGGCCCGCTCCTCAGCCCCCCTCGGCCCTCCCCGGCCATGCAAGCCAGCACGTCAGCTATACAGGCCAGGCAGCGGGCCGCCACTCCCAGGTTCTCCCTGCTGCCCGCTGCAACTGGAGCACAAGAGATGACTATAGTCATTGAGAGAGAGTCACTTGGTCTCAACCAGCCTTTTTTTCCATTCTTATGGCCATCTGACAGGAAGAGTGCAAAATGAGCCTGTGAAATGCATTCAGGCACCTGCACCCCCAGGAATTCACACATAAACGCACATTTAGAGAGCATACACTTCAAGTGTTGAAAAGGTGAAAAAGTAAGACGGGGCCTCCGCACTGCAACTCCTTGTGTAAATGTCAATGTGTTCTCACTCCGCTTCCCATGGTCAAATAAAGGGACATCAAGTACTCACTGGAGTCTAGTGTGCAGAGGAGCTCCTCATGCTGGCCTCCAAGCACGGCAGCCCTGAAGCTGGGCAACAGCCCACGATCGCTCTGGCCCTTCAAGTTGTCCATCACTCTCCTCCTCCCCACCTGGAAGAACAGCGCCTCCCTCCAGCGCAGCTCCCCCTCCTGGTCAGTAAGGGAAAGGACCTCTCGGAGAGAGAGCCTCCAGGCGGCCCTCCACTGCTCCAGTGCCCCTGGCCCACCCAGCAGCCAGCACACCCCCACATCCAGCCCCACCGCGCCCCCCCGCGGCTGGAAGACTGGGAACAGGCGTGCCTCCATGAGGGACTGGGACCTCCCGGACACCCACAGATCCTCAGGCCTGGGGAGAGAGAGCAGAGGGACTCAGTAAATATAACATTTATCATTCCAAGGGTCCAAATCATGATCAGAGTAGGTTAGCAGTCAAGCTAACACGCTTACTGTATTCCAGTGCGGCTGTAGAAGTCACTCCATCTGTGGTTCAGGAAGGTGGCACCATCGTCATCACAGGAAACCTATGGGAAGGCAAAGTCTGTAAGAGACCAACAGACATTCTAAACAGCCTCTGTCCACAGTCCTATCATTCAGATGGTGAAATCTCTAAAGAAGGTGGAAGGGAGAAGGAGAGAAGACAGTGCCTTGCTACCTTGAGATCATCGTTAGCCCCCAGCACTGTATAAACAGTGACCTTCATCTCTCCCAGTTGTATGTGGTGCCCTTGGATGATGTGGTCATTGGTTAAGGCCAGCTGCTGGATGTGCGATGATGAGGTCACTTCCAGGCCTGATAGTAAACAACCTGAATGCACCTCCACTGGACCCTAGGAGAAGAGGTCAAAGGTTATACAACATCACAGCATAATGTTTTAAGTACACATTTTGTTCTACATTTTCTGAGTTCCTCCAGACCTGAAGGTGGCAGTGCTGGATTACTGCTCCTGATGCAACAATGACGTCCCCCTCCAGAACACTGTTGATCACCCTGCCTCCATCACTCACACACTGGGCATTCTGAGGACAACACAGACAGAAAGACATGGACAGATATTAAAAACACACATTGCATGGCTAGGGTTGTGACCATGGTTGGGATCAATTCAATTTCCTTTTCCTGCAACGTTAATGGCAGCTTTATGTAGACCGTATGAGTGAACGGTTACCCAGTACGCAGAGGAGGCTCCTCAGAGGAAGAAGGGGAGGACCATCCTCCTCAGTGAATTTCATAAAAATAGTGAAACAAAAAAGTGATCCTTTTTAGTTAAAACTATACTAAATATTTTCACAAGTAACCAAATAATTGATTAAACTCTTAAGGATCTGACTTTTTTTTTTCTACAATTTTCGCTTAACTGCCTGTAGCTCAGGACCTGAAGCAAGGATATGCATATTCTTGATATCGTTTTAAAGGACACACTTTGAAGTTTGTGGAAATGTGAAATTGATGTATGAGAATATAACACCTAATAAAAGATAATACAAACAAAAAAAACATGCGTGTTCTATTATTTTTTTGGTTCCATCATCTTTGAAATGCAAGAGAAAGGCCACAATATAATTTGCAGTTTAGGCACAATTTAGATATTGGCCACTAGATGGCAGCAGTGTGTGTGCAAAATCTCAGATTGATCCAGTGAAGCATTGTAATACTGGACTATTTTGTATGAAGTCTGCCCAAATGTGCCGAATTGGTCAATTGATACATTTTCAAGTACATAACTATAGAGAACATACAAAAATTATATGGTAATACAAAATGTAAGTTTACATACTCCCAGGAATGTCATACATGATGGATCATTAGCTTATACACTAACTTTCACACATCTAGATGGCCGGGCGGGGTGGGTGTGGAGCCAGAGACAGCAGGGTTTCAAACTGTAGAACCCAGTTCCTACATTTGAATATAAAAATTTATTTTATCAAACAAAACTATGCTACATTTTATCTCTGGGACCCTTAGGATGACAAATCAGAGCAAGATTACTGAATGTAAGTACATTATTTACCTTCAGAGGTGAATGTATCAAACCAGTTGCCGTGATACGTTTTTTGTTGTTGTGCACTCTCCTCAAACAATAGCATGGTATTTTTTCACTGTAATAGCTACTGTAAATTTGACAGTGCCGTTAGATTAACAAGAATTTAAGCTTTCTGCCCATATAAGACATGTCTATGTCCTGGAAAGTTTGCTTTTACTTACAATAGTCATGCTAATCACATTAGCGCACGTTAGCTCAACCGTCCCGTATACGGTACACCGATCACGTAGAGGTTAAAACACACTGTTTTGGAATGAAGGTCTACAGTAGCCTCAGCAGCAGTCTGTAGGGTAGCACCATGGTGTAGCCGGAGGACAGCTAGCTTCTGTCCTCCTCTGGGTACATTGACTTCAATACAAAACCAAGGAGGCTCAAGGAGGCTCTCTTCCATAGACTTACAAAGCAATTGTGACAACTTCTGGAGGACGACCTCCAACCTATCAGAGCTCTTGCAGCATGAACTGACATGTTGTCCACCCAATCAAAGGATCAGAGAATGACTCTAGTACTGAAAGCATAAGCTACAGCTAGCGAGCACTGCAGTGCATAAAATGTGGTGAGTAGTTGACTCAAAGAGAGAGAAAGACTAGTTAAACAGTTGAACAAATTAATTTCTTCCAAAATTAAGAAGAAGCAAGAGAGAGAAGGAAAGAGAAAGAGCTAGCTGAATGCAGCTAGCTAGTTTAGCCTACTCAAAACACCCGGCACAAACAGAAAGGGATGCTACAGTATGTTAGCTAGCTGGCTATGGCTATCCAACAGTGGAACTCTTCCAAGTCAAGGTAAGCTTTCGGTTTTATTAATTTATTGCCACCGGGGCCTGCAGGTGTAGCTGCTAAACTGCTTTTTGACTGTACACTGTACTGCATGATTGTAGCGGGTTTACCAACGCATTACTATAGTAGCTACACTATATGACCAAAAGTATGTGGACACCTGCTCGTTTAACATCTCATTCTAAAATCAAGGACATTAATATGGAGTTGGTCCCCCCTTTGCTGCTATAACAGCCTCCAGTCTTCTGGGAAGGCTTTCCCCTAGATGTTGGAACATTGTTGCGGGGACTTGCTTCCATTCAGCCACAAGCGCATTCGTGAGGTCGGGCACTAATGTCTGGTGATTAGGCCTGGCTCGCAGTCGCATTCCAATTCATCCCCAAGGTGTTCGATGGGGTTGAGGTCAGGGCTTTGTGCAAGCCAGTCAAGTTCATCCACACCGATCTCAACAAACCATTTCTGTATGGACCTCGCTTTGTGCACGGGGGCATTGTCATGCTGAAACAGGAAAGGGCCTTCCCCAAACTGTTGCCACAAAGTTGGAAGCACAGAATGGTCTAGAATGTCATTGTATGCTGTAGCGTTAAGATTTCCCTTCACTGGAACTGACGGGCCTAGCCCGAACCATGAAAAACAGCCCCAGACTATTTTTCCTCCTCCACCAAACTTTACAGTTAGCACTACGCATTGGGGTAGGTAGCGTTCTCCTGGCATCCGCCAAACCCAGATTTGTCCGTCAGACTGCCAGATGGTGAAGCGTGATCCATCACTGCAGAGAACGCATTTCCACTGCTCCAGAGTCCAATGGCGGCGAGCTTTACACCACTCCAGCCGACGCTTGGCATTGCGATCTTAGGCTTGTGTGCGGCTGCTCGGCCATGGAAACCCATTTCATGATGCTCCCGACAAACAGTTATTGTGCTGACATTGCATTTTTCCTACTTTGTTGCCTTACAACCTGGAATTAAAAAGGATTTTGGGGGGGGTTGTATCATTTGATTTAAACAACATGCCTACCACTTTGAAGATGCAAAATATTATTTATTGTGAAAAACAAGAAATAAGACCAAAAAAAAAACGTGCATAACTATTCAAAGTCAATACTTTGTAGAGCAACCTTTTGCAGCAATTACAGCAGCAAGTCTCTTGGGGTATGTCTCTATAAGCTTGGCACATCTAACCACTGGGATTTTTTCCCCATTCTTCAAGGCAAAACTGCTCCAGCTCCTTCAAGTTGGGTGGGTTCCGCTGGTGTACAGCAATCTTTAAGTAACACTACAGATTCTCAATTGGATTGAGGTCTGGGCTTTGACTAGGCCATTCCAAGACATTGAAATGTTTCCCCTTAAACCACTCGAGTGTTGCTTTAGCAGTATGCTTAGGGTCATTATCCTGCTGGAAGGTGAACTTCATCCCAGTCTCAAATCTCTGGAAGACTGAAACAGGTTTCTCGCAAGAATTTCCCTGTATTTAGCGCCATCCATCTTTCCTTCAATTCTGACCAGTTTTCCAGTCCCTGCCGATGAAAAACATCTTTCTATATGTTTGGGGAGTCTCCCACATGCCTTTTGGCGAATACCAAACGTGTTTGCAAATTAATTTATTTAAGCAATGGCTTTTTTCTGGCCACTCTTCCGTAAAGCCCAGCTCCACTGTGGAGCTTTGCAGCTCCTTCAGGGTTATCTTTGGTCTCTTTGTTGCCTCTCTGATTAATGCCCTCCTTGCCTGGTCCGTGAGTTTTGGTGGGCGGCCCTCTCTTGGCAGGTTTGTTGTGGTGCCATATTCTTTCCTTTTTTTCATAATGGATTTAATGGTGGTCCGTGGGATGTTCAAAGTTTCGGATATTTTTTTTATAACCCAACCCTGATCTGTTAAGTGTGTTAAAAGGTGGATACTTTGAAGAATCTCAAACATAAAATATATTTGCCAGTACGGTACCTGTATGTGTGACAGAGTGTCTCTCTCTGTCCCCATCTTTGTCAGGCGGCCAATGTGCTCTCTACCGGACAGAGTCAGGTAGTCGTAGCAACCGCCAGGAACGTAAACTGCAAGGAGAAAACCAAACACATGTATGAACCACTTGTAATAGGATGGCACATTTGGCATGTACAGAGAGTGATGTACCACGTAGAAAGTGACATACCCATATGGAGAGTGGTGCCTCTCAGTATCCTCCATAGCAAGGCCCGTGCGCTCCTCACTACTGCTCCCTGTTGACTGATGGGGGAACTGCAGCCCGACCTCTCCCCATTCACAAACTCGGACTCACTCAGGTCTGAGCAAAGACACATCAACAAATCCAGAAAGAGGGAGATCTGCAGAGAATAAATAACCATGGAAAGAAAGACAATGAAGGGATGAGACAGAGGATAAGGTTGTATCAGAATAAAACCAGAGGGAAAAAGAGCTTTGTGTAAACCTAGAAATAACAGAACTGTGTTTGAGGGGAGGGTGCAAAGATGTGGAAGAGTGAAATTGATACAGAAGATGAAATGTCACCCACAGATACAAGAAGAAAGGGAGGGTGACAGGCACAAAGACAGAGGTAAAGAAACTGAGAATTAGAAATAAGAATTAAAGATGAGACTGAATACCTGAAGGGGTGGTGCCCCTGAGTCCATGCCCATGTACGTGCAACCATCAAGGGGAGAGGTAACATGGGCCTTCAGCAATCGCTCTAGTACCCTCCTGCAGAAGAACACAGGCCCTGACACCTGAATGGAGTTACATCATTACATGTGCTGCATGCTCATAAAATAAAATGTTGTATTATCACATACAGTACAACAGATAGGTGCAGTGAAATCAGTTGTTTCACAGGGTCAGCCATAGTAGGACGGCGCCCCTGGAGTAAATTAAGGTTAATTGCCTTGCTCAAGGGCAGATAATGTTTCACCTTGTCGGCTCGGGTTTTCGAACCAGCAACCTTTCAGTTCCTGGCCCAACGCTGTAACCGCTTGTCTACCGGCCGTCTAGGTATTCCCATGACTCTTTTTATTGAAGAAAAAATATGTTTCTGGATATTTTCCTATATTCACTATCTTTGACTTACCAGTGGCACCATCCCATCAGGCTGTGCGGCTTGGCGAATCCTCTCCTCTGTCCCCTTGTAGATGATGTCACGTACTCTACCCTATGAGCAGAGAGAAACTACCATTTGGCACTATTTATGAACAACCATCTTCATGCAGCAATTGTTCATAAACATGCTGTCAAAAGAATGCGTACAGTGCCTTCAGAAAGTATTCATACCCCTTGACTTATTCCACATTTTGTTGTGTTACAGCCTGAATTCAAAATTGATTAAATATATTTACATCTACACACAATACTCAATAATTACAAAGTAAAAACATGTTTTTAGAAATGTTTCCAAATTGATTGAAAATGAAATACAGAAATATCTCATTCACATAAGTAGTCACACCCGAGTCAATAATTTGTAGAAGCACCTTTGGCGGCGATTACAGCTGTGAGTCTCTCTGGGTAAGTCTCTAAGAGCTTACACACCTGGACTGTGCAACATTTGCCCATTATTATTTTCAAAATTCTTCAAGCTCCTTGAAATTGGTTGTTGATCATTGTTAGACAACCATTTTAAGTCTTGCCGTAGATTTTCAAGTAGATTAATTCAAAACTGTAACTCGGCCACTCAATAACATTCACTGTCTTGGTAAAGAACTACAGTGTAGATTTGGCCTTGTGTTTTAGGATTTTCCCGGTGCTTAGCTCCATTAAGTTTCCATTTTATCCTGAAAACCTCCCCAGTCCTTAATGATTACAAGCATACCCATAACATGATGCAGCCAACACTATGCTTGAAAATATGGAGAGTGGTACTCTGTAATGTGTGTATTGGATTTGCCCCAAACATAATAATAATAATAATAATAATAATAATAATAATAATAATAATAAGCCATTTAGCAGACGCTTTTATCCAAACACTTCGTATTCAGTACAAAAAGTGAATTCTCTTTGCCACATTTTTTGCAGGATTACTTGTGATGTCACGAGAGGCTGTGTCCTGGAGGGACGTTACATCCCCCTGAGGTGGCTGCAAACCCAGACAGCTATGGCTCCATCTGCTGGTATGGTCGGGAACTCCACCCCTCTATGGCCAATCTTCCCACGCAGCTGAAA
Organism: Coregonus clupeaformis; assembly: GCF_020615455.1. Lineage (NCBI taxonomy): Eukaryota > Metazoa > Chordata > Actinopteri > Salmoniformes > Salmonidae > Coregonus > Coregonus clupeaformis. The sequence continues at coordinate 19,366,716 of NC_059210.1, read as the reverse complement.
CAAATGAGGAGCTGATGAGCTGAAGGTTTGGGAAGGGAAGAGACACACTGAGGGAGTGTGTGGGGGGTGAAGAGACACAGTCTCCAACCTGGGCTCTCTGGAGGACAAGAGTGCTGCACGTCCACTTCCATGAGGAATATAAGGATTTGGAGATACTTACCTTTGGGAAATACTCACCTTTGGATATATGCACCTGTGGAAATACAGGAGAGACATTTGGAAGGACTTTTTGCTGGGTTGGCCACTAGCTGCAACGTGGACTACAGTAAGGCTGGGGAAAAGTTATCTGAGCGAGTGAGAATTATGATTTTGGATGTAGAAGAGACATCCCTGAACTGTTAACCCTTAAAGAGCCACAAGAGAACAGAATTTTGTTATATTTTCGTTAATTTCCCAAGACCTATAATAAAATCCTTGTTTTGTTTGAACCTTGTCTCCTTGCACTACTTGAGCAATCCCGCTGAAAGCTGTGTAGCCTCTCGTGACGTCACAGATGGTGGAGAATACAGGCACGCTCAAGCGTTAATAGTGCATGTCAGAGGAGGATACCGAAGGTTTGATCACCCAGTTTTCCAAGTTGGCCGTAGGCTCCCCGCCCGACTGAAATGGAGGACATGTTGAAAGCCCTTGTTGCTGGCCAGCAAGCCCAGATGCAAGCAAACGTGGCTCTCTTGGAGGAGCAAAAGAAAGCCAACCTTCTGAAGGCAGAGGAATTGCAGTTGCAGAGACAGAGGGTTGTCCAAAATACCCGCCCAATAAAGGCAAGTGACTTTATATCTAAGATGGGAGCTACCGATGACATTGAGGCATACCTGCATGCATTTGAGGCCACGGCCACTAGGGAAGCCTGGCCCAAGCAACAGTGGGTTGGTCTGTTAGCCCCCCTTTCTAACCGGGAATCGCTGAATGCTGTCCGGGACCTGGGCCCTGACCAGGTTACTGACTATGATGCCCTGAAGTCTGAGATCCTCAGCAGATATGGACTCACAAAGTTTGGTATGGCCCAGCGCTTTCACAGCTGGACCTTCCAACCAGACCAACCTCCTCGGGCGCAGATGCATGAACTTGTCCGAATCGCAAGGAAATGGCTGGATCCGCAGAGGAATACAGCAGCGGCGGTGGTGGAGGCCGTTGTGGTGGATCGTTACCTACGCGCCCTGCCTTATGAGGCAAAACGGTTCATCAGTCAACAGGCCTTGACCACGGCTGATCTGACCGTGGAAGCTGTGGAAAAGTACCAGGCCACAGCGGAGATGCTGAATGCTTCCCGAAAAGACCCCAGGAGTGCGGCCCCACCACAAATGGGAAGAACCCGTCCAAAGGACCCCAAGGTCTCGAACCCAGCCACGTCAGGACTTATCCCGGCTCCAGGGGAGCCAGAAACCAGACGGGTCCAAGAAGAGTACACCAGGAGGGGGGAAACTCGACAGTGTTACCGGTGTGGGGAGATGGGACATATCTCCTGGCAGTGTGGGAAACCAGCCGATGAACCTATGCCCACTGCGGAGTCCTCCAGCTCAGCACCCACACACCGTTTTGCCTCGCTCTTGGGAGTCGTAGATGGCGGCCCAGATCGACCCCCACCTGCCCGGTAACTGTGAATCACCATGATGTGGAGGCCTTACTGGATTCTGGTAGCCGGGCCACCCTGGTGCGTAAGGATTTGGTGGGCCCAACGTGTCTGACCCCGGGGAAAGTCCTCCCAGTTTCCTGTGTCCATGGGGACACCAGGAATACCCCATTACTGAACTTACAATGACCAGCACACGGGGAACCATACACACGACGGCGGGGTGGTTGATTCCCTCCCCGTCCCTGTCCTAATTGGACGAGACTGCCCAGCCTTTTACCCACTCTGGAGAGAGTCTCAGGAGAGGATAACCCGAGTACCTCGGAAACGGAGAGGCAAGACTCATCCTGGGAAGGCTCCGGTGCAATCCTCCGAATTACTCACTCCCGCCCGGGCTCTGATAGGGATGGCAGGTGCCCAGACCGACACAGAGACGGAGCTACAGAATCTGGACAAAGAACTGTCTGGTCTGAAGGGGACCGCTGAGAGGTATCGTTTGTTAAAGCAACAGTTAGACATGAAGACAGAAGAGTTAGATATCCTCCAGGCTAAACTCCAACAGAGCTCCTTCCATAAGCAACAGGAGGAGCTGGAGAGGCTGCGCAGGACCATCGAGGAGTGTGAGGAGACCCTGCGCAGTAGTAAGGAGGTCCAGAAGAAGGCAGAGGAGAAGTACAAGGTGTTGGAGAACAAGATGAAGAATGCGGAGGCAGAGAGAGAGAAGGAACTGAAAGCTGCTCAACAGAAGCTAAACTCTGCTAAAACCAAGGCTGATGCGTTCAGTAAGAAACTCAAGGAGAGACAACAGGAGGCTGAGTCCCTGGTCCTAGAGTTGGAGGAGTTGAAGAGAGAGCAGTCTGGCAAGCACCACGGCAATGCGGACGCCCTCTCCCGGCGTGATGCCTTCTTCGCTGCCTTTACCCGACGAGGACGTCGGTCCCGAGGGAGGGGATGTGTGATGTCACGAGAGGCTGTGTCCTGGAGGGACGTTACATCCCCCTGAGGTGGCTGCAAACCCAGACAGCTATGGCTCCATCTGCTGGTATGGTCGGGAACTCCCACCCCTCTATGGCCAATCTTCCCACGCAGCTGAAACAAATGAGGAGCTGATGAGCTGAAGGTTTGGGAAGGGAAGAGACACACTGAGGGAGTGTGTGGGGGGTGAAGAGACACAGTCTCCAACCTGGGCTCTCTGGAGGACAAGAGTGCTGCACGTCCACTTCCATGAGGAATATAAGGATTTGGAGATACTTACCTTTGGGAAATACTCACCTTTGGATATATGCACCTGTGGAAATACAGGAGAGACATTTGGAAGGACTTTTTGCTGGGTTGGCCACTAGCTGCAACGTGGACTACAGTAAGGCTGGGGAAAAGTTATCTGAGCGAGTGAGAATTATGATTTTGGATGTAGAAGAGACATCCCTGAACTGTTAACCCTTAAAGAGCCACAAGAGAACAGAATTTTGTTATATTTTCGTTAATTTCCCAAGACCTATAATAAAATCCTTGTTTTGTTTGAACCTTGTCTCCTTGCACTACTTGAGCAATCCCGGCTGAAAGCTGTGTAGCCTCTCGTGACGTCACATACTGTAGTGCCTTGTTGAAAACAGGATGTGTGATTCTGAATATTTTGTTCTGTACAGGGTTCCTTCTTTTCACTCTGTCAGTTAGGTTAGTATTGTGGCGTAACTACAATGTTGTTGATCCATCCTCAGTTTTCTCCTATCACAGCCATGAAACTCTAACATTTTTAAAGTCACTATTGGCCTCATATCAATCTACCAATAGGTGCCCTTCTTTGCGCGGCACTGGAAATCCTCCCTGGTCTTTGTGGTTGAATGTGTGTTTGAAATTCCCTGCTCAACTAATCACACTGATAGTCAATCAATGTGATTTTGTTTCACTGAATATCTGTCTGTACAGTTGAGGTCAAAAGTTTTGAGAATGACAAGTATTGGTCTTCACAAAGTTTGCTGCTTCAGTGTTTTTAGATATTTTTGTCAGATGTTACTATGGTATACTGAAGATTAATTACAAGCATTCCATAAGTGTCAAATACTTTTATTTACAATTACATTAAGTTTATGCAAAGAGTCAATATTTGCAGTGTTGACCCTTCTTTTCAAGACCTCTGCAATCCGCCCTGGCAAGCTGTCAATTAACTTCTGGGCCACATCCTGACTGATGGCAGCCCATTCTTGCATAATCAATGCTTGGAGTTTGTCCGAATTTGTGGGTTTTTGTTTGTCCACCCGCCTCTTGAGGATTGACCACAAGTTCTCAATGGGATTAAGGTCTGGGGAGTTTCCTGGCCATGGACCCAAAATGTAGATGTTTTGTTCCCCGAGCCACTTAGTTATCACTTTTGCCTTATGGCAAGGTGCTCCATCATGCAGGAAAAGGCATTGTTCATCACCAAACTGTTCTTGGATGGTTGGGAGAAGTTGCTCTCGGAGGATGTGTTGGTACCATTCTTTATTCTTGGCTGTGTTCTTAGGCAAAATTGTGAATGAGCCCACTCCCTTGGCTGAGAAGCAACCCCACACATGAATGGTCTCAGGATGCTTTACTGTTGACATGACACAGGACTGATGGTAGCACTCACCTTGTCTTCTCCGAACAAGCTTTTTTCCGGATGCCCCAAACAATCGGAAAGGGGATTCATCAGAGAAAATGACTTCACCCCAGTCCTCAGCAGTCCAATCCCTGTACCTTTTGCAGAATATCAGTCTGTCCCTGATGTTTTTCCTGGAGAGAAGTGGCTTCCTCACTGCCCTTCTTGACACCAGGCCATCCTCCAAAAGTCTTCGCCTCACTGTGCGTGCAGATGCACTCACACCTGCCTGCTGCCATTCCTGAGCAAGCTCTGCACTGGTGGTGCCCCAATCCCGCAGCTGAATCAACTTTAGGAAACGGTCCTGGCGCTTGCTGGACTTTCTTGGGTTCCCTGAAGCCTTCTTCACAACAATTGAACCTCTCTCATTGAAGTTCTTGATGACCCGATAAATTGTTGATTTCGGTGCAATCTTACTAGCAGCAATATCCTTGCCTGTGAAGCCCTTTTTGTGCAAAGCAATGATGACGGCACGTGTTTCCTTGCAGGTAACCATGGAAGAGGAAGAACAATGATTTCAAGCACCACCCTCCTTTTAAAGCTTCCAGTCTGTTATTCTAACTCAATCAGCATGACAGAGTGATCTCCAGCCTTGTCCTCGTCAACACTCTCACCTGTGTTAACGAGAGAATCACTGACATGATGTCAGCTGGTCCTTTTGTGGCAGGGCTGAAATGCAGTGGAAATGTTTTTTTGGGATTAAGTTCATTTTCATGGCAAAGAGGGACTTTGCAATTAATTGCAATTCATCTGATCACTCTTCATAACATTCTGGAGTATATGCAAATTGCCATCATAAAAACTGAGGCAGCAGACTTTGTGAAAATTAATATTTGTGTCTTTCTCAAACCTTTTGACCACGACTGTATATTTGGTTAATTGATCTCTGGCTGAACAAGTGGAAGTGGTAGATCATTTATTTGTTTGCTCATCTATCACTGATCCAAAACATTTAGCATACAATAATGTAGCCTAAATCAAGTGTATTATTTATCTATTGACTCACGCAGTAGCCTTATATAGCCTTAGCTAGAGGCTATTTTCCTATCGTTCCAATTCCACTGAAAGCCACAATTCGGACTCCTGTCTCGCATGAAAATTCCTAACATTATTCTGTAATCCATAGGCTGCATTATCAAAGCACATCTCGCCTATGCATGTCAAAATACCACCATAACATTTCCCCCGCTTCTCTGTGCTGTTTCATATTGCAGAGTTGGTCCCCGTTAAGATACCTTGATGTGTAAACAATTTCCTCTCTTCATCTCCCCGTTACTCATGAGCTGATTTGCTATCTGTATTATCATCAACTCGATTTTAACAAATAGGAGATATTCTGTCATTCATGGGAGGTTCTCTAGCAAGCTTAGCAACTTTGGCCATTTGACTTTTGTTTAACTGGCGTTGCAAAGTTTGTATGATTCCACAACGCTATGGCCTACTCGGGGTGTTGTCTGTGCGTCCTGAGCAAGCTGTGTGTCGAGATAGCCTAGGACTACTGCTGAAATGCGCTGAATTAATTGAGGAACATGATAACGCTCTGAATTTATGAACGGCCTGTTCGCAATTAATAACAATGTCAGTGGCGATCAAAGCTACTATCATTACTAAATATCAGTTTCATTTGCTGTCAAATCTTTATATAGTGGTGCAGCCAAAACAGCAATGTGGCACAGCGACAATCTTATTTTAGGAGAACCCTGACCATATATTGGTTTTAAACGCTTTAAATTGGCACTTTTTTGCAGTATTTCCCGGTACTCTCTGGATAAATATGAATTATTCCAAGTTTTGAAACTTGGTAGGTTTTCGGGAAAATATTAATCCCTAGACCTTACAGATAATTGTATGTGTGGAGTACAGAGATGAGGTAGTCATTCAAAAATCATGTCTATTATTGCACACAGAGTGAGTCCATGGAACTTATTATGTGACTTGTTAAGCAAATGTTTACTCCTGAAGTTATTTAGGCTTGCCATAACAAAGGGGTTGAATACTTATTGACTCAAGACATTTGTACCAAAAAATATATATAATCCACTTTGACATTATGGGATATTGTGTGTAGGCCAGTGACACAAAATCTTAATTTAATCCATTTTAAATTCAGGCTGTAACAAAAGCAAACGGGTGTGAATACTTTCTGAAGGCACTGTATCTAGAGTTTGTAATTCCATTCAGTAAGAGATCTATCCTTAAGGTTATGTACCTGCTCATCAGCGAAGTAGACTCCATGATTGGCGGCGTAAGAGACATCACTAGGTAGTGCCAACACACGGACCCCAGAAAAACCGTCCCATGACATTTCTGAAAGACAGAAGAGAAAGAATATTAAGAGACAGTGGGGAAAGACATGTTTTTCAAAAAATATGTTAAAAAAATTAATCTGAATGGAATTGTAGAAAATATTTAACTGAAGGTAGTTGGCATGGTCAGGATCATGTCAGTGCTGCACACCCAAACACCCGGGGGAGAACCAGGACACACCTACAGATGGACAAAACAGGGCAGAGACAATCTTTATGTGAGGCAGACACAACACAACTTCACAAGTGAGTTCAGCCATTGACCAAAAAATAGAGGTAGGAAAGATGTTGTTCTTGACCTGGTGTCATGAATTTTATTCAAAAAGCACTGATCCCAATATAGAGCCTTGTGGCACACCATATTCAAAGCAATTGATTAAATCGGTTTATTGTGTATATTATTTTAAAATCAGAAGTACTAACCAAATTGGGGCTAATAGAGAATGGTATAGTCAATGTTGTAACCGATTTATCATACCCATATCGCAGTTAATACAAACAAAAGTCAATGGACATGACACACAAAACATCAACAAATGAAATATTTATCAATAAAAGACTCTTGCCCTACTAAAAACACAAACAATTCACTGTGGGCTAATGAATTGTTCTAAGAAAACAGAACAACCTGCTATCTACTGTAATTACATTGGCAGCAGATATTTATTTCATGGATGCACCGCCGCAACGCATTATATTTCGCAGCGAAGGCTGCAGCAGAAATTAACTCCTTTGTTGGCGACTCTTTCGTCCGCACCCGTGTGTGCATGATTGGCTGGGGAACAAAGTGTATTGGTTCCCTAATGCCCTAAAACAAATTTGTTCATATGGGCAGAATATTTACATTTACATTTTAGTCATTTAGCAGACGCTCTTATCCAGAGCGACTTACAGTTAGTGAGTGCATACATTATTATTATTTTTATTTTTTTCATACCCCCCGTGGGAATCGAACCCACAACCCTGGCGTTGCAAACGCCATGCTCTACCAACTGAGCTACATCCCTGCCGGCCATTCCCTCCCCTACCCTAAAAGACACTGGGCCAATTGTGTGCCGCCCCATGGGTCTCCCGGTCGCGGCCGGCTACGACAGAGCCTGGATTCGAACCAGGATCTTTAGTGGCACAGCTAGCACTGCGATGCAGTGCCTTAGACCAATATTGTATATTGTATATAAATTCATTCATATGGGCAGAATATTGTATAAATACATGAATAAAATGTGCTGAATTCGTTGTCTTCCTTTTCAGACAGAATAAATAAAACAGGGTTGGGCAAATAACTTGAAAAATGTAATCCATAAACCTACTAATTAATGAAAAACATGCACATAAAGAAAAGTGATTTCAACCTTATAATAATTCATTTTCTTGAAATTTGCTCAATAGAACCTAATTATCAATATAATAAAACTAGGCCTATGATATTTTCTTCTGACCCCGTATGGGCCATCAGCCGGACAAAAGTCTTGCTGAGTTTATGAGATAGTGTGCTATTAATGGCAGCACCGCTTTATCAAATGTTCATATTGATATTTTAGGCTATGCCGTGAAACCAGTTTTCATGGGCACACAAATCCAAAATGACGCATGCAATTGCTAAATCAAATGCTCCTAGACCAAAAGTCAACTAACTTGCGTGGTTCTTCTATAGGCTATGCGTAGGCTAATCGACCTACTTGTTGAATGCACATTTGGTATCCAGCTGTTGTTAGGCCTAGGGATATTGTCGACCATCAGCTGATCCAGGAAATATTTTTCTGAATGAAAGTTAAGTGACAATCAGCAGCTGTGATATAGCGTGCAATGCAAAAACAGCCAGTGCGGAAAACGGTGTTCGGAAGAAAGTCCAGAATATTTTGATGTCTCGTTCGTTGCGTCAGTGAAGTTGTGAATCACAACTTCACTTGCGCAACGAACGAGACATCAACATATTGGATCCAATGTTGGATCCAATCCAATACCCCTACATTTATGTTGATTATATATGTTGATTATCTGCTATTGGCTACTTGATTTACAGCATGGTCTAGAAGATTTAACAGAGAATGCATGAAGTAATGAGTTAATGTGGATGCTACCATGATTACGGATAGTTCTGAATGAATCGTGAATAATGATGAGTGAGAAAGTTAGACGCACAAATATCATACCCCAAAACGGTGTAACGGTGAGAGGTTAGCATGTCTTGGGGGTATGATATTTGTGCATCTGTAACTTTCTCAATCACGATTCATTCCAGACTATCCATAATCATTGTAGCATCCACATTAATTTAGAAGTGTTTAGAAACATTCTATTCTTATTTACAATAAAAGTGACTCCAAAATAACACAATACATTATTTACCATTCATTTCTATTGGGCATAAAACAATCTGCAACACAAAACAAAACAAACAGCAAATGCATCCAACAAGTTGGTAGAGTCACAAGCTTGATGTAATATTTGCGTGCTAGGAATATAAGACGAAATACGAAACTTTTGACTACTTTAATACATAAGTGAATTTGTCCCAATACTTTTGGTACCCTAAAATGGGGGGACTATGTACAAAAAGTGCTGTCATTTCTAAACGGTGTTCTAGGCTTGAATTTAAGTGTATTGCTGTATAATTATCATCACATTCAATGATGGAAAGAAGGTGGCTTGAAAACCTGAGAAAATTATACAGAGCAGCTTGTATTAATGGATGATACCAAGCCACTTGTACCAACCGCCCCATTAATGGAGAAGTAATCCCACTCCAGGACCAGAGTAGGTGACCCTTAGTCTAGTGGGTGTCTCCGACAAACAGGATTATGGCTAACCTGATTGGAAAGGCAGTCTAGCAGAATATCCAGGCAGCAGACAGGTCCCTGCACAGTCTGAGCTGGCTTTTCCACAGGCAGCCAGCAGAAGGCCCTGCCACAGCTATCCCAGGGAAAGTCACGTCCCTACAGAAATACAGGAGAGTTGGGGAGGACAGAGAGAAAAACACAGAAAAAGAGAGATTACTCCAATGTCCATGTGAATAATAATAGTAAATTAAATCTCACATTTGAAACCTCATTCCCGATCCAGTCGACCTCACCGCCCCACTCTCTCCTTCTACCTGTCCTCTGCTACCCTTCCAGTCTTACCGTGTGCAAGATCAGGATATGGGCATCATCAAGGACATCCGCGGTAACAACCTGAAAACAACATTGGATAAGTGCATAGTTCTGCAGTATGAAAAAAAAAAAGTATGCACTCTAACTGTAAGTCGCTCTGGATAAGAGCGTCTGCTAAATGACTAAAATGTAAAACGTAAAAATGCTCCACAATTAATATACCCCAACAAGAGGGTATCACCACAATACAGTAACAGTCAAGACAATAACATTTGTATATTTCAGTTACAGGAATCTATTCAGTTGGTAAACTAGACAAAAATGTCATCAATATACAAAGACTTTATGGTCTAATAAACTAAAATGCACAAACGGACTCACAATACTTGCAGTGAATTTTTCCTTTGTCTCTACACCTCTAAGTTATCTTTTTATGATATTCTATGGACATATTGTGGGTGTGGAACCACTTACAGTGTATCCAGCTCTGGCACTCAGGTGTTCGGCTGCCACCAGCAGTGCATTGAGAGTGGCTCCCCCACTGCCCAGTCCAGGCTCCTGGGGGTCTGACACAGTGAGCAGTAACGTCCCCTGTAAGAGACCTCCACGCTGCTGCCGGACCTCCAGCTCTGAGACGCACACACACACACACACACCTTTCTTTGGTCAGTGAAGCTAAAACTTTTAACTTGGCTCTATAGTCCAGCATTTTGGATTTGAGATAAAATGTTTCATGAGGCGACAGTACAGAATGTCACCTTTTATTTGAGGATATTTTCATACATACGGCGCCTTCGGAAAGTATTCATAACCCTTGACTTTTTCCACATTTTGTTATGTTACAGCCTTCTTTTTCTAGCAATCTACACACAACACCCCATAATGACAAAGGGAAAACTGGTTTTTTAGATTTTTTTGCAAATGTATTCAAAATTTTACAGAAATACCTTATTTACATAAGTATTCAGACCCTTTCCTATGAGACTCAAAATTAAGCTCATGGCATCCTGTTTCCATTGATAATCCTTGAGATGTTTTTACAACTTGATTGGAGTCCACCTGTGGTAAATTCAATTGATTGGACATGATTTGGAAAGGCACACACCTGTCTATATGAGGTCCCACAGCTGACAGTGCATGTCAGAGCAAAAACCAAGCCATGAGGTCGAAGGAATTGTCCGTAGAGCTCAGAGACAGGATTGTGTCGGGAATTGTCCATAGAGATTAGAGACAGGATTGTGTCGAGGCACAGATCTGGGGTAGGGTACCAAAACATTTCTGCAGCGTTGAAGGTCCACCAGGAACACAGTGGCCTCCCTCATTCTTAAATGGAAGAAGTTTGGAACCACCAAGACTCTTCCTAGAGCTGGCCGCCCGGCCAAACTGAGCAATCGAGGGAGAAGGGCCTTGGTCAGGGAGGTGACCAAGAGTTCTAGAGTTCCTCTGTGGAGATGGCAGAACCTTCCAGAAGGATAACCATCTCTGCAGCACTCCACCAATCAGGCCTTTATGGTAGAGAGGCCAGACGGAAGCCACTCCTCAGTAAAAGGCACATGACAGCCCGCTTGGAGTGACTCTCAGACCATGAGAAACAATATTTTCTGGTCTGATGAAACCAAGATGAAACTCTTTGGCCTGAATGCCAAACGTCACGTCTGGAGGAAACCTGGCACCATCCCTACGGTGAAGCATGGTGGTGGCAGCATCAGGCTGTAGGGATGTTTTTCAGCTGCAGGGACTGGGAGACTAGTCAGGATCGAGGCAAAGATGAACGGAGCAAAGTACAGAGAAATCTTGATGAAAACCAGCTCAGGACCTCAGATTGGGGCGAAGGTTCACCTTCCAACAGGACAACGACCCTACGACAACTCAGGAGTGGCTACAGGACAAGTCTCTGAATGTCCTTGAGTGGCCCAGCCAGAGCCCGGACTTGAAACTGATCGAACATCTCTGGAAATAGCTGTGCAGCGACACTCCCCATCCAAAGAGGATCTACAGAGAAAAATGGGAGAAACTCCCCAAATACAGGTGTGCCAAGCTTGTAGCTTCATACCCAAGAAGACTCGATGCTGTAATCGCTGCCAAAGGTGTGTCAACAAAGTACTGAGTAAAGGGTCTGAATACTAATGTAAATGTGATAGTTTTTTCTATTTTTAATAAAATGTACATTATGGGGCATTGTGTGTAGATTGATGAGGGGAAAAAACAACTTAATCAATTTTAGAATAAGGCTGTAACGTAACAAAATGTGGAAAAAGTCAAGGGGTCTGAATACTTTCCGTAGGCACTACATGAACAAAAGTATGTGGAAAACATCTCATTCCAAAATCATGGGCATTAATATGGAGTTGGTCCCCCCTTTGCTGCTATAACAGCCTCCACTCTTCTGGGAAGGCTTTCCACTAGATGTTGGAACATTGCTGCAGGGACTTGCTTCCATTCAGCCACAAGAGCATTAGTCAGGTCAGGCACTGATGTTGGCCGATTAGGCCTGGGTCGCAGTCGGCGTTCCAATTCATCCCAATGGTGTTCGATAGGGTTGAGGTTAGGGCTCTGTGCAGTCAAGTTCTTCGACACCGATCTCGACAAACCATTTCTGTATGGACCTCGCTTTGTGCACGGGGGCATTGTCATGCTGAAACAGGAAAGGGCCTTCCCCACACTGTTGCTACAAAGTTGGAACCACAGAATCGTCTAGAATGTCATTGTATGGTGTAGCGTTAAGATTTCCCTTCACTGAAACTAAGGGGCCCGAACCATGAAAAACAGCCCCATACCATTATTCCTCCTCCACCAAACTGTACAGTTGGCACTGGGGCAGGTAGTGTTCTAATGGCATCCGCCAAACCCAGATTCATCCGTCGGGACTGCCAGATGGTGAACCGTGATTCAAGGCTCTGTGCAGGATTTCGCCACACTCCTTCCCCATGAAAAAAGAGCCTGTAGAAACAGAGAGGATGCACGCTTTGGCAGGTTCATGTTCATACTACACAAAACCAGGGAAGTCAACAGGGTCCTCTAAGAAGAATTCCTGCAGGTGTTGCTTTTGCCTGCGATCCAGCTCTTCTGCCGTAGGGTAGCAGGGCTCTAGGTCAACAACATGCACCGTCCTGACATCTTCCCCCGTGTTCTCCAAAGAGACCAAGTAGTTCACCGGGCCCTGCTGCACCACATACAAAGGACCTTTCCATCTCGAAGCTAGCTTTGCAGTGAACTGCTTGGACGCATTTGACAGATTATGAGAACGGACCCAGACACGAGACTAGGGTGAGAAACACATGTCTCTTCTATGTTTGTCATAGTTTCTGAGCTGTCGTTGTTTGGCTTTGATTCTGCTAGCCTCCACTCTGGCTAGCAAGGTATGGTGGTGGTGGACTGCATCAAATGCTGGGCAGTCAAGTGAAACGAGGGGAATTTGGAAGGTTCTCTCCATCTGACCTTTTAGTGTCTTCCCAGGTGGAGTTTGGTGGGAGTGACCCCAGAAGTCTCCTGGACCGCAGAGTTCAGTACAAAGCGATACTCAGGAAGATGTTGATCCCCCACAAAGTAATCATCCCCTTCAGGGTGCGATTTACCCTCTCGCCAGGTTGGTCTGAGGATGGTAGGCAGTGGTCAGCTTGGCAACTACACCCCAGTAGGTACAGAGCTCTTTGTAGATTCCAGACATGAACTGTGGTCCTCGGTCAGAGAGAATCTGGTCTGGAATCACGAATCTGGTAAAGACCTCCATTCGCAAAATTAGATCAATGGCGGATGCAGTGGCTTTGCGGAGTGGAAACAACTCCACCCAGTGTGTGTAGTAGTCCACTACCACCAATAATAATTAATTCCAGGTCCCCCGACTGGGAGGAAAATTCCCAGCATTTCATTGGGATGGTTCACAACGGTCTGCTGCAGTTTCCCGGCAGGTCTGCCAATGTCTGGTTTGTATTTCTGGCAGACTTCACACTGCTGTACAAACATCTTGGTATCAACCCATATGCCTGGCCAGTACACCACCTCCTGTAATCTTCGGTAGGTTAGAGGGGATGAAGACACGGTAATGGGTGCAGTGTGTTCCATCTCCTCTTGGAGTTTTTCGATACACTTTATCCTGAATTATGCAGAATTTCTCACTGAAGCGGCTCTTCGAGTCTTCCTCAGACAGACTCGTGGATCTCCATGATGGCGGCATCATTTCTCTGTGCTCTCCACACACACTCATCATCCAGAGGGAAAGAATCATCCAGACACTTAGCAGTAGTGTAAGTGCTGCACAATGGAGGACAGACGTTGGCGGTCTCTGTAATCCGAGAGAGGGCATCTGGTACAACATTCAGTTTTCCTTTGCGATACTCAATGATGAAGTCAAACCTCTGGAGTCTGATAGACCAGCGAATGAGACAGCTGTTGGTCTTGCCTGATGCCAGAACCCACTGCAGAGCAGCGTGTTCTGTGACAACGTTGAAGACCTTGGCCTCCAAATAGTAGCTCCATTTCTTCAGAGCCCAGACCACAGCGAGGCACACCAGTTCAGTCGTTGACTATTTCCTCTAGGCGGAATTAAGGGTGAGATTTGCATAGGTAAGAATTTATTCTGTTCCAGGTCCTGTTGGTTGAGCAAAGACTGCTCCGAGTCATGTTTGACTTGCATCTATGTACATTATGAAATTATCATTCAGCTTAGGATGTCCAAGCACTGGAGGAGTGATGAGACTGTTTTTGAGTGCTTCAAATTCGCTCTGGCATGCAGGAGTCCATTGGAACTTCACCCCCTTCTTCTTAAGGTGGTTGAGTGGTTCGGCGACCTTTGAAAAGTCAGGCACAAACCTGTGGTACCATCCAGCCATACCCAGGAAGCGCTGAACAACCTTCAGAGATGTGGAAATTGGGAACTCCAGCATATGTGGCTGGATCTGCATGGATACCTTCTGCATTAAACACATGACCAAGGACCTTGAGTTCAGGCAAGCAGAAATGACACTTCTTCAAGATCAGGGTCAAAGCTGCAGCCTTTAGTCTGTCGAAGTCTCATATAGACAGGTGTCGGACTGTATGTCTTGCAGATGATCAGCAACAGAGGAATAGATTATGATGTCATCCAGATACACAAGACAATTTCCCCCCCTCAGATCTCCCAGGACAGTCGCCATCAGCCTTTGGAAGGCTGCTGGAGTGTTCGTCAAACCAAAAGGAATAACTTTGAATGAGTACAAACCAGCAGGGGTTTATTTCCTCCTTTCTGACTGCAGACGCGCTCTTAAAGGGGCAGCGCACAGTGAAGGCTCCGTCCAGGATTTTGCCACAAGTGTATTAAAGTAGTCAAAAGTTTAGTATTTGGTCCCATATTCCTAGCACGCAATGACTATATCAAGCTTGTGACTCTACAAACTTGTTGGATGCATTTGCAGTTTGTTTTGTTTGTTTCGCATTATGTTGTGCCCAATAGAAATGCATGGTAAATAATATATTGTGCCATGTTGGAGTCACATTTTCTGTAAATAAGAATATATGTTTCTGAACACTTCTACATTAATGTGAATGCTACCATGATTACGGATAATCATGAATGAATCTTGAATAATTATGAGTGAGAAAGTTAGAGGCACAAAGCCATGCTAGAATTTTATGGGGGGGGTGTGATTTTTGCAGTGCCTTCAGAAAGTATTCACACCCCTTCACTTTTTCCCAAATTTTCTTGTGTTACAGCCTGAATGGATTTTTTTTTACTGGCCTATATACACAATACCTCATAATATCAAATTGGAATTATGTTTTTCGAAATTTTAACAAATTAATTAAAAATGAAAAGCTGAAATGTCTTGAGTCAATAAGTTTTTTATTTTAGTTTTTTTTATTTCACCTTTATTTAACCAGGTAAGCCAGTTGAGAACAAGTTCTCATTTACAACTGTGACCTGGCCAAGATAAAGCAAAGCAGTCCGATAAAAACAACAACACAGAGTTACATATGGGGTAAAACAAAACATAAGGTAAAAAATATAACAGAAAATATATATACAGTGTGTGCAAATGTAGCAAGTTATGGAGGTAAGGCAATAAATAGGCCATAGTGCAAAATAATTACAATTAGTATTAACACTGGAATGATAGATGTGCAAGAGATGATGTGCAAATAGAGATACTGGGGTGCAAATGAGCAAAATAAATAACAATATGGGGATGAGGTAGTTGAGTGGGCTAATTTCAGAAGGGCTGTGTACAGGTGCAGTGATCGGTAAGGTGCTCTGACAACTGACGCTTAAAGTTAGTGAGGGAGATAAGAGCCTCCAGCTTCAGAGATTTTTGCAGTTCGTTCCAGTCATTGGCAGCAGAGAACTGGAAGGAATGGCGGCCAAAGGAGGTGTTGGCTTTGGGGATGACCAGTGAGATATACCTGCTGGAGCGCATCCTACGGGTGGGTGTTGCTATGGTGACCAATGAGCAAAGATAAGGCGGAGATTTGCCTAGCAGTGATTTATAGATGGCCTGGAGCCAGTGGGTTTGGCGACGAATATGTAGTGAGGACCAGCCAACAAGAGCGTACAGGTCACAGTGGTGGGTAGTATATGGGGCTTTGGTGACAAAACGGATGGCACTGTGATAGACTACATTCAATTTGCTGAGTAGAGTGTTGGAGGCTATTTTGTAAATGATATCGCCGAAGTCAAGGATCGGTAGGATAGTCAGTTTTACGAGGGCATGTTTGGCAGCATGAGTGAAGGAGGCTTTGTTGCGAAATAGGAAGCCGATTCTAGATTTAACTTTGGATTGGAGATGCTTAATGTGAGTCTGGAAGGAGAGTTTACAGTCTAACCAGACACCTAGGTATTTGTAGTTGTCCACATACTCTAGGTCAGACCCGTCGAGAGTAGTGATTGTAGTTGGGTGGGCGGGTGCCAGCAGCGTTTGATTGAAGAGCATGCATTTAGTTTTACTAGTGTTTAAGAGCAGTTGGAGGCTACTGAAGGAGTGTTGTATGGCATTGAAGCTCATTTGGAGGTTTGTTAACACAGTGTCCAATGAATGGCCAGATGTATACAAAATGGTGTTGTCTGCGTAGAGCTGGATCTGAGAGTCACCAGCAGCAAGAGCGACATCATTGATATACACAGAGAAAAGAGTCGGCCCAATAATTGAACCCTGTGGCACCCCCATAGAGACTGCCATAGGTCCAGACAACAGGCCCTCCGATTTGACACATTGAACTCTATCTGATAAGTAGTTGGTGAACCAGGCGAGGCAGTCATTTGAGAAACCAAGGCTATTTAGTCTGCCAATAAGAATGCAGTGGTTGACAGAGTCGAAAGCCTTGGCCAGGTCGATGAAGACGGCTGCACAGTACTGTCTATTATCGATCGCGGTTATAATATTGTTTAGGACCTTGAGCGTGGCTTAGGTGCACCCATGACCAGCTCGGAAACCGGATTGCATAGCGGAGAAGGTATGGTGGGATTCGAAATGGTCGGTGATCTGTTTGTTAACTTGACTTTCAAAAACTTTCGAAAGGCAGGGCAGGATGGATATAGGTCTGTAACAGTTTGGATCTTGAGTGTCACCCCCTTTGAAGAGGGGGATGACCGTGGCAGCTTTCCAATCTTTGGGGATCTCAGACGTTACGAAAGAGAGGTTGAACAGGCTAGTAATAGGGGTTGCGACAATTTCGGCGGCTATTTTTAGAAAGAAAGTGTCCAGATTGTCTAGCTCTTTCAGAACATCAGCTGTCTGAATTTGTGTGAAGGAGAAGTGGGGAGGGCATGGGCAAGTTGCAGTGCTGGTGGCCGGGGTAGTGGTAGCCAGGTGGAAAGCATGGCCAGCCGTAGCAAAATGCTTGTTGAAATTCTCGATTATTATAGATTTATCGGTGGTGATGGTGTTTCCTAGCCTCAGTGCAGTGGGCAGCTGGGAGGAGGTGCTCTTATTCTCCATGGACTTTACAGTGTCCCAAAACTTTTTGGAGTTAGTGCTACAGGATGCAAATTTCTGTTTGAAAAAGCTAGCCTTTGCTTTCCTAACTGCTTGTGTATATTGGTTCCTAACTTCTCTGAAAAGTTGCATATCGCGGGGGCTATTCGATGCTAATGCAGTATGCCACAGGATGTTTTTGTGCTGGTCAAGGGCAGTCAAGTCTGAGGAGAACCAGGGGCTATATCTGTTCTTAGTTCTGAATTTTTTGAATGGGGCATGCTTATTTAAGATTGAGAGGAAAGCACTTTTAAAGAACAACCAGGCATCCTCTACTGACTGAATGAGATCAATATCCATCCAGGATACCTGGGCCAGGTCAATTAGGAAGGCCTGCTAGCTAAAGTGTTTTAGGGAGCGTTTGACAGTGATGAGGGGTTGTCGTTTGACCGCGGACCCGTTACGGACGCAGGCAATAAGGCAGTGATCGCTGAGATCCTGGTTGAAGACAGCGGAGGTGTATTTAGAGGGTAAATTAGTCAGGATGATATCTATGAGGGTGCCCATGTTTACGGATTTAGGGTTGTACCTGGTAGGTTCCTTGATAATTTGTGTGAGATTGAGGGCATCTAGTTTGGATTGTAGGATGGCCGGGGTGTTAAGCATATCCCAGTTTAGGTCACCAAGCAGTACGAACTCTGAGGATTGATGGGGGCAATCAATTCACATATGGTGTCCAGTGCACAGCTGGGGGCTGAGGGGGGTCTGTAGCAAGCGGCAGTGAGAGACTTATTTCTGGAAAGGTGGATTTTTAGAAGTAGGAGCTCAAACTGTTTGTGCACAGACCTGGATAGTATGATAGAGCTCTGCAGGCTCTCTCTACAGTAGATTGCAACTCCACCCCCTTTGGCAGTTCTATCTAGACGGAAAATGTTGTAGTTGGGGATGGACATTTCTGAATTTTTGGTGGCCTTCCTAAGCCAGGATTCAGACACTGCTAGAACATCAGGGTTGGTGGAGTGTGCTAACGCAGTGAATAACTCAAACTTAGGAAGGAGGCTTCTGTTGTTAACGTGCAGAAAACCAAGGCTTTTACGGTTACAGAAGTCAACAAATGATAACTCCTGGGGAGTAGGAGTGATACTGGGGGCTGCAGGGCCTGGGTTAGCCTCTACATCACCAGAGGAACAGAGGAGGACTAGAATAAGGATATGGCTAAAGGCTTTAAGAACTGGTCTTCTAGAATGTTGGGTACAGAGAATAAAGGGGGCAGATTTCTGGGCATTGTAGAATAGATTCAGGGCATTATGTACAGACAAGGATATGGAAGGATATGAGTACAGTGGAGGTAAACCTAAGCGTTGGGTAACAATGAAAGAGATAGCATCACTGGAGGCACCGATTGAGCCGGTCTCTGCGTGTATGGGGGGGGTGGAACAAAGGAGCTATTTGAGGCAGTTTGAGAATGACTTGGGGTTCTATATTGAAATTGTATAATAAGAACTAACTGGAACAGCAATAGGCAATAGGCAAGGCATATTGACATGGGAGAGAGGAATAAAGCAATCACAGGTGTTATTAGAGAGAGCTAAGACAACAACTGGTAATGGCGCTGAAAGTTTGGGCTGAGGCTAAACAGATAAACAGGACAGGGTACCGTGTAAAGGAACAGTCCAGCAGGCATCAGCTGTGCAGCTGAGTGATCATAAGGTCCAGTGAACAGCAATATGTGAGTCCGAGAGCAGTTTGAATTGGTGCTAAAGCACAGCGAGCAGGAAGCACGGCTGTTGTTTGCGTGTGCTAGTGGGCTGGGGCTAGCAGATGGATCTTCGTGGTCGTTGCAACGGGAAGCCTGTTGAAACCACAGACGATTACGTCGGCAGACCAGTCGTGATGGATCGGCTGGGCTCTGTGTCGACTCTAGGAGGTCCCGTCCGGTTGACAGAGAGGTAGATAGCCGGAAGATGTGCCTGACTCGAGGCTAGCTCCAGGCTGATTAGCCAACAACAACATTCATTTGGTTGCAGCTAACTAGTTGCGATGATCAGGTGTTAAAGGTCCAGTGATTTAGTGATTCCGGCAGAAAATCCAATATGTTCTGGGTCGATAATGCGCTGTGCAGACAGTGCAGACTGGCCGATAATAGTCCAGGATAGAGTCCAGGCTGGTAGGTAGTGCAGGCCACGGACAATGGTGAAAAACCGCTAACGGTGGCTAATAGCAAGTAGGTAGTTAGCTGGCTACTCCCGTCCAGTAGACAAAGAGGTAGATAGCCGGGATATGGGCCTGGCTCAAGGCTAACTGGTGCTTGCTTCGGGGGCAGTGGTGATTAGCCTACAGCAACATCCATTCAGTTGCGGCTAGCTAGTTGCGATCCGGTGTTAGGGTCCAGTGATTCAGTTATTCCAGCAGAAAATCCTATGTTCTTGGTGAAAACCGCTAACGGTGGCTAATAGCAAGTAGCTAGTTAGCTAGTTTCAACTGGAGATTCTAGATAAAGGTGATTAAATAATAGAATCCATTCCACATTGAGTGAGGCGGGTTGCAGGAAAGTATATTTAGTAGAAGGATGAAAAGTGTGATAGGGAAATATGTCCGAAAAATACAAAAAAATACAAACAGGCTATTTACACGGACACACAACAAAGAACACGACCGCACTGCTACGCCATCTTGGATCTATGTGTATTCAATCCTTTTGTTATGGCAAGGCTAAATAAGTTCAGGAGTAAACATTTGCATAACAAGTCACATAATAAGTTTCATGGATTCACTCTGTTTGCAATAATAGTGTTAAACATGATTTTTGAATTACCTTATCGCTGTACCTCACAAATACAATTATCAGTAGGGTCCCTCAGTAGAGCAGTGAATTTCAAATACAGATTCAACCACAAAGACCAGTGAGATTTTCCAATGCGTCGCAAAGACTGGCACCTATTGGTAGATAAAATAAAATAAAAAAGACACTGAATATCCCTTTGAGCATGGTGAAGTTATCAATTATACTTTGGATGGTGTATCAATACACCCAGTCACTACAAAGATACAGGCGTCCTTCCTAACTCAGTTGCTGGAGAGGAAGGAAACCTCTCATGGATTTCACCATGAAGCCAATGGTGACTTCAAAAACAGTTAGAGTTTAATGGCTGTGATAGGAGAAAACTGAGGACGGATCAACAACATTGTAGTTACTCCACAATACTAACCTAATTGACAGAGTGAAAAGAAGGAAGCCTGTACAGAATAAAAATATTCCAAAACATGCATCCTGTTTACAACAAGCCACTAAAGTAACACTGCAAAATATGTGTCAAAACAATTAACTTTGTCCTGAATAAAAAGTGTTATGTTTGGGGCAAATCCAATTCAACACATTACTGAGTACCATTCTCCATATTTTCAAGCATAGTGGTGGCTGCATCATGTATGCTTTTATTCATTAAGTACTTGGGCGTTTTTCAAGATAAAAAAGAAACAGAATGGAGCTAAGCACAGGCAAAATCCAGTCTGCTTTCCACCAAACAATGGGAGATTCATTCACCTTTCAGCAGGACAATAACCTAAAATACAAGGCCAAATCTGCACCGGAGTTGCTTACCAAGAATGTGAAGGTTCCTGAGTGGCAGAGTTACTCTTTTGACTTCAATCTACATGGAAAATATATGGCAAGACCTGAAAATGGTTTTCTAGCAATGATCAACAAACAGTTTGACAGAGTTTGACAATTTTAGAAAAGAGTAATGGGCAAATGTTGCACAGTCCAAGTGTGGAAAGCTCTTAGAGTCTTACCCAGAAAGACTCACAGCTGTAATCAATGGCAAAGTTGCTTTTACATTTACATTTTAGTCATTTAGCAGACGCTCTTATCCAGAGCGACTTACAGTTAGTGAATACATATTTTTTATTTTATACTGGCCCCCCGTGGTATTGGCTCAGGGGTGTGAATACTTACTTAAATGAGGTAGCACATTTACTGAAAATGAAATACTTTGTCATTTTGTGGTATTGTGTATAGATGGATGAACAATTTTTATTTAATCCATTTTGAATTCAGGCTGTAACACAACAAGATTTGGAATATGTCAAGGGGTATGAATACTTTCTGAAGTCATTGTATGCCTCTGTAACTTTCTCAGTCATCATTATGCACGATTCATTCGGGATTATCCGTAATCATCGTAGCATCCATATTAATGTGGAAGTGTTCAGAAGAAACATTCTATTCTTATTTCCAATAAAAGTGACTCCAAAATTACACAACACATTATTTACCATTCATTTCTATTGGGAACAACAATCTGAAACATAACCAAAATGAACTGGAAATGCATCCAACAAGTTTGTAGAGTCACAAGCTTGCGTTCTAAGAATATATACAATTGGTAAGCAACTCCGGTGCAGATTTGGCCTTGTATTTTAGGTTATTACAGTCTTGTCCCATCGCTGCAACTCCCGAACAGACTCGGGATAGGCGAAGGTCGAGAGCCATGCGTCCTCCGAAACACGACCCTGCCAAGCCGCACTGCTTCTTGACACACTGCTCGCTTAACCCGGAAGCCAGCCGCACCAGTGTCGGAGGAAACACTGTACAACTGGCAACCGTGTCAGCATGCATGTGCCTGGCCCGCCACAGGAGTCGCTAGAGCGCGATGGGACAAGGACATCCCGGCCGGCCAAACCCTCCCCTAACCCGGACAACGCTGGGCCAATTGTGCGCCGCCTCATGGGTCTCCCGGTCGCGGCCGGCTGCAGTGCCTTAGACTGCTGCGCCACTCGGGAGGCACTCAAAAACTAAACTTTTGACTACACACAAGTGAATTGGTCCAAATACTTATGACACCTTCAAATGGGGGGACCATACACATAAAGTGCTTTCATTTCTAAACAGTGAAACAGATGAAAATACCCTCAAATAAAAGGTGACATTCTGTACTGTATTTTTGTATCTGACAGCTCATTCAATGAGTACATAGTAGACTGTGTAAACCTGTGTGAAGCTAGCCACAATAAGGATTAGCAACAATATTGGAATTTGCAGTTCAAAATAAAATCAAAATGTATTGGTCGCGTACACATATTTTGCATTTGCTACTGCGGGTGTAGCGAAATTCTATGTTCCTAGCTCCAACAGTGCAGTAATTCCGAACAAAAAAAAATATTACACACAAAAAATATAGAAATATTAGGACGAGCAATGTCAAAGTCTGGAATATAAATATATGATGGTTTGTATAGACATTATGGACAGTATATGAATAGAAAAGGTGTGTACAGCAGTAGTTATATAGGATGAGCCTTGACTAGAATACAGTATATATACAGTGCATTCGGAAAGTATTCAGACCCCTTGACTTTTTCCACATTTTGTTAGGTTACAGGCTAATTCTGTAATTCTATAAATATTTTTTTTCCCTCATCAATCGACACACAATACCCCATAATGACAAAGCAAAACTGGTTTTTAGACATTTTTGCTAATTAAAAAAAGTAATAAAAATAGAAATATCACATTTACATAAGTATTCAGACCCTTTATTCTGTACTTTTTTGAAGCACCTTTGGCAGCAATTACAGCCTTGAGTTTTCTTGGGTATGACGCTACAAGCTTGACACACCTTTATTTGGGGAGTTTCTCCAATTCTTCTCTGCAGATCCTCTCAAGCTCTGTCAGGTTGGATGGGGAGCGTTGCTGCACAGCTATTTTCAGGTCTCTTCAGAGATCTTCGATCGGGTTCAAGTCTGGGCTCTGGCTGGGCCACTCAAGGATATTCAGAGACTTGTCCCGAAGCCACGCCTGCGTTGTATTGAATGTGTGCTTAGGGTCGTTGTCCTGTTGGAAGGTGAATCTTCGCCCCAGTCTGAGGTCCTGAGCACTCTGGAGCAGGTTTTCACCAAGGATCTCCCTGTACTTTGCTCCGTTCATTTTTGCCTTGATCCTGACTTGTCTCCCTGCCGCTGAAAAACATCCCCACAGCATGATGCTGCCACCACCATCCTTCGCCATACGAATGGTGCCAGGTTTCCTCCAGAAGTGACGCTTGGCATTCAGGCCAAAGAGTTCAATCTTGGTTTTATCAGACCAAATAATCTTGTTTCTCATGGTCTGAGAGTCTTTAGGTGCTTTTGGCAAACTCCAAGCAGGCTGTCATGTGCCTTTTACTGAGGAGTGGCTTCCGTCTGGCCACTCTACCATAAAGGCCTGATTGGTGGAGTGCTGCAGAGATGGTTGTGTTTCTGGAAGGTTCTCCCATCTCCACAGAGGAATTCTAGAGCTCTGTCAGAGTGACCATCGGGTTCTTGGTCCCATCCCTGACCAAGGCCATTCTCCCCCGACTGCTCAGTTTGGCCGGGCGGCCAGTTCTAGGTAGTCTTGGTGGTTCCAAACTTCTTCCATTTAAGAATGAGGGAGGCCACTGTGTTTTTGGGGACCTTCAATGCTGCAGAAATTATTTGGTACCCTTCCCCAGATCTGTTCCTCGACACAATCCTGTCTTGGAGCTCTACGGACAATTCCTTCGACCTCATGGCTTGGTTTTTGCTCTGACATGCACTGTCAACTGTGGGACCTTATATAGACAGGTGGGTGCCTTTTCAAATCATGTCCAATCAATTGAATTTACCACAGGTGGACTCCAATCAAGTTGTAGAAACATCTCAAGGATGGTCAATGGAAACAGAATGCACCTGAGCTCAATTTCGAGCCTAATAGCAAAGGGTCTGAATACTTATGTAAATAAGGTATCTGTTTTTTATTTTTAAAACATTTGCAAAACTTTCTAAAAACATGTTTTTGCTTCATCATTATGGGGTATTGTGTGTAGATTGCTGAGGATTTTTATTTATTTAATCCACTTTAGAATGGATTACGCTTGAGAGTACCTGTAATTCCGCCAGCTAGCTGCCTACAATAATTACATACAATAATGCCTACCATTCAGCTGTTTTTCTAACCGCATTGTCTGAAGCATTAACGTTAGGTAGTAAGTAGCTACTGTGCTCGAAATGTAGCTAGCTTGTTGCTACCTGGATAGCTACTAAACAATAGCTGGAACGACCTAGCGAACAGACGCGAACTGGCTGAATCGATTCAGTGGCTAGCTTTGCACTTAGCTAGCTAACAGTAGCTGCTAGGGGTAAGTTATAACCTACATTTGTGTTTTGTTTTTACATACTGGTAGCCAGAGTCGTTCAAGGGAATTCGGGACATGGGTGACGAGTTAACGTTAGCTTGGCTCTCGCTATGTGTTCGTGCCGTGGGAGGACGGGTTTCTTCGTTGGCAGAAAGCAATGGCTAGCTAGTATGCTAACTATTCTAGCTAACTAACTGGCTGAATAAGTTGACGACGGACTCGCTCAAACTGTCGGGACTAACCCACAACGTTAGACACGGACACTAATGATCTGCTTGGCGTGTTGACACACTGGTGGTTTGATGTGGCCGAGTATTGGTGCTAAACCGTTTTGTTGGAGCCCGGCATGCTAGTTGGCTGTGGCGTCATATGACTAGGTGCCCTGGATAGTTTTCACGGAAGAATACTGTACCAAGTTAGCTAGCTGAATAAACTAAGTTAGTCTATTCCTAGAAAACATTGAACCGCTGTAGTTTACAAAAATTATAGTTTCTGAGGTGGAAGTTGGGAGAGTTATATTTGGGTGTTTCAGTGAAACGTAAGTGAGGGAGGCCCCGCTCTCTCGCTTTCCTAGATGTTTAGTTCATTTCATTCCGATCTCCTATGCATTATTGTAGCCATTTTCTGTAGCCTGTCAACTATGCCTCTGTCTATCCCTGTTCTCTCCTCTCCGCACAGGCTATACAAACGCCTCACACCGCGTGGCTTCTGCCTTTCTAACCTGGTGGTCCCTGCACGCACGACCCACGTGGAGTTCCAGGTCTCCGGCAGCCTCTGGAACTGCCGTTCTGCTGCCAACAAGGCAGAGTTCATCTCAGCCTATGCTACCCTCCAGTCCCTCGACTTCTTGGCACTGACGGAAACATGGATTACCACTGAAAACACTGCTACTCCTACTGCTCTCTCCTCGTCTGACCATGTGTTCTCGCATACCCTGAGAGCATCTGGTCAGCGGGGTGGTGGCACAGGAATCCTCATCTCTCCCAAGTGGACATTCTCTCTTTTTCCCCTGACCCATCTGTCTATCTCCTCATTTGAATTCCATGCTGTCACAGTCACTAGCCCATTCAAGCTTAACATCCTTGTCATCTATTGCCCTCCAGGTTCCCTTGGAGAGTTCATCAATGAGCTTGACGCCTTGATAAGTTCCTTTCCTGAGGATGGCTCACCCCTCACAGTTCTGGGTGACTTCAACCTCCCTACGTCTACCTTTGACTCTCTGCCTCCTTCTTTCCACTCCTCTCCTCTTTTGACCTCACCCTCTCACCGTCCCCCCCTACTCACAAGGCAGGCAATACGCTTGACCTCATCTTTACTAGATGCTGTTCTTCTACTAATCTCACTGCAACTCCCCTCCATGTCTCCGACCACTACTTTGTATCCTTTTCTCTCTCGCTCTCCTCCAACACTACTCACTCTGCCCCTACTCAGATGGTAATGCGCCGTCGCAACCTTCGCTCTCTCTCTCCCGCTACTCTCTCCTCTTCCATCCTATCATCTCTTCCCTCTGCTCAATCCTTCTCCCTCCAATCTCCTGATTCTGCCTCCTCAACCCTCCTCTCCTCCCTTTCTGCATCCTTTGACACTTTATGTCCCCTATCCTCCCAGCCGGCTCGGTCCTCCCCTCCTGCTCCGTGGCTTGACGATTCATTGCGAGCTCACAGAACAGGGCTCCGGGCAGCCGAGCGGAAATGGAGGAAAACTAGACTCCCTGCGGACCTGGCATCTTTTCACTCCCTCCTCTCTACATTTTCTTCATCTGTTTCTGCTGCTAAAGCCACTTTCTACCACTCTAAATTCCAAGCATCTGCCTCTAACCATAGGAAGCTCTTTGCCACCTTCTCTTCCCTGCTGAATCCTCCTCCCCCTCCCCCCTCCTCCCTCTCTGTGGATGACTTTGTCAACCATTTTGAAAAGAAGGTTGACGACATCCAATCCTCGTTTGTTAAGTCAAATGACACTGCTGGTCCTGCTCACACTGCCCTACCCTATGCTTTGACTTCTTTCTCCCCTCTCTCTCCAGATGAAATCTTGCGACTTGTGACGGCCGGCCGCCCAACAACCTGCCCGCTTGACCCTATCCCCTCCTCGCTTCTCCAGACCATCTCCGGTGACCTTCTCCCTTACCTCACCTCGCTCATCAACTCATCCTTGACCGCTGGCTATGTCACTTCCGTCTTCAAGAGAGCGAGAGTTGCACCCCTTCTCAAAAAACCAACACTCGATCCCTCCGATGTCAACAACTACAGACCAGTATCCCTTCTTTATTTTCTCTCCAAAACTCTTGAGTGTGCCGTCTTTAGCCAACTCTCTTGCTATCTCTCTCAGAATGACCTTCTTGATCCAAACCAGTCAGGTTTCAAGACTGGTCATTCAACTGAGACTGCTCTTCTCTGTGTCACGGAGGCACTGCTAAAGATAACTCTCTCTCTCCTCTGCTCTTGTCCTTCTAGACCTGTCTGCTGCCTTTGATACTGTGAACCATCAGATCCTCCTCTCCACCCTCTCCGAGTTGGGCATCTCCGGCGCGGCTCACTCTTGGATTGCGTCCTACCTGACCGGTCGCTCCTACCAAGTGGCGTGGTGAGAATCTGTCTCCGCACCACGTGCTCTCACCACTGGTGTCACCCAGGGCTCAGTTCTAGGCCCTCTCCTATTCTCGCTATACACCAAGTCACTTGGCTCTGTCATATCCTCACATGGCCTCTCCTATCATTGCTACGCAGACGACACACAACTAATCTTCTCCTTTCCCCCTTCTGATAACCAGGTGGCGAATCGCATCTCTGCATGTCTGGCAGACATATCAGTATGGATGACGGATCACCACCTCAAGCTGAACCTTGGCAAGACGGAGCTGCTCTTCCTCCCGGGAAGGACTGCCTGTTCCATGATCTCGCCATCACGGTTGACAACTCCGTTGTGTCCTTCTCCCAGAGTGCGAAGAGCCTTGGCGTGACCCTGGACAACACCCTGTCGTTCTCCGCTAACATCAAGGCGGTGACCCGATCCTGTAGGTTCATGCTCTACAACATTCGGAGAGTACGACCCTGCCTTACACAGGAAGCGGCACAGGTCCTAATCCAGGCACTTGTCATCTCCCGTCTGGATTACTGCAACTCGCTGTTGGTTGGGCTCCCTGCCTGTGCCATTAAACCCCTACAACTCATCCAGAATGCTGCAGCCCATCTGGTGTTCAACCTTCCCAAGTTCTCTCACGTCACCCCGCTCCTCCGCACACTCCACTGGCTTCCAGTTGAAGCTTGCATCTGCTACAAGACCATGGTGCTTGCCTACGGAGCTGTGAGGGGAACGGCACCTCCATACCTTAAGGATCAGTCCCTACACCCAAACGAGGGCATTGCGTTCATCCACCTCTGGCCTGCTGGCCCCCCTACCTCTTGGGAAGCACAGTTTCCGCTCAACCCAGTCAAAACTGTTCGCTGCTCTGGCACCCCAATGGTGGAACAAGCTCCCTCACGACGCCAGGACAGCGGAGTCACTCACCACCTTCCGAAGACACTTGAAACCCCACCTCTTTAAGGAATACCTGGGATAGGATAAAGTAATCCTTCTACTCCCCCCTTACCCCACCCCAAAGAAAGAAAAAAAACATATTGTAAAGTGGTTATCCCACTGGCTATAAGGTGAATGCACCAATTTGTAAGTCGCTCTGGATAAGAGCGTCTGCTAAATGACGTAAATTTAAATGTAAATAAGGCTGTAACGTAACAAAATGTGGAAAAGGTCAAGGGGTCTAAATACTTTCCGAAGGCACTGTATATGAAGTGGGTAAAACAGTATGTAAACATTATTAAAGTGACCAGTGTTCAATTAATATGTACATAGGGTAGCAATCTCTAAGGTGCAGGGTTGAGTACTGGGTGGTAGCCGGCTAGTGACAGTGACTAAAGTTCAATGCAGGGTACTGGAAGGAGGCTGGCTAGTGATGGCTATTTAACAGTCTGATGGCCTTGATATAAGCTGTTTTTCAGTCTCTCGTGTCAGCTTAATGCACCTGTACTGTCTCTGCCTTCTAGATGGTAGCGGAGTGAATGGGCCGTGAACCAAGTGGCTGAGGTCCTTGATGATCTTCTTGGCCTTCCTGTGACACTGGGTTCTGTAGATGTCCTGGGAGGGCAGGCGGTGTATCCCCAGTGGTGCGTTGGGCTGATCGCACCACCCTCTGGAGAGCCCTGTGGTTGCGTACGGTGCAGTTGCCATACCAGGTGGTGATACAGCCTGACAGGATGCTCTCAATGGTGCATCTGTAGAAGTTTGTGAGAGTCTTTACGGGCCAAGCCTCCTGAGGTTGAAGAGGCGCTGTTGCACCTTCTTCACCACACGGTCTGTGCGGATGGACCATTTCAGGTTGTCAGTGATGTGCACCCCGAGGAACTCGAAGCTTTTCAACCTCTCTACTGCAGCCCTGTCAATGTGGATGGGGGCGTGCTCCCTCTGCTGTCTCCTGACGTCCACGATCAGCTTCTTCATTTTGTTGACGCTGAGGGAGTAGGCTGTCTCGTCATTGTTGGTAATCAGGCCTACCACTGTTGTGTCGTCTGCAAACTTGATGATTGAGTTGGAGACGTGCGTGGCCACGTAGTCATGGGTGAACAGGGAGTACAGGAGGGGGCTGATCACATACCCTTGTGGGGACCCCGTGTTGAGGATTAGCATAGCGGAGGTGTTGTTGCCTACCTTCACCACCTGGGATCGGCCCATCAGGAAGTCCAGGACCCAGTTGCACAGGGTGGGGTTCAGACCCAGGGCCCCAAGCTTAGTGATGAGCTTGGAGGGCACTATGGTGTTGAAGGCTGAGCTGTAGTCGATGAACATCATTCATCCTACATCCTGATATTACCAAGTTCTGACCACTAGATGGTGCTGTTGTTGTTTTGTTGTGTTTTTTTATCCCTCCCCAACCCCCCCATATTGAAGGGATAGTTCACCCAAATTCCAAAATGGCATATTGGTTTCCTTACCATGTAAGCAGTTTATGGACAAGGTATGACAGCAACCCATTTTGTTTACCTGGCCACTGTTTCAAACGCTAACTTTGCAAGTCAATGGTACCAATATTAGCATTTCCGGGCTTCATATCTAATTCTATAACTAACACAATCAATTGTTAAATACTTCAGGATGATTTGGACATGAAGCATGAAAATGCTAATATACTGTAGGTACCATTGATTTGAGCCACAAATGCTAAATAGTTAGCATTTGAAACAGTGGACAACAAAATCAACTGTCATACCTTGTCCATAGACAGCTTACAGGGTAAGGAAACAAATGTTATTTTGTAATTTGGGAGTTAAATAATAAGGTATAACTAATCTGAAACAGTAGTGGTCATATAATTTGCGCACAGAAGCAAGCACCAACAAGCTTCGCATGTGCATTGAACGTGGGAAATGCACTTTACAAATTAATTATTATACCAATGCAATTATGCAGTCTAATACATCCACAGTGGGATTTGAATTGTTTTTGAACTGTTCTGTTTATTGTCAAATGTATTTATTATTATTTTGTATTTTATTAATAAGTTTAGTAACTTATTCATTAGTAAGCTTAGTAGACTTAGGCCTACATAAAGTTATGCATGCATCTGGTCTAGTCCTCATCTTTTGCATTATTAACCTACAGTGGGCGACTGTACATTACTGTAAACAAGGACAATAACAAGAGACTCACCTCTTTGAAAGGCATAAACGCTATCTTTATGTTGACAGGTCAGGACTACTACTGTCCAGCTGAACACCTGCTCGCTTGACATGTTGACGTATTTATGACCACACTATTTCTTCCAATTCCGCCACGAAAGTAGGCTACTGTCTTCATACACGGAACATTTAGCCTAATTTTACCAATATAACTAAAAAGACATTGGCGGAAAGTAACAAGAAGCGAACATTGCCTCTATGCAAACAAGGCTAAAATCCTTCAACAAAGGCAATAGCCAAAGCGACTATGCTGTGCTGCGCTATTCTTGCAACATTGTAGCTCGCGAATCAGTGGAGACGGCTAGATCAACCCTTTGCTCGCCCAGTTCCTTGTGTACAGAGTTTGATACGCTTCATTGTACCACCGTTACTAAACCCAGATGCGCAACGCGAAACTTCCGGGAACGCATGGAAACTGTCAAGGTAGCGTCAGTAGTCTTCTTCTTCGATGGGATTTAACGGCGGTTGGCATCCAATGTTAAAGGTACACTACCGCCACCAGCTAGACGGGGTATTTTGGTATTTTGTATTTTTTTAGGATCCCCATTAGCTGTTGCAAAAGCAGCAGCTACTCCTCCTGGGGTCCACACAAAACATAAAACATGATATAATACAGAACATTAATAGACAAGACAGCTCAAGGACAGAACTACATCAATTTTTAAAATCAATATTACATTTACATAAGTATTCAGACCCTTTACTCAGTACTTTGTTGAAGCACCTTTGGCAGCGATTACAGCCTCAAGTCTTCTTTGGTATGATGCTACAGGCTTGACACACCTGTATTTGGGGAGTTTCTCCCATTCTTCTTTGTAAATCCTCTCAAGCTCTGTCAGGTTGGATAAGGAGCGTCGATGCACACAGTTATTTTCAGGTCTCTCCAGAGATGTTCGATCGGGTTCAAATCCGGGCTCTGGCTGGGCTACTCAAGGACATTCAGAGACTTGTCCCGAAGCCAATCCTGCGTTGTCTTGGCTGTGTGCTTAGGGTCATTGTCCTGTTGGAAGGTGAACCTTCGCCCCAGTCTGAGGTCCTGAGTACTCTGGAGCAGGTTTTCATCAAGGATCTCTCTGACACAGAAAAACATCCCCACAGCATGCTGCCACCACCATGCTTCACCGTAGGGATAGTGTCAGGTTTCCTCAAGACGTGACGCTTGGCAGTTCAATCTTGGCTTTATCAGACCAGATAATCTTGTTTTATGGTCTGAGGGTCCTTTAGGTGCCTTTTGGCAAACTCCAAGCAGGCTGTCATGTGCCTTTTACTGAGGAGTGGCTTCCGTCTGGCCACTCTACCATAAAGGCCTGATTGGTGGAGTGCTGCAGAGATGGTTGTGTTTCTGGAAGGTTTTCCCATCTCCACAGAGGAACTCTGGAGCTCTGTCAGAGTGACCATCGGGTTCTTGGTCACCTCTCTGACCAAGGCCCTTCTCCCCCGATTGCTCAGTTTGGCTGGGCGGCCAGCTCTAGGAAGAGTCTTGGTGGTTCCAAACTTCTTCCATTTAAGAATGAGGGAGGCCACTGTGTTCTTAGGGACCTTCAATGCTGCAGAAATGTTTTGGTACCCTTCCCCAGATCTGTGCCTTGACACAATCCTGTCTCGGAGCTCTACGGACAATTCCTTCGACCTCATGGCTTGGTTTTTGCTCTGACATGCACTGTCAACTGTGGAACCTTATATAGACAGGTGGGTGCCTTTTCAAATCATGTCCAATCAATTGAATTTACCCCAGGTGGACTCCAATCCAATTGCAGAAACATCTCAAGGATGATTAATGGAAACGGGATGTACCTGAGCTAAATTTCGAGTCTCATAGCAAAGGGTCTGAATACTTAGGTAAATACGTTTTTGTTTTGTTTTTCATTTTACATAAATTTGCCAAGATTTCTAAAAACCTGTTTTTGCTTTTTCATTATTTTTCAGGCCACTTTACGGAAAGTGGCCAGAAAAAAGACATTGCTTAAAAAATGAAATAAGCAAACACGTTTGGTGTTCGCCAAAAGCCATGTGGGAGACTCCCCAAAGGATGGAAGAAGGTACTCTAGTCAGATTATACTAAAATTGAGCTTTTTGGCCATCAAGGAAAACGCTATGTCTGGCGCAAACCCAACACCTCTCATCACTCCAAGAACACCATCAACACAGTGAAGCATGGTGGTGGCAGCATCATGCTGTGGGGATGTTTTTCGTTGGCAGGGACTGGGAAACTGGTCAGAATTGAAGGAATGATGGATGGCGCTAAATACAGGGAAATTCTTGAGGGAAACCTGTTTCAGTCTTCCAGAGATTTGAGACTGGGACGGAGGTTAACCTTCCAGCAGGATAATGACCCTAAGCATACTGCTAAAGCAACACTTGAGTGGTTTAAGAGGAAACATTTAAATGTCTTGGAATGGCCTAGTGAATGCCCAGACCTCAATCCAATTGAGAGTCTGTGGTATGACTTAAAGAGTGCTGTACACCAGCGGAACCCATCCAACTTGAAGGAGCTGGAGCAGTTTTGCCTTGAAGAATGGGCAAAACTCCCAGTGGCTAGATGTGCCAAGCTTATAGAGACATACCCCAAGAGACTTGCAGCTGTAATTGATGCAAAAGGTGGCTCTACAAAGTATTGACATTTGGGGGGGGTGAGTAGTTATGCACGCTGATTATACATACATTTCTTGTTTGTTTCACCCCAAAAAATATTTTGCATCTTCAAAGTGGTAGGCATGTTTTGTAAGTCAAATGATACAACCCCCCCCCCAAATTTAATTTTACTTCCAGGTTGTAAGGCAACAAAAT
Source organism: Coregonus clupeaformis (assembly GCF_020615455.1). Lineage (NCBI taxonomy): Eukaryota > Metazoa > Chordata > Actinopteri > Salmoniformes > Salmonidae > Coregonus > Coregonus clupeaformis. Next base: position 19,333,599 of record NC_059210.1, on the reverse strand, counting down.
AGAAAAAATGCCAAGGGGGTGAATACTTTCGCAAGCCGCTGTATATATATTTTAAACTGTTACACAAGACATTGTCTTTTTATGTGACATCAGCTCCAGTCTGCACACACTCATTCCGGGTTGCCTCTGAGAATAACATTGACGTATTCACGTTATTTATGAAGCCGGAAAACAAAACAATGTACGAATGTTCTGTTTTGTGGAGGACTTTCTTTGTGGCTTTCTTGCCATTTTGCAAACGTTAGCTAGCTAGCTCAAAATGTTGTGGGATAATACCCAGAAAAACCTTTCAAAGTCGAATGGCAAGTCTGTGCCACATCCTCTGATTATTCAAGAGTGGGAGGACGATATGAAAAGATGGTCACATATCACCTACGAAGACATCTTCAATTATTTTGTCTTGTCTCTCGGTGTGGATGGGTCAGAGATGAGGAGCTACAAAAGCACAGAGGCGTATCTATACCTCCACAACGGCAAAGTTGGGCGGGTGCTTATTCACTGTCTTGAGGATGACAACCTGGTGTTCCTCAAAACCTACTAGTTAAAATGGAACTGTGTTAACTAGTCACCTGTGAACACCATGTAAACTAGTGTTCTGTACTGTAATTTACTATTCTAACAGTAGTTTTTTGTTGAAGGTGCAGAATGCTGTGCATGGAGGATTGACAGGGGTGTCCTGTACAGATGAGGAACGCCAGTGGAACTCGGGGACACAGCGGAATTTAGCTCCAAAAAGGTTGAGCGAGATCTGTTTAAAACGTCACAAACCAAGTGACGAGTTCTCTGACAGCACCCCGGCCACTTCTCCATCTCTACCTCCAACTCTTGCACACCACTCCCACAACGCACTTAAGAAGTGTTTGGAAGTGGTCAATGTTCCAGTGGAGAGCCTTCTGCACAAGTGCATCAAATCTAAACCAAACAGTCATCAAGATCCAGCAGCAGCCACACAGCTACAGCAGCCTCATGGTGAACATGGCATCAACATGCAGTGTCAGAAATGGTTGTCATTTTATGATGTTTATGTTAAGCTAGATGAGTTTAAATGTGCCAGCTTGGAGGAGGTCACTAAACCACAGAGTGCATACCATGCGTGGTTTGACGCACTCAAACTTCAGATCACTGCTAGCTCAGCAAAGAAGATTCCTGTGTGCACCTCAACAAATCCCGACAACTTTGTGCGGGAGCATCTCTTCCCCAGGTTCCATGGGAACTCAGTAACCACACATGGCAAGGGGAACGAGCAGGTGGCCTACACATGGATGGAGAGCTGTGGGTTTAGTCTGGAGAGTAGAGGCAGAGTAGTGAGTGTCAAGGAGCATGGCTTTCTGCAAGCACAGATGGAGTGTTAAACTCTAAAAAAGGTATAGAAATCAAATATCCTGTTCCGAGTAAGAAGTGTGAGTCGCTGACTGAACTGTTCTCTGGCAAACTTATCGACGTGAAGCTGGTGGATTGGGTTCCTCAGCTGCAACCTAATGGAGACCGTAGGTACTACATGCAGGTGCAAATGGGCATGTTCTGCACAGGTCTAAAGAGATGCAAACTGCTGTCTGGGCTCCATCCGAGCAGGTTGTTATTTATGTGCTTTTTGATGTGAAGTTCTGTGTTGATGTTATCCCTAAACTGAAGGCATTATATTTCACACATACAGTTGAAGTCAGAAGATTACATACACCTTAGCCAAATACATTTAAACTCAGTTTTTCACAATTCCTGACATTTAATCCTAGTAAAAATTCACTGTCTTATGTCAGTTACGATCACCACTTTATTTTAAGAATGTGAAATGTCAGAATAATAGTAGAGGAAATGATTTATTTCAGCTTTTATTTCTTTCATCACATTCCCAGTGGGTCAGACGTTTACATACACTCAATTAATATTTGGTAGCATTGCCTTTAAATTGGTTAACTTGGGTCAAACATTTCGGGTAGCCTTCCACAAGCTTCCCACAATAAATTGGGTGAATTTTAGCCCATTCCTCCTGACAGAACTGGTGTAACTGAGTCAGGTTTGTAGGCCTCCTTGCTCGCACATGCTTTTTCAGTTCTGCCCAAACATTTTCTATAGGATTGAGGTCAGGGCTTTGTGATTGCCACTCCAATACCTTGACTTTGTTGTCCTTAAGCCATTTTGCCACAACTTTGGAAGTATGCTTGGGGTCATTGTCCATTTGGAAGACCCATTTGTGACCAAGCTTTAACTTCCTGACTGATGTCTTGAGATGTTGCTTCAATATATCCACAGTTCTATTTTTGTTTCATCAGACCAGAGGACATTTCTCCAAAAAGTACGATCTTTGTCCCCATGTGCAGTTGCAAACCGTAGTCTGGCTTTTCTATGGCGGTTTTGAAGCAGTGACTTCTTCCTTGCTGAGCGGCCTTTCGGGTTATGTCGATATAGCACTCGTTTTACTGTGGATATAGATACTTTTGTACATGTTTCATCCAGTATCTTCACAAGGTCCTTTGCTGTTGTTCAGGGATTGATTTGCACTTTTCGCACCAAAGTACATTAATCTCTAGGAGACAGAACGGTTGCGTGGTCCCATGGTGTTTATACTTGCGTACTATTGTTTGTACAGATGAACGTGGTACCTTCAGGCGTTTGGAAATTGCTCCCAAGGATGAACCAGACTTGTGGAGGTCTATCATTTCTTTTCTGAGGTCTTTGCTGATTTCTTTTGATTTTTCCATGATGTCAAGCAAAGAGGCACTGAGTTTGAAGGTAGGCCTTGAAATACATCCACATGTACACCTCCAATTGACTCAAATTATGTCAATTAGCCTATCAAAAGCTTCTAAAGCCATGACATCATTTTCTGGAATTTTCCAAGCTGTTTAAAGGCACAGTCAACTTAGTGTATGTAAACTTCTGACCCCACTGGAATTGTGACACAGTGAATTATAAGTGAAATAATCTGTCTGTAAACAATTGTTGGAAAAATTACTTGTGTCATGCACAAAGTAGATGTCCTAACCGACTTGCCAAAACTATAGTTTGTTAACAAGAAATGTGTGGAGTGCTTGAAAAACGATTTTTAATGACTCCAACCTAAGTGTATGTAAACTTCCGACTTCAACTGTATGCTGCCAAGGATAGTATATGAGTTCCAGTCTGGCAGACTAACTCTGTGCTCCAAACATGTTCATCTATGTGGTATCTAGGCTTGGGGAATAATACTTTGTAAATAGTTCTTATATTTTGTGCTTTGTAAAGCTCTCTCTATCAGCGCTACCTTATAAGTATAACTCTTGATTGGTGTTTTTTTTGTCTTGCACAGTTCTCTTCATATGCACATTTACCAGATTATTTGCATAATTCTTCTTGTTGTTTTTTATGTCTTGCCTTGCACAGCTCTCTTCATACATGTTTATCTAATACCTAAGGATAACTCCTTATGATTTATGAATATTTTTATTGTACCTTGTATAGCTCGTTCTTTTCATATGGCACTTCATTAACTTATCTAAGCATATCATAACTCCTCTTGCACTTGGCAAATTGTGGTGTTAATAAAAACTTTTTGACATTTACTTTGAAACTTAACATTTTTAAATGAAGGAAGAGGCGGCATTTCTAAGGGTTTCAAATGTGTTTTCAGTTTGATTCTGGGTTTGGTTTTCAAGGGCACAAATTAAGAAAACAGTGTGGCACTTGATAAACAGTTGTTTTCCCTCTTGGTCTGTTAGAGACATTTTGGTGTTGAAGAAAATGTATTTTAAATAGATTTAAGAAGGCATGATAGCGGCACCTAATGGATGCCTGTAATTATCAGGAACAGGCAAGTTACATTACATTTCAAATGTAGGAACATTAAAATGATTCAGATTAAACAGGAAACTATATACAGTACCAGTCAAAATTTTGGACACACCTACTCATTCAAGGGTTTTTCTTAATTTTACATTGTAGAATAACAGTGAAGACATCAAAACTATGAAATAACACATATGGAATCAAGTAGTAACCAAAAAAGTGAAAAACAAATCAAAATATATTTTATATTTGAGATTCTTCAAATAGCCACCCTTTGCCTTGATGACAGCTTTGCACACTCTTGGCATTCTCTCAACCAGCTTCACCTGGAATGCTTTTCCAACAGTCTTGAACGAGTTCCCACATATGCTGAGCACTTGTTGGCTGCTTTTCCTTCACTCTGCCGTCCGACTCATCCCAAACCATCTCAATTGGGTTGAGGTTGGTGGATTGTGGAGCCCAGGTCATCTGATGCAGCACTCCATCACTCTCCTTCTTGGTAAAATAGCCCTTACACATCCTGGAGGTGTGTTGGGTCATTGTCCTGTTGAAAACAAATGATAGTCCCACTAAGCCCAAACCAGATGGGATGGCGTATCGCTGCAGAATGCTGTGGTAGCCATGCTGGTTAAGTGTGCCTTGAATTCTAAAGAAATCACAGACAGTGTCACCAGCAAAGCACCATAACACCTCCTCCTCCATGCTTTATGGTGGGAAATACACATGCGGAGATCATCCGTTCACCCACACCGCGTCTCACAAAGCCACGGCGGTTGGAACCAAAAATCTCCAATTTGGACTCCAGACCAAAGGACAAATTTCCACCGGTCTAATGTCCATTGCTCGTGTTTCTTGGCCCAAGCAAGACTCTTCTTCTAATTGGTGTTCTTTAGTAGTGGTTTCTTTGCAGCAATTTGACCATGAAGGCCTGATTCACACGGTCTCCTCTGAACAGTTGATGTTGAGATGTATCTGTGAAGCATTTATTTGGGCTGCAATTTCTGAGGCTGGTAACTCTAATGAACTTATCCTCTGCAGCAGATGTAACTCTGGGTCTTCCATTCCTGTGGTGGTCTTCATGAGAGCCAGTTTCATCATAGCGCTTGATGGTTTTTACGACTGCACTTGTTTAACACTTTCAAAGCTCTTGAAATGTTCCGGTTTGAATGACCATGTTTTAAAGTAAAGATGGACTGTCGTTTCTCTTTGCTTATTTGAGCTGTTCTTGCCATAATATGGACTTGGGCTTTTACCAAATAGGGCTATCTTCTGTATACCACCCCTACCTTGTCACAACACAACTGATTGGCTCAAACGCATTAAGAAGGAAAGAAATTCCACAAATTAACTTTTAACAAGGCACACCTGTTAATTTAAATGCATTCCAGGTGACTACCTCATGAAGCTGGTTGAGAGAATGCCAAGCGTGTGCAAAGCTGTCATCAAGGCAAAGGGTGGCTACTTTGAAGAATCTAAAATATAAAATATATTGTGATTTGTTTAACACTTTTTTGGTTACTACATGAATCCATATGTGTTATTTCATAGTTTTGATATCTTCACTATTATTCTACAATGTAGAAAATAGTAAAAATAAAGAAAAACCCTGGAATGAGTAGGTGTGTCCAAACCTTTGACTGGTACTGTATATATATATATATATATATATATATATATATATATATATATATATAGTTTCCTGATCTTTCTTATGTCTCTCAGATATAGGACAGACTTCAGAACAAGCTTCCTTTAGATTTTATTTTTACTATCTGTTGTTCGATGTAGTGAATCTGTTATTCAATGCATTGGTATGGGCTAATAACAGTTAGGCCAAATTCAATGTTTCATAAATATATATATAGATATTTGTTTTGAAACTTCAAGGGGTCTTAAAATTCCAAATCAATTAGCTAAATTATTATTGGTATGACTTTCTTAAAACAATTCCATGTGTTAGCTTAGAATGTATTTGTATTTTTTATAAACATACAAACGACATCAAACAAACATCAACTGCATCACACCTGCCCAGACCCACTAGCACACACACCCCCATCTCCACTTTATGACACATGGACTCAAACTGCACCATTTTGTTTATCTCTGTAGCCCACGCACATAATTTTTTTTGATAAAGCATTTTTTTGCTAGTTACAATCGCTAGTTATGACCTTGTCTCATCGCTGCAACTCCTCAATGGGCTCGGGAGAGACGAAGGTCGAGACATGCGTCCTCCGAAACATGACCCGCCTAGCCGCATACTTCTTAACACACTGCTCGCTTATCCCGGAAGTCAGCCGCACCAATGTGTCGGAGGAAACACTGTTCGACTGGCAACCAAAGGCAGCTTGCAGGCGCCCGGCCAGCCACAAGGAGTCGCCAGAGCACAATGAGCCAAGGAAAGTCCCCCGGCCAATTGCTCCCCTAACTTGGACGGGGCTGGGCCAATTGTACGCCGCCCTATGGGGCATTTGACCTTTCCATTGCGTTAATGATGGTGGATTGGTTGATTTAAAAAAAAGATGATTGACGAGAAACGTACTGTCTCACTGCACCCTAATATGCCATGTCATCAAATATACAGACAGATGGATTAAAAGTACATTTTCATTGTAATACTGCTGACAGACAACTTTCTAACTCCGCCCATAACTTCTGGACTTTATATTGAGTCATTATTCGTTTTACACTTCAGACATGACTCCGCCGTTGTGCTGTAGAATTAGTGAATTTTGTCTCTTGTATAATAAATTCTATACATTAATTTATACTGGATTAAACATACATTTTCGTTAACTGTAATCTCGTTAGTTATGTTCCAACATTGCCTCCATCTTGTGCCAATGCTTTTAAAATCTTGGTTCCAATTTTTTATATTATTTTCTAAGAGATTGTCAGTTGGATAGGCACTCTGCAAGGTTTTGTATAGCTTATCTATCATATGAATATAATTTCCTGACTCAAATAGGACTCCCTCAAGCCTGCTTTGATGTCCAAAAGATTTGAAATCGACATTTTGTGATATAAAAGTTTTAAGTTGCATGTATTTGAAAATATCTAAATTGTTCAATTCAAAATTGCTTTTTAAAGCTGTTATGGAAATGCATGTATTTCCTATTACCAAGTCATTTACAGTTTCTATGCCTTTAGTTTTCTATGTAGACCAATTAATCGGTGAATTCTAAAAAGCTATCCAAGGATTGTTCCATAAGGTTGTGTTTTTAGGGAGTGATATTGGTTCTGGTAAAATACTTTAATTTTCTTCCATATTGCTATAGTGTTCTTAACTATGAAGTTATTAAGGTTCTTAGCTTTATCCTTTGAAAAGAGACACGTAAAAAGATTCTGGGGATGTGCATGTGCATCTTCAATATGGACCCATTGTTCCGCTTTAGTGCATTTAAGTATGTCGTGAGTAAAAACCTTAGGTAGCGATTTGATACAATTCCATGTCTGGAAGGTTAAAACCACCCTCAGACTTAGGAAGATGTAAAACATTCATTTTTATTCTATTAATGTTTTTGCCCATATAAAGTCTGTCATGACCGAGTATACTATTTTAAAAGAATATACTGTGGGGTAATTGGTATTACCGAAAATAAATACAAAAACTTTGGCAGCCATGCCATTCTAAAAAGGTTTATTCTACCTATAACATTCATAGGAAGATTATTCCATTTAATTAGATCTGCTTCCATACTGTTCAGTAATGGAATAAAGCTATCTTTATATATTTGTTTTTTGTTGTCACTTATTAAGCATCCTAAGTATTTAATCTTTTTTGTGTCCCAGTCACCCCATCCCAATCCCCCAGCTAAAGCGCCTCTCCATTCTCACCAATAACCACCATTCCATTTTTGTTATTAGGACAAACAAGGAATAATAATGATTCGACATCCTTTCCTAATCTTTCCAGAACTCTTAGTCATTTTACAACGGGTTTGCAAGTCACAAAAATGTTTTCTAAAATTATGTTGTAGTATAATTAAGTCCTTTCTTCTCTCTCTCCCTAACCAAATCCATCCCTCTCACCACCCCTTCCCAGTTCTCCCCCTTTACCCCACCCAAGCAAAGCTTGTCCCAACCTCCCATCTTTACTCACCCTTGACCACCCAAGCCAAGCTTGTCCTTACCCTCCCATCCTTGCCCTCTCTTAACTGCCCAGGCCAAGTTTATCCCAACCTCGCTTCTTCTCAGACACATTTACACCCCGCTATACATCTACTTCCTCATCCATTTTCCTTCATTCACACACAACATATACCTATGCCTCATCACACCCATTCTCTCCCGTCCTCCTACACATATTCATCCTCCTTCACTCTCCCATTCATATGCACAGAGACATACACACACATACAGTGCATTCGGAAAGTATTCAGACCCCTTTACTTTTTCCACATTTTGTTACGTTACAGCCTTATTCTAAAATGGATTTAATTATTTATTTTTTTCTCATCAATCTACACACAATACCCCATAAAAACAGAAACATCTTATTTACATAACTATTCAGACCCTTTGTTATGAGACTCAAAATTGAGCTCAGGTGTATCCTGTTTCCATTGATCATCCTTGAGAGGTTTCTACACTTTGATTGGAGTCCACCTGTTGTAAATTCAATTGATTGGACATGATTTGGAAAGGCACACACCTGTCTATAGTTGACAGTGTGTGTCCAAGCAAAAACCAAGCCATGAGGTCGAAGGAATTGTCCGTAGAGCTCAGAGACAGGATTGTGTCGAGGCACAGATCTGGGGAAGGGTACAAAACATTTCTGCAGCTTTGAAGGTCCCCAAGAACACAGTGGCCTCCATCATTCTTAAATGGAAGAAGAGTTGGCCGCCCCACCAAACTGAGCAGTCGGGGGAGAAGGGCCTTGGTCAGGGAGGTGACCAAGAACCCGCTGGTCACTCTGACAGAGCTCCAGAGTTCCTCTGTGGAGACAGGAGAAACTTCCAGAAGGACAACCATCTCTGCAGCACTCCAACAATCAGGCCTTTATGGTAGAGTGGCCAGACGGAAGCCTCTCCTCAGTAAAAGGCACATGATAGCCCGATTGAGTTTGCCAAAAGTCACCTAATGGACTCTCAGACCATGACAAACAAGATTCTCTGGTCTGATGAAACCAAGGTTGAACTCTTTGGCCTGAATGCCAAGCGTCACGGCTGGAGGAAACCTGGCAAAACCATACGGTGAAGCATGGTGGTGGTAGCATCATGCTGTGGGGATGTTTTTCATCGTCAGGGACTGGGAGACTAGTCAGGATCGAGGGAAAGATGAACGGAGCAAAGTACAGGGAGATCCTTGATGAAAACCTGCTCAGGACCTCAGACTGGGGCGAAGGTTCACCTTCCAACAGGACCCGAAGCACACAGCCAAGTCAACACAGGAGTGGCTTTGGGAAAAGTCTCTGAATGTCCTTGAGTGACCCAGCCAGAGCCCGGACTTGAACCTGATTAAACATCTCTGGAGAGACCTGAAAATAGCTGTGCAGTGACGCTCCCCATCCTACCTGACAGAGCTTGAGAGCATCTGCAGAGAAGAATGGGAGAAACTCCCCAAATACAGGTGTGCCAACCTTATAGCGTCATACCCAAGAAGTCTTGAGGCTGTAATCGCTGCCAAAGGTGCTTCAACAAAGTACTGCGTAAAGGGTCTGAAAACAGCACTGTGTGTAAATTGCTGAGGGAAAATAAAACAATTTAATCCATTTTAGAATAAGACTGTAACGTAGCAAAATGTGGAAAAAGTCAAGGGGTCTGAATACTTTCCGGATGCACTGTATGTAGCCTACTGTGCTTATCACTTGTTTATCCTCTCCTCAGGGCATTGGAAAGGTTTCCTTCCACTGAAAAGGTTTCCTGCAGCCTGTTCAGGGCTTCGTCGACAATTTTGAAATCCATCCTCCATGTTCCCTTCCATACCCACAGCACTGCCGGGAATCGGAGTTGAGACTTGATTCCTTTTTTCTCCAGTGACAGCTACACATCCTTGCGACATAGGGCTGTGTATTATCATGCTGAAACATGAGGTGATGGCAGCGGATGAATGGCACCACAATGTGCCTCAGGATCTGGTCATGGTATCTCTGTGCATTCAAATTGCCATCAACAAAATGCAATTGTGTTCGTTGTCCGTAGTTTAGGCCTGCCCATACCATAACCCCACCGCCACCATGGGGTGCTCTGTTCACAACGTTGACATCAGCAAACCGCTCACCGCCACACACGCCGTACACATAGTCTGCGGCTGTCAGGACATACTGCCAAATTCTCTAAAACGACGTTGGAGGCGGCTTATGGTAGATGAACATTCAGTTCTCTGGTTGACATTCCTGTAGTCAGCATGCCAATTACACGATCCCTCAAAACCTGAGACGTCTGTGGCATTGTGTTGTGTGACAAAACTGCACATTTTAGAGTGGCCTTTTATTGTCCCCAGCATAAAGTGCACCTGTGTAATGATCATGCTGTTTAATCAGCTTTTTGATATGCCACACCTGTCAGGTGAATGGATTATCTTGGCAAAGGACAAATACTCACTAACAGGGATGAAAAACAAATTTGTGCACAAAATTGAGAGAAATAAGCTTTTTGTGCATATGGAACATTTCTGGGATATTTTATTTCAGCTCTTGAAACATGGTTCAAACACTTTACATGTTGCGTTTATGTTTTTGTTCAGGATAGATTTGCGCCAATGTCTTAAGTAGTTGAAAATGTTATTACTCCAATATCGTGAAAGTTACAAATTAACACGTTTTGATTTTAATCAAAACAACTTTATATTGAAGGAGTGCCTTTGATTTGACGGCCTGCACTGGTGCAGTTCAGTGTGAAATGACCCTTAGAGCCTGCTGGAAATGTGTAATGTTTGTGCTTTTCTAATAACTAATTTCTGCGTTCTATTCATGTGCTGTTCTAATAACTAATTTCTGTGTTCATGCTAGTGACTGATTGAACAAATCCTCACTTTGGCAGTATGCCCAGACCTTGTTTTGAGATCGAAAGATATCATAGTTTCAAGGTCTCAGCTTAGAGAGAAGAAGCCTCATGAGGTATTGGTCTGTCACATGTTATGAACCAGTATTGGTCGGTCACATAAATGAAACAAAACAGTAATGATTAATTAATTATGCTAAATCATGCAAATATAACTTAAGAAGCCCCAGCAGAGCTTCTGACAGATGTTCACTATGGTGCATTAAGTTTGTTGGAACCTCTCCAGCGCGCTGACAATAAACAATTATTCATTTAAGAGTGACTTTGAGTATCCCCGTGTAATCCCAAATATGCTGTTAAATAGAACAACTAGTGTAAATATCTAAACCCCTGTCTGAATAGAACACTAGTCTAAAGGAGGAATTTGTGATGTAACACAAATGTATAATGGGTTACTAGAGATAAAGTAACATAACATTGAGTATAATGGGTTATTATGATGATCTGATGAAGTAGCAATTGAAAAATAATAATAATATACAACTTCCACACATAGACGTACGTAAGTGGTGAGAAAAAAGTATTCTGAGAAATGTTCAGAGTAGTCCCTTCATGGATCATTTGAGGTATGATAAGGTTAAAGCATTGTACGGGACTTGACTTACCCCTAACCAATAAAACTATAAACGCTTAGACGATTTCCTCCACCCTGGTAATACATTTTGAAATAAACCCCATAGCCTGTTAAATAGAACTAATGAATGTTGAACATGATTTTCTGTTAACTAAACTTAAAAGGCTAGAATTGATTGTACTTGATGGAGTTTTAATTGATATCCCAAATGATGACGTTCTAAACCAATTAGTGAGTAGGCAAAATGGAGACTACATCTGTTTCCCTGCTGTCTCAGGTGCCAGACTTATTATGGACAGAGCGCGACATCTACTGGAGACTGAGACAGTGCCAACCCAGTTAATACATATTGATCCCTCCAAAGCAGTACATATGAATCTTAAAATAATAGACATTTAATAAATATTGAAGCAGAAAGTGAATATCCAACAGAGATTGGTAATAAAAATATAGAGTAACTTTTTGAAGGTATACGAAAACAATGCCTTCCAATATGGAGAAAGTGATCATGTTTGTTTTGTTTTGTTTTAAACCTTACAATAGGGGGGAAAGCAGAATGTTGTTCGAGAGTGATCTGTGTGTTTAAGCAGTAGTGATTGAGGTGTTCCTATTGAGAAGGGAGTCCTAGTTGAAGGAAACAGGTTATGGAGACTAGTGAAAGTAACAAAGTGAATGGTAATTGGCTTTCAGATAGCAATCCAATAACGCAATATCTTAGTGATTTGAAGAAGTAAGTCAGAGGGATTGAGCATTGCGACTTAAATTAGAGGCCGCTCACTCTTCAAGGCCTGGTCCACTGCTCTCGTGTTTAAGCCGTCTGGTGTGTGGGTTAAGAGATAAGCTTCCTGTGGAACAATAGATAGCCACCAATACACAATGAACTCAAACAGGCTGTAAGAGACACAGTGGGAAATTTGGGACAGAGGTGAATAATTGAATAAGACACGTTTTTGACAATTTATTTCTCAATTCTATAGTTTGGGTAGCACCAGGGATTTAAGAGGGGCTCTGGGATTGTTTACTTTAGAAGGTGCCTAATTCAGCTTTAAGGGACACCGTATCATCTGATGTTTCTGAAGTATAAATGTGTCTGAAGTATAATTCTGTATACGCATGGGTTTATTAAGACTTCCTGCCCAAGATGCAGTAAACTCCATTGTGTTTATTTTCTTTCTTCCTGGACTGATGAATGTCCGCTACCAAGTTAAAAAAATAATATTTATCAATGATTCTGTATATCTCCCTTTGAAAGGCTTACTGAGGCAGGTGCCTTAGGACAGCAATCAAAAGTACCCGGATCCAGCTGTTAAGGGACCTCCCAAATTAAGCAAGGCCTGGCGATTTCTGCCACACACATGCCAGCACCCACACACAACCCACCTGTTAATGAATATTTGTTAGTGGTTAATACTCTGTTTGATGTAGAGATGTGGGGTATTTTTATTTTGGTTTTAGTGGGTTTTTCACGGGTTAGAAAGGATGATGTTTCTATTGTCAGAGTTTTGGGTGCACACATGTAAATTCTCTTGATTAGAAGAAATGTACTGAGAAACCCAATGTAAACCTGATACACAAAATGTTTGAAATATCTTTAAATAATGTCTGAGGTACAGGAAAACAAACACTCACTTAACAGGGCTGACTGACCTCTGACCTCTGATCTGACTTCCTGGTGAGGCCTGATCACCTTCACTAGAAAGACTGGAGACATTGAGTGAGATTTAAATAGGCTATATAAACACTAATTAATAGAATACGTTTATAATTTATCAATAGCCCCATGTGTGATTCGGACCACGAGAAGGACCGAGAGAGAGCGCTGTCCCTGCCTCTAGTATATTTTATCATTACCTTATGGGATACAATCATTTCCTTATGGAGTTATCAAGAGTTGTAATTCTAATTTGATTTGTTATTCTAATTTGTTCATTTTTTATTTAACAGGCAGTGTTGTTGTTTTATTGGACGCATGAATCACGATGTGAGTTATGTGTCCAAAGGGGGAATTACCGGTCCACTGGGCCTTTGGTAAATATGGAAATTGATTTTATTCACATGCCTGCCTATAAAAGAAGAAAGATATGTTGGTAATGGTTGACAGTTACTACAAATGGATTGAAGTTTTCCCCACCTCTAATTTTATATGAATTAGTATTGTTGTTGTTGGGTTCTTTGTTTGTTTGTTTGTTTTTGTCTTGCTTCAATAACACATTTTACCAGATTGGGTCTGCTGGATGGTCGGGATTTCTCCCTAAGGAGTAGCCCTCTAACTCCCTGACCTTTAACTCTGCAGTGAGATCGCCAAGATGATAGGGGAGTATAAACCAATTAGAAAAGAAAACATGGTTTCAACTGTGTGTTGTTATTCTCTTTGACATTTGTTTTAGAAATCTGGATTTCCTGAATCAGAAATACCCTAAACTAAACTGCTGTTCTGGTCTGTCCTCTCGAGGTTATGGCGAAGGTGACCACAGATGATATCTAGATGCATGGAAAGGATAATTTGACCAAGAACAGTGTGAACCTCAACACCCCCTCGAAGCTATCAACTGCCTTTTCTCTCTTGCCTTTTTCTCTCAGGAGTGCGACAGGAGTCCACGTGGAGTGAGCATGGAGAGAGATTCCATCCAAGCTTCTCTCTTGCTGCTGGTGTACTGGTAGGAAAATGGACAAAGACATAATGGACTGTAAAGGACAGTGGCGGCTCAGGTGAGAGACATTATCAAGGGCCATCCACTTTGAACATGTGCCATTAAAAAGACGAAAGCACTCCATAAATGCGGTAAACAGTCCAGTTCAAAGTGAATGGCACAGATCCATATATGGCAATGGTCTATTTGCTTATAGGCCTATTGAAGCTCTCAATGCAATAGAATCATCCTCCGATACGTAAAACAAAATCTCTCGCATAGTTAGTTTTGCATTGGATAGTTTTTGTTTCGGTATGTTGCATTGAAAGTTGCTAATATTGTGTTGATTCGATCACAATTCTCACAGTAAAGGGAAACGTTGATAGAGTTAACTAAGAGGGAAAACTCTAGAAAGTTGTCACGCCCTGACCTTAGAGATCCCTTTTATTCTCTATTTTGGTTAGGTCAGGGTGTGATTTGGGTGGGCATTCTAGTTTGTCTATTTCTTTGTTGGCCGGGTATGGTTCCCAATCAGAGGCAGCTGTCTATCGTTGTCTCTGATTGGGGATCATACTTAGGCAGCCTGTTTTCCCACCTTAGTTTGTGGGATCTTGCTTTTGTGTAGTGGCTTTGTAGCCTGCAGTACTTTACATTCGTGTGTATTTTGTTGTTTGATCTTTGTTCATTTTTTGAATAAATATGTTCGCCTACCACGCTGCACCTTGGTCCGAGCCGTCAATCTACGAGCGAGACAAAAGTTGAGTGAAGTTCAATCTTGTGGTTCTCTGCGTGGTTTCTTCTGCGTGGCAGTCCCGGGGAACTGCACCTGCAGTTTAGAGGGAACATTGGTGGGGGGAGGAAAGGGAAGGGAAGTAGTGTCTAGGGCTCTATTTCACTTTCTTAGAGGAACAGGAATAATGAAGATAATTTAATATAGGTAGGCCATTACTGGCCTCACACTCCAGTACAGTTGGTGGTGGTGTATGCACCTTAAAGGTTGAATGCGATCCGCCAACCCAATCACAATGAAGAAGAAGAAGAAGAAGAAGAAGAAGAAGAAGCAGAAGAAGAAGGATGTAAGATGGCATGTACTGGAAACAATAGAACACTATGAAAAATCTGGGAAACCAGGCCTGGTATTCATAGCTCACTTTTGAAAAGGCTTTTGATAAAGTACGACTGGAGTTTATATATAAATGCCTGGAACATTTCAATTTTGGAGAATCTCTTATAAAATGGGTTAAAATCATGTATAGTAACCCTAGGTGTAAAATAGTAAATAATAGCTATTTCTCAGAAAGTTTTAAACTGTCAAGAGGAGTAAAACAAGGTATTCCACTATCGGCATATCTATTTATTATTGCCATCGAGATGTTAGCTATCAAAATCGGATCCAACAATAATATCAAGGGATTAGAAATCCAGGGCTTAAATACAAAGGTGTCATTGTACGCTGATGATTCATGTTTCCTTTTAAATCCACTACTTGGATTCCTCCACACCCTCATAGAGGATCTAGATAAATGTTCTAACCTCTCTGGGTTACAACCAAATTATTATAAGTGTACTATATTACGTATTGGATCACAAAAAAAATACATATTTTACATTATTGTGTTGTTTACCAATAAAATGGTCTGATGGTGATGTGGATATACTCGGTATACATTTCCCGAAATAAATAAATAATCTCACTCCAATACATTTTAATAGAAAGTCAGCAAAAATAGATAAGATCTTGCTACCATGGAAAGGTAAATACCTGTCTATTTATGGAAAAATCACCCTGATTAACTCTTTAGTAATATCCCAGTTTACCTATTTGCTTATGGTCTTGCCTATGCCTAGCAAACAGTTGTTTTAATTATATGAGAAAAAAAGATTCCATTTTATTTGGAACGGCAAGCCAGATAAAATTAAATGGGCCTATTTATATAATGGATATGAATTCGGAGGGCAGAAATGATTACATATTAAAGCATTAGACCTCTCACTAAAGGCTTCAGTCATACAAAAGTTATACTTAAATCCGAACTGGTTCTCTAGCAAATTAGTAAAAATGTCTCACCCTATGTTCAAGAATGGCCTTTTTCCCTTTATTCAGATTACAACCTCTCACTTTCAGTTATTTGAAAAGGAAATAATCTCCCAAATATCACTATTTCTAAAACAAGCCATAGACAGTTGGTTGCGATTTCAATTTCATCCACCAGAAACGACAGAACAAATAATACAACAAATATTGTGGTTAAACTCAAATATACTAATTGATTAAAAAAAACATGATTCTTTGAAAAAATGTTTTTAAAAGGTATAATCTTCGTAAGTTATATAATAGGTAGGACTGGTGGAGTTATGTCAGACATGCAGCTAACAAAAACATATGGAAATGTCTGCTCTACCCAAAATTACAACCACATAATTGCAGCATTCCCGCAAAAATGGAAGAGGAAAGTGGAAGGAGAAAAAAGTAAGGAACTTGTCTGTCGGCCCTACATTAAAGACCATAATTGGTTAAATAAAATTGTGATAAATAAAAAAGTATACCAGTTTCATTTAAGGACCAAAAAATTGACAGCCGTGCCATATAGATTACAAAATAGTTGGGAAGAGATTTTTCACGTACCGATTCCATGTCACATGGTTTATGAACTGATACTCAAAACGACACTGGATTCAAAATTTAGAATTTTTCTATAAAGATTATCAAACAAAATTCTTGCAACCAATAGAATGTTATTTATATGGGGGATACAACCTTCCCAGCTCCGCAGATTTTGCTGTGCAGAGACAGAATCATTAGATAATTTGTTTTGGTACTGTCCATATGTAGCTTGTTTTTGGTCACAGGTCCAGGAATGGCTGAAGATTTGCAATATTTACCTGTAGCTAACCCTGCAGATAGCACTACTGGGTGATCTGAAAAGTCATAGGCAATCGATCAATAATATAATAATACTTTTAGCAAAAATGTTTATTTTCAATTTACAATCTGAAACAATGAGAATCTGAAACAATGAGAATAGAAAGGTTCAGAACTTTTGTGAAACATCATAGCACAGCTGAAAAATAAATGGTAAATAGAAATCCAATATGGATGGTGTTAAGAGATATATGGGAGGGGTTGAATGGAGCTGAAGGTTGGGACTAATAACAACTAATAACAACAACAAAACTAATGTAAAACATACTGTGTCCGTAAAACGTATATAGGTTATAGGTTAAGAACTTTTGTCAAAGAGCACAGTTTGAAAGATATGACTAATAGAAATCAAACCGGATGGACATCAGAAATAGATGGGAGAGGTTGAGGGTAGAGGAAGGACAGGAGTAAAAACAAACAAAATAGAACTATTGTAAAATAGACTGTCCATAAAATGTATATAGTACGTATAAGCTGGAAGTAGAGGCCTAAGCGTTGTTGTTCGCTAGTTTACTCCAATTAGGAGAGGGGTGGTAGGGTTAGAAAGTAATAAAGGGAAATATATAAAAAAATACGAATATTTATATACAGTGAGGGAAAAAATATTTGATCCACTGCTGATTTTGTACGTTTGCCCACTGACAAAGACATGATCAGTCTATAATTTTAATGGTAGGTTTATTTGAACAGTGAGAGACAGAATAACAACAACAAAAATCCAGAAAAAAGCATGTCAAAAATGTTATAAATTGATTTGCATTTGAATGAGGGAAATAAGTATTTGACACCTCTGCAAAACATGACTTAGTATTTGGTGGCAAAACCCTTGTTGGCAATCACAGAGGACAGACGTTTCTTGTAGTTGGCCACCAGGTTTGCACACATCTCAGGAGGGATTTTGTCCCACTCCTCTTTCAGATCTTCTCCAAGTCATTAAGGTTTTGAGGCTGACGTTTGGCAACTCGAACCTTCAGCTCCCTCCACAGATTTTCTATGGGATTAAGGTCTGGAGACTGGCTAGGCCACTCCAGGACCTTAATGTGCTTCTTCTTGAGCCACTCCTTTCTTGCCTTGGCCATGTGTTTTGGGTCATTGTCATGCTGGAATACCCATCCACAACGTATTTTCAATGCCCTGGCTGAGGGAAGGAGGTTCTTACCCAAGATTTGACGGTACATGGCCCCGTCCATCGTCCCTTTGATGCGGTGAAGTTGTCCTGTCCCCTTAGCAGAAAAACACCCCCAAAGCATAATGTTTCCACCTCCATGTTTGATGGTGGGGATGGTGTTCTTAGGGTCATAGGCAGCATTACTCCTCCTCCAAACACGGCGAGTTGAGTTGATGCCAAAGAGCTCGATTTTGGTCTCATCTGACCACAACACTTTCACCCAGTTCTCCTCTGAATCATTCAGATGTTCATTGGCAAACTTCAGACGGGCAGGTATATGTGCTTTCTTGAGCAGGGGGACCTTGCGGGCGCTGCAGGATTTCAGTCCTTCACGGCGTAGTGTGTTACCAATTGTTTTCTTGGTGTCTATGGTACCAGCTGTTTTGAGATCATTGACAAGATCCTTCTGTGTAGTTCTGGGCTGATTCCTCACCGTTCTCATGATCATTGCAACTCCACGAGGTGAGATCTTTCATGGAGCCCCAGGCCGAGGGAGATTGACAGTTCTTTTGTGTTTCTTCCTTTTGTGAATAATCGCACCAACTGTTGTCATCTGCTCACCAAGCTGCTTGGCGATGGTCTTGTAGCCCATTCCAGCCTTGTGTAGGTCTACAATCTTGTCCCTGACATCCTTGGAGAGCTCTTTGGTCTTGGCCATGGTGGAGAGTTTGGAATCTGATTGATTGATTGCTTCTGTGGACAGGTGTCTTTTATACAGGTAACAAGCTAAGATTAGGAGCACTCCCTTTAAGAGTGTGCTCCTAATCTCAGCTCGTTACATGTATGAAAGACACCTGGGAGACAGAAATCTTTCTGATTGAGAGGGGGTCAAATACTTATTTCCCTCATTAAAATGCAAATCAATTTATAACATTTTTGACATGCGTTTTTCTGGATTTCTTTGTTGTTATTCTGTCTCACTTTTCAAATAAACCTACCATTAAAATTATAGACTGATCATTTCTTTGTCAGTGGGCAAACATACAAAATTAGCAGGGGATCAAATACTTTTTTCCCTCACTGTATATACAGTTGGTCGGAAGTTTACATACACCTTAGCCAAACACATTTAAACTCAGTTTCACAATAAAAATTCCTTGTCTTAGGTCAGTTAGGATCACCTCTTTATTTTAAGAATGTGAAATGTCAGAATAATAGTACAGAGAATTATTTATTTCAACTTTTATTTATTTAATCACATTCCCAGTGGGTCAGAAGTCTACATACACTCAATTAGTATTTGGTAGCATTGCCTTTAAATTGTTTAACTTGGGTCAAACATTTCGGGTAGCCTTCCACAAGCTTCCCACAATAAGTTGGATGAATTTTGGCCCATTCCTACTGACAGAACTGGTGTAACTGAGTCAGGTTTGTAGGCCTTCTTGCTCGCACACGCTTTTTCAGTTCTGCCCACAGATTTTCTATAGGATTGAGGTCAGGGCTTTGTGATGGCCACTCCAATACCTTGACTTTGTTGTCCTTAAGACATTTTGCCACAACTTTGGAAGTATGCTTGGGGTCATTGTCCATTTGGAAGACCCATTTAAGACCAAGCTTTAACTTCCTGAATGATGTCTTGAGATGTTGCTTCAATATATCCACATAATTTTCCTTCCTTATGATCCCATCTATTTTGTGAAGTGCACCAGTCCCTCCTGCAGCAAAGCACCCCCACAGCATGGTGCTACCACCCCCATGTTTCACGGTTGGGATAGTGTTCTTCGGCTTGCAAGCACCCCCTTTTTCCTCCAAACATAACAATGGTCATTATGGCCAAACAGTTCTATTTTTGTTTCATCAGACCAGAGGACATTTCTCCAAAAAGTGCGATCTTTGTCCCTATGTGCAGTTGCAAACCGTAGTCTGGCTTTTTTATGGCCGTTTTTGAGCAGTGGCTTCTTCCTTGCTGAGCGGCCTTTCAGGTTATGTTGATATAGGACTTGTTTTACTGTGGACATAGATACTTTTGTACCTGTTTCCTCCAGCATCTTCACAAGGTCCTTTTCTGTTGTTCTGGGATTGATTAGCACTTTTCACACCAAAATACGTTCATCTCTAGGAGACAGAACGCGTCACCTTCCTGAGCGGTATGACGGCTGCGTGGTCCCATGGTGTTTATACTTGCGTACTATTGTTTGTACAGATGAACGTGGTACCTTTAGGCGTTTGGAAATTGCTCTCAAGTGTGAACCAGACTTGTGGAGGTCAAAAAAAAAATCTGAGGTCTTGGCTGATTTATTTTGCTTTTCCCATGATGTCAAACAAAGAGGCCCTGAGTTTGAAGGTAGGCCTTGAAATACATCAACAGGTACACCTCCAATTGACTCAAGTGTTGTCAATTAGCCTATCAGAAGCTTCTAAAGCCATGAGATCGTTTTCTGGAATTTTCAAAGCTGTTTAAAGGCACAGTCAACTTAGTGTATGTAAACTTCTGACCCACTGGAATTGTGATACATTTAATTATAAGTGAAATAATCTGTCTGTAAACAAATGTTGGTAAAATTACTTGTGTCATACACAAAGTAGATCAAATCAAATCAAATCAAATCACATTTTATTGGCCACATGCGCTGAATACAACAGGTGCAGACATTACAGTGAAATGCTTACTTACAGCCCTTAACCAATAGTGCATTTATTTTTAATAAAAAAGTAAAATAAAACAACAACAAAAAAGTGTTGAGAAAAAAAAGAGCAGAAGTAAAATAAAATAACAGTAGGGAGGCTATATATACAGGGGGGTACCGGTGCAGAGTCAATGTGCGGGGGCACCGGCTAGTTGAGGTAGTTGAAGTAATATGTACATGTGGGTAGAGTTAAAGTGACTATGCATAAATAATTAACAGAGTAGCAGCAGCGTAAAAAGATGGGGTGGGGGGGGGGCAGTGCAAATAGTCCAGGTAGCCATGATTAGCTGTTCAGGAGTCTTATGGCTTGTGGGTAGAAGCTGTTGAGAATTATTTTGGACCTAGACTTGGCACTCCGGTACCGCTTGCCGTGCAGTAGCAGAGAGAACAGTCTATGACTAGGTTGGCTGGAGTATTTGACAATTTTGAGGGCCTTCCTCTGACACCGCCTGGTATAGAGGTCCTGGTGTGGTTGGTGACCGGCGTCTGACCCGCTGGGTGAATGGAGAAAAATAAGAAAGTCTGTTGGTCCTGTTGTTTTTTGATGAAGAGCAAATACCTAAGCATGTGAAGCTTGGTTATGTAAGATACGCTGTAAGAGCTTTCGTTCCCAAACCATTGCAGTGTAAGAATTGTAAAGGATTTGTCCTTGTTTCAAGTATGTGCAGACAGACAGAGTATACTGAAAAACGATGTGTTAAAGGATGACGGTGTTGCAATTGTGGTGGGGATCATGATCCCGAGTTCCTGGAGTGCTCTGTAAGGGTGAAGGAGATTGAAGTGGCAAAAGTTAGAGCGGTCAATTTAATCTCTTATGCGGAGGTGATTAAAATAATTGAGAAAACAAGTGATGCTAGTAAAGATATGGTAGTGGACACACAACAGCCTGTTGTAAATGTTTGCTGCCAGTCAAAAGATACCCTGTGTGTTAAAAAGGTGAATTTTGTGGCGTTCATTGCCACAGTTATAAACTGTATGACACAAGTCTCAAAGAAATCTAAGAAACTGGACATTATTGTGGCTGCGGCAGAAAAGTTTTTGGGACTTAAGGATTTTACATCTGAAGACTTGCGAGGAGTACTGGCGCCGGAAGACCAGCCCTCCTGTCACGGTTTCGGCCGAGGCTGCTCCTCCTCCTGGTTCGGGCAGGCTTCGGCGGTCGTCGTCCCCGGAGTACTAGCTGCCCCCGATCTATGTTTCATGTTCGTTTGGCTTTGTCTTGATGTTGTACACCTGTGTCTTGTTAGTCCTCGTTAGTGTCCTATTTAGTTCTCGTTGTGTGTGTTTGTCTTTGTGTGTGATTGCTCTTCTGTTTCGTGTTGGAGCTACGTACTTCCCTCCAGTGTTTTGGAGAGGTTTTTCGCACATGTTAGTGCGCCGTTTGTTTGACGCCTGTGTGCGCCGTTATTTCGCCTTCGGGCTTATTGTGCTTATTTTCTACGTGAATATTGCACTAAAGTCTTTTGGACTGAGCTTCTGCGTCCTGCGCTTGATTCATGCACCACACCCACCTTCAGCACACCTTGACAGAATCACACACCAAAATGGAATCAGCAGGATCTGCAGTTACGCCTGAGTCGCTCGAGGAGCATGTTCGCGGCCAAGATGACCAGATACGACAACTGGGGACCGCTCTACAGGACGTCATCAACACCCTGCACCGATGGGAGGCCAGCGGGGTACCCACACCTCCACCTACCCTGCCAACCCCATCGGCCGGTCCACCAGTCCCAGGTCCGGAACCCAGGGGGATCCGGCTCTCGCTCCCGAGGGCGTATGACGGAACAGCTGCCGGTTGTCAAGGGTTCCTCCTGCAGGTGGAGCTCTACCTGGCCACTGTACACCCGGTGCCCTCGGGACACGAGAGCGTTTCCGCCCTCATCTCCTGTCTCACGGGCAAGGCGTTGGAGTGGGCTAACGCCGAGTGGAGGAAGATGGACGCCAACACCATCTCCTACGCCGAGTTCTCCCGCCGCTTCAAGGCCGTGTTCGACCATCCACCTGAGGGCAAAGCGGCGGGGGAGCGTCTAGTCCACCTGAGACAGGGGAGGAGGAGCGCACAGGCGTTTGCTCTAGAGTTCCGGACTCTAGCGGCGGACGCAGGGTGGAATGAACGGGCCCTCATCGACCATTTTCGATGTAGCCTACGGGAGGACGTTCAACGTGAGTTGGCCTGCAGGGATACCCATCTCACCTTCGACCAGTTGGTCGATATGTCCATCCATCTGGCCACCCTGCTGGCCACCCGTGGACGTCCCGAGGGGGGTCCGTCCATTCCGCCCTCCGGCACCTCCGAGCCGAGCCCTATGGAGCTCGGGGGTGCCGGCGCTAGAGAAAGGAGGAGGAGGAGCCCGAGGGGGCCTGTCTCCTGCACCAAGTGCGGTCGTGGAGGGCACACTGCGGCCAGGTGCTGGGGAGGGTTCTCCAGGGGAGAAGACAACAGGCCACGCACTGGGGGCCTCCCAGGTGAGTAGACGTCCCACTTACCCAGAGCTTTCTGTTGCTCACTTTTGTATACCTGTGTGTTTTCCACAGGTTGCACCTCATTCCCAGCATAAGGCGCTAGTAGATTCAGGCGCAGCTGGGAATTTTGTTGATCGGAAGTTTTGTTTAGATTTAGGGATCCCTCTCCTACCTGTTGACAAACCTTTTCCCGTTCATGCCTTAGATAGCCGCCCGTTGGGGTCGGGGTTGATTAGGGAGATCACAGCACCACTTAGGATGTGTGCGCAGGGGGGTCATGAAGAGACTATACAGCTGTATCTGATCGACTCTCCTGCGTACCCAGTGGTGCTGGGAATTCCCTGGTTAAGCACCCATAACCCTGCTATTTCGTGGCAACAGAGGGCTCTCGATGGGTGGTCTGCT
This sequence comes from Coregonus clupeaformis, assembly GCF_020615455.1. Taxonomy (NCBI): domain Eukaryota; kingdom Metazoa; phylum Chordata; class Actinopteri; order Salmoniformes; family Salmonidae; genus Coregonus; species Coregonus clupeaformis. The sequence continues at coordinate 19,310,040 of NC_059210.1, read as the reverse complement.
CAGTGCGAGGGGCGATGTCTGGGTGTTTCCGTGGGGGCGACTTCGGTGGAAAGTCCAAACCAAGTGCCCGCACTGCACATTCCGCCTGAATATGGGGATTTAGCTCTCGTGTTTAGAAAAACTAGGGCAACGCAGTTGCTTCCTCATAGACAGGGGGATTGTGCGATTGATCTCCAGGCAGGAGCAGCGCTCCCACGGAGCCACGTGTATCCTTTGTCTCAAGAGGAGAGAAAAGCTATGGAGACTTACATAGCCGAATCTTTGAGACAGGGATACATTCGGCCCTCCACTTCTCCCGCCTCCTCAAGTTTCTTTTTTGTGAAGAAGAAAGATGGAGGGTTGCGCCCGTGCATTGATTACCGTGGTCTCAATCAGATTACTGTGAAATACAGTTATCCATTCCCTCTGATTGCGACCATGACAGAGTCATTGCATGGAGCGCGGTTTTTCACAAAATTGGATCTCAGGATCGCGTATAACTTGGTGAGCATTAGGGAGGGCGACGAATGGAAGACAGCGTTTAGTACCATGTCAGGTCATTTCGAATATCTCGTCATGCCATATGGGTTGATGAATGCTCCATCAGTCTTCCAATCCTTCGTAGATGACATTTTCCGGGATATGCAGGGACAAGGGGTGGTCGTGTACATTGATGACATTCTGGTGTACTCGTCTACCCGAGCCGAGCATATAACCCTGGTGCGTCGTGTATTGAGGAGGCTGTTGGAGCACGACCTATATGTCAAGGCAGAGAAATGTCTGTTTTTCCAGGAGTCGGTCTCCTTTTTGGGTTATCGGTTGTCCGCGTCAGGGGTGAGAATGGAGGTGGATCGTGTGTCCGCTGTGCGTAATTGGCAAACTCCAACCACTGTAAAAGAGGTGCAGCAGTTCTTGGGCTTTGCGAATTACTACCGGAGGTTTATCCGGGGTTTTGGACAGGTGGCAGCTCCCATCACGTCCCTTCTGAAAGGGGGTCCGGTGCGCCTGCAGTGGTCAGCTGATGCGGACAGGGCCTTTAGGAGACTGAAGGACCTGTTTACGTCGGCTCCGGTGCTGGTGCATCCGGATCCCGCATTACCCTTTCAGGTTGAGGTAGACGCGTCTGAGGCTGGTATAGGGGCCGTTCTCTCTCAACGGTCCGGCACGCCACCTAAATTCCGCCCCTGTGCTTTTTTACTCAAAAAGCTCAGCCCGGCGGAGCGTAACTATGACGTTGGGGACAGGGAGCTGTTAGCTGTAGTTCAAGCCCTTAAGGTGTGGAGGCATTGGCTTGAGGGGGCTCAACACCCTTTCCTCATTTTGACTGACCATCGGAACCTGGAGTACATCCGGGCAGCGAGGAGACTGAACCCTCGCCAGGCTCGATGGAGTATGTTTCTCACCAGGTTCATATTTAAAATCACGTACATCCCTGGGTCCCAGAATGGTAAGGCAGATGCGCTGTCCGGCGGTATGACACGGAGGAGAGGTCCGTTGAGCCTACTCACATACTACCGGAGTCTTGCCTTGTGGCACCGGTGGTGTGGGAGGTCGATGCCGAAATCGAGCGGCGTTGCATACCGACCCCAGCCCTCCACAGTGTCCTGAGGGTCGGAAGTACGTTCCGCTCGAGATTCAGGATCGACTCATTTACTGGGCTCACACGTCACCCTCCTCTGGACATCCGGGTATTGGCCGGACAGTGCATTGCCTTAGCACTGAATACTGGTGGCCCACTTTGGCTAGGGATGTGAGGGTTTATGTGTCCTCCTGCTTGGTGTGCGCCCAGTGTAAGGCGCCCCGACATCTGCCCAGGGGTAAGTTACAACCCCTGCCCGTTCCACAACGACCATGGTCCCACCTCTCGGTGGATTTTGTGACAGACCTTCCCCTCTCTCAGGGGAATACCACCATCCTGGTCGTTGTGGACCGGTTCTCTAAGGCCTGTCGTCTTCTCCCTATGTCGGGTCTTCCTACTGCCCTACAGACCGCTGAGGCCCTATTTACCCACGTCTTCCGGCATTACGGGGTACCCGAGGATATAGTGTCTGATCGAGGCCCCCAGTTTACCTCCCGTGTTTGGAGAGCGTTCATGGAGCGTTTGGGGGTCTTGGTTAGCCTTACCTCAGGGTACCACCCGGAGAGTAACGGGCAGGTAGAACGTGTCAACCAGGATGTGGGTAGGTTTCTGAGGTCGTATTGCCAGGGCCGGCCGGAGGAGTGGGCACGGTACATTCCCTGGGCCGAGATGGCCCAGAACTCTCTCCGCCACTCCTCTACCAACCTAACCCCCCTTCCAATGTGTGTTAGGTTACCAGCCGGTTCTGGCACCTTGGCAGCAGAGCCAGATCGAGGCCCCTGCGGTGGATGATTGGATGAGGCGCTCGGAAGAGACGTGGAACGCTGCCCACGTCCACCTGCAGCGGGCCGTCCTTCGTCACAAGGCGAGCGCCGATCTCCACCGCAGTGAGGGGCCGGTGTACGCACCCGGAGATCGAGTCTGGCTCTCTACCAGAAACCTACCCCTCCGCCTGCCCTGCCGGAAGCTGGGTCGGCGGTTTGTGGGGCCCTTTAAAGTCCTGAGAAGATTGAACGAGGTGTGTTATAGGTTACATCTACCTGTTGAGTATAAGAATATTAACCCCTCGTTCCATGTGTCTCTTCTCAGGCCGGTGGTAGCTGGTCCACTCCAGGACAATGAGATAGGGGAGACTCCTCCGCCCCCACTGGACATCGAGGGGGCTCCGGCGTACACTGTTCGGTCCATCTTGGACTCAAGACGCCGGATGGGGGGTCTCCAGTATCTCGTGGAGTGGGAGGGGTACGGCCCGGAGGAGCGGTGCTGGGTGCCGCGGAGGGACATCCTAGACCCATCTCTCCTGTCGGAGTTCCACCGGGACCATCCCGTGCGCCCTGCTCCGCGTCCTCCTGGTCGTCCCCGAGGCCGGGGTCGGCGCACGGCTGGAGCCGCGCGTCAAGGGGGGGGTACTGTCACGGTTTCGGCCGAGGCTGCTCCTCCTCCTGGTTCGGGCAGGCTTCGGCGGTCGTCGTCCCCGGAGTACTAACTGCCACCGATCTATGTTTCATGTTCGTTTGGCTTTGTCTTGATGTTGTACACCTGTGTCCTGTTAGTCCTCGTTAGTGTCCTATTTAGTTCTCGTTGTTTGTGTTTGTCTTTGTGTGTGATTGCTCTTCTGTTTCGTGTTGGAGCTACGTACTTCCCTTCAGTGTTTTGGAGAGGTTTTTCGCACATGTTAGTGCGCCGTTTGTTTGACGCCTGTGTGCGCCGTTATTTCGCCTTCGGGCTTATTGTGCTTATTTTCTACGTGAATATTGCACTAAAGTCTTTTGGACTGAGCTTCTGCGTCCTGCGCTTGATTCATGCACCACACCCACCTTCAGCACCCCTTGACACCTCCCAGGTTCCCCTCGAGCCTGTGTAGGGATCAGATCTGTTGTATTTTATAACAGAAAAGTTGTTTGATTTAGTTTAGTTCATTTATTGTTTGGTAGTTTGGTAGTTTGGTAGTTTTTTTGTTGTTTGTTTAGTTTTTTGTGAATCTTGTTTCCATCCTGCACAGTAGGAGGCAGGATACACATTAAATTGTGCGATTGCCAATATACCGAAGAAGTAGAAGACCAAGCTGGGCTGGAGATCAACCCCCTCTCTTTGCAAGTTCAGCTGAAGGCAACGTTGAAGTTCTCAGAATCCAATTGCATGTTCAGAGTGATTGAGGAGAAAGGATTAGCCAGGGGAAAATGGCTGCCCTTGGGAGGGCAAGAACAAGATGTACTGTATGTCAGGAGAAGTGCAGTGTTATCATAAGGAGACGTATACTTGGAATACGAAGGAGGAATGGAGGGAAAAAGAGAGGCAGAGGAGGTCGAAGAGAGAGCGGGAGGAAGAGAGGGAGCTTGAATCGGTTGAAAATGGCGGGGAAAAGGGAGATGTTTTGTTAAAGAAGAATGGTAGAAAGTGTAAGCTGAGTGAGCTGGATTGAAGACAGGAGGAGAAATGGAAGTGAGAAAGGGCGGTGGTAGGTGTGGTGAAGTTCTCAGAGCCCGAGGCTTGCACCGGGGGTCAGGATAAAGATGAGTCTGTGACGGTAGGAGTGAATATTTTGGAAAAAGTGAACGCTTGCCTTTTGGAGGATCCATTTGTGGTTTCAGGGTGGGTGAAAACAGATTTAGGTGCTGTGGAATCGGTGAAGGTAACCAGAAGTGTTCTTGTGATAAATGTTTGTGTTTTTGCTGGTCAGAGGGAGCAGACACTCCGCATTAAATGAATGGGGACAAGAGATGTGAATTGTTTTGCTCTCAAGAAAAGGGCGCCAATGAAAGGAGTGATTACTGGGGTAGCGGTAAATGTGAAAGTTGACCAACTGAAGAGGGAAGATTCACAGTGTTTGTGATGCTTGTCGTTTGGTGCGACACAGACACGGTGGCGTGAGTGGTGAAACAGGAGAGTCGTTGTCTGTTCTTTTGAGTTTTGATGTTGTCTTTGCCCGACAAAGTGATGTTAGGGTATATAAGTTATCCTGTACAAGCTTTTGTGCCGAATACATTGCGTTGTTACAGGTGTCAAACTTATGGGCATTTGGCAGCAGTGTGTAAGAGGGAGGTTCCTAGGTGTGAGAAAAATGTGCAGAAGGGCATGAGACAAAGGAAAATGTGGCATTGGGGAAAGTAGTGGTATGTGTTAATTGTAGGGGTACCCATGGGGCTGGGGATCAGAAATGTCCGGTGCGAGAGAGGCAGATTGAGGTTTCCAGGGTTAGAGTAGTGAAGAGGTTGTCGTATGCGGAGGCAGCGAATAAAGTAGAGGAAGATGGGCAAGGGGGAGGGATCCTGAGAGAAGTGGCGTGAGTAGTAGATCTGTACCAGTACAGAAGGATAGGCCAACAACTGATATATGCTTCAGTAAGATTTTGTTTGTGTGTGTTTATAGCAATGGTTATTAACTGTACTGCAGGGATAAAACATAAGTCTTCGAAAATTGAGGTTGTGGTGGCAGCTGCAGAGAGGTATTTGGGTGTACGAGACTTGACGTCAGAAGAGTTACAGGGTGTGTTGAGTGGTGGTGTCCCGTCCTTTCAAGCTGTTGGCCTCAGGTAGGACAATATATATTTAAATAGTGGAGTAGGGTGGTGGGTTTTTAGTGAGTGCAGGGTTAGATGATAGGGTATTTGTTGATTTATTTGTATACAAAAAAATATATATATATATACACTACCGGTCAAAAGTTTTAGAACACCTACTCATTCAAGGGTTTTTCTTTATTTTTACTATTTTCTACATTGTAGAATAATAGTGAAGACATCAAAACTATGAAATAACACATATGGAATCATGTAGTAACCAAAAAAGTGTTAAACAAATCAAAATATATTTTATATTTGAGATTCTTCAAATAGCCACCCTTTGCCTTGATGACAGCTTTGCACAATCTTGCCATTCTCTCAACCAGCTTCATGAGGTAGTCACCTGGAATGCATTTCAATTAACAGGTGTGCCTTCTTAAAAGTTTGTGGGGGGGGAGTTTGGGAAAATGGCGGAAGCAAATGTTCTGTTTGAATCGGATGACATGTCAAGTGGAGATGAGAGTGAGAAGAATTCGATTACGGTGGCGAATGCAAAAGGAAAAAAGAGAAGTAAAGTGCTAGTGGAAACTAATAAATCCAAACCTAGTTCTTAGTCTTTTTTTTGGTTGGAATAAGGGTTTTGGATCCGTTTGAAGTCTCTATTAAAATTGTGGATGTGTTGGATAAGATGTTGTCAATTAAAATAAGTGGGCTTATTTTTTTTGTGTGTGTTTCTGTGGAACAGAAGGAGGAGCGTGCTTTGCGCCTCGAAGATGTCCGATTGGAATGTGTCGTGTGTGGATCTTCGAAGCAGGGCGCCTATCAAAGGCGTTATCTCTGGGGTGTCGCTAGAAGTAAATGCAAAGGATATACATGAAGAATTGGATCAAGTGGTTGGTGCACAACGACTGACCCGCATGGTAGATGGAGTGCGGAAGCCCTCTCCATCCATTCTATTGTTTTTTGATGAGTCTCTCCCTTCTCACATGTATTTGGGTTATATGAGATTCCCTGTGAGAGCCTTCGTGCCCAAACCAATGCAGTGTGATAAATGTAAATTATTTGGTTAAGTGTATGTAGACGAGAGGAGTATTATATGCCAGCTGAGTCTAAATGCTGCAATTGTGGTGGTGAACATGCACACGAATTTCTGATGTGTCCTGTTAGGGTGAAGGAGATGGAGGTGGCAAGAATATGGGCTGTCCAGAATGTCTCCTATCCGGAGGCATTGAGAAGAGTGGAAGAAAGGCTTGAAGTTGAAGAAGTAATGGTAGTAGGAGTAGAGACACAAGATGAGTGGTCCTCTGTAGCTCAGCTGGTAGAGCACGGCGCTTGTAACGCCAAGGTAGTGGGTTTGATCCCCGGGACCACCCATACACAAAAATGTATGCACGCATGACTGTAAGTCGCTTTGGATAAAAGCGTCTGCTAAATGGCATATTATTATTATGTTCTTTGTCAACAGAGGAACCCTGACATTTTGCATGTTAAGAAGGTGGACTTTGTAGCGTTTATTACTTTGGTTATCAACTGCACAGAGAAAACGGAGAGGAAATTGGAGAAAGTAGGCATCATTGTGAGTGCGGCTGAGCGTTTTTTGGGACTCATTAACTTTTCTGCAGAGGCATTACAAGGAATCCTGCCGATGAATGCTCTGTCCTCACAGGCACGTGAGACTGTGTAGGGATGTGATTTCAATGTGACTGAAGGAGTGGGATGGTTGTTTTGATTTATTTTTGTATTTTGTATTATCTCGGGTCCATCTCCCCTTCCCCCAATGGAATATATTATTTTTGTTTTGTTTCAATACCCCGTACAGTAGGTGGCGGCAATACGCCAATAGGTGTAGTCTGCCATAAAACTTTATAGAAGAAGAAGACCCTGAGGTAAGGGAGCAAAATTCGTCAGTTAGCTACGTAGCTATTCAAATTGGATTTTGTTACATTCTTTGTGTTTCAACAGGAGGTATTGAATAGTGAAACGGTAGGAACTGTCAGAGGCATGTTGCTAGTGTTAGCTAAGTTACTGTTTTTGACATTGACATTGGCTTTCTTGCTTGCTAGCTAGTTAGCAACAAATGCCTGGCTAGCTAGCGAGAAGCCCACATGTCATGTAGCTCGTTGAGTGGGGGCATTTGACTAAAGGAGAAACAAGCTTATATGAACAGGTTTTTCCGTCGTGGACGACCATTAATATCCGTTGGTTGGTAGTGTTTTCTGTGTGTGACGTTAACTGACTAACTACTTGCCATCGTGTTACCTGGTTTTTGTTGGCCATAAAATCGGTTGTTGAGGCAGCATGCGAACATGCTATCATCAGCTAGCACGCTAACGTTTACTGTCAAGTAATTGTGGCACCGCCCAGAGTTATTTGTGGGGATGCTAGAATTGTTTAGCTTCGCTAACAGGTATGCAACTAATGCGTACAGACAGTAAATGTCAATTTCGTCGTTAGAGGATCTGGTAATACGAGTGATAAATTCCTCGGTTTACGTCAGACCGCATCGCGAACAATCTTAGCTAGTTACTGTAGGTACGCTAGCAATGTAGCATGTCAATGTATCATTCATGCCAAAGGCATAATGCGTGATTGAACTGCGCTCTTGAGTCTTGTTGTGTTCCGATTACTGTAGTTAGCTAGCTCATGTTGATTTCACAATACCTATTGAGGCCGTCACTTTAACTTCAGATATTTTATATCCAGCCAAATAACAGTTCTTAGCTAAGTTAGCTAGTCAACTGACAGGCTTGTTTGGTTACTGACAATATGCTTGTTTGGTTATCAACAGGCTTGCCGGGAACTTTTGGTAGTAGCTACGTTAATTTAACATAATGCTAGCTAAGTTACCTAGCCACAACTGTTGCACTGTCTATGAATTTAGTATTAATTACATATCATTGCAGTTATGTTGCACACAAGCATGCATCCTTATTAAGACCATAAGTCACTTAATTCCCAGATTGACCCCTGTATCTATTTTGCTACAGAGCAGAAGGAGCTGTTACGATGGAGGCCAACAAAGCTGAAGGCAGAGGTATGTTCTTTTGTGTGATCTAATGTGGTGAAGGAATATGGCAAGTATCTGCTTTGCCCCTGTAAGACCAATTATATTACTCATAATCAGTTTACATCAAGCATCTCAAATCACACACTTGACAAGTTGCTTCAAGTTTCTCTGTCTCTACAACCCTGGAGTTGCATTTTCAACTCTATGAAAGACAGCTATGTTTCCTAGTGAGGATTTGAGGAGGATACAAAATCTGATTCAAATATAAAATGATTAAATGATGATATAAGAATTAAACTTATTTCATAACTTATTTCCCATGGGGGGCCACTTATGAAAAATGTATGCACTCACTTATTGTAAGTCGCTCTGGATAAGAGCGTCTGCTAAATGACTAAGATGTCAATTGGATCACTAAAAAATGTCATAAGAATGCAGCCAGCCACCCAGCTGTTAGTTGAACCTCTCAGCTAGACTCTAGATGGCAGGTAATGGAACAATCACGTCTCAGTTTGCCATCTAATCTCACAGCCTCTGATCTAGGCGGTCATAGGGTCATTGATTTTCCTGCACTGTACCTAACCAATTATCTGTCACCTCTTGAAGACAAATACATTTTAAAAGCACCATGCAATTTTATATCCACACAACATGCCTCTTACTTGGATGCTGTGAAAATACGTGTATTTTCTTCCATTTGATTATAGCTTTTTAGATCCCCTGGGATATGAACATAAACACAATAAGTGTTACTAAGTGACATTGCTTTGTACACTCAACCCTTTTTCAGGAACATAATAATAATAATATGCCATTTAGCAGACGCTTTTATCCAAAGCAACTTACAGTCATGTGTGCATACATTTTTATGTATAAGACTCCTTCTCAGGAATTTGGTGCCCTGTGTTTATTTGTATGTGTGTGTGCTTTGCATATCAGTTCACAACGCAAACTGAGCTATTGGTTGAACCCAAGTGCATCCTAGCCCCACCATTAGACCACTCCTTCAAAGCCTCAGCTCATTATTTCACAACAGACTATTTTGCATGTGGCATCTCACTGCCTTATACAGAAGTCATGGGCCATGTAATATTTAGTCACCAGCAGGGTTGTGATAGGACTGAAAGAGGTATGAACAACCGTCTTTGCTATAATATAGAGCGCATTTGTTATTATGAATGGGAAGCAAAAGCCTGTTGGATCAGCACAAACTCTTAACAGTGTCATCATGACTCATGAAACGGGTGTCATTATTTTTCCTGCCAGTCATTCGTCCTATTATAGGCACCAAACAGAAGAAAACTGACTGAAACAGGGAGAGACTGCCTAGACCTGTCTGATTTGAAACACTTGTTTTCTTTTTCCATTGCAAAATGTTTTTAAATGTTTTCCATTGTGGGACATGATGACCACGACCCTGGTCACAGAGCTGCTGACATGTTCGTATCTTGATAGCTAACTAGGGATGTGACGAATGGTTATTTTTTAAAGGTCCAGTGCAGCCGTTTTGATCTCAATATCAAATCATTTCTGGGTAACAATTAAGTACTGTACTGTGATTGTTTTCAGTTAAAATGGCCAAAAAGAAACAAATAGTGTCTTAGGAAATAGCAATTTCTCAAGTAAGAATTTTGCTAGTACTGTCTGGGAGTGGTCTGAGTGGGGAGGTGAAAACTGAGAACTAGCCGTTATTGGCAGAGAGGTTTGGAACACTTTCTTATTGGTCTATTAACCATCCCACCTAAACAGGCTGAAATTTCAGGCGCTCTTTTCAAACACCTCATTATCAGGGCATTATCATTTTCACAGTATTATTCCAACCTCATAGTGTGAAAACGTACACTATATATATACAAAAGTATGTGGACACCCCTTCAAATTAGTGGATTCGGCTATTTCAGCCACACCCGTTGCTGACAGGTGTATAAAATTGAGCACACAGCCATGCAATCTCCATAGACAAACATTGGCAATAGAATGGCCTTACTGAAGAGCTCAGCGACTTTCAACGTGGCACCGTCATAGGATGCCACCTTTCCAACAAGTCACTTTGTCAAATTTCTGCCCTGCTAAAGCTGCCCCAGTCAACTGTAAGTGCTGTTATTGTGAAGTGAAAACATCTAGGAGCACCATCTGGCAGTCCGACTGACGAATCTGGGTTTGGCGGATGCCAGGAGAACGCTACCTGCCCCAATGCATAGTGCCAACTGTAAAGTTTGGTAGAGGAGGAATAATGGTCTGGGGCTGTTTTTCATGGTTCGGGCTAGGCCCTTTAGTTCCAGTGAAGGGAAATCTTAACACTACAGCATACAATGACATTCTAGATGATTCTGTGCTTCCAACTTTGTGGCAACAGTTTGGGGAAGGCCCTTTCCTGTTTCAGCATGATAATGCCCCTGTGCACAACGCAAGGTCCATAGAGAAATGGTTTGTCGAGATCAGTGTGGAAGAACTTGACTGGCCTGCACAGAGCCCTGGCCTCAACCCCATCAAACACCTTTGGGATGAATTGGAACGCCGACTGCGAGCCAGGCCTAATCACCCAACATCCGTGCTCAACCTCACTAATGCTCTTGTGGCTGAATGGAAGCAAGTCCCAGCGACAATGTTCCAACATCTAGTGGAAAGCCTTTCCAGAAGAGTGGAGGCTGTTAATGCAGAAAAGGGGGGGACCAACTCCATATGAATTCCCATGATTTTGGAATGAATTGTTCGAGCAGGTGTCCACATACTTTTGGTCATGTAGTGTATATAAAACACAGGAAAATCACGTTTTTGACAGAACTTTAATACCTTAGCGTAAGACGTTGGGGGAGGGGGAGCTAAGCTGAAATGGAATTGTTTTAAGATGGTCATACTATGGATCATTTAGCTATTTGATTTTGAAGTTTAGTACCCCTTTAGGTAAAAAATTTAGATAAAATATAGATTTTGGCCTTTACTACTAAAGCCCATTGAAACGCATGGAATAACACCTTCATAAATGGCCAAAAGGAAAGTAAAATAAATAAATAATAAGAAACAAGGTTTTGAAGTCTGTCCTAAATCTAGGAGATATAAAAAAATCAGGAAGTATATATACATATATTTTTTTTACACATTTAACCCCTTTTTTGGGGTTACCTTCATACTTCCATTCTTTTTTTCTTTTCTTTTTTACTGGTACCGGTTACATTTAGACCAGTCCCATGACACTTGTGGGGGTTGTAGCGCAAAATGGAGAACACCATTGTGTGGGGTCCCATTAATATGTAGCCCAAATGGTTTGGACGCTACCAAACAAGTTGGCATATCAACGGTACCGACTTCAGACAAGTCTCCTGAGACGTGGGGGTCGTAGAACAAAATGGAGAACACCATAGTGTTCGTGAGTCATCTTTCAATAGAGGGGCCATAACAGTTTGTAGGTCAAACCATTCGGACGCTACAGATGTCTTTGTGAGAAGACCGATTTTCGCGATGTATCATGGTCTGACACAAACGGCTCTAGCTCTGCCACCTTTAACTGCAGATGCGGAAGTGCAACACTGGCAGATGCAGTGGATTGAGACGCATCCAATGCAAAAACAGATATCTCTAATTTAAACTGACATATTTTGATGGGGATTTTTTAAATGTAACTTAGATTCCCGGTGCGTCAATCGACTCTAGGGGGTTAAACGGCAATCGGTTTTCCATTAACCTCTACGGGATCGGTGTCCCGTATACGAGAAGATTGCGCTAACGTGCGCTAATGTGATTAGCATGACTGTTGTAAGTTAAAGCAAACTTTCCAGGACATAGACATGTCTTATATGGGCAGAAAGCTTAAATTCTTGTTAATTTAACTGCAATGTCCAATTTATAGTAGCTACTACAGTGAAAAAATACCATGCTATTCTTTGAGGAGAGTGCACAACAACAACAACAAATTATCACGGCAACTGGTTTGATACATTCACCTCTGAAGGTAAATAATGTACTTACATTCAGTAATATTGCTCTGATTCGTCATCCTAAGGGTCCCAGAGATAAAATGAAGCATAATTTTGTTTGTTAAAATCCATTTTTATATTAAAATGTAGGAACTGGGTTCTACAGTTTGAACCCCTGATGTCTCTGGCTCCACACCCACCCCGCCCGGCCATCTAGATGTGTGAAAGTTAGTGTATAAGCTAATGATCCATCATGTATGACATTCCTGGGAGTGTGTAAACTTACATTTTGTATTACCATATACTTTTTGTATGTTCTCTATAGTTATGTACTTGAAAATGTATCAATTGACCAATTCGGCACATTTGGGCAGACTTGATACAAAATAGTCCAGTATTGAAATGCTTCACAGGATCAATCTGAAACTTTTCACACACACTGCTGCCATCTAGTGGCCAATATCTAAATTGCGCCTAAACTGCAATATAATATTTTGGCCCTTCTCTTGAATTACAAAGATGATGGAAAAAAAAAAAAAAGTTAAAGAAAACGCATCTTTTTTTGTTTGTATTATCTGTTACCAGATCTAATGTTTTATATTCTCCTACATTAATTTCACATTTCCACCAACTTCAAAGTGTTTCCTTTCAAATGGTATCAAGAATATGCATATCCTTGCTTCAGGTCCTGAGCTACAGGCAGTTAGATTTGGGTATGTCATTTTAGGGAAAATTGAAAAAAGTGGTCCAATCCTTAAGAGGTTAAAACGATAACATGCTGCCTAAACCGCCCGCATTGCGTGAGCAAGCGCTGCAAAATAAATAGACACAGTTACATGTTATTCAATAGTTTCATCCAAACTGCTCCTGCACGTCAACGGGCGTCTGCGTAGCCAGGCGCTAAAATAGAGCTTGGTTCTATTTTAGACACTTGACACGCAGCAAGTTCTGCCTCCCCCATCTACTCATTTGTTTTTACGAGCATACTAACCCACGTGGGTGATTGAAAGATGGAGGTCCACAGTCCAGTTGATGGCGGTAATGCACATTAAAGTTGGTTGCCAACCGCCATATACAATCCACAGAGGAAGAAAGATGAACGAGGCGAGAAAACAAACAAAAAATGTACTAGGTTTCCCCTTTTATCTGTGGATCAATTGTCAGAGTAGAGAACACACGATTTTGTATGAGTCGAAATTCTACAAAGATCCAGCAAAAAAAAAAAACGGACCGTATGAATTTAAAATAACAACCCAAAGTTTATCTCCCAGGACAAATTAGCTAGCAACAGTAAGCTAGCTAAATGTCCATGAATCCTTTGTGTGTTTCAACCTGTCCCCAAATTAATATAGTTGGGGTCACAGTTGGTTTTGGTATTTTAACCTGCGTGTCATGAAATGCGTCTGGTGGGGATAGACAAAATCAACATATGCACGTGCGGCGGCGGTTTGGTCGAGGAGTAAGAAAAAATATATTTAAAAACATGTTAATTCAGAATGCAGCTGCCAGCAACGGTTTGGGTCTCACGCTGCGTCTCTTTCAGATGGTGAAGCATTGCACCTGTACTACCATTACTGTACTTCAATTCCACCTTGCAAAAATGTATTGCCTACAGGACTTCACTGCTGTCGCTTGCCTTTCTCTGACATTATTCCAACTGTTAACCAAAATGACGTAGTGGTGGAGAGTCGACTCCAAAATAACTGATTCCTTGACTCCTTGCACATCGACTCCCAGTGTCGACTCTCATTTCTGAGTGTCGGATTCCTAGTGCGGCACCTAATCAGTCTCCTCTGTTCTAAAAATACTGAATCTTAAGAGTAGGGAATCGACTCCTAAGATTCAGTATTTCTGGAACAGAGGAGACTGATTAGTTGCCGTGCTTCCGAGAACACAAAGACTAGCGAGGGAAACCTGCGGAAGAGTGTCTTCTTGGGTGTAACTGAGCCAAATGTATGCAAATTCAACACTTCCTGTCTTCTCTAATAAAACTGTTGGCTGCCCCCATCTAGTAAACACCTGGCTACTTGACTCTGTGTTTAGGCGTTTCTATAAACACTAGCTGTTTGCAGTAATACCATGCTACCTTCACTGTTACCTGGTGAAATTGAAACTACAGCATCTGTGTCTATGCGCTCTCCATGGCGTGTCTCTCTGTGCTCACTTGGCCTGTGCGTTCTTGCCGAGTCTTTGTGCACACTGGGTACTCTGGGCACTGATGGGCTGATTGAGTGCAGGATTGTTCGGTGGTGTCTTCGGCGCATTCTTCACATTATATTGCATTCCTCATAAACAGTTTAAGTGTTTTCCTGACACTTATTTAGTCCATATAACCCATTGCGCTGTTCACTTCTTTGTTCAAGTCCATGGGAGTTTCATTTTCAATGTCCCAATCATACTCATTCAATGTTTGTTCCTTTGCAGTTAATCGTTCCATATATTCCTCCAAGACATTAACATCAGGGTTTTCTTCTCCCAGTACCTGATCAATTCTGTTCAACAGCTTTGGAGTTGCCGTCCTTGTTGTTCCCCGAATCTGTTTAAATCGTGCAAGTTGCTCGGCCATGGTTTCTAATGGTTAACTCCACGTTTCCAATATTAATCCTCAGAATCTCTTTTCCTTGTCGTTTTTCCATTGAGGAATCCCACCCTCCCGGGTTTCAGAACTAATTTGTGGCGTATAATGAGGAGTCCCAACGCAGTACTTGCAGTTGAAAATAAATCAGGTTTTATTCCCTATTGTTTAACAAATCTCAACTTTGGGAAAAGGGTAAGTGGAACAATAATACAAATCAAGTCATTATTTCGCCCTTGCAGGTCTTCTCCTGCCATGGCAAACACAATATCTGTAGAATCTGCTCATTAAGAGCTCTGGTGGGGGGTTGGGCGCAGCCCATTTGCAGAGAGAGATTTATTCCGAATAGGCGCATTCTCGGACTCACAGGTTATCATGCCATTTCTTCATATAGTTACAACACCCCTGACCTTGCCTCCTTCTCAACACATTGGAGGAGGAGAAGGGATGTGAGGAATCATGAAAATACAATTTAGATTCAGTCTAAATGTGCAGATTGGAACATAGCCAACATGATTCACACAGTGAATCGATGAGTAGTAGTGCTCAGGTGTGAGTCAGTTTGTGTGCTCTGGTTTGACAGGTAAGGGAGACCATGGCATGCAGATCCCAGGAGGGCCGTTGGACAAACCGGACAGCCTCCACAACATGGAAAGGTGAGCACTGGTCACAGATTTATTTAATGTGCGATTCCAACACTATGGATGTTACATTTGCACGCAAAATAACAACTTTAATGTCTCGTGTAATGGACAAACAAAATATGAACTAAACTTTTGATGTGTGCGTCTATAGTAGGGGTGTGCCTAAGGCTGTGGCGGTCATGAAATTTGGTCAGCCGTTAATTGTCATGCAAATGACTGCAGGTCTCACTGTAATTGACCGTTAATTAACATAAACATGTTTAGCATCTACGGGCTTCTACGAATACAAGCTGCTGATGCGCGCCTTTGGAACATCTACATTTAAAAAAGTTGAATAACTCCATTTAATATAGCCTTCACCTTCACAATAAAATCCATTATTTATTTAGTTGTGATAGGCCTATAAACCTGGGAATGTCTTAGAAATCAAAACATAAGGGCAGCATGGTGCAAAAGGCATGCGTTCTGATCCTTTCAACTTGCCGTGGAGAGGGAGGCAATTGCATTGGTGTCTGCTTGTCTGGAAAGCAAGTTAGGGGATATCTAATCGATGGAAGATGGAATTAAAATGACAGATTAAAAGAAAGAATGAGAAAGGCTACAACGACCAAAGGAGTCTGAAAGTATGTGGACACCTACTCGTTGAACA
Source organism: Coregonus clupeaformis (assembly GCF_020615455.1). Classification (NCBI taxonomy): domain Eukaryota; kingdom Metazoa; phylum Chordata; class Actinopteri; order Salmoniformes; family Salmonidae; genus Coregonus; species Coregonus clupeaformis. Next base: position 19,294,191 of record NC_059210.1, on the reverse strand, counting down.
TCCCATTCCAAAATCATGAGCATTAATATGGAGTTGGTCCCCCCTTTGCTGCTATAACAGCCTCCACTCTTCTGGGAAGGTTTTCCACTAGGTGTTGGAACATTGCTGCTGGGACTTGCTTCCATTCAGCCACGAGCATTAGTGAGGTCGGGCACTGATGTTGGGCGATTAGGCCTGGCTCGCAGTCGGCGTTCCAATTCATCCCAAAGGTGTTCAATGGGGTTGAGGTCAGGGCTCTGTGCAGGCCAGTCCAGTTCTTCGACACCAATCTCTGCAAACCATTTCTGAATGGACCTCGCTTTGTGCACGGGGGCATTGTCGTGCTGAAACAGGAAAGGGCCTTCCCCACACTGTTGCCACAAAGTTGGAAGCACAGAATCATCTAGAACAGGGGTGTCAAACTAATTTTAGCTCAGGGGCCACATGGAGGAAAATCTATTCCCAAGTGGGCCGGACCGGAAAAATCATGGTGTATATATAACTTAAAAACAACAACTTCAAATTGTTTTCTTTGTTTTAATACGATCAACATACAACATAAAGCTGGAGCCTGAGGACAGTGTGTCCAAAATAGTACAAGCACAACATCACTATTAATCATAAAACACGTCAAGTTTATTTGAAAATTCTAAAGAAAAAGAACACACAAACACACAATGCCTCAGTGATTAACATAACTGTTTCACAGATCACAGAACTATATCAGGGTGTCATTTCTCAGGCAGAAATGTAGATAAAAATAATGAAATCCTGTTCCCCAAACAAGTGCAAGAACCACAGAGTCAAGAATAGGTTAAATATACAAATAAAATAAAATCTATTAAAAACAATAGCACATCAACATAAAAACATATAAACATAAAGCTGGAGCCTGAGGACAGTGTCCAAAAGCACAACATCACTATTAATCATAAAACACTTCAAGTTATTTGAAAGTTCTGAGGACAAAGAACACACAAACACACAATGCCTCAGTGATTCACAGAAGTATATCACAGATCACAGAACTATATCAGGGTGTCATTTCTCAGGCAGAAATGTAGATAAAAATAATGAAATCCTGTTCCCCAAACAAGTGCAAGAACCACAGAGTCAAGAATAGGTTAAATATAAAAATAAAATAAAATCAATTAAAAACAATAGCACATCAACATAAAAACATATAAACATAAATCTGAAAGCGTTGCTCAAACTCCCGTAACAGTCCCGTTATTTTATCTTTGAACCGCTTCATGTCTGCCACATGTTGGGTCGCGCACACATTTTTCAGACAGGGGAAGTGAGCTGCATCACCACCGGCAAGTTGCGTCTCCCACAATGACAGCTTCAACTTGAAAGAACGTATGCTGTCATAATACTGCGTGACAACTTTGTTGCGCCCTTGCAGCTGTTTGTTCAAGTTATTCAGGTGCTCTGTAACATCCACCATAAATGCAAGGTCCTGCATCCATTCTGCGGAATGAAATTCTAACACTGGTTTGCCCTTTTCTTCCATGAACTGTTCAATTTCTTCTCGTAAATCAAAGAAACGCCTCAGCACAGCACCTCGGCTTAACCATCTTACCTCAGTGTGGTATGGCAGGCCATAGATGTGGTCTTTCTCTCTGAGAAGGGTGTCAAACTGACGGTGATTCAGGCTTCTGGATCGGATGAAATTAACAGTTTGGATGACCACCTTCATGACGTTATCCATCTTTAATGACTTGCAACACAAAGCCTCCTGGTGCAAAATACAGTGAAAAGTCAAAAAATCACGTCCTCCATTTGCAGATTGCACTTTCTCTCTGAACTCTGTCACAACGCCTGCTTTTTTCCCGATCATTGAGGGCGCACCATCTGTAGCCAGGCTGACAGCGCGGGACCAGTCCATTCCGACCCTGTCCAGCGCGCCGACGAGTGCGGTAAAAATATCAGCTGCTGTCGTTGTATCTGTCATCGGCACCAACTCCACGAACTCCTCGGTGACGGTCAATGTGTCATCAACTCAGCGGATGAAAATGGCCAGTTGTGCAACATCTGTAATGTCCGTGCTTTCATCAATTGCAACCGAAAACGCAATAAATGACTTTACTTTTTGCTTCAACTGGCTGTCCAAATCCACTGAAAGATCGGTAATCCTGTCTGCAACTGTGTTTCTTGTCAGGCTGATATTTGCAAAAGCCTGCTGCTTTTCAGGGCACACAATCTCCGCTGCCTTCATCATGCATGTTTTTACAAATTCACCCTCACTAAATGGTTTTGAAGCCACTGCGATTTCATTAGCAATGAGGTAGCTAGCTTTCACTGCAGCGTCACTGATGTCTCGGCTGTGAGTAAACACAGACTGCTGTTTCTTCAGACCCGCCAACAGTTCATTCACCTTCTCTCATCTCCGCTGTCCTTGAAAGTTGTCATATTTGTCAGCATGAAGACTTACATAGTGGCGACGAAGGTTATATTCTTTCAGCACTGCAACATGCTCTGAACACACCAAACATACAGCTTTCCCATTCAATTCCGTGAATAAATAGGATGACCATTTTTCTTGGAACACTCTGCACTCTGCGTCCACTTTTCTCTTTTTTGACAGAGACATATTGGGGCAATGAGGGTGCCAAAGCACATAATGTTAAAAGTAGAAGCCGTAATAAATATTGCGGGCAAAACAAAGTAGCTCATTGGCTGCACGTGCTTGACCTACTTGCTCTGCCCCGGTATAAACAGTTTGCTTGCTTAACACAATTGCTATTGCGCCATCCAGTGGACACAATTGGAACAGCAGTTTATTTTATAGAAAAATTGCAGCGCATTTTTATACTTTACAAATTTTTATTTTATTTTCAGAATCATCTCGCGGGCCGGATTAAACCCGTTTGCGGGCCTGATCCGGCCCGCGGGCCGGACGTTTGACACCCCTGATCTAGAATGTCATTGTATGCTGTAGCGTTAAGATTTCCCTTCACTGAAACTAAGGGGCCTGAACCACGAAAAACAACCCCAGACCATTATTCCTCCTCCACCAAACTTTACAGTTGGCACTATGCATTGGGGCAGGTAGCGTTCTCCTGGCCTCCGCCAAACCTAGATTCGTCCGTCGGACTGCCAGATGGTGAAGTGTGATTCCTCACTCCAGAGAACGCATTTCCACTGCTCCAGAGTCCAATGGCGGCGAGCTTTACACCATTCCAGCTGACGCTTTGAATTGCGCATGGTGATCTTAGGCTTGTGTGCTTCCACAGGCAGTTTGGAACTCGGTAGTGAGTGTTACAACCAAGGACAGACGATTTTTAAGCGCTTCAGCGGTCCCGTTCTGTGAGCTTGTGTGGCTTACCACTTCACGGCTGAGCCATTGTTGCTACTAGACACTTCCACTTCACAATAACAGCATTTAGTTGACCGGGACAGCTCTGCCATGGCAGACATTTGACGAACTGACTTGTTGGAAAGGTGTAATCCTATGACGGTGCCATGTTGAAAGTCATTGAGGGCTTCAGTAAGGCCATTCTACTGCCAATGTTTGTCTATGGAGATTGCATGGTGGTGTGCTCGATTTTATACACCTGTCAGCAACGGGTGTGGCTGAAATAGCCGACCACTCATTTGAAGGGGTGTCCACGTAATTTTTTTTGTATATATAGTGTGTGGTCATTATTTGAACTGGCTAGCCAGCTAACTTAACGTTAGCTAGCTAGCTAACAAGCTAGACATTTACCAAAACATTGTTTAGAAAGTTGATTTTAGTTGCATGGTTTGCTAGATTGACATGTACTAAATTCATTTTTAAACAGATGGGTTTATTGGTGTTAAAATACACCAGTTATGCTATTTTGGACCACCAGGCTGCTGATGTTATGCAGCCTGTCGTTTTTGTGTTTTAAACTTTTTCATAACGACAACGAAAATGTTGATGTCGGACGAGAATTGAATTTCATGATGTCACTGCGACAACTGTCTACAGACATGTCGATAGACATATAAACCAGCCTTTAGTCTTGAAATCTTTGGCTGTTTAGTACACGACCGTACTCACTCTGTTTAGCACATGGCCTCACATGTGAATCCTTAAAGAGAAGGGTGGGGCTAAGGCTTAAGAGGGTGTGAATGATGCTGAATGGGTGTAGACAAAGCTCTCCAGTAGGTGTACCAAAACATTCAAGGGCCATTTTCTCAAAAGTGGGTTTAGAGGTTTATCAACTTTCAAAGCAGAATTACTTTCCCACTGTAGTGTATGATATACCATTTTCTAGCTCTGAGTCTCTACTTTTAAAAACACCATTTCAAATTTTGCTAACTAAGACTGAATCGAGGTGGTCGATCACAATCCATTGACAACTTTGGCTTTAGCTTGCCTATATAGAGCTGGTACTCCCTTTTTTCTGAAATGGGTGCAAGAGGGCGAAGTTCGTAACCTGCTCGAGCACTTTCACGAGGTGCTGAAACTCCCTATTCTTCTCAACCACTGAGAATGGGTGCATATCTGCGTTTTATAAACACCTATCGCTCTTGTAATTTCTTTGGTCCGGTCAGAATCCGCTGCGAAGTTGTTTTTTTGCGCTTCCGTTTTGATCCGGTGGTAGGAATACTGCGGTGACGTCGGTGTGATGTAAATATGTCAACATGTTTGAGGTGTTGGCATCTGCATAGGCTGTTCTCGTTGAGCAGTGGAGACATACTCTCTCTGTCCATCGCCGTTGTAATCTACTGGGAAACTAAAATGTTCACAAACTGGAGATATAAACGATGATGGAGAATCCTCCTGGTTTATCGACCCCACCACTCGCCATTGTACAGAACTAGTTCCTGGCTGCGCCTCACATTTACTTTAAGAAGGCACATGGAGAAAGAGATTGTGAACCCAAACGTGGAAGTTTTATTCTAGTGGGTTGAGTGGCGAAAAATAGATTTGGGTAGCGCAAGGCTATGCAATCTTGTCTTCAGGAGATGTTATATTTAATGTATTTATTTCACAAAGCTGATCTATGCAAGTCAGTGGAACAATTTACATTCCTGATGATGGGCTATCATGTAGGATAAGAAGTGTGCTTGTCAGCAAGGACAGTGCAGTTATTCCTCATACTTGTAAAAATTATTCCTCAAATTCCAGTGTAACTAATTATTTGATATCTAATATTCATACTTTTGAAACAAATTACATGATACTATGCTTTTTTGTAGGTGTTCATGTAGGCTGTCATGGACAGATTGTATGTCATAAAAACAAGAATAGGCTATATTGAAATGCCTCTTACCTCAATAATCCTGTTTTGTCATCTTAGTGTGCACAAGCTTATATTATTATTATACAAGCTGCTAGGCAGAGATGTTAAGGCGACTCAATAGCTCATAAACGCGAAATATCTTGCCTTCAGAAAGTATTCACACCTCTTTTTCAGATTTTGTTACAAAATTAGATTTAAATTAGATTTAATTGCAATTTTTTGTCAACGATCTACACAAAATACTCTTAATGTCAAAGTGAAAGAAAAATTATAATATTTGTAAAAAATAAATAAAAGATATCATGAAAAACATAAGTATTCGACTCGACATGTTAGAATCACCTTTGGCAGCGATTACAGCGGAGTATATCTGGGTAAGTCTAAGAGCTTTCCATATATTTGGATTCTAAGCTTGGGCGGTATCCAGATTGTCATACCCTCATACTGACCTTGCGCCATATCGGGATATTTGATAATACCGGTACTGAACACAAAGGGCGCGGTTTTCAAACTCCACTGATACTCTGTAATCCGAAAGTTAGCAATGCTAAGAAGTGCATGTAAAAAGAATGCGAACTAAATGCTAATGAGCGCATTGAACATTTTGTACAGTTTCTGACCTTAATGAGACAAGTAACTCAAAAATGCTACTCACAGTTTGCTGCAGGCACAAAAATAATTTAGCCAGCAAGGCTCTTGATCCAGGAGGGATTCTCTGCTTTTCCCAAGTGACTGCTTGATTTTGGAAGAAGCTAACCACTTAGCTAGATAGCTAACTAGCTACTAAATTAGCAAACCAAATGCACAACTGCAGAGCATTTAGCACATTTTAGACAGTTAACTTAATAGTTATAAGACATCTAGCTGGCAAACATTTAGTTGTGAATTTCATACTGTAATTAGATCACCTGTCGCATGCTGCACAACAGTACAAACAAGGCTTCCTTCTTTTCACTCTGTTGATTAGGTTAGTATTGTGGAGTAACTACAGTGTTGTTGATCCATCCTCAGTTTTCTCTTATCACAGCCATTCAACTCTTTTTATTTGTACCCATCAACCAATACGTACCCTTTGCGAGGCATTGGTAAACCTCCCTGGTCTTTGTGATTTAATCTGTTTGAAAATCACTGATCCACTGCGGGACCTTAGATATGATTGTATATGTGGGGTACAGAGATTAAGTAGTCATTCAAAAATAATGTTAAACACTATTATTGCACACAGAGTCCATGTGACTTTTTAAGCAACTTTTTACTACTTCACTTATTTAGGCTTGCCATAAAAGGTTGAATACATTTCAGCTTTTCATTTTTAATTAATTTGTAAACATTTTGAAAAACATAATTCCACTTTGACATTATGGGGTAGTCTGTGTAGGCCAGTGACAAATATCAATTTAATCCATTTTAATTCCGGCTCTAACAAAATGTGAAGGCACTGTATGTACTGTAAGAAGATGACAAGTTGGGCTTCCCGAGTGGCCCAGCGGACTAAGGCACTGCATCACAGTGCTTGAGGCGTTACTACAGACCCGGGTTCGATCTCAGGCTGTGTCACAGCCGGCCTTGACGGAGAGACCCATGAGGCGGCGCACAATATGTCCAGCATCGTCCGGGTTAGTGGAGGGTTTGGCCGGCCGGGATTTCCTTGTCCCATCGCTCTCTAGCGACTCCATGTGGGGGGCCAGGCGCCTGAAAGCTGACTTTGGTCGCCAGCTAGACGGTGTTTCCTCCGACACATTGGTGCGCCTGGCTTCCAGGTTACGCGAGCAGTGTGTCAAGAAGCAGTGCGGCTTGGCAAGGTCGTGTTTTGGAGGACGCATGGCTCTCGACCTTCGCCTGTCCCGAGTCCGTAGGGGAGTTGCAGCGATGGGACAAAACTGTAACTACCAATTTGGATATCACGAAATTGGGGAGAAAAGGGGGTAAAAGTACAACAACAAAACAGTTTCTTAAACTTGTCAGCTAGCCTCAACCACATTTAGATTGTTTTTGGAGAAATTAATTATAGTATGAACATTTTCAAACACTGCAGGATTTTTTTCAAGCCCTATTTTAAAGGGATAGTTCACCCACATTACACGTGTACATGTTTGTTTCCTTACCTTGAAAGCTGTCTAAGCAGACACGGAGAGACTGCAATCCATGCTTTGGTTAGCTACTGCCACAAACCGTGAAAAATAGGGGTAGGGTTGTAGAGAATCGAAGGACCATGAATGTAATAAGAAACCTTAAGTGCTGGCTTAAGGCCGGTAGCAACCACTACAGAATGTCCGGTCAGAACAAGGATGAGGCAGATGTCCAGGTTAAAGGGAGTTTAATGGAAGATGATGTCCACATTCACACATCACACACACATCTGACCATGCATGGTTCAGATAACTGAGAATAATGTCCAGTGAGAACTGACATGAACTATGTGGTCCTGAAAGCAAAGAGGAGAAAACTTAGACTATAGCACTGCTATAAATGAATGACATGGCTGTATAAGCTAGCACAGGTAAGTATATAACATCAAGGGCAAACACTAAAGCAGGCATAAGGCCTAGTCACATGGCAATGGACTAAACAGCCTATTGGACTTGTACACATGAAACTCAGTGCTCAAATAAACATTACAGTAATGTTGAAATGTATACATAATATAGTTACAATGAGCATGAGTGACATATAGAATAGAAAATAGCCTAGCACTGTAAATGAGCAATGCTAATAAATGGCTAATCACTAACAGTCATGCTAAGATGCTAATGCATTCCAATGCAAAATGCTAACGGTAGTGCTAATGCTAGCGGGAGCGCGAGCTACCTAACAAGCTCAACACACGGTAATTGTACACAATAAACCACAAAACTTAGCTCTACATAATGACACAGATCTCACGGCACTTACATTTAGATGCACAAACAATTAAAGATCAGACATACAGGGATTCAGTCCACAGGAGGAAAAGTTAAGCAGGAGGTTAAACTGTGGAAGTGATCATCAGGATGGGGAAAGCACGTTTCTGACCACACAGTGTGCTGGGGTCATAGACTAACTGAAACTGAAGCCCCGGGAATCAAGGCCACTGATAGGCTGAAGGAGATGTGGTGATAAGTATTTGGTGTGACCGTGACCAATAAGACACTAACAAAAGTGGGGGTCCTAATTTACTGGACCCATAAGCATTGGGTGCGTAACCTGATTAGGGCGTCCACCCACAGTGCTCAGAATGACAGAAATCACATTTATTAACAGAACATACAAGTCGAGATTGCAATGATGTGCGGTCCAATAATTCTGATGTGCACTTCGAACATTTTAGAATAACTGTCCACATTTACTTTTCCTCAGCCAACAAGTTTAGGCTACCTATTCTATTTGTCAGCTTGTCGAGAAAGAAATGGTCTATTCCAAACAGACTCTGGGACAGTTGTGGGATGACAGATCCCAAATTCATACAACCCGTAGGGACAGGCTACATAAAATAAAAAATAAGCAATGAGGCTGATGCACCAGATGATAACATTAAAGCATAACATTTTGATAAACTATTATTTCTTCACATTATAAGCGCAGCAATGCACACAAGGCAGTAGGCTACTTGCGAATGTTCGCTCCATAATGCAATTACTGGGAAAACACCATTGTCAAAATGGCACTGCACATGTGAGTGGTTTCATGTGACAGAGATGAAAATATCCATTAGAAATTTAGAAGAGAGGAGATCTAATAGGCTACTTTGAAACAATGTAAGACGAGCCTCGTATTAAAACATTCAGGTTTCAAACAATGAAGTATATGTTTTTAAAATGCATACGGCCTCCAGCTCATTGTAAAGTGGTGTGTGACGCACTGATGAAGCCTGCCTTCTGTTGCCGTTTGACGCCGTGTTCAAAACAACTGTGAACTGGCAACTCGGAAATCTCCAACTTCCGACTTGTGCGTTCAAGACTGGGAACTGGGGGCAAAAATGAGCTCCGACTGGGGATTTTCTTTCTCAAAGGTCACCCAACTCGGAATCTCGGGCCTCTTTCTAAAGCGCCGACTTTTTGACCTGAAGATCACTGATGTCATGATTTTACCTGTATTTTCCCAATTGTCTTGAAAGCGCCACAACCTGATGCAGCAGCTCTTGCGCTGTCTGACAGATTTTCCACTTGAAGGCTCTATCGGTATGCTATCGGTGTGTGATAAGATGCATAACGAATATACTGTACACGCGCCAATTTAATTCCACTAAATTATGCAAATTACCCCATAGACCAATAAGCGTGACCAGTCAAATGTATTTCCATCGACTGGTATTTCCATCAATGAATAGGCCAAATTTTATTTATTTCAATGTTTCTATATCTTTATCGGACAAAAGCCGGCTATTACCGGCTAATGGAAACCCTGGTTGACATGCATAACCTTTTCTAACCAATTCTAATATTTTGAATAATGTGATGGGCCTATGCCGCTGAAAGCAGATATGAAATAGTTTTATTTATGGATTGATCATTGCCTCAGAAAGAAAGTATTTCAACATCTCCAAAGCAATTAATTGCCTGTATGGCGCAGAAACCGCTGACTCGCTGCCTTTAAAAAAAAAAGTATAATCAAGACACCTGCTGGCAACGCTTAACTGGTTAGGACAGCTCATGGGGTCTCCTAAATATCTGTTGACTAGGTAGGACTCGTATGACTGATCTGTAGCCGTGCTCTACCAATCTGTAGCTCAATTGGTAGAGCACGGCGCTTGTAACGCCAGGGTAGTGGGTTCCATCCCCGGGACCACCCATACGTAAAAATGTATGCACACATGACTAAGTCGCTTTGGATAAAAGCGTCTGCTAAATGGCTTTTATTATTATTATTATTATTATTATTATTATTACTAAAGAGGCTTCATGCATAGCTTTTGATTTTTACCCCTAAGAATAATAGGAAAATGTCTATTCTCAGTACTTACAACCAATTTTCTTCTCTGAGAGACTTTGTTGATACGGCCCCTGGCTTCATACTCTGTAACGGCCTAAATTCATGCAATTTTCTATTTTAACTGGTCAAATAAAGCCTGCAATCCAACATTTAGACCTTTAAAGATAATTATGAAGTGGTTTAATTTGCAAATGACAAACTTTATTTTCCATGCTCAGATTGACTTTTCCCACGGAATTGCCCTCATAGAGTCATGCTACTATACTTATTTCAAATGCGCATGGCTCTGGATTCCGGAATGTTGTATTTTCACTCAATCTGCACTGGGCCTGCAACACTGTCTGCCTGCACAGGAAGAATAAGGTTTAGGACTCATCTCGGAAACCCTATGTCCCAATTCTCCTGAAGTGTGCTCTTGTTCACTTTGCTACATGGATTTAAAATGAAAGAACTGATTACGGACACTCCCTCTTTAGCCCATGATTACACTTATCCAATGCTTTTACATTTATGGGGATAAGTGCATAATTGCAGACTTTGGAGAAAGGATCAAGAATTGGGACACCATTTTGTGATGTGTGTGCATGATAATGCCTGTCCCGCTCTTCCCCAGCCTGCTCCCCAAGGCTGTGAAGAGGCGAGTCTACGCCCTGAAGAGGCTACAGGTGCAATGTGCCCACATAGAGGCAAAGTTCTATGAGGAAGTCCACGAGCTGGAGAGGAAGTACGCTGGCCTCTACCAGCCCCTCTTCGACAAGGTACAGTCACACCTCACTACTACAGTTGTTACCTCTGTGGCCTCCTCTTCTTGTCTCCTTTCCTCTCCTGTGCACTGAGCTATAAACACAGGATTAGTGAAAGCAAATGACAGACACATTCTTGGATTTTCTTAACAATTTGTGCAGACTAAGGACAGGAAACCACTTGAGATAATGACGCCCCACAGGAAGGGATAGAGGTCGACTACTTTCAACAGTGACTCACTACTCAAAATGTAAAAAAGGGGTGTGCTGCTTTGGCATCAAGTATGAAGACAGGTGCTAATCGGAGAACAGGTTATAACTTATAGTGACCAAATGAAGTTGCAGCTCCATTTACATACACTACCAGTCAAAAGTTTTTTAACTATTTTTTTTACATTGGCTCAAACGCATTAAGAAGGAAATAAATTCTACAAATTAACTTTTAAGAAGGCACACCTGTTAATTGAAATGCATTCCAGGTGACTACCTCATGGATCTGGTTGAGAGAATGCCAAGAGTGTGCAAAGCTGTCATCAAGGCAAGGGGTGTCAATTTATTCATTGTCTTTTGTTTGGAGCGCTCCTGTCAATGTTGCGTAAGGACGCGCACCTGATTACGCATAGAAGTAGGCCTAGGCTACCTGACCTGTGCGCAAATGTATACATGTGCCCATTTGGGGATGTCTGATAGTATTTGTCTTAACTCGGCGTTCCTAATGAGCTGTGGAGCTTCTCAAAGAAAACATTTCTTCCCTTCAAACGGCAAGTAATCCGTTTTTTAAAGTCTATTGAGAATGACAATAGTTCCTCAATGTATTTGAAAAATCTTTCCCGCTCTCTCTCTTTTGATAACCACCGAGCCTCGGCGTGAAAGGGGAAAAATGTTATTCTCTGATCCAGTGGAAACGTCATAAAATATCTGGTTAATTCTTATCCGTTATCTGTCCGGAGCTCACTAGCATGGAAACTGAGGGCCTAGTTGATACAATGTTTCAAGTTCATTGCAGACAGTCGGAGTAGAGAGATGAATGTGATTTTTTTTTTTAGTTCTTTATTTTTATCAGGATATTGCAATGTTTTTATATGTTGACTTTTGTAGGCTATTTTTATCTAGTTGCCAGTATAAGTTACTTGCATTGGTATATAGGCCTCTCTCTGCATTCTGCTCTAAGTTATTTAGCTGCTAATGGCACGCGGTTTAGGCCATCATACAATATGACAAGATAAACAATGTGCTCGCCTCCACCTTATATAAACTTAAATTGGGTGCTGGATCCTCGTGTGTGTATATAATCCAAAAAAAAACAGAAATAGGACAGCACTCGGGTAAATAAACTTAAATTGACATTTTTATTGCCGGATGAAGGTTTCAAGTATGAGCCCTTCGGCGTGCAAGGCAATGGCAATTCATGTCACAACAACAATACCACACAGTGAAGAGGCGACTCCGGGATGCTGACCTTCTAGGCAGAGTTGCAAAGAAAAAGCCATATCTCAGACTGCCCTTCTTAATCTTTTCTTTTTATTGGCCAGTCTGAGATATGGCTTTTTCTTTGCAACTCTGTCTAGAAGGTCAGCATCCCGGAGTCGCCTCTTCACTGTTGATGTTGAGACTGGTGTTTTGCTGGTACTATTTAATGAAGCTGCCAGTTGAGGACCTGTGAGGCGTCTGTTTCTCAAACTAGACACTAATGTATTTGTCCTCTTGCTCAGTTGTGCACCAGGGCCTCCCACTCTTTCTATTCTGGTTAGAGCCAGTTTGCGCTGTTTTGTGAAGGGAGTAGTACACAGTGTTGTACAAGCTCTTCAGTTTCTTGGCAATTTCTCGCATGGAATAGCCTTCATTTCTCAGAACAAGAATAGACTGACGAGTTTCAGAAGAAAGTTATTTGTTTCTGGCCATTTTGAGCCTGTAATCGAACCCACAATTGCTGATGCTCCAGATACTCAACTAGTTTCAAGAAGGCCAGTTTTATTGCTTCTTTAATCAGCACAACAGTTTTCAGCTGTGCTAACATAATTGCAAAATGGTTTTCTAATGATCATTTAGCCTTTTAAAATGTTAAACTTGGATTAGCAAACACAACGTGCCATTGGAACACAGGACTGATGGTTGCTGATAATGGGCCTCTGTACGCATATGTAGATATTCCATTAAAAATCTGCCGTTTCCAGCTACAATAGCCATTTACAACATTAACAATGTCTACACTGTATTTCTGATCAATTTGATGTTATTTTAATGGGTAAAAAAATTGCCTTTCTTTGAAAACAAGGACATTTCTAAGTGACCCCAAACTTTTGAACGGTAGTGTGTATATATACTGAGATCATGTGACACTTAGATTGCACACAGCTGGACTTTATTTAACTAATTATGTGACTTCTGAAGGTAATTGGTTGCACCAGATCTTATTTAGGGGCTTCATAGCAAAGGGGGTGAATACATATGCACGCACCACTTTTCCGTAATTTTTTTCATTTCACTTCACCAATTTTGACTATTTTGTGTATGTCCATTACATGAAATCCAAATAAAATCCATTTAAATTACAGGTTGTAATGCAACAAAATAGGAAAGACGTCAAGGGGGATGAATACTTTTGCAAGGCACTGTATGCTTATGTTTCTTGCCAGTCACCCAGTGTTGTTTTTGTGTGCGTGTATGTGTGCGTTCTGCCCAAAGAGACGAGACGTGGTGACAGCCACAGTGGAACCCACAGACGAGGACTGTAAGTGGCACAGCGACAGAGAGGAGGAGGAAGAGCTAGCGGTAAGTAGAACTGATTAGCTCAAATTTATCATGCCTCTCAAACGCCTTGTAGTCAGTCACAGCTCAGTTCAGATTGAACCTTGAAACTCTGCTTCCTCACTAGTCCCATTTCAATGTATACATGGTGCTATAATTGCTTGGTCACCTTACCAAATATTCATTTTGGTTGAGTGTTACCTGTGTTTGATCTAGTCTAATCATTTCTAAACATTTTAAAATAAATTACAGAAGATATGAGAAGTAAATCGGATAAAGTTTATTAGTTATGTTGCTAGTCTAAAGCAGTACTATTTGCCAGTCTAAAGCAGTACATACAAATGTTTGTGTGTGTGTGAGATCTGTCTTGTAGCATGTGGAGGGGCATGGCCACCAAGCATGCAGGTGACCATAGTCTGCTCATTAAGAAGGGACACTCCATTGCTAATTGGGGAAAAGTTTCTGCTCTAGTCCAGCTCTTTAAAAGTATTTTATATGTTTCTGTATCATACAGGTTATAGTATCTAAACTGTTATTGTAGAGTTGTTTACTTTGCTAAGTGTTTATTGGCTTAGTTTGACAGTGCATTCAATTACAAATGTTTCCTGTCACCTGTTCTCGGCTTGGTTATAAATGCTCAGGTGTAGAGCTTTATGGGAGAGAAGATGGCCACCTGTCTTTGCAGGGGTTAGTTTGGGTTGTTCGGAGCCCTGGGGCTAGTCAGACTGATCTTCAATCTTTATATTAGTTTGACTAGTTTTTTAAATCTGTTTATTATTTACTTTGAGCCTGGTCCAGCATCTTGTTGGATGATTTGTATATTTTGTAAATACCTGCACCTACTCCAAGAGCCTTAAAATAAAAAACTTGCACTGGATATTCTGCTTCCTGCCTCTGCTTGCTCACCAACACCAGCCAGACAGCTCGACCATCCAGGGCAAGTAATGGGCCTACCAGCCACCCCTAAAATTTGCTGCACTTGAACAAAATTATGCACATCCAGTATAGCTCTCCAGGACCACTGTTGGTAACTGACAACTGCATAGGAAATGCACAGATGGGGAATACATGAGAAATCAAAGTGTAGTAACCCAGTGTAGTAACAATTGTCTGCCTGTAGGAGGAGCTGAAGACTAAGGCTGCTGTTGAGGAGAAGAAAGAGGATGCCGCCCCAGAGGAAGACCCCAAAGGCGTACCCGAGTTCTGGCTCACCATCTTCAAGAGCGTGGACATGCTTAGTGACATGCTGCAGGTAGACACAGTCTTACTTACATGTGGGGCCTAGTCAGTGTGTGATTTCTCTCCTAACGGGCGCACACACATAGCAGAGTGGTGAGTGATATGCTGCATTTGAGTGATATGCTACAATGTAAACACATTGGAGTGGAGTACTGCATTGAAACTGTTTCTATCCCATCAGGAACACGATGAGCCCATCCTGAAGCACCTGCAGGATATCCAAGTCAAGTTCTCTGAGCCTGGACAACCTATGGTAGGTATTACAATCCAACTGAGTCTGAGATATCTGGGATCCATTTTTTTTCCCTGGATCATTGAATCCTTCATCTGTGTCTGGACATAGAAAATTGAAATCGATAATTGAGTTCCTGGTCTTCTGACTTGTTTTTTCAGATCACATCCCTTTATTCATTGAATGAATTCATCCATGTTTTTATTTTGTACAAGAAACTGATCAAATAGCTGATCAAATAACTCTCACTGTCTGTACGTGGAACACAATGGTGGTTGGGAAGTTGTTTGCTGGGTAATTAAGTCATTTGGCCTTCTATTGTTCCCCCTTGACAGAGTTTCACACTAGAGTTCCACTTTGAGCCCAATGGTTTCTTCAACAATGCTGTGCTCACTAAAGTCTACAAGATGAAGTCGGAGCCTGACGCCACCGACCCCTTCTCATTTGAGGGCCCAGAAATTATCGACTGTGAAGGGTGAGGGTCAACGACATTAGGAGATTATCACGATACTCCATCTCAATACTCATCGCAAGGAAATAAAACATGAAACAAACATTTCCTCAGGAAAGCAGTCCTAAAGTGGTAAACAAATAGTCATGTTTCCACCGAGAGTCAAATGTCTTTATATTCCAAGCTATAGAACATATTTTACATGAAACAGGTTCTTAAAGGTAGTGAACGGCAATACCGGGTCAATTTCCGCAACAACTAATTGAAGCGCGAGGTTTAACTTCTCCCGCAGCTATCAAGTTGTAGCTATTTAAGGGCACCTGTGCACATGCGCATCTACTCTGTGAATGCATTGTAACGCATCGCTCATCTGTTACATCTCATATCGCTGAGTCTCTGTTTAAAAGACCATAGTGTTTTGTGTAAATTTTTTTGCCATGGAAAATGGTGTATCATGGTATTGTGACAATAATAAACCATAACCCTCTAAGGGACAGTTTCCCGGACACAGATTAACCCATAACAGTCCTGTCTAAGCCAGGGGAGAGGGGGGTTCTACTAAGCTATATGGAATTGTCCTGCTTAAACTGACAGGTTTTAATGTTTTTTTATTATTATTATGCTAATGTGATATCCGCGGGGGTGCGGACATTGACTCTAGGGGTTTAAGCTCAGTCCTGGACTGAAAAGCTATTTCAATGGAGATGCACCATTGACCATGCTTTTTATTCCAGGACTATGCAGAAACCGGCCCTCAAAGTTTTACTCGTCATGTCAGTCTGCACATAAAATTGAATTGTATAATTTCTCTCTTCTTTCTCTCCCTGCCCTCCCCTCTAGTTGTCAGATAGACTGGCACAAGGGGAAGGATGTGACGGTGAAGACCATTAAGAAGAAGCAGAAGCACAAAGGCCGTGGCACCGTCCGCACAGTCACCAAGCAGGTCCCCAACGACTCCTTCTTCAACTTCTTCAACCCCATCAAATGTGAGAACACACCACAAACACAAGTCTTTACACCCTTTGCACAGTTGTCACATTTGGCTCCCTTCAATTTAAATCTAACAATGGATTAAATTGGGAGTTTTCCCTACTGATCTACACAACCTACTCCACACTTTCAAAGTGAAAATAAATGTATAGACGTTTTTGAAAAGATTTATTGATGCGTAGGTCTTCGCACCCCTTGGTAGAAGCACCTTTGGCAGCAATTACAACTGTGAATCATTTTGAATACATTTCCACCAACTTTGCACAACTCTTGGGGCCCAATCTATCTATTGTTTTTGGCAAAATTGCTCAAGCTCATTCAAGTTGGTTGAAGAGCATTGATGGCAGAGATGGGATCAAGTCACAATTTAGCAAGTCTTAACCTTCAAGTCTTGTGTTAAGTCCCAAGTAATAATAGGCAAGTCTCAAGTCAAGTTCCAGAGCTCAGGTCAAATCACACGTCCCTAATTTTGGGTTTAGAGTCCTCAAGTCAATAGTTAAGTGTTTTATACCAATTTCAATTCCATTAAAATATGCAAGTAATATTTTATATTTTCCTTACACTAGCCTACTAGTACAATTTACAGCTGGTGTTGATAGTTCAGCTACAGTTTGACTGACATTATGAAATCTCCAATTAGAATGAAGTGTTCTTTTTTCCTCCCGGCCACTACATGCGCGTTGAGGTCTGTGGTTGGCTGAGAATCAACATTCACGTAAACTCTTGCTCAGAGCGCATATTTTCAAGCGACAAGCGTTGAAAATATAGGACAGTGCTCTATTTTCCCCCTTTCCGCACCTGCCGGCACTAGGCAGAACCAAATTTAACGGTCATTTCCCATATAACTCAATGTGATTCTCCGCTTAGAGCAACGGAATTGCATGTTTACTGTGTAATGACAGAATTTAACAGGAGAAGAAGGTGGTGCTGCTCTTTTGGGAAATCCAAGTCTCTCGAGTGTTACAGCTCAAGTCCCAAGTCATAGTGTTTATTTTTATTTTTGCCAAGTCGAGTAGTACTCATGTCCAAGTCACGTGACTCGAGTCCACAGCTCTGATTGATGAACCGCAATGTCTGAGTATTGTCTCTGGTTTTCAAGCAGATTTAAGTCAGGGCTGAGACTAGGGCAGTGGTGTTCATGAAATTTTGGCAGCTGGTAACTGTCATGCAAATAATGGTAGTTAACCGTTAATTAACATAAACACGTTTGGCATCTCTGGGCTTCCACGCATAGCTTACAAACCACTGATGCAGGCCTTTGGAACATCTACAGTGAGGGAAAAAAGTATTTGATCCCCTGCTGATTTTGAACGTTTGCCCAATGACAAAGAAAGGATCAGTCTATAATTTCAATGGTAGGTTTATTTGAACAGTGAGAGACAGAATATCAACAAAAAAATCCAGAAAAACGCATGTAAAAAAAATGTTATAAATTGATTTGCATTTTAATGAGGGAAATAAGTATTTGACCCCCTCTCAATCAGAAAGATTTCTGGCTCCCAGGTGTCTTTTATACAGGTAACGAGCTGAGATTAGGAGCACACTCTTAAAGGGAGTGCTCCTAATCTCAGCTTGTTACCTGTATAAAAGACACCTGTCCACAGAAGCAATCAATCAGATTCCAAACTCTCCACCATGGCCAAGACCAAAGAGCACTCCAAGGATGTCAGGGACAAGAATGTAGACCTACACAAGGCTGGAATGGGCTACAAGACCATCGCCAAGCAGCTTGGTGAGAAGGTGACAACAGTTGGTGCGATTATTCGCAAATGGAAGAAACACAAAAGAACTGTCAATCTCCCTAGGCCTGGGGCTCCATGCAAGATCTCACCTCGTGGAGTTGCAATGATCATGAGAATGGTGAGGAATCAGCCCAGAACTACACGGGAGGATCTTGTCAATGATCTCAAGGCAGCTGGGACCATAGTCACCAAGAAAACAATTGGTAACACACTACGCCGTGAAGGACTGAAATCCTGCAGCGCCTGCAAGGTCCCCCTGCTCAAGAAAGCACATTTACATTTACGTCATTTAGCAGACGCTCTTATCCAGAGCGACTTACAAATTGGTGCATTCACCTTATAGCCAGTGGGATAACCACTTTACAATATGTATATTTTTTTTGGGGGGGGGGTTTTGTTCCACCATTGGGGTGCCAGAGCAGCGAACAGTTTTGACTGGGCTGAGCGGGAACTGTGCTTCCGCAGAGGTAGGGGGGCCAGCAGGCCAGAGGTGGATGAACGCAATGCCCTCGTTTGGGTGTAGGGACTGATCAGAGCCTGAAGGTACGGAGGTGCCGTTCCCCTCACAGCTCCGTAGGCAAGCACCATGGTCTTGTAGCAGATGCAAGCTTCAACTGGAAGCCAGTGGAGTGTGCGGAGGAGCGGGGTGACGTGAGAGAACTTGGGAAGGTTGAACACCAGACGGGCTACGGCATTCTGGATGAGTTGTAGGGGTTTAATGGCACAGGCAGGGAGCCCACCAACAGCGAGTTGCAGTAATCCAGACGGGAGATGACAAGTGCCTGGATTAGGACCTGTGCCGCTTCCTGTGTAAGGCAGGGTCGTACTCTCCGAATGTTGTAGAGCATGAACCTACAGGATCGGGTCACCGCCTTGATGTTAGCGGAGAACGACAGGGTGTTGTCCAGGGTCACGCCAAGGCTCTTCGCACTCTGGGAGGAGGACACAACGGAGTTGTCAACCGTGATGGCGAGATCATGGAACGGGCAGTCCTTCCCCGGGAGGAAGAGCAGCTCCGTCTTGCCGAGGTTCAGCTTGAGGTGGTGATCCGTCATCCACACTGATATGTCTGCAGAGATGCGAAGCACATATACAGGGCCGTCTGAAGTTTGCCAATAAACATCTGAATGATTCAGAGGAGAACTGGGTGAAAGTGTTGTGGTCAGATGAGACTCAAATCGAGCTCTTTGGCATCAACTCAACTCTCCGTGTTTGGAGGAGGAGGAATGCTGCCTATGACCCCAAGAACACTATCTCCACCGTCAAACATGGAGGTGGAAACATTATGCTTTGGGGGTGTTTTTTTGCTAAGGGGACAGGACAACTTCACCGCATCAAAGGGACGATGGACGGGGCCATGTACCGTCAAATCTTGGGTGAGAACCTCCTTCCCTCAGCCAGGGCATTGAAAATGGGTCGTGGATGGGTATTCCAGCATGACAATGACCCAAAACACACGGCCAAGGCAACAAAGGAGTGGCTCAAGAAGAAGCACATTAAGGTCCTGGAGTGGCCTAGCCAGTCTCCAGACCTTAATCCCATAGAAAATCTGTGGAGGGAGCTGAAGGTTCGAGTTGCCAAACGTCAGCCTCGAAACCTTAATGACTTGGAGAAGATCTGCAAAGAGGAGTGGAACAAAATCCCTCCTGAGATGTGTGCAAACCTGGTGGCCAACTACAAGAAACATCTGACCTCTGTGATTGCCAACAAGGGTTTTGCCACCAAGTACTAAGTCATGTTTTGCAGAGGGGTCAAATACTTATTTCCCTCATTAAAATGCAAATCAATTTATAACATTTTTGACATGCGTTTTTCTGGATGTTTTTTTGTTGTTACTCTGTCTCTCACTGTTCAAATAAACCTACCATTGAAATTATAGACTGATCCTTTCTTTGTCAGTGGGCAAACATACAAAATCAGCAGGGATTCAAATACTTTTTTCCCTCACTGTACATTTAAAAAAAGTATAAATCCATTTAATATAGCCTACACCATTATTTTAGGCAGGTCTAAAGAAACATTATGATATGAATTAAATGTAGCTTATTTCAGAAGAACAGAATAGCATATTCTGAGTCTGTTATGCCCCAATTTGGCTATGCCATATGGCTGTGGGTTACACTAGTTCATTTAGCAGATAAGATTTACTTATAATTCCCGTGGCATTATTTTATAGTCAGAAGAATACAATTGGTCATAGCTGAATAAAATAGAATATTCTTCCCAAACGATTTCCGAGGGAGTGCGCACATGCAGCTATTCTGTGTTGAGCGGTTAACAAAGTGATAATTTGAAAATGGTCCTCCTATATGCTTACTTTAGTTACTTATGCAACTTTAGTTGTGATACAAACCATATGTTTTGATTTCTAATACATTCTAAGGCTGCATGATGCGACTAATGATAAAAGCAAAGTCACAATATTCTCACATCAGACTGCTCAATTTAATCTGGTCTTTACATACAGCCTACTAATATATGTGTGGAATAATTTTTTATTTAGAATGGCCCACAACAAAAAACATGTAATCTGCACGCGAATAGCAAATGGAGGAAGCACTTCCCGCGGCTACGTTTTTAATATGCCAGGTAGGCTACACTGGTTGTAAAGCAGATTAATGTGCTTAATTTGAAACATTTAGCAATAAATATAGCAGCATGAGAAAGCTGGGATCCTCTTTTAAATAGGGGCCATTCAAAACTGTGTTTATACACAAGATTGCGCAATGACTGGGCTTATAAAAACTCATGTTTCACTAGGCTATGGGCTCTCCAACACTGTTCTAGGGGTCATAGGCCTTTAGGCTACGCTTAGTTATTTGGCCACTTCAGTTGTGATACAAACCTTACCAAAACATATAGACCTATGATGCATGCAACTAGGATTTTGACTCAAAGGTCACGTGGAATTTGACTGCGGTCATGACCCGTAACTGCCGATGTGGCAGAAATGTGGTCACCGTAACAGCCCTAGCTGAGACTAATAAACACTCAACACTTTGTGGAAATCCATTCTGGTGTGTCTTTGACCTTATAATTAGTGTAAATATCGCCCTGAAAAATGTAACAGAGGTAGGTTTTCCTCTAAGGCAGGGATTGGCAACTTTTGATGGGGTGGGGGCCACAAACAAATCTCACAGAGGGGCCGCAGTTGCGCCGCTGCCGGTGTAGAGAACTTTTCTGCTTTAAAGCAATTTTGCTGCCATTCTACGCATTTTGCCATGGAGTGGAGAGATTTTGGAATTGTATAACTAATTTCATGCAATTCTACTCATTTTTCCATGGGGCGGAGAGGAATGTTTGCAGTTTTAAATATGACAGCTAGACTAACTTCTACTATTCTAACTCGCAACAGTGAGTTGAGATCCCAACTGAATAAAACAATGAATAAATAAATACACTTAACAAAAATATAAACGCAACATGCAACTATTTTAAAGATTTTACTGAGTTACAGTTCATATACATTTATAAATGCATTAGGCCCTAATCTATGGATTCCACATCACTGGGAATAAAGATACCTTTAAAAAAAAGTAGGGGCGTGGATCAGAAAAACAGTCAGGATCTGGTGTGGCCACCATTTTCCTCATGCAGCGCAACATCTCCTTCGCATAGAGTTGATCAGGCTAAGCACACAGCCAAGACAATGCGGGAGTGGCTTCGGGACAAGTCTCCGAATGTCCTTGAGTGGCCCAGCCAGAGCCCGGATTTGAATGTGAGAAACTCCCCAAAAACAGGTGTGCCAAGCTTGTGGAGTCATGCCCAAGAAGACTCAAGGCTGTAAATGCTGCCAAAGGTGCTTCAACAAAGTACTGCGTAAAGAGTCTGAATACTTATGTATTTGTGATATTTAAGTTAAAAACCTGTTTTTGCTTTGTCAGTGTGGGGGTGTGTGTGTGTGTGTGTAGATTGACGAGGGGGGGGGGGGACTATTTAATTAATTTTAGAATAAGGCTTTAATGTAACAAAATGTGGAAAAAGTAAAGGGTTCTGAATGCCTAGTATATACATACACACACATGTATGTGGACAGTCCTTCAAATTAGTGGGTTCGGCTATTTCAGCCACACCCGTTGCTGACAGGTGTATGAAATCGAGCACACAGCCATGCAATCTCCTTAGACAAACATTGGCAGTAGAATGGCCTTACTGAAGAGCTCAGTGACTTTCAACGTGGCACCGTCATAGGATGCCGCCTTTCCAACAAGTCAGTTCGGCAAATCTCTGCCCTGCTAGAGCTGCCCCGGTCAACTTTAAGTGCTGTTATTGTCAAGTAGGAACGTCTAGTAGCAACAACGGCTCAGCCGCGAAGTGGTAGGCTACACAAGCTCACAGAACGGGACCGCCGAGTGCTGAATCGCGTAGCGCGTAAAAATCGTCTGTCCTCGGTTGCAACACTCACTACAGAGTTCCAAACTGCCTCTGGAAGCAACGTCAGCACAATTACTGTTCGTTGAGAGCTTCATGAGATGGGTTTCCATGGCCGAGCAGCCGCACACAAGCCTAAGATCACCATGCGCAATGCCAAGTGTCGGCTGGAGTGATGTAAAGCTCGCTGCCATTGGACTCTGGAGCAGTGGGAAACACGTTCTCTGGAGTGAGTGTTTACGCTTTACCATCTGGCAGTCCGACAGACGAATCTGGGTTTGGCGGATGCCAAGAGAACGCTACCTGCCCCAATGTATAGTGCCAACTGTAAAGTTTGGTGGAGGAGGGATAATGGTCTGGGGCTGTTTTTCATGGTTCGGGCTAGGCCTGTTAGTTCCAGTGAAGTATGCTAATGCATACAATGACATTCTAGACGATTCTGTGCTTCCGACTTTGTGGCAATAGTTTCAGCATGACAATGACCCTGTACATAAAGCAAGGCCATACAGAAATGGTTTGTTGAGATCGGTGTGGAAGAACTTGACTGGCCAGCACAGAGCCCTGACCTCAACCCCATCGAACACCTTTGGGATGATTTGGCGAGCCAGGCTTTATCGCCCAGCGTTAGTACCCGACCCCACTAATGCTCTTGTGGCTGAATGGAAGCAAGTCCCGCAGCAATATTACAACATCTAGTGGAAAGCCTTCCCAGAAGAGTGGAGGCTGTTATAGTAGCAAAGGTGGGACCAACTCCATATTAATGCCCATGATTTTGGAATGACGAGCAGGTGTCCACATACTTTTGGTCATATGGGAGGGTGATTGATTCTAGGGCCTTCAAAAGAGGGGACGGTAGTTACCCATCCCTACTCTAAGGGTATTATCTGAGCTTTGCCCATTTCATATTTATTTTGATTCTGACAAACTCCCAAGGTCCTTGCGGTGACAACAATCATACCCATAACATGATGCCACCACAATACTTGAAAATATGGAGGGTCCACTCTGTGATGTTGGATATGCCCCAAACCTAAAATGTTGCATTTTTGCCAAAAAGTTTTTCTGTGCAGTCTTCACTTACAGCTTTGTTTCGCCTAACTGTGGGTACACGCGAGGTCTCTAGTGGGTATGCGAAAAAAATCAGAAATATGCGTTTTACATTGCCAAATGTTCCATTCTTCACAAATTGAACTGTCAGGCCTCTGTCAAGGAATGGTCCCCATTTCAAGCTAATCTAGCTGTACCTTCTGTGTTTCCGCTATATTCATTTGGAAGTGGCGCTGTGCTGCTGCTAAATTGTTGCCACCACGCCAAATAAATATTTCTGCCGGCGCACTTTGAAGATACTGAGCTTTCCTCAGCCAACAAGACAGGTAACGGACAGCAAAATCAGTTTATTCAATTGATCAGCTTGTCTCATTCAATGCCAAGAACATAATATTCCTCTCGAGGCACTTTCAAGTTGAGTGCCACAGGGAGAGAAACATGCATTCTGATAAACCCAGTCATTGCACAAGATTTCTTAATGCAATCATGGGAAAAACACACTTTTGAAAGAAGATTTGAAGGCCTCTCCTAAAAATGAGACTCACACAAATATCACAAAGCTATCCATGCATCAGTAAGATGTAAGGTGCATGGGTACCTATTAAAGGTAACCATGCATGCAGAAAGCAAGATTGACTTACATTTTAGTCATTTAGCAGATGCTCTTATCCACAGCGACTTACATTTAGTGAGTGCATACATTTTTCATACTTCAGGCCATGTGTAGCATACAGTACTTTCTCTGCAGTTATTCAACACAACCAGCAGGTGACGGTAGACTCTTACTCCTGCCCTCCGCACCCTGGTCCTGGCAGTGGAACGGCTTTCCCCCAGATACTCAATCTGTACATACTTCAATATATCATATCTTGGTTACTAAGACGGCAAGCACCTCTTTAGGCATTTTAAATATTCCTAGAGGTGATTTTGGTTTTAAAGTGACTTTAAGATGCTCTTTGTAGTAATGAAAAGTGCTTTATAAAGTAGGCCTAAATCTGCGTCTGGAATTCGTCCATACTTAGAGATATACAGGACTGGAGCTGCTCCCAGTGCTCACATTGCCTCTCACACAATGACAGTCTATTCATGGATAGATGTGTTATTCACAGCCTGGTCTGTGTAGGCACAGTCTCTGTTGTGGACTAGAATCAGACTTCTGTCCCACATACGTTGGACTTCAAAGCTTAGGTTACGTCAAAGATGTGAGCTTTCCATTCTTCGCCAAGACAAGAACAACTCTAAACTGTGTGTGCTTGTGCGACCCAAGATTTTGATTTGTTTACTCACATGTTCTATCTATTAGTCAGCCCTTCCTTTCAAACATGCCTGCCTGCACCAATCCTGAACCCTCACCTTCAAACTCCTGATACCTCTTTGGCATATTCTAGGCATGTGATTGGTAGATATTAATACTGCTCAGGTGTGTGCCCTCAGGGTGGGGCCTATGTAGTCAAGTCTTTGTGAATCAGCTGTTTATCGTCTAACATGCACACAATAGTTATTCTTTGTAAAGAAAAATAAATAAATTGTACACCTCACCCTCACAGCCCCTCTGACTCACTTCCCACCCTTCAATGTAAGCCTACATTTAGTTAAATTCAGTGTAGCCAAAATGGCTTGACATATAAATTCCACTATCTTTCCTCTATCCCATCCTCTTTTGTTAAACTTCATTCTTAAGTCTCTACCTTATCTTCTGTCCTCTATTTTTATCTTCCCGTGAAGAAAGTTAATTCCATTCCATCCCCCTCTCCTGTCTCCTTCCTGCAATCAGTGTTGTCTCTCAGGCTATGTGAGTGGGAAATGGGGAGAATGCTGGTTAAGGGCTAACCTTAACCTTGACTCGTCTGACTTTCCTTCCATAGCAGATTCCCTGGAATGCAGCCCTGCCTGCCTGGTACCACTGTGGGAATGTGTGTGCGTGCGCACACCCACCCATGTGTTACTGTTAAAGAAGGTTTAGACTTATGCGTGAGTGTTGTCTGTTTGAATGATTGTGTGTGTGTGTGTTGCACAAGCGTGTGAGAAGTGAATCATATATATGTACACTACCGGTCAAAAGTTTTAGAACACCTACTCATTCAAGGGTTTTTCTTTATTTTTACTATTTTCCACATTGTAGAATAATAGTGAAGACATCCAAACTATGAAATAACACATGGAATCATGTTGTAACCAAAAGTGTTAAATAAATCAAAATATATTGTATATTTGAGATTCTTCAAATAGCCACCCTTTGCCTTGATGACAGCTTTGCACACTCTTGGCATTCTCTCAACCAGCTTCATGAGGTAGTCACTTGGAATGCATTTATATTAACAGGTGTGCCTTCTTAAAAGTTAATTTGTGGAATTTCTTTCCTTAATGCGTATGAGCCAATCAGTTGTGTTGTATACAGAAGATAGCCCTATTTGGTAAAAGACCAAGTCCATATTATGGCAAGAACAGCTCAAATAAGCAAAGAGAAACAACAGTCCATCACTTTAAGACATGAATGTCAGTCAATATGGAACATTTCAAGTACTTTGAAAGTTTCTTCAAGTGCAGTTGCAAAAACCATCAAGCGCTATGATGAAACTGGCTCTCATGAGGACTGCCATAGGAATTGAAGACCCAGAGTTACCTCTGCTGCAGAGGATAAGTTCATTAGAGTTACCAGCCTCAGAAATTGCAGCCCAAATAAATGCTTCACAGAGTTCAAGTAACAGACTCATTACATTTTTACATTTTAGTCATTTAGCAGATGCTCTTATCCAGAGCGACTTACAGTTAGTGAGTGCATAAATTTTTTCATACTGGCCCCCTGTGGGAATCGAACAAACAACCCTGGCGTTGCAAACGCCATGTTCTGCCAACTGTGTGAATCAGGCCTTCATGGTCAAATTTCTGCAAAGAAACCACTACTAAAGGACACCAATAATAAGAAGAGACTTGCTTGGGCCAAGAAACACAAGCAATGGACATTAGACCGGTGGAAATGTGACCTTTGGTCTGTAGTCCAAATTTGAGATTTTTGGTTCTAACCGCTGTGTCATTGTGAGATGCGTTGTGGGTGAACGGATGATCTCTGCATGTGTATTTCCCACCGTAAAGCATGGAGGAGGCGGTGTTATGGTGTGGGGGTGCTTTGCTGGTGACACTGTCTGTGATTTATTTAGAATTTAAGGCACACTTAACCAGCATGGCTACCACAGCATTCATTTACATTACATTTACATCATTTAGCAGACGCTCTTATCCAGAGCGACTTACAAATTGGTGCATTCAACTTATGATAGCCAGTGGGACAACCACTTTTTTTTTTGTTGATGGAGGGTGGGGGAAGAAGGATTACTTTATACTATTCCAGATATTCCTTAAAGAGGTAGGGTTTCAAGTGTCTCCGGAAGGTGGTCAGTGACTCCACTGTCCTGGCGTCGTGGGGGAGCTTGTTCCACCATTGGTGTGCCAGAGCAGCAAATAGCTTTGACTGGGCTGAGCTGGAACTATGCTTCCGTAGGGGAGCTAGCAGGCCAGAGGTGGATGAATGTAGTGCCCTTGTTTGGGTGTAGGGTCTGATCAGAGCCTGAAGGTAAGGAGTTGCTGTTCCCCTCACAGCTCCGTAGGCAAGCACCATGGTCTTGTAGTAGATGCGAGCCTCAACTGGAAGCCAGTGGAGTGTGCGGAGGAGCGGGGTGACATATGAGAACTTGGGAAGGTTGAACACCAGACGGGCTGCAGCGTTCTGGATAAGTTGTACGGGTTTATTGGCATGTGCCGCTTTCTGTGTAAGGTAGGGTCGTACTCTGCGAATATTGTAGAGCATGAACCTGCAGGATCGGGTCACCGCTTTGATGTTAGCGGAGAACGACAGGGTGTTGTCCAGGGTCACGCCAAGGTTCTTTGCACTCTGGGAGGAGGACACAATGGAGTTGTCAACCGTGATGGCGAGATCATGGAGCGGGCAGTCGTTCCCCGGGAGGAAGAGCAGCTCCGTCTTGCCGAGGTTCAGCTTGAGGTGGTGATCTGACATCCATACTGATATGTCTGCCAGACATGCAGAGATGCGATTCACCACCTGGTTATCAGAAGGGGGAAAGGAGAAAATTAATTGTCGTCTGTGTAGCAATGATAGGAGAGACCATGTGAGGATATGACAGAGCCAAGTGACTTGGTGTATAAAGAGAATAGGAGAGGGCCTAGAACATTCTGCAGCGATACGCCATCCCATCTAGTTTGGGCTTAGTGGGACTATCATTTGTTTTAATCCCATCTAGTTTGGGCTTAGTGGGACTATCATTTGTTTTTTCAACAGGACAATGACCCAACACACCTCCATGCTGTGTAAGGGCTATTTTACCAAGGAGGAGAGTGATGGAGTGCTGCGTCAGATGTCCTGGCCTCCACAATCCCCCGTCCTATAATATGCCATTTAGAAGACGCTTTTATCCAGAGCGACTTAGTCATGTGTGCATACATTTTTACGTATGGGTGGTCCCGGGGATCGAACCCACTACCCTGGCGTTACAAGCGCCATGCTCTACCAATTGAGCTACAGCGGACCACAACCAAATTGAGATGGTTTGGGGTGAGTCGGACCGCAGAGTGAAGGAAAAGCAGGCAACAAGTGCTCAGCATATGTGGGAACTCCTTCAAGACTGTTGGAAAAGCATTCCAGGTGATGCTGGTTGAGAGAATGCCAAGAGTGTCAAAGCTGTCATCAAGGCAAAGGGTGGCTATTTGAAGAATCTCAAATATAAAATATATTTTGATTTGTTTAACACTTTTTTGGTTACTACATGATTCCATACAGTGGGGGGAAAAAAAGCATTTAGTCAGCCACCAATTGTGCAAGTTCTCCCACTTAAAAAGATGAGAGAGGCCTGTAATTTTCATCATAGGTACACGTCAACTATGACAGACAAATTGGGAAAAAATTATCCAGAAAATCACATTGTAGGATTTTTAATGAATTTATTTGCAAATTATGGTGGAAAATACCGTGACAAGATCCTGGGGCCCATTGTCGTGTCATTCATCCGCCGCCATCACCTCATGTTTAAGCATGATAATACACAGCCCCATGTCGCAAGGTACACAATTCCTGGAAGCTGAAAATGTCCCAGTTCTTCCATGGCCTGCATACTCACCAGACATGTC
This sequence comes from Coregonus clupeaformis, assembly GCF_020615455.1. Classification (NCBI taxonomy): domain Eukaryota; kingdom Metazoa; phylum Chordata; class Actinopteri; order Salmoniformes; family Salmonidae; genus Coregonus; species Coregonus clupeaformis. The sequence continues at coordinate 19,265,383 of NC_059210.1, read as the reverse complement.
ACCCATTGAGCATGTTTGAGATGCTCTGTATCGACGCGTACGACAGCGTGTTCCAGTTCCCGCCAATATCCAGCAACTTCGCACAGCCATTGAAGAGGAGTGGGACAACATTCCACAAGCCACAATCAACAGCCTGATCAACTCTATGCGAAGGAGATGTCATGCTGCATGAGGCAAATGGTGGTCACACCAGATACTGATTTGGTTTTCTGATCAACACCCCTACCTTTTTCTTAAGATATCTGTGCGTATCTGTATTGCCAGTTGTGAAATCCATAGATTAGGGCCTAATTTATTTATTTCAACTGACTGATTTTCCTTATGAACTGTAACTCAGTAAAATCTTAGAAATTATGTTTAGTGTATGTTACTGTGCTTGTACAAGTAGTGGTTGTGACATTCTTGGGCTGTTTTCCATGGGTTTGTGGATGTATGGAATTGCCCACATGACCGTTGGTGATTGTTTGAGATTTTGTAACATACAGTATCCTTAGAATAAAATACATTTAATTATACTAAACAAAAATATAAAAGCAACATGTAACAGTTTCCAAGATTTTACTGAGTTACAGTTCATATGAGGAAATCAGTCAAATTAAATAAATGAATTAGGCCCTCATCTATGGATTTCAGATGACTGGGAATACAGATATGCATCTGTTGGTCACAGAATACATTAAAAGAAATGGGCCTCGGGATAACGTCACAATATTTCTGTGCATTCAAATTGCCATCGATAAAATGCAATTGTGTTCATTGTCCATAGCTTATTTACATTTACATTTACATTTTAGTTATTTAGCAGACACTCTTATCCAGAGCGACTTAGTTAGTGAATACATATATTTTTATACTGGCCCCCCGTGGGAATCGAACCCACAACCCTGGCGTTGCAAACGCCATGCTCTATCAACTGAGCTACATCCCTGCCGGCCATTCCCTCCCTACCCTGGACGACGCTGGGCCAATTGTGCGCCGCCCATGAGTCTCCCGGTCGCGGCCGGCTGCGACAGAGCCTGGATTATGCCTGCACATACCATAACCCCACCGCCACCATGGGGCACTCTGTTCACAACGTTGACATCAGCAAACCGCTCGCCCCCATGACACCATACACGCTGTCTGCGGTTGTTAGGCCATATTCTCTAAAATGATGTTGAAGGCAGATTATGGTAGAGAAATGAACAGTCCATTCTCTTGCAATAGCTCTGGTGGACATTCCTGCAGTCAACATACCAATTGCACGCTCCCTCAAAACTTGAGACTTCTGTGGTATTGTGTTTTGACACAGCTAGTAGAGCACGGCGCTTGTAACGCCAAGGTAGTGGGTTCGATCCCCGGGACCACCCATACACAAAAATGTATGCACGCATGACTAAGTCGCTTTGGATAAAAGCGTCTGCTAAATGGCTTATTATTATTATTATTATTATTATTATTATTATTATTATTATTATTAATCATCATGTTATTTAATCAGCTTCTTGATATGCTACACCAGGTGGATGGATTATCCTGGCAAAGGAGAAATGCTCACAAACAGGGATGTAGACAAATCTGTGCACAACATTTTAGAGAAATAAGCTTTTTTGTGCGTGTGGAACATTTCAGGGATCTTTTATTTCATGAAACATGGGACCTACATGTTGCATTTATATTTTTCTTCAGTGTAGATTGAGATCAAGATTATTGGGTAAAGATGAAGACTCCTAGGTTATTTAATTAAAACTCATGACATTGATGTTGAGTCACTCATTGCCCTGGCTGGCGATGGAGTGATTTCCCAACACATTCTCAGAACAAGATAAAGAAAGCAGGGACATTTCCACCTTCCTTTGAAAACTCTTTGATGTTTTGTCAGTGACAGCTGTGCTCTGTCGGTCACCAGGGAGTGACTGCTGTGGCAACCGAGGTCAAAGAGCACCTGGGTGATGCCGCTGTAATTTTATGGAGGTGCAGTATAGACGTTATCAGAAGCGTGAATGTCATTTGATCGTTGTTGAGTGATTGATCTATATCGGCCTGCCCTTTTTAAAGATTTTTTTCTAAAGAATTGGCTGTGTAAAACGTTTGTTTGCTAAATGGAAACTTTTTGAATCAGAAAGTGAAATACTCACAGGTAATAATAATTTCCTTTCTCTTCCAGTGTCACCTGATGGAGAGATGGTGAGTAATATATTGTCTGCATTTCAGACCCAAATGCACAATTTAATATTACATTTATCAGTTTCTACATTTAATGGAAATATTGATAGAGGCCAGTTACTTGGACAGAAGCCTAATCCTGGACTAAAAAAGCGATTTCAATGGTTTTCCATTCAGAATGCTTTTTAGTCCAGGGGCTGTATTTACAAAGTATCTTGGAGTAGGGTTGCTGATCCAGGATCAGGTTCCCCCTTTCCATTAATTAATCTGAAAGGGAAAATGGATCCTAGATCAGCACTCCTACTCTGAGTACATTTTATGAATACTGGCCCTGGTCTGGGCTGTGTCTAGGAAAACGGCCCATGACGTCCAGTCCTAAAAAACAACAACTGTGTTGTCTCCCCAGGATGAGGACTCAGAGTTCACCCTAGCCACAGACTTTGAGATTGGCCATTTCTTCCGCGAGAGGATAGTCCCCCGAGCTGTGCTCTACTTCACTGGAGAGGCACTGGAGGACGACGAAAGTGTACGTGTCAAACACTCACACATTTAGTTAGGCATTCAGCTAATACATTTTATAACATGAGCGTAACTATTGAGTTTGTCAGATAAGTACATTGATAAAGAGGTTTCCAATTCCACAACTTTGTATGTGGTGTGTATTTGAAATTGGGAGCTGTAACAGAATGTGGAACGAACACTCAGTTGTCCTCTTGTCTGTGCAGTTTGAGGAGGAAGAGCTGGAGGAGGGAGATGAAGAGGTAAGGAGAGGATTGGATATTAATATCTTTATTTGTTAAACATTTTTGTGAAATATAACATGCTAAGGATAATTCTTTATTTACTCTCTGTCTCTTGTGTTTTAGGAGCAGGATGGTGATGATGATGATGATGACGAGGGAGACTTTGACCCTAAGGTCAGTATTTACGTAGTGCTGCTAGTGTGTTCCTAACTGATAATTCTCCTCACCTAAGTGCATGTGTGTCATAGGAAGTAGCCTCTTAGTTCCCTTCATAAAACATTGTTATAACTAGGACTGTCAAAGTGAATGTGTTAATTATAGGTCACTTGAATTTTTTTTACCACCATTAATTGTTTTTAGCGCATTTAATCACTGTCAATTTTTTTTGCCCACAAGTCAGTCTTTCCGCTGAAACCATCCACTCTTGCTTGCAGCAACAAGTTTGAGGGAAAACGTACAGGAAGTTTAACCATAAACAATTTCCCAGGTTTTTCTTTAAATAACAGCAAAAACTTCATTTGCACTGAAGTAGCTAGCCAGTTTTTCTAACATTAGTCATCTAGCAAACCAAACTACAATATTTAGAATGCAATTCAACACTCATTTCCCACAACGATTTTAATCATTTTTGTTGTAGTTCTCAGGTCAAAAGATGTAAGCAAATGATCCCAATTCTAGTTCAGTAGCAGCTTATGACTAGTTCATGTTGAAGAACATTTACAAGTAGCCTAGGCTAGATCTAATAGCAGTATGCTATTTTACATTAACTTTTATATTTTTACTATAATCAAAGTATATTATAGGCATTGGTTGAAGCTCAGTGTTAAATTCAAATCTCCCTACCATCATATGTAAGCCAATATGAGACCAATCTCGATGAAAATTCGCAACTGATTGGAGGTACACCACACACTCCCCGCCTCTTGTCATGAGCCGTCCGTCTATTACCGAGAACCACATACCGGATTTCAAAAAAAGGGTTGTTAGCAATTGATTTTGGGATCTCTTGTTCAGCAACAACACAGCTACTTGCACCATGCTGCCAGTCATAAGAAATGTATGCAAACAAACCTACGCTACTGTATATGGCTAGCTATGTGGTATTCAAACTGAGGTTAATCTATAAATGCAAACAGATATTTTGATTGGCTAGGTAGCTAACTAGCTAACATTAGCTTGCTTGTAAGAAATCCAGCAGCTAGCCTCTGTAGCTAGCTAACGAACAGGCAAAAAAGGTAGCTAGCCAATGAATGTGGTTTTGTTTTGATTAGCTAAGTAGCTAGCTAACGTAACGTTATACCAGTCTGATGAGAGCAAACGTTGACTAGGTAGCTAACCTACAAGCAAGGAAAGCTAGCTAGCTATATTTTGCCAAGTAAGGTTTTTCACAAAGCTGAAGTCATCATGTGTAAACTGCTGATCTAGACACTTGCGTGTAATCAGAGCATAAACAAATATGCACAAATAAACTAGCGAATGTCCTTGGATAGCAATAAAAACTGTTCCATAGAGGCACAGAATAAGTTACAGGAAAAACAAAGTGAACTGGACTGAATATGGGGAAAAATGCACCAAATTATTTTTTACATCTTCAACATAGAAATGAAATTTGTTACAAATGACGGAGTCACCCATCATTCACCAAACAATAGTTTGAATGAGGAAGCAAAGTACTTTAAGCAAATGTTTTTGTTTCAGTTTCCTCCATTTCCACTAACCAAAGTTAATTGTAAGGATTTTTTTTTCTATTAATAATGTAAAATGAACAGCTGTACAGAAAGACTCATGTGATGCCAAATTACAGAGGAGGAACTTCTTGATGCAATTAAAGCATTTAAGTCCGGGAAAACTCCAGGGCTGGATGGCATGCTAGTTGAGGTATATCAAACCTTTGTGGATGTACTCAGAGAACCGTTATTTGCATGTTTTAACCACTCCTGTAAAAATTGTAGATTATCAGATACTCAACAAGGTCTGATTTCACTATTACTGAAACAGGATCCAGGTGGTAAATATAAAGATCCAGTCAATAAAACTAAATTGGAGGCCCCTTAAACTTCAGTGTTGTGACGCAAAAATTCAAGCAAAATATAATTAAAAGGTTATTATCAGATATTATTAATCCTAATCAGACTTTTTAGAAATGTTTTTAGAAATGTTTGCAAATGTATTACAAATAAAAAAACAGATACCTTATTTATATAAGTATTCAGACCCTTTGCTATGATACTTGAAATTGAGCTCCGGTGCATCCTGTTTCATTGATCATCCTTGAGATGTATCTACAACTGGATTGGAGTCCACCTGTGGTAAATTCAATTGATTGGACATGATTTGGAAAGGCGCACACCTGTCTGTGTAAGGTCCCACAGTTGATAGTGTATGTCAGAGCAAAAATCAAGCCATGAGGTCGAAGGAATTGTCCGTAGAGCTCCTAGACAGGATTGTGTCGAGGCACAGATCTGGGGAAGGATCCCAAAAAATGTCTGCAGCATTGAATGTCCCCAAGAACACAGTGGCCTCCATTCTTAAATGGAAGAAGTTTGGAACCACCAAGACTCTTCATAGAGCTGGTCGCCTTGCCAAACTGAGCAATCGGGGGAAAATGACCTTGGTTAGGGAGGTGACCAAGAACCCAACAGTCACTCTGACAGAGATGGGAGAACCTTCCAGAAGGACAACCATCTCTGTAGCACTCCACCAATCAGGCCTTTATGGTAAAGTGGCCAGACGGAAGCCACTTCTCAATAAAAGGCACATGACAGCCTGCTTGGAGTTAGCCAAAAGGCACCTAAAGGACTCAAACAAGATTATCTGGTCTGATGAATCCAAGAGTGAACTTGTTGGCCTGAATGCCAAGCGTCACGTCTGGAAGAAACCAGAAACCACTCATCATCTGGCTAATACCATCCTTAGGGTGAAGCATGGTGGTGGCATCATGCTGTGGGGTTGTTTTTCAGCGCGAGGGACTGAGATACTAGTCAGGATTGAGGGAAAGATGAACGGAGCAAAGTACACAGAGATCATTGATGAAAACCTGTTCCAGAGTGCTCAGGACCTCATACTGGGGCGAAGGTTCACCTTCCAACAGGACAACGAACCTAAGCACACAGCCAAGACAACGCAGGAGTGGCTTCGGGACAAGTCTCTGAATGTCCTTCAGTGGCACAGCCAGAGCCCGGACTTGAACCCAATCGAATATCACTGGAGAGACCTGAAAATGGCTGTGCAGCGACGCTCCCCATACAATCTGTCAGAGCTTGAGTGGATCTGCAGAGAAGAATGGGAGAAACTCCCCAAATACAGGTGTGCCAAGCTTATAGCGTCATACCCAAGAAGACTCGAGGCTGTAATCGCTGCCAAAGGTTCTTCAACAAAGTACTGAGTAAAGGGTCTGAATACTTATGTAAATGTGATATTTCAGGATTTTTATTCAATAAAAATAGCAAAGATTTCAAACTGTTTTTGCTTTGTCATTATGGGGTATTGTGTGTAGATTGATGAGGGAAAAAATCTATTTAGTCAATTTTAGAATAAGTCTGTAACCTAACAAAATGTGGAAAAAGTCAAGGGGTCTGAATACTTTCCGAAGGCAAGTATCATTGCTAAAATCCCAAAGTATCCCTTTAGTGCTAAAAGATCTCGTAAATAACCTGTAACTTCAATCGAGTTTTCCTCTGACTTTTGACTGCATGCTCCTCTCTCTTCATGCACCTCAGAACAATCAGAACAGCATAGCAACGAACACTATAGATTTATTTTTATGGTAATTATTTTTGTTATGTAGCCCGGGCAGAATTTGGCAACGGCCCTAGCAACAGACGGGTTAGTTATAAAAAAAAAACTTTGCTAACCAAATCCCATTGTGACGCAGAGGTGGACACATTTTGGCATGTGGCCACTATTTGGCATGACCGGCCCTATAAAATCATATAGAGTCTGTTAAATTATTTCCAGGTTTTGGGTTTTTCCGAGTTTTCACTCTCAAATGTTATAGAATAAAAATCAAATTGGATGTTCTGAGTCCACAATCATTTTTTAACCACATCAGGAGACCACCTTTGAGGTCTGGGAAAACATTTTTTTTAAATTGTGGAGAGTGTAGTTTCCCTTTAATTAAACTGTTCACCTAGCAAGACACCGTTGTGCTAGCGGTGTTTCTGTACTGCATCGCAGATTTTATAGGGCCATATAGATTTTATATATATATATCTGTCTTAACTTAGAATTGTTTACTTCAGGCTGACTGTTAGCATCTATTAAATTGCAATGTCCTATAAATTGAATGTCTAAATCATTCTACTAAATAAGTTTTTGCAGCGACACAATCGATAAGGTTACAGCAAAAACATTAGTTTTTTACTCTTCGTGATTCACTAATGATTATTTTATTACAATTATTCGATTCACTAAGATTGAACCGAACACCAGCTACTACAATGACGAAGCAAATTATTTGATTAGTCAAAAATAGTTAAAATAATTGCTTCTTTTTTTTGTTGAGAAATGTGAAGCGGTGCATCTAAGTAAATTAAATTTGTATTGCCTTACAGAATATAATACAGCATAATGTAGAACCGACATTACTCCCTGTCATGTAGAACAGTCAATTTTGACAGGTCAATATATTGCGTTTCTATCTGAATAATCCTATGGTTTTGTTCCTGACCATTGTTGTTGTCTCTCCCCTCCCCCTGTACCTCCCATTACAGGCATAATCAATCAATCATTCTCACCCCATGCATTTCTAGGTAAGGGAGAAATGAGAATGGCACTGCATTCTGTACTTTGTATTTCTGTCTTTTGGCTCACTTCTCTCATTCTCTCCATCCACACCTTTCTCCATCCAGACATTTCTTTATCCAACACTCCATCCTTTATTCTCCCAGTTGTCCAGCTTAATCCCCTAGAGTCGATGTCCGCAGCCCCGTGGAAATCTAATTAGCATAATAAAACAATCCCCATCAAAATCTGTCAGTTTAAGCTAGAGATATCAGGTTTTTTGCATGGGCTGCATCTCAATCCACAGCATGTCGCAATCCACTGCATGTCGCCCTTCTGCATCAGTTTGTCAGACCGTGAGACATCCCGAAAAGCGTTCGATCTTCTCATGAAAATGTCTGTGGTGTCCGAATGGTTTGGCCCACAAACTATTATGACCCCTCTATGGAAAGATGACGAACACGATGGTGTTCTCCGTTTTGCTCTGATCCCCACAAGCGTATACTGAAGTATACTGAACAAGTATACTGAACAGTAATGTAAACGCAACATGTAAAGTGTTGGTCCCATGTTTCATGAGCTGAAATAAAAGATCCCAGACAATTTCCATATGCACAAAAAGCTTATTTCTCTCAAATGTTGTGCACAAATGTTTTTACGTCCCTCTTAGTGAGCATTTCTCATTTGCCAAGATAATCCATCCACCTGTGGCATATCAAGAAGCTGATTAAACAGCATGATCATTACACAGGTGAACCTTGTGCTGGGGACAATAAAAGGCCACTCTAAAATGTGCAGTTTTGTCACAACATAATGCCACAGATGTCTCAAGTTTTGAGGGCGCCTGCAATTGGCATGCTGACTGCAGGAATGTCCACCAGAGCTGTTGCCAGAGAAATGAATGTTAATTTCTCAACCATAAGCCGTTTCCAACGTTGTTTTAGAGAATTTAGCAGTACGTCCAACTGGCCTCACAACCGCAGACCACATGTAACCACGCCAGCCCAGGACCTCCACATCGGGCTTCTTCACCTGTGGGATCGTCTGAGACCAGCCACCCGGACAGCTGACGAAACTGTGGAGTGTTTCTGTCTGTAATAAAGCCTTTTTGTGGGGATAAACTCATTCTGATTGGCTGGGCCTGGCTCCCATTGGGTGGGCCTATGCCCTCCCAGGCTCACCCATGGCTGTGCCCCTGCCCAGTCATGTGAAATCCATAGATTGGGCCTAATTAATTAATTAAAATTGCCTGATTTCCTTATATGAACTGTAACTCTGCCGATTTTGCAGGTTTTCCTACTTACAAAGAATGTAGAGGTCTGTAATCTTTATCATAGGTACACTTCAACTGTGAGAGACGGAATCTAAAACAAAAATCCAGAAAATCACATTGTATGATTTTTAAGTAATTAATTTGCATTTTATTGCATGACATAAGTATTTGATCACCTACCAACCAGTAAGAATTCTGGCTCTCACAGACCTGTTAGTTTTTCTTTAAGAAGCCCTCCTGTTCTCCACTCATTATATTAACTGCACCTGTTTGAACTCGTTACCTGTATAAAAGACACCTGTCCACACACTCAATCAAACAGACTCCAACCTCTCCACAATGGCCAAGACCAGAGAGCTGTGTAAGGACATCAGGGATAAAATTGTAGACCTGCACAAGGCTGGGATGGGCTACAGGACAATAGGCAAGCAGCTTGGTGAGAAGGCAACAACTGTTGGCGCAATTATTAGAAAATGGAAAAAGTTCAAGATGACGGTCAATCACCCTCGGTCTGGGGCTCCATGCAAGATCTCACCTCATGGGGCATCAATGATCATGAGGAAGGTGAGGGATCAGCCCAGAACTACACGGCAGGACCTGGTCAATGACCTGAAGAGAGCTGGGACCACAGTCTCAAAGAAAACCATTAGTAACACCACTACGCCGTCATGGATTAAAATCCTGCAGCGCACGCAATGTCCCCCTGTTCAAGTCAGTGCATGTCCAGGCCCGTCTGAAGTTTGCTAATGACCATCTGGATGATCCAGAGGAGGAATGGGAGAAGGTCATGTGGTCTGATGAGACAAAAATAGAGCTTTATGGTCTAAACTCCACTCGCCGTGTTTGGAGGAAGAAGAAGGATGAGTACAACCCCAAGAACACCATCCCAACCGTGAAGCATGGAGGTGGAAACATAATTATTTGGGATGCTTTTCTGCAAAGGGGACAGGACGACTGCACCGTATTGAGGGGAGGTTTGATGGGGCCATGTATCGCGAGATCTTGGCCAGCAACCTCCTTCCCTCAGTAAGAGCATTGAAGATGGGTCGTGGCTGGGTCTTCCAACATGACAACAACCCAAAACACACAGCCAGGGCAACTAAGGAGTGGCTCCGTAAGAAGCATCTCAAGGTCCTGGAGTGGCCTAGCCAGTCTCCAGACCTGAACCCAATAGAAAATCTTTGGAGGGAGCTGAAAGTCCGTATTGCCCAGCGACAGCCCCAAAACCTGAAGGATCTGGAGAAGGTCTGTATGGAGGAGTGGGCCAAAATCCCTGCTGCAGTGTGTGCAAACCTGGTCAAGACCTACAGGAAACGTATGATCTCTGTAATTGCAAACAAAGGTTTCTGTACCAAATATTAATTTCTGCTTTTCTGATGTATCAAATACTTATGTCATGCAATAAAATGCAAATTAATTACTTAAAAATCATACAATGTGATTTTCTGGATTTTTGTTTTAGATTCCGTCTCTCACAGTTGAAGTGTACCTATGATAAAAATTACAGACCTCTACATGCTTTGTAAGTAGGAAAACCTGCAAAATCGGCAGTGTATCAAATACTTGTTCCTCCCACTGTATATATGGAGATAGTTTAGTGCCTAAAATAAGGGGATAAATACATTAATTAAAAAATGGTTTCTGATCTTTCTTATGTCTCTGATATAGGATAGACACTTCAGAACAAACTTCCTTTGGATAATTTTTTGGAGAGTATAGCTTGATCCATGAATGAAGCTGTTAATTAATGTGTTTCTATGGGCAAATTCAATGTTTCATCAAATCATAAAATAAAATGTATACCTTAGGGGTCCTAAAACTTTATGAAATAGCTAAATGATCCTTGGTGTGACCATCTTAAAACAATTCCATAAGTTAGTTTTGTAGAATTCCCCCCCCCGCTTAGACTCCCATCTCCTCAGAACCCAGTCTGTCTCCATCTCTTTCACTCAACCTTTCCAATACCTTTCTTTTTCTTAGTTCTACCCCTCTCTCTATCCTTTATTCTCAAGTAGTCCCCAGTCGTCTCACTAAAGGCAAACTCCCTCTTCTCATTACTTGGTAAAAAACAACTTACTCCAGCCCAATTGAGATTCTCACCCAGTCACCCTTCTCACTCGTCTCCTAGCTCTCTTTCGTAACTTTTTCTCCTCTTGGCTTGATCTGTTCTTTTGACTCCGACTAGTTCAATTAGCTGACTATCTCTCGGTCTGTTTCCTTCAACCTCATCCACCCGTCTTCCGCCGTCTTCCTCCCTCGATCCTTCGCCTCAGCTCTCATTGACCTCTCATCTCAATCTCTCTTTCTCTCCTTCTTCTCCTCAGAAAGAAGAGCCCCAGCCTGCCGAGTGCAAACAGCAGTAACCGTGGTGACCAGGGGAAATTGGCCGAAGTCCTGCTGTCCATCAAATCAGTCCTCATCCAATCAGCAGGTCTTCCCGCCCCTGTTGGCTCCGCCCCTTATGAACTCTCATACAAACGCAATAGAACGCAACCAAACAGTGTTTTTAATACATGCATGCCCATTTTTCTGCTGTCCTGTCGCCCCCCCTCTTTGTTTTGGCTTCATTCATAACCAATTAAGAAGTGACCTGTACTTTAAACAATTCGCCATGGTAACGTAGAGTAAGTCTACTTGACAAATAGGTGACTACTGCCGAGAACCTCAGAATATTCGAAAAAAAAATTATTGAATGGATGGATCCCGAACTTTAGTTTTCACAGAAAGTTAGTTACTCAGGGTTTTATAATGCCAATAAGATAAGTGTTAATTTACCAGGAAACTGCTGAACAAGTTTGACTTCATACATCACTGGGGTTGCTGACAACTTTTTTTTCTTCTCTTTGTTATGGTGTTTTTAATAGACACAGTGTATTATTCTGAATTTGGTTTTCTTTTTTAATATTCATGTTCATGTCCTTGGACTATTTATTCTGGTTTCATGCAGCTGTATGAAGTGGTGCATTATGGGAAAGGATTTTAGGCCCCACCCACAATAGTTAAGGCCCATTATCATTCACCATGCAAATTCCCAACAAACATTTGTCCCTTCTTTCCCAGGCTTTGTAAGACTAACAAAATGTTTCTACTGCCAAATTGTATTTTTTAATATGTGAAATGGTTTCAAGCGTTTTGAGAATGTCTTGCCATACTACTGCTTCGACTGTGCCCGGACTCGTAGGGCTTAAATAAACATGGCTACACTTCTCATGGAAACCATGGCATGATCCTAAACCTATCGTTCCTAATTCCTTATTTGTCCCTTTTAGCAGATCTGAAAGGACCTTGTAGGTTTAAGCAATATAACAGATATAAAGTTTGAGTTATTACCATATTGCGGATACGTGCACAAGGTTATTGGGTTTGAAAGTGCAATTTACACATCGTCACATCACACCTAACCAAGAAAAGGGATAGCGGTACAAGATGGTAAAATTAAAGCATAACGTTAGTATAATATAATACATACCTATCCAGTCCTCGGAATATATGTTAGGGGACGGCAGTAAGGGTGTTGGTATATATGTTTGGAATTGGGCCAGAGAAGGTTGAGGTGTTGTGACAGTTTATGCAGCCATCATATAAACAGTGCCCATCGTTACAGAAGCCTACCAATCCGACCCCTCCACCGCCAAACATGTTCTGTCCATATTCCTGCTAACACAACGAAATGTAAACATGTATTACTCCCCTAAGAATGCCTGTTTGTGTCTATAGAATGTCTCCCCAAATGCGAGACAACAGGTTGCCCATGTACTTGATCCTCTCAGCATGTTGATGCTGGTTGGTACGGTGGCCAGCTTGGTATCGGTGGTCATCGTTACAGTGCTTTACTGCACATATCCCCCTTTTTTAAATAAAAGATTGTAGAGCCCTCGTTTTTCAAAGGACAGATCTCTTGAAGCCACAGTGACGTCTTCAACCCCCCTCCCCACCTAATTGGACCTTGTGCTAGCAATGGCCTTATCTGGTTCCTCACAATTTGTTACTTGCGCAATATTCTTTTCAGTTTGTACAGAATTAGTTAATATTCTATTAAAGTTGTGTGACAGACTGTTTCCGTTTAAATGTTTTGTGTGTCCCAGGCCATGTTTATTGCAGTGGGTGGGTAATATCTGATATTCATTCATTTAAAGTAATTGTACCACTGAATACTGTTACATTAAGCTCTGAGTTACACATGCAGGCATTATGAAATGTCCCTTCTCTGATTAATAAAGTAGCTATCTACTGGTAGGACCGGTCTCGAGACCACATATTGAGTGTCTCGGTCTTGTGTGTCAGATACATTTGTATTAGGTCTTGACTAGTTCTCGGACAGTGAGGACTGGCAATTTCTTCCCGAGACCAGCAGAGTAAAAAACTCTATCAGCTTCCATTCAGTCGGCGCATAAAACCGCTTCGCCAGGCCAAATATATACACTCCTTTCTTTAAACAATATCTTAACAGCCTTAATATCTATTATAGACAGGGGTGCACATAACTGGTACGCAGGTACGCAAGCGCGACAAAAATCAGGAATGCGTAATGCCACTTGTGTTACTACGCGCCTTTGCGTACTTGACCGATCTTCTCATCTAACCTTACACATGACATGTTGCTTGTCAACTACTGTCAGGGATGTCCAAAAAGCAACAGACATTAAGCAGCTTCTTTGGCGTTTCGCCACCTACAAAGAAACGCCAACTGGAGCCAGAGCCGAATAATTACTTTTTTCGGAAAAGTGGCTCCAAGATGTTCAAGGTGTTCAAGATGTCCAAGGCTTGAAGCTAACGATGAGCGCACTGAAATGTGGTGCAATATTTTCCTCTCAAATCCACATCTAGCAGACAAAACAGGTGCATTTTATAAAGGCTCAAAGAATTTCAACCATCCTTTATTTGACAAACATGAAAAGAGCAAGGACCACACGAATGTGGCGCAAGCCATTGCTAAACAAGCTAGCCGATAAGAAATGTCCAGTCGCCCACTTGCCAGATGGCGAGACAAGCTGAATGAAGAACAGCGGCAAGCTCTGTTTAATATTTTTCTCCTCGCCTTTCATAAAGTTAAACACGCACGTCCCATGTCTTCCTATTCTGAGGATGTTCCTTTACTGAAGCGGCTAGGAGTAAATGCATATCATTCACGTGAAGGGGGCACACGGATCATGCAGAGCATCGCTCACACCATCAGCGGGGAGTTACGAGCCAAGTTGCAGTCTGCTGAATTTTGGGGGCTGCTTTTTGATGGATCTGAGGACATCAAAAAAACTGAGCAGGAAATCGTTTACATTGTGTCTGTGTCCAGCAACGGAGAGTTTACTTCGGACTTTATTGGACTGATTGAATTGGGTGCTGACCGAACCGCGCAGGCCATAACAGACGGACTTGTGAGACTTTTCCAGGACACAGGCTTGGATGACTGGACAACAAAGTTGGTCGCTGTGTGCACAGACGGGGCTGCTGTCAACGTAGGTATCTACAACGGCGTTGTGCCAAAACTCCGGCAACTTGCTGCGGTTGGAGACTCCCTTGTGCACATTCTGTGCACCGCACACACACTGGAGAATTGCGCGAAATCAGCTGATCGCAACGTTCCTTACTGTGAGACATTTAATCGCTCTGTGGTCAAGCTGCTGCAGTTTTATTTACAAAAAGGTGGAGCAAAAAACTGCTGCACTGAATAAGCTATGTGAAGAAAATGGGATCTCCTTTGTGAAACTGGGTAAGTTTCATAATATCAGATGGTCTGCATGGAGGCATGAAACACTGTTAAAAATATCAAGACTATTGCCAGCCATTAAAATGCAACTGGTTACGAGTGATAACAGTGACTTGCAGCATATCTGCACAGAGCGTTTTCAGTGCTTTCTGTCAAACATGCTTGACATTTGCAATATTTTGAAGACCACATCCATTAGGTTTCAGAAGGAAAAGCTGACCATTGGAGAATGTAAGGATGATGGTGGCCATTGGACAGTTCACACTTCTGCTTGATGGTGAAAGCCACAGGGCACACACTGTTTCCGATGCTGATGCTGACAGAGACAAGACACACTTACTCAGGGGGTTAATTGAAGAGTTTGAAATCAGATATGACTCCCTCAAGTCATGTGATCATTTCTTAGTATTTGATCCTTCAACATGGCCTCAGGAAATGCAAGACCTCCACAGTTTTGGAAACACAACCGTTTGCAGCATTCTCAAGAAATATGAGGCCACATTGCAACTTGACAAAGATACCACTGTGACAGAATGGATGTGCTTAAAGCAGGCAGGAAAACGCCTGGGAGCCTCTTCTGTGTATGACTTGGTCCAAATAGTAAATACAAGTAACCCAGATGCTTACTCCAACATCAACAAGGTGGTTAAGCTATCTCTTACACTGCCTTTAAGCAGTGCAGCTTGTGAGAGGGGATTCTCACATCTCAACATAATAAAAACCAAGTACAGATCTCGTCTGTCACATGCTCGTCTCTCAGCCCTGATGCACATTCACCTGTCAAAGCAGACCATAGAGACATTTGACCCAAAGCCTGCTGTTGACCTGTGGACGGAGACAGCTAATCGGAGGCTCAACCAAGGACAGGGAGGTGCATCTGCAGCATCTTCATCATCTACCATGCAGGAAGCTGAAGCAAAGGGCACTGAGGAGGACAGTGAGGAAGACTGCACTTATTAAGACCACGCTACTTATGGGGTGAGTACCAGACACCATCTGCTGGTACTCACCTGAGTAACTCACTGAAAAAGTTATGTGCACCCCTGATTATAGACATGTTTGTGCAGTGGAGAACCTATAGGCCTTCGGTGTGTGACAGGTTTGTGATTGTTAACCTGATAAGGATCGGACCCTTTAAATTTTAGCCTAAAATGACATACCCAAATCTAACTGCATGGAGCTCAGGACCTGAAGCAAGGATATGCATATTCTTGATACCATTTGAAAGGAAACACTTTGAAGTTTGTGGAAATGTGAAATTAATGTAGGAGAATATAACACATTAGATCTGATAATTAGATGATACAAACAAAAAACATGTTTTTTTTAATGTTTTTTTTTCATCTTTGAAATGCAAGAGAAATGCCACAATATAATATAGCAGTTTAGGCGCATTTTAGATTTTGATGGCAGCAGTGTGTGTGCAAAGTTTCAGATTGATCCAGTGAAGCATTGCGATACTGGACTATTTTGTATCAAGTCTGCCCAAATGTGCCGAATTGGTCAATTGATACATTTTCAAGTACATAACTATAGAGAACATACATTTTGTATTGGCGCAGTGGTCTAAGGTGCTAGCTGTGCCACTAGAGATCCTGGTTCGAGTCCAGGCTCTGTCGCAGCCGGCCGCGACCGGGAGACCCATGGGCGGCGCACAATTGGTCCAGCGTCGTCCAAGGTAGGGGAGGGTTTGGCCGGCAGGGATGTGGGTTCGTTTCCCACGGGGGCCAGTATAAAAAATAAATAAAAATAAAACACGTATGCATTCACTGTAAGTCGCTCTGGATAAGAGCGTCTGCTAAATGACTAAAATGTAATTGTAAAATGTAAATGTAAAGATCATTTTTGTAAGTTTACACACTCCCAGGAATGTCATACATGATGCATCATTAGCTTATACACTAACTTTCACACATCTAGATGGCCGGGAGGGGTGGGTGTGGAGCCAGAGACAGCAGGGGTTCTAACTGTAGAACCCAGTTCCTACATTTGAATATAAAAATGGATATTATCAAACAAAACTATGCTACATTTTATCTCTGGGACCCTTAGGATGACATATCAGAGCAAGATTACTGAATGTAAGTATATTATTTACCTTCAGAGGTGAATGTATCAAACCAGTTGCCGTGATACGTTTTTTGTTGTGCACTCTCCTCAAACAATAGCATGGTCTTTTTTCACTGTAAAAGCTACTGTAAATTGGACAGTGCAGTTAGATTAACAATAATTTAAGCTTTCTGCCCATATAAGACATGTCTATGTCCTGGAAAGTTTGCTTGCTAACAGTCATGCTAATCAAATTAGCGCACGTTAGCTCAACCGTCCCGTATACGGGACACCGATCCCGTAGAGGTTAAGGACAGCAACCGTAATACCAGCGCACTCATGTAGGAGAGTACACTTTTTGTAAAACACAAAGGGCCAGTGGTGTAGTGGAGGGTATACGCTGGTATACCCACTTTTTTTTTCAGTGGTTATTGCGAATGCTTACTTAATCCCTACTGATGCGTATCAAAGTAGTGTAGTGGAGGTAATTATTAGTACAATACAGTAATCATGCACAAAGTAGCCTACACAAATGCAAAACGGGAAACATATTCACATGCGCGCCGTGCAAGCCTAGTTTCAGCGGAATATCATCTGCAGGCAGCAAGAGTGTGCAACTCTCAGCTGGTTTTGTCATGGAGAAGCTCACAGAAGAATGACATCGGTAACAAGTAGGGTGGTAAAGACGTTTCAACCTATTATATCTAACCGTAAATGCTAACTAAGGCAACAATGGGTATGCAAACCAGGTATTGAAAAAGTTTAGTCCGAAGTCTTGGTTAGTAGGCTATTTGTGATGTGCATTTGTCATCATGCGCTGTTTGCATCAGGGGCTTATGGGTGGACAGAGGCCCACCCACTGGAGAGCCAGGCCCTGACAGGCCCACCCAATCAGATTGATGTGGTTTAAGCATTGTTGTAGACTTCGACCATCACATTTGTCTTTTTTCTATAAAACAAAAGTTTGCTTTTGAGAGTGAACATCTGAAAAATCTATAGGAAAACTCATTAAAAAAAAACCTAAGAGAACAGGATTTCTTTTACACATGGTGGCTTTCCTTCGCTGGGCGGGCCATTTAGGAACCTTTTGGCAAAATTACCCACTTCTCCAGGCACCACTGTGTAGGGCCGACAGAAAGACAGCAGTCACTCACAGCATGATATTAAAGGATAAACAGTCCATAAACTCGGACATAATAAGCCAGTAGGTCCCAATCATAAGAATACAAAAACACAACTATCAATAATTTCCCAGTCAATATTTACAAATATTACTTCACATTGCAAAAAAAACATTTCACGTTTAGCACAAACATAAAGTAACCGGTGATCTAAAGTTTAAAGTGGAACTGACAGCGTTTTAACTACTTTGCAGATATGAAACAAACAGGCAATCATATCAGTCACGAATTTCAAATTCTCAGTTTATGCTACAAAACCAACTTTATAAGAGGTTTTAGAAATAGGTTATATTTGACTCAACACTCCATGACGTACACTAAGGCATTGTTGGCAGAATAGATGGATGCAGTTCAATGCATGATTAATATAATTCACCAATACATTTCTTGGTAGTCCAAAACATATTGCTATCAGGTTGTAAATCACAGCTGGCCTGGTACATTGTTTGCTGCCTCCTTTTCGGGATGCACTGTTTCAGTTTCAATTACTCAATATTCTGGACAAAAACGGACAAATGTAACTAAGGCTGAGAATGTCAATACAATCAAACTAGCAAGGGCAATGATCACAAGTCAGTCATAACGTGGCTAATAGGCTAGCATATTTATTTAAATAGCAATCTAAAAACACAGAGCCTAACGTTAGCTAGCTAGCTATATGCTAGGAGGATGTCATGTCATGCCATTGGAGGAGTGGGTGAGTGACTGACTTTACACAGCTAGAGATGCGGATGTCATTTGGTTAGCTAGCAATAACTTATGCTAACTGGATAACATTCGTTCATCTCTTGCGTTCGCAAATTTGCTCTGGCTATCTACTCCGATTTCAGAGCACTCTCGTCTGAATGTGCCAGAGCGGAGAACAACTGATGAATTTACGAACGCACAACACCCGCTGAATATGACCGGTGTCAGTAAACGTAGGAAAAAAAAGTAATAGTTAGCCAAGAATGCTCTAGATAACATGTAAACAGCCTAACCAGCACTGCTACGTCGAGTAAAATGGTCAGCGTGAGGTGTTTTCTCATTTGTGTCTGGAGGTAGCTAGCTAGCAAGCTAGCCAACTTTAGCCAGTTAGCTTGGGTGCTTGGTTGGGACAAGCATGCATTGGCAGGCAAGCTGCAGAAGGATGAGGAGGCTACAATTCCCAATTGTTTATCAGTGCAATTTTGACGGCCAAGAATTCTGAGAGAGTTTATCTAGTGTTCCTTCGTTAGATTTTAGCTCATCTTGCTCTGGCTAGCATTAGTTGTTGATCTTGTTGTTGTTGATGTGCATAACAGAGAGAGAGAGCCTACCTTTTCATGGTTGATCAATAGCACTGTACAATTCCTAAATGTAAGAGGACTCCCGTGGTGTTTACATATTTGCAGAAATCCATTCAGGTGTATTTTGTGGCTTCTAATGATCTAAAGTCATGCTGTTGCAACTATCTGTAAACACACAGTCCGGTTCAAAGTGAATGATGGCAGGCCCGTGTGGCAAATGGCTTGTTTGTATAAAGGCCTACTGTAGCTTTGATTGGCTATAGCGCACCGGTCGGCGTAGACTCTGGTCCTGGATGAGACAGATTTTTTTATTTGGTTTTATTTACTACAGTGTCTATTAATTGTTCAAACACACAGCCGCTTTCCCACTCTATATTGCTATAGAATTTTCGCAAATACCTTAGTATATGTAATTCCCACACATTTTAAGAATTTATGAAAATGTGAAAATGACCATATATATATATATATTTTTAAGTGTCATTCTTCCTGGGGTTGTATATGAGCAGATTTTAATAATATTTCATGTTGCTAAAATTATTTTAGTTCCACTTTAAATGCAACAATGTTTCACACACACACACGTTATTTTCAAAGATGGCTAACAGCAAGCACGCTGTAATAAAAAAAAAACAGTTCCACTCACCAGATGATGATCATTTTAAGCGTAACTTCTTGTTGAAAGTTATTCTTGAAACGGGAGAAGCTAACAAATTAGCAACAACATCCTTTTTGATAACACTAGCCGACAACAAAAGCTAGCTAGCTAGCTAGACCATGGGAAAACTACTGCTCGCTATTGCGCAGTGACCTTTTGGCCTTCAAGGCAGAAGTTTCCATACGTTTTTGTAAAAACGTTCCCACCCATTAAGTCAAAATGTGATTGGTCACTCCAAAATGTTGCCCTAATACAGTTCAAATCAGAACATAATTTAAAATAATAATGTAATTATCATTATTATTATTACATAATCATAATTGTAAAAATACTTAGCCCATCTCTGAAAGCATAGAAGGCCCATTGTTCCCCACTGTGTTTGGGTTAGTAATAATTGGCTCTATTTTCCCTCAGCATGCAATTTTTCAGTATTCTGAATGTTGTTCTGAAATATGAACACAGAAATACTGGACATTTTGAACTCTTATTATGGTGGTGATTTGACAAAATTACAATCATGGTCTTGAATTGAACTCGCATTTTTCTGGTCTCGGTCTTGACTCGGTCTCGGACCCCTTGTCCCCCTCCCAGTCTCTGTCTTGACTCGGTCTCGCCCCCCCCTCAGGTCTTGCTCTTGACTCGGACTCGATTTGCTCCGGTCTTGCTCTTGAATCAGTGTCGCTTTAGCTGGTCTTGAACACAACACTGACTGACACACATTTACAGTGGGGAGAAGTATTTGATACACTGCCGATTTTGCAGGTTTTCCTACTTACAAAGCATGTAGAGGTCTGTAGTTTTTATCATAGGTACACTTCAACTGTGAGAGACGGAATCTAAAACAAAAATCCAGAAAATCACATTGTATGATTTTTAAGTAATTAATTTGCATTTTATTGCATGACATAAGTATTTGATCACCTACCAACCAGTAAGAATTCCGGCTCTCACAGACCTGTTAGTTTTTCTTTAAGAAGCCCTCCTGTTCTCCACTCATTACCTGTATTAACTGCACCTGTTTGAACTCATTACCTATATAAAAGACACCTGTCCACACACTCAATCAAACAGACTCCAACCTCTCCACAATAGCCAAGACCAGAGAGCTGTGTAAGGACATCAGGGATAAAATTGTAGACCTGCACAAGGCTGGGATGGCCTACAGGACAATAGGCAAGCAGCTTGGTGAGAAGGCAACAACTGTTGGCGCAATTATTAGAAAATGGAAGAAGTTCAAGATGACGGTCAATCACCCTCGGTCTGGGGTTCCATGCAAGATCTCACCTCGTAGGGCATCAATGATCATGAGGAAGGTGAGGGATCAGCCCAGAACTACACGGCAGGACCTAGTCAATGACCTGACGAGAGCTGGGACCACAGTCTCAAAGAAAACCATTAGTAACACACTACGCCGTCATGAATTAAAATCCTGCAGCGCACACAAGGTCCCCCTGCTCAAGCCAGCGTGTCCAGGCCCGTCTGAAGTTTGCCAATGACCTTCTGGATGATCCAGAGGAGGAATGGGAGAAGGTCATGTGGTCTGATGAGACAAAATAGAGCTTTTTGGTCTAAACTTCACTCGCTGTGTTTGGAGGAAGAAGAAGGATGAGTACAACCCCAAGAACACCATCCCAACCGTGAAGCATGGTGGTGGAAACATCATTCTTTGGGGATGCTTTTCTGCAAAGGGGACAGGACGACTGCACCGTATTGAGGGGAGGATGGATGGGGCCATGTATCGCGAGATCTTGGCCAACAACCTCCTTCCCTCAGTAAGAGCATTGAAGATGGGTTGTGGCTGGGTCTTCCAGCATGACAACGACCTGAAACACACAGCCAAGGCAACTAAGGAGTGGCTCCGTAAGAAGCATCTCAAGGTCCTGGAGTGGCCTAGCCAGTCTCCAGACCTGAACCCAATAGAAAATCTTTGGAGGGAGCTGAAAGTCCGTATTGCCCAGCGACAGCCCCGAAACCTGAAGGATCTGGAGAAGGTCTGTATGGAGGAGTGGGCCAAAATCACTGCTGCAGTGTGTGCAAACCTGGTCAAGACCTACAGGAAACGTATGATCTCTGTAATTGCAAAGAAATGTTTCTGTACCAAATATTAAGTTCTGCTTTTCTGATGCATCAAATACTTATGTCATGCAATAAAATGCAAATTAATTACTTTAAAATCATACAATGTGATTTTTGTTTTAGATTCCGTCTCTCACAGTTGAAGTGTACCTATGATAATAATTACAGACCTCTACATGCTTTGTAAGTAGGAAAACCTGCAAAATCGGCAGTGTATCAAATACTTGTTCCTCCCACTGTAGCTAGAGCAGCTGTAGTCAAGGTTTGTGGAAAGTCCTTGACGTGATTAAAGTACTTGAATTGAACTCGCCAATGTTTGTACCCTGTGTTGTTATTTGACAACAAACAAGGTCTGCTGACACCATAATGTCTTTGGTCCCGTGGGTCAAACAAAAACACCCTAATGATTGGTTGACAAATAGTGCCTGCCAGTTGATGGCTGCAGGGTGCAGCTGGTGAGGAGAGACTTCATAAAAAAACTGCATGACCTTTGATCACAGTTTTTGTAAAGGTCATGCAGTCAGCATGTAGGCGCACGTCGGACAATAATGATCCCCATAATGCAACACACTTTGAATGGTGTTGGTCACCGATTTAGCAAAATTGATCAGCTCGAATGCGCCCAATATGTTGACAAGGTAGCGGAAGTATTGGCCTCCTTTTTCCCAAACTATGGTTGCATCTCAATAGTCTGAAATGGTTTCCTATCCTCATCGCCTGTCCTTCATTTTTACTGATAGGAGAAAGAAGAAGATCTAGCTGAATTTATATGGGGGATGGTTGCCAGTACAGAAATGTGTTGCCACCTGCATTAATATGAAGGAACATGACAGGTGGCAACAAATACCTGCTTGTTAATCTCCATTTTGCTTTCAGCCAGCCCCAAGAAAGACCAGCAGAGGAAGCCACTTTTAGACTATCTGGATGTGCCCTAAGAGCCGAGGACAAAGGAGTTGACTAAAGCAGAAAGAGACTGGTATCCAGGCTAGATGAATTAGACAAGCGTCTGCCAAACAGCTAGGCATCTAGAATGCCAGGAATCTCTTAATTCTGATTGGCTGATAGTACAGGCATGAAAGATCCTCTGTGAGACCTCACCAATGCATTCTGGGAGATAATGGCTTGAGTGCTCAGAAATATCTGAAGATGGATGGGTGAAGTGCCAAACCTGTATTTTCTGCAAAGTGAGGACTGGTTCGTGACGTGATAATCACCTTGCCTATAAACACCTGAAAGTGTTTGTGGGGGTTGTGTATTTTGCATGCGTGTGTGTGTTTGGTGCTGCACACTATCTTTACAAAAGCTGAGGTAGGCTATGCAATAGTAACCGTTTACAGTAAGTGTTTGGAGAAAAAACATAATCCAGGCAAGCATTTGTTATTGTAAAGTTCAGATACCTCCCAGTTTCACGCTATTTTGGACCGTTGTCTGATTCTTATCGTCAAGAGTTCCATGAGCAATAGACTTCTGCATTGTTGTACAGTATTAATATTGGAAAAGCTAACCAGAAAAGAGAGGAAGTTGGGAGGAGGGGAGTAAGAGGGTTGTTGTCCTGGACAGAATGAGTGGGGATTTCTACATTCCGTCCCCTCAATCCTCCAAAGCCAACCGACCACAAGCTGAAACCCCCATTCTCTTGCTGTTACTCTCTGGGTTGACCTCTGAGGTTGTGAACAAGGCCCTATTCATGGTGTGGGGGACTGGTGGTAGATAGGCCAGTAACAAGAAGCCTGATTGTGTCTGAGCTACGGGACTCTAATAACGTCCAGTCACTAACCAGGCAAGGAGATGGGAAATAAAGAATCTGCCTGAGGATTTTGATTGGAGCTTCTAGAGACAAAACAGACATCTTTGCCTTCTCTTATTGCAGTGTGAGCGATTGCTTTTGTCATAGACGTGACCCTGCACTTGTCTAGTCGGTAGACATTTGCCAGTTTAGGACTTCTATGCTGAGCCTTTTTTCAGGTAAAAAAGATGGTGTCATTACTACGGTTCCGGAACTATGGTATGAACTCAACTCACATCACATGAATTAGACAGGGTTGTGTTTATTAGGGCACGCAAGGAAAACATTAAAAACGTTTTTCAATGGAAAAAACATTCATTTTTGGTCCAGGTAGTCCCTGCCTGTTTCAGTTAGTTTTCCTCTGTTTGGTGCCTAAGCAACACGAGCCAGGTGTGATTTGGTCAGGGCTCTGTTGGTCTAGCTGGCTTCTCATCAGACCAGAGCTCATTCAGTCCCAGTAAAAGAGACAAGAGGACAGAGAGGTTCTTGTCTTCCTGGAGATCAGTCATCTCACGCCTCTTACATGCACTAGTTTGATTAGGTTTCACAATGGGAAATGTGTTTGTTAGTCTGTGTGAGGTCAGGTGGTGTGTGTGTTTTGGGCGACACCGGACGGGCGTGATAACGGCTTCCTTGTGTTGGGGAGTGTTTGTTTGCCACTATGTGTGGTCACCACATGTGTTTGTGTGCAGCCAAGCCTTAAGGAGTGGCCCAGTCAGAAATTGCAGGGTTATTAGGTCACCCAGGCCATTGTGTTGGGATTGGTCTGGGCAGTCAGTCAGTCTGCCAATCCTGGGATTAACTCAATCCAGGTTAACTGTCACAATGTGCAAATATGATGAAGGCCTATACCATGTATTTCATTCCTTCCACCATTCCATTCTTTCTCATCCGATTCAGTGCAGATGGAGGGGAAGCCGTCTTAGAGTATTGAGGTACACCCTAGCTCTTTTACTCTCCTGTATTTCCCCTCCTCTCATCATCAGCCAGGAGATTGTAAGGGCGTATTCTTCCTGTGTTCCTCCCAGCTGCAGCTGCAACCATCATCACAGTACAGCCTCAGCTCTTGGCAGCAAGGTTCATCTGGCAATACTTCAGTTGAGCTTTGGCGGTGTGTGTGCGCGTGATTGTATTTGGGGTTGGAAACTGGTAAGACCCAAAGAGGGGAGCAAAGAGAGAGACAGGGAATAGAGTATAAAGGTGCTTTATGCTACTGAAGCCAGCTCTGTATTCACATCTGAATGACTTCAACTGACAGCATATTAAAGAGCCCATTACCTCTGAGATCAAATAACGCCACTAGCAGCACTGACACACACACGCAGGGATGAATATACACTCACAGAGGGATGAATACACACACATACACACAGGAAGACATACACACAGCAAGGCATACACACATACAGTGCCTAGTGAAAGTCTACACACCCCTTGCAGAGTTTTCACATTTGGCTGCCTTAAATCTACATCAAAAAATTTCATTTGATTACTTTCTCCTACTGATCTACACAACCTACTTTCAAAATGTCTTAAATTAATTACAAATAAATGAAGATGTCTTGATATCGTATGTCTTCACACCTCAGAGTTAATACTTGGTGGAAGCACCTTTGGCAGCAATAACAGCTGTGAATAATTTTGAATACGATTCTACCAACTTTGCATAGCTCTTTAGGACAACATACTGTATATCCATTGTTTTTGTAAAAATTGCTCAAGCTCAGAATATTTGGTTGGGAATCATTGATGGACAGCAATATTCAAACCTTATTTTCAAGCAGATTAAAGTCAGGACTGAGACTGGACTCAACACCCATTGGAAACCCTTTCTGGTGTGTTTTTCGCATTAACATTTGTGTAATTGTCCCGCTGAAAAATAAAACTATCCCAGGGTTTGGTATTCAGAAGAGTGAGGCAGGTTTTCCTCTAACTTTTTACCTGAGGGGTTTCCTACAAAGAAGGTTTGAGGAGTTAGCATGGTAACTTTGGTCAACTCTGAGTTCAACTCGGGATAACCGGTCATACGAAAGTGGCTCAGCTTTTAGCCAGGTACATTTCTATGGCAACGAATCCTTCAGAACTAACCTGCTCTGGGGCAGGCTAACTTAGGGTGCTAACTGCATTTATCCTGAATGAAATGACTGAGCCGCGAGTTGAGGACCAATGAAATCAGATTCCCTCCCTCTTGCAAAGGTTGCATCATCATCTTCTTCATTTGAGGAAGACGACTGATTAAATATTTTATTAATCAATAAAAAAATATATATATTTATATCACATTACACATTTAGTAATGACAGAATGCATGTTAAACTTCACGCAATGTAACACTTTTGTATGACTTGTATGGCACACCAAAGACATTAACAATAAGTTATAAAATAAAGACGGCCCTTCTAAAAGCCTATTTCACACCATAACCTGCTGAATTTGTAAGATAACTTTTCTTTCATTTTGATTTCGGCACAAATGAAAATGTGGCACTGACTCGCCCATGGATAGGTGTTTCAGCATTGCCTCAATGAAGAGTTCGACATTCGACTATCCACGTGTGACATGCACGCGCAGTTACAAGCCTGCTAGAGATAACGGCAGGCGGATGTTGTAGTACGGATGAAGCCTGAGCTGGAATGTGAAGCTAACTGAAGCTGGTTATCTTTAGAAAACCCAGAGTAGATCTAGCTTGCTTCGTAGGATACCCCTCTGGGCTTTGCTCCTTTCATATTTATTTTGATCCTGACAAACTCCCCAGTCCCAGCCAGTGGCAATCATACCCATAACATAATGCTGCCACAGAGGGTACAGAAATACAGAGGGTTTCACTCTGTGATGTGTTGTATTGGATTTGATCCAAACCTGAAGTTATTTTAGGCCAAAAAGTGAATTACTTTGCTATGTTGTCTTGCATTATTATTTAAGGGCAGGCATCACTTTGTCATACACCAGTAATGTAAAGTATACCCTCATGAAAAAGTACTACTGAATTACTACTCATCACTACACAAGATCTAAACAAAACCTACTGGTTTTACTACTTGATTACCATTGAGATTTATAGTGGACCAGTAGTTTACTACAATTGTAAAGCAACTTTGGGTCCTTGAAAAGCGATATATAAATCCCATGTTTTATTATTATTATTATGATTAGTGATTTACAGTGCCTTCAGATTAAATCGTTTTTTTTTTGCACTCATCTACACACAATAGCCCTACAATAATGACAAAGTGAAAACACATTTATTGAAAATGAAATACAGAAATATCTATTCACACAGCTAAGTCAATACTTTGTAGAAGCACCTTTGGTGGCGATTACAGCTTTGAGTCTTTTTGGGTAAGTCTCTAAGAGCTTTGCACACCTGGATTGTACAATATTTGCCCATTATTCATTTATTTATTCTTCAAGCTCTGTCAAGTTGATTGTTAATCATTGCTAGACAGCAATTTTCAAGTTTTGCTATAGATTTTCAAGCCGATTTAAGTCAAAATTCTAATTAGGCCACTCAGGAACATTCAATGTCGTCTTGGTAAGCAACTCCAGTGTAGATTTGGCCTTGTGTTTTAGGTTATTGTCCTGCTTAAAGGTGAATTATTCTCCAAGTGTCTGTTGGAAAGCAGACAACCAGGTTTTCCTCTAGGATTATAGCTGTATTCTGTTTATTTTTATCCCTAAAAAAACTCCCTAGTCCTTTCCGATGACAAGCATACCCATAACATGATGCAGCCACCACCGTGCTTGAAAATATGAAGAGTGGTACTCAGTAACGTGTTGTGTTGGATTTGCCCCCCAAATAACACTTTGTATTGAGGACAAAAAGTTAATTTCTTTGCCACATCTTTTGCAGTATTACTTAAGTGCCTTGTTGCAAACAGGATGCATGTTTTGGAATATTTTTATTCTGTACAGGCTTCCTTCTTTTCACTCTGTCATTTAGGTTAGTATTGTGGAATAACTACAATGTTACATTTACATTTACATTTTAGTCATTTAGCAGACGCTCTTATCCAGAGCGACTTACAGGAGCAATTAGGGTTAAGTGCCTTGCTCAAGGGCACATTTACGTCATTTAGCAGACGCTCTAGTCCATGTTGTTGATCTATTCTCAGTTTTCTCATATCACAACCATTAAACTCTGTAACTGTTTTAAAATCACCATTGGGCTCATGGTGACATCCCTGAGCAGTTTTCTTTCTCTCCAGCAACTGAGTTAGGAAGGACGCCTGTATCTTTGTAGTGACTGGGTGTATTGATACACCATCCAAAGCCTAATTAATAACTTCACTACGCTCAAATGGATATTCAGCGTCTGCCTTTTTTATTTTTACATCAATCTGTGCTCTTTTTTGCGATGCATTGATAAACTTCACAGGTCTTTGTGGTTGAATCTGTGCTTGAAATTCACTACTCGATTGAGGGACCTTACAGATAATTGTATATGTGGGGTACAGAGATGGGGTAGTTATTCAAAAATCATGTTAACCACTATTATTGAACAAGGCATGAGTCCATGCAACTTATGCAATTTGTTAAGCACATGTTTACTCCTGAACTTATTTAGGCTTGCCATAACAAAGGGATTGAATACTTACTGACTCAAGACATTTACATTTTCATTTTTTACAAACAAAATTCCACTTTGACATTATGGGGTATTAAGTGTAGATCAGTGACACAAAATCTCAATTTAATCTATTTTAAATGCAGGCTGTAAAACAACAATATGTGGAAAAAGTAAATGGGTGTGAATACTATCTCTGAAGGCACTGTATGTAGTAATTTAGTAGTAATGAGTGATAAATTGGGACATTTCACTACTGGTGAACGCTACATATTTCCTACTCAAATCACTCAATAATTATTTCTTAATGACTACTGTGTAACTACTGAGCTTTTGGGTATCAACTACTTAAAACATCCACATTCCTCCTCAATTCCTCTATGTTCATCAAACAAGAAATAAGCTTATCAAACTTCAATGCAATTTATTTGTATTAAATTAATTACATTAACTACATTTATTAAATTCATTAATTACAACACTTTTAATCCATATGAGGCCTTGTCTTCATTCAGCTTTGACTTAACTATCTTCAGATCCTCTTTTTTGTTGCAGCCACATTTCTCCACCACGTAACTTTTAGAAAAGCACAAGAGACAACCAACTATCACCTAAGCCATTACCAATCATACACATTGTTGATAAACAATGTTCATCTTACCAACAATGGCCTCCAGTCCTATGTTGAGGGCCTCCTTGGCAACAGGTCAAAAGAGGTAAGTAGAATGGGTTAGTATACTAATATGAAAATACTGTACCTTTGCAGACAAACACATACTTACATTTCAATGGGGCTAACAAGTAAACTGCTAGGCTAAACACAGTACATCTCTATGACAACAGCTAACGGCTGAGAGGCTAACAATCTTTTTGACATGGTAAAAAGTTGTATAAACGGCTAAACAATGACATGTAAATATTCATGAAACATAAAGGAAAGTGAAACTTACAGATGGTGCCAGCATAAGGTCTATGAAAGACAGGACGACGAAGGATGGAAGATGATAACTTTCGGGATCGTCAAACAGTAGCTAGCTAACAACAACCAACTACGTCCTGTTTCATCTTCTTCTAAGGTCATGAACACAGGAAGTGCAGCCACGAGCTTCATAACTCTACTGATCACTACTGAAAAGCCAGTGTAGTCTGCCTGTAATGTTTTGACTACTTATTCACTATACAAACAAGTAACAAAATCTCTACCTGATTACTACTGATAAGCCTGTGTAGTAAAGCTGTAGTGTTTTGACTACTTATTTACAACTAACATCAAGTAATAACAACTCTGGAAACACTACTGTTTTCCTATGGAACACTACAAAACTCCACTTCTTCTACTTACCCAGAGTCAGGTGAACTCATGGATACCATTTTTATGTCTCTGCATGCAGTTTGAAAGAAGTTGAAGGTAGTTTCTGCAGCGATCGGTAACTAGCGTAAGCACAATCACTTGAAGTCTATGGGATCAGCTAGCGTTAGCGCAATTAGCTAGCTGATGCCATAGACTTCCAGTTATTTGCTACTGAATTTATTTAGATGGGCCACAGCAAGGGTTGTCAAGACCTTTGCAACCAAGACTTCTTTGTTTTTAGTTTTTTATTAATTTCAGATGTAAAAAATAAAGTAGGTTGTGTAGATCAGTGGGGGGAAAATCACAATTTATTTCCTTTTTAGATTGACATTTAAGGCAGCAAAAATGTGAAAACTGTGCAAAGGTGTGTAGACTTTCACTAGGCATTAGTACACACACACTGGGCTAGTAATTCACATCATTCACATATTAGTAGTGTCTCCCGAGTGGCGCAGTGGTCTAAGGCACTGCATCGCAGTGCTAGCTGTGCCACTAGAGATCCTGGTTCGAATCCAGGCTCTGTCGTAGCCGGCCGCGACCGGGAGACCCATGGGGCGGCGCACAATTGGCCCAGCGTCGTCCAGGGTAGGGGAGGGAATGGCCGGCAGGGGATGTAGCTCAGTTGGTAGAGCATGGCGTTTGCAACGCCAGGGTTGTGGGTTCGATAAAATAATGTATGCGCTAACTGTAAGTCGCTCTGGATAAGAGCGTCTGCTAAATGACTAAAATGTAAATGTAAATGTAGTAGCATATTGAGGAAACATTAGAGAAGAAAGACACTATCTTCCAGGGAATAGGGTTTTTCCCATGAACCCAGATTTCAAAATGGCCTTCAGTTATCAGGTTATTTATGTCAGTCATTTCTCCATCCAGTTAAAGCTGATATCAAGACTTAGATGGCCTAATTTATTTCGCTTTTATAAATCTATTTGTCCCAAAATCCCATGAGTACATATTAGTCAGAGCTTTGTTTGGGTCTCACCCGCCCTCTCCTTAAGTAGTTTGTGTACCTCTCTCCCAGCTCCTACCCGAGTACCCAAGTGGACAGCGTTTCCCATCAGTACCCAGCAGGTCTGTTTGTATGTACGAAGAGTTCCGAGGGCGGAAGCCTGGCTAATCGTGGGACAGACTCATTTGCATGTTTATTGTTTGTTCATTGGCTGTTCGGTGTTCTGGAACTATTAGGCAGCGTTTCCCCTCCCGGGTGCTTTCACTGGTGATTTGTTGTGCTGCTTGGGTCTCTTTCCAAACACATTCTGAGGGGGAATGGAGAGGAAATGAGAGCTTTGTAATGTGCAGTCTTTTGGGGAGAAAGGAAATAAATGCATTCCCTTGGATGTGTGTGTGCATGTGTGTGCGCTTGTCTGTGTGTGTAAGGATATGTGTACAGACTCTATAGTTACTAACGTGAAGCTCCTCCAGTCTTATTTCATGCATCATTGTCATTGCGTGGCCCTGTGGCATGCGTGGGAAAGAATGCAGCACACCCAATCAGGGTGCTCCTCTAGCCGGCTCAATCTGGATTTATGAATGGGGAAATAGGTGTGGCTATGTTTAACATTGAATCACGCCCCAGTCTGATGAAGGAGAAAGCT
Organism: Coregonus clupeaformis; assembly: GCF_020615455.1. Classification (NCBI taxonomy): domain Eukaryota; kingdom Metazoa; phylum Chordata; class Actinopteri; order Salmoniformes; family Salmonidae; genus Coregonus; species Coregonus clupeaformis. Next base: position 19,234,268 of record NC_059210.1, on the reverse strand, counting down.
TTCAGACCTGACCTACTTGTACTCGTATCCAGTTGAATAAGACATAAATCAGGATAATCACACATGTGCATGTTTCCTCATGACAAAGTATAAATGTAGTGTTAATAAAAACACATTTAGCCATAAAACTATGAGGGACTACAAGGGTGGCTGTAATAGTATTCTGGACGCTAATGCAGCTGCCTTGATTTCTTATGGGCGTGCCCACCAAACCCCATATTTCTAATTCAAACCAAAACCGTGATTTAGCCGATACAGTGTAATAATGTCTAGGCTTCCGGTCTTTTTATTGCACTCATTCATTCCAGATTTCACTCAGAGAATTGCAGGGGAATTTCTTTCCTCAACTGACAGAGTTTACATCATTCTCCATAGCTCATACAAGCCACTAACTTATAACAACAGGGTTTCCAATGTGTTTAATTATGTAAGAATTACACGCACAGTATACACACGTATGCACACATGCCCACACATTGCTTATTAAGGAACCATTGGAGAACACTAGCCACCACTGAGTCCAGTCCCACCATTCAGGAATAATTATTTAATGTTCAGTAGGTACTACTGTATAGGAGAATAACCTTCTCGGAAGGAAGGGGTACTCACTAGTACTTCATCAATTTGTCCAATGATTACTCACATTATTTTCTGTTTCATGCCTGCTTACTTGACCCTGGTCTATGAAAAGACTGGTTTATCATAAAGCTTCTCTGAGCTATGCAGAGGGCAGAATGAATGGGGCATTCCTGGATGGCAGAAGCCCTGCAAAACATCATACCTGCCATTCCTCAGTTTAGATTGACGTGAATGTGGTGTTAGCACTCTTAGAGCTACTCATTAAATCAAGATCTCTGGACAACATGGCTTCCACTGAATGCAGCTCGTCTAATGGCTAGAAAATCCAGCACCAAGAGGAATTGTGTCTTTCCACGAATAGGTAGTGGGTAGTGTAATTTTGTCAAAACTGTTTATTTTACCAGATTTTAACATTATGTCATAAAAAGCATAATATATTATGTTCAACACTCACTACAAACATGTTTTCCCATCTCAAGAGGTTAAATAAATACAAATACTAAAAGTGACAATTGAAGTGATAGGGCTGACTGTAACAGGGTTGACAATTTCATCTTAAATCAGCCATAACGCCCCTTGTGACATGGGGAATGGAAGCTTGTTATGTGCAACAGGGAGGGGCAATTGAATGCAAGCATAAACTGAAAAATGTAACTTGTTTAAACATTTCTAGCCTACAGTGGGGGAAAAAAGTATTTAGTCAGCCACCAATTGTGCAAGTTCTCCCACTTAAAAAGATGAGAGAGGCCTGTAATTTTCATCATAGGTGCACGTCAACTATGACAGACAAAATGAGAAAAGGATTTGAGTCCCTGGCGGCGTAGTGTGTTACTGATGGTAGGCTTTGTTACTTTGGTCCCAGCTCTCTGCAGGTCATTCACTAGGTCCCCCCGTGTGGTTCTGGGATTTTTGCTCACCGTTCTTGTGATCATTTTGACCCCACGGGGTGAGATCTTGCGTGGAGCCCCAGATTGAGGGAGATTATCAGTGGTCTTGTATGTTTTCCATTTCCTAATAATTGCTCCCACAGTTGATTTCTTCAAACCAAGCTGCTTACCTATTGCAGATTCAGTCTTCCCAGCCTGGTGCAGGTCTACAATTTGCTTTGACAGCTCTTTGGTCTTGGCCATAGTGGAGTTTGGAGTGTGACTGTTTGAGGTTGTGGACAGGTGTCTTTTATACTGATAACAAGTTCAAACAGGTGCCATTAATACAGGTAACGAGTGGAGGACAGAGGAGCCTCTTAAAGAAGAAGTTACAGGTCTGTGAGAGCCAGAAAACTTGCTTGTTTGTAGGTGACCAAATACTTATTTTCCACCATAATTTGCAAATAAATTCATTAAAAATCCTACAATGTGATTTTCTGGATTTTTTTCTTCTCAATTTGTCTGTCATAGTTGACGTGTACCTATGATGAAAATTACAGGCCTCTCTCATCTTTTTAAGTGGGAGAACTTGCACAATTGGTGGCTGACTAAATACTTTTTCCCCCCACTGTATCTATCTATGGGTAACAAGGTTTACCTGTTATTCTTAACACACTCAGTTGTCTTTTTTTTGTGATCAGTTATTTATTTATTTAGTCATTTTATTATTGGGAGGTGGGGGGTAAAATATTTAAATTAATATACCATATATTTTCAATTCATTATTTCAAACATTGTACCTGTGGGCTGCCACAATATACAGTGCATTCGGAAAGTATTCAGACCCCATGAGTTTTTCCACATTTTGTTACGTTACAGCCTTATTCTAAAATGTATTAAATTACATTTGTTCCTCATCAATCTATACACGATACACCATAATAACTAAGCAAAAACAGGTTTTTAGAAACGTTTGCTAATTTATTAGCAATAAAAAACAGAAATACCTTATTTACATAAGTATTCAGACCCTTTGCTATGAGACTCGAAATTGAGCTCAGGCGCATCCTGTTTCTATTGATGATCCTTGAGATGTTTCTACAACTTGATTGGAGTCCACCTGTGGTAAATTCAATTTATTGGACATGATTTAGAAAAGCACACACCTGTCTATATAAGGTCCCACAGTTGACAGTGCATGTCAGAGCAAAAACCAAGCCATGAGGTCGAAGGAGTTGTGCGTAGAGCTCCAAGACAGGATTGTGTCGAGGCACAGATCTGGTGAAGGGTACCAAAACATTTCTGCAGCATTGAAATTCCCCAAGAAGACAGTGGCCTCCATCATTCTAAAATGGAAGAAGTTTGGAACCACCAAGACTTGGAACCGCCCAGCCAAACTGGGCAATCGGGGGAGAAGGGCCTTGGTCAGGAAGGTGACCAAGAACCCAATGGTCACTCTGACAGAGCTCCAGAGTTCCTCTGTGGAGATGGGAGAACCTTCCAGAAGGACAACCATCTCTGCAGCACTCCACCAATTAGGCCTTTATGGTAGAGTGGCCAGACGGAAGCCACTCCTCAGTAAAAGGCACGACAGCCCGCTTGGACTTTGCCAAAAGGCACCTAAAGAACTCTCAGACCATGAGAAACAAGATTCTCTGGTCTGATGAAACCAAGATTGAACTCTTTGGCCTGAACTCCAAGCGTCACGTCTGGAGTAAACCTGGCACCATCCTTACGGTGAAGCATGGTGGTGGCAGCATCAGGCTGTGGGGATGTTTTTCAGCGGCAAGGACTGGGAGACTAGTCAGGATCAAGGGAAAGATGAACGGAGCAAAGTACAGAGAGATCCTTGATGAAAACCTGCTCCAGAGCGCTCAGATCAGCAGGTGGTCACGGACCCTGGTGGGTACATACACGCGCCCCGGAGGGGCGTTTGCAGGTGCTGGGTCCTCCTGAGCCGCCAAGTGGATGTCTTCATCCACATCCCAAACGACAGGTGCCACGATGAGAGATGGAGGCAGGATAGGACCCCCCAGATCCTTCCTTTCTCCGGTATGGTGCATCCTGGAGAGTGTGTCGGCTTTCACATTCTGGGATCCTGGGCGGTAGGACAGAATAAACTGAAAGCGAGTAAGAAATTGGGCCCACCTGGCTTGACGAGAGTTCATCCGTGTCGCTGCCCGTATGTGCTCCAAATTCCAGTGGTCAGTGAGAATCCGGTTGAATAAGACATAAATCAGGATAATCACACATGTGCATGTTTCCTCATGTCAAAGTATAAATTCAGTCTTAATAAAAACACATTTAGCCATAAAAATATGAGGGACTACAAGGGTGGCTGTAATAGTATTCTGGACGCTAATGCAGCTGCCTTGATTTCTTATGGGCGTGCCCACCAAACCCCATAATTCTAATTCAAACCCAAACCGGGATTTAGCCGATACAGTGTAATAATGTCTTGGCTTCCGGTCTTTTTATTGCACTCATTCATTCCAGATTTCACTCAGAGAATTGCAGGGGAATTTTTTCCTCAACTGACAGAGTGTACATCATTCTCCATAGCTCATACAAGCCACTAACTTATAACAACAGGGTTTCCAGTGTGTTTAATTATATAAGAATTACACGCACAGTATACACAAGTACGCACACATGCCCACACATTACTTATTAAGGAACCATTGGAGAACACTAGCCACCACTGAGTCCAGTCCCACCATTCAGGAATAATTATTTAATGTTCAGTAGGTACTACTGTATTTGAGAATAACCTTCTCGGAAGGAAGGGGTACACACTAGTACTTCATCAATTTGTCCAATGATTACTCATATTATTTTCTGTTTCATGCCTGCTTACTTGACCCTGGTCTATGAAAAGACTGGTTTATCATAAAGCTTCACTGAGCTATGCAAAGGGCAGAATGAATGGAGCATTCCTGGATGGCAGAAGCCCTGCAGAACAGCATACCTGCCATTCCTCAGTTTAGATTGATGTGAATGTGGTGTTAGCACTCTTAGAGCTATTCATTAAATCAAGATCTCTGGACAACATGGCTTCCACTGAATGCAGCTCGTCTAATGGCTAGAAAATCCAGCACCAAGAGGAATTGTGTCTTTCCACGAATAGGTAGTGGGTAGTGTAATTTTGTCAAAACTGTTTATTTTACCAGATTTTAACATTATGTCATAAAAAGCATAATATATTATGTTCAACACTCACTACAAACATGTTTTCCCATCTCAAGAGGTTAAATAAATACAAAGACTAAAAGTGACAATTGAAGTGATAGGGCTGACTGTAACAGGGTTGACAATTTCATCTTAAATCAGCCATAACGCCCCTTGTGACAGGGGGAATGGAAGCTTGTTATGTGCAACAGGGAGGGGCAATTGAATGCAAGCATAAACTGAAAAATGTAACTTGTTTAAACATTTCTAGCCTATCTATCTATGGGTAACAAGGTGTACCTGTTATGCTTAACACACTCAGTTGTCTTTTTTTTGTGACCATTTATTTATTTTTTTAGTCAATTTTTTATTGGGGGGTGGAGGGGGAGGTGGGGGGTAAAATATTTAAAGTAATATAATGTAATATTCCATATATTTTCAATTCATTATTTCAAACATTGTACCTGTGGGCTGCCACAATATACAGTGCATTCTGAAAGTATTCAGACCCCATGAGTTTTTCCACATTTTGTTACGTTACAGCCTTATTCTAAAATGTATTCAATTACATTTATTCCTCATCAATCTACACACAATACCCCATAATAACTAAGCAAAAACAGGTTTTTAGAAACTTTTGCTAATGTATTAGCAATAAAAAACAGAAATACCTTATTTACATAAGTATTCAGACCCTTTGCTATGAGACTCGAAATTGAGCTCAGGCGCATCCTGTTTCTATTGATGATCCTTGAGATGTTTCTACAACTTGATTGGAGTCCACCTGTGGTAAATTCAATTGATTGGACATGATTTGGAAAAGCACACACCTGTCTATATAAGGTCCCACAGTTGACAGTGCATGTCAGAGCAAAAACCAAGCCATGAGGTCGAAGGAGTTGTCCGTAGAGCTCCAAGACAGGATTGTGTAGAGGCACAGATGGAGAAGAATGGGAGAAACTCCCCAAATACAGGTGTGCCAATCTTGTAGCGTCATACCCTAGAGGAATCGAGGCTGTAATCACTGCCAAAGGTGCTTCAACAAAGTACTGAATCAAGTGTCTGAATACTTACTGTATGTAAATTACGGTGGAAGTCCCGAATTAGGTTGGGATCCAGAACGTCCCCAGCCAAGAACCCAGCTCCTCTTTTCAGGACCATACCCCTCCCAGTCCATCAGGTAACGGAGCCGTCCCCCACGGAACCTGGTGTCCAGCAGGTCCCTCACCGCATACGCCGGACTCCCGTCAAAGTCCAGGAGCGGAGGGGGCGTACCCCGGGGGACGGCATCCGCCAGAGGACCAGGAACCACCGGCCTGAGGAGAGACACATGAAAAGTGGGTGAGACACGGTAGTGAGGGGGAAGGTACAGCCGGTATGATACGTCATTTATCCGCCTGAGGACCTTAAATAGCCCCACAAACCGGGGGCTCAGTTTCTTGCAGGGCAGGCGGAGAGGGAGGTTTTTAGTGGACAGTCAGACACGATCACCAGGCTGGAATACGGGGGCCTCACTGCGGTGGCGGTCAGCTTGGTCCTTCTGCTGACGAATGGCCCTCTGGAGATGGACATGGGCGGCGTCCCAGACCTGTCCGGCCCTGCGGAACCACTCGTCGACAGCGGTTGCATCGGTCTGGCTAGGGGCCAGGGCTGGCTGGTACCCCAGGACGCATTGGAAGGGAGTGAGCCCCATGGAGGAGTGAACGATGGAGTTCTGGGCATACTCTGCCCAGGGAAGAAACCTCGCCCACTCACCCTGCCGGTCCTGACAGTGGCAACGACGAAACCTCCCCAGCTCCAGGTTCATGCGCTCCATCTGCCCATTCGACTGAGACCTATACCCGGAAGTGAGGCTGGCCGTGGCTCCGATCTTCTCCAGGAAAGCCTTCCACAATCGGGAGGTGAATTGGGGGCCACGGTCCGAGACGATATCCTCCGGAAGTTCATAATGCCGGAAGACCTGTTGGAACAGGACCTCAGCGACCTGGAGAGCAGAAGGAACACCAGTTAGTGGCAAAAAAACGACATGATTTGGAGAACCGATCTACGACCACCATGACTGTGGTGAAGCCGTCAGAACGTGGGAGGTCGGTGACAAAGTCTATAGACAGGTGTGACCAAGGTCGCTGAGGCACTGGGAGAGGAACTAGTTTGCCTGCCGGGGCGTTCCGAGGTGTCTTCGTTTGGGCACATATGGAACAGGAGTTGAAATAGAGGGAGACATCAGTAGCCAAGGTGGGCCACCAGTATTTTTGTGAGAGAGAATGTAGGGTGCGCATCATACCGGAGTGCCCTGCCGTAAGGGTGGTGTGCGCCCAGATCAGCAGGTGGTCACGGACCCTGGTGGGTACATACAAGCGCCCCAGAGGGGCGTTTGCAGGCGCTGGGTCCTCCTAAGCCGCCAGGTGGATGTCTTCATCCACATTCCAAATGACAGGTGCCACGATGAGAGATGGAGGCAGGATAAGACCCCCCAGATCCTTCCTTTCTCCGGTATGGTGCATCCTGGAGAGTGCGTCGGCTTTCACATTCTGGGATCCTGGGCGGTAGGACAGAATAAACTGAAAGCGAGTAAGAAATTGGGCCCACCTGGCTTGACGAGAGTTCATCCGTGTCGCTGCCCGTATGTGCTCCAAATTCCGGTGGTCAGTGAGAATCCGTAATGGATGGCCTGCGCCCTCCAGCCAGTGTCTCCATTCCTCCAGAGCGAGGACCATTGCCAACAGCTCCCTGTCTCCAACTCAATAGTTCCTCTCTGCGGGGGTAAGTTTTTTCGAGAAAAAGGCACAGGGATACATTTTCTCTGGCTTACCTTGCTGCTGGGAGAGGACCCCACCCACGCCCTCCTCTGATGCGTACACCTCCAGGATGAAAGGACGAGCTGGATCTTTGTGTTTTAGGAGGGGCGCTGTGGTGAACCTCTCCTTCAGCCTCTTGAAGGCAGCATCAGCCTCAGGGTTCCAGGCCAGCTTCTGAGGTCCCCCCTTAAGGAGAGAGGTGAGCGGGGCAGCTATGGAGCTGAAGGACCTGATGAAACGCCGGTAGAAATTGGCAAAGCCCAGGAAGCTCTGTAGGCCCTTGATGGTGGTGGGGACTGGCCATGACCTGACGGCGTCCGTCTTCTCTCTTTCCATGAACACCCCCTGAGGACTGATCCTGTATCCCAGGAAGGAGATGGCCTGTTGGTGGAATTCGCATTTCTCCCCCTTCACCAACAGGCTGTGTTCCCGGAGGCGGAGTAGGACCGCTCTGACGTCCCTGACGTGCTCCTCGAACGTAGCCAAGTAGATCAGGATATCGTCGATGTACACCACCATCTGTCTACTCAGCATGTCTCGGAACACGTCATTGACGAAGGACTGGAACACGGAAGGTGCGTTGGCGAGGCCGTAGGGCATGACGCAGTATTTATAGTGGCCTGAGGTGGTGCTGAATGCCGTCTTCCACTCGTCTCCTACCTTGTTTCAGATCAGGTCCAACTTGGTAAAGAACCGGGCCCCTCGTAGCTGCTCGATGGCCGACAGAACCAGAGGGAGGGGGTACTGGTACTTGGTGGTGACTGCGTTCAGCCCCCGGTAGTCAATGCACGGCCTCAGTCCTCAGTCTTTTTTGGCCACGAAGAAGAAGCTGGTGGAGGCAGGAGATGTAGAGCATCTGATGAACCCCTGTTTCAGGGTCTCCGCCACATACTTCTCCATGGCCTCAGTCTCCGCTATGGAGAGGGAGTAAATGCGACTCTTCAGGGGGTGTTGTCCCTCCAGCAGGTCAATGGTGCAGTCCCAGGGCCTGTGAGGAGGGAGACACTTAGCCTTGGAGGCAGAGAAGACATCGGAGAGATCTGTGTACTCACGTGGAATGTTGGGCTGGAGGGCGGACTCCGGACTCTCCACTGACGTGGAACAACAAACCACCGGCAGGCAGGTCCTCTGGCATGAGTGGGACCAGGCTGTGATCCTCTTGGTGATCCAATTGATGATGGGGTTGTGTAGTCTGAGCCAGGGCAATCCCAAGATGATCCAGTGAAGGGGTGACGTGGCGATGTGGAAGGACAGCTCCTCGTGGTGCTCCGGTAGGGTGGGAATGGTGATGGTGATGGGGTTGGTGATGTGCATAATGGTGCCTGATCCAAGTGCTTTATTGTCCAGCGAGGTGATGTGTAGCCGAGAAGGCAGTGGCACGGTGGACAACCCCCATTCAGAGACCAGCTCCCTATCTATAAGGTTCCCCGCTGAGCCGGAATCTATCATTGCCGTGGAAAGCGAAGAGAAGGAAGAACCATTCACAGTTAGGGGAACTAAAAACAATGGTTTGGTGACAGGTGATGACGGAACACTCACGGAGCGGCGACGGGAGTCATACCGCCTAGATAGGGAGCCGCCAGGAGATCTGTGGTGGTGTAGGGGGTGCTGCTGAGGACTCGGAGGCAGGGCGGCTTCCATAGCTCCGATGGGGTGAGCATCGAGGCTCCGGGAGGTGTTGGGAACGCCGTCGGTCTCTCAACATGTTGTCAAGACGAATGGACTTGACGATGAGGTTATCAAGGTCCATCTCATCCCGACATGCGAGTTCCATCGTGATGTCCCCCCGTAAGCCTCCCCTGAAGGCTGTGCGCAGAGCACGCTCATTCTAGCCAGAAGACGCCGCCACCGTGCAAAAGCTCAGGGCGTACTCGAACGCGGCCCCCTCTCCCTGTTGTAGCCGGAGGAGACGCTCACCCACGTCCTTTCCCTCCGTGGGATGATCGAACACCGCCCTGAACCGAGCGAGGAAGGTGGAGTAGGGAAGCGCTGCGGCCTCACCTCCTTCCCAGACTGCCGTGGCCCAATCCAGTGCCTTTCCCTTCAGTAGCAAAATCACCGGCGCTATCCTGGCTTGGTACGATGGAGATGCCCCACGCTGACAAGCCAGATACAGTGAAACCTGTAGCAGGAAGCCTCTACATTTAGTTGTTTTCCCGTCATAGCGCCCCGGCAGGGCGAGGGGTCCCTCAGACGTTGGTGATAGCACGGGAAGAGGTGGACTGGGTGCACTCGCCGCTCCCTGAGGTGGAATCGGAGCGATCGTCAGTTTATGCAGCGTTTGGAGCACTTCCTGCATGGCGACGTTCAACTTGGCAATCTGCTGCTGGTGCTGGTCGAGGCACTGGGAAACTCCAGGAGGATTACCTGCTGCATCCATCTTCGTGATTGGTGTGTGATTCTGTGACGAGTACTGAGGATATGAAGAGGCAGGACGCAGATGCAAGAATCAACAATGTAAAGGTTTACTTAAACCTGAGCAAGAGAACAACAAAGAGTGAGTACACGACAAGACACTAACAATCACACACAACACAACACTGAACAGTCCAGGGCTATATTGGGGTGGTGATGAGATGATGAGGTGCAGGTGCGCTGGAGGTGATTAGGGTGCGTTGGGTTTCCATTCCGGTGTTGCCGAGGTGGTGCGCTCAGACCGGTGGCTCAGTAGACCGGCGAATCAGAGCACCGGAGGGGAGCAACGGGAGGAGATGTGACAATCTATTTTAGAATAAGGCTGTAACGTAACAATATGTGGAAAAAGTCAAGGGGTCTGAATACCTTCCGGTGCGCTTCACCCTAGTACAACGTGGTAGCTACGGGACCAAAACAGCAGAGAAGTTTAGCATCTTGCATCAACGCTCCTGGTTGTTGAGGAAATTGACCCACTACTGTTTACTTGGTGCATCTTCAGCATCTCGCTGAGTCTACCTTTAAACCTAACCTGACCTATGACCTGGCCCATCACCTTATGCATTATTGCCCCACAGTGACATCCCCCAAAACACAAAAACTACAACACATGGGAGTCTATACAAACACACTTGGTGCCCAAATTTATGACGTATGTCACACAGTTGAGAGTTGAGTGGAGACAGAGCATTGCTTCCCACCGGGCAGCTGTATCACATGTCGCCAGTGGTAGCTAACTAACCAATTTGTTCCATCCCACTTTATTTTATTTTGAGTAGGATAGCAGCCTTCATGAGAAATAGCTTGTAATATTGGTAGTAACCATCTGGATGTCACCGTGATTCAGTCTACTGCTCAATGGGAAGAGTTTGCTTGCCAAGCACTACTGTCCCATAAGGAGAGGGAAGAAGCTAGCTAGCTATTGAAGCCAATATCAGGCCAGGGTGACAGCTAAAGCACATTTATTGAAGTAATTGTCACAGAAAATGTAAAATTACGGCATTAACGGAATACAATAAAACATCTAATTTAAAAATAATAACAATACTCAGATAAAAACATAATGATATTGAACACTCTCCCAAGTCCCAACTTCGGCAGACAAGTTTCAAATTCTCGCTGAAGTTTCTAGCCACAAGCATAAACTATCTAGCTTGGAAGAGCACATCAGGACAACTGACTGAACTGAATCCGTTCGTCTCTACTCGACTCTCAGCTGCGAGACATAAGTCATCAATTTGGGTACCAGGCATGTCCGTATAGCCTCTCCCACAACACATACAGTGGGGGAAAAAAGTATTTAGTCAGCCACCAATTGTGCAAGTTCTCCCACTTAAAAAGATGAGAGAGGCCTGTAATTTTCATCATAGGTACACGTCAACTATGACAGACAAAATGAGAAAAAAATTTCCCAGAAAATCACATTGTAGGATTTTTTATGAATTTATTTGTAATTATGGTGGAAAATAAGTATTTGGTCAATAACAAAAGTTTCTCAATACTTTGTTATATACCCTTTGTTGGCAATGACACAGGTCAAACGTTTTCTGTAAGTCTTCACAAGGTTTTCACACACTGTTGCTGGTATTTTGGCCCATTCCTCCATGCAGATCTCCTCTAGAGCAGTGATGTTTTGGGGCTGTGAGCAACACAGACTTTCAACTCCCCTCCAAAGACTTTCTATGGGGTTGAGATCTGGAGACTGGCTCAGACCTTGAAATGCTTCCGAAGCCACTCCTTCGTTGCCCGGGCGGTGTGTTTGGGATCATTGTCATGCTGGAAAGACCTAGCCACGTTTCATCTTCAATGCCCTTGCTGATGGAAGGAGGTTTTCACTCAAAATCTCACGATACATGGCCCCATTCATTCTTTCCTTTAACGGATCAGTCGTCCTGGTCCCTTTGCGAAAAAACAGCCCCAAAAGCATGATGTTTCCACCCCCATGCTTCACAGTAGGTATGGTGTTCTTTGAAGCAACCGCATTCTTTGTCCTCCAAACACGACGAGTTGGATTTTTTACCAAAAAGTTTATTTTGGTTTCATCTGACCATATGACATTCTCCCAATCCTCTTCTGGATCATCCAAATGCACTCTAGCAAACTTCAGACGGGCCTGGACATGTACTGGCTTAAGCAGGGGGACACGTCTTGCACTGCAGGATTTGAGTCCCTGGCGGCGTAGTGTGTTACTGATGGTAGGCTTTGTTACTTTGGTCCCAGCTCTCTGCAGGTCATTCATTAGGTCCCCCGTGTGGTTCTGGGATTTTTCCTCACCGTTCTTGTGATCATTTGACCCTACTCCGGGTGAGATCTTGCGTGGAGCCCCAGATCGAGGGAGATTATCAGTGGTCTTGTATGTCTTCCATTTCCTAATAATTGCTCCCACAGTTGATTTCTTCAAACCAAGCTGCTTACCTATTGCAGATTCAGTCTTCCCCGGTGCAGGTCTACAATTTTGTTTCTGGTGTCCTTTGACAGCTCTTTGGTCTTGGCCATAGTGGAGTTTGGAGTGTGACTGTTTGAGGTTGTGGACAGGTGTCTTATACTGATAACAAGTTCAAACAGGTGCCATTAATACAGGTAACGAGTGGAGGTCAGAGAAGCCTCTTAAAGAAGAAGTTACAGGTCTGTGAGAGCCAGAAATCTTGCTTGTTTGTAGGTGACCAAATACTTATTTTCCACCATATTTGCAAATAAATTCATTAAAAATCCTACAATGTGATTTTCTGGATTTTTTTCCCTCAATTTGTCTGTCATAGTTGACGTGTACCTATGATGAAAATTACAGGCCTCTCTCATCTTTTTAAGTGGGAGAACTTGCACAATTGGTGGCTGACTAAATACTTTTTTTCTCCACTGTAAATGGCTCCTAGCCTCCCACGCACAGGCTACTTTCTGTCCCTAACACTGAAACTAAAACTGAAACTAAATAATGTAAAAATAGAAATGTTTTTATAAAACTTCAACTATATAAGAACTTATAAATCAGATCTGAAAACTAACTCATACTAAACAGAATTTCAAATACAAATCTTAAAACGAATATAAATAAAAAAGAATATAAAGAACTATAAAAACAATGGTCTAAACCAATTTAGGTAAAATGCTAGAAAATCTATGTAAAGTTTGGTACGGATAGTTCTATTACGTCTTTCCCTCTTTGTAAGTTTGTTAACTTTATCCGGGATCACTTACTTTGCCATATACATTTTCAAACTGCACTATGAATGTTATCCCAATAGCCAGAAGGGGGAGCCATGGGAAGCATTGAACTACCGAAATTCTGTTGTGGCAATATATTCATGTCGACAATAGATATTCTACCAGTTAAGCAACTGGGATGTTATTCCATCTACTGAGGCCGGATTGAATTGATTTGAGCGTTCTGTTAAAGTTTCTGACAATGGACCTAATTGATACAAAATAAATTAAATAGACCTCAGAAGGAATACCGTCCCATCCAGGTGATTTGCATTTATTCATACTATCCAATGCCCCTTTGAGTTCATTGAGAGGGATTTGGGCTCCAAGCAAGGTGGCTTCCTCTGTTGAGAGAAGAGGAGTTCTTCGTTCTTATAGAAATTACTTAGTCTGGCTTGGTGTGGATTTACAATCAGAGGTGTACAGTTATTTTTGGAAGCAGGAGAATCTTTGATTAATTTGTGTTCTGATAGTAATTCCCCTGTTTCAGATTCAATATTTGCTATATCAGCTAATTGATCATTACTGCGGAGCTTGTTGGCCAGTAACCGACCGGGACAATTACCATGGAAGTAATGGTTGAGTCTAACTCGATGGATGGCAAATTCTGCTCTATGTCTTATCAATACCTGGTCTGGAAATTGTGTTTTTTGAGATTTCTCTAACACACTTAACAACATTTCTAATTCTGATATCTTCTTTAATTGTGATTTATTCAACCCAGATGCAAAGGCAGTTGCATTAAAACAATTTATAAAACCTTTGGTGGCCATAGAATCCGTTGGTCATCGACTGAATTTCTATTGATAATTATGAACTAATTTAGTTCAATTTCAAATTGATCATAGAATTTAGGATTTTGTAGTAATGAAACGTTGAAATGCCATCTTTTGGCTCTTTTAGGAGATTCAGAAATGTGAAGTTGGCAATAGAGGCAAAAGCTCATAAGTAGAATTTATATTTTTTAATTAACCCTATGATGCATACGATCACACGGGTGTGATCATTCTACATTGGTCCCTGCAGCATACACTCAAACTGGTGTGATTAGAACACTTCATTAGAACGTCTAGTTACGATTTACACAACAGTCAGCATTTGAGCTGGCCACACTGTTTTTTCACAGAAACATTTTGCACAAACACAGTCTTTACAACATTATGTCTTCAATTTGAGCAGTTTATTTTTCAATGCAATGTTCAGACATTCACAGAAGTAGCAACAGCATAACACAATTCTTATCCAAATCGGAAAAAGTAGGCTACATTAGTCCTAGCGATGACTAAAGAGTAACACAAGCAGTCATATTTAACTCTCGGCTGATAGAAACCTGTGGGAGAAAAATCATGTATTTACCTGATTTGTTTAATATGAATAGTTAACAATTAATATGCTTAACAATAGTAGAGACATTTCTTAACTACCAATGCTGTGCTTTTCATAAGGATGGTTCCCTCTAGCTACCTGCAGCTGGTCTGGGCGTGTAGTCAAGGACATGGGATAGAGATAAACTTGAGGAACAGATAGACCTGTATTGTTTCAATTTCTCGTTGCTTCTGAGTAACCTGGTCACAGGGCATAAGACAAAGAGCCTCAGAGTGACCACAGTTTTTCAGTTCATCCTGTCTTTTACTATCTTCCAAGGGCACAGCTGTGTGGAGATATGAGCAGTAATGGAACTAAGGTTATCACTTGTTTGTGCTCTATGACCCGATACACATAGCCACAAGAAGAAAACAAGGTAGCTCCTGATCTGCCGGGGAGGGGTGGAACCAGCCATGACTAAGCATTTTTATGTCCACTATTTAAGACGTCAGCGTTTCCTGTTCGTTTGGCTCTCAACTAATCACCTACGTTGACCAGCTCCATTATTGCAATAATTAATCAATTTCAAATAAAGATTGATTGTTTGAAGAAATGACAAAGTCACTTGATTAGAATTTCCACAACAAACCATAATATGAATTAGCTAATAGCAATTACTATTTACAATTCATCACATCACGGGTGAGCTCACCAGTGATCGAAATAATTGAGTAAAACCCTTTCTAAAAGTCTAAAGTAATCTGATGGTGGGTAGAGTTTGTGTGCACCGCTATGTTTTTTCTTCTGCATCAACCAAGGATACGAGGTGACAATATGAGTTGGGTCTGTTTGATGTATGCATGTTGAAGGTAAAGGGGGTGTGTCGTCTACTATCATTCGCTTCCCATCATTCACTTCCGGAAGTTTACTCAAAAGACAAGTGACCCATCCCTTCACCTCGTTTTTCTATAACATATACGGTCTGACAGATGTTTACATGACACCCAGAATGCATTGAATGACGTCAACAAACATGGTTCCACACATAGCCGGCAAATAGCTTAGCATACACACATCATATGTCTCCATTACAACCTATGCAAGAATCGGAATGCATGATTTGTCACCAGTACTTGAAAACGTGAATAAAACAGTAAATAAAGAAATGATTACCACACAAACCATTTTCTGAGAGTGATTTATTAATACACGGCCGGCCCGCTCATTAAGCAGGATTAGGTGGCCGCCTATGGCGGCACATTGACGACGGCAGCATTTTCTGAGCTAAACTGACCAAGACGCACCTCCAACAACAACACATAAAACCTCACATAATTCTGCCCCAAAACAATGACAATTTCTCTCAACCAGTGGCATAAGGGCGTTTTTGGTGAGCGTTGATGCCGCCCTGTGATAAGCAGTGCCCACTTTGTCAAAGGACTATATATTTTGCTTGACCATTCCCAGCATGCCACTCCACGGTAGGCTACACCCCAGTAAGCATGAGCTGATGTCTTTTGGACTTATTATTTTGGTCCTGTCCAGTCTGGTGTTTTACAAACGGTAGGATTACCACATAGATGGGCATTAATACAATTATATTTCAGGCAACACTGTAGGCTACATCTCAGTAAGCACGGACCGACGCCAAGGCCTTTTGGACATCTTTTTTTGGTGAAGACCGGCCTTTATTTTCACATCCACGGACATTGATTTTTGGTCTGGTCCGGAGCAAATCTGAACCAACCAAAGACATCTATGTTAGGTTCCGATTTTGTCCGGTCTGGACCAGCCTTGATTTGGCCCAAACATAGACGTCTATAAATTACGTCTTTTCAACTTTCATTCAGAACCAAAAATGAGCCTGATTTCAACATCCGGAAAATACATATTTTCAACATCTGGAAAATACGTATTTTCAAAATCCAGAAAATAAGTATTTTTCAACTTTAATTCAGAACCGAAAATGAGACTGATTTCAACATCCAGAAAATACATATTTTCAATGACCTAAATTGAACCTAACTTCAACGTCTGGAAAATATGTACTTTTCATAGCAATTTTGCTTACTGGGACACCCTGGGTGTTACGATACTGATACTGATTATTTGTCGCCACAGATGATTTGTTTACGTTTCTACTGTTGTGGCTAGATGGAGTAGCTAGGTCTACAACATTTTACATTTTAGTCATTTAGCAGACGCTCTTATCCAGAGCGACTTACAGTTAGTGCATACATGACTTTTTTTTAAAATATTTTTTCATACCCCTCGTGGGAAACGAACCCACAACCCTGGCATTGCAAATGCCATGCTCTACGAACAGAGCTACATCCCCTGCCGGCCATTCCCTCCCCTACCCTAGACGACGCTGGGCCAATTGTGCGCCGCCGCATGGGTCTCCCGGTCGCAGCCGGCTACAACAGAGCCTGGATTCAAACCAGGATCTCTAGTGGCACAGCTAGCACTGCGATGCAGTGCCTTAGACCACTGTGCCACTCGGGAGTGTTGGGGACAACACTTGTAAACGGTATAAAGAGTCGCGTTGGGGACAACACTTGAAAACGGTATCATTGTAGCTAAGCCTAATCCTAACCCTTTTCCTAACCTTAACCACATTCTCTTCACCTCCTACGTTAATTCACCTAACCTGCTTAGTTAGTTCCCCTAACCTGCCACATTAATGATCCTAACCTGCTATGTAAGCAAACCATCTGTGGAGACAAATCATCAGTGTCACCACACCGGCCAGCCAATCACATCACCCCTGACACTCACTTGGAGCCAATCAGTGTTGTTGTTTATGTATGTAGCTAGTGGGCTAAGCTGTATCATTTGCAATGTCTTTCAAAAGGAGACAAGTCACAAATGCGGAAATTCAGGAGATTTTTGTAAATTCTGAGAATGATTCTGAGTATGACAGTGAGGAATCAGATTCTGACAGTGACAGTGAGGAGCTGCCCCCCAACCTTGTGGCCATTAAGAACCCTGAATCTGAGGACCCCTTGCCGAAGTCCCAGGTGGTGATGGAGGCACACCAACAGTGGGTGACGTACAGGAGGTCTGTGGTAGCTGGAAGGCCACCAGCCATTTCATCCCTCCTGGCCCTGCTGTTTGCGTTGATGAGTCCCAGTCTGGAGTGCAAAGCCCCTTTCCATTTCCCTCTGAGGCAGAGTGCTTCAAGCTGTTTCTGACAGAGAAGCTGGTGGGAGACATAGCGGAGGAGACCAATCGCTATGCCTTGGAGCTACAGGAGAAGAGAGAACCACAGGGAAGGTGGACCCTATATAGTGTATTAGTCAAGGAGATCCAAACCTCTTGACAAGGTTGCTAGTTATTGGGTTAAATTTGCTCCAGTATCAATGTTGCAGACACTTTTCCCCCCAGAGTTTTATGAATCCTTTCACACAGGCAGTTAGACCTGTCATTGTGTCTGTTTACATTGTTCTTCCCAATGGTTGCTCAAAACAGAGGAGCATCTCTCTATCCCTTCCTCTACGCTGCCATTTGTGATTTTCCCACGTTCGTAAATGCCAGAGGGGCCACAGACACACACACACACACACACACACACACACACACACACACACACACACACACACACACACACACACACACACACACACACACACACACACACACACACACACACACACACACACACACACACACACACACACACATAGCTTATCTGAACAATGCCTCAAATAGCTCTCACATCTCAACACAAGGGCATGTCGCTGGAGCGCTGTCAGTGTATGTGTGTGTGTGTAACAGGCCCCAGTCATAAACGTGTCACACTGTGCAGCTGTTACCTGCTGCGTCGCTCCCAGGCTGCTGTACATGTCAACAACCCATTGCTGCCAGCCCATCCATACTCTCCCCAATTGTTTAGGTTGTCTATAAATAGTCATGCCTAATGCCTCTTCCAACTAACACACACACACGCACACACACACACACACACACACACACACACACACACACTAAAACACACACATACGTCACAACCATACATACAAACACATCTGTCCAATTAATTAATAAACACGTGTAAGAAGATGTTACCTTTATATGTAAATTGCATTCGGAAAAGTATTCAGGCCACTTTACTTTTTCCTCATTGTGTTACGTTACAGTTATTCTAAAATGGATTAAATCGTTTTTCCCTCATCAAACCTGACAAAGCAAAAACAGGTTTTTAGAAATGTTTGCAAAGTTATTAAAAAATAAAAAACAGAAATATTACATATTACAAGTATTCAGACCCTTTACTCAGTACTTTGTTGAAGCACCTTCGGCAGCGATTACAGCCTCAAGTCTTCTTGGAACACCTGTATTTGGGGAGTTTCTCCCATTCTTCTCTGCAGATCCTCTCAAGCTCTGTCTGGTTGGATGGGGAGCGTCGCTGCACAGCTATTTTCAGGTCTCTCCAGAGATGTTCGATCGGGTTCAAGTCCAGGCTCTGGCTGGGCCACTCAAGGATATTCAGAGACTTGTCCCGAAGCCATTCCTGCGTTGTCTTGGCTGTGTGCTTAGGGTCGTTGTCCTGTTGGAAGGTGAACCTTCGCCCCAGTCTGAGTTCCTGAGCGCTCTGGAGCAGGTTTTCATCAAGGATCTCTCTGTACTTTGCTCCGTTCATCTTTCCCTCGATCCTGACTAGTCTCCTAGTCCCTGCCGCTGAAAAATATCCCCACAGCATGATGCTCCCACCACCATGCTTCACCATAGGGATGGTGCCAGGTTTCCTCTAGACGTGATGCTTGGCTTCAGGCCAAATAGTTCAATCTTGGTTTCATCAGACCAGAGAATCTTGTTTCTCATGGTCTGAGAGTCCTTTAGGTGCCTTTTGGCAAACTCCAAGTGGGCTGTCATGTGCCTTTTACTGAGCACTGGCTTCCGCCTGGCCACTCTACCATAAAGGCCTGATTGGTGGAGTGCTGCAGAGATGGCTGTCCTTCTGGAAGGTTCTCCCTCTCTCCCTCCCATCCCGGAGGACCTGAGCCCTAGGACCATGCCTCAGGACTACCTGGCCTGATGACTCCTTGCTGTCCCCAGTCCACCTGGTCGTGCTGCTGCTCCAGTTTCCATTCTTCTGCCTGCGGCTATGGAACCCTGACCTGTTCACTGGACGTGCTACCTTGTCCCAGACCTGCTGTTTTCAACTCTCTCTCTCTACCGCACCTGCTATTTCAACCTCTAAATGCCCGGCTATGAAAAGCCAAGTGACATTTACTCCTTATGTACTGACCTGTTGCAACCTCTACAACCACTGTGATTATTATTTGACCCTGCTGGTCATCTATTATCGTTTGAACATCTTGGAGAAAATCTGGCCTTAATGGCTATGTACTGTTATAATCTCCACCTGGCACAGCCAGAAGGGGACTGGCCACCCCTCAGAGCCTGGTTCCTCTCTAGGTTTCTTCCTAGATTTCTGCCTTTCTAGGGAGTTTTTCCTAGCCACCGTGCTTCTACATCTGCATTGCTGATGTTTGGGGTTTTAGGCTGGGTTTCTGTATAACACTTTGTGACATCTGCTGATGTAAAAAGGGCTTTATAAATAAAATGTGATTGATTGATTGATCTCCACAGAGGAACTCTGGAGCTCTGTCAGAGTGACCATCAGGTTCTTGGTCACCTCCCTGACCAAGGCCCTTCTCCCCCTGATTGCTCAGTTTGGCGGGGCGGCCAGCTCAAGGAAGAGTATTGGTGGTTCCAAACTTCTTCCATTTAAGAATGATGGAGGCCATTGTGTTCTTGGGGACCTTCAATCCTGCAGAAAGTTTTTCGTACCCTTCCCCGGATCTGTGCCTCAACACAATCCTGTCTCGGAGCACTACAGACAATTCCTTCGACCTCATGGCTAGGTTTTTGCTCTGACATGCACTTTCAACTGCGGGACCTTATATAGACTGGTGTATGCCTTTTCAAATCATGTCCAATTTACATTTTAGTCATTTAGCAGACGCTCTTATCCAGAGCGACTTACAGTTAGTGAGTACATACATTTTAATACTTTTTAATACTGGCCCTCCGTGGGAATCGAACCCACAACCATGGCGTTGCAAACAAATGCTCTACCATGCTCTACCAACTGAGCTACATGGGACAATCAATTGAATTTACCACAGGTGGACTCCAATCAAGTTGTAGAAACATCTCAAGAATGATCAATGGAAACAGGATGCACCAGTCTCATAGCAAAGGGTCTGAATACTTATGTAAATAAGGTATTTTTTTATTATTATTATTATGCCATTTAGCAGACGCTTTTATCCAAAGCGACTTACAGTCATGCGTGCATTATTTTTTATTTTATACATTTGTAAAAGTTTCTAAAAACCTGTTTTCGCTTTGACATTATGGGGTATTGTGTGTAGATTGATGAAGAAAATGTTTTAGTTAATCCATTTTAGAATAAGGCTGTAACGTAACAAAATGTGGAAAAAGGGAATGGGTCTGAATACTTTCTAAATGCACTGTAATTCGCTCCTACTCTGTTGTTATCTACCTTGACATGAACAGTCATGTGTAAAGAAGTAAATTCTATCATCAAACACTACCTTAACAGAAAATAACAAAATGTCTTTAAAAGTTGTCGCACCACAGTAAAAAAAACTAAACAATGGCTGTTATAACAAGTCATTAATGTGAAAGCTTCACCTCTTGTGACTCTGATATTAGATCTCGATTGTCTTGTCACGTTACAAGACAACTTTACATTTTGCTTACTTCCACACAACAATGATTTTTTTGTAACTCCTTTACGGCCAATACTGCAGACTTGACACGTACATAGACCCTAGGGCTTAGAAACCTCACTTGAAGCTGCAAACAAGAGGTTATTTTATTTGGCCTTTGGTAGAGTGTGCTAAGTCAGTGAAGTAACCTTTCTTTCCCTGACCTGTCATTAACAGAGAATTGCGTGTCAGTATAGAGATAGACAGAGGGAGGTAGACAGACTAGACACTGAAGGGGTCATGTTCTGACATGTACCTTTTAGCTCTGATGTGGGTAACACTGTGAACAGAGCTCTCTGAAACACAGCAGTTGATGACACATGATAATGTGGTTTCTCTCTCTCTCTGAGTGTTTTTGTATTGTGTCTACTTGGAGAGGATGAGAATGGTGGTTGCTGTGGAGCCAAGGTTGTCAAAACACACCCACAGATCTTGAGCTTCCTAGTGGATGAGCTGTTCTGATCCACAAGGCTGGGGACGTGGAAAAACAATGACAAATCATATTTACACAGCTATAGGAATTAGCCGTGTGTGTGCGTGTGTGTGTGTGTGTGTGTGTGTGTGTGTGTGTGTGTGTGTGTGTGTGAGACCGCCTGGGACTAGATCAGCTCATCCACCACTTGTTAACAATGGTGGGAAGGTTTTAATAACAAAGATACATTTTTTAAGCAAACTTCCATCCTATCATTGTTGCTGGAAATTGTGTCACCTTCAGTTTATCCACCGATCATAGGCCTTGGTTAGCATACATAGCAACAACATTAGCATTCCTTTGATTTGGAAAGAACCGAAAGGTCCAACATTTTTTAGATTGGTAAATTAGTCTAGACAGCTATCAAACTCATGGTTGATTATCGACGGGCATGAAGGGCCCTGACCTCCACGGGGCCCCCATTGATTTGGTTAGTCACTCTCACGCAGATATCACATTAACGTGGCATAAGTTATGGCAAAATGTGTAGAATTACAGTAAACTTGCTTTAAAACTGCAATATTTTCTCTCCGTCCTATGGCAAAAATGTGTAGAATTGCAGGAAATGAACTCTAAAATGTCATTTATTTTCCTCTCCGCCATTCAAAACCATTTTGGCCCTTGAGGTGGGGGGCCACACACCAAAATGTGGCTTAGGGCCCCCAAAAAGGCTAGAGCTGGCTCTGCACTGTACACACACACACCCACACACACAGACTGACAGGCAACAGGGAAACAGGATGCTAAAACAAAGAGGAGGGAAAGAGGGAGAGAGAAAGGCTGGGTGGTAAGGAAGGCAGTGGCACACCTCTTTGCTCAGCAGCAGAGCCTGGTGCCACAGAGGCAGGTGTGTTCAGTCAGTCTTGGTGTTAATAGATGTGATGTACATGAAAGGGGAGGAAGTACAGTATTGATGTGATGTACAGGAAGTAATACATAGGTTGCTTTGATCTTAAGACCTACAGTGCCTTCAGAAAGTATTCACACCACCTGACTTTTTCCACATTTTGTTGTGTTACAGCCTGAATATAAAATGGATAACATTTAGATTTTGTTTCACTGGTCTACACACAATTCCCCATCATGTCAAAGTGGAATTATATTTGTAGAAATTTTTACAAATTAATAAAAAAATAAAAGCTGAAATGTCTTGAGTCGATAAGTCAGGGGTTCCCAAACTTTTTTGGCCCACGACCCCATTTTGATATCTGAAAATTCTCACGACCCCAACCATGTGAACAAGATTATGTAATTAACAGCCAATGTTTTGTTTTTTATTTGGGGCTATGGTAGTCAATTGAAAAACAGTATTTCTGATTGTCTTCTCAACTCACCATCACATACTTTTAATGTGGGGCTATGACAGTAATTTGCAAATTAGTCGGACATAATGTATCTTATCTCACCACCACTAATGAGATGGGTGAGCTTGATACATTTGTCGGAGCTTCTCAAAGTCAGGGGGCGTGGTCGACAGTGCGCGCCTCATCTCTGCTGTCACATCCAACCTGGATTGATATTTGGTTTTAATGTGGTCGAGAGCACTGATGGTGCTTTCAAGACAACTGGGAACTCTGAAAAGTGATCTTCAGCTCGGAAAGTCGGAGCTCTAGAAAGAGGCCTGAGTTCCCGAGTTGGAATTCCGAGTTGGATGACCGTTCAAAACTATTTTTCCCAGTCGAAACTCAATTTTTTCCTAGTTCCCATTTGTCTTGAACGCACTGAAGTCAGAAGTCTGAGATTTCCCAGTTCCAAGTTCCGAATTCCCAATTGTTTTGAACGCGGCATTAATGCTCAGAGGGAGACAGCAAGGTATTCCCTTTGAGTCTGGAACCAAAACTCATCCGTAGTGACCCGTGAATGCATTCGGTCACATGACAGCTTGATCAGCTGTTAAATTTCCCTTACCGGCATGTCAACTGAGCCAGGATCACGGTCAAACGGATTGGGAAGTAGGTCCCAAAGTGCTATTCCAAGCATTGAAGGTGAGCAGTCATCACTCGTGTGGGACACTTACTGATGCTGTTTTCTGTTAGAAACATGCACAGCCGAGGGAAGGGGGCATGGTTTGCTTTTGAAAGACTCTCTCTCCAATAAGAATTCTTTCCTCTGAATCCACTGATTCGGTCACTCAACTGTAGAATGTTTTTATATTTCCCTGCATGCTTACGTTCATTTCATTCAGTTTCCCAAATCTGTCTGTTACATAGGCAAGGAGACACATTTTATTTTCATTACACAGAAAGTCAATTTTTTTTTTCATCCATTGTGAATGACAACAGTTCCTCTCTCAATGCGAAAAATCTTTCCAACACTCCCCCTCGATAACCACCAAGTCTCGATGTGAAAGAAAACATTGTCATGCTCTGATCCCATATCTCCACATAGTTTTGCGAACTGGCGTACACGCAGTGGATGTGGTTTGATGTAGTTTACAATCAAAGTTACCTGCTGCAGTATATCTCAGAGTTCTGCTCTTTGCGGACAGTAATATCAAAGTCTCTGCAATAGTGTGTGGTTTCATAGTATGGCGAGCCTAGCCATTCACCATAGGAATGATTCAAGTGCAAAGGGATTTTTTTAAGAAGGTCATACCAAGGATCATTTAGCTATTTGATTTTGAATTTTAAGACCCTTTGAAAAATAAAAACATAAAAAAATAAAAAAATATATAATTTTTTTTTAAATGGGGCCTTACTGCTATTTGCCCATACAAACATATTGAATAGCAGATTCAGTACATGGAACAGATAGTCCCAAAAGGAAGTTTGTTCTGAAGATACAGTACCAGTCAAAAGTTTGGCACACCTACTAATTCCATGGTTTTTCTTTATTTTTACTATTTTCTACAATGTAGAATAATAGTGAAGACATCCAAACTATGAAATAACACATATGGAATCATGTAGTAACCAAAAAAGTATGAAGCAAATCCATATATATTTTATAATTGAGATTCTTCAAAGTAGCCACCCTTGATGACAGCTTTGCACACTCTTGGCATTCTCTCAACCAGCTTCATGAGGTAGTCACCTGGAATGCATTTCAATTAACAGGTGTGCCTTCTTAAAAGTTAATTTGTGGAATTTCTTTCCTTAATGCGTATGAGCCAATCAGTTGTGTTGTGACAAGGTAGGGGTGGTATACAGAAGATAGCCCTATTTGGTAAAATACCAAGTCCATATTATGGCAAGAACAGCTCAAATAAGCAAAGAGAAACGACAGTCCATCATTACTTTAAGACATGAAGGTCAGTCAATCCGGAACATTTCAAGAACTTTGAAAGTTTCTTCAAGTGCAGTCGCAAAAACCACCTAGCGCTATGATGAAACTGGCTCTCATGAGGACCGTCACATGGAAGACCCAGAGTTACCTCTGCTGCAGAGGAAAAGTGAATTAGAGTAACCAGCCTCAGAAATGGCAGCCCAAATGAATGCTTCACAGAGTTCAAGTTAAAGACACATCTCAACATCAACTGTTCAGAGGAGACTGTGTGACCACTACTGGAAATGTGTCCTTTGGTCTGGAGTCCAAATTGGAGATTTTTGGTTCCAACCGCCGTGTCTTTGTGAGACGTGGTGTGGGTGGATGGATGATCTCCGCATGTGTATTTCCCACCGTAAAGCATGGAGGAGGAGGTGTTATGGTGTGGGGGTGCTTTGCTGGTGACACTGTCTCTGATTTATTTAGAATTCAAGGCACACTCAACCAGCATGGCTACCACAGCATTCTGCAGCGATACGCCATCCCATCTGGTTTGGGCTTAGTGGGACTATCATTTTTCAACAGGACAATGACCCAACACACCTCCAGGCTGTGAAAGTGCTATTTTATCAAGAAGGAGAGTGATGGAGTGCTGCATCAGATGACCTGGCCTCCACAATCCCCCGATCTCAAATTTATTTTGATTTGTTTAACACTTTTTTGGTTACAACATGATTCCATATGTGTTATTTCATAGTTTTGATGTCTTCACTATTATTCTACAATGTAGAAAATAGTAAAAATAAAGAAAAGCCCTTGAACGAGTAGGTGTGTCCAAACTTTTGACTGGTACTGTACGTGTTTGTGAGAGTCTCTCCTTTCCACAGAGGGGTCATAGTGTGTAGCTGAAACTGTTGAATTGAATAAATCCCTTTGAGCATGGTGAAGTTATTACTTACACTTTGGATGGTGTATCAATACACCCAGTCACTACAAATATATAGTTCCTGGAGAGAAAGAATGGTGACTTTAAAACAGTTACAGAGTTTTATGGCTGTGATAGGAGAAAACTGAGGATGTATCAACAATATTGTAGTCACTCCACAATACTAACCTATTTGACAGAGTTAAAAGAGAATAAAAATATTCCAAAACATGCATCCTGTTTGCAATATGGCACTAAAGTAAAACTGAATACGACACAACACATCAATGAGTACCACTCGTCATATTTTCAAGCACGTGGTGGCTGCATCATGTTATGTGTATGATTGTCATTGGCAAGGAATAGGGAGATTTTTAGGATTAAAATAAATGAAATAGAGCTAGGCACAGGCAAAATCCTAGAGGAAAACCTGGTTCAGTCTGCTTTCCATCAGACACTGGAAGACAAATTCACCTTTCAGCAGGACAATAACCTAAAACACAAGGCCAAATCTACACTGGAGTTGCTTACCAAGATGACATCAAATGTTCCTGAGTGGCCTAGTTACAGTCTAGCAATGATCAACAACCAACTTGACAGAGCTTGAATAATTTTAAAAAGAATAATGTGCAAATATTGTACAATCCAGGTGTGCAAAGCTCTTAGAGACTTACCCAGAAAGACTCACAGCTGTAATCTCTGCCAAACGTGCTTCTACAAAGTATTGACTCAGTGGTGTGAATACTTACGTAAATTAGTATTTCTGTATTTAATTTTCAATACATGTCTAAAAACATGTTTTCACTGTCATTATTGGGTATTGTGTGTAGATGGGTGAGAAAAATATATTTAATTAATTTTGAATTCAGGGTGTAACACAACAAAATGTGTAAGAAGTCAAGGGGTATGAATACTTTCTGAAAGCACCGTATAGTCAGAGGTAATAAAAGTGCATCACACATCTCTATTCAATATAAGGAGTTAACAATTACATTCAAATTTGACTAGATTTGCTATAACTGCTTTACAACTATGTAATATGTCAAGTAATAGTAGTATTTTTTCCTAACCGTGATTAAGTCACACAATCACTTTCTGAACGTCATTAAGCAATTGTTTAGTGTTGAGAATGGCTCAAGATGACCTCAACAACCCTAAGCCAATTGTGTGCTTTTGAGGGTGTATGTGGGACAGTTTTCTCTGTGTTTCAGTGGGGGAATGAGGGAGAGTTGTGCTTTTAAGAGGTTTGGTGTGTGTTTGTATGTGTTAGAGAGTGGGGGTGCCGTTTTCTATGTGTGGGGACTGGTGAAGTAGTGCCTCTGATGTTTCCATGAGGAGACTGAAAAGAGACTGATAGAGAGACCTCTTCAGTGGTCACAATAATTTGAAGTGGGTGCTGGGAACACATCCACCAAAGAAATTACATTTGGTTGAAGATCACCATACACACTTGAGTAGACAAACACACACACACACTAAAACATTTTGGACAGACGTTCACATTTCTTTCACTTGGGTTAGCATTTGGGTGACACTGGCCTCAGGGCTAACCTGGAGAGTTATTAACTGCTGACGTCCCCTCTTCATCCTCCCATCTCTGCCTCCTCCATCCTTCCTCCTCTGCCCCTCCACACACACACACACACACACACACTTTAGAGGCTTCAGACATTTGGGACATTTGCCACAATCTAAGCCTTCATCCATCTAAAGCCCAATAGACAAGTGTCATATGGGTGGGTTGCAGACACTTTTATGCAGCATTTAAAATATTGGGAGGTGCGCAGCAACATCCATGCGGCCAATGCGTGTCTTTTATTCTGCTTTGTCATCACTTTTGTTTGCGACCCACCCGGAAGACACGTGTGTTTTTTTACCATATATTGGGCTTAAGCAATGGCAAACACATCTTATCTTTCCCTAAATTATCCAGGTTTCCAGGAATCCTGGTTGGAGGATTCACAGATTTCCTACTTATTCCCTAGCAATTCCAGAAAACTGGGTAATTTTGGGAAAGTTACCGGCATTTTGAAACCCTATTCAGAACCAACAATTTCTATCTTAGATCACAATAATATCTTAGCAAAACCATAGCACAATCATATTTTGCTGTGTGTCTTAGATACAGAGGGGCCATCAACTCTCCCCTTACAGCACACAACTGTGTCTGCCGGAGATACACTTTGAGTATCTGCTGTCTCTGCTGGTACTTGAGCTGACCCTTGGAACCCATTCTGCTTAGGGAGCTGCTGACGTATGGGCTGATGAAACGTCCTCCTCTACAGTTGAAAATTGCTCAGAGGAGGTTTTGGGGGTGTTTCAGTCAAATGTGATCCACTGAAATAGCAGGACTTATGTCTGACAAGCTGGTCCAATAGGTGTTTCGTTTGAAATATTTCCTGCTGTGATTTATTAACAGACCATTACCTCATAAATACAGATAGGCTATCATACTGAATTTACAATGACATTTATCTCACAAAGAATGTTTATGATCAGAACAGATTTTTCTATGGACTGAATTGTCTAGTCCTGTTGGTATCTGCTAATAACACAGTTTTTCTCACAGCATGAGTCAAAGTCATTACTGAGTGGGTCAATGTTTGGATTCAGCCCTCAAGTAGGATGTGGGGTAACTAATTAACATGTTGGAGACGTAATTAGTTCCAAGTTAGCTAAACCAGCGCCAGGACTTCCGCCCCCACTCCCACCATGAATTACTCAGGCAACTGTTGATGCATTCCTAAACCGACTGACGTCAAGTGGGAAGGGCCCAGACACTCTGCTATATATAACTAACTCCGCCACTCTCTGTTCATTCATAACGCAACTCTGGATTATCGCGCCTTCGCTGAGAAGCTCCTTCTCCGGGGACTTTGGAAGAAACAACAGAGGAATCTACCACCTCTGCCAGCGTTTGCTTCTCTCTAAAAATAATAAAAACAACCAGAGTTGTTCCACTGACACTAAAACAATGAAAATGTCAGCAGAGCAGATTTCCGAGGTCCTGAAAGAGGGAGAGCTGGAGAAGAGGAGTGACAACCTCCTTCAGTTCTGGAAAAGGAAGACATGTGTCCTGACCACGGATAGCCTCAACATCTATGCCGACACGCAGAAGCGCACCAAGAGCAAGGAGCTCAAACTCCAGTCTATCAAGAAAGTGGACTGTGTTGAGCGCACTGGCAAGTTTGTCTACTTCACCATTGTTACCACGGACAATAAGGAGATAGATTTTCGGTGCTCCGGTGAAGATAACTGCTGGAATGCGGTGATCACCATGGCGTTGATAGACTTCCAGAACAGAAAGGCCATTCAGGACTTTAAAACGCGACAGGACGACGAGAGCGGGTCCCCAGGACAGCACGAGAGCCGCATGGCCAGAGCTCCCTGAATTACTTTGGGAGATTAGCTACCACACTCCGAATATGGTAAGACACCAGAGCATGGACCATTACGCACAATAGAGTGGTTTTAGAAAATGGTGATATAAGGAGGTAAATGTTTGAAAATAATTTAGCATAGCCTATTTTATATCATTATTGAAATACAACTGAGTGGAGATGGATTATTAAAGTAATTTTAAAAAGTATGGAGTCTCTCCCTTATCTACACAGGCCTATAAAAGGTTTAAACCATGTTACACTAGCCTACTTGTACTATTTTACAGATGCCTACAATCAGGGCCGGCCCTAGCCTTGGCTAGACATTTTAGTCGCCCCCCACTTGACAGAGGAGAGAACATTTTCAGTTGTTAAGTTAATTTCCTTCAATTCTACACATTTTGCCTTGGGGCAGAGAGAAAAATGTTGCAGCTTTACAGCTAATTTCCTAAAAGTCTACACATTTTTCCACGACTTATGCCATGTTAATGATATCTGACTGAGAGTGACTAACAAAATCAGGGCGGTCAAGGCCCCTGGGCACATGCCCTTCGTGCCCTGTGTGCCCGGTCTGTATTCGGCCAGTTTAGCCAATCTAAAAATGTAATTTAATGACTGTCAGTGACTGACGTAACAAGAGAAAAACTGCTAATGCACAACCAAACGTCGAAATTGCAACTTGTGCATTCTACTATTCTAAATCTCAACAGTAAGTTGAGACCCCGACTGAGTTCCAAAAAAAATTATGTGTTGGGTCAGGGGCCCTTAGCAGCCGGGGTCCCTAAGATGACCGCCTATGTCGCCTGTGCCCTGCCTACAATGCAGAAAAGTCCTATTTAAGGCACTAAATCCTTGTGTACATTGTTTTAATTCTATCTGCTTTCCTCTCCTTCAGAGTCAGTTATGGACCAAGAAGAACAGGAACTTGGACCAAAGGAAGACGTCACCCGGTCCGTGGATGAAGGATTGTTAAGGACATATCAACGCGTTCCCTTAGGAACCTCTGTCCTGATGAGCTTCTAAAAGAGAATTTAAAATGCTCAAAACTCAAGACTGAATCCTTGAACTTTCAAGTATTTCAAAGTGCGCTTTTACCGAGGAGGGATGCCTCCTGAATGACAATGCAAAAATGTGTTAATTTATTTGTGTCAAGAAATTGTGTTTCTTGGATACATGCTTATGTTGTTTAAATTATTTACTATTTCAGTGTGTATTTATTTTAATAAATATTCATACATTTTTGAAGAAAATGTGGTCCTATAGCCCAGTGGTTCCCAACCGGTGTTCAGCAGCACGCTTGTGTGCCTTCAGGAACTCTCAGGTGTGCCGCAAACTTTTGTTTTTTACACTCACTTATAAACAGAACCTGTTGAATGCACATGTGATTTTGACTTGGGAGCACTAGTGCCGGTCAGATAATACATGAAATGGTACATGGTTACATCTGTATAATTGTTTCAAGTCCAGTGTGCTCAGGCTGTTGTTACAATTGTATCATTTGAAGGGCACACATCACAAGCAAAGTCATTTGTATAATTTTACTTTGTCTGTGAAAAGGCTTAGACAGAGACATATATTTCTTATGGCTCTGGACTTAGCTATACCACAGCCTCTGCCATAGAAACAAACAAAGCATGGCTTTGTGTCTGTGACTGCACCTTTGCAATGCAGAAAACAGCTTGTCTGTAGCCCAAATCGTTAAAAAACTAAAGACCTATTTTACTGGAGCTACAATTCCTTTCTGAGGCAGATTTGCGAGACGCTCTTAAAGGGGTACACACAAATGAACTATCATGAGTAAGGAACTATCTTACTATCTTTCTATGGTAGAGGTAGTGGTATAGCTAAGCCCAGAGCCATAGGAAATACATGACTCTGGCTAAGCCTAATCAGACTTTTCACAAGCATTTCGCTACACCCTCAATAACATCTGCTAAACATATTTATGCAACCAATAACATTTTATTTTATTTGATTAATTATCAAATAAATCCTAATTAATCTATAAAAACACTTGTCACAGAAAATTTATGATTTTGCAGTTTGGATCACCCATTACGGTGTGCCACGGTTAAAAAAAGGTTGGAAACCACTGCTATAGCCTATATTTTTCTCTCTCATGTATTGGTAAATAAATGTTATGGATAAAATGTAGAGTGATGTTACATTGACAAAAATACAGATCATCATATTAATCCCCTTTTAATTCTCTCTATTAATCATAGCCTTTATCCGTGAAATCCTTTGTAAGATTTCAATTTGCATTGAGGTACAAATTGAGATGAGAGTAATATAAATGAAAAGATCTATAAAATATATTTTATGTTATGTATCCACCAATGAAATATACAGTAACAGCATGCTGTTAAATTATGCCAAATCATCACCCACAGCACAATGGCTTCCTGAGATACTACACTTATGAGCAGTCTATGATAGGAAAGTCCCTCTCTTCTTTTATCACAGGTTGCACCCTGTTTGTCACCTCCGGTCGTCATGCTTTATTATACATACTTTATGACTGATAAAGGTTGTGGTTTTACTAAACCTGTATCAACGGGCCCTTTGAGCACATACCTTTACTGCCAGGGTGTGTTTTACCCAGAGCCTGAAGGAATCTGCGGGGGTGAATCACCTAACGACATGCGTGGAAATCAAACATACCTGGGGATTAACCTCAGAACTAGAATGAGATTCTATTTCTAGGATTAAACCAAACCAAATATTGATATAGAATATGAATCATTACAGTTTTAATGGTTGAACATGCGGACAATGTTGTACAGGTGATAAGAGAACTTTCCCAAAGATGCTAGTGTAGCTCTAGCCATACCTTACCCAGCACATGCATACACACACACACACACACACACACACACACACACACGCACAGGACAGGGCAAACACAGGGATGTGTAGCAAGGTCCACTTTACTGCCCTGTTATCTACACACAAAATGACCTGCCCATGGTTATCATGTTGAGTTAGACACCCTGCTATAGAATGACTCACAATGACTCACAAGAAGCCATAAAACAGGGAAGTTATGCAATCTTTATCCAAACACCTTATAAGTGTAAATTGGAACACCTGTGTAAATGTTTGTGGTGTGCCTGTGTCGAAATAAAGGAAACACCAACATAAAGTGTCTTAATAGGGCATTGGGCCACCGCGAGCCAGAACAGCTTCATGCACCTTGGCATAGATTCTACAAGTGTCTGGAACTCTATTGGAGGGATGCGAAATTCCATAATTTGGTGTTTTGTTGATGGTGGTGGAAAACACTGTCTCAGGCGCCGCTTCAGAATCTCCCATAAGTGTTCAATTGGGTTGAGAACTGGTGACTGAAACGGCCATGGCATTTGGCTTACATTGTTTTCATGCTCGTCAAACCATTCAGTGACCACTCATGCCTTGTGGATGGACACATTGTCATCCTATGGGGGCATAGCCATGGTAGCCAAAATAATGGCCTGCCCAGCATTTTCATACATGATGGAATGTTAATTGCTTAATTAGGAACCACACCTGTTTCAAGAACCGCACCTGCTTTTTGCTGATGATCAGGACAAAATAACAGCCAGTTTGAGACAATTGAAAAAGGTATGCATAGAGAAACATAACATATCATCAGCCTTGTTATATTACATTATAAAGGCTCATACGTGCTGATAACAACTCATAAAGAATTATACCTGGAAATAGTGGTAAAGTGTTACCCTGAAGTTTAGTGTATTATATAGGCCTATTCTACCCCTTCTGTTTCTACAGTGCCGGCCCCTGTACATCCACAGCATATGGATCTATCAGAGGTCAGAGGTGAGTGTAAGCCGAGCCCCAGGCCACGCTGCCTCCCAGAGCCCTGGTAGTGGAGTCAGTCCCTCAGGGGCTTTGAAGCCAGATCACACTACAATGACTACATCAAAGGACACAATGATCTGAGGAGTACTACCAGGGCCTAGCCGCTTCCTGCCTAAATATACCACTCTCAACAAATTGGCACCACTTTAATCTCACTCACACACACACCAGTGGCGGTCGGTGACGTTTAAGATGAAGGAGGATGATTTGTTTTTTATGAGCGTGGCCTTATTTCTATTACAGCATATTGGATGACTGTCATTCAAATTCCATTCACCCAGCTCAATGTGACATCGATAGGTTTAGGCTACTACATGATACTCACATTTTCCTTTTACCCATCATGAGGTTGCTACAACCTAGCCTATGAATTAAAGTGTACAATGTCGGTGCACAGGTCAAGAGAAAATGTTGAGTAATCAAGGTGACAGACAGTGACAAATTCAATACCACCTTGCACACTTGCACACCGCCTGCATCTAGCTGATCTAGGGTGTAATCATTAGTCCAACAAATTGTTCCGTTTGCTTCCGTTTAAGAAACGTTTTTCAACAGAATTGGCGGCATGAATACACCCCTGGTCACACCCAAACACAGTTCACTTTCATAGTCGACTTTCCTATCGGTCCTATACTATGCGACATCATCTATATGAACGCAGCTGCCACCATTTAAGCCGTTAAATGCAGTTTATCATATCACACTGCGCGTTATTATGGGCAACAATCTTTGTACTCATCACTGCATTCTCTACCAGAGAGTTTGTTGGCCCTCTTTGACATCACATAGGTTGATACATTGCTATATTTTCATTTATAAAGCCTTTTTTACAAAATGTCCCACTGTACCTAACATCTTTACTAAACTTTAGACATACAGTACTGGTTACCACACCCGGTCTCAGGGATAATTAACTCTGGAAATTCCTTCGGTCTCTACTGAGTTAGATAAATCAGCTTTTAGTTTTCTTGCACCTTATTTGTGGAACAATCTTCAAAATGTTCTTAAACTTCATTTGTTGGTGCCTCTAGGGTAATTCAGAAAGCTGATTGAGAACCTTATTACTGATGAATGTGTTATTTTTTTATGACCGTGTTTTTCTTTCTGCTTGCATTTTGTATTTATATTGATGTGTGTATATTCTGTAATTTATGTAATTCAGGGCTCATCTGTAAAAGTGACTTTGATCTCAGTATGACTCCCTGATCAAATAAAGCTTAAATAAAAAATAGCAGCCAAATACAAACAGCATTAACATTTTGAGTCTGACTCGAGTCACAAATTTGATGATTTGAGACTTGATAGAAAATAAAATAACTTGAGACTTGACTTGGACTTGGAGCCTCGAGACTTTGGAATCAACTTTGACTTGAGACTGATGACTTGAAATTATCTGGCCAGGTTTTGTAATGATTTGTCACTCATTTTGTGGCACTGCGTCTACATGCATTACTCTACACACAGCCAGAGACCACAGCCTAGGACTAAAAACCTCCCTCTGCAACAACACATCTGCCATGTTGATCCTCAACATGGGTGCCCCTCAGGGGTGTGTGCTCAGTCCCCTCCTGTACTCCCTGTTCACCCGTGACTGCATGGCCAGGTACGACTCCAACACCATCATTTAGTTTGCCGACGACACAACAGTGGTAGGCCTGATCACAGACAACAATGAGACAGCCTATAGGGAGGAGGTCAGAGACCTGGCCGTGTGGTGCCAGGATAACAACCTCTCCCTCAACGTGATTAAGACAAAGGAGATGATTGTGGAGTACAGGGAAAAAAAGGGGACTGAGCATGCCCCCATTCTCATCGACGGGGCTGTAGTGGAACAGGTTGAGAGCTTCAAGTTCCTTGGTGTCCACATCACCAACAAACTATCATGGTCCAAACACACCAAGACAGTTGTGGAGAGGGCACGACAAAGCCTATTCCCCCTCAGGAGACTGAAAAGATTTGGCATGGGTCCTCAGATCCTCAAAAAGTTATACAGCGGCACCATCGAGAGCATCCTGACTGGTTGCATCACCGCCTGGTATGGCGACTGCTCGGCCTCCGTCCGCAAGGCACTACAGAGGGTAGTGAGTACGGCCCAGTACATCACTGGGGCCAAGCTTCCTGCCATCCAGGACCTCTATACCAGGCGGTGTCAGAGGAAGGCCCTAAAAATCGTCAAGACTCCAGCCACCCTAGTCATAGACTGTTCTCTCTGCTACCGCATGGCAAGCGGTACCGGAGCACCAAGTCTAGGTCCAAAAGTCTTCCAACAGCTTCTACCCCCAAGCCATAAGACTCCTGAACAGCTAATCATGGCTACCCGGATGTCACGCCCTGGCCTTGAGAGCCCGGTTGTCTTTAGCTGGTTTGGTCAGGGTGTGAATTTCTATGTGTATATCTAATTTTGTATTTCTATGTTGGCCGGGTGTGGTTCCCAATCAGAGGCAGCTGTCAATCGTTGTCTCTGATTGGGGATCATACTTAAGCAGCCATGTTGCCTACCTTAGCTGTGGGATATTGTTTGTGTTCCTGTTAGGACTTGTACGCATACCACGCTGCACCTTGGTCTGACCCGTCTCTCAACGACCGTGACACCGGACTATTTGCATTGTCCCCCCTCCCCACCCCACCCCCTCTTTTACGTTGCTGCTACTCTGTTTATTATCTATGCATAGTCACTTTAACTCTACCCACATGTACATATTACCTCAATTACCTCGACTAACTGGCGCCCCCGCACATTGACTCTGTACCGGTACCCCCTGTATATAGCCTCCCTACTGTTATTTTATTTTATGCTCTTTAATAATTTTTATTTTTTATTTTTTTACTTATCTTTTTTTCTTAAAACTGCATTGTTGGTTAAGGGCTTGTAAGTAAGCATTTCACTGTTGTATTCGGCGCATGTGGCAAATGCATTTTGATTTGATTTGATTTGATTAGCCGCAGTATCGCCCATGTAAAAAAATTACATGGCTGCAACAGTGAAAGGCACACTCGGCACTCTGATTGGACCAGCAAACTGTCAATCAACACAGGTCGGGTGAGCTAGAGAACAGATTGCTGATTTGCTGTACAGCTATAGGATCGGCTGCAGCACAAACATAAAATTGTAAGTTGAGAGGACTGCCATAATAAATATGCAGCTCCAAAAATAGTTTGATGATTAAGAATATTAACCGTTTAGTTTGCAAGCTAACCAGCAATGGGGCAACAATTACCACCATAGGCCTGCTGTTCTTTTGGTTTGTAACAATTGCTTGAAATTGATAATTTACTTATGAAGCTAGCATTTGGAATTTGTTGTTATAATGAATTATTACTGTGGTGAAGACACATAGGCGTGGCTCTTCACTTGCGCTCTCCAAACACCCGCCAGTGGAGGATGCTTTTTTTCTCTTGTTGAAATGTTTGCTGTTGCTTTCACATGTTTAAATGCATATGCCCTGTGTGGTCAATCTATATTCCATCTAATACTACAATAATTGCTAGCGTTTCATCATTCCTTCCCCATACCATTTATTGCAACACGTAGACATTTCTGTTTCACGTTTGATAGGCCAACAATACATTTTAATTTAGCCAACCATTTATTACCCTGCTCTATTTATAGTGCATATGAATGTTTGCAAGACTCATGAGGTAGAAGTTCTGTTTATTTCATTCAATGTATGGTTTCCTTTGTTCATAATTCCTGGGTTATGTCGGAGTTCCATGTGTCTGTCTGTCCTATGTCTCGACCCAGTGCGCATAGAAATAGGCTACGTGGCCTGCGCTACACGCTTTGGAGTCAGAACGTTGAATATGAGAAAATGATTGTTCTATGTATGAATAGTGTTGAAATATAATTAATAATCATTAAGTCTGATTACGACGAATATACCAATGTAACAATGGATGTGGAAATTGCCTTTTACATTGTAGAACCAGTTTATTGGTTGTAAATGCCAATTGGGTAATTGTATGGTCCTGGGGGCCAAGTGTTTATATTATGTAGTAGACCTACAGTGAGGGAAAAAAGTATTTGATCCCATGCTGATTTTGTACGTTTGCCCACTGACAAAGAAATGATCAGTCTATAATTTTAATGGTAGGTTTATTTGAACAGTGAGAGACAGAATAACAACAAAAAAATCCAGAAAAACGCATGTCAAAAATGTTATATATTGATTTGCATTTTAATGAGGGAAATAAGTATTTGACCCCCTCTCAATCAGAAAGATTTCTGGCTCCCAGGTGTCTTTTATACAGGTAACGAGCTGAGATTAGGAGCACACTCTTAAAGGGAGTGCTCCTAATCTCAGTATGTTACCTGTATAAAAGACACCTGTCCACAGAAGCAATCAATCAATCAGATTCCAAACTCTCCAACATGGCCAAGAGCAAAGAGCTCTCCAAGGATGTCAGGGACAAGATTGTAGAACTACACAAGGCTGGAATGGGCTACAAGACCATCGCCAAGCAGCTTGGTGAGAAGGTGACAACAGTTGGTGCGATTATTCGCAAATGGAAGAAACACAAAATAACTGTCAATCTCCCTCGGCCTGTGGCTCCATGCAAGATCTCACCTCATGGAGTTGCAATGATCATGAGAACGGTGAGGAATCAGCCCAGAACTACAAGGGAGGATCTTGTCAATGATCTCAAGGCAGCTGGGACCATAGTCACCAAGAAAACAATTGGTAACACACTACGCCGTGAAGGACTGAAGTCCTGCAGCGCCCGCAAGGTCCCCCTGCTCAAGAAAGCAAATATACAGGCCAATAAACAAGTTTGCCAATAAACATCTGAATGATTCAGAGGAGAACTGGGTGAAAGTGTTGTGGTCAGATGAGACCAAAATCGAGCTCTTTGGCATCAACTCAACTCGCCGTGTTTGGAGGAGGAGGAATGCTGCCTATGACCCCAAGAACACCATCCCCACTGTCAAACATGGAGGTGGAAACATTATGCTTTGTGGGTGTTTTTCTGCTAAGGCGACAAGACAACTTCACCGCATCAAAGGGACGATGGACAGGGCCATGTACCGTCAAATCTTGGGTGAGAACCTCCTTCCCTCAGCCAGGGCATTGAAAATGGGTTGTGGATGGGTATTCCAGCATGACAATGACCCAAAACACACAGCCAAGGCAACAAAGGAGTGGCTCAAGAAGAAGCACATTAAGGTCCTGGAGTAGCCTAGCCAGTCTCCAGACCTTAATCCCATAGAAAATCTGTGGAGGGAGCTGAAGGTTCGAGTTGCCAAACGTCAGCCTCGAAACCTTAATGACTTGGAGAAGATCTGCAAAGAGGAGTGGGACAAAATCCCTCATGAGATGTGTGCAAACCTGGTGGCCAACTACAAGAAACATCTGACCTCTGTGATTGCCAACAAGGGTTTTGCCACCAAGTACTAAGTCATGTTTTGCAGAGGGGTCATATACTTATTTCCCTCATTAAAATACAAATCAATTTATAACATTTTTGACATGCGTTTTTCTGGATTTCTTTGTTGTTATTCTGTCTCTCACTGTTCAAATAAATCTACCATTAAAATTATAGACTGATCATGTCTTTGTCAGTGGGCAAACGTACAAAATCAGCAGGGGTTCAAATACTTTTTTCCCTCACTGTACCTGTTTGAGCTCCTGTTAGACAGATTCGATTTGTTTTCTCAAGAGGAGGCTGTACAGTCTGGCCCTTTACCTGTGTCCATTCCGATAAGACAGGTTAAGCCTGATACAGAGGCTATTTCTTTTGGGCAATTGCCCATGTAGATTTGATAAATCTATTTGTATATTTTGTATGAAATGGTGCTTTCACCATTCGATCATCAATACTTGTTAATAAATCTACACTCTGAGCACGTCAACCTGCCTTGCCTTCTGCTGATTTAGTGCCCTTACGACTGCTACAAGGTCCCTATTTTACAATTATATAAGCTATTCAAAATGTGTTGTAGACAAAATAATGAAAAGGGATGTCTGGTAGCCTCAATAAATAGACAAAGATTTGTAGTTGCATGTACAGACTTGTTTTTTACTTGACTTGAGACTTGACTTAGAATGCATGACTTGGTCCCACCTCTGATCATAACCACTAACCGCTACACACAGCCTACATTGTTGTCACCATATTGGCTAACGATGTTAGTAACGTCAGAGTCAACATAGCTACTAGAACTAACGAGTTAGTAAACCTGCTACAATCATGCAGTATAGTGTACAGTCCTAAAGCAGTTTAGCAGTTACACTGGTGGGCCCCGGTGGCAATAAATTAATAAAACCAAAAGCTTACCTTGACTTGGAAGAGTTCCAGTGTTGGATAGTCATAGCCAGCTAGCTAACATAGCATCCCTCGCTGTTTGAGTAAGCTAAACTAGCTAGCTGCATTTGCTAGCTAAGTGAAAGTGACAGAAATGTAACTAAATATAGCTCTCTCTCTCCCTCATTCTCTCTCTCTCTCGCTTCTCCTAAATTTGTTAATAAATTAATTTTGTTAAAAATTGTTCAACTATTGTCTTTCTCTCTCTGAGTCAACTACTCACTACTACTAGCTGTAGCTTATGCTTTCAGTACTACATTAATTCTCTGCTCCTTTGATTGGGTGGACAACATGTCAGTTCATGCTGCAAGAGCTCTGATAGGTTGGAGGATGTACTCCAGAAGTTGTCATAATTACTGTGTAAGTCTATGAAAGCGCGTGAGAACCATGAGCTTCCTAGGTTTTGTATTGAAGTCAATGTACCCAGAGGAGGACGGAAACTAGCTGTCCTCCGGCTATACCATGGTGCTACCATATAGAGTGCTGTTGAGGCTACTGCAGACCTTCATTGCAAAACAATGTGTTTTAATCAATTATTTGGTGACGTGAATATATTTAGTATAGTTTTATTTAAAAAGGATAGCATTTAAAATGTTTTATGTAATTCACTGAGGAGCAGTGGCATGTATTCATGGATGCCAAGGGAAGCCAGGCTTCCCCAAATATTTGATCAATAAAAATGTGTCTCTCTGTGTTTTCATAATTGTCTGTCAAAATCAAATACCATTTTATTTGTCACGTGCGCCGAATACAACAGGTGTACACCTTACCGTGAAATGTTTACTTCCAAGCCGTTAACCAACAATGCAGTTCAAAAAATTACGCATATTAATTGATAATGATGGAAATGAAGATATGCAAGATATTTCAATAGATAATAATTTTAATAGCTATATATATACAACAAATTGAGGTGAGAGCATTGGAAATACTTTTAGTGGTTGACCTGCTTCTGTTCTGTGGGGGGCACTGTGTGCTGTTTTCGAAGGATGGGTTCAGGCCTCTCGGGGGGCCTAGGGATCTGGGGGTACGGGGGTTGTCTGCCGATCACTGGGATGACAACCCAACTTGGGATGGGGAGGGGCTTTGGAGGGTTACTTAGTAGCAATGGAAATATAATGCTATATGAACACTCAATCACTATGGTACTTTTTAATGGTAAATTTACAAACATATAATATGATAAATAGATTTGAAACTTGTATCTCATTATGGTAAATGGTGAAATAAGTTAAGCCAGTTATAATTGTAATGGCTTAGCAGATAATAAGAAAATAATATCAATATTTACATGGCTCAAAGACAAGGAATGTAATATCTATTGTTTACAGGAAACTCATTCAACAATTTTAGATGAAGTTGTGTGGAAAAAGGACGGGGGGGGTGAAATATACTTCTCCCATTGGCAAAGAAACTCAAAAGGGGTGATGATATTAATTAACAGTAATTTTGATCTGAATGTGCAAATTGTTCAAAGAGATCCGCAAGGTAGATGGATGATTTTAAATATGTTATTGGACAATAAACAGATATGGCTCATTAACCTTTACGGACCAAATAATGATGATCTACGCTTCTTTGAAAATATATATAATAAATGATCAACCATGCAAGCAATACAAGACTCTATTATTATGGTGGGAGATTATAATACTGTTTTAAATACCTCAATTGACCGTAAAGGAAATCACACTACAAACTATTACCCTCATGCTCTTAAGGAAATCATGAATGTCATGGATATATTAGAACTAGTGGATATATGGAGGCTTAAATATCCTGACCTAGGGAGATATACTGTACATGGCGGAGGCTCAATCAAGCTAGTCGTCTTGACTTCTTTCTTATGTCATTCTCGTTGGCACCAAAAGTTTAAAAAGTGTTGATAGGGGACAGAATGCTGTCGGACCATCAGATAATTGCCATATACATTACTCTTACTGAATTTCCACGTGGGCGAGGATATTGGAAATGTAATCAAAGCCAATTGGATGATAACTTGTTTTTAACTAGGACAGAGGAATTTATAACTGCATTTTTACGACATAACATAGGTACAGCAAATCCCCTTATTATATGGGACACTTTTAAATGTGCCTTTAGAGGCCATGCAATTTAGTACTCATCTAGAAAACAAAAGCAATTTAGGTCAACAGAGTCCATACTAACAAAGGAAATAGAAGGTCTAACAGAACAGATAGATAGCAATAAAAACTGTAACATAGAGGCTCAAAATAAGTTAGAGGAAAAACAAAAAGAAATGGAGGAACTTATTCAA
The DNA here is from genome assembly GCF_020615455.1 of Coregonus clupeaformis. Classification (NCBI taxonomy): domain Eukaryota; kingdom Metazoa; phylum Chordata; class Actinopteri; order Salmoniformes; family Salmonidae; genus Coregonus; species Coregonus clupeaformis. The sequence continues at coordinate 19,192,776 of NC_059210.1, read as the reverse complement.
GAAAGATCAAGTGTAATATATTATAAAAAAATAAAGCAAACTGGATGGAATATGGGGAAAAATGCACCAAATTATCTGCAACATAGAAATGCTACCAAAAATAATTTACTGAAACTGGTCACAAATGACAGTCACCCATGATTGCCCAAATTATATTTTGAAGGAGGAAGCAAAGTACTTTAAGCATATGTTTTCGTTTCAGTCGCCTCCATCTCCTCTAACCGAAGTTAATTTTATGGACATTTTTCTATTGATAATGTCAAATTAACAGCCATACAGAAAGACTCATGTGAAGGCGAAAGTACAGAGGAGCAACTTGTGGATGCAATTAAAGACTTTAAGTCCGGGAAAACTGTTGAGGTATACCAAACCTTTTTTGATATACTCAGAGGACCGTTATTAGCATGTTTTAACCACTCCTTTGTAAATGGTAGATTATCAGACACTCAAGACGAAGTTCTGATTTCATTATTACTGAAACATGATACAAGTGGGAAATATAAAGATCCAGTCCATTAAGAAAATTGGAGGCCCCTTACACTTCAGTGTTGTGATGCAAAGATTCAAGCAAAATGTATAGCGCATAGAATTAAAAAGGTATTGTCTGACATTATTCATTCTAATCAGACAGGTTTTCTACATGGACTATAAATTGGAGATAATGTAAGGCAAGTACTGGAAACAATAGAACACTATGAAAAATCTGGGAAACCAGGCCTGCTATTCATAGCTGACTTTGAAAAGGCTTTTGATAAAGTACGACTAGAGTTTATATATAAATGCCTGGAGCATTTCAATTTTGGATAATCTCTTATAAAATGGGTTAAAATCATGTATAGTAACCCTAGGTGTAAAATAGTAAATAATGCCTATTTCTCAGAAAGTTTTAAACTCTCAAAAGGAGTAAAAAAAAAAGGTTGTCCACCATCGGCATATCTATTTATTGTGGCCATCGAAATGTTAGCTATTAAAATCAGATCCAACAATAATATCAGGGGATTAGAAATCCAGGGTTTAAAAACAAAGGTGTCATTTTACGCTGATGATTCATGTTTTGTTTTTTTATCCACAACTTGAATCACTCCAAAGCCTCATAGAGGATCTAGATACATTTTTTAACCTCTATGGATTACAACCAAATTATGATAAGTGTACTATATTACCTATTGGATCACAAAAAAATACAACTTTCACATTACGGTGTAGTTTACCAATAAAATGGTCTGATGGTGATGTGGATATACTCGGTATACATATCCCAAAATAAATAAATGATCTTACTCCTATATATTTTTATTGAAAGTTAGCAAAAATAGATAAGATCTTGCTACCATGGAAAGGTAAATACCTGTCTATTTGTGGAAAAATCCCCCTGATTAACTCTTTAGTATAACCTATTTGCTTGTGGTCTTGCCTACGCCTAGCAAACCATTTTTTAAATTATATGAGAAAAAACTGTTCCATTTTATTTGGAACGGCAAGCCAGACAAAATTAAACGGGCCTATTTATATAATGAATATGAATTCGGAGGACAGAAATTATTAAATATTAAAGCATTAAACCTATCACTAAAAGCTTCAGTCATTCAAAAGTTATACTTAAATCCGAACTGGTTCTCTAGCAAATTAGTAAAATTGTCTCAGCCTATTTTCAAGAATGGCCTTTTTCCCTTTATTCAGATTACAACCTCTCAATTTCAGTTATTTGAAAAGGAAATAATCTCCCAAATATGACTATTTCTAAAACAAGCCTTAGAAAGTTGGATGCAATTTCAATTTAAGCCTCCAGAAATGACAGAACAAATAAGGAACAAATATTGTGGTTAAACTCAAATATACTGTACTAATTGATAAAAAAACATTATTTTTTGAACAAATGTTTAAAAAAGGTATAATCTTCGTAAATGATATCATAGGTAGGACTGGTAGAGTTATGTCGCACATGCAGCTAACAAAAACATATGGAAATGTCTGCTCTACCCAAAACTACAACCACATAATTGCAGCATTACCGCAAAAATGGAAGAGGATAGTGGAAGGGGAACTTGTCTGTTGGCCCTGCATTAAAGACCATAATTGGTTACAGAAAACTGTGATAAATAAAAAAGTATACCAGTATCATTTAAGGACCAAAGGATTGACAGCCATCCCAAAAAGATTGGAAAATAGTTGGGAAAAGATTTTTCACGTACAGATTCCATGGTACATGGTTTATGAACTGATACGCAAAACGACGCCGGATTCAAAACTTAGAATTTTTCCATTTAAATTATTATTCAAAATTCTTGCAACCAATAGAATGTTATTTATATGGCCGTTACAATCTTCCCAGCTTTGCAGATTTTGCTGCGAAGAGACAGAATCATTAGATCATTTGTTTTGGTACTGTCCATTTGTAGCTTGTTTTTGGTCATAGGTCTAGGAATGGCTGAAGATTTGCAATATTTACCTGGAGCTAACCCTGCAGATAGCACAACTGGGTGATCTGAAAAGTCATAGTCAATCGATCAATAATATAATAATACTTTTATACTTTTTTTCAATTTACAATCTGTAGAAACAATGAGAAAAAAAAGGTTCAGAATTTTTGTGAAACATCACAGTACAGTTGAAAAATAAATGGCAAATAGAAACCCAATATGGATGGTGTTAAGAGATGAAGGTTGGGACTAATAACAACTAATAACAAAAAGATAACTAATGTAAAACATACTGTGTCCATAATACGTATATAGGCTATAAGTTAAGAACTTTTGTGAAAGAGCACAGTTTGAAAGATATGTCATATAGAAGCAAACCGGATGGACATCATGACAATGATCGGAGAGGTTGAGGGTAGAGGAAGTTCAGGAGTAAAAACAAACAAAATATAACTATTGTAAAATTGACTGTGTCCATAAAATGTATTTAATTTAGTATGTGTAAGCTGGAAGTAGAGGCCTAAGCATTGTTGTTCACTAGTTTACTCAAATTAGGGGAGGGGTGGTAGGGTTAGAAAGTAATAAAGGAAAATGTATTTTTAAAACGGATATGTATATATATACACTACGGGTCAAAATGTTTAGGGTTTATCTTTATTTTTATTTTTTATGTACATTGTAGAATAGTAGTGAAGACATCAAAACAATGAAATAACACATATTGAATCATGTAGTAACCAAAAAAGTGTTAAACAAATCAAACTACAGTGAGGGAAAAAAGTATTTGATCCCCTGCTGATTTTGTACGTTTGCCCACTGACAAAGACATGATCAGTCTATAATTTTAATGGTAGGTTTATTTGAAAAGTGAGAGACAGAATAACAACAAAAAAATCCAGAAAAACGCATGTCAAAAATTTTATGAATTGATTTGCATTTTAATGAGGGAAATAAGTATTTGACGCCTCTGCAAAACATGACTTAGTACTTGGTGGCAAAACCCTTGTTGGCAATCACAGAGGTCAGCCGTTTCTTGTAGTTGGCCTCCAGGTTTGCACACACCTCAGGAGGGATTTTGTTCCATTCCTCATTGCAGATCTTCTCCAAGTCATTAAGGTTTCGAGGCTGACGTTTGGCAACTCGAACCTTCAGCTCCCTCCACAGATTTTCTATGGGATTAAGGTCTGGAGACTGGCTAGGCCACTCCAGGACCTTAATGTTCTTCTTCTTGAGCCACTCCTTTGTTGCCTTGGCCGTGTGTTTGGGGTCATTGTCATGCTGGAATACCCACCCACGACCCATTTTCAATGCCCTGGATGAGGGAAGGAGGTTCTCACCCAAGATTTGACTGTACATGGCCCCGTCCATTGTCCCTTTGATGTGGTGAAGTTGTCTTGTCCCCTTAGCAGAAAAACACCCCCAAAGCATAATGTTTCCACCTCCATGTTTGACGGTGGGGATGGTGTTCTTGGGGTCATAGGCAGAATTCCTCCTCCTCCAAACACGGCGAGTTGAGTTGATGCCAAAGAGCTCCATTTTGGTCTCATCTGACCACAACACATTCACCCAGTTCTCCTCTGAATCATTCAGACGTTCATTGGCAAACTTCAGACGGGCATGTACAGTGGGGAAAAAAAGTATTTAGTCAGCCAACAATTGTGCAAGTTCTCCCACTTAAAAAGATGAGAGAGGCCTGTAATTTTCATCATAGGTACACGTCAACTATGACAGACAAATTGAGAAAAAAGAATCCAGAAAATCACATTGTAGGATTTTTTATGAATTTATTTGCAAATTATGGTGGAAAATAAGTATTTGGTCAATAACAAAAGTTTCTCAATACTTTGTTATTTACCCCTTGTTGGCAATGACACAGGTCAAACGTTTTCTGTAAGTCTTCACAAGGTTTTCACACACTGTTGCTGGTATTTTGGCCCATTCCTCCATGCAGATCTCCTCTAGAGCAGTGATGTTTTGGGGCTGTCGCTGGGCAACACGGACTTTCAACTCCCTCCAAAGATTTTCTATGGGGTTGAGATCTGGAGACTGGCTAGGCCACTCCAGGACCTTGAAATGCTTCTTACGAAGCCACTCCTTCGTTGCCCGGGCGGTGTGTTTGGGATCCTTGTCATGCTAAAAGACCCAGCCACGTTTCATCTTCAATGCCCTTGCTGATGGAAGGAGGTTTTCACTCAAAATCTCACGATACATGGCCCCATTCATTCTTTCCTTTACACGGATCAGTCGTCCTGGTCCCTTTGCAGAAAAACAGCCCCAAAGCATGATGTTTCCACCCCCATGCTTCACAGTAGGTATGGTGTTCTTTGGATGCAACTCAGCATTCTTTGTCCTCCAAACACGATGAGTTGAGTTTTTACCTAAAAGTTATATTTTGGTTTCATCTGACCATATGACATTCTCCCAATCCTCTTCTGGATCATCCAAATGCACTCTAGCAAACTTCAGACGGGCCTGGACATGTACTGGCTTAAGCAGGGGGACACGTCTGGCAATGCAGGATTTGAGTCCCTGGCGGCGTAGTGTGTTACTGATGGTAGGCTTTGTTACTTTGGTCCCAGCTCTCTGCAGGTCATTCACTAGGTCCCCCCGTGTGGTTCTGCGATGTTTGCTCACCGTTCTTGTGATCATTTTGACCCCACGGGGTGAGATCTTGCGTGGAGCCCCAGATCGAGGGAGATTATCAGTGGTCTTGTATGTCTTCCATTTCCTAATAATTGCTCCCACAGTTGATTTCTTCAAACCAAGCTGCTTACCTATTGCAGATTCAGTCTTCCCAGCCTGGTACAGGTCTACAATTTTGTTTCTGGTGTCCTTTGACAGCTCTTTGGTCTTGACCATAGTGGAGTTTGGAGTGTGACTGTTTGAGGTTGTGGACAGGTGTCTTTTATACTGATAACAAGTTCAAACAGGTGCCATTAATACAGGTAACGAGTGGAGGACAGAGGAGCCTCTTAAAGAAGAAGTTACAGGTCTGTGAGAGCCAGAAATCTTGCTTGTTTGTAGGTGACCAAATACTTATTTTCCACCATAATTTGAAAATAAATTCATTAAAAATCCTACAATGTGATTTTCTGGATTTTTTTTTCTCAATTTGTCTGTCATAGTTGACGTGTACCTATGATGAAAATGACAGGCCTCTCTCATCTTTTTAAATGGGAGAACTTGCACAATTGGTGGCTGACTAAATACTTTTTTTCCCCACTGTATATGTGCTTTCTTGAGCAGGGGGACCTTGCGGGCGCTGCAGGATTTCAGTCCTTCACGGTGAAGTGTGTTACCAATTGTTTTCTTGGTGACTATGGTCCCAGCTGCCTTGAGATCATTGACAAGATCCTCCCTTGTAGTTCTGGGCTGATTCCTCACCATTCTCATGATCATTGCAACTCCACAAGGTGAGATCTTGCATGGAGCCCCAGGCCGAGGGAGATTGACAGGTCTTTTGTGTTTCTTCCATTTGCAAATAATCGCACCAACTGTTGTCACCTTCTCACCAAGCTGCTTGGCGATGGTCTTGTAGCCCATTCCAGCCTTGTGTAGGTCTACAATCTTGTCCCTGATATCATTGGAGAGCTCTTTGGTCTTGGCCATGGTGGAGAGTTTGGAATCTGATTGATTGATTGCTTCTGTGGACAGGTGTCTTTTATACAGGTAACGAGCTGAGATTAGGATCACTGTCTTTTATACAGGTAACAAACTGAGATTAGGAGCACTCCCTTTAAGAGTGTGCTCCTAATCTCAGCTCGTTACCTGTATAAAAGACACCTGGGAGCCAGAAATATTTCTGATTGAGAGGGGGTCAAATATTTTGTTGTTGTTATTCTGTCTCTCACTGTTCAAATAAACCTACCATTAAAATGATAGACTGATGATATCTTTGTCAGTGTGCAAACGCACAAAATCAGCAGGGGATCAAATACTTTTTTCCCTCACTGTACATGTTTTATTTGAGTTTCTTCAAATAGCCACCCTTTGCCTTGATGACAGCTTTGCACACTCTTGGCATTCTCTCAACCAGCTTCATTAGGTAGTCACCTGGAATATATTTCAATTAGCAGGTGTGCCTTCTTAAAAGTTTGTGGAATTTCTTTCCTTCTTAATTGTGTTGTGACAATGTAGGGGGGTATACAGAAGATATCCCTATTTGGTAAAAGACCAAGTCCATATTATGGCAAGAACAGCTCAAATAAGCAAAGAGAAACGACAGTCCATCTGTCACGATCGTTCAAGGAAGTGACGGACCAAGGCGCAGCGTGGTAAGCGTGCATATTATTTAATTAACGTATTTAACACACACGAACAAAAACAACAAACCAAACGATATGTGAAGTCCTAGGTTAACACCAAAACAAACCATACGGAACAAGATCCCACAATGACCAAACATGCTGCCTAAGTATGGTCCCCAATCAGAGACAACGAGAAACAGCTGCCTCTAATTGGGAACCACCCTGGCAAACATAGATCTACACGATCTAGATCAACAACATTGAAAATACAACATAGACACTACACACCCTGGCTCAACATTTAACCCTAACCCCCCCCCCCAAAGCCACACAAACACAAGAGGGTAGGGGCGGATCCGGCTCCGGGCGTGACCACCACCTTTTCTCCACCTCCCCGTTGCGCCCCTGGTCTGGTCTGGCCCGCTGACTGGAGCTGGACTGGACACCGGTGGAGCGGATTGCTCAGGCTCCGGAGTGGAGCAGCTGACCTGTGCCGGACCAGGCACCGGTGGAAGGAACAGGCACGGGCCGTGCCGGACTGGACACACGCACCACTGGCTTGGTGCGGGGAGCAGGAACGGGCCGGACCGGGCTGACGACGCGCACCACTGGCTTGGTGCGGGGAGCAGGAACGGCCGGACCGGGCTGACGACGCGCATCACTGGCTTGGTGCGGGGAGCAGGAACGGGCCGGACCGGGCTGACGACGCGCATCACTGGCTTGGTGCGGGGAGCAGGAACGGGCCGGACCGGGCTGACGACGCGCACCACTGGCTTGGTGCGGGGAGCAGGAACGGGCCGGACCGGGCTGACGACGCGTACCACTGGCTTAGTGCGAGGGACAGGAACAGGCCGGACCGGGCTGGCGACGCACACCACTGGCTTGGTGCGGGGAGCAGGAACGGGCCGGACCGGGCTGACGACGCGCACCACTGGCTTGGTGCGGGGAGAAGGAACAGGCCGGGCTGGACTGGGAACACGCACCATTGGCTTGGTGCGGGGAGCAGGAACAGGCCGGGCTGGACTGGGAACACGCACCATTGGCTTGGTGCAGGGAGCCGGAACGGGCCGGGCCGGACTGTGGATACGCACCACTGGCTTGGTGCGGGGAGCAGGAACGGGCCGGGCCGGACTGGGAACACGCACCACTGGCTTAGTGCGAGGAGCAGGAACGGGTCGGGCCGTACTGGGAACACGCACCACTAACTTAGTGCGGGGATCAGGAACGGGCCGGACCGGACTGGTGACACACACCACTTGCTTGGTGCGAGGAGCGGGACTGGGTTTCCTTATAAACCTCCGCTCCCTCTGCTGCCTAACCAGCTCCTCTCGCCATGCCTCTACACTCTCCTTCTCCCTTAACGCCTCCTGTAGCTCCTCCCTCTGACCAATTAACTCCTGCTCCCTCTGGACCAATAGCCCCCGTAACCTGGTGGCCTCCTCTCCTAGTCTGCAGATACGCCCTGTCGCTGCCTCCTGCTGCCCCGTCGTCCACGCCGTGTGCCCCCCCCAAAAAATTTTTCTTGGGGTTGCCTCTCGGGTGTCCGTCGTCGGCACGGTTGGCGCCGTTTCTCCTCTCCTGCCTGGGCATTTTCATTCATTGCCCTCCGGTAACGGACAACCTCCTCCTCCGTGATTCTCCCCCAACCGAGGAGGACATCTACTAATGTAACCTCCGGCGTTTGCTCCTGGACACGCTGCTTGGTCCTCTTTTGGTGGGATCTTCTGTCACGATCGTTACATGAAGCGGACCAAGGCGCAGCGTGGTAAGCGTACATATTATTTAATTAACGTATTTAACACACACGAACAAAAACAACAAACCAAACGATACGTGAAGTCCTAGGTTAACACCAAAACAAACCATACGGAACAAGATCCCACAATGACTAGTGCCAAACATGCTGCCTAAGTATGGTCCCCAATCAGAGACAACGAGAAACAGCTGCCTCTGATTGGGAACCACCCTGGCCAACATAGATCTACACGATCTAGATCAACAACATAGAAAATACAACATAGACACTACACACCCTGGCTCAACATTTAAGAGTCCCCAGAGCCAGGGCGTGACACCATCATTACTTTAAGACATGAATTTCAGTCAATATGGAATATTTGAAGAACTTTGAAAGTTTCTTCAAGTGCAGTCACAAAAACCATCAAGCGCTATGATGAAACTGGCTCTCATGAGGACTGCGACAGGAATGGAAGACCCAGAGTTACCTCTGCTGCAGAGGATAAGTTCATTAGAGTTACCAGCCTCAGAATTTGCAGCCCAAATAAATGCTTTACAGAGTTCATGTCGCGGACACATCTCAACATCAACTATTCAGAGGGGACTGTGTGAATCAGGCCTTCATGGTTGAATTGCTGCAAAGAAACCACTACTAAAGGACACCAATTAGAAGAAGACACCTGCTTGGGCCAAGAAACATGAGCAATGGACATTAGACCAGTGGAAATGTGTCCTTTGGTCTGGAGTCCAAATTTGAGATTTTTGGTTCAACCGCAGGCTTTGTGAGACGCGGTGTGGGTGAATAGATGATCTCCGCATGTGTAGTTCCCACATTAAAGCATGGAGGAGGTGTTTTGGTGTTGGAGTGCTTTGCTGGTGACACTGTCTGTGATTTATTTAGAATTCAATGTCACCAGCAAAGCACCCCCACACCATAACAGCTCCTCCTCCATGCTTTACGGTGGGAACTACACATGCGGAGATCATCCGTTCACCCACACCACGTCTCACGAAGACACGGCGGTTGGAACCCAAAATATCCAGTCTAATGTCCATTGCTCGTGTTTCTTGGCACAAGCAGGTCTCTTCTTCTCACTGGTGTCCTTTATTAGTGGTTTCGTTGCAGCAATTCGACCATGAAGACCTGATTCATACAGCCCCTTCTGAACAGCTGATGTTGAGATGTGTCTCTGTGAAGCGTTTATTTGGGCTGCAATTTCTGAGGATGGTAATTCTAATGAACTTATCCTCTGCAGCAGAGGTAACTCTGGGTCTTCCATTCCTGCGGCAGTCCTCATGAGAGCCAGTTTCATCATAGCGCTTGATGGTTTTTGCGACTGCACTTGAAGAAACTTTCAAAGTTCTTGAAATGTTCCGTATTGACTGACCTTCATGTCTTAAAGTAATGATGGACTGTCGTTTCTCTTTGCTTATTTGAGCTGTTCTTGCCAAAATATGGACTTGATTTTTTACCAAATAGGGCTGTCTTCTGTATACCCCCCCTACCTTGTCAAAACACAACTGATTGGCTCAAACGCATTAAGAAGGAAAGAAATTCCACAAACTTTTAAGAAGGCACACCTGCTAATTGAAATATATTCCAGGTGACTACCTAATGAAGCTGGTTGAGAGAATGCCAAGAGTGTGCAAAGCTGTCATCAAGGCAAAGGGTGGCTATTTGAAGAAACTCAAATAAAACATGTACATTGAGGGAAAAAAGTATTTGATCTCCTGCTGATTTTGTGCGTTTGCACACTGACAAAGATATCATCAGTCTATCATTTTAATGGTAGGTTTATTTGAACAGTGAGAGACAGAATAACAACAACAAAATATTTGACCCCCTCTCAATCAGAAATATTTCTGGCTCCCAGGTGTCTTTTATACAGGTAACGAACTGAGATTAGGAGCACACTCTTAAAGGGAGTGCTCCTAATCTCAGTTTGTTACCTGTATAAAAGACAATGCTAAATGCATTAAGAAGGAAATACATTCCACAAATTAACTTTTAAGAAGTTACACCTGTTAATTGAAATGCTTTTAATAATTACTAATATGCCATTTAGCAGACGCTTTTATCCAAAGCGACTTACAGTCATGCGTGCATAAATTTTTGTGTATGGGTGGTCCCAGGGATCGAACCCACTACCTTGGCGTTACAAGCGCCGTGCTCTACCAGCTGAGCTACAGAGGACCACAGGTGACTACCTCATGAAGCTGGTTGAGAGAATGCCAAGAGTGTGCAAAGCTGTCATCATTGCAAATGGTGGCCATTAGAAGAATCTCAAATATAAAATATATTTAGATTTGTTTAACACTTTTTTGGTTACTACATGATTCTATATTTGTTATTTCATAGTTTTGATGTCTTCTCTATTATTCTATAATGTAGAAAATAGTAAAAATAAAGAAAAACCCTGGAATGAGTAGGTGTGTCCAAACTTTTGACTGGTACTGTAAGTGTCCGGATTAGTGTGCCGCTCCTTGTAAGCGGCAACTCCAGTCTTTAGCTCGGTCTGGATGTTACATGTAATCCATGGCTTCTGGTTGGGATACAGTGGGGGAAAAAAGTATTTAGTCAGCCACCAATTGTGCAAGTTCTCCCACTTAAAAAGATGAGAGAGGCCTGTAATTTTCATCATAGGTACACGTCAACTATGACAGACAAAATGAGAAAAAAAATTCCAGAAAATCACATTTTAGGATTTTTAATGAATTTATTTGCAAATATGTATTTGGTCAATAACAAAAGTTTATCAATACTTTGTTATTGTTATGATTTAACTGGATAGAACCCAAATGCAGACAAGTACACCAAGCCAGAGAAGTTTTAACAGGTTTATTATAATGTTCAATAGTCCAGGTTTCCAATAAATGGGGAAGAGCAAGTCCAGGTTACAGGGAGGGTACAGATCCAGGTCAGGGCAGGTGTGGTACCGTAATGTCCTAGTGTCCGTGGTGAGTCCAAAGGAGAGGCCCGATAGTGGAGAGCAGGATGGTGGTGGCAGGAGTGAAGCGGAGGCAGGAGTCAGGTTCCAAATATATGGTTGTCTTGACTATGATCTGACGATGAGTGGAAAGTTTGACCGGGTCTTAAAGGCTGAGGTGATTATGGTGAATGAGCTGCAGCTGGAACCCTGACTCCCGCACACCAGACTTCACTCCTGCAATCAAGGACAGACAGAGGGGAGGGGGAGAGCAGGAGAGAGAGCTACCTAGCAGCAGTAGGCCTAACAGTACCCCCCTCTACGGACGCCACCTGGCGGCCGACGGGTTTATCGGGATGTAACCTATGAAACTCTCGGACCAGATCAGGATCCACAATGAAGCTCCTGGGCACCCAGGAACGTTCCCTCGGGACCATAACCCTCCCAATCCACCAGGTACTGGAAACCACGACCTCGGCGGCGAACATCCAGAAGTCGCCGGACAGTGTAGACCGGACCCCCACCCACGATCTTGGGCGGAGGAGGGGGACGAGAGGGCGGGCACAAAGGGGCTAACCGACACAGGCTTAATCTGGGAAACATGAAAGGTGGAATGAACCCGTAGGGGAGGCAGGAAGCTGTAGCTTAACCGCGCAGGGGTTAACAATAGACAGTATCTTGAACGGTCCTATAAAACGAGGCGCCATCTTCTTAGACTCCACCTTCAATGGAAGGTCCCGTGACTTCAGCCATACCTCTTGACCAGGAGAGTAACCGGGAGCCTGGGACCGGTGACGGTTGGCTTGCCTCTGCATGTACGCCGAAGCTCGGGACAGAGCTACCCTGGCCTTCCTCCAGACCTTGAAGCAGCGGCGCATGTGGGACTGCACCGAGGGTACCGCAAGTTCCCTCTCTTGGGAAGGGAACAGGGGAGGTTGATAACCCAGAGCACACAGAAAAGGAGACAAACCAGAGGAAGCGTTAGTCAAGGTGTTATGAGCATATTCCACCCAGGGGAGCATGGAGCTCCATGACCCAGGGTTAGACCCAGTGACACAGCGAAGAGCGGTCTCCATCTCCTGGTTCGCTCTCTCGGCTTGCCCGTTGGTCTGGGGGTGATATCCAGAGGACAGGCTGGATGTAATGCCCAAAGCTTTACAGAAAGCTTTCCACACCTGGGAGACAAACTGGGGACCCCTGTCAGAGACAATATCCGTGGGTAGACCATGAGAGCGGAACACATGTTCAACCAAAATATCAGCCGTCTCTCTGGCAGTGGGCAGTTTAGGTAGGCCCAAAAAATGAGCGAACTTAGAAAAACGATCAATCACCGTAAGAATGACAGTCTTACCAGATGAGGGGGAAGTCCAGTGACAAAATCCATAGCGATATGCGACCAGGGCCGGCTGGGTATAGGTAGAGGTCGTAGATGACCAGCGCTGGCCTGGGTGGAGTTTTTACTTCGTGCACATACCGTACAAGCAGCAATGAAGGCTCGAGTGTCCGCCTCCATCGTGGCCCACCAGAACTTCCGTCGCACAAAGTCAAGGGTCCGCGAAACTCCAGGGTGACAGGTAAGGGGAGACGAGTGAGCCCACTGAAGTACCTGGGAGCGAGCAGACTCAGGGACAAACATCCGGTTAGGAGGACCCCTCCCAGGGTCAGCTTGCTGATGTTGAGCCTGTCTAACAATCCCCTCGATGTCACATGTGATGACTGCAATACTGCAGGTAGGAGGCAAAATGGGTTCAGGGTTACTACCAGTATCAACAGCCGAATGAACACGAGACAGGGCGTCAGGCTTGACGTTGCGTGACCCAGGACGGTAAGACAGAGAAAAATTGAATCTCCCAAAAAATAGTGCCCACCTGGCTTGACGGGGGTTGAGCTGCTTCGCTGACTGGAGGTAAGCCAGATTCTTATGATCCGTCCAAACGATGAAGGGTTGTTCCGCCCCCCTCCAACCAATGTCGCCACTCCTCGAGAGCCAGCTTAACGGCGAGCAGTTCACGATTTCCAACATCATAATTCCTCTCTGCCTGAGAAAGTTTCCTTGAGAGAAAAGCACAGGGATGCAGTTTGTTATCTTCAGGAGAACGTTGTGACAACACTGCACCTACCCCAGTGTCGGATGCATCCACCTCCACGACAAACTGGCGGTCGGGGTCCGGCTGCATCAGAATGGGAGCCGAGGCGAAGCGATGTTTCAGTTCTTCGAACGCTGATTCGGCCCCTTCATTCCAAGCGAACGGTCGTGAGATGGAGGTGAGAGCGGTGAGTGGCGCCGCAATGCGGCTGTAGTCCTTGATGAACCTCCTATAGAAGTTCGCAAACCCCAGGAATCGTTGAAGTTGTTTGCGGGTAGAGGGAGCTGGCCAGTCCGTGACAGCAGAGATCTTAGCTGGGTCCATCCGCAGCTCCCCCTGAGCTATGATGTAACCCAAAAAGAGGTCTCAGACACATGAAATTCACATTTCTCCATCTTCACAAACAGTTTGTTCTCCAACAACCTTTGCAACACCTGGCGCACATGCAGTTCATGTTCCTGGGAGGACTCTGAGAAAATCAAGATATCATCCAGATAGACAAAAACAAACCGATTCAACATGTCCCGAAGGACATCATTGACTAGTGCCTGAAAAACAGCAGGGGCATTAGACAACCCAAAAGGCATAACCCGATACTCAAAATGTCCCAAGGGGTGTGTTGAAGGCAGTCTTCCATTCATCACCCTTACGAATGCGCACCAGGTGATACGCATTTCGTAGATCCAGTTTCGTAAAGATGGTAGCACCATGAAGGAGGGGAAAAGCAGAATTAATCAAAGGCAGAGAATACTTGTTCTTAATGGTGATGTTGTTAAGTCCACGGTAATCAATACAGGGTCTGAGGGTCTTATCCTTCTTAGCAACAAAAAAGAATCCCGCTCCTACAGGTGACGAGGAAGGACGCATAATACCTGCCGCCAAGGAGTCCCGAATGTAGTTCTCCATAGCCTCCGTCTCCGGCCGGGAGAGATTGTACAGGCGACTGCTGGGGGAGCGGGGCTCCTGGCTGGAGGTCAATGGCGCAGTCGTAAGGCCGGTGAGGAGGAAGAGAAGTAGCTCTGTGTTTGCAGAAAACGGATGCCAGGTCATGATACACGTCAGGAACAGCGGAAAGATCCATGGACTCCAGTGGAGGTTGAGGCACAGTACTGGCAGGAGTCTGAGCAGAACACAAACAATTCACATGACAAAAAGTGCTCCATGAAACAATGCTACCTGTCACCCAATCAATGTGTGGATTGTGTTTTATGAGCCAGGGAATACCAAGGACCAGGGGAGTCTGTGGGCAGTCGATAATATGGAATTGAATGTTCTCCTGATGATTTCCCGACACTCTAAGACAAACAGGAACAGTCTGATGGGTAATGCGGGTCAACAATTGTCCATTTAGACCCTTAGCCTGCAGCGGACAGTCCATAGGAACAGTCTCCAAATCCATTTGTTGAGCCCACTCTCTATCCAAAAAGCTTTCGTCGGGCACCAGAGTCAATCAGCGCACTAACAGAGAAATTCTGGGACTGCCACTGGAGGGATGCCTGGAGCAGAATGCGGGGAGAAGAGGAAGAATCCGCTGCTCGGCTCACCAAAACTTCTCCCATAAATGATGAGCCGGCCCTTTTCCCGGACGAACTGGGCAGGAAGGAACGAAATGACCAGCTTCTCCACAATACAGGCAGACCCGAGCCTGAATACGACGTGCACGCTCCTCTGAGGACAACCGTGCACGACCCACCTCCATGGCTTCGGGTTCAGTCCTCCTCGTATCGACTCGGGAAGACACGGCTCTCTCCGTAGAGACGATGCAGGGAGGAGTCTGTTGATGACAGACAGGTTGCTTGGAACTAACACTCCTCTCCCGGCGGCGCTCCCGAATCCGATTATCCAACCTGATAGTGAGTGAAATAAGATTATCCAGCGTAGGCGATTCATCATATGACACCAATTCATCTTTTAAGGTCTCAGACAAAGCATTGATGAACACTCCTTGTAATGCCTCGTCATTCCAACCACTCACTGCTGCTAAAGTCCGAAACTCCACTGCCATCTCCGCCACACTACGAGCCCCCTGCCGAAGAGAAAACAGCCGTTTCGCAGCCTCCTTGCCTCGTACGGGGTGGTCAAAAACCTTCCTCATCTCCGTGGTGAAGGCAACGTAAGCGTTGCAAATGTCCGACTGACTCTCCCAGACCGCGGATCCCCAGGCACGAGCGGAACCGCTAGTAGAGTTGATAAGGTAGGCAATACGGGCTCTTTCTGAGGCGTAGGTGAGGGGCTGTTGTTCAAACACTAACGAGCATTGAGTCAAAAAAATCGCCACAGGTTCCCATGTTCCCGTCATAGCGCTCTGGAGCAGGAACAAAAGGCTCTCTGATCTGGGCTGAAGGGGTAGTAAGGGCAGATACTTGATTGGAGAGTAATTGAACCTGATTAAGCAGCACCTGACTGTCCTCAGCAATCGTTTTAAACAGGGTATCATGTTGGCCAAGTAAAATGCCCTGATTGGCTATGGCAGTCCAAATTTGAGTGCACTCTGGGGTGGTATCCGAGCTACTGTCTGCTGGGTTCATGTTGGTCAGATCATACTGTTATGATTTAACTGGATAGAACCCAAATGCAGACAAGTACACCAAGCCAGAGAAGTTTTAACAGGTTTATTATAATGTTCAATAGTCCAGGTTTCCAATAAATGGGGAAGAGCAAGTCCAGGTTACAGGGAGGGTACAGATCCAGGTCAGGGCAGGTGTGGTACCGTAATGTCCTAGTGTCCGTGGTGAGTCCAAAGGAGAGGCCCGATAGTGGAGAGCAGGATGGTGGTGGCAGGAGTGAAGCGGAGGCAGGAGTCAGGTTCCAAATATATGGTTGTCTTGACTATGATCTGACGATGAGTGGAAAGTTTGACCGGGTCTTAAAGGCTGAGGTGATTATGGTGAATGAGCTGCAGCTGGAACCCTGACTCCCGCACACCAGACTTCACTCCTGCAATCAAGGACAGACAGAGGGGAGGGGGAGAGCAGAGAGAGAGCTACCTAGCAGCAGTAGGCCTAACAGTTATATACCCTTTGTTGGCAATGACACAGGTCAAAGGTTTTCACACACTGTTGCTGGTATTTTGGCCCATTCCTCCATGCAGATCTCCTCTAGAGCAGTGATGTTTTTTGGCTGTCGCTGGGCAACACGGACTTTCAACTCCCTCCAAAGATTTTCTATGGGGTTGAGATCTGGAGACTGGCTAGGCCACTCCAGGACCTTGAAATGCTTCTTACGAAGCCACTCCTTCGTTGCCCGGGCGGTGTGTTTGGGATCATTGTCATGCTGAAAGACCCAGCCACGTTTCATCTTCAATGCCCTTGCTGATGGAAGGTTTTCACTCAAAATCTCACGATACATGGCCCCATTCATTCTTTCCTTTACACGGATCAGTCGTCCTGGTCCCTTTGCAGAAAAACAGCCCCAAAGCATGATGTTTCCACCCCCATGCTTCACAGTAGGTATGGTGTTCTTTGGATGCAACTCAGCATTCGTTGTCCTCCAAACACGACGAGTTGAGTTTTTACCAAAAAGTTCTATTTTGTTTTCATCTGACCATATGACATTCTCCCAATCCTCTGCTGGATCATCCAAATGCACTCTAGCAAACGGGCCTGGACATGTACTGGCTTAAGCAGGGGGACACGTCTGGCACTGCAGGATTTGAGTCCCTGGCGGCGTAGTGTGTTACTGAAGGTAGGCTTTGTTACTTTGGTCCCAGCTCTCTGCAGGTCATTCACTAGGTCCCCCCGTGTGGTTCTGGGATTTTTGCTCACCGTTCTTGTGATCATTTTGACCCCACGGGGTGAGATCTTGCGTGGAGCCCCAGATCGAGGGAGATTATCAGTGGTTTTGTATGTCTTCCATTTCCTAATAATTGCTCCCACAGTTGATTTCTTCAAACCAAGCTGCTTACCTATTGCAGATTCAGTCTTCCCAGCCTGGTGCAGGTCTACAATTTTGTTTCTGGTGTCCTTTGACAGCTCTTTGGTCTTGGCCATAGTGGAGTTTGGAGTGTGACTGTTTGAGGTTGTGGACAGGTGTCTTTTATACTGATAACAAGTTCAAACAGGTGCCATTAATACAGGTAACGAGTGGAGGACAGAGGAGCCTCTTAAAGAAGAAGTTACAGGTCTGTGAGAGCCAGAAATCTTGCTTGTTTGTAGGTGACCAAATACTTATTTTCCACCATAATTTGCAAATAAATTCATAAACAATCCTACAATGTGATTATCTGGATTTTTTTTCTCATTTTGTCTGTCATAGTTGACGTGTACCTATGATGACAATTACAGGCCTCTCTCATCTTTTTAAGTGGGAGAACTTGCACAATTGGTGGCTGACTAAATACTTTTTTTCCCCACTGTATGTACGTACAGTCACTGTAGGGATGACGTCGTCAATGCACTTATTGATGAAGCCGGTGACAGAGGTGGTATATTCCTCGATGCCATTTTATGAATCACAGAACATTTTCCAGTCTGTGCTAGCAAAACATTCCTGTAGCGTAACATCCGCGTCATCTGACCACTTCCGTATTGAGCGAGTCACTGGTCACTACTCGGTGAAACATAAGATATTACAGTTTTTAATGTCACGTTGGTAGGATAGTCTCGACCGTAGATCATCCAGTTTGTTTTCCAATGATTGCCCGTTGGCCAACAGGTGGGTTCGATCCCCGGGACCACCCATACACAAAAATGTATGCACGCATGACTGTAAGTCGCTTTGGATAAAAGCGTCTGCTAAATGGCATATTATTATTATTATAATTATTATGTTGCCGCCGTAGCATTTGATTGATTGATGCCAGAAAGCAAAGAATTAGCCAATCAGCGCTGAGGTGAGCTCAACTGTGGGTTGTCCTGGTGCAGCAAAATGCCCCCTAATGGAGTCCAGTTTGGATTTGGCTTCAGACCAATCAAATCACTTCCTAATCAAAACGTAATTTTCAGAAAAACTTGTCTGTTTCTGGTCTGCTTGTGTTTATGTCCTGAAGTAGCTAGCTTGATAAATCAGCTCTTTCCTAAGCCATGGATGGAGATGGGGTTTGGACTTGTGGTTTTGACTTAATTCTCTGTACAGGCCAATGATTGTGACAGCGATTCTGATCTAACCATACATTAATATGTTGTGCCACTGGCCTGAAGTTTAATATCTAGCCAAATATGCTCAAGTTAAGTAGATAGCTAGCTAGCTAACTTAGCTGGTTCATTGATACCCATGGGAGGAAGTTAGTCTAGCAAGTGTTTTAGCTAGGTAGCCTATGACAACAAAAACTAAAAGTGTATGACAGAGCCATAGACCGTTTTGCCAACATGAAAGAGAGGAGGATGGCATTGGCGTTCAACTAGTCTACAGGTAGGGTGAGTCCCAAAATTATTTTTGACTTGCGCGCGCACGCACACAATCAGAAATCAGTACCATGGACAGCCACATGATATTTAGCAACATTAATTGGACTAAATAGTTTTTGGTGTCTTTGTTTGTTTTCAGTGTATTCAACTAAGCATAAATAGCCTTGTTAATATGATGATGTTTCAATGTTTAAGTTGAAATGGTGCTGGAACAGCGGAGGCAGTGCTCCTGTTGTCTTTGTGCTGATTGCGGTAACTCTGTGGTTCAGTAGTTGTTTAGTAAACTCTCAACAACATTAACTTGCTTGACCATGCAGCAGGTGATATAACTGTTTGTTACATGCAATATTAGCTTTGCGGACTTCACTGGACAGATGTTGCTTTCCGGTTTTGTGATGAAACAAACGTATGTGTTGTTGAATTTATTCCTCCACTGTGTGACTGTTGTCTTTTTGTTGTCACAGCCTTATTGTATATCAGGGTGTCGTCAGAACAAATGGGTTATAGTGCAAACAACGCAATTATCACAACATAGTTTGTAATATGGCTTTTTTACTGGCTTGGCTTCCTTTTCACACATTGTGAAAAGTACTATATACTACATGACCAAGAATATGCGGACACCTGCTGGTATAACATCTCATTCCAAAATCATGGGCTTTAATATGGAGTTGGTCCCCCCTTTGCTGCTATAACAGCCTCCACTCTTCTGGGAAGGCTTCTCACTAGATGTTGGAACATTGCTGCGGGGACTTGCTTCCATTCAGCCACAAGAGCATTACTGAGGTAGGGCATTGATGTTGGGCGATTAGGCCTGGCTCGCAGTCGGCATTCCAATTCATCCCAAAGGTGTTCGATGAGGTGGAGGTCAGGGCTCTGTGCAGGCCAGTCAAGTTCTTCCTCACCGATCTCGACAAACCATTTCTGAATGGACCTCGCTTTGTGCACGGGGGCATTGTCATGCTGAAACAGGAAAGGGCACAGAATCGTCTAGAATGTCATTGTATGCTGTAGCATTAATATTTATCTTCACTGGAACTAAGGGGCCTAGCCCGAACCATGAAAAACAGCCCCAGACCATTATACCTCCTCCACCAAACTTTACAGTTGGCACTATGCATTCAGGCAGGTAGCGTTCTCCTGGCAGACTGCCAGATGGTGAAGCGTGATTCGTCACTCCAGAGAACACGTTTCCACTGCTCCAGAGTCCAATTGCGGCAAGCTTTACACCACTCCAGCTGACGCTCTGCATTGCGTATGGTGATCTTAGGCTTGTGTGCGGTTGCTTGGCCATGGAAACCCATTTCATGAAGCTCCCGACGAACAGTTCTTGTGCTGACGTTGCTTCTAGAGGCAGTTTGGAACTCGGTAGTGAGTTCTGCGACCGAGGACAGACAATTCTTACGCGCTACGCGCTTCAGCACTCAGAGGTCCCGTTCTAGGAGCTTGTGGGGCCTACCACTTTGCGGCTGAGCGGTTGATGCTCCTAGACTTTCCACTTCACAATAACAGCACTTACAGTTGACCGGGGCAGCTCTAGCAGGGCAGAAATTTGACGAACTGACTGGTTGGAAAGGTGGCATCCTATGACGGTGCCACGTTGAAAGTCACTGAGCTCTTCAGTAAGGCCATTCTACTGCCAATGTTTGTCTATGGGGATTGCATGGCGGTGTGCGCTATTCACCTGTCAGCAACGGGTGTGGCTGAAATAGCCGAATCCACTTATTTGAAGGGGTGTCCACATACCTTTGTATATATAGCGTATGTATTCAATCCATGTATCATGATGGTCATCGTAGGTGTGGTTCTCTTATCGCTCTACGGAGCATCTGGGCTGTTGTACTTCTCCTCCTTCCATGGAGAACCACACCTACAGTGAGATATAACAGAAAACCAGACAGACCAAATAGACTATGTCCTCTCTTTACTGTACTACATCTGTTTAAACATCCTCTGACATGTACTCTTGGCGCAGGCTCAGCCCATACTTTATCCCTAGAGTCGTCAATAGACAACAGGCTGTCATTATGTGGACTGCTGAACATGACAGGCTGTGGAATAGTGATTGTATTGTTGGGGAGTGTTTTCACTTGGGCAAAATGCAACTGAGAGAGAAAGATAGGAGAGAGCTATGGCCATTTGATACAGTCGGAGTCAATATCAAGCAAGTACACTGATGATCTCACAATACTCTGTTTTCTGAGATCCAAGCCATTGCTTAGTCCTACTATTCCTAGATGAACTGTGTATTTGGATCCAACCAATGTGCGGTAAATTGAACAGTCAACCTCAGGGCTACAGTAAGCAACCTCACTGAGTCTCGTGTTTTCTGTGGGTGTGGTTACTAGGGTTGCAAAACTTTCAATAACTTCCCTGGTTTTCCCGAAATCCCAGGTGGAGGATTCCCGGAATCAGGAGGAAATAAGCAGGAAATCTGGAATCCTCCAACCCAGATTTCTGGAAAACCAGGGAATTTATTGAACATTTCAGGAATATTGCAGCCCTAGTGGTGACTGGCGAGGGTTAGGCAGTGTGTGTGTGTGTCTGGTGAGAGGACGGGAAGGCTTCGGAAATATCAGAGACATAAGCCTCTCCCACACTACTCCTCTCATGTCCTCACAGCAGTAGCGGTGCGTGGGTAAACTCACCGCCAAAAGAAAAAAGCCATATTACAACCCTGTTTATTCATATGCCTTGCGACCGTGATATATAGGCCTAAGGCTGAGACAATAAGAAGACACAGTGGCAGAATAAATTCAACCACATCTTAGTTTTATCACAAAACCAGATAGCAACCTCTGTCCGGTGAAGTCCACAAAGCAAATTGCATGTACAGTAACAGAGAGTTACATGACCTAGAGCATGGTAAAACAAGTTAATGTTTCCGACATTTTTCGGACCACTAAACAACTATTGATTTAGAACCACAGAGTTACCGCAAATCGCAAAGAAAACAGGCGCTGCCTCCACTATTCCAGCATCATTTCAACTTCAACATCATCAAATCACCTCTGCTTAGTCTAATACAGTGACAACTAAAAGAAACCAAAAACAATTTAGTCCAATCAACGTAAGCTAAATATGATGTGGCTGTCCATGGTTCTAATTTCTGCGTGTGTGTGTGTGTGCATATGTGTGCGCGTTCATACAAGTAGAAAACCATGTTGACCCACCATACTTATAGAGAAATGGCAATGCCATCCTCCTCTCTTTCATGTTGACGAAACGGTCTATCACTCTGTCATACAGTACACACTTTTATTTTTTGGTTGTTCTAGGCTACCTGGCTAAAATGCTTGCTCGCTAGCCTAACTTTTATTCATGGGCAACGTTAGCTGGTTAACATTAGCCTTCTACATCTAGCTACATATTGAACGTCCAACCTCTCAGTCCAGGGGCACAACAATGTAGGAATGAATGGTTGGATCAGAATCACCGTTATAATCATTGGCCAGTACGTAGAATTAGGTCAAACCAAAATCCCTATCTCCATCCATGGCTAATTTAGGAAAGGGCCAGCTATAGACACCGGAGGACAACAACACAACAATTCAAGTTTTTCTGTCAATGACGTATGCTCTCAATGGGATTTGATAGGAGTGACGCCAAATCCAAGCTGGCTTCAATTGACACTTTGTTTTTGGTGTGCCAGGACCGTTCACAGTTTAGCTCGCTCAGTTTAGCTCAACACTGATTGGCAATTTTTTAATACTTTTTTTGTTAAGGGAGGCCAGATGCTCGCTGGCTTCCCTTGCCTTCAACGCTACGGGTGGCAACAATGTCATACTCTCTTGGACCAGACAGCATCAGATAGAGACAGAGGGGCGCTGTTTCGCTCACTCTGATGTTTTCTTCTGTGAGGTACATTCAGCTTCTTGCGAATTGAAGGAAAATTATGAAACACAGCGAGACTAAATAAATTATTGTATGTTTTTATTTATTGGTACATTTTTGGGGGAAGCTTGGCTTCCTTTGGAATCCATGAATACACGCCACTGCCTCACAGTGTTCCGACTACCTCTTGTACTCAGGGCATGGATTTTGAAAAACATACTCTTGGAAGTAAGATAAAAGTAGTCCCCAGATTACGTCCACACAATGGCAAAGTAAGTCATGGAGCCACCATGACTGTGGTATGGAGAGGCCTTTTTCCGCCAGCCCCTGAAGTAGAGAGAGATCCATCCATCTCTCACCAAAGCCTGCTCTTCTCTTTCCCCACACCCACAACTCAGACATTCCATTACACTAGCATGAAGCAGACACACGGCTCACGTCATTCCCCAACACAGATGCTTGGATCAAACCGTCCCACCACACACGTCACAGACAACCTCTACCTTCACATACATTTCCCATCATCACACAGACGCCAGCCCTTCTAAAGCAATGTGGGCCTTCACGTAAATACTACTGTACCTCTGTAAACACATGTGGGCTGGGAGGTTGAGCAACTATATGTCTGTGTGATTACTAATATTCCCACATCTCACGTCACAGGCGGTTAGTCCTACCACTCAGATTGTGTGTGTTGTGTGTGCGTGTGTCTGTGTGTGACAATGTGTGTCTGTTTGTGTTTGTGTATGTGTGTGTGTGTGTGTGTGTGTGTACTTGTTGTAGGACCCCATTGTCCAAACAATTCACCCAAATTTCCTGAAAAGGTAGGAAAACAAAAGGGTTAAGTTTAGGGTTTTGGGGTTAAGGTTAGGGTTAGGGTTAGGTAAAGCGGTAGGGTCAGGGTTTAGGGAAAATAAGATTTTTAATGGTAAAAAAAATGTATACTCCAAAAAGTCCTGAGATGTCACGAAAACAATGCTGTATATGTGTGTGTATATGTGCATGTGTGTGAGAATTTGGTAAATGATGTCGGACTCTCCCCATGTGGTTAGGTGAGTGCATACCTGAGCGCATACCTGTGTGGTTAGCAAATGGAGCTGGGAAACATGCTACCTCAGGGCTGAGAGAGAGAGAGAGAGAGAGAGAGAGAGAGAGAGAGAGAGAGAGAGAGAGAGAGAGAGAGAGAGAGAGAGAGAGAGAGAGAGAGAGAGAGACTGTACAAAAATGGCCTCTGATATGGGCCAGCCTACTGTTACACTTTATTTCCTTCATACAGTATGTATCGTTTAAAAATCAAATTAAAGGTCAGTGTTTTCCTAGATCCCAACATTGTGGGATTAATCCAGAATTTCCCCGCCCTCAACAAAAGACTCATTCTCATAGTCGCCTGTCTCCATGACAACACTGTTTGTTGCTGTCTGAAAGTCCATTACCGTCTGCTGACTCATGTTGAAGGAACTCTCCGTATTCCCGTCTTCAACTTGTATGTAAACCACGCTGCGGGTTGGTGTTTCCCATAACCACTGATCTAGGATTAGCTAACCCTCCCCTAATCATAACCTTAACTATAGGGTGTGGGGGAAGCGAAACTGAACAAAGATCAGTGGGTCAACATCTGTGAGCCGCCGGCCCTTTCAGACATGGAGGAAGTATACTTACTACAAACTGAATGAAGAGATCTCATTGCTAATAGTAACTGCCATAAATAAGGTCAATCACCATACCTTTCCCAGTGATGGTGTCATGATCGTCAGGGAGAGACCAATGCGCAGCGTGATGAACGAACATACTTTAATTAGTTAAAGTGTAAACACAATACAAAACAAGAAACGACTCGTGAAGTCCACGGTATCAAAGACCGAACATGGAACAAAAACCCACAAACACAAAGGGAAAACATACAGTTTAAATATGGCTCCCAATCAGAGACAACCAGCCAACAGCTGACACTCGTTGCCTCTGATTGGGAGTCACTCAGGCAAAACATAGAAATCAACAAACTAGAACCCCCAACATAGAAATAAACCACATAGAATGAACACACCCTGGCTCAACATATGGAGTCCCAGAACCAGGGTGTGACAGTACCCCCCTCTAAAGGCGCGGACTGCGACCGCGCCTCAAAAAAGAGCAAAACAGGGGAGGGCTGGGTGGGCATACCTCCTCGGCGGCGGTTCTGGCTCCGGCCTTGCCCACCACCCTCCAACAAACCCCCCATAGCGCCCCTGGTCCGGTCTGGCCCCGCTGGCTGGAGCTGGACTGGACGTAGCAGGAGCGGTTAGCTTCAGCTCCGTAGTGGAGCCGTTGACCGGTACCTGGTTAGGCACCGGTGACCCAGGCACGGGTTGTGCCGAACAGACGACGCGCACCCCTGGCTTGGTGCGTGGAGCAGCGACGGGCCTTTCCAGGCTGACGACTCGCACCCCTGGCTTGGTGCGAGTAGCAGGAACGGGCTGGACCAGGCTGACGACTCGCACCCCTGGCTTGGTGCGAGTGGCAGGAACGGGCTGGACCAGGCTGACGACTCGCACCCCTGGCTTGGTGCGAGAGGCAGGAACAGGCCGGGCCGGGCTGGCGACGCGCACCGTATACTTGGTGCGAGTGGCAGGAACAGGCCGGGCCGGGCTGGCGATGCGCACCGTATACTTGGTGCGAGTGGCAGGAACAGGCCGGGCCGGGCTGGCGACGCGCACCGTAGACTTGGTGCGAGTGGCAGGAACAGGCCGGGCCGGGCTGGCGACGCGCACCGTAGACTTGGTGCGAGTGGCAGGAACAGGCCGGGCCGGGCTGGCGACGCGCACCGTAGACTTGGTGCGAGTGGCAGGAACAGGCCGGGCCGGGCTGGCGACGCGCACCGTAGGCTTGGTGCGTGGAGCAGGGACAGGCCGGACTGGGCTGGCGACGCGCACCGTAGGCTTGGTGCGTGGAGCAGGGATAGGCCGGACTGGGCTGGCGACGCACACCGTAGGCTTGGTGCGTGGAGCAGGGACCGGCCGGACTGGGCTGGCGACGCACACCGTAGGCTTGGTGCGTGGAGCAGGGATAGGCCGGACTGGGCTGGCGCCGCGCACTGTAGGCTTGGTGCGTGGAGCAGGGATAGGCCGGACTGGGCTGGTGACGCACACCGTAGGCTTGGTGCGTGGAGCAGGGACAGGCCGAACCGGGCTGTGGAGACGGATAGGAGACCTGGAGCGAAGAGCGTCCACAACCCGTCCCGGCTGAATGCCTACCCTCACACACTCTGTGTGAGGCATCCGCACAGGACGTACAGGGCTGTGTACCCGTACTGGCATAACAGCACGTGACACCGGAGCAGGATATCCGGGACCGCGGAGAGGCATTGGAGACCACGAGCGTTGAGCCGGCACACTCCGTCCTGGCTGCATACCCGCCTTCGCACGACACGTGCGGGGCGCTCGCACAGGACGTACAGGACTATGCCGGACCACTCGTGGCACAGAACGCCGCTCCGCATACCGCGGAACCTGCCCTGTCCCATGCTGCCATGCCTGAGTACGGGACGTTGGTTCCGCTCTCCTTCCAGGCTCCGCCAACCTGCCTTCTGGCCCCCCAAACCCGGTGGCCTCCTCTCCAAATCGCCCTGTGGCAGCCTCCTGCTGCCCAGCCACCCATGCAGTGTGCCCCCCCCTAAAAATGTTTTGGGGTTGCCTCTCGTCCTTCCGACGATGACACTGCTGACGCCGAAGCTCCTCTCTCGCCAGGGCCTTAATCCTTGCCCATGGCCCTTTGCCCCCGAGCATGTCCTCCCAGGACCACGATTTGCCCACCTGGGCCATCGCCAGCCTCTCCATCTCCTTTCCTGGCGCTTCCTCCCATGTCCAGTCTGCCTGCTCCTGGACACGCTGCTTGGTCCTGGTATGGTGGGTTTTTCTGTCACGATCGTCAGGGAGAGACCAATGCGCAGCGTGATGAACGGACATACTTTAATTAGTTAAAGTGTAAACACAATACAAAACAAGAAACGACTCGTGAAGTCCACGGTATCAAAGACCAAACACGGAACAAAAACCCACAAACACAAAGGGAAAACATACAGTTTAAATATGGCTCCCAATCAGAGACAACCAGCCAACAGCTGACACTCGTTGCCTCTGATTGGGAGTCACTCAGGCAAAACATAGAAATCAACAAACTAGAACCCCCAACATAGAAATAAACCACATAGAATGAACACACCCTGGCTCAACATATGGAGTCCCAGAACCAGGGTGTGACAGATGGCAGGCATTCTGCCTCAGATTTCTCCAACAGGAAGCATTAACTCAGGTGGAGGATTCTCAAACCACCATGGAACAAACTTGAGCTGCCTGTTGTTGAGTCCGAGAAAGATTACTCCACACAAACATTTCATAACAGCAGCTGGAGGAAGTTTGTGTCTTTCTACAAGACGTTTCCTCACATGAAAAACGTAACTCTGGTAAACGGACACGGCACTGGTTGTAAATGAATACATATTAGACTTTAGAACAACAAGCAAATTCAACATGCGCTGGTGAACCCAAGGGTCGCTAGTTCAAATCCATGAGCCGACAAGGTGAACAATCTGGCGAAGTGCCCTTGAGCAAGGCACTTAACCCTAATTGCTCCGGGGTCGCCATTGATAATGGCTGACCCTGGCCGTGATCCCACTCTCTGAATGTGTCTCAGGGGCCGTGTCTAGACTTGACAGTTGTGTATTCTGATCATGGAGTTCTGATCATTCCGAACACATCATGCATTTAAATGTGTCCACCATGTCCTCATTGTGTCCGGATTCTCCCGCGCTATATTCAAATGCCAGAACGCATTATGCAAACGGGGAATAGGCTAAATATGATAATAACACAACAACAACTTGATGGTAGTAGCTAACTACTGTAGCTAACTAGCCAGCAAGCTAGCAAGCAAAGCTAAAGAGATTGTAAACAGGTTAGCATAACTCTAGCCAAACAAAAATATTTTTTTCTAAATATTAGCTAGCTGGCTAGCATTTATAAGGCATGCAAACACGTTATTTCCTCCAACGTTATAAGGAAAAGGTGCCTCTCATTTCCAAAACATACGTTTTCTGGAGAATTGTGGGCGGAGTGCTGATGATGTCACCCACTGTATGCGCTTTCGGTTGACTCCAGACTGAGGAAAAATCCGCACACAATGTGTCCCTGACCAACTCCTGAGGTGGTCAGACAGATCTGAACACAAGCAGACCACAATGTGACATTGTGCATCTAGACCTGTCTTTTCAACATGATCTTCGTAATCTGATAGCAGAAGTCGCATGTACAGTGCCTTCAGAAAGTATTCATACCCCTTATTCCACATTTTGTTGTGTTACAGCCTGAATTCAAAATGGATTTAATAGATTTTTTTGTCTCACCCATCTACACACAACATCCCATAATGACAAAGTAAAAATGTGTTTTTAGAAATGTTGGCAACAATTTTGAAAATTAAATACAGAAATATATCATTTACATAAGTCTTCACACCCCTGAGTCAATACATGTTATAATCACCTTTGGCAGCGATTACAGCTGTGAGTCTTTCTGGGTAAGTCTGTAAGAGCTTTGCATACCTCGATCGTAAAATATTTGCCCATTATTCTTTTTTTAAATATTCACGCTCTTTCAAATTGGTTGTTGATCATTGCTAGACAACCACTTTCAAGTCTCTACCATCAAGCAGATTTAAATCAAAACTGTAACTCGGCCACTTGGGAACATTCACTGCCTTCTTGGTGAGCTACTCCAGTGTGAGATTTGGCCTTGTGTTTTAGGTTATTGTCCTGCTGAAAGGTGAATTCATCTCCCAGTATCTAGTGGAAAGCAGACAGAACCGGGTTTTCCTCTAGGATTTTGCCTGTGCTTAGCTCCATTCCATTTATTTTTTATCGTGAAAAACTCCCCAGTCCTTAACAATCACAAGCATACCCATAACATGAAAATATGGAGAGTGGTACTCAGTAATTGTTGTGTTGGATATGCCCCAAACATAAGACTTTGTATTCAGGACAAAAAGTTAATTGCTTCAAGATTTTTTTTGCAGTATTACTTTAGTGCCTTGTTGCAAACAGGATGGATGTTTTGGAATATTTTTTATTCTGTACAGGCTTCCTTCTTTTCACACTGTCAATTAGGTTAGTATTGTGGAGTAACTACAATGTTGTTGATCCATCCTCAGTTTTTTCCTATCACAACTTTTAAACTCTCTTAACTGTTTTATGATGAAATCCCTGAGCAGTTCTGAGCAGTTTCCTTCCTCTCCGTTTGGAAGGAAACGCCTGTATCTTTGTAGTGACTGGGTGTATTGATACACCATCCAAAGTGTAATTAATAACTTCACCAATGCTCAAAGGGATATTCAATGTATGCTTTTTTTCCCCATCTACCAATAGGTGCCCTTCTTTGCGAGGCATTGTAAAACCTTCCTGGTCTTTGTGGTTGAATCTGTGTTTGAAATTCAATGCTCGACTGAGGGACCTTACAGATAATTGTATGTGTGAGGTACATAGATGAGGTAGTCATTCAAAAATCATGTTAAACACTATTATTGCACACAGAGTGAGTCCATGCAACTTATTATGTGACTTGTTAAGCCCATTTTTACTCCTGAACTTATTTAGGCGTGCCATAACAAATGGGTTGAATACTTACTGACTGAAGACATTTTAGCTTTTCATTTTTAATTACTTTGTAAAAATGTCTACAAACATAATTCCACTTTGACATTATGGGGTATTGTGTGTAGCCCAGTGACCAAAAAATGAAATGTAATCCATTTTAAGTTCAGGCTGTAACACAACAAAATGTGACTAGTTTCAGGAAACTAGCCGTATGTCGCACGTCACTACCTCAGGAGCGGCATTTGAACGTAAACATTAATTTTTTATCAAAATGCATTTTGTTTGGCAGAAATGCCATCTGGAACATGTTAACTTTCATGTGCCTTAATAACAAACTTGTATTCTATCCATATATACGAATAAAATTGTTAAATTACGAGCCTAGTTGGTTTACCCACTGAAAAAGACAGGAACCTTCCACCTAGCCATGATTGGTTGAGATAATGGATGGGCTGGACATGCCGGGAGATGAGTTTGGATTGGTTTGCCATGTAGCAGGCTTCTGCCTATAATGTTTGCTGTTCAGTATGTGTTGACAGTCCTTTCTACCACGCTGTTTTTGAAAGATAAATCGAGAACTACAAACGTTTTGCTACTTTTCTCAACAACATTGATACCCTGAATTTAGTACATTTACATTTACATTTACGTCATTTAGCAGACGCTCTTATCCAGAGCCCTATAGCCAGTGGGATAACCACTTTACAATTATTATTATTATTAATTTATTTATTTTTTATTTTTTTGTGTGGGGGGGGGTAGAAGGATTACTTTATCCTATCCCAGGTATTCCTTAAAGAGGTGGGGTTTCAAATGTCTCCGGAAGGTGGTGAGTGACTCCGCTGTCCTGGCGTCGTGAGGGAGCTTGTTCCACCATTGGGGTGCCAGAGCAGCGAACAGATTTGACTGGGCTGAGCGGGAACTATGCTTCCGCAGAGGAAGGGGAGCCAGCAGGCCAGAGGTGGATGAACGCAATGCCCTCGTTTGGGTGTAGGGACTGATCAGAGCCTGAAGGTACGGAGGTGCCGTTCCCCTCACTGCTCCATAGGCAAGCACCATGGTCTTGTAACGGATGCGAGCTTCAACTGGAAGCCAGTGTAGTGTGCGGAGGAGGGGGGTGACGTGAGAGAACTTGGGAAGGTTGAACACCAGACGGGCTGCGGCATTCTGGATGAGTTGTAGGGGTTTAATGGCACAGGCAGGGAGCCCAGCCAACAGCGAGTTGCAGTAATCCAGACGGGAGATGACAAGTGCCTGGATTAGGACCTGTGCCGCTTCCTGTGTAAGGCAGGGTCGTACTCTCCGAATGTTGTAGAGCATGAACCTGCAGGATCGGGTCACCGCCTTGATGTAAAGGAGAACGACAGGGTGTTGTCCAGGGTCACGCCAAGGCTCTTCGCACTCTGGGAGGAGGACACAACAGAGTTGTCAACCGTGATGGCGAGATCATGGAACGGGCAGTCCTTCCCCGGGAGGAAGAGCAGCTCCGTCTTGCCAGGGTTCAGCTTGAGGTGGTGATCCGTCATCCATACTGATATGTCTGCCAGACATGCAGAGATGCGATTCGCCACCTGGTTATCAGAAGGGGGAAAGGAGAAGATTAGTTGTGTATCGTCAGCGTAGCAATGATAGGAGAGGCCATGTGAGGATATGACAGAGCCAAGTGACTTGGTGTATAGGGAGAAAAGGAGAGGGCCTAGAACTGAGCCCTGGGGGACACCAGTGGTGAGAGCACGTGGTGCGGAGACAGCTTCTCGCCACGCCACTTGGTAGGAGCGACCGGTCAGGTAGGACGCAATCCAGGAGTGAGCCTCGCCGGAGATGCCCAGCTCGGAGAGGGTGGAGAGGAGGATCTGATGGTTCACAGTACCAAAGGCAGCAGACAGGTCTAGAAGGACAAGAGCAGAGGAGAGAGAGTTAGCTTTAGCAGTGCGGAGAGCCTCCGTGACACAGAGAAGAGCAGTCTCAGTTGAATGACCAGTCCTGAAACCTGACTGGTTTGGATCAAGAAGGATATTCTAAGAGAGATAGCAAGAGAGTTGGCTAAAGACGGCATGCTCAATAGTTTTGGAAAGAAAAGAAAGAAGGGATACTGGTCTGTAGTTGTTGACATCAGTGGGATCGAGTGTTGGTTTTTTGAGAAGGGGTGCAACTCTCGCTCTCTTGAAGACGGAAGGGACATAGCCAGCGGTCAAGGATGAGTTGATCAGCGAGGTGAGGTAGGGGAGAAGGTCACCGGAGATGGTCTGGAGAAGAGAGGAGGGGATGGGGTCAAGCGGGCAGGTTGTTGGGCGGCCTGCAGTCACTAGTCGCAATATTTTATCTGGGGAGAGAGGGGAGAAAGAAGTCAAGGCATAGGGTAGGGCAGTGTGAGCAGGACCAGCAGTGTCATTTGACTTAACAAACGAGGATCGGATGTCGTCAACCTTCTTTTCAAAGTGGTTGACGAAGTCATCCACAGAGAGGGAGGAGGGGGGTGGGGGGGAGGATTCAGCAGTGAGGAGAATGTGGCAAAGAGCTTCCTTGGGTTAGAGGCAGATGCTTGGAATTTAGAGTGTTAGAAAGTGGCCTTAGCAGCAGAAACAGATGAAGAAAATGTAGAGAGGAGGGAGGAAAAGATGCCAGGTCGGCAGGGAGTTTAGTTTTCTTCCATTTCCGCTCAGCTGCCCGGAGCTCTGTTCTGTGAGCTCGCAATGAGTCATCAAGCCACGGAGCTGGAGGGGAGGACCGAGCCGGCCGGGAGGATAGGGGACACAGGGAGTCAAAGGATGCAGAAAGGGAGGAGAGGAGGGTTGAGGAGGCAGAATCAGGAGATTGAGGGAGAAGGATTGAGCAGAGGGAAGAGATGATAGGATGGAAGAGGAGAGAGTAGTGGGAGAGAGAGAGCGAAGGTTGCGGCGGCGCGTTACCATCTGTGTAGGGGCAGAGTGAGTAGTGTTGGAGGAGAGCGAGAGAGAAAAGGATACAAAGTAGTGGTCGGAGACATGGAGGGGAGTTGCAGTGAGATTAGTAGAAGAGCAACATCTAGTAAAGATGAAGTCAAGCGTATTGCCTGCCTTGTGAGTAGGGGGGACGGTGAGAGGGTGAGGTCAAAAGAGGAGAGGGAGTGGAAAGAAGGAGGCAGAGAGAAATGAGTCAAATGTAGACGTAGGGAGGTTGAAATCCCCCAAAACTGTGAAGGGTGAGCCATCCTCAGGAAAGGAACTTATCAAGGCGTCAAGCTCATTGATGAACTCTCCAAGGGAACCTGGAGGGCGATAGATGACAAGGATATTAAGCTTAAATGGGCTAGTGACTGTGACAGCGTGGAATTCAAATGAGGAGATAGACAGATGGGTTAGGGGAAAAATTGAGAATGACCACTTGGGAGAGATGAGGATTCCTGTGCCACCACCCCTCTGACCAGATGCTCTCGGGGTATGCGAGAACACATGGTCAGACGAGGAAAGAGCAGTAGGAGTAGCAGTGTTTTCAGTGGTAATCCATGTTTCCGTCAGCGCCAGGAAGTCGAGGGACTGGAGGGTAGCATAGGCTGGGATGAAGTCAGCCTTGTTGGCAGCAGGTCGGCAGTTCCAGAGGCTGCCTGAGACCTGGAACTCCAGGTGTGTGGTGCGTGCAGGGACCACCAGGTTAGAGAGGCAGCAGCCACGCGGTGTGAGGCGTTTGTGTAGCCTTTGCGGAGAGGAGAGAACAGGGATAGGCAGAGGCATAGTTGACAGGCTGTAGCAGATGGCTACAATAATGCAGAGGAGATCGGAATGAAATGAACTAAACATCTGGGAAAGGAGAGAGCAGGGCCTCCCTCACCCAAAAAATATAACTCTCCCAACTTCCACCTCAGAAACTATAATTGGTTCACTGAACCACCCGAATAAAACTCTCCCAACTTCCACTTTAGAAATTAGAATTGTTGTAAACTACAGCGGTTCAATGTTTCAAGGAATAGACAACTTACTTTATTCAGCTAGCTAACTATGACGCCATAGCTAACTAGCATGCTAGCATCCAATAACACACAGTTTAGCACCAATACTTGGTTACAACAAACTACCAATAGTGTGTTAACACACTAAACAGATAATTTGTGTCCGTGTCTAGTTCTTTCATAACGCAGCAATAATTAAACGTTGGCTAGCTAGCACAAAGATATTGTATTTAGCTACTATAGTACAGCTAGCTGGTAGTGTTGGCTAGCTAGCAATGGCTGCTGTGTTGACTTTGTTTGAAAAACGGCGTCGCTGCGAACGAATGTAGCTGGCTAAAAGGATATTGTATTTAGTTGCTACCGTTGCTAATAGCTACTCGGCAGCTAGTCCAGGAGGTGAGTTAGCTAGCTAGCTTCGTGCTACACCTGGCACCGCCGAATACAAAAGTAACCTACAATAACTACATACCACAACTACCCACAACAGCCCACGATGCCTACCTATAATACCTAATAATATACAGCCCACGATGCCTACCTATAATACCTAACTACAATCTAAATACATAGTTTAAGCCTTACTCGACAAAGCCCAAGCTATGTATAAAGCCAAACTTACCCGACGCCAGCTGTCTGGGTGGCAGACTGCAATCAGTAGCTGTAATTAAGTACAGCAGCTACCAACCACCTAACGTTAATGCCTCGGATAATGAGGTTAGAAAAACAGCTGAATGGTAGGCAGCTAGCTGGCTCAATCACAGGTACTCTTAAGCGTGAAATAACATTGGAAACAACTAACCACAGTTGCTAAAAGTTACCAGTAGCTACCCGCTAGCTAGCTAGCTTTGTTGGTCCAAGTAGTGAGTTAGCTAGCCTTGTGCTTCGCCGGGGTCCGCCGAATACAATACTTACCTACAATAATTACCTACAATAACTACCTAAGTAAACTACCTATAATACCTAACTACAATACCTACCTACAATCTAAATACATGGTTTAAGCTTTACTCAACACCATATAAGAAGCCAAGCTTACCTCCTGCTAGAGAAAACACAACCTCTCCCGACCACCGTCAGCTATAAGACCCACCGTCAGCTATAAGTAGTGAAGCTGTCACTATAAGTAGTGAAGTAGGCACTATCGACAGATCAGTTGGAGAAAGTGATGGGCTACTTTCTGCACATGCCACGCTCTGTGTGAACCGGAGTGACTTGAACAACGCTGGCCAAACGAGATGTAGCTACAAACAAAACTGAGTTAAATGGTTCCAGTCTGCCGTGAAGCGTTCATCCATGTATATGGGTAAGAGTCTAGCTACAGATATACGTTTATTTAGTCAGAAAGTCGTTTTTATTGCAAGTTAAAGCATACTGTTAGTTAGCTAGCAAACGTTAGCTTGCTGGCTCGCTAGCTAACAATACGTGTATGATCTGTGTAGTAATAATATTTGAAACAGAAAAATATTTGCATTGCTAGTTATAGCCTAATGTTAGCTAGCTAACATTGAACCTAGTTTGTTAGCTTTAGCTACATGCAGATTCTTACTACAGCTATGCCAATATTTGTATTGGTAGTAGTATTAGTTGGGATTATTATATTGTTTAGCTAGCTAGCTACCTAGCTAGCTACATGTCTAAACAAAAGACTCCACTTCGGCCGGATCATTACATGATCCATCAAATTAGCCAGGTGTGTCTGGGGGTGATTACGGCCATCTATTGTATTTCATGAACATGTGTACATGTCTAGAAAATAGTGACCCATCCACTTAGCTAGATGTGGCTGGGGGGTGGTTATAGCATTTCCTTCACATGACCCATCAATTTAGACAAGTGTGTCGGGTAAGCTTCATCTAATAATGATACAATATTTTATCTGGACACTTTTTGCTTTTGATATTGCTACTATGCAAGTAACCACTTCACTGTACCGTTTACACCTTCTGTATCCTGTGCATGTGACAAATACATTTAGATTTTATTTGATATAGCGTATGTTTAACACCTGGCCTCACATGTGAATCCTTAAAGAGATGGGTAGGGCTAAGGCTTAAGAGGGTGTGAACGATGCTGAATGGGCATAGACAAAGAAGAGCTCTCCAGTAGGTGTACCAAAATATTCAAGGGCCACTTTCTCAAAAGTGGGGTTACAAGTTTATCAACTTTCAAAACAGAATTACTTTCCCATTGTTCCTCAACTGTAGTGTATGATTTATCATTTTGTAGCTCTGAGTTTCTACTTTTATCCAATGTAAAAAACACTGTTTCAAATTCTGCTACTTAAGACCAAATCGAGGCGGTCGGTCCCAAATGTGGAAAAAGTAAAGGGGTGTGAATACTATCTGAAGGCACTGTAAGTGTCAAGTGTAGACACGGCCAGGGAGAATTGGGATATGCAAAAATTCACACATGCGTATAATACAAACGTGTACATGTGTGAAACACCCACCAAATTATTATTCATTATTATTACACATACCAGTGGAGGCTACTGAGGGGAGGACGGCTCATGCTAATGTCTTGAACGGAGCGAATGGAATGGCATCAAACACATGGAAACAATGTGATTGATGTATTTGATACCATTCCATCAATTCCGCTCCAGCCATTACCACGAGCCCGTCCTCCCAAATGAAGGTGCCACCAACCTCCTGTGACACACACACCCAAACACAATCCTAGCCCTAACCTTAACCCCAAACCCTAACTCTCACCCTAATTCTAACTCTAACTGTAACCCTAACCCTTAATCTAACCCCTAAGCCTTTTTCCTTGTGGTAACCAGTGAAATGTCCCCACATGTCCAAATGTTCCTTGTTTTACTATCATTCTGGTCCCCACAAGGATAGTAAAACCAAAAACACGCACACAGACACATACACACACACAAACGATAACCAGAGCTCATGTTGCTAAGGCCCAGCTGTCTGGAGAGGCTTCAGAAAGAGAGATGAGACGTTTCCAGAAATGTCTACAAGAGAGGGAGAGAGAGAGGGAGGGAGAAAGAAGGAGAGCGAAAGAGGGACAGCACAGACTACTGAACATTTGGAACGTGTCAGAATGTGAAATACTTACATGTGATTCCAGTTGAAGAAAGAGTTGAGTTCTTTGAAACTGGAAAGAGACTGAAGTTTCAAGTTTTATTAGTCATATGTACAGTATGGGACACGCATGGCAGAGGTGGGACAAAGTCATTGTTATGCAAGTCACAAGTAAGTCTCAAGTCTTTGCCCTCGAGTCCCGAGTCAAGTCGAGTCAAAGATGAGGCAAGTCCCAAGTCGAGTCAAAAGTCAAAGCCATCAAGTCTCAAGTCGAGTCCAAAGTCCTACATTTTAGTTTCGAGTCATTTCAAGTCCTCTTAGCAAGCCTTTGCAAGTCATTACAAGTCCTCGTAGCAAGTCTTCTCGAGTCATAAGGCGCAAGTCCAAGTCAAGTCACGAGTCATTGATGTTAAAGTCCAAGTCGAGTTGCAAGTCTTTGTACATTTTGTCGAGTCGAGTCTGAAGTCATCAAATTCATGACTCGAGTCTGACTCGAGTCCAAGTCACATGACTCGAGTCCACACCTCTGACGCATGGTATATACATCGTCCAACGAAGTGCTTACTTGCAGGTTCCTTCTCAACAACGCAACAACAATAAAACATTATAAAAGATAAGAATACGAACATAAAGTAAATGGCTCAGTAGAATAGAATACCATTTTTAGCATAAATATAATACAGGAAGGCACAATTTATAGTCCAATATTTATACGTGTATTGGGGAAGGGGGGGATGGGGGGGATGGGGGGCAGTGTATAAACTGAGCAGTATAATAAGTGTCTAGTAGCAGCAGTTGTGATGTGTGTGTGTGTGTGCATGAATGTATGTGTATGTGTGTATGTCTGTGTGGTTGTGTGCATGAGTGATTGCATGTGTGCTAAGGTGCGGAGTTCAAGTGTTCAGCAGTCGAATGTCTTGTAGATAGAACCTGTTGGTATCAGACCTCATGCTCCAATACCGTCTGCCCGACGGTAAGGGAGAGAACAGCTCCTGTCTGGGTTGTGTGGGGTCCTTGATGATGCTGTGTGCCTTCCTCTGGCACCGTTTCGAGTAGATGTCCTGGATGGGTGGGAGCACGGTCCCAGTGATGTACTGGCCGTCTTCATCACCTGCTGAATGGCCTTGCGGTCATGTACGGAGCAATTCCCTTACCAGGCCGTGATGCAACTGTTCAGGTTGGTCTCGATGGTGCAGCGGTAGTATTTGGAGAGGACCCAGGGCGGCATGCCAAATTTCTTCAGCCGCCTTAGGAAGTAGAGCCGCTGTTGCGCCCTCTTGACAAGAGTGGTGGTGTTGTTGGTCCATGACAAGTCCTTGGTGATGTGGACGCTGAGGAACTTAAAACTCGTGACTCTCTCTACTGCAGTCCCATTGATGTGGATCGGGGCATGTTCCCTCCTCTGCTTCCTGAAGTCAACAATCAACTCCTTTGTTTTGCTGATGTTAAGGGAGAGGTTGTTTTCATGACACCCCAATGTCAGTTCACTTACCTCCTCCCTATAGGCTTATGTCGTCATTGTTGGTACTTATTTTCCACCATAATTTGCAAATAAATTCATTAAAAATCCTACAATGTGATTTTCTAGATTTTTTTCCCTCATTTTGTCTGTCATAGTTGACGTGTACTTATGATGAAAATTACAGGCCTCTCTCATCTTTTTAAGTGGGAGAACTTGCACAATTGGTGGCTGACAAAATACTTTTTTCCCCCACTGTATAAAAAAAGTACATACACATACAAATGCTCACACAAAAATGTTATTCATTGTAAAGAGGACCCTTGGAGACGCAAGTAGACCAGGTGTGATATTTATATACGGTTCCAACTGTTCTTATCTGCTATGGTGAAATTGGATCAATATGATACACAACCCAAAACAATGTAAACAAACAAATACTAATGACAATTATAAATTAATAAAAGTGGAGCAGTTTTTTGGTGAAGCAGTATCTATCCTGAGTAAAGCAGTAACATCCAGCAACTTAACATGAGAGGAGTTGTGCTGTATTCAGCCACAGTGTCGTAGTAATACAATTTTCTCTCCAAAACTCTTGAGCGTGCCGTCTATAGCCAACTCTCCTGCTATCTCTCTCAGAATTACCTTCTTGATCCAAACCAGTCAGGTTTCAAGACTGGTCATTCAACTGAGACTGCTCTTCTCTGTGTCACAGAGGCTCTCCGCACTGCTAAGGCTAACTCTCTCTCCTCTACTCTCATCCTTCTAGACCTATCTGCTGCCTTTGATACTGTGAACCATCAGATCCTCCTCTCCACCCTCTCCGAGTTGGGCATCTCCAGCGCGGCTCACTCTTGGATTGCGTCCTACCTGACAGGTCGCTCCTACCATGTGGCGTTGCGAGAATCTGTCTCCGCACCATGTGCTCTCACCACTGGTGTCCCCCAGGGCTCAGTTCTAGGCCCTCTCCTATTCTCTCTATACACCCAGTCACTTGGCTCTGTCATATCCTCACATGGTCTCTCCTATCATTGCTACGCAGATGACACACAATTAATCTTCTCCTTTCCCCCTTCTGATAACCAGGTGGCGAATCGCATCTCTGCTTGTCTGGCAGACATATCAGTGTGGATGTCGGATAACCACCTCAAGCTGAACCTCGGCAAGACGGAGCTGCTCTTCCTCCCGGGGAAGGACTGCCCGCTCCATGATCTCGCCATCACGGTTGACAACTCCATGTGTCCTCCTCCCAGAGTGCAAAGAACGTTGGCGTGACCCTGGACAACACCCTGTCGTTCTCCGCTAACATCAAAGCGGTGACCCGATTCTGTAGGTTCATGCTCTACAACATTCGCAGAGTACGACCCTACCTTACACAGGAAGCGGCAGAGGTCCTAATCCAGGCACTTGTCATCTCCCGTCTGGATTACTGCAACTCGCTGTTGGCTGGCCCTCTGCCTGTGCCATTAAACCCCTACAACTCATCCAGAACGCTGCAGCCCGTCTGGTGTTCAACCTTCCCAAGTTCTCTCACGTCACCCCGCTCCTCCGCACACTCCACTGGCTTCCAGTTGAAGCTTGCATCTGCTACAAGACCATGGTGCTTGCCTACGGAGCTGTGAGGGGAACGGCACCTCCGTACCTTCAGGCTCTGATCAGTCCCT
Source organism: Coregonus clupeaformis (assembly GCF_020615455.1). NCBI lineage: Eukaryota > Metazoa > Chordata > Actinopteri > Salmoniformes > Salmonidae > Coregonus > Coregonus clupeaformis. The sequence continues at coordinate 19,153,468 of NC_059210.1, read as the reverse complement.
ACACCCAAACGAGGGCATTGCGTTCTTCCACCTCTGGCCTGCTGGTCCCCCTACCTCTGCGGAAGCACAGTTCCTGCTCAGCCCAGTCAAAACTGTTCGCTGCTCTGGCACCCCAATGGTGGAACAAGCTCCCCCACGACGCCAGGACAGCGGAGTCACTGACCACCTTCCGGAGACACTTGAAACCCTACCTCTTTAAGGAATACCTGGGATAGTATAAAAGTAATCCTTCTACCACCCCCACAAAAAATAAAAATAATATATATATATATATAAAATACAAATGAAAATAAAAAATATACTCTCAAAATAAAAATTTCTACATTTAGAAAAATATAAAAATACATTAATTGTAAAGTGGTTGTCCCACTGGCTATCATAAGGTGAATGCACCAATTTGTACGTTGCTCTGGATAAGAGCGTCTGCTAAATGACATAAATGTAAATGTAATGAACGACATTTCATCATGTTCCTTCATCATCACCCTGAGGGGGACATAACCCTGGCCGTCTGTAAATGTATTTCTCATTGTGACCGGACTATGGGGAGATGGGGCGAGGGAGAGGGAGAGAGAGATGGAGGAAAGTCCCTAACACAGGTTCTCTCACAGTCCGTTCAACATACCTCACATCTCAAGTACAGTGTCCGTGATCACTTCATCAGTATCTACAAAATAAACTGGCTTAATCTAGATAGGGGCTGTGTTAGAAACCAACGCAGTTTAATTCCATATTGGTTTATGCTGCTGTTACTTTAGTAGCCGCTCGCTTCTGGAGTTCTCACAATTCCATATCTCAAGTACTGTACTGTCTGTATCCCCTTGGCCCTGTTCACTTCAACATTATTGGCAAAGGGAAAATGTTACTCTGGATGTAGTCTTCTTGCACTGTATACAAAACTCCATTGATTGATCAATCAGATACACCCAGACTCTAATTCACTGAATGTGACAAAAGGATATAGTTATTCAGGGAGGTCCACATTCATTAAACCCCTGTATTTGATAAGAAACACCTGGGGGATACTGTTCTCTGTGTGGGCACCAGGGAGGAAGAATGCAGGAAGTGTTTGTAACACAGGAAGCGGTCTATGTTATACTTACTCACCTACGAAGCCCAATACTGTACGCACTCAAGGTGTGATATTATTTGGGCTAAACAACATTTAGTCTAAACTATACCAACTTTCGTCAGTTAGACCATAGTTAAAATGGCATAAAGCTCACGTGTAGAGCAGCAAAGTGAGCGGACCAGACCCAGACTCGCTCAAGGGCCGAGAGTAGTTAAGCACTGGTGCATGTGATGGGATGCCAAATGGTGCTCTGGGCTCTGTCAGGTGAATATCCAAACACCTTCATGTTGGTCATTAGGCACACATGGGTTAATGATTATATCGCTCTAGTGCAGCAACCACTCCACTCTCTGTACAATATGGGGTTTTCTGATGTACTTCTTGGTAGTAGACTTCTGAGGTTTTTAATATGTTTTAATATGGCTTGATGCAATTAAAGATCAAGTAATTAATATGCAGTTATGAATTCCTGTCAAATAAAGCATAACCGATGCAGCTTTCTTCATTGAGCTAAAAGTGTCCATGTCATAGTATATCTGCCCCAGGCTGGGGAAATGGGGTAATGGATAAGAGGTTTCCTGTTTGTCATGGCTCAAGGGTCTTTCCCGAGGAACACAACACCTTACAAAGGCCCTCTCTGTATGAACCAGGGACGAGAAACATTCATCTGGCCAAGATTTTCACTGCAGGATACAGTTGCATGAGAGGTCACTGTTAATCAAGGACACATCAGAAACAACACATTTGTGAGTACACTTTACACAAGGACAGTAGGTATACATTACACCCGAATACTTGAAAGTACATTTTGCTGTAATGTGGTTTGATTTGTTCACATGCCTATAGCGGTTTGTGGCATTCTGTAAACTGGATTGAATATGATGAACACACTAGTCCTTTCCAGAGTCCAGAGAGCCTTAATGGGAGCAGGTCAGAGGAAATGCCATTCCCCTCCTACACACTCCAATCCCATGAGTATGATCGCTGGCGTACAGAGGCTAGTGCCTTGTCCCTATTTGTGTCATTCCACCTATAGAGTTGGTAGTGTCATTTTGTCAAAAATAACTATTTATTTCACCTAATTTTAATATTATGTCATAAAGAGCACATGTTCAACTTCATAACAAACATGGTATCCCATCTCAAGAGGTTAAATTAAGAAAAATTACTATAAATGACAGGGTTGAACGTAACAGGGTTGACCATTTTATCTTAAATCAGCCATAACTCCCCTTGTGACAGGGGGAATGGAAGCTTGTTGTGTTCAACAAGGAGGGGCAATTGAATGCAAGCTTAACAAAAAATGTGAACTTGTTAAAACATTTATATCTATGGGTAACAGGGTTGACGCGATCAGTTTTCCACCACAAAACTCCAGAAAATGGCCAAAAAGAGTAGAAACAGCGCACCTGCTTTTACACTATGATTTGACTATTAGATGTTCAACAGAGGGTTTCACTCTGTGATGTGTTGTATTGGATTTGACCCAAACCAGAAGTTTTTAATTTAAGTTAATTTCTTTGGCATGTTGTCTTGCAGTATTACTTAAGGGCCTTGTTGCAAACAGAATGGATGATTTGGAATGGATAACACAGGCTTCCTTCTGTTCACTTTGTCATACAGGCCAGTATTGTGGAGTGAATGCAATGTTGTGAAACCTTCAGTATTTTCCAGTATTGTGATGGAAGCATTATGTTTTGGGAATGCTTGTCACTGGCAGGGACTGGGGAGTCTGTCAGGATCAAAATAAATATGAAAGGAGCAAAGCCCAGAAAACCTGCCTCAGTCTTCTGAATAACTAACCCTGGGATATAGTTATATTTTTCAGCGGGGCAATTACACACATTTCTATGCCAAAGACAACAAAATGGCTTTCCAAGAGGTGTTGGGTGTTCCTGAGGAGTCCAGTCTCAGTCCTGTCTCAAATCATAGACATGGTTTTAATATTGCTGTCATCAATGATTCCCAACCAAATGTACTGAGCTCAAGCCTATTTGACAAAATAAATGGATGTATGTTGCCCTAAGAGTTGTGCAAAGTAGGTAGAATCTTATTCAAATGGATTTACAGCTGTAATTGCTGCCAAAGGTGCTCCCACCAACTTTTAACTGTGGGGTGGGAAGATATTCGCAATCAAGATGTTTTCGTATTTTATTTTTTAAAATAATTTAGAACATTTATCATTTTTCTTTCACTTTCAAAGTGTGGAGCAGGTTGTAGATCATTAGGAAAAAAATCTAATTTAATTAATTACATTTTTTACATTTAATTTGAAGGGAGCAAAATGAAAACTGTACAAGGGGTGTTTAGACTTCGCTACATTCACAGTATGCACAAAAATATGTTTTCCATCCTGTTTGCATTACAACCACAGGAGGTTGGTGGCACCGTAATTGGGGAGAATAGGCTCATGGTAATGACTGGAGCGGAATTCATGGAATGGTATCAAATATATCAAACACATGATTTCCAGGTGTTTGATTCCATTCCATTTGCTCCGTTCCGGACATTATTATGAGCCGTTCTCCCCTCAGCAGCCTCCACTGATTACAACATACAGCAATTTGGGACATCAAACAGCAATTGGGTCAACATACAGCAACAAAGTAGCTATGCTAGTTATATAAAAACAAAACATTAGGCTACATTTGATTTTGATGTCCAACATTTGCATGGATTGAAACTAAATCCAGGCAGTAAATGATACATGCATGTCACATGGTCATCAGCTCCAACACAAATACATCTATATTATTATCCAGGCTCTGTCGCAGCCGGCCGCGACCGGGAGACTCATGGGCGGCGCACAATTGGCCCAGCGTCGTCCAGGGTAGGGGAGGGAATAGCCAGCAGGGATGTAGCTCAGTTGATAGAGCATGGCGTTTGCAACGCCAGGGTTGTGGGTTCGTTTCCCACGGGGGGCCAGTATAAAGAAATATGTATTCACTAACTGTAAGTCGCTCTGGATAAGAGCGTCTGCTAAATGACTAAAATGTAAATGTAAATGTTAAAAACATACACTCAGTGTACAAATCATTAGGAACACCTTCCTAATATTCAGTTGCACACCCTTTTCCCCTCAGAACAGCCTCAATTCGTCTGGGCATGGACTCTACAAGGTGTCGAAAGCATTCCAAAGGGATGTTGGCCCATGTTGACTCCAGTGCTTCCCACAGTTGTGTCAAGTTGGCTAGATGTCCTTTGGGTGGTGGACCATTCTTGATACACACGGGAAACTTTTGAGCGTGAAAAACCCAGCAGCGTTGCAGTTCTTGACACACTCAAACCGGCGCGCCTGGCACCTACTACCATACCTCGTTCAAAGGCACTTAAATATTTTGTCTTGCCCATTCACCCTCTGAATGGCACACATACACAATCCATGTCTCAATTGTCTCAAGGCTTAAACATATTTATTTAACCTGTCTCTTCCCCTTCTTCCCCCAGTCAATCTGCTCTGTTTCTGCATGTGAAACAGTTATAGGATGTTTCACACGCCATAAAGAATGTCAGGGTATTGTTGAGCTGTGAAAACTATCAGGAGTTTGAGACAATGGGATCTGCTCTCCACTGACAAATCTACACAGCATCCTCTGGGATGCCGTGTAGGTTTACATGGCCTGAAGGCTACATGAGGAAATTATTTTAAAAGTCTCCATATGAATGTTGATGACTGTATTAACTGTCCAAAAGAAGGTAATGGATTTACATTTTGAAATTGGAACTGAAAACTGATTAAACTGTCTCCCAAATTATAGATTTTCTATTATTATTTTATTAACAAAACACAAACTCTCAAATTCAAACTACATTGGCAAAACTAGCAAGACACAGCAAAGATCTAAGTTGGGAACAAACACTAGGCTGGAATTCAATCCACATAACACTGTCGACAGTGCAGCTTTTAAAGGCTATGCTACCGCATTCGTGGAGATGCATACAAGGTAAACGCTGCAGATGTTGGCTCAATTGGAAATTACCTTTAAATACTGACAAAGCGTGAACAGATTTATTCCCATCCATACACATAGTTGGCATGTCATGTATACAAAAACAAGACAGGACACATAAATGCGGGGCCAATAACTCTACCCACATGTACATATTACCTCAATTACCTCGACTAACCTGTGCCCCCGCACATTGACTCTGTACCGGTACCCCCTGTATATAGCCTCCTTAATGTTATTTTATTTTACTGCTGCTCTTTAATTATTTGCTTATCTATTTTTTACAGTATTGTGTGTGGCAAATACAATTTGATTTGATTTGACTCTAAAGCCTTGTTCACAGTGGCAGTGACTCAAATCCTATTTCTTTACATATCCAATTCAAATCTGTTATTTTTCCTGCAGTCTGAACAGCCAAAAAGCACATGGAATCGGATATTTAAAGCCACATTTCAAACCACCTGTGTAGGTGGTTTAAAAATCAAATACAAATCTGATTCCTGGCCATGTGACTTTTATCTGAATGATCTGATTTATTTGTTTAGACTGTTATTTGGCATACCTGATGACAGTTTGACAATAATATGTGGTAGCTATCTAGCTTGTTAATTCTTTACAAACAAATTTGTGAATGTGCTAGAAAGCTAAACAGCCACCTACAGTGAGGGAAGAAAGTATTTGAACCCCTGCTGATTTTGTACGTTTGCCCACTGACAAAGACATGATCAGTCTATAATTTTAATGGTAGGTTTATTTGAACAGTGAGAGACAGAATAACAACAAAAAAATCCAGAAAAACGCTTGTCAAAAATGTTATAAATTGATTTGCATTTTAATGAGGGAAATAAGTATTTGACCCCCTCTCAATCAGAAAGATTTCTGGCTCCCAGGTGTCTTTTATACAGGTAACGAGCTGAGATTAGGAGCACACTCTTAAAGGGAGTGCTCCTAATCTCAGTTTGTTACCTGTATAAAAGACACCTATCCACAGAAGCAATCAATCAATCAGATTCCAAACTCTCCACCATGACCACTGCTGTGGCTAGCCAAAAATGACTCGTTTTGAAAGTTGGATCATCTTATCCTTTGAGGCTATAAAAGTGTTCTTAAACTATGATTTTGCACATTCAAAGCAGCTGGGAAACATCCCATGTCACCTTAGCTTGTTACATATGAGTGACTGGACACACGAGCACCACCACCAATCAGCCTTGGCCACTGCGCAAACACCCATCGTTACCATGACAACTAGCGTAGCCATGTTAGCAAATGACTGCAGTCTGGAAACACACAATTCCGATTTGGTCCCTTGTAACTTGCAGTTTGGACAGCCAATATTCAAACAGTGCCTTCAGCAAGTATTCACACCCCTTGGCTTATTCCACATTTTGTTGTGTTACAGCCTGAATAAAACATTTATTAAATCTATTATTTTTCTCACCGATCTACACACTACTCCATAATGACTAAGTGAAAACATGTTTTTAGAATTCTTTGCAAAGGTATTGAAAAATAAATACAGAAATATCTAATTTACATAAGTATTCACAACACTGACTCATTACATGTTAGAATCCCAAAAAAAGATGAATGCACTAACTGGATAAGAGCGTCTGCTAAATGACAAAAATGTAAAATGTAATTCGGTTTATTTTTATCCTAAAAAACTCCCTAGTCCGTGATGACGACAAGCATACCCATAACGTGATGCAACCACCATGCTTAAAAATGTGAAGAGTGGGGCCTCCCGAGTGGCGCAGCGGTCTAAAGCACTGCATTGCAGTGCTAGAGGCGTCACTACAGACCCGGGTTCGATCCCAGACTGTATTGGGAGTCCCATAGGGCGGCACACAATTGGCCCAGTGTCGTCCGGGATAGGGGAGGGTTTTGCCGGGGGGCTGTACGTGGCTCATCGTGCGCTAGCAACTCCTTGTGATGGGCTGGGTGCCTGGAGGCTGACCTCGGTTGTCAGTTGAACAGTGTTTCCTCTGACACATTGGTGTGGGCGGGTGTTAAGAAGCGCGGTTTGGCGGGTCATTTTTCGGAGGATGCATGACTTGACCATTGCCTCCCAAGCCCGTTGGGGAGTTGCAGCGATGAGACAAGATTGAAAAAGGGGGTACAATAAAAATATGAAGAGTGGTACTCATTTTTTTGCAGTTTTACTTTAGTGCCTTATTGCAAACAGGATGCATGTTTTGGAATAATTTTGTTCTGTACAATGTTCTTTATTTTCACTCTGTTAATTAGGTTAGTATTGTTGAGTAACTACAATGTTGTTGATCCATTCTCAGTTTTCTCCTATCACAGCCATTAAACTCTGTAACTGTTTTAAAGTCACAAATGGCCTCATGTTGAAATCCCTGAGTGGTTTCCTTCCTCTATGTCAACTGAGTTAGGAAGGACGCCTGTATCTTTGTAGTGAGTGGGTGTATTGAAACACCATCCAATGTGTAATTAATAACTTCACCATCCTCAAAAGTATATTCAATGTCTGCTTTTTTACCAATAGGTGTCCTTCTTTTCGAGGCATTGGAAAACCTCCCTGGTCTTTGTGGTTGAATCTGTGTTTGAAATACACTGCTTGACTGAGGGACCTTACAGATAATTGAATGTGTAGGGTACAGAGATGAGGTAGTCATTCATCAATCATGTTAAACACTATATTATTGCATGCAACTTATTATGTGACTTGTTAAGCACATTTTTACTCCTGAACTTACACTATATATACAAAAGTATGTGGACACCCAAATGGATTCAACTATTTCAGCCACACCCGTTGCTGACAGGTGTATAAAATCGAGCACACATCCATGCAATCTCCATAAACAAACATTGGCAGTAGAATGGCCTTCACCATCTGGCAGTCCGATGGACATATCTGGGTTTGGCGGATGCCATGAGAACGCTACCTGTCCGAATGCATAGTGCCTACTGTAAAGTTTGGTGGAGGACAAATAACGGTTCTGGGGCTGTTTTTCATGGTTCGGGCTAGGCACCTTAGTTCAAGTGAAGGGAAATCTTAACGCTACAGCATACAATGACATTCTAGACAATGCTGTGCTTCCAACTTTGTGGCAACCGTGTGGGGAAGGCCCTTTCCTGTTTCAGCATGACAATGCCCCCATGCACAAAGCGAAGTCCATATAGAAATGTTTTGTCGAGATCGGTGTGGAAGAACTTGACTGGCCTGCACAGAGCCCTGACCTCAACCACCTTTGGGATGTATTGGAATGCCGACTGCGAGCCAGGCCTAATTGCCCAACATCAGTGCCCGACCTCACTAATGCTCTTGTGGCTGAATGCAAGCAAGTCCCAGCAGCAATGTTCCAACATCTAGTGGAAAGCTTTCCCATAAGAGTGGAGGATGTTATAGCAGCAAAGGGGGGACCAACTCCATATTAATATAGATGATTTTGGAATGAGATGTTCGACCAGCAGGTGTCCACTTACTTTTGGTCATGTAGTGTATTTAGGCTTGCCATAACAAAGGGGTTGAATACTTATTGACTCAAGACATTTCAGCTTTTCATTTTTAATTAATTTGTGAACATTTCTAAAAACATAATTCCACTTAGGCCAGTGACACAAAATCTAATTTTAATCCATTTTTAATTCATGCTGTAACAAGAAAATTTGGAAAAATTCAAGGGGTGTGAATACTTTCTGAAGGCAATGTACATAGATAGATATGCAGTAACTAGTGCACACACACGTTGATGCACACACACACACACACGTAAGTATGAAAGATACTGAGAATCTCACTGCCAATAGGTACTTTTCACAGTGGCAGGCCGTTCCTTCTCTTGCTAGAACAAAAGTGGTACCTGCTGTGTGCCGACTCGGTAGCGACGGACATACCGATTCTACTTGTAGAATTGAAATGCTCGTCAGTGGCCAACAACTTGACTTTGAGCCAATCAGAGAGCACAAACCCCCACATGGGGGAGGTAAAACAATTTTTTAAATTGTGAATTTTCTCCGTACATCCACGGATGGGCCAGTCACACTTCATATGCAATGTAGGCTATGAGATGGTAGCTAGCTAAGTGCACAGACACAATGCACACAACACTAAATACTTCCTCCAAGCTAGCTAACCACTGTAGCTAGTATTGACATTATAAATAAATCACAATGGATTTGCTAGTTTCCATGATACAGCTGCCTGTGTTAGCTGCCAAGTTAGTGCAGTGTCCTTAGCTAGCTAGCTTTGTTGTGCTAACTAGCGAATATGCTAACGTTATCTACCTAGCTAAACATTTGGCTATGGGCTGGCATTGGCAGTATGGGATTATGGAGAGTGAAATAAATTGTTTCATCGACATCTTGCTAGGTAGTTATCTAGCTGTGGCCATCTGGGCTTTCTACAAAATAGTAACATTAGCGCAGATAGCTTGGAATCTAGACCATAAGCATACACACTGATATGCATTCCCAAACAATGCTACTGCCACCTTCTGGTTTGAAGTATTTTAAAAAGGTTGAGTGGCTGACGACTTCCAAGGTCTTTGCTGTGTGAACACAAAAGAGATTGACTGCCGACACTCTGTTCAGAGGTGCTAAGTACTGTCAGCAGGCAAACATTTGACAATCCTGCCGGTGTGTCTGAGCTTTTACAATCACACTCCCTCACACGCACATGCACATGCACGCACCCCCAGACGCTTTTATCCAAAGCGACTTACAGTCATGTGTGCATACATTTTCACGTATGGGTGGTCCCGGGGATCAAACCCACTAACCTGGCGTTACAAGCGCCTTGCTCTACCAATTGAGCTACAGAGGACCATATATATATTCATTTATTTATTTATTATTATTTATTTTTCTCTAATACTACTAGCCACTTAGCAATTTTATAGCTTCCCAATCTCCCAACCTCATAACTACCTATCAAGAAGCCATTTCAGGCTATCAATCAAGTTAGAGTAGCACATTGTATGATTTTTAAGTAATTAATTTGCATTTTATTGCATGACATAAGTATTTGATACATCAGAAAAGCAGAACTTAATATTTGGTACAGAAACCTTTGTTTGCAATTACAGAGATCATACGTTTCCTGTAGGTCTTGACCAGGTTTGCACACACTTCAGCAGGGATTTTGGCCCACTCCTCCATACAGACCTTCTCCAGATCCTTCAGGTTTCGGGGCTGTCGCTGGGCAATACAGACTTTCAGCTCCCTCCAAAGATTTTCTATTGGGTTCAGGTCTGGAGACTGGCTAGGCCACTCCAGGACCTTGAGATGCTTCTTACTGAGCCACTCCTTAGTTGCCCTGGCTGTGTGTGTCGTTGTCATGCTGGAAGACCCAGCCACGACCCATCTTCAATGCTCTTACTGAGGGAAGGAGGTTGTTGGCCAAGATCTCGCGATACATGGCCCCATCCATCCTCCCCTCAATAGGGTGCAGTCGTCCTGTCCCCTTTGCAGAAAAGCATCCCCAAAGAATGATGTTTCCACCTCCATGCTTCACGGTTGGGATGGTGTTCTTGGTGTTGTACTCATCCTTCTTCTTCCTCCAAACACGGCGAGTGGAGTTTAGACCAAAAAGCTATATTTTTGTCTCATCAGACCACAAGACCTTCTCCCATTCCTCCTCTGGATCATCCAGATGGTCATTGGCAAACTTCATACGGGCCTGGACATGCGCTGGCTTGAGCAGGGGAACCTTGCGTGCGCTGCAGGATTTTAATCCATGACGGCGTAGTGTGTTACTAATGGTTTTCTTTGAGACTGTGGTCCCAGCTCTCTTCAGGTCATTGACCAGGTCCTGCCGTGTAGTTCTGGGCTGATCCCTCACCTTCCTCATGATCATTGATGCCCCACGAGGTGAGATCTTGCATGGAGCCCCAGACCGAGGGTGATTGACCGTCATCTTGAACTTCTTGCTGCTTGCCTATTGTCCTGTAGCCCATCCCAGCCTTGTGCAGGTCTACAATTGTATCTCCTGATGTCCTTACACAGCTCTCTGGTCTTGGCCATTGTGGAGAGGTTGGAGTCTGTTTGATTGAGTGTGTGGACAGGTGTATTTTATACAGGTAACGAGTTCAAACAGGTGCAGTTAATACAGGTAATAAGTGAAGAACAGGAGGGCTTCTTAAAGAAAAACTAACAGGTCTGTGAGAGCCGGAATTCTTACTGGTTGGTAGGTGATCAAATACTTATGTCATGCAATAAAATGCAAATTAATTACTTAAAAATCATACAATGTGATTTTCTGGATTTTTGTTTTAGATTCCGTCTCTCACAGTTGAAGTGTACCTATGATCGAAATTACAGACCTCTACATGCTTTGTAAGTAGGAAAACCTGCAAAATCGGCAGTGTATCAAATACTTGTTCTCCCCACTGTATTTTCATCTGCGAGCGAGCAGGGACTGTGTGTCGGCAATCTGAGCCAAGGGGACTAGGACTGGAGTGAGTTGGGGGGAACAGGGGCTGGAACAGACGGGCAGTGGGGTGGGGCTGGGAGGGGGGGGGGATAGTATGAGTCACTGAAGCTCCCTTCAAAGCCTGGCCTCTACCCCCTACCCCAACCCTCACTGGGGGTGGGGGTAGCATGTACACACATATATGCACACACACACACACACACACACACACACACACACACACACACACAGGGCCAGGACCCCCTATAAAGACATGGCCATAACAATGTCCTCTTGGAGGTTCCGGTTCCAGTGGCATGCATTGAAACACGTGGCTTCCTCATGGCTTTCTTTTGTAAAATAACAAAGAATTAACAGACTTACTTTAAAATAATTGTCAACATTTAACATCACATTAAGGTGTGGGACGTTCAATGTATTACAAGGAACAATAGCAGGTCCATTTCGCTCCCCTAGCTGGCATATTCTGTCCGTTCACGGTTCACCTGTGGGAACATTGCGGCTCTCAACACCCGACAACAGAAAGAGTTGGCCACTACTATCCGAGAGATTGTGGAAGCGGGCAACCCAACTTCCTTCATGAGCAATCTTTTAAATGAACTGTTTGGGCAGGAGAAGCTGGGCCCCATGCCGCTGATAAATATTGCACAACAAACAGGTCCTCTCTGGAACGGATCTCGGTATATGATTGTACGAATCTCCGTTTTGACGTCAAACTGAAAATTGTTCACTTCGCAGCGGAATCAGGGGCTCTGACCTATGCGGAGAAGAGGATCAACATCTACCCAGATCTGAGTGCGAAACTGCGTGCCGAACTGCTGAAACTGAGGGCTGGGAATTGACCAATGGGTGGGATTCCATGTGGGTCCTGCTTTTTGTTTCACATCCATGGGCTTATTAACACTGAATCTAACAATTACATTATTAATAATACATTATTTTGTTTAAATAATGGCAACGCTAGCTATTCTCTCTTGGAATTTGAAAGGCTTAAACTGTCTTATTAAACTTTCCAGCTGTCTTGACATTCTAGCAAGAAACCATGTTGATATAGCAATGCTTCAAGAAACACACCTGCTCTAAAAGGACTCACATAGAATAGAGAACTATTTGTAAACACTATCTGCTTTTTCATCAGCACCAAACAAAACTGAAGGTGTAATCATAATGATACATAAGAAACAAAAACTGACCATCTTGGGTAAAGGTGAAGACCAAGAAGGCAGAACCACTTTCCGTAAACGTATCCATAATGGAAAGAAAATTGCCTTTACTAATATGTACGCTCCAAATGAATATGATCCTACATTGTTTGATTCTCTGAACAGCATATTGTTAGACTTAACTGAATTCCATCTGGTTATTGGGACAGACATTAATGCCATTTTGGACACGCGGGACAAATCTAATAAAACCACCTACAATCCACACACAACCAAGGTTCTCCAGCATATATTCTCTGATTACAACCTCATCGATGCCAAGCGAGCACATAATCCTAAAGCAAAAGAGTACACTTTCTATTCAAACAGGCATACAGTGCATTCAGAAATGATTCAGACCCCTTGACTTTTTCCACATTTTGTTACATTACAGCCTTATTCTAAAATGGATTAAAACGTATTTTTCCCCTCATCAATCTACACACAATACCCCATAATGACAAATCAAAAACCTTTTAAAATGTATTTATCAAAAAAAAAAAACTGAAATATCACATTTACATAAGTATTCAGACCCTTTACTCAGTACTTTGTTGAAGCACCTTCGGCAGCGATTACAGCCTCAAGTCTTCTTGGAACACCTGTATTTGGGGAGTTTCTACCATTCTTCTCTGCAGATCCTCTCAAGCTCTGTCAGGTTGGATGGGGAGCTTAGCTTCACAGCTATTTTCAGGTCTCTCCAGAGATGTTCGATCGGGTTCAAGTCCGGGCTCTGGCTGGGCCACTCAAGGACATTCAGAGACTTGTCCCGAAACCACTCCTGCGTTGTCTTTGCTGTGTGCTTAGGGTCGTTGTCCTGTTGGAAGGTGAACCTTTGCCCCAGTCTGAGGTCCTGAGCGCTCTGGAGAAGGTTTTCATCAAGGATCTCTCTGTACTTTGCTCCGTTCATCTTTCCCTCCATCCTGACTAGTCTCCCAGTACCTGCCACTGAAAAACATCCCCACAGCATGATGCTGCCACCACCATGCTTCACCATAGGGATGGTGCCAGAATTCCTCCAGACGTGATGCTTGGTATTCAGGCCAAAGAGTTAAATCCTCAGAGAAGAGAATCTTGTTTTTTCATGGTCTGAGAGTCCTTCAGTTGCCTTTTGGCAAACTCCAAGCGGGCTGTCATGTGCCTTTTACTGAGGAGTGGCTTCCGTCTGGCCACTCTACCATAAAGTCCTGATTGTTGGAGTGCTGCAGAGATGGTTGTCCTTCTGGAAGGTTCTCCCATCTCCACAGAGGAACTCCGGAGCTCTGTCAGAGTGACCATTGGGTCACCGATTGCTCAGTTTGGTCGGGCGGCTGCTCTAGGAAGAGTCTTGGTGGTTCCAAACCTCTTCCATTTTAGAATGATGGAGGCCACAGTGTTCTTGGGGACCTTCAATGCTGCAGAAATGTTTTGGTACCCTTCCCCAGATCTGTGCCTCGACACAATCCTGTCTCGGAGCTCTACGGACAATTGCTTCGACCTCATTGCTTGGTTTTTGCTCTGACATGCACTGTCAACTGTGGGACATTACATTTACATTTACATTTTAGTCATTTAGCAGACGCTCTTATCCAGAGCGACTTACAGGAGCAATTAGGGTTAAGTGCCTTGCTCAAGGGCACATTTACGTCATTTAGCAGACGCTCTTATCCAGAGCGACTCACAAATTGGTGCGTTCACCCTATAGCCAGTGGGATAACCACTTTACAATTTTTGGGGGGGGTAGAAGGATTACTTTATCCTATCCCAGGTATTCCTTAAAGAGGTGGGGTTTCAAATGTCTCCGGAAGGTGGTGAGTGACTCCGCTGTCCTGGCGTCTTGAGGGAGCTTGTTCCACCATTGGGGTGCCAGAGCAGCGAACAGTTTTGACTGGGCTGAGCGGGAACTATGCTCCCGCAGAGGAAGGGGAGCCAGCAGGCCAGAGGTGGATGAACGCAATGCCCTCATTTGGGTGTAGGGACTGATCAGAGCCCGAAGGTACAGAGGTGCCGTTCCCCTCACAGCTCCGTAGGCAAGCACCATGGTCTTGTAGCGGATGCGAGCTTCAACTGGAAGCCAGTGGAGTGTGCGGAGGAGGGGGGTGACGTGGGAGAACTTGGGAAGGTTGAACACCAGACGGGGACCTTATGTAGACAGGTTTGTGGCTTCCCAAATCATGTCCAATCAATTGAATTTTCTTCTTTACCCTGTAAATATTTTTATGGGCTTTTTCTAAGATGGTGATTTATTTTATTTTATTTTTTGAGTATGAGATTATCATTCCCAAAATTATATCAGGGGTCTGCTTTTTTCTGTCCTCTATGTCTACATTTGTAATGTTAAAGGTTTAAAAAATTTTTTTAACCTATTTAATAAAATTTGGGTCCAGAAGATGCGCTCTGTTCATTCTCCAAATTCTGTCGCTAAATGTATTTTCTATTGGTGTAATTAAGCATGATACCGGAGAATGATCCGATATCACTATATCAATAACTTTGTTATCCAGTAAATTGTTGACTGCATTTTTGGAAATAAAAATGTAGTAAATTGTTGAATAGCCTTTCTTACTTTGAGAAAAAAAGGAATAGTCTTTTGTAGTTGGGGATAGTCCTGTCCTGTAAATTATTTGTAGAGATGACATTTTTCAGCCTCTTTGTGCTTTTTTTATTACTACGTCTGTCAATCTTATCAAATGTATGATTTAGGTCACCTGCTAAAATAATACTTCCTGTCTGGATTTGATTTAATATAGCTTGAATTCTACCTAAAAACACCAGATTTGCCACTGGTGGGATATACAATGAATTACTATCAGAACCCAAATTAACAATCAAAGATTCTCCAACTTCTATAAAGAACTGTACACCTCTGATTGTAAATCCATACCATCGGACTTAGTCCTTCCTAAAATAATTAAGAATTCCTCTTCTCTATTACATATCTTAGATGCTTCAATAGAAACAACAGCTACATGGGCTGTATTATCTCTTGATGCAGAAAAAGCTTTTGATAGACTAGAATGGTCATATCTCTGGTTTCTCTTGGAACATATGGGAATTGGCTCCAATTTCATTAATATGATTAAAAATACTATATGCCAATCCCTCAGCCATAGTTATAATAGGCAATATCTGCTCTACGCCATTCAGAATCACTAGAAGCAGCAGACAAGGTGATCTAATTTCACCTTTGCTATTCTTATTATCCATTGAACCCCTGGCACAGGCAATTCGTAAATCGAAGGGAATAACACCAATTTCCCTCAAATCTACTAATCACTTCTTCTCATTATACGCATGACGATATTTCACTATATCTAGACAATGTATCTCAATCGCTCCTAAACGCATTGAAGATCATAGATAAATTCAGCTTAATCACAAATTATAAAATGAATCTAACCAAATCAGACCTACTGCCTCTCAGGACCCCCCGATGGAGGACTCCTATCTCTACTTATGGAATCCCAATCGTTTCCCATTAAAAATATTTGGGAGTAGATATATTTCCTTCCTTAGAAAAAAAAATTGCCAGAAACTTTAACCAAATGCTCAAATCAATTCAGTCCGACCTCAGTAGATGGAATAACATCCCAGTTGCTTTAACCGGCAGAATATCTATTGTCAAAATGAAAATATTGCTATTTCTGTAGTTCAAAGCTTCTCATGGCTCTACCTTCTGGCTATTGGGATAAAGTTCATAGTGCAGTTTCAAAATGTATATGTCAAGGTACATTTTCCGGATAAAATTAACATTAACACATTTACAAAGAGGGAAAGACGTAGGAGGACTATCCGTACCTAACTTTAAATTGTATTTCTAGGCACTAACATTTCACCCCATCCTAAATTGATTTAGACATGATTCCTTTGCCCCCTGGCTGAGTATAGAGAGAAATATGGTGTCTCCTATTGCCCTGGAAGAGGTGGTCTTCACTGATATATCACTTAAACAATGTAAACTATGCTTTGGTCCTATTATTGATCATACAATTTCTATTTGGTGCAAAATTGAAAAATAATGTAACTGGGAATCAAAATGGCATGCCCATACTCCAATTTTACACATTGATGCCTTGCGGGGGGTGGCCATTTGCATCCCCCCAATGGTCCAAATGTGGAATCCGTACCCTTACCAATATCATGCACAGTAATGGTTTGAGAACATTCCAAGATTTGGAAGATACATACATATTGCCAGGCAACTCCTTTTTTCTATATTTACAATTTAGGTCAACTATGCTGGCCTATGGAGTCCCTTGGGAAACTCATCTACCGAACCATCCAATGATCAGATTTATAAATAAATTATCTGGGCTCCCGAAAGGACTGATCTCCATAATACAGTGGGGGAAAAAAGTATTTAGTCAGCCACCAATTGTGCAAGTTCTCCCACTTAAAAAGATGAGAGAGGCCTGTAATTTTCATCATAGGTGCACGTCAACTATGACAGACAAAATGAGGGAAAAAAATCCAGAAAATCACATTGTAGGATTTTTAATGAATTTATTTGCAAATTATGGTGGAAAATAAGTATTTGGTCAATAACAAAAGTTTCTCAATACTTTGTTATATACCCTTTGTTGGCAATGACACAGGTCAAACGTTTTCTGTAAGTCTTCACAAGGTTTTCACACACTGTTGCTGGTATTTTGGCCCATTCCTCCATGCAGATCTCCTCTAGAGCAGTGATGTTTTGGGGCTGTCGCTGGGAAACACGGACTTTCAACTCCCCTCCAAAGATTTTCTATGGGGTTGAGATTTGGAGACTGGCTAGGCCACTCCAGGACCTTGAAATGCTTCTTACGAAGCCACTCCTTCGTTGCCCGGGCGGTGTGTTTGGGATCATTGTCATGCTGAAAGACCCAGCCACGTTTCATCTTCAATGCCCTTGCTGATGGAAGGAGGTTTTCACTCAAAATCTCACGATACATGGCCCCATTCATTCTTTCCTTTACACGGATCAGTCGTCCTGGTCCCTTTGCAGAAAAAACAGCCCCAAAGCATGATGTTTCCACCCCCATGCTTCACAGTAGGTATGGTGTTCTTTGGATGCAGCTCAGCATTCTTTGTCCTCCAAACACGACGAGTTGAGTTTTTACCAAAAAGTTCTATTTTGGTTTCATCTGACCATATGACATTCTCCCAATCCTCTTCTGGATCATCCAAATGCACTCTAGCAAACTTCAGACAGGCCTGGACATGTACTGGCTTAAGCAGGGGGACACTGCAGGATTTGAGTCCCTGGCGGCGTAGTGTGTTACTGATGGTAGGCTTTGTTACTTTGGTCCCAGTTCTCTGCAGGTCATTCACTAGGTCCCCCCGTGTGGTTCTGGGATTTTTGCTCACCGTTCTTGTGATCATTTTGACCCCACGGGGTGAGATCTTGAGTGGAGCCCCAGATCGAGGGAGATTATCAGTGGTCTTGTATGTCTTCCATTTCCTAATAATTGCTCCCACAGTTGATTTCTTCGAACCAAGCTGCTTACCTATTGCAGATTCAGTCTTCCCAGCCTGGTGCAGGTCTACAATTTTGTTTCTGGTGTCCTTTGACAGCTCTTTGGTCTTGGCCATAGTGGAGTTTGGAGTGTGACTGTTTGAGGTTGTGGACAGGTGTCTTTTATACTGATAACAAGTTCAAACAGGTGCCATTAATACAGGTAACGAGTGGAGGACAGAGGAGCCTCTTAAAGAAGAAGTTACAGGTCTGTGAGAGCCAGAAATCTTGCTTGTTTGTAGGTGACCAAATACTTATTTTCCACCATAATTTGCAAATAAATTCATAAAAAATCCTACAATGTGATTTTCTGGATTTCTTTTCCTCAATTTGTCTGTCATAGTTGACGTGTACCTATGATGAAAATTACAGGCCTCTCTCATCTTTTTAAGTGGGAGAACTTGCACAATTGGTGGCTGACTAAATACTTTTTTTCCCCACTGTATATAAACAACTTTTGGAAAGCTCATATTCTGAGCTAGCCATCAAAAAAGTATGGTCCACAGATCTAATTGAATCTGAACAACCCTTTAACTGGAACTGAATATGGAAAAATATGATCTTGGCATCCCGTAATCCGAACCATCAATTTATATATTTTAAGTTTGTTCACAGACTGTACTTAATACCAAGGATAAGTTTTACGATTAAATTGGCCCCAACTCCCAACTGTTCACTGTGTCCCCTGAATCAGGTAGGCACATTCCTTCATATGATGTGGGAACGTCCTACAGTTAAATGCTTCTGGGACAAAGTTACAAAATTAATTTTTGTTTAAATATTCAATGCTTTGCATCTATTATGTTACTTGATGATGATAGCTCCTTGAATCTCTCAATCAATCAGAGACGATTACTGCTGGCAGGCAGCACTGCTGCAAAAAATGTTGGCCTCTAAGATGGCAACCATGTCACTCTCTCCCATTTAACCAGTGGAGAGAGTTATTATTAGTAAGTTATAACAGAATTATCGACAGCAAGAATGAATGTGGTGCTAGTCAAGGAACAATTGAGTTATGGACAAATATACTTGATGCTAGGTGGGGTGGGATGTTTCCGGTTGGGGAGGGAAGATGCGGGCAGATGGATGGGGACTGATGGGGGGGAATGGCTTGGGGTAAACTTTGTATGAATTTATTTCATGTTTTTTTTGTACCTGTAACCCCCCCTCAAAAAAGACAAAACAAAATAGAACGTTGGTCACAAAAATGTCCTCTACGGTGCAATCATAGGGCTGTGTCTCCATGTGATGTGTATGTGTGTGCAGATGGGATCATGTATCAGTTAATGTGTTCTTGGTTGTAATATTACTACATTCCTGTACACAGCGATCATGTTCCTGTATATTGTATCTACGTACTGTTCCTGTAGAGTGTATTTAGAGGATCTACAGTTGAAGTTGGAAGTTTACATACACTTAGGTTGGAGTCATTAAAACTCGTTTTTCAACCACTCCACACATTTTTTGTTAACAATGTTTTGGCAAGTCGGTTAGGACATCTACTTTGTGCATGAAACAAGTAATTTTTCCAACAATTGTTTACAGACAGATTATTTCACTTATAATTCACTGTATCACAATTTCAGTGGGTCAGAAGTTGACATACACTAAGTTGACTGTGCCTTTAAACAGCTTGGAAAATTCCAGAAAATTAAGTCATGGCTTTAGAAGCTTCTGATAGGCTAATTGACATAATTTGAGTCAATTGGAGGTGTACCTGTGGATGAATTTCAAGGCCTGCCTTCAAACTCAGTGCCTCTTTGCTTGACATCATGGGAAAATCAAAAGAAATCAGCCAAAACCTCAGAAGAAACATTGTAGACCTCCACAAGTCTGGTTCATCATTGGGAACAATTCCCAAATGCCTGAAGGTATTACGTTCATCTGTACAAACAATAGTACGCAAGTATAAACACCATGGGACCACGCAGCCGTCATACCGTTCAGGAAGGAGACGCGTTCTGTCTCCTAGAGATTAACTTACTTGTCAAGAGTGCTGTAGGTGGGTGTAGTGGTGGAATCAAGCGCAGGACACCGAAGTATAGTCCAAAAGACTTTAGTACTATTTCCAACAAGGAAAATATGAACACACTTGCCCGAAGGCGAAATTACGCACGAAGGCGACAAAAATAAAGGCGCACTAAACATGTGCGAAAATGCTCCAACGCAGTGGAGTGAAGCTCAACCGAGCGAGAATGCAATAAACAAGCAACACACGACAGAAATAAATCAATCACACACAACACTAGACAAACACAACGAGAAACTTATAGGACACTAATTACGCTAAACGAGAACAGGTGTCACAACAAACAGACAAAAGCAAACGAACATGAAACATACAACGGTGGCAGCTAGTATTCCGGAGACAACGAACGCCGAAGCCTGCCCGAACAAGGAAGAGAGGCAGCCCTCGGCCGAAACCGTGACAGTACCCCCCCTTGACGCGCGGCTCCAGACGTGCGCCGACTCCGGCCTCGGGGACGACCCGGAGGACGCGGAGCAGGGTGCGTCGGGTGCCCACGATGGAATTCCGTCAGGAGAGAGTCTCTCCTCGGCACCCAGCACCGTTCCTCCGGACCGTACCCCTCCCACTCCACTAGATACTGGAGACCCCCCATCCGACGTCTCGAATCCAAGATGGACCTCACGGAGTACGCCGGTGCCCCCTCGAAGTCCAATGGGGGCGGAGGAGTCTCCCTGATCTCACTTTCTTGGAGTGGGCCCGCTACCACCGGCCTGAGAAGGGACACATGGAACGAGGGGTTAATACTTTTATATTCAACAGGTAGTTGTAATTTGTAACACACCTCGTTCAACCTTCTTAGGACCTTAAATGGCCCTACAAACCGCCGACCCAGTTTCCGACAGGGCAGGCGGAGGGGCAGGTTTCTGGTAGAGAGCCAGACTCGATCACCAGGTGCGTACACCGGTCCCTCACTGCGGTGGAGATCGGCGCTCGCCTTATGACGTCGGAGGGCCCGCTGCAGGTGACGTGTGCAGCGTTCCATGTCTCCTCCGGCGTCGCGCCCACTCATCCACCGCAGGAGCCTCGATCTGGCTCTGCTGCCAAGGTGCCAGAACCGGCTGGTAACCTAACACATTGGAAAGGGGGTTAGGTTAGTGGAGGAATGGCGTAGGGAATTCTGGGCCATCTCGGCCCAGGGAACGTGCCTGCCCACTCCTCCGGCCGGTCCTGGCAGTATGTTCTAAGAAACCTACCCACATCCTGGTTCACGCGTTCCACCTGCCCATTACTCTCCGGGTGGTAACCCGAGGTGAGGCTCACCGAGACCCCCAACCACTCCATAAAGGCTCTCCAGACCCTGGAGGTAAATTGGGGACCTCGATCAGACACAATATCCTCGGGTACCCCGTAGTGCCGGAACACATGGGTGAATAGTGCTTCGGCAGTTTGCAGGGGCGGTAGGAAGGCCCGGCATGGGGAGCAAACGACAGGCCTTAGAAAACCGGTCCACAACGACCAGTATAGTGGTATTCCCCTGTGAAGGAGGAAGGTCAGTAAGGGAAATCCACCGAGAGGTGGGACCATGGTCGTTGTGGAACGGGCAGGGGTAGTAACTTACCCCTAGGCAGATGTCTAGGCGCCTTACACTGGGCGCACACCGAGGCAGGAGGAAACATAAACCCTCACATCCCTTGCCAACGTGGGCCACCAGTACTTGGCACTAAGACAGTGCACTGTCCGGCCGATACCAGGGTGTCCAGAGGAGGGTGACGTGTGAGCCCAATAGATCAATCGATCCCGAACCTCGAGCGGAACGTACTTCCGACCCTCCGGGCATTGTGGTGGACTAGGGTCGGTGCGTAACGCCCGCTCGAGCTCAGCATCGACCTCCCACACTACCGGTGCCACCAGACACGACTCCGGCAGTATGGGTGTGGGCTCCACGGACCTCTCCTCCGTGTCATACCGCCGAGACAGTGCATCTGCCTTACCGTTCTGTGACCCAGGGATGTACGTGATCTTAAATGTAAACCGGGTCAAAAACATGCTCCATCTTGCCTGACGAGGGTTCAGCCTCCTCGCTGCCCGGATGTACTCAGGTTACGGTGGTCCGTCAAAATGAGGAAAGGGTGTTGAGCCCCCTCAAGCCAGTGCCTCCACACCTTTAGGGCCTGTACCACGGCTAACAGCTCCCTGTCCCCTACGTCATAGTTTCGCTCCGCTGGACTGAGCTTCTTAGAATAAAAAGCACAGGGCGGAGTTTGGGTGGCGCGCCTGACCGTTGTGAAAGCACGGCTCCTATACCGGCCTCAGACGCGTCCACCTCTACCTGAAATGGCAAAGAGGGATCCGGATGCGCCAGCACCGGGGCCGAGGTAAACAGGTCCTTCAGCCTCCCAAACGCCCTGTCCGCCTCGGCAGACCACTGCAGACGCACTGGACCCCCCTTCAAAAGAGACGTGATGGGAGCTGCCACCTGTCCAAAACCCCGGATAAACCTCCGGTAGTAATTCGCAAACCCCAAAAACTGCTGCACCTCCTTCACAGTGGTTGGTGTTTGCCAATTACGCACGGCTGACACCCGGTCTACCTCCATCTTCACCCCTGACGCAGACAACTGATACCCCCAAAAAAGGAGACCGACTCCTGGAAAAACAGACACTTCTCTGCCTTAACATACAGGTCGTGCTCCACCAGCCTCCGCAACACTCTGCGCACCAGGGCCACATGCTCGACACGGGTAGGCGAGTACACGAGAATGTCATCTATGTACACAACCACCCCCTGCCCCTGCATGTCCCTGAAGATCTCATCCACGAATGATTGGAAAACTGACGGAGCGTTCATCAACCCGTATGGCATGACAAGATACTCGTAATGGCCCGAGGTGGTACTAAAGGCTGTCCTCCATTCATCGCCCTCCCTGATGCGCACCAAGTTGTACGCGCTCCTGAGATCTAATTTAGTGAAGAAACGCGCCCCATGCAAAGACTCAGTCATGGTCGCAATCAGCGGGAGTGGATAACTATACTTCACCGTGATCTGATTGAGACCACGGTAATCGATGCACGGGCGTAAACCACTATCCTTTTTCTTCACAAAAAAGAAACTCGAGGACTCAGGGGAAGTGGAAGGCCGTATGTATCCTTGTCTCAGAGATTTGTCTATGTAAGTCTCCATAGCTTTCTTCTCCTCCTGAGACAGAGGATACACATGGCTCCGTGGGAGCGCAGCTCCTGCCTGGAGGTCTATCGCACAATCTCCCTGCCTATGGGGCGGCAACTGCATCGCCCTCGACTTACTAAACGCAATAGCCAAATCCCCATACTCAGGGGGAACGTGCAATGCGGGCACCTGGTTTGGACTCTCCACCGAGGTAGCCCCTTACGGAAACGCCCAAACATCGACCCACACACTGGGCAGACCACTCCATCAGAGCCCTCTCCTGCCACGAAATAGATGGGTTATGGGTACTCACCAGGGCATGCCCAGCACCACCGGATACGCAGGCGAGTCGATCAGAAATAGCTGAATCATCTCCTGATGACCCCCTGCGCACACATCCTAAGTGGCGCAGTGACCTCCCTGATCAAGCCCGCACCCAACGGACGGCTATCTAGGGCATGAACGGGGAAAGGGACATCAACAGGGAGAAGGGGAATCCTAAGGCTAAACAAAACTTCTTATCAACAAAATTCCCAGCCGCGCCTGAATCTACCAGCGCCTTATGCTGGGAATGAGGTGCTACCTGTGGAAAACGCACAGGTATACAGAAATGTGCAACAGAGAGCTCTGGGTGAGTGGGCGCCTACTCACCTGGAAGGAATCCCCAGTGGGGACCTGTCGTCCTCTCCCCTAGGAGGCCATCCCCAGCACCTAGCCGCGGTGTGTCCTCCCCGACCACAGTTGGTGCAGGAGATGGACCCCCTCGTAAGCCGACCCCTCCTCTCTCTAGCGCCAGCGCCCCCGAGCTCCATGGGGCACGGCTCGGGAGGCGCTGGAGGGTGAAATAGACGGACCCCCTCGGAAACGTCCGCGGGTAGCTAGCAGGTTATCCAGCCTGATGGACATGTCGACCAACTGGTCGAACGAGAGCCTGGTGTCCCTACAGGCCAGCTCCCGACGGACGTCCTCGCGAAGACTACATCTGTAGTGATCGATGAGAGCCCGCTCATTCCACCCTGCATCTGCCGCTAGAGTACGGAATTCGAGGGCGAACTCCTGGGCACTCCTCCTCCCCTGCTGGAGGAAGACCAGACGCTCCCCCGCCGCTTTCCCCTCCGGGGGATGGTCAAACACCGCCCTGAAGCGGCGGGAGAACTCGTCGTAGGTGATGGTATCCGCGTCGATCCTCCTCCACTCCGCATTGGCCCATTCCAACGCCTTCCCGGAAAGGCAGGAGATCAGGGCGGACACGCTCTCATGTCCCGAGGGCGCCGGGTGCACGGTGGCCAGGTACAGCTCCACCTGGAGAAGGAATCCCTGACACCCGGCCGCGGTCCCATCGTAGGCCCTCGGGAGCGAGAGTCGAACTCCTCGGGGTTCCGGAGCAGGAATGGGCTGACTGGCCGATGGTGCTGGCAGGGAGGGTGGCGGTGGAGGAGTCCCCCAGCCTCGGATGGTGGTGATCACCTCCTGCAGTGCGGACCCCATCTGCAGGATCTGGTCACTTTGTTCCCGGACCTTGTCCTCCAGCGTCGCCTGGGCTGCTGCGGCTCCTGCTGATTCCATCTTGTAGGTGTGTGATTCTGTCAAGAGTGCTGTAGGTGGGTGTAGTGGTGGAATCAAGCGCAGGACACCAAGTATAGTCCAAAAGACTTTAGTACTATTTCCAACAAGGAAAATATGAACACACTTGCCCGAAGGCGAAATTACGCACGAAGGCGACAAAAATAAAGGCGCACTAAACATGTGCGAAAATGCTCCAACGCAGTGGAGTGAAGCTCAACCGAGCGAGAATGCAATAAACAAGCAACACACGACAGAAATAAATCAATCACACACAACACTAGACAAACACAACGAGAAACTTATAGGACACTAATTACGCTAAACGAGAACAGGTGTCACAACAAACAGACAAAAGCAAACGAACATGAAACATACAACGGTGGCAGCTAGTATTCCGGAGACAACGAATGCCGAAGCCTGCCCGAACAAGGAAGAGAGGCAGCCTCGGCCGAAACCGTGACATTACTTTGGTGCGAAAAGTGCAAATCAATCCCAGAACAACAGCAAATGACCCTGTGAAGATGGTACAAAAGTATTTATATCCACAGTAAAACAAGTCCTATATCGACATAACCTGAAAGGCTGCTCAGCAAGGAAGAAGCCACTGCTCCAAAACCGTCATATAAAAGCCAGACTACGGTTTGCAACTCGTACTTTTTGGAGAAATGTCCTCTGGTCTGATGAAACAAAAATAGAACTGTTTGGCCATAATGACCATTGTTATGTTTGGAGGAAAAAGGGGGTTGCTTGCAAGCCGAAGAACACCATCCCAACCATGAAGCACGGGGGTGGCAGCATCATGCTGTGGGGGTGCTTTGCTGCAGGAGGGACTGGTGCACTTCACAAAATAGATGGCATCATGAGGAAGGAAAATTATGTGGATATATTGAAGCAACATCTCAAGACATCAGTCAGGAAGTTAAAGCTTGGTCACAAATGGGTCTTCCAAATGGACAATGACCCCAAGCATACTTCCAAAGTTGTGGCAAAATGGCTTAAGGACAACAAAGTCAAGGTATTGGAGTGGCCATCACAAAGCCCTGATCTCAAACCTATAGAAAATGTGTGGGCAGAACTGAAAAAGCATGTGCGAGCAAGGAGGCCTACAAACCTGACTCAGTTACACCAGCTCTGTCAGGAGAAATGGGCCAGAATTCACCCAACTTATTGTGGGAAGCTTGTGGAAGGCTACCCAAAACGTTTGAACCAAGTTAAACAATTTAAAGGCAACGCTCCCAAATACTAATTGAGTGTATGTAAACTTCTGACCCACTGGGAATGTAATGAAAGACATAAAAGCTGAAATAAATAATTCTCTCTACTATTATTCTGACATTTCACATTCTTAAAATAAAGTGGTGATCCTAACTGACCTAAGACAGGGAATTTGTACTAGGATTAAATGTCAGGAATTGTGAAAAAACTGAGTTTAAAAGTATTTGGCTAAGGTGTATGTAAACTTCAGACTTCAACTTTAACTAGGCAGAACTAGGCTGTCTCCAGCCGAACGTCAATACAGGCTTCACACGAAGAGTTGCCTGTATTGCGGGACTACTGGTCATTTTGTGTCCACCTGTTCACTAAAAGACCAGGCTCACCAGTAGGAGTGAGTACTCTGGTGGGCCATACGGACAACTTTTCCTCTTCCCTTACTCGCACCCCCTTTCATGCCATCTTGCTGTGAGGGGACCAGTCGAAATCTCTCCAGGTACTCTTTGACTCTGGGGCTGATGAGAGCTTTATGGACGCTACCCTGGCGTCCAAGCTGGGCATCCCCACTCAGTCCCTATCCATTCCCATGGACGTTAGAGCGCTGGACGGGCGCTCCATAGGCCGGGTCACCCACAATACCACCCCCATCAACCTACGAGTATCAGGGAACCATAGCGAGACAATCCAATTCCTGCTAATTAAGTCTCCTCAGGTTCCTGTGGTATTGGGTTTCTCTTGGCTCCAGCGACCCAACCCCTTAATTGACTGGTCTACTTGTGCCATCATGGGCTGGAGTCCATTCTGCCACGCTCATTGCCTGAAGTCAGCGCAGCCTGCCCCAGGACGTCTTCCTGGGGGCTTTGAAGTTGCCTCGGACCTCTCCTCCATTCCCGCGGAGTACCAGGACCTCCGGGAGGTGTTCAGTAAGGCCCGGGCCACTTCGCTTCCGCCACACCGACCCTACGACTGCGGAATTGACCTCCTCCCAGGCACCACTCCGCCCCGGGGATGACTGTACTCGCTGTCGGGTCTGGAGACCAAGGCTATGGAGACCTACATTGAGGACTCCCTAGCTGCCAGGTTCATCCGTCCTTCTGCCTCCCCCGCCGGCGCAGGGTTCTTCTTTGTGGAGAAGAACGACAAAACGTCCGTGCATCAACTACCGGGCCTCAATGACATCATGGTGAAGAACCGCTACCCGCTACCACTCATCTCCTCGGCCTTCGAGCCGCTACAGGGGGCCAAGCTGGACCTACAGAACACATACCACCTGGTGCGGATAAGGGAGGGGGAAGAGTGGAAGACTGCCGTCAACACGGCCAGCGGTCACTACGAGTATCTGGTCATGCCATTTGGCCTTACCAATGCTCCAGCTGTGATCAAGGCACTGGTTAATGATGTTCTCCGCGACATGTTGAACCGGTTCGTCTTCGTCTACCTCGACGACATCCTTGTCTTCTCCCGCTCCGCCCTAGAACACGTGTTCCACGTCCGACAGGTCCTCCAACGCCTCCTGGAGAACCAGCTTTTTGTGAAAGCGGAGAATACAAATTCCATCGCTCCACCCTACCCTTCCTGGGCATCATCGCTGCAGGGAGTGTACAGATGGATTCCGGGAAGGTGAGAGCGGTGGTGGATTGGCCCCAGCCTACGTCCTGAGTGCATTTGCAAAATTTCTTGGGATTTGACAACTTTTATCGCCGTTTTATCCAGGGCAACAACATCCTGGCTTCCCCCCTATCTGCACTCACCTCTCCCAAGGTTCCGTTCACATGGTCCCCAGCTGCTGACCGGGCGTTCCGGGACCTCAAACACCGTTTCACCACTGCTCCCATCTTGGTTCATCCTGACCCATCCCGCCAGTTCGTGGTGGAGGCCGATGCTTCTGATGTCGGAGTGGGGGCGGTCCTGTCCCAGCGTTCGGCCCTGGACCTCAAGTTACATCCCTGCACCTTCTTATCCTATTGCCTCAACACCATGGAGAGGAATTACGATGTGGGGAATCATGAGCTTCACGCGGTGAAGATGGCGTTGGAGGAGTGGAGGCACTGGCTGGAGGGGGCGGCACATCCGTTCATTGTGTGGACAGACACAAGAACTTGGAACATCTCCACACCGCCAAGTGTCTCAATTCCAGGCAAGCTAGGTGGGCCCTGCTTTTCACCCGGACCAACTTCTCCCTCTTATACCGACCGGGATCCAAGAATTTCAAGCCAGATGCGCAGTCACGCCGCTATTGCCCCGCGGCTACAATCCGATACCATCCTTCCCACCTCGTGCTTGGCGACAGCACTCAGTTGTGGAATAGGGAAGCAGGTCCGTGAGGTGCAGCATTCTCAGCCGAACCCCGGGGGGTCACTGGTCTCACATATCCCTGGACTTTGTCACAGGTCTTCCCCCATCTGATGGCAACACCGCCATCCTGACTGTTGTGGACCGAATTTCCAAAGCCGCCCACTTCATTCCTCTCCCCAAGCTACCCTTCGCCAAAGAGACGTCCCAGCTCATGGTGCAGCACGTCTTCCGAATCCATCGAGTCCCAGTGGACAAGGTCTCCGATCTGGGTCCTCAGTTCTTGTCCAGGTTCTGGAAGGCGTTCTGCACACTAATTGGGTCATCGGCCAGCCTGTCCTCCAGTTTCCACACTCAGTTCAACGGCCAGTTGGAGTGAGCCAACCAAAACCTGGAGACGACTCTGCGCTGCCTGGTCTCCGCCAACCCTACAACCTGGAGCCAGCTACTTGTGTGGGTCGAATACGCCCGCAACACCCTTCCATGCTCTGCCACGGGTCCTTCACCCTTTGAGTGTTCCCTGGGTTATCAGTCCCTGCTCTTCCCGGAGCAAGAGGAAGAGGTCGGCATACCCTCAGCCCAGATGTTTGTCCGTCGCTGTCTGTTGCCAGTTCGTTTTGTTTCGTCAAGCCTACCAGCGTTTTTCCCCTTGCTCCTGTCTTTCTCAAGTTCCTGTTTTCTAGTTTTCCCGGTTTTGACCATTCTGCCTGCCCTGACCCTGAGCCTGCCTTCCGTTCTGTACCTTGTCACACCACCCTGGATTATTGACCTCTGCTTGCCCTGACCCTGAGACTGCCTGCTGTTCTGTACCTTTTGGACTCTGATCTGGATTACTGACCTCTGCTTGCCCTTGACCTGTCGTTTGCCTGCCCCCTGTTTTTGTAATAAACTTTTGTTTCTTCGACACTGTCTGCATCTGGGTCTTCTCCTGAAACATGATAGAGTCGGACCGCAGAGTGAAGGAAAGCAGCCAACAAGTGCTCAGCATATGTGGGAATAGCATTTATTCCTGTTGTCAATCAAGGTGGGACTGAATATCGACAGGGAGCAGGAGAAACAGAAGGAGAGCTACCGGAGGAGTATCAAGAAGGGGACCAAGTGCTTCGACATCCAGGTGAATTACTTGGTTTGGAAGAAGGACGAAAGGAAGGCGAGACCTGGGAAACCTCACTGCTCTTTCGCTCCTAGCTGGGGTCACCATCCGTTAAGGTGAATATAAAAAAATCGCAGATAATAACTATTTGCATTTGCACACAAAATAACCTGAAGCTAGTTTTAGTTTCCCTAACACTGATATTTTTCTCTTTGTTTTCCTAGGGTTACCTCAGTGGAAGCCAACAATCTACTCCAGTTGGAGCAGTTGGACGGTTAACCACTGAAAGCCCTGACGTCCTACACTTCGGTGAAGCCCAATAGACAAAGTATGTTAAGCTATGGTTGACATTTAAGAAAGCAAGAAATGGTAGTTATGCTGAGCTTATAAAAATGTACCTCTTCAATTTACCTCTCCAAATGACTTTAGAACCATTGACTGTCCGAGCCCCCCAGAAGGTATTCCATCCACCAGAGCCAGTGAGTTCGGATCAGTCTGATTCTCTGTGCTCTGAGTTGGAGGGGGACCAGCTTGAGGTAGGCTATACCTTCCAAAACGTTTGTTTTATAACACTGCAATAATCCATCAAATTTTCTCACAGTAAAGTGTAACCTGTGTGTTTGCTTATTTACGTCTCTGTCTCCTACCCTGTTCCCTTTAACTCTGCTCCTGTTCTCCAGGACATAGGGGTTCTGCCCAACACCCAGACGTGGATCCACCTGATGTCCTCCATTAACAACCACCCTCCAACTTTTCATTACATAATCTACAGCTACTGTTACCGTCATGTTGTCATAATCTGCCAATAAAGTTTTCTTGCTCTATTATACTGGGCACATAATATGTGAGATACACAGATTACCTAAAAACACTAGCACTGCAAACACTTAGAACAAAGAGAGCAGCAGTGCCTGGACTTTGCAGTCTCCCTCTTTGAGTCCCCTTCTGAGACTGGCTGCCTGTTGAGAACAAGTGACAGGCAGAACCTCCCACCCACACAGCACCCACCACCTCTATATTTCACACACCAGAATTCAGTATTTTTGTCTAAGATTGCCATGTGAGTGTACAAAAAATCTGTGAAAATAAAGTAATGACACAACTGTACAAAAAAAATATCAAAGTTTATATATAAAAATCTTAAATATTGGTTGGTTTACACAGCTGTTTCACAAGGTGCTGTAATGATCTCCAAAATTTGAATAATTAGATCATCACACCGTTGATTTAGCAACGGACGCTAATAGTTTATCGAATCCAATTGTGGCGCGGGGGGACTGACACTTTTTGGCTGGGGTACATTACTTGGCATGACAGGCCCACTGTGCCACCATCAGGACAACTTGGACAAAGGATGAGCTACTTCTGTACTGTTTACCACGCTTGCCAAATATCAGAACTCAAAATCAAACTGATCGTGCAATATGCTTTTGATGTATTTTGGAATATTTTTTATGATGTTGACTACTTTAAACGTCTTCTTCTCCAGAACTGCTGGACCGATCTGCACCAAATTAGGTATATAGCATCTATGGATGCACATCTTATTTGTCAAGACTCTAGCTGAAACAATATGGCCGCTATGAGCTAATGAGCTTCGTGAATGTTTTTTCCTGTCCAACAATGCCAACATGGAACCAAACTAATATAATAGTAAATAGTGCTTCAGCAAAATGAGTGGGGTTATGTCCTGCCTGGTTGGCCCTGTCTGGGTGTATCGTCAGACGGGGCCACAGTGTTCCCCGAGCCCCCTGTCTCAGCCTCCAGTATCTATGCTGCAATAGTCTGACCCTAGCCCCCCGGCACATAATCTGTTATACCTGTTGAAATTGTCCTCTTTTATCTGGTGTCCTGTGTGAATTTAAGTATGCTCCTTCTAATTCTCTCTCTCTCTCTCCCAGTCTCCCTCCCCTCCCGGAGGACCTGAGCCCTAGGACCATGCCTCAGGACTACCTGGCCTGATGACTCCTGGCTGTCCCCAGTCCACCTGGTCGAGCTGATGCTCCAGTTTCAACTACTCTGCTCATACCCTGACCTGTTCACCTGACGTGCTACCTGGTCCCGGACCTGCTGTTTCGACCCTGTCTCTCTCTACCACACCTGCTGTCTCGACCTCTGAATGCTCAGCTATGAAAAGCCAACTGACTTTACTCCTGAGGTACTGACCTGTTGCACCCTCTATAACCGCTGTGATTATTATTTGACCCTGCTGGTCATCTATGAATGTTTGAACATCTTGGAGAACAATCTGGCCTTAATGGCCATGTACTCTTATCATCTCCACCCGGCACCGCCAGAAGAGGACTGGCCACCCCTCAGAGCCTTGTTCCTTTCTAGATTTCCAGCAGGACAATGACCCTAATTTCAAGTTCCTGCCTTTCTAGGGAGGTTTTCCTAGCCACCATGCTTCTACATCTGCATTGCTTGCTGTTTTGGGTTTTAGGCTGTGTTTCTGTATAGCACTTTGTGACATCTGCTGATGTAAAAAGGGCTTTAGAAATACATTTGATTTCATACGCTAGTATGGGTATTCGGACACGGCCACTGACATTGAAAAATACTAAAAGTACAAATACTCGTAAAAGCTACATAATTACAGTAACGAGAGTATTTGTAATTCGTTACTTCCACCCCTGCATCTAATTAGAGTCTTAGTGGAACTATTACATCTTTCCCAAATTAAACTGACCAATCACAGCTATGAGGAAGCTGATTATTGACAGGGGGTAAAGTCTAGACAGACGGGTTCCCTCCCACAATGTAGCAATGTTCCAGCATACATGTCTGTACTTAAGTCAGTTTGGCAGAGAGGAAAGGGCGGAGTTGGGACACACTCCGGAAATCCATCCAGAGTCCTATCTGTTCATGTCCTGCCATAAAAATTTCCGGTAGCTAGCTGGATGGAACTTGCGGAGGATATTTTCAATGAGTGTGTTTCACAAGTGAGTAGTTTGCATGCAACATGACGTCATCTGTCATGTTTCCGAGGGGATTATTTCCAAGCCCTGCCTACCCAAACTGGTAATTTGTTGGGAGAGTTGTCTGTCTGAAGAGCACCCGCCCCAAAAATGTTTTCTCCCCTTTCGAAGTGGTCAAGAAAATCCGACATGATTCCCAGACCTAGTGCTATTGCCCTAGGTCTAGGATTTCTGAGACTAGTGAAGAGCTGGAAGGGTGAAGTCATAGGTGCTCTATAGGTCATAGATACTCTATAGGTGAAGTCAGACAGAGGAACAAAAATACATGTATGGACTTGTTTGGAGTTACAGGCCAGACAGGGAGCGTGAAAGGTACAATTATGAACATCCCTATCTAGAGTTCGGGCTTGAGTCACACTCACACACACACACACACACACACACACACACACACACACACATCCGAGAACCGCCCAAGAAACCTAGAAAGGTCAGAGGAAGTGTTGGTGTCTTTGTTGCTGTTGAAAGTTGTCATTAGAATAACTTATGGTGCTCGATTCTGCCCAAAGGGGAATTGTGGCACCATGTGTTTTGACTAGACAGTATAGGGGTAGGGCTGTTGCGGTGACTGTATTACCACCACACCGGCAGTCATGAATCATGACCGCAGTAAAATTCCATGTGACTGTTGAGTCACGGTAATCTCCTTTTATGCACTCTGGACATAGTTTGGTAGTACCCAACTTGCTAACTACCATCAGGTCATAATGGCCTGGTACTCAGGGCTCTATTGTTCCTCTAACAACTCTGACATCAATGCAACTGCATTCGAAAATCACATCAAACACTTATCATCAAAACAATATAGTGCTTTTAAAACTCACCTCACTGTGATGATCAATTTGAAGAAAGAAGTTCAACAGCAGGTTGAAACTGAGTGTAAAACATTGTTGTGGACTGGTTACCTTACGCTATGCTCAAAAATGTCTAGCCACGAGTCTGGGAGAGAAGTTTAGCCCTAGGCGATGAAGTTGGTTCATTGATTGTGCAGGGCGGCTTACAGTTAGTCTACAATTAATGTGAATTTGTATTTGATTTTAAATAGCCTAGTAATAGGGATTTTTTAATATTACAATATTAATTGGGTGACACACTACCTTTAGCTATACAGAATATCTCACCACCATCTCCTTCTCTCTCTCCTTTATTCCTTTCTCGAGCGCACAGAGGGGCTGTCAATAGTTTAGTGAAATATGTTTACTTGCAAAAACATGTTACTATCGATGTTCCCGAACAGATTTCACTTGGTTTTCCAAATTAAGCACTTGGTAGCTGCAGGTACAGGGTTGGAAAGCCCATGGCATACAGTGTTTGGGCGGAATATCACCTATCGCACAGTGAGCGCATGCTCCTCAAACAGTGGTTGATTTGTGGAGTGAAATAAGTGTACTTATATTTATTCCCGCTACAAAACCGAAGTAGCCTACCCCACATCATTGAAAAACAGACCAGAGGGAAAGCGCATGGCCTCCATTCGCTATTCGAGTGCATACAGATGGAGGCTGTTACAGCAGCAAAGGGGGGACCAACTCCATATTAATGCCCATTGTTTTGGAATGGGATGTTTGACGAGCAGGTGTCCACATACTTTTGATCATGTTGTGTATGTGGACACCTGCTCGTCTAACATCTCATTCCAAAATCATGGGAATTAGTTTATCCCACCTTCGCTACTATAACAGCCTCCACTCTTTTGGGAAGGCTTTCCACTTGGTGTTGGAACATTGCTGTGGGGACTTGCTTCCATTCAGCCACAAGAGCATTAGTGATGTCGGGCACGGATGATGTCCATGCAGGCCAGTCAAGTTCTTCCACACCAATCTCGACAAACCATTTCTATATGGACCTTGCTTTGTGCATGGGGGCATTGTCATGCTGAAACAGGAAAGGGCCTTCCCCACACTGTTGTCACAAAGTTGGAAGCACAGAATCGTGTAGAATGTCATTGTATGCTGTAGCGTTAAGATTTCCCTTCACTGGAACTAAGGGGCCTAGACTGAACCATGAGAAACAGCCCCAGACCATTATTCCTCCTCCACCAAACTTTACAGTTGGCACTATGCATTCGGGCAGGTAGCATTCTCCTGGCATCTGCCAAACCCAGATTTGTCCGTCGGACCGACAGATGGTGAAGCATGATTCATCACTCCAGAGAACATGTTTCCACTGCTCCAGAGTCCAATGGCGGCGAGCTATACACCACTCCAGACAGTGTTTGGCATTGCGCATGGTGATCTTAGGCTTGTGTGCAGCTGCTCGGCCATGAAAACCCATTTCCCGACAAACAGTTATTGTGCTGACGTTGCTTCCAGAGGCAGTTTGGAACTTGGTAGTGAGTGTTGCAACCGAGGACAGACAATTTTTACGCGCTATGTGCTTCAGCACTCGGTGGTCCCGTTCTGTGAGCTGTTGTTGCTCCTAGACGTTTCCACTTCACAATAACAGCACTAACAGCTCTAGCAGGGCAGAAATTTGACAAACTGACTTGTTGGAAAGATGGCATCCTATGACGGCGCCACGTTGAAAGTCACTGAGCTCTTCAGTATGGGCTATTTTACTGCCAATGTTTGTCTATGGAGATAGCATGGATGTGTGCTCAATTTTATACACCTGTCAGCAACGGGTGTAGCTGAAATTGCCGAATCCACTAATTTGAAGGTGTGTCCACATACTTTTGGCCATGTAGTGTATATACAGGGTCAGTGCCAGTACCAAATGTACAATGTGCAGGGATACTGGAGTATTGACGTAGATATGTATATGTAGGCAAGGAGAAAGTGACTGGTAGCAGGATAAATATTAATAATAATAGTAAACAGTACGGCAGCAGCATAAGTGGTGGGTGGGTGTGTGCGTGGGTGGTGAGTTTGTGGAAGTTGATTGGTTTAATAGGCAGCTAGAATTTAGAACGTGAGGTTGACCCCTCTTTGAGGAAAGGGGTCACCCTAAAACAGCATTTAGACAGCATTTAACGCCCTTAGTGACATTCCTGGGGCTAAGGCCGATGGCTGAAATTCATCTATAGGCGATAGAGTGATAGAGACGTCTAATCCATGGTTCACTCTGGCCTTGCAAGTTGGCTTATGTTTTGACCAGGGCCCAGGCACTCGGAGGCAACTGGAGAGCGAACAGAAATAAGGATGAGCATGTAATGAGTGTCTTGTCTTTGGAATGGGGCAGATTGCTACGAACCTCTCAGAGGAAAGTGTCTGTCTCCCAATATGCATATGTCTGTTTATTGTTTGTCTATTAAAACTTTAAATTATCTTTGGGTTCAGCATTTTCCACACCTTGAGCATAATCTATTAATCCTGACAAAGTGTAAGTGTGAGTGTGAATGTTTGTGCAAGAGTGTCAGTGTAGGCGAGACAGGCGGATATACATGTAAACAGGGCATAAAAGTGACTAGTTGCAGGTATATAAAAATACATATGGTAATATACTAATAAAATCAAATCAAATTGGTCGCATACACATATTTAGCAGATGTTATTGCGGGTGTAGCGAAATGCTTGTGTTCCTAGCTCCAGCAGTGCAGTAATATCTAACAATTCACAACAATACACACAAATCTAAAAGTAAAATATAAATACTAGGACGAGCAATGTCGGAGTCCAGAGTATACAGTAAATATATATATATATATGTAATGGGATGTACAGACATTATAGACATTATGGACAGTATGTGGATAGAATATTTAGTATATCTGTAGAATACGTAGGATAGATTCATATAATATACAGCAGTAGTTGAATAGGATGGCATTGACTAGAATACAGTGTATACATATGAAATGAGTAAAACAGTGTTCCATGTCTATGTACATAGGGCTGCAGCCTCTAAGGTGCAGGGTTGCGTAACCAGGTAGTAGCCGGCAAGTGACAGGGATTAAGTTCAGGGCAGGGTACTGGGTGGAGGCTGGCTAGTGATGGCTATTTAACAGTCTGATGGCCTTGAGATAGAAGCAGTTTTTCAGTCTCTCGGTCCAAGCTTTGATGCACCTGTACTGACCTCACCTTCTGGATGATAGCGGGGTGAACAGGCCATGCCTTGGGTGGTTGATGTCCTTGATGATCTTTTTGGCCTTCCCGAGACATTGGTTGCTGTAGGTGTCCTGGAAGGCAGGCAGTGTGACCCCGGTGATGCGTTGGGCAGATCGCACCTCTGCAGAGCCCTGCAGAACCAGGAGTTGATACAGCCCGACAGGATGCTCTCAATGGTGTATCTCAAAATATTTGTGAGTGTCTTTCTAGGTGGGAGAGTGGAGTGCAATTGAGATTGCGTCTTCTGTGGATCTGTTGGGGCGGTATGCAAATTTGGAGTAGGTCCAGGGTGTCTGGGATGATGGAGTTGATGTGTGCCATGACCAGCCTATCAAAGCACTTCATTGCTATACTGAACAAAAATATAAATGCAACGTGCAACAATTTCAACAATTTTACTGAGTTACAGTTCATATAAGGAAATCAGTCAATTGAAATAAATAAATTAGGCCCTAATCTATGGATTTCACATGACTGGGCAGGGGCGCAGCCATGGGTGGGCCTGGGAAGGCACAGGCCCACCCACTGGGGAGATAGGCCCACCCACTGCGGAACCAGGCCCAGCCAATTTTTCCCCACAAAAGCTTTATTACAGATAGAAATACTCCTCAGTTTCATCAGCTGTCCGGGTGGCTGATCGCAGACGATTCTGCAGGTAAAGAAGCCGGATGTGGAGGTCCTGGGCTGGCGTGGTTACACGTGGTCTGCGGTTGTGAGGCCGGTTGGACGTACTGCCAAATTCTCTAAAATGACATTGGAGGCGACTTATGGTAGAGAAATGAACATTCATTTCTGTGGTGGACATTCCTGCAGTCAGCATGCCAATTGCATGCTCCTTCAAAACTTGAGACATCTGTGGCATTGTGTTGTGTGACAAAACTGCACATTTTAGAGTGGCCTTTATTGTCCCCAGCACAAAGTGCACCTGTGTAATGATCATGCTGTTTAATCAGCTTCTTGATATGCCACACCTGTCAGGTGGATCGATTATCTTGGCAAAGGAGAAATGCTCACTAACAGGGATGTAATCAACATTTGAGAGAAATAAGCTTTTTATTCATATGGAACATTTCTGAGATATTTTATTTCAGCTCATGAAACATGGGACCAACACTTTACATGTTCCGTTTATATTTGTGTTCAGAATATAAAACATTAGCCAGGGGTTGGGTACTGTTATTGTGTGAGTGTGGGTGTAAAAGTGTGTCGAAAGTGGTACCTGCTGCCTTTATCTTTGTTTATGTCTGTCTGAGTTTCAGTGTCCTTAGAGACCGCCGCTCCAGTCAGAAGAAACTTTCCACACAACACTAAACCTGCAAACACGAAGATGTCATGACAACACATCAAAGCAGAACTATAAAGGGCAACATGAATCATATTTGATGGTTTGGTTATAAGTAGTTTAAAAAACAGTATTACATGGCTTGTTAACACAAACACACACACAAGCGCACACACACACACTTATATACATTCGTGCACACACACACACGCCCATATGATTTCAATGTGCATGTCTCCATAGGCTTAGCGCCTCTATCCCCCCCATCCCCTAGATCACTTTGATGGGATGACATGGTCCTTTCTGACTGTGTGCTCAGGTGCTTTCTGTCTAGACAGAACTAAAGAGCATCCATATATGGCTCTAAATGAGACCACCTTGCCTTCTCACCCTCTCAATGACATCACAGAAGTTGTCACAGCTACAGAAAGACTCAGAGAGGCTGTTTTATCAACTGTGACACCGGTGTTATACTGGTGTATACACCCTGAAGTTGAGGGAAATTGTGTTCCCTTTCAGTCAGTCAACTTCGGTACAACATACTATGGGAAATCGCACTCTCGCGACTTCAGTTGAAGGATCTAAAATCACGCCTGACAAGGCCAATGAAATCATCGCCTCGCTGGAAACCCAGTCTTCCACAGGTGATAAGCGTAACGCTCAGATTCATTCCTTCAATTATTCCGCTCTTCACCTCGGTGTTAACAAGAACGATTCACGCTACTAACACAAACAATTGGAACACAAGACTATCTTATGTTGCACCAACGAAACTATCCCTTTGTGGTTGTGCATGCTCACCCCCTGGACGTTGTGTACTGGAGTTTGTATGTCTTTCAATATTTCCTAATCACAAATGTCTTGTCACAAATGTCTTGTCTGCCTGCCTGTGGTGTGTGCGGTGGCTACCCAGCTCCTGTGCGGTTATGGGAGGCTACTCGAAGAGAGAGAGCGGCCAGGTTTGGTGGGTACCCCCCGCTGCCGGTGTCTGCCTCGGTCAAGCATCGCCTGCCACTCTTCCCAGACTTGTCAATGAAGTGTTCCGTCCCACTTTGGTGATCCGGTCCTACGTAGACTTTAGAGACCAGGCTAGTTAACAAGCCCTGCATAGCGTGCTAGACAGGTTAGCTAACTCGCCGAGGTGAGCTAGCTATTCCTGCCTCCCCACGGTGGAGTTGCTTGGGTAGCTCTCTTGTTTAGTACACATAGCGTTCAGTCTATTGGTTATTCTAAACGGACCGTACTGCGGTCAAAGAGGCTAGCTAGCCTAGCTTAGACTAAAGAGCCTCCTGGCTAGCATACATACAGTGGGGAAAAAAAGTATTTAGTCAGCCACCAATTGTGCAAGTTCTCCCACTTAAAAAGATGAGAGAGGCCTGTAATTTTCATCATAGGTACACGTCAACTATGACAGACAAATTGAGGAAAAAAAATCCAGAAAATCCCATTGTAGGATTTTTTATGAATTTATTTGCAAATTATGGTGGAAAATAAGTATTTGGTCACCTACAAACAAGCAAGATTTCTGGCTCTCACAGACCTGTAACTTCTTCTTTAAGAGGCTCCTCTGTCCTCCACTCGTTACCTGTATTAATGGCACCTGTTTGAACTTGTTATCAGTATAAAAGACACCTGTCCACAACCTCAAACAGTCACACTCCAAACTTCACAATGGCCAAGACCAAAGAGCTGTCAAAGGACACCAAAAACAAAATTGTAGACCTGCACCAGGCTGGGAAGACTGAATCTGCAATAGGTAAGCAGCTTGGTTTGAAGAAATCAACTGTGAAAGCAATTATTAGGAAATGGAAGACATACAAGACCACTGATAATGTCACGAGTTGCTAAGCCAGAACCCAGAAGCAGACCAGGACAAGGTAAGTTGAAACGAAGGTGAGTGTTTATTACAAATTCAAGAGTGATGCTGAATAATCCAGGGAACAGAGCGGGCGGCGTTGATTAGTTGTTGGGGGTGCAGTGGTTGATCCCATCCTGGGTCGGCAGCCGCCGACCACCAGGCAGAGGTTGGATGAAGGTTCCGGACGGGTGACTGCAGATGGAACAAAACGGGGGTAAGTAAGCAACAAACCAACAAGGTGCAAAAACAACAAAACTAACGCTAGGCTCTAAGACTGATACTCTGGTAAACCTACTGTTCATGGCTAACGATCCGGCAGGGAATGGATGTTAGGCCAGAGCCTAAGAAGGGTGATGATCAGGACCAGGTGTGCAGATTGCTGATGGGATGCAGGTGCGGAAATCAAGAGAGCTCCCCGGAGCGTTCCCGAACCCTCGGGAAACTGGAGATCACGAACAGAAAAACTAGTCACCAGACAGGACCCGACTCAGACTGCCGGGATCGTTACAGTACCCCCCTCCGACGAACGCCACCGGGCGGACTCCCGGAGCGCCAGGATGGAGGCGGTAGAAGTCACTGATGAGGTCAGCATCTAGGACCTGTCGCCGCGGAATCCAACTCCTCTCTTCAGGACCATACCCCTCCCAGTCCACGAGATACTGGAAACCCCGGCCCCGCCGTCTGGAATCCATGATGCGACGCACCGTGTAGGCAGGACCACCTCCGATCATCCGAGGAGGAGGAGGAGGAGGCGGAGGAGGCAACAGAGGACTGAGGAAAACAGGCTTGAGGCAGGAGACATGAAAGGTGGGATGGACTCTGAGCGTCCTCGGGAGTTTGAGTCGAACTGCCACCGGATTGATCACCTTCTCCACCACAAACGGACCAATGAACTTCGGTAACAACTTCCTAGACTCAGTCCGTAACGGAAGATCCCGTGTGGCCAACCAGACCCTATCTCCGATGGAATAGGTGGGAGCGGGGATCCGGCGACGATTCGCCTGGAGCTGATACCGGTCCGAAACTCTAAGGAGTGCCTTTCTGGCCCGATGCCAGGTCCGGTGGCAACGATGAATATGGGCCTGAACAGAAGGCACTGAGAGCTCCTTCTCCTGAGAAGGGAACAGGGGAGGTTGGTAGCCATACAGGCACTGGAAGGGAGACATCCCAGTGGCAGATGTAGGGAGAGTATTGTGGGCATACTCAACCCAAGGCAACTGAGAGACCCAGGAGGTGGGGTTGGAAGAGACCAGGCAGCGTAGCGTGGATTCCATCTTCTGGTTGGCTCTCTCCGCCTGACCATTGGATTGGGGGTGAAAACCAGATGTGAGACTGACTGTAGCTCCAATGGCCAAACAGAAGGACTTCCAGACAGCAGAGGTAAACTGAGGGCCACGGTCGGAAACGATATCACTGGGCAAACCGTGGACCCTGAAAACCTCCCTAACCAGGATCTCGGACGTCTCCGAGGCAGAGGGAAGCTTGGCAATTGGCACAAAGTGGGCGAACTTGCTGAATCTGTCCACGATAGTCAGAACGACCGTGTTCCCCTCAGAAGCGGGCAACCCAGTGACGAAGTCCAGGGCCAGATGCGACCATGGTCGCGGGGAATAGGAAGGGGGTGAAGTAGTCCAGAGCTGGGCCGATTGGTACTCTTATTCTGCGCACACACTGGACAGGCAGCAACAAAACCCCGAGTATCCTCGGCCATGGCAGGCCACCAAAAACGTCTGCGAAGAAACGCCATTGTCCGAGCCACGCCAGGGTGACAAGCCATCTTGCTGGCGTGGGACCATTTGAGGACAGCAGGACGAACCGACTCAGGCACAAACAACCGACCCGGGTGGACCGTTACCGGGACCGGGCTGAGTCGAAGGGCTCGCCAGCACCTCCTCCTCAATCTTCCACATAACTGCTCCCACGACGCAGTTCCGGGGGAGAATTGTCTCGGTCTTGGACCCACTCTCCTCCGTCTTGGAGAACATCCGGGACAAGGCGTCCGCCTTGCCGTTCTTAGATCCAGGTCGGAACGTCAGGGAAAACTTGAATCGTCCGAAAAACAACGCCCACCTGGCCTGACGGGAGTTGAGACGTTTAGCCGATTGCACGTAAGCAAGATTCTTGTGGTCAGTCCAGACAATAAACGGTTGCTCCGCCCCCTCCAACCAGTGGCGCCACTCCTCCAAGGCAAGTTTCACCGCGAGAAGCTCCCGGTTACCCACATCGTAATTCCTCTCCGCAGGCGAAAGGCGGCGAGAGTAGTAGGCGCAGGGATGGAGTTTACTGTCCGTGGAGCATCGCTGCGACAGGATGGCGCCAACTCCCACATCAGACGCGTCCACTTCAACGACGAACTGACGGGCCGTGTCCGGTTGAGAGAGAATCGGTGCGTTGGTGAATCGCCTCTTCAAATCCAGAAACGCTCGATCCGCCTCCGGATTCCACTTGAAGGTCCTGATACTGGAAGTCAAGGCAGTTAACGGAGCGGCCACACGGCTGTAATCCCGGATGAATCTGCGGTAGAAATTCGCAAACCCCAAAAATCTCTGGAGCTGCAATCTCGTACCGGGCTGGGCCCATTCCAGAACCGCTCTAACCTTCTCCTGGTCCATCCTAATCTCTCCCCTGGAGATGATGTACCCGAGAAAGGATGTCGTGTGGGCGTGAAACTCGCACTTCTCGGCCTTCACGAACAGGCGATTCTCCAACAATCGCTGCAGAACCTGCCGGACATGCTGGACGTGGTCGGAAGGTTCCTTCGAGAAGATCAGAATGTCATCCAGGTAAACAAACACAAAGAGACCGATCATATCTCTCAGGACGTCGTTCACCATACTCTGGAATACCGCTGGAGCATTGGTCAGTCAAAACGGCATCACCTGATACTCGAAGTGACCCATCGGTGTATTGAAACCCGTCAACCACTCGTCCCCCTCTCTGATCCGGACCATGTGATACGCATTGCGTAGGTCTAGCTTGGTGAACACCGTAGCACCCTGTAAGGAGTCGAAGGCAGAACTCATCAAGGGCAGGGGATACTTGTTCTTGACCGTGATGTCATTCAACCCCCGATAATCAATACACGGTCGAAGAGAGCCATCCTTCTTACCCACAAAGAAGAATCCTGCCCCCAGGGGTGATGACGAGGGACGAACGAGACCAGCAGCTAGGGACTCCTTGATGTAGGTCTCCAAAGCCTCACGTTCAGGTCGGGAGATACTGTATAACCTTCCCTTGGGGTAGACAGCTCCAGGGAACAGGTTGATGGCACAATCATATGGTCGGTGGGGAGGGGAGTGACAGAGCCTTCTGCTTACTGAACACTTCCCCAAATCGTGATATGTCTCGGGAACCAGGGACAAATCTGGGGGGTTTAGCCTCAATCACCTGACTGGGAACCGAATGGGGGCAGGCAGTCTTGAGACAGTTAGCATGACAATCAAGGCTCCAACTCGTTACCTTGCCCGTCACCCAATCGAACGTGGGATTGTGTTCCTTCAGCCAGGGGTATCCAAGGACCAGAGGAACATGGGAAGACGGCAGAATGAAGAATGAAATCATCTCAGAATGATTCCCCGACAACCGCATCTTAACCGGTTCAGTCCTCATCGTGATACGTGCCAGACTACTGCCGTTCAGAGTGGTTGCTTCAATGGCTTCCGGCAATTGCTCCTTGGAAAGCCCCAGCTGTTCCACCAACTCGGCATCTAGAAAGCTTCCATCGGCACCTGAATCGATAAAAGCGTTAATCGCTAAGCTCTGATTCCTGTTCATAAGGGTAGCCGGGAAACGGGGTCTGACAGAGGTATTGAGAGGTCGAAACTGGCTCGCTAAAAGTCCTCCCAACTTTAGCGAGCCGCGCAGTTTGACGACCCGACTGGAACCTGAGAAGCTGATCGGTTGGACGGAACCCATTGCTTCTCCCTCCTTCGCTCTCGGACTCGATTATCCACCCGAATAGACAAGGCTACCAAGCTGTCCAGGTCACTAGGCTCCGGATAGGAGATCAACTCATCCTTGAGCTGCTCCGACAGACCCTGGTAAAAGGCCGCTTGCAGAGCCTCCTCATTCCACCCACTCTCCACAGCCAACGTCTTGAACTCGATCACGAAGTCGGCCACGCTGCGAGTTCCTTGGCGAAGCGAAAACAGGCGCCTAGCTGCGTCCCTCCCTCGGACGGAATGGTCGAAGAGCTTCCTCATCTCGGCCGTGAACCCCTGGTATGAAGCCATGCAGGGATCCTGTCGTTCCCAAACGGCTGAAGCCCACTCAGCGCTCGACCACGCAGCAACTCAATCACAAAGGCTATCCTAGCCTTGTCTGTGGCATAAGAGTAGGGCTGTAGATCGAACACTAATCCACACTGCATAAGGAAGGAACGGCATCTTCCCAGCTCCCCTCATATTTATCCGGCGTCGGAACCTTGGGCTCACGGAAGGACACAGCTTCAGAAGCGGCAGGCGAGATGGGTGAAACCGGTAGTGGATCCTCCACCGGACACTTGCGTTGGTTCTGGACCTCCGTCAGACCGGTAGAAAGGTTCCGAACTGACAACGCGATCTCCTGTAGTACCGTGCTATGATGGCCCAACATCTTCTCCTGCTGGGTAATGGCATGGCGAACAGAGTCCAGGTCCGCTGGGTTCATTACTGGCCGGATCGTTCTGTCACGAGTTGCTAAGCCAGAACCCAGAAGCAGACCAGGACAAGGTAAGTTGAAACGAAGGTGAGTGTTTATTACAAATTCAAGAGTGATGCTGAATAATCCAGGGAACAGAGCGGGCGGCGTTGATTAGTTGTTGGGGGTGCAGTGGTTGATCCCATCCTGGGTCGGCAGCCGCCCGACCACCAGGCAGAGGTTGGATGAAGGTTCCGGACGGGTGACTGCAGATGGAACAAAACGGGGGTAAGTAAGCAACAAACCAACAAGGTGCAAAAACAACAAAACTAACGCTAGGCTCTAAGACTGATACTCTGGTAAACCTACTGTTCATGGCTAACGATCCGGCAGGGAATGGATGTTAGGCCAGAGCCTAAGAAGGGTGATGATCAGGACCAGGTGTGCAGATTGCTGATGGGATGCAGGTGCGGAAATCAAGAGAGCTCCCCGGAGCGTTCCCGAACCCTCGGGAAACTGGAGATCACGAACAGAAAAACTAGTCACCAGACAGGACCCGACTCAGACTGCCGGGATCGTTACAGATAATCTCCCTCGATCTGGGGCTCCATGCAAGATCTCACCCCGTGGGGTCAAAATGATCACAAGAA
The DNA here is from genome assembly GCF_020615455.1 of Coregonus clupeaformis. Classification (NCBI taxonomy): domain Eukaryota; kingdom Metazoa; phylum Chordata; class Actinopteri; order Salmoniformes; family Salmonidae; genus Coregonus; species Coregonus clupeaformis. The sequence continues at coordinate 19,108,640 of NC_059210.1, read as the reverse complement.
CGGTGAGCAAAAATCCCAGAACCACACGGGGGGACCTAGTGAATGACCTGCTGAGAGCTGGGACCAAAGTAACAAAGCCAACCATCAGTAACACACTACGCCGCCAGGGACTCAAATCCTGCAGTGCAAGACGTGTCCCCCTGCTTAAGCCAGTACATGTCCAGGCCCGTCTGAAGTGCATTTGGATGATCCAGAAGAGGATTGGGAGAATGTCATATGGTCAGATGAAACCAAAATATAACTTTTTGGTAAAAACTCAACTCGTCATGTTTGGAGGACAAAGAATGCTGAGTTGCATCCAAAGAACACCATACCTACTGTGAAGCATGGGGGTGGAAACATCATGCTTTGGGGCTGTTTTTCTGCAAAGGGACCAGGACGACTGATCCGTGTAAAGGAAAGAATGAATGGGGCCATGTATCGTGAGATTTTGAGTGAAACCCTCCTTCCATCAGCAAGGGCATTGAAGATGAAACGTGGCTGGGTCTTTCAGCATGACAATGATCCCAAACACACCGCCCGGGCAACGAAGGAGTGGCTTCGTAAGAAGCATTTCAAGGTCCTGGAGTGGCCTAGCCAGTCTCCAGATCTCAACCCCATAGAAAATCTTTGGAGGGAGTTGAAAGTCTGTGTTGCCCAGCGACAGCCCCAAAACATCACTGCTCTAGAGGAGATCTGCATGGAGGAATGGGCCAAAATACCAGCAACAGTGTGTGAAAACCTTGTGAAGACTTACAGAAAACGTTTGACCTGTGTCATTGCCAACAAAGGGTATATAACAAAGTATTGAGAAACTTTTGTTATTGACCAAATACTTATTTTCCACCATCATATGCCAATAAATTCATTTAAAATCCTACAATGTGATTTTCTGGATTTTTTTTCCTCATTTTGTCTGTCATAGTTGACGTGTACCTATGATGAAAATTACAGGCCTCTCTCATCTTTTTAAGTGGGAGAACTTGCACAATTGGTGGCTGACTAAATACTTTTTTTTCCCCACTGTAACTTCAGGTGAATGATACTTCCCCCATCGTTTTGGCAACCCCATTCCTATTTTTAATTCCTGGAGTTGGAGTGAGTGGAGAAAGCGAAGCTTGTGTGCTTCTCAGATGAGGAAGCAGTCCCCAAGCTGCTGGCTTGGGTAACCCCAGAGCGAGGTGCCTTAGCACGGGTCTGAGCAACCAGTGCGCTGCTCCACAAAAACATTACTGTGACGGCAAACGGGTTACTACGTCAGCCATTTTCAGAGCCCTCTGTATCCATAAGGGGGCCGGGCTTCATGCAGGCTATACAGTCTTATGGAAGCATAATGTGTGTTGGATAGCTTGTCAATGTTTAATGTCCTTCTGGTACTCTGCGTTCAAGGGGTATATCAATGTCCCCAGGGTGGGAGTAGTAAGTTGGGCGATTCACTCTCTGTCCACAAGGATTCAACCATCCCCCATAGGTGGCTCATTACTGGGATTCATTGTTGATTCCTGCCTGTAGCTCACTAGTCCCTATGAGGTGTCTAGTGATACAAGTTATGGGCCCTTGATGGTGGGTATCGGAGTCGAGGGAACAAGCAGGGTGGGACACGACCATGCTATTATCCCACACACAGTTTCTGTGGTTTTATGAACCCCGAAATTAGCTGCCTTTCTCTAGCGCAATGCTTTTCATTCCTGGGAATTAGATTTGATTACTAATTGCCCCTTTCTGTTACCACAGAAGGGGTCAATTTTTGAGAGCTGTCTTTCCCATTCCCAGCTAGGTTACAAGGCCCTTTGTCGCCAATACCTGACTGGTCGGTAGAGTAACCTCCATGATTACGTTTTCTTTATATTCTTAATGCGTATGGATGCCAGCCAGTTACTGCAACGCATCTTACCTCCTAAACTGAGCGTGGCTCATTGTGACAACAGTACCCCCAGGTGGCACTGCCAATCGGGGTATGTCACTCATCACCAGAGCCATTGTAGCCAGAGTTGGCCGGGATTTAGGCAAACCTTGGCAGATAAACACTGTTTTTTCAACCCCAAGATCCACAGTGTTCACGGGTGTCAAAAGTGTTGTGTCTCCCGCATGTGAGTTAGATGAAAAGTGTCCCTTCTCCACGTTCAGACACACGGTTGTCGAGTGGTGGAAATGTAAAAATAACCAATCTCTCCCAGTCCACAAGGTGGCGCCCCGCCCGTTCAGATTACAGTTCAACGGAGGCTTGCTGTCTGCTCCAACCAATGGCACACATGTGCAGTGTCACCCTTGATCATGCGAACATTGATGTCAGGGTACTGTCTACAATTTGTTGAGCGTCCCCCACAGCGTCATCATGTCGACTGTTCCCGATGCCTCAGCGCCCGCTTTGAGGGAGGAAATATCCTCCCGTCTCCACAAGCAGGCAATCCGAGTGCTAACTATGTCAAAAATCCATGACGGCTGGTACAGCCGGTATTTCCTGGTTCCGAAAAGGGACGGGGCTTTTCTTCCCATTCTAGACCTACGTGCCCTCAACAACCACCTCAAGATTGGCTGGTGGCAGCAGTGTCAAGGGGGCAAGCAGTGTTACACACATCCATGAAACTGTTCTGTATTCAGTCTCTAGGCTTCATAGGAAACCAGAAAAAGAGCTGTCTGACTCCATCTCAGTGCATTCCGTTTCTAGACCTCGAGCTAGACTCACTAGCGTATCGCGCTTTTCTATCCCCACGAGGGTGTCCAGATTACGGCTCTGCTTATCCAAATTTCAAGTTGGTCACCCAGTGCATTTTCGCCAGTGCATACGCCTACTGGGGATAATGGCTTCTGTGATGGAAGTCGTTGCCCTGGGGCTATTGCTGATGCGGCCCTTCCAGCGCTGAGTGCAAACCACTCACCTGGACGCATCTCACAGCCTAAACTAGACACCTCGGGTGTCCCTGTCAGCCTCTGTCTCTCTTCACCCTAACCTTGGCTCACTCCCTATTGCTGGGGAGCAGTGCACCCATGCTCCAGCTTTGGGCGACGCATGTCCCCGGTTGCCTCAACTCGGGTGAAGATCTTTTATCCAGGTAGGACCCTTTCTCTGAGGAGTGGAGGCTACATCACCCCTGGGTCTCCCAGGTATGGGACATTTTCGTCAGAGCCGTAGATCTTTACGCATCATCTGTTTTTCTTGATGAGGGACCTAAGCGTTTGGGATGGTGCGCCTGGAGAGCTTGTCATAGATTCTTGTGGCTCCCCGTGCAACCTTGGTTCGCAGAGATCGTCCACCTATTGGGCGGGGTCTCGTGGCAACTTATCCCAGGCGCACAGGCAGGTTTGGCACCTGTGCGCTTGGCCCTTGAGAGGTCCATCTCGCGGCTAGAGGTTTACCTCCGAAAGTGATTGCTACTATTCGTCCGCAAGGCCACCCTCCCCAGGAGGGCTGTATGCATATAAGTTGCAGGCGTTGGAGCTTTTGTGCCAAAATAAAGGAATTGTTCCTTTTCAGAGTGATGTAGGGGACATTTTAATGTCCTTACAGGAGCTTTTCAGGCTGGGTCGTTCATTCTCCACTTTGAAAGTGTACATGGCGGCTATTACAGCGTGTCATGTAGGAAACTGTGTGGAGCCACCCTAGGGCTTGTGCCCGGATGGTGCAGTTCCTAAAGGGTGTGCACCGTCTCAGACCGGTTTCTAAACCTATTGTGCCCACTTAGGATTTGGTTTGGATGTTCTGTGTGAAGCCCCCTTCTGAGCCACTGGAGTCTGTGGATCCTTAGCTTTACACACTTTGAACGGACCCGGGATATCCACTTAGTGTATGTGACCAGCTTTTTGTCTGTTTTGCTAATCCAGCTAGCTAGCTTTCATAATACGCTGGCTAGACATTCCAAAGCATATCAATGTAATTAGCCAGCTGCTATCTGGCGATGTGATTTGTAATTTAGCAAGCTAACATTAGATTTGTTAGGTTATGTTAACTAGCTAGCTACGTTATGTGTTCTATTTAGAGTCAGATCCCATCAACATCTGCAGCGGCATCCACATCAAGCTCAGCACTAGGAACTAGTGTAAGTCACCTTCTAAAATCATACTAAAATCGACTAAATCTTTCCATGACTCCATGATGAGCAAATACATATACTGGAGCTAGGCATAAACATGGTCTGTGTCTTTACAAGTAGGCTACAACTTCTACTTAGTTTTCTCTGTATTATGGAGGCTTAGCTGGGTCCCGCTTTAAATGACGTCCAGCTTCTAAAGGCTTCATAAAGCCTTCATAAGCACCACATAAATGTTTTCCAAAGCATCTATAACCATATGTCATGCTTTATAAAGGGTTAAAAAATGTGGAATAACTGTGTGACATAATCACCTATGTCAAATGTGACATAACCCACTAGGTCAAATACGATATAAACATGTGCTTAATAAAGGGTGACATGTTGTGCTGAAGGATGGCACATTACACCTAATTCCGTTCCTAGACACTTCCGCCCAAATGCGCTGAAGGTCTGGTGGACCAACACATCAAACGTGGTATTCATTGGTTAGGGTTAGGTTAAAAATCACATTTTAATAAGATAAATTGTGGAAATTGGCAGGGTTTAGCAATATTTATGACTTTTTGACTGTGTTAAGTAGTGACGATGACAAATACTTTACTCAGTAAGGTCACTCCTATAGAATTCTATGGTCACTCCCACTAAGGCCAACATTGAATGGTTGATATCCCAGGCTTGTATGTGCTGTGTGTGCAATAGCCTGGGGACGACATTACACCAATAAACACTTACCTTGATGAAAGCCTCCAACCTAAAGAAATTGAAAGTGTCTTTCTTCTGGAACCAAGTTACATGTTCCTCAGTACACAAACACACACACAACAAAAAAAACGAGCCATACCTTACAGTGCTGGGCCCAGTCAAGTCTTTGACACATTCACCCACTCCACCGCTGAAAGATCAGCCACAAAATGTTGGCACTATTGTAACAGTTTGTAATCAAACCCTGGTCTCCAGCATGGGAAGAGAAGAGTGCGGTACCTGGTGCGGTAATCAGGTTGGAATACTCCAAATCATCTTGGTTCTGACACACACACAAATGCAAGCTTTGCAGGTCCATCAGACCATTTAAATACCTCTCACACCCAACAGTAACCTGTAGATCATGAGAGAACCTTCATAAATCAGCAGAACGTTAATAACCTATTTATTTACACTTCATGTAGTGTCCTGTAAGACTTATTTTGAAGAGAGACACCTTCGGTCATTCATAAGACATCCATAAAGACTATTGCATGATGCTGCACTTACTATAAAGTCAGACACCTTTGGTCATTCAAAACACATACATAAATGCCTTACATCAGGGTTCTTCAATTCCGGTCCTGGAGGGCCGAAACACCTCTGTTTTTCATCCTCTCCTTCTAATCAGGGGCTAATTCAGACCTGGGACACCAGGTGAGTGCGATTAACTACCAGGTAGAAATAAAAAACAGAAGTGTTTCGGCCCTACAGGACCGGAATTGAAGAACCCTGCCTTACATCATAGGATGCTGTATTTACTATAAAGTCAGACACTTTTGGTCATAGGGAATTATCACTAACAGCTAAAACAAATAAACATTAACGACATATTTAAACCATACATGTCCTTTTATTTGTATATTTTTAAAACAATACATGAAGGTAAAAAAAGTCCAGCAATGCAATTACATTGAACATTACACAGGACCATGAATAGTGTAGCTTGTCTCTGAGCTGGTGGATGAATGGTTATTGCCTCTCTGCCTGCTGGAGGATACTGCATGTTGGTTCCAACCTTAAAAGTAACAACAAAGAAAGTTAGCAGGTCTGTTAGGAAATGTCTTTGTCACACCATCTGGAAAAGGGCATTTCTGTGCTGCACCAGAAACTCTAAATGGGAAGATGGGAAACTCCATTAATTTCGTATTATTATATTCCTTTTTCATTTACAGTGAGGGAAAAAAGTATTTGATCCCCTGCTGATTTTGTACGTTTGCCCACTGACAAAGACATGATCAGTCTATAATTTTAATGGTAGGTTTATTTGAACAGTGAGAGACAGAATAACAAAAAAATCCAGAAAAACGCATGTCAAAAATGTTATAAGGTATTTGACCCCTCTGCAAAACATTACTTAGTACTTGGTGGCAAAACCCTTGTTGGCAATCACAGAGGTCAGCCGTTTCTTGTAGTTGGCCACCAGGTTTGCACACATCTCAGGAGGGCTTTTGTCCCACTCCTCTTTGCAGATCTCCTCCAAGTCATTAAGGTTTCAAGGCTGACGTTTGGCAACTCGAACCTTCAGCTCCCTCCACAGATTTTCTATGGGATTAAGGTCTGGAGACTGGCTAGGCCACTCCAGGACCTTAATGTGCTTCTTCTTGAGCCACTCCTTTGTTGCCTTGGCCGTGTGTTTTGGGTCATTGTCATGCTGGAATACCCATCCACGACCCATTTTCAATGCCTTGGCTGAGGGAAGGAGGTTCTCACCCAACATTTGACAGTACATGGCCCCGTCCATCGTCCCAATGATGCGGTGAAGTTGTCCTGTCCCCTTAGCAGAAAAACACCCCCAAAGCATAATGTTTCCACCTCCATGTTTGACGGTGGGGATGGTGTTCTTGGGGTCATAGGCAGCATTCCTCCTCCTCCAAACACGGTGAGTTGAGTTGATTCCAAAGAGCTCGATTTTGGTCTCATCTGACCACAACACTTTCACCCAGTTCTCCTTTGAATCATTCAGATGTTCATTGGCAAACTTCAGACGGGCCTGTATATGTGCTTTCTTGAGCAGGGGGACCTTGCGGGTGCTGCAGGATTTCAGTCCTTCACGGCGTAGTGTGTTACCAATTGTTTTCTTGGTGACTATGGTCCCAGCTGACTTGAGATCATTGACAAGATCCTCCCGTGTAGTTCTGGGCTGATTCCTCACCGTTCTCATGATCATTGCAACTCCACGAGGTGAGATCTTGCATGGAGCCCCAGGCCGAGGGAGATTGACAGGTCTTTTGTGTTTCTTCCATTTGCGAATAATCGCACCAACTGTTGTCACCTTCTCACCAAGCTGCTTGGCGATGGTCTTGTAGCCCATTCCAGCCTTGTGTAGGTCTACAATCTTGTCCCTGACATCCTTGGAAAGCTCTTTGGTCTTGGCCATGGTGGAGAGTTTGGAATCTGATTGATTGATTGCTTCTGTGGACAGGTGTCTTTTATACAGGTAACGAGCTGAGATTAGGAGCACTCCCTTTAAGAGTGTGCTCCTAATCTCAGCTCGTTACCTGTATAAAAGACACCTGGGAGCCAGAAATCTTTCTGATTGAGAGGGGTCAAATACTTATTTCCCTCATTAAAATGCAAATCAATTTATAACATTTTTGACATGCGTTTTTCTGGATTTTTTTGTTGTTATTCTGTCTCTCACTGTTCAAATACACCTACCATTAAAATTATAGACTGATCATTTCTTTGTCAGTGGGCAAACATACAAAATCAGCAGGGGAACAAATACTTTTTTCCCTCACTTTACAAATCTCATGACATGACTATGAGACGTGGCTGTATCTAGGGGGATTTGTATTTAGCTGAGCCTGCTACCTAGCAAAATGTTTTCTAGCTAGCAATTGCTGTGAAGTCACCGTAATTATTTGAAATAACGATTGAGGTAGCTACAGTATGCAATCTAACTTAACACTAAAGTACTACAAACTAAATAAAGGTTAACTTGTTTTTCGCCGTCCAATAGCAGCACAAGTGGGGCATTTCAGTTGCGAACTCATCACATGATCAGATCAGCAACACTAGAAAAGTACTTCTGAGTCAAGGAATAAAAGTCCCCCACGTAATAGTAGAAAACTGTCAATAACCATTCATGATATATGAAAAATTGTCTAATTATTAACAATTGTTAATATTTGCTCATATTTAAGTGACATTTGCATTTGCATGAAACATGTTCCAAGATCAAATAAATGCCCCCAATGCGAATCACTGTATATGGAATACATATTGGCTTAGAGCAAAAACTATTCTGGGTACCGCAGTAAAAGTATTGTAGGGAATACTCAGTAGAGTCTGTAGAATGTATATATGGTGTCATTTCATGGGGCTCTGAATAATATGGAGTGTTGCTGGCCTTTTCCTCCACCCATTCCATTGGTGGCCGAATCACATCACATGTGTGCTTACAGCACTACAGAAAACCTGTTAACCAAACAAAAGTACAGGGCATGCTCACTGAATTAAAGGGCAACTACACTCAAAAATCAATGTTTCTTAGATTTTTCCCAGACCTCAAAAGTCATCGCCTGGTGTGGTTTAAGCATTGTTGTGAAGACAGAAAATCAAATGTTGGTTGTTTTTCTATTTTAAAAATTGTGAAAAAACTGGGGGAAACCAGTAAAAAATTGAGGAAATCCGAAACCTGGAAAAACAAAAACAAGGAAACACATTTTGGGGGAAAAAACAACAGATTTTTAAAAGGCCCTACGAACGTTTTTTGCTGCACTTTAGAGTGTGTGTCATATTGCAGCACAACATTTTGGGGGAAGTTGAGTTCAGGTCCAATATTGACTATGCACCCAAGAGGGAAAGCGGTTGGGCCATCCTAGAAATGTTTTAGAGTAATATAATATATACAATTTAGCAGATTATTTTATCCAAAGCGATTTACAGTCATGCATGAATACATTTTTACGTATGGGTGGTCCTGGGAATCGAACCCAATATCCTGGCCTTGCAATGCTCTACCAAGATGCATGACAGGTTTATAAATAGTTTGTGAAGCCTCAATTTAATATGATTTATGAGGCTTTTATTAAGTGGTGCTTATGCCACCCTGTATAAAGCACAGGCTTATGTCACATAGTGGGTTATGTCACATTTGACATTGGTGGTTATGTCACACAGTTATGCCACATTTATGAACCCTTTATAAAGGATGACATATACGGTTATAGATGATTTGTAACACATTTATGTAGTGTTTATGAAGGCTTTATGAAGCCTTTACAAGCTGCACGTCATTTAAAGCGGGACCTTTAAGTGATTGTTCATGCAAGGCTTCAAGTCTATATTGGAGAAAAGGAGGTATTGGTAAGGAGGGGATGGTGTGGGTGACTGACTGGTGTCGGTTGGGTGTGAAGGTTAGTATGCATGATCTATTAACATGAGGGGGGTGAGTGGATATAGTACCTTGTTTGAGTGCGTATTGATGGGGACAAAGTAGTAAATTGTTGGCTAATCACTGACTACTGTGTATCCTACAGACTAATCCTGCTGCTGATGACGATGACACACCAGCTTTAGTAGTACAGAGCCTGTAGACCCATTGGATGAAAGTTTTCAGCCTGGAATAAGCTCAAGCTAAACATCATCTGACTTTGAAACAAGCCAGGACAGCCAAAGGTATTTATGAAAGCACAATACCCTCTTGAGAAAACAAAATAACCAATACACTAAACTGTCAACAAGACAAATGACTGGTGACGCAATGCACTTCTGCATAGTCTCTGTACTGCTGTACTGTTTATTGCTACTTGGCTATCTGACAAACTTTTTCGCTTTTTACTCTTAAAAACTATTTAATTAAACTCTGTATTTAACAAGTTTACCAAGGTCTTAGTTTTGTCCTCACACAACTTTTTTAATTTAACTTTTTCACCCCGGACGCTTTATCTGGACATACAGTACCAGTCAAAAGTTTGGACACACCTACTCATTCAAGGGTTTTTCTTTATTTTTACTATTTTCTACATTGTATAATAATAGTGAAGACATCAAAACTATGAAATAACACATTTGGAAAGAAATGCTTTCGACATGCTCAACTGGTGTTGCTCATTCAGCCGATAGAAACTTTCAACCAGTTTTCCATTGGCGACTCCATTACCCGCAATATTAGATTTAAAAAGAATAATCCAGGAATCATACATTGTTTACCAGGGTGCAGGGCTACCGACGTAAAGGCTAATCTGAAGATGGTGCTGGCTGAGGATAAAACTGGCGAGTGTAGGTGGTACATTTCTGCCCCTCCCAAAATATAGAATTTGTAGATAACTGGCTGTCTTTCTGGGACTCCCCCATAAACAGGACCAAGCCTGGCCTGTTGAGGAGTGACGGACTCCATCCAAGCTGGAGGGGTGCTCTCATCTTATCCATCAACATAGACAGGGCTCTAACTCCTCCACAATGAGATAGACAGCCTGCCAGCTTAGTGGAGTCTGCCACTAGCACTGTCAGTGTAGTCAGCTCAGCTTTCCCTATTGAGACCGTGTCTGTGCCTCGATTTAGGTCGGGCAAAACTAAACATGGTGGTGTTCGCCTTAGCAATCTCACTGGAATAAAGACCTCCTCCATTCCTGTCATTATTGAACGAGATTGTGATAATATCTCACATCTCAAAATAGGACTACTTAATGTTAGATCCCTCACTTCCAAGGCAGTCATGGTCAATGAACGAATCACTGATCATAACCTTGATGTGATTGGCCTGACTGAAACATGGCTCAAGCCTGATTCATTTACTAGTAACCATATCCCCCACGCATCCCGCAATGGCGGGAGTGTGGCTAACATTTACGACTGCAAATGTCAATTTACACAACAACAACAAAAATACTGCGTTTTTGTCTTTTGAGCTTCTAGTCAAGAAATCTATGCAGCCTACTCAATCTCTTTTTATAGCTACTGTTTACAGGCCTCTTTAGCCATATACAGTGTTCCTCACTGAGTTCCCTGAAATCCTATCGAACCTTGTAGTCATGGCAGATAATATTCACATTTTTGGTGACTTCAATATTCACATGGAAAAGTCCACACAACCACTCCAAAAGGCTATTGGAGTAATCATCGACTCAGTGGGTTTTGTCCAACATATCTCCGGACCTACGCATTGCCACAGTCATACCCTGGATCTAGTTTTGACCCGTGGAATAAATATTGTGGCTCTAAATGTATTTCCTCATAATCCTGTACTATCGGACCACCATTTTATTACGTTTCCAATCACAACAAATAATCTGCTCAGACCCCAACCAAGGATTATCAAAACCCGCACTATAAATTGTCGGGCAACCCAAAGATTGGTAGATGCCCTTTCAGACTCCCTCCACTGACCCAATGACGTTGGAGTACTCCCGAGTGGCGCAGTGGTCTAAGGCACTGCATCGCAGTGCTAGCTGTGCCACTAGAGATCCTGGTTCGAATCCAGGCTCTGTCGTAGCCGGCCGCGACCGGGAGACCCATGGGGTGGCGCACAATTGGCCCAGCGTCGTCCAGGGTAGGGGAGGGAATGGCCGGCAGGGGATGTAGCTCAGTTGGTAGAGCATGGCGTTTGCAACGCCAGGGTTGTGGGTTCGATAAAATAATGTATGCGCTAACTGTAAGTCGCTCTGGACAAGAGCGTCTGCTAAATGACTTAAATGTAAATGAGTACAAAAATCAGTTAACCACCTAATTTAACCTTGCGTAATACCCTAGATGCAGTCGCACCTCTAAAAACAAAAAAACTTTTGTCACAAGAAATTAGCTCCCTGGTATAGAGAAAATACCTGAGCCTTGAAGCAAGCTTCCAGAAAATGTCAATGTAATTGCGCTCCACCAAACTGGAAGTTTTCCGACTAGCTTGGAAAGACAGTACCGTGCAATATTAAACAGCCCTCACTGCTGCTCGATCAGCCTATTTTTCAAACCTAATCGAGGAGAAGAAAAACAATCCAAAATGTATTTTTGATACTGTCGCAAAGCTAACCAAAAAGCAGCATTCACCAAGGACTTCTCTCATGCTGCTGGTCTACTAGTAGGAAAATGGACAAGACATAATGGACTGTAAAGGACAGTGGGGGCTCATGTGAGAGACATTATCAAGGGCCATCCACTTTGAACATGTGCCATTGGGAGGACGAACTGAAACACTATCTGAAGAAGAACATGAAGTAACACCAGAAGGATGAGTGCCGGGACGGAGGGGGGTGGTCAACGTAATTAATTTAGGCTTATCCAAAATTGTTTATTTGGGGTATCAGGTTGATTGTGGAGGTCTGCACACTACGAAATGTATAGTACTTTAGACTATAAATGCATTGAGATACCGATCTGTCATTAACATGCCACTCACAACAAAAGCTCCAGCTGAAATGTAATTGCCAGAATCCATGAATTAAATTGTGTAATGAAGCATATGTGTAACTGTATGACACGAAGGTCTTAAGTTAAAACATTCTACTGCAATGGTTTTACAAGTACAACCCAGAATGATTGTACAACCCAGAAGGAAGGGTTTGATTGTGTCTGCGGTTATATTTGTTGATTTTGTATACTTATTACTTACTACTTGTAGATTTTAACTTTATTATGATGATTATGAATTAAATTAGATTCACTCCCATTAATAGAAGTATAACCTTTATTATGATTTATTATAATGATGTATTTTGGGTATAGAAGCTAAAATCTAATGCTTAATTTAAAATGGTATGTTTATTATCACGTGATAAGAGGATGGAATTTGATGGAACATTTTATGTTTGTGCTTTTCTAATAACCAATTTCTGTGTTCTATTAATGTGCTTTTCTAATAACCAATTTCTGTGTTCATGCTAGTGACTGATTGAACGAATCCTCACTATCAGTATCTGCAATTTGGCAGTATGCCTAGAACCTTATTTTGAGAAAGGGATATCTCCATTTCAAGGTCTCATCTTAGAGAGAAGAAGCCTCGTGAGGTATTGGTCTGTCACATGCATGACCCAGTATTGGTCGGTCACATGAATGAAGCAAACATTAATGATGAATTCATTATGAATTATGAATAAGCTAACTCATGCAAATATAACTTGTCTGTATATAAGAGAACTTTCGTGACTGCCCCGGGTAGAGCTCCTGATCGACATGTGTACATGGTGCATTGAGTTGGTTGGAACCTCTCCACCGCACTGATAATAAAGAATGATTCATTTAAGATTGACTTCGGGTGTCCCTGTGTAGAATTTCAACGACAACCTCTAAACCTTCCAGCTGCCTACTGGAACCTATTCCAGCTAAACTACTGAAAGAGCTACTTCCTGTGCTTGGCCATCCTATGTTGAACAAAATAAACGGCTCCCTATCCTTCGGATCTGTACCAAACTCACTAAAGCCAAACAATCTGCCTATATCGAATCTCCCATTACTCTCCAAATTTTGGGGAAAAACTGTTATTTTGACACCATCAATCACCACATTCTTTTGGAGAGATTCAAAACCCTAATTGTTCTACACCGACATGTTCTGGCCTGGTTTAGATATTCTCTGTTGGAAAGATATCAGTTTGTCTCTGTGGATGGTTTGTCCTCTGACAAATCAATTGTACGTTTCGGTGTTCCTCAAGGTTCCGTTTTAGGACCACTATTATTTTCACTATATATTCTACCTCTGTGTTTCCGAATGACATCACCAAATGTCAACTTTCACTGCTATGCGGACGACACTTAGCTGTACATTTCGATGAAACATGGTGAAGCCCCAAAATTGCCTACCCTGGAAGCCTGTGTTTCAGACATAAGGAAGTGGATGGCGGCAATGTTTTTCCTTTCAAACTCAGACAAAATGCTAAATGCTTTTTGTCCAAAAATGATGCAGAAAAGCTAATCCATGCTTTTGTCACTTCTAGATTAGACTACTGCAATGCCCTACTCTCCGGCTACCCGGATAAAGCACTAAATAAACTTCAGTTAGTGATAAATACGGCTGCTAGAATCTTGACTAGAAAATAAAATGATCATATTACTCCAGTGCTAGCTTCTGGCTTCCTGTTAAGGCTAGGGCTGATTTCAAGATTTTACTGCTAACCTACAAAGCATTACATGGACTTGCTCCTACCTTTCTCTCCGATTTTGTCCAGCCGCATGTAACAGTGTTGCTTATGTCCCTCTCCTCACCCCTACCTGGGCTTGAACCAGGGACCCTCTGCACACATCGACAACAGTCACCCTCGAAGCACCGTTACCCGTCGCTCCACAAAAGCCGCGGCCCTTGCAAAGCAAGGGAAACAACTACTTCAAGGTCTCAGAGCGAGTGACGTCACCGATTGAAATGCTACTAGCGCGCACCGCTAACTAGCTAGCCATTTCACACCGGTTACACGCACATACCTACACGTATGCTACAGTCACAAAATGCAGGCCTCCTTATTGTCCCCAGAATTTCAAAGCAAACAGCTGGAGGCAGGGCTTTCTCCTATAGTTATGGAATGGTCTGCCTATCCATGTGAGAGACGCAGACTTGTTCTCGACCTTTAAGTCTTTACTGGAGACTCATCTCTTCAGTAGGTCCTATGATTGAGTGTAGTCTGGCCCAGGGGTGCAACGGTGAATGGCAAGGCACTGGAGTGACGACTCGCCCTTTCTGTCTCTGCCTGGCCGGCTCCCCTCTCTCCACTGGGATTCGCTGCCTCTGACTCTATTACGAGTCACTGGCTTACTAATGCTCTTCCATGCCGTCTCTAGGAGGGGTGCGTCACGTCGTGCCAGGTTTTTTCGCTATACTCAACTTGAGTGAGTTGAGTCACAGACGTGATCTTCCTGTCCGGTTTTGCGCCCCCTCTGGCTCGTGCGGTGGAGGAGATCTTTGTGTGCCTTTTCTCAGGGTAGTAACTTGGTGGTCTGTTGATATCCCTCTAGTTGTGTGGGTGCTGTGCTTTGGCAAAGTGGGTGGGGTTATATCCTGCCTGGTCGGACAGGGCCACAGTGTGTCCCAACCCCCCCCCCCCCCAGTCTCAGCCTCCAGTATCTATGCTGCAATAGTTTACAGTATGTGCCGGGGGGGGGCTAGGGTCAGTCTGTCTTACCTGGTGTCCAGTGTCAACTTAATCTCCCTCTCTCTCAACCTTAGTCCTAGGACCATGCCTCAGGACTACCTGGCCTGATGACTCCTGGCTGTCCCCAGTCCACCTGGTCGTGCTGTTTTGCCTTCGGCTATGGAACCCTGACCTGTTCACCGGACGTGCTACCTTGTCCCGACCTGCTGTTTTTGACCCTCTCTCCCACCTTCTACCGCACCTGCTGTCTCAATCTCTGAATGCTCGGCTATGAAAAGGCAACTGACATTTACTCCTGAGGTGCTGACCCTCTACAACCACTGTGATTATTGTTTGACGCTGCTGGTCACCTATGAACGTTTGAACATCTTGAAGAATGATCTGGCCTTAATGGCCAGGTACTCTTATAATCACCACAGCCAGAAGAGGACTGACCACCCCTCAGAGCCTGGTTCCTCTCTAGGTTTCTTTCTAGGTTCCTGCCTTTCTAGGGAGTTTTTCCTAGCCACCGTGCTTCTACATCTGCATTGCTTGCCGTTTGGGGTTTTAGGCTGGGTTTCTGTCTAAGCACTTTCTGACATCTGCTGATGTAAAAAGGGCTTTATAAATACATTTGATTTGAAGTGCTCCTCAAACTTTTCACACCCTTGCAATCAGTTCTTTGTTATGGGGAGAGGGGCTGTTAGTATACTCTTCTAGCCTATTCACTCTATTGTTGGCAGTGCTTGTCTACTCAACAGCACAATACAAGACTGTCTACAAGTCAAGCCCCCTTCAAACTTTTCACATCTTTGCTAACAGCCCATCTAAATGCCTCATTATTGACTCTGCGTGTAACAAAACACGTACCAGTCTATTGTACCCTTTTTTGTTTGCAGATGAGCATGGTTTGTTGTATGGTTACACATCATCATGTTCAGTCTTCATGTTTTACAAATCCTCATGATCAGTCTTCATGTCTTTCCAGGAGACTTGCAGTACATACAAATCTTCTGTAAGAGGTCGAAGCAGTGGGTGGTGAAAAACATCGCCACACTGCCAAAGCCTGCTAAACCAGCTGCCATTACCCAACACAAGAAGAGGTTCACCAGCTGAAGAACATTCTGGAACCTGCCTGGAACGTTCAACCAACAACATCCATTTTCATTTAGACTGAAGTTGTAGTATAATATAAAATGCCTAGTATGCTCACAACTGCATTGTGGTATAGGTATTGCTAGCTGTTGTACATATGTATATAATGGTGTTTACTTACTAACAACTGACTAAATGATTCCAGCTGTATCAGAAACCAATAAAAGTGTTGACTTCAACTTCTGGATGAATTCATTTTGATATCCATGAAATGTGTTTGAATAAACTAGCTTCAATCTTCCAGCTAAAACAAGTTATGCACGGAGATGGTGTATCATTTAATTTGTTTGCTAAGTTTATTTGCTCTGGAGACTGAGTTGAGTTTACACAGCAGTATGCAGGAACATTTATGGCAATGTATGACATATATACAGTAGAAGACAAATATATGCTTATAATAAATACTACAGTTCTACAAAGGCAATACTTGCGGGGTGTGTTTAGTTGGTGCAGTGAGGTGTTCGGAGTCACTTTAAAACAAGGGGAGATTGTTGTTATGAGACCTTTCACATCTCCTCGAGAGTCATCAACGTCTTTGTATCCAAGTGGTATTGTCTGTGAGAGAAAGACGAAAACACAATTAGATATTCATGGAGAATCGTTGTGTACTCTCTGTATTCCTACTGTAGCAGCATGGTGTAGAATGACACATCCCACAAACACACGTTAGCTAGCTATATAGCTAGCTACAACACACAGGTATAGTTACTCCAAGACTAGTATGAGTCATGAAGCCAAAGTCATTCCTTTACTCTCCGCCATCATAAAAAAATGACAGGCACTGAGGCTAGCTAGGCTAGTTAGCTAACTAGCTATAACATTAGACTACAGTACATTTTAGGTATAGCAAACACAGCTAGCCAGCTAAACTTGGCTAGCTTGGCTTGTAGTGTTACTAGCAAGCCCCGTTATGGCCGAATCAATCACCAAATTGTACTGTACTGAACAACACTGCCTCATGTAAAAAGAGAGGTTATATTGCTAGCTACCTACTGACAGCAAAATATACTTCTTTGTCATTTGCCCTCCTGAGTCCTGCTCCAGCTGGTCTAGGTTGCCGCTGCTGCTTGATGGTCTTGCAATTCTTTTTCCTCGCTGTCTCAACTCCTCTTCAGTGTATTCCGGCTCAAATAAATTGGGCTGTATATTTCTATGTAAAATAACATAAAACATGTTTTGTCGTCCAGCTCTTCTTGGAAAGAGGAATCATCAGAAGCAGCCATTGTAGCTAATTATTTAGTAATCTTGGATAGACAGTGCACGGTAACAGAGCTCCAGTGACCCTGTAAACTAGTACCGCCCCCGTTTTGAAAAGCCTGCCTGTAGTCTTTACAGAGCCAGAGAAAATGAGTCAACCTAGATATCCTGCAATGTCCTGGCAGATAGGAACATTGTTGAGACAAGTCTACTGGCTCTATTGAACAAAGACAACCTTATCTACTCGCTGCTAGCGTGATCATGCAATCGGTGAAACACAAAGTCCACAATAATTGCTACAAAACATGACTCCATTCATTTTTAGATCAGACAGCAGGTTCAATCAACCATTGACGTCATTGGATGAAATCTCCCTGCGTGAAAACTCAAAAATACAGCCATAGTGCAGAATTACAGTATGTCTGAAACACCCTCTCGTCATTCATAATTATGCAAGTAGACTGGAAAAACACCCCAAAGTGTCTAGCGGTGAAGTTTCCCTTTAAATTGAAGGAATGAGCCTCACGCTTATCACCTGCGCAAGGCGAGGCGCAGAGTTCATTGGCCTTGTCAGGCGTGATTTTAGATCCTTCAGCGAAGTTGCGAGAGTATAGTATGTTGTACCTCATTTCCCTCCTTCAGGGAACAGTAGTTATAGTCATAACATTATGTTCCCACAGCTAGAGCTGACACTGAGGACTAGTGAAGAACATAATCAACAAACTCTGCATAACCTCTGCATAATTAAAACAGTTGCTTTGTGAGAAGGTGTTAATAATGAAAAGTTAACCATTGTTACGTTAATGTCGTCTGAAAAGTCCCATTCCCCCCTCAGTCTGGCCCGAAGTCAGAGCAGGTCCACCGAGACCATAGCCCAGTGGAGGTGGAAATACAAAAGTCTGAGGCTTTTAGGTCAAAAGCCGAGGTAAATCTCCAGTGGATATTCAACACTACAGTAGCTACAAGATTAAACAACATCTTCCTTGAACTGGTGAACCATGTTTATAGAAAAATGAACGTTTATACAGTATGAATCACCAGATGTCCACTTTCATCATAAACATATTTTTCATGAGTCACTCCAAATCAGATGCTATCATATAATCATTACAGCTTTTCATTCGTGAAGTTCCTTTCAGTTCTCTTTTCAAAGACTTCTCACATTGCAATATGTAATCAAGTGAATCAGAAAGGAAAACCAAAGTACAGGGAATTATGTGCACTTAAACCGCATGTGCTTCTTTTAAAAAGGTAGGTGTGATTCACCTTCCAAAGATACCAAATGAATCAATCACATAAGAAACTGAAAGTGAAATCTATACGTCAAATGTACCATATCACCATACTCTTAACTAAAGTGGTGATATGCTTTGATGACAGGTTAGAGTTACTAACAGTTCACAGGCGTTTATTTCATTCAACTAGGGTAAACATCGACATTCACATAGGGCTGAAATACTCATCAGATATTGCAATAAACCCTTGAAAGTGTCACCCTGTCTAGATATCTTATAATGCAGATCAATGAGTTCATGTTGGTCATGTTTCACCTTTTTATTGTATTTTTCCCCCACCATATTTTTAAATAATTTAATCACATTGGAGCTAGTTATATAGTCACACACACACACACACACACACACACACACACACACACACACACACACACACACGGTAATTGGATAGAAAAGTATTCCCTTTCATCTGTACTTCGCCACAGTTGACTAAGGGTAGCTACAGAAACAAAGATAGAACACGTCACAAATAATGTAACGACACGTTTCTTGAGGGTGGTAGACCCAGATCATACCAGATCGCCCCAGGAGTCTGTCTCTCCTCTCCTCCACCCACTCCCACTCTTGCTCAGGCATGGCTAGACTTGTCCCTCTCTCATCTCCTCTGTTGTCTTTCAACACCCTACTCTCTTCTCCTCCTCTCCGCTCCTCTACTTCTACTACCCCCCTACTCCTCTCCTCTCATCCTCCTCTCCTCTCCTCCTCTCCTCTACCCCCTTTCTACTTTCGCTATTGGATGCACAGACTTGTTCTTTCCTTTCTTTCAACACTCTGCTCTTCTACTCCCATTCCTCTCCTCTCCTCCTCCTCCCGTTCTCTTCTCCTCCTCCACACATCTCCTGTTCTCCTCTTCTCCATTTGTCCTTGCTCAGACATGCCCAGACTTGTCTGTCTCTCCTCTTCTCCCAGCACACCACTCTCCTTTTCTTTCCCCCTCTCTGCTCTCCTCCTCTTCCTCTCCTTCGCTCCTGCTCGCTCAGGCATGCCCAGACTTGTCCCCCTCTCTGCTCTCCACCCTCACGTGCCTTTCATCACTCAACATTGTTGAGATTGTTTTAGAGCGGCCTCAGCTGCACCAGGGGCCATAACCACTAAACTGAGCAAACATCTGATCTGCCTGCGCCCTTTAGGCAAGACACAGTACAACAGATTAGACACACCTTAAGACTGTGTACTCAGTGCACTCTCACACCCACTCACTCACCTGGGGAGAGAGAGGGGGAGGAGAGCTAGAGAAAGACAGAACAGGAGAGAAAGAGAACAGAATAGAGAAAGATCGAGAGAGAACAGTAGAGAGAGTATGGTACTCTAGGAAAAAATAAAAAGAGAATGATCTGTTTTCAAATAAAATCAAATGTTATTTTTCACATGCACTGAATACAACAGGTGTGACATCTGCTGATGTAAAAAGAGCTTCATAAAGGAGCCCTTCCCAACGATGCAGAGTTAAAAATAAGAAAAATACAGTTTCTTTAAATCACTTTGGTGCAATTATCCCAAGTATGTGGTACATTTTCACAACGCTCAGTACAAAATCATCAAAAGGACAGTTGTTTCAAAACTCTAAGCACATTTTCAATTTACTAAGTACAACACACAAAATCATACAGTCACTTTTTCACCGAACTTAGTCAGTTTCATACTGTAATACGTGTTAATATGAAGTAATTGCTTTTCACAATGCAATGCTCACATTACTTTTGATATGATTGCCTTCTCATTTGTTAAAATACATTACACTTAATCTAATTGCTCTTAATTGATAATCACTTAACCGTTTGGTAAACCTATAGATTTGAAACTTTGTCTACTACAGATTGAGAACTATATAATGAAAATATATATTTGTAAAGTATAAACATATTAAGTATGAAACAGTATATACTGTAATGTACTATTATGATGATGGCTATTATAGAAAAAAATTGAAAAAAAGAGGAGAAAATATAAAATAACTAATAATTAATGAGCAACAATAAAATATCAGTAACGAGGCTATATACAGGGAGTACCGGTACAGTCAATGTGTGCAATGTGTGGGGGCACAGGTTAGTCAAGGTTATTGAGGTAATATGTACATGTAGGTAGAGGTAAAGTGACTATGCATAGATAATAAACAGACAGTAGCAGCAGTGTAAAAATGTGTGTGTGGGGGGGGGGTCAATGCAAATAGTCTGGGTAGCCATTTCATTAGCTGTTCAGGAGTCTTATGGCTTGGGGGTAGAAGATGTTAAGAAGCCTTTTGGTCCTAGACTTGGCACTCCGGTACCGCTTGCTGTGCGGTAGCAGAGAGAACAGTCTATGACTAGGGTGGCTGGAGTCTTAGGCAATTTTTAGGGCCTTCCTCTGACACCGCCTGGTATAGAGGTCCTGGATGGCAGGAAGCTTGGCCCCAGTAATGTACCAGTCAGGATGCTCTCGATGGTGCAGCTGTATAACTTTTTGAGGATCTGAGGACCCATGGCAAATCTTTTCAGTCTCCTGAGGGGGAATAGGCTTTGTCGTGCCCTCTTCACAACTGTCTTGGTGTGTTTGGACCATGATAGTTCATTGGTGATGTGGGCACCAAGGAACTTGAATATCTCAACCTGCTCCACTACAGCCCCGTCGATGAGAATGGGAGCGTGTTTGGCCTTCCTTTTCCTGTAGTCCACGATCATCTCCTTTGTCTTGATCACGTTGAGGGAGAGGTTGTTGTCCTGGCACCACACTGCCAGTTCTCTGACCTCCTCCCTATAGGCTGTCTTATCGTTCATTGTCGGTTGTCAGACCTACCACTGTTGTGTCGTCGGCAAACTTAATGATGGTGTTGGAGTTGTGCTTGGCCATGCAGTCATGGGTGAACAGGGAGTACAGGAGGGGACTGAGCACGCACCCCTGAGGTGCCCCCATGTTGAGGATCAGCGAGGCAGATGTGTTGTTCCTACCCTTACCACCTGGCGGCGGCCCGTCAGGAAGTCCAGGATCCAGTTGCAGAGGGAGGTGTTTAGTCCCAGGGTCCTTAGCTTAGTGATGAGCTTTGAGGGCACTATGGTGTTGAACGCTGAGCTGTAGTCAATGAATAGCATTCTCACGTAGGTGTTCCTTTTGTCCAGGTGGAAAAGGGCAGTGTGGAGTGCAATAGAGATTGCGTTATCTGTGGATCTGTTGGGGCGATATGCAAATTGGAGTGGGTCTAGGGTTTCTGGGATAACGGTGTTGATGTGAGCCATGACCAGCTTTTCAAAGCACTTCATGGCTACAGACGTGAGTGCTACGGGTCGGTAGTCATTTAGGCAGGTTATCTTGGTGTTCTTGGGCACATGGACTATTGTGGTCTGCTTGAAACATGTTCGTATTACAGACTCGGTCAGGGACAGGTTGAAAATGTCAGTGAAGACACTTGCCAGTTGGTCAGCGCATGCTCGGAGTACACGTCCTGGTAATCCATCTGGCCCTGCGGCCTTGTGAATGTTGACCTGTTTAAAGGTCTTACTCACATCGACTACAGAGAGCGTGATCACACAGTCGTCCGGAACAGCTGGTGCTCTCATGGATGCTTCAGTGTTGCTTGCACGCATAGAAGTCATTTAACTCATCTGGTAGGCTGGTATCACTGGGCAGCTCATGGCTGTGCTTCCCCTTGTAATCCGTAATAGTTTGCAAGCCCTGCCACATCCGACGAGCATTGGAGCCGGTGTAGTAGGATTCAATCTTTGTCCTGTACTGACGCTTTGCCTGTTTAATGGTTCGTCGGAGGGCATAGCGGGATTTCTTATAAGCGACTGGGTTAGAGTCCCGCACCTTGAAAGCGGCAGCTCTACCCTTTAGCTCAGTGCGGATGTTTCCTGTAATACATGGCTTCTGGTTGGGGTAGGTACGTACGGTCACTGTGGGGACGACGTCATCGATGCAGTTATTGATGAAGCCAGAGACTGATGTGGTGTACTCCTCAATGCCATCGGAAGAATCCCGGAACATATTCCTGCATTAAAGTCCCCGGTCACTAGGAGCACCGCCTCTGGATGAGCATTTTCTTATTTGCTTATGGCCTTATACAGCTCGTTGAGTGCGGTCTTAGTGCCAGCATCGGTTTGTGGTGGTAAATCGACAGCTACGAAAAATATAGATGAAAACTCTCTTGGTAAATAGTGTGGTCTACAGCTTATCATGAGATATTCTACCTCAGGCGAGCAAAACCTTGAGACTTCCTTCATATTAGATTTAGTTGACCAGCTGTTATTGACAAATAGACACATACCGCCACCCCTTGTCTTCCCGGAGGCAGCTGTTCTATCTTGCCGATGCACGGAAAACGCATCCAGCTGTATGTTATCCATGTCGTCATTCAGCCACGACTCGGTGAAGCATGGTAGGATAGTCTTGATTGGAGCTCATTCAGTTTATTATCCAATGATTGCACATTGGCTAATAGGACGGATGGTAGAGGCAGGATCCACCACTGACATCCAACATTATGAGGGGCTTGGGGTGTCCGGGTCCATGGTGATGACCATGCTGGCTCCTCATCTTGGCAAGGGACACACTTTATATGTGGACAATTAGTACAGCAGTCCCACACTCTTACAGCATCTGCTCTCCAACAGCACAGGGGCCAGTGGCACAGTCAGGTCGAACAGGAAAGGGATGCCGACATTTGGATGCAGGAAGATGCAGAGAGGGGAGGTGGAGTTCAAGGAGAACGGTCAACAGCTGGCAGTAAAGTGGCACGACAAACGAGACGTCCATGTCCTCTCCACAGTCCATACAGCAACCATGTCGGCCACAGGGAAGGTGGACCACCTGACGGGAGAGAGAAAGATCAAACCAGACTGTGTGCTTGAGTATAACCTCAAAATGGGGGCAGTGGATAAGGCGGACATGATCAACAGCTTTGTGGAATGCGCTCGGAAAGCTACCAAGTGGTATAAGATATTTTTCCATCTGATCGACACTGCTGCCCTCAATGGCCACATAGTTCACCGCCAACTAACAGGTGAGATGATTACTGAAGAAGATTTGTTTTGTAATTGGACGTACAGTTCAAATACAGTTCCATTATGCAATTATATTGACTATATCTCACCCACCTACCCACTGCCTCATCATCCTCTCCCCTCCCTCATAGGTGAGGTAATTACCTACCAAAAGTACAGAGAAAACCTCATGAAAGCTGCTGGAGGAGTACCACAGCCCTCGGTGTCCATCCACTGGGGCCGTCCTGCTGCAGACAATCCCTTACGTCTCACTGCACTGCATTTTCCCTGCGAAGTCCCTCAAACTGCTGCTAAAGGCAGTCGCACACGGAGGCACTGCAAAGTCTGCCTGTCTGGCACCAGGAGAAGGAAGCAGAGGAGGTTGAAAAAGAACGTGTTTAGCTTGTGACACACCTCTATGTGTTTCACCATGCTTTGGGGAGTACCATATGCTCAAGCACTATTGAGCACATCTGCAGCAATTACTGACTGACTGACTTGACAGCTGACTTGACAGGTGACATGCCATGATACTATGCCTTTAGAGGTGGGGGGTGGAAATGCAGTTGTTGTTCAATCACTGCATGAATATAAAATATGGGTTATGCATATTCATAAATTGTCAGTCTTTTCTTGCAGTTTTTTCTTCTTCTAGTAAAACAAGTTTTTGTTGTTGTTCAACCACCACCAATACTTCAATAAAATAGATGACTATTACATATAGGCCTATATGTTTTCTTGCTGTGTTTTCATCCAGTAAAACTGTTAAGGAGTGTACGTTCAAACAGTATGTTGCTAGCATACAAAAGCTGGCCTCAATCTTCAGCTCGAAATATGTCCAGGTCCAGTTATGATATTGGCAAATACTGTTTGTGTGTTTCTGAAAGTACAGAATAAAGAGGAATTATTAGTAATTAGAATACAATATCAGGATATAGCAATAAAACAATATTACATAGAACATAATAACACTGCTATAAAAATAATAAATTGCATTGACAAAATCACAAATATGAGTAACAGTAACTGTTGAGCTCCACAAGGGGGCAGGGCAGGGAAGAGCAGAGCTATGCTAAACAGGCCAAATGAAAACACACAGACCATGGTCATTAGGCCAGGGTAGCTTTGAAAGACAACACAAGCTAATACCTCTCTGACGCAATTAGCATTGTTTTACAAAGCTAATAGAAGAATAGGGCGCCATGGGGCGGCGCGCAATTGGCCCAGCGTCGTCCAGGGTAGGGGAGGGAATGGCCGGCAGGGATGTAGCTCAGTTGATAGAGCATGGCGTTTGCAACGCCAGGGTTGTGGGTTCGATTCCCACAGGGGGTATGAAAAATTAAAAATTAAAATAATGTATGCACTAACTAACTGTAAGTCGCTCTGGATAAGAGCGTCTGCTAAATTACTCAAATGTAAATGTAGCTAGCTACAATTGAGTATAACACCATAAAAGGTTATGAAATGAGTACCTTTCGTGTCCGCGTTTATAAGGAATACACAAATAAATTATGCTCCATACATACAGTGAGCTACAGTAGAAACGACATACAGAAACTATAATGTAATAAGGCACTTACTTTGATAGAAATGCACACATGTCCGAAGTTATTATCATGTAGTGAGGAAAACAACAATGAAGGCAATGCGGGCACCAGCCTTGTGCCGGTCCTGTTCTGAATAGAGATGCACAGATGTCTGCATACTTGATCTGTGGAAACACTGGGGAAGTTTGTCCGGCTCAGTAAAGCCCAAAACATTAATTGTTCGCAAAAGTGAAATGGTCTACTTTTATGTGAATTAATGAGGAGGCGGAACACACCTCAATTCAAACGGTTGTTAGAAAATAAAACTTGTTAGAAAATCTTTTGAAATTGACAAGTTGAAACAGCCTATAAATAAAAGCAGGCAGAGTGTCTTGGTTTGAGGGCAGCGCGGATTAACTGTCCTGTTGCGTAACAATCACATTTTGGAACAGTGAGTGCATTCTGACATCACGTGCATAAAAAACACACGCTGGGGTAACCGTTAGAGATGTTTGGAACTCATGTGTGAAAAGGTTAATTGTGCATTTAGAAAGAGAGGAATGTGTCGGTCTAGCGATGTTTCTGCTGTTAGGCTTACTGCTGCAGCACGTTATGGAAGAGTTTGCAAAACAATGGCCACCCAATTTGAGACAAATAATCATGATATCTTTCTGTCAGGTAAGCCTACTTTGCAGTGTACATTAATAGAGAAGGTTTTTGGGGAAAGTCTTTCTGTCTACCCACAAGACAGTTATCACCAGCCACCCGGACAGCTCATGAAACTGTGGGTTTGCACAACCAAAGTATTTCTGCGCAAACTGTCAGAAACCGTCTCAGGGAAGCTTAACTGCGTGCTCGTTGTCATCGCCAGGGTCTTGACCTGACTGCAGTTCGGCGTCGTAACCGACTTCAGTGGGGAAATGCTCACCTTTGATGGCCACTGGCACGCTGGAGAAGAGTGCTCTTCATAGATGAATTCCGGTTTCAACTGTACCGGGCAGATGGCAGACAGCATGTATGGCATCGTGTGGGTGAGGGGTTTGCTGATGTCAACGTTGTGAACAGAGTGCCCCATGGTATGGGTAGGCATAAGCTATGGACAATGAACACAATTGCATTTTATCGATGGCAATTTGAATGCACAGAGATATCGTGACGAGATCCTGAGCCCCATTGTCGTGCCATTCATCCGCCACTATTACCTCATGTTTCAGCATGATAATATTTTTTACCTTTATTTAACTAGGCAAGTCAGTTAAGAACAAATTCTTATTTACAATGACGGCCTACACTGGCCAAACCCGGACGACGCTGGGCCAATTGTGCGCCGCCCTATGGGACTCCCAATCACGGCCGGTTGTGATGCAGCCTGGAATCGAACTAGGGGGTCTGTAGTGACGCCTCAAGCACTGAGATGCAGTGTCTTAGACCACTGCGCCACTCGGGAGCCCGAGTGCACGGCCCCATGTCGCAAGAATCTGTACACAATTCCTGGAAGCTGAAAATGTCCCAGTTCTTCCATGGCCTGCATACTCACCAGACATGTCACCATTGAGCATGTTTGGGATGCTCTGGATCGACGTGTATGACAGCGTGTTCCAGTTCCTGACAATATCCAGCAACTTCGCACAGCCACTGAAGAGGAGTGGGACAACCTTCCACAGGCCACAATCAACAGCCTGATGAACTCCATGCGAAGAAGATGTGTCACACTGCATGAGGCAAATGGTGGTCACACCAGATACTGACTGGTTTTCTGATCCACGTACCTACCTTTTTTTTTTAAACGGTATTTGTGACCAACACATGCATATCTGTATTCCCAGTCATGTGAAATCCATAGATTAGGGCCTAATGAATTAATTTATATTGACTGGTTTCCTTATACGAACTGTAACTCAGTAAAATCTTTGAAATTGTTGCATGTTGCATTTATATTTTTGTTCAGTGTGTATCATCATCATCATCATCACCACCACTATATTTCTTTATTAACCGTTGATTTAATAGTATCAGAACATGTCTATACCCCCCCCCAAAAAAAACTTTCTGGAGACAGATCCATTCCTACTGGTAGTTCTATTACAGTTTTTCTCAATCGGGTCAAAGCATTTTTTGGAACAATGTTGTTAATTTTTTTCAACAGAGTCCACAAGACACAGAACTCTGCGGCCTTTTGCAAAATAGTAAATGCGTTTTCAATATGTAGTTACCTTCTTAAAAACATAAATACATTAGTCAAAACTATATTACACCGTCAAAAATGCAAATACATTCATCAAAAGAACACGACTGCCTGCAAAAAGATTAACGCAACCATACTTATCTCTTGAGTCCAAGCAGACAAAACAGATGATCAAAATTGGAAGTACAGCTATCCAAAGGTGCAGAAATATGGGCAATTACTCTCCTTTTACGCATATTTCACCAACCATTTTCATACACATCAAATCAAATATTATTCAAAAATAATGATAAGCACATTGTGTGCAGAATTCATTCATCAGTATCATCACAATCCAATTCCAAATATTCAAAACCAAGGTTGTCTTGCTCATAGTTTTGTAGATTTTCCATTGGCACACAGAAACACAATCCACAATAGAAATAAGGATAGATGAATACAATGAAGGAACACAACTGATATGACTGTAGAGGCCTAAATCAACACCAAAGCAAAGCTCTATAATAGAAGGTCACAATGTTGGAGATGATGACTTAGGAGTAACCCAATGTTAGGTAAACGTAACCCAACTTCATTTTATGCATCTCTGCATGTACAAAATATTGTACAAAATCTTAACAATTAGTGTCAGGGGTGCTGAAGGTGGGTGTGGTGCATGAATCAAGCGCAGGACGCAGAGGCTCAGTCCAAAAGACTTTAGTGCAATATTCACGTAGAGAAATAAGCACAATAAGCCCGAAGGCGAAATCACGGCGCACACAGGCGTCAAATAAACGGCGCACTAACATGTGCGAAAAACCTCTCCAAAACACTGGAGGAAAGTACGTAGCTCCAACACGAAAACAGAAGCGCAATCACACACAAAGACAAACACAACCAACGAGAACTAAGTAGGACACTAACAAGACACAGGTGTACAACATCAAGACAAAACCAAACGAACATGAAAGATAGATCGGTGGCAGCTAGTACTCCGGGGACGACGACCGCCGAAGCCTGCCCGAACCAGGAGGAGGAGCAGCCTCGGCCGAAACCGTGACAGTACCCCGCCCCTTGACGCGCGGCTCCAGCCGTGCGCCGACCCCGGCCTCGGGGACGACCAGGAGGACGCGGAGCAGGGCGCGCGGGATGGTCCCGGTGGAACTCTGACAGGAGAGATGGGTCTAGGATGTCCCTCCGCGGCACCCAGCACCGCTCCTCCGGGCCGTACCCCTCCCACTCCACGAGATACTGGAGACCCCCCATCCGGCGTCTGGAGTCCAAGATGGACCGAACGGTGTACGCCGGAGCCCCCTCGATGTCCAGTGGGGGCGGAGGAGTCTCTCCTATCTCATTGTCCTGGAGTGGACCAGCTACCACCGGCCTGAGAAGAGACACATGGAACGAGGGGTTAATATTCTTATACTCAACAGGTAGATGTAACCTATAACATACCTCGTTCAATCTTCTCAGGACTTTAAAGGGCCCCACAAACAGCCGACCCAGCTTCCGGCAGGGCAGGCGGAGGGGTAGGTTTCTGGTAGAGAGCCAGACTCGATCTCCGGGTGCGTACACCGGCCCCTCACTGCGGTGGAGATCGGCGCTCGCCTTGTGACGAAGGACGGCCCGCTGCAGGTGGACGTGGGCAGCGTTCCACGTCTCTTCCGAGCGCCTCATCCAATCATCCACCGCAGGGGCCTCGATCTGGCTCTGCTGCCACGGTGCCAGAACCGGCTGGTAACCTAATACACATTGGAAGGGGGTTAGGTTGGTAGAGGAGTGGCGGAGAGAGTTCTGGGCCATCTCGGCCCAGGGAATGTACCGTGCCCACTCCTCAGGCCGGTCCTGGCAATACGACCTCAGAAACCTAGCCACATCCTGGTTGACACGTTCTACCTGCCCGTTACTCTCCGGGTGGTACCCTGAGGTAAGGCTAACCGAGACCCCCAAACGCTCCATGAACGCTCTCCAAACACGGGAGGTAAACTGGGGGCCTCGATCAGACACTATATCCTCGGGCACCCCGTAATGCCGGAAGATAGGTGGGTAAATAGGGCCTCAGCGGTCTGTAGGGCAGTAGGAAGACTCGACATAGGGAGAAGACGACAGGCCTTAGAGAACCGGTCCACAACGACCAGGATGGTGGTATTCCCCTGAGAGAGGGGAAGGTCTGTCACAAAATCCACCGAGAGGTGGGACCAAGGTCGTTGTGGAACGGGCAGAGGTTGTAACTTACCCCTGGGCAGATGTCGGTGCGCCTTACACTGGGCGCACACCGAGCAGGAGGAGACATAAACCCTCACTTCCCTAGCCAAAGTAGGCCACCAGTATTTAGTGCAAAGGCAATGCACTGTCCGGCCAAAACCCGGATGTCCAGAGGAGGGTGACGTGTGAGCCCAGTAAATGAGTCGATCCCGAATCTCGAGCGGAACGTACTTCCGACCCTCAGGACACTGTGGAGGGCTGGGGTCGGTACGCAACGCTCCCTCGATTTCGGCATCGACCTCCCACACCACCGGTGCCACAAGGCAAGACTCCGGTAGTATGGGAGTAGGCTCAACGGACCTCTCCTCCGTGTCATACCGCCGGGACAGCGCATCTGCCTTACCATTCTGGGACCCAGGGATGTACGTGATTTTAAATACGAACCTGGTGAGAAACATACTCCATCGAGCCTGGCGAGGGTTCAGTCTCCTCGCTGCCCGGATGTACTCCAGGTTCCGATGGTCAGTCAAAATGAGGAAAGGGTGTTGAGCCCCCTCAAGCCAATGCCTCCACACCTTAACGGCTTGAACTACAGCTAACAGCTCCCTGTCCCCAACATCATAGTTACGCTCCGCCGGGCTGAGCTTTTTAGAGTAAAAAGTAATCAATGCACGGGCGCAACCCTCCATCTTTCTTCTTCACAAAAAAGAAGCTCGAGGAGGCGGGAGAAGTGGAGGGCCGAATGTATCCCTGTCTCAAAGATTCGGCTATGTAAGTCTCCATAGTTTTTCTCTCCTCTTGAGACAAAGGATACACATGGCTCCGTGGGAGCGCTGCTCCTGCCTGGACATCAATCGCACAATCCCCCTGTCTATGAGGAGGCAACTGCGTCGCCCTAGTTTTACTAAACACGAGAGCTAAATCCCCATATTCAGGCGGAATGTGCAGTGCGGGCACTTGGTTTGGACTTTCCACCGAAGTCGCCCCCACGGAAACACCCAGACATCGCCCCTCGCACTGAGCAGACCACCCATCGAGAGCCCTCTGTTGCCATGAAATAGCAGGGTTATGGGTGCTTAACCAGGGAATTCCCAGCACCACTGGGTACGCAGGAGAGTCGATCAGATACAGCTGTATAGTCTCTTCATGACCCCCCTGCGCACACATCCTAAGTGGCGCTGTGATCTCCCTAATCAACCCCGACCCCAACGGGCGGCTATCTAAGGCATGAACGGGAAAAGGTTTGTCAACAGGTAGGAGAGGGATCCATAAATCTAAACAAAACTTCCGATCAACAAAATTCCCAGCTGCGCCTGAATCTACTAGCGCCTTATGCTGGGAATGAGGTGCAACCTGTGGAAAACAAACAGGTATACAAAAGTGCGCAACAGAAAGCTCTGGGTAAGTGGGACGTCTACTCACCTGGGAGGTCCCCCCAGTGCGTGGCCTGTTGTCTTCTCCCCCGGAGAACCCTCCCCAGCACCTGGCCGCAGTGTGCCCTCCACGACCGCACTTGGTGCAGGAGACAGGCCCCCTCGGGCTCCTCCTCCTCCTTTCTCTAGCGCCGGCACCCCCAAGCTCCATAGGGCTCGGCTCGGAGGTGCCGGAGGGCGGAATGGACGGACCCCCCTCGGGACGTCCACGGGTGGCCAGCAGGGTGTCCAGACGGATGGACATATCGACCAACTGGTCGAAGGTAAGATGGGTATCCCTGCAGGCCAACTCACGTTGAACGTCCTCCCGTAGGCTACATCGAAAATGGTCGATGAGGGCCCGTTCATTCCACCCTGCGTCCGCCGCTAGAGTCCGGAACTCTAGATTAAACGCCTGTGAGCTCCTCCTCCCCTGTCTCAGGTGGACTAGACGCTTCCCCGCCGCTTTGCCCTCAGGTGGATGGTCGAACACGGCCTTGAAGCGACGGAAGAACTCGGCGTAGGAGAGGGTATTGGCGTCCATCTTCCTCCACTCAGCGTTAGCCCACTCCAACGCCTTGCCCGTGAGACAGGAGATGAGAGCGGAAACGCTCTCGTGTCCCGAGGGCACCGGGTGTACAGTGGCCAGGTAGAGCTCCACCTGCAGGAGGAACCCCTGACACCCGGCAGCTGTTCCGTCATACGCCCTCGGGAGCGAGAGCCGAATCCTCCTGGGTTCCGGACCTGGGACTGGTGGACCGGCCGATGGGGTTGGCAGGGTAGGTGGAGGTGTGGGTACCCCGCTGGCCTCCCATCGGTGCAAGGTGTTGATGACGTCCTGTAGAGCGGTCCCCAGTTGTCGTATCTGGTCATCTTGCCCACGGACATGCTCCTCGAGCGACTCAGGCGTAACTGCAGATCCTGCTGATTCCATTCTGGTGTGTGATTCTGTCAGGGGTGCTGAAGGTGGGTGTGGTGCATGAATCAAGCGCAGGATGCAGAGGCTCAGTCCAAAAGACTTTAGTGCAATATTCACGTAGAGAAATAAGCACAATAAGCCCGAAGGCGAAATCACGGCGCACACAGGCGTCAAAAAAACGGCGCACTAACATGTGCGAAAAACCTCTCCAAAACACTGGAGGGAAGTACGTCGCTCCAACACGAAAACAGAAGCGCAATCACACACAAAGACAAACACAATCAACGAGAACTAAATAGGACACTAACGAGGACTAACAAGACACAGGTGTACAACATCAAGACAAAACCAAACGAACATGAAACATAGATCGGTGGCAGCTAGTACTCCGGGGACGACGACCGCCGAAGCCTGCCCGAACCAGGAGGAGGAGCAGCCTCGGCCGAAACCGTGACAAATTAGACAGTGCTCATTGCCTAGATCATTCCATAAATTGTACATGGTATGACACTGATGAGATGATTTAGAATTCCGTGCAGTAGTATTTACTTATTGCCGGAAACAGTGAACACAATTGCACAATCTGATGAAAACAATGTGTTAATATTCTGTGAACAAAACACTTACAGTTTTTTCCAACTGCTTACACACATTTTCAAAACTATGTCTCCTTTTTTCAAAACTCTACACACAATTCCCAAAACTGCACACACAAAATGCAAAATGCCTCACATCTCCTTCAAAATGTAACACTGCATTCAAAATGCCGTAAACACATGTCAGAATGAAGCATTTGCATCAAATGGCAAACACTTCTTTCATAATAGTAAATTTTTGGATATACCATGTAAACACTGTTGTTCTAAATCTAAAGCTCTTTGGTCTTTCATAGGCTTATATCTACATTTCAATACAATGTTCTACAGTGAAAGTAATCTGCTGAGAGGGGTAACAAGTATACTGTAAACACCAATGCAATGTAGAAACAGAAAATATTTATTAGGCCAAACATTACTGTTGTATACAGTAGCACACAACAAAACCATAAACATATGTAAACCAAAAGTATATTCTTTAGAATACAGTAAAGAACACAATTGTGTGTGTGGGGTCCCGGGGGGCAGTCCAGGAATTGGTAGGGGGGTGGGCAGTCACCAGTGCTAAGCTACGCTTCATCTCTTCTCCGGGCTGGGTCTGGCCACAATACTTTGTCCACATCACAAGATAAGTTTTCTCTTGCCAAACATCGAGGGAAGTATCTCCTAGCATGGCGTATCCAACCTTGGACAGAGGCAACCTCTATGTCCCCACATGCGTCCTCCATTGCCTGGAGAAGCGGCATGCGGGCATAGGGTTGGCAATCATACACTTTCCAGCGCCAGGCTGAGAAGAATTCCTCTATGGGATTTAGAAAAGGTGAATATGAGGGTAGGTACAAAACTACAAATTGTGGATGGGTGGCAAACCAGTTTTGGACCAGAACAGCCCGGTGAAAACTAACATTGTCCCATATAACCACAAATCCAGCAGGCTCCTGATCTGGATCAGGGACAAGCATTGTGTAAATTGCATCCAGAAAAGTGAGCCTATGGCCGGTCTTGTACGGACCCAGTGTGGCATTGTGATGGAGGACCCCGTTTTGAGTGATGGCAGCACACATAGTTATATTACCCCCACGCTGTCCAGGGACATTGGTAATTGCCCTCTGTCCTTTTACATTTCTTCAGCGGCGCCTGGTTTTGGTGAGGTTGAAGCCAACCTCATCCACATAAATAAATCTCCTTCCTTCTCTTCTTTGCCCTCGTCCTCTTCTACCTCTTCCTCTTCCTCTTCATTTTCCTCTTCCTCCTCCTCCTCCTCTTCCAACACTTCGTCTTTGAATTTGTCCTCGTTGTTGTCCCCTGCCTCTCCCTCCTACTCCTCTTGCTCTCTGTCCATTGTTGGCATCCATTGTTCAAAACAGGTAATCTGACCTTTGACCTATTTATAGGCCTATACTACAGTAAAGCAGTGATTGGTTAGTGATCAGTTAAGCAATTAGTGTTTGCACATGTGAAGAGTGTGTGTGTGACCTGGTGAATAAGTGTAGCATTTTGAATGGTTGTGTTTGGAAAAGGAAAGCAAGTCACTTCCTGTTAGATTTTTGTGTTTTAGGTAGAGAATTGTGTGTAGTGTTTTGAAAAAAGTGTTTTATGCAATTGACAACTGAGTCAAAGGCTGAGAAATAGCTTATGGTTTTGGAGATTTGGTGTGTAGTTTTGCACTTTGAGTGAGAGGTTTCAAAAATCGTGTGACATGAAAAGATTTTGTGTGTAAGCAGTCGGAAAAAACTGTAACAGTGAATTTTGTATTCACTGATGACATTTGTATTTAATGTTTACAAAAGCTGATCCAAGCAACTCTGCTTTAGATATGTTTCAACACAGATCCAAAAATTGTTGCACACGATTGAGAAAAACTGTAGCAGCATGACATTAGATACTGTACATGCCTTACTTACTCTGCACTGTAGAGTTCACAGTCAACAGTGAGAGCAGTGTGTATGTGTATGTGTGTGTGTGTGTGTGTGTGTGTGTGTGTGTGTGTGTGTGTGTGTGTGTGTGTGTGTGTGTGTGTGTGTGTGTGTGTGTGTGTGTGTGTGTGTGTGTGTGTGTGTGTGAGTGTGTGTGTATGTGTGTGAGTGTGTGTGTATGAGGCAGGGACAGAGAGGGAGAAGCGTGTTTGTATACATGTGCATGAGGGATGATAAAGGTCATAAATAAAGGTTAAATAAAAAATAAAAAATAAATAAATAAACAGGGGCCGACTGAACGCCTTACTAATACGTGTACGTATGAATGTGTGAGCGTTTGTATTTTTTAAAATGGCAATACATTTATTGAAAAAAGTGACAAGTCCATCCAATACATCAAGCCACAGCCTAGAACTGGATGACCTGGCCCTTTCTATTCTTGTCACCTCCCAGTTCAAATGTGAAGGTGTGTGTAGCAGGATTTGGAATCAGATGGGGGACACCGGATAGCCTATGATTCTCAGCCTTGACATGTTTTCATTCACTCAAGATATGGACTTGATAAGATATGGAATAATTCTGGACTGGTTGTCATTCAGTTATGTTTAGGGCTGTTGGTAGCCAAGCCTAACAGTTGGTTCCATTGTTTCTGTCAATTGAACCTGTCACACCGTGACGTATGGGACCAGGGGCGCAACAGGGAGGCTGAGAGAATGTGGTCGTCACGCCCGGAGCCGGATCCGCCTCCGAGGCGGAATGCCCACCCGGACCCTACCCTGTTATGTAAGGTTTGTGCGGTCGGAGTCCGCACCTTTGGGGGGGGGGGGTACTGTCACACCCTGACGTATGGGACTCTAGTATGTTGAGTCAGGGTGTGGAGTTCTATGTTGTATTTTCTATGTTCTCAGTCTAGGTGTTGTATTTCTATGTTTGGCCGGGTGTGATTCCCAATCAGAGACAGCTGTCGCTCGTTGTCTCTGATTGGGGATCATACTTAGGCAGCCTGTTTGCATTCAGTTGTTGTGGGATCTTGTTCCGTGTTAGAGGCTTGTATTGTGTTTAGCCTTAGGACTTCACGTTTCGTTGGTTTGTTGTTTTGGTCGTGTGTTTATCGGTGAAATAAACATGTATGCCTTTCACGCTGCGCCTTGGTCTGACCCGTCCTTAAACGAACGTGACAGAACCATGTATTTTGCAATAAATAATGTTAATTATGAACAAATATGCAAAGAATAAGAGATGTGGACTCGAGTCACGTGACGGACTCGAGTACTACTTGAGTCACACATTTTGCGACTTGAGACATGGCTTCACTTGCCACTCGACTTCGACTTGAGCATGTATGACTCATGACTTCATTTGGACTTGAGCTGTATGACTCGAGAGACTTGATTTGTCATCTCGCGCACTATGTAAGCCTATCTCTCCTTTATATCAGAGTGCTGAATACTCTGTGTTCTGTTCTGTGTCTTGACCAATCACATTCATGGAAATCACAGGTTGCACAGGCCGGGCACAAAGCACATCTAGCAAAGAACACGCTGCTCCACTGTCCTCCGGTATTTATTTAGCAAACATGATAACACATCACTACTGATATACACAAGCAACAACTCTTCACAGAAATGTTGCAGCAGTCTACACCTAAAGCCGGGTGTACACTACATGTATTTCAAAATCCTAACATCAAATCAAATCAAATGTTATTTGCCACATGTGCCGAATAGAACAGGTGCATACCTTACAGTGAAATGCTTACTTACAATCCCTTAACCAACAATGCAGTGTTAAGTAAAAAATAGATAAGTAAAAAATTAAAATAACAAATAATTAAAGAGCAGCAGTAAAATAAAATAACAGTAGGGAGGCTATATACAGGGTGTACCGGTACAGAGTCAATGTGCGGGGGCACCGGTTAGTCAAGGTAATTGAGGTAATACAGTGAGGGAAAAAAGTATTTGATCTCCTGCTGATTTTGTACGTTTGCTCATTGACAAAGAAATGATCAGTCTATAATTTTAATGGTAGGTTTATTTGAACAGTGAGAGACAGAATAAAAACAACAAAATCCAGAAAAACGCATGTCAAAAATGTTATAAATTTGATTTGCATTTTAATGAGGGAAATAAGTATTTGACCCCCTCTCAATCAGAAATATTTCTGCCTCCCAGGTGTCTTTTATACAGGTAACGAGCTGAGATTAGGAGCACACTCTTAAAGGGAGTGCTCCTAATCTCAGCTTGTTACCTGTATAAAAGACACCTGTCCACAGAAGCAATCAATCAATCAGATTCCAAACTCGCCACCATGGCCAAGACCAAAGAGCTCTCCAAGGATGTCAGGGACAAGATTGTAGACCTACACAAGGCTGGAATGGGCTGCAAGACCATCGCCAAGCAGCTTGGTGAGAAGGTGACAGCAGTTGGTGCGATTATTCGCAAATGGAAGAAACACAAAAGACCTGTCAATCTCCCTCGGCCTGGGGCTCCATGCAAGATCTCACCTCGTGGAGTTGCAATGATCATGAGAACGGTGAGGAATCAGCCCAGAACTACACGGGAGGATCTTGTCAATGATCTCAAGGCAGCTGGAACCATAGTCACCAAGAAAACAATTGGTAACACACTATGCCGTGAAGGACTGAACTCCTGCAGCGCCCGCAAGGTCCCCCTGCTCAAGAAAGCACATACAGTGGGGGGAAAAAAGTATTTAGTCAGCCACCAATTGAGCAAGTTCTCCCACTTAAAAAGATGAGAGAGGCCTGTAATTTTCATCATACGTACACGTCAACTATGACAGACAAATTGAGAAAATATTTTTTCCCCACTGTATAGTGTGTATACTTTTCAAGTTACAGTATTTCCTTTATAACATTTTTAATGACATCACAAAATAACAACCCATATGACATTATTATTCTTTAGATCGCCTCTGACCATTCCCCACGTTCTATGTTAGAAATATTGTTCCAGTATTCGCTTTAGAACGTGTTAGAGTTTCGGCTGGAAAATGTGAGTGAACAAAGGCACATTCCTGTGTGAATTTGGAGAGGGAGATAACTGAAAGTTCTAATCCTTGATTTACAACAGGGTGTGAGCTGTCAACCCCCCACCAGCTCCCTCCTCCCCCCTCTGTGGTGAGAGAGGGTCTGGTTGAAGTCATCCACTGCAAAGCTGATCCGACAGTCATGACAGCCTACTATTTGAATAATATACAGTCCTTGCCATTATTATTACTGTGCTATTGCCATGCTAGTCATTAATCTGGTGTTTCTATGTAATGTAACACATGGTTATTAGATTATTAGATACAGTCCTTGTTGTTCTTTCCCATATCCCATTCTATCGTACTCTGCATATACAGTATCTATTCAGGCCAGTGTATTTATCTCCTGTATAGCATATTCATTATCTCTCTGTTTCTGTCCATCACAGAACCATCCCCATGTTCATCTCCAGTGTGTGTAAATAATGTTCCATGTGTGTGCCTTATTCCCCTCTAACTGGGGAGCAGTGTCAGTGGGCCACAAACCAGTAGAATACATAGAGCCTGGTTGCTCTCTTTCAGGTCCTTTTGACTGGTGTGCGTTTGTGAGTCCATTCTGAAAGTTTCCTAAAGTAAATTCATTCATCTCTGTTATTGCGTTGTGATGAGACTGTCTTGCTATCAATTTGTCTGAGCGCTTGGCCGCTGACCATGGACCATGATCATAGATAATGGCGCTGGAGAAGATGGCTGCCGTTTTACAGTCCTCTAACCAATTGTACTTTTATGTGTGTTTTTCCGCGTTATTTGTAATTTATTTTGTACATAATGTTTCTGCCATCATCTCTTATAACCAAAAAGAGCTTCTGGATATAATAATAATAATAATAATAATAATAATAATAATAATAATAATATGCCATTTAGCAGACGCTTTTATCCAAAGCGACTTACAGTCATGCGTGCATACATTTTTGTGTACGGGTGGTCCCGGGGATCGAACCCACTACCTTGGCGTTACAAGCGCCGTGCTCTACCAGCTGAGCTACAGAGGACCATCAGGACAGCGATTACTCACCTCGTATTGGACGAAGATTTTTTCTTCAACGAGGCGGCCGCGAAGGATATCCTACAGACACCCGACAAGGCCCAAATCCCCGTCATTCGCATGAGGAAGAGACAGAGATATCGTGGACGTAGGTCGGGGTGCCTTGTAAGGATCCGACGGCGAGTGAGTAAACTGCCTCTCCCATCAATCCTATTAGCCAATCTTCAATCATTTGAGAATAAATGGGATGACCTAAGATTACGGTTATCCTACCAACGGGACATTAAAAACTGTAATATCTTATGTTTCACCGAGTCGTGGCTGAACGACGACATGGACAACATACAGCTAGCGGGCTATACGCTACATCGGCAGGATAGAACGGCTGACTCCGGTAAGACAAGGGGTGGCGGTCTGTGTATATTTGTAAACAACAGCTGGTGCACAAAATCAAATACTAAGGAAGTCTCAAGGTTTTGCTCGCCTGAGGTAGAGTATCTTATGATAAGCAGTAGACCACACTATTTACCAAGATAGTTTTCATCTATATTTTTCATAGCTGTCTATTTACCACCACAAACCAATGCTGGCATTAAGATTGCACTGAATGAGCTGTATAAGGCTATAAGTCAACAGGAAAACGCTCATCCAGAGGCAGCGCTCCTAGTGGCCGGGGACTTTAATGCAGGGAAACTTAAATCCGTTTTACCTAATTTCTACCAGCATGTTAAATGTGCCGTACGTACCTACCCCAACCTCTAACCCGGACGCTTATAAGAAATCCCGCTATGCCCTCCGATGAACCATCAAACAGGCAAAGAGTCAATACAGGACTAAGATTTAATCATACTACACCGGCTCTGACGCTCGTCGGATGTGGCAGGGCTTGAAAATTATTACAGACTACAAAGGGAAGCACAGCCGCGAGCTGCCCAGTGACACAAGACTTCCAGATGAGCTAAACCACTTCTATGCTCGCTTCGAGGCAAGCAACACTGAAGCATGCATGAGAACACCAGCTGTTCTGGATGACTATGCGATCACGCTCTCCGTAGCCAATGTGAGTAAGACTTGTAAGCAGGTCAACATTCACAAGGCCGCAGGGCCAGACGGATTACCAGGACGTGTACTCCGAGTATGTGCTGACCAACTGGCAAGTGTCTTCACTGACATTTTCAACATGTCCCTGACTGAGTCTGTAATACCAACATGTTTCAAGCAGACCACCACCGTGCCCAAGGACACCAAGATAACCTGCCTAAATGACTACCGACCCGTAGCACTGACGTCTGTAGCCATGAAGTGCTTTGAAAGGCTGGTCATGGCTCACATCAACACCATCATCCCGGAAACCCTAGACCCACTCCAATTTGCATACCGCCCCAACAGATCCACAGATGATGCAATCTCTATTGCACTCCAAACTGCCCTTTCCCACCTGGACAAGAGGAACACCTATGTGAGAATGCTATTCATTGACTACAGCTCAGCATTCAACACCATAGTGCCCTCAAACCTCATCACTAAGCTAAGGATCCTGGCACTAAACACCTCCCTCTGCAACTGGATCCTGGACATCCTGACGGGCCGCCCCAGGTGGTAAGGGTAGGTAACAACACATCTGCCACACTGATCCTCAACACAGGGGCCCCTCAGGGGTACATTCTCAGTCCCCTCCTGTATTCCCTGTTCACCCATGACTGCATGTCCAGGCACGACTCCAACACCATCATTAAGTTTGTCGACGACACAACAGTGGTAGGCCTGATCACCGACAACGATGAGACAGCCTATAGGGAGGAGGTCAGAGACCTGGCCGTGTGGTGCCAGGATAACAACCTCTCCCTCAACGTGACCAAGACAAAGGAGATGATTGTGGGCTACAGGAGAAAAAAAGAGGACTGAGCACGCCCCCATTTTCATCGACGGGGCTGTAGTGGAACAGGTTGAGAGCTTCAAGTTCCTTGGTGTCCACATCCCCAACAAAGTATCATGGTCCAAACACACCAAGACAGTCGTGAAGAGGGCACGACAAAGCCTATTCCCCCTCAGGAGACTGAAAAGATTTGGCATGGGTCCTCAGATCCTCAAAAAATTCTACAGCTGCACCATCGAGAGCATCCTGACTGGTTGCATCACCACCTGTTATGGCAACTGCTTGGCCTCTGACCGCAAGGCACTACAGAGGGTAGTGCTACGGCCCAGTACATCACTGGGGCCAAGCTTCCTGCCATCCAGGACCTCTATACCAGGTGGTGTCAGAGGAAGGCCCTCAAAATTGTCAAAGACTCCAGCCACCCTAGTCATAGACTGTTCTCTCTGCTACCGCACGGCAAGCTGTACCGGAGTGCCAAGTCTAGGTCCAAAAGACTTCTCAACAGCTTCTACCCCCAAGCCATAAGACTCCTGAACAGCTAATCATGGCTACCCAGACTATTTGCACTGCCCCCCACCCCCACCCCCACCCCATCTTTTTATGCTGCTGTTACTCTGTTAATTATTTATGCATAGTCACGTTAACTCTACCCACATGTACATATTACTTCAACTACCTCAACTAGCCGGTGCCCCCGCACATTGACTCTGCACCGGTACCCCCCTGTATATATAGCCTCCCTACTGTTATTTTATTTTACTTCTGCTCTTTTTTTTCTCAATACTTTTTTGTTGTTGTTTTATTTTACTTTTTTTATTTAAAATAAATGCACTGTTGATTAAGGGCTGTAAGTAAGCATTTCACTGTAATGTCTGCACCTGTTGTATTCGGCGCATGTGGCCAATCAAATTTGATTTGATTTGATATTGTCACTCCCGCCGCGGAGACCCACAAAACAGCCCAGCGCTGGACCTGCACTTCATCTCGATAACACATGTTAGCCTATACATGTCTCTATTTTACCTGGGCTTCTCCCAATGAATGTGGCGCTGCTGTATTCTGAATTACATGTATTTTGTGACCACAATTGGTTAAAGACGTTCTTGCCCTGGGCCCCATAATTGTTTAATCTGGCCCAAATAAAAAGCTCTGGTCTGTTGTATATCGGAACAATGTTAATGCTTACAGTGGCTTGCAAAAGTATTCAATCCCCTTGGCATTTTTCCTATTTTGTTGCATTACAACCTGGAATTAAAATGGATTTTTTTTGGGGGGGGTTGTATCATTTGATTTACACAACATGCCTACCATTTTGAAGATGCAAAATATTTTTTATTGTGAAACTAACAAGAAATAAGACAAAGAAACAGAAAACTTGAGCGTGCAGAACTATTCACTCCCCCCAAAGTCAATACTTTGTATAGCCACCTTTTGCAGCAATTACAGCTGCAAGTCTCTTGGGGTATGTCTCTATAAGCTTGGCGCATCTAGCCACTGGGATTTTTGCCCATTCTTCAAGGCAAATCTGCTCCAGCTCCTTCAAGTTGGATGGGTTCCGCTGGTGTACAGCAATCTTTAAGTCATACCACAGATTCTCAATTGATTGAGGTCTGGGCTTTGACTAGGCCATTCAAAGACATTTAAATGTTTCCCCTTAAACCACTCAAGTGTTGCTTTAGCAGTATGCTTAGGGTCCTTGTCCTGCTGGAAGGTGAACCTCCGTCTCAGTCTCAAATCTCTGGAAGACTGAAACAGGTTCCCCTCAATAATTTCCCTGTATTTAGCACCATCCATCATTCCTTCAATTCTGACCAGTTTCCCAGTCCTTGCCGATGAAAAACATCCCCACAGCATGATGCTGCCACCACCATGCTTCACTGTGGGGAGGGTGTTCTCGGGGTGATGAGAGGTGTTGGATTTGCGCCAGACATAGTGTTTTCCTTAATGGCCAAAAAGCAAAATTATAGTCTCATCTGACCAGAGTACCTTCTTCCATATGTTTGGGGAGTCTCCCATATGGCTTTTGGCGAACACCAAACGTGCTTGCTTATTAATTTCTTTAAGCAATGGCTTTTTTCTGCCCACTCTTCCGTAAAGCCCAGCTCTGTGGAGTTTTCGGCTTAAAGTGGTCCTATGGACAGATACTCCAATCTCCGCTGTGGAGCTTTGCAGCTCCTTCAGGGTTATCTTTGGTCTCTTTGTTGCCTCTCTGATTAATACCCTCCTTGCCTGGTCCGTAAGTTTTGGTGGGCGGCCCTCTCTTGGCAGGTTTGTTGTGGTGCCATATTCTTTCAATTTTTTAATAATGGAGTTAATAGTGCTCCGTGGGATGTTCAAAGTTTCTGATATTTTTTTATAACCCAACCCTGATCTGTACTTCTCCACAACCTTGTCCCTGACCTGTTTGGAGAGCTTCTTGGTCTTCATGGTGCCACTTGCTTGGTGGTGCCCCTTGCTTAGTGGTGTTGCAGACTCTGGGGCCTTTCAGAACAGGTGTATATATACTGAGATCATGTGACAGACAATGTGACACTTAGATTACACACAGGTAGACTTTATTTAACAAATTATGTGACTTCTGAAGGTATTTGGTTGCACCAGATCTTATTTAGGGGTTTCATAGCAAAGGGGGTGGATACAAATGCACGCATCACTTTTCCGTTATTTATGTTTTAGAATTTTTTGAAACAAGTAATTATTTTCATTTCACTTCACCAATTTGGACTATTTTATGTATGTCCATTACATGAAATCTAAATAAAAATCCATTTAAATTATAGGTTGTAATGCAACAAAGTAGGAAACACGCCAAGGGGAATGAATACTTGGAAGGCACTGTAGCTTATTGGTTTATGTGGTGCATTGGCATGCACACAAACCTGTTGATGGAAGATTCTTTGCAGAGAAGGGACCAAGTTACAATTTTGCCTAAGTCCTAAGCAAGTCTCAAGTCTTAACCTTTGAGTCTCCCAAGTAATAATAGGCAAGTCTCAAGTAAAGTCCCAAGCTCCACAGCACAGGTCGAGTCAAGCCACAAGTCCCTAATTTTGGGTTTCGAGTCCTCAAGTAAATTGTTAAGTGTTTTATGCCAATTTCATTGCAATTGCAATGCATCAGTGATTTTGGACCCACATGTTTTACAAACGGCATCCCTTTTCTCCCCCACTACCACATTGTGTTTGAAACAGAACGCAACCATTTTTGGGACCGATGTTGCCCTGATGCAGAGGTGGCACCACAGGTCCCAGAGTGGTGGAGCAAATTGTTTTCCCTGGGGCCCGGAGCGTTTAGTAATCTGGTAACCTAACCAGGTATAAATCAGGACCATATAGGGTTTGACAGTGATTAATAAGTTGCAAAAAGGTTTTGATGGGAGTGGGACCAGATTTACATCTTAGTCATTAATCTTATCCAGAGCGACTTAAGCTGGGTGTACACTACACGACTTTCAGAATCCTAACATTTCTGAGCCTCTCACGTTAAACAACCATCTTTCCTGTAGTTTTTTTTGTCTTGCCAACGTAGTGGTGCGCACACTGAACGATGTGGCACAGATGGGGGTCACACACTAGAAGATTCTCCAGCTGGTCGTGAGGATTCTCGATACCACGCTGTCTCGCGAAAACAACGATGTGATGATGTGATTACATTTCACGTAGCTACAACGAGGTGTGGCTCAAAGCAGCCTCATAAATGTTTTCAGTCAGACATTCACGCTTGCCATACAGAGTTGAAATGTCTAGCCAACATCTGTCAGTTTCCTTAGCTAATTCCCTACTTTTCACACTGACTCGGTAGGTATAAACAGCTCTACAGGGTTCACTGTCGTGCTGCACAGTCAGTAAACAATACT
Organism: Coregonus clupeaformis; assembly: GCF_020615455.1. Lineage (NCBI taxonomy): Eukaryota > Metazoa > Chordata > Actinopteri > Salmoniformes > Salmonidae > Coregonus > Coregonus clupeaformis. Next base: position 19,064,793 of record NC_059210.1, on the reverse strand, counting down.
ATGCTCATCATGTCTTAACAGGATCAGATGGTGACATGTGTCCCAGCAGGGGACAGCCAGGGAAGACCAGTCTACGGAGCTCAGGTGAATTTTGCAGTATATTAAAACAACCAGTGAATGGATATAAAGTTCCATCTTAAGTTGATGGGTAGGCTACAGTCTGGGATCTGGGAATAATGGTCATTTCAATTATTGAACCAATGATTTTATTGTTGGATAATATAATGTATAAGTGTACACCAAGGTAATTCTTTGTCATGCCTCATCTGAGCAGGATCAGATGGTGAGAGGCGTCTCAGCAGGGTCAGGCAACCAGGGAAGACCAGTCTGTGACGGTGCTGAGGTGAACATTTGCAGATGCAACACTTTATTCTCTCTGTGCAGCAAGCACTGGACAAGCCAGAAGCTTCAAACATTGAAACTATTTTAAGGCAGTCTGACAAACCTCTAAAGTTGATTTCCAAACTGTGTCAAGGGTTGATAGAGGCTTTTCCCAATAACACAAAACATGTCAAACAAAAATGTGAGGAAGACTTGGGAGACACAATTAATGATAATGAATGGATACAGATATGTTTGAATGCTTAGTCATGTTCATATACAGTAATCTCAGACATAAATTACTGCAGTTTAAGACCATACATAGAACGTACTATATGCCAGTGAAACTGAATATCATGGACTCAGAAATGTCATTCCTCTGCTGGAGGTATAAAACACAAAAGGGGACATATTTTCATATGTTATGCTCTTGTGAAAGATGTTATTTTATCTCAGCATGTCTACAGATTCTCCCTTCTCCATGTTTTTGTTTGCTTGGAAATGTTGATACTGGAGACTGTTACCAGAAAAAACAGTGTAACCTAGCATTCATAGCGGCTAAGAAATGCATTGCCATTAATTGGAAGATTGGTTATCCTTCCACAATGTCACAATGTCAAATGTCAAGTTATGTATCACTAGATTTGATTCATTACAAGATTAAAGGTATACTGTGCAACATATATAAGGTCTGGATGCCTTATATGGAATACTGTCAGACAAAAGGAGTCTGTATTGAAAACATGCCCATGTTAGTGGAGATACCTATTTAGGCAATCCCTAGCTGCTGGGCTGCTCAGTCCTGGCCCTGGGGGTCTGCCGTCCTGTTGGTTGTCACTCTGGCCTTGGCGTAACACACCTGAAACCAATAATGAATGTTTCACTAAGATCCTAAAGCTGAGTGGGGTGTGTTGAGTTGAGGCGCTGCAGGGCGGTGGACCCCTAGGGACAGGATGGAGCCATCCAGCTATATTGTGTGCAAGTAAAAACAGCTCTACAGTACTATTAGGCCTATGCTATGAATTACAGTAATTATTGGGACAGTGAAGCATTTTTTCTTATTTTGGCTCTATACTCCAAATGTGGATTTAAAATCAAACAATGACAATAAAGTTAAAGTGAAGACTATCAGCTTTAATTTGAGGGAGTATTCTCATTCATATCGGTTGAACCGTTTAGAAATTAGAGCACTTTTTGTACATAGTCCCCCCATTTTAGGGGAGCAAAAATAATGGGACAAATTCCCTTGTATGTGTATTAAAGTAGTAAAAAGTGAAGTATTTGGTCCCACATTCATAGCATGCAATGACTACATCAAGCTGTGACTCTACAGATTTGTTGGATGCATTTTCTGTTTGTTTTGGTTGTGTTTCAGATTATTTTGTGCCCAATAGAAATGAATGGTAAATAATGTATTGTGTCATTTTGGAGTCACTTTTATTGACTCCAAAATTGTGGTCCTCTGTAGCTCAATTGGTAGAGCATGGCGCTTGTAACGCCAGGGTAGTGGGTTCGATCCCCGGGACCACCCATATGTAAAAATGTATGCACGCATGACTGTAAGTTGCTTTGGATAAAAGCATCTGCTAAATGGAATATTATATTATTATTATTGTAAATAAGAATATAATATGTTTCTAAACACTTCTACATTAATGTAGATGCTACCATGATTACGGATAATCCTGAATGAATCATGAATAATGATGAGTGAGAAAGTTAGACACAAATATCATACCCACAAGACATGCTAACCTCTCACTATTACAATAACAGGGGAGGTTAGCATTGTTTGGGGAGGTATGATATTTGTGCGTCTATAACTTTTTCACTCATCATTATTCACGATTCATTCAGGATGATCCATAATCATGGTAGCATCGACATTCATGTAGATGTGTTTAGAAACATATTATATTTTTATTTACAATAAAAGTGATCCAAAAATGACCCCAAAAGGGTCATATTAGATTGTGTAGAAATGCAGGAAATTAGCTTTAGATGCCCAAGAAAATTCTGCGGGAGGACCCCCAAACCCCCCGCCACATTTTAATTTGTGTGTATGATAAGTCTATGTATTTGTGTGTATGACAACCTCTCCCTCAATGTGATCAAGACAAATGAGATGATTGTGAACTACAGGAAAAAATAAAGACTGAGCACGCCCCCATTCTCATCGACGGGGCTGTAGTGGAACAGGTTGAGCGCTTCAAGTTCCTTGGTGTCCACATCACCAACAAACTATCATGGTCCAAACACACCAAGACAGTCGTGAAGAGGGCACGACAAAGCATATTCCCCCTCAAGAGACTGAAAAGATTTGGCATGGGTCCTCAGATCCTCAAAAAGTTATACAGCTGCACTATTGAGAGCATCCTGATTGGTTGCATCACCGCCTGGTATGGCAACTGCTCGGCCTCCGACGTCAAGGCACTACAGGGGATAGTGCGTACGGCCCAGTACATTACTGGGCCAAGCTTCCTGCCATCCAGGACCTCTATACCAGGCGGTGTCAGAGGAAGGCCCTAGAAATTGTCAAAGACTCCAGCCACCCTAGTCATAGACTGTTCTCTCTGCTACCGCACGGCAAGCGGAACCGGAGCGCCAAGTCTAGGTCCAAAAGGCTTCTTAACAGCTTCTGCCCCCAAGCCATAACAATCCTGAACAGCTAATCATGGCTACCCGGACTATTTGCATTGCTGCCATATGTTGTGTCAGTTCGCTAGGGACCTTTTCCTAATGTATTAAGTGTGTATGTTATCCTGTGTTGTCATTTAGTTAGTAAGTAAATAAATATTGAAACCAATTTGTGTGGTACTGAATCATAAGTAAGGCTGGGTTTTTTGCAGATGCAAGGAGGTTACGACGTTCAGAATGATGATATGAGGTTATGATTAATAAGTTGACTGTTTATCGATGTGAAAGGTATAGACCTTCTAGAGTTTAATTCAGGAGATGGTAACTCTTTAAACAACCGCTCTCGTGGTGCCCCAAATCCTAATGAGTTAATTGTTACATTATTAATTTAATCTGTCTATAGTAGGCCTATCTAATACCCAGTTAATAGTTTTTAGTCTCTGTCTTCCATAGCGCTTGTTCAGGTGTTATTTTACATGTTTACATTTTAGTCATTTAGCAGACGCTCTTATCCAGAGCGACTTACTGTTAGTGAGTACATACATTTTTCATACTGGCCCCCCGTGGGAATTGAACCCACAACCCTGGCATTGCAAGCGCCATGCTCTACCAACTGAGCTATAGGAGGGACTACGGGGGGCCAGTATGAAAAATGTATGCACTCACTAACTGTAATGGCAGCATAGGCCGAATCATAGATAAATGAATTACCCTAATTTTTATTAACACATCTCTCTGTCATCACTGTTCCCTTCTACAATTCCCCCATCTCTGCTGGCATCAACCACTGGCCTCTCTCTCTTCTCCTCTGCTCACTCTATCCCTAATAGCTCTTGTACTGAACAAGTAGCCTATAGCTCAATGCAAGTCACAGGAATAGCAATATAGTTTGGTCACTTATTCTGAGCAATTCTAAAAAACTAATATTAGAGAGGAAATGCAGAGGATGAAGTAGGCTGGAAATGAATTGGTGGGAACTTTGAATGGCGATAAGTAGCTCTGGTGTGATGTGATGTGATTGGCTAAACTGACGCATTGCAAACATACAGAACAGACAGAGGAATTAATTAATTAATTTACACAACTCCTGCTGTAGATATTGGTGTGGGTGATGTTTTTTTTTGCCATTTCATGTGTCCTAGGTAGTTTGACCGTGCATGATGTCAACCTATCCATCCGTGCGCCATATTTGAATTGTACTTTCATTCAAAATGCCGATATTAAAATGTAACTGTTACACAAAAATGCGTGAAGGAGAAATGTATACACATGATGATAAATAAAGATACATAAATAATATTTACAAGTGTTCTAACAAAATTTCCATATTTAAACTATGAAAATGTCTGACAAATGCAATTCAAACCATCAAAGAAAAGAGTCGCATCACAACGGAATTCTATCTCGATAAATCCAATGCATCAAAGGAATATTGTCCATATATCAAAACCAACATTTAGGCAGTTTTATGAAACAGAATATAAACCAGTCTAAATTACAGGTTGCGCTGACAGAAAACAAACAATAGGTTAACGACCTAACAGCTAAACATTTTTACAATTTACTACATCTCTGGTGAGCACATCGGAGAAAATTTATATTGTTTAGAAAAGAGATAGGCGTCAGCTGAGCTAACAGTGGCTACATTCTAAAAGTTACTGTATAATCTACCTTTGCTGAAACAGACTAAAGATTAGATAGACATTTGGAGACTTCCACCTTGTTTTCAGATACATCAAACACAATACATCATTATTTTAGTTAAGGTAGGCCTACATGCATTTTTGTTTGCAATTTGCAGGTTAGGCTACTGTTGAATGAACATGAGAATAACCGTGTTTTAGCCTATTTAAATGTGTTAAATGTAATCAGTTTGTGTGTAACGAACTGTGCCCACAGACCGTTTCCTGGCCTTTACACAAACAGTAAGAATAACAGCTGGCTAGACAGCGGTGCTGTTAATTCAGCACCACAGAGTTAACTTGCCCCTGACACTGTAACTGGGACATGAAAAATACAAGCCGGAGGCAATTCTAGCAGAAATATGTTTTCATTTATGGTCACATATTTGACATGTACCTGTCACCTACACATTAGGCAGGCGTTCATTACTAAAGGCATGACGGGGTGGTCACAGAATTTATCATACATAGCCTACTGGATTTTTTGAAATACACTTTGTTAATTTGGTAACACTTTACCTGACACCTAGTGTCATAACACGTTATGACACGGTCATAACCATGTCATAATATGTCATAACAGCTCACATAACGTGTCATAACCTGTCATAATATGGTCATAACACTGTCATGACACTCCCTTTGCCTTGATGACAGCTTTGCACACTCTTGGCATTCTCTCAACCAGCTTCATGAGGTAGTCACCTGGAATGCATTTCAATTAACAGGTGTGCCTTGTTAAAAGTTAATTTGTGGAATTTCTTTCCTTCTTACTGCGTTTGAGCCAATCAGTTGTGTTGTGACAAGGTAGGGGTGGTATACAGAAGATAGCCCTATTTGGTAAAAGACCAAGTCCATATTATGGCAAGAATAGCTCAAATAAGCAAAGAGAAACGACAGCCCATCATTACTTTAAGACATGGTCAGTCAATACAGAACATTTCAAGAACTTTGAAAGTTTCTTCAAGTGCAGTCGCAAAAACCATCAAGCGCTATGATGAAACTGGCTCTCATGAGGACCGCCACAGGAATGGAAGACCCAGAGTTACCTCTGCTGCAGAGGATAAGTTCATTAGAGTTAACAGCCTCAGAAATTGCAAACCAAATAAATGCTTCACAGAGTTCAATTAACAGACACATCTCAACATCAACTGTTCAGAGGAGACTGTGTGAATCAGGCCTTCATGGTCGAATTGCTGCAAAGAAACCACTACTAAAGGACACCAATAAGAAGACCAAGACCAAGAAACATGAGCAATGCACATTAGACCGGTGGAAATCTGTCCTTTGGTCTGATGAGTCCAAATTTAAGATTTTTTGTTCCAACTGCCGTGTCTTTGTGAGATGCAGAGTATGTGAACGGATGATCTCCGCATGTGTGGTTCCCACCTTGAAGCATGGATGAGGAGGTGTGATGGTGTGGGGGTGCTTTGCTGGTGATACTGTCTGTGATTTATTTAGAATTCAAGGCACACTTAACCAGCATGGCTACCACAGCATTCTGCAGCAATACGCCATTCCATCTGGTTTGCGCTTAGTGGGACTATAATTTGTTTTTCAACAGGACAATAACCCAACACACCTCCAGGATTTACTCAGGTAGTTTGTATTTTACATTGTGTTTCTGTATTTTTGATTGTAGTAGGTGAAGATTGTAATATACTTTCTTAAAGGTTGGTGCATAGCCTGTTGATCGGACAGTGATGTTTGGAAGCAATGGAATCCATAGTCTCCCGTTTCATGTCATATCAAACATTTTTACGTGGAGTGACCCAAAACACACTGATTGCAACAAAACATGCTTACAACCCTGTCAAAAGAATGAAATACATTAATTTGAAAGATAACATTGACCCTAATTATGTGACAAACAATGTCTGATCTTACAACTTGGAATGGTCTTGACAAAAACTTTTCCTCTAGGGGGTGCAGGCTAAGAGTGAAAATCTTACTGTCGATGTACTAATCGGATGTCTTTGAAGAGTTGAAAGAGTACTCCTTTCTTATTTTCTTTACCCAACCAGTACATCCACTCAATAAAATGGAGATACTTCATTAAACCTTTTTTGGTCTGATTGCCCCTTAGCCTCCAGACCTGTCCCTTTATTGTCTGCCACGCTCTTTCAATGTGTTGTGTGTGACATCCTGTGTGATCCACAAAGTTGTTTGTGTGGTTGATTGTCTGGTGATTGTAACCCGTCCTATTCAGAGACCTGACATACGCTCGCCAGCAGTCACTCAGAATGGTGGAACCTCTTCCCACATGTTGTCTGATGATAGGGATTAAGGTTGCCTGTGAAAGGTTTACCACCATTTTAAGAACTGGGCGCCATCTGTTGTGTTTGACCTCCATCATCCCAAACACCCAACCCTGTCTTCTCCATGTTGGTCCCATCCTTCCACGATTGTACTGAAAGATAGGAACAAGTGCATATCGTTATTTTGTGACAGGGAGTTGGCCAGTGGTTAGTCATGCCTTGAAATGGCGGGGGATCAGTAAATCCATGGGAACTAGCATAATGTCACTTATGACACAAGCGAAGGTCTGATGGGTGAAGTTGTATAATGCTGAAAGACTGATAATGTGTCCAAGAGCACTGAGAGATGTATTTATCAAAATACTCAATATATGAAATGGGCAAGCCCTCTATTTTTTTATCCATATCAGTATAGTACTTTAAAATGGCAACTGATTACCGTAAGTCAAATATAAAGTGCATTCGGAAAGTATTCAGACCCCTTGACTTTTTCCAGATTTTGTTACGTTACAGCCAGATTCTCAAATTGACTAAATAACTTTTTTTCTCATCAATCTACACACAAAACCCCATAATGACAAAGTGAAAATGTTTTTTTTTTCTACAATTTTGCAAATTTATTACGAATAAAAAACAGAAATACCTTATTTATATAAGTATTCAGACCCTTTGCTATTAGGCTCGAAATTGAGCTCAGGTGCATTCTGTTTCCATTGATCATCCTTGAGATGTTTCTACAACTTGATTGGGGTCCACCTGTGGTAAATTCAATTGATTGTACATGATTTGGAAAGGCACACGCCTGTCTATATAAGGTCCCACAGTTGACAGTGCATGTCAAAGCAAAAACCAAGCCATGAGGTTGAAGGAATTGTCTGTAAAGCTTTGAGACAGGATTGTGTTGAGGCACAGATCTGGGGAATGGTACCAAAACATTTCTGCAGCATTGAAGGTCCCCAAGAACACAGTGGCTTGCATCATTCTTAAATGGAAGAAGTTTGGAACCACCAAGACTAGAGCTGGCCGCCCAGCCAAACTGAGCAATCGGGGGAGAAGGGCCTTGGTCAGAGAGGTGACCAAGAACCCGATGGTCACTCTGACAGAGCTACAGAATTCCTCTGTGGAGATGGGAGAACCATCCAAAGGTTATGCCATTATGTGTTTCACTTTACATTAAGTTGCTTGCTCCTGGGTAGGTACATTATAGTTACATGCATATCCATTGTAAATACATTGCTCTTACATTTAATTCAGTACATTCTTTAAGCCAAATATACGGAAATAAGATAACTGAAGCTGTAGTTAATGATAGTGTGTGCATTTTTAAAACAGCTGACGGAGTCCTAGTCAATGTAAATAGTCCGGGTGGCCACTTGATTCATTGTTCAGCAGTCTTATGGCTTGGGGGTAGAAGCCGTTAAGGAGCATTTTGGAACTAGACTTGGCGCTCCGGTACTGCTTGCCGTGCGGTAGCAGAGAGAACAGTCTATGACTTGGGTGACTGGAGTCTTTGACCATTTTTTGGGCCTTCCTCTGACACCGCCTAGTATATAGGTCCTGGATGGCAGGAAGCTTGGCCCAAGTGATGTACTGGGCCGTACGCACTACCCTCTGTAGCACCGTACGGTCGGATGCCGAGCAGTTGCCATACCAGGCGGTGATGCAACTGGTCAGGATGCTCTCGATGGTGCACCTGTAGAACTTTTTGAGGATCTGGGGACCCATGCCAAATATTTTCAGTCTCATGAGGGGGAAAAGGTGTTGTAGTGCCCTCTTCACGACTATCTTGTGAATGTGGGTATGTTCGGCCCTCCTTTTCCAGTAGTCCACAATCATCTCCTTTGTCTTGATCACGTTGAGGGAGAGGTTGTTATCCTTGCACCACACGGCCAGGTCTCTGACCTCCTCCCTATAGGCTGTCTCATTGTTGTCGGTGATCAGGCCTACCACTGTTGTGTCGTCTGCAAACTTAATGATGGTGTTGGAGTTGTGCTTGGCCACACAGTCGTGGGTGAACATGGAGTACAGGAGGGGACTAAGCACGCACCCCTGTGGGGCCCCCATGTTGAGGATCAGCGTGGCAGATGTGTTGTTGCTTACCCTTATCACTTGGGGGCGGCCCATCAGGAATTCCAGGATCCAGTTGCAGAGGGAGGTGTTTAGTCCCAGGGTCCTTAGCTTATTGATGAGCTTTGTGGGCACTATGGTGTTGAACGCTGAGCTGTAGTCAATTAACAGCATTCTCACATAGGTGTTCCTTTTATCCATCTGGGAAAGGGCAGTGTGGAGTGCGATTGAGATTGCATCATCTGTGGAACTGTTGGGGAGGTATGCAAATTGGAGTGGGTCTAGGGTTTCCGGGATGATGGTGTTGATGTGAGCCATGACCAGCCTTTCAAAGCACTTCATAGCTACCGACTTGAGTGCTACGGGGCGGTAGTCATTTAGGCAGGTTACCTTCACTTTCTTGTTCACAGGGACTATGGTGGTCTGCTTGAAACATATAGGTATGACTGGGTCAACAAGAGATTGAAAATGTCAGTGAAGACACTTGCCAGTTGGTCCGTGCATGCTCTGAGTACATGTGCTGGTAATCCGTCTGGCCCTGCGGCCTTGTGAATGTTGACCTGTTTAAAGGTCTTGCTCACATCGGCTGGCGTGATCACACAGTCGTCCGGAACAGCTGGTGTTCTCATGCATGCTTAAGTGTTGCTTCCATCGAAGCAAGCATAAAAGTAATTTAGCTCGTCTGGTAGGCTTGCATCACTGGGCATCCGATGAGCATTAGAGCCGATGTAGTAGGATTCAATCTTAGTCCTGTATTGACGCTTTGCCCGTTTGATGGTTCGTCTGAGGGCATAGCGGAATTTCTTATAAGCGTCCAGATTAGTGTCCCGCTCCTTGAAAGCGGCAGCTCTAGCCTTTAGATCGTTGCTATCATAAGAAGTATGTGGAGAGGCCGTAGTCACTACTACGGGTGTTTGTAGCCTACGTGTAACGTTAGGCTAGGCTATATGTTGTTTGAGATAAATTGTTTTGTACTGTTTTAATGAACAATGTTTTATAATATCATGGAAAGAATTAGATTAATTTGCATGAGATTAACTGTTTTGCACCATCTATTTTAATGAGAAAGAACTACTGAATAAGTTACTATTCAATTTTCATCTAATTTACACCGATCTGGTTGAATAAAGGTGAAATACTGTACCTGGTCAAATTGTTTTTAAATTAAACTGGTTAAATAAAAATAAAGATTCAATTGTTATTTGCATGCAGCAAACATATAGGCATATGGCTTTCATTATCAAGAAAACTATTTGTATTTTTTGTAGAGCAGTGTGAAATGAACTCGGACTCCATAAAATCCCATTCTAACGAGAACAAGTTTAAATGCCTTTATCAATCAGCTCGCACTTGCGCGCAAGCAGCCTCCATACACACACCCACCCACCCATGGCCCAAACTGGAGAGAGGAGAGGAATGAATGAACAATGAAGTTCAGAAAGCAAGACTTATGTGAATAATGCAGCAAAGGTGATTTTATAACCGAGAATATATATATATATATATATATATATATATATATATATATATTATTATTTTTTATCACCCGTTTTAAAATCAGCTGAGCAAAAAAATATTTCCATCCCGAAGTTGTCTGTCTGACAGCCTGCAGCATGGAAAATGCCCTTTACTATGATCAACGTATAGCTCGTTAGCACATAGGGCGCACTGATTGGTGTCACCTCGTTAGTCAGTATGTGTTACACCTGTGCTGGTTGCCATCTCGTTAGTGGGAAGGTGTTTCACCTGTGCTGGCCCAGGTGCTATTTAAGAGTGGCTGGCCCTGTGCTCCAGTTGTCTTGATAGATGCAGAGGGTTAACACCTTTAGTTGGCTTGCCCTATTTTGATTTATAGACAAACAATCCTTTGTCTGGTTTCTCTGATTTCGTTTAGCTCCACCTTTTTGGTTTGCGTCCTGTCTTTAAGTTTGGTGTGGGTTTTTATTTTATTTGCCTCTTAGTGGGAAAATTTAGTGGGCGCTCATGGAAGGTGTCTTTTAGGTACCAGTTGTTGTTGCTATGCAACTTTCAGTGGACACCCCCATGAGTGTCTTTTAGAACCCCTCCTAAAACCCCACCTGTTTCATTTTGGTTCTTGTCAGTGACTCTTTGTTAGTTCCCCTTCTATTTTGAGCAACATTTTTGGTTTTCTTGCTGGGGAATGTAACACCATTGACCATCCATGTTAATTCATGACGATTTCTTAGGCGCTCAGTTACGCATTAGGTGACTTGGTGAGCTGTATCAGTAGCTACATCAGGCTCAATTTAGTCCCATATCACCCCTCATATGTGTGTTAGTGTGTGTTACTGAGAATTCAGACTGGAGACTAACCCATAACCCCTGAGCACCAGACATGATGGACCCTGGGTTGCCTGTGCATGACACCTGATAACAACCACTTAAGGCACTTTAACATATCCCTGTATTAGTACCCAGATCCGCGTTATAAAGCATGTGTCAAGATCCAGGACCAGAGTACCAGGTATTGTGATGCGGCAGCGCGAGTTGCATGGAACTTTTTCCCCGTTGTAAACAAGCTAGCTTGCTAACGTCATGTAGAATGTGCCTCTCGCAAATCGACTCCTGAAACGGTTATTTTCAGGTCTTGTGAAAGAGAAACGTATTTTGTACAATTCTCACAAACGTTCCAGGAAACCGAACCAATTTCCTATGTGAAAATGCCCTTAGGTTCTACTGCGAAACTGAAACTAGAGGTTGGGGCTGGGGCTGCCCACAGGGTTCATCCGATTTTGTTTGTTTTGTAAATAAACAGAAAACAAGTCATACTGTGTGACAGAGGCATATTAACAAAGGAACTCTCTACCAGAGACAACATCAACACACTGTTTCACACACACAGCCTAATTTGGTCTGCTGGTGTGGACCTTCCGTCGCTCCCCACGTGCCACATAGCACAAAGGTCCAGTGTGTCTGTGACCGCCCACTCAGATGCACTCTGGGAGATCTGGCCAGCTCTGGACCACATCAACAGGAGGCTGGAGGCTGCCTTTTCCACCCCTCTACACTCTCACCCCTCTACCCAAAAGCATGATTCTGCTAATCATTTCGAGGAGGGTATTAATGGAGAAGTTGGAAAGCTAGCTCCCCACAGAATAAACTAGATGTATTTATTTATTTGAACTGCATTTAGGCCTATTTTGAATATAGTTTATTGATATGCGTTAAATGCACCACCCAAAGGTTGATTTTGGTTATTTGGGGTCCCAAGGAAATTGTAGCTATTTTGAAGCTAATTCCCTGCAATTCTATGTAGTTTAACATAACATATTTTGGCTTTTTCATGATAATCAATTTGACATTATTTCCCTAACAAATATTTAATATGAAATTGTTACATCTTATTCAGAACACCTGTGGCTATCACTACAAAAAGTAATGCTTTATGCTTTTGTGCAGTTTTCAAGTGAATAGTTCAAGTGAATTGCTCAATTGATGGCGGCAGAGCCACATTGTATGACATTACTTAAAATTCCTGTTGAGTGCAACAATAAAAAACATTCAGCTTCTGAATGTCATAGCGATAAACCGATATTTTCATGTGCGTGCAGAGTAGCGTCTTTTTCAACTTTATTATTGCTCATCCACCATCCCCTTTGGAGGACAAAAATAAACGTTGTTTTTACAGCTTTTTCTTTTGTTGCAGGTATTTCTGCACACATTTTACATACACAACACTTTATTTAAAATAAACATCTACTACAGCAAGAATAAAGTAATTTGATATACATTTAACATAGTGTTTTCAGTCATAACTATTATAGAACATGAGCTTTTAGATCCACCCCTCAGCTACTCTGTCCATCCCACCTATCTCTGGAAACCGCCCTCTTATGATTTCCATGTGCCATATTTTTCAAGTGTGATGTTTCACAAATTCTGAAGTTAAATAAATATTTTTACTAAAAGTATTATTACAGAGGGGAAAAAGACATGATCAGTCTAATTTTAATGGTAAGTTTATTTGAACAGTGAGAGTGTCACGAGTTGCTAAGCCAGAACCCAGAAGCAGACCAGGACAAGGTAAGTTGAAACGAAGGTGAGTGTTTATTACAAATTCAAGAGTGGTGCTGAATAATCCAGGGAACAGAGCGGGCGGCGTTGATTAGTTGTTGGGGGTGCAGTGGTTGATCCCATCCTGGGTCGGCAGCCGCCGACCACCAGGCAGAGGTTGGATGAGGGTTCCGGACGGGTGACTGCAGATGGAACAAAACGGGGGTAAGTAAGCAACAAACCAACACGGTGCAAAAAACAACAAAACTAACGCTAGGCTCTAAGACTGATACTCTGGTAAACCTACTGTTCATGGCTAACGATCCGGCAGGGACTGGATGTTAGGCCAGAGCCTAAGAAGGGTGATGATCAGGACCAGGTGTGCAGATTGCTGATGGGATGCAGGTGCGGAAATCAAGAGAGCTCCCCGGAGCGTTCCCGAACCCTCGGGAAACTGGAGATCACGACCAGAAAAACTAGTCACCAGACAGGACCCGACTCAGACTGCCGGGATCGTTACAGTACCCCCTCCGACGAACGCCACCGGGCGGACTCCCGGAGCGCCAGGATGGAGGCGGTAGAAGTCACTGATGAGGTCAGCATCTAGGACCTGTCGCCGCGGAATCCAACTCCTCTCTTCAGGACCATACCCCTCCCAGTCCACGAGATACTGGGAAACCCCGGCCCCGCCGTCTGGAATCCATGATGCGACGCACCGTGTAGGCAGGACCACCTCCGATCATCCGAGGAGGAGGAGGAGGAGGCGGAGGAGGCAACAGAGGACTGAGGAAGACCGGCTTGAGGCAGGAGACATGAAAGGTGGGATGGACTCTGAGCGTCCTCGGTAGTTTGAGTCGAACTGCCACTGGATTGATCACCTTCTCCACCACAAACGGACCAATGAACTTCGGTAACAACTTCCTAGACTCAGTCCGTAACGGAAGATCCCGTGTGGCCAACCAAACCCTATCTCCGATGGTATAGGTGGGAGCGGGGATCCGGCGACGATTCGCCTGGAGCTGATACCGGTCCGAAACTCTAAGGAGTGCCTTTCTGGCCCGATGCCAGGTCCGGTGGCAACGACGAATATGGGCCTGAACAGAAGGCACTGAGAGCTCCTTCTCCTGAGAAGGGAACAGGGGAGGTTGGTAGCCATACAGGCACTGGAAGGGAGACATCCCAGTGGCAGATGTAGGGAGAGTATTGTGGGCATACTCAACCCAAGGCAACTGAGAGACCCAGGAGGTGGGGTTGGAAGAGACCAGACAGCGTAGCGTGGATTCCATCTTCTGGTTGGCTCTCTCCGCCTGACCATTGGATTGGGGGTGAAAACCAGATGTGAGACTGACTGTAGCTCCAATGGCCAAACAGAAGGACTTCCAGACAGCAGAGGTAAACTGAGGGCCACGGTCGGAAACGATATCACTGGGCAAACCGTGGACCCTGAAAACCTCCCTAACCAGGATCTCGGACGTCTCCGAGGCAGAGGGAAGCTTGGCAATTGGCACAAAGTGGGCGAACTTGCTGAATCTGTCCACGATAGTCAGAACGACCGTGTTCCCCTCAGAAGCGGGCAACCCAGTGACGAAGTCCAGGGCCAGATGCGACCATGGTCGCCGGGGAATAGGAAGGGGGTGAAGTAGTCCAGAGCTGGGCCGATTGGTACTCTTATTCTGCGCACACACTGGACAGGCAGCAACAAAACCCCCGAGTATCCTCGGCCATGGCAGGCCACCAAAAACGTCTGCGAAGAAACGCCATTGTCCGAGCCACGCCAGGGTGACAAGCCATCTTGCTGGCGTGGGACCATTTGAGGACAGCAGGACGAACCGACTCAGGCACAAACAACCGACCGGGTGGACCGTTACGGGACCGGGCTGAGTCCGAAGGGCCGCCAGCACCTCCTCCTCAATCTTCCACATAACTGCTCCCACGACGCAGTTCCCGGGGGAGAATTGTCTCGGTCTTGGACCCACTCTCCTCCGTCTTGGAGAACATCCGGGACAAGGCGTCCGCCTTGCCGTTCTTAGATCCAGGTCGGAACGTCAGGGAAAACTTGAATCGTCCGAAAAACAACGCCCACCTGGCCTGACGGGAGTTGAGACGTTTAGCCGATTGCACGTAAGCAAGATTCTTGTGGTCAGTCCAGACAATAAACGGTTGCTCCGCCTCCAACCAGTGGCGCCACTCCTCCAAGGCAAGTTTCACCGCGAGAAGCTCCCGGTTACCCACATCGTAATTCCTCTCCGCAGGCGAAAGGCGACGAGAGTAGTAGGCGCAGGGATGGAGTTTACTGTCCGTGGAGCATCGCTGCGACAGGATGGCGCCAACTCCCACATCAGACGCGTCCACTTCAACGACGAACTGACGGGCCGTGTCCGGTTGAGAGAGAATCGGTGCGTTGGTGAATCGCCTCTTCAAATCCAGAAACGCTCGATCCGCCTCCGGATTCCACTTGAAGGTCCTGATACTGGAAGTCAAGGCAGTTAACGGAGCGGCCACACGGCTGTAATCCCGGATGAATCTGCGGTAGAAATTCGCAAACCCCAAAAATCTCTGGAGCTGCAATCTCGTACCGGGCTGGGCCCATTCCAGAACCGCTCTAACCTTCTCCTGGTCCATCCTAATCTCTCCCCTGGAGATGATGTACCCGAGAAAGGATGTCGTGTGGGCGTGAAACTCGCACTTCTCGGCCTTCACGAACAGGCGATTCTCCAACAATCGCTGCAGAACCTGCCGGACATGCTGGACGTGGTCGGAAGGTTCCTTCGAGAAGATCAGAATGTCATCCAGGTAAACAAACACAAAGAGACCGATCATATCTCTCAGGGACGTCGTTCACCATACTCTGGAATACCGCTGGAGCATTGGTCAGTCCAAACGGCATCACCTGATACTCGAAGTGACCCATCGGTGTATTGAAACCCGTCAACCACTCGTCCCCCTCTCTGATCCGGACCATGTGATACGCATTGCGTAGGTCTAGCTTGGTGAACACCGTAGCACCCTGTAAGGAGTCGAAGGCAGAACTCATCAAGGGCAGGGGATACTTGTTCTTGACCGTGATGTCATTCAACCCCCGATAATCAATACACGGTCGAAGAGAGCCATCCTTCTTACCCACAAAGAAGAATCCTGCCCCCAGGGGGTGATGACGAGGGACGAACGAGACCAGCAGCTAGGGACTCCTTGATGTAGGTCTCCAAAGCCTCACGTTCAGGTCGGGAGATACTGTATAACCTTCCCTTGGGGTAGACAGCTCCAGGGAACAGGTTGATGGCACAATCATATGGTCGGTGGGGAGGGAGTGACAGAGCCTTCTGCTTACTGAAAACGTCCCCCAAATCGTGATATGTCTCGGGAACCAGGGACAAATCTGGGGGTTTAGCCTCAATCACCTGACTGGGAACCGAATGGGGGCAGGCAGTCTTGAGACAGTTAGCATGACAATCAAGGCTCCAACTCGTTACCTTGCCCGTCACCCAATCGAACGTGGGATTGTGTTCCTTCAGCCAGGGGTATCCAAGGACCAGAGGAACATGGGAAGACGGCAGAATGAAGAATGAAATCATCTCAGAATGATTCCCCGACAACCGCATCTTAACCGGTTCAGTCCTCATCGTGATACGTGCCAGACTACTGCCGTTCAGAGTGGTCACTTCAATGGCTTCCGGCAATTGCTCCTTGGAAAGCCCCAGCTGTTCCACCAACTCGGCATCAAGAAAGCTTCCATCGGCACCTGAATCGATAAAAGCGTTAATCGCTAAGCTCTGATTCCTGTTCACAAGGGTAGCCGGGAAACGGGGTCTGACAGAGGTACTGAGAGGTTGAAACTGGCTCGCTAAAAGTCCTCCCAACTTTAGCGAGCCGGGCAGTTTGACGACCGCCGGGAACAAGTGGAGATGTAATGTCCCGAGCTACCACAGTAGAGGCAGCAGTTGGTCTTACGTCTATGTTGACGCTCCTCATTGGTTAACCCGTGCCGCCCCACTTGCATGGGTTCAGAATCGGGAGAGAGGACCTCTCCACTAATCCTTTGTGGTGGAGAATGATCGACGTGTTCTGGTCCACCACCCGACCCGACTGGGAACTGAGAAGCTGATCGATTGGACGGACCCCATTGCTTCTCCCTCCTTCGCTCTCGGACTCGATTATCCACCCGAATAGACAAGGCTACCAAGCTGTCCAGGTCACTAGGCTCCGGATAGGAGATCAACTCATCCTTGAGCTGCTCCGACAGACCCTGGTAAAAGGCCGCTTGCAGAGACTCCTCGTTCCACCCACTCTCCACAGCCAACGTCTTGAACTCGATCACGAAGTCGGCCACGCTGCGAGTTCCTTGGTGAAGCGAAAACAGGCGCCTAGCTGCGTCCCCCCCTCGGACGGAATGGTCGAAGAGCTTCCTCATCTCGGCCGTGAACCCCTGGTATGAAGCCATGCAGGGGTCTTGTCGTTCCCAAACGGCTGAAGCCCACTCCAGCGCTCGACCACGCAGCAACGCAATCACAAAGGCTATCCTAGCCTTGTCTGTGGCATAAGAGTAGGGCTGTAGATCGAACACTAATCCACACTGCATAAGGAAGGAACGGCATCTTCCCAGCTCCCCCTCATATCTATCCGGCGTCGGAACCTTGGGCTCACGGAAGGACACAGCTCCAGAAGCGGCAGGCGAGATGGGTGAAACCGGTAGTGGATCCTCCACCGGAAACTTGCGTTGGTTCTGGACCTCCGTCAGACCGGTAGAAAGGTTCCGAACTGACAACGCGATCTCCTGTAGTACCGTGCTATGATGGCCCAACATCTTCTCCTGATGGGTAATGGCATGGCGAACAGAGTCCAGGTCCGCTGGGTTCATTACTGGCCGGATCGTTCTGTCACGAGTTGCTAAGCCAGAACCCAGAAGCAGACCAGGACAAGGTAAGTTGAAACGAAGGTGAGTGTTTATTACAAATTCAAGAGTGGTGCTGAATAATCCAGGGAACAGAGCGGGCGGCGTTGATTAGTTGTTGGGGGTGCAGTGGTTGATCCCATCCTGGGTCGGCAGCCGCCGACCACCAGGCAGAGGTTGGATGAGGGTTCCGGACGGGTGACTGCAGATGGAACAAAACGGGGGTAAGTAAGCAACAAACCAACACGGTGCAAAAAACAACAAAACTAACGCTAGGCTCTAAGACTGATACTCTGGTAAACCTACTGTTCATGGCTAACGATCCGGCAGGGACTGGATGTTAGGCCAGAGCCTAAGAAGGGTGATGATCAGGACCAGGTGTGCAGATTGCTGATGGGATGCAGGTGCGGAAATCAAGAGAGCTCCCCGGAGCGTTCCCGAACCCTCGGGAAACTGGAGATCACGACCAGAAAAACTAGTCACCAGACAGGACCCGACTCAGACTGCCGGGATCGTTACAGAGAGACAGAAAAACAACAAAGAAATCCAGAAAAACGCATGTCAAAAATGTTATAAATTGATTTGCATTTTAATGAGGGAAATAAGTATTTGACCCCTCTGCAAAACATGACTTAGTACTTGGTGGCAAAACCCTTGTTGGCAATCAGAGGTCAGACGTTTCTTGTAGTTGGCCACCAGGTTTGCACACATCTCAGGAGGGATTTTGTTCCACTCCTCTTTGCAGATCTTCTCCAAGTCATTAAGGTTTCGAGGCTGACGTTTGGCAACTCAAACCTTCAGCTCCCTCCACAGATTTTCTATGGGATTAAGGTCTGGAGACTGGCTAGGCCACTCCAGGACCTTAATGTGCTTCTTCTTGAGCCACTCCTTTGTTGCCTTGGCCGTGTGTTTTGGGTCATTGTCATGCTGGAATAACCATCCACGACCCATTTTCAATGCCCTGGCTGAGGGAAGGAGGTTCTCACCCAAGATTTGACGGTACATGGCCCCGTCCATCGTCCCTTTGATGCGGTGAAGTTGTCCTGTCCCCTTAGCAGAAAAACACCCCCTAAGCATAATGTTTCCACCTCCATGTTTGACGGTGGGGATGGTGTTCTTGGGGTCATAGGCAGCATTCCTCCTCCTCCAAATACGGCGAGTTGAGTTGATGCCAAAGAGCTCGATTTTGGTCTCATCTGACCACAACACTTTCACCCAGTTCTCCTCTGAATCATTCAGATGTTCATTGGCAAACTTCAGACGGGCCTGTATATGTGCTTTATTGAGCAGGTGGACCTGGCGGGCGCTGCAGGATTTCAGTCCTTCACGGCGTAGTGTGTTACCAATTGTTTTCTTGGTGACTATGGTCCCAGCTGCCTTGAGATCATTGACAAGATCCTCCCGTGTAGTTCTGGGCTGATTCCTCACCGTTCTCATGTTCATTGCAACTCCACGAGGTGAGATCTTGCATGGAGCCCCAGGCCGAGGGAGATTTACAGTTATTTTGTGTTTCTTCCATTTGTGAATAATCGCACCAACTGTTGTCACCTTCTCACCAAGCTGCTTGGCGATGGTCTTGCAGCCCATTCCAGCCTTGTGTAGGTCTACAGTCCTGTCCCTGACATCCTTGGAGAGCTCTTTGGTCTTGGCCATGGTGGAGAGTTTGGAATCTGATTTGATGTTACTCCAGCAGACATGGAGTCCATTTCTTGTGGACTGTCCACAGCAGTCACGTCTCCTATCTCAACCTCAGTGAGAAATAAATGAAAAGGGAACAGGAAATTTGAAATTAACAAAGGAGAACACACTTGAAGGCCATAATAGCTGTTCTGTTTTTGTGTTATGCTGTCATCTATTACATGGCTAAAATTATAAAGTCAAGTAAATGTATTAGTTTCTCAAGCAAGTTCAATAAAAGACAAATGGCACCATTCAATTTTGAATAATGAAATAAGGACGGCTGTCGTTTTTGTTGTATTCGGCTATTCTTTGGCTTTGTGGAGGGCATTCACAAAGATGTAATGGATGACAACCTATCAACAAGAAAATTGACAGGCTTTATCGCATTTTATCATGAGAACAGCTAGCTACAATCAATCAGATAATGTTAGATCATTCACTTTGTTCTGGGGTGTGTAGAAGGCCCACTGAGGGACCGCTGTATCCCTCAGGAAACATCTTGGCTTGTCAATTCCATCCTCTCATAGTCCCCCGGCGAAAAAAATTCAGAGCAAATCAAGGATTGGAACCAAAATTATTTTCCAATCGTTTCGTTCTGAACAGAACCTATCACGTTTCAGGAGAAGACCCAGATGCAGACAGTGTCGAAGTAACATTTATTACAAAAACAGGGGGCAGGCAAACGACAGGTCAAGGGCGGGAGGCAGAGGTCAGTAATTCAGATCTGTACCAAAAGGTACAGAACGGCAGGCAGTCTCAGGATCAGGGCAGGCAGAGGTCAGTAATCCAGGGTGGTGTGACAAGGTACAGAACGGTAGGCAGGGTCAGGGTAGGCAGAATGGTCAAAACTAGAAACAGGAACTTGAGAACGACAGGCACAAGTGGAAAACCGCTGGTAGGCTTGACGAAACAAAACAAACTGGCAACAGACAGAGAACACAGGTATAAATACACTGGGGATAATGGGGAAGATGGGTGACACCTGGAGGGGGGTGGAGACAATCACAAAGACAGGTGAAACAGATCAGGGTGTGACAGAACAATATTTTTTTTTGTTCCGACCAGCAAAATAAAGTTCTGAACCTGTTTGAACCCAAAATAAGTTTGGTTTATATAGTTCATTTGTGTTCATTTTTTTTCATTATGGGGTATTGTGTGTAGATTGATGAGGATTTGTTTTTATTTAATCCATTCTAGAATAAGGCTGTAACTGAACAAAATGTGGAAAAAGGGCCCCTTGACTTAATTAAAAAAAAAATCCTCATCAATCTACACACAATACCCCATAATGATGAAGCAAAAACAGGTATTTAGAGATTTTTACCCTCCTGCGCCTGACTCTGTCTGAAATCACCCATCACAGAATCACACACCTGAACATGGAGTCAGCAGGAGAAGAGAACATGCCGGGGTCGTGGCGCGGGTCCGGGAGCATTCTAATATGCTAGCCAGCTTTGCAGAAGCGACGGATCGGGTTCTCCAGGTCGTCCAACGCCTGGAGAGGAGAGGACCCGATCCTTCGGTACCAGCTGAGCAACCGGATCCAGCCACCCACCCACAGGGATTCACCTATCCCGACTGAGGGAGTATGACAGGATAGATGCCCTCTGCCAGGGATTCCTCCTGCAGCTGGACCTCTACTTAGCCACCATCAGCCCGGCTCCATCGGAGCGGGAGAAGGTGTCCGCCCTCGTCTCCTGCCTCTCGGGGAAAGCCCTGGAGTGGGCAAAGCGGTTTGGAGTGAAGGAGGAGCTGCGTTGGACAACTACGGGGAGTTCTCTTCCGGGCAGTCTTCGATCACCTACCCGAAGGAATAGAGGCGGGCGAGCAGCTGGTCCAACTGAGGCAGGGGACGAGGACCGCGCAGGACTTTGCCCTGGAGTTCCATACTCTTGCGGCTGGGTCCAGGTGGAACGGTGCAGCCTGCGAGAGGACGTCCAACGAAGCTAGCCTGCCGGGATACCATGTTGACTTTCGACCAGCTGGTGGACATGGCCATCCGGTTGGACAACATGCTAGCTGCAAGAGGACATCCTGGAAGGGGCCTGCCCGTTCCACCCCCCTTCAACCCGGATTCAGTTCCGTTTGAGCTGGGTGATGCAGCGATCCGGGAGAACGGAGGACGACAGCTCCAGTGTCACTCTTGTGGCAGGAGAAGACATTCTGCTGCACGCTGTCATCTGGGTTCTTCCGGGTCTGGAGGCGGCAGGCAGGGCACTCTCGCGTCACCCCAGGTAGCGCAAACCCGCACTTGTTCAGAGCCCTCTGCTGCGCACTGCACCAAACAAGTCAACTTCCCTGATTACACAGAAGTTTCCCAGTGTGAGGCGCTGGTCGATTCAGGCGCAGCTGGGAACTTTATGGACAGGTCATTAGCTCATAGTCTAGGTATTCCATTGGTTCCCCTATCCATTTCACTGCCCATCAAAGCACTTGACAGTCGACCATTAGGGTCAGGGTTCGTTAGGAAAGTTACAGCACCAGTTACGATGGTTACGCACGAGACCCATAGAGAGCAAGTCAAATTTTTTATTATTGAGCCTCCTGATTTCCCTGTAGTGTTGGGTCTTCCCTGGTTAGCACTTCACAACCCTACCGCAGAGGGTTCTCACGGGGTGGTCGCAAGAGTGTCAGGGTAGGTGTCTAGCTGTTTCCGTTGGTGCAACCACGGTGGAAAGTCCAGACACTACCACCACTGTGCGCATTCCCCCAGAATACCTCGATTTTGCGCACCCATTTTCCAAAACGCAGGCAAGCAAGCAAGTTTATTTATATAGCACAATTCATACATCGAAGCAATTCAATGTGCTTTACAAAGATGTTTATCAAAAATAATGAAAACATCATAATAAAAATACAATAAAAAAAAACATAAATATTAAAAATTAAAAATGGGATAAAAACATAGGAAGCTATAAGGCTAAACAGTGTGGTTAAGTTTAAGTGCTCAGTCGTAGGCACATGAAAATAAGTGTTTTTAACCTGGATTTAAAAATGGATACGTTTGGGGCACATCTAAGATCTTCTGGTAGTTTATTCCAGTTGTGTACAGCATCAGTGCTAAACGCAGCTTCTCCATGTTTAGTTTGGGCTCTGGGCTCTACTAGCTGACCTGTGTTCATGGATCTAAGAGCCCTGCTCGGTTTATATTCTGCAAACATATCAGACATGTACTCGGGTCCTAAACCATTCAAAGATTTATAAACTAAAAGCACCACTTTTAAATCAATTCTGTAACTGACTGGAAGCCAATGTAAAGATTTAAGAACCGGAGTGATGTGCTCCGTTCTCTTGGTCCTGGTTAACATTCTAGCAGCTGCATTCTGAATGAGCTACAGCTTTTTTACAGTCTTTTTCGGGAGTCCTGTTAAGAGGCCATTACATTAATCAACCCTACTAGAGATAAAAGCATGGATGAGCTTCTCTTGATCTTTTTGGGACACCAAGCCTTTGATTCTGGCTATATTTTTTAGATGATAGAATGCTGTTTTGGTGACCGCTTTGATATGACTGTTAAATGTGAGGTCTGAGTCTATCAGAACACCATGATTACGCACTTGATCGCTGGTTTTAAGGACCCGAGAATCCAGCTCTTTACTAATACTTGTTCTTTTATTTTTGTTGCCAAACACAATAATCTCAGTTTTATCTTGGTTTAATTGTAGACAATTTTGGTTCATCCAGGTATTTGTGCTCTATACAGTGACACGGAGAGTCTATTGAGCTGTTGTCATACGGTTCGAGAGCCATATATATAAACTGCTCAAAAAAATAAAGGGAACACTTAAACAACACAATGTAACTCCAAGTCAATCACACTTCTGTGAAATCAAACTGTCCACTTAGGAAGCAACACTGATTGACAATACATTTCACATGCTGTTGTGCAAATGGAATAGACAACAGGTGGAAATTATAGGCAATTAGCAAGACACCCCCAATAAAGAGTGGTTCTGCAGGTGGTGACCACAGACCACTTCTCAGTTCCTAGGCTTCCTGGCTGATGTTTTGGTCACTTTTGAATGCTGGCGGTGCTTTCACTCTAGTGGTAGCATGAGACGGAGTCTACAACCCACACAAGTGGCTCAGGTAGTGCAGCTCATCCAGGATGGCACATCAATGCGAGCTGTGGCAAGAAGGTTTGCTGTGTCTGTCAGCGTAGTGTCCAGAGCATGGAGGCGCTACCAGGAGACAGGCCAGTACATCAGGAGACGTGGAGGAGGCCGTAGGAGGGCAACAACCCAGCAGCAGGACCGCTACCTCCACCTTTGTGCAAGGAGGAGCAGGAGGAGCACTGCCAGAGCCCTGCAAAATGACCTCCAGCAGGCCACAAATGTGCATGCGTCTGCTCAAACGGTCAGAGACTGACTCCATGAGGGTGGTATGAGGGCCCGACGTCCACAGGTGGGGGTTGTGCTTACAGCATTTGCCAGAGAACACCAAGATTGGCAAATTCGCCACTGGCGCCCTATGCTCTTCACAGATGAAAGCAGGTTCACACTGAGCACATGTGACAGACGTGACAGAGTCTGGAGACGCTGTGGAGAACGTTCTGCTGCCTGCAACATCCTCCAGCATGACCGGTTTGGCGGTGGGTCAGTCATGGTGTGGGGTGGTATTGCTTTGGGGGGCCGCACAGCCCTCCATGTGCTCGCCAGAGGTAGCCTGACTGCCATTAGGTACCGAGATGAGATCCTCAGACCCCTTGTGAGACCATATGCTGGTGCGGTTGGCCCTGGGTTCCTCCTAATGCAAGACAATGCTAGACCTCATGTGGCTGGAGTGTGTCAGCAGTTCCTGCAAGAGGAAGGCATTGATGCTATGGACTGGCCCGCCCGTTCCCCAGACCTGAATCCAATTGAGCACATCTGGGACATCATGTCTCGCTCCATCCACCAACGCCACGTTGCACCACAGACTGTCCAGGAGTTGGCGGATGCTTTAGTCCAGGACTGGGAGGAGATCCCTCAGGAGACCATCCGCCACCTCATCAGGAGCATGCCCAGGCGTTGTATGGAGGTCATACAGGCACGTGGAGGCCACACACACTACTGAGCCTCATTTTGACTTGTTTTAAGGACATTACATCAAAGTTGGATCAGCCTGTAGTGTGGTTTTCCACTTTAATTTTGAGGGTGACTCCAAATCCAGACCTCCATGGGTTGATACATTTGATTTCCATTGATAATTTTTGTGTGATTTTGTTGTCAGCACATTCAACTATGTAAAGAAAAAAGTATTTAATAAGATTATTTCATTCATTCAGATCTAGGATGTGTTGTTTAAGTGTTCCCTTTTATTTTTTTGAGCAGTGTATATTTGAGTATCATCAGCATAGCTGTGGTAGTTAATGTTGTTCTGTAAAATGTGGCCCAGAGGTAGTTTCACGCCCTGGCTCTGGGGACTCTAGTATGTTGAGCCAGGGTGTGAGTTTTCATGTGTGTTGGTTCTAGTTGTTGTATATCTATGTTGGCCAGGGTGGCTCCCAATCGGAGATGGCTGTAGCTCGTTGTCTCTGATTGGGAGTCATACTTAGGTAGCCGTTAGGCATTCATTCATTGTGGTTTCTTGTTCGTGTTGGTTTGTGTTTAACCATTGACTGTAACGTCATCGTTTTGTTGTTTTGATCGGGTGATCATTATATAAATAAATATGTTCGCATTCAACGCTGCGCCTTGGTCCTCCTCTGTTCCCGACGAGCGTGACAGAAGAAACCACCAAGACTGGACCAAGCAGCGTGTCCAGGAGCCATCGCCAGGGAGATCTCTAGCAGATCTCCTTCGCCTCCTCGACTGGGTCAAGCCGGGTGAGGAAGAGAAGGGCTTGACATGGAAGCAGAAGGGCGAAAGGCTGGCGAGGGACATGGAGACCTGGTCCACGGGTAGGAGAGACGGCCAGAAATTTTTAGGGGGGGCTAACGCCGTGGACGACGGGCCAGCAGGAGACCGCGGCAGAGCGGCCCAGCGGGTTGGCAGAGGAGGCCGCCAGGTTACGGGGGCCACTGGTCGAAGAGGGGATGGAAGGTGTAGAGGCACGGCGAGAGGTACTGGGGTGTGTTACCAGTCCGGTCCGGCCCATTCCAGATCCCTGCGTAGGACCAGTGGTGTGTGTCCCCAGTACGGTCCGGCCCGTTCCTGCTCCCCGCACCAGGCCAATGGTGCGCGTCGTCAGCCCGGCTCGGCCCGTTCCTGCTCCCCGCACTAAGTCAGTGGTGCGCTTCGTCAGCCCGGCTCGGCCCGTTCCTGCTCCCCGCACCAAGTCAGTGGTGCGTTTCGTCAGCCCGGTTCAGCCCGCTCCTGCTCCCCGCACCAAGTCAGTGGTGTGCGTCGTCAGTCCGGCACAGCCCGTTCCTGCTCCCCGCACCAAGTCAGTGGTGCGCTTCGTCAGCCCGGCTCGGCCCGTTCCTGCTCCCCGCACCAAGACAGTGGTGCGCTTCGTCAGCCCGGCTCGGCCCGTTCCTGCTCCCCGCACCAAGTCAGTGGTGCGCTCGCCAGCCCGGCTCGGCCCGCTTCTGCTCCCGCGCACCAAGTCAGTGGTGCGTTTCGCCAGCCCGGTTCGGCCCGCTCCTGCTCCCCGCACCAAGTCAGGGGTGCGCTTCGTCAGCCCGGCTCGGGCCGTTCCTGCTCCCCACACCAAGCCAGTGGTGTGCGTCGTCAGTCCGGCACAGCCCGTGCCTGTTCCACTGGTGCCTGGTTCAGCACGGGTCAGCTGCTTCACGCCGGGGCCAGAGCAATCCGCTCCACCAGTGTGCAGTCCAGCTCCGGTCAGCAGGGCCAGACCGGACCAGGGGTACTTTGGGGGTTAGAGAGCGAGTGGGGATCATGCCCGGAGCCGGATCCGCCGCCAAGGCGGAGTGCCCACCCGGTCCCTCCCTGTGGTATTTGGTTGGCGCGGTCGGAGTCCGCGCCTTTAGGGGGTACTGTCACGCCCTGGCTCTGGGGACTCTAGTATGTTGAGCCAGGGTGTGAGTTTTCATGTGTGTTGGTTCTAGTTGTTGTATATCTATGTTGGCCAGGGTGGCTCCCAATCGGAGACGGCTGTAGCTCGTTGTCTCTGATTGGGAGTCATACTTAGGTAGCCGTTAGGCATTCATTCATTCATTGTGGTTTCATGTTCGTGTTGGTTTGTGTTTAACCATTGACTGTCACGTCATCGTTTTGTTGTTTTGATCGGGTGATCATTATATAAATAAATATGTTCGCATTCAACGCTGCGCCTTGGTCCTCCTCTGTTCCCGACGAGCGTGACAGGTAGCATATAGAGATTAAACTGAATCGGTCCGAGAACTGATCCCTGTGGAACTCCGTATGTCATAGCCACCCTATCAGATTCATGATTACCAATTGTGACAAAGTAACTCCGGCCATCTAGATAAGATCTGAACAGATCATGGACTGTCCCAGAGAGTCCTACCCACTTTTCCAGCCTATCTATAAGTGTTCCATGATCGACAGTGTCAAATGCTGCACTGAGATCTAATAGAACCAGAACTGTTACTTTATCAGAATCAGTGTTCAGCCGTATATCATTTAAAACTTTAATCAGGGCCGTTTCAGTACTGTGGTGAGGTCAGAAACCTGACTGAAATTTGTCTAAGAGACTGCATGAGGTCACAATGTTGCTGAGTTGATTGAAGACAACCTTCTCAATGATATTGGCTATAAAAGGGAGATTTTATACAGGTCTATAGTTGTTCATTATAGATGCATCCAGTGTTCTCTTTTTTAATAGAGGCTTAATGGCAGCTGTTTTTAGAGACGTTGGGAAAATGCCTGATTGCAGAGAGCTATTAACTATTTGCTGTAAGTCCATTGTTATAGAGTTAAAAATTGTTTTAAAAAAGTCTGATGGCAGTGTGTCGAGACAGCAAGTGGAAGCTTTAAGATGTCGAACTGTTTCTTCTAGGGATTTTTAGACTGAGACGTTTTGATGGTCCGTCTTATACTTACACTACACTAAAGAAACACGCAAATTCATTACATTTCACAGTGGACATGAGTTCTGATGGTATCTGCTTTATTGGGTTTGTAAGCTTGTCGACCATGATAAATAGAGTGCGGGTATTGTTGATATTCTTGTTGATCATTCCCGATAAATGTTGCTGTCTGGCCCTGCGTAACTCATTGTTGAAGCTACCAAGGCTTTGTTTATAGATGTCATAGTGAATTTGAAGTTTAGTTTTCCTCCACTTACGTTCCGCTTTCCTACATTCTCTCTTCAGGCGACCAAATTACCACCTCATCGGGCGGGGGATTGCGCGATAAACCTCCCTCCCGGTAGACGCTGTGCCTCCCAGGAGTCATGTATATCCCCTGTCGTAGGCTGAAACGGAGGCGATGGAGTCATGTGTATCCCCTGTCACAGGCTGAAACGTAGGCGATGGAGACATACGTCTCCGAGTCCCTGCGCCAGGGGTTTATACATCCCTCCACTTCGCCCGCCTCATCAAGTTTATTTTTTTGTGAAGAAGAAAGACTGAGGTCTGCGCCCTTGCATTGATTACCGAGCACTGAACAAGGGGACAATAAATTATAGTTATCCTCTACCTCTCATTCCATCAGTAATCGAGTCAATGCATGGGGCGCGCTTCTTCACAAAATTTGATCTCCGGAGTGCGTACAACCTGGAACGTGTCCGAGAGGGGGACGAGTGGAAGACAGCATTCAGCACAATCACGGGGCATTACGAATACCTGTTGATGCCATACGGTTTGATGAATGCTCCATCCGTCTGCCAGTCCTTTGTGAACGAGGTGTTTCGGGACATGCTTGGTCGCGGTGTAGTGGTCCACATCGATGACATTCTGGTGTATTCCACTACACGCGCCGAGCATGTGTCCCTGGTTCGCAAAGTGCTGGGCCGACTGTTGGAACATGACCTTTATGCCAAGGCAGAAAAGTGTCTGTTTTTCCAACAGTCCATCTCCTTCCTCAGATACCGCATTACCACCTCAGGTGTGGAGATGGAGGGAGATCGCATTTCAGCCGACTCCAACCACGGTAAAGGAGGTGCAGCACTTTATTGGCTTTGCCAACTATTATCTGAGGTTTATCCAAGCCTTTTGGTAAGGTCGCAGCTCCCATCACCTCTCTGTTGAAGGGTGGGCCATCCCGGCTCTGTTGGTCTCTGCTAGTCTCATGAGGCTGACAGGGCCTTCAGTAACCTGAGGGTTCTGTTCACCTCAGCCCCGTTACTGGCCCATCCCGATCCATCACTACCATTTGTAGTGGAGGTGGATGCGTCCGAGGTAGGGATTGGCGCTGTCCTATCTCAATGCTTGGGCACACCACCCAAGCTCTGCCCCTGTGCCTACTTCTCCAAGAAGCTCAGCCCGGCGGAGCAGGACTATGACGTTGGTGATCGGGAGTTGTTGACTGTTGTCAGAGCCCTGACCATCTGGACTGACAACCGTAACCTGGAGTACATCCGTGCAGCGAAGAGGCTGAACCCTCGCCAGGCCAGGTGGGCCCTATTCTTCACTCGGTTTGATTTTACACTGTCTTACATCCCGGGTACGAAGAACGTGAAGGCAGACGCACTGTCATGGCTGTATGACACAGAGGAGAGGCCCATAGACAACACCCCCATACTCCTGGCCTCCTGCATTGTGGCGCCGGTAGTGTGGACGATGGACACGGACATAAGCGGGCGTTACGCACAGAGCAATCTCCACCTCAGTGCCCAGCTGGGCTGCAGTACCTGCCGTCTCTTGTCCGTGACCGTCTGCTCTATTGGGCACACACGTCCCCTTCCTCTGGTCACCCAGGTATCGGCCGAACAGTGCTCTGCCTGACCGGAAAGTACTGGTGGCCTACCTTGGCTTAGGACGTGAGGGTGTATGTCTCCTCCTGCTCGGTGTGCGTCCAGAGTAAGGCACCTCCCAGCGGGTAAGTTACAGCCCTTACCAGTTCCACAACGGCCATGGTCCCATCTGTGTATTGACTTTCTCACTGATCTTCCCCTCTCTCAGGATAACACCACCATCCTGGTCGTTGTGGACCGCTTTTCAAAAGCCTGCCGCCTCCTTCCTCTGCCCGGTCTCCACACGGCCCAGCAGACTGCGGAGGCCCTGTTTACTCACGTCTTCCAGAACTACGGGGTGCCAGAGGACATAGTGTCTGACCTGGGTCCCCAGTTTACATCCAGGGTCTGGAAGGCGTTCATGGAACATCTGGGGGTCTCGGTCAGCCTGACCTCTGAGTTTCACCCCGAGTCTAATGGGCAGGTGGAATGGGTGAATCAAGATGTGGGTAGGTTCCTGCGGTCCTACTGCCAGGACCGGCCGGGGGAGTGGTCGGTTTTCTTGCCATGGGCCGAATATGCCCAGAACTCTCTCCTCCACTCCTCCAGTAACCTATCGCCATTTCAATGTGTTTTAGGTTATCAGCCGGTTCTGGCACAGTGGCATCAGAGCCAGACTGAAGCTCCTGCGGTGGATGACTGGTTTCGGCGCGCGGAGGATACGTGGAACACCGCAGTGAGGCCCCAGTCTTTGTATCGGGTCTGGCGCTCGACCCGGAATTTGCCCCTCCGCCTGCCCTGCCATGGTTTGTGGGGCCGTTCAAAGTCCTGAGGAGAATAAACGAGGTTACCTATAGGTTATTACTCCCTCCAGATTACTGTATTAACCCCTCGTTTCATGTGTCTCTCCTCAGGCCGGTGGTGGCTGGTCCGCTCCAGGAGTCTGAGGTGTGGGAGGTCCCTCCGCCCCCTCTGGACATTGAGGGGTCCCGGCATACTCTGTCCGTTCCATCCTGGATTCGAGGCGTTGGGAGGGGGGCCTTCAGTACCTCGTGGAGTGGGAGGGGTACGGACCGGAGGAGCGGTGTTGGGTCCCGTTGAGGGATATCCTCGATCCCACCCGGATTTCCACCGTCGCCATCCAGCTCGCCCTGCTCTGTGTCCTCCTGGTCATCCCCGAGGCCAGTGTCGGCACGCTGCTGGAGCTGCGCGTCGGGGGGGGGGTACTGTCACGACTTCCTCCGAAGCTGCCTTTCTTTGTTCGGGCAGGTTTCGGCATTTGTTGTCACCGGCCTTCTAGCCGCTGCCGCTCCTCATCTCATCATTCCATTTGTTTTGTCTTGTTTATTACACACACCTGGTTCACATCCCCTCATCAGTACCTGTATAAGTGTTCCGTCTGCCCCCTTGTCTTTGTGTGAGATTGGTTATTGTGGATGTATTATAGCTCGGTGGAGCTACGTTGTATTTTGAATCACCGGGATTCACCTGTGTGCCTTGTTTTCTCCAGTGTGCTTATATTCTGTGATTTACCCTCCTGCGCCTGACTCCATCCGAAATCACCCATCACAGAAATTGAGCTCAGGTGCATCCTGTTTCCATTGATCATCCTTGAGGTGTTTCTACATCTTGATTGGAGTCCACCTGTGGTAAATTAAATTGATTGGACATTATTTGGAAAGGCACACAACTGTCTATATAAGGTCCCACAGTTGACAGTGCATGTCAGAGAAAAAACCAAGCCATGAGGTCGAAGGAATTGTCCGTAGAGCGCCGAGACAGAATTGTGTTGAGGCACAGATCTGGGGAAAGGTACCAGAACATTTCTGCAGCATTGAAGGTCCCCAAGAACATCGTGGCCTCCATCATTCTTAAATGGAAGAAGTTTGGAACCACCAAGACTCTTCCTAGAGCTGGCCGCCCGGCCAAACTGATCAATCGGGGGAGAAGGGCTTCCAGAAGATTCTCTGGTCTGATGAAACCAAGATTCAACTATTTGACCTGAATGCCAAGCGTCACGTCTGGAGGAAACCTTGCACCATCCCTACGGTGAAGCGTGGTGGTGGCAGCATCATGCTGTGGGTATGTTTTCAGCGGCAGGGACTGTGAGACTAGTCAGGATCAAGGAAAATATGAACGGAGCAAAATACAGAGAGATCCTTGATGAAAACCTGCTCAGGACCGCAGACTGGGGCAAAGGTTCACCTTCCAACAGGACAACGACCCTAAGCACACAGCCAAGACAACGCAGGAGTGGCTTCGGGACATGTCTCTGAATGTCCTTGAGTGGCCCAGCCAGCGCTCGGACTTTAACCTGATCGAACATCTCCGGAGAGACCTGAAAATAACTGTGCCGCGACGCTCCTCATCCAACCTGACAGAGCTTGAGAGGAACTGCAGAGAAGAATGAGAGAAACTCTCCAAATACAAGTGTGCCAAGCTTGTAGCGTCATACCAAAGAAGACTCGAGGCTGTAACCGCTGCCAAAGGTACTTCATCAAAGTACTAAGTAAAGGGTCTGAATACTTATGTAAATGTGATATTTCCAGTTTATTTTTTATAAATTTGCAAACATTTCTAAAAGCCAGTTTTTGCTTTGTCATTATTGGGTATTGTGTGTAGATTTGATGAGGGGGGAAAAAACAATTTAATCCATTTTAGAATAAGGCTGTAACGTAACAAAATGTAGAAAGTCACTTTCATATATATATATATATATATATATATATATATATATATATATATATATATATATATATGAGGTCTATGCATGCAATTCCCTGATGCATTTAGTGCTCAAATCTCCGACAGCTGAACCGTGAGGTGGACAATTATTGTTTTAGGAAAGTAAAAAACGATTTTTAAAAAATAGGCTGTTGTCACGCTCTATGATTGATGGCTCGGACCAAGGTGCAGCGTGGTAGGCGAACATTTTAATTTATTAACTGAATACAGATCAAACAACAAAATACAAACGAACGTAAAGTTCTGCAGGCTACACAGCTACTAACCAGTAACAAGATCCCACAAACTAACGTGGGAAAAATGTTCCATAAGTATGATCCCCAATCAGAGACAACGACCGACACCTGCTTCTGATTGGGAACCACACCCGGCCAACAAAGAAATAGAAATCCTAGAATGGACACCCAAATCACACCCTGACCTAACCAACTAGAGAATAAAAGGGATCTCCAAGGTCAGGGCATGACAGCTATAAAGTTGTGTATATGCTACACATCGAAATACAATAAATTGTGTGTTTGGAATTTGTTATAGACTGTTTTTAAGGACAAATAAATGTGGCTCTTTAGGCCAATATTGTACATTTATTGATGGCGCTGGCTGCGCCAGGATGGATTTGAATACATATGGATGTCTGGTATATTTCTCAAATGTACATTTCTAAAATCTTTCCGGTCACGTTGTCCAGCGCCAGGCAGGGAGACACTAGAATACGTTTCTGAGGGCTTTGCATGGGCACATTTTCTTTTTTTTTTAGATTGCTCGGAATGTAAAATAATGTTATTAACCAGTTCCCATGCTTTTAAAATAACGGTTCGGTTCCGGAAAAGTATAGATCACTTTCGTTCGCAGTTCTGCTTCTGTTTCTCAAAGGAAAAAAAAGGGTTTCAGTTCTGTTCCCTGAACCGGTTCCAACCCATGGAGCAAACTACTAACTTTCTGAGGTCGTTGGTGGGAGTGTTACAGTGAGGGAAGAAAGTATTTGATCCCCTGCTGATTTTGTACGTTTGCCCACTGACAAAGAAATTATCAGTCTATAATTTTAATGGTAGTTTTATTTAAACAGTGAGAGAAAGAATAACAACAAAAAAATCCAGAAAAACGCATGTAAAAAATGTTATACATTGATTTGCATTTTAATGAGGGAAATACAGTGGGGGAAAAAAGTATTTAGTCAGCCACCAATTGTGCAAGTTCTCCCACTTAAAAAGATGAGAGGCCTGTAATTTTCATCATAGGTACACGTCAACTATGACAGACAAAATGAGGAAAAGAAATCCAGAAAATCACATTGTAGGATTTTTTATGAATTTATTTGCAAATTATGGTGGAAAATAAGTATTTGGTCAATAACAAAAGTTTCTCAACTTTGTTATATACCCTTTGTTGGCAATGACACAGGTCAAACGTTTTCTGTAAGTCTTCACAAGGTTTTCACACACTGTTGCTGGTATTTTGGCCCATTCCTCCATGCAGATCTCCTCTAGAGCAGTGATGTTTTGTGGCTGTCGCTGGACAACACAGACTTTCAACTCCCTCCAAAGATTTTCTATGGGGTTGAGATCTGGAGACTGGCTAGGCCACTCCAGGACCTTGAAATGCTTCTTACGAAGCCACTCCTTCGTTGCCCGGGCAGTGTGTTTGGGATCATTGTCATGCTGAAAGACCCAGCCACGTTTCATCTTCAATGCCCTTGCTGATGGAAGGAGGTTTTCACTCAAAATCTCACGATACATGGCCCCATTCATTCTTTCCTTTACACGGATCAGTCGTCCTGGTCCCTTTGCAGAAAAACAGCCCCAAAGCATGATGTTTCCACCCCCATGCTTCACAGTAGGTATGGTGTTCTTTGGATGCAACTCAGCATTCTTTGTCCTCCAAACACGACAAGTTGAGTTTTTACCAAAAAGTTATATTTTGGTTTCATCTGACCATATGACATTCTCCCAATCCTCTTCTGGATCCTCCAAATGCACTCTAGCAAACTTCAGACGGGCCTGGACATGTACTGGCTTAAGCAGGGGGACACGTCTGGCACTGCAGGATTTGAGTCCCTGGCGGCGTAGTGTGTTACTGATGGTAGGCTTTGTTACTCTCTGCAGGTCATTCACTAGGTCCCGCCGTGTGGTTCTGGGATTTTTGCTCACCGTTCTTGTGATCATTTTGACCCCACAGGGTGAGATCTTGCGTGGAGCCCCAGATCGAGGGAGATTATCAGTGGTCTTGTATGTCTTCCATTTCCTAATAATTGCTCCCACAGTTGATTTCTTCAAACCAAGCTGCTTACCTATTGCAGATTCAGTCTTCCCAGCCTGGTGCAGGTCTACAATTTTGTTTCTGGTGTCCTTTGACAGCTCTTTGGTCTTGGCCATAGTGGAGTTTGGAGTGTGACTGTTTGAGGTTGTGGACAGGTGTCTTTTATACTGATAACAAGTTCAAACAGGTGCCATTAATACAGGTAACGAGTGGAGGACAGAGGAGCCTCTTAAAGAAGAAGTTACAGGTCTGTGAGAGCCAGAAATCTTGCTTGTAGGTGACCAAATACTTATTTTCCACCATAATTTGCAAATAAATTCATAAAAAATCCTACAATGTGATTTTCTGGATTTTTTTTCTCATTTTGTCTGTCATAGTTGACGTGTACCTATGATGAAAATTACAGGCCTCTCTCATCTTTTTAAGTGGGAGAACTTGCACAATTGGTGGCTGACTAAATACTTTTTTCCCCCACTGTAACTACTGTGTAATAAAGTGCCATGTATATAAAATATGTGTAGAATAGAGGGGACCAATAAAACGCACAAAAAAAAAATATATATATATATTGGTAAAAAATATAATACATATGTTGTCTGTGTTTGTATAGCCCTGACAGCTAAACAAAAAATTTAATTTAAAATTAAATTAAAAGATTATTCACTGAACAACTCAAGTGCATTCTCTTCCAAAAAGCGAGGCAGGGTGCAGTTAGGAAGTGTGTGAGAGGACGAGTGTCTTGAAAGAGTTTCATCAGCTGAAAGAAAAGATCCCAGAAATGTTCTATAAGCACAAAAAGCTTATTTCTCTAAGAAAATTTGCACCAATTTGTTTATGTGTTGGAGTATTTCTGTCTGTAATAAAGCCATTTTTTCGGGGAAAAACTCATTCTGATTGGCTGGACCTGGCTCCCCAGTGGGTGGGCCTAATTAGATTAGGGCCTAATTAATTTATTTCAATTGACTGATTTCCTTCTATGAACTGTAACTCAGTAAAATCTTTGAAATTATTGCATGTTGCGTTTTATATTTTTGTTCAGTTTATTCTTCTGTAATGCAATGGCGTGTGTGAGAGGTGGGTGAAGAGCTCAGTCTAGGTATTAGAGACAGAGTTAAATGGTTGCAGTATGAGGGAATTAATTATTTTAGGCCTAATACTTATCTGGCTTCTTATGCATTTTTATGATTCTTGACAATCTTGCATGCAAAAATGAAAAAAATACACTTTCAAACCAAGATATAGCATAGAGCATAGGCATTTATAAACTGAGTAGTTTGGATCCTGGATGCTGATTGGCTAAAACAGCATCCCAGCCATGTGTATATGAGACGATATACCACGGGTATGATGCAAAAATACTTATTTTAAGTATCACTATGCAAACCATGGAAAATGACAAGAGAAAAGCAATAAGGCTTTTATTAACACATTATTTCCCCTTGCTTCTAGCCTAGCATTTGGTTTGCAACAACAGGGGGTTGTATAAACCTTGCTATCTGCCTCTCCGACCTCGGCAACAATGTTGCAATGTAGAAATTTGATCTCCCCTGGCTGTAGCCTACCATAAAGAGTGAACGATGTCCTGACAAGACAGCAGCTTTTCTGACCAGACCCAGGCAAAATAATGCATCAGCATCATTATTATAGATATATCCAAAGAAAAGTCCACATAAAACAGCTAAAACAAACAAAAATGAAGCTAGTTTGTAGTCATTTTAGCTGCAAAGGCTATCTAGCAAGTCAATGGTTAGCTTGCAAGTGACAGAACGTAAGCCCACAGATGAAAGGTTAGCCAGACTGCGTAAGCAACCATTCTTGGATTGCATAGAAACCAGATTTTATTTCCTCTGGTGGAAGGCTGAAATAGTATAAATGTATTTATCAAAATACATTTTCTTATGAAAATATGTCACTCATTGTTTTAATATGTTGGTAACTGGTTTATAAAAGCAATAACCACCTCAGGGGTTTGTGGTAAATGGCTAATATACAATGGCCAAGGGCTGTATCCAGGCACTCCGCTTCGTATCATGCATAAGAAAAAAACTTGTGGGATATTGGCCAAATAACACACAAGAATGTCAGTCACAATGGAATAATCTTGACGCCAATAAAACCCCTGATGAATTAAATTTTTGTGGTGCAAAAGAGCACAGATCTATGCAAAAAATAAACGTAAACCTCATAATCTGTCAGTCTGATTAGTGTTGCTTGCGATAGCAGTCACACTTTAAATATAGTAAAAAATATTTCTGACTTATTAGTGTGGTTGCAACATTCTAACAGTGTAATTAATACATTTCAGATATGCTATCGCAAAAATAATCCTTAGGTTGTGTTTCTGAAGGTCTTAGGTAACATTAGAATACAAAAAAATATTTTGGTCTGCAAGAGGTGCGGTCAAATGATGAAAACATCAGTAGTCAAATCAGCACAAAACAATGGCATTATAATGAATATAAGTGTTGATATGACATAAAATAGTCAATTATTGTCAGCTCGTACTTTTATGGTGTGCATCTTCATGTAATGGCATCAGTTGGAGCATGTCCATGTCATATAAACAACGAAAGCTGTTTAATGTAGTTTTTTGCTTGAGATGTAGGGCCTGCTCTCTGTGACATTTTGTGCTGATAATCGGCCTGTAGCATTGTCACCGGATTGTTCTATCCAAACGGTGCTGTCCCTTCTCTCCTGTCTCACGGTCTCATTTGGGAGTGGCGTGGGCACCTACTCCTGTGCGCACTGTTCTGGCTTTTTTCGTTTAGGCCTCGGAGGTGTCGGTTCAGGCTGAGGCTCAGAATCAGATGAATAATCATTAGAGATGTCATGTGTCACGAACCGGCTCAAAGTTCGTAACAAAAAGGGAGACACCGTGGAGACAAGGAATACCAAAATATATATTTACTAACTAAAGTAAACTAAGTATAATTAACAATGGTGTGTGTAATCAGTAGTGTAAGTGAGTGTTTTGCATGCATAAATGTAATAATGCAAGGTGTTGAAAGGTGCCAAAGCAAAGAACCAAAAACCACAAAACTACCACAACAAAAATCAATCAAGGTGTCTGCATGGAGAGAGTCTCCCCAATGAATGTAGAAGAGGTCTATTTATCCTGGGACACACCCGCCCTAATAAGGAAACAAGAGCAAATAGAGAGAATACGGCAGACAGAGTGGGAGGGTCGTCACCCCCCCCCACCACCCCCCATAAAACCGGGGACCAACAAGGACCTCGGAACAACGTACCAGCCTCTGCGTCCCAAACTGACAAATTGTTACATGTTCACACCTCCACTTGCCCCAGCCAACATCCTCCTCCCCAGACCTCAGCAACCTTTACACACAGGAAGCAATGTTTAAGAGGAAAGAAGAACACAAGACTAGGAGGGAACAGACAGGAAAGATAGAACATGACAAAACCAAACAATGGTCAGTCACATAAACATTCAGGAACAGGGCGCACGAGAGAGCGCATCAGCAATCACGTTATCAGTCCCCCGGATGTGCCGCACATCTAGATGGAAGGATTGTAAAAATAAACACCATCTCATTATCCTCTGATTAGGACACATCATGGACCTCAAAAAGGTGAGAGGGTTATGGTCGGTGTAGACCACAATAGGTACTACTCCCGACCCGACATACACTTTGAAGTGTTGCAGCGCCCATATGAGTGCTAACGCTTCTTTTTCAATGACCGAATAGTTCAACTGGTAATGGTTAAACTTTTTGGAAAATAAACTAACAGGCCTCTCAACCCCAGACACATCTGCTTGCAGCAAAACTGCACCTGCCCCCACATGACTAGCATCCACCTGCAAGGTAAATGACAAATCCACACGAGGAGCAGCAAGCACCGGAGTTGAGGTAAGCAACCACTTTGCATCTTCAAAAGCCTGTTGACAACGAGAAGACCATACGTACACAGCCTTAGCTTTCAGCAAATCTGTCAAGGGAGCGACCACAGTAGAGAAGTTCCTACAAAAACCACGATAATACCCAATCATTCCCAAGAAACGCATCAGTTCCTTTTTTAGTAGTTGGTAGTGGAAAAGCATCAATAGCTACCACTTTAGCCCGAACAGGACGCACCTCACCCTGCCCAACCACCTTTCCAAGGTATGTAAGAGTCACCTGAGCAAACTCACATTTAGCCAAATGTATCGTGAGGCGACCCGCAGCCAGACGTTCAAACAAGGCTTGAATACGGGACAGATGTTCCTCCCAAGTATCTGCATATATCACAACATCGTCCAGATAAACAGCGCACCCGGCCAGACCAGAGACAACCCTGTTCAAAAGTCGCTGAAATGTGGCAGGTGCATTACGCAGGCTGAAACTCACAACCGAATACGAGTACAGACCAAAAGGTGTAATAAAGGCTGAGATTTCACGTGCCCTACTCGTCAGTACCACCTGCCAACAGCCCTTGAATAGGTCAAATTTGCTCACAAACTTAGCTGCACCGACTTGATCAACGCAATCCTCCATCCGAGGATGTGGAAATGAATCTGGCTTAGTGACATCGTTTACCTTACGGTAATCCGTACAAAATCTGTTTGTTCCATCCGATTTACTGACCAAGATACAGGGAGAAGCCCAACTGGAGAAAAAAGGCTCTGCTATTTTACTCTCCAGCATGTACCTGACCTCAGCATCCAGACAACGCAGTTTCTCTGAAGAAACTCTATAGAACCGTTGACGAATGGGGTCAGCATCTCCAATGTCAATATCATGTTCTATTAAGTTTGTATGTGTAGGTGTATCAGAAAACAAACCTGGAAATCTCAATCAAACTAACCATCTCTTTCCGCCCATCAACAGGTAGATGAGTAAGAAGGCTATCTAAAATCTCCAGTGTCTCTGAATTTTTCAATCTACCCTGCAGTATGCAATCGTCGGGACCAGAAACATCTTCCTCCTCCTGCACAGACCTAGCATGACCAGAACCCAGGGAAATAATAGTATCAGCCAAAAGAACAGTTTTACCGTCCTCTGTAGACTCCCACTGTTCAGTCTCAGAGGAACGTGCATAATAGGGTTTTAACAAATGTACATGGCACAGATGGTGTGCTTTCCTCCGTTCTGGAGTGGCAACTAGATAATTTTCCTCAGTGTACTGGCGCACCACTGTATATGGACCTTGAAACTTGGCTTGAAAAGGAGAACCAACAATTGGCAGCAGAGCCAGAACCTGATCACCTGGACTAAAGTGACGAGGCTCAGCTCGGCGATCAAATATGCTCTTCATCCTGTCCTGTGAAGATGATAGCTTCTCTTTAGCCATTTCACCAGCGGCATACAAGCGTCGCCGAAAATCACACACATATGATAACAAGGACTGAGGAGGCTCAGGAGACTTCCAGACATCCTGGAGAACAGATGAAAACCCACGCACCCTATGTCCAAACACAAGGTCATTTGGGCTAAAACCTGTGCTCTCCTGTGAAACCTCCCTAGCGGCTAACAGTAACCAAGGCAACCCCTCCTCCCAATCCTTATCCATCTCAGTACAATAAGCTCTCAACAAAGACTTAAGTGTTTGATGGAAACGTTCCAGTGCTCCTTGACTTTGCGCATGATAGGCGCTAGACAAGTTGTGTTTAATATGGAGCTGTTGGAGAACCTGACCAAAGAGATTAGAGGTGAAATTAGATCCTTGATCACTTTGAATTACCTTAGGGATTCCAAACAGTGAGAGAAACTGAGTCAAAGCTTTAACAGACTTAGTCGTGATAGACCGGAGTTGATAGGCAGCAGGAAACCTAGTGGTCTGACACATCACAGTCAACAAATAATTACTACCCTTTTTAGAACGAGGCAGAGGACCAACACAGTCAATAATCAGATATTCAAAAGGTTTACTGAGTACAGGAATAGGAAACAGTGGTACCGGCTTAATAGCTTGATTAGGTTTACCAGTTAATTGACAGGTGTGACAAGTTTTGATGAAATCAGAAACATCCCTCTTTAATCTTGGCCAAAATAAATGTCTTAATATGCGATCGTAGGTTTTCCTCACACCCATATGTCCAGCAACGTCGTTGTGAGAAGTTGTCAACACCAACTCACGAAGCTTAACTGGTACCACAACCTGACTAATCGCCTCCCCCAGAAAACAACTACCATGAGACATCCACTTTCTCATCAGGACCTCCTCTTGGAGAAAATAGCCCTGTGCGACATCTCCCAACTGTTCCACAGGCACAAATTGGTCCCGCAACTCTTCTAATGTGGGGTCAGTCCGTTGCACCTCGATTAAATCGGAGCGGGATACAGATAACAGAATAACAAGGAAAACAGTAACAGACTTCTTTGTGGTATTCTCGTTAGCCAGTTCCGTCATGGATCATAGAACGCGTCACTGCACACGCAGAGAACACCTCTGGGAAATTCTGTGCACTCTCATCAGGAATCCCTACAATTGACGGCTTAGTGGAAACCACTAAAGATGGAAACACGATAGGCCACACACGCTCACCAGCCAAGTTATTTCCAAGGATCACGTCAATACCCTCAATAGGCAATGAAGGACGCACCCCCACAACAACCTCACCTTTCACCAGTCCACAATCCAACATCAGTTTATGCAATGGAACTGACAGAGTGTTCAAACCTATTCCCCTAATTAGAACACTATTCCCCGAATCAGTCTCCGCAGAGAAGGGTAACACAGATTCCAACACTAACGATTCAGAGGCACCTGTGTCTCTTAGGTTCTTCATTGGCACTAGGTTCTTACTTCCTAACATAGACACAAAACCCTCCGTAATGAAAGGTAAATAGTCTGGATCAATATGGCCTTTCACATTGCCCTGGGCATGAGACAATGTGTCAGGAGTGAACTGATGTGGAACAGGCGCAGCTAACGCCATAGGCTTAGATTTAACATAAGCACCTGTACTGAATTTACCCCTAGACCTAAGAACCGGACATTCATTTTTCCAATGACCAAAGTCTTGACAGTAGTGACACTCTTGACCAAAGTCAGTTTTACCACGGGAATCGGGCTCAACCCTATTTTAATGAAACTCTGCACGTGAACCGAAGTATCTTGGCGAGCAAGGCCCAAATCTCTGCGAACGTCCCATTTTTGTGAGTCAACACATTTTCATCTGCCAAAACCGCAGCTTCAGCGAAAGTCTTTATTTTTCGTTCGTTAACTGTCACGATCGTCATAATGATTGGACCAAGGCGCTGCGTGATATGCGTACATCTTTTTAATAGTGTACTGGCAACATGATACAAATACAAAACAACCAAACGAAACGTGAAGTCCTCGGTTAACAACACAAACCAACACGGAACAAGATCCCACAAAACACAAGTGCACAACAGGCTGCCTAAGTATGGTTCCCAATCAGAGACAACAAGCAACAGCTGATTCTCGTTGCCTCTGATTGAGAACCACCCCGGCCAACCTAGAAAACACATTAACTAGAAACTGAACATAGAACACAAAACATAGACCCTACACACCCTGGCTCAACATATAAGAGTCCCCAGAGCCAGGGCGTGACAGTACCACAGGCTTGGTGCGAGGGGCAGGAACAAGCTGGGCCGGGCTGGCGACGCGCACCACAGGCTTGGTGCGAGGGGCAGGAACAGGCCGGGCCGGGCTGGCGACGCGCACCACAGGCTTGGTGCGAGGGGCAGGAACAGGCCGGGCCGGGCTGGCGACGTGCACCACAGGCTTGGTGCGAGGGGCAGGAACAGGCCGGGCCGGGCTGGCGACGCGCACACAGGCTTGGTGCCAGAGGCAGGAACAGGCCGGGCCGGGCTGGCGACGCGCACCACAGGCTTGGTGCGAGGGGCAGGAACGGGCCGGGCTGGCGACGCGCACCACAGGCTTGGTGCGAGAGGCAGGAACAGGCCGGGCCGGGCTGGGGACGCACACCACAGGCTTGGTGCGGGGAACAGGAACAGGCCGGACCGGGCTGTGGAGACGGACTGGAGGTCTGGAGCGAAGAGCTGACACAACCCGTCCTGGCTGAATGCCTATTTTAACACACTCTGTGTGAGGCATCAGCACAGGACGTACAGGGCTGTGTACTCGTACTGGCACTACAGCACGTGGCACTGGCGCAGGATATCCGGGACCGAGGAGGGGTACTGGAGGCCACGAGCGTTGAGCCGGCACACTCCGTCCTGGCTGCATGCCCACCTTAGCACGACACGTGCGTGGTGCTAGCACAGGACGTACAGGACTGTGCCGGACCACTCGCGGCACAGTACGCAGCTCCGCATACCTCGGAACCTGCCCAGTCTCACACTGCCTAGCCTGAGTACGGGGAGTTGGCTCTGCTCTACCTCTAGGCTCCGCCAACCTCCCTTCCAGCCCCCCAAACCCGATGGCCTCCTAATCCATAAACTCGCCCTGTAACTGCCTCCAGCCGCCCCGTCATCCATGCCGTGTGCCCCCCCAAAAATGTTTATTGGGGGTGCCTCTCGCCTGTCCGACGACGGCCCGGTTGGCGCCGCTTCTCCTCTCCTGCCTGGGTCTCCCCCTTCATCGCCCTCCGGTAACGGACGGCCTCCTCCTCCGTTATCTGCCCCCAACTGAGGAGGACATCCACTAACGTTACCTCCGGCGTTTGCTCCTGGACACGCTGCTTGGTCCTGTTTTGGTGGGATCTTCTGTCACGATCGTCATAATGATTGGACCAAGGCGCAGCGTGATATGCGTACATCTTTTTAATAGTGTACTGGCAACACGATACAAAATACAAAACAACCAAACGAAACGTGAAGTCCTCGGTTAACAACACAAACCAACACGGAACAAGATCCCACAAAACACAAGTGCACAACAGGCTGCCTAAGTATGGTTCCCAATCAGAGACAACAAGCAACAGCTGATTCTCGTTGCCTCTGATTGAGAACCACCCCGGCCAACCTAGAAAACACATGAACTAGAAACTGAACATAGAACACAAAACATAGACCCTACACACCCTGGCTGAACATATAAGAGTCCCCAGAGCCAGGGCGTGACATTAACGTATGTCAGGGATTGTCTCCTTAAATTG
Source organism: Coregonus clupeaformis (assembly GCF_020615455.1). Taxonomy (NCBI): domain Eukaryota; kingdom Metazoa; phylum Chordata; class Actinopteri; order Salmoniformes; family Salmonidae; genus Coregonus; species Coregonus clupeaformis. The sequence goes on along the minus strand of NC_059210.1, from coordinate 19,021,473 downwards.
CTCTAACATAATCAGATCACACAGCCCTTGGAAAGTCATAACTGCAGAGGCGGAACACCAGCGATTAAACTGTGAAGATAATTTTAGCGCAAACTCAACATGAGTCTGCTGATCATCCCTTTTTTAAAGTTATAAATCGTTGGAGGTAAGCCTCAGGGACCAATTCGTAACTCTGTAACACAGCCGTTTTAACTTTATCATAACTGACACTGTCGGCTACACTAAGAGCTGAATATGCTTCTTGCACTTTACCAGTCAGCACACACTGCAACATCAAAGTGCGGTCAGAATCAGGCCAACTCCTAGCGTCAGCAACACGCTCAAACAACGAAAGGAATGTCTCAGGGTCCTTTTCATTAAACTGAGGCAACAACCGTAAGTTCCCAACAATATCAAATGTTTCTGTGTTACGACCAAATGAGGAACGACCCCTAGGTAACTCTGGGTCACCTTCCCAGAGCAAACTCTCCCCTGAGAGCTTTCCTTCCCTAACCAACTCTAGTCGCTCTTGTTGCAGCTTGATTTTAGCATGTTTAAATTCCAATTCCCTTTAATATTTTACACGATCATGCCCCATTTTAGCTTGTTCACGCTCTAGCTGTAACAGAAGCAGTTCCTTCTGCTGTTCAAAAAGAAGACTACTATGACTAACCAATGGAGCGGCCACTGTAACATATCGGGGAGACGACGAGTCCTCAGCAGAGGCTGCCCCAGTGGTAACTTCAAGAATACCACTCTCCATCAAATTGGCCTTCAATATTAACCTAATATAATTTTTTTGACGTTTATCACTAATTTCAACCTTGTAGTGTTCAGCAACCTTCAACTGCTGTTCTTTAGTAGATAATTCTAACAGTTCCTCGGATGGAAAGCAAATAAACTTGTCTACATTAGACGGCATAATCAAGAGAGAAAAAATATATATATTATAATAATCTCGCTCAACCCCTCTGCTGAGCACACCAGACACCACACGAGAAATGACAATCACACCGAGCACCACAGAAGAGAGATGGGATATGGAGCTTCCCCAAAACCTACAATAACTCAACGCACTGTAGCCCGCTGGCAAGGAATTAAACCCCCCAGCACACTGGTAGATTCCACCAAGCCACGGATGTGCCCCCGAGACAACTGCTCAGTCCACAGACACCACACAAAAATAACAAACATTTAACCATGCCCAACGTATTCCAAGTACACAGCCGATTGTACTCACCTCCTCAAACCGATGTCCCAACAGCGAGTAGAGCAAGAGTTTCCAGGCTGGGCAGGGCCTGGAAACTAACCAATGTCTATCTCCAACGCAGTACACAACCCAAAAAACCAAAGGCAACCAATACTGGGCCTATCAAACTTTATTATTTTGATCTTACTCAGCACATATTCTACTGCTTACTCAGCAAGCCTTGTCATTGAGTTAACCCTAAATGTACATGGTGAAAATGTTTGGGATAAAATTCGATACATATGGCATATTGCTTTTAGTGATGTTCCCACTTAGGGCCGAATTCTGACTTGAGATACTGTCTGTGCGCGTATCTCAAATGTTCTCTTAAATCATACATTGATATCAGTGCGAGAAATTTCAAGAGACACTTCTATATTTCCTCATTACCTTGTCCTATCACAGACTTGAGCGGTAACTGCCTTTTGACAGGCCATCAGTGGTCCTCTGTAGCTCAGCTGGTAGAGCACAGCGCTTGTAACGCCAAGGTAGTGGGTTCGATCCCCGGGACCACCCATGCACAAAAAAATGTATGCACGCATGACTGTAAGTCGCTTTGGATAAAAGCGTCTGCTAAATGGCATATTATTATTATATTATGTGAGAAAGTGCTCATCATTCAAAATGTGTACCACAACAGCATGCTTCTCACACCCAAGGAATTCGACCAAAGTGAAACAAAATATACAAACAAAGCCCCTACAGAATTTAACATTAACTCCAAACACAACACGTTCAAGATCCCGGACGAGCCCCCACTTGTCACGAACCGGCTCAAAGTTCGTAACAAAAAGGGAGACAAGGAATACCAAAATATATATTTATTAACTAAAGTAAACTAAGTATAATTAACAATGGTGTGTGTAATCAGTAGTGTAAGTGAGTGTTTTGCATGCATAAATGTAATAATGCAAGGTGTTGAAAGGTGCCAAAGCAAACAACCAAAAACCACAAAACTACCACAACAAAAATCAATCAAGGTGTCTGCATGGAGAGAGTCTCCCCAATGAATGTAGAAGAGGTCTATTTATCCTGGGACACACCCGGGCCCAGGTGTTTCCCATGTAGCTGACGACCCTCCCAACTCCGCCCACCGGCATCCTAATAAGGAAACAAGAGCAAAGAGAGAATACGGCAGACAGAGTGGGAGGGTCGTCACACATGATACATTTCTTCCCCACCATCTGAGTCGTTTTCATTCAGATTTTGTAGTTACGTTAACACAGCATCCATTCGTCTTGGTCTTCTTGACATAGTGAAATATGCACTCTCACTGTGTACTCCAAGTAGGCCAGAGTAGACTGATAAGATACTTGGATTGTGTGGACTGATATAGGCTACATTTTCAGATTGTAATTAGAATAGATCAATACAATAGAATGGCCTGCCCTGCTATTAATTCACAATTGGTAATTACATAATTGTGCATCGTTCGCATCCACTCGCTCATCAACTCACCCATTCTACCCCTTTCTCCCCCTTCAACCTTCAACTGTCGGGAGAAAGAGCGGAGCAGGCCCTATTGTCAGGAGAAGGAGGGGCAACGGGGAAAACCATTCCAAAAAAGTACCTCCTAAAACTGGTTATTATTCCAGTTCTGTTTGTGATATTAAGATTTTGTTATGACAGTTTGTTATATGGACTTATTTAGGAAAAGTCAAGGATGGAAGGGGGCATGACTTTTAAAATGGTAGAGTAATAAAGTATTTTTTATTCATGAGCAGTCCAAATGATTGCTTTAGCGGTTCATCTGTCAGATTTCTTTGCAGATGACACACGCGATTTAGCCTAATTGTAGCCTAAGACTTACCAACCAGTACGTACGGTAGCTACTTAATACTTTTATTAGGCCTATTTAAGACAAAATGTGGAAAGTCTGCAGTACGGCAGCATTATACAGTAGTAAAGGATGATACCAAAAAAGTGGAATGCAAACTCTGCAAACAGTGGTTTGCTTACAATAGTTTGACAATGAATATGACATACCACTTGAAAACATTAAGTTAGCCTAGTTTGTTTTTCTAGTTGCATGCTAAAACATTGACAGGTTTTATATGCTTGACAGCAGCTGCTGCAGTGGCGCTCTCCAAGGAACTGAACTGAATCTTCAGTGAGCACTTTCTCCCGAGTTGGATGGCAGTCGCTGTCCGCGGGTCTGAAACACAATCTTCAGCGCACTGCTGATTTCCAAGTTGAACAACATAATTCTTAATTTTTACTTGGCCTTCTCAAATATAGTTACAAGGTCTATTGTGTAGCCTATTACCGGCAACCTCAAGAGCGTAACGGCAGAATCTGCAAAGGCCAGTAGCAGCAGAGGGAGGAGGGTCGGGTCGGGAACAGGTTGATCTCTGGTTTCCTCTTTAGTCATTTGTGTGTCTCAATGATTTCATCAAACAGTGCGCTTAAACCATCAGATGAGCTCAGTGCATATAGTTGACACATTTTATTAACCTTTATTTAACTAGGCAAGTCAGTTAAGAACAAATTCTTATTTACAATGACGGCCTACACCGGCCAAACCCGGACGACGCTGGGCCAATTGTGCGCCGCCCTATGGGACTCCCAATCACGGCCGGTTGTGATACAGCCTGGAATCGAACCAGGGGGTCTGTAGTGACGCCTCAAGCACTGAGATGCAGTGCCTTAGACCGCTGCGCCACTCAGGAGCCCAATAGGGAACTCACATAGGGTGAGTCTATATATGGAAAGATACACGTTAAAACATTCGATTGGTCAAATGAACAGACGACTCTTGTCAGGGACAGCCCTAGAGCGTAGTCTACTTTTCTGCTATTCAAATCTGAAATCAGAACACAAATACCTTCTACCAATCAAATGTTACAGCTGTTTTAGTAACCACATCACCTACATTTTCAACACTTTCCCAAACACTTAAAGCGTTTGAAATCTTAGTCTACTTCTCCTCAAATCTGAAATCAGAACAAAAATATATTCTACCAATCAAGCGATACATCGGTTTTAGTGACCTTATTACTTTTCCTCTCAAATTTGACAAACTGACATTTTTACCACTTTCCCAACAAGTCATACAAAAACTTAGAGGGTATGAAATCTTAGTCTACTTCTCCGCTATTCAAATCAGAACAGAAAATATTATATCAATCAAATTATAGCACTGGGGGTGCACATAGGACTGATTATGCCTCACAGCTCACCCCAACCCACTAAACTAACCCTCTATAGCAACCCCCACACTCACTAACCAAACTACAATAGCGACCCCACTTACTATAGATAACGCATGGCCTACCTATCTAAAACATTCCCTATTAATACTGCAATGTACTGTTACTAGTACTTCTGGGCTATTTAGTACTACTACCTAGTCTCCCACTGAAGGCTACTATTACAGGTACAATATACAAATTAATATAATTTCATATTCAGATCCTATTCGTTATTTTCTATTCCTTATTTCCACATATACAGTGGGGAGAACAAGTATTTGATACACTGCCGATTTTGCAGGTTATCCTACTTACAAAGCATGTAGAGGTCTGTAGTTTTTATCATAGGTACACTTAAACTGTGAGAGACGGAATCTAAACAAAAATCCAGAAAATCACATTGTATGATTTTTAAGTATTAATTTGCATTTTATTGCATGACGTAAGTATTTGATCACCTACCAACCAGTAAGAATTCCGGCTCTCACAGACCTGTTAGTTTGTCTTTAAGAAGCCCTCCTGTTCTCCACTCATTACCTGTATTAACTGCACCTGTTTGAACTCGTTACCTGTATAAAAGACACCTGTCCACACACTCAATCAAACAGACTCCAACCTCTCCACAATGGCCAAGACCAGAGAGCTGTGTAAGGACATCAGGGATACAATTGTAGACCTGCACAAGGCTGGGATGGGCTACAGGACAATAGGCAAGCAGCTTGGTGAGAAGGCAACAACTGTTAGCGCAATTATTAGAAAATGGAAGAAGTTCAAGATGACGGTCAATCACCCTCGGTCTGGGGTTCCATGCAAGATCTCACCTCGTGGGGCATCAATGATCATGAGGAAGGTGAGGGATCAGCCCAGAACTACACGGCAGGACCTGGTCAATGACCTGAAGAGAGCTGGGACCACAGTCTCAAAGAAAACCATTAGTAACACACTACGCCGTCATGGATTAAAATCCTGCAGTGCACGCAAGGTCCCCCTGCTCAAGCTAGCGCATGTCCAGGCCCATCTGAAGTTTGCCAATGACCATCTGGATGATCCAGAGGAGGAATGTGAGAAAGTCATGTGGTCTGATGAGACAAAAATAGAGCTTTTTGGTCTAAACTCCACTCGCCGTGTTTGGAGGAAGAAGAAGGATGAATACAACCCCAAGAACACCATCCCAACCGTGAAGCATAGAGGTGGAAACATCATTCTTTGGGGATGCTTTTCTGCAAAGGGGACAGGACGACTGCACCGTATTGAGTGGAGGATGGAGGGGGCCATGTATCGCGAGATCTTGGCCAACAACCTCCTTCCCTCAGTAAGAGCATTGAAGATGGGTCGTGGCTGGGTCTTCCAGCATGACAACGACCCGAAACACACAGCCAGGGCAACTAAGGAGTGGCTCCGTAAGAAGCATCTCAAGGTCCTGGAGTGGCCTAGCCAGTCTCCAGACCTGAACCCAATAGAAAATCTTTGGAGGGAGCTGAAAGTCCGTATTGCCCAGCGACAGCCCCGAAACCTGAAGGATCTGGAGAAGGTCTGTGTGAAGGAGTGGGCCAAAATCCCTGCTGCAGTGTGTGCAAACCTGGTCAAGACCTACAGGAAACGTATGATCTCTGTAATTGCAAACAAAGGTTTCTGTACCAAATATTAAGTTCTGCTTTTCTGATGTATCAAATACTTATGTCATGCAATAAAATGCAAATTAATTACTTAAAAATCATACAATGTGATTTTCTGGATTTTTGTTTTAGATTCCGTCTCTCACAGTTGAAGTGTACCTATGATACAAAATACAGACCTCTACATGCTTTGTAAGCAGAAAAACCTGCAAAATCAGCAGTGTATCAAATACTTGTTCTCCCCACTGTATGCATCTGTAAGCTGCCACAAAAAAACATTACAAATAAAAGGTACATAAATACAAAGTACTGATCATTTTGATCATATTACATAGTTAAAAAGTAATAATATATTTTGTACATAAAGGAAACAAATATTTAAAAAGGTGAGCCTCCCTGGGCGTACCTACAACTACCACCACTCATTTTCGGAGATTCATAGAGAATGCATTCTCCCCAATTAGTAGTTAGTCTTGTCCCATCGCTGCAACTCCCTTATGGACTCGAGAGGTGTAGGTCGAGAGCCATGCGTCCTCTGAAACACGACCCCGCCACACTGCTCGCTTAACCAGGAAGCCAGCCGCACCAATGTGTTGGAGGAAACACCGTACAGCTGGCGACTGAAGTCAGCGTGCATGCGCCCAGCCGCCACAAGGAGTCGCTGGAGCATGATGAGATGAGGACATCCCGGCTGGCCAAACCCTCCCCTAACCCGGACGAATTGTGCGCCGCCTGGGATCGTGCGCTGCCTGCGACACAGCCTGGGATCGAACCCAGGTCTGTCGTGACGCCTCAGGCACTGAGATGCAATGCCTTAGACCGCTGCGCCACTCGGGAGGCCCAAGATGAGGATTTTTGGTCGGCCAATAAAGTGTTCCCATGAAAAGGCTAAGGACATTGTGAAGGCATGTGGGGTCCTCCACAACTACGTGTCCTCCACGGATAAAGCTCATGAGCTGAACGCAAGATACATGCCTCCCGCTTTTGCTGACACGCCACTCCCTTCTGGCAACTACCAACCTGGAGATTGGAGGAGGGCTGTGGCAGGGAACAACAATCTCCAAGAGCCAGGAAGACAAGGTTTGCAAGTGAAACAAGAAACAAGCTCTGGGACGTCTTCCTCTCCCCTCCTGGACGTGTGCCAGGCCAGGAAGACATGGTTAGGAGAGGATCAGTCCAACCAAAAATGCAGAATAGGCTTTTGTTTGGACTGCTCACACACACACCAATTGATGGATGCACACAGACTCACACAGTTCTTCTTTGTGTGAACTAAAATGTAGAGTTTTAATCTTGTTAATAAAATCGAACTTGATTCTATGATGTCAGTGCATTAATTTAGATTAGATTGAACTACACCACACACGTAGAAGAAAGCCTGTGAGGTTTGTGGCACACAGCTCTTCTCAACGTTGTAAGCGCTTGATGTTCAAATGGAATGCATTGAAACACCTTACAGTATATTGAGATGAAGAAACAGAGCTTTTTCAGCAAACAGAAATAAACCTTTATTCTTGCATCTGGGCTCTGAAAGTAAGCCACATTACAATACAAAAGTGTCTGCTCAGAACAGACATGTAAACAACACATGTAAATGAAATATAATTGGTGTCAGGCAAATGCAATTATTTGTACAATTGAACAAATGTTTCTGTGAAAAACAGATGTGTAAACAACAAAAGTGTTTAGAATAAAATGCAAGTGTCTAGTGTCTGACTCCTGAGATGTCTATACAACAACAGAGCAAGTTGTTCAATTCACTGTGGTCCCATTCGTTCGGTCCATGTCCTCTTCTTGAAGTCCTGCACAAACTCATACAGCTGGTGATCGGATTCCTCCCGGAGTGTTGGCGATAGTTTACCATGAACTTAGCTATAGGTGCCAGAGCCGTGTGGAGAGGATGAGAAGAGGGGGAACATTAGAGGAGTGTCTGTGGAGAGCAGTGTGCATGGTGAGGAGAGGAGGAAAGAGGACAACAGAAGAGAGGAAAGGGGATAAGAGTAAAGGAGGAAAGTCTAAAAATATTTACCTCTGGGACAAGCGTGACATTCTCCAGATCTTGAGATCTGTCTTCAATCATTTGCAATGCTTTTGTGAGTGATGTGTCAAGGACTGAGTCTGCAGCACTTTTCTCCCTTCTCACACCCCTGCTACTACTGCTGCTGCTGCTCTATGGCATTGGTGAGGTGCAAGCCAGTTAAGTAGGTCTTGGAGGTCGGCTCAGGATAGCGCTTCCCAGGTCCTGCATGGAGATGGTTTCCCATTTTACACTGCAGCTCTGCGCGGGAGATAGGCTGGGGGCCGAAGTAGAGGGCTATTTAGTACACAAAAAACATCAACAACATACTGTATCAAATATCATTAACCGAGACTACAATAGACTATGTTTGAGTAGGCATTTTAGCTAGCTGTACCTTGCTTCCGAACTTTGACTTCATTAACCTAATGTGGGAAGCTTTTGATTTTCTTTCTCTGACAAAAATTATGTTTGATCAAAAGGTTGGCTTGCTTGCTTTCTCTGCACGAGTATGCTGCTAGCGCTAGCTGGCTAGTTATTGTTAGCAAACATGGCTACTATTTTCTTAGACTACAATAGAAAATACGACAACATCCTCATCCTCTAGTGAAGATGGCATGCTGCTTTTCGTCTTCCCATGCTTCATGTGCTGAACAAGCCAGTGAAGCTGCAGCAAAGGTTCTGGAGTAGCATCTCCACCACGTCCCTTGGTTATTTTCATTGCCTTGACTAACTTGTTGTGAACATTATCCCACTTTTTCAAACAAGTGATTGGGTCGGAACCCAGCGTCTCTGCAATCTCCCTCCATGAATTGTCCTTTACACGCTGGTCTTTATATAATGCATGGCTAGAATCGTAGAGATGCAGGTACTTCTGTACCTCCTCGGCCAAGTGATGCTCGACGTTGTCGTTGTTGTCATTCGCCGTGTTGAATCCACACTTAATTTCAGGCTGAATCGAGAAGAAGAAGAAACTTGCGTCACCCCTACAGTTGATCAATCACCGACGAAGGGGCGTAGTCTTCAGCTACTGAACTTCGGCTTGCCTCGAGAAACAATGTGTGCACGAACAGCCGAAAAACCCCTTGCTGAAAACCAAAACAAACCAAAACTTCACAAAATGTTGTCATAATATATGCACGAACTGTTCCGAACTGTTTCAGATGGGAAGCATGCGGATGCCTTAACAACATGAACAAACTTCTAAACTTCTTCCACTACATGCATCATAATTTTTTGTCCACAAATAATAGCCTAAAACGTTTAAATTAAAAGTGTAGTAGTCTGAGTCAGGGGTTGGAACCAGAATTATTTTCCAATCGTTTCGTTCTGAACAGAGCCATTATTTATTTTGTTCCGTTCCACTGTTCCGACCAGCAAAATAAAGTTCTAAACCTGTTTGAACCCCAAAAAGTAACGGTTTATATCGTTCCTTTCTGTTCCTTTTTAAACCTGAAATAAAAATATAAACTCAGCAAAAAAAAAAACGTCCTCTCACTGTCAACTGCGTTTATTTTCAGCAAACTTAACATGTGTAAATATTTGTATGAACATAAGACTCAAGAACTGAGACATAAACTGAACAAGTTCCACACACATGTGACTAACAGAATTTGAATAATGTGTCCCTGAAGTAACAGTCAGTATCTGGTGTGGCAGCTGCATTAAGTACTGCAGTGCATCTCCTCCTCATGGACTGCACCAGATTTGCCAGTTCTTGCTGTGAGATGTTACCCCACTCTTCCACCAAGGCACCTGCAAGTTCCCAGACATTTCTGGGGGAATGGCCCTAGCCCTCACCCTCCGATCCAACAGGTCCCAGACGTGCTCAATGGGATTGAGATCCGGGCTCTTCGCTGGCCATGGCAGAACACTGACATTCCTGTCTTGCAGGAAATCACGCACAGAACGAGCAGTATGGCTGGTGGCATTGTCATGCTGGAGGGTCATGTGAGGATGAGCCTGCAGGAAGGGTACCACATGAGGGAGGAGGATGTCTTCCCTGTAACGCACAGCATCGAGATGGTCCCCAATCAGAGACAACGAGCGACAGCTGCCTCTGATTGAGAACCACACCGGCCAACCTAGATCTAGACATACTAGATTCTACAACAATGAACAAACACAACAAGGAAAATCACACCCTGACTCAACAAATAAGACTCATCAGAGTCAGGGCGTGACAGTACCCCCCAAAGGTGCGGACTCCGACCGCGCCACATAAACATAACAGGGTAGGGGCCGGGTGGGCATTCCGCCTTGGAGGCGGATCCGGCTCCGGGCGTGACCACCACTTACTCTCCACCTCCCTGTTGCGCCCCTGGTCTGGTCTGGACCTCGGCGCGCTGCTTCCCCTCTCCTTCCTCCCACGAAGTACCAAGCCCTGTCTGGACCCTGGTGTGGGAGACCCCGAACCTCGAGAGGGGCTGACGTCTGGGTCTGGACTGGAACCGCTGACTGGAGCTGGACCCGACGACGCTGGATCGAACTGCTCTGGCTCCGGAGTGGAGCCGCTGACCGGAGCTGGATCGGGCACCGGTGGAGCGGACTGCTCTGGCTCCGGAGTGGAGCCGCTGACCGGAGCTGGACTGGACCCCGGTGAAGCGGATTGCTCTGGCTCCGGAGTGGAGCAGCTGACCGGTGCCTGGAACAGGCACGGGCCGTGCCGGACTGGACACATGCACCACTGGCTTGGTGCGGGGAGCAGGAACGGACCGGACCGGGCTGGCGACGCGCACCACTGGCTTGGTGCGGGGAGCAGGAACGGGCCGGACCGGGCAGGCGACGCACACCACTGGCTTGGTGCGAGGGACAGGAACAGGCCGGACTGGGCTGGCGACGCGCACCACTAGCTTGGTGCAGGAACGGGCCGAACCGGGCTGGCGACGCGCACCCACTGGCTTGGTGCGAGGGACAGGAACAGGCCGGACCGGACTGGCGACGCGCACCGCTGGCTTAGTGCGGGGAGCAGGAACGGGTCGGGCTGTACTGGGAACACGCACCACTGGCTTAGTGCAGGGAGCAGGAACGGGCCGGACCGGACTGGCGACACGCACCACCTGATTGGTGCGAGGAGCGGGACTGGGTTCCTTCATTAACCCCCGCTCCTTCTGCTGCCTAACCAGCTCCTCTCGCCGTGCCTCTACACTTTCCTTCTGCTCCCTCTGAACCAATGGCCGTCCTAATCTGGTGGCCTCCTCTGCTAACCAGCGGAACCGCCCTGTCGCGGCCTCCTGCTGCCTAACCAGCTCCTCTCGCCGTGCCTCTACACTTTCCTTCTGCTCCCTCTGAACCAGTGGCCCCCCTAATCTGGTGGCCTCCTCTGCTAACCAGCGGAACCGCCCTGTCGCGGCCTCCTGCTGCCTCGTCGTCCACACCATGTGACCCCCCCCAACATTTTTTGGGGATTGTCTCTCCACCGTGATCAGGGCCTCCCTCCTTCTTGCCAGCCTCTCGCTCATCTCCTCCCAAGTCCATCCTCTCTGCTCCTCCTCGGCACACTGCTTGGTCCAGGTCTGGTGGGATCTTCTGTCACGATCGTTGACGAACGAGAAGGACCTAGGCGCAGCGTGATATGCATTCATGTTTATTTATTGAATAAACACCATGACAAAATAACAAATTAACGATACGTTACGTCCTACGGAACAAGATCCCACAACCCACTAGTGCCAATAGGCTGCATAAGTATTGTCCCCAATCAGAGACAACGAGCCACAGCTGCCTCTGATTGAGAACCACACCGGCCAACCTAGATCTAGACACACTAGATTCTACAACAAAGAACAAACACAACAAGGAAAATCACACCCTGACTCAACATATAAGAGTCCTCAGAGTCAGGGCGTGACAAGTATATATTTAACTTTGACTATATTTCACTGCTTCACTTAAGTACAAAAAATTTACACTTATTTGAATACCACAAAAGTATGTTTAAAGAGCTGAAGCAAGTCACAAAATGTTTCTTCATGGATTTGAAAAACGTTTATTTAATAATGAGCCTTCAATGGAGACAATTATTTAACTACAATTAAGTAAATTGAGCCATGCATGAGTAGGGTTCGATTCCCACGGGGGGCCAGTATAAAAAAAAAAATGTATTCACTAACTGTAAGTCGCTCTGGATAAGAGCGTCTGCTAAATGACTAAAATGTAAATGTAGTTACCTCTTTATACCGCACACTGTTGAAGAAGCGTTTAAAATGAAATCACTCTGCCATATTACAAGGTTAAAGGTTTATATTATTTTTTGCATAGATTTGATCAAATACAGTTTACATGGATAATAAAAGAAAGCCAGAGGCTTTAAAACAAATGCTTATTTCTTGAGTGATGATGTTGATAGCAATGTGGACACGGTTTCCATAGAATCCCTTGACTCAGAGTGACATGACCCAATATCCATGAGTTATTCTCATATCTCTATGACAGAGATACGGTGGCCCTGAGCGTGTAAGATAAGAGGGAGACTCAAACTCATCACATCAGTGTGTGTAAAATGTACCACTGATATTAGGGAGCATCCTCAGGGTGTGTGTGGTCAGCAGGAGTTGCAGGCAAAGCTTATCTCCTTTGAATGCCAGGCATGTGTTGAAGCCAGTGTGTTTAGCTGAAGAAGGTTCCTTGTAATCCCTCAGCCATTCCTTTCCCCCACACACACGACACACACACACACACAGACAGCTGTCCTGACACGCCCCTCTCAGCAGGCCTCAGATCAGCCCTGGTACATCGTGTGAGGGCTCCCTGAGCTAAAGTACTTGCCCTTTGCATCCATGATCCATAAGTTACCTTATGGCTACAGAACCTAGTAAATACATGATCTATATATTACCTAACTTGCCCTAACATCTTTGTTCTACCATATAGCAACAGCTCAATGTTGATGGATTTTAATGATTCTGCCCTAGACCACTCTCTATGCTCTTGTCACTGTGCTTTTAGTCATTGGGCTTCCTTGAATCACTTCTGGTAACTCAAGCCAACAGTGCTCTCTAGTGGAGGCTGCCTGGATCTTTAATTTAAAGACCCTTGCTCCCTCCGGTCTCAACGTAGACTTTGATCTGAAGCCATTCTTGTGATTATTGTGATTTTGCTATTCATTGTAAATGTGTGTAGGCCTATGTAGCCAAATTGTATCTATGATCGTGTGCTATCCATTTATATAATCTATTTATATCTGTAAATTAACCAATGATATCAAGCCACACCCGGCCATGATTACAGACACCTGTGTGCCAAAAAAAAGTAACAGGGTTGAAGTTTTCATCTTAAAATCAGCCAATTTCAAAAATGGAGATTTATGTGAACATTTCTGTTAAACTGTGTACCGTTTACTTGTAGATAAAGAAATAATAATCTAAAATCAAAATGTGTCAATTTGTTTGTCTACATGCCATTTTAAAAACAATGCAGATATTGGAGTAAACCTATTTTGGGTTAAGACAAGTAACTATGAGTAAGGGCAAACATCATGATAAGCTTGCAAGCTGAGTTTGAATAAGATATCCGATTAACACTGCATTTATAACGGTTAGCTTTACTATATTTAATAAATAACCAAATCACTGATGGATCAATAGTTAAAAGAAATGCATGTCTCGTCTGTCCCTGCAAGCCGGTTGGCAAAAGTGTCATCACTCGCTCTTATCTGATTGGTCGAATAGGCAGGCCTTTTGACTTTGGGACTGTAGTAACTAGTAACATTTACGTCATTTACATTTACATCAGTAACGACATATCTGTAGGCAGGTTTACAGTGACCCAGGTTTATTTGACGAAAGCAGTGTCGCAAAAAATGTGCGACGTGTAATGGAAACGGCAGATATAGTATACATTATTTTACATTTTAGTCATTTAGCAGACGCTCTTATCCAGAGCGACTTACAGTTAGTGAGTGCATACATTTTCACTTTCAACCCGTTCTCCCCATTAAGCAACGAGTCAGAGGCCGAGCCTTCTCGGGTCTCTCCTCCAACCTTTACGGGGTCTGAGCCACTGAAGACTCCCACCATTAGCTCTGACAAATTGAAAACCCTAGTCATTGGCGACTCCATTACCCGCAATATTAGACTTAAAATAATCATCCATCGATCATACACTGTTTATCAGGGGGCAGGGCTACCGACGTAAAGGCTAATCTGAAGATGGTGCTGGCTAAGGCAAAAACTGGCGAGTGTAGAGAGTATAGGGATATTGTTATCCACGTCGGCACCAACAATGTTAGGATGAAACAGTCAGAGGTCACCAAGCGCAACATAGCTTCAGCATGTAAATTAGCTAGAAAGATGTGTCGGCATCGAGTAATCGTCTCTGGCCACCTCCCAGTTAGGGTGAGTGACGAGCTCTACAGCAGTCTCACAACTCAATCGCTGGTTAAACTGTTTTCTGCCCCTTCCAAAAGATAGAATTTGTAGATGATTGGCCCTTTTTCTGGGACTCACCCACAAACAGGACCAAGCCTGGCCTGCTGAGGAGTGACAGACTCCATCCTAGCTGGAGGGGTGCTCTCATCTTATCTACCAACATAGACAGGGCTCTAACTCCTCTAGCTCCACAATGAGATAGGGTGCAGGCCAGGCAGCAGGCTTTTAGCCAGCCTGCCAGCTTAGTCTGCCACTAGCACAGTCAGTGTAGTAAGCACAGCTATCCCCATTGAGACCGTGTCTGTGCCTCGATCTAGGTTGAGCAAAACAAAACATGGCGGTGTTCACCTTAGCAATCTCACTGGAATAAAGACCCCCTCCATTCCTGTCATTATTGAAAGAGAATGTGATATCTCACATCTCAAAATAGGGCTACGTAATGTTAGATCCCTCACTTCCAAGGCAGTTATGGTCAATGAAATAATCACTGATCATAATCTTGATGTGATTGGCCTGACTGAAACATGGCTTAAGCCTGATGGATTTACTGTGTTAAATGAGGCCTCTCCTCCTGGTTACACTAGTGACCATATCCCCCATGCATCCTGCAAAGGCGGAGGTGTTGCTAACATTTACGATAGCAAATGCCCCCCCCAAAAAAAATGACTTCATTTTCGTCTTTTGAGCTTCTAGTCATGAAATCTATGCAGCCTACTCAATCACTTTTTATAGCTACTGTTTACAGGCCTCCTGGTCCGTATACAGAGTTCCTCACTGAGGTCCTTGAATTCCTAATCGGACCTTGAATTCCTAATCGGACCTTGTAGTCATGGCAGATAATATTCAAATTTTTGGTGGGTTCCGAACTTCTTCCATTGTGTTCTTGGGGACCTTCAATGCAGCAGACATTTTTGGTACCATTCCACATATCTGTGCCTCGACACAATCCTGTCTCGGAGCTCTATGGACAATTCCTTCGACCTCATGGCTTGGTTTTTTCTCTGACATGCACTGTCAATTGTGGGACCTTATATAGACAGGTGTGTTCCTTTCCAAATCAATTGAATTTAACACAGGTGGACTCCAATCAAGTTGTTGAAACATCAAGGATTTCAAGTCTCATAGCAAAGGGTCTGAATACTTATGTAAATAAGGTATTTCTGTTTTTTATTTTGAATACACTTGCAAATATTTCTACAAACCTGTTTTCACTTTGTCATTATGGGGAAATTGTGTATAGATTAATGAGGATTTGTAAAAAATGTAATCCATTTTAGAAGAAGGCTGAAACCTAACAAAATGTGGAAAAGTGGAAAGGGTCTGAATATTTTCTGAATGCACTGTACATGTACATATTACCTCAATAACCTCATCTACCTCGTACCCACATTTACTCAGTACTGGTACTCCTATTTCTTTTGCTATTAGCTACGTTTACTTCAGGTAATATAGGTATATATGCAAGGAATGTGTTGAAAGTGTTTATATTTGTAAGAAAATAGCATTGACCAGTTTGCTAGCTTTATGCTAACCGGGATTTAGCTTTGCTAAGCGCTAGCTAGCTGTAGGCTATTGGATTGCAGCTATTGTTAGCTCACGTGTTGATGGTTTAGAATGTCATTTTTGTAGTATTGCTTAGCACAGGCCTTCATTCATTTGTAGCTTTATGGAAATTGACACTACTAATACAGTGAGTTCGGTCCCAATTTAAATTACGTGCAGCTTATAAAGGCTTCGTAAAGCCTTCATAAAGCCTTCATAAACACTACATAAATGTGTTACAAATCATCTATAACCGTATGTCATGCTTTATAAAGGGTTAATAAATGTGGTGTAACTGTGTGAGATAACCACCAATGTCAAATGTGACATAACCCACTGTCAAATATGACATAAACCTGTGCTTCATAAAAGGGTTGCATAAGCACCGCTTTAATAAAGGCCTTATAAATCATATTAAATTAAGGTTTCAAAAAGTATTTATAACCTTGTCATGCATCTTGGTAGAACATTGCAACACCATGATAGTGAGTTCGATTCCTGGGACCACCCATACGTAAACATTTATTCACACAATACTAAGTCGCTTTGGATAAAATCGTCTGCTAAATTGTATATATTATATTACTCTAAAACATTTCTAGAATGGCCCAACTTCTTTCTTTCTTGGGTGCATAGTCAATATTGGACCTGACCTCAACTTACCCCAAAATGCTATGCTGCAGGATGACACACATTCTAAAATGCAGTCCTGCACAGCAACAAATACTTTGGTCAATCAATTCAAATCAAAAATGTCAATTTGAATTTTTTTGCCTACTTTTTTTTCTTCAAATTCCAATTCTCACTTTTGTTTTTCCAGGTGTCGATTTCCCCAATTTTTCTGGTTTCCCCCCATTTTTTTCACACCTTTTTAATAGAAAAACAACAACATTTGATTCTCTGTGTTCACAACAATGCTTACACCACATCAGGGGATGACTTTTGAGGTCTTTGAGAAACTTAGATTTTTTTGTGTAGTTGCCCTTTAATTCTGTGCATGCCCTGCACTGTGGTTTTGTTTGAGGGTTTTCTGTAGCGCAGTAATCGCACATGTGATGATTATGTATTCCATATACAGTGATTCGCATTGTGGCCGCCAATGGAATTGGTGGAGTAAAATGCCAGCAGCACTCCATATTATTCAGAGCCCCATGAAATGACACCATATATACATTCTACAAACTCTACTGAGTACTCCCTACAATACTTTTACTGCAGCACCCAGAATAGTTTTTGCTCAATAAGCCAATATGTATTCCATATACAGTGATTTGCATTGGGGGCATTTATATGACCTTGGAACATGTTTTAAACCCCAAATGTAATGCAAATGACACTTAAATAGGAACAAATATGAATCATTGTTAATGTTTAGACAATTACTTTTCATATATCATTAATAAATACAGGTTATTGACACCTTTATACTATTACGTGGGGGACTGTTATTTAGAAACATTTTGAAATTCTGTGACCCCGAAGTACTTTTTTAGTTTTGCTGATGAGACGCTGATCATGTGACGAGTTCGCAAATCAAATGCCCAATTGTGGTGACACCGGACAGCGAAAAACAAGAAAGTTAACCTTTATTTATTGTAATTTAAATTAGTTTGTAGTAGCTAGTTAAGTGTTAAGTTGGATTACATACTGTAGGTACCTCAGTCGTTATTTCAAATAATTTTGGTGACTTCACAACAATTGCTAGCTAGCTGAAATGTAGCTAACTAGCAGGCTCAGGTAAATAAAAATCCCATAGTCACGTCATGAGATTTGTAAATGAAAGAGGAATATAATAATACGAATTGAATGGAGTTTTCCATCTTCCCATCTTGAGTTTCTGGTGCAGCACAGAATTGCCCTTTTCCAGATGGTGTGACAAAGACATTTCCTAACAGACCTGCTAACTTTCTTTGTTGTTACTTTTAAGGTTGGAACCAACATGCAGTGTCCTCCAGCAGGCAGAGAGGCAAGAACCATTCATCCACCAGCTCAGGGACAAGCTACACTATTCATGGTCCTGTGTAATGTTCAATGTAATTGCATTGCTGGACTTTTTTAAACGTAATGTATTGTATTTGTATTGTTTAAAAAAAAAATCAAATAAAAGGAAACATGTCTTTTAATGTTTATTTGTTTTAGCTGTTAGTGACAATTCCCTAAGTGTTAATACATTTGTGTTTACATCATTATTAAGCCTTTATGTATGTGTTTTGAATGACCAAAGGTGTCTGACTTTATAGTAAGTACAGCATCATATAATACAAGACATTTATGCATGTGTTATAAATTACCAAAGGGGTCTGACTTTAAATGAAGTACAGCGTCATGCGAATTAGAGTCTGTATGGATGTGTTATGAATGACCGAAGGTGTCTCACTTCAAACTAAATATTACAGGACACTACATCAAGTGTCAATAAATAGGTTATTACAATTCTGCTGATTTATGAAGGTTCTCTCATGATCCACAGGTTACTGTAAGGTGTGAGAGCTATTTAAATGGGTTGATGGACCTGCAAAGCTTGCATTTGTGTGTGTGTCTGTGTGTGCGTGTGTGTCTGTGTGTGTCAGAACCAAGATGATTTGGAGTAGTCCAACCTGAGACTACCACACCAGGTATTCCTCTTCTGTTCCCATGCTGGAGAACTAGGGCTTGATTACAACCTGTTACAATGGAGCCAACATTGTGTGGCTGATCTTTCAGCAGGGGAGTGGGTGAATGTGTCAAAGACCTGATGGGCACAACACCGCAGGTATGGCTCCTTTTTGTTGTGTGCGTGTTTGTGTACTGAGGAACATGTAACCTTACTGAGTGACCTTACTGAGTAAAGTATTTGTCATTGTCCCTAGTTAACACATTAAAAACTATATATATATGGCTAAACCCTGCCCATTTCCACAATTTATCTTCTTAAAATGTGATTTTAAATCTATCCCTAACTAATGAAGGCCTTCTGCACAAATGGGCAGATGTGTCTTGGAACGAGATTAGGTGTAATGTGACTAACATTACTTCACTTTAGAGCGTATTCCAATCCTTCGACCCAACATGTGACCCTTTAAAAGCACATGTTTATATCATATTCGACATAGTGGGTTATGTCACATTTTACATTGGTCATTGTCACACAGCTATGCCATAATTATGAACCCTTTATAAAGCATGACATACGGTTATAGATACTTTGTAACATATTTATGTAGTGCTTATTAAGGCATTATGAAGGCTTTATGAAGCCTTTATAAGTTGAACGTCATTTAAAGCGGGACCGTGAGGGTCATATAATGTAATGTAGCCTTTTATGGTAAATTTGATGGTTCTACATGCCAAATTGTTTGTGTTGGTAGATGCTAAAGACAACTGATTGGATATCCTCCGGTTATATGCACTATTCATTTGACTATTACTGAAAGGTAATAGGGGAATATGTTTGAATCATTAATGTATATAAACCCTGGATTGCTGATGCTATGTATTGGCCATTGAGAGGCTTTGAAGCCACCGGTCGCCCATACTGGCACTCCCCAGTTGGAGCAGTCCTCCATAGGAATGAATGGAATTCTACAGTATTTCAATTAAATGTTTCAAGGACAAAATGATATGTATTTGTTGTTGTTGTAGTGGGTAATTGTTGTAACATTAGTAATTTCACAAATTCTACTTTAAGGAAAATGTTTTTATAGATTTTTTCATTTTTATTTTTTATGTTTAATACATGCATTTCTATAGCTTCAAAAATATTTTCTAGAATGGTCAGGGAGTGCCAAGATGGAGTCACGATGACTTCCACACAGCGCCCCCTATCAGTCATCCAGTGTATACAGTATATAAATCATTGGTTTGATTTTGAATGTGTAGATGTAAGGAGATATCTTTTTGAACTTGAGACCTTTATTTTTGATACTCAATATGGAATGTGAAGACAATACCACAATGCAGTTGTAATGCAAGTAGATCATTTTTGTTTTATTCTAAACTCAGCAAAAAAAGAAACGTCCCTTTTTCAGGACCCTGTCTGTCAGGAGTGCTGTATGTGGAAGGTGCGGGAATCAGGCGCAGGACACAGAAGCTTCGTTCAACAGTCTTTAGTGAATCAATACGAGCAAAAGTGCCCGGAGACGAGCGATACGCTCACAGGCGTAAACGAACAGGAAAAATACTAACGCGCACAACAAGTGCGAAAACCTCTCCTAAAACACAAGGAGGGAAAACCAATACAGACACGAAGACAGGAAGCTCAATAACACACAGCACATGACTAACAAAACAAGAACTTATAGGACACATAATCAACACTAACTAACCACAGGTGTACAACAATCAGACAAAAGCAAATGAACATAGAAACATACAACGGTGGAAGCTAGTATTCCGGGGATGACGACCGCCGAAACCTGCCCGAGCAAGGAGGAGGAGCAGCCTCGGCAGATTCCGTGACACTGTCTTTCAAAGATAATTCGTAAAAATCCAAATAACTTCACAGATCTTCATTGAAAAGGGTTTAAACACTGTTTCCCATGCTTGTTCAATGAACCATAAACAATTAATGAACATGCACCTGTGGAACGGTCGTCAAGACACTAACAGCTTACAGACGGTACGCAATTAGGTCACAGTTATGAAAAACTTAGGACACTAAAGAGGCCTTTCTACTGACTCTGAAAAACACCAAAAGAAAGATACCCAGGGTCTCTGCACATCTGCGTGAACATGCCTTAGGCATGCTGCAAGGAGGCATGAGGACTGCAGATGTGGCCAGGGCAATAAATTGCAATGTCCGTACTGTGAGACGCCTACAGGGAGACTGGATGGACAGCTGATCGTCCTCGCAGTGGCAGACCACATGTAACAACACCTGCACAGTATCGGTACATCCTAACATCACACCTGCGGGACAGGTACAGGATGGCAACAACAACTGCCCGAGTTACACCAGGAACGCACAATCCCTCCATCAGTGCTCAGACTGTCCGCAATAGGCTGAGAGAGGCTGGACTGAGGGCTTGTAGGCCTGTTGTAAGGCAGTTCCTCACCAGAAATCACCGGCAACAACTTCGCCTATGGGCACAAACCCACCATCGCTGGACCCGACAGGACTGGCAAAAAGTGCTCTTCACTGACGAGTCGCGGTTTTGTCTCACCAGGGGTAATGGTCGGATTCGCGTTTATCGTATAGGAATGAGCGTTACACCGAGGCCTGTACTCTGGAGCGGGATCGATTTGGAGGTGGAGGGTCCGTCATGGTCTGGGGCGGTGTGTCACAGCATCATCGGACTGAGCTTGTTATCATTGCAGGCAATCTCAACGCTGTGCGTTACAGGGAAGACATCCTCCTCCCTCATGTGGTACCCTTCCTGCAGGCTCATCCTGACATGACCCTCCAGCATGACAATGCCACCAGCCATACTGCTCGTTCTGTGCGTGATTTCCTGCAAGACAGGAATGTCAGTGTTCTGCCATGGCCAGCGAAGAGCCCGGATCTCAATCCCATTGAGCACGTCTGGGACCTGTTGGATCGGAGGGTGAGAGCTTGGGCCATTCCCCCCAGAAATGTATGGGAACTTGCAGGTGCCATGGGGGAAGAGTGGGGTAACATCTCACAGCAAGAACCGGCAAATCTGGTGCAGTCCATGAGGAGGAGATGCATTGCAGTACTTAATGCAGCTGGTGGCCACACCAGATACTGACTGTTATTTTAGATTTTGAACCCCCCTTTGTTCAGGGACACATTATTCAATTTCTGTTAGTCACATGTCTGTGGAACTTGTTCAGTTTATGTCTCAGTTGTTGAATCTTGTTATGTTCATACAAATATTTACACGTTAAGTTTGCTGAAAATAAATGCAGTTGACAGTGAGAGGACATTTCTTTTTTTGCTGAGTTTAGTACTTCAGGCAGAGGAGTACTTTGTAGAAATGACTTGACTCACAGATTATCCATTATATTGACCAGATACTCTAGTGGCCACTCTAACAATGAAAATAAATGTCTTCAAAAATGAAAATACATTATCTGGGCTCCCGAAAGGACTTATCTCTATAATATATACAGTAAACAACTTTTGGAAAGCTCATATTCTGAGCTAGCCATTAAAGAAGTATGGTCCACAGATGTAATTTAATCTGAATAACCCTTTAACTAGAACAGAATATGGAAAAATATTACCTTGGCATCCTGTAATACGAACCATCAACTTATACATTTTAAGTTTGTTCACAGAGTGTATTTAACACCAAGGAAAAGTTTTACGATAAAGTTGGCCCCAACACCCAACTGTTCACTGTGTCCCCTAAATCAGGTAGGCAGTTTCCTTCATATGATGTGGGAGTGCCCTGCAGTTAAATGATTTTGTGGCAAAGTTACACAATTAATTTAGAAGTGCATGAATTTAAATATCCAATGCTTTGTATCTATTATGTTACTTAACAATGATAGCCCCTTGAATCTCTCAATAAATCAGAGAAGATTACTGCTGGCAGGCAGCATCACCGCAAATTTATTTTTGGCTCAAAGATTGCAACCACCTCACTCTCTCCCATTTAACCAGTGGATCCAGTTACTATTAGAAGTTATACAAGAAACAATTGAGGCCTGGACAAATATACTTGACTCTGTAAAGAACAATCTGAGCTAAAGCTCCACACATACCACCCAATTTCATATAATTATTTTGACTTTTGTTACTTTCTTTGATGACCGAGCTGGTGTCTCAGATGTCTGTCATAGGGGAGGACATGTTTCTTATTTCACTGACATTTAAAAGTCTGATAGAGAATAAAAAAGACACAAACTACGGTAACATAAACTACGGTAACAGAGACTACAGTAACATAAACATACGGTAGACAGCGACAGAGGTTTGTTGGACATACTAACAGAGTTGCCTGCGCTGCCTGGCCTCCATGTAGGCTTCAGTCTTGGTGTCGACAGCCAGTTCAGCGTTCAGCATCTTCTAGGATGATGTCCTCGCTAAAACTACTGTTATCACTCTTCACCTGGTCCTGCTGACGCTCCTTCTTCACTGCTGCCAAACACAAATACACAGGGCCCGGGGGTCACACACATAACTACCTACACATACTCAGGAGTATCTTATACTTACCAGGAGTGTCCAAAGATGCGCTTCCTGAAAATGACTTCTTCCAGATGGAGATTTACACCAAGTCGTGCCTCTTGTGAAGAGAAAAATGGTAATCTCACTATAAGACATTTGAAGCTGTATGCAAACATTTCTATCATCATTGCCACTATTTGACTATCATTGTAGCTAGCCTAGCAAAAAACATTATTCATTGTTGTAAGAATTCACATTGATGAACTAAAGCTAGCTAGGCCATTTCCTATCGAGCCTCCCACCTGAGATAGCGCATCCTGTGTCATGAACCCTGCATTCTGAGTCGGTTCCTGCCTGTGTTGCCATTTTTCTGCTCGGAATCTCCAGTTTCCTGAGGGTTTGTGAACGCTCCCGGCCTGGTTGCCGGGCGACGTTGCTAGGCGGGAGATCTCCCGATTAACCGCACCTGCATCTCATCAGCGGTCTGCACACCTGGTCCTGATCTTCACCCTTCTTAAGCCCTGACCTGACATCCATTCTCTGCCGGATCGTTAGCCATGAACAGTATGTTTGTCAGTGTATCAGCCTTGGAGTTTCTAGCGTTAGTTTTGTTGTTTTGCACCTTGTTGGCTTGCCGTGTACTTACCTCCGTTTTGTTTCTATCTGCAGTCAATCTCCCGGAACCTTCACCCAACCCCTGCCTGGTTGTCGGCGGCTGCCGAGCCATTCTTGGATCTACCACTGCACCTCCACCAACTCATCTCCGCCGTCCGCTCTGTCCCCTGGATTATTCTACATCGTTTTTTGAATCTGTTAAATAAATACTCACCTTCGTTTCAACTCACCTTGTCCTGGTCTGCTTCTGGGTTCTGGCTTAGTAAACCGTGACAGAACGATCCGGCCAGAAATGAACCCAGCGATCCTGGACTCTGTTCGCCATGCCATTACCCATCAGGAGAAGATGTTGGGACAACATAGCACGGCGCTACAGGAGATAGCTTTGTCCGTTCAGAACTTTTCTACCAGTCTGACGAAGATCCAGGCTCAGCTCAGTTTGCCGGTGGAGAATCCACGACCGGTTTCACCCATCTCGCCTGCCGCTTCTGGAGCTGTGCCCTTCCGTGAGCCCAAGGTTCCGACGCCTGATAAATATGAGGGGGAGTTGGGAAGATGCTGTTCTTTCCTTATGCAGTGTGGATTAGTGTTCGATCTACAGCCCCACTCTTATGCCACAGACAAGGCTAGGATAGCCTTTGTCATTGAGTTGCTGCGTGGTCGAGCTCTGGAGTGGGCTTCAGCCGTTTGGGAACAACAGGACACCTGCATGGCCTAATACCAGGAGTTCACGGCCGAGATGAGGAAGCTATTTGACCATCCCGTCCGAGGTATGGACGCAGCTAGGCGCCTGTTTTCGCTTCGCCAAGGAACTCGTAGCGTTGCCGACTTCGTGATCGAGTTCAGGACTTTGGCTGTGGAGAGTGGGTGGAATGAGGAGTCTCTGCAAGCGGCCTTTTACCAGGGGCTGTCGGAGCAGCTCAAGGATGAGTTGATCTCCTATCCGGAGCCTAGTGACCTGGACAGCTTGGTAGCCTTGTCTATTTGGGTGGATAACCGAGTTCGAGAGAGAAGGAGGGAGAAGCAATGGGGCCCGTCCACTTGTTCCCGGCGGTCGTCAAACTGCTCGGCTCGCTAAAGTTGGGAGGACTTTTAGCGAGCCAGTTTCAACCTCTCAATACCTCTGTCAGACCCCGTTTCCCGGCTACCCTCATGAACAGGAATCAGAGTCTAGCGATTAACGCTTTCGTCGATTCAGGTGCCGATGGAAGCTTTATGGATGCCGAAGTGGTGGAACAGCTGGGGCTTTCCAAGGAGCGATTACCGGAAGCCATTGAAGCTACCACTCTGAACGGCAGTAGTCTGGCACGTATCACGATGAGGACTGAACCGGTTAAGATGCTGTTGTCAGGGAATCATTCTGAGGTGATCTCATTCTTCATTCTGCCTTCTTCCCATGTTCCTCTGGTCCTTGGATACCCCTGGCTGAAAGAACACAATCCCACGTTCGATTGGGTGACTGGCAAGGTAACTAGTTGGAGCATTGATTGTCATGCTAACTGCCTCAAGACTGCCTGTTCCCATTCTGTTCCCAGTCAGGTGATTGAGGCTAGACCCCCAGATTTGTCCCTTGTTCCCGAGACATATCACGATTTGGGGGAAGTGTTCAGTAAGCAGAGGGCTCTGTCACTCCCTCCCCACCGACCATATGACTGTGCCATAAACCTGTTCCCTGGAGCTGTATATCCCAAGGGACGGTTATACAGCATCTCCCGACCTGAACGTGAGGCTTTGGAGACCTACATCAAGGAGTCCCTAGCGGCTGGTCTCATTCGTCCCTCATCATCACCCCTGGGGGCAGGATTCTACTTTGTGGGTAAGAAGGATGGCTCTCTTCGACCGTGTATTGATTATCGGGGGTTGAATGATATCACGGTCAAGAACAAGTATCCCCTGCCCTTGATGAGCTCTGCCTTCGACTCCTTACAGGGTGCTACTGTGTTCACCAAGCTAGACCTACGCAATGCGTATCACCTGGTCCGGATCAGAGAGGGGGACGAGTGGTTGACGGGTTTCAATACACCGATGGGTCATTTCGAGTATCAGGTGATGCCGTTTGGACTGACCAATGCTCCAGCAGTGTTCCAGAGTATGGTGAATGACGTCCTGAGAGATATGATCGGTCTCTTTGTGTTTGTTTACCTGGATGACATTCTTATCTTCTCGAAGGAACCTTCCAGCCACATCCAGCATGTCAGGCAGGTTCTGCAGCGATTGTTGGAGAATCGCCTGTTCGTGAAGGCCGAGAAGTGCGAATTTCACGCCCACACTACATCCTTCCTCGGGTACATCATCTCCAGGGGAGAGATTAGGATGGACCAGGAGAAGGTTAGGGCGGTTCTGGAATGGGCCCAGCCCGGTACGAGATTGCAGCTCCAGAGGTTTCTGGGGTTTGCGAATTTCTATCGCAGATTCATCCGGGATTACAGCCGTGTGGCCGCTCCTTTAACTGCCCTGACTTCCAGTACCAGGACCTTCAGTTGGAACCCTGAGGCGGACCGAGCGTTCCTGGATTTGAAGAGGCGATTCACCAACGCACCGATTCTCTCTCAACCTGACACGGCCCGTCAGTTCGTCGTGGAAGTGGATGCGTCTGATGTGGGGGTTGGCGCCATCCTGTCCCAGCGATGCTCCACTGACGGGAAACTCCATCCCTGCGCCTACTACTCTCGTCGTCTTTCGTCTGCGGAGAGGAACTACGATGTGGGTAACCGGGAGCTTCTCGCGGTGAAGCTTGCCTTGGAGGAATGGCGCCACTGGTTGGGGGGCGGAGCAACCGTTTATTGTCTGGACCAACCACAAGAATCTTGCTTACGTGCAATCGGCTAGACGCCTCAACTCCCCGCCAGGCCAGGTGGGCTTTGTTTTTCGGACGCTTTAATTTTTCCCTGACGTTCCGACCTGGGTCTAAGAACGGCAAGGCGGACGCCTTGTCCCGGATGTTCTCCAAGACGGAGGAGAGTGGGGCCAAGACCGAGACGATTCTTCCCCGGAACTGTGTCGTGGGAGCAGTTATGTGGAGGATTGAGGAGGAGGTTATGGCGGCCCTTCGGACGCAGCCCGGTCCCGGTAACGGTCCACCCGGTCGTTTTGTTTGTGCCTGAGTCGGTTCGTTCTGCTGTCCTCCAATGGTCCCACGCCAGCAAGATGGCTTGTCACCCTGGCTTGGCCCGGACGATGGCGTTACTTCGCAGACGATTTTGGTGGCCGGCCATGGGAGAAGATACTCGGAGGTTTGTTGCTGCCTGTCCAGTGTGTGCGCAGAATAAGAGTGCCAACCGGCCCAGCTCTGGACTACTTCACCCCCTCCCTATTCCCCGGCGACCATGGTCGCATCTGGCCCTGGACTTTGTCACTGGGTTGCCCTCTTTTGAGGGGAACACGGTCATTCTGACTATCGTGGACAGATTCAGCAAGTTCGCCCACTTTGTGCTCATTTCCAAGCTTCCCTCGGCCTCTGAGACGTCCGAGATCCTGGTTAGGGAGGTTTTCAGGGTCCACGGGTTGCCCAGTGACATAGTTTCCGACCGTGGCCCTCAGTTTACCTCTGCTGTCTGGAAGTCTTTCTGTTTGGCCATTGGAGCTACAGTCAGTCTCACATCTGGTTTTCACCCCCAATCTAATGGTCAGGCGGAGAGCGCCAACCAGAAGATGGAATCCACGCTACGCTGCCTTGTCTCCTCCAACCCCACCTCCTGGGTCTCTCAGTTGCCTTGGGTTGAGTATGCCCACAATACTCTCCCTAACTCTGCCACTGGGATGTCTCCCTTCCAGTGCCTGTATGGCTACCAACCTCCCTTGTTTCCTTCTCAGGAGAAGGATCTCTCAGTGCCCTCTGTTCAGGGCCACATTCGTCGTTGCCACCGGACCTGGCATCGGGCCAGAAAGGCCCTCCTTAGAGTTTCTGACCGGTATCAGCTCCAGGCGAATCGTCGCCGGATTCCCGCCCCCACCTATACCATCGGAGATAGGGTCTGGTTGGCCACACGGGATCTTCCTCTGCGGACTGAGTCTAAGAAACTGTCACCGAAGTTCATTGGTCCGTTTGTGGTGGAGAAGTTGATCAATCCTGTTGCAGTTCGACTCAAGTTACCTAGAACGCTCAGAGTCCATCCCACCTTTCATGTCTCCTGCCTCAAGCCTGTTCTCCTCAGTCCTCTGTTACCCCCTCCGACTCCTCCTCCTCCCCCTCGGATGATCGGAGGTTGTCCTGCCTACACGGTGCGCCGCATTATGGATTCCAGACGGCGGGGCCGGGGTTTCCAGTATCTCGTGGACTGGGAGGGGTATGGTCCTGAAGAGAGGAGTTGGATTCCTCGGCGCCAGATTCTTGATGCTGACCTCCTTCGTGACTTCTACCGCCTCCATCCTGGCGCTCCAGGTAGTCCGCCCGGTGGCGTTCGTCGGAGGGGGGGTACTGTCATGAACCCTGCATCCTGAGTCGGTTCCTGCCTGTGTTGACATTTTTCTGCTCGGAATCTCCAGTTTCCTGAGGGTTCGTGAACGCTCCCGGCCTGGTTGCCGGGCGATGTTGCTAGGCGGGAGATCTCCCGATTAACCGCACCTGCATCTCATCAGCGGTCTGCACACCTGGTCCTGATCTTCACCCTTCTTAAGCCCTGACCTGACATCCATTCCCTGCCGGATCGTTAGCCATGAACAGTATGTTTGTCAGTGTATCAGCCTTGGAGTTTCTAGCGTTAGTTTTGTTGTTTTGCACCTTGTTGGCTTGCCGTGTACTTACCTCCGTTTTGTTTCTATCTGCAGTCAATCTCCCGGAACCTTCACCCAACCCCTGCCTGGTTGTCGGCGGCTGCCGAGCCATTCTTGGATCTACCACTGCACCTCCACCAACTCATCTCCGCCGTCCGCTCTGTCCCCTGGATTATTCTACATTGTTTTTTGAATCTGTTAAATAAATACTCACCTTCGTTTCAACTCACCTTGTCCTGGTCTGCTTCTGGGTTCTGGCTTAGTAAACCGTGACATCCTGGCGATGTGGAATTGGCCAAGATGCCAAGAGGAAATGGCGGACGTAAGACAGTGGTGCAGAATGCCTCAAGATAAAAATGTAATATTCAATATCTGTAAATTTGACTAAATATTAGCACTTCATTCCACTTACTTGTGGGCAATAACCTTAAATCTGGATAACAACACAAAACAAATTTAAGGCTAGAGAAATGTATCAACCAATATCACCAATACAATCAACACCCAAACATGTCGGAGAGTAAGCATGGAGAACCAATCCCCAAAAGAAAACGAGACTCTTCGATGGACACAGACAATTTATGCTTTTCCCCACAGGGAACGGTAAGTGTAGAAACCGCCTTGCTAAAGTCGAGAAATTATAAATTGGGCATACTTTAACTAGTCAGTAAAGATATAAAGGAGTTTAAGGCTAGCCTCGAGATGAGTGACGAAAAAGCTGTGACAATGGAGAAAGAAACAAACAAGCTAAAAGGTACAGTCAATACTATTGAAACGGATGTTAAAGAACTTAAAATGGAAAACATGTTTCTGAGAGAAGCCTTACTTGAAATACAGACTAGATCTATGCGAGAAAATGAGGGTAAAGATCCTGAGAGTGTGGTGAAATAATTATTTCTTAAAGCGCTACAGATCCCTGGCGATACTGTCAACAAAATCAAACTCGAATGTGTACACCGTTTCGGACAGCGATACGAACGCCCAATCGTTCCCAAATGTGCATTCTTTAAAGATAAAATAATGGTTAAAAGCATGGGCAAAAGACTCCCTGGCACAAAAATAGGCATGAATGATCAGTTCCCGAAGGAAATTGCAGAACGGTGCAAAGTTCTGTACCCACTCTTCAAGGTGAATAGACTAAACGGGAAATGTGTAGCTCTCATAGTCAATAACCTGTACATTGAAAACCAACTGTTCCGAGACACCAAGACTAGTCCATGGCTATTCTAAATAATACAAAGTTCCCATAGAGGAGTCGAATAATGGAACACCCAATACTATCCATGGTAGGGATTGTAATAAAAATAACAGGAAAACAATCAAATACAACAATTAATAAAGAAATAAACTACAAATACACTATACCATTCAAGATAGGGAATGTTGTAAAATAATGAGTATTTGACTTTCTATTTATAGTATTTATAAATAGATAAAAGACAGAAGAAAGGATAATTATTGAAATAATACATCTTCAAATATAAGGAACTGGAACACAGAAGTACTAAAAAACCTGAAAATAGGTAGGAATCAACATGGTAGGGATAAAAACACAGCAAACAGAGGACATAGAAGGCACAGTATATATCTGGCCCCGTGCACTCGCTAAATCGTGGCATTAAACTCAGGAGAGTGGAACATCATTAGCCTAGTTCCATATTTGTTTGTGCTGTCTCGCCAACTCCTATGGTCATGGTATGAAAACATTTTTAAAATGTATGCACTCACTAACTGTAAGTCGCTCTGGATAAGAGCGTCTGCTAAATGACTAAAATGTAAAATGTAAATATGTAGCTTAAGAAACAAGGTTCATGAAATCAATAATTGGCTAGTAACAGATGACATTCATATTCTGACAATCTCTGAAACTCACTTAGATAATACCATTGATGATACAGTGGTAGCAACACATGGTTATAAAATCTACAGAAAAAACGAATGCCAAAGGTGGAGGTGTTGCCGTTTAAATTCAGAACCACATTCCTGTAAAGCGTAGAGAGGATCTCATATTAAATACTGTTGAAGTAATATGGCTACAGGTTAATCTGCCTCACCTAAAGCCCATTCTGGTGGGAAGCTGCTATAGACCAGTATCTGGATAACAGTCAGTATCTGGATAACATGTTAAATACTTGATAATATATGTGATATCAACAGAGGTATATTTTCTGGGTGATTTAAATATTGACTGGCTTTCATCAGGCTGCCCACTCAAGAGAAAGCTTCAAACTGTAACTAGTGCCTGCAACCTGATTCAGGTTATCAGTCAACCTACCAGGGTATACAAACAGCACAGGAATTAAATAATCAACATGTATTGATCACATCTTTACTAATGCTGCAGAAATGTGCTTTAAAGCAGTATCCAAATCCATTGGATGTAGTGATCACAATACAGTAGGCATATGTAGGAAAACCAAAGTTCCAAAGGCTGGGCCTAATATAGCGCATTAGAGGTCATACAATACGTTTTGTAGTGATTCCTATATTGTTGATGTAAAGAATATTTGTTGGTCTGTGGTGTGTAAGGAGGAGCAACCAGACACTGCACTTGACACATTTATGAAATTGCTTACTCCAGTTACTAATAAGCATGCACCCATTAAGAAAATGACTGTAAAAACTGTTAAATCCTTGTGGATTGATGAGGAATTGAAAAATGGTATGGTTAAGAGGGATGAGGAAAAAGGAATGGCAAATAAGTCTGGCTGTACAACCGATTGGCAGATGTACTGCAAATTGAGAAAAGATGTGACTAAACTGAATAAAAATAAGAAAAAAACTATACTATGAAACAAAGATAAATGACAAAGAATGATAGTAAAAAGCTTTGGAGCACCTTAAATGAAATTTTGGGCAAAAAGGCAAACTCAGCTCCATCATTCATTGAATCAGACAGCTCATTCATCACAAAACCTACTGATATTGCCAATTACTTTTATGATTTTTTCATTGGTAAGATTAGCAAACATAGGCATGACATGCCAGCAACAAACTCTGACACTTCACATCCAAGTATAATTGATCAAATTAAGAAAGACAAGCATTGTAAGTTTGAATTCTGTAAATTGAGTGGAAGAAGTGAAAATATCATTGTTGTCTATCAAAAATGACAAGCCACTGGGGTCTGACAACTTGGATGGAAAATTATTGAGGATAATAGCGGATGATATTGCCACTCCTATTTGCCATATCTTCGATCTAAACCTACTAGAAAGTATGTGGCCTCAGGCCTGGAGGGAAGCAAAAGTCATTCTGCTACCGAAGAATAGTAAGGCCCCCTTTACTGGCTCAAATAACCTACCAATCAGCCTGTTACCAAACCTTAGTAAACATTTTGAAAAAATTGTGTTTGACCAGATACAATGCTATTTTACTGTAAACAAATTGACAACAGACTTTCAGCACGCTTATAGGGAAGGACATTCAACAAGCATGGCACTTACACAAATGACTGATGATTGGCTGAGAGAAATTGATGATAAAAATATTGTGGGAGCTGTTTTGTTAGACTTCAGTGCAGCTTTTGACATTATCGATCATAGTCTGCTGATGGGAAAACGTATGTGTTATGGCTTTACACCCCCTGCTATTTTGTGGATAAAGAGTTACCTGTCTAACAGAACACAGAGGGTGTACTTTAATGGAAGCCTCTCTAACATAACCCAGGTAGAATCAGGAATTCCCCAGGGCAGCTGTCTAGGCCCCTTACTTTGTTCAGTCTTTACTAATGACATGCCACTGGTCTTGAGTAAAGACAGTGTTTCTATGTATGCGGATGACTCAAGACTATACAGCTACTACAGTGAGTGAAATCACTGCAACACTTAACAAAGAGCTGCAGTTAGTTTCAGAATGGGTGGCAAGGAAGGAATTAGTTAGTCCTAAATATTTCAAAAACTAAAAGCATTGTATTTGGGACAAATCATTCACTAAACCATAAACCTCACCTAAATCTTGTAATAAATAATGTGGAAATTGAGGTGACTAAACTGCTTGGAGTAACCCTGGGTTGTAAACGGTCATGGTCAAAACATGTTGATACAACAGTATCTAAGATGGGGAGAAGTCTGTTCATAATAAAGCTCTGCCTTTTTAACAACATTATCAACAAGGCAGGTCCTATATGCTCTAGTTTTGTCGCACCTGGACTACTGTTCAGTCGTGTGGTCAGGTACCACAAAGAGAGACCTCGTAAAATTACAGTTTGCTCAGAACAGGGCTGGCCTTTAAATGTACACGGAGCTAACATTAATAATATGCATGTAAATCTCTCATGGCTCAAAGTGGAAGAGAGATTGACTTCATCACTACTTGATTTTGTAAGACGTGTTGACATGCTGAATGTGTTAAGAGACACACACACAAGCACAGACACACATACACATGATAAGACACGCAATCTACACACACGTACACATAGATGTTGTATTGTAAATATGTGATAGTGGAGTAGTGGCCTGAGGGAACACACATGTATTGGGTAAAGTGCTTTGAAATGTAATGTCATGTAAAATTTGTAATTATATATATCTGTCATAATGTTGCTGGACCCCAGGAAGAGTAGCAAGGCAGCAGCTAATGGGGATCCTTAATAAATAAATAAATACAAATACAGTATGTGGGTATGTGCGGGTGTATTGTGATGGACGAGCTAAACCACTTCTATGCTCGCTTCGAGGCAAGCAACACTGAAGCATGCATGAGAGCACCAGCTGTTCCGGACGACTATGTGATCACGCTCTCCGTAGCCGATGTGAGTAAGACTTTTAAGCAGGTCAACATTCACAAGGCCGCAGGGCCAGACGGATTACCAGGACGTGTACTCCGAGCATGTGCTGACCAACTGGCAAGTGTCTTCACTGACATTTTCAACATGTCCCTGACTGAGTCTGTAATACCAACATGTTTCAAGCAGACCACCATAGTCCCCGTGCCCAAGAACTCTAAGATAACCTGCCTAAATGACTACCGACCCGTGGCACTGACGTCTGTAGCCATGAAGTGCTTTGAAAGACTGGTCATGGCTCACATCAACAGCATAATCCCAGAAACCCTAGACCCACTCCAATTTGCATACCGCCCCAACAGATCCACAGATGATGCAATCTCTATCGCACTCCACACTGCCCTTTCCCACCTGGACAAGAGGAACACCTACGTGAGAATGCTATTCATTGACTACAGCTCAGCATTCAACACCATAGTGCCCTCAAAGCTCATCACTAAGCTAAGGATCCTGGGACTAAACACCTCCCTCTGCAACTGGATCCTGGACTTCCTGACGGGCCGCCCCCAGGTGGTAAGGGTAGGTAACAACACATCTGCCACACTGATCCTCAACACGGGGGGCCCCTCAGGGGTGCGTGCTCAGTCCCCTCCTGTACTCTCTGTTCACCCATGACTGCATGGCCAGGCACGACTCCAACACCATCATTAAGTTTGCCGACGACACAACAGTGGTAGGCCTGATCACCGACAACGATGAGACAGCCTATAGGGGAGGAGGTCAGAGATCTGGCCGTGTGGTGCCAGGACAACAACCTCTCCCTCAACGTGACCAAGACAAAGGAGATGATTGTGGACTACAGGAAAAAAAAAGAGGACTGAGCACGCCCCCATTCTCATCGACGGGGCTGTAGTGGAACAGGTTGAGAGCTTCAAGTTCCTTGGTGTCCACATCACCAACGAACTATCATGGTCCAAACACACCAAGACAGTCGTGAAGAGGGCACGACAAAGCCTATTCCCCCTCAGGAGACTAAAAAGATTTGGCATGGGTCCTCAGATCCTCAAAAAAATTCTACAGCTGCACCATCGAGAGCATCCTGACTGGTTGCATCACCGCCTGGTATGGCAACTGCTTGGCCTCTGACCGCAAGGCACTACAGAGGGTAGTGCGTACGGCCCAGTACATCACAGGGGCAAAGCTCCTGCCATCCAGGACCTCTATACCAGGTGGTGTCAGAGGAAGGCCCTCAAAATTGTCAAAGACTCCAGTCACCCTAGTCATAGACTGTTCTCTCTGCTACCGCACGGCAAGCGTGTACCGGAGTGCCAAGTCTAGGTCCAAAAGACTTCTCAACAGCTTCTACCCCCAAGCCATAAGACTCCTGAACAGCTAATCATGGCTACCCGGACTATTTGCACTGCCCCCCACCCCATACTTTTTACGCTGCTGCTACTCTGTTAAGTATTTATGCATAGTCACTTTAACTCTACCCACATGTACATATTACCTCAACTACCTCAACTAGCCGGTGCCCCCGCACATTGACTATGCAACGGGTACCCCCCTGTATATATAGCCTCCCTACTGTCACTTTATTCTATTGTATATATAGCCTCCCTACTGTCACTTTATTTTTACTTCTGCTCTTTTTTTCTCAACACTTTTTTGTTGTTGTTTTATTCTTACTTTTTTGTTTAAAATAAATGCACTGTTGGTTAAGGGCTGTAAGTAAGCATTTCACTGTAATGTCTGCACCTGTTGTATTCGGCGCATGTGACCAATAAAATTTGATTTGATTTGATTTGATTTGGATGGTGGGGTGTGTTTTTGTGTTTGGAAAAGTGTGGAGTAAAGTGAGTGAAAAAGGAAAATGGTTGCAAATGCCAGAGCCCATGTGTGTCTACGAGCAGGAGTTGTGACAGAGAGAGCTTTCAATTTTGTACAGATATGGGGTATACATTCAATAAATTATAAATATAGTTTATTTATTTATTGTCCTATCATGATTGTCCCCTAGACACCCACTTGAGAAACCCATACACTAAGGAGAAGTCCTTATCTGTTTTATAGGCCTACTGCAAGTAGCCTATATGCAGCTAAGACAGAAAGATAAATGAGGTCAGAGACCCACTAAAGCAGCACCGCCACCTCAAAAGTCTGAGCCTGCCTGGCAG
The DNA here is from genome assembly GCF_020615455.1 of Coregonus clupeaformis. Classification (NCBI taxonomy): domain Eukaryota; kingdom Metazoa; phylum Chordata; class Actinopteri; order Salmoniformes; family Salmonidae; genus Coregonus; species Coregonus clupeaformis. The sequence goes on along the minus strand of NC_059210.1, from coordinate 18,986,223 downwards.
GGTTGGTCCAACAAAGCCAAAGTCCCCTGATGGGTGAGAATAATATACAAGGAATTTCTCAATGCTGCTAATGACAACCTTGACGACCTTGTACCTAGCTGGTGGGAATTCCGGTGGGGTGCCCCCACCCAGGTAGTGGCAGTGCTGGCAACACTAGCTGAAGTAACCCATGGGGAGGGGGTCACACTTGGACAATCAGAGAGGGGGAAACTTATTGTGGCCCTGGTGGCACAAAATAATGAAAAGGTGTGACTGCACAGAGATCCTTGGGGAAATGGTCACAACGGGGAATCAGCATGTGTTTGTGTGTCAGGGGAGGGGAGTGAATCTGAGCTCCATCAGCTAGGACTTGATATTGGTTAATCAAATCTCCCCATTCTTGCTCAATTTGGCATGCCTTCTCAAACAGCTACAACTGTATGTGCATTCACACATCAAGTCTTCTCTTGAGTTTGGCTCGGGGATGGAACAACTGTTGAACATCTGAGCTTGTGGTTGTTTGTGGGAGAAGGGTGGGGAGTGTGTGTGTGTGTGTGTGTGTGTGTGTGTATCCCACATCTGTTGCTATGGGGTAATGATGTTAGGGACAAAATAGGATGAATCACTAATTGTTTGCCCAAATAATAATTGCTTGCCAAAAATATACAGTATATTATTTTTTTAAATAACTGTATACAATATAATTGAGGCGAGGGCGTTGGAAATGCTTTTGGCAGTTAATCTGCTTCTGTTCTGTGGGTGGCACTGTGTGCTCTTTTTAAAGGATGTGTCCCAATCTCTCAAAGGCCCTAGAATCCAGGTGGACAGGGGTGGTCTGCCAGTCACTGGGACGACAACCCAACTTGGGATGGGGGGAGGTTTTAGCGGGTGGAATAGTGGAGAACAATTGAAGGATTACTTAGTAGCAATGCAAATATCATGGTACAGCTATATGAACACTCAATCATTATGGTACTTTTTAATGGTAAGTTTAGAAAAATATATTATGATAAATAGAATTGAAACTTGTATCTCATTATGGGAAATGGTGAAATAAGTATAGCCAGTTATAATTGTAATGGCTTAGCAGATAATAAGAAAGGAATTTACTTCTCCCATGGGCAAAGAAACTCAAAAGGGGTGATTATATTAATTAACAATGAACATGTTATTGGACCATAAACAGATTTGTCTCATTAATCTATACGGTCCAAATAATGATGATCCACGCTTCTTTGAAAATATATATAATACTTTATCAACCCTACAAGTAATACAAGCCTCTATTATTATTGTGGGAGATTATAATACAGTTTTCAATACCTCAATGGACCGTAAAGGAAATCACACTACAAACTATCACCCTCATGCACTTAAGGAAATCACGAAAATCATGGATATATTGGAACTAGTGGATATATGGAGGCTTAAATATCCTGACCTAGTGAGATATACATGGTGGAGGCTGAATCGAGCTAGTCGCCCTGACTACTTTATTATGTCATTCTCGCTGGCACCAAAAGTGAAAAAAGTGTTGATAGGGGACAGAATGCGGTCGAGTCATCAAATAATTGGCATATACATTACTCTTACAGAATTTCCACGTGGGCGAGGATATTGGAAATGTAATCAAAGCCTATTGGATGACAACTTGTTTATAACTAGGACAGAATAATTTCTAACTGACTTATTCCAACATAACATAGGTACATCAGATCCCCTTACTGTATGGGACACTTTTAAATGTGCCTTTAGAGGCCATGCAATGCAATACTTATCTTTAAAACAAAAGCAATTTAGTTTTTTTTTAAAGTGTTCATATTAACAAAGGAATTAGAGGGACTAACAGTACAGATAGACAGCAATAAAAACTGTACCATAGAGGCACAGAATAAGTTAAAGGAAAAACTAAAATAAATGGAGGAACTTATTCAAGAAAGATCAAGTGTAATATATAATAAACAATAAAGCGATCTGGGTGGAATATGGGGAAGAATATACCAACTTATTTTTGATTATTCAACATAGAAATGCAGGGTTTTTTCTTTTAAAAAACCAGTCTTGTATTTATTTGCTAATCATAAGGTATTTTTTTTTATGATGAATCCTTTGCTTTTGGACCATGACATATGTTTGTGAAACTATATAGGCACATTTACAGAGTATTTAAAAGTTGCAATCTATATTTGTCGATCACAATCTAGTCCGGTTGCGCCCACAACTAGACCTTGTTTCAAATGTATCAAGAAATAATCATATTTGTATGCCTAGCAATCAACAAATGTACATTGTTTAAAGCACACTTAAGTCTCAGTCACAAATGACAGCTCCAATAAGTACTTTATGGTGAACGAAAGGCTTGTAGAAGCATGACTCTTTTGAGTTTTCAGTTCAGCTCTCGTCGATTAGGGGTCCTGCCTGCTCTGGGCATTACTGACTCAAATGAACGAAAGTTCAATGAACGAGTCGAAACATTCGTTCTTTTGACTGAACGAGTCGAAAAGATCAGAGTCAGTAAAAAGAGCCGAACTTCCCATCAATAGTGTCCGTATAGCCTCTCCCAAGAAGAAGAAAAATAAGAGCTAATGTGACGTTTCAAACTGGGCGGTCTCTGAAAGTCCTCACTCTCCATTCATACGGCGCCTTGCTACAGTCAACGGCGAGGGAAGTCTAGCCAAGTCTCACAACCTTGGACACGTTCAAAAAAGTCCTCTTTTACATTTTGCGTTGCGAATATACACGTTTGGAGAAAGGGCTGGTGAGTAAAATCAGAATTTGTTTGAGTCTGTTTTGTTTTGTTCGATTATAGCAGTTTTCGAAGTGTGGCTGCAGTCAAACCCTAAAGTCAAAATTGTCTATATCGTAAAAACACAAAAACTAGCTTTTTGGTCTTAATTTAAGGTTAGGCATAACTTTAGCAGTGTGGTTAAGAGAAATTGTAGAAATAGGCGGGGTTTTGCCATAATGACTTTGTGGATGTGGTAACTAGTGACGACCTCGGTACTGGGGAATCTCTGACGTTACATTTTTTGTGTTCAGTCTTCAGCGTAGTGAAGTGGATATACAGAAATATTTTACTACTATGATATGTTTGTAAAGAAGACACTCGCCTATAGACCTAAATTCACAATGAGCCAGAAGTGTTTATGAAACTGAAGTGTTTATAAAACAAGTTTTAAATTAAATACTTATATATAGTATTTTGACCTTTCTTTGCACTTACTCTGTGTCATAACTACCGTATATGACACTTCAATAAAACAATGTTGTTTATTGATGTGGTCACGCAGGGCTCATCTGCGAAAGAGACCGTGGTCTCAACATGACTCCTTAGAAAGGTTTAACAAATTGTGCGGCGCCCTATAGGACTCCCAATCACGGCCGGTTGTGATACAGCCTGGAATTGAACCAGGGGGTCTGTAGTGAAGCCTCAAGCACTGAGATGCAGTGCCTTAGACCACTGCGCCACTCGGGAGGCTAAATAAATATATGGCCAAATAAATATGTGTTTGACTATCTCTCCAGTGTAAGGAATCTGTGTTGAGAATACAATATTTGGATGTAAATACAGTAGGCCTACCATTCATGTCATAGTATTTTGACAGCAACGTTGTTTCACAACAAAACCAGCATCAATGAATCGCTGAACTGTTGGGATCACAACACTGCTATTGGGCAGGGGTCCAAACAAGAGGTCATTCATTCTCTATCAGTCTCATTGGCAAATACTTTATTATTCCCCAAGTTTGTTTACATTTTGAGCTGCAAGGCTATTGTCTAAACGTCGCTACAATGTCAAAGGGGACACCTGCCCTCCAAATAAACCAGAGGAAGGTCAGAGAGAGTACAGTACAGGTGTGTGTCCTTTGAGGGCCTTATGCAAGGCAATGAAGCCATAACCTAATCAGGCATAATTGATGAATCATTAGGCAATGCATTAGATTATCTTGCTTCATGCCTTCTTACATTGACTAAAGTTAATTTAGGTTGACTCTGAAATACCCAATTATAGCCTAATGTTGCGAGTTATTCGTTGCTCGTTTGCCTAGAATTCGAGCGCTACAGCTCGGCGACCTTTCCCCTAGTTTCCAGTAGCACAGTCATGTGATCACGGGAACCCATCTGGGGGAAGGGAAAGTGGCTGGTGAAACAGCTGAATGGAAACACAACTGCGTCGCTGCCGGCTGCCATGGGTGGCCAGAAATGTGTCCTTAATATAATATAATAATATGCCATTTAGCAGACGCTTTTATCCAAAGCGACTTACAGTCATGCGTGCATACATTTTTACATATTTTTACATCCTTCATATGCTTACTACACCGCCAACGCGCGCATGTTGATTTTGTCCATCGACCCCAGAGGCGATCATGACACGCAGGTTAAAATATTGAAACCAACTATACTAATTTGGGGGCATGTCGAAACACATATTGAACATTAATGGCCATTAAGCTAGCTTGCTATTGCTAGCCTCTATGTCCTGGGAGATGAACATTGGGTTGTTATGTATGTTACCCCGAGTCATACAAAATCGTGTATCTCTACTCCGACGATTAATCCACAGATAAAAAGGGAAACCTAGTTCGTTTTTAGTTAGTTATCTTAAATTAATCTTTCCTAATTTATCTTTCAGGCCTCCAGTGGGTTTGTATCTTCCTGACATTCAATAAGGAGGTGACTTGAAGCGCGTGTAGCTGCTCAACTAGAACCAACCAAGTTCTATTTTAGCGCCTGGCTACGCATACGCTCGTTCACGCGCGTGAGCGTATGGGTGAAATAATTGAATAACGTCTAAATTTATATAGCAATGCTCGCACACGCAACCAGGTTTGCATGTCATGCCCATACACATCGTGATGTATTTCATTACGCTGTACTGATAGAGGAGTGCTTGTCTCTTATTTTTCATTAAAGACATGATACATATATTGTTTCAAGTGATAATAGAACATGTTTTGTTAAGTTACTTTTTCCTCAACTTGTTTCTCTAATTTTAAAGTAGGTCAAGCTAGCTTGCACTGCAGAGCAGCTATAGCTAGCTAGCTAAAAGCTGGGCTAGGTTGAAGATACCACTAGCTAGTAACCTCCACCTAAAAATTATAATTAAAAACATTTAATTACCATCACAATAAACTTAAACGGGAGGCAACAGTCATATAATATAATTGGCTTAACAGCCAATGTGTATTATTTAACATTACTATTAAAATAGTACTCACTTATAGGAATGGGTAATTGTTTATAAGTTGCTAGCTATCCCATAAAGTCATCACCGAAAACAACATATTTTCATCTTCTGTGGTTTGGTAACTTCATGTTCTTTGATGGACTCTGGCTGGAAAGAAGAAGACGCAAAGTTTGAACAATTTCAAAGTATGCAGCATCCGTCTCGCAACAGAGCCTTTAACCGCAAGGGGGCGTTGCGATTCCACTTATGGGTAATGTGAACAAGGTTTTACTCCGCCCAAAATCTGTCCACGAAAATAAGCCCAATAAGTGAGGAATTTTTGTATGGAGGTCAATGAGAGTGTTGAATTTGGTCAAAATAAAATTGCTAATTTGCTATGTGAGGCTTATTTGATCTAATAGAAGTTTCATAATGGATGGGTTGTTTTGAATGCACTGATATAAGTGGACACACGTGGCATTTAGGCCACTGAAAAAAACAACTTCATATCGGAGTTGTGCCTGTTGTTATAGATATAGATTGAGGACTCATCATGGCTATAACCCGTTTTAGCATGGACATTGCCATTGAAGGCTTCCAGCATTTTAAAGTAGTCAACTGGGTGGGGATTCCTATGAGTTGGGCACAATCAGCCAATGAAGAAGAACATTTACTACTTTAAAATGGAGATAGACTCAATGGCCTTACCCACGCTGTCACAGACGCAAGAATGGCACAGATACAAAGATGAGTCTTCCTTCTATCTCTATGGCCTGTTGTTCACGCAAGTATCTGCCCTCTCATTAGCTAGAATGGTCCCACCTGATCTCGCCTCCTCCCGCCTGCCTTCCATCTTTGAGGACATGTATTTCCATTGTTAGAGCGGTCACTTGACTATCTTGTCAATATAATAGACAAGCTTTGTTCAATACTGGATTGCTTTAATGGATGTTTAGCAACAACTGATGTGTGCACAACTATGGGGCAAAACAGACGGGTTGGCTTAGATTGTTCACATGTAAACTATATTTTGTTTCCAATGTTTATTGAAAACATAAATACATTTGCACAATGAGCACTTGTTGTCTCTGAAATACATCATTACAGTTGTTGGTTAGCTAGCTAGAGGATTTTAGTCATATTAGTATAGACGTGTCATCAGTCAAAACAAGACATGGTATCAAGAACAAGATATAACGAGCCACGTACAATTACATTTTAGTCATTTAGCAGACGCTCTTATCCAGAGCGACTCACAGTTAGTGAATACATTTTTTTTTTATACTGCCCCCCCGTGGGAATCGAACCCACAACCCTGGCGTTGCAAACGCCATGCTCTATCAACTGAGCTACATCCCTGCCAGCCATTCCCTCCCCTACCCTGGGCCAATTGTGCGCCGCCCATGAGTCTCCTGGTCGCGGCCAGCGGCGACAGAGCCTGGATTCGAACCAGGATCTCTAGTGGCACAGTTAGCACTGTGATGCAGTGCCTTAGACCACTGCGCCACTCAGGAGTTTCTTGTCACTGTTGCTAGCTATCTGGCCATCCAGAATCACAACAACACACATCCTTCTGCCCCATTGAAGCGTGCGTATCGTTTTCGTTACGTTCTCAGCTAACCCAAAAAAGAAAATGGCTGACCTATTAGAGGTCAGTGGGGTGGGCCATGTTCTAACAAATAATAGGAACACATGGTAGTGGTGTTCGTTATTAGCCTGGCAACAACATAATGTCATGACCTGTTTTTGTTTTGCCTCATTGATAATTGGCAATGGTAATATTCAGTCACATGCGATGCCACTTTGTAGAGATATGGAAAATTCATTCTCTGAATCCCAGACACACTAACATGCCTACACAGCCATGTTATGTGTAACATGTCAGACCAGTACACCCACTTCAAATGGATTTCTGTAGTATGCTTGCTCCATATCAATTGAAGTGAAGAATGATGGCTGCTGGCAAGTAAATACTTTTCTCTGTGACCTCTGTTCAAATATTAGCTTGTTGTATTGTAAGATGTGGCATACAATTCACAAATCAGTTCAGACAGTTTAGGGTAGTCTGCATCTTTCAACCCTTTTCTCTGTGACCTCTGTTCAAATATTAGCTTGTTGTATTGTAAGATGTGGCATACAATTCACAAATCAGTTCAGACAGTTTAGGGTAGTCTGCATCTTTCAACCCTTTTCTCTGTGACCTCTGTTCAAATATTAGCTTGTTGTATTGTAAGATGTGGCATACAATTCACAAATCAGTTCAGACAGTTTAGGGTAGTCTGCATCTTTCAACCCTTCATTGTTAGCTTCTCCTAACTGCATGCCTTTCAGGAGAGCTTGTGAGTGTCAGGTTTCAGGAACGAGACCAGTTGTTATTGTAATGTGGGACCGTAACTGAAGGACTTTTATTTTGATAGCGGATGCTGTGGCTCTGACTATAAAGAGCAGGGGTTGCTGGGATAGCTTCAGCCATAGCAGGTGCCAGCTCTCTGCTCATATGATTTATCCTTATTTTATTCGTCCCCTGAAGATGTGTGGTTTCTCTTATTAAACCTTGGAGTCTATATCTGAAGTCGCAATGTCCATGAATTATCATTCCTTACCCTAGCCTTACAGTAACGGAACACAAAACGTGTAAATTGAGTCTATAGAAAAAATAAACCTTGGTGAAAGGTCTTGCTCATGCGCTATGAGACATGAGTATCAAATACTGTAAATAGAAAATAAAACAGATGCCAATTTGTATGGTTACAGCCTGTAGGCCCAGTGTTTCCCCTATATGCATTTAGCAGTGGCTGGACGCCTCTCCAAAAAGTATGATGCAAATTAAAATGTTCTGGATTGTAAACTTAAACGACTAAAACCAGATATAAAGTATGTAGAAAAGGTAATGGAGCTATATACAGTATTTTAAAATAAGCTCATCTTTGAAAATGAAAAATCACAAGAATAAAAACTAGACAGTCAGGGAGAATCAAAAATTCCCCCATTGATTTTGTTATAATGTTTGAGTCACTCAGATAGCATAGGAACATGGCATAAGCCATGGCAAAATGTGTAGAATGGCAGGAAACTACACTGAACAAAAATGTAAATGCAACATGCAACGATTTCAAAGGTTTTACTGAGTTACAGTTCATATAAGGAAATCAGTCAATTGAAATAAATTCATTAGGCTCTAATCCATGGATTTCACGACTGGGAATACAGATATGCATCTGCTGGTTACAGATACCTTAAAATAAAAGGTAGGGGCGTGGGTCAGAAAACCAGTCAGTATCTGGTGTGACCACCATTTGCCTCATGCATCGCGACACATCTCCTTCGCATAGAGTTGATCAGGCTGTTAATTGTGGCCCACTCCTCTTCAATGGCTGTGTGAAGTTGATGGATATTGGCGGGAACTGGAACATGCTGTCGTACACGTTGACCCAGAGCATCCCAAACTTGCTCAATGGGTGACAAGTCTGCTGAGTATGCAGGCCATGGAAGAACTAGGACATTTTCAGCTTCCAGGAATTGTGTACAGATCCTTGTGACATGGGGCCATGCATTATCATGCTGAAACATGAGGTGATGGCGGCGGATGAATGGCACGACAATAGGCCTCAGGATCTCGTCACGGTATCTCTGTGCATTCAAATTGCCATCGATAAAATACAATTGTGTTCATTGTCCGTAGCTTATGCCTGCCCATACCATAACCCCATCGCCACCATGGGGCACTCTGTTTACAACGTTGACATCAGCGAACCGCTCGCCCACACGACGCCATCTGCTTGTACAGTTGAAACCGAGATTCATCTGTGAAGAGCACACTGCTGCAGAGGAAAAGTTCATTAGAGGTACCAGCCTCAAATTGCAGCCCAAATAAATGCTTCACAGAGTTCAAGTAACAGACACATCTCAACATCAACTGTTCAGAGGGGACTGTGTGAATCAGGCCATCATGGTCGAATTGCTGCAAAGAAACCACTACTAAAGGACACCAATAAGAAGAGAGACCTGCTTGGGCCAAGAAACACGAGCAATGGACATTAGACCGGTGGAAATTTGTCCTTTGGTCTGGAGTCCAAATTGGAGATTTTTGGTTCTAACCTTTGTGTCTTTGTGAGACGCGGTGTGGGTGAACGGATGATCTCCGCATGTGTGGTTCCCACCGTAAAGCATGGAGGAGGAGGTGTTATGGTGTGGGGGTGCTTTGCTGGTGACACTGTCTGTGATTTATTTAGAATTCAAGACACACTTAACCAGCATGGCTACCACAGCATTCTGCAGTGATACGCCATCCCATCTGGTTTGGGCTTAGTGGGACTATCATTTGTTTTTCAACAGGATAATGACCCAAAACACACCTCCAGGCTGTGTAAGGGCTATTTTACCAAGAAGGAGAGTGATGGAGTGCTGCATCAGATGACCTGGCCTCCACAATCCCCCGACCTCAACCAAATTGAGATGGTTTGGGATGAGACAGACGGCAGAGTGAAGGAAAAGCAGCCAACAAGTGCTCAGCATATGTGGGAACTCCTTCAAGACTGTTGGAAAAGCATTCCGGGTGAAGCTGGTTGAGAGAATGTCAAGAGTGTGCAAAGCTGTCATCAAGGCAAAGGGTGGCTATTTGAAGAATCTCAAATATAAAATATATTTTGATTTGTTTAAGTCTTTTTTGTTTACTACATCATTCCATATGTGTAATTTCATAGTTTTGATGTCTACACTATTATTATACAATGTAGAAAATAGTAAAAATAAAGAAAAACCCTTGAATGAGTAGGTGTGTCCAAACTTTTGACTGGTAGTGTATGTTTGGTGTTGTTGATGTTTGATTCTGTGAAACTTGGGGAATAGCTCTCAGATTGTCATGATCACTTGGTTGGTACAGGCGAGCACATCAGTGGTGGAGCAGGAGCTCCAATGATTGCTCTCTGTCTCATGGAAATAGTTGCAGTGTTCAGCTGTATATATATATGTTGTTTTGTCTTGTTTCTACCGATGTAATTCATATGAAAACATTCCAAACCGCTTGCTATAGCTAGCAAGCTAGCTAGTCTGTCAGGCAAGAAAAGTTGTGTGTGGCAGTAAATTTGGGCTGCGCTTGCGAAGCGTCAACCTCAGCTGTCACTTTCACTAGCTTGCCGTACAGACAACCAGCTAACTAGCCACCGAATTGGAGATTAGAGTAATTTGTGTTTATCTGTTGGGTTTAAGTCATGGTTTGTCATGTTTGCTAGGTACAGATATTCATAGGCTATACATTGCCCTGTTTCCTATTATTTGACAGCTTAGCTGTCGTGTTAGGGTAGATGCGCAGTGGAGATATGATATTGAGTTGCAGTGATATTTGTTTACATAGCCAGCTAACAAGTTGCTTGTTTTGTCCCGTTTCTACCGATGCAATTCATTTGGAAACTGTCCCAGCTTCTTAACTAATCAGCTAACATTGGCGAACTCTGTAGTTAGTCTGTCAGGCAAGAAAACAAGTGTTGGAGGCAACACTGTCACTTGATTGTCTCACTCCCTCCCTAGAAAGACAACCAGATAACTATGCCTATCGAAATAGATGAATAATTATTTGAAACCTGTTTGGCTAAATTGAGTATAATGTCATCTTTGTAATCTTTTACTTTCAACATCCTAAATAAATAAACAATAGATGATGATGCGTTGAATCTGTAAACCGTTGTGCCACATACAGTAATTTGACTTCTTACCGTCTATAAAAAGTAATCTGACCATGGGTCTTGAAGTGTGTGTACCGTATATAGCCTTTATGGTTATAATCTGATCCATCTATGAGCATGTTCATGAACATCTTTCATGTACTCTATCCTGTCTGATTATCCATCAGTCTGACATACAGTACATTCGGAAAGTATTCAGACCCCTTGACTTTTTCCACATTTTGTTACGTTACAGCCTTATTGTAAAATAGATTACATTGTTTTTTGCCCCTCATCTATCTACACACAATACCCTATAATGACAAAGCAAAAACAGGGTTTTAGAAACATTTGCAAATGTATAAAAAAACAACAACTGAAATATCACATTTACATAAGATCCTCTCAAGCTCTGTCAGGTTGGATGGGGAGCGTTGCTGCACAGCTATATTCAGGTCTCTCCAGAGATGTTAGATCGGATTCAAGTCCGGGCTCTGGCTGGGCCACTCAAGGCCATTCAGAGACTTGTCCCGAAGCCACTCCTGCGTTGTCTTGGCTTTGTGCTAAGGGTCGTTGTCCTGTTGGAAGGTGAACATTCACTCCAGTCTGAGGTCCTGAGCGCTCAGAGCAGGTTTTCATCATGGATCTCTCTGTACTTTGCTCCGTTCGTCTTTCCCTCTTTCCTGACTAGTCTCCCAGTCCCTGCCGCTGAAAAACATCCCCACAGCATGATGCTGCCACCAACATGCTTCACCGTAAGGATGGTGCCAGGTTTCTTCCAGACGTGACGCTTGGCATTTAGGCCAAAGAGTTCAATCTTGGTTTCATCAGACCAGAGAATCTTGTTTCTAGTGGTCTGAGTCCTTTAGGTGCCTTTTGGCAAACTCCAAGCAGGCTGTCATGTGCCTTTTTTCTGAGGAGTGGCTTCCGTCTGGCCACTCTACCATAAAGACCTGATTGGTGGAGTGTTGCAGAGATGGTTGTCCTTCTGGAAGGTTCTCCCATCTCCACAGAGGAACTCTGGAGCTCTGTCAGAGTGACCATCAGGTTCTTGGTCACCTCCCTGACCAAGGCCCTTCTCCCCCGATTGCTCAGTTTGGCCGGGCGGCCAGTTCTAGGAAGAGTCTTGGTGGTTCCAAACTTCTTCCATTTAAGAATGATGGTGGCCACTGTGTTCTTGGGGACCTTCAATGCTGCAGACATTTTTTGGTACCCTTCTCCAGATCTGTGCCTCGACACAATCCTGTCTCGGAGCTCTACGGACAATTCCTTCGACCGCATGGCTTGGTTTTTGCTCTGACATACACTGTCAACTGTGGGACCTTATATAGACAGGTGTATGCCTTTCCAAATCATGTCTACTCAATTCAATTTACCACAGGTGGACTCCAATCAAGTTGCAGAAACATCTCAAGGATAGATCAATGGAAACAGGATGCACATGAGTTACATTTTGAGTCTCATAGCAAATGGTCTGAATGCTTATGTAAATAAGCTATTTCTGTTTTTTATTTGTAATACATTTACAAAAATGTCTAAAAAACCGTTTTTGCTTAGTCATTAGAAGGTATTGTATGTAGATTGATGAGGGATCATTTTTTAAAATACATTGTAGAATAAGGCTGTAATGTAACAAAATGTGGAAAATGTCAAGGGGTCTGAATACTTTCTGAATGCACTGTACATATGCACACCATGAACTGAGAAATAATCTGGCCACTAAGGGCTTCATAAAATAATTTTGATTGATTGAAAGCGCTGTATAGCATTATGATGATACTGTGTGTGTGTGTGTGTGTGTGTGTGTGTGTGTGTGTGTGTGTGTGTGTGTGGAATGGGAGGCGTGTAACTGTAAGAGTGGATTATTAGGAAAAGAGTATGTATATGGTTGAGAAAAAGAGAGGAAGGAAGAGAGAGACAGTGTGAGCGGGAGAGAGAGAGATGATGTTCCTGACCAATTGTATCCTATTTGTTGGCCTGCTCCTCTCTCTCCCTCTCTCTCTCTGTTAGTCTGTTCCTCTAGGCCAGTGAAAGCGAGGGAAGTGATGTGGAGAGTCAGGGCTCAGCAGCAGAAGGCAGGGGGGAAGAGGAGTAAGAGATGATAGGAGGGATAGAGATGTGGAGCTAGGAGGAAGAGTAGGGAGAAGTGGAGTGAGAGGAGAGTGGAGGGGGAGAGGAAGAGGAGAGTGGAGGGAGAGGAACATGGAAAGGAAGAGGGAGAGGACAAGCAGAGGGATATGAAGAGCACAACCGAGAGGGCAGCCTACATTTCCATGGAGTGTGTCTGCCCCAAGTCCCACTATTCACCCTTGTACCACACAGCCTAAAGTGACAGTGGGGTTATGGAGTTGTTTTTAAAAGTGGAAGGAGTCTGTTATTATTTTCAGATCTGGTGTTTAACACCAACCTGTCAGCCACCACGTCCAATTCACTGAATTGTTTTCAAGTAGGATACTATTTCTACATTTTGTGTCATGCCTAGTCTGTACTAAATCTTATTGAGAGAGGTTATCTACATTTTGAAATAGTCTCTGAATAGTTGTTTGCATTTTTACATTGTTACAGAAGTAAGAATCTTTGTCAATCAAATAGCCTACTTTGTGTGGGTCTTGACATACTTTCTGAATATTGACCTCTGGTCACATTTTGGATTATCTTTTAAATATTTATATGTAAATATGGTAGTTACAGTCTTGTCCCATCACTGCAAGGCGAAGGTCGAGAGCCATGCGTCCTCGAAAACCATAACTGGCACGCAGATCGCTAGAAATGGTAAGATAAATTGGCATTCCACATGAGAAAGGTGGCCGACTCCTTGTGTAGCCTATTACCAGCAACTTCAGGAGAGTAATGGCAGAATCTGCTAAAGCCAGCAGGAGCGGGAGAAGAATAGTTGGGTCAGGTTAAAATGTTTTTCTAGATCTCTTGCGCCTCTTGAGGTATTTGTCTTATTAAAACACATGGGGTGTGTTTTATATATGGAAAATACGCTGCAAAATCTTTTGACCAATCGATTGGTCGAAAGAACAGACGACTAGGGATGCACAATATATTGGTAAGCATATCGGAATCGGCCGATATTAGCTAAAAATGCCAACATCGGCATCGGCTCTATGTATAGTTTAACGCCGATGTGCAAAACCGATGTCAAAGCTGACGTGCATACCTGTATAACGTAGGTAGATGACGTAATGACGCCACGAAAAATACAGCGCTACACGTGCAACACAGCATTTCTAACCTAGCCCACAATATCTGGTGTCTGGTGTCAAAGGAAGATAACAAAAAGTCCAAATGCATCGTTTGTGCTGCTATTATTTCCCAAGGAGGGGAGAAAGTGAAATCTTTCAATACCACAAACCTAATTACTCATTTGAAAGTGCATCACCCCAGACGTTCAGCGACTATTTACAACTAAAGCAGAAAAAAACTAAGCTCACACTTCCAACAACTAAACAAGTTCAAGTCGAGCAGTCATTTGAAAGAGTAAGAAAATTCTGGCGAGACAACTCAAAGGCGCAATCCATTAACGCCAAGATAATGGAATTCATTGCCCTTGACATTCTACCGTTCTCTGTCGTGGATGATGTTGGCTTTCGCCGACTGGTCGAGCACCTCGAGCCCCGGTACACACTACCAAGTAAGCGGTACTTTGCAGATGTTGCCCTACCGGAATTACACAGTATTGTTGAAACGTACATCCATGAGCTACTTGCTATGGGCGTCACTGCTATTAGCTTCACGACTGACATTTGGACCTGCGATGTCAGCCCCATGAGCATGCTGAGTCTGCCAGCACAGTGGGTCGACAAGGATTTCGTACTGAGGAAAGCTGTATTGTATGCTCAAGAATGTGCTGGTTCTCATACCGCTGCTGCCATTTCAATGGCATTTGAGAACATGTTTGAAACGTGGACAATCCCCAAGAACACAGTGCATGCTGTGCTACGTGATAATGCACATAACATGACAAAGGCTTTGGAAGAATGCGGAGTTGCCAGTTTGCCATGCATGGCACACACGCCAGTGGCAACAGGTAGGAAGATAGTGGGTCATTTTAAACACTCACAGCTAGCATACAGCCGCCTGCAAGCAATACAGGAACAATAACGAGTGCTTGGCGTGTACGCAGCCGACTATGAGTTACCTGCAACAATCAGTACAAACCAGTGGACTCTCATTGAAAAGATGAACACACTCCTAGCTCCATTCGAACAACTGACTCGAGAAATAATCTCATCAACTGCGTCTGCAGCAGACGTGATACCCTCTGTCATGGCATTGAAACGCCTGCTCAACAAAACTGCCGACACAGACCGTGGGGTTAAAACTTGCAAAAGTACTCTACTCGAGGCTGTGAACAAGCGATTCGGTGGCATTCTCTCTGAGCCTCTTTACTGTGCCGCCACCACGCTCGATGCCAGGTACAAGTACCGCTACTTCGATGCAGACAAGAAACAGGGTTTACGTGAAATGCTACAGACACAGCTGGACAAGATGGAAATGGACACAGTGACAGTGCGCACCAAGGAAGAGGACCCACGACAGAAGAGGCCATGGACAGACAGAGCTGAAACTTCACTGCTTGACATGTATGATGAAATCCTGGTTGAGAATGGAACGACTGAACAAATTCACAACAAAACAGCACAGCAAGTACGTGAAAGAAATAGGTTTTTATGATGTTTTACTGGTAATGGGGACATACGTAAGTGCTATCAAAATAACTTTTTGGTCAGTGTGTGTGTGTGTATAGAGAGCCGCGTTGTATTTTCATTTTCTGTTACTACATCGGCCAACATTTGCCAATGTTGATCTATGCCTAATGATCCTTTGGAATGCAAAAAGAATGCAATATGTTGTCACCTAGAGATGCACCCCTCCTCACCTAGTCATGTTGTCCCTTGTCTAAAAAGTATTAGGCCTACCTTCAATTGGGTTTGTTGAGTGGTTTAGGGGTGACATGCCAGGCAGCCATGGATGCTGGTTGAGGTTTGCCTTAGAAAATAGGCTATATATGACAAACCCACCGATCTGTCTTTGTAGATAATATTGTAAAACATACTCCACCAATACATTTTTGGATCAAAGTTTCATGGCCATGTTAACTGAAAGATAATGTACAGCGTAGCATAGTAACTCTGTAGAACCTCAGGCCCTACCTGGGTAATGATCTATGCAATTCACAGGTAATCATGAAATACCTGGGCCTTGAGTGAACCTATAAGGAAATGTGATGGTAGCACCATGTTACAACTATTCAATCATTTACCAACCAGACTGAAGATAATCTGGCATACCTAGCTTTATTAGGCCTACTTCTCCTCATAATCGTACCACTGAGTAAGCTAGTAGTAGGTTGAAACTGCCTCGGGTTAAGGCGTAGACCTACTCTATAAAATGAGATGGAGTTCTATCTAGTGAAATGAGATGCGCCTTCAGTTCACTGCTCTCACAATAGTCTACTAGACTGAGATTCCACTTCTTGTTGGGGATTAAAAAGAGTGAGGCTGTGTCTCAAAATGGCACACTATTCCTTATTGTGTCCTTCTTTTGACCAGGGCCCACAGGGTCAAATGTAGTACATCAGGGTTCCCCAACTGACTGAGACTGAGATTCCATCCATGGGCAAATCAGCTCCAAGTGATTTACATTTTGGAAATCTGTTCCAAAGTATTCCCACGCATAATAGAGAGTGCCCTCTGTAATTATTGGGACAGTGACACATTTGTTGTTGTTTTGGCTCTGTACTCCAGCACTTTGGATTTGCAAGAATGCAATGACTATGGGGTTAAAGTGCAGACTTTCAGCTTTAATTTGAGGGTATTTTCATCCATATTGGGTGAACTGTAGACATTACAGCACTTTTTGTACATAGTCCCCCCATTTTAGGGGCCAAAACAACAATAAACTTGTCAATGTCCCAATAATTACAAAGGGCACTATAGATGTGATGGTATACAAATGTAAGCAAGGTTTGAAATGATTATGTTTTAGACAAATATTATATCAAGTTGGGCTTCTTGTGGTCAAGTTGCAGTCTACAAATTATTTGTAATTATCTTTCAGCCTCCTGACCATCCACTCAAGAAAAATTGTCCCGCGGCTGAGTCTAGCTGATGATCCCTGTAGTATATTATATAGGAAATATTTGAAATACTTTTCCGTTGTATGCCCTAATGAACATGACCCTGTAGATTTGTATTTTCTGTTATTCCCCACCCCTGGTTGCAGAGCGCTGTTGGACCAATTATCATTAGCTGGAGATTATTACGTTTATGAAATGCTTATGTACTGCTTATGAATGCACATGGGTTATGAATGTGTTATGAAGTCTTTATCTAGGTGTCTTTACTTTTAGATAAAGTTTTAGTGTTTTTTAAATCAATTTCCAACTTAAGCGCATCAAATGAAACTGCACTTGTCTTTACGCTAAGCTGGCTACAAGTAAAGAGATGAGAGACTGACCTCGAGATGATCTTTCCCTGATCATGTTCTGACCTCAGTAACAAAGGTCTCCCTTGTAAAAGAGGTCTTCTAACCTCAATGGGACTTCCAGGTTAAATAAAGAGGGAAAGAAACTAATCCTATCGATGTGTCATGTCCCCTCCTCCCTCTCTCCTCAGTGACCCCGTGCAGCAGCAGCCACCATGGCAGAAGCTCACCAGGCCGTGGCCTTCCAATTCACCGTTGGGCCCGATGGCATTGACATGCAGCTGTGCCACGAGGCCCTGCGCCAGATCTACCTCTCAGGCAAGCACTCCTGGAAGAAGAGGTTCATACGCTTCAAGGTGAGGGGATGCAATTAACTAATTAGTCAATTAAGGCTAATCAGGGCTCAAGACTAACTTTTTCCCCAGTTGGCACTGATGCCACTAACATTTTTACAAAAATGTTGTCACGGCGTCACGCAATAGAAAACATTTGTAATAATCTTATGAAGTAATCACAGTGCTAGTATGATTCAAAAAAAAATATATATATATATATAATCATCAAACATGTCCAAGCAGCAATGCATGACACAATATATTTTGATGTGCAACCTAAACTAGTGATTGTCATGAATATTGGGTTGACAATTAGTATTTTGTTGCTATATTTTACTCTCAAAATATGACCCATGAATTTCAGAGATATTTTGTTCAGTAGAGATATATATATTTTTTGTGTATTGATATCACATAGGCTAATTTGGGGCTAATTCACCATCTGAGGAAGTGGAAACTTAAAACGCATTAGCTAGATTGCTAAATATAATATGCTACTAGCTAGCAATGTAATTGATTCATTTAACAGTAAATGTAATGTCCTAAAAAACTTGGCAGAACACCACCCAATGATGTCTATATAGGCCTATGCAATCACCGCGAATTGCAGATGCGCGCTTCCCGCGCTCCGTATATCTCAAAGCCATAAGCTACCACTTCGGTTTAAAATGGTGCTAAAACACTCAATATTGAGTGTTGAGAAGAAAATGTAATCTATGGTAACTTTGATAATTGATACTTGAATAACACAAAATAAATTGACCATGAGTTTCCAGTGAATAGACCATATCGTTTAAGAGAAAATAGACTCATTCATGAAAAAAGCATCTAATCAACAATGGCATTATTTTAAATTAACTCTGCAACTCTTCCAACTATTGACATTTTTCACAACTGCCACTAGTTTGGCGCTAAAACATTTACAACAAAGAAACAGTAAAAAAAATATATAAAGGATATTTCATGATGAAATCCTCATACTGTATTAAACGCCAATGGTATTCACTAAGTTGATGGTTTATAATTATTTGATCATTTTATATATTTTACATGTGATAAGGCCACACAGAGGGCAAGAGATAATTACAGACACCTGTGATAATCTGAAGTACCCAAAAGGGCCACTAGATGTCTTCTGATAAATTACATAAAATACTTGAAAGTTACCAAAATTCTGGTAGTTTACTGGTAAAATTCAAAAGTTTCCAGTAATATACCCTCCCTTTGCAACCCTAGGCTTACCTGTTCCTGAAAAAACTCATTTCTGGGGGGAAACAGATAAACCTAAGGACTTTTTGCCGAATAAGTCCGCATTCTAGGAGGCCATTGCATTCAATATTGGGGAAAGGGGATACCTAGTCAGTTGCACAAATGAATGCATTCAACCAAAATGTGTCTTCCACATTTAACCCAACCCCTCTGAATCTGAGAGGTGCGGGAGGGCTGCCTTAATCAACGTCCACGTCATCAGTGCCAAGGGAGACGTTTTTGGGGGTTAACTGCCTTGCTCAAGGGCAGAACAGCAGATCTTTCCACCTTGCTGGCTCGGGAATTCGAACCAGCGTCCTTTCGGTTGCTGGCCCAACGCTCCTAATCACTTGGCTACCTGCGAGAGGAAGTGAGAGTGGCTCGCTTGCCAGTGAAACAGGCAAAGAGACAGGGCAGACACTTTCATTGCAAGAATCTGGATATTGCACTTAATAGTTTGCTCAAATCACGGTTTTACCCGCTCAAAAAATAGAACGTTTTGAGTGAAGTGATTAGCTAAAATGTGTGGATGTAAATTCACTGTTTGCTGCCCCTTAGTTTGATCTTTATTAGTTTGAGATACAACAATAGTTATCTTTGTCAAGTTACTACTGAACCCATATGACCCACACATAAGCACATGTCAGTGTTAGTGACTGTTCCCATTCTATACAGTATGCGTGCGTTTCACCTTATCTGTTTGCAAAGCACACTCTTGTATCAGAACTCAGGATAAGACCCAGATGCAGACAGCTAGAATCACAGATGTTTATTGACCAAACAGGGGGCAGGCAAAAGACAGGTCAGGGGCAGGCAGAGGTCCGTAATCCAGGGCAGAGTCAGTAAGGTACAGAACGGCAGGCAGGCTCGGGGTCAGGGCAGGCAGGTTCGTAATTGGGTCAGAGTCAGGCAGGTACAGAACGGCAGGCAGGCTCGGGGTCAGGGCAGGCAGAATGGTCAGAACCGGGGAAGCTAGGAAACAGAACTTGAGAAAACAGGAAGACGGGAAAGCACGCTGGTAAGACCTGAAAAGACAAGACGAACTGGCAACAGACAAACAGAGAACACAGGTATAAATGCACAGGGGATAATGGGGAAGATGGGCGACACCTGGAGGGGGGTGGAGACAAGCACAAAGACAGGTGAAACCGATAAGGGTGTGACACTCTTGAGTCATTAAAAACCCACTCTCTACATAGCAGCCTACAACGTTTGCTGTGTAATGTTGAATGTGAAAGTGCTGAATTGTATTTATGTGGCCCATTTTTACCTAGCCTGGTCCCAGATCTGTTTGCCAAACCTCATGCCAACAACAACCATAGTAGTTGACTACATACAGCACAAACAGATCTGGGACAAGGCTTCTTTTCACCAGGATATGCTTATACAGTAGTTCCCTCGGACCCCAATGTAAATGTGATCTTATTGCCAATTAAATGGGTTGTTGTAATGCTCATTGTTCTCCCCAACCGTAATGCCCTTTTAATCCTGCATATATTCCTTCCCTCCATAGAACGGGGTCATGACTGGCGTGTACCCAGGCAGCCCATCTGGGTTTTTGGTGGTGGTGGTGAGTTACATGTCGGGCACTAAATATGCCCAGCTAGACCCCTCCCTGGGACTCATCACCAAACTGGGCACCCACATACCCATCAGGTAATTATAATATAATATAATATTCCATTTAGCAGACACTTTTATCCAAAGCGACTTACAGTCAATGGTAGTAGTAGGGCACTGCCATCTAATAATAACCCTGTCCACCAGGTCTGTTTACAAGGACAGATGTCTTTGGGTAACACTTTCTAAACCACCCCAGCGGTCAAAACTGGGTGAAATGATGTTGTTACAACCAGAAACTAGTTCAAATGACGTTATTATGATGTAATTTCAACAATTTTTGCCCGCTGGGACAATGAACTCTATGAACCACCTATGTGTTATTATGCATTAAGTATGCATTAATAAATGTGTTTATTCATTTCTATGCACTGTTCAAGAAACACTAGTATAAATGCATTATACACAGGTTGTTGAAGGAAGTGGAACCCCTTGGTTTATAAGGTGTCTACAGGGCTTAAACCATATTTTCAATGGATCCATGTACAGCAGGGTTGTCAAACTCATTCCATGGAGGGCCTAGTGTCTGCTGGTTTTTGGTTTTTCCTTTCAATTAAGACCTAGACAACCGGTTGAGGGGAGTTCCTTATTAATTAGTGACCTTAATCAATCAAGTACAAGGGAGGAGTGAAAATACCCGCAGACACTCGGCCCTCCATGGAATGAGTTGGACACGTGATATACAGTAACTGTGTTGCAAGCAGTAGATTTAAATCAGAGAGGGAGGTCACTCAGGGCTCCCTCCACCTGCTCTTCATGCCATTACCTAAACTGACATGGATTAACAGGCACATTCATTCTGGAATGGTTCTCTGGAAAGCTTTGGAATGGGTTGGAAGTCTTTTCCGAACAACCCTGGTATTTAGAGTGCAGGTTTTTACATTTTAATCCAGCATTATGGCTCTGATGGCTCAGTTGGTTGAAACATGGTACTTAGAACACTACATTTGTGTGTTTGATTCCCACATGGGCCACATACTGAATATATACTAACACACACACACAATTTAACAAATAAACTAATCATCAAGAAACAGGTGTGTTAGTTAGTGCTGAACTAGCCCAAAATCTATCCAGGAGTATGGTTGGGGACCATTGTGTCAGAGAGATATTCACCTGTCTCACCATTTTCACAACCAAGAGGGCATGTACTCACCCAGTTCCCCTCTTTGTGACATCACCCTAGTGTCAGAGTTGAGTCCAGTGGTCCAGAAATATTGTAAAACCACCGATATGGTTCACCCATAGATTTGACATACATAGTCACACACTGAACATGTATTCCTTCAGGCCCTAATATTTGTGTTTGCATAACATTGTGCTAGTGTTGTCACAGTACAGTATCACAATACTCGATTTTCCATGACAAAAAAAGAAAACAAGAAGCAGATTGAACTCTATGGTCCTTTGAGAACCTGTTTTATACCAAATATTTTGTGCTATAGCTTAGAAAGTAAACAAATCAATTTGGGTGACAGCATAAGGCTGTTAGTTTTCAACATTAGGACTGTTTTGCTTCAATCCGCTTCATTTTTTGTTTCCTTGCCGTGATATAAATACCGTGATACTCAGTGTCATCTATTTTGACAACATTACATTGTGCATTTTTTTTTTCAACGCTTGCATGTATGTGGCTTGCTGCTCTTGTTCTGATCAATATTATCATATATTATCTATAAGATGGTTAGCCTCCTTAAAGATAGGTCTATAGGGCAGCATTGAGATAAGTTGTGCATAGCGCAAGCTTTTGTTGAGACAAAATTCCATGTAGACATTGTCTTGTTATAATGCATATAATAACAATTCACACTGTACATGGGCCCATGGTGCGCCCATTGTTATAGATTCCGTGGAAATGTTTTCTGGTTTAGCACTGGTTGGTATTTTGATTGATTGCAGTGAATTTCATTTTATTGTGTATAACCAACCGCCTATTGTAAAACTTCAAAGGATTTAGCAGGTCATCTAGATATTCTGTGTACCAAAATCTCCCTCCAACTCCTTATCAACAACAGTTACCCCATAAAACTCCTAGCTGTTATAGGGAAGCAAAAACTCAAGCATAATTTATCCCACTACAGATAAAATGTATCATCTTCATCAATCATATTTTTAAAATGAGGTTTTGAGTCTGCCAGGTTTTTAACATGATCATTTTTAGGTTGTTTCATAGCCTACATATTGCCTGATGTTGTCATGTCTGCAGGTACATGTTTATTTTGACCATCAATTCAAATACACACTTAGCAATGCCCTCCAACCAATGGATGTTAAGGGTTCCACGTCCAGGTTCCATTACCCCTCTTCCTGAATCCCTGTGTCCTTGTCACGTGCAGAGGACAACTTATCACATGCATTAGTGCTTTGATATTGGACTATCTCTCTCGCTCTCTCGCTCTCTCTCTCTCTCTCTTTCTCTCGCTCTCTCTCTCTCTCTCTCTCTCTCTCTCTCTCTCTCTCTCTCTCTCGCTCGCGCTCTCGCTCTCTTTCTCCTTCTCTCTTTTACTCACTTTCTCTTTCTCTCTCTCTTTAGTGGGTATACAGGGTCGTGTTCATTAGAATTCACGTAGCAAAACGTTTTGCAGCGGAAAACAAAAATGAGTGTTTCTTATTGGACAACTCTTATTGGAGTGCCTCCCTGTTTCACTATGTTTCTGACCATTTTCTTCCGTTTCATGCCTACTGAACACGGCCCTGGTTGTACAGAACCAGTATCCCTGTCAGGCAGTTTCTGACCCTGTCTCAATTCAATATAATTCAATTCAAAGGGCTTTATTGGTATGGAAAATGTTACCACATACATTGCAAAAGCAAGCATATAGAAACATTAAATCAGTGGTGACGGAAATACATAATAAGAAAAATAATACTCAATGAACAATAGTGATTAACAGGACAACACAGTAATGATGTCTCTTTCTCTCTCTCTCTCTCCCTGTGCAGTCCGTACATGTTGGAAGACAGCCAGCGGGTGGTGGGTGGGGTGCTGGTGGGCACGGGCCTGTGGGTCACCATCATCTTCATCATGAGGAACGCCCTTAAGTGCCTGCTGTCGTGGCACGGCTGGATGTACAACCGCCACGGATCTGTCTCCTGGGGCACGCAACTCTGGATAGTGAGTTCAGAACTACGCTAGGCACATAATTCTTACTTGTTGAGGTGTTTCATAACAATAAGTCTAGTTACGTTTGAGTCAGGTGTAGATACCTTAGATACCAAATAAATACAAGGTTTATAGTAACATCTACCTTCACTATGTTCCATTTTATCCCATCTCTGTGCAGTAAACCTTTGTTACAATGTTGACATTCCTTCTAAATCTTAGTTGTTTTGATTCTTGAGAACTAGGAAGGTTTGCTGTTAGAATAGATCACATCAAGAACCCAACTAGCTTCTGCTGTTTTAAAATCGGCACTTTGCCACTTTTTTTTTGTTGGTGTATTTTACCCTCTTTTTCTCCCCAATTTCGATCTTGTCTCATCACTGCAACTCCCCAACGGGCTCGGGAGAGGCGAAGGTCGAGTCATGTGTCCTCCGAAACAATGACCCGCCAAACCGCGCTTCTTAACACCCGCCCGCTTAACCCAGAAGCCAGCTGCACCAATGTGTCGGAGGAAACACTGTTCAACTGACAACCAAAGTCTGCCTGCAGGCGCCCGGCCTGCCACAAGGAGTCGCTAGAGCGCAATGAGCCAAGTAAAGCCCCACCGGCCAAACCCTCCCCTAACCTGGGCCAATTGTGCGTCGCCCTTTGGGATTCCCGGTCACGGCCGGTTGTGACACAGCCTGGGATCGAACCCGGGTCTGTTGTGACGCCTCAAGTACTGCGATGCAGTGCCTTAGACCGCTGCGCCACTCGGGAGACCGCTTCGCCACTTTTTAACCTCATATTAATTATCTCTAGCACCATAAGTATCTACATATGAATATGAGCTTATAAAGTGGTGAAGTGCCCCTTTATTTACTAGCTTGTCTTCACACACTTCTGAGTATGTACTTTCTATGCGGTCCAAACACACCGTTTAACCTTTCTTTTCTTCTCCTGTAGCTAAATGTGTTCTAACGTGCATTGGTGTTAGTCTCAACAGTCTAACATCAAACCACACATGCCTAGAGATGCAATGTAACGTTTTCTGCTAGAGCAGTAGTAAAGAGCCAATCCATAATAAATAAAAAAAACGGCAGCCCTGGAACTTGGTTTGCTATAAAACAAAGAGTGATGAGGCTGGAGAAATGTAACCGCTCTCAAATTCATTAGTATAGCCTTTGAATTCATTAGTATATAGCCTTTGAATTCATTAGTATATAGCCCTTTAATCATTTTTAAATGATAGAAAATGGCTGTAAAGATCACAAATTATGCCTTTAAAACCACTATTTTCTTGTAGATTGTTCTTGTGCACTTTGCCTTACATACAGTATCCAGGTTGGGAGGTAAATCACGAAGGTTAATTTTACTCTTCCCCCTCCACTCCTTTCACCCCTCCTCTCTTCTGCTCTGCTATGCTGTCGTTCACAGTTATTTGTCAAGTTGTTCTCTGGCAGGAAGCCAATGCTGTACAGCTTCCAGAGTTCGCTGCCAAGGCTGCCCGTCCCCCCGGTCAAGGACACCTGCAGAAGGGTGAGTTCATCCTATGATGATTTCATATCCTCTGATATCATATCCTGCGATGTCATATCAGTTGCTTAGATTACTGGCCTCTCTGAGGACACCACCACAGTCCATTCAGAGGAGTTGCTGTTACTCTGAAGCTAAATTGATAGTCAGATATTTTGGGAAAATTGTTAATCACAGATTCACATAAATGAAAGGAATTTCCATCAAGTAATCTGTAATCATAGGCTGACACCTCAGAGGTCTCAATAAGATTCTCTCTTTGCATCTCAGTCAATATGTAATAAAGCGCCACTTACCTTTGAAAGGATAGTTCACTCAATAACAATCCTTTAGTATTTTCTTCATTAGTCCACTGTTAATTCAATTCCTTTGTTTTGTTGTTTGTCAGCAGTCACGTTTTCAAGATAGACCACTTTCAGTATAGGGTTGATGATGTGTTTTGCATATGATGCAAATTTGATTTTGGGATTGTATTACCAGTGGACTAATGAACAAAATACTAAAAATATAGTTTTTTGAGTGAACTATCCCTTTAAAACATCCACCCCAAGCCCCCAGTCACAGCTGACCAGACTCCAACGATGGGTTATTGGCTTTACAAGCAAATGCAATGATTATGGCCCGTTATGGGGATGATACTTGACACTAGGTTTAGGTTACACAAAAAGGCGGTTGTGGAAAAAGGAGAGGAAAAGAGCCTTTGCATCCAGCCGTCGTTCCCTTCTCTTCCTGGTTGAATGCATTCAGTTGTGCAACTGACTAGGTATCCCCTTCCTTTCCCTTTCCTGAGACCGTGTTGCCCCAGGAAGTAATTGTTTAACTGGCAACCATACCACCCTCCTCCTTCGTCCGCATCACCCCCCCGCACTGTGTGTTATTTACATAGAACTCTACAACCCCTCTTTGTTCATCCCCTTACATGTGTATTGTAAAATGTGGTACACAAATACAATGTGGTTTAAATTAGTATTTTTTTTAACAATATATTTATTGTCATATTTCAATTTCAAAAAACAACAGAAAACATAATAATAATGACGTGGTTGAGTTTAAATATTGCACCCTAACCTT
This sequence comes from Coregonus clupeaformis, assembly GCF_020615455.1. NCBI lineage: Eukaryota > Metazoa > Chordata > Actinopteri > Salmoniformes > Salmonidae > Coregonus > Coregonus clupeaformis. The sequence goes on along the minus strand of NC_059210.1, from coordinate 18,960,087 downwards.
ATCTCCTTCCTTTCTCTGTGTGTGTCCTCCAGTACTTGGAGTCAGCTCGTCCATTGATGGATGACGAGCAGTATGTGAGGATGGAGGGTCTGGCCAAGGAATTTGAGAAGAACCTGGGCCCAAGACTACAGTGGTACCTCAAGCTCAAGTCCTGGTGGGCCTCCAACTATGTGAGTCTGTCTGCACCTCCTTGTTTGATATATGGGTTATATACATTCTAATGCTGTTTAATGTAGGTTCATGACTCACTGAATAATCTATATTAAGAATATATAGAATATTCTTTAGCCTAGCGCAGGCTGTAATCATCATGACACAGGGCTTTATTTCTTTCTTTCCCCCTTTTTCATATTTCATCTCTCTCTTTATGTCTCTCTCTATCTCTCTCTCTCACTCTCTCCCTCTTTCTCTCTCTGTCTGTCTTTGTCTCTCTCTCTCTTTCGTTCTCTCTCTCTCAGGTCAGTGATTGGTGGGAAGAGTACATCTACCTTCGGGGTCGTGGGCCCATCATGGTCAACAGTAACTACTACGCCATGGTAAGACATCTCTCACCTAGCAGTGGGTTGTGTGAGATTCCCTTCCAAAAGTGTTGTTAAGGGTGAATTTACCCAAGTAAATGTGTGTATTGACTATATTGAACATGTCTGAATGTGAGTATGCTGTAACTCTGTACTGTAGTTGTGAGTATAGACAGACACGACAGAGCTGTAGGTATTTGTATGGAGCCTTGTCCACTGTTCTATATCTGTTGTGCATAACGTTTCACATGCTCATCACAAGGCAGTCTCTGTCTTATGCAATGTAATGGATGAATGGTTTGTGCCTCTCGAGTTCCCGTCTCCAGATTGTTGCCCTAACCTAACCTTTTTCACAGGGCCGTGCCTATGTTCGTTCTTAGATCTGTTGTAAAGCATTTTTTTGTTATACGTTTAGTCATTTTTAATATATTATTTTGCCATTCTTTAGTATTTTTTGGTTATTCACTTGGTATTCTCCCCAAACATAAGCTCTATCACTGAGCTTAGAGACATTTCCAATGTGTTTGTTGTTTTGATTACTGTGTCTGAGGAAGAGATTAACTGATGGACTGCGGCTAGGTTAGGGTGTTCAGACGTCTGTCTATTATTTGATTAGCATGTCTGAACTCTATTCCAGTGGGCAACTGTAAACAAGATTATGTCCCGTAAGTCTGCCGCAAACTTTGACCCAATAACTGATCTAACACGTATGCTTAAAGGGATTCCTCATCTAAATTACAATGTTTTATGTTATGGTTCCAGATTTCATGGGCTAGGAGAGATTGTGATCCATACTCCCCTGGTTTGTATACATAGTGCCACAGCCACTATTCATAGTGTTGATGACAAAAAAACAAACAGTTCAGTAAGCATGAAAATGAAGAAACAGGGAGAGACTATCTGGACTTGTTCAGTAAAAAATGCTAATTTTCTTTTTCCGTTGCACAACGCTTTAAAATGTTTTGCTATGGTGTGCCTTAATGAACACAACCCAGGTAGCGCAGTCTTATATTCATGCACAAATCAGCTCAATGTAAAGGTGGCAGTGGCTAAAAAGTGTGGATTGTAGTCTCTCATGGCCCATATATTTCTTTATAGAGAACCATTTTATTTTAATTTTTTTCCTTTATTTAACCAGAGAACTCACATTGAGATTTACATCTTTTTTTTCAAGTGAGCCCTGGCCAAGAAAGCAGCATACATATATATACTGAACCAAAATATAATACTGAACCAAAATATAATACTGAACCAAAATATAAACGCAAGATGTAAAGTGTTGGTCCCATGTTTCATGAGCTGAAAGACCCAGAAATGTTCCATACGCACAAAAAGCTTATTTCTCTCAAATGTTGTGACAAAATTGTTTACATCCCTGTTAGTGAGCATTTCTTCTTTACCACGATAATCCATCCACCTGACAGGTGTGGCATATCAAGAAGCTGATTAAACTTTACAAAGGTGCACCTTGTGCTGGGGACAATAAAAGGCCACTCTAAAATGTGCAGTTTTGTCTCACAACACAATGCCACAGATGTCTAAAGTTTTGAGGGAGTGTGCAATTGGCATGCTGACTGCAGGAATGTCCACCAGAGCTGTTGCCAGATAATTTAATGTTAATTTCTCTACTATAAGCCGCCTCCAACGTCATTTTAGAGAATTTGGCAGTACGTCGAACCGGCCTCACAACCGCAGACCACGTGTAACCACGCCAGACCAGGAATTCCACATCCGGCTTCTTGACCTCGTTTGCGGACAGCTGACGAAACTGGGTTTGCACAACCGAAGAATTTCTTCAAAAACTGTCAGAAACCGTCTCAGGGAAGCTCAACTGCGTGCTCGTCATCCTCACCAGGGTCTTGACCTGACTGGTGTTCAGCGTCTTAACCGACTTCAGTGTGCAAATGTTCACCTTTGATGGTCACTGGCACGCTGGAGAAATGTGCTCTTCACGGATGAATCCCAGTTTCAACTGTATGGCGTCGTGTGGGCGAGCGGTTTGCTGATGTCAACATTGTGAACGGAGTGCCCCATGGTGGCGGTGGGGTTAAGGTATGGGCAGCCATAAGCTACGGACAACGAACACAATTGCATTTAATCTATAGCAATTTGAATGCACAGAGATACCGTGATGAGATCCTGAGGTCCATTGTCGTGCCATTCATCCTCCGCCATCCCCTCATGTTTCAGCATGATAATGCACGGCCCCATGTTGCAAGGATCTGTACACAATTCCTGGAAGCGGAAAATGTCCCAGTTCTTCCATAGCCTGCATACACCCATTGAGCATGTTTGGGATGCTCTGGATCGACGTTTACGACAGCGTGTTCTAGTTTCTGCCAATATCCAGCAACTTCGCACAGCCATTGAAGAGGAGTGGGACAAGGTTCCACAGGCCACAATCAACAGCCTGATAAACTCAATGCGAAGGTGATTTGTCGCGCTGCATGTGGCAAATGGTGGTCACACCAGATACTGACTTGTTTTCTGATCCACGCACCTACTTTTTTTTTAAAGGTATCTGTGACCAACAGATGCATATCTGTATTCCCAGTGATGTGAAATCCATAGATTAGGGCCTAATTAATTTATTTCAATTGACTGATTTCCTTATATGAACTGTAACTCAGTAAAATCTTTGAAATTGCTGCATGTTGGGTTTATATTTTTGTTCAGTGTAGTTACATGAGACACAACACTACATAAAACATAAAAATGGATAGAAGTTAAAACAGTGCAAGTGCATAAGAGAGCTTAAAAGAGCAGGTTTAAAACATGTGCAATCTGTGGTCAGCAGCCCTCATATCTGGGATTTAAAATTATCATTCAGAGTAAATTAATTATTCTGAGTGTTCCAAGAATGTGGCAGCAAAGCTCAAAGCACTCTTACAACACTCACTTCTTGTATTGGGAACGTTATATAAAATACAGCTCTGTGATCTCATACTGTAATGTCCCTGACTCTGTAGGGTGAGTAAAGTGCTTAAATATATTGGCAGCTGCCCTAAAATGGCCTTGTAGCCAAACATGTCCCTTGCAGTTAAGTATTTTTTAAAATATTTTATTTAACCTTTATTTAACCTTTATTTGAGGGCCTAGCAAGAGGCAAAAGGCCTCCTTTGAGGATGGGGGATAAAAAAACACACAAAAAACAATGTAAGACAAAACGGACAACACAGACAGAAAACACTGGCAACAGCACAAATACAAGAGCAAACAAACAGTGGATATGTATATGTGTGAGCAGGCATGTGTGTGAAGTAAAACAACATGCTTCCTTACATAAGGCAACGCAAACTAGTGACATCGGGTGACAAGTAGAAACAACTATGACCATCCTGCTAACTGATATAAGGTACAGTGATGTGTAAGAGGTCTTTTGTTTGTTACAAATCTTAGTGCAGTGTGGTAAAGTGTGTCTAGTGTGTGCAGGCAAGACCCTGGGGCATTCATAGTCCAACAAAGGAAAAAAAGTGTCTGCAACAAAGTCTTTTCTAGCTTGAAATGAAAAACAAGACTTGTTCCTCAAGAAAAAGCCCAGATGAAAGGAATAATCAACTCAAAAACGATATTTTTGTATTTTTTTCATTAGTAAACTCTCCTTCCAGACTCACATTAAGCATCTCCAATCAAAAGTTAGATCTAGAATCGGCTTCCTATTTCACAACAAAGCCTCCTTCACTCATGCTGCCAAACATGCCCTCGTAAAACTGACTATCCTACCGATCCTTGACTTCGGCGATGTCATTTACAAAATAGCCTCCAACACTCTACTCAGCAAATTGGATGTAGTCTATCACAGTGCCATCCGTTTTGTCACCAAAGCCCCATATACTAACCACCATTGTGACCTGTACGCTCTTGTTGGCTGGCCCTCACTTTATATTCGTCGCCAAACCCACTGGCTCCAGGTCATCTATAAATCACTGCTAGGCAAATCCCTGTCTTATCTTAGCTCACTGGTCACCATAGCAACACCCACCCGTAGTATGCGCTCCAGCAGGTATATCTCACTGGTCATCCCCAAAGCCAACACCTCCTTTGGCCGCCATTCCTTCCAGTTCTCTGCTGCCAATGACTGGAACGAACTGCAAAAATCTCTGAAGCTGGAGACTCTTATCTCCCTCACTAACTTTAAGCGTCAGTTGTCAGAGCAGCTTACCGATCACTGCACCTGTACACAGCCATTCTGAAATTAGCCCACCAAACTACCTCATCCCCATATTGTTATTTATTTTGCTAATTTGCACCCCAGTATCTCTATTTGCACATCATCTTTTGCACATCTATCATTCCAGTGTTAATACGAAATTGTAACTATTTTGCACTATGGCGTATTTATTGCCTTACCTCCATAACTTACTACATTCGCACACACTGTATATATATTTTCTGTTGTATTTTTGACTTTATGTTTTGTTTACCCCATATGTAACTCTGTGTTGTTGTTTTTATCGCACTGCTTTGCTTTATCTTGGCCAGGTCGCAGTTGTAAATGAGAACTTGTTCTCAACTGGCTTACCTGGTTAAATAAAGGTTAAATAAAAAAATTAAAAAAGTCCACTGTTGATGCAGTCTCAAAATGTTTTGCAATGCAGCAGTCAAGTTTTCAAGATATAGGATTTTCTAAAAGCGATGTGTAACTTGCCACATCATCATGATGATGTGTTTTGCATCATAGGTGGCAAGTTTTATCTTGGAAACTTGACTGCTGACATGCAAAACATTTTGGGACTGTATTAAGAGGGGACGAATAAGAAAAATTAAAGAATGATTTGGGGTGAACTATTCCTTTAAGGCTTCTAAGCACTTTATGACGAGGGACTACTTCACCATGGGTACCATAGTGGGGCTCATTATAACCACCTTTCATATTTCCTTGGGAATACATTGCCACTTCAGTCGGCATGGTTATGGGCCTGGGGTTATTAATATCTCCAAAATACAACCCTCTTTTGTGTATAGAGTATGTGCCAAACTGATGAAAACCCAGTAAAACAGGAATGTACTACCTGGACTTGTTCAATAAGAAATAAATGCCACACCTGTCAGGTGGATGGATTATCTTGAAAAAGGAGAAATGCTCAATAACAGGGATGTAAACACATTTCTGCACAAAATTGGAGCGAAATAAGCTTTTTGTGCAGATGGATCATTTCTGGGATATTTTATTTCAGCTCATGAAACATGGGACCAACACTTTACATGTTGCGTTTATATTTTTGATCAGTATATGTATGATAGTAACAACTTGTCTTTCTGATACAATGTAACACGTTTGCTTAATACCTTTTAAGGCTTAAAAATTATACAATTTATGCAGTTAAATTGTAATAAATAAATAAATACATTCCTATGAAATAATAGATCAAATGAATAAATTGGCATAGGGTGGGCAATACACATAGGGCCAATACCATGAGATCATATTGGGACCCAAATGGGCCCAATAAGGGCAGCCGATCCAAATTTTTTGTTTTTTTCAGGTGAAGTAAGGGCTGCCATTTGGCCCACCTTCCTTGTGGCGAATGTGAAGCCGATGAGCAAAGTCGCATCGGCCCAATGTGGGCAGATAATATTTTAGCCTGCTTTGGGCCCACATCGTGCCAATGTGGGCATGTTTGCTGGGTAGTTACTAGGAGTTTAGGCTTGGGCCTTGAGTTAAGTAACTATGTCAAGCGTTTTCTGAAGATTTAGAATGACTGGAACTGAGTTGATTATATTGTGTTAAATTTGATTATATTCCTTCCTTCTCTCTCTTGTTCTCTCTCTTTCGAAACACTCTTTATTTTCTTTCTTTCTTTCTTTCTTTCTTTCTTTCTTTCTTTCTTTCTTTCTTTCTTTCTTTCTTTCTTTCTTTCTTTCTTTCTTTCTTTCTTTCTCTCTCTCTCTCTCTCTCTCTCTCTCTCTCTCTCTCTCTCTCTCTCTCTCTCTCTCTCTCTCTCTCTCTCTCTCTCTCTCTCTCTCTCTCTCTCTCTCTCTCTCTCTCTCTCTCTCTCTCTCTCTCTCTCTCTCTCTCTCTCTCTCTCAATTCAAAATGATTTATATGTTATTCGCATGACAAAAAATACATAACATTGGCATGACAAAAAAAAACATTTGTATTGCCAAAGCAGCAATACACAATAATGTAATAATCGAAATCTCTCTCTCTCTCCTCTCTTCCTCTCTGCAGGACTTTCTCTATGCCTTCCCCTCTCATATTCAGGCGGCGAGGGCGGGCAATGTCATCCATGCCATTATGCTCTACAGGAGGAAACTGGACAGAGCCCAGCTCAAACCAGTGAGTTTTCTTTTCATCCCCTTGTCTGTGTGTGTGATTAGTTCTAAAATGGAGGGCTTTTTTATGTTTCGTCATTCTACTGCTGCCAAGCATGTTTGTAATACATAATGTAGTTGATTATGTAGCCAAGCCACAGCAATTGTTACTGGTGTGAGGTAAATGGCTTTCTGTGAACTTTTCTGCAGTGTGTGACACTGTGCTTTATGCTCGTTCTACTGCATGAACAACAGTGACCAGCACCCATTCCAACCTGAGATCACAGTTGTTTAATGCAGGCCAACTGTATGATATGCTGAAAAAGACTGTTTCACCTCTTGACTCTCTCTCTCTCCTCATCCCGCATGATGCTTCAATGCACGTTCACTTTTCAACACCATACACACACACACACACACATATATATATATATATATATATATATATATATATATATATATACAGTACCAGTCAAAAGTTTGGACACACCTATTCATTCCAGGGTTTTTCTTTAGTTTTACTATTTTCTACATTGTAGAATAATAGTGAAGTCATCAACACTATGAAACAACACATATGGAATCATGTAGTAACCAGAAAAGTGTTAAACAAATCAAAATATATTTGAGATTTGAGATTCTTCAAAGTAGCCACCCTTTGCCTTGATGACAGCTTTGCACACTCTCGGCATTCTGTCTACCAGCTTCATGAGGAATGCTTTTCCAACAGTCTTGAAGGAGTTCCCACATATGCAGAGCACTTGTTGGCTGCTTTTCCTTCACTCTGCGGTCCAACTCATCCCAAACCATCTCAATTGGGTTGAGGTTGTGTGATTGTGGAGAACAGGTCATCTGATGCAGCACTCCATCACTCTCCTTCTTGGTCAAATAGCCCTTACACAGCCTGGAGGTGTGTTTTGGGTCATTGTCCTGTTGAAAAACAAATGATAGTCCCACTAAGTGCAAACCAGATGGGATGGCGTATCGCTGCAGAATGCTGTGGTAGCCATGCTGGTTAAGTGTGCCTTGAATTCTAAATAAATCACTGACAGTGTCACCAGCAAAGCACCCCCATACCATCACACCTCCTACTCCATGCTCCACGGTGGGAACCACACATGCAGAGATCATCCGTTCACCTACTCTGTGTCTCACAAAGACACGGCGGTTGCAGTTGCAAAAACCATCAAGCGCTATGATGAAACAGGCTCTCATGAGGACCGCCACAGGAATGGAAGACTCAGAGTTACCTCTGCTGCAGAGGATAAGTTCATTAGAGTTACCAGCCCAAATAAATGCTTCACAGAGTTCAAGTAACAGACACATCTCAACATCAACTTTTCAGAGGAGACTGTGTGAATCAGGCCTTCATGGTCGAATTGCTGCAAAGAAACCACTACCAAAGGACACCAATAAGAAGAAGAGACTTGCTTGGGTCAAGAAACACGAGCAATAGACATTAGACCGGTGGAAATGTGTCCTTTGGTCTGGAGTCCAAATTGGAGATTTTTGGTTCCAACCGCCGTGTCTTTGTGAGACGCGGTGTGGGTGAACGGATGATCTCCGCATGTGTATTTCCCACCGTAAAGCATGGAGGAGGAGGTGTTATGGTGTGGGGGTGCTTTGCTGGTGACACTGTCTGTGATTTATTTAGAATTCAAGGCATACTTAACCAGCATGGCTACCACAGCATTCTGTAGCGATACGCCATCCCATCTGGTTTGGGCTTAGTGGGACTATCATTTGTTTTTCAACAGGAGAATGACCCAACACACCTCCAGGCTGTTTAAGGGCTATTTTACCAAGAAGGAGAGTGATGGATTGCTGCATTAGATGACCTGGCCTCCAGAATCCCCCGACCTCATCCCAATTGAGATGATTTGGGATGAGTCGGACCTCAGAGTGAAGGAAAAGCAGCCAACAAGTGCTCAGCATATGTGGGAACTCCTTCAAGACTGTTGGAAAAGCATTACAGGTGAAGCTGGTTGACAGAATGCCAAGAGTGTGCAAAGCTGTGATCAAGGCAAAGGGTGGCTATTTGAAGAATCTCAAATATAAAATATATTTTGATTTGTTTAACACTTATTTGGTTACTACATGATTCCATATGTCTTATTTCATAGTTTTGATGTCTTCACTATTATTCTACAATGTAGAAAATAGTAAAACTAAAGAAAAACCCTGGAATTAGTAGGTGTGTCCAAACTTTTGACTGGTACTGTATATATGATATGTGTAGTATGTTTAAATGTGTCAGTGTGCGTTTTTATATATATTCATATATATATATATATATATATATATATATATATATATATATATATATAAATGCACACACACACAAACACACCGGGTAAATGTTTTGTTTCTGTTCTGATGTTCTGTCCCTCCCTCCCACTGTTGGACACTGCCGCATTAGATTTACTTGCTGGCGAACAAGGTTCCTCTGTGCTCTGCCCAGTGGGAGCGCATGTTTAACACCACCCGCATCCCCGGCCAGGAGACAGGTAAGAGGAGGGCACTGACTGCAGCTCTGCCCTCTGCCCTCCGACGCCTGTGGTGACCCACAGTCTGCTGTCGCGATGGCAACAGGCGCAGGAAACAAAACCCCTGACCCCTGTTCTCAGTGTTAAACCAGCACATCCTCCCTGAGTAGAAGGAATTCTTATTGGCTCCTCTCAAAGATGACGATGAAGTGTCACTCATTAATTGGCTCTTATATTTGAAACTGTTTGACCTGAAGTCACTGTAGAAGACAGAAGGTGTCCCATACACATTTGAGCGATGTGATGTAATACTGCTTCATTTCCATACTGGTGAACTAAATTCTAAATTCAGCATTGGCAAAAAAGTATTCCCCCCCGCATGAACACTCCAGATTTGGAGTGGTACTAGGGAATATGTTAGGGTTGACAACAAACTTCTTTGGGTTGTGCTGGTGACACAGATAGTGGGGCCGCTGATTTCTGGACTCCCCGTTCACGCCTTCAAGCCTAGCAGCCCTCCAAAGCCCTTCCTGCTGCCTCATCAGCCCAATCTTCATCCCTCCTTCTCATCATCCTCCTCTCTCATAGGTCCCTCTGTTATCTGTGGGGTTTTCATTTAGTTTAGGAGTGCCATCTCTCTCTGTTTCTTGACTTTCACCCTCTTGCTTTTCAGCTCATGCTCCTAAACACTATTCCCATGTGCTCATCCCAATACGAGCGTATGTTCAACACCAGTCGTGTCCCAGGTGTAGACACAGGTAGAGTCTAAGTGTTGCTGCATCTCCCACTCCCAACACTACTCCTATTCTTACTTCTACTCCTCACATTTTTGCACCTATTAATTTAGATTAATCGGATGCGTAATTAATAATAATTCTGCATGCTACTTTTTTTATTTATATGGGGAAGTCTTCTGTGCATGTTAATAGCTTCCTGGCAGTGTGTGAGTTATGGTGGTAGAATTGTCCCTGCACATTGCGCTATGATTGGTACCTGTAGCCATCACTCATCAGTAATCAGTCAGTACAGGGGCCGTATCCACAAAGCGTCTCAGAACAGGTCATAGGAATCCTGTTAAAACATGTTTTAAGAAGAAGAAAAAAACTCCAAGCGCAGAGTAAGTTTTAGGATGTTGTTAAAGGATATGTTTAATTTTTTACTAACAAATCTAAATTTTTTATGTAAATGTGATGGGTAGAAGGGTCCAGACACCTTTTTTGTGATTTCACTTACCCCAAACGGCAATCACTTCCTCATTGAGTAGTAAGGGGCCCCTGAAAAAAGACTCCAAAAACACCCACATTATACAAATTATACGGCAAAGCTCTCAGTATAGCGAAGCAGATCTTTAGATGTTGAACACATGAAATTGCGTCATTCCAAACTTTATCTGTAACGTTATATTCTCTTTTGTGTGACTCGAGCCGTTTCCTCTATCCAGCTGTTCCATTCTCAGTGTAGCCTTCTGCTACAAGTTACTACCAAAATAAAGGAAACACCAACATAAAGTCTCGTAATAGCAGTGGTGTGTATTCATGGATGCCAAGGGAAGCCAGGCTTCCCCAAAAAAATTACCAAGGAAAAAAAAACATACAAAATAATTAATAATTAGTCTCTCTGTGTTTCATACATTTCCTTCAATTCGCAAGAGTCTGAATGAATCTCACCGGAGAAAGCATCCGAGCGAACAAAACATTCTTTAAAAAGTGTCAAGGGAAGCCAGTTTGGATTTGGCTTCACACCAATCACATCAAAAGCCAAACATCGTTGACAGAAAACTTGATTTGTTGCATCTCGTTGTGTCGTTGTCCGCCGGTGGCTAGCAAGCTAGCTAAAATCGTCCCTTTCCTAAATTAGTCATGGATGGAGAGACGGATTTGGACTAGTGGTTTTACTTAATTCTCCGTACTGGCCAATGATTATAACGGAGATTCTGATCCAACCATAAATTCATACATTGTGCCTCTGGCCTGAGAGGATGGTAGTTCAACATGTAGCTAGTTGTAGTAGGCTAATGTTAACTAGCTGGCCTGGTGCATTGTTGCCCATGACAGGAAGTTAGGCTAACGAGCAAACATTTTAGCCAGGTAGCCTAGGACAACAAACGGGCCCGCTTTAAATTATGTTCAGCTTATAAAAGCTTCATAAAGCTTTCATAATGCCTTCATAAGTGTTACAAAGAATGTATAATCATATGTCCTGCTTTATAAAGGGTTCATAAATGTGGCATAACTGTGTGACAATCACCACTGTCAAATGTGACATAACCCAATATGTTGAATATTAAATAAACATGTGCTTTATAAAGGGTAACATGTTGTGCTGAACGATGGCATACGCTATAAAGGGATGTCATGTTAGTCACATTACACCTAATCTCGTTCCCAGACACTTCCGCCCAAATGCGCAGAAGGTTTGGTAGACCAAAGCATCAAACTTGGCCTTCATTAGTTAGGGTTAGGTTTAAAATCACATTTTAAGAAGATAAGTTGTGGAAATGGGCAGGGTTTAGCAATATTTATGACTTTTTGACTGTGTTAAGTAGTGACGATGACAAATACTTTATTCAGTAAGGTCACTCCTATAGAATTATATGGTCACTCCCACTAAGGCCAACATTGAATGGCTGATATCCCAGGCTTACAGTGGGGGAAAAAAGTATTTAGTCAGCCACCAATTGTGCAAGTTCTCCCACTTAAAAAGATGAGAGAGGCCTGTAATTTTCATCATAGGTACACGTCAACTATGACAGACAAAATGAGGAAAAAAAATCCAGAAAATCACATTGTAGGATTTTTAATGAATTTATTTGCAAATGATGGTGGAAAATAAGTATTTGGTCAATAACAAAAGTTTCTCAATACTTTGTTATATACCCTTTGTTGGCAATGACACAGGTCAAACGTTTTCTGTAAGTCTTCACAAGGTTTTCACACACTGTTGCTAGTATTTTGGCCCATTCCTCCATGCAGATCTCCTCTAGAGCAGTGATGTTTTGGGGCTGTCGCTGGGCAACACAGACTTTCAACTCCCTCCAAAGATTTTCTATGGGGTTGAGATCTGGAGACTGGCTAGGCCACTCCAGGACCTTGAAATGCTTCTTACGAAGCCACTCCTTCGTTTCCCGGGCGGTGTGTTTGAGATCATTGTCATGCTGAAAGACCCAGCCACGTTTCATCTTCAATGCCCTTGCTGATGGAAGGAGGTTTTCACTCAAAATCTCACGATACATGGCCCCATTCATTCTTTCCTTTACACGGATCAGTCGTCCTGGTCCCTTTGCAGAAAAACAGCCCCAAAGCTCCACAGTAGTTATGGTGTTCTTTGGATGCAACTCAGCATTCTTTGTCCTCCAAACACGACAAGTTGAGTTTTTACCAAAAAGTTCTATTTTGGTTTCATCTGACCATATGACATTCTCCCAATCCTCTTCTGGATAATCCAAATGCACTCTAGCAAACTTCAGAAGGGCCTGGACATGTACTGGCTTAAGCAGGGGGACACGTCTTGCACTGCAGGATTTGAGTCCCTGGCGGCATAGTGTGTTACTGATGGTAGGCTTTGTTACTTTGGTCCCAGCTCTCTGCAGGACATTCACTAGGTCCCCCCGTGTTGTTCTGGGATTTTTGCTCACCGTTCTTGTGATCATTTTGACCCCACAGGGTGAGATCTTGCGTGGAGCCCCAGATCGAGGGAGATTATCAGTGGTCTTGTATGTCTTCCATTTCCTAATAATTGCTCCCACAGTTGATTTCTTCAAACCAAGCTGCTTACCTACAGACAGAGGAGCCTCTTAAACAAGAAGTTACAGGTCTGTGAGAGCCAGAAATCTTGCTTGTTTGTAGGTGACCAAATACTTATTTTCCACCATAATTTGCAAATAAATTCATTAAAAATCCTACAATGTGATTTTCTGGATTTTTTTTTCTCAATTTGTCTGTCATAGTTGACGTGTACCTATGATGAAAATTACAGGCCTCTCTCATCTTTTTAAGTGGGAGAACTTGCACAATTGGTGGCTGACTAAATACTTTCTTTCCCCACTGTATATGTGCTGTGTGTGCAATAGCCTGGGGACGACGTTACACCAATAAACACTTACCTTGATGAAAGCCCCCAACCTAAAGAAATTAAAAGTGTGTTTCTTCTGGAACCAAATTACATGTTCCTCAGTACACAAACACACACACAACAAAAACGAGCCATACCGCGCGGTGCTGGGCCCAGTCAGGTCTTTGACATATTCACCCACTCCACCGCTGAAAGGTCAGCCAAAAAATGTCTCCAGCATGGGAACAGAAGAGGAATACCTGGTGCGGTAGTCTCAGGTTGGACTACTCCAAATCATCTTGGTTCTGACACACACACACACAAACACAATGTTTAATCCATGCATTTCCTTTTATTTGTACATTTTGTTAAACAATACAAATACATAAAGTTTCAAAAAGTCCAGCAATGCAATTACATTGAACATTACACAGGGCGGTGATTAGTGTAGCTTGTCCCTGAGCTGGTGGATGAATGGTTCTTGCCTGTCTTCCTGCTGGAGGTACTGCATGTTGGTTCCAACCTTAAAAGTAACAACAAAGAAAGTTAGCAGGTCTGTTAGGAAATGTCTTTGTCACACCATCTGGATAAGGGCATTTCTGTGCTGCACCAGAAACTCTAAATGGGAAGATGGGAAACTCCATTCAATTCATATTATTATATTCCTCTTTCATTTACACATCTCATGATGTGACTATGAGACGTGGCTGTATCTAAGGGGATTTGTATTTAGCTGAGCCTGCTACCTAGTAAAATTTTGGCTAGCTAGCAATTGCTATGAAGTCACTGAAATTATTTGAAATAACGATTGAGGTAGCTATAGTATGTAATCTAACTCAACATTTAACTACTACAAACTATTTTAAATTACAATAAAAAAGGTTAACTTACTTGTTTTTTGCTGTCCAGTGGCAGCACAAGTGGGCATTTGATTTGCGAAGTCATCACATGATCAGCGTCTCGTCAGAAAACCTAAAAAAGTAATTCCGGGTCACATAATTTTGGAAATTCAAAATAAAAGTACTCCACGTAATAGTAGAAAAATATCAAAAACCATTCATGATATATAAAAAATAATTGTCGAAACATTAACAATGATTCATATTTGTTCATATTTAAGTGACATTTGGGTTTAAAAACATGTTCCAATTTCAAATAAATGCACTATTCTGGGTGCTGCAGTAACAGTATTGTAGGGAATACTCCGTAGGGTCTGTAGAATGTATATATGTGACCGACCGCCTTGATTCGGTCTTATGTAGCAAAATTTGAAATTGTGTTTTTTACATTGGATAAAAGCAGAGACACAGAGCTACAAAAAGGTATATCATACACTGCATTTGAGGAACAATGGGAAAGTAATTCTGCTTTGAAAATTGATAATCTTGTAATCTCACTTTTGAGAAAATGGCCTTTGAATGTTTTGGTACCTACTGAAGAACTCTTCTTTTTCTACACCCATTCAGCATCGTTCACACCCTCTTAAGCTTTAGCCCCACCCATCTCGTTTCGCTCTCGGAGCATTCAGAGCGCACCCTGGACACTGGCCGATGAGTAGGGTTGATCCGAGCGTTCTGACCTGACAACGGCAGTCAAGCACCCAAGCTAACTGGCTAACATTGGCTAGCTTGCTAGCTACTTCCAGACACAAATGAGAGAACACCCCACTGACCATTTTACTCTCTATAGCTAAGCTGGTTAGGCTGTTTTCATGTTATCTAGAGTGTTGGTGACTGTAACTGTGCTGCTGGCAACAATTTAATTACGCTTTCTTGCCGACGTTTACTTACAGCGGCCATATTCGACGGGTGTTGAGCGTTCGTAAATTCACCAGTTATTCTGCGCTCTGGCATACTCGGATTGAATTTACGAACGCACTTGAAATGGTTACTTGCATAGTGGAGTCTTTTGTTAAGACATGTAGCTAACACATAACATTAGCTAGCGAGCCAGCCAGCTAACGTTAGCTAGCTAACAGTACACTTTAACTTGAAATGAAACCACTTTCTGTCAAAATTAGAAACGTGTAATATCTGAAAATGTAGCTAGCTAGACTATCTTACCCGTGCTCTGAAATCGGAGTAGATAGCCAGAGCGAATTTACCAGCTACGTCTATCAACAGTTGTCGCAGTGACATTCTATTGAAATGGATACTTGCATAGTGGAGTCTTTTGTTAAGACATGTAGCTAGCTAGCCAGCTAAACAATGAACCATAATCCCAACTCATGACGTTACTACCCTGCATGAATCTGCAGGTAGCTAACAAACCAGGTTCAATGTTAGCTAGCTAACATTAGGCTATAACAAGCAAAGCAAATGGGTCTGAGATACGAATATTAAGATCATACAGCTAACGTTAGCTAGCTAGCTAACAGTACACTTTAATTTTAAATGAAACCACTTTCTGTCAAAATTAGAAACGTGTAATATCTGAAAATGTAGCTAGCTAGACTATCTTACCCGTATACATCATGGATGGACGCGTCTCCCTCACAGATGCCATGGTTGCCCTTAGTTTGAAGATGTAATCTGGAGACAGGTGTTTTCTCCATCTCCTTAGCTATCATACTCTAATTCCACTGATTTCAAAACTCGGTCCTCCAGAAAGTAGAGAGCAAAACTTATGCTAGTGGGAAGGTTGCTGTCTTTTTTTGTGGCTAAACCAACTAGGCTTGTAATTTAACAATGTTATTCGTATTTACAGATGGCATACAAGTTTGTTATTAAGACACATTAAGTTTACATGTTCCAGAAGGCATTTCTGCCAAAAAACGCATTTTGATAAAAGACAGAAATGTTACGTTCAAATGGCTCTCCTGTGAAGTAGTGACCCGTGACACACGCCTAGTTTCCTAAAACGAGTCACATATGGTGTCATTTCATGGGGCACTGAATAATACAGAGTGTTGCTGGCCTTTTACTCGGCCCATTCCATTGGCGGCCGAATCGCATCACATGTGCGCTTACTGCACTACAGAAAACCTGCTAATCAAACAACAGTGCAGGGCATGCTCACTGAATTAAAGGGCAGCTACACTAAAAAATTAACGTTTCTTAGAATTTTCCCAGACCTCAAATGTCATCCCCTGATGTGGTTTAGGCATTGTTGTGAAGTCAGAAAATCCCGTTTTGTGTTTTCTTTTCTATAAAAAGAGTGAGAAAAAACATTTGGAAATCCGAAACTGGAAAACAAAACCAAGAAAACAACATTTTGGAGAAAAAAACCCTACCAACTGTTTTTTGCTGTGCAGCATTTTGGGGGAAGTTGAGGTCGAGTCCAGTATGTTTTAGAGTAATATAATATATACAATTTTGCAGACGCTTTTATCCAAAGTGACCTACAGTCATGCGTGAATAAATTTTTACATATGGGTGGTCCCGGGAATCGTTGCAATGCTCTACAAAGATGCATGACAGGGTAATAAATGCTTTGTGAAGCCTCAATTTAATATGATTTATAGGCCTTTATTAAGCGGTGCCAACAAACACTGCAAGTGTGTACTGTATGACAGTCATAGACCGTTTAGGCAACATGAAAGAGGAGGATGGCATTGGCGTTTCTCTTTTTTACTTGCACGCTCGCACACACACGCGCACACACACACACACACTAATAAATCAGTACCATGGACAGCCACATCATATTTAGCTTACGTTGATTGGACTAAATCGTTTTTGGTATCTTTTAGTTGTCACTGTATTAGACTATGCATAGGTGATTAGATGATGTTGAAATGTTGAAGTTGAAATGGTGCCGGAATAGTGGAGGCAGCGCCTGTTTTCTTTGCGATTTGCAGTAAGTCTGTGGTTCTAAATCAATAGTTGTTTAGTAGTCCGAAAATATTGGAAACATTAACTTGCTTGACCATGCTGTAGGTCATGTAACTGTTTGTTACATGCAATATGTTTTGTGGACTTCATGTTTTGTGGACAGATGTTACTCTCTGGTTTTGTGATGAGACAAAGGTGTGGTTGAATTTATTCTGCCACTGTGTCTTTTTATTGTCTCGGTCTTAGGCCTATATATCATGGTGTCAACGCATATGAACTAACAGATTATAGAGCAAATATTGTAATTATCACAACACATACGTTGTAATATGGCTTTTTTTTCCTGGCTTGGCTTCCCCGGTGATTTTACCCATGCACTGCAACTGTGTAATAGAGTGTTGGGCCACCACGAGCCGCCAGAACAGCTTCAATGCGCCTTGGCATAGAATATATAAGTGTCTGGAACCTCCTGTGCAGAAGAACCCCATGCTTTCAATATACTTTGTATCCTTCATTTACTCAAGTGTTTCCTTTATTTTGGCAGTTACCTGTAGAATGTATGGAGAGGTATCGCTCGAGTCACAACAAAATGGAATATAACGTTGCGGATAAAGTTCAGAATGACACAATTTCATGTGCCCTACCTTATTATTCTATGAGCGGCATTGGGTTTAGTGCTAACCGACCGTTATAGAACATCTAAAGACTTGCATCACTATACTGCATCACTATACTTGCCATTTCTAAAAGGACGTATTTGGGTGTTTTTGGAGCCTTTGTTCATGTTTTTCAGGGGCAAATTATAGGGAATAACTAATCGCGATGAGGCATCGCCAGCTGTGAAATCTATTGCCCGCTTCCAACAACCACAGTGAATATGACTGTACATACTGTATACTGTATAATGTTGCAATGGTAAAACATTTGAGATAATATTCGCCTGACACGATCATTTTGCCTAGATCTACTCTTAATTCTTGCCTGATATGTTGGCATGCGTAACATTTTTTTTAACCAATTATGAAGGTTGTTAAAAGCGTGATTTTTATAATATTACCATTATATCAACACACTCGTCACTCCCGTTCAACAACTTTAAATCGCTTTGGCAGAGGAGGCACTTGCTGATAATGTTGCATAAAACGTTTGAAAGGTCTACAGTATCATTTTCATCGAACACAATCAAAGTTAACATGAAACCCTAGATGCCTTCATTTGCCTAATTATTTTACAACGTGATATTGCGCTCCAAATGGATAACTTGAAATAGCATGATGTAGGTTATTTAAATAATCCAAATAAATGCAGGCAATTAACCCCAATTGCACCAAGAGAGCTGGAAAGTGGTGACCCTGGCCTTGACCCCACTCTCCGCGGGTGTCTCAGGGGGAGTTGTGATATGCAAGAAACACATTTCCATTACACACTTGTACAAACAGGACAAATATCAGCACCCACCATTTTTATTTAAACTGTAGGCTACATATGTTGACTTCAAATGATCTTATGAGAAAGTGAATGAAAGTAGATTGATAGATTAATTATTGTATTGTACTTGTACTTTACAAACTTAACTTGGAATTAAATTAAATTGGAGAGCTGTAAGTGGACAGCCTTGCTCAGTCTTAAAGGGATTGTACACACAAATTACAAAATTACACATTGGTTTCCTTACCCTTTAAGCAGTGTAAGACAGCAATCGATAATTTGGGTTGGTTTATCTGGTTGTTGTCTCCAAATGCTAATGCTATCCCCTATATTACAGGGCTCCAGACTGCAACCATTTAGTAACATTTTTAATTGGTCGCACTTGTGCGAGCTGCACATTCTACCTGGTTACCTCAATCAAAACATCTCAATGATCATTATTGAGCTCAAAGCACAATGTTTTACAATCAAGATATCTGATATGGCTTTAAAATACGGAGTGCGCAAAATTGTGCATCGCCATCGCAAGTGCACTAGGCCTCATTTGCGAAAAGAATTTTGGACATTACATTTACTGTTAGATTAATACATGGTTACTAGCAGTAGGTGTTATATTTAGAGTTAGCGATCTAGCTAATGTGTTTTGATTGTCCACTTCCTCAGCTGGTGAATTGGCACCAATTGAATTAGGCCTATATTAGGGATGTGACAAATAGAAACATTTTCGTAATATTTAAACAGCAATTTTTTTCATTGGTTTTCCTTTAAAACGATAAGTAAATATAATACAAATTTGGAATCCGCTTCGGGCAGGTGACATTTTTGTCCCGAAGACAACCATAAATTCACGTTGACTCTAGTGTTACTTCCACTTGTTATGTGCATTAGTGACTCGTAACAAAAAATATACCTAGCCAAGTGATCACAGTTCTTCTCCCTACATTCTCTTTTCTCTCCGTTACACGTCTGTCACTCAATTTCGATCTGACCGCTCCCTACACACACTCATGCTGTTCACCCAAGCTCCCATTAGGCCTACATAAATTATTGCCTATAAAAAAGTCTAACTGATAGAATACACAAACAAAACTGTAGGCAAGCTACATTCCTTAGCAAATCAGGACAGCTTAATCAAAGTGGTTGATTAAATTAGGGAAATATGTGTTCCAACCACGAGCTGCAGTTTTGGAATAAAAAATGCATCTTGTCTATTTTAGGCTTTTAGCTAACTGCTATAGTGTGCCATTTAGAATAGGTTACACCCCCCACTAAACCTAGGCACGTTCTAGATTGAAATATGCAACAACAACAATTTTTTTTTGATGAAGGCAAATTGCATATTCATTAGTTTAGGGGCCTACTTTGTTTCATGATTAACAAAAGCCCGCCCACCAAGTATAAGCTCACAAATCAAACACAGGGCAAAAGAAAAACGCACCAAATGCAGGTATCTACATTTTAGTCATTTAGCAGACGCTCTTATCCAGAGCGACTTACAGTTAGCGAGTGCATACATTTTCATACTGCCCCCCCCGTGGGAAACGAACCCACAACCCTGGCGTTGCAAGCGCCATGCTCTACCAACTGAGCTACACGGGGCCCTACTGGGTTAAAAGGGAACAATTGTAGCTTTCTAATGCTGTTAACTGTATGTCTCAACTTCCGTTATTAAGGGAATAACACCCTGTTGAAACTAGGAGTAAACGGTGAACAGTGACATTGATGAGAAAGACGCACCTATTCCAGTAGTGCGAGTTGCAGCTCAAATGGTGCTCGCAGTCCTTCATTTAGCAAATTACCACACAACTCAAGGAAGCCATTGACAATGGCTGCATATCATTTGCAATAATTTCTGTAATCAGCGCTTTTTTCCAACTGTTAACGACGATGAAGTGCGGAGCGCTTTATATCCGTGGCAAATAATTTGAAAGATTCATATCCCCTCTTACTAACATTACAGCATTGTTGCATCAGGTAGGCCTGTTTCTTTAAAAAATGTCCCTTTATGATGGGACCAGTTAATGGTAGTTTTGTGATAACTGCACTGTGATTTAACTTTTGTGGAGGAAATAACACATTTTTGGTTAGGGATTTTTTCTTAATGTTAAGGGTTCAATTTAATTTAATGTTCACACCCTTAGCCTATATAAGTGCACATAACGATGAAGGCAAATTAATCTCTATAAAAAAAAAAAAGGTAAATTCTGGAGTCCTATTATGAAAGCAAAATATAACAAAAATGGTCTAATTGTCAACCCAAAATTCATGCCAATCACTGGATTAGGTTGCATATCAAAATATGTTCAATCATGCATTCCTGCTTGGACATGTTAGCTGTAACAACTTTTTTATTGAATACCATCTCAGTAGTCTGTTACACCAAAGCAATAAGGCACGAGGGGGTTTGGTATATGGCCAATATACCATGGCTAAGGGCTCTTCTTACAGCCATATACTGTACCACAAACTCCCGAGGTGCCTTATTGCTATTACAAACTGGTTACAAATGTAATTAGAACAGTAAAAATAAATGTTTTCTCATACCAGTGGTATACGGTCTCATATACCACTGCTTTCAGCCAATCAGCATTCAGGGCTCGAACCAGCCAGTTTATAATTCTTAATAAAGCATTGTGAATTACTTTAATGACTTTATAAGATGATGACTCAAATCTATTCTATTGGGGGGGTGCCACCAAATCATGGGGTGAAAAAATTAGTGGCACCAGCGTCACCTGGGGAAAATGTCTGGAGCACTGTATTAGCATTTTTCGTGTTTCATGTCAATTGTAATTTGGGTGAACTATCCCTTTAAGTCATCACTTACCAGTTTAACCTTTGATTAATTGTTGATCTCCAAGATGGCAAGGTCTCATTGGACAGCTTTAAGGAAATGACCTCAAGTCGGGTGCGATAAACTGGGTTTTCCCCTAAATGTTCAGTCCAATAAGGAAAAAACACACTCACTGACCTAGTCTCTGTCTGGATTGTGTTCATTAGGAAAACTTTTTTTAAATGTTTTGCAACGGAAAACGAAAATGAGTCCAGGTAATCCCTCCCTGTTTCAATTCATTTTCCTCCGTTTGGTGCCTAATGAACACGACCCACTTCTGTCACCCCATGAATCTCATTAATGATTCACTTTCAATTGTAGTCAAATAGCAGACACTCTTTTCCAGAGGAAATCACAGTAAGTGAATTCAGATACGAAGATTGTAAAATAACATTTCAAACCAGTTTTTTATGGGAGATACATTTATAAATGATATATGACCCACCTTAAGAAACAAACCTAATATCCGGCATAAGTAATCTATCAATGTATGTTGCGTGAACTCAATTTCGGAGTTGTTTTAATCGGTGGATTGATGAAGACTTTGATATCACTCTAACTCGTTTGGAGTGCTCAATTAACAAACCAATCATGCTTTAGAATAAATCATAGTCTAGATGTTGCAATTATGTATAATATTTAATGTGTAAATATAGTGTAATATAATGTAATGTATGACACAGTGAATGTTTGTGTGCGGCTCTGTAGAGATGAACAGAGGAAACTCCTGAAGAAATGAAATTCCAAAAATATGATAAAAGCAGAAATGTCACAAAATATTATTTGTATTCAGTCATGGATCACCATAATTGAAAACAATGTCAATAGGGATAGCTTTTAAAACAGAGGTGCATTTCCCATGGGTGCAAGTCTGTTTCTGACTCCATCTCCTTTTCCGTTGTCTTCCAAAACAATATTTAAGTAGTGTTTTTAGTAACATTTAATAGTATTTTAGTAGAGTACTATTTTAGTAGTGTTTAGTAGTTTTTTTGTAGTTGTTTGGCTAAGCAATGAGATAATGTTGTATAATGCAGAAGGTCTGGCACTCAGCCTACATCCAATCCATAAACACCCAAGTAAAGATACAATTACTCAAGGTGCAATTAAACTAAGCAGATAGCCTAGATGTTACCTGGGTGCGAGGTTGTTGTTTTCGGGAACAAAGCTCCATGGAAAAGTGTTCCTAGCATCCCGTAGACCCCTTTCCCCTACCTCCATTCCCCTAACTGGGCAAACGCTTGTTTGAAAGCACTGAACACCGCCAACACCTTTCTTCAAAAAGAGAAGATGTATTAATTATGTGTGGTATTCCACCAACAATCGTTTGGACCCCCACCCAAAATCATTGCCCCCATTCCATCCCCCCACTCCCTAGTCACACTGCTTTAGTTTGTAGATCGAATAAACCAGTCCCCTTCACGTTTTCTAATTCAAAATTAATATCCTTTGAATAGTGCATAGATGTTCACTTGAATAAGAAAAACTGTCTCACAACATAGATGACTATGGTTATCGACCCTCCGGTATGATACTTATGGTGTTTTGGTATTTCACAGAATGGGACTACCACCATCATTGTTTTCCTTTTGTTGTGGATATTTTGACACATACTTCAATTGGCTTATCAATATTGTCCAATTCCACAAAATCCACCACCTACAAACTCCCTATACAACTTTATTGGATTATTATATCTTTAAGTCTTTAGCAGATAAAGCTATGTGAAATGCCTGGCTCTTCTTTACCCTTCTCTCCACATCCCTCTGAGATCAGAGAGCTAAGCCAGCACAGCCATCCTAATCATCATTACATTATCTCTGACTAGGACCAGCGTTTACAGTACACTGTTTACCCAAAAATGATACATACAAGGAACCCAAAAATCATGACGTTATTACAACTAGATAACAACCAGTTACTTTGTTGTAAACTTGTTGTAATGACATCATGTCAACCAGCTTTGCCCGCTGGGAAGGGAATTTGGTTGAGAAAACTCTGAAATCAGCTGTTCTGCCTATCCTTGCACCCTCTCCCACAACTCTCCCTCTTTCCTCTCTTTCCTCTTTCCCTCCCTCTTTGAGTATATCCAGATACTATTCAACATGTGGACGAGAGCAAGCACATCGCCGTGTTCAACAAGGGGCGCTTCTTCAAGGTGTGGGTGTTCTATGATGGGCGCCTGCTGTTGCCGCGGGAGATCGAGCAGCAGATGGAGAGGATCCTGGCTGATAAGAGCAAACCCCAGGAAGGGGAGGAGCACCTGGCTGCGCTCACCGCAGGGGAGAGGTGGGTGGGGCTGCTGACAGGAAGTGATGTCATTACGGCATACTTACTGGCTTGCTACACTAGACACATAACTTTTGCCAGTGTAGCAGTTAAAAAACCTACTGTTTCCCGATGCCCCAATGTAGCTCCTATGTTAAGGTGCATTTATGTTGCCCTGACATGGGACGATTAAGTACTATTGCTTATACAGTGGGGAAAAAAAGTATTTAGTCAGTCACCAATTGTGCAAGTTCTCCCACTTAAAAAGATGAGAGAGGCCTGTAATTTTCATCATAGGTACACGTCAACTATGACAGACAAAATGAGAAAAAAAATCCAGAAAATCACATTGTAGGATTTTTAATGAATTTATTTGCAAATTATGGTGGAAAATAAGTATTTGGTCAATAACAAAAGTTTCTCAATACTTTGTTATATACCCTTTGTTGGCAATGACACAGGTCAAACGTTTTCTGTAAGTCTTCACAAGGTTTTCACACACTGTTGCTGGTATTTTGGCCCATTCCTCCATGCACATCTCCTCTAGAGCAGTGATGTTTTGGGGCTGTCGCTGGGCAACACGGACTTTCAACTCCCTCCAAAGATTTTCTATGGGGTTGAGATCTGGAGACTGGCTAGGCCACTCCAGGACCTTGAATTGCTTCTTACGAAGCCACTCCTTCGTTGCCCGGGCGGTGTGTTTGGGTTCATTGTCATGCTGAAAGACCCAGCCACGTTTCATCTTCAATGCCCTTGCTGATGGAAGGAGGTTTTCACTCAAAATCTCACGATACATGGCCCCATTCATTCTTTCCTTTACACGGATCAGTCGTCCTGGTTCCTTTGCAGAAAAACAGCCCCAAAGCATGATGTTTCCACCCCCATGCTTCACAGTAGGTATGGTGTTCTTTGGATGCAACTCAGCATTCTTTGTCCTCCAAACACGACGAGTTGAGTTTTTACCAAAAAGTTCTATTTTGGTTTCATCTGACCATATGACATTCTCCCAATTCTCTTCTGGATCATCCAAATGAACTCTAGCAAACTTCAGACGGGCCTGGACATGTACTGGCTTAAGCAGGGGGACACGTCTGGCACTGCAGGATTTGAGTCCCTGGCGGCGTAGTGTGTTACTGATGGTAGGCTTTGTTACTTTGGTCCCAGCTCTCTGCAGGTCATTCACTAGGTCCCCCCATGTGGTTCTGGGATTTTTGCTCACCGTTCTTGTGATCATTTTGACCCCACGGGGTGAGATCTTGCATGGAGCCCCAGATCGAGGGAGATTATCAGTGGTCTTGTATGTCTTCCATTTCCTAATAATTGCTCCCACAGTTGATTTCTTCAAACCAAGCTGCTTACCAATTGCAGATTCAGTCTTCCCAGCCTGGTGCAGGTCTACAATTTTGTTTCTGGTGTCCTTTGACAGCTCTTTGGTCTTGGCCATAGTGGAGTTTGGAGTGTGACTGTTTGAGGTTGTGGACAGGTGTCTTTTATACTGATAACAAGTTCAAACAGGTGCCATTAATACAGGTAACGAGTGGAGGACAGAGGAGCCTCTTAAAGAAGAAGTTACAGGTCTGTGAGAGCCAGAAATCTTGCTTGTTTGTAGGTGACCAAATACTTATTTTCCACCATAATTTGCAAATAAATTCATTAAAAATCCTACAATGTGATTTTCTGGATTTTTCTTCCTCAATTTGTCTGTCATAGTTGACGTGTACCTATGATGAAAATTACAGGCCTCTCTCATCTTTTTAAGTGGGAGAACTTGCACAATTGGTGGCTGACTAAATACTTTTTCTCCCCACTGTATGTGAATTCAAGTTCGGAGCAGTTTGACCACGAGCCGGATGCCTTTGTACCTGATTCCCCTGGTGAATCTTGAACTGGCCCGACCTGCTATCACTCTACATTTGTGTGCACCACAAGGGACAACTAATTGTGCCAGTATAAATTGCTGTCAGGATCTGGGGCTCTCAGACCAACTCAGATGTATTAAGATTCCGTTTTACGGCATGCAAAGGAAAAGTTACAGTTAAAACGTTTTGCAATTATTATTTTTTGTTATTGGAAATGTTTAGGTAGTCCCTCCCTTTTTCAGTCCATTGTCTTCCGTTTGGGGCCAAATGAACATGACCCTAGTCAGTAGTGCACAGTGCAATGTGTAATGTGTGGAGCATTTCATAAAGAATTGAACTGTGTGAAGGGATAATATGTGACCCACCACCTCAATTCGGTCTTATGTAGCAACATTTTAAATTGTGTTTTTTACATTGGATAAAAGTACAGACTGAATGTTTTGGTACACCTACTGGAGAGCTCTTCTTTGTCTACACCCATTCAGCAGCGTTCACACTCTCTTAAGCCATAGCCCCACCCATCTCTTTAAGGATTCACGTGAGGCCATGTGCTAAACAGAGTGAGTAAGGTAGTGTAGTAAACAACCAAAGATTTCAAGACTAAAAGAGGTGAAAGTAGTAGCAAAAAGTAGTAGAAAAAATACACTTTATCTAGTCCTTGGCCTATATCCTAATCTGACTTTGGTGCAGGTCATGTTATTCTTCACATTACAGTCTCTGGTAAACACACGCTATATCAAATAAAATCAAAGTTTATTTGTCACATGCACAGGATACAGAAGGTGTAAACGGTAGAATAAAATGGTTACTTGCATATTTGCATAGTAGCAATATGAAAAACAGAATGTGTCCAGAAAAAAATATTGTATAAACATTTTATAATCATTAGATGATGCTTACCCACACACACTTGTCTAAATTGATGGGTCATGTGAAATAAATGCTAAAACCACCCCCCAGCCACATCTAGCTAAGTGGATGGGTCACTATTGTCTAGATATGCACACATGTAGGGCTCCCGAGTGGCGCAGCGGTCTAAGGCACTGCATCTCAGTGCTTGAGGCGTCACTACAGACCCCCTGGTTCGATTCCAGGCTGTATCACAACTGGCCGTGATTGGGAGTCCCATAGGGCGGCGCACAGCGTCGTCCGGGTTTGGCCGGGTAGGCCGTCATTGTAAATAAGAATTTGTTCTTAACTGACTTGCCTAGTTAAATAAAGGTAAAAAATCATAAAATACAATAGATGGCCATAATCACACCCAGACACATCTGGCAAAGTGGAGTCTTTTGTTTAGACATGAACCATAATCCCAACCCATAGCTACAGTACAAACGGATTGTCATAGCTAGCCACCATGCATGAAATGCTGTAGTATGATTCTGCAGGTAGCTAAAGCTAACCAATTAGGTTCAATGTTTGCTAGCTAGCTAACAGTACGCTTTAACTTGCAATGAAAACAACTTTCTGACAACATTTGAAACATATCATATCTGAAAATGTAGCTAGACTCTCTTACCCGTATACATGGATGAACGCTACATGCCAGAATGGAACCACTTTGACTAAGTAAGACGTCTTGTGTCTTTTCCATTTTGTTTGTAGCTAGCTAAAGTTTGTTTGGCCCGTTTTGTCAAGTCACTCCGGTTCACACTGACCGTGTGCAGAAAGTAGTCCATCACAACTTTTCCCCACTGATCTTTGTCGATAGCGCCTGCTAAATTCAGGGCAGCAATGTTGTAAAATTGATTAAATTGATATTTTTTGTCACTGGCCTACACACTACCCCAGCGTTTCCCAAACTCAGTCCTCGGGACTCCAAAGGGTGCATGTTTTGGTTTTTGCACAGTTGATTCAAATTATCAAAGCTTGATGATTAGTTTATAATTTGAATCAGCTGTGTAGTGCTAGGGCAACAACCAAAACGTGCACCCCTTGAGGTCCCGAAGACCAAGTTTGGGAAACCCTGCACTACCCCATAATGTCAAAGTGGAAATATGTTTTTCAAAATTTTTACAAATGAATTAAAAATGAAAAGCTGAAATGTCTTCATTCAATAAGTATTCAACCCCTTTGGTATGGCAAGCCTAAATTTCAGGAGTAAAAATGTCACATAATCAGTTGCATGGACTCACTCTGTGTGCAATAAGAGTGAACATGATGTTAAATGACTACCTCATCTCTGTACCCCAGACATACAATTATCTGTAAGATCACTCAGTCGAGTAGTGAATTTCAAACATAGATTCAACCACAAAGACCAGGGAGGTTTTCCAATGCCTCGCAAAGAAGGGCACCTATTGGTAGGTGGGTAAAAAAAAATGCTGATATTGACTATCCCTTTGGGCATGGTGAAGTATAGTAATATAAATATAATTACATTTTGGATGGAATATTAATACACCCAGTCACTACAAAGATACAGGCGTCCTTCCTAACTCAGTTTCCGGAGAGGAAGGAAACCGCTCAGGGATTTCACCATGAGGTCAATAGTGACTTTAAAACAGTTACAGAGTTTAATGGCTGTGATAGGAGAAAACTGAGGGCGGATCAACAAAATTGTAGTTACTCCACAGTACGAATTTACAGAGTGAAAAGAAGGAAGCCTGTACAGAACAAAAATATTCCAAAACATGCATCCTGTTTGCAATAAGACACTAAAGTAAAACTGCAAAAAATGTGGCAAAGAAATGAACTTTATGTCCTGAATACAAAGCATTATGTTTGGGGCAAATCCAACACAACACATCACTTTTCATTTTTTCAAGCATGGTGGTGGCTGCGTCATGTTATGGGTATGCTTGTCATCAGCAAGGACTAGGGAGTTTTTTTGTGATAAAGAAACGGAATAGAGCAAAGCACAGGCAAAATCCTAGAGGAAAACCTGGTTCAGTCTAATTTCCAACAGACACTGGGAGACAAATGCACCTTTCAGCAGGACAATATACAACGCTAAATATACACTGGAGTTGCTTACCAAGACGACATTGAAGCCGTCATAAGACGGCCTAGTTACAGTTTTTACTTAAATCGGCTTGAAAATCTACGGCAAGACTTAAATGGCTGTCTCGCATTGATCAACAACCATATTGAGCTTGAAGAATTTTAGAAAGAATAATGTGCAAATATTGTACAGTCCAGGTGTGCAAAGCTCTTAGAGAGTTACCCAGAAAGACTCACAGCTGTAATTGCTGCCAAGGTGATTCTAACATGCATTGACTCAGGGGGTTGAGTACTTATCAAATCCAGATATATTATTATTATTTTTTGTTTTTTTATTTACAAATGTTAGAATTTTTCTTCCACTTTGACATTATAGTATTTTGTGTAGATCATTGATGAACAAAGGTAACACAACAAAGTGGAAAATGTCAAGGGGTGTGAATACTTTCGGAAGGCACTGTACATTGTCTACACTGTATACAGTGCATTCGGAAAGTATTCAGACCCCTTCACTTTTTCCACATTTTGTTATGTTACAGTCTTATTCTAAAATAGATTTTTCAAAACATCCTCATCAATCTGCACACAATACCCCATAATGACAAAGTGAAAACAGGTTTTTAGAAGTGTTTGCAAATTAAAAATTAAAAACAGAAATACCATATTTAGATAACTATTCACACCTGAGTGGCGCAGTGGTCTAAGGCACTGCATCGCAGTGCTAACTGTGCTACTAGAGATCCTGGTTCGAATCCAGGCTCTGTCGCAGCCGGCCGCGACCGGGAGACTCATGGGCGGCGCACAATTGGCCCAGCGTCGTCCAGGGTAGGGGAGGGAATGGCCGGCAGGGATGTAGCTCAGTTGATAGAGCATGGCGTTTGCAACGCCAGGGTTGTGGGTTCGTTTCCCATGGGGGGCCAGTATAAAAAATAAAAAAAATGTATTCACTAACTGTAAGTCGCTCTGGATAAGAGCGTCTGCTAAATGACTAAAATGTAAATGTAAATGTAATGTAAATCTAAGAGACTCGAAATTGAGCTCGGGTGCATCCTGTTTCCATTGATCATCCTTGAGATGTTTCTACAACTTGATTGGAGTCCACCTGTGGTAAATTCAACATGATTTGGAAAGGCACACACCTGAGACAGGATTGTGTCGAGGCACAGATCTGGGGAAGAGTACCAAAACATTTCTGCAGCATTGAAGGTCCCCAAGAAAACGGTGGCCTCCATAATTCTTAAATGGAAGCAGTTTGGAACCACCAAGACTCTTCCTAGAGCTGGCCGCCTGGGAGAAGGGCCTTGGTCAGGGAGGTGACCAAGAACCCAATGGTCACTCTGACAGAGCTCCAGAGTTCCTCTGTAGAGATGGGAGAACCTTCCAGAAGGACAACCATCTCTGCAGTACTCCACCAATCAGGCCTTTATGGTAGAGTGGCCAGATGGAAGCCACTTCTCAGTAAAAGGCACATGACAGCCCGCTTGGAGTTTGCCAAAAGGCACCTAAAGACTCTCAGACCATGAGAAACAAGATTCTCTGGTCTGATGAAACCAAGATTGAACTCTTTGGCCTGAATGCCAAGCGTCACGTCTGGAGGAAACCAGGCACCATCCTTACAGTGAAGCATGGGGGTGGCAGCATCATGCTGTGTGGATGTTCTTCAGAGGCAGGGACTGGGACACTAGTCAGGATCGAGGGAAATATTAACGGCGCAAAGTACAGAAAGATCCTTGATGAAAACCTGCTCAGGACCTCAGACTGGGGCGAAGGTTCACCTTCCAACAGGACAATGACCCTAAGCACACAGCCAAGACAATGCAGGAGTGGCTTCAGGACAAGTCTGTGAATGTCCTTGAGTGGCCCAGCCAGAGCTCGGACTTGAACCCGATTTAACATCTCTGGAGAGACCTGAAAATAGCTGTGCAGCGACGCTTCCCATCCAACCTGACAGAGCTTAAGAGGATCTGCAGAGAAGAATGGGAGAAACTCCCCAAATATAGGTGTGCCAAGCTTGTAGGTTCATACCCAAGAAGACACAAGACTGTAATCGCTTTGTCATTATCGGTTATTGTGTGTAGATAAATGAACAATTTAACCAATTTTAGAATAAGGCTGTAACGTAACAAAATGTGGAAAAAACAAAGGGGTCTGAATACTTTCCGAATGCACTGTATAGTAAAATATTGTCTGCATATAATGAGATTCTGCAGCAATTTTTGTTATTTATTTCGATTGACGAATTGCCTGGGCCAGGAGTTCCATGCGTAATAAATATAGCAAATATTGCGGATATTGCCTGTTATAACTATGGCTGAGGGATTGGCAAATACACTGCTCAAAAAAATTAAGGGAACACTAAAATAACACATCCTAGATCTGAATGAATGAAATAATCGTATTAAATACTTTTTTCTTTACATAGTTGAATGTGCTGACAACAAAATCACACAAAAATTATCAATGGAAATCAAGATTTTCAACCCATGGAGGTCTGGATTTGGAGTCACCCTCAAAATTAAAGTGGAAATCCACACTACAGGCTGATCCAATTTTGATGTAATGTCCTTAAAACAAGTCAAAATGAGGCTCAGTAGTGTGTGTGGCCTCCACGTGCCTGTATGACCTCTCTACAACGCCTGGGCATGCTCCTGATGAGGTGGCGGATGGTCTCCTGAGGGATCTCCTCCCAGACCTGGACTAAAGCATCCGCCAACTCCTGGACAGTCTGTGGTGCAACGTGGCGTTGGTGGATGGAGCGAGACATGATGTCCCAGATGTGCTCAATTGGATTCAGGTCTGGGGAACGGGCGGGCCAGTCCATAGCATCAATGCCTTCCTCTTGCAGGAACTGCTGACACACTCCAGCCACATGAGGTCTAGCATTGTCTTGCATTAGGAGGAACCCAGGGCCAACCGCACCAGCATATGGTCTCACAAGGGGTCTGAGGATCTCATCTCGGTACCTAATGGCAGTCAGGCTACCTCTGGCGAGCACATGGAGGGCTGTGCGGCCCCCAAAGAAATGCCACCCCACACCATGACTGACCCACCGCCAAACCGGTCATGCTGGAGGATGTTGCAGACAGCAGAACGTTCTCCACGGCGTCTCCAGACTCTGTCACGTCTGTCACATGTGCTCAGTGTGAACCTGCTTTCATCTGTGAAGAGCACAGGGCGCCAGTGGCGAATTTGCCAATCTTGGTGTTCTCTGGCAAATGCCAAACGTCCTGCACAGTGTTCTGCTGTAAGCACAACCCCCACCTGTGGACGTCGGGCCCTCATACCACCCTCATGGAGTCTGTTTCTGACCGTTTGAGCAGACACATGCACATTTGTGGCCTGCTGGAGGTCATTTTGCAGGGCTCTGGCAGTGCTCCTCCTGCTCCTCCTTGCACAAAGGCGGAGGTAGCAGTCCTGCTGCTGGGTTGTTGCCCTCCTACGGCCTCCTCCACGTCTCCTGATGTACTGGCCTGTCTCCTGGTAGCGCCTCCATGCTCCTGATGTACTGGCCTGTCTCCTGGTAGCGCCTCCATGCTCTAGACACTACGCTGACAGACACAGCAAACCTTCTTGCCACAGCTCGCATTGATGTGCCATCCTGGATGAGCTGCACTACCTGAGCCACTTGTGTGGGTTGTAGACTCCGTCTCATGCTACCAGTAGAGTGAAAGCACCGCCAGCATTCAAAAGTGACCAAATCATCAGCCAGGAAGCATAGGAACTGAGAAGTGGTCTGTGGTCACCACCTGCAAAACCAGTCCTTTATTGGGGGGTGTCTTGCTAATTGTCTATAATTTCCACCTGTTGTCTATTCCATTTGCACAACAGCATGTGAAATTTATTGTCAATCAGTGTTGCTTCCTAAGTGGACAGTTTGATTTCACAGAAGTGTGATTGACTTGGAGTGTTCCCTTTATTTTTTTGAGCAGTGTAGCATTTTAATCATTTTAATGAAATTTAAGCCAATTCCCATATGTTCCAAGACAGACCAGAGATACAGTATGACAATTCTAGTCTATCAAAAGCTTTTTCTGCATCGAGCTGCTAATGGAGGAAGTTATTTATTCTGTCTACGCGTAAAAATGAGCTTGGGATGGGCAGGATTTTTATCAGGACGGGACAGGAACGTTCCGGGGTTATAGAACTGTTGTGTGAAAAAAATTGACAGGACAAGACAGGACAGGAATCTTCACTTCCGTGTCAACCTCTAATGTCCGCTCCACTACTCCTATTTGACCTCTAACCCTGCTCACCAGGACACCATGGGCCAATGCACGTGAGACCTACTTCAGAAGCGGCAAGAACAAGCAGTCACTGGATGCCATTGAGAAGGCTGCCTTCTTCGTAACCCTCGACGACTCAGAACAGAAATACGAGGCTGACAACCCGGTGAAATCATTAGACAGCTACGCCAAGTCCCTCCTCCACGGCAAATGCTACGACAGGTGAGTGGCTGAAACCAGTCAAAGGTTGTGATTGAGCAAGTTCCAACCAATGACAGCCAAGGAGGGCAGCTCAGGCTATCAATCCACTGAGGAATTAGAACAATTCCCACTAGGCACAGACGTCAATTCAACATCTATTCCACATTGGTTCAACGTCATTTGGTGGAAATAACGTTGATTCAACCAGTGTATGCCCAGTGGGTTATGTCACATTGTGCTGTTTCTACAGTATACCTTGGTCCAAAATCTGTTTGTGCGTTCTTGCCAACTCCTATGGTCATTGTCACGACAAACTTGGCAAGACAGCACAAACAGATCTGGGACTAAGCTACTGTTTCTGTAGGCCAGTTACCATAATCTCGCTGCAGTTGTTACATCCATTTTTAGACTTTTAAATTAATGTTATATAGCCTCCTCCATTGATTATTGAACAATATAACTTATAGATGCCTCATGAGTTTAGTTCAACTGTCATACCCCATCAGAACCCAACATATAAGCTTGTTTTACTTCTTAGTTTGTAAACAAACAATTTATAGCCTCAAAACATGGTTAAAAATATAATATTGATATCATGGATGGTCAGTCCCTGTATCCATAGCTCTGTCCATGAGTTTGAGAGTGGTTTCATTTCTCCAGTCCCATCCCTCAGCTGTTTAGTAACTGCAGATTGCCCCTTTAAGATACATTTTACATGGTGCTGTGTTTCTCCAGGTGGTTTGACAAGTCCTTCAACCTCATCGTCTTCAAGAACGGAACCATGGGCCTGAATGCCGAGCACGCCTGGGCCGACGCACCAATCATAGGCCATCTCTGGGAGGTATGTCCCATACAACAGCCAATCGGCTTATTTGTGAATTGAGCGAATTTCGGCAGGTCTGTCCTTTTAACATATTGTGAAAGATTTTCAATCTAAAGAGTTGAGCTCTGTCATTGTATTGTCAGTTACTGATTTTCTCTCCCCTCCATCTCTCAGCAAGTCTTGTACATGGACCCTCTGGAGCTGGGCTACACTGAGGAGGGCCACTGCAACGGGGAGCCCCACCCCAACCTGCCCGGACCCCAGAGGCTGCAGTGGGACATCCCTGCAGAGGTGAAAGGAGAATTGGTTACATTTATATTTGTATTCCAAAACCGCCAAATGTCCAACCTTTGTTTCATGGCCAGGTACTGATGGCCCTTTGAATGCTGGATCGTATTCATTAGTGAAGACCAAAACATTTTCCATTGCATAACAATTTGCTAACGTTTGCACCAATGAAAACAAGCGTTTCTTATTGTACAAGATCAGGTAGTCCCTCCCTGTTTTGGTACGTTTTCTTCCGTGGTGTCTAGTGAATAAGACGTCTTTGTTTGCGTTCTGTGAATATGACCCTGGATTCCAGTTGGTGTCCAGTGATCTAAAATGATATTTTATTTTATTTGACTTTCGCCAGAGCTACTGCTAACACTACTAGTGGTCCTCTGTAGCTCAATTGGTAGAGCATGGCGCTTGTAACGCCAGGGAAGTGGGTTCGATCCCCGGGACCACCCATACGTAAAAATGTATGCACACATGACTGTAAGTCGCTTTGGATAAAAGCGTCTGCTAAATGGCATATTATTATTATACTATTGGCTAAGTCAGGGGCTTGCAACTACATTAAGCCTTAGGCCACATCTAATTGGCTTGTGGGGCCGGATTTGGCCCGTGGGCCACCAGTTGATTGACATGTGTTCTACGTTATCTTGTGATCCTCAGTGCCAGAGTACAATCCAGAGCTCTCTGAAGTTGGCCCAGGCCCTGGCGGATGACGTGGACTCGCACATCTTCCCCTTCAAGGACTTTGGCAAGGGCCTGATCAAGAAGTGCCGCACCAGCCCCGATGCTTTCATCCAGATTGCCCTGCAGCTCGCACACTTCAGGGTGAAGGGATTTCAAAATATATTTAACGATTATTCAGGGCTCGACCTTCACGCAAATAGCCGGACAAGCAGAATATAGATTGAACTTGTCAGAGTGAACAAGTTAAAAAAATAAAATAATCCTCCGGATGCGATGTGTAAACTCCAATGTTTCCCCTGTATTAATTTAGCAGCGCCGCTACGCCGCTGCTAAATTGTTGCCGCCAAAAATATATTGAACATATAAAAAAAAAAATATTGGTCAATGTGCGCTTTGAAGATGCTAGAACTGTCCACATTTACTTTTCCTCTGTCAACAGCTTTCTATTGCTACTACATTTATTTCTCAACTCTTAAAAATGAACGATCTGCACTGTTTTAGTAAACGTAAGCGCTCCACTATTCACCATGAGTGCATAGGGTCTAAATGTAACACGGGTCAATTGTAACAGGGAGTAGGCCTACATTATAGTCACTGTGTTTTTGGGGGGATATTAAAGTCATCAATATGTTGCTATCTTTTAACAAGATCATTTTTAGAGT
Source organism: Coregonus clupeaformis (assembly GCF_020615455.1). Taxonomy (NCBI): domain Eukaryota; kingdom Metazoa; phylum Chordata; class Actinopteri; order Salmoniformes; family Salmonidae; genus Coregonus; species Coregonus clupeaformis. The sequence continues at coordinate 18,924,802 of NC_059210.1, read as the reverse complement.
TTGGGATCTAGCTAATGATTAGCCCAATGGGGTATGCATATTGTCAACACCATGCTTCAGCCTTTGTATTTAGCTATTATGCAGCATCAGGTGGGCTACAGATGTTAACAAAGATATTTATAACTAACCCAAGATAGTTAATCTGTATCGGGGAAGAACAAGCAAGGAGGTGGGCAAAGTCAAGCACGAGCTAGCGAGATCTTATTGGTGCGTTGTAGCATGTGTTTGTATATTTCCATTAGGGAACGCCTCATCTGTGAAGTGTGCGTGTGCACAAACTAAATTCGGCCTTGCACTCCTTCTAAACAACGCAGTTTTTTTTAAAACTTCGGCAAACGTCAAGTCTACAAAGCGTAGTGCACTGTGTTCATAACATGTTGTAGTTTTGTGAACAGAAAAATGTATTGAGATCAGATGTTTCATCAATGAGAAAATTAGCAGCATAGATGGCGTCAGCATAATTTTATTTTCATTCATCTTGCAGTAGAATGTCCATGTTCTATGCAGAGCTGTTGAGCAGTTATTAAAAAGACATTCATTGTACTTTACAGCTTAGACCAGAGGCTAGAACGTGTTTTTGATTGGTTGTTATGGTTGTATCGTTGAGGGGACATGGAAACATTTGCTCTGAAAGTGATCCCAACTATAGCTATCGTTGTTGTTCTCCACTGTTGTAGTGTGAAGGCTGATGTTCACTTGAATTCGAACGATTTCTGTTAACGTTATAGTTTTCGTTATAGTTATCGCCCTAGGTGTGGATGGCACTTTAAACTGTCAGGGAAACTGCCCCTAGAAGTACAAGGCAATAATTAAGCCATGATGTGTAACAGCTGACGGCATGTTTATTATTACGTACTTGTATGTTCTCTGCAGGATAAGGGAAAGTTCTGTCTAACGTACGAGGCATCGATGACACGTTTGTTCAGAGAGGGCCGTACGGAGACGGTGCGCTCCTGCACCATGGAGACCTGCGCCTTCGTCCGCTCCATGATCAGAGACGAGACGGTAAGGGTCAGAGTTCACAATGACCCCTCACCTCACTCCTGCTTATATCCTCCATTCTCCTTTTTAAATCAGTGTGGTTTGTGTGTTGTCAATCATACATCCAAAATACTTAAACAATGTTATTGTGGGGTGCTGTCCACTAAAAGGAAATGACTACCACACTCCAGGAAGAATTGTACGATATTCTTTAACCGCCTAAGGTTGATGTCTGTGCTCCTGCGGAAATCTAATTAACATAATAATAAAAATCCCCATCAAAATCCATCGGTTTAAGCTAGAGATATGTCTTTTTTTGCATTGGAATGCGTCTCGATGCAACGCATCCGCCTATGTTGCACTTCCGCATCTGCGGTGAAAGGTGACAGAGCTAGAGCGGTGTTTGTCAGACCATGAGACATCCCGAAAATCTGTCTTCTCACAAAATCGTCGGCCTACAAACTATTATGTAAGATGAGACTCTCACTAACACGATGGTGATCTCCGTTTTGCACTACGATCCCCACAAGCATATTGGGACTCATCGGAAGTTGGTACAGCCGATCTGCCAACTTCTGTCTGTAGCGTCCGAACAGTTTGGGCTACACACTAATATGACCCCTCTGTGCAAAGATGAGACTCTCACGTACATGCCAGTTATTTTGCTTTAAGACACGCACAGGGCTCACAAGACTCGTCTGAAGGTCCCCCGGTACCAGTTGAAATAATTAATGGAAGTATTAAAGGAGACTGTTTAGTGTCAGAAATAAGGGGTTAAATATAGTGAACAAAAATATAAGTGCAACATGCAACAATTTCTAAGATTGTACTGGAGTTACAGTTCATAAAAGGAAATCAGTCAATTGAAAGTAATTAATTAGGCCGTAATCTATGGATTTCACATGACTAGGCAGGGGCGCAGGTAGGGTATAGGCCCATCCACTTGGGAGCCAGGCCCAGCCAATGAGAGTGAGTTTTTCCCCACAGAAGGGCTTTATTACAGACAGAAATACTCCTCAGCACCCCCCTCCCCTCCTCAGACGATCAGGTGAAGAAGCCGGATGTGGAGGTCCTGAGCTGGCGTGGTTACACCAGGTCTGCGGTTGTGAGGCCGGTTGGACGTACTGCCAAATTCTCTAAAACGACGGAGGTGGCTTATGGTAGAAAAAATGAACATTAAATTATCTGGCAACAGCTCTGGTGGACATTCCTGCATGCCAATTGCACACTCCTTCAACACTTGAGACATCTGTGGCATTGTGTTGTGTGACAAAACTTCACAAGGTACACCTGTGTAATGATCATGCTGTTTAAACAGCTTCTTGATATGCCACACCTGTCAGGTGGATGGATTATCTTGGCAAAGGAGAAAGGCTCACTAACAGGGATTTTAACAAATGTGTGTGTTTTTTTTTTAGAGAAATAAACTTTTTGTGCGTATGGAAAATGTCTGGGATCTTTTATTTCATGAACCATGGGACCATCACTTTACATTTTGCGTTTATATTTTTGTTCAGTATACAGTACATGTAAAAAAATAAATGTTTCCTGATCTTTCTTATATCTCTGATATAGGACAGACACTTCAGAACAAACTTCCTTTTGTTGTTCCATGCAGTGAATCTGTTATTTAATGTGTTTGTATGGGCTAATAGCAGTAAGGCCAAAAATACTTTTTCTAAGAATTGTTTAATATATTTTTTTATACTTCAAGGGGTCTTAAAATTCAAAATCAAATAGCTAAAGGATCCTTGGTATGACCTTCTTAAAACAATTCCATATACAGTAGTTTAGTAGAACCCCCCCTCCCCCGGCTTATACAGAGCTTAGACTCTTATGGGTTAATTTAATTAAAAATAACAAGGTTAAACAAAGAGAAACAGAAGCCAATGCCCAACATTTTGGCTATATTGTCAAGATGCCTTTGTACCTCCTTCTTTCCCTTTATCTTTATGGTTCTACCTCACCTCATCTCTCTCTCTCTGTCCTCAGAGAGAGGAGCGTATGAGACTACTGAAGGAGGCATCAGAGAAGCATCAGAACATGTATCGTGAGGCCATGACAGGGAAGGGCATCGACCGTCACCTCTTCTGCCTTTACGTAATCTCCAAGTACCTGGGAGTGGACTCTCCCTTCCTCCATGAGGTGAGTGATGGTTGCTACGGACACTGAAAAGTAAAAAAATAAAGTAGAAGTCGAGTCTTGACTTGACTTTATTAAACCCATAGTGCTGGTTTCCCGGACACAGATTTGAGTCCTGGACTAAAAATAATTTTTGATGAAGATTCTCCATCTTGCTTTTCAGTTCAGGAAAACTGCCCGTTAGACTGCTTACAAGATAATGATACAAATGTGTAATTTGGTTGAACTGTCCCTTTAAACTGTCTGTGTTTCTGTGTCCTGCAGGTTCTGTCAGAGCCCTGGAGGCTGTCCACCAGTCAGACTCCACTGCAGCAGGTGGAACTTTTTGACCTGGCCAAACACCCTGATTTTGTCACCTCCGGAGGAGGCTTCGGCCCGGTGAGTATTCTCTTCTCTTCTCTTCTCTCACTGCTGAATCCTTCTAAATGTCATCCATGTCCAGGTAGTTTGGTGCCTAATTAAAGAGACCCAGCTTATCTATGGTTGTCTCCTCTAGGTGGCTGACGACGGTTACGGAGTGTCTTACATCATTCTTGGAGAGGACCTCATCAACTTCCACATCTCCAGCAAACACTCTAGCCCAGAGACCGTATGTTTACATGTGATACAATTCCACTCAGTTATGCTATTTTGCTATGTCTGCAATTTTGGTTTTACAGTGTTCATTTTACAGTGCTCTCTCTCTCACACCTCTCTTCTACCGGTTTCTCATACCTCTCTCTCCTACCTCTTTCTATCCCTCTAAATATCATTCTCTCTCTCGCTCTCTCTCTCTCTCGCTCTAGGACTCCCACCGCTTCATGGGTAACATTAAACAGGCCATGCTGGACCTTAAGGGTCTGTTTGACTTCAACAAGAAAGCCATCAAGTGATTTTTCTCTCCTAGTTTGAAGAAGATAAAACAAACAATTTTAATATTTTTTAACAGAAAGGCATGCTCTTCCCGAAGCTTTTACATTGAAATTGTTGAGTTTTTATTCTAAGTGAATTAATGTTATGAAAATGTATAATTAAGTATGGAAAAATATATTTGTCACATTTCATTTTGTTTCTTTTTTGTTTTATTCTTGTGATGGGGTTGTTTTAACTGTATGTAGCGCACAGTTAAAAAATGACAGTTTCTCTGCCAGACTGTATGCACCAGTGCCTTAGTGACCCACTAATGTAGAGGCCATGAGGGAGGACAGTGAGTGGGAGTACTTTCATGTTGCCCCTAGACACTGATCTAATTTCAGTTTTGCATTTTGTTAATGATGAAGGTAATATGTAAGTAGGGTAAACTGATCCTAGATCTATCTTGTGTTATTTCTCGTGTGTACTGACAGTTTTTCCTTCTTTTAGCTGCTACGTTTTTATGACTAGTGATAAAGTTGTGTATTTTGTTGTGTTGTCATTTTCATACTCAGGTTTATAACTTGGCCTAGTTTTAGGGTTCAGTTTGCCGCAGCATTACAGGTTTGCCGTGTACAGTAAGGTTTTGGGATGCACTACTACTGCTGAATTCCAAATGGAACTCTAGCCTCTACCTTCTAGATCTTCTGTAGATCTGAAAATATTTAAATCTATGGTGAAATTTCCACTTAGCCTATCCAAGGGCTCGATTGAGTAATTACCATAATGATTGTCGAGGGGTAAGAAAGCGATTTAGAATACAGAACACTACGCCACACAGCAGATAGTAATGTGTAGTAAGCATGGATATTTGTGTTTTAGTAGAAGGACGATATGGTATCGTTTTGGAGTAATCTCGCCTGGGCCAAGTTCAGCATGGCACAATGTTGTGGAACGTAGAACAAACATGCCTCTCTAACACGTAAAAAGAGGAATCACGTCAAATCTATTCATGACATTCCTAAATGTTTTCCTACTGAACATGGCCCTGCATTGCATGTTAAATATTGAAGCCCCTCTGTGCAGCTGTTGATGGGTTAGGGGCGGTCACTGCATTCATTGTTTGGCAGCGCTCTATAGGACTGGCCCTTCAGATCACACTAGCCTAACTGCCTTTGTATCCTTTAGCCAGAAAGCGATAACAAGCATTTCTTATTGGACAGGCTCAGAACCCACCCCTCCCCTCCCTACCGTTTCGGACTGTTTTCTTCAGTTTTGTGTATAATGAACACGACCCAGGTCTCAGACCACAGACAATCTGACTATATCTGCTTATAAAGGGAATTTTCATCCAGGGGTGAACTGTCATGATGTATATCATAATAATATCGACCGACTGTGTTGTAGTTCCGTTTGTTGTAGATCATTTTGTTAAGTGAAGTGATTGGTCGACTGTTATATTTCACCAACATGAATACAGTGTCTCGAGAGACTTGCAGTGTGTTGAATGTAAACATTTTTTGACAATAGTGGAGCAGTACACAGATGCAAGATACATAGGAATAGACAATGCTACATAGGAAAGACTTTAAAAAACTGTAGGTTTGCCAAGGTTGGCTCATGAGTAGGCTAACTTGTAACCAAGATACATTATTTGCTCATTTAGGAAGTGACATGGACAACATTTTATTTTATGATTAAAAAAAAAAAGTTTTTGACATTACTTTGTTATCGCTGACTTTGTTATCGCTGACTTTGTTATTGCGTACGTGGAAAACAATCTATTGTAGTTGTCGTACAACTTCTCTCACGGTAGACCCGTTTACACCTCTGCCTGGTTTTGATGATGAAGCTAGCTGTACATGTTTGTCTCTAATTTAAAGATACGTGTAAAAGGACAAGCAGCTGAAATACCAAAGCTTTTTAACACAATAAAAGCAAATGTCAAACACTCTTTGAATGTGAAGTTACATTTTTACATTGTACAGTACATTGTGGGCTCATTGCAGTTTTACTTACTCAAAAGTGTTCCCAGGGCAGATCATTAATTTGATTGGCTTATGAAAGGTTGGGCGGAGCTAACTTTTTTCAACATACAGTGTATTCGGAAAGTATTCAGACCCCTTGACTTTTTCCACATTTTGTTACGTTAAAGCCTTATTCTTAAATGGATTAAATAAATGTTTTTTCCTCATCAATCTACACACAATACCCCATAATGACAAAGCAAAAACAGGTTTAGACATTTTTGCAAATTTATAAAAAATTAACAGAAATGACTTATTTCCATAAGTATTCAGACCCTTTGCTATGAGACTCGAAATTGAGCTCAGGAGCATCCTGTTTCCATTGATCATCCTTGAGATGTTTCTACAACTTGATTGGAGTCCACCTGTGCTAAATTCAATTGATTGGACATGATTTGGAAAGGCACACACCTGTCTGTATAAAGTCAGAGCAAAAACCAAGCCATGAGATCGAAGAAATTGTACGTAGAGCTCCGAGACAGGATTATTTCGAGGCACAGATTTGGTGAAGGGTACCAACAAATGTCTGCAGCATTGAAGGTCCCCAAGAACACAGTGGCCTCCATCACTCTTAAATGGAAGAAGTTTGGAACCACCAAGATTCTTCCTAGAGCTGGCTGCCCAGCCAAACTGAGCAATCGGGGGAAAGGGCCTTGGTCAGGGAGGTGACCAAGAACCCGATGATCACTCTGACAGAGCTCCAGAGTTCCTCTGTGGAGATGGGAGAACCTTCCAGAAGGACAACCATCTCTGCAGCACTCCACCAATCAGGCCTTTATGGTAGAGTGGCCAGACGGAAGCCACTCCTCAGTAAAAGGCACATGACAGCCCGCTTGGAGTTTGCCAAAAGGCACCTAAAGGACTCTCAGACCATGAGAAACAAGATTCTCTGGTCTGATGAAACCAAGATTGAACTCTTTGGCCTGAATGCCAGGCATCACGTCTGGAGGAAACCTGGCACTATCCCTACGGTGAAGCATGGTGGTGGCAGCATCAGGCTGTGGGGATGTTTTTCAGCGGCAGGGACTGGAACACTAGTCAGGATCGAGGCAAATATGAACGGAGCAAAGTACAGAGAGATCCTTGATGAAAACCTGCTCCAGAGCTCTCAGAACCTCAGACTGGGGCGAAGGTTCACCTTCCAACAGGACAATGACTGTAAGCACACAGCCAAGACAACGCAGGAGTGGCTTCTGGACAAGTCTCTGAATGTCCTTGAGTGGCCCAGCCAGAGCCCGGACTTGAACCCGATCGAATATCTTTGGAGAGACCTAAAAATAGCTGTGCAGCGACGCTCCCCATCCTTGAGAGGAGTTCAAGAGAAGAATAGGAGAAACTCCCCAAATACAGGTGTGCCAAGCTTGTAGCGTCATACCCAAGAAGAATCGAGGCTGTAATCGCTGCCAAAGGTGCTTCAACAAAGTAATGAGTAAAGGGTCTGAATATTTATGTAAATGTGATATTTAAGTTTTCTGTTTTTAATACATTTGCAAAAATGTCTAAAAAACTGTTTTTGCTTTGTCCGTATGGGATATTGTGTGTAGATTGATGAGGGAAATTTTTTTTTAAATTCATTTTAGAATAAGGCTGTAATTTAAGAAAACGTGGAAAAAGTCAAGGGGTCTGAATACTTTCCGAATGCACTGTAAGTGCCAATGTGATAAATAAAACAATGTAAGGCAGTTGCATGGAACAGGAAATAGTATTTTGCTTATTTGGGTACATAATACCGGTAGTCATATTTTGTATTGTTGGTATTTTGAAGTGATTTCTTAGCATTTTCGACTCTTAATTTGTTATTTTTCCTGCAGTCTGAACTGCCATAAAGCACATGGAATCTGATATTTCAAGCCACAGTTCAAACCACCTTCGTCAGTGGTTTAAAGTCAGATACAAATCTGAATCCTGGCCATACGACCTGTGTCTGAGTAGTCAAATCTGATTTATTTGCCCTCGTGTTTTTTAGACTTATTACTGTCATTTGGCATATCTTGTTGCTTGCTAGCTACTCTGTTGACAGTTTGACAAGAACATGTGGTAGCTAACTAGCTTGTTAATTTTTTAAAAACAAATTAGTGAATGTGCTAGAAAGCTAAAAACTGCTACTTAGCTAGCTCGTTGACTGCTGTGGCTAGCCAAAAATGGCTTGTTTTGAAAGTTGGATAATCTTATCCTTTGAGGCTTTAAAGGTGTTTTTACAATATGATTTTGAGCATTCAAAGCAATTTGGAAACATCCATGGCAGACATTGTGGTCACCTTAGACACCACTGCCCACACACCCATCGTTACTATGACAACCAGTATTGCTATGTCAGCAAATGACTGCTGTCTGAACACACACACCTCCGATTTGGTCACTTGTAACTTGCTGTTTGGACAGTCAATATTCCAAAACGGATTTGAAAAACAAAACAGATTTGAGCATTAAGGCCTGCAGTGTGAAAAAGGCTTAGGATGCAGAACTGAGCGATTTCTCCTTAGAAGGCCAGCTGTAAAGTCTAAATTGGCTATATTGTAAAAGTTATTGAAAACTAAAATGTGCTTTATGGTCTTCATTTAAGGTTAGGTTAAGGCATTAGGGTTAGCAGTGTGGTTAAGATCAGGGTTAGGTTTAAAATCTGATTTTATGACTTTTGGCTGTGCTGGCTAGTGACCACTGCAGAGCTGCCTCCTGCACATTTACATCTCATCCACCGTAAATTAATTCGAGGAAACTCTTAGAAAATGAATTTATATTTTTTTCAAAAGGAGATTAGATTATCAAAGATCCTTCACATATTGTATTGGTTTTTCTGACAGAACAGTGTTAGAATCAAGATCGGGGGGAGGAAGTACAGTAAGTAAGGGCACAGCCGAGCAGTCTCAAACCTCCATCGCTGTAGGGGCATAATGTGGTCCAGGGTCGGGCGCATTACCACTGAGCCAGACTCCAGCACGGTTTAAATTACTCTTATATCAGTAATATTATTGCAGGCTGGGATGAGGTCTGGGTTGACACCCTAGTAGACAGTAAAATGAAAATTCAATAAAGGTAACAGTATATAGCATATACAGTATATGCCATTTAGGTAGAGTAAAATTATGAATTAAGAGGGGTGTGAATGGGTGGATACACAGCTAACAACAAAGGTTCCCACAACTTTAGAGAACGTTCCCTTAAGAGTCTCATCCCGTGATGTGCAAGGAATGTTTCCAAGAGACCATTTGTTTAATGTCAAATAGAACTTACCCAGAACGTGAGATAATAATGTTCTAGACACATTAAATGAGAACGTTGCAAGAACATTCATGCGTCCAGTTTTCTGTGGGTTAGGATAATATTCCATCAACATCCCACCAAACATACAGAGAACATGGTTGCCATGTTCTCAGAATATAATATATATTAATGTTTTAGACATGTTTCAAGAACATTAATGTGTCCAAAAAGCATTTCATTACGTATTGTTACTGTTGCCAAGCAAGGCCCTGATTGGTGAACCACTGATCCAGTCATAGCTCTTTGCCTGTTGGCAAGGTTAGAGATAAACACACACAGTGCTTTTAACATTGCGTTTTCAACATTGGAGTGCATTCATGCATGCCAAGGGAAGCCAGGCTTTTTTTAAATTCACCAAGAAAAATGTAAAAAAATTGGATTATTTATTTTGTCCCTCTGTGTGTAATCATTTTCCTTCAATTCACAAGAGGCTGACTGTATCTAACAGGAGAAAGCATCCGAGCAAGCAAAACAGCGCCCCTCTGTCTCTCTACGCGTAGGCCACCTATCTGATGCGGTTGTTGCCGCCCGTAGCATTGTAGCATCGAAGGCAAGGAAATCCAGCGAGTGTCTGGCCTCCCTAACCATTAGCCAATCAGCGTTGAGCTAAACTGAGCAAGCGCAACTGTGAATGGTCCTGGCGCACCAAAAGAAGCCAAGGGAAGCCAGCTTGGATATGGCATCACTCCTATCAACATCCAGGTACTTTCCACAGGTGCTGGAGTTGTAGGCAAACTCATGGAATACAGAAAGTAAAACGCCTCACACGGCTGCTCATGCTCCCAGGTAATTTTATTTATAACAACGTTTCAACCCTTAGGTCTTCATCAGGCATCCATATCCCAGGTGGGGGTGGAAGGTCCTATACAGTATATAGGGGCAGTACTCAGTGACATCACTTCCTGAAACAGGAGGTAAAAATATATAACAGGTTCACAATATTAACATTCAATGTTAAAAAAATATATGATCATGCACAAGGAATGTGATCAATATTTACAGTTTTATATATATATATATATATATATATATATATATATATATATATATATATATACAGACAATATTCAATTATGATAAAAAAACAATTATTCTGACATTTTGGAACTATAAAAACGGTTTTAAGTCGAACTCCTCTTTAAGGCCATGAGGAGACAGTGTTGAGCCTGTGGATCCAGAAAGATTCCCTTTGAAGAAGTTTCCTCTCAATGTCCCCTGCCCTGCGTGACATCTTGACCATTTCTACTCCAATGTATCTCAGAGAACTAATAGGATGTCCAGCTTGTAAAAAATGAACAGTAACCTGAAAGTACCTGGATGTGAGTATGTTCTTCAGTCTTTGTACATGAACTCTCTACCATACAGCACTCCTTTTTTGAGACTCCCTTTTCACAAGTCTACCTGTCTTTTGACATTATGGCTGAACTAGCAGACTCTCAAATGGCGTGCCAAAGCAAGTCATTTGAGTTCTCAGAGGATGATTATTCCCAGATCATAATGAAGAAGGACTCGCTTTTTGATGAAACTGGCCCAACGACAGACTGCAATGCAGACTCAGTTATCACATCTCTCAAGAATCAACGGATCCGTGAGACAAAACAATATTATCATGCAGTCACCTTAAGTGATTATCTAAGGAATAAAATAATTACAGATACATAAAGCAACTGCTCTTGGTTTGACAACCCTTCTTTTTGTAACCAATGGTTCGAGATTCTTAAAAAATGCTTGTTCGATTTAATGGCGCTGACCATACAAGAAGTGACAGGATAACTGTGCACAAATAGAGATCAAGTGACACAGCTCAATGTTGATCTACATTACCCCAGGTGAACTGTTGGAGGCCATCAATAATCTACAAAATGGGAAATATCCAGGTATTGATGGATTCCCAATGGAATTTTATAGACACTTTCTTCCCAAATTACTAAAGCCTCGCTGCAGAAAAACCAGAACAGAGCCAACTGAGATGGTGATCCCAACTGCCACAGTGAGACAGGAGTCTGGGAGGGATGGCACGGTTTGAGTAGAAAAGAGTGACGAGAGCGCAACAGGAAGGCGGACTTCCCAGAATATTCTCAGAGAGCAAGCCCTACACCTCACGCAGAGACAAATTGCCAGCGTTGTAATGTAAGCCCACGAGTGGACAGAGTACCACATTCCAGGCCAAGATTTAATAATAATAATAATAATATGCCATTTAGTAGACGCTTTTATCCAAAGCGACTTACAGTCATGTGTGCATACATTTTTACGTATGGATGGTCCCGGGGATCAAACCCACTACCCTGGCGTTACAAGCGCCATGCTCTACCAATTGAGCTACAGAGGACCACAGTTCTGTAATTGACAGCGTCCCCTTTCAACCCATTACAAGACCAATAAACTGCTCTCCCCTTCTCGCTTCACGAATCTGAATGGCCCTGAGCAGGTCAAGAGACAGAAACCAGACCCTTTGCAAGTCAGAAGACCACCTCGCGATCTGCATGTGTATCCCAAGAGGAGAGTCAGGAATTGTTACTCTTTGTAACAAAGAGAAAATGGCGCCAAGAGTGAAAAAGGACATTTAAACACGGTTTCTTATCAATGTATTAAACTGTTGGAACTCATGAAATGTTGACATAACCTGAAGAACAATGTGATATATTTATTCTGATTTTCCTATGTCATAAGAGATATAATGTGGATTTCTCTGTAACATAAAATGTATGGATTTTACCATGGTCACGTTTGGACTCTACAGACTACGTACTTCATCCTAGAGATTGTTTTTCTTATTAAAAACACATTAACATTCTGTGAACACTTATGAGGAAATCTCAGGTTTCTCTCATATGAGCATGAAATGTGTTTTGTTCTCCGAATCAAATAAGGCGAGGCCACGCCCATGGGTTGAATGATCCTATCTCTGTGGAACCAAAGACAGAACAAGGAAGCTTTATCCAGTTTAGACAGAATAATCACCTGAGAGGAACTTTGCCGAACACACTCTGCTCACTCATGACGAACCGCTGAGTTTTATCTCTCCCAAAAGCGGACCCGAACATTGTATTGCACCCTAGTACATTTTTTTTGTGCCTCGACAAACTTTATATCTCTTTGGATTGAATGAATTGAGAACTGAACTGAGCGAAATAAGAGTTCCTATGCTTGTGAGCTCCGACGCCAGTACCACTGAACCTTTCCCCGTTTACCATTCCGTCATAACGGAAACCCAACTGAACCAGACAACACTCAGCAAAAAATATGTAAATATTTAATTGCATTGAATTTCCCTTTGTGTGACACTGTGTCTGAGTAAAAGTGGTACCAGTAACTGATTATTGTAAGACTTAGTCTTAATCACATATCATGATTAATACCGTCTCTGCATTGTCCACATTCGGATGCGAACTGATAGCCTAGCCCCACTGGCGATTCCTGGTTGATTAAACTATAATTTCACGGTTGTGAAAGCAGGTGTTGGTGGAGCCTCATATTTTCCCTCTCAGTTGATTAGACCATCTCATCCTCAAAAGTCTTGTGAATGTACAGTTGTATGTGCTGAGTTGAGTACGGAAGCTAATTTATATTGACCAGTGGAGATTCTCACCTCAATAACTGTGTTGTATTCCATTAACCTACAGTGGGGAAAAAAAGTATTTAGTCAGCCACCAATTGTGCAAGTTCTCCCACTTAAAAAGATGAGAGAGGCCTGTAATTTTCATCATAGGTACACGTCAACTATGACAGACAAAATGAGAATTTCTTTTCCAGAAAATCACATTGTAGGATTTTTTATGAATTTATTAGCAAATTATGGTGGAAAATAAGTATTTGGTCAATAACAAAAGTTTCTCAATACTTTGTTATATACCGTTTGTTGGCAATGACACAGGTCAAACGTTTTCTGTAAGTCTTCACAAGGTTTTCACACACTGTTGCTGGTATTTTGGCCCATTCCTCCATGCAGATCTCCTCTAGAGCAGTGATGTTTTGGGGCTGTCGCTGGGAAACACAGACTTTAAACTCCCTCCAAAGATTTTCTATGGGGTTGAGATCTGGAGACTGGCTAGGCCACTCCAGGACCTTGAAATGCTTCTTACGAAGCCACTCCTTCGTTGCCCGGGCGGTGTGTTTGTGATCATTGTCATGCTGAAAGACCCAGCCACGTTTCATCTTCAATGCCCTTGCTGATGGAAGGAGGTTTTCACTCAAAATCTCACGATACATGGCCCCATTCATTCTTTCCTTTACACGGATCAGTCGTCCTGGTCCCTTTGCAGAAAAACAGCCCCAAAGCATGATGTTTCCACCCCCATGCTTCACAGTAGGTATGGTGTTCTTTGGATGCAACTCAGCATTCTTTGTCCTCCAAACACGACGAGTTGAGTTTTTACCAAAAAAGTTATATTTTGGTTTCATCTGACCATATGACATTCTCCCAATCCTCTTCTGGATCATCCAAATGCACTCTAGCAAACTTCAGATGGGCCTGGACATGTACTGGCTTAAGCAGGGGGACACGTCTGGCACTGCAGGATTTGAGTCCCTGGCGGCATAGTGTGTTACTGATGGTAGGCTTTGTTACTTTGGTCCCAGCTCTCTGCAGGTCATTCACTAGGTCCCCCCGTGTGGTTCTGGGATTTTTGCTCACCGTTCTTGTGATCATTTTGACCCCAAGAGGTGAGATCTTGCGTGGAGCCCCAGATCGAGGGAGATTATCAGTGGTCTTGTATGTCTTCCATTTCCTAATAATTGCTCCCACAGTTGATTTCTTCAAACCAAGCTGCTTACCTATTGCAGATTCAGTCTTCCCAGCCTGGTGCAGGTCTACAATTTTGTTTCTGGTGTCCTTTCACAGCTCTTTGGTCTTGGCCATAGTGGAATTTGGAGTGTGACTGTTTGAGGTTGTGGACAGGTGTCTTTTATACTGATAACAAGTTCAAACAGGTGCCATTAATACAGGTAACGAGTGGAGGACAGAGGAGCCTCTTAAAGAAGAAGTTACAGGTCTGTGAGAGCCAGAAATCTTGCTTGTTTGTAGGTGACCAAATACTTATTTTCCACCATAATTTGCAAATAAATTCATTAAAAATCCTACAATGTGATTTTCTGAAATTTTTTTCTCAATTTGTCTGTCATAGTTGACATGTACCTATGATGAAAATTACAGGCCTCTCTCATCTTTTTAAGTGGGAGAACTTGCACAATTGGTGGCTGACTAAATACTTTTTTTCCCCACTGTATACCCTGCCTTACATTTTACATTTTAGTCATTTAGCAGACGCTCTTATACAGAGCGACTTACAGTTAGTGAGTGCATACATTTTCATACTGGCCCCCCGTGGGAAACGAACCCACAACCCTGGTGTTGCAAGCGCCATGCTCTACCAACTGAGCTACACAGGGCCTTACTATTGTATCTGTTAACTACGTAATTTTTCCAAATTATTTAGTCTAGTAAATAAAACCTTGAATTAAGTATTTGTGGATTTGAGTTCATTTACAAGCGATTAGGTTCTTGAAGTTCCCGAGCTCGATGACCATTGAGAATGAGAATATGGTCAATTGACTCTTGATTAAGACTATTGTTGATATAACGGGTAGATTGGGATACCTAGTCAGTTGCACAACTGAATGCATTCAACCGAAACGTGTCTTCCGCATTTAACCCAACCCCTCTGAATCAGAGAGATGGGGGGCCTGCCTTAGTGGATATCTACGTCATCAGCAGTCGTTGTTGGGGGTTAACTGCCTTGCTCAAGGGCAGATTTTTCCACCTTGCTCAGGGATTCAAACCAGAAATATTTTGGTTAGTGGCTCAATGCTCTTAACCGCTAGGCTACCTTCCTTCGGTTACTGGCTCAATGCTCTTAACCGATAGGCTACCTTCCTTCGGTTACTGATAACTACTGGAATATTATGATTCTTTTTTTTAGTGCATGTTCCAATGTAAAAAAATATTTTTTTGGTCAAAATGTTGAACGTGAGATGTCATCATCTGGAAACCTCTATTCTCTCTTGGGTGATCGATAGGAAGTGCATGACACTGGAATTTGAATAATTTTATTGTCCGTGTCTCAAACGAATTGCATAAAGGTAAATGAAGGTTGATGTGAAGGTGTTAAACTTAAGGAAAAGGGGACGTGTCTTCTCCATTTCAACCCAAAGCTAGATAAGCATGATACGCCCTCTTTGGCTTGGCACAGAGATACACAGTATGAGAGACAGGAGGCTGTGTGTATATGTATAGCCATTGAGCTATAAAATAACAGTATTGCCGCCGCCATGAGGTCTGAAAATGCCATAACGAGCTCACGCTTACTGTGTTAGCAAAGGAATAGAGCCTTGGCATATTTTTCCTGTTCTCATATTCTGAGCTCTCTCAGAGCCTAAATAATTAGCCAGAGTGTTTTTAATTTTTTTTTAAAGAGACACTCTATCACGACAGAAGCCCCATCCTTAACGAAATCTCATGTGATTTCGACTCTTCCGGGTATACCCTTTGTGTTGCGCAAATGACATAATCCCCTGTGCGTCGCAGCAATATACCCCACTTGGACAGCTCGTGTCCTCCCTCTGGTGGCGAAAAGTTGATAGCACCTCAAGACAATGTTGTGCTTCCAACACACTTCCCTCCACACTCAATCAGCATTGCAATTGTGGTACATTACTTAAATGATTAAGCCACCAATTTGATCACAGTTTAATCATTTTTGCCCATTTCTACAAATTCACAAAACAATTAATTAAATAGTGCAACTTGTTTGGACACTGACTCTAAACAGTGATCCTGTGTTGATTAATGATCAATCACTGTTTAACTGTTATTGTTGATCCATTACTCTTTCATTGTTGATTCATAGATGGTTAATTGTTAATTAATTACTTTACATTTATTGCTTGATCATTGATTATTCATCAACACTATCGGATACTTTAATCACTTCCAAACAGTTAACCATGTCACTCCAAAGTACCTTTGATACAGTAAATCATTTTAAACTACTTTTTAAAAAGAAGTCTGTTCTTAGTTATTGATCAACGGCCAAGTATTAATCAACGCAAAGTATTTCTCATTGCCAGTTGACATAATTGTAAACAATCCAATTAACCCCTTTGATATAAAGGCCTCCTGTAGCTCAGTTGGTAGAATATGGGGCTTGCAACGCCAGGGTTGTGGGTTCGATTCCCATGGGGGGCCAGTATGAAAAAAATGTATGCACTCACCAACTGTAAGTCGCTCTGGATAAGATGGATAAATGACTAAAATGTAAATAAAGACTAGGTGAAAAATCTGTCGATGTGCCCTTAAGCAAGGCACTTAACCCTAATTGCTCATGTAAGTCGCTCTGGATAAGAGCATCTGCTAAATGACTAAAATGTAAATGTAAAGAACCTACTGTGATCAACTTTAAGTAAGACATTTAGTGAACAACGTTAAAGAAATAACATCACCAGCTGGTGGATTCAAACAGCTTTGCTCATTAATAATCCCATTGATCAACACTTTTCAAACTAATTTCTGCAGGCCTATTGCTAATACTGTAATTTACAAAAGTCAGTCATCCACTGTTGGTATACCGCCTCATCAATTTCTAACAAGGCCTTAGTACAATAAGAGGACACCCCTTTAAGGCGTTTGCCCATCTTTTAGTTCCACATTTGTATTAAAAACTTTACCTAAAGTGAGAATCCTGGCTAAACTTTCAGAAAAGATGCCTGAGATTTGTATTTATTAAGGATCCCACTCTTCCTGGGGTCCAGCAACATTAAGGCAGTCCTATACAATTTAAAATATTACATGACATTTCATAATACTTTTAAAAACACATTAAGTGTGTTCCCTCAGGCCACTTTCTCTACTTTCACATATCTACAATTCAAAATCCATGTGTACATGCTGTGTGTTGGTACTTTAAAAACAGACACCATGGTGTATTCAGCATGTCAACACTTCTTATAAAAACAAGTATTTATGAAGTTAAGCTCTCCTCCACTTTGAGCCATGAGAGATTTACATGCATATTAATGTTAGCTCCTCGTGTACATTTAAGGGCCAGCCATGCTGCCCTGTCCTGAGCCAATTGTACATTTCCGAGGTTGGTCTTTGGCACCTGACCACACAACTGAACAGTAGTCTAGGTGCGATAAAGCTAGAGCCTGTAGGACCTGCCTTGTTGATAGTGTTGTTAAAAAGGCAGAGCTACGCTTTATTATGGACAGACTTCTCCCCATTTTAGCTACTGTTGTATCAACATGTATTGACCATGAAAGTTTACAATACTTGCTAAATTAACACATTATTAATTACAACATTTAGTTGAGGTTTAGGGTTTAGTGAATGATTTGTCCCAAATACAATGCTTTAAGTTTTTGAAATGTTTAGGACTAACTCATTCCTTGCCACCCATTCTGAAACTAACTGCAGCTCTTTGTTAAGTGTTGCAGTGATTTCACTCGCTGTAGTAGCTGACATGCATAGTGTTGAGTCATCCGCGTACATAGACACACTGGCTTACTCAAGGCCAATGGCATGTCATAAGTAAAGATTGAAAAAAGTAAGGGGCCTAGACAGCTGCCCTGGGGAATTCTTGATTCTATCTGGGATGTTGGAGAGGGTTCCATTAAAGAACACCCTCTGTGTTCTGTTAGACAGGTAACTCTTTATCCACATTATAGCAGGGGATGTAAAGCCATAACACATATGTTTTTCCATCAGCAGACTATGATAGATAATCTCAAAAGCCGAATTGAGGTCTAACAAAACAGCTACCACAATCTTTTTATCATCGATTTCTCTCAGCCGATCAGTCATTTGTGTAAGTGCTGTGCTTGTTGAATCTCCTCCCATATAAGCGTGCTGAAAGTCTGTTGTCAATTTGTTTACAGTAAAATAGCATTGTATCTGGTCAACCAATTTTTTTCTCCAAAAGTTTACTAAGGGTTGGTAACAGGCTGATTGGTTGGATATTTGGCCCATAAAGGGGGCTTTACTATTCTTGGGTAGCGGAAATACTTTTGCTTCCCTCCAGGCCTGAGGGCACAGACTTTCTAGTAGGCTTAAATTGAAGATATGGCAAATAGGAGTGGCAATATTGTCGGCTATTCTCCTCAGTAATTTTCCATCCAAGTTGTCAGACCCCGTGGCTTGTCATTGTTGATAGACAACAAAA
Organism: Coregonus clupeaformis; assembly: GCF_020615455.1. Taxonomy (NCBI): domain Eukaryota; kingdom Metazoa; phylum Chordata; class Actinopteri; order Salmoniformes; family Salmonidae; genus Coregonus; species Coregonus clupeaformis. Next base: position 18,906,402 of record NC_059210.1, on the reverse strand, counting down.
ATGTCCACCTCTTCCACAATCACTTTACAGAATTCAAAATTACAATGCTTGTCTTTCATAATTTGATCAGTTATACTTGTTTGCTAATCTTGCCAATGAAAAATCATTAAAGTAATTGGCAACATCAGTGGGTTTTGTGATGAATGAGCCATCTGATTCAATTAATGATGGAGCTGGGTTTGCCTTTTGGTCCAAGACTTCATTTAAGGTGCACCAAAGCTTTTTACTATCATTCTTTATATACAGTGGGGAAAAAAAGTATTTAGTCAGCCACCAATTGTGCAAGTTCTCCCACTTAAAAAGATGAGAGAGGCCTGTAATTTTCATCATAGGTACACGTCAACTATGACAGACAAAATGAGATTTTTTTTCTCCAGAAAATCACATTGTAGGATTTTTAATGAATTGATTTGCTAATTATGGTGGAAAATAAGTATTTGGTCACCTACAAACAAGCAAGATTTCTGGCTCTCACAGACCTGTAACTTCTTCTTTAAGAGGATCCTCTGTCCTCCACTTGTTACCTGTATTAATGGCACCTGTTTGAACTTGTTATCAGTATAAAAGACACCTGTCCACAACCTCAAACAGTCACACTCCAAACTCCCACTATGGCCAAGACCAAAGAGCTGTCAAAGGACACCAGAAACAAAATTGTAGACCTACACCAGGCTGGGAAGGCTGAATCTGCAATAGGTAAGCAGCTTGGTTTGAAGAAATCAACTGTGGGAGCAATTATTAGGAAATGGAAGACATACAAGACCACTGATAATCTCCCTCGATCTGGGGCTCCACGCAAGATCTCACCCCGTGGGGTCAAAATGATCACAAGAATGGTGAGCAAAAATCCCAGAACCACACGGGGGGACCTAGTGAATGACCTGCAGAGAGCTGGGACCAAAGTAACAAAGCCTACCATCAGTAACACACTACGCCGCCAGGGACTCAAATCCTGCAGTGCCAGACGTGTCCCCCTGCTTAAGCCAGTACATGTCCAGGCCCGTCTGAAGTTTGCTAGAGTGCATTTGGATGATCCAGAAGAGGATTGGGAGAATGTCATATGGTCAGATAAAACCAAAATATAACTTTTTGGTAAAAACTCAACTCGTCGTGCTTGGAGGACAAAGAATGCTGAGTTGCATCCAAAGAACACCATACCTACTGTGAAGCATGGGGGTGGAAACATCATGATTTGGGGCTGTTTTTCTGCAAAGGGAAAGTCACATTGTAGGATTTTTAATGAATTTATTTGCAAATTATGGTGGAAAATAAGTATTTGGTCAATAACAAAAGTTTCTCAATACTTTCTTATATACCCTTTGTTGGCAATGACACAGGTCAAACGTTTTCTGTAAGTCTTCACAAGGTTTTCACACACTGTTGCTGGTATTTTGGCCCATTCCTCCATGCAGATCTCCACTAGAGCAGTGATGTTTTGGGGCTGTCGCTGGGCAACACAGACTTTCAACTCCCTCCAAAGATTTTCTATGGGGTTGAGATCTGGAGACTGGCTAGGCCACTCCAGGACCTTGAAATGCTTCTTACGAAGCCACTCCTTCGTTGCCCGGGCGGTGTGTTTGGGATCATTGTCACGCTGAAAGACCCAGCCACGTTTCATCTTCCATGCCCTTGCTGATGGAAGGAGGTTTTCACTCAAAATCTCACGATACATGGCCCTATTCATTCTTTCCTTTACACGGATCAGTCGTCCTGGTCCCTTTGCAGAAAAATAGCCCCAAAGCATGATGTTTCCACCCCCATGCTTCACAGTAGGTATGGTGTTCTTTGGATGCAACTCAGCATTCTTTGTCCTCCAAACACGACGAGTTTAGTTTTTACCAAAAAGTTATATTTTGGTTTCATCTGACCAAATGACATTCTCCCAATCCTCTTCTGGATGATCCAAATGCACTCTAGCAAACTTCAGACGGGCCTGGACATGTACTGGCTTAAGCAGGGGGACACGTCTGGCACTGCAGGATTTGAGTCCCTGGCGGCGTAGTGTGTTACTGATGGTAGGCTTTGTTACTTTGGTCCCAGCTCTCTGCAGGTCATTCACTAGGTCCCCCCGTGTGGTTCTGGGATTTTTGCTCACCGTTCTTGTGATCATTTTGACCCCACGGGGTGAGATCTTGCGTGGAGCCCCAGATCGAGGGAGAATATCAGTGGTCTTGTATGTCTTCCATTTCCTAATAATTGCTCCCACAGTTGATTTCTTCAAACCAAGCTGCTTACCTATTGCAGATTCAGTCTTCCCAGCCTGGTGCAGGTCTACAATTTTGTTTCTGGTGTCCTTTGACAGCTCTTTGGTCTTGGCCATAGTGGAGTTTGGAGTGTGACTGTTTGAGGTTGTGGACAGGTGTCTTTATACTGATAACAAGTTCAAACAGGTGCCATTTATACAGGTAAAGAGTGGAGGACAGAGGAGCCTATTAAAGAAGAAGTTACAGGTCTGTGAGAGCCAGAAATCTTGCTTGTTTGTAGGTGACCAAATACTTATTTTCCACCATAATTTGCAAATAAATTCATTAAAATTCCTACAATGCGATTTTCTGGAAATTTTTTTCTCAATTTGTCTGTCATAGTTGACGTGTACCTATGATGAAAATTACAGGCCTCTCTCATCTTTTTAAGTGGGAGAACTTGCACAATTGGTGGCTGACTAAATACTTTTTTCCCCACTGTAATGTCTTTGTTTCATAGTATAGTTTCTTATTTTTATTCAGTTTAGTCACATGATTTCTCAATTTGCAGTACATTTGCCAATGGGTTGTGCAGGCAGACTTATTTGCCATTCCTTTCGCCTCATCTATCTCAGCCATACAATTTTTCAGTTCCTCATCAATCCACGAGGATTCAACAGTTTTTACAGTCATTTTCTTAATGGGTGCATGCTTATTAGTAACTGGAATGAGCAATTTTATAAATTTGTCAAGTGCAGCGTCTGGTTGCTCCTTATTACACACCACAGACCAACAAATATTCTTTACATCAACAACATAGGAATCACTACAAAACGTATTGTATGACCTCATACCCTATATTAGGCCCAGCCTTTGAAACTTTAGTTTCCTAGATATGGCTACTATATTGTGATGACTACATCCGATGGATTTGAATACTGCTTTAAAGCACATTTCTGCAGGATTAGTAAAGATGTGATCAATACATGTTGATGATTTCATTCCTGTGCTGTTTGTAACTACCCTGGTAGGTTGACTGATTACCTGAACCAGGTTGTTACAGTTTGAAGCTTTTTCTTGAGTGGGCAGCTTGATGAAATCCAGTCAATATTTAAAATCACCCAGAAAATATACCTCTTGATATCACATACATTACATACAGATGAACCTGTAGCCATATTACTTCAACAGTATTTAACATGAGATCGTCTCTAAGCTTTACAGGAAAGTGGTTCTGAATATAAACGGCAACACCTTCACCTATGGCATTTCTGTCTTTCCTGTAGATGTTATAACCATGTATTGCTACTACTGTGTCAAAGGTGTTATCTAAGTGAGTTTCAGAGATTGTCAGAATATGAAAGTAAATCGGTTACTAGCAAATAATGTATTTAATGAACCTGGTTTCTTAAACTACATACATTAACGTGGGCAATTTTTTTAGCACTTTCTGGGATGCTTGATTGTTTTCATTGCTTTACTGGGAAGCTTTGCAGAAGTAGACATGCTCATGTTATTTATGTTAGTGCAGGTTGAGCTGCACACAGTAGACTTCCTACTAGGGCACACTGCATCAGTGCTAACAGTAGAACTCTGGTTCATAGGCACATGATTACTGCATACAATAGCTGTAGGATCAGCAGAGGCATTCAGGGCAGTTAGACGGACATAAATTAGGTTACATAGATTGTGTCTTCCAACGCCCCTGGGATAACGTACATTTGCAGAATCATTATGACAACTCAGCGACACAAAAGGTAGGGATTAACTGAGCTGGGCCATTAATAAGTCATTGTCCCAATGCAGCCTTATAAGGCTGTGAAAGGATCCAGGAACCCAAATGATTTGTGTGGATCCTTTCCTACTTATAAAATGAGGGTTGTTTCCAGAAACAATCAAAATTGTCAATAAATGTTACACCCACAGAGCTGCAATAGTCACGTAGCCAGTTATGGAGGTCTAAAAGTCTGCTGAAACCTTCAATTGTCATGAACCCTGCGTCCTGAGTCGGTTCCTGCCTGTGTTGCCGTTTTTCTGCTCTGAATCTCCTGTTTCCTGAAGGTTCTTGAACGCTCCCTGCCTGGTTGCCGGGCGACGTTGCTAAGCGGGAGATCTCCCGATTACCCGCACCTGCATCTCATCAGCTATCTGCACACCTGGTCCTGATCATCACCCTTCATAAGCTCTGACCTGACATCCATTCCCTGCCGGATCGTTAGCCATGAACAGTATGTTTGTCAGCGTATCAGCCTCTGAGTTACTGGCGTTAGTTTTGTTGTTTTGCACCTTGTTGGCTTGCCGTGTACTTACCTCCGTTTGTTTCTATCTAAAGTCATTCTCCCGGAACCTTCACCCAACCCCTGCCTGGTTGTCGGCAGCTGCCGAGCCATCATTGGATCTGCCACTTCACCTCCACCAACTCATCTCCGCCGCCCGCTCTGTCCCCTGGATTATTCTGCATCGTTTTCTGAATCTGTTAATAAATACTCACCTTCATTCAACTCACCTCGTCCTGGTCTGCTTCTGGGTTCTGGCTTAGAAAACCGTGACAGAACGATCCAGCCAGAAATGAACCCAGCGGACCTGGACTCTGTTCGCCATGCCATTACCCATCAGGAGAAGATGTTGGGACAACACAGCACGGCGCTACAGGAGATAGCGTTGTCGGTTCGGAACTTTTCTACCAGTCTGACGAAGATCCAGGCTCAGCTCAGTTTGCCAGTGGAGAATCCACCACCGGTTTCACCCCTCTCGCCTGCCGCTTCTGGGGCTGTGCCCTTCCGTGAGCCCAAGGTTCCGACGCCTGATGAGTATAAAGGGGATTTGGGAAGATGCCGTTCCTTTCTTATGCAGTGTGGATTAGTGTTCGATCTACAGCCCCACTCTTACGCCACAGACAAGGCTAGGATAGACGTTGTTATTGAATTGCTGCGTGGTAGAGCCCTGGAGTGGGCTTCAGCCGTATGGGAACGACAGGACACCTGCATGGCGTCATACCAGGAGTTCACGGCAGAGATGAGGAGGCTGTTTGACCATCCAGTCCGAGGTAAGGACGCAGCTAAACGCCTGTTTTCTCTTCGCCAAGGAGCTCGCAGAGTTGCCGACTTCGTTATCGAATTCAGGACACTGGCTGTGGAGAGTGGGTGGAATGAAGAGTCACTGCAAGCGGCTTTCTATCAGGGGTTGTCGGAGCAACTCAAGGATGAGCTGATCTCCTATCCGGAGCCTAGTGACCTGGACAGTTTGGTAGCTTTGTCTATTCGGGTGGATAACAGAGTTCGAGAGAGAAGGAGGGAGAAGCAATGGGAGCAGTCCAATCAATCAGCTTCTCGGTTTCCATTCGGGTCAGGAGGTGGACCAGAACGCGTCGATCATTGTCCATCACACGGGATTAGTGGAGAGGTCCTCCCTCCAGATTCTGAACCCATGCAAGTGGGGCGGCACGGGTTAACCAAGGAGGAGCACCAACGTAAACGTGAGACCAACCGCTGCCTCTACTGTGGTAGTTCGGGACATTACATCTCCACTTGTTCCCAGCGGCCGTCAAACTGCCCGGCTCGCTAAGTTTGGGAGGACTTTTAGCGAGCCAGTTACAACCTCTCAATACCCCTGTCAGACCCCATTTCCCGGCTACCCTCATGAACGGGAATCAGAGTTTAGCGATTAACGCTTTCGTCGATTCAGGTGCCGATGGCAGCTTTATTGATGCCGACGTGGTGGAACAGCTGGGGCTTTCCAAGGAGCGATTACCGGAAGCCATTGAAGCTACCACTCTGAACGGCAGTAGTCTGGCACGTATCACGATGAGGACTGAACCGGTTAGGATGCTGTTGTCAGGGAATCATTCTGAGGTTATCTCATTCTTCATTCTGCCTTCTCCCCATGTTCCTCTGGTCCTTGGATACCCCTGGCTGAAGGAACACAATCCCTCGTTCGATTGGGTGACTGGCAAGGTAACTAGTTGGAGCATTGATTGTCATGCTAACTGCCTCAAGACTGCCTGTTCCCATTCTGTTCCAAGTCAGGTCATTGAGGCTAACCCCTCAGATTTGTCCCTGGTTCCCGAAACATATCACGAGTTGGGGGAAGTGTTCAGTAAGCAGAGGGCTCTGTCACTCCCTCCCCACCGACCATATGATTGTGCCATAAACCTGTTCCCTGGGGTTGCCTATCCCAAGGGACGGTTATACAGCATCTCCCGACCTGAACGTGAAGCTTTGGAGACCTACATCAAGGAGTCCCTAGCTGCTGGTCTCATTCGTCCCTCGTCATCACCCCTGGGGGCAGGATTCTTCTTTGTGGGTAAGAAGGATGGCTCTCTTCGACCGTGTATTGATTATCGGGGGTTGAATGATATCACGGTCAAGAACAAGTATCCCCTGCCCTTGATGAGCTCTGCTTTCGACTCCTTACAGGGTGCTACTGTGTTCACCAAGCTGGACCTACGCAATGCGTATCATCTGGTCCGGATCAGAGAGGGGGACGAGTGGTTGACGGGTTTCAATACACCGATGGGTCACTTGAGTATCAGGTGATGCCGTTTGGACTGACCAATGCTCCAGCAGTGTTCCAGAGTATGGTGAATGACGTCCTGAGAGATATGATCGGTCTTTTTGTGTTTGTTTACCTGGATGACATTCTTATCTTCTCGAAGGAACCTTCCAGCCACGTCCAGCATGTCAAGCAGGTTCTGCAGCGATTGCTGGAGAATCGCCTGTTTGTGAAGGCCGAGAAGTGTGAATTTCACGCCCACACTACATCCTTCCTCGGGTACATCATCTCCAGGGGAGAGATTAGGATGGACCAGGAGAAGGTTAGGGCGGTTCTGGATTGGGCCCAGCTCGGTACGAGATTGCAGCTCCAGAGGTTTCTGGGGTTTGCGAATTTCTATCGCAGATTCATCCGGGATTACAGCCGTGTGGCCGCTCCTTTAACTGCCCTGACTTCCAGTACCAGGACCTTCAGTTGGAATCCTGAGGCGGACCGAGCTTTCCTGGATTTGAAGAGGCGATTCACCAATGCACCGATTCTCTCTCAACCTGACACGGCCCGTCAGTTCGTCGTTGAAGTGGATGCGTCTGATGTGGGGGTTGGCGCCATCCTGTCCCAGCGATGCTCCACTGACGGTAAACTCCATCCCTGCGCCTACTACTATCGTCGTCTTTCGTCTGCGGAGAGGAACTACGATGTGGGTAACCGGGAGCTTCTCGCGGTGAAGCTTGCCTTGGAGGAGTGGCGCCACTGGTTGGAGGGGGCGGAGCAACCGTTTATTGTCTGGACTGACCACAAGAATCTTGCTTACGTGCAATCGGCTAGACGTCTCAACTCCCGTCAGGTCAGGTGGGCTTTGTTTTTCGGACATTTTAATTTTTCCCTGACGTTCCGACCTGGGTCTAAGAACGGCAAGGCGGACGCCTTGTCCCGGATGTTCTCCAAGACGGAGGAGAGTGGGGCCAAGACCGAGACGATTCTTCCCCGGAACTGTGTCGTGGGAGCAGTTATGTGGAGGATTGAGGAGGAGGTTATGGCGGCCCTTCGGACGCAGCCCGGTCCCGGTAACGGTCCACCCGGTCAGTTGTTTGTGCCTGAGTCGGTTCGTTCTGCTGTCCTCCAATGGTCCCACGCCAGCAAGATGGCTTGTCACCCTGGCGTGGCTCGGACGATGGCGTTACTTCGCAGACGATTTTGGTGGCCTGCCATGGGAGAAGATACTCAGAGGTTTGTTGCTGCCTGTCCAGTGTGTGCGCAGAATAAGAGTGCCAATCGGCCCAGCTCTGGACTTCTTCACACCCTCCCTATTGCCCGGCGACCATGGTCGCATCTGGCCTTGGACTTTGTCACTGGGTTGCCATCTTCTGAGGGGAACACGGTCATTCTGACTATCGTGGACAGATTCAGCAAGTTCGCCCACTTTGTACTCATTTCCAAGCTTCCCTCTGCCTCTGAGACGTCCGAGATCCTGGTTAGGGAGGTTTTCAGGGTCCACGGGTTGCCCAGTGACATAGTTTCCGACCGTGGTCCTCAGTTTACCTCTGCTGTCTGGAAGTCCTTCTGTTTGGCCATTGGAGCTACAGTCAGTCTAACATCTGGTTTTCACCCCCAATCTAATGGTCAGGCGGAGAGAGCCAACCAGAAGATGGAATCCACGCTACGCTGCCTTGTCTCCTCCAACCCCACCTCCTGGGTCTCTCAGTTGCCTTGGGTTGAGTATGCCCACAATACTCTCCCTACATCTGCCACTGGGATGTCTCCCTTCCAGTGCCTGTATGGCTACCAACCTCCCTTGTTTCCTTCTCAGGAGAAGGATCTCTCAGTGCCCTCTGTTCAGGCCCACATTCGTCGTTGCCACCGGACCTGGCATCGGGCCAGAAAGGCCCTCCTTAGAGTTTCTGACCGGTATCAGCTCCAGGCGAATCGCCGCCGGATTCCCGCCCCCACCTATACCATCGGAGATAGGGTCTGGTTGGCTACACGGGATCTTCCTCTGCGGACTGAGTCTAAGAAACTGTCACCGAAGTTAATTGGTCCGTTTGTGGTGGAGAAAGTGATCAATACTGTTGCGGTTCGACTCAAGTTACCTAGAACGCTCAGTCCATCCCACCTTTCATGTCTCCTCCCCCTCGGATGATCGGAGGTGGTCCTGCCTACACGGTGCGCCGCATTATGGATTCCAGACGGCGGGGCCGGGGTTTCCAGAATCTCGTGGACTGGGAGGGGTATGGTCCTGAAGAGAGGAGTTGGATTCCTCGGCGTCAGATCCTTGATGCTGACCTCCTTCGTGACTTCTACCGCCTCCATCCTGGCGCTCCGGGTAGTCCGCCCGGTGGCGTTCGTCAGAGGGGGGGTACTGTCATGAACCCTGCGTCCTGAGTCGGTTCCTGCCTGTGTTGCCATTTTTCTGCTCTGAATCTCCTGTTTCCTGAAGGTTCTTGAACGCTCCCTGCCTGGTTGCCGGGCGACGTTGCTAGGCGGGAGATCTCCCGATTACCTGCATCTCATCAGCTATCTGCACACCTGGTCCTGATCATCACCCTTCATAAGCTCTGACCTGACATCCATTCCCTGCCGGATCGTTAGCCATGAACAGTATGTTTGTCAGCGTATCAGCCTCTGAGTTACTAGCGTTAGTTTTGTTGTTTTGCACCTTGTTGGCTTGCCGTGTACTTACCTCCGTTTGTTTCTATCTACAGTCATTCTCCCGGAACCTTCACCCAACCCCTGCCTGGTTGTCGGCGGCTGCCGAGCCATCATTGGATCTGCCACTTCACCTCCACCAACTCATCTCCGCCGCCCGCTCTGTCCCCTGGATTATTCTGCATCGTTTTCTGAATCTGTTAATAAATACTCACCTTCGTTCAACTCACCTCGTCCTGGTCTGCTTCTGGGTTCTGGCTTAGAAAACCGTGACATCAATGCCACGATTTAGTGAGGGCACAGGGCCAGATATTATGGGGCATTTCCTGGCATCAAGCAGAGACCCAATCAGTTCTTTAAAATCCATCTTCAGCTGTTCTGAGCTGCCCTTTGAATGTCATTGAATCCCACATGAACTATGACAGACTCAATTTCCTGATGCAGGTTTGTAATGTTTGGAAGCAGTTTATTGATGTCCTGTACTCTTGCTCCTGGATAGCACAACGTTTTCGCTTCAGGGACTGAGACATTTCTCACCATTGAACTGCCCAATACAGAGAAGGGGAAATCTGCCCATTCCGTTGTTGGAGTCAGCACAGCCGTCGCAGACAGGCAGTCCCAGCGATGAAGGCGCAGGTAGATCAGGCTGCGGATGTCTCGCAGGCACTCCAGTCTGTTTAGCAGCATGCCGCTGCCTTCGGTTTCCACGACTTGTGACATGGGACCAGCGTTGATTGGAATTATCCTCTCGCTGTTCTCCGTCTACTCCACTACAAGATGGAGGAGAAGAAGCAGATGGAGACGACTTCCTTGGCAAGCAAGTTCCAGGTAGCACAAGCCATTCGGATAGGGGCAGATGACAAGGCGCGGATACATCCATCAAGCCCGAGCGACGTTCAGCCACAGGAGTTGAGAACGAGAAAGTTCCAATTTGTATTTTCCCCGTAAGTTTGCACAGAATTGAAATGTTCTTGCTAAGGATAGCCACCTCATTCCTGTAATCCTTCGCTAACAAACAATTGCCGCATTGGAACTCCGGATTGTCAAGATTGTCAACGCTTAAAACATTCGTTAGCTATTCCAGGCGAAGCAGGCTCCATTGCAACCTAGCTAGCTAGCTGGCAGCAGGAAATCCGAGTTCGTGACAGGAGTTTATGACAGGAAATGATGGCTGTTCTATGGAAAGAACCCTCTTTTACAGAGAAGTTAATTCACTAACTATTCAAAGATTATTAATCCCAACTATGCAGAAGAATTTAAAGTCTTGGAGAATTAAACAATAAGGAACAAAACAGCAAACATAGCAACTGCCGCCCTTCAAAATAGGCCACTCGAGCACTGAACTATGGTCGCCAGCTAAGATGAATGACAATCCAGTACCATAGGGTGCAGAAAAAACCCGGACAGGAAGCGACTGACATGCGGGGATAGCTGGAGAGAAACAGAAGGGGGTTGCAGTAGTCTGAAAGAGAATGGCATCAGTCAGAGGAACTGCAACTGAAGTCCGACCAATTGAGGGAGATGGCACAACTGTATGACAATGAGAACCCCCCACACACACACAATAAAACTTTGCATCCTTCATTTACTCAATTGTTTCCTTTATTTTGGCAGTTACCGGTTGTTTACAGTCGTGAAAGGCGCAATTTGGTCAGCATGCGCAAAATGAGTTGTGGCCATGGACATTTCATCCATAGAAGGGTTTTGGAACCTCTTACCCTGGCAATGTGAGTGTTAAACTCATGGGTCTATGGATGACATTTCTATGGTTTGTTGCAGCAGTCTGCCTTTTACAAATGTATAAATAAAATCGCTGGGAAAAACTTAGTTTGTAAAGCAAATGCCTACTTCTGAAGATAGCCCTTTCTGGGAAAAGACAAAGTCCATATTATGGCAAGAACAGCTCAAATAAGCAAAGAGAAACGACAGTCCATCATTACTTTAAGGTCAGTCAATACGGAAAATGTCAAGAACTTTTAAAGTTTCTTCAAGTGCAGTCGCAAAAACCATCAAGCGCTATGATGAAACTGGCTCTCATGGGAAACACCACAGGAATGGAAGACCCAGAGTTACCTCTGCTGCAGAGGATAAGTTCATTAGGAGTTACCAGCCTCAGAAATTGCAGCCCAAATTAAAGCTTCACAGAGCTCAAGTAACAGACACATCAACGTCAACTGTTCAGAGGGGACTGTGAATCAAGCCTTCATGGTCGAATTACTGCAAAGAAACCACTACTAAAGGACACCAATAAGAAGAAGACACTTGCTTGGGCCAAGAAACACGAGCAATGGACATTAGACCGGTGGAAATCTGTCCTTTGGTCTGGAGTCCAAATTGAAGATTTTTGGTTCCAACCGCCGTGTCTTTGTGAGACGAAGTGTGGGTGAACAGATGATCTCCGCATGTGTATTTCCCACCGTAAAGCATGGAGGAGGTGTTATGGTGTGGGGGTGCTTTGCTGGTGACACTGTCTGTGATTTATTTAGAATTCAAGGCACACTTAACCAGCATGGCTACCACAGCATTCTGCAGCGATACGCCATCCCATCAGGTTTGGGTTTAGTGGGACTATCATTTGTTTTTCAACAGGAGAATGACCCAACACACCTCCAGGCTGTGTAAGGGCTATTTTACCAAGAAGGAGAGTGATGGAGTGCTGCATCAGATGACCTGGCCTCCACAAATCACCCGACCTCAACCCAATTGAGATGGTTTGGGATGAGTCGGACGACAGAGTGAAGGAAAAGCAGCCAACAAGTGCTCAGCATATGTGGGAACTCCTTCAAGACTGTTGGAAAAGCGTTCCAGGTGAAGCAGGTTGAGAGAAAGCCAAGAGTGTGCAAAGCTGTCATCAAGGCAAAGGGTGGCTATTTGAAGAAGCTCAAATATAAAATATTTTGATTTGTTTAACATTTTTTTGGTTACTACATGATCCCATATGTGTTATTTCATGGTTTTGATGTTGTCACTATTGTTTTACAATGTAGAAAATAGTACAACTAAAGAAAAACCCTTGAATGAGTAGGTATATTGGATGGGAATCATAGTGACTAGATTACGTTATTGTAAATCAAGCACTTGTGCAAAAAGAGAGCTACAACACATTACCTTCTGAGCTCCCTTGTGGAGAGGGTTGATGGCTCGCTTGTCTGTGACATTCACATTAAACTTGATCAGAAGGGCTGCAATGTGCATGTGCTGTAGAGGAGAGAAGTGACAGAGGGCAGAAGAGAAAGGAGAGGAGTGAGAGAGGAGAGGACATGATTTAACAACCTCATGACTTGCCCAAAGACTGATGATATCCACGCTAATACATATATTGTAGCCTTCAGTCAATCAAACGCAATTAGTTTTGACGAGCCAATATGAAAGGCACAGGAAGGAAGACTAACCTTGAGCATCAGCAGATCTCTTGGCTGCAGCCTCAAAGAGCGGGGTGAAATTCCACAGGTCAGCTGCGTTGACCGACGCCCCGTCTCTCACCAGCAGCTCAGCGACCTCATAGCAGACACATAGGGACACTAGGACACTGAACATTTCATTTACTGTATGAAAAACGAAATTCAATGATAAAGATGTATTCAATCAACACAGAACTAAAGCCAACTGAAAGAGAATATGGCCAGACAGGTAGTAGGGTGTACTAGTCAGACAACATGTACCCGAATGTAGAGAGTTAAATATAAAAAAAGAGAATCTTTGTTCCCATAGGATTACATTGGTTTACAGGTTATGCCCTAACTCTGCTTCATTGCATGCAATTTGCAAAATTCATTTTGCCACGTGTTCAGGGCCACCGGTACCCCTCCAGATATCGATATGATGAGAGTTCATTGTCCCCTTCATATCCTAAAAGGGAAGTATGAACTTGGAATATATAATATGGCCAATGCCATTGTACCATATTGCAATTGGACAGCAATCAAGTAACCCATCTCATTGCTTAACATCATCATAAACAGTCAAAGGACAGCACATTTGAATTGTATTTGTACAGTAGTGTCCCAGTAGTGGACTGTATTAGTTTAAGCCCTTTAATGGCATGTCCAATTCGTGATAGTAAATGCTCATTGTAATATATTGCTAATGGACAGTGTACATTACACATATATATTGCCAGTTTCAACATGCTATACTGCAATTGGACAGTGTCCATTGCCAATATATATGAATAGGGATTTTCCATCACGAAATGGACATGCTGAAATTAACCTAGGTGTGTGTGAGGGAGAGGAAACACTGAGTAAAATACCCATTGCCAATATATTTTTAATGGGACAGTGACCATCACACATACAGTGGGGAAAAAAAGTATTTAGTCAGCCACCAATTGTGCAAGTTCTCCCACTTAAAAAGATGAGAGAGGCCTGTAATTTTCATCATAGGTACACGTCAACTATGACAGACAAAATGAGATTTTTTTTCCCAGAAAATCACATTGTAGGATTTTTAATGAATGTATTTGCTAATTATGGTGGAAAATAAGTATTTGGTCACCTACAAACAAGCAAGATTTCTGGCTCTCACAGACCTGTAACTTCTTCTTTAAGAGGCTCCTCTGTCCTCCACTTGTTACCTGTATTAATGGCACCTGTTTGAACTTGTTATCAGTATAAAAGACACCTGTCCACAACCTCAAACAGTCACACTCCAAACTCCACTATGGCCAAGACCAAAGAGCTGTCAAAGGACACCAGAAACAAAATTGTAGACCTACACCAGGCTGGGAAGGCTGAATCTGCAATAGGTAAGCAGCTTGGTTTGAAGAAATCAACTGTGGGAGCAATTATTAGGAAATGGAAGACATACAAGACCACTGATAATCTCCCTCGATCTGGGGCTCCACGCAAGATCTCACCCCGTGGGGTCAAAATGATCACAAGAACGGTGAGCAAAAATCCCAGAACCACACGGGGGGACCTAGTGAATGACCTGCAGAGAGCTGGGACCAAAGTAACAAAGCCTACCATCAGTAACACACTACGCCGCCAGGGACTCAAATCCTGCAGTGCCAGACGTGTCCCCCTGCTTAAGCCAGTACATGTCCAGGCCCGTCTGAAGTTTGCTAGAGTGCATTTGGATGATCCAGAAGAGGATTGGGAGAATGTCATATGGTCAGATGAAACCAAAATATAACTTTTTGGTAAAAACTCAACTCGTCGTGCTTGGAGGACAAAGAATGCTGAGTTGCATCCAAAGAACACCATACCTACTGTGAAGCATGGGGGTGGAAACATCATGATTTGGGGCTGTTTTTCTGCAAAGGGACCAGGACGACTGATCCGTGTAAAGGAAAAAATGAATGGGGCCATGTATCGTGAGATTTTGAGTGAAAACCTCCTTCCATTAGGAAGGGCATTGAAGATGAAACGTGGCTGGGTCTTTCAGCATGACAATGATCACAAACACACCGCCCGGGCATTTCAAGGTCCTGAAGTGGCCTAGCCAGTCTCCAGATCTCAACCCCATAGAAAATCTTTGGAGGGAGTTGAAAGTCTGTGTTGCCCAGCGACAGCCCCAAAACATCACTGCTCTAGAGGAGATCTGCATGGAGGAATGGGCCAAAATACCAGCAACAGTGTGTGAAAACCTTGTGAAGACTTACAGAAAACGTTTGACCTGTGTCATTGCCAACAAAGGGTATATAACAAAGTATTGAGAAACTTTTGTTTTTGACCAAATACTTATTTTCCACCATATTTTTGCAAATAAATTCATTAAAAATGTCATTTTCTGGAAAAAGAAATTCTCATTTTGTCTGTCATAGTTGACGTGTACCTATGATGAAAATTACAGGCCTATCTCATCTTTTGAAGTGGGAGAACTTGCACAATTGGTGGCTGACTAAATACTTTTTTCCCCCACTGTATAATGTATTGCCAGTGTCAAGTTGTTATATGCTCAGTTGGACAGTGTCCATTGCCAATATATTTAAGCAGTGATTTACCATCACCAAATGGACAGGCATAAATAAACAACGAGTGAAGGAGAGTAACCACTATCACTGCTAGACCATCCCAAGTTCAACAAGCCAGAATATTTGACATTCCAAATCAAATTTTATTTGCCCCATGCACCGAATACAACAGGTTTAGACCTTACAGTGAAATGCTTATTTACAAGCCATTAACCAACAATGCAGTTAAGAATAAACAAAAAAAAGGCTAATAATTAAAGAGCAGCAGTAAAATAAAATTACAGTAGGAAGGCTATATACAGGGGGTACCGGTACAGAGTTGATGTACGGGGGCACCGGTTAGTCGAGGTAATATGTACATGTGGGTGGAGTTAAAGTGACTATGAATAGATAATAAACAGAGTAGCAGCAGCGTAAAAGAGGGGGTGGGGATGGGGGGACAATGCAAATAGTCCAGGTAGCCATGATTAGCTGTTGCGGAGTCTTATGGCTTGGGGGTAGAAGCTGTTAAGAAGCCTTTTGGACCTAGACTTGGCGCTCCGGTACCGCTTGCCATGCGGTAGCAGAGAGAACAGTCTATGACTAGGGTGGCTGGAGTCTGACAATTTTTAGGGCCTTCCTCTGACACCGCCTGGTATAGAGGTCCTGGATGGCAGGAAGCTTGGGCCCAGTAATGTACTGGGCCGTACGCACTACCCTCTGTAGTGCCTTGCAGTCGGAGGCCGAGCAGTTGCCATTTCAGGCGGTGATGCAACAAGACAGGATGCTCTAGATGGTGTAGCTGAAGAACATTTTGAGGATCTGAGGACCCATGCCAAATCTTCTCAGTCTCCTGAGGGGGAATAGGCTTTGTCGTGCCCTCTTCAAGACTGTCTTGGTGTGTTTGGACCATGATGGTTTGTTGGTGATGTGGACACCAAGGAACTTGAAGCTCTCAACCTGTTTCACTACAGCCCCGTCGATGAGAATGGGGGCATGCTCAGTCCTCTTTTTTCCCCCTGTAGTCCACAATCATCTCCTTTGTCTTCATCACGTTGAGGGAGAGGTTGTTATCCTGGCACCACACGGCCAGGTCTCTGACCTCCTCCCTATAGGCTGTCTCATCGTTGTCGGTGATCAGGCCTACCACTGTTGTGTCGTCGGCAAACTTAATGATGGTGTTGGAGTCGTGCCTGGCCATGCAGTCATGGGTGAACAGGGAGTACAGGAGGGGACTGAGCACCACCCCGTGTTGAGGATCAGCGTGGCAGATGTGTTGTTACCTACCCTTACCACCTGGGGGCAGCCCGTCAGGATCCAGTTGCAGAGGGAGGTGTTTAGTCACAGGGTCCTTAGTTTAGTGATGAGCTTTGAGGGCACTATGGTGTTGAATGCTGAGCTGTAGTCAATGAATAGCATTCTCACATACGTGTTCCTCTTGTCCAGGTGGGAAAGGGCAGTGTGGAGTGCAATAGAGATTGCATCATCTGTGGATCTATTGGGGCGGTATGCAAATTGGATCTAGGGTTTCTGGGATAATAGTGTTGATGTGAGCCATGACCAGCCTTTCAAAGCACTTCATGGCTACAGACGTGAGAGCTATGGGTCGGTGGTCATTTAGGCAGGGCAGGTCATCTTAGTGTTCTTGGGCACAGGGGCTATGGGGGTCTGCTTGAAACATGTTGGTATTACAGACTCCGTCAGGGACATGTTGAAAATGTCAGTGAAGACACTTGCCAGTTGGTCAGCGCATGCTCGGAGTACACGCCCTCGTAATCCGTCTGACCATGCGGCCTTGTGAATGTTGACCTGCTTAAAAGTCTTAGTCACATCGGCTACAGAGAGCTTGATCATATACAGTGAGGGAAAAAGTATTTGATCCCCTGCTGATTTTGTACATTTGCCCACTGACAAAGACATGTTCAGTCTATAATTTTAATGGTAGGTGTATTTGAACAGTGAGAGACAGAATAACAAAAAAAATATCCAGAAAAACATGTCAAAAATGTTATAAATTGATTTGCATTTTAACGAGGGAAATAAGTGTTTGACCCCTCTGTAAAACATGACTTAGTATTTGGTGGCAAAACCCTTGTTGGCAATCACAGAGGTCAGACGTTTCTTGTAGTTGGCCACCAGCTTAGCACACATCCAGGAGGGATTTTGTCCCACTCCCCTTTGCAGATCTTCTCCAAGTCATTAAGGTTTCGAGTCTGATGTTTGGCAACTCGAACCTTCAGCTCCCTCCACAGATTTTCTATAGGATTAAGGTCTGGAGACTGCCTAGGCCACTCCAGGACCTTAATGTGCTTCTTCTTGAGCCACTCCTTTGTTGCCTTGGCCGAGTGTTTTAGGTCATTGTCATGCTGGAATACCCATCCACGACCCATTTTCAATGCCCTGGCTGAGGGAAGGAGGTTCTCACCCAAGATTTGATGGTACATGGCCCCGTCCATTGTCCCTTTGATGCGGTGAAGTTGTCCTGTCCCCTTAGCAGAAAAACACCCCCAAAGCATAATGTTTCCACCTCCATGTTTGACAGTGGGGATGGTGTTCTTGGGGTCATAGGCAGCATTCCTCCTCCTCCAAACACGGCGAGTTGAGTTGATGCCAAAGACCTCGATTATGGTCTCATCTGACCACAACACTTTCACCCAGTTCTCCTCTGAATCATTCAGATGATCATTGGCAAACTTCAGACGGCCCTGTATATGTGCTTTCTTGAGCAGGGGGACCTTGCGGGCGCTGCAGGATTTCAGTCCTTCACGGCGTAATGTGTTACCAATTGTTTTCTTGGTGACTATGGTCCCAGCTGCCTTGAGATCATTGACAAGATCCTCCCGTGTAGTTCTGGGCTGATTCCTCACCGTTCTCATGATCATTGCAACTCCACGAGGTGAGATCTTGCATGGAGCCCCAGGCCGAGGGAGATTGACAGTTCTTTTGTGTTTCTTCCATTTGCGAATAATCGCACCAACTGTTGTCACCTTCTCACCAAGCTGCTTGGCGATGGTCTTGTAGCCCATTCCAGCCTTGTGTAGGTCTACAATCATGTCCCTGACATCCTTGGAGAGCTCTTTGGTCTTGGCCATGGTGGATAGTTTGGAATCTGATTGATTGATTGCTTCTGTGGACAGGTGTCTTTTATACAGGTAACAAGCTAAGATTAGGATCACTCCCTTTAAGAGTGTGCTCCTAATCTCAGCTCCTTATCTGTATAAAAAGACACCTGGGAGCCAGAAATCTTTCTGATTGAGAGGGGGGTCAAATACTTATTTCCCTCATTAAAATGCAAATCAATTTATAACATTTTTGACATGTGTTTTTCTGGATTTTGTTGTTGTTATTCTGTCTCTCACTGTTCAAATAAAACTACCATTCAAATGATAGACTGATCATTTCTTTGTCAGTGGGCAAACGTACAAAATCAGCAGGGGATCAAATACTTTTTTCCCCTCACTGTAGTCATCAGGAACAGCAGATGCTCTCATGCATGCTTCAGTGTTGCTTGCCTCGAAGCGAGCATAGAAGTGATTTAGCTTGTCTGGTAGGCTTGTGTCACTGGGCAGCTCGCGGCTGTGCTTCCCTTTGTAGTCTGTAATAGTTTTCAAGCCCTGCCACATCCAACGAGCGTCAGAGCCGGTGTAGTACGATTCAATCTTAGTCCTGTATTGACTCTTTGCTTGTTTGATGGTTCGTCGGAGGGCATAGCGGGATTTCTTATAAGCGTCCTGGTTAGAGTCCCGCTCCTTGAAAGCGGCAGCTATACCCATTAGCTCAGTGCGGATGTTGCCTGTAATCCATGGCTTCTGGTTGGGGTATGTACGTACGGTCACTGTGGGGACGACGTCATCGATGCATTTATTGATGAAGCCAGTGACTGATGTGGTGTACTCCTCAATGCTATCGGAAGAATCCCGGAACATATTCCAGTCTGTGCTAGTAAAACAGTCATGTAGCTTAGCATCTGCGTCATCTGACCACTTCCTTATTAACCGAGTCACTGGTGCTTTCTGCTTTAGTTTTTGCTTATAAGCAGGAATAAGGAGGATAGAGTTATGGTCAGATTTTTCCCTCTGGTTGTACATTTAACATGCTCGTAAAAATTAGATAGAATGGATTTAAGTTTCCCTGCATTGAAGTCCCCGGCCACTAGGAGCGCTGCCTCTGCATGAGCGTTTTCCTGTTTACTTATGGCCTTATACAGCTCATTGAGTGCAATCTTAGTGCCTGCATCGGTTTGTGGTGGTAAATAGACAGCTACGAAAAATATAGATGAAAACTCTCTTGGTAAATAGTGTGGTCTACAGCTTATCATGAGATACTCTACCTCAGGCGAGCAAAACCTCGAGACTTCCTTAGTATTAGATTTTATGCACCAGCTGTTGGTCACAAATATACACAGACCGCCACCCCTTGTCGTAGTGGAGTCAGCCGTTCAATCCTGCCGATGTAGCGTATATCTATTACAGCTTTTAATGTCCCGTTGGTAGGATAACCGTAATCGTAGGTCGTCTAATTTATTTTCAAATGATTGAACATTGGCTAATAGGATTGATGGAAGAGGCAGTTTACTCGCTCGCTGTCGGATCATTACAAGGCACCCCGACCTACGTCCACAATATCTCTGTCTCTTTCTCATGTGAATGACGGGGATTTGGGCCTTGTCGGGTGTCTGTAGGATATCCTTTGTGTCTGACTCATTGAAGAAAAAATATTTGTCCAATACGAGGTGAGTAATCGCTCTCCTGATATCCAGCTTTTTTTGGTCATAAGAGACGGTGGCAGAAACATTATGTACAGAATAAATTACAAATAACGCGAAAAAATTCACATAATAGTACAATTGGTTAGAGGGCTGTAAAACGGCTGCCATCTTCTTCGGCGCCATCACAATATGCTTGTAACCCCATCTTCCGCTGGAAGTAAAATAACTAAGTGACATCTTTGAGACTCTGTCACAAACAATGCATTTTACAACGTATGAAGAACAGATATGCAAGTGAACCCGCTTTTAGGATGCTTCACAAGATGCGCTGTGCCCTGCACATTCAAAGAAAATACATTAAACACAACTTTTTACATCAGGAAAGAATGTAAAACGATCCAGAGCAATGACATACAGTTGGAATGACAAACCACTTAATCCAGATAGCCATAGCCTCTTTCAAACTAAAGATACAAAGTGGACCCACATCGGTCTGCACAATCTGCCACAGGACACTGTTTCCAAATCAAGTAAAATCATGCAAACTTGCACGCTACCAAAAAAATCCAGATCTTCTTTCCACTTGCTTGACAGGATCTTATGTTTATGTTTGCACTGATGAATGTACAGATGTCGAGCAATGTACTGTTGCTGAGAAGAGAAACGAGTGGATCTGTCACAGCTGCCATGATAATCTGATGAGAGGAAGCATGCCCGCTTATTTCTGTGGTCAGCAAATTGCATTTGTCTCCAATTCCCTCAGAATTTAGCGATCTCAATATACTTGAGACACATCATTGCCAAGTACATAGCATTTGCTAAGATTATTGCACTTCCCAAAGGATGGCAACATGCTGTGAATGGCCCAGTGATATTTGTAATGTCTGAGATGGAGATAACAGTGAATTCTTTACCAAGAACCAACAGCGAATCTCAGCTGAGGTGAAGCTGAAAAGACGACTTACAAAGGCCACAACCAGTTTCAAACACTCAACATGTCTAAAGTACTGACCGCCTTAACAAAACTGAAAGAGGTCCACTCTGAGTATAAAAATATATCACAGAGATGAGGCCTCAGCTCGTGACCAAACTATTGACGATCTCACACGATGCAACTGACCTGATGGACGTTGATGAAAGCACTGACACAGGAGACCAAAGAATGGATGAAATTGAGACCTCAGAGCAGCAAAACACATATGTGCCACATTCTGGTGAAAACAACGCCAAAGCTTATCAGTCACCTGAGGATTTAGAACAGGCCAGCAATGAGCAGATTACTGGTATTGCCCTAGACACATGCTTACAACCAGCAGACATCGGACAGGAGATGCTATCATTTGGTGACCAGATATTCTGTAACCAGATACATTGTTTAAATGTCTTGCCACTTCTGAACGACATTGGACACATCCAAAAGCGTACAAGAGGGAAACCTGTAATCATCACATTTGCACGCTTTTCGTAAGAAACACATCCAGAGAAATTCTACGGTACATTGCTGAAACTCTACCTCCCTTACCGAGCAGATTCGCAGCTGAAATCTGATAATTTCCCCACCTACCAAGAATTTTCCACCAGTGCCTGTGTGAAACTACCGGGAACTGATTTACTTTGTTTGGTATTTGACATCGTTATGCTTAACAAGAGTGCTTATGAGAAACACAACACGGCAGTAGATAAGGCCATCGAGGCATTCGAACAAAACGGACCCTCCGAGGATGCATGGACAACATTGGCACCCACATCAAAGTTGGTCCAGTTAGAAAGCGCTATGGAACGTCAGGCAGTAGATCCTGATGAGCAAAACTATTGAATGTTCAGATTATCATCATTGATGAGGTGTCAATGGTCTCAAAATCAATCCTTGCCTATGTAAACTGGAGACTGCAGCAAGTTAAAGGTAGCAAGAAACCTTTTGGAGGAATATCTGTGTTAGTTATGGGAGATGGGACATGCTAAACCCCTGTGCGTGTTTGAAGAACATGTGTTGGACTTTTGGCAAGACAACTTTCAGATGGTAACCCCAACTGAGTCATGCGACAGAAAGAGGACATTGACTTTGCATAACTGCTGAACTTGCTTCGCGTCAAATGGAAAGGGGAAGCCTTATCTGACGGCGAGAAAGCTTTGCTTGGCCAGGCAGTGACCGACCCATCTGATTGTCCAACTGACGTGTTACACATTTTTGGCACTCCATTCCAATATCATAAACATTGAAGCAGATGACTACAAAAAGGATCCCCAAACAGGGCAGATGAAGAGGCAAGCCGTTCCTTTTAAAGGTACCACACAAGAATTGCCCAACAAACTACAAGCCGCAGAGGGCGCTCGCGTCATGCTCACAATAGATATTGACACGGATGACAGACTGGTAAATGGCTTGTTTGGCAAGATTGTGAAGATAGTTACCCGCAGGACGACATTTCATCAGTACACATGCTTGGTCTTGAGTTCGACAATCCACTTGCAGGCCAGAATCACTGTGGACCTGAAAACCTGGTGTACATACAGAGAATTTAGGAAAATCTGAACAGGAAGGGAGTAGCTCATTGTCAGTTCCCTAGAAAACTGGCCTTTGCTTGCACGACACATAAGGTTCAAAGCATGACGATGGAATCTGCAGTGGTTTCACTCAAGCGTATTTTCGAACCAGGCATGACATACGTCGCACTCAGTCGAACTACCTCGCTCTGTGGATTATGCATCACCGAATTTGACGAGAAGAAAATATATTCTGACCTGGAAATATGTACCTCATTTGATAACATGAGAAAAGCTACATTTGACAATGCAATGCCACAAACGACTCTACACCCAACGCTCACAATTATTCACCACAACGTGGAGGAATTGTCTGCACACATCGATGACATCATTTTGCACCATGAGTTGTTTCTTGCGGCCATTTTGTGTTTCACAGAAACTAAACTGTTTGGCTCTTTTTTTTGGGGGGGGTTCTGGACAATCTACAGTTAGTGTCACATCTCCTCCTGCTGCTCCCCTCCGGCGCTCTGATTCGCCAGTCTACTGAGCCACTGGTCTGAGCGCACCACCTCGGCAACACCGGAATGGAAACCCAATGCACCCTAATCACCTCCAGCGCACCTGCACCTCATCATCTCATCACCAACCCTATATAACCCTGGACTGTTCAGTGTTGTGTTGTGTGTGATTGTTAGTGTCATGTCTTGTACTCGCGCTTTGTTGTTCTCTTGCTCAATGTTAAGCAAACCTTTACATTGTTGATTCCTGCAACTGCTTCCTGCCTCTTCGTATCCTCAGTACTCGTCACAGTTCGGAGTCTACCGCATGTTTAAACGGAACAGACAAGCATCTTACACAAACTACACACATCTGTCCAACAGACATGGAGGTGGATATGCAATTTACGTGAAAAACTCCCTTAAAGGGCGGCAGGTAGCTTAGTGGTTAAGAGCGTTGTGCCAGTAACCAAAAGGTTGCTGGTTCTAATCCCCGAGCTGACTAGGTGAAAAATCTGTCGATGTGCCCTTGAGCAAGGCACTTAACCCTAATTGCTCCTGTAAGTCGCTCTGGATAAGATTGTCTGCTAAATGATGCAAATGTAAATGTAACAACATTCAGTACATACAGAATGTGACTAACTTGGAATTCATGGTAGTCAAGCTCACAGTCCCAGTCGATGCATTGATCGTCGCTGTCTACAGACCACCGAACTACTGCATTGCCCAAATCTTGTGAACCTCCTGGACTCTCTGGCTATCGTAAATCATCATCCGATCATCGTCTGTGGTGACTTCAATGAGGATCTGCTGTCCAGGTCAATCAAACCCATCTTAATGTTGATTCACGAGAAAGGGTACGTGTAGTTGATACAAGCTGCTACCACAGAAAATAATACCTTGGCCTCCCGAGTGGCGCAGCGGTCTAAGGCACTGCATCGCAGTGTTGCGGGTTCAATCCCAGGCTGTGTCATTACCGGCCGTGACCAGGAGTCCCATAGGGCGGCGCACAATTGGCCCAGCATCGTCTGGGTTAGGGGAGGGTTTGGCCGGGTGGGCTTTACTTGGCTCATCGCGCATATTTCGGAGGACCTATGACTCGACCTTCGCCTCTCTCGAAACCGCTGGGGAGTTGCAGCGATGAGACAAGATCGTAATCACGGAATTGGGGTGAAAAAGAGGGTAAAAATTAAACACAAAAATACAACAACAAAAATACCTTGCTGGATGCAGTGTTCATTTCTCGACCACAAAGTCCATTCAGACGTGCTACAGCTATCACAACCCAACTGGATTTTTATTTCAGAAATCTCTCAGGTATGAATCTTGACCAAAACATTCATAACATTTCACTGCTTACATTAGCTAAACGTCCTCTCCATGTAAGTGTACAAAAACTAAAGTCCAGGTACATTGAGAAAGCAGAATAACATCAAATGCATTTGAAATAATGTAACTCCGATGTATGCTATGCTCTGTTGACTTGTTTATCCCCCTGGGGGCAGAGGTGCTCAGAGGGAATGGGTTTTGCCTTCTCTGGCCAGTGGTTCTTTCTTCCCACCGATCCCCCTCCAGCCCAGAGAGGACTTCATGAACCTCCTGCTGTAATCCACATCCGGTGTGAAAGAATAACGTTTATTTAGTCTTCTTTACTCTATTATACTCTATTCCTATGCTACCCTCCAGTCCCTCGACTTCTTGGCGCTGACTGAAACATGGATTACCACTGAAAACACTGCTACTCCTACTGCTTTCTCCTCGTATACCCCGAGAGCATCTGGTCAGCGGGGTGGTGGCACAGGAATCCTCCTCTCTCCCAAGTGGACATTCTCTCTTTCTCCCCTGACCCATCTGTCTATCTCCTCATTTGAATTCCATGCTGTCACAGTCACTAGCCCATTCAAGCTTAACATCCTTATCATTTATCGCCCTCCAGGTTCCCTTGGAAAGTTAATCAATGAGCTTGACGCCTTGATAAGTTCCTTTCCTGAGGATGGCTCACCCCTCACAGTTCTGGGTGACTTTAACCTCCCTACGTCTACCTTTGACTAATTTCTCTCTGCCTCCTTCTTTCCACTCCTCTCCTCTTTTGACTTCACCGTCCCCGCCTACTCACAAGGCAGGCAATAGGCTTGACCTCATCTTTACTAGATGCTGTTCTTCTACTAATCTCACTGCAACTCCCCTCTGTCTCCGACCACTACTTTGTATCCTTTTCGCGCTCGCTCTCCTCCAACACTACTCACTCTGCCCCTACTCAGATGGTAATGCGCCGTCGCAACCTTCGCTCTCTCTCTCCCGCTACTCTCTCCTTTTCCATCCTATCATCTCTTCCCTCTGCTCAATCCTTCTCCCTCCAATCTCCTGATTCTGCCTCCTCAACCCTCCTCTCCTCCCTTTCTGCATCCTTTGACTCTCTATGTCCCCTATCCTCCTGGCCGGCTCGGTCCTCCCCTCCTGCTCCGTGGCTTGACGACTCATTGCGAGCTCACAGAACAGAGCTCAGTGCAGCCGAGCGGAAATGGAGGAAAACTAGACTCCCTGCGGACCTGGCATCTTTTCACTCCCTCCTCTCTACATTTTCTTCCTCTGTTTCTGCTGCTAAAGCCACTTTCTACCACTCTAAATTCCAAGCATCTGCCTCTAACCCTAGGAAGCTCTTTGCCACCTTCTCCTCCCTGCTGAATCCTCCTCCCCCTCCCCCCTCCTCCCTCTCTTTGGATGACTTCGTCAACCATATTGAAAAGAAGGTTGACGACATCCGATCCTCGTTTGTTAAGTCAAATCACACTGCTGGTCCTGCTCACACTGCCCTACCCTATGCTTTGACTTCTTTCTCCCCTCTCTCTCCAGATGAAATCTTGCGACTTGTGACGGCCGGCCGCCCAACAACCTGCCCGCTTTACCCTATCCCCTCCTCTCTTCTCCAGACCATTTCCGGAGACCTTCTCCCTTACCTCACCTCGCTCATCAACTCATCCTTGACCGTTGGCTATGTCCCTTCCATCTTCAAGAGAGCGAGAGTTGCACCCCTTTTCAAAACACCTACACTCGATCCCTCCGATGTCAGCAACTACAGACCAGTATCCCTTCTTTATTTTCTCTCCAAAACTCTTGAGCGTGCCGTCTTTAGCCAACTCTCTTGCTATCTCTCTCAGAATGACCTTCTTGATCCAAACCAGTCAGGTTTCAAGACTGGTCATTCAACTGAGACTGCTCTTCTCTGTGTCACGGAGGCTCTCCGCACTGCTAAAGCTAACTCTCTCTCCTCTGCCTTTGATACTGTGAACCATCAGATCCTCCTCTCCACCCTCTCCGAGTTGGGCATCTCCGGTGCGGCTCACTCTTGGATTGCGTCCTATCTGACAGGTTGCTCCTACCTAGTGGCGTGACGAGAATCTGTCTCCGCACCACGTGCTCTCACCACTGGTGTCCCCCAGGGCTCAGTTCTAGGCCCTCTCCTATTCTCGCTATACACCAAGTCACTTGGCTCTGTCATATCCTCACATGGCCTCTCCTATCATTGCTACGCAGACGACACACAACTAATCTTCTCCTTTCCCCCTTCTGATAACCAGGTGGCGAATCGCATCTCTGCATGTCTGGCAGACATATCAGTGTGGATGATGGATCACTACCTCAAGCTGAACCTCGGCAAGACGGAGCTGCTCTTCCTCCCGGGGAAGGACTGCCCGTTCCATGATCTCACCATCACGGTTGACAACTCCGTTGTGTCCTCCTCCCAGAGTGCAAAGAGCCTTGGCGTGTCCCTGGACAACACCCTGTCGGTCTCCGCTAACATCAAGGCGGTGACACGATCCTGTAGTTTCATGCTTTACAACATTTGGAGATAACGACCCTGCCTTACACAGGAAGCGGCACATGTCCTAATCCAGGCACTTGTCATCTCCCGTCTGGATTACTGCAACTCGCTGTTGGCTGGGCTCCCTGCCTGTGCCATTAAACCCCTACAACTCATCCAGAATGCCGCAGCCCGTCTGGTGTTCAACCTTCCCAAGTTCTCTCACGTCACCCCCCTCCTCCGCACACTCCACTGGCTTCCAGTTGAAGCTCGCATCCGTTACAAGACCATGGTGCTTGCCTATGGAGCAGTGAGGGGAACGGCACCTCCGTACCTTCAGGCTCTGATCAGTCCCTACACCCAAACGAGGGCATTGCGTTCATCCACCTCTGGCCTGCTGGCTCCCCTTCCTCTGCGGAAGCACAGTTCCCGCTCAGCCCAGTCAAAACTGTTCGCTGCTCTGGCACCCCAATGGTGGAACAAGCTCCCTCACGACGCCAGCGGAGTCACTCACCACCTTCCGGAGACACTTGAAACCCCACCTCTTTAAGGAATACCTGGGATAGGATGAAGTAATCCTTCTACCCCCCCTTACCCCACCCCAAAGAAAGAGAGAAAAAAAAAATACATTTTGTAAAGTAGTTATCCCACTGGCTATAAGGTGAATGCACCAATTTGTAAGTCGCTCTGGATAAGAGCGTCTGCTAAATGACGTAAATGTAAATGTATAACAATTTGCATTTACTGTGGTATTGTAGTAGGATAAAGTGCATAAAAGGGTAGTAGTCTAAGTGTAGTTATGTCTGATGAAAGGTGTGATCTAATTGCCGCACAGTCCAAAGTAATAAGGTTGATATAGTAGTCTATCAAAGTAATCAGACCAATTATTTTACTAAATGTAACTATGACTATATTTTACTGGTTCACTTAAGAAAAACATTTTCAACTTCTTCAACTACCACACAAATATTTTTAAAGGAATAGTCTAACAGTAATCCTTCTACATCCTCCCCCAGTGGTGGTTGTCCCACTGGCTATCCTAAGTTGAATGCACCAATTTGTAAGTCGCTCTGGATAAGAGTGTCTTCTAAATAACTTAAATGTAAATGTTAAATGTTAAAGCAAGCCCCACAACTTTACTTGTACATTTACAATCTAGTTAATATTACTCCTCATACACAGTTTAAGCTAGAAACGCCGTTCAAACTTTAAAACGTGAAGATCGGTCTGGAAT
This sequence comes from Coregonus clupeaformis, assembly GCF_020615455.1. NCBI lineage: Eukaryota > Metazoa > Chordata > Actinopteri > Salmoniformes > Salmonidae > Coregonus > Coregonus clupeaformis. Next base: position 18,878,461 of record NC_059210.1, on the reverse strand, counting down.
AGTGTGCTTGTATACAACTTTTTGATATATTTTATACTTTTGAAGCTATAAACATTTTTTGACTCCTTTTTGTCCTCCATCCGCTTACATGGGATTTCCTGAAGATTCTAAAAGGCGCCATTGTGACATCATCACTTCCAACTTCCATTAACTGTAAATGCAATAATGCAACTTTTCACACAAATAAGCAACTTATTCCACTTTGCAAAAACTTAGATAAAACGTTAAAGCGTTTCCATATTAGTCTACTTCTCTGCTACTCAAATATGGCATTTGAACAAAACATTGTATTCTGATAAAAGTTACAGCTGTTTTAGTAACCGCATCAAGAACATTTTCTGTAACTTTTTTTGCAAACAACTGCCATTTTTGACCACTACCCCAACAAGTTAGACAAAAAAAAAGAGTACAAAATCTTCCTCTACTTCTCTGCTATTCAAATGTTAGCAGATCCAAAACGTCCATTACGGATCTAACAATACAGTTGTTTTAGTAACTGCATTACCACATTTTCCCCCAACTTTTTCCAAACATGACAGACAAAAACATAGAGGGTATGAAATCGTCCCCTACTTCTCTGCTTGTCAAATCCGAAAACAGATTATGAATAGCATCTACCAGCTGCAGTAAATCATGTCATAAGCTAGCAGATATATTTTTTAACCAACAGCTTCAAATTCGAATAAAACTATTAATTGTTTTATTTTATTTAACCTTTATTTAACTAGGCAAGTCAGTTAAGAACAAATTCTTATTTACAATGACGGCCTATCACGTTTAGAATTTCATTTTCCATGCTTTGTCTAACACTCATGAATCTAGCAAATAAGTTTTGTGGGTCAGAGTGCACTATTTAGTTAATATTAAGGCACAAACGTACAGTATGTTAGCATGTTTCTCACGCTTTCTTTAGCCAAAAGGGAGTAATGTTGCCAAGGCTACTGTTGCCTAGCAACGCTTGACTCGCAGGAGAGAATGTCTTCATAGCTCTTCAAATTCCCATGATTTATTACTTTTGACCACAACCACACAACTTTTGACCAAACTACTGACCACAACCACACAACTACTGACCACAAGTACACAACTTCTGACAGCAACCACAAAACTACTGACAGCAACCACACAACTTTTGACCACACAACTGCTGACCACACAACTACTGGCCACAATTACCGTCCACATTTGGGGACCACAATCAAACAACTACTGACCAAAACCACATAACTTCTGACCACAACCACACAACTACTGACCACTCAACTACTGACCACAACTACTGATCACAACCACACAACTGCTGACCACATCTAGTGACCACAACCACACAACTACTGTCCACAACCACACAACTTCTGTCCCTACAACTAATGATCACATCTAAATCACTATAACTACTGACCACCACAATTACTGACCACAACCACAACTACTGACCACAACCACATAACTTATAACCACAACCAAACAACTACTGACAACAACCACACAACTTATGACCACAACTACTGACCACAACACAACTACTAACCACACAACTACTGACCACATCTACTGATCACAACTACACGTCTGACCACAAACACAAAACTACTGACCACAAACACACAACTGATGACCACAACAGCTGACCACATCTAGTGACCACAACCACAGATCTTCTGACCACACAACTACTGACCACACTTCTAATCACCACCACAATTACACAACTGCTGATCACTACTGTGACCACATCTAATGCTCTGGTCTGCACTAGCTCTGGTCCAGCTCTGGTCTGCGCTATAAATTATATCTACTTAAATGTGCAAAATTAGCATATAATTACTACCAATAATAATTGGAACTCTTGAACCATTCAAGCTAGATACACCAAACATTAACATTTTATGAACTAATAACTATATACAGTGGGGAAAAAAAGTATTTAGTCAGCCACCAATTGTGCAAGTTCTCCCACTTAAAAAGATGAGAGAGGCCTGTAATTTTCATCATAGGTACACGTCAACTATGACAGACAAATTGAGAAAAAAAAATCCAGAAAATCACATTGTAGGATTTTTAATGAATTTATTTGCAAATTATGGTGGAAAATAAGTATTTGGTCACCTACAAACAAGCAAGATTTCTGGCTCTCACAGACCTGTAACTTATTCTTGAAGAGGCTCCTCTGTCCTCCACTCGTTACCTGTATTAATGGCACCTGTTTGAACTTGTTATCAGTATAAAAGACACCTGTCCACAACCTCAAACAGTCACACTCCAAACTCCACTATGGCCAAGACCAAAGAGCTGTCAAAGGACAGCAGAAACAAAATTGTAGACCTGCACCAGGCTGGGAAGACTGAATCTGCAATAGGTAAGCAGCTTGGTTTGAAGAAATCAACTGTGGGAGCAATTATTTGGAAATGGAAGACATACAAGACCACTGATAATCTCCCTCGATCTGGGGCTCCACGCAAGATCTCACCCGTGGGGTCAAAATGATCACAAGAACGGTGAGCAAAAATCCCAGACCGCACGGGGGGACCTAGTGAATGACCTGCAGAGAGCTGGGACCAAAGTAACAAAGCCTACCATCAGTAACACACTACGCCGCCAGGGACTCAAATCCTGCAGTGCCAGACGTTTCCCCCTGCTTAGGCCAGTACATGTCCAGGCCCGTCTGAAGTTTGCTAGAATGCATTTGGATGATCCAGAAGAGATTTGGGAGAATGTCATATGGTCAGATGAAACCAAAATATAACTTTTTGGTAAAAACTCAACTCGTCGTGTTTGGAGGACAAAGAATGCTGAGTTGCATCCAAAGAACACCATACCTACTGTGAAGCATGGGGGTGGAAACATCATGCTTTGGGGCTGTTTTTCTGCAAAGGGACCAGGACGACTGATCCGTGTAAAGGAAAGAATGAATGGGGCCATGTATCGTGAGATTTTGAGTGAAAACCTCCTTCCATCAGCAAGGGCATTGAAGATGAAACGTGGCTGGGTCTTTCAGCATGACAATGATCCCAAACACACCGCCCGGGCAACGAAGGAGTGGCTTCGTAAGAAGCATTTCAAGGTCCTGGAGTGGCCTATCCAGTCTCCAGATCTCAACCCCATAGAAAATCTTTGGAGGGAGTTGAAAGTCCGTGTTGCCCAGCGACAGCCCCAAAACATCACTGCTCTAGAGGAGATCTGCATGGAGGAATGGGCCAAAATACCAGCAACAGTGTGTGAAAACCTTGTGAAGACAGAAAACGTTTGACCTGTGTCATTCCCAAAAAAGGGTATATAACAAAGTATTGAGAAACTTTTGTTATTGACCAAATACTTATTTTCCACCATCATTTGCAAATAAATTCATAAAAAATCCTACAATGTGATTTTCTGGATTTTTTAAAATAATTTTGTCTGTCATAGTTGACGTGTACCTATGATGAAAATTACAGGCCTCTCTCATCTTTTTAAGTGGGAGAACTTGCACAATTGGTGGCTGACTAAATACTTTTTTTCCCCACTGTATATATGCCTACATTTGCATAATATAACCCACTAACAGTAACTCTTAAATCATTCAAGCTAGATACAACAATGTAAAAAATACGTTCAGGCTATTATAACTTTTCAAACTATAACTAGTCACAACCATTACTACTGCAGACACTATCACTACTATCAAGTTTTTCTAAACCATACATACTGTGGCAGACCAGGGGGTTTGATCTAAACGTTTACACAGATCAGACACAAGTTTGATACCTCAGTTTCAAAGGGTGTTTATTTAAAACAATAAAGAAAAAGAAAAGAAAAGAGGTCTCCTGAAGGAGACATCTTCCGGGTTACCGTCTCCTCTGGGGTAGAACACCGAGCCCCTCGGTTCTAGCAGACCATGAGGACATCTATCCGGTAGCTACCTCTCCCCTGTGCTGCCCTCCTGGCAGCTTTATGGGCCCCGTATTTTAATAATTAATAAAAAAGCTCCATAGGCTTGAACTCAAAGTATTTATACTGAACAAAAACATAAACGCAACATGCAACAATTTCAAAGATTTGAGTTACATTTCATATAAGGAAATCAGTCAATTGAAATAAATTCATTAGGCCCTAATCTATGGATTTCACATGACTGCGCAGGGGTGCCGCCATGGGTGGGCCTGGGAGGGCATAGGCCCACCCAATCAGAATGAGTTTTCCCCCAGAAAATGGCTTTATTACAGACAGAAATACTCCTCAATGGTTGTGGTTAGTACACTGCTCAAAAAAATAAGGGAACACTAAAATAACACATCCTAGATCTGAATGAATGAAATAATCTTATTAAATACTTTTTTCTTTACATAGTTGAATGTGCTGACAACAAAATCACACAAAAATTATCAATGGAAATCAAATGTATCAACCCATGGAGGTCTGGATTTGGAGTCACCCTCAAAATTAAAGTGGAAAACCACACTACAGGCTGATCCAACTTTGATGTAATGTCCTTAAAACAAGTCAAAATGAGGCTCAGTAGTGTGTGTGTGGCCTCCAGGTGCCTGTATGACCTCCCTACAACGCCTGGGCATGCTCCTGATGAGGTGGCGGATGGTCTCCTGAGGGATCTCCTCCCAGACCTGGACTAAAGCATCCGCCAACTCCTGGACAGTCTGTGGTGCAACGTGGCGTTGGTGGATGGAGCGAGACATGATGTCCCAGATGTGCTCAATTGGATTCAGGTCTGGGGAACGGGCGGGCCAGTCCATAGCATCAATGCCTTCCTCTTGCAGGAACTGCTGACACACTCCAGCCACATGAGGTCTAGCATTGTCTTGCATTAGGAGGAACCCAGGGCCAACCGCACCAGCATGTGGTCTCACAAGGGGTCTGAGGATCTCATCTCAGTACCTAATGGCAGTCAGGCTACCTCTGGCGAGCACATGGAGGGCTGTGCGGCCCCCCAAAGAAATGCCACCCCACACCATGACTGACCCACCGCCAAACCGGTCATGCTGGAGGATGATGCAGGCAGCAGAACATTCTCCACGGCGTCTCCAGACTCTGTCACGTCTGTCACGTGCTCAGTGTGAACCTGCTTTCATCTGTGAAGAGCACAGGGCGCCAGTGGCAAATTTGCCAATCTTGGTGTTCTCTGGCAAATGCCAAACGTCCTGCACGGTGTTGGGCTGTAAGAACAACCCCCACCTGTGGACGTCGGGCCCTCATACCACCCTCATGGAGTCTGTTTCTGACCATTTGAGCAGACACATGCACATTTGTGGCCTGCTGGAGGTCATTTTGCAGGGCTCTGGCAGTGCTCCTCCTGCTCCTCCTTGCACAAAGGCGGAGGTGGCAGTCCTGCTGCTGGGTTGTTGCCCTCCTACGGCCTCCTCCACGTCTCCTGATGTACTGGCCTGTCTCCTGGTAGCGCCTCCATGCTCTGGACACTACGCTGACAGACACAGCAAACCTTCTTGCCACAGCTTGCATTGATGTGCCATCCTGGATGAGCTGCACTACCTGAGCCACTTGTGTGGGTTGTAGACTCCGTCTCATGCTACCACTAGAGTGAAAGCACCGCCAGCATTCAAAAGTGACCAAAACATTAGCCAGGAAGCATAGGAACTGAGAAGTGGTCTGTGGTCACCAACTGCAAAACCAGTCCTTTATTGGGGGTGTCTTGCTAATTGCCTATAATTTCCACCTGTTGTCTATTCCATTTGCACAACAGCATGTGAAATGTATTGTCAATCAGTGTTGCTTCCTAAGTGGACAGTTTGATTTCACAGAAGTGTGATTGACTTGGAGTTACATTGTGTTGTTTAAGTGGTCCCTTTATTTTTTTGAGCAGTGTAGTTGTGGTCAGTAGTTGCATGGTCATATGTTGTTTGGTTGTGGTCAGTAGTTGTTTGGTTGTGGTCAGTAGTTGTGTGGTTGTAGTCACTAGATGTGGTCAGCAGTTGTTTGTTCAAAAGTTGTGTGGTTGTGGTCAGTAATTGTGGTCAGTAGTTGTGGCTAGGTGGTTGTGGTGGTCAGTAGTTATGGTGATTTAGATGATCTGTGGTCAGTAGTTTGTGGGCAGAAGTTGTGTGGTTGTGGTCAGTAGTTGTGTTCACAAAATGTGGTCAGTAGTTGTGGTCAATTGCATGCTCCATCAAAAATTGAGACATCTATGGCATTGTGTTGTGTGACAAAACTGCACATTTTAAAGTGGCCTTTTGTCCCCAGCACAAGGTGCACCTGTAATGATCATGCTGTTTAATCAGCTTGTTGATATGCCACACCTGTTAGGTGGATGGATTATATTGGCAAAGGAGAAATGTTCACTAACAGGGACATAAACAAATTTGTGCACAACATTTGAGAGAAATAAGCTATTTGTGCATATGGAACATTTCTGGGACTTTTTATTTCATCTCATTAAACATGGGACCAACTTTACATGTTATGTTTATATTTTTGTTCAGTGTACATTCGCCACGGTCTTACACTTTTGACTCTATGAACGCCAAACAAACGTTGAGATGTTCAGACTGATCCAACTTAGATGACTTGCGTTCAGATTTTGTATACTTTTAGAATTATAACCATTTAAAAATTTGCATAAATTAACATGGGTTTGAATTAGAACAGTAATACAGTGGTAGATATTTAAAATGGTCCTGCTCATTTGCCAGTTAAGATATAAGATTAACTTTAAACAATTCAGGCTATCTTTTTTACATTTACATTTAAGTCATTTAGCAGATGCTCTTATCCAGAGCGACTTAGTGAGTGCATACATAATTATTTTTCATACCCCCCGTGGGAATCAAACCCACAACCCTGGCGTTGCAAACGCCATGCTCTACCAACTGAGCTACATCCCTGCCGGCCATTCCCTCCCCTACCCTGGATGACTTGTGCGCCGCCCCATGGGTCTCCCGGTCGCGGCCAGCTACGACAGAGCCTGGATTCGAACCAGGATCTCTAGTTTGCATAGATTAGCATAAAATAACTCACCAACAGTAACTATTGAACCGTTCAAGGTAGAGACATCAAACCAACTATCTCAGGTTTAGGCTATCCTAAATTCAAATTCTCAAACTTGTATGAACTATAACTATATAAATTATCATAAAATAACCCACCAAGAGTAACTCTTGAACCATTCAAGCTACATACATCTGTGATGAGGTGATTTTGAAGGAGTCAGGCGCAGGAGGGTAAATCACAGAATAACAGGATTTATTCTGAACCACAGAGTTCAGAACACACCAGTGTGCAAAACAGGCACACTGGAAAATACAAGGTACACTGGGAATATTCCCAGCGATACAAAATACACAGGGCTCCACCGAGCTTCTCTCTCCTCCACAATAAACAATCACACACAAGGACAAGGGGGCAGAGGGAACACTTATACAGGTACTGATGAGGGGATATGAACCAGGTGTGTGTAATAAACAAGACAAAACAAATGGAATGATGAGATGAGGAGCGGCAGTGGCTAGAAGGCCGGTGACGATGAACACCGAAGGCTGCCCGAACAAGGAGAGGAGGCAGCCTCGGAGGAAGATGTGACAACATCAAACAAACTTTCACATGTTCAGGCAATCCTAACTAAACATTATTTAAAACATTTATCAACTATATCTATAAACATTTGCATAAAATAACTCACCAACATTAATTCTTGAACCGTTCAAGCTAAAGACAACAAACCAATTTTCATGTTCAGGTTATCTTAACATCAAACTATTTAAATAATATACAGGGTTGTCATGTCCACGGTTTTCCTGAAATTGGGCTACTTTGAAAACGATGTCATGGGAAAAAATGTATTGGTCATGGGTTGCAGGTTTTTGGGCTACTTCTAAATTGCACCGTGGCCGCCATTGGCAATTTCTTGAAAATATATATTTCACTGTGATCAGCTGCTGACTATCAGGCAGTGAGGCAGCGTATTTCTGAGAGAGTGAGTGAGTGATGGGGAGGGTGTGTGCGTGTTGAGACTGAGCGCTGCAGCAGGCAGCTGAGTCTCGTAAGTGAGAGGAGAAAGAGCAGCACGCACCTTGTGACAACTTTTTACCAGTTGTAGGTAGGCCATTTAGATTGTCATTATGGAAACACCTATTTCCAACCTTTTTTCCATAAAACATATTAATGCGCTAGATTCCTTCTTAATTCGCTCGATAACGTTATGGAAAAAGGGTTCATTGGCTCAATGTGGCAACTCTTCTCTTGCTACAAAAAAAATGTGGGCTAGTTTTCATGCCTTGTGTGCGGGTTTTGAGTAGTCATTGGGCTAGAAATTTTAGCTTGACCTGGCAACCCTGATAATTTAATCAGATGTTCATATGTTCAGGCTATTCTAACTTTTCACCTACAGTGAGGGGAAAAGTATTTGATCCCCTGCTGATTTTGTACGTTTGCCCACTGACAAAGACATGATCAGTCTATAATTTTAATGGTAGGTTTATTTGAACAGTGAGAGACAGAATAACAACAAAATAATCCAGAAAAATGCATGTCAAAAATGTTATAAATTGATTTGCATTTTAGTGAGGGAAATAAATATTTGACCCCTCTGCAAAACATGACTTAGTACTTGGTGGCAAAACCCTTGTTGGTAATCACAGAGGTCAGTCTTTCTTGTAGTTGGCCACCAGGTTTGTACACATCTCAGGAGGGATTTTGTTCCACTCCTCTTTGCAGATCTTCTCCAAGTCATTAAGGTTTCGAGTCTGACGTTTGGCAACTCGAACCTTCAGCTCCCTCCACAGATTTTCTATGGGATTAAGGTCTGGAGACTGGCTATTCCAGGACCTTAATGTGCTTTTTCTTGAGCCACTCATTTGTTGCCTTGGCCATGTGTTTTGGGTCATTGTCATGCTGGAATACCCATCCACGACCCATTTTCAATGCCCTGGCTGAGGTAAGGAGGTTCTCACCCAAGATTTGACGGTACATGGCCCCGTCCATCGTCCCTTTGATGTGGTGAAGTTGTCCTGTCCCCTTAGCAGAAAAACACCCCCAAAGCATAATGTTTCCACCTCCATGTTTGACGGTGGGGATGGTGTTCTTGGGGTCATAGGCAGAATTCCTCCTCCTCCAAACACTGCGAGTTGAGTTGATGCCAAAGACCTCGATTTTGGTTTCATCTGACCACAACACTTTCACCCAGTTCTCCTCTGAATCATTCAGATGTTCATTGGCAAACTTCAGACGGGCCTGTATATGTGCTTTCTTGAGCAGGGGGACCTTGCGGGCGCTGCAGGGTTTCATTCCTTCACGGCGTAGTGTGTTACCAATTGTTTTCTTTGTGACTATGGTCCCAGCTGCCTTGAGATCATTGACAAGATCCTCCCGTGTAGTTCTGGGCTGATTCCTCACCGTTCTCATGATCATTGCAACTCCACAAGGTGAGATCTTGCATGGAGCCCCAGGCCCATGGATTGTAGGTCTACAATCTTGTCCCTGACATCCTTGGAGTGCTCTTTGGTCTTGGCCATGGTGGAGAGTTTGGAATCTGATTGATTGATTGCTTCTGTGGACAGGTGTCTTTTATACAGGTAACAAGCTGAGATTAGGAGCACTCCCTTAAGAGTGTGCGCCTAATCTCAGCTCGTTACCTGTATAAAAGACACCTGGGAGCCAGAAATCTTTCTGACTGAGAGGGGGTCAAATACTTATTTCCCTCATTAAAATACAAATCAATTTATAACATTTTTGACATGCGTTTTTCTGGATTTTGTTGTTGTTATTCTGTCTCTCACTGTTCAAATAAACCTACCATTAAAATTATAGACTGATCATTTCTTTGTCAGTGGGCAAACGTACAAAATCAGCAGGGGATCAAATACTTTTTTTTTACACTGTACCTACATTTTCAACTATAACCAGTCACCACCATTACTACTGCAGACACTACACCTACTATAATGTTTTTCAATAACATACATACTTTAAAACTGCTTTGCTTTAAATAGTACACTTTTTACACTTCTACCACTACCACAAAAATACTTTTAAAGAGTTAAAGCAAGTCCCATCAATTGTACTTCATGTACAATTACTATCTATCTATTTATTATTTGAAACGCTACTCCTCCTACACCGTTTAAACTAGAAACATAACTCCAACTTTAAAACTAAAAAACATTCTGGAATAGTGTGCTTATATACAACTTTTTGATATATTTGATCATTTTTAAGTTATTATCTTCTTTGTCCTTTTTGTCCTCCATCCACTTACATGGGACCTCATCAACATTCTAAATCTCCCCATTGTGACAACATCACTTCAAACATTCCATTCACTGTAAATGCAACAATACAACTTTTGACACAAATCGGCTACTTTGACCACTTTGTTAACTTACACAAAAAGTTAGAGCATATGAAATCTTCCTCTACTTCTCTGCTTTTCAAATCTGAAAAATATCTAATTCTGATAAAAAGTTACAGCTGTTTTAATAACAGCATCAATAACATTTTCTGTAACTTTATTATAAACAACTGACATTTTTACCACTTCCCCAGCAAGATAGACAAAAAGTTAGAGGGTATTACATGTTCGGCTAGTTCTCTGCTATTCAAATCTGTTCACAGAACAAAAATATCCTCTACAGATCTAACGATACAGCTGTTTTAGTAGTTGTGGTTATTAGTTTTGTTGTTGTGGTTAGTAGATGTGGTCATTATTTCTGATCAGTAGTTGTGGTCAGTAGGTTTTTTCAGTATTGTTGTGGTCAGTAGTTGTGGTCAGTAGTTGTGTGGTTGTGGTAAGTCGTATTTGTTTGTAGTTTTGTTAAGTAGCTGTGTGGTTAAGTAGTTGTGGTCAGTAGTTTTGTGGTTGTGGTCAGTAGTTGTGGTCAGTAGTTGTGTGGTTGTGGTCATTAGTTGCGTGGTTAAGTATTTGTGTGGACATAAGTTTGGTGGTAGTGGTCAGTAGTTGTGGTCAGTAGTTGTGGTCAGTAGTTGTGTGTTTCAGAGGTTGTATTCAGTAGTTGTTTGCTTTTAGTCAGTAACTACCTGTGGTCAGTAGTTGTGGTTTTGGTAATTCGTTTTGTGGTCAGAAGTTGTAGTCAATAGTTGTGGTTTAGTAGTTGTTGTCAGTAATTGTGTGGTTGTGGTCAGTAGCTGTGATCAGTAAGTGATGTCAGTAATTTTGTTGTTGTTGTCAGTAATTTTGCTAAGTAGTTGTGGTCAATAGTTGTGTGCTTGTGGTCATCTTGAAGAGCAATCTGGCCTTAAATGGCCATGTACTCTTATAATCTCCACCCGGCACAGCCAGAAGAGGACTGGCCACCCCAGTAGTTATGTTCAGTAGTTGTCATCAGTAATGGTCAGTAGCTTTGTTCAGCAGTTTAGGTAAGTAGTTGTGTGGTTTTGGTCATTAGTTGTGTGGTCAGTAGTTGTGTGGTTGTGGTCAGTAATTTTTGTCAGTAGTTTTATTGTTGTGGTCAGTAGTTCTGGTCAGTAGTTGTAGTCAATAGTTGTGGTCAGTAGTGGTCAGTAGTTCTGGTCAATAGTTGTGTGCTTGTGGTCATTAGTTATGTGGTTCAGTAGTTGTCTGGTCAGTTGTGATCAGTAGTTGAGTGGTTATGGTCAGTAGTTGTAATGATTAGTAGTGGTGAGTATTTGTGGTTAGTAGTTTTGGTAAGTAGGTGTGTTGTTAATTCGTTTAGGTCAGTAATTGTATGGTTATGGTCAGTAGTTGTGGTTTAGTAGTTGTGTTGTGTTCAGTAGCTGTGAACGGTAGTTGCGGTCAGTAGTTGTCTGCTAGTTGTAATTAGCTGTTTAGTTCAGTAGATGTGTGGTCAGTTGTTGTGGTGAGTATTTGTGTGGTAGAAACTTGTGGTCAGTAGTTTTGTTTAGCAGCATTGGTAAGTAGTGGTGTGGTTCAGTAGTTGTTGGTTTTGGTCAGTAACTGATTGTGGTCAGTAGTTTTCAGTAGTTGTGTGGTTGTGGTCATTAGTTGTGTGGCCAGAAGTTGTGGTCAGTAGTTGTCAGTAATTGTGGCCAGTAGTTTTGTTGTTGTGGTCAGTAGTTATGGTCAGTAGTTGCAGTCAATAGTCGTTGTTTAGTAGTTGTCAGTAGTTGTGTGGTTGTGGTCAGTAGTTAAGGTCAGTAGTTTTGTGGTTGTGGTCAGTAGTTGTTGTCAGTAGTTGTGTGGTTAAGTTGATGTGTGGTCAGTAGTTGTTGTCGGTATTTGTGTGGTTAAGTAGCTGTGTGGTCAGTAGTTGTGTGCTTGTGGTCATTAGTTGTGTGGTTTAGTAGTTTTGTGGTCAGTTGTGGTCAGTAGTTGTGTGGTTATGGTTAACTACTGACTACAAACAAACAACTACTTACCACAACTACTGACCACAACTACTAAACCACAAAACCAATGACCACAACCACACAACTACTGACAACAACTACTGACCATAACCACAAAACTACTCTCCACAACTGCTGACCACAACTACTGACAAGCACTACTGACCACAACCACACAACTCCTGACCACAATAATACTGAACTCAACAGCTAACTACAACCACAAAACGAATGACCACAACTACTGACCACTACTGACCACAACTATTGACTCCAACTACTGACCACAACTACTGACCACAACCACAAAACTACTGACCACAGCTAATGACAACAAAACTACTGAACCACAAAATCAATGACCACATCCACAAAATTACTGACCACAACTACTGACTACAACCGAACAACTACTTACCAGAACTACTGACCACAACTTCTAAACCACAAAACCAATGACCACAACAACACAACTACTGACAACAACGACTGACCATAACCACAAAACCACTCTCCACAACTGCTGACCACAACCACGCAACTACTGACCACATCTACTGACCACAACCAAACAACTGCTGGCAACAACTACTAAACCATGACTGACAAAACCTACAAAATGACTGACCACAACTACTGACCACAACCACACAACTAATGACCACAACAATAAAACTACTGACCACAACTACTGACCACAACCACACAACTACTGACCACAACTACTGACCACACATCTACTGAACTAAACAGCTAATTACAAGAAGCAGACATCTGCTGACCACAACTACGGATACAGCTACTGACCACAACAACACAACTAATGACCACATAACTATTTAACCACACAACTAATGTCCACAACTAATGAACCACACAACTACTTACCAAAACCACTAATCAAAAATTCTGATCACTACTGACCACCACTACTCACCAATACTACTCACTACAACTACTGACCATAACCACACAACTACTGACCACAAGTACTGACCCACAAAGCTATTGAAACACACAATTACTGACCGCAAACACACAACTACTGACCACAACCACAAAACTACTGACCACAACTACTGAACCACACAACTACTTACTAAAACGAATGACCAAAACTACTGACCACAACTACTGACCACAACTACTGACCACAACCACACAACTACTGACAACAACTATTGAACCATAAACATACTTACCAAAACTACTAACCACTACTGACCACAAACACCACTACTACTGACCACAACCACAATACTACTGAACTCAACAGCTAACTACAACCATAAAATGAATGACCACAACTACTGACCACTACTGACTGCTACTGACCACAACTATTGACTCCAACTACTGACCACAACTACTGACCACAGCGACTGACAACAAAACTTCTAAACCACAAAACCAATGACCACAACCACACAACTACTGACAACAACTACTGACCATAACCACACAACTACTGCCCGCAACCACACAACTACTGACCACAACCACAAAACTACTGACCACAACTACTGAACCACACAACTACTTACCAAAACGAATGACCAAAACTACTGACCACAACTACTGACCATAACTACTGACCACAACCACACAACTACTGACAACAACTATTGAACCATAAACATACTTACCAAAACTACTAACCACTACTGACCACAAACACCACTACTACTGACCACAACCACACAACTACTGACAAGTACTAGTAAACCATGACTGACAACAACTACAAAACTACTGACCACAACTACTGACCACATCTATTGACTACATATACTGAACGGAACTACTTACCACAACAACAAAACGACTGACTACAGTCGTGGTCAAAAGTTTTAAGAATGACACAAGTATTGGTCTTCACAAAGTTTGCTGCTTCAGTGTTTTTAGATATTTTTGTCAGATGTTACTATGGTATACTGAAGTATAATTACAAGCATTCCATAAGTGTCAAAGGCTTTTATTGACAATTACATTACGTTTATGCAAAGAGTCAATATTTGCAGTGTTGACCCTTATTTTCAAGACCTCTGCAATCTGCCTTGACATGCTGTCAATTAACTTCTGGGCCACATCCTGACTGATGGCAGCCCATTCTTGCATAATCAATGCTTGGAGTTTGTCAGAATTTGTGGGGTTTTGTTTGTCCACCTGCCTCTTGAGGATTGACCACAAGTTCTCAATGGGATTAAGGTCTGGGGAGTTTCCTGGCCATGGACCCAAAATGTTGATATTTTGTTCCTCGAGCCACTTAGTTATCACTTTTGCCTTATGGCAAGGTGCTTCATCATGCTGGAAAAGGCACTGTTTGTCACCAAACTGTTATTGGATGGTTGAGAGAAGTTGCAGTCTAAGGATGTGTTGGTACCATTCTTTATTCATGGCTGTGTTCTTAGGAAAAATTGTGAGTGAGTCCACTCCCTTGGCTGAGAAGCAACCCCACACATGAATAGACTCAGGATGCTTTACTGTTGGCATGACACAGGACTGATGGTAGCGCTCACCTTGTCTTCTCCGGACAAGCTTTTTTCCGGATGCCCCGAACAATCGGAAAGGGGATTCATCAGAGAAAATGACTTTACCCCAGTCCTCAGCAGTCCAATCCCTGTACCTTTTGCAGAATATCACTCTGTCCCTGATGTTTTTCCTGGAGAGAAGTGGCTTCCTCGCTGCCCTTCTTGACACCAGGCCATCCTCCAAAAGTCTTTGCCTCACTGTGCGTGCAGATGCACTCGCACCTGCCTGCTGCCATTCCTGAGCAAGCTCTGCACTGGTGGTGCGATCCTGCAGCTGAATCAACTTTAGGAGACGGTCCTGGCGCTTGCTGGACTTTCTTGGCCACCCTGAAGCCTTCTTCACAACAATTGAACCTCTCTCCTTGAAGTTCTTGATGATCCGATAAATGGTTGATTTAGGTGCAATCTTACTAGCAGCAATATCCTTGCCTGTGAAGCCCTTTTTGTGCAATGCAATGATGACTGCACGTGTTTCCTTGCAGGTAACCATGGTTAACATAGGAAGAACAATGATTTTAAGCACCACCCTCCTTTTAAAGATTCCAGTCTGTTATTCTAACTCAATCAGCATGACAGAGTCATCTCCAGCCTTGTCCTCGTCAACACTCTCACCTGTGTTAACGAGAGAATCACTTACATGATGTCAGCTGGTCCTTTTGTGGCAGGGCTGAAATGCAGTGGAAATGTTTTTTGGGGATTAAGTTCATTTTCATGGCAAAGAGGGACTTTGCAATTAATTGCAATTCATCTGATCACTCTTCATAACATTATGGAGTATATGCAAATTACCATCATAAAAACTGAGGCAGCAGACTTTGTGAAAATTAATATTTGTGTCATTCTCAAAACGTTTGACCATGACTGTACAATAACTGACCACAACCAAACAACTACTGACCACAACTACTGACCACACAACTACTGACCACAACAACTTACCACTACAGACAACTATTAACCACAACTACACAAATACTGACCACAACTACTGACCACAAGAACAAAACCTACTGACAACTACTGACCACAACAAGTTACTGATAAAATTACACAACTACTTACCAAAACTGCTGATCAAAACAGCTTACTACAACTAATTACTACAGCTACTGACCACAACTACAGACCACACAACTATGTAATCACACAACTAATGACCACATCCACACAACTACTGAACACAACCACAAAACTACTGACCACAACTACTGACCACTACCACAAAACTTCTGACCACAACTTCTTACCACACAACTTCGAACCACACAACTACATACGAAAACTACTGACAAAAACTACTGACCACAACCACAACACTACTGACCACAACGACTAACCACAACCACAAAACGAATGACCATAACTACTGAACACTACTGACCACAACTATTGACTCCAACTAATAAACAGTTAATTACAACAAACAGTTAATTAATTACAACAAGCAGACAACAACTACCGATCACAGCTACTGAAAACAACAACAAAACTATTGACCACTACTAAACCACAATAACTGACCACAAATACTGACCACAACTACTGACCATAACTATTGACCACAACCACAAAACTACTGACCACAACTACTGAACCATACACCTATTTACCAAAACGACTAACCACTACTGACCACAAATACCGGTACTACTGACCACAGCTACTGACCACAACCACACAACTACTGACAAGAACTGCTAAACCACGACTGATAACCACAAAACTACTGACCACAACTACTGACCACTACTGACCACAACTATTGACTATATATACTGAACAGGACTACTGACCTCAACAACAAAACTGCTGACCACAATTACTGATCACAACCACACAACTACTGACCAGAACTATTGACCACACAACTAATACCTCAACCACACAACTACTGACCACAACTACTTAATACTACTGACAACTACTGACCACAGCTACTGAAACACACAACTACTTACCCCAAGTACTGACTACAACTACAAACCACAATAAAAAACTACTGACAAAAACCACACAACTACTTACGAAAACTTCTGACCAAAACTGCTGACCAAAACTACTTCCCACAACTACTTCCCACAACCACAAAACTACTGACCACAACCACTTACCACAACTACTGAAACACACAACTACTTACCAAAACGACTGACAAGAACTACTAGCCACAACCACAACACTACTGACCACAAATACTGTCCACTACTGACAACTACTGACCACAAGTACTGACCACACACACACAACTACTGACCACAACTACTGACATAAACTACTGACCACAACTACTTACCACAACTACTGAACCACGGAACTACTTACCAAATCTACAAAAACTACTGACCACAACCACAACACTACTGACCACAATGACAAACCACAACCACAAAAACTACTGACGACAACTATTGACTACTAAACAGATAATTACAACAAGCTGACCACATTTACCAATCACAGTTACTGAACACAAACACACAACTACTGACCACAAGTACTAAACCACAACTACTGATCACAGCCTGAAAACTACTGACCCAACTACTGAACACATTTGAGAACAACTACTGAACACAGCTACTGACCACAGCCATACAATTACTGACCACAACTAATGAACCACACAACTACTTACCAAAACCACTGACCACTACTGACCAAAACGACTTACCATAACTACTGACCACAACCACACAACTACTTAATCACACAACTAATGACCACAACCGCACAACTTCTGAACGCAACCACAACACTACTGACCACAACTAATGACCACAACCACACAACTACTGACCACATCTACTGACAACAAAACTAATGAACCACACAACTTAAGACCACAACAACAAAACTACTGACCACAACCACACAACTACTGACCACAACTAATGAACCACATGACTACTTACCAAAACCACTGATCACTACTGACCACAACTACTGACCACAACTACTGACCACTACAACAAAATGACTGACCCCAACCACTTACCACAACTACTGAAACACACAACTACTGACCAAAATGACTGACAAGAACTACTAACCACAACACTACTGATCACTGATCACTACTGCCCACAACTACTGACCATAACTACTGACAACAACTACTGACCAAAACTACTGACCACAACCACACAACTACTTACCACAACTACTGAACTACACATATACTTACCAAAACTACGGACAACTACTGACCATAACTACTGACCATAACTACTGACAAAATCTAGTGACAAAAACTACTGACCACAACCACACAACTACTAATCACAACTACTGAACTACACACCTACTTACCAAAACTACTGACCACTACTGATCACAACTACTCACCACTACTACTCATTACAATACTCACACAACTATTGACCATAACTACCACAACCACACAACTACTGACCACAACTATTGACCACAACCACAAAACTACTGACCACAACTACTTGCAATGTTACAAATCACATTGCCAGATAGCAGCTGGCCAATTACATTGACATTCTTTGGAATTCCTAGCAAGCGTAGATAAACAAATGTAGCTCATTAGCTAGCTAGGTAACATTAGCTACCTTACCTCAGCTTGTTCTCTATTCTGCTGCACTGATTTTTGCTGATCGGATGCCTTCCTCTTTGAAGTGAAGGGGAATATAGATGGAATACCATCACTTTTCAATGTTGGATGACATGGCAACCCCATCAGTTGAGACTTCAGTTCCATTTTGAAGGCCTCTGTCTAAAAAGTGTTGTCTATAAACACAGACATTTTTATATTTCCTCCAAGGGGGCGGTCCTCCACTTCCTGAAATCTTCATGAATTATGGTTTGCTTACAACCAGGAAATGTAGCTGGCCCATTTCTACTGGTGAGATGTAGAAACATTCGTTTTTGCGTGTAGTGAGGAAATTCTAAATTTTGATGACACATACAATATGTTAATAACATATTAATGGACATATATAGTGAAATAGAGCAGCGGAGAAATGTCCATTTAACTTGCTGTTTGGATAGTCAGTATTCCAAAACGGGTTTGGAAAACAAAACTGATATGAGCATTGAGGCCAGGAGTGTAAACAAACTTTCAAACAATGTTTAATTAGCTAGCTAGTCACTTTGTTCCTAGTTACACTACATGGACAAATGTATGTGAACACCCCTTCAAATTAGTGGATTCTGCTATTTCAGCCACACCCGTTGCTGACAGGTGTATAAAATCGAGCACACAGCCATGCAATCGCCATCGACAAACATTGGCAGTAGAATGGCCCGTACTGAGGAGCTCAATGACTTTCAACATAGGATGCCACATTTCCAACAAGTCAGTTTGTCAAATTTCTGCCCTGCTATAGCTTCCCCGGTCAACTGTAAGTTGAAACGTCTTGGAGCAACAACAGCTCAGTTGGTAGGCCACACAAGCTAAAGAAAGAAGACGAGTAGGTGGCCGATACGTTGTAATAAACTTGAGTGAACCATTAACATAATATATTTACAAAATAATACATATGGGAGCAGTCAGCCTAGTACATCAGGCCACACAAGCTCACAGAACGGGACCTCCGAGTGCTGAAGCGCGTAACGCATAAAAATCGTCTGTCCTTGGTTGCAACGCTCACTACCGAGTTCCAAACTGCCTCTAGAAGCAACGGCCGCACAATAACTGTTAGTCGGGGACTTAATGAAATGGGTTTCCATGGCCGTGCAGCCGCACACAAGCCTAAGATCACCATGCGCAATGCCAAGCGTTGGCTAGAGTGGTGTAAAGCTCTCCGCCATGGGACTCTGGAGCAGTGGAAATGCCTTCTCTGGAGTGATGAATCCAGTGGCGGTCAGTGCCATTTAAGATGAGGGAGGACAATTGTTTTTTAGAACTAACGCGTTAGTAAACCCACTACAATCATGCAGTAATGTTACAGTGTACAGTCAGTAAGCAGTTACACCGCTGGTCCCCGGTGGCAATAAATTACTAATACCAAAAGTTTACCTTGACTTGGAAGTGTTCCAGAGTTGTGTTGGAAAGTCATAGCCAGCTAGCTAACATAGCATCCCTCTGTTTGAGCAAGGTGTTTCAGTAGGCTAAACTAGCTAGCTGCATTTGCTAGCTAAGTAAGCGAAACTTAAAGTGGGAAGAAAAAAAAATCTCTCTCTCTATTTCTCTTTTGCTTCTCCTTCATTTTGGAAGAAATTCATTTTCTCAAAACTGTTCAACTATTGTCTTTCTCTCTCTTTGAGTCAACTACTCACGACATTTTATACACTGCAGTGCTAGCTAGCTGTAGCTTATGCTTTCAGTACTAGATAATTCTCTGATCCTTTGATTGGGTGGATGTCCTCCAGAAGCTGTCATAATTACTGTGTAAGTTAATGGAAGGTGGTGAGAACCATGAGCCTCTTAGGTTTTGTTTTGAAGTCAATGTACTCAGAGGAGGACGGAAGCTAGCTGTCCTCTGTGTACACCATGGTGCTACCCTACAGAGTGCTGTTGAGGCTACTGTAGACATTCTTTGCAAAATAGTGTGTTTTAATCAATATTTGGTGACGTGATTCTATTTAGTATAGTTCTATCTAAAAAGGGTACTTTTTTAATCTTTTACAAATTAAATTTTTATGAAATTCACTGAGGATGGTCCTCCCCTTCATCCTCTGAGGAGCCTCCACTGGATGAATCACGCTTCACAATCTGACAGTCCGACGGACAAATCTGGGTTTGGCGGATGCTAGGACAATGCTACCTGCCCGAATGCATAGTGCCAACTGTAAAGCTTGGTGGAGGAGGAATAATGTTCTGGTGTCACGACTTCCTCTGAAGCTGCCTCCTCTCCTTGTTCGGGCAGGCTTCGGCATTCGTCGTCACCGGCATTCTAGCCACTGCCGCTCCTCATCACATCATTGCATTTGTTTTGTCTTGTTTATTACACACACCTG
This sequence comes from Coregonus clupeaformis, assembly GCF_020615455.1. NCBI lineage: Eukaryota > Metazoa > Chordata > Actinopteri > Salmoniformes > Salmonidae > Coregonus > Coregonus clupeaformis. Next base: position 18,857,735 of record NC_059210.1, on the reverse strand, counting down.
GTTCATATCCCCTCATCAGTACCTGTATAAGTGTTCCCTCTGCCCCCTTGTCTTTGTGTGTGATTGTCTATTGTGAGGATAGTGAAGCTCAGTCGAGCTCCTTGTATTTTGTATCACCAGGATATTTTCCCCATGTGCCTTGTTGGTTCCAGTACGCTTATTTTTCGCACTGGACTGTTTTGACGCATTACTGCTAAATGGCATATTATATTATTATTATTATTATTATTATTATTATTATTATTATTATTATTATTATTATTATTATATTATTATTATTACTGTGTAACTCTGTATTCCGAAATAAATCCTGTTATTCTGTAATTTCCCTCCTGCGCCTGACTCCTTTAAATCACCCATCACAGAATCAAACACCCTCCATGAAGTCAGCAGGAGAGGAGCACATGCCTGGAGTCGTGGCACGGGTCCGGGAGCATTCGACGATGCTAGCCAGCATGGGAGAAGCGATGGATCAGGTTCTCCAGGTCGCCCAACGCCTGGAGAGGAGAGGACCCGATCTGTCGGGACCAGCTGGGTGACCGGATCCAGCCACCCACACTCCAGCACCCAGAGGGATCCATATATCCCGACCATGGGATTTCGACGGGACAGCTGCTCTCTGCAAGGAATTCCTCCTACAACTGGAGTTATATTATTCGAACATCAGCCAGGCTCCATTAGAGCAGGAAAAGGTGTCCGCCCTCGTCTCCTGCCTCTCGGGGAAAGCCCTGGAGTGGGCCAACGCGGTCTAGAGTGAAGGAGGAGCCACGTTGGACAACTACGGGGAGTTCGCACGCCTCTTTCGGGCCGTCTAAGATCACCCGCACGAAGGTAGAGAGGCGGGCGAGTGGCCGGTCCACCTGAGGCAGTTTTAGACTCTAGAGGCTGGGTCCGGGTGGAACGAACGGGCCCTCATCGACCACTTCCGGTTCGAGAGGACGTCCGAAGGGAGCTAGCCTGCCGGGACACCATGTTGTCCTTCAATCATCTGGTGGACATGGCCATCTGGTTGGACAACCTGCTGGCTTCTAGAGGACGTGCTGGAAAGGCAAGGCACTTTCGCATCACCCCAGGTATCGAACACCCACATTCGTTCAGAGCCCTCTACTGCACACTGTACCCTACCCATCCACTTTCCTGATTACACAGTAGTTCCCCAGTGAAAGGCGCTGGTCGATTCAGGCGCTGCTGGGAACTTTATGGACAGGTTATTTGCACATAGTCTAGGCATTACATTGGTTCCCCAATCCATTCCACTCCCCATCAGAGCACTTGACAGTCGACCACTAGGGTCCGGGTTCGTTAGGGAAGTTACAGCACCGTCACTATGGTTACACATGAGACCCATAGAGCGCAAGTCACCTTTTATATTATTGAGTCTCCTTATTTCCCTGTTGTGTTAGGTCTTCCCTGGTTAGCATTACACAACCCCACCTTTTCATGGCCGCAGAGGGTTCTCACGAGGTGGTTGCGAGAGTGTCAGGGTAGGTGTCTAGGTGTTTCCGTTGGTGCAACCATGGTGGAAAGTACAGACACTACCTCCACCGTGTGCATTCTCCCCGAATACCTCGATTTGGCGCACCCGTTTTCCAAAACGCAGGCAACCAAATTACTACCTCATCGGGCGGGGGATTGCATGATAAACCTCCGGGTAGATGCTGTGCCTCCCAGGAGTCATGTGAATTCCCTTCGCCCGCCTCCTCCAGTTTCTATTTTGTGAAGAAGAAAGACGGAGGTCTGTGCCCTTGCATTGATTACCGAGCACTGAACAAGGGGACAATACTTTGTAGTTATCCTCTACCCCTCATTCCATCTGTGATCGAATCAATGCATGGGGCACGCTTCTTCACAAAATTAGATCTCCGGACTGCGGACAACCTGGTTCATGTCCCAGAGGGGGACGAGTGGAAGACAGCATTCAGCACAACCATTGGGCATTACGAATACCTGGTGATGCGTACGGTTTGATGAATGCTCCATCAGTCTTCCAGTCCTTTGTGAACGAGGTGTTTCGGGACATGCTTGGTTGCGGTGTAGTGTTGTACTTCGATGACATTCTGGTGTATTCCGCTACGCGCGCCGAGCATTTGTTCATGGTTCGCAAAGTGCTGGCCCGACTGTTGGAACATGACCTTCATGCCAAGGCAGAAAAGTGTCTGTTTTTCCAACATTCCGTCTCCTTCCTCGGATACCGCATTACCACCTCAGGTGTGGAGATGGAGGGAGATCGCATTTCAGCCGTGCGTAATTGGCCGACTCCAACCACGGTTAAGGAGGTGCAGCACTTTATTGGCTTTGCCTACTACTATCGGAGGTTTATCCGGGGCTTTGGCAAAGTCGCAGCTCCCATCACATCTTTGTTGAAGGGTGGGCTGTCCCGGCTCAGCTGGTCTGCTGAGGCTGACAGGGCCTTCGGTAACCTGAGGAATCTGTTCAACTCAGCCCCGGTACTGGCCAATCCCAATCCATCACTACCGTTTGTAGTGGAGATGGATGTGTCCGAGGTAGGGATAGGCGCTGTCCTATCTCAACACTCGAGCACGCCACCCAAGCTCCGCCCCTGTGCCTTCTTCTTCAAGAAGCTCAGCCCGGCGGAGCAGAACTACGACGTTGGTGATTGGGAGCTGTTGGCTGTTGTCCGAGCCCTGACCATGTGGAGGCACTTTCTCGAGGGGACGAAACACCCTTTCCTCATCTGGACGGACCACCGTAACCTGGAGTACATCTGGGCAGCGAGGAGGCTGAACCCTCGCCAGGCCAGGTGGGCCCTATTCTTCACCCTGTTTGATTTTACTCTATCATACATCTCGGGTACGAAGAACGTGAAGGCAGACGCACTGTCATGGCTGTATGATGCAGAGAAGAGGCCGATAGACAACACCCCCATAATCCCAGCCTCCTGTATTGTGGCGCCGGTAGTATGGGCGATGGACGCGGACATAGAGCAGGCGTTACGCACAGAGCCATCTCCACCTCAGTGTCCAGCTGGGCTGCAGTACGTGCTGTCTCTTGTCCGTGACCATCTGATCTATTGGGCAAACACGTCCCCCTCCTCTGGTCACCCAGGTATCGGTCGTACAGTGCGCTGCCTGATCGGAAAAGTACAGGTGGCCGACCTTGGCTAAGGACGAGAGGTTGTATGTCTCCTCCTGTTCGGTGTGCGCCCAGAGTAAGGCACCTAGGCACCCCCAAGTGGGTAAGTTACAGCCCTTACCAGTTCCACAACGGCTATGGTCCTACCTGTGTATTGATTTTCTAACTGATCTTCCCTCTCTTAAGGTAACACCACCATCCTGGTTGTTGTGGACCGCTTTTCAAAAGCCTGCTGCCTCCTTTCTCTGCCCGGTCTCCCCATGGCCCTGTTTACTCACGTATTTCGGCACTACGGGGTGCCAGAGGACATAGTATTACATCCAGGGTCTAGAAGGCGTTCATGGAACGTCTGTGGGTCTTGTCAGCCTGACCTCTGGGTTTCACCCCGAGTGTAATGAGCAGATGTAACGGGTGAATCAGGATGTGGGTAGGTTCCTGCGGTCCTACTGCCAGGACCGGCCGGGGGAGTGGTCAGTGTTCTTGCCATGGGCAGAATATGCCCAGAACTCTCTTCGCCTCTCCTCCACTAACCTATCACCCTTTCAATGTGTTTTAGGTTATCAGCCGGTTCTGGCACCGTGGCATCAGAGCCAGACCGAAGCTCCTGTGGTGGATGACTGGTTTCGGTGCACGGAGCAGACGTGGGACACTGCTCATGTCCATCTCCAGCGCGCCGTGCGTCGTCAGAAGGCCAACGCTGACCCTCACCACAGTGAGGCTCCGGTCTTGGTACCGGGTGATTGGGTCTGGCTCTCGACCCGGAACTCCAGGGCGAAGTCCTGCGCGGTCCTCGTCCCCTGCCTCAGGTGGACCTCTCTACCTTCGGGTGGGTGATGGAAGACGGTCCGAAAGTGGCAAGCGAACTCTCGGTAGTTGTCCAACGCGGCTCCTCCTTCACTCCAGACCACGTTGGCCCACTCCAGGGCTTTCCCTGAGAGGCAGGCGACGAGGGCAGTCACCTTCTCCCACTCTGACGGAGCCTGGCTGATGTTCGAATAATATAACTCCAGTTGTGGGAGGAATCCCTGGCAGAGAGCAGCTGTCACGTCGAAATCCTGTGGTCGGGATATATGGATCCCTCTGGGTGCTGGGGTGCAATGGATCGGGTTCTCTCCTCTCCAGGCGTTGGATGACCTGGAGGATCCATTGCTTCTCCCACGCTGGCTAGCATCGCCGAATGCTCCCGGACCCATGCCATGACTCCAGGCATCAGCTCCTCTCCTGCTGACTCAATGGCGGGTGTGTGATTCTGTGATTGGTGATTTGAAGGAGTCAGGCGCAGGAGGGTAAATCACAGAAAAACTGGATTTATTCCGGAATACAGAGTTACGCAGTAATGCGTCAAAAACAGTCCAGTGCGCAAAACAGGCGCACTGGAACCAACAAGGCACACGGGGAAAAGAACCTGGCGATACAAAACACAAGGAGCTCAACCGAGCTTCACTCTCCTCACAATAAACAATCACACACAAAGACAAGGGGCAGAGGGAACACTTATACAGCTACTGATGAGGGTATATGAACCAGGTCTGTGTAATAAACAAGACAAAACAAATTGAATGATGAGATGAGGAGTGCCAGTGGCTAGAATGCCGGTGACGACGAACACCGAAGCCTGGCCGAACAAGGAGAGGAGGCAGCTTTGGAGGAAGTCGTGACACTTGGGGACTGTGAAGAGACCTCTGGTGGCATGTCTTGTGGGGTATGCATGACTGTCCAAGCTGTGCGCCAGTAGTTCAAACAGACAGCTCGGTGCATTCAACATATCAATACCTCTCATAAATACAAGTAGTGATGAAGTCAATCTCTACTCCACTTTGAGCCAGGAGAGATTGACATATTAATATTAGCTCTCTGTATACATCCAAGGGCCAGCCGTGCTGCCCTGTTCTGAGCCAATTGCAAGTCCTATTTTGTGTCACCTGGTGCCGACAGAGAGGGCTGCCTCGCCTCTAGTCCTTAGGAAACTTTGCAGTCTTTAGTTTTTTTATGTATTATTTCTTACAATGTTAACCCAGAAAATCTTAAGTGTTATTACATACAGCCGGGAAGAACTATTGGATATCAGAGCGGCGTCAATTTACCAGCACTATGACCAGGAATATGACTTTCCCGAAGCGGATCCTTTGTCCGCACCACCCAGGGCATTTGAGGAGAGGAGAGGCAGCTGGAGCGGTCTTCTAGTCAGACTTAGGAGGCGCGCACACCACCCATCGCTTCCGAGTATATTACTTGCTAATGTCCAGTCCCTACATAACAAAGTTGATGAGATCACGGCAAGTGATGCTTTCCAGAGAAACATCAGGGATTGTAACATACTCTGTTTCAAGGAAACATGGCTCTCTAGGGATATACTGTCCCCGTCCATACAGCCCTCTGGGTTCTCAGTACATCGCGCCGACTGAAGTAAACATCTCTCCGTGAAGAAGAAGGGTGGGGGGGTATGTTTCATGACTAACGACTCATGGTGTAATTGTGAAAACATACAAGAACTCAAGTAATTTAGTTCACCTGACCTAGAATTCCTCACAATCAAATGGCAACCGTATTATCTCCCAAGATAATTATCTTCGGTTATTGTTACAGCCGTGTATATTCCCCCTCAAGCCGATACCACGACGGCCCTCAAGGAACTTCACTGGACTTTATGCAAACTGGAAACCATATATCCTGAGGCTGCATTTATTGTAGCTGGGGATTTTAACAAAGCAAATTAGAGAAAAAGGCTTCCTAAATTCTATCAGCATATTGACTGCAGCACTCGCGCTGGAAAAACACTGGACCATTGTTACACTAACTTCCGCGATGCATACAAAGCCCTCCCCTCCCTCCTTTCGGCAAATCTGACCACGACTCCATTTTGCTCCTCCCTTCCTATAGGCAGAAACTCAAACAGGAAACACCAGTGCTAAGGACTATTCAATGCTGGTCTGACCAATCGGAATCCACGCTTCAAGATTGTTTTGAACACGCGGACTGGGAAATGTTCCCGGGTAGCCTCTTAGAATAATATAGACGTATGCGCTGATTCGATGAGTGGGTTTATAAGGAAGTGTATAGGAGATGTTGTACCCACTGTGACTATTAAACCCTACCCTAACCAGAAACCGTGGCTAGATGGCAGCATTCGCGAAAAACGGAAAGCACGAACCACCGCATTTAACCATGGCAAGGTGACGGGGAATATGGCAGAATACAAACATCGTGGTCATTCCCTCCGCAAGGCAATCAAACAGGCAAAACGTCAATATCAAGACAAAGTGGAGTCGCAATTCAACTGCTCAGACACAAGACGTATGTGGTAGGGTTTACAGACAATCACGGACTACAATAGGAAAACTAGCCATGTCGCGGACACCAACGTCTTGCTGACAGACGAGCTAAACAACTTCTTTGCCCGCTTTGAGGATAACACAGTGCCACCGACACGACCAGCTACCAAGTACTGTGGGCTCTCCTTCTCCGTGGCCAACGTGAGTAAGACATTTAAACGTGTTAACCCTCGCAAGGCTGCCGGCCCAGATGGCATTCCTAGCCGCGTCCTCAGAGCATGCGCAGAACAGCTGGCTGGTGTGTTTACGGACATATTCAATCTCTTCCTATCTCAGTCTGCTGTCCCCACATGCTTCAAGATGGCCACCATTGTTCCTGTACCCAAGAATGCAAAGGTAACTGAACTAAATGACTATCGCACCGTAGCACTCACATCTGTCATCATTAAGTGCTTTGAGAAACTAGTCAAGGATCATATCACCTCCACCTTACCGACCCACTTCAATTTCCTTACCGCCCCAATAGGTCCACAGACGATGCAATTGTCATCACTTCACACTGTGCCCTATCCCATCTGGACAAGAGGAATACCTATGTAAGAATGCTGTTCATTGACTATAGCTCAGCATTCAACACCATAGTACCCTCCAAGCTCATCCTTAAGCTTGAGGCCCTGGGTCTAAACCCCGCCCTGTGCAATTGGGTCCTGGACTTCCTGATGGGCCGCCCCCAAGTGGTGAAGGTAGGAAACAACATCTCCACTTCGCTGATCCTCAACACTGGAGCCCCACAAGGGTGTGTGCTCAGCCCCCTCCTGCACTCCCTGTTCACCCATGACTGCGTAGGCATGCATGCCTCCAACTCAATCATCAAGTTTGCAAACGACACAACAGTGGTAGGCTTGATTACCAACAACGATGAGACATTCTACAGGGAGGAGGTGAGGGTCTCGGAGTGTGGTGTCAGGAAAATATCCTCTCACTCAACGTCAAGAAAACAAAGGAGATGATCGTGGACTTCAGGAAACAGCAGAGGGAGTACCCCCCCATCCACATCGATGGGACAGCAGTGGAGAAGGTGGAACGTTTTAAGTTCCTCTGCATACATATCACTGACAAACTGAAATGGTCCACCCACACAGACAGTGTGGTGAAGAAAGCGCAACAGCGTCTCTTCAACCTCAGGAGGCTTAAGAAATTTGGCCTGTCATCTAAAACCCTCACAAACTTTTACAGATGCACAATTGAGAGCATCCTGTCGGGCTGTATCACCGCCTAGTACGGCAACTGCACCGCCCACAACCGCAGGGCTCTCCAGAGGGTGGTGCGGTCTGCACAATGCATCACCGGGGGCAAACTACCCGCCCTCCAAGACACCTACAGCACCCGATGTCACAGGAAGGCCAAAAAGATAATCAAGGACAACTACCACCCGAGCCACTGCCTGTTCACCCCGCTATCATCCAGAAGGCGAGGTCAGTACAGGTGCATCAAAGCTGGGACCGAGAGACTGAAAAAAAGCTTCTATCTCAAGGCCATAAGACTGTTAAACAGCCATCACTAGCACAGAGAGGCTGCTGCCTACATACAGAGTTGAAAATCACTGGCCACTTTAATAAATGGAACACTAGTCACTTTAACAATGCCACTTTAATAACGTTTACATATCTTGCATTACCCATCTCATATGTATATACTCTATTCTATACTTTCTTAATAATGTTTACATATCGTGCATTACCCATCTCATATGCATATACTGTATTCTATACTATCTATTGCATCTTAGCCTATGCCGCTCTGACAATGACATTGCTCATCCATATATTTATATATTCTTATTCCATTCCTTTACTTAGATTTGTGTGTATTAGGTATTTGTTGTGAAATTTTTAGATATTACTTGCTAGATATTACTGCACAGTCGGAACTAGAAGCACAAGAATTTCGCTACACTCACAATTACATCTGCTAACCATGTGTACGTGACCAATACATTTGATTTGATTTTGACAAAACTAGGGCCTGTAGGACCTGCCTTGTTGATAGTGCTGTTAAGAAAGTAGAGTAGCTTTTTATTATGGACATACTTCTCCCCATCTTAGCTACTGTTCTGTGAATATGTTTTGACCCTGACAGTTTACAATACAGGGTTACTCCAAGCAGTTTAGTCACCTGAACTTGCTCAATATCCACATTATTTATTACAAGATTTAGTTAAGGTTTAGGGTTTAGTGAATGATTTGTCCCAAATACAATGCTTTTAGTTTTAGAAATATTTAGGACTAACTTATTCCTCGCCACCCACTCTGAAACTAACTGGAACGCTTTGTTTAGTGTTGCAGTAATTTCAGTCGCTGTAGTAGCTGACATGTATAGTGTTGAGTCATCCACATACATAGACACTCTGGCTTTACTCAAAGCCAGTGGCATGTCATTAGTAAAGATTAAAAAAAGTAATGGGCCTAGACAGCTGCCCTGGGGAATTCCTGATTCTACCTGGATTATGTTGGAGAAGCTTCCATTAAAGAACACCCTCTGTGTTCTGTTAGACAGGTAACTCTTTATCCACAATATAGCAGGGGAAGTAAAGCCATAACACATACATTTTTCCAGCAGCAGACTATGATCAATAATGTCAAAAGCCACACTGAAGTCTAACAAAAGAGCCCCCACAATCTTTTTATCATAAATTTCTCTCAGCCTATCATCAGTCATTTGTGTAAGTGCTGGTCTTGTTGAATGTCCTTCTCTATAAGCATGCTGAAAGATTGTTGTCAATTTGTTTACTGTAAAATAGCATTGTATCTGGGGATTTAACAGTTTTTACTGTCATTTTCTTAATGGGTGCATGCTTATTAGTAACTGGAATAAGCAATTTTATAAATGTGTCAAATGCAGTGTCTGTTTGCTCCTCATTACACACCACAGACCAACATATATTCTTTGCAGATGGTTGATCTGTCCAGGCTATTGAATGCCTTTTCAAAGTCTATGAAGTTGATATACAAAGATGTGTTGCATTCTATTGACTGTTCAATGATGATGCGTAGTGTTGCGATGTGGTCCGTACCTGATCTGTCTTTCCTAAACCCGGCCTGCTGGTCCCTGAGCCTCTTGTCAACACTAGCCGCATCCTCAGAGCATGCGCAGACCAGCTGACTGGAGTGTTAACAGACATACGATCAAGGCTGGTTGTGATACAGCCCGGGATCGAACCCGGGTCTGTAGTGACACCTCTAACACTGCAATGCAGTGCCTTAGACAGCTGCGCCACTCAGGATCCCAACTAAATGACTCTCGATCCCGTACCACTCACTTCTGTCATCATGAAGTGCTTTGAGAGGCTAGTTAAGGATCATTCACCTCCACCTTACCTGACACCCTGAACCCACTTAAATTTGCATACTGCCCCTATAGATCCACAGATGATTCAATCGCCATCACACTGCACACTGCCCTATCCCATCTCGACAGGAGGAATACCTATGTAAGAATGCTGTTCGTTGACTACAGCTCAGCCTTCAACACCATAGTACCCTTCAAGCTCATCATTAAGCTCAGGGCCCTGTGTCTGAACCCCACCCTGTGTAACTGGGTCCTGGACTTCCTGACGGGCCACCCCAGGTGGATGTGCCCTGTGGAGCCTCGAAGGTGGTAAAGATTCCAATTCAGAACTCCACACAACATGACATTTACCTCTCTCAGAGAACAGTGCTGGGTTGGGTAGAGCTGATGGATGACATCAGACCTGTTATCACAGCACCTGACTGTCAGAAGAAGCATGTGAGTCAGTCTAGTGATGCTTTCCTATGCTCCACTCAGCTTCATCATGGTGAGCAGAGAAAAGAGAGTCACACACCAGTTGGGTCCAGAGAAAAACGGCACCCACCTGTTGACTTAGAACATCTACAGGAAGAGGGACATAACATAGTCAGAAGAATGCTGTATGAAGAATCTGATGTGTTCGCACAGGAAGATGGAGATATCGGCTGCATTCCGAACCTTAAGCTGAAATCAACTTGAAGGATCACACGCCTATCCAGAAAAGTTACAACTCCATTCTGAAACCTCTATACAAAGGGGTGAAAGAATATGTCCTAAACCTACTGGAGAGAGGCTGGATCAAGAAATTCACATCTCCATATTCATCCCCATATTCATCCCCGGTGGTCTGCGTGCAAAAGAAGGACAGCAGCCAGCGGTTATGTGTCGACTTCAGGGAGCTGAATCGCAAGACCATCCCTGACCGTCATCTGTTGCCACGGATACAAGACCTGCTGGATAACCTAGGGGGATACACGTGGTTCTCAATACTCAACCAAGGCAGCACTTACATCAAGGCTTTGTGGATGAAAGCTCAAGACAAGCCATCACTTTCAGCACCCCCTGGGTTCTATATGAGTGGTTCCGCATCCCCTTTGGTTTGACCAACGCATCAATCCGCTTTCCAGAGGTATATGGAAGGAGTTCTAGAGGGCATGAGAGATGACTGCTGTTCTCCATATCTGGACGATGTTCTCTGCTATTCCAAGACGTTCAGTGAACATGTGGAAGACCTGAGAAGAGTGCTTAGTCGGATGAGGAAGCACGGTATCAAACTGCGTCCGAAAAAGTTTGAAGTTTCAGACGCCAGGTGAGGTACATAGGTCGCATCGTATCCTGCGAGGGAGTACAAATCGACCCAAAAGACTTGGAGGCTGTGTTGCGGCTAAAGGAGAGGGAGCCACAGACAGTTGGAGAGGTCAGAACACTGCTGGGATTCTTCGGCAATTACAGGTCGTTCATCCAAGATTTCTCCAGGATGTCCAAACCCCTAGTTGAGCTGCTACAAAGTCCATCAGAAGAAAAGGGGAAAACTGCCAAGCCCAAATCAACCAGAGCAAAAACCCAGGCCAAAAAGGTTAGCAATGGACAACGGCCTCCCAAGACACCAGTCCAGTGGACGTCTGTACACAGAGCCATCGTAGCCAAGTTGGTGGACATGCTAACCAATCCACCCATACTAGCATACCCAGACTGTGACTTACCATTTGTGCTACACACTGACGTTTCCAATGAGGGTCTAGGGGCTGTCCTTTACCAACATCAGAACGGGAGACTACGTGTAATCGGGTATGGGTCCAGAATGCTAACAGAATCTATGCCACCAGAAGTCATCTCAGCGGTATCGCAAGGAAGCAGAGAAGTGAAAAATGAGGATGTTCCATTGGTGGCTGCGCTGCAAGTCAACTCTGGAGAGGGTGGTGTGTCACCTGAAGGCGTGCCTGCCATCACACCAGAGGATATCAAGGCTGCACAGCACGAGGATGCTGCAATCAGAGAAATCATCTTGCTGAAAAACTAAAGATGGAATCCAAATGAGAAAGAGAAAAAGCTAATGGGACCAGAAATAAGGAGACTAGTCCATGAGTGGAACAAGCTGGTCATCGAAAATAGAATCCTGTACAAACAGGCTGGACAACAGAAGCAACTTGTACTACCCAGCAAGCTGAAATCAATGGTGCTGAAGAACTTATATGACGACATGGGACACGTTGGAGAAGACAAAGTGATCCATCTAGTCAGGGAAAGATTTTACTGGCCATTCATGCAGCGTGAATTAGAATACTATGTGATCAGACAGTGTGCATGTATCAAGCAGAAACGTCCCTGTGTTCCAGAGAAAGCACCTATGGGTTCTATCGACACCAGTGCACCCTTTGAGCTTCTCTCCGTCTACTACATGCACCTGGAGCCAAGCAAAGGAGGCTATGAATATATTATTGTACTGGTCGATCATTTCACACACTTTGCACAGGCCTACCCAATGAAGAACAAGTCAGGAAAAACTGCAGCCGAGAAGATATTCCAAGACTTCATTCCTCGGTTTGCCTATCCTAGTAAGCTTCACCACGATCAAGGGCGAGAGTTCGAGAACAACCTGTTCCAGAGACTCCAGCAGCTTGCAGGGATCTCACACTCTCGAACTACCCCATACCATCCACAAGGGAACCCTGTGTAAAAGATTAATAGAACACTCCTGCAGATGCTCCGTACTCTGCAAGAAGAGAAGAAGACAGAGTGGAAAGACCATCTATCAAACATCGTCCATGCCTTTAACAATACGCTTGACCTCATCTTTACTAGATGCTGTACTTCTACTAATCTCACTGCAACTCCCCTCCAAGTCTCCGACCACTACTTTGTATCCTTTTCTCTCTCGCTCTCCTCCAACACTACTCACTCTGCCCCTACTCAGATGGTAATGTGCCGTCGCAACCTTCGCTCTCTCTCTCCCGCTACTCTCTCCTTTGCCATCCTATCATCTCTTCCCTCTGCTAAATCCTTCTCCCTCCGATCTACTGATTCTGCCTCCTCAACCCTCCTCCTCCAACAATCTGCATCTTTTGACTCTCTATGTCCCCTATCCTCCCGGCCGGCTCGGTCCTCCCCTCGTGCTCCGTGGCTTGATGACTCATTGCGAGCTCACAGAACAGGGCTCAGAGCAGCCGAGCGGAAATGGAGGAAAACTAGACGCCCTGCGGACCTGTCATCTTTTCACTCCCTCCTCTCTACATTCTCTTCCTCTGTTTCCGCTGCTAAAGCCACTTTCTACCACTCTAAATTTCAATCCTCTGCCTCTAACCCTAGGAAGCTCTTTGCCACCTTCTCCTCCCTGCTGAATCCTCCTCCTCCTCCCCCTCCCTCCTCCCTCTCTGTGGATGACTTTGTCAACCATTTTGAAAAGAAGGTTGACGACATCAGATCCTCATTTATCCGCACTGCTAAAGCTAACTCTCTCTCCTCTGCTCTTATCCTTCTAGACCTATCTGCTGCCTTTGATATTGTGAACCATCAGATCCTCCTCTCCACCCTCTCCGAGTTGGGGCATCTCCGGTGCTGCTCACTCTTGGATTGCGTCCTACCTGACAGGTCGCTCCTACCAGGTGGCGTGGCGAGAATCTGTCTCCGCACCACGTGCTCTCACCACTGGTGTTCCCCAGGGCTCAGTTCTAGGCCCTCTCCTATTCTCTCTATACACCAAATCACTTGGCTCTGTCATATCCTCACATGGTCTCTCCTATCATTGCTACGCAGACGACACATAATTCATTTTCTCCTTTCCCCCTTCTGATAACCAGGTCGCGAATCGCATCTCTGCATGTCTGGCAGACATATCAGTGTGGATGTCGGATCACCACCTCAAGCTGAACCTCGGCAAGACGGAGCTGCTCTTCCTCCCGGGGAAGGACTGCCCGCTCCATGATCTCGCCATCACGGTTGACAACTCCATTGTGTCCTCCTCCCAGAGTGCAAAGAACCTTGGCGTGACCCTGGACAACCCCCTGTTGTTCTCCGCTAACATCAAAGCGGTGACCCGATCTTGCAGGTTCATGCTCTACAACATTCGCAGTGTACGACCCTACCTTACACAGAAAGCGGCACAGGTCCTAATCCAGGCACTTGTCATCTCCCGTCTGGATTACTGCAACTCGCTGTTGGCTGGGCTCCCTGCCTGTGCCATTAAACCCCTACAACTTATCCAGAACGCTGCAGCCCGTCTGGTGTTCAACCTTCCCAAGTTCTCTCATGTCACCCCGCTCCTCCGCACACTCCACTGGCTTCCAGTTGAGGCTCGCATCTACTACAAGACCATTGTGCTTGCCTACGGAGCTGTGAGGGGAACGGCACCTCCTTACCTTCAGGCTCTGATTAGACCCTACACCCAAATGAGGGCACTACGTTCATCCACCTCTGGCCTGCTAGCTCCCCTACCTCTACGGAAGCACAGTTCCCGCTCAGCCCAGTCAAAGCTATTCGCTGCTCTGGCACCCCAATGGTGGAACAAGCTCCCCCACAACGCCAGGACAGTGGAGTCCCTGACCACCTTCCGGAGACACTTGAAACCCTACCTCTTTAAGGAATACCTGGAATAGTATAAAAGTAATCCTTCTTCCCCCACCCCCCATTAAAAAAAAAAGTGGTTGTCCCACTGGCTATCATAAGTTGAATGCACCAATTTGTAAGTCGCTCTGGATAAGAGCGTCTGCTAAATGATGTAAATGTAAATGTAAATAACTGTACAAGGCACGAGGCAACAGGATACTCACCATTTTCCTCCTGTATGGCAGAGCCCCAAGCCTTCCTATCGACCTACTGTTCAACCTCAAACCAGAAACAGTGACAAGAACCCAACAAACATTCGCAGAGAAGTGGGCAACAAAGATGCAAAGAGTCTGGAGACAAAGCTCTTCGTGTGCTGCACCGGAACTTCCTGTTACCTGTAAATGACTTGCCAGTGCATCAAGACACACCAACCAAACTTGTGAAAAGAACAACACCAAGACAAAAACAGACAACAAACAGTAACATGATTGACCAAGAATGTGACAGTTCAGATAAAGAGGAAAGCTACATGATTGCAGCTGCAAGACATCTGCCTTTTGAACACCTGCCCTGCACCGCGCACAGTCTCCAAAGATCCATCACAGTGCCCCTACTGAATAGAGGGTTCGACAATGCCCTAGTGTCACGAGAATTTATATCTCTAATTAATCAAACTTAATGCTTTGAATAATTCCCAGAGGGTGTAAGACTCTGGTTTAATCATGAATTAAACGAAGGTCCGCAACCAACAAGAATGATCTGTATGTTTTAATCATGGAGAGCTCTGGCGCCAAAAAACATACATACAGCTTTTATATCCCTTGACACACAAAGGCACTTTGCTCCGCCCACCTTTAAACAGTTTCGTAGTCCCCTTCACCCTGGAATGGTTTCTCAACAGTTTCTAACTTCCCCCCTCTGTTAGTGGGTTGACACTACATTATAACTCTAACACCGTTCACACATTTATACTGTATTTGGGGTGAAATCCTTTAATCATTATTCTTAAAATACAAATTACAGTTTTTGCCTATTGCTTACACACTTTTTGCAGAATTTGGCTCATTATGTCAAAACTCAACACACAAGCCAATCAGACATAGCACTTGGAGATTAACAACTCACATATATGCCAAAATGAAACACTGCAATCAAAACTTAACACTCCTTTCTAAAAATGAAATTCTTGCAACAAAACCATACACACAAGCAACATTTGAATTACTCTTTCATATCACCAGCAACACACTGATGGGCTTTATATAAAACACTGCAGTCTTTGTGTTTCTATTTTTATTGTCATTGTCTTCTGTAAAACTCAAAAGTAGAATTTCTGCAGTAATCAAACAGTATTTACAAAAAAGTTTTTACAAAAAAACAAACATTCTTACAGACATTTTTAACATCAAATTTAGCAACAAAACAAAAGTAAAAAAACAAGACAATTACTGGATAAATTGCTATTGGGGGAAAAAACATATACTTGTTTTGTGTGTGTGTGCGTGTGTGTGTGCGTGTGTGTGGTGGGGGGCGGGGGGGCTTATGGATCACGCCTTCTGTTCGGATCTGGCCACAAGACCTCGTCAACATCACAGGCGATGTCCTCACGGGCTAGGCATCGGGAAAATATCGCCTTGTGTGCCGAATCCACCCTTGGATTGATCCCACTTCAATGTCTCCACATGCCTCTTCCATTGCTTGCAGAAGAGTCATGCGGGCATGTGGTTGCCGATCATATACTTTCCACCGCCACGCTGAAAAGAATTCCTCGATTGCATTTAGAAAGGGGCTGTAAGGGGGCAGGTATAAAACTGTGAAATGATTATGGTTGTTGAACCAATCTCGGACCAGAGCAGCCCGGTGAAAACTAACATTATCCCAGATGACAACAAACCTGGGCTGCTGTGGTCTGTCCTGCACAACTGCATGTAGTGCATCTAGAAATGCAATGACCTTTCCTGTATTGTAGGGACCTAGAGTGGCATGATCCTTGGACACAACAGTTTTTGCCTATTGCTTACACACTTTTTGCAGAATTTGGCTCATTATGTCAAAACTCAACACACAAGCCAATCAGACATAGCACTTGGAGATTAACAACTCACATATATGCCAAAATGAAACACTGCAATCAAAACGTAACACTCCTTTCTAAAAATGAAATTCTTGCAACAAAACCATACACACAAGCAACATTTGAATTACTCTTTCATATCACCAGCAACACACTGATGGGCTTTATATAAAACACTGCAGTCTTTGTGTTTCTATTTTTATTGTCATTTTATTGTCATTGTCTTCTGTAAAACTCAAAAGTAGAATTTCTGCAGTAATCAAACAGTATTTACAAAAAAGTTTTTACAAAAAAAGTAACATTCTTACAGAAATTCTTAACATCAAATTTAGCAACAAAACAAAAGTAAAAAAACAGAACAATTACTGGATAAATTGCTATTGGGGGAAAAAACATATACTTGTTTTGTGTGTGTGTGTGGTGGGGGGCGGGGGGGCTTATGGATCACGCCTTCTGTTCGGATCTGGCCACAAGACCTCGTCAACATCACAGGCGATGTCCTCGCGGGCTAGGCATCGGGGAAAATATCGCCTTGTGTGCCGAATCCACCCTTGGATTGATTCCACCTCAATGTCTCCACATGCCTCTTCCATTGCTTGCAGAAGAGTCATGCGGGCATGTGGTTGCCGATCATATACTTTCCACCGCCACGCTGAAAAGAATTCCTCGATTGCATTTAGAAAGGGGCTGTAAGGGGGCACGTATAAAACTGTGAAATGATTATGGTTGTTGAACCAATCTCGGACCAGAGCAGCCCGGTGGAAACTAACATTATCCCAGATGACAACAAACCTGGGCTGCTGTGGTCTGTCCTGCACAACTGCATGTAGTGCATCTAGAAATGCAATGATCTGTCCTGTATTGTAGGGACCTAGAGTGGCATGATGATGCAGGACTCCTTGGACACTAATTGCAGCACACAAGGTGATATTTCCCCCACGCTGCCCGGGGACATTTACAACAGCCCTTTGTCCAACTACGTTACGGCCCCGACGCCTGGTTTTGGCCAGATTGAAGCCTGCCTCATCCACGTAGATGAACTCATGCGGCAGTTCGGCTGCATCAAACTCCAGAACTGTCTGTAACAGAAAATATTGAATAGTGTTACTGAAAACACATACAGTAACTACAATGTCTATATTTTCACACAAGTTGGGTGAGTATAGACAAAAACTACAAGCTACAGGCAGGGCAGGTGGCAGCATAAACCCTCATTCCCACATCACAATATATAGTATATAAAGTAAAGTGATACAGTGGGGAAAAAAAGCATTTAGTCAGCCACCAATTGTGCAAGTTCTCCCACTTAAAAAGATGAGAGAGGCCTGTAATTTTCATCATAGGTACACGTCAACTATGACAGACAAAATGTGGGAAAAAAATCCAGAAAATCACATTGCAGGATTTTTTATGAATTTATTTGCAGATTATGGTGGAAAATAAGTATTTGGTCAATAACAAAAGTTTCTCAATACTTTGTTATATACCCTTTGTTGGCAATGACACAGGTCAAACGTTTTCTGTAAGTCTTCACAAGGTTTTCACACACTGTTGCTGGTATTTTGGCCCATTTCTCCATGCAGATCTCCTCTAGAGCAGTGATGTTTTGGGGCTGTCGCTGGAAAACACAGACTTTCAACTCCCTCCAAAGATTTTCTATGGGGTTGAGATCTGGAGACTGGCTAGGCCACTCCAGGACCTTGAAATGCTTCTTACGAAGCCACTCCTTCGTTGCCCGGGCGGTGTGTTTGGGATCATTGTCATGCTGAAAGAACCAGCCACGTTTCATCTTCAATGCCCTTGCTGATGGAAGGAGGTTTTCACTCAAAATCTCACGATACATGACCCGATTCATTATTTCCTTTACACGGATCAGTCGTCCTGGTCCCTTTGCAGAAAAACAGCCCCAAAGCATGATGTTTCCACCCCCATGCTTCACAGTAGGTATGGTGTTCTTTGGATGCAACTCAGCATTCTTTGTCCTCCAAACACAACGAGTTGAGTTTTTACCAAAAAGTTATATTTTGGTTTCATCTGACCATATGACATTCTCCCAATCCTCTTCTGGATCATCCAAATGCACTCTAGCAAACTTCAGACGGGCCTGGACATGTACTGGCTTAAGCAGGGGGACACATCTGCACTGCAGGATTTGAGTCCCTGGCGGCGTAGTGTGTTACTGATGGTAGGCTTTGTTACTTTGGTCCCAGCTCTCTGCAGGTCATTCACTAGGTCCCCCCGTGTGGTTCTGGGATTTTTGCTCACCGTTCTTGTGATCATTTTGACCCCACGGGGTGAGATCTTGCGTGGAGCCCCAGATCGAGGGAGATTATCAGTGGTCTTGTATGTCTTCCATTTCCTAATAATTGCTCCCACAGTTGATTTCTTCAAACCAAGCTGCTTACCTATTGCAGATTCAGTCTTCCCAGCCTGGTGCAGGTCTACAATTTTGTTTCTGGTGTTCTTTGACAGCTCTTTGGTCTTGGCCATAGTGGAGTTTGGAGTGTGACTGTTTGAGGTTGTGGACAGGTGTCTTTTATACTGATAACAAGTTCAAACAGGTGCCATTAATACAGGTAACGAGTGGAGGACAGAGGAGCCTCTTAAAGAAGAAGTTACAGGTCTGTGAGAGCCAGAAATCTTGCTTGTTTGTAGGTGACCAAATACTTATTTTCCACCATAATTTGCAAATAAATTCATTAAAAATCCTACAATGTGATTTTCTGGATTTTTTTTCCTCAATTTATCTGTCATAGTTGACGTGTACCTATGATGAAAATTACAGGCCTCTTTCATCTTTTTAAGTGGGAGAACTTGCACAATTGGTGGCTGACTAAATACTTTTTTTCCCCACTGTACATACCTGCACATAATCATGGCGCAGATCCTTGACCCTGACACTGTTCCTCTCAAATGGCACCCTGTACAGCTGCTTCATTCTGAAGTTATGTTTCTGTAGGATGCGACTTAGTGTAGAAATGCTGACCCTGTTGATATTGTTGAATTCATTTCCATTTGCAATTATGCGTTGTTGCAACTCACGAAGTCGGATTGCATTATTTTCTCGCACCATTTCAATGATGGCAAGCTCTTGTTGTTGAGTGAAGAGCCGTTCCCTTCCACCTTGAGGAGGTCGTCCAACCATTCTGTAGAAAATGCCACCACAAGATGTCATTGGTTAGGTTATTTTTCACATACTGTACTTTCAAACTGTACACAGTACTGCAACATCACAATGGTATTCCTTTACATATACAGTACTTCACAGCACTACCCATTTTTGTATAGTATAGTTAGTACAGTAATACTGTAATATGATACAGAATCATGTGACACGTACAGTCTGGAGTAGAGACTTGAAGATATACCTGTTCTCCAGTCGGAATGTCCTTATTATCGATGCTACTGTGTAGTGACTGAGGTTAGGGTGGACTCTTTGCCCAGCCTCCCTCATGGACAGGCCATGATTTATCACATGGTCCACCAGAGTAGCCCTGATGTCATCTGATATACGTCTCCGCACTGGTCCTCGTCCTCTTCCACGTCCTCTTCCACATCCGACTCCTCTCTCTCTTTGTCCTCCTCTTACTCTGACTCTCATTGCCTCCATGCTTGCAAAGTTCTAAAAATGGCTTTGTAATTTGTAGTGCTAAGGCTCAGACTGATTGGTGTTCTGTTTTCTGTGCAAGTGTTTTCAGGTGTGTATGTAAGTGCATACAATTGCCAGATGAGTTTTGCATTTTGAACAGAGTGTTTTTCCAATGATAACAGGTGATTTTGTTTTTGAACAAAGTGTCTAATGTAAGAAAACGTGTGTAGTGTTTCGCAATAAGTGTGTTACAGAATTGCAAACAAAGTGCAAAGTTGACATTGTGTTTAAGCTATGGTTACACTGTGTTTAAGGTATGCTACAAGAAGTTTAGGTATTGAGGCTTTGGTCTAAGCATTCGGTTTTAGTGTGTAAGCAATGGGCAAAAACTGTAATCTATCACCTAGCCAAATAATGAAAAAATTTTGGGTTTTTCAAACACAGCCCACCAAAACGCTGCAGAGCTAGGACAACAGCAAGTTGCAAATGGCCAAAAGAAGGAGTCACTCGCACAAGATGTCACAACAAGATGGAATTCCACTCTGGAAATGGTCAAGTGTGTCCACAGAAACCAATAACCACTGTGAGATGCTCTGGCCCAACAGAAAACGAACATCACCATGCCAACCATAGCTGAAATGGAGAAACTACTGGAGCCCTGCAGGTTATCTTCTTTATCACACTATTAGTGGTATAATACGATTGTGTGTGTTTGTATGTGTGAGAGAGAGCGAGATTGTGTAAAGTGTGTGTGTGAGAGAGAGAGTGTAAAGTGTGTGTGTGTGTGTGTAAGAGAGAGAGAGAGAGAAGGAGAGAGTAAAGTGTCAGTGGTGTTGCCTGCTTTGTGCCGGGTGATGGAGAGCTCCGATGATGACCCTGCCTACGTGGTAAGATTCAAGCTAACATTCACAACAGACCTGGATAAATGCAAGGAAAACACCAACCTCACATGGCTGAAGATCGCCACAGCACTTGACCCAAGGTTTAAGGACCTGAAATGCCTTCCCAGACCTGAGAGGGGTGAGGTGTGGGCTTTGGTCAGCAACTTGCTGAAGGAAGAGAGGCCTGCACAGCAACCTGATAAAGCAACAGAGTCAGATCCAACAAAGAAGAAAGCTGTCCTCTTGTTGAGTTCTTCTGTCTGAGTCTAATGAAGAGGAGGAGACCATTGAGAAATGTGTGGAGCGTTACAAAGCAGAGCCCAGCATCAACATGGAGGACTGTCCACTACAGTGGTGGTCACAGCATGCAGGGGCACACACCAGGCTGGCCTGCATTGCACGAAGGTACCTCACAACGCCTGCCGCCTCTGGGCATATCATATACAGAAGAAGAGAGCAGCTTTATCATCTGAAAATGTCAACAGGCTTGTTTGACTTAGTAACTGGCTCATTGAAAATAAATAAGAGAGGACGACTGAAGTGTATGGTCACAGGTTCATGTTCTATGGAATCCATGACATTGTTGGACAGGTTTATGCTCTTTGTTCTTTTTATCTATAGAGCCAGTTATTTTTTCTTATAGACAACGCTATAATCATTTGGAATGACTGAAGCTTTAACAATGTGTGTGTGTGTGTGTGTGTGTGTGTGTGTGTGTGTGTGTGTGTGTGTGTGTCTGTGTGTGTGTGTGTGTGTGTGTGTGTGTGTGTGTCTGTGTGTGTGTCTGTGTGTGTGTCTGTGTGTGTGTGTGTGTGTGTGTGTGTGTGTGTGTGTGTGTGTGTGTGTGTGTGTGTGTGTGTGTGTGTGTGTGTGTGTGTGTGTGTGTGTGTGTGTGTGTGTGTGTGTGTGTGTGTGTGTGTGTGTGTGTGTGTGTCTGTGTGTGTGTCTGTGTGTGTGTCTGTGTGTGTGTGTGTGTGTGTGTGTGTGTGTGTGTGTGTGTGTGTGTGTGTGTGTGTGTGTGTGTGTGTGTGTGTGTGTGTGTGTGTGTGTGTGTGTGTGTGTGTGTGTGCATGCGTGTGTGTGGAGAACATTTATGAGGGAGTAGGCCTAGTGAGAGCATTAGTAAGTTACAGGATTTTAATATTGCTTACCTTGTTTCAAATATGCCATTAAAAACATTCTGATACAGAAAATGTTAGTTTTTTTAGTCCCTACATGCCTATAACTCAGTACACTGCTTTTTTTTATTTATTGAAAATCTTTATTTAGCAACAAATCTGAGCAAAAATTTTTTTTCTCGATTAATCGTGATTAACTACAGAATTTAACGCGATTAATCGTGATTAATTATTTTAATCATTTGACAGCCCTAATATACAGTATATACAGCACCATTAAAAAGTTTGGACACACCTACTCATTCAAGGGTTTTCCTTTACTATTTTACTATTTTCCACATTGCAGAATAATAGTGAAGACATCAAAACTATGAAATAACACATATGGAATCATGTAGTAACCAAAAAAGTGTTAAACAAATCAAAATATATTTGAGATTTGAGATTCTTCAAAGTAGCCACCCTTTGCCTTGATGACAGCTTTGCACACTCTTGGCATTCTCTCAACCAGCTTCATGAGGAATGCTTTTCCAAAATTCTTGAAGGTGTTACCACATATGCTGAGCACTTGTTGGCTGCTTTTCCTTCACTCTGAGGTCCAACTCATCCCAAACCATCACATTTGGGTTGAGGTCGGGTGATTGTGGAAGCCAGGTCATCTGATCACTATCCTTCTTGGTCAAATAGCCCTTACACAGCCTGGAGGTGTGTTTTGGGTCATTGTCCTGTTGAAAAACAAATGATAGTCCCACTAAGCGCAAACCATATGGGATTGCGTATCGCTGCAGAATGCTGTGGTAGCCATGCTGGTTAAGTGTGCCTTGAATTCTAAATAAATCACTGACAGTGTCACCAGCAAAGCACCCCCACACCATCACATCTCCTCCTCCATGCTTCATGGTGGGAACCACACATGCGGAGATCTTTTCACCTACTCTGCGTCTCACAAAGACGCACCGTGCGGTGCTCGGCCCAGTCAGGTCTTTGACACGTTCACCCACTCCCCTGCTGAAAGATCAGCCACAAAATGTTGCCACCATTGTAACAGGTTGTAATCAAGCCCTGGTCTCCAGCATGGAAATACAGAAGAGGAATACCTGGTGCGGTAATCAGGTTGGAATAATCCAAATCATCTTGGTTCTGACACACACAAACAAACACAAGCTTTGCAGGTCCATCAACCCATTTAAATACCTCTCACACTCTACAGTAATCTGTGGATCATGAGAGAACCTTCATAAATCAGCAGAATGTTAATAACCCATTTATTGACACTTTATGTGGTGTCCTGTAATACTTATATTATTTAAATGTGCATACATTTCCATGAAATAACCCACCAACAGTAACTCTTGAACCGTTCATGCTAGAGACACCAAACCAACTTTCACATGTTCAGGCTATTCTAACTTCAAATTCTTTAAAACGTTCTATCAACTAGAACTATATAAATGATCATAAATTAGCACAATATAACTAACGAACAGTAACTCTTGAACCGTTCAAGCTAGATACACCAAACAAACTTTCATATGTTCAGGCTATTCCAACGTTTCATCTACCTACTTTTTCAACTATAACCGGTCACCGCCATTACTACTGCAGACACTACCACTACTATAATGTTTCTCAAACATGCTTTAAATCTGCTTTGCTTTGTTTCTCAAACACTACTACAAAAATACTTTAAAGTGTTAAAGCAAGTCCCATCAATTGTACTTCATGGACAGTTACCATCTAGTAACAATATGAGTATGTAAGAAATCTAGAGTAAATATGATCTTGTTTGCATCAATAGCTATACACTACAGTGGTTAAAGCAATTCGACAAGCAATGCTTTTTTAATCAAAGGGATGTTGACTTATTATATTGCAGTACCACAGAGGTTTTCATTAGTTATAGATGGATGTCAATTCAATTCAATAAAAAATTCTGAACTTTTTTTACTTCTGAGTGTTTCCGTTCACCTTTGAAAATGAAATATATATTACAAGATTTCACTAGGATTTATATAGTCAGAATAAGAACCAGATACCTTTCGTTTCCTTTAACACCTAAAGCTAAATAAGTTAATCTCAAGACAATGAATGACATTAGTCCATGTAATGACTACTTAAGACAGAGATTTAACCATTGTGTTTTTTGTAACTCTGATATTAACATTTACATTTTAGTCATTTAGCAGACGCTCTTATCCAGAGCAACTTACAGTTAGTGAGTGCATACATTATTTTTTTATACCTCCCGTGGGAATCGAACCCACATTCCTGGCATTGAGCTACATCCCTGCCGGCCATTCCATCCCCTACCCTGGACGAATTGTGCACCGCCCCATGGGTCTCCCGGTCATGGCCGGCTACGACAGAGCCTGGATTCAAACCAGGATCTCTAGTGGCACAGCTAGCACTGCGATGCAGTGCCTTAGACCACTGCACCACTCGGCAGTGGTCTAAGGATGCATTTCTATACTGGATTACATATAATTATTTTATCATACCCACTTTAACTTATAATAATGGCATATTTTATTTCCTATTGGAGGACAGAAATGTTGAATTTATGTACAATAATTGGATTATTATGGCATATTTCATACACAAAATGGTGTTTCTTAAAAACGACCCCTCTGTTTGTAGTCTTTTTGAATGAGGTTACATTGTACAAGAAATCTTTGAAATTTGTTAAATCTAAAGAAGCCCTATGTCTTTATAATAACGTTTGTACTCTGATTTCTGATTAGACCACTTTGTGTCTTTGTTTTGTTTATTTCTTTGTTTAATTTAATTTTCTATTATTTATTCATGCTTTTTCTAATTGCTTGGTCTGTTTATTAGAACAAGTGTTTTTTATGTAAAATAAGCCTATTTGATTTAAAAAATATATATATATAAATAATTATGCTCATCAAATGAACATCTAGCCTATATCATGAGTGATCCTTTCATTTGATTTATAAATTCAAATCCGTAAAGTGTGGGCCTATGAGATAGGCCTAACCTTTGAATACACTCAGTTTCCCTGTTTATCCACTTTGAATACACTCAGTTTTCCTGTTTATCCAATACAGTGTACAAATAAAGAAAGAAATTCACACACTCTATAATAAAACATTATTGGGAGCACCCACAACATTTTTGCTACTACTTTATTTTTACATAGGCTATTATTCCGTTACTAAGCACCTCTTCCAAAATGTTTGGGTGTCAGCTCATTGTAGTAATGATTGTATCCCCTAGAGGGAGCTAAAAGATAGAGTATGATGTATGGTATGATGACACCCCGTTTGAAGAGTGCGAATTCCAGCAGGAATTAAACCCACGACAGTAATTACATCAAGGAAGGATTGATGCACTTTTAATGAGCTGAAACTGGGCCATGACATTTCTATACTATATAATAAATGCCATTTAGAAGACACATTTATCCAAAGCAACTTACAGTAGTATGCATACATTTTCGTATCGGTGGCCCCAATAGGAATTGAACCCACAACACTGACATTGCAAGTGCCATGCTCTACCAGCTGAACAACACAGAACTCATACATCAGCAATGCAGAACTCATACATCAGCAATGCAGAACTCATACATCAGCGTTGCAGAACTCATACATCAGCGGTGCAGAACTCATACATCAGGGGTGCAGAACTCTTGATCCCACAGATTTTAGTGCTGTGTTTTCTCACCCAGTGTTAAAGACAGTTTATTGTCCTGGATTCCCCAGGTCTACATCACTCTTTAACCCTCAAGCTACCAACATATTTTACATAAATGGATTACCAAATGGGGTCATTTTGACCACAAGAAGAAACATAAATGACATATAATAACTATTGAAAAAATATATATATATACAGTGGGGAGAACAAGTATTTGATACACTGCCGATTTTGCAGGTTTTCCTACTTACAAAGCATGTAGAGGTCTGTAATTTTTATCATAGGTACACTTCAACTGTGAGAGACGGAATCTAAATCCAGAAAATCACATTGTATGATTTTTAAGTAATTCATTTGCATTTTATTGCATGACATAAGTATTTGATACATCAGAAAAACAGAACTTAATATTTGGTACAGAAACCTTTGTTTGCAATTACAGAGATAATACGTTTCCTGTAGGTCTTGACCAGGTTTGCACACACTGCAGCAGGGATTTTGGCCCACTCCTCCATACAGACCTTCTCCAGATCCTTCAGGTTTCAGGGCTGTCGCTGGGCAATACGGACTTTCAGCTCCCTCCAAAGATTTTCTATTGGGTTCAGGTCTGGAGACTGGCTAGGCCACTCCAGGACTTTGAGATGCTTCTTACGGAGCCACTCCTTAGTTGCCCTGGCTGTGTGTTTCGGGTCGTTGTCATGCTGGAAGACCCAGCCACGACCCATCTTCAATGTTCTTACTGAGGGAAGGAGGTTGTTGGCCAAGATCTCGTGATACATGGCCCCATCCATCCTTCCCTCAATACGGTGCAGTCATCCTGTCCCCTTTGCAGAAAAGCATCCCCAAAGAATGATGTTTCCACCTCCATGCTTCACGGTTGGGATGGTGTTCTTGGGGTTGTACTCATCCTTCTTCTTCCTCCAAACACGGCGAGTGGAGTTTAGACCAAAAAGCTCTATTTTTGTCTCATCAGACCACATGACCTTCTCCCATTCCTCCTCTGGATCATTCAGATGGTCATTGGCAAATTTCAGACGGGCCTGGACATGCGCTGGCTTGAGCAGGGGGACCTTGCGTGCGCTGCAGGATTTTAATCCATGACGGCGTAGTGTGTTACTAATGGTTTTCTTTGAGACTGTGGTCCCAGCTCTCTTCAGGTCATTGACCAGGTCCTGCCGTGTAGTTCTGGGCTGATCCCTCACCTTCCTCATGATCATTGATGCCCCACGAGGTGAGATCTTGCATGGAGCCCCAGAACGAGGGTGATTGACCGTCATCTTGAACTTCTTCCATTTTCTAATAATTGTGCCAACAGTTGTTGCCTTTTCACCAAGCTGCTTGCCTATTGTCCTGTAGCCCATCGCAGCCTTGTGCAGGTCTACAATTTTATCCCTGATGTCCTTACACAGCTCTCTGGTCTTGGCCATTGTGGAGAGGTTGGAGTCTGTTTGATTGAGTGTGTGGACAGGTGTCTGTTATACAGGTAAAAAGTTCAAACAGGGGCAGTTAATACAGGTAATGAGTGGAGAACAGGAGGGCTTCTTAAAGAAAAACTAACAGGTCTGTGAGAGCCGGAATTCTTACTGGTTGGTAGGTGATCAAATACTTATGTCATGCAATAAAATGCAAATTAATTGCTTAAAAATCATACAATGTGATTTTCTGGATTTTTTGATTCCGTCTCTCACAGTTGAAGTGTACCTATGATAAAAATTACAGACCTCTACATGCTTTGTAAGTAGGAAAACCTGCAAAATTGGCAGTGTATCAAATACTTGTTCTCCCCACTGTATATACTATTGGAACAATCTTTGCAAAATATCAACTTATTTCTTATCACAACATCATTATACATGTAATTTATGTTTAGCTAAAATAAAAAATTACCAAAACAGACTGTTATTTTAGCAAAATTACAGGTAATTTGCATATTCTGTAAAACGAAAATATAAATGCAGCTTCTTTTCAATGTACAATGCACATTAGTACTAAAAACTATAATTTGATTCAAGTATCATTTAGTTTTCAGAATTTTGAAGTAAATATGAATTTTGTCATATTTATGTTGCAATATATACTTAATTTTACTGACAAAAAGTAATTAATTAAAATCACTTCAAAAAGTAATTTTGAGAGACATTGACCAAAAATATGGCTTAGTTTTCTTTCTTTACTTACCCCACAGCCAGCATTAGCGTCACTGTTAGTGAAACTGTAACGATCCCGGCAGTCTGAGTCGGGTCCTGTCTGTGGACTAGGTTTCTGCTCGTGATCTCCAGTTTCCCGAGGGTTCTGGAACGCTCCGGGGAGCTCTCTTGATTTCCGCACCTGCATCCCATCAGCAATCTGCACACCTGGTCCTGATCATCACCCTTCTTAGGCTCTGGCCTAACATCCATTCCCTGCCGGATCGTTAGCCATGAACAGTAGGTTTACCAGAGTATCAGTCTTAGAGCTTCTAGCGTTAGTTTTGTTGTTTTGCACCTTGTTGGTTTGTTGTTTACTTACCTCCGTTTTGTTCCATCTGCAGTCACTCGTCCGGAACCTTCATCCAACCTCTGCCTGGTGGTCGGCGGCTGCCGAGCCATGATTGGATCAACCACTGCACCCCCAACAACTAATCAACGCCGCCCGCTCTGTTCCCTGGATTATTCAGCATCACTCTTGAATTTGTAAATAAACACTCACCTTCGTTTCAACTTACCTTGTCCTGGTCTGCTTCTGGGTTCTGGCTTTGTAACTCGTGACAGAACGATCCGGCCAGTAATGAACCCAGCGGACCTGGACTCTGTTCGCCATGCCATTACCCATCAGGAGAAGATGTTGGGCCATCATAGCACGGTACTACAGGAGATCGCGTTGTCAGTTCGGAACCTTTCTACCGGTCTGACGGAGGTCCAGAACCAACGCAAGTTTCCGGTGGAGGATCCACTACCGGTTTCACCCATCTCGCCTGCCGCTTCTGGAGCTGTGTCCTTCCGTGAGCCCAAGGTTCCGACCCGGATAAATATGAGGGGGAGCTGGGAAGATGCCGTTCCTTCCTTATGCAGTGTGGATTAGTGTTCGATCTACAGCCCTACTCTTATGCCACAGACAAGGCTAGGATAGCCTTTGTGATTGAGTTGCTGCGTGGTCGAGCGCTGGAGTGGGCTTCAGCCGTTTGGGAACGACAGGATCCCTGCATGGCTTCATACCAGGGGTTCACGGCCGAGATGAGGAAGCTCTTCGACCATTCCGTCCGAGGGAGGGACGCAGCTAGGCGCCTGTTTTCGCTTCGCCAAGGAACTCGCAGCGTGGCCGACTTCGTGATCGAGTTCAAGACGTTGGCTGTGGAGAGTGGGTGGAATGAGGAGTCTCTGCAAGCGGCCTTTTACCAGGGTCTGTCGGAGCAGCTCAAGGATGAGTTGATCTCCTATCCGGAGCCTAGTGACCTGGACAGCTTGGTAGCCTTGTCTATTCGGGTGGATAATCGAGTCCGAGAGTGAAGGAGGGAGAAGCAATGGGTTCCGTCCAACCGATCAGCTTCTCAGGTTCCAGTCGGGTCGGGGATTGGACCAGAATACGTCGATCATCGTCCACCACACAGGATTAGTGGAGAGGTCCTGTCTCCCGATTCTGAACCAATGCAAGTAGGGCGGCACGGGTTAACCAAGGAGGAACGCCAACTCAGACGTAGGACGAACTGTTGCCTCTACTGTGGTGGTTCGGGACATTACCTCGCCACCTGTTCCCGGCGGTCGTCAAACTGCGCGGCTCGCTAAAGTTGGGAGGACTTTTAGCGAGCCAGTTTCGACCTCTCAATACCTCTGTCAGACCCCGTTTCCCGGCTACCCTTGTGAACAGGAATCAGAGCTTAGCGATTAACGCTTTGATCGATTCAGGTGCCGATGGAAGCTTTCTTGATGCCGAGTTGGTGGAACAGCTGGGGCTTTCCAAGGAGCAATTGCCGGAAGCCATTGAAGCGACCACTCTGAACGGCAGTAGTCTGGCACGTATCACGATGAGGACTGAACCGGTTAAGCTACTGTTGTCGGGAATCATTCGGAGATGATTTCATTCTTCATTCTGCCGTCTTCCCATGTTCCTCTGGTCCTTGGATACCCCTGGCTGAAGGAACACAATCCCACGTTCGATTGGGTGACGGGCAAGGTAACGAGTTGGAGCCTTGATTGTCATGCTAACTGTCTCAAGACTGCCTGTCCCCATTCGGTTCCCAGTCAGGTGATTGAGGCTAAACCCCCAGATTTGTCCCTGGTTCCCGAGACATATCACGATTTGGGGGAAGTGTTCAGTAAGCAGAAGGCTCTGTCACTCCCTCCCCACCGACCATATGATTGTGCCATCAACCTGTTCCCTGGAGCTGTCTACCCCAAGGGAAGGTTATACAGTATCTCCCGCCCTGAACGTGAGGCTTTGGAGACCTACATCAAGGAGTCCCTAGCTGCTGGTCTCGTTCGTCCCTCGTCATCACCCCTGGGGGCAGGATTCTTCTTTGTGGGTAAGAAGGATGGCTCTCTTCGACCGTGTATTGATTATCGGGGGTTGAATGACATCACGGTCAAGAACAAGTATCCCCTGCCCTTGATGAGTTCTGCCTTCGACTCCTTACAGGGTGCTACGGTGTTCACCAAGCTAGACCTACGCAATGCGTATCACATGGTCCGGATCAGAGAGGGAGACGAGTGGTTGACGGGTTTCAATACACCGATGGGTCACTTGAGTATCAGGTGATGCCGTTTGGACTGACCAATGCTCCAGCGGTATTCCAGAGTATGGTGAACGACGTCCTGAGAGACATGATCGGGTCTCTTTGTGTTTGTTTACCTGGATGACATTCTGATCTTCTCGAAGGAACCTTCCGACCACGTCCAGCATGTCCGGCAGGTTCTGCAGCGATTGTTGGAGAATCGCCTGTTCGTGAAGGCAGAGAAGTGCGAGTTTCACGCCCACACGACATCCTTTCTCGGGTACATCATCTCCAGGGGGGAGATTAGGATGGACCAGGAGAAGGTTAGAGCGGTTCTGGAATGGGCCCAGCCCGGTACGAGATTGCAGCTCCAGAGATTTTTGGGGTTTGCGAATTTCTACCGCAGATTCATCCGGGATTACGGCCGTGTGGCCGCTCCGTTAACTGCCTTGACTTCCAGTATCAGGAGCTTCAAGTGGAATCCGGAGGCGGATCGAGCGTTTCTGGATTTGAAGAGGCGATTCACCAACGCACCGATTCTCTCTCAACCGGACACGGCCCGTCAGTTCGTCGTTGAAGTGGACGCGTCTGATGTGGGAGTTGGCGCCATCCTGTCGCAGCGATGCTCCACGGACAGTAAACTCCATCCCTGCGCCTACTACTCTCGTCGCCTTTCGCCTGCGGGAGAGGAATTACGATGTGGGTAACCGGGAGCTTCTCGCGGTGAAACTTGCCTTGGAGGAGTGGCGGCACTGGTTGGAGGGCGGAGCAACCGTTTATTGTCTGGACTGACCACAAGAATCTTGCTTACGTGCAATCGGGCTAGACGTCTCAACTCCCGCCAGGCCAGGTGGTCGTTGTTTTTCGGACGATTCAATTTTTCCCTGACGTTCCGACCTGGATCTAAGAACGGCAAGGCGGACGCCTTGTCTCGGATGTTCTCCAAGACGGAGGAGAGTGGGTCCAAGACCGAGACAATTCTCCCCCGGAACTGCGTCGTGGGAGCTGTTAGGTGGAAGATTGAGGAGGAGGTGATGGCGGCCCTTCGGACGCAGCCCGGTCCCGGTAACGGTCCACCCGGTCGGTTGTTTGTGCCTGAGTCGGTTCGTCCTGCGGTCCTCAAATGGTCCCACGCCAGCAAGATGGCTTGTCACCCTGGCGTGGCTCGGACGATGGCGTTTCTTCGCAGACGTTTTTGGTGGCCTGCCATGGCCGAGGATACTCGGGGTTATGTTGCTGCCTGTCCAGTGTGTGCGCAGAATAAGAGTACCAATCGGCCCAGCTCTGGACTACTTCACCCCCTTCCTATTCCCCGCGACCATGGTCGCATCTGGCCCTGGACTTTGTCACTGGGTTGCCCGCTTCTGAGGGGAACACGGTCGTTCTGACTATCGTGGACAGATTCAGCAAGTTCGCCCACTTTGTGCCTATTGCCAAGCTTCCCTCTGCCTCGGAGACGTCCGAGATCCTGGTTAGGGAGGTTTTCAGGGTCCACGGTTTGCCCAGTGATATCGTTTCCGACCGTGGCCCTCAGTTTACCTCTGCTGTCTGGAAGTCCTTCTGTTTGGCCATTGGAGCTACAGTCAGTCTCACATCTGGTTTTCACCCCCAATCTAATGGTCAGGCGGAGAGAGCCAACCAGAAGATGGAATCCACGCTACGCTGCCTGGCCTCTTCCAACCCCACCTCCTGGGTCTCTCAGTTGCCTTGGGTTGAGTATGCCCACAATACTCTCCCTACATCTGCCACTGGGATGTCTCCCTTCCAGTGCCTGTATGGCTACCAACCTCCCTTGTTCCCTTCTCAGGAGAAGGAGCTCTCAGTGCCTTCTGTTCAGGCCCATATTCGCGTTGCCACCGGACCTGGCATCGGGCCAGAAAGGCACTCCTTAGAGTTTCGGACCGGTATCAGCTCCAGGCGAATCGTCGCCGGATCCCCGCTCCCACCTATACCATCGGAGATAGGGTCTGGTTGGCCACACGGGATCTTCCTTTACGGACTGAGTCTAGGAAGTTGTTACCGAAGTTCATTGGTCCGTTTGTGGTGGAGAAGGTGATCAATCCGGTGGCAGTTCGACTCAAACTCCCGAGGACGCTCAGAGTCCATCCCACCTTTCATGTCTCCTGCCTCAAGCCTGTTTTCCTCAGTCCTCTGTTGCCTCCTCCGCCTCCTCCTCCTCCTCCTCGGATGATCGGAGGTGGTCCTGCCTACACGGTGCGACGCATCATGGATTCCAGACGGCGGGGCCGGGGTTTCCAGTATCTCGTGGACTGGGAGGGGTATGGTCCTGAAGAGAGGAGTTGGATTCCGCGGCGACAGATCCTAGATGCTGACCTCATCCGTGACTTCTACCGCCTCCATCCTGGCGCTCCGGGAGTCCGCCCGGTGGCGTTCGTCGGAGGGGGTACTGTAACGATCCCGGCAGTCTGAGTCGGGTCCTGTCTGTGGACTAGGTTTCTGCTCGTGATCTCCAGTTTCCCGAGGGTTCTGGAACGCTCCGGGGAGCTCTCTTGATTTCCGCACCTGCATCCCATCAGCAATCTGCACACCTGGTCCTGATCATCACCCTTCTTAGGCTCTGGCCTAACATCCATTCCCTGCCGGATCGTTAGCCATGAACAGTAGGTTTACCAGAGTATCAGTCTTAGAGCTTCTAGCGTTAGTTTTGTTGTTTTGCACCTTGTTGGTTTGTTGTTTACTTACCTCCGTTTTGTTCCATCTGCAGTCACTCGTCCGGAACCTTCATCCAACCTCTGCCTGGTGGTCGGCGGCTGCCGAGCCATGATTGGATCAACCACTGCACCCCCAACAACTAATCAACGCCGCCCGCTCTGTTCCCTGGATTATTCAGCATCACTCTTGAATTTGTAAATAAACACTCACCTTCGTTTCAACTTACCTTGTCCTGGTCTGCTTCTGGGTTCTGGCTTTGTAACTCGTGACAGAAACAATGGGAGTGGTAGGGGTTATGGCATGCCCAAACCCTGTAAGTCAAATCAAACCAAATGGTATAGCACCCAAAATATCATTCCAAGTTGCACATATAGAATATTGGAAGTTAGTATAGGAATTCTGGTATATAATATAACATTTTCAGTAGAATAACTATTTTGGGGAGAATACACACCTATACAGCACTATGTGTACATTCAGATGGTGGCCGGTTACTGTGCTAGACTTTTATGAGCTGTTTTGACTGCAACTAAGCATATATCTAAATATGGCTTTTTAAATTCGATACCTAGTTATAACCAGTTATAACCATAGGCGAGTACATAAGGTGCTCCATCTCTGCAGGTGATCTGTCTATCTGGTAAAATCACTGATACAGGTCCCCCTCCACCCTCTGATGATATAGTATGTATAACTTAACATTATGTCTCCATAGAAACCAACTCAGTTGCCCTAGAATAACTATACACTGTTAAAATGAAGTGTTTTGCAACACTAAAACTAGTGGCAACTGAGCTGCTGGAATATTGAAACACATGGTTGTGAGGGTATTGGGACAGATTTAAGGTGTACTGAAACACCAATTATTCAGATTGAAGAACCACTTTGTGTGTTTCAGAGTACTTCCATTCTGTTTTGAAATACATTCAGTGTATCATAACACTTACATTGGGTTTACATTCAAACACCATCCAAACACCAGATCTCAGCTTAGGTGCACTACTTTTAATGGTTTTACTACACAATGATGGTGATTTAAGTTGTATTTGAACTGATTGTCCCTTCAACCCTCAAGCTACCAACTTGTGTCGGAGGCATATTTTTGATCGTAGGCAGTTTATTCAATTCTTAAAATGTTTCATGACTTTATCAATCAACTTGTTCTTAACAAATCGAAGTCATTGTTTAGTGTTTCGGTATCAATATTGACTTTTTAAATGTTCAAGTACTTTGTGGTCATTTTTACCCCAGCCAAAAACACCTACAGTAATTCAGCCCATAGTAATTTGATAGATAGGACCTATATTTGAATCTATTTTTATCTGGAAACATAATAACAAGTTATCCATCCCACCAGAGGGTGGAGGGGGACCTGTATTAGTGATTTTGACCAGATAGACAGATCATCTGCAGAGAAATAGCTCCCCATGTACTCGACTAAGATTGTACTTTTCTATACCACCTTTCATATGACTGTGTACAAAACCAAAATTACCTTATTTTTTGTGCATATAAAATCTGCCAATGGTAAATACTTGATAGAACTGCAATACAGTACTTAGATACAATTTGAATCTACACAGAGAGCTGTATTGGTGTGTATTCTCAGAAAATTAGTTATTCTAAAGGCAAATCTAATAAAGTATTTATTTAAATCCAGGTTTCTCTGGAGACATAATATTAAGTTATACATATCCTCAGAGGGTGGAGGGCGACCTGTTGGAGTGATCTTGACCTGATAGACAGATCACCTGCAGATGTGGAGCACTGTATGTACTCACCTATAACTGGTTATAACTAGGTAATTACCTTAGACATTATGCTTAAAGATGTCGGATCTTAACTTGATCACTCTTTTGTCGTGGATAATTTTCTCTCTCACTCGCTCAAATGCTAGTCCTAGGTCCTATTACTGCAACATTTAAATGTACAAAAATGTATCTAAAATGCAGCCATACAGATCAACAACTGTCATTTTATGTAGATTAATAACACAAGATAGATTTTGGTCTCCAGTAGGTTACGACATACAAGGGTCAAGTGTATCCTAAGGTCAAAATTCAGTTCAATTGTAGCCTGGGGTGGTCTAGCGGTTAGGGCTGCTGCCTTCAGCTTGCACACATAGGCCGAATGTTTCAGTGTGGGTTTGATTCCGGCCCATGCCTTTCTGGCACAAAGAACTCAATCCCCTGATTGACATGATATATTTACACATTTCAGACTAAGGTAATACTGAAATCATATTTTAGGGAGCGGTAATGAGGTGACCAATGGTTGCAATAATGGTTGCAATTAGCAGCTCTGCGTGGGAATTTAGCGCGTATTGATGGTTTTAACGAGACATAAACTGGTAATAATCTAGTGCCATTGATGGTTACAATAGGCCCCATATTTGATTATATTCCAATAGGCTACATTCTGTAGGCTACCTGTTAGCCTATCCATTGTCACATAATGAAAGGTGTGAAAACCGATAATAGGCTACTGTGTTTCCATGGCTGAGTTGATGAGCTGATTTGGGTCATCAGTTGATTGACAGATGTAGGCAAACTGTATAGTCGTGGTCAAAAGTTTTGAGAATGACACAAATACTAATTTTCACAGTCTGCTGCCTCAGTTTTGATGATGGCAATTTGCATATACTCCAGAATGTAATGAAGAGTGATCAAATGAATTGCAAATAATTGCAAAGTCCCTCTTTGCCATGAAAATGAACTTAATTCCCCAAAAACATTTCCACTGCATTTTAGCCCTGCCACAAAAGGACCAGCTGCCATCATGTCAGTGATTATCTCATTAACACAGGTGAGAGTGTTGACGAGGACAAGGCTGGAGATCACTCTGTCACGCTGATTGAGTTAGAATAACAGACTGGAAGCTTTAAAAGGAGGGTGGTGCTTGAAATCATTGTTCTTCCTCTGTTAACCATGGTTACCTGCAAGGAAAACGTGCCGTCATCATTGCTTTGCACAAAAAGGCCTTCACAGGCAAGGATATTGCTGCTAGTAAGATTGCACCTAAATCAACCATTTATCGGATCATCAAGAACTTCAAGGATAGAGGTTCAATTGTTGTGAAGAAGACGTCAGGGCGCCCAAGAAAGTCCAGCAAGCGCCAGGACCGTCTCCTAAAGTTGATTCAGCTGCGGGATCGGGGCACCACCAGTGCAGAGCTTGCTCAGGAATGGCAGCAGGCAGGTGTGAGTGCATCTGCACGCACAGTGAGTTGAAGACTTTTGGAAGATGGCCTGGTGTCAAGAAGGGCAGCAAAGAAGCCACTTCTCTCCAGTAAAAACATAATAATAATAATAATATGCCATTTAGCAGACGCCTTTATCCAAAGCGACTTACAGTCATCAGGGACAGACTG
Organism: Coregonus clupeaformis; assembly: GCF_020615455.1. NCBI lineage: Eukaryota > Metazoa > Chordata > Actinopteri > Salmoniformes > Salmonidae > Coregonus > Coregonus clupeaformis. The sequence continues at coordinate 18,821,450 of NC_059210.1, read as the reverse complement.
ATATTCTGCAAAAGGTACAGGGATTGGACTGCTGAGGACTGGGGTAAAGTCATTTTCTCTGATGAATCCCCTTTCCGATTGTTTGGGGCATCCGGAAAACACCTTGTCCGGAGAAGACAAGGTGAGCGCTACCATCAGTTCTGTGTCATGCCAACAGTAAAGCATCCTGAGACCATTCATGTGTGGGGTTGCTTCTCAGCCAAGGGAGTGGGCTCACTCACAATTTTGCCTAAGAACACAGCCATGAATAAAGAATGGTACCAACACATCCTCCGAGAGCAACTTCTCTCAACCATCCAAGAACAGTTTGGTGACGACCAATGCCTTTTCCAGCATGATGGAGCACCTTGCCATAAGGCAAAAGTGATAACTAAGTGGCTCGGGGAACAAAACATCGACATTTTGGGTCCATGGCCAGGAAACTTCCCAGACCTTAATCCCATTGAGAACTTGTGGTCGATCCTCAAGAGGCGGGCGGACAAACAAAAATCCACAAATTCTGACAAACTCCAAGCATTGATTATGCAAGAATGGGCTGCCATCAGTCATCATCAACTTTCAGTGGACACCCCCCATGGGTGTCTTTCAGAACCCCTCCTAAAACCCCACCTGTTTTGTTTTGGTTGTTGTCAGTGACTCTTTGTTAGTTCCCCCTTCTGTTTGAGCGACAATTTTAGTTCTTCTTGCTGGGGAACGTAACAAAATGCAGGCTCGTCAGGATCTTGTTTCCTATGATAGCCACTCGAATTTCCTACTCTGAAGCTCTGCTGTGCCCAGATACTGTATTTGAGTGTTCAAAATACACTTTTGTGGTAGGGTTTCTGTCACTGACATCCACCCTGAGGGTTATAAGATTGGTGGAATCATTTTGAAAGTTGCATAAACACACAGGCTAATAAAAAATAGCCATGGACTTTAAGTTGGAAGCATTTGTGGAAAACCCTAGGAGATGCTAGATAAATGTACTTTGCTCATCATTGCAAAGCATTATGACGTGAAAGTGGCATCTGGCGATACAAAAGCAGTAGTCCGAGTTTATCGGTACTGTTTTGGTGGAGGAGGAAATCCTCTCGGAGAGAGAGGCTGATGAAAAGGGTGCTAAGGGTAGTGGGGTGAGTCCCGTAGACGTGCAACTGAGGGAGTAAGAAGTAAAGGCAAAGTTGGAGAAACATTAATTAGATCTAGAGCACAGGGAAAGACAAGATGAGCATGCAGCCAAACAACAACAACAAGAACGTGAACATGCAGCCAAACAACAAGATCAAGAACGTGAGCATGCCATTCGATTAAGAGATCAATCTGGAAGCACTCTGAATCCAGTCAGACCATCCTGCACCCTCAGAGTTTGATCTTGGCCAGAACAGCCGGCTTGTACTGATATTCAATGAAAAAGAGATGGATGTATATTTTACTCTGTTTGAGCGGATTGCCACATCCCTAAAATGTATGCGAGAGATTTGGTCACTGCTCCTCAAATGTGTTCTGGTGGGAAAAGCTTTTACGGAAATTATGAAAGACCGAAACACAAAGCCATGTTGAGTTCGCAAGGGAACAAGCATGTATTTTTGATCAGTGGTGTGGTTCTCAAGAGGTCAAGGACCTTGAGGATTTAAAGACATTCATACTTCTCGCAGTTCAAGAATTGCCTTCACGAAAGGGTTGCTACCTACATTTATGAGCACAAGGACCTCTCTCGAGAAATCTGCAGTCTTTGCAGATGAGTTTGTGTCTTTCATAACACCTAAAGCTACCTTCACAAACTAAGCACCCATTAGTTATCCCTACGCAAAAAGCAATCCTACTGCAAGGTTTCAGTCCTTTTCTACACCGCCCAAAGATGGGTTGCATGGAAGTTCCTTTGTGTAATGTGGAACTCGAGTCTGTTCTTGTTTCTGGTTCCATTGTCATTAGAGTGAGGCCTAGCCTACCGGTGAAGGGGGTCTCATTCATTTTGGGAAACGATTTGACTGGAGGAAGGTCGTGCCAAATCCTCCTTTTGTTTGTAAGGAACCCAGAGTACAGGAACCTGATGGGTTATCAGAAAAGTAACCTAGAGTTTTCCCAGCGTGTGCCGTTACACGTGCTATGTGTAAATGTTGCCGAGAGCAACTCTAGTGTTGAGGAGGATGTCAGCGATCCCACCATGGTCAATCCGTCTGAGGTGTTTATGGGTGATCCTGATTTCAGTATGTTTATGGGTGACCTCTCCTTTGAAAACCCCAAAGGTGAGCGAGTTTGTAGGACCGCTGAAGGAAGAGAGGGTTCCTACAGTTGACACTTCAATGTCTTGGAAGCAGCTGATTGCTGAATAGAGTAAAAATATTTCCCTCTCCCCTCTTTTTGCTGAGATACGTCTAGAGGAGTTTGGTGGGGTTCGTGGGGGTTGCTTTGACGGAGATGGTGTTCTGGTGAGGAAGTGGCATTCTTGCGCCACTTCTAGGCGGGACGATTGGCCCAGTGTATCTCAGGTTTTCATTCCAGTTACGCTTCGACGGGAGGTGCTGGGGTTGGCTCACGATGGTAGTATGGCAGGCCATCATGGGGTCAACAAGACGTTTGACCATACCTTGCGTAACTTCTTCTGTCCTGGTCTGAAACAGGATGTTGTGTCTTGCTGTGGATCCAGTTGAGTTTGCCAGTGGACGGGTAGACCGAGCCAGGCTGTGCCGGTTGCGCTTTCGCAGCCGGTTCCTGCTTTTGACTGGCCTTTTGGCAGGGTTCTGGTGGATTGTGTTGGTCCTTTGCCCAAAGCAAAGAGTGGAAACCAGCCTGTAACATACTTTGTTTCACGGAAACATGGCTCTCCGGATTCACATACAGGAACTCAAGTCCTTCTGCTCACCCGACCTAGAATATCTCACAATCAAATGTATTATCTCCCAAAATAATTTTCTTTGGTTATAGTCACGGCCGTGTATATCCCCCCTCAAGCCGATACCACGACGGCCCTCGAAGAACTTCACTGGACTTTATGCAAACTGGTAACCACATATCCTGAGGCTGCATTTATTGTAGCCAGGGATTTTAACAAAGCAAATTTAAGGACTAGGCTGCCAAAGTTCTATCAACATATCGACTGTTGTACTCGTGCTGCTAAAATCCTCGACCATTGCTATTCGAACTTCCGGGATGGTTATAAGGCCCTCCCCCGCCCTCCTTTCGGTAAATCTGACCATGACTCCATTTTGCTCCTCCCTTCCTATAGGCAGAAACTCAAACAGGAAGTACTCGTGCTTAGGACTATTCAATGCTGGTCTGACCAATCGGAATCCACACATCAAGATTGTTTTGATCACGTGGACTGGGATATGTTCCGGGTAGCTTGCAAAAATAATTTAGAAGAATACACTGAAACGGTGACTGAGTTTATCAGGAAGTGTATAGGTGATGTTGTGCCAACTGTGACTATTAAAACCTACCCTAACCAGAAACCGTGGATAGATGGCAGCATTCGCGCAAAACTGAAAGCGCGAACCACTGCATTTAACCATGGCAAGGTGACTGGGAATATGGCAGAATACAAACAGTGTAGCTACTCACTCCGCAAGGCAATTCAACTGGCAAAACATCAGTATAGAGACAAAGTGGAGTCGCAATTCAATGGCTCAGACACGAGACGTATGTGGCAGGGTCTACAGACAATCACGGACTACAAAAGGAAAACCAGCCACGTTGCCGACATCGACGTCTCACTTCCAAACAAGCTAAACACCTTCTTCGCCCACTTTGAGAATAACACAGTGCCACCGACGAGGCCCACTACCAAGGACTGTGGCCTTTCCTTCTCCGTGGACGACGTGAGTAAGACATTTAAGCATGTTAACCCCTGCAAGGCTGCCGGCCCAGACTGTATCCCTAGCCGCATCCTCAGAGCATGCGCAGACCAGCTGGAAGGTGTGTTTACGGACATATTCAATCACTCCCTTTCCCAGTCTGCTGTTCCCACATGCTTTAAGATGGCCACCATTGTTCCTGTACCCAAGAAAGCAAAGGTAACTGAACTGAATGACTATCGCCCCGTAGCCCTCACCTCTGTCATCATGAAGTGCTTTGAGAGACTAGTCAAGGATCATATCACCTCTACCTTACCTGTCACCCTAGACCCACTTCAATTTGCTTACCGCCCCAATAGATCCACAGACGGTGCAATCGCCATCACACTGCACACTGCCCTATCCCATCTGGACAAGAGGAATACCTATGTGAGAATGCTGTTCATTGACTATCGCTCAGCATTCAACACCATAGTACCCTCCAAGCTCATCAGGTCTGAAACCCGCCCTGTGCAACTGGGTCCTGGACTTCCTGACGGGCCGCCCCCAGGTGGTGAAGTTAGGAAACAACATCTCCACTTCGCTGATCCTCAACACTGGGGCCCCAGAAGGGTGCGTGCTCAGCCCCCTCCTGTACTCCCTGTTCACCCACGACTGTGTGGCCAAGCACGCCTCCAACGCAATCATCAAGTTTGCAGATGACACAACAGTAGTAGGCTTGATTTCCAACAATGATGAGACCGCCTACAGGGAGGAGGTGAGGGCTCTGGGAGTGTGGTGCCAGGAAAATAACGTCAACAAAACAAAGGAGATGATCGTGGACTTCAGGAAACAGCAGAGGGTGCACCCCCCTATCCACATCGACGGGACTGCAATGGAGAAGATGGAAAGCTTCAAGTTCCTTGGCGTACACATCACTGACAAACTGAAATGGTCCACCCACGCAGACAGTGTGGTGAAGAAGGCGCAACAGAGCCTCTTCAACCTCAGGAGGCTTAAGAAATTTGGCTTGGCACCTAAAACCCTCACAAACTTTTACAGAGGCACAATTGAGAGCATCTTGTCGGGCTGTATCACCGCCTGGTATGGTAACTGCACCGCCCGCAACCGCAGGGCTCTCCATAGGGTGGTGCAGTCTGCCCAACGCATTAACGGGGGCAAACTACCCGCCCTCCAAGACACCGACAGCACCCGATGTCACAGGAAGGCCAAAAAGATAATCAAGGACATCAACCACCCGAGCCACTGCCTGTTCACCCCGCTATCATCCAGAAGGCGAGGTCAGTACAGGTGCATCAAAGCTGGGACCGAGAGAATGAAAAACAGCTTCTATCTCAAGGCCATCAGACTGTTAAATAGCCATCACTAGCACATTAGAGGCTGCTGCTGCCTATTGAAATCACTGGCCACTTTAAGGAATGGAACACTAGTCACTTTAATAATGTTTACATATCTTGCACTACTCATCTCATATGTATATACTGTATTCTATTCCATAATATTCTACTGTAACTTAGTCCATGCTGCTCTGTCATTGCTTGTCCATATATGTGTATATTCTTAAATTCTATTCCTTACTAGATTTGTGTGTATTGGGTATATGTTGTGAAATTGTTAGATATTACTTGTTAGATATTACTGCACTGTCGGAGCTAGAAGCACAAGCATTTCGCTACACCCGCAATAATATCTGCTAAACACGTGTATGTGACAAATACAATTTGATTTGATTTGGATTCGATTAATGGAGAAGACCTTTGCTGCCAAGCTACTTAAACATCAGCCTGTTGTATCACGCCTGAACAAAACCAAATCAAATTGTAATAATAATAATAATAAATTGTCTTTGCCACATGCGCCGAATACAACAGGTGTAGACATTATAGTGAAATGCTTACTTACAAGCCCTTAACCAACAATGCAGTTTTAAGAAAAATACGTGTTAAGTAAAAAATAACAAATAATTAAAGAGCAGCAGTAAAATAACAGTAGGGAGGCTATATATGGGGGTACCGGTACAGAGTCAATGTGCGGGGGCACCGGTTAGTCGAGATAATTGAGGTAATATGTACATGTGGGTAGAGTTAAAGTGACTGAATAGATAATAAACAGAGTAGCAGCAGCGTAAAATAGGGGGTGGGGTGTACATTGCAAATTGTCCGGGTAGCCATGATTAGCTGTTCAGGAGTCTTATGGCTTGGGGGTAGAAGCTGTTAAGAAGCCTTTTGGACCTAGACTTGGCGCTCCGGTACCGCTTGCCGTGCGGTAGCAGAGAGAACAGTCTATGACTAGGGTGGCTGGAGTCTTTGACAAATCTTGGGGCCTTCCTCTGACACCGCCTGGTATAGAGGTCCTGGATGGCAGGAAGCTTGGCCCCAGTGATGTATACTAGTGCAAACTAGTGGTACTGATATTTGTCCACGTACAGCACATAGGCTGACAGTATAATATAATAATAATATGCCATTTAGCAGACGCTTTTATCCAAAGCGACTTACAGTCATGTGCGCATACATTTTTACGTATGGGTGGTCCCGGGGATCGAACCCACTACCCTGGCGTTACAAGCGCCATGCTCTACCAATTGAGCTACAGAGGACTACAGAGGACCACATGTGACCAGTATGTGGCCTACAGATTGCATGCCTGCATAGGACAAAAGCAAAGCAGCTAACAAGGTTCTGCTCTGTGTCAGCAGTCATGGTCAGCCTAACTGTATGGAGAAGAAAGTGCTTTTTGTATCCATGAGTGTCCATATCGCCCTGATCTTTGAAATGTTTGATTATTTCTTGACTGTCATGTGATTTGTGGATTCAAATAAAGTTTTAAAATGTGTGTGTGTGTGTGAGCCAGGTAGCGAAAGTTAAACAGTGACTGAAGCTACTTCAAACCAATCAGGATAGTATGTGGTCCTTAGCCCCTGCCTTGAAGCTAGTCTTCGTTGGTGTTCATCCAGACCCAAGCAAGACATAGTGGACACAACAACACCTGGACACCATTTGGTTAAGTCAGTATTAATATATATATTATATAGACAAAACCACCAAAGGATGGATCTACCAGCTAGCATGCATAAATAGACCCTACATTACTTCTTTGAGGAAATTGAAAACCACTTGAAATGAAGACTGTAGGAAAATGGGATCCTTCCTGCTACGAGGCAGTGTAGATTTACCTCGAGAGAGAGAGCTGTCCCCTTGCAGCAGCCCACCACACAGCCAGGTGGTCAGGCTCAAGTGTACCGCACCGAGGAGGCAGATCCAACTGCTGCGGTATTAATAAACCTGTCAAAGACCCACATTTGCGCGGTATTCCTCAGGAGCCCAAATTAAATGGAAAACGTTTAAAGGCGTCACGAGGTAGAGGGCGGCATTCCTGCAGGATGCCCGAGGGACATGCGGTCCCGACAGAGATCATTGCGGCGCAGTCTGCATTTATCATGCTGTGGTTGGGAGCAGGCGGTCACACAGAAAACTTTGGGATGAAAATATTTCTTGTTGTCCCGCAGATTATTTGGAAACAGTCCTCTTTCTTCTTTGTATGTATTAGCCTACCTATTGTATTAAAAGCACATCTTTGTCGCATTATTCACACTCAGAATTTGCTGCTTCAAATTAAGTAGCCTACCTCTTCTGTCCTAGTTGAGCTGCGAGATCAAGTGCGCCTAGTACCTGTATGTGTGGTCTCAATGAAATCGAGTAGGCTGCTGTCGTGGAAATTATTTTACAGGGACACTCGAAGTCAATCTTAAATGAATCATTGTTTATTGTCAGCGCGCTGGAGAGGTTCCATAAAACTTAATGCACCATAGTAAACGTCTGTCAGAAGCTCTAACGGGGCAGTCCCGTTAGTTCCCTTATATACTGACAAGTCATATTTGCATGATTTAGCTTATTCATAATTCATTAATCATTAACGTTTGCTTCATTCATGTGACCGACCAATACCTCACGAGGCTTCTTCTCTCTAAGCTGAGACCTTGAAAATTAGATATCCCTTTCTCTAAACAAGGTTCTGGGCATACTGCCAAATTGCAGACACTGATAGTGAGGATTCGTTCAATCAGTCACTTGCATGAACACAGAAATTGGTTTATAGAAAAGCACAAACATAGAACACAGAAATGTATAAAATAGAAAAGCACCAACACAAAATGTTCCATCACATACTGCCTATGCATGGGCGGAAAATCACGTGTCAGGTATCTTTCCAAGGAAATTACATTAAATATGATTAGACTATAGTTTACTACAGGGTCTGTAAATAAATATTGATAATTGAAAGAAGTGGCGGTGCAATCAAAAAATGTGATAATTGAAAAGGAAAAGGCGCAACACGCGCACAGGTTATGCTACCATGGTGAGCGAGCATTGCACCTTTTCATTTTCAATAAATATTGATTACCCATTTATTTGTCTCTGCCTGCAAATCGTCCTCCTAAAAGTTAAGCTATATCCTACATGCAAAACGTAGCTCAAGAGAAAGTGGAAGTGTCCGCTCATCATTCGTTGCTTCAAGTTTAGTAGCCATTCGTGCTAGATCAGGAGCGCGTGTGGTCTCACTTCAATAGAGTAGGCTAGGCTATAGCCTATGTATGGGCGGAGAACAACGGGGCAGTTATCGTTCCAAGGAAATGTACTTCCTAAATATGATTAGGCTATAGTTTACTATAAGGACCGCCTGGGACCAAAAATCATCCCTAGCATTTCTAACACACTGGACACATTTTGTTTTTTCTTGAGGCCCCCACACCCGGCCATTTTTTTTCCTTGTGGCCCCCATTATTAGCCAGATAATAATCATTTTGCATTTTTTTTAAACCAGTTAGACAGGCCACTGGGCTTAAAATGGACCAGCCCATCTGGCATTTTGGGCAAAGTCCGCCCCTGGTTTCCTACATTGCCTTGATAAATCAGTCCTGTGCAGACCACTATCACGAGGTGATAAGGAACAGGAAGTGATTAGATGGGACAGATCCCCCCTCCCCCCCTTTAAATCCCACACGCACCTCCAGAATGGTACGCCTGCCCCTATGTCACCCAGCCCTGGGCTTCCGCTGGTGGGCTAACGTTTCAAGGCCGAATTCCTGAGGTCTACTTGCCCCTCGTCAACTCTGGGAACCTGCAGCTTGGCTGCTTGGGGAAAAAGGATCACTTTCAAAGGCAGGGCCTTTGTAAATCAACATTTGAAAACACTTTCTTTGAATACATATCTCTAAGACTTGAGTATGTTGCATTCATTACATCTGCTGTGTTACACAGTATACCTTATTTTATCTGCTGAGATCCCTTTGAATTGCAGACAGAGAATGAATAACAGCCTACAAGCCAGACGAGACACACACTCATACTCCACACTACACATGCAGATACACAAATACACACACACATGCGCACAAACATGCAAACACACACACACACACACCCACAGACTGACACTGGCCTTGCACTGCACAAGAGGCTCCCAACCAACTGGCCCGTGGACAAGAGGCTTTTAAATTGTATGTCTAATTGGCAAGCTGGAAAACCCATTCACTCTGGGGCAGACACTGAAACCTAAAACTTGACTTGCACTTTCTAAAAGTAGACTGAGCGAGAGGTCTCAGGCCTCGGCTTGTCACCAATTTAATTCATCTGCCTGTCTCCCCAGTACACAACACCCTAAAAAAATAGACCATATTGTCTGCTGTGTGTGCTGGCTGACCAATCATCATGTGCGTTGACCCATTAATACAGGCCAGGGGTGTCCACATTCTAAACCAAAGTGACCATTCATTCATATTATTTGCCATTATGAAAAGGGCAAAGAGAGAGCGAACGACATTGTCGGTTCATGTCAGTTATGTAGATTGGATATCAAAGTTGTTCATTCGTGGCATTCTTGATTCGGGTTTGGCTGTACAATTTGTTTTTCATGCCTGGCTGGGAAGGTTGTGTTAAGCTCAAAGCTAATTGAGCAGACAGCAAATTCTCCAGTGTTAAATCAACACTGAGTGTTTAACACTGGTCCAGTGTCTATACAGGTGCACACTTTTCAGTGTTAAATGAACACACTGATTAGCGAAAAGTCTTATTTACATATTTCCCAGAATGCCTTGCCATTCAAGTACATTTTTGACTATATTTGTTAGTGACAGAGACATGGTTGTTGCATTCATCCATTTTCAGTCCTGTGACCTTCACCAAGTGAAATTCTAAGCAAACATATAATTAAAATACAATTATTTAACACAATACAACACATATTTCATAAGGCCTTATTTTCAGGGCTTAGTTTTACCCTAACACTCATCAGGCCTGCAAGTCACATTATGCAGGCTTGCAAAGTGACGTGTCATTTCTATCGGAATCCAACCAGAGTGGGGATTGCCAACATTTTGACATTTTATTCACCTGCATTCAGAATGATTGCTGGGTTGGGAAGACTAAGATATGAGACTATCTAAACTGTAACAACAAATTCAGTAAATGGGTGCAATAATTCCAAGTAAGAGATTGGATTACTTCAGAAACATGTTATTTATATTTGAGTAGCATAGGATGAATTAATGTACATGCAAAAACACAGATATTGAAACAAACAATTCTAAAAATCAACTTCCAATAGAGCATAATGGGAAATATGATCATGATAGGCGTGGTTTTGGTTCAACTCTGTTTATTAACACCAACAATGGGGTTATTTTACACCAATAAGTGTTAATTTAACACCAGAATCAACACTATACATTTTACACTGAAAAATCAACACTAGGTAACACTGGCAATTCGCTGTGTACATTGAATCAGGAAGAGCAGTGGAGAGGAGAGAAAGTAACTGGACCACTATGTGCTGCTGCAAAATATTTGCCTTTTTCACAGGCTGTGATACACAGAGCTACTGCTGTTTGGCATTTTCTCAGAAACAATGTTAATAGCTCACATTATCAGAAATACTGCACTATAGTCATTAGGACACAATAAGTTCAGTTTGATTTTAGCCGAAAATAGAGAGATTGAGATACCTAAACATTAACTCTGTACATACATTTTTCAGTATAGGCTCTGGTTATTGAGAGAGCCTTGTCAACAAACTGATAACCGTTCCTTCTGAGAACATTCAATCTTCATAATGGATGAGAAAAAAAGAAATCACCAATAAAAAAATAGATTATTGGAATTGTGCCCTTCAATGGCGTCTTGCCTGGGTCGTGTTCATTAGGGGGCACAACAGAAAACACTTTAAAGCGTTTTGCAATGGAAAACGAAAATGTGCGTTTCTTATTCGACAACTACGTTTTCAACCATTTGGTGCCTAATGAACATGGCCCAGGTCGCTCTACAAAAATACCTCCGGAGACCCGGCTGGTATTTCACATGGCAGAATTAACCTTATAAACGAGTTAAAAGCTGGCAAGCTAACTCATTGATCCTGCTTTAAGAAATACCTAGTATAAAAGGGATTACATAAATCCTAAATAGGGCTGAGTAGGGTGATTTGGTGAAGGTAAGATGTTGGTGGCCTGCCGTCTGTCTGAAGTGAAGGAGTAGAGAGAGAAACGAGAAAGGGGCCCCTGGATGGATCCCAGCCAGGCAGGGAGCTGAAAGGTAGCTCGGGGGGGCTGCATGGGTGAATGTGATTCCCCAGAGAATTCCAGCCACCACCGCATGCTCAACGCCACTATAAATAACTTTTTATTAGCTTTAAGAGGAATTAGTGGAGATGTTAGTCGTCAGCATGGACGCAGATATAAAGTGATAGACTGGCTGACAAGGAGGGGGGTAGAGTGAGTGACGTCCATATGTAGACTGCAAACACACGAATGCACAAGCAAGTGAATACATACTCACAAAGCCAAGCACATGACCATGAGCATACTCTCAAGCAAGTGAATACATACTCACAAAGCCAAGCACATGACCATGAGCATACTCTCAAGCAAGTGAATACATACTCACAAAGCCAAGCACATGACCATGAGCATACTCTCAAGCAAGTGAATACATACTCACAAAGCCAAGCACATGACCATGAGCATACTCTCAAGCAAGTGAATACATACTCACAAAGCCAAGCACATGACCATGAGCATACTCTCAAGCAAGTGAATACATACTCACAAAGCCAAGCACATGACCATGAGCATACTCTCAAGCAAGTGAATACATACTCACAAAGCCAAGCACATGACCATGAGCATACTCTCAAGCAAGTGTGCACACATACAACCAATCAAAAACACATTCACAAAACCACCCAAGCGCACACTCACAAAACCAAGTTAGCACACACTCGAAAAACAAAGCACACAGAAATATACAAGCAAGCAGGAAAAACGCACAAACTCACGCACACGTTTGTTTTACTATCCTTGTTGGCACCAAACAATGGATTCCCATTGAACATTATACTTTCCCATACTCCTAACCCTAATTCTAAGACTAATTGTAACCTTAAGCCTAAAACAGCCTTTTTCCTTGTGGTGACCGGCGAAATGTCCCCACTTGTCTGAATTTTCCTTGTGTTAGACTAGAAGTCCTACACACAAATATAAGGATGACTGCATCGGCACACACATAAACTGACAAATAAGCAAACAAGCATGCACATAATACAAAACACAATCACACACAGCCAAGCATACAGAAACAAGTAACCACACATTATTTTCTGTCCAAAGACACAGATGATAATACTATAATCATACAATAACTACAGACAAGAGCTCTCACAAAGAGACACACATTGACCATGTACATAGCAACACAACCTTGTGATATCATGATCCGTCTTGTCATAATTTAACAAAGTCAAGAACAGCTGTCGTAAGAAAATGTAAACTTTATTGCAGTTTGTCGATTTCTATTTCTCCAATTTACAGAAGAGAGAAATAAAATATGTAATGGCACAGTCATTGAAATATGTACATTGCTGATGTGGTCATAGTAAGACCCGGTCCGTCCTGCTACTGTATAAGAGAGGGCCGACAACAAGGTACATATGATCACGCTTGCTGCTCAGCGTGTGGTGGGAAAAGTGTCTCCAAGCTTTTCTTAGCAACTTACATCTACAGTACCATATAACAGCATACACTGAAAAACATAAATCAGGAAAAAAGAAAAGCTCCTTACATAAACAGTTAGTTCTACTGCATTGGGGCCATAACGGTTAAGTACATTCATCTCTAATAGGGTTTAAGACGTTTAAGACACGTGCTCACAACGTGCTGTGGCACTAAGACATTGTGTGATTTGATTAGCTACTAACAGTAGACCTGAGTGTTCTTTCTGTATACAGTAAACAAGTCAAATTAAAGTAAATCAATTAAGTTCTCAAAATTAAAGGTGTAATTAAGTGACGCAGCTCAGGTCCCAGAATGGCAAACAAACCAGAGAGAATCCGTACCGAGGCTTGATTAGTTTTTATTTCTTATGAAGGAAACGTTTTTATTAGAAATGCACTGTTTTCACCTATGTAGACACTGGTATGGTGCTTGATATAAAGAATGAGGTTACGGATCTGTGAAATTCTCTGTCTGTGAAATTCTGAGGGTATAGAGTTACACTAAATCAAATAACAGCACGAATTCACTAACCAACTCATTTAGCAGGTGCGTAATGTGTGGAGACATTGCTCTATGTTTGGACAGTCTCAACAAATCACATGCTTTCTAAACCAGATTGTCTGTCTATCTAACTGTATAGCAGGCCACTGATCATTCAGTCAAATGTTAATACAAAATCTATACAGTAGATCCTTCTTTCAATTGCTATGTAGCCTTCAAAAGATATTTGAGAATTTTTCCATAAAACTCTACTACTGCAGTAAATTAATCAGATGCTTTTAAAGATAGGATGTAGCTAATAATTCATAGAGATCAACTCAATATTATATTGATAAGGGCACTGATGCCAATTCATGGATCCAATTAATGGTTCCCACCGGCCATTTATGTTAGCCAAATATGCTATCATGCGAAATAATAATACAGAAACACAGAATTTCTACTATAAGCAATCAAGATATAGATGTGTGAACTATCATTTTAAAGGGGTAGTTCAGTGAAATTACACATGTAGATATTTAGAAATTCTTACCTTGAATGACTGCAATCCACAATTTGGTTTTGTTAAACTAGCTACTGGTCATGTTAGCATTTTGGGACCAAATAGTATCTCAATTTTTAAAATGTTCTGCCAAAATCATCTGAACCATTGAGCAACACAATCCATTTAAGAGATGATTTGGACTGCAGTGTGGATTGCAGTCACTCATTGTATCTAGACTGCTTTCAAAGAAACATATCGAAATATGTAATTTCCCTGAACTATCCCGTGAAGGTTAGGGTCACTGGAAGGAGAGCGAGCGCACACATTTGTTTGAGAGTGAATTGTTTGTAGCAGAAAGTTAAGTTTAACAGGCTGCAGTCTATTTTGTTTAATATATTTTTTTGTATTGGGTGTATTTACCGACGGCCTGTATAGGTCCGGAAAAATACATAAGTTATTGTCTCTTTTGTTACTCTGCCTGAAATCGCTATCTCTGCTACACCGATTTAGTTCCTATGTCTCTTCCCATGGAGGCTTTCCCGTTCAGGGAAAAAAGCGAGCATTTCATGCGCTGGAGGAGCTGTATTTAACATGCTCTCTTCCGGGACAATGTGGACCGACCAGAGTTTCGATGCAACAATTGTTTACTTGCAGAGGACTATAAGAAAGAAGTGACTACTCTTAGCAAACAGATTAAAAACTTGCACAATCTACTGGGGAAAGTACCCCCGCCTACCTTCTCCACACCACAGGCTGTGTTGAGAGTATCACCACCTTGTCAACACTCCTTGACTGAATGGCCAATGCCTTCCAGGCACCCTTCCCCAAAGAAGTCTCCTATTCCCCTGGGAAATGGAGCAGGACCATTGCTTCTGGTGGATTTAGCGGATAATACTCTCACCAATCCTGCTGCCCAACCATGGAAGCACTTCACCGGCCGTAGGCCAAATGGAGTGAAGTGGCCTGTGGCGAGTGGGGCTTCTTTGGTGCTGGGAAGCCCGACCCAAATCCAGTTGTCAAACAGCTTTACCATCTTGGCTTCGGAGATTCCAGCACCATTGTCCCCTTTCCGGACTCTTTCCGAGGGGGATTCTGTCTTGGATTCTGCCACGGATCCTCCAAGTTCCCGACGGGACTCTGCCCCAGACTCGGATCTGCTGCGCTCCTCCTCTCACCGGACCTCGAGGGTGTCTGACGCACCGGCTCCTCCATCAGCCATAATGGGTTTTGTGGCCGGCGGGAGACAAAAAACCTCCGGACCTCCTCTGCCATTTCACCAGCCGTTATCATCGGCAGCTTTATGGTGAGAAACATCTCGGTTCCCGGGGCAAAAACCTTGTGCTCTCCTGGGGCTCGGCTACAGGACATTACTAGGCTGCATCCTACTGTTTTACACCAGAAAACGGGGGTTGTTGCTGTCGTAGTCTTTGTGGGTTCTAATGACATTAGGATGGCTAGCTCAGAACTGCTGAAACGGGATTAGATCTGACAGAGTTGGTGGAGGTGTCGCCATATTTACAAAGGACAATTTAAATGTTTCTGTATCTCTCACTACCTGTCCCTAAGCAATTTGAATGTATAGTCCTAAATGTGGGCCTTGGTAATAATGCCCAATTTACGCTTGTGGAAATGTATTTCCCTCCCTCTGCCTCAACATGTGCTATTAACCAATTGTGTGACTTGCTGTCTAACTATGCTAAATCTGAATTATTCGTTTTGGGTGATCTTAATCTGGATTGGTTGAGGCCAGCTTCTGATAGGCAGTTGATAACTGAACCAACCCGCTCCAACTTTGAACACCCTGAAAAATCGACTCTTTTAGATATTATTTTGACAATTGCCCCTCATAAGTATCCAGCAATTTTTTATTTTTGCTAATGAGTTCAGTAACCATTGTCCCATTTTCTGCATAAGAAATGCAAAGCTACCTACATCTCGCCCTCGCATTATTACAAAGATAAATTATAGGAATTTAAATAAGCAACAATTCTTGTCTGATCTGGGATTGTGTGAATGGGGGGTTGTGTCATATCTCTAACTCGGATCAGGCGCTAAATTGTTTTACTTCTTTGCTCAACTCTATTTCAGATAAGCATCCTCCAAGAAACTAAGGGTAAGGGATAGAGCTAATCCCTGGTTTGCGCATGAACTATCAGAGATACTTCAGAAGATAAATTTAGCTTGGGCTAAGACTGACTTAATCTAAATCTGACTGGCAGTCCTTCAGACTCTTGAGAAATGCATGTCTATCCCTGGTTAAAAAGACAAAATCGACATACTTCTTGAACTGTGTGTCTGAGAATGGTGCGAATCCAGCTGCCTTCTGGAAGGTAGTCAAATCTCTGAAACAAAACTTCATCCCCTCATTACCCCAGCAGGTTATGACAGCCTCTGGTCCCATAACAGATAAGATGGACATTTGTGGTGCTTTTAATAACCACTTTGCCTCAGCGGGCCACCTATTTGATAAAATAGCTTCTGAAAACTTTGATTCCAGCAGAGGGAGTCGTTTTTACTCACCTCGAGCCAGGTTGTAGAGAACAAAACATTCCCAGATACACATTCCTCATTTTCATTTCAACCATTTGATGTCTATGTACTAAGTGCCTTATTGAAGATCGAAATCTGTTGTGGCTGACTCACTTGAGCTCTTTTTGCTGCAGCTTTCTGCCCCACATATTGCAGAATCCTTAACCTATATTTTTTACTTGCCAATTGTTTCTGGGGTTATCCCTAAGATCTGGATAACGGCATAAGTCCTCCCCCTACGCAAAGGTGGAGATCCTTCTGACTTGGATAACTACCATCCAATTTCCAAGCTACCTTGCCTTGCCAAAGTTTTAGAACCCTGGCCAACTCTCAGCTTAGAACTATTTAAACTTCTCATTCTATTCTTAATGAACATCAATCTGGTTTTAGACCTGGACATAGCACTGTTTCAGTGGCTGCACTTGTCTTAGGTGCTATATTGTTTAGACCATAAAAATATTTGTACTGCCTTATTTATCGACCTGATTTGAAGGAAGATTGTTCATGCAACGCTTCTCCCAGTACTTGATTATGGTGATATAATCTACATGCATGCGCAGCCTCTGCTTTAGAACCTTTAGATTCAGTCTATCATTCAGCACTGTGTTATATTTATCACTGGGGACAATTTTTTTTCACATCACTGCATTTTCTATAGTTCTGTTGACTGGGAGTCTCTGACTACCAGAAGGGCCCTGCATTGGCTACTTTTTGTATATAAATCGGTTCTTCAGAGACTCCCCAACTAACTCAGCTCACGTATTAACTGGAGATCCAGCCATTCTCAGACCCACTCTCTGGACTGGCTGGTTCTGGAGGTCCTGCGGGTCTCCACTGACCTGGGGGAAAAATGCTTTTTGTTTTTATGCTCATGGAATAGCCTTCAGGCCACCTTAAAATTAGACTCACTTGTCTCAATTGGACAGTTTAGATCAAGTTTAAGGGAGGTAATTTGTGAGTTGTTTGTTTTGATTAATCTTGTTGCATTTATTGTATTGATATGATTTATTGTATGTTCATGTTCACAGGGCTCCCTTGCAAATGAGACCCTAGTCGCAATGGTGACCCACCCTGTAAACAATTGGGGGAGGGGCTTACATTCTTTGACAGTAGTCATTCTAATCTGCGTCCAAACTGTGCTGCAACGGTTGCTATGACAGCGCAAACAGTACATAGGTGTTTCCAACCCTTGACATACGCAGGAACTTTGGGGCACCTTATCTCCATTACGACTGGCGTCCACCTTTAAAGCCTGGCGTCTTTGTTTAAAGCCTCCTCTGGCTACCATGAAAGAGCACACCAACACAGCAGCAGTGCCAGTAAAAAATGACCATCCTATTAAAAGCTTTTAAGACAGACAGCAGATTCAGTAGGAGGTTTGAGTGGGCTAAGCTGCAATAAGCAATATCTGTTGCGTATGGTGCATGCTATTACTGGGACAGCGGTTTAGGTTCAAGTTCATGTATAAAAAAGGCACTCAATTGGGTTGCTTATACCAGTGTAGAGCTTGACAAGCTACACTATATATATACGAAAGTATGTGGACACCCATTCAAATTAGTGGATTCGGCAATTTCAGCCACACCCGTTGCTGACAGGTGTATAAAATCGAGCACACAGCCACAGAACGGGACCGCTGAAGCGCGTAAAAAACATATGTCCTCGGTTGCAACACTCACTACCGAGTTCCAAACTGCCTCTGGAAGCAACGTCAGTACAAAAACTGTTCGTCCGGAGCTTCATGAAATTGGTTTCCATGGCCGAGCAGCTGCACACAAGCCTAAGATCCCCATGCGCAATGCCAAGCGTCTGTTGGAGTGGTGTAAAGCTCGCCGCCATTGGACTCTGGAGCAGTGGAAACGTATTCTATGGAGTGATGAATTACTGGCAGTCCGACGGACGAATCTGGGTGAACGCTCCCCGCCTCAATGCATAGTGCCAACTGTAAAGTTTGGTGGAGGAGGAATAATGGTCTGGGGCTGTTTTTGAAGGGAAAGGGAAATCTTAATGCTACAGCATACAATGACATTCTAAACGATTCTGTGCTTCCAACTTTGTAGCAACAGTTTGGGGAAGGCCCTTTCCTGTTTCAGCATGACCATGCCCCCGTGCACAAAGCGAGGTCCATATAGAAATCGCTTGTTAAGATCGGTGTGGAAGAACTTGACTGGCCTGTACAGTGCCCTGACCTCAACCCCATCGAACACCTTTGGGATGAATTGGAACGCCGACTGCGAGCCAGGCCTAATCGCCCAACATCAGCGCCCGAACTCACTAATGCTTGTGGCTGAATGGGAGCAACTCCCCACAGCAATGTTCCAACATCTAGTGGAAAGCCTTCCCAGAAGATTGGAGACTGTTATAGCAGCAAAGGTGGGTCCAACTCCATATTAATGCCCCTGATTTTGGAATGAGATGTTCGACGAACAGGTGTCCACATACTTTTAGTCATGTAGTGTATGTTAAGGTTGTAAAGTACAATACAGAATATTAGCATTATCTTCTGCATATTGTTTGAGCGTGAGTTTAAAAAATAAGTCCTTTAAAGGAGAGGGGTGTCTTGAAGTGTGTAAGTGTTGATTGACAGACTTGTTAGCGAGTAAAGCAATGAAAAACTGAAGTTGAGGTACATTCATCATATGTCAGCTCTGAGCCCAGGTAAGTTCAAGTAAAAGCTTTTCCAAAGAATGAGAGAGACATACCAAGGTGCTTCAGCCTCTTTCATATCAAGCTAACATCTCATTCATCTCATTCATTCCTTCCAGGCTCTCCTTTAGCAGAAACCATATCCTTCTGTTTCTTTTCCTTCGTTTGGTCTTTAGAAATTCATACGATTTGTTTTTAAGCGAACGAGGGGCTTGCGTTGGTACTCCATGTCTCCATAAGAACCGGCAGCAGTTAAACGTTTAAAGACTGTAGAAATGAATCGTATGTAAACACACAGGTTTCTTTCTCCATAACTTAGATACAAAAAAGCAAGAACAGCAATGATTAAAAGAAACAAAAAATAAGTCCTGAAACAATCAGCCGAGAGGTAAAACAGATTAAAGTTTAAAAAAGGAAGAAGAGAGAAGAAAACGACGTCAGTAAAATACAAATCGTTCTGAATTGTAAAGTGCAAGTATAAAAATATTCACATATAATCTCAAGAAGAAGTCTTGAGCCTCTGTCAATTGTCTTTGTGGAAAAGTGCAACTTGAGAACAGCACGAGTAAAACATAAAATAAAGGATTCAAAACTAGTATCCGGATAGGTCACGTATAAATCATGTGACTCGAGCCTCAAGATCTCCTCCTTAAGAAAATGGCAACCTCCTCGAGGGCGACAGGGTAGTCCTTCAAGAGAGTTCCCCCGTCGAACACCTGGGCGTTGCGGCTGTCCTGCCACTGGAAGCCCCCGTCGGGCAGGTAAATATCTCTCCGTACTGTCCCCCTCTCTATTACCGGGGCAACCAGGACCTGGAAATACATAATAATAATATTAATAATAACAACAACAACAAATTAAAGGAGTTAATTAAAGTTCCGTTTTTTAAAACTCAATGTTAGATGGTTCCTTACCCTGAAAGTAGTCTATCGACCAGGAGAAACTGTACTAACTTTAGCTACCGCTAGCTAAAAATCTATGGGAGTGATAGGAGCATGCAACACGTCTATCCCACTGACACCAACTGTAATAAAGAGACCTAGGGCCTCAGGCACTGGCCACTAGTTGATGTTGGCGTTAGAAGTGGGATCCACGCGGGAGACTGTCTGAGATGAATACTGAGGCCCTAGGCCTCTTTCTTACACTTGGAAACTGGGGGGTCTCATTCAGTAGGCCCCAAACGGCATATTTAAAAATATATATTTTTATTGAACCTTTTATTTGAACAGGGAAATCTCATTGAGACCCATCCTTCTTTTACAAGGGAGCCCTGCAATCAATCATACACATTTTACAATTTCAACACAATAAAAACATACAATATTTACAAGCAATTTAAGAAAAGTAGCTTCATAAAACTATCATAAAAAATAAAAAAGATTCCTCAGTTAAAAGGTGACCTAACAGCACCAAAACATCAAATTTTTGTGCGTTCTGGAGATCATTGAAAAAGTAAGGTAAAAAAAAATGAAATGCAGATCTACTTAACTCAGTGGAGACCAAAGGGATCTCCAGAGTTAGTCATCTCTGAGACCGGGTCTGGTAACTGAAGTAAGGTATGGCTGAAGTTTGTGCAAGAGGGCTATATAAAGGTTGTACCAGAATTTCTTCAATAAGAATGTTTATTATCGGTGTGCGTCCTTCAATTTGAGCCAACCACTTCAAGCATAACCAGCAGAATTAGAAAGAGTATAAAACAATTCCATGTCTGAGTGTCATTCGGTCACCTCGTCTCCAATGAGGAACTGGTCATTGATGGTGAAGGTCACAGGGTCATCAGGGCTGAGCCACCACAGGGGCCGGTAAATTGGGCTCCCCGAGGTCATCCAGTCCTCTGCATACCTCGTCACCAGTGGAACCACAAAGTCCTGGTGCCACGCGATGAGGGCCCGCGTCAAGTTCAGCACCTAGGGAGGAGGGACAATCACATATAAATACAGAGAAACAACATACTTTTGAACAATCATTGGAACAGCCAAAGCTGTAAGCAGTGTACTTACTGTACACTGAGGGCCAGTCTTAAACCAGATTAAGCCTATCCCACTGGGCAAAAACTGATTTGAATCAACGTTGTTTCCAAGTAATTTCAACAAAAAATCTAATGTAATGACGTTGAATCAACGTGGAAAACTGATTGGATTTTTTAAAAATCTTCAACGTAAGGGAATTTAGTCTCTTTTTCACCCAACATTTAACCTAAATCCAATGACACAGTGACACGTTTCGTTGAGCTCACGTTGAATTCAGGTTAGTTGACAACTCAACCAAATGTAAATCGAAACTAGAAGTTGAACTGACATCTGTGCACAGCACTTTCAGTGGAGATTTTCCATTGAGCATGCATTTTAGTCCAGGAGTGAGCTTAATCTGGGTGCGGAAACTGGTCCTCAGTGTACATTAAAGACCTGTAAATGCATTTGAGTTGAGAGAGGTGAGCCTATTTCAGCCATCCTTCTCAGACACGCAGGAATAAAGAACAGAGCATTGTTAACATTGTGGTCTAACAGTGTCCGTCTCCTCTCCGGTTCGGGCCAAACCTCTCGGACATTCCAGGAAGGGTCACACACCCGGGTTAACGTCCTCTCCAGTCTCCCGTGACGGAAACAAAACCCAACCACAACCATAAAACTATGTATTTTGACAAGGGGGGAAAACATTTGTCGAAATGAATGTGGAAGAATCATAGCCTGGCTATGACTGGAGCTCTAATTGAAAAAACAGGCATGCGGTTTAAACCATGGGTATTATTCCTATTTGGACCCAAAACGGTCATTGATGTAACAGTCTCTGAAGGGTGTTGCGCATGCGCACGCATGCATGCACACACGCACACACACACACACTATGATGGCCAATGCAAATACACCCAAACACAAGGACACTATGGAAAATAAATGTAGTCCAAGGTATTTCTCACGACAACACAATAATAGCAGTCTGACATACCTACTGTAATTTGTCATGCGTTATATATCCGGCAGAACACCACTTAATTCAAGCTCTCAGACACAAATAACACCCGATTCCCCAGTGCACTACTTTCGACCAGAACCACCAGAGAATAGGGTGTCATTTGAGATACAGCCAAGGACCGACATGGAAAAACTACAGTCCCTCAATCACTAACTGACCAATATTTTCACATTTCCCATATTTCCATAATTGTCATGCAAATGTTGTTTCTCTCTGGATATTTCCCCCTCTCTTTGCTTCCCAAAAGTGGAAAAATGAGTTGATCTCCATCAGCCCTGTCACACTAGTCAATTACACATGGGAACCTTAATGACTGTAATAAAGTCTTTTTCCAAGACTTGTCCTCAAATTTATTATCATTCCTGCCGAAGTGGCTCGCATCATGGCCCGAGAGTGAGAGAGTCATAAATCTAGAGGAAGGCCCTAATGTGGACCAGATGGATTCCTAACCACAGGTGATACTGGGCCGAAGGGAGGGAGGGGGCCAACCGATTGCTCCCATCGAGAAAAGTGGGAAAAAACCCTTTCACCACCACCACCATCATCACCACCTCAACCTCTATCCTCTCCAAAAAGACACGGCTTTGCGTAAGGCAAAACCTAGCCACCCAATCCAGAGAATTCCACCCCCTCGCTTCCACTACCACCACCCCAAAACCCCAACACTATCACCCCACCCACCATCATCTCCGAAAAGCCACTGGGCCTAGCGGAACACCCTTACTTGCATTCTAAATAGTAGGCTCATTGGGTATACGAAAAAGAACGTTTTATAAGATGTGATTTTGTTTTTGTTTTTATGGAGTGTGTTTTAAATGCCAGGATGTCATACTAATTTTGGCTTTTCATCTAGTATGAATTCGCTGCACACTAGTGAGGAAGATAATCTTCTTTTCAGATCCATGTGTGTTTGACAACAGCTGATAATCAAATAAGGGGATGTACTGTACCAAAATGAATGAATTGCGGGGAACAACCCAATTGTGCATTATATGACGACTTCTCAGTATGGATAAGCATTAGTATGTTGATACACTGAGTGAACCGCCTCAATTCGTCGGGGCATGGACTCTACAAGGTGTCGAAAGCGTTCCACAGGGTGGCGCAGTGGTCTAAGGCACTGCATCGCAGTGCTAGCTGTGCCACTAGAGATCCTGGTTCGAATTCAGGCTCTGTCGTAGCCGGCCGTGACCGGGAGACCCATGGGGCGGCGCACAATTGGCCCAGCGTCGTCCAGGGTAGGGGAGGGAATGGCCGGCAGGGATGTAGCTCAGTTGGTAGAGCATGGCGTTTGCAATGTCAGGGTTGTGGGTTCGATTCCCACGTCGGGCCAGTATGAAAAAAATAAAATAATGTATGCACTCACTAACTGTAAGTCGCTCTGGATAAGAGCGTCTGCTAAATGACGTAAATGTAAATGTAAATGATGCTGGTCCATGTTGATTCCAATGCTTCCCACAGTTGTGTCAAGTTGACTGGATGTCCTTTGGGTGGTGGACCATTCTTGATACCCACAGGAAACTGTTGAGCGTGAAAAACCCAGTAACGTTGCAGTTCTTGACACAAACCGGTGTGCCTGGGCACCTACTACCATACCCCGTTCAAAGGCATTTAAGTATTTTGTCTTGCCCATTCACCCTCAATGGCACACATACACAATCCATGTCTCAATTGTCTCAAGGCTTAAAAATCCTTCTTTAACCTGTCTCCTCCCCTTCATCTACACTGATTGAAGTGGATTTAACAAGGGATCATAGCTTTCACCTAAATTCTCCTAGTCAGTCTATATCATGGAAAGAGCAGGTGTTCTTAATGTTTTGTATAATTAGTTTATTTGTACCATTTTTACTGAACAGTATTCTCAAATATACTGAAAAAAATATAAAACGCAACAATTTCACTGAGTTACAGTTCATACAAGGAAATCAGTCAATTGAAATAAATAAATTAGACCCTAATCTATGGATATCACATGACTGGGCAGGGACGCAGCCATGGGTGGGCCTGGGAGTGCATAAGCCCAGCCACTTGGGAGCCAGGCCCACCCACTGGGGAGCCAGGCCCAGCCAATAAGAATGAGTTTTTCCCCACAAAAGGGATTTATTACAGACCGAAATACTCTTCAGTTTCATCAGCTGTCTGGGTGGCTGGTTTCAGACGATCCCGCAGGTGATGTGGAGGTCCTGGGCTGGCATGGTTATACGTGGTTTAAGGTTGTGAGGCCGGTTGGACGTACTGCCAAATTCTCTAAAACACATTTTAGGCGGCTTATGGTAGAGAAATTAACCTTAAATTCTCTGGCAACAGCTCTGGTGGACATTCCTGCAGCCAGCATGCCAATTGCACGCTCCCTCAAATCTTGAGACATCGGTGGCATTGTGTTGTGACAAAACTGCACATTTTAGAGTGGCCTTTTATTGTCCCCAGCACAAAGTACACCTGTGTAATGATGATGCTGTTTAATCAGCTTCTTGATATGCCACACCTGTCAGGTAGATAGGTTATCTTGGCAAAGGAGAAATGCTCACTAACAGGGATGTAAACAAATTTGTGCACAAAATTTGAGAGAAATACGCTTTTTGTGCGTATGGAAAATGTATTTAATTTCATCTCATGAAACATAGGACCAACACGTTACATGTTGCGTTTAGTATAGTATGTAGTGTGGTTAGTACACCGTATATAGTTGAGGTAGTATAGGCATCAACGATTTTGGGCACGGCCACTGTGCTTTGCTGAAGGCAAAACATACCCACCTCTCACGTACACTACATTACCAAAAGTATGTGGACACCTGCTCGTCGAACATCTCATTCCAAAATCATGGGCATTAATATGGAGTTGATCCCCCCTTTGCTGCTATAACAGCCTCCACTCTTCTGGGAAGGATTTCCACTAGATGTTGGAACATTGCTGCGGGGACTTACTTCCATTCAGCCACAAGAGCATTAATGAGGTCTGGCACTGATGTTGGGCGATTAGGCCTGGCTCGCAGTCTGTGTTTCCAATTCATCCCAAAGGTGTTTGATGGAGTTGAGGTCTGGGCTCTTTGCAGGCCAGTCAAGTTCTTCCATAACGATCTCGACAAACCATTTCTGAATGGACCTCATATTGTGCACGGGGGCATTGTCATGCTGAAACAGGAAAGGGCTTTCCCCAAACTGTTGCCACAAAGTTGGAAGCACAGAATCGTCTAGAATGTCATTGTATGCTGTGACTTTCAGATGTTCCTTCACTGGAACTAAGGGGCCTAGCCCGAACCATGAAAAACAGCCCCAGACCATTATTCCTCCTCCACCAAACTTTACAGTTGGCACTATGCATTCGGGCAGGTAGCGTTCTCCTGGCATCCACCAAACCCAGATTCGTCCGTCAGACTGCCAGATGGTGAAGCATGTTTCATCGCTCCAGAGAACGTATTTCCACTGCTCCAGGGTCCAATGGCGGCGAGCTTTACACCACTCCAGCCGACAACTGGCATTGCACATGGTGATATTAGGTTTGTATGCGGCTGCTCGGCCATGGAAACCCATTTCATGAAGCTCCTGAAGAACAGTTCTTGTGCTGACGTTGCTTCCAGAGGCAGTTTGAAACTCGGTAGTTAGTGTTGCAACCGAGGACAGACTATTTTTACGCGCTTCAGCACTCTGCGGTCCCGTTCTGTGAGCTTGTGTGGCCTACCACTTTGTGGCTGAGCCATTGTTGCTCTTAGGTGTTTCCACTTCATAATAACAGCACTTACAGTTGACCCGGGCAGCTCTAGCAGTGCAGAAATTTGAAGAACTGACTAGTTGGAAAGGTGGCATCCTATGACGGTGCCATGTTGAAAGTCACTGTGCTCTTCAGTACGGCCCATTCTACTGCCAATGTTTGTCTATGGGGATTACATGGCTGTATGCTCTATTTTATACACCTGTCAGAAATGGGTGTGGCTGAAATAGCCGATTCCACTAATTTGAAGGGGTGTCCACATACTTTTGCCCATGTAGTGTATTCCCAGGTTCCGCTGGATTTCTTAACACGCTACGGGAGATTACGTGGAGCTCTGAGCTAAAATAACCTTGGTTGTTACGGTGTCAAGCCAGCTTGATACTAGACAGCTGAAATTGCATGGGAAATGGTAATTGTCTGCGTTCAAACTCCCGCCCCAATTAAATTACATCCTATTATGAACAACGAAATCGAAATAAGAAAAAATATAAAATGTAAGAATTACATATTACAACTGAAATAAAATTATTCAACCAGAAATGTAACTTGTCAATTACGATGATTTAGTGAATACATTTTAAATTGCACACCAATTAGCAATTAAGACAAATTATGCCTACATCGAAGCTACTCTTCTGCGAAAATAAAGTTATTGAAGACTAACTTGTATTTAATTTCCACATTGTAAATGAAAGTATATGGAATGCAGCAACGTGTGATAGGCAATTTAAATATCATTATAAAACGAAGCACTTTGCAAAGCTTGATGTTCATTATTTGAATTAGCTGTGTAATGCTAGGGCAAAAAATAAAATGTGGACCAAGTTTGGGAAACGATAAGTTAATCTAACGACTTCCAAATAACACGAAATTACTCTCCCATACCACATTTCTTTCCAATTCAGACATTGTTTCTTCAATAAAGTACAATTTGCCACAGTAGGCCTACTGGCCTTCTAGTCCTGTAGGAAAGTATAAAGGTTCACTATTGAGTGTTGCGCTACAAATAAATAAACAATCTCTGCAAACCACACATAGGATGTTACTCTGAAATACCAGCCTAACCACGA
Organism: Coregonus clupeaformis; assembly: GCF_020615455.1. NCBI lineage: Eukaryota > Metazoa > Chordata > Actinopteri > Salmoniformes > Salmonidae > Coregonus > Coregonus clupeaformis. The sequence goes on along the minus strand of NC_059210.1, from coordinate 18,794,720 downwards.
ACGATTAAAAAATAGATATAATATAATTTGTGCAACTTTAAATCAATAAGTGTCTATTGATGCACCTGTGCATCAATCAAAGTAACATAATAACATCAGTTTAAGCTAGAGCATGGGCTGCGTCTCAATCCACTGCATCCGCCTATATCGGCATTCTGCATCTGTGGTGGAAGGTGGCCAAGCTACAATGATGTTTGTCAGACCAAGAGACACGAAAACGAACGGTTTGGCCTATTTTGCTCTACGACCCCCACAAGTGTCACGGGACTCGTCGGAAGGTAACCCATGAATGGAAGTATGGAGGTAGTTTTGTGGCATCAAAAATAAGGGATTAAATATGTGTCCAAAAAACCACGTGATTCATTTCAGGAAACTAGGTGTCACTACTTCACAGGAGAGCCATTTGAATGTAAACTTTTTTTTAAAAATCTAAATGCGTTGTTTGGCAGAAATGCCTTCTGGAACATTTGAACTTTCATGTGCCTTAATAACAAACGTGTATGCCATCTGTAAATACAAATACAATGTTTTAATTACGAGCCTAGTTGGTTTAGCCACAGAAAAAGACAGGAACCTTCCCGCTAGCCATGATTGGCTGAGATAATGGGTGGGCTGGACATGCCGAGAGAAGTTCGGATTGGTCTGCCATGTAGCGCTCTTCTGTCTATAACATGAGCTGGTCAGTATGTGTAGGTAATCCTTTCTAACCCAGCTTTTTTGAAAGATATCACATAGTAGAACTGCAAAGGTGTTGCTCTCCACTTTCTGGAGGACAGAGTTTTGAAATCAGTGGAATGCACGGTGAAATTAGAGTATGATAGCTAAGGAGATGGAGAAAGTTATTGCGTTTGATTGCAAATATGCAGACTGGGTCAAAAATAGAACACACAGAAGGCTGGTGTATAAAACACCTGTCTCTGGATTACATATTCAAACTAAGGCAACCACGGCATCTGTGACAGAGAGTGAGAAGCATCAATCCATGTATAAGGGTAAGACAGTCTAGCTAGCTACATTTTCTGATATTACACATTCCAAGTTAAAGTGTACTGTTAGCTAGCTAGCTAACGTTAGCTGGCTGGCTCGCTAGCTAAAGTTACATCTATGATCTGTGTATTAATATTATTTGTATCTCCGAGCCATTTGTATTGCTAGTTATAGCCTAATGTTAGCTAGTTAGCTAATATTGAACCTGGTTGGTTAGCTACAGTGCCTTGCAAAAGTATTCAACCCCCTTGGCGTTTTTTTTCCTATTTTTTCCCATTACAACCTGTAATTTAAATGGATTTTTATTTGGATTTCATGTAATGGACATACACAAAATAGTCCAAATTTGTGAAGTGAAATACAAAAAATAACTTTTTCCAAAAAATGAAAAAAATAAAATAACGGAAAAGGGGAGCGTGCATATGTATTCACCCCCTTTGCTATGATCTGGTGCAACCAGTTACCTTCAGAAGTCACAAAATTAGTTCAATAAAGTCCACCTGTGTGCAATCTAAGTCACATGATCTGTCACATGATCTCAGTATATATACACCTGTTCTGAAAGGCCCAAGAGTCTGCAACACCACTAAGCAAGGGGCACGACCAAGCAAGCGGCACCATGAAGAACAAGGAGCTCTCCAAACAGGTCATGGACAAAGTTGTGGAGAAGTACAGATCAGGGTTGGGTTATAGAAAAATATCAGAAACTTTGAACATCCCACAGACCACCATTAAATCCATTATAAAAAAATGGAAAGAATATGGCACCACAACAAACCTGCCAAGAGAGGGCCGCCCACAAAAACTCACGGACCAGGCAAGGAGGGCATTAATCAGAGAGGCAACAAAGACACAAAAGATAACCCTGAAGAAGCTACAAATCTCCACAGCGGAGATTGGAGTATCTGTCCATAGGACCACTTTAAGCCGTACACTCCACAGAGCTGGGCTTTACAGAAGAGTGGCCAGAAAAAAGCAATTGCTTAAAGAAAAAAATAAGCAAACAGGTTTGGTGTTCACCAAAAGGCATGTGGGAGACTCCCCAAACATATGGAAGAAGGTACTCTCGTCAGATGAGACTAAAATTTAGCTTTTTGGCCATCAAGGTAATTATTATTATTATTATTATTATTATTATGTCTGGCGTAAATCCAAACCTCTCATCACCCTGAGAACACCATCCCCACAGTGAAGCATGCTGTTGGCAGCATCATGCTGTGGGGATGTTTTTCATCGGCAGGGACTGGGAAACTGGTGAGAATTGAAGGCATGATGGATGGCGCTAAATACTGGGAAATTCTTGAGGGAAACCTGTTTCAGTCTTCCAGAGATTTGAGACTGGGACGGAGGTTCACCTTCCAGCAGGACAATGACCCTAAGCATACTGCTAAAGCAACACTCGAGTGGTTTAATGGGAAACATTTAAATGTCTTGGAATGGCCTAGTCAAAGCCCAGACCTCAATCCAATTGAGAATCTGTGGTATGACTTAAAGATTGCTGTACACCAGCGGAACCAATCCAACTTGAAGGAGCTGGAGCAGTTTTGCCTTGAAGAATGGGCAAAAATCCCAGTGGCTAGATGTGCCAAGCTTATAAAGACATACCCCAAGAGACTTGCAGCTGTAATTGCTGCAAAAGGTGGCTCTACAAAGTATTGACTTTGGGGGGTTGAATAGTTATGCACGCTCAAGTTCTGTTTTTTTGTCTTATTTCTTGCTTGTTTCACAAGAAAAAAATGTTTTTTTCATCTTCAAAGTGGTAGGCATGTTGTGTAAATCAAATGATACAAACCCCCCAAAAATCAATTTTAATTCCAAGTTGTAAGGCAACAAAATAGGAAAAATGCCAATGGGGTGAATACTTTCGCAAGCCACTGTACCTGCAGATTCATGCAGGGTAGTAATGTTATGAGTTGGGATTATGGTTCATTGTTTAGCTAGCTACATGACCAAACAAAAGACTCCACTATGCAAGTAACCATTTCAATAGAATGTTCATGATGTCACTGCGACAACTGCCGATAGACGTAGCTGGTAAATTCACTCTTGCTATCTACTCCGATTTCAAAGCACTCGTCTGTGTGTGCCAGAGCGCAGAATAACTGACGGATTTACGAACCTGTTGAATATATGGCCGGTGTCAGTAAATGTTGGCAAAAAAGCATAATTAAATTATTGCCAGCAGCACAGTTGCAGTCACCAATGCTCTGGATAACATAAAAACAGCCTAACCAGCTCTGCTAGGGTGAGTAAAATGGTCAGAGTGAGCTGTTCCCTCATTTGTGTCTGGAAGTAGCTAGCAAGCTAGCAAACGTTAGCCAGTTAGCTTGGGTGCTTGGCTGCTTGGCTAATGCTGTTAAGTCAGAACGGTCGGATCAACCCTATTCCTCGTCCAGAGCATCCAGTGTGTGCTCTGAACGCTCCGAGAGCGAAATGCTCTGAATTTACGAACAGACAATCTGACAACGCTCTGAGTTTACGAACGCCCAGAGCGCACACTGGGCTCACTCTGGCACTCCAGATTGAATTTACGAAGTAACCCGTAGTATAAACCAGCCTTTAGTCTTGAAATCTTTGGTTGTTTAGTACATGGCCTCACATGTGAATCCTTAAAGATAAGGGTGGGGCTAAGGCTTAAGAGGGTGTGAACGATGCTGAATGGGTGTAGACAAAGAAGAGATCTCCAGTAGGTGTACCAAAACATTCAAGGGCCATTTTCTCTTGAGGTTACAAGTTTGTCAACTTTCAAAGCAGAATTACTTTCCCATTGTTCCTCAACTGTAGTGTATGATATACCATTTTATAGCTCAGATTCTCTACTTTTATCCAATGTAAAAAACACAATTTCAAATGTTGCTACATAAGACCGAATCGAGCCGGTCGATCAAATATTTCCTGAGCTTTCTTACATCTCCTAGATATTGGACAGACACTTCAAAACTTTTGTAAAAAAATTAATCCGAATGAACAACCAACCATAGAAATATAATCCATAGATGGCGGTTCCCATTCAAGTAAGGTCTGGCAGCCATTGCTAGCGTACCCATGAGTTTAATAGTCAAATTGCCAGGGTATTGGAATTATTTATTTATTATTTATTTGCTCCGTGGGATGTTCAAAGTTTCTGATATTTTTTTATAACCCAACCCTGATCTGTAATTCTATACAACTTTGTCCCTGACCTGTTTGGAGAGCTCCTTGGTCTTCATGGTGCTGCTTGCTTGGTGGTGCCACTTGCTTAGTGGTGTTGCAGACTCTGGGGCCTTTTAGAACAGGTATATATATACTGAGATCATTTGACAGATCATGTGACACTTAGATTGCACACAGGTGGACTTTATTTAACTAATTATGTGACTTCTGAAGGTAATTGGATGCACCAGATCTTATTTAGGGACTTCATACCAAAGGTATGCACGCACCACTTTTCCGTTATTTATTTTTGTAGAATTTTTTGAAACAAATCATTTTTTTCATTTCCTTTCACCAATTTGGACTATTTTGTGTATATCCATTACATGAAATCAAAATAAAAATCAATTTAAATTACAGGTTGTAATGTAACAAAATAGGAAAAATGCCGAGGGGGATGAATACTTTTGCAAGGCACTGTGTGTGTGTGTGTGTGTATATATATATACACACACTGTGTGTATATATACACACACACACTACCAGTTAAAAGTTTGGACACACCTACTCATTCAAGGGTTTATCTTTATTTTTACTATTTTTTACATTGTAGAATAATAGTGAAGACATCAAAACTATGAACACATACGGAATCATGTAGTAACCAAAACAGTGTTAAACAAATTAACATATATTTAATATTTGAGATTCTTCAAATAGCCACCATTTGCCTTGATGACAGCTTTGCAAACTCTTGGCATTCTCTCAACCAGCTTCACCTGGAATGTTTTTCCAACAGTCTTGAAGGAGTTCCCACATATGCTGAGCACTTGTTGGCTGCTTTTCCTTCACTCTGCCATCCGACTCATCCCAAATCATCTCAATTGGGTTGAGGTCGGGGGATTGTGGAGGCCAGGTCATCTGATGCATCACTCTCCTTCTTGGTAAAATAACCCTTACACAGCCTGGAGGTGTGTTGGGTCAAGCCCAAACCAGATGGGATGGCGTATTGCTGCAGAATGCTGTGCTAGACATGCTGGTAAAGTGTGCCTAGAATTCTAATAAATCACAGACAGTGTCACCAGCAAAGCACCCCCACACCATAACACCACCACCTCCATTCTTTACGGTGGGAACTACACATGTGGAGATCATCTGTTCTCCCACACCGCGTCTCAAAGACACGGCGGTTTGAACCAAAAATCTCCAATTTGGACTCATTTCCACCGGTCTAATATCCATTGCTCGGGTTTCTTGGCCCAAGCATGTCTCTTCTTCTGGTTGGTGTCCTTTAGTAGTGGTTTCTTTGCAGCAATTCGACCATGAAGGCCTGATTCACACAGTCCCCTCTGAACAGTTGATGTTGAGATGTGTCTGTTACTTGAACTCTGTGAAGCATTTATTTGGCCTGCAATTTCTGAGGCTGGTAACTCTAATGAACTTATCCTCTGCAGCAGAGGTACCTCTGGGTCTTCCATTCCTGTGGCGGTCTTCATGAGAGCCCGTTTCATCATAGCGCTTGATGGTTTTTGCGACTGCACTTGAAGAAACTTTCAAAGTTCTTAATGTTCAGTATTGACTGACCTTCATTTCTTAAAGTAATGATGGACTGTCGTTTCTCTTTGCTTATTTGAGCAGTTTTTGCCATAATATGGACTTGGTCTTTTACCAAATAGGTGCTATCTTCAAACTTTTGACTGGTACTGTATATACACATATGTATATATATATATATATATATATATATATATATATATATATATATATATATATATATATATATATATATATATACATACATACATATATAATATACACAAAAACATATTATTCAATTTTTTTTTTACATTGTTATAAATAAATAAAAATGCTGCCTCTTGGGCCCAGGGGCTTCAACCCTGGTAAGCCCCTGAATTAATCCGGCTCGTCGGTGGCCAATGCTGGTTGCAATTGAGATAAGCTTGCGGTTGAATTTAGCGCGTATTGATGGTTTAACAAGAGATCAGCTGGCGATAATCTAGCGGCCAATCTTCGTCGCAATAGGCACATTGATATCAATGACCAGACACCCTGAGAGTACCCTTGGAGCCCTAATCCCTTGTTTTCCATGCCTACTTGGTGAAGTGTATATTTCTGATGTCCATCAGAGAGGTGAGGATGGGGAGTGATCCAGTAACATGCTGGGAAAGAGAGGGAGGGAGGGAGAGAGAAAGGCCTGGTTTTGGATAGACCCAGACACAATATACTTTAAACTTCCACACACACAAAAATGTGACAGACAGACACATGGACTGATGGACAAACGCGGTGGGAAAAGCACTGAGTGACCCAGAGGCAAAGGGAGAGGATCAATAAACACACTATCACAATATCAGGCCTCCACTGACAGAGCACACACCCTAACCCTAAACACACTAGCTAAACTATCCTATAAGAATGAAAGAACATCTCTCCAGCACAGCACATCGAATTGGCCAAATTCACTCCCCACCTCTCACTGTGATCGGAATGTGTGGTGGTGAGTATGTAAAAAGGGCTTTGGTCCCTGGCGTCCCAAAATATTGTAGTCTTACAGGAGGTCTGAACATTTGGGGTGTTTGTGTGTATGAGGGTTCAGGGTTGCATTTTCCAACTAGGAGTTCTGAAAACCCTGTGAATGTTTTTTAAAATGTTGAAATCCTAGTTGGGAGTCTTTGTGGTGTCTTGTGAGGGTGGTGTTCACTCACCCGGTCCTCCCCACAGACCCAGGGAGGTGTCTCAAAGCTGATGACGGGGAGGAAGGCTACAATCTGCAGCCACCTGATAAACAGCTCCTCGTCAGTCACCAGGTCCCCAGACAGAGAACCACCTGGAAGAAAGAAAGAAAGAGATGGGGGGGGTGGAGAGGGAGATGTAGGGGAAGGGTGTGGGGGGAGAGAGAGAGAGAGAGTTAGAATTTATCAAACCAGCCTGCTATGCCCATATACTATAGAGGTAGACAGACATTTCACTGAAGGCGTGAAATCCAACAGTTATTAATATAGCATTTTAGTCTGAGAGGGTGAAAGAAGTTAGTGAAATTTCCAGCCCATCTATCCTTCCTCTCTCTGACAGCTTTCTGTTTTCTCCACATCAAAGTAAATACTTGTCTGATATGTTCCCTAACCGGAATTCAGAGTATTTTGGGAATATGTCATTTTTTTGCCAAAGCCCAAGGATGTTTCACCTTTGGGAATATGCAGTCGTCCAGAATATCAAAGGTGGTGCGATGGTTGTTACTTTAAATAGAATCAGGTCTGACTGCAGACTTTATGGCAGAAATAGCAGTGAACCCATGACCAAACCATCTGAAAATAACTTCAAATCTAGTCATTGATCAGCACAATCCATTTAAGAGATCATTTGGGCAGCCTCCCGAGTGGCGCAGCGGTCTAAGACACTGCTACGCAGTGCTTGAGGCGTCACTACAGACCCAGGTTCGATCCCAGGCTGTGTCACAGCCGGCCCAGCGTCATCCGGGTTAGGGGAGGGTTTGGCCAGCCGGGATGACCTTGTCCCATTGCTCTCTAGCAGCTCCTTGTGGCGGGCCGGGCGCCTGCAAGCTGACTTCGGTTGTACGGTGTTTCCTCTGACACATTGGTGCGGCTGGCTTCTGGGTTAAGCGAGGAGTGTGTCAAGAAGCAGTGCGGCTTGGCAGAGTCGTGTTTCTGACGACACATGCCTCTCCCGAGTTGTGAGTGAGTTGCAGCGATGGGACAAGACTGTAACTATCAATTGGATATCACGAAAATGGGTAAAAGTACAACAACATAAAAATAGATGATTTGGGCATGCAATTTAAAACATACTGAACAGCGGATATTGACATTCAGTTTTGGTCCGTACATGCTCATATTAGCGATTAGTGGCAATGGCTACTTTAACTAAACTAAAGTGTGGATTGCAGTCCCTCCTTGTCCATAGACTGCTTTCATGGCAAGGAAACCAATATGCTAACATGTACTTTTGCTGAACTATCCCTTTATACAGGACTATCCAAACAATGTAAAAGCAGTGAGCATCTGAATCAGACTTTACTGTATTCTAGAGACTGACTATTTCAGGGTATAATAGACTAGGTGATTGATGAATTGAGCGAGCGAATTAATGAGTGAATGAGGGAGTCAACATTCACTCGTTTGCTCACTAGCGAGAGTGTGAGTGTCCATTGGCTTTGGTACGACTATCTGAACTGAAGGTATAGTGATGGTGAGTAGCTGTGGTATTACCTACTGCGTCGGGAATGAGTAAGTTGTACCCCAGCAGAGTGTGGTGCAGCAAGGAGGGAATGAGGCCCTTCAGTCCAGAGGAGCTCCAGTCAGACTGCAAAGGAGGCATTCGCACAAACACAGGCTTGTGGCTCGACCTGGGGGAAGAGCGAGAAATGATAGTTATGCTATATTGTCAGTGTATTGTGTGTGTGTGCAAAGAAAGAAAGCGAGAGAAAGAGAGTCCTCCCTCAGCCCTCACCTTGTCCCTGCATTCATGATAGCTGACTCTTCTATCCTGGCTGCCACATCCGCCAGCTGGCCGATATACTGATCTCCCCCGCCCAGGTCCAGCGGGTTCCCCTCTGCCCCCTCCAGAAGGATGTACTCCATGCCCAGACGGGCCTGCAGCAAGCCCACCCGGTCCAGGAACCAGCTGACCGCCTCTGGGTTGCTGATATTCAGCTTCACGCAGAATTGCCCTCGCCACTGGGTTAGCACAGGCACCTGGAAAGAGAGAGAGTAGATTGGGCAATATGTCATTGTATGGCCTTTACATACTTAAAACATTAGAACATGCCAGACTTGGACAATACCTGAAGAGGACAAGCAGGAAATAAACGCCACAATAAATATGGTCTTTAAAGCATGCAAAATGCAAGGATGCCATTTTCCTTTTTTTCATCCAGATAACCACCACCCCATTACAACAGACACCTCCCTTAGGCCCAATGGATCTCCCCACTACACTTAGAAAAAACAGTGCTAAGTAGAACCATATAGCGTTCTTCGGCTATCCCGATATGGGAACCCTTTACAAAAAACCCTCGTCTTCCAAAAAGGGTTATTCGGATGAAAACGGTTCATAGTAAAATCCTATCCCTTCGCAAAGAACCCTTTTGGAATCCTTTTTTCTGAGTGTAGAGTTCCACCACTCCCCAGGTCAGGTGACGGTTTGCTAGGCTGCTTACCAGTCGCCCCTGTGGGGCTACGGGGAGGCTGAGCCAATAGGCCTCGGTGCCGTCCAGCAGGGACTTGTGAAACTGGGTGGTGTCCACGCTCAGGAACGGGGACAGGGTGATGGAAATGTTTAGAAGCTTGATCAGCGAGAGGTCCCTGAAGTCCATGGTCTGTCTCTTGGATGTCCCCCTTTTCCTGCTGGTGAGGTAGTCATGGTCCTGTAGGAAGAGAGAAAGAGATATTGGAGCAGAAGACCAGAAAAGAGACATGCAGGATATTAACTGGGAACTGAAGAAGACCATGTCGTCAAAACATTGTGATCATATCACTTAAGCTTCATTAAAAAATCACGTTTGGGAGCAGCAAAACAGTGAGCCGGCTTTCTTTTCTCTTCATTTTTCTTTATTCTTTGAAAAATATAACCTGATTGAAAACAAGATGCTGCCGCTTTGCTTACTTACAAAGTTTCACTTTTTTATTGAAGTTAACATTTTGGTTCACCTACCTTGGTTTAGGTAGACCTAAACTTCATCACTTCAATAAATACATTTCAAAGTAAGCCATGTACAAGAACAGCTACAGTATCAAAACAAAAACCATTAATGCTGTTGAAACAGAACCAAGAAAGGGACACTGAAGGACACTATTGGTAGAAAATAACAGAAATTCTACTATTCTAAATTCTACTAATTCTACTATTGAGTAAAGTAGCTGACTCATGCGGCCTTTGGACTCTGTGGCTGCTATAACAACTACAGTGAGGGAAAAAAGTATTTGATCCCCTGCTGATTTTGTACATTTGCCCACTGACAAAAAAATGATCAGTCTATAATTTTAATGGTAGGTTTATTTGAACAGTGAGAGACAGAATAACAAATAAATCCAGAAAAATGCATGTCAAGAATGTTATAAATTGATTTGCATTTTAATGAGGGAAATAAGTATTTGACCCCCTCTCAATCAGAAAGATTTCTGGCTCCCAGGTGTCTTTTATACAGGTACCGATCTAAGATTAGGAGCACACTCTTAAAAGGAGTGCTCCTAATCTCAGCTTGTTACCTGTATAAAAGACACCTGTCCACAGAAGCAATCAATCAATCAGATTCCAAACTCTCCACCATGGCCAAGACCAAAGAGCTCCCCAAGGATGACAGGGACAAGATTGTAGACCTACACAAGGCTGGAATGGGCTACAAGACCATCGCCAAGCAGTTTGGTGAGAAGGTGACAACAGTTGGTGCGATTATTCGCAAATGGAAGAAACACAAAATAACTGTCAATCTCCCTCGGCCTGGGGCTCCATGCAAGATCTCACCTCGTGGAGTTGCAATGATCATGAGAATGGTGAGGAATCAGCCCAGAAATACACGGGAGGATCTTGTCAATGATCTCAAGGCAGCTGGGACCATAGTCACCAAGAAAACAATTGGTAACACACTACGCCGTGAAGGACTGAAATCCTGCAGCGCCCGCAAGGTCCCCCTGCTCAAGAAAGCACATATACAGGGCCGTCTGAAGTTTGCCAATGAACATCTGAATGATTCAGAGGAGAACTGGGTGAAAGTGTTGTGGTCAGATGAGACCAAAATCGAGCTCTTTGGCATCAACTCAACTCACCGTGTTTGGAGGAGGAGGAATGCTGCCTATGACCCCAATAACACCATCCCCACCGTCAAACATGGAGGTGGAAACATTATGCTTTGGGGGTGTTTTTCTGCTAAGGGGACAGGACAACTTCACCGCATCAAAGGGACGATGGACAGGGCCATGTACCGTCAAATCTTGGGTGAGAACCTCCTTCCCTCAGCCAGGGCATTGAAATGGGTCGTGGATGGGTATTCCAGCATGACAATGACCCAAAACACACGGCCAAGGCAACAAAGGAGTGGCTCAAGAAGAAGCATATTAAGGTCCTGGAGTGGCCTAGCCAGTCTCCAGACCTTAATCCCATAGAAAATCTGTGGAGGGAGCTGAAGGTTCGAGTTGCCAAACGTCAGCCTCGAAACCTTAATGACTTGGAGAAGATCTGTAAAGTGGAGTGGAACAAAATCCCTCCTGAGATGTGTGCAAACCTGGTGGCCAACTACAAGAAACATCTGACCTCTGTGATTGCCAACAAGGGTTTTGCCACCAAGTACATGTTTTGCAGAGGGGTCAAATACTTATTTCCCTCATTAAAATGCAAATCAATTTATAACATTTTTGATATGCTTTTTTCTGGATTTTTTTGTTGTTATTCTGTCTCTCACTGTTCAAATAAACCTACCATTATAGACTGATCATGTCTTTGTCAGTGGGCAAACATACAAAATCAGCAGGGGATCAAATACTTTTTTCCCTTACTGTAAGTAAACACGTAACTATGGCGATATAACCTCTGCTACGACTGTTTAACATCTAATTTAATCATCTGGTGATTAGACGTGAGAAGAAAAGGGCAAAGGGGATTTCTGCTTATGTAATGGCATAACTAAGAAAGCCTTTTGATACAAGTTGACCTTTTGAGCCTGACCCCATGAGGTCAACCATTACACAGTAATTATTACACTTCAAAGGAAACATAACTTTTATAAATCTTCATAAACCCTTTATGAGGCCTCTTCATAAGCAAATATCATGAAGGGTGGGGAAAGGGTGGTATCGCACTTGACAGAGCAACAGATGTAAGGACTGAGTATATCACCTTAATGTAGCTTATAAATTATTAGAGAAATATCTACCGATATGTAGTGCTTATAAAGACTTTATGAATGCTCTATAAAGTCTTTACAAGTTGTTTTTCATTTAAAGGGAGACAAATAGTCCCTTATAGTATTTATCATACTAGCTAGCTGTAAGTCGCTCTGGTTAAGAGCATGTGCTAAATGACTAAAATGTAAATGTATCATTGAATAATGCTGATCTAACAAAAATGTATGATCCGATTGTATTTTGTTTGGCCAACCATACATTACACAAAGTTTTTTCAGCAATTTACATTTACATTTTAGTCATTTAGCAGACGCTCTTATCCAGAGCGACTTACAGTTAGTGCATACCTATTTTTTTTTATTTTTTATTTTCATACCCCCTGTGGGAAACGAACCCACAACCCAGGCGTTGCAAACGCCATGCTCTATCTACTGTGCTACATCCCTGCCGGCCATTCCCTCCATACCCTGGACGACGCTGGGCCAATTGCGCGCCGCCCCATGGGTCTCCCGGTCGCGGCCGGCTACGACAGAGCCTGGATTCGAACCAGGATCTCTAGTGGCACAGCAATAAAGGCAAAAACCTGGCAGTCCTATTTATATCCCAATTTGCTCTACGCCAAGTTGTTGTTCCAACTCAAGAGCTCGTTGTATAAAGCTAATATGGAAACTAGAAAAAAAAAATAACTTGTGGCTTGACTGATAACTTATGAATACTTATAAAAATATAACAAGAGAGAAGCATAGTCCTTGCAGCAATTCATTGTTGCCGTTCACACTTACGCTACTTTGCCAATCGTGCCAAGGTTTCCATACGCTAACTGTGCCCTTGGATAATTCGACGTTATTAGCAAAGTGAACTGGGTGACCTCAGCAAGCACCCTTTGATCAGACGCTCTTGTTCTTAGTCTCAAAAATATTATCCTTCCCCCGCAATGTCTCTCTCTCTCTCCTCTCTCACCCCCCCTGTGGGAAAGTGACTGTGGAGATGGAATGCAAACCTGGTGTGTTCTGATAGACAGTGAATTTAGAATAACAGTAGGTGAACTGGCGACTCCTCTCCCATGTAGCTGAGGCAGATCACTGCACTAGCTAGGTGTCAGGTTCACCTAAACTAGTTTCTCTTGGCTCCCTGCCCAGCCTCAGTCAAATGTCTCGGCTGTCCGACTATCAGCCGGGGGACATAGGACTATTTTTCTTCTCACAGATGTATTTGTTTGAATGAGATATCAAAGTATTGCAGAGAATCCGGGGGGTAGCCCCGACCGGCATAACCCAACAATTTAGCCGTTACACCAAGATATCAAATACATTTTTATTTGTCACATGCGCCAAATACAACAGGTGTAGACCTTACTGTGAACTGCTTACTTAACCAACAATGCAGTTAAGAAAATAGAGTTAAGAAAATATTTACTAAATAAACTAAAGTTAAAAATAAAAATTATGAGGCTATATACAGGGGGTACCGGTATCGAGTCAATGTGCGGGGGTACAGGTTAGTTGAGGTAATTTGTACATGTAGGTAGGGGTAAAGTGACTATGCATAGATGATAAACAGCGAGTAGCAGCAGTGTAAAACAAAAGGGGGGGTGGGGTCAATGCAAATAGTCCGGGTGGCCATTTGATTAATTGTTCAGCAGTCTTATGACTTGGGGGTAGAAGCTGTTAAGGAGCCTTTTGGACTTAGACTTGGCGCTCCGGTACCGCTTGCCGTGCGGTAGCAGAGAGAACAGTCTATGACTTGGGTTACTGGAGTATTTGACAAAATTTAGGGCCATCCTCTGACACCGCCTAGTATATAGGTCCTGGATGGCAGGAAGCTTGGCCCCAGTGATTTTACATTTACATTTTAGTCATTTAGCAGACGCTCTTATCCAGAGCGACTTACAGTTAGTGAATACATATATATTTTTTTGTTATTTTTTTTTTTTTTTTCATACTGGTCCCCCGTGGGAATCGAACCCACAACCCTGGCGTTGCAAACGCCATGCTCTATCAACTGAGCTACATCCCTGCCGGCCATTCCCTCCCCTACCCTGGGCCAATTGTGCGCCGCCCATGAGTCTCCCGGTCGCGGCCGGCTGCGACAGAGCCTGGATTCAAACCAGGATCTCTAGTGGCACAGCTAGCACTGCGATGCAGTGCCTTAGACCACTGCGCCACTCAGGAGACAGGAGTGATGTACTGGGCTGTACGCACTACCCTCTGTAGTGCCTTACGGTCGGATACCGAGCAGTTGCCATACCAGGCGGTGATGCAACCGGTCAGGATGCTCTCGTTGGTACAATTGTATAACTTTTTGAGGATCTGGGGACCCATGCCAAATCTTTTTAGTCTCCTGAGGGGTAAAAGGCGTTGTCGTGCCCTTTTCATGACTTTCTTGGTGTGTTTGGATCATGATAGTTTGTTGGTGATGTGGACACCAAGGAACTTCAAACTCTCGACCGGCTCCACTACAGCCCCGTCGATGTGAATGGGGCGTGTTCAGCCCTCCTTTTCCTGTAGTCCACGATCATCTCCTTAGTTTGCTCACGTTGAGTGAGATGTTGTTGTCCTGGCACCACATACACACATCCGAACCTCTCAACTTGTTTGTAAGGTGTTGTTGGGCTAATAAAGTTTGCTGCACTACCCCTTCTTTTGAAAACCCTTTTTGGGGGTATCCTCGACTAGGACTCGAACCTGGGTCCAGCGACTGTCAACCAAACACCTTGGAAGGTCAAAATAAAGACGAGAGAAGAGACAAGGGTAACACTTTGTTTTTCAAGCCGCCGCTTACCAGGTAGTTACTTAGAAACTGCTTGTTATAATGGTAACCATTTGGGTTGAATTCTTTGAGGTAACTATCAGAAAGTATCCATTGTTACCACCTAAATACCAGGTAAGTACCAGCTTAAACTGGGCAGTAAAATGAAGTGTTACTGCGACAAGAAAGGAGAAGGAGAAAAGAGAGGAGGAGAGAAGGGACATACCATGTCGGCGAGGAGGGCGGTGGAATGTTCGTTGAGGCTGATGGCCCCCTCCCCCAGCTGGTGTCTCCTCAGACGGTTGGAGAAGGTCCTCAACTCCCTCTCTACCTTCGGCCCTGAGTCCACACTGGCCAGCAGCTTCCAGAAAGGCAACCTGGATGGGGGAGGGATGGACAGACAGATAGGATTCCGTCTAACTTAAGATCCACATGCATAACTCAAGTTTTTGACATCAATGCGTTACACATAAATTATGCGACTGCTGAGTTAAAAGCACAGGCATCTCAAGTTAGGATTCCAACTGAAATGGGAATTTGTGAGGTCTCGTTGGGTTTCAATCATATCTGCGCTAGCCGACACCCGCATAGCTGGTGTTTTGGTAGTGTTGGAAGTGGAACTGTGTTAGAGCTGTCAAATACACAAGCGGCTACCGGTGTTATACCAATCGTAGACATTGCCTGTGGATGCACCTAGTCACATTAGTAGAAATCCCATGCAGCCGTGATACAAGTCTGAACACTCGCATGTGTGATGTAATCTACACCTCAATTAGGCTGATATAAATCATTTTTATTTCATTCAATCATTTTCAATTTGAGTATAATTTTTTCCAGCCTACACTTTCTCGTTCTGAACTTCTAACACGGGTGGAACAGGTGTGGCTTCATGACAATGACCACAAAAGCAGCCGCTCACCGATTTGACAGCTCCCATGGAGTTACACCTACGACACCGCCAAAACACCAGCTATGCGGGTGTCGGGTAGCGCCAGTTAATGCTTGATATGATTGAATATAGGCCTAACACTTGAACAACATGACAATTGCCCTGCAATGGTTACTAAGACCAAACAGTTAGGCTGGTGTCACGGCTATTCCCGCTCCCCCGCTCCGGCGCTTGACGTCGCCGGTTTACTAACCACCGGCCCTGGCAACCCATCATTACGTACACCTGACAAACCTCACTACGCACACCTGCACCCCATCATTAGGCACACCTGGACTTCATTGCTACCCCTTTATCTAGCACTCCCTAGCATTACTCTTCACGCAGCTTTGGTTCTGTGTTCATGTCCAGATGCTTATCTTGTTTTGTATCGCTTTGTTCTTTATTATTAAACTCACCAACTGAACCTGCTTCCTGACTCCCAGCGTCATTGTTACAGAATACTGCCTCTACAAATGGAAGCAGCAGGGAATCAAGACATCTCCCAGATGGTCGGCAAACCGGGACACTTACTTCGCCAACACCACGACCAGCTGGCGCAACTGGGAATGGCTATGGATGAGGTCCTCCGCGTTCTTCAACGTCTCGACATTACCCGAGGGGCATCATCTCCAACGAGCGGAGGATTCTCTACTACAAATCGACCCAGCGAGCCAGCACCCCAGCCCATCCAGCAGTACGCCCAGGTCAGCGATGCCCGCTTGTCCCTCCCGGACAAATACGACGAGACTCCATCCAAATGCTGTGGCTTCCTACTCCAGTGCTCCCTCTATTTCACTCATCAGATGGGAGCCCCCACCACCGAGAGGTCCAAGGTTGCCATGGTTACTTCCCTGCTGACCGGCCGGGCGTTGGAATAGGCTACGGCCGTCTGGGAGAGAGGAGGGGAGGAGCTGGGTTCCTATGAGGGGTTCAATTCTCTGTTCAGAGGAGTCTTCGATCATCCACCGGAGGGCAGAGAGGGGGGTAAGTGCCTACTCCAACTACGTCAGGATGGCCAGACCGCTGCGGAGTACGCCCTCACCTTCCGGACAGTGGCAGCATCCAGCGGATGGAATGAGCTGGCACTCGGCACCCTATTCAGAAGAGGACCGTGCAAAGACACCCTCTCCTTGGACGCACTCATCGCGATGGCCATCCGTCTGGATAACCTTCTTCGGGAGTGTCGGCACCCCCCTCTCTACCTCCTTCGTTGACCGTTCTGAGTCAGAGCCTGAACCCATGGAAGTGGGGGCGACACGCCTCACCACGGCTGAGCGATGCCGTCAGAGACAGCTGGATCTCTGTCTCTATTGCGGTCAAGAGGTGCACCAGCTTCAATGGTGTCCGTTACGTCCCAACCCGGGGTCCACGAGAGCAGAGGGACAACCCCGTGATCAGCTGTCTCCTGGGTTAGGCGTGAGTATTCCATCATCATTACTTTCCGCCAAACCCTTTTTACTATTGATTTCACTAGTTGGCTGTCCCTCATGTATTGTTTCTACAGCTCTAGTGGATTCTGGTGCGGTGGGGAATTTTATTGACCAGGCCCTTGCTTCCTCCCTCAACATCACCTCATACCCACTCCCGTCTCCGTTTCGGTTCAAGCGCTGGATAATGGACCACTGGGATCCGGGACTATCACACACATCACAACACCACTCACCCTCACTGTGGAGTCCATATATCAAGAAAGCCTTCCCTTCCTCATCATCAGTGCACCCGTACACAATATCATCCTTGGCCTCCCATGGCTCCAACGCCATAACCCCACCATCTCATGGTCGAGGATGACAATCACGTACTGGGCACCCGAATGCCGGAGCACCTGCTTTCCCTTCTCCTGTGGTTCCACGTCGGTTGAGAGTCCTGTGGTTGCCGTTCAGCCCAACGTCCCGGAAGTATAGCAAGACCTGCGGGAGTTTTTTTCCAAGACCCGCGCCACCTGTCTCCCTCCTCATCGCCCCTGGGACTGTGCCATCGTTTGCAGGCTCTGTGCCTCCCCGCAGTCGCATCTACCCTCTATTGGTGGCTGAAACCAAGGCTATGGAGGAGTACATCCATGAGGCGCTCCAACAGGGTTTCATCCACACGTCCACCTCCCCTGCATCTGTAGGCTTCTTCTTCATGGCAAAGAAGGATGGAGGGTTACTCCCGTGCATTGATTACAGAGATTTGAATTCCATCACCACTAAATACCGTTACCTTCTCCCATTGGTGCCGGCAGCGATCGAACAGCTCCGCGGGGCCCGGTTCTTTACCAAATTGGACCTGCGGAGTGCCTACAATCACGGTCAGCCTCACTTCCGGGTACCGGCCTCAGTTTAACGGGCATGTTGAGAGGATGAACCAGGAGCTGGGGAGGTTCATGAGGAGTCACTGCCAGGACCGGCAAGGGGAGTGGGCCCGATTCCTTCCCTGGGCGGAGTACGCCCAGAATTCATTGCGTCACTCCTCCACTGGGCTGACTCCCTTCAAGTGTGTGCTGGGTTATCAGCCAGCCCTGGCTCAGTGGACCCCGAGCCAGAACGAAGCTCCTGCGGTGGACGAGTGGTTCAGGTGCGCAGAAGAGGTTTGGAACGATGCCCACGTGAGACTCCAGCGCGCTGTCTGCCGCCAGAAGGAGTAGGCGGAACGCCAACTCAGTGAGGCTTCCGTGTTCCATCCTGGTGATCACATCTGGCTCTCCACCAGGAACCTCCCACTCCGCCTGCCCTGTAAGAAGCTGAGCCCCCGGTTTGTGGGGCCATTCAAGGTCCTCCGGAGGGTCAACGATGTGACAAAGATTACAGCTCTCCACTAACTATTGGATCTCACCTTCGACGTCGTGGGGGTCGGCTCCAGTACCTGGTGGACTGGGAGGGGTACGGTCCAGAGCAGCGGTGTTGGGTTCCGGTGGACGACATTCTAGATCCCAACATCATCCAAGATTTCCTCCTTCGCCATCCGCACCGGCTGGAGCGAAGGGGGGAGGGGTACTGTCACGTCTACTCCCGCACTGGCACTTTATGTTGCCGGTTTATTAACCACCGTTCCTAGCAACCCATCATTATACACACCTGGCAACCGTCATTATGCACACCTGGACTTCATTACTACCCTGATTACTCCCCCTTTATCTAGCACTCCCTCTTCAGGCAGTATTGGTTCTGTGTTCATGTCCAGACGCTTCTCTTGTATTGCTCCATGTTCTTTATTATTAAACTCACCAACTGCACCTGCTTCCTGACTCCCAGCGTCATTGTTACAGCTGGACTGACTTTGTATAGTATGGACTGCAATGGACTGTGCTACACAGCTGGGTGATGAATAGGTAATGATCTCTATCCATAAGTTATAACACATAGCTAGTCCACTATAATCTAAATTAAATGTAATACAATTCAGGAAGACGAAGATGAGGGAGTTGTACCATAAGATGTCCATGTTGGGCAGCACCCTGCTGGGCGGTGAGAGCTGCTGCAGCGCCTCCTGGTGTACAGCCCTGATGTTGCGGCCCACGCACACGGTGTACTGCAGCGGGGTGCGCTCCAGGCTGGAGGGAGAATGCAGGCAGAAATGCCGTCGGCTCTCCATTCCCACCTGAAGAGGAACGTCTGGGGAAACCAGCACAGCTACACCTGGAGGAGAGAGAGAGAGACTCAGGTTAACATCTCTAGCAAATAAATAAGGAATGTCAAACCCTATGTCAAACCAAAGGGGGTTGTAGAGAAAAAGCACTAAAATACAGAGAGAGAGCAAGGGAAAATACATGTGAGGTGCAGAGCCATGCTCTAACATTCCTGGATTTATGCACATGTACAACTCTCCGCCTGAGACCGGGGTTTAATCCCTGTGTCTACCCTTCACTCTGCATCTCCTGCTCACCTGAATCCCCATTAGATTCTCATCTGATGATAGAGAAAGAGAGAGGGAGGATGAGAGCGATCGTTAAAGGGAGTGAAGACTAAATAAGCCACAGCTAAAGTATTTGAAAGTATGTGTTAGATGCAGGTCTGCTGCTGACAATGCTTCTCAAATGGTGCATCGTGGTTAGTTCCTATTGGGTTGTACCTGTTCTGCCTATTCACTTTGTTTTGTTTATCTGATGGGTTACCAGAGAACTGTGAGTCACAAATCACGATGCAGGAACATTTGAGAGTCACATGCTCGGAAATGACAGTCAGATGCCAATGAAATGACATAGCGTGAGAGAGCGAGAGGGGTGACATAATGTGAGAGAGAGAAGCGAAGGGAGAAAGGTGATGTGGCAAGGGTGGGGGTGTGGGGGGTAGAGTCAGCTGATCTCAGTGCATGGTGGTGGGAAAAGCAACTTTAGGATGATATCTAGGGGTTCAATATCAATCATACCCCCATTGGGGTATTCACGCTTGGTCAAATAAACTCAAATACTGGTCTTGTGTACTGTGTAAAAACCTACAACTACTACCAGTCAGACTCCCCTACAGTAGGTGCCCCATCATACATCCTTTCATAGTGCTCAATTCTGTACAACCAACCAACCAACCACAATCTTAAACCCCCTAAGGGTGATGTCCTTGCCTCCACAGACGTCTAAATAGCATAATAAAAAAATCCCCATAAAAATCTGTCAGTTTAAGCTAGAGATCTGTTTTTTTGCATTGGATGAGTCTCAATTCACCGCATCTGCATATGTCGCACTACCGCATCTGCAGTGAAAGGTGACAGAGCTAGAGAGGTGTTTCTCAGACAATGAGACATCCTGAAAATCGGTCGTCTCACAAAATCTTCTGTAGCATCCAAACGGTTTGGCCTACAAACACAGTCTGATCTTTTCCTCTATGGAAAGATTAGACTCTCACGAACACGATGGTGTTCTGCATTTTGCTCTATGACCCCCACAAGCGTCTTGGGACTCGTCTGAAGTCTGGTGCTGACGCAGATGGCGGCCTCGCGACTAGCTCTTAGGAAACTTTGCGGTACTTTGTTTTTTTCTGTATTATTTTTTACATTATTAGCTCAGAAAGTGTTTTGTATCATTACATACAGCCGGGAAAAACTATTGGATATCAGAGCGACGGTAACTCACCAGCATTACGACCAGGAATACAACCTTCCCGAAGCAGATCCTTTGTTTGCTCTCCCCAGGGCAATTGAACTGATTCCAGCGGCTGACCCAAAACATCGCCGGCAGAAGAGAGGTACTCGGAGCAGCCTGCTGGTTCGACTTAGGAGGCGCGCACACCACCCACCGCTTACAAGTATACTACTTGCTAATGTTCAGTCTTTGGATAACAATGTCGACGAGCTCCGGGCAATGATTTCTTTCCAGAGAGACATCAGGGCCTGTAACATAATTAGTTCCACCGACATGGCTCTCTGGGGTTATTCTGTCGAAATCGGTCCAGCCACATGGGTTCTCAGTTCATCGCACAGACATAAATAAATATCTCTCCGGGAAGCAGAAGTGCGGAGGTGTGTGTTTCATGATTAACGACTCATGGTGTAATTGTAGTAACATACAGGAATTCAAGTCCTTTTGTTCACCCGACCTAGAATAATCACAATCAAATGCCGACCGTATTATCTCCCAAGAGAGTTTTCTTTGGTTATAGTCACGGCCGTTTATATCCCCCCTCAAGCCGATACCTGGAAACCATTATATCCTGAGGTTGCATTTATTGTAGCCGGGGATTTTAACAAAGCAAATTTGAGGACTAGGCTGTCGAAGTTCTATCAACATATCGACTGTTGTACTCGGGCTGCTAAACTTCTCGACCATTGCTATTCGAACTTCCGGGATGGTTATAAGGCCCTCCCCCGCCCTCCTTTCTGCAAATCTGACCATGACTCCATTTTGCTCCTCCCTTCCTATAGGCAGAAACTCAAACAGGAAGTACCCGTGCTAAGGACTATTCAACGCTGGTCTGACTAATCAGAATCCACGCTTCAAGATTGTTTTGATCACACGGAATGGGATATGTTCCGGGTAGCTTGCGAAAATAACTTAGACGAATACACTGAAACGGTGACTGAGTTTATCAGGAAGTGTATAGGAGATGTTGTGCCCACTGTGACTATTAAAACCTACCCTAACCAGAACCCGTGGATAGATGGCAGCATTCGTGCAAAACTGAAACGCCATCCCATCTGGTTTGGGCTTAGTGGGACTATCATTTGTTTTTCAACAGGACAATGACTCAACACACCTCCAGGCTGTGTAAGGGCTATTTGACCAAGAAGAACAGTGATGGAGTGCTGCATCAGATGACCTGGCCTCCACAATCCCCCGACCTCAACCCAAATGAGATGGTTTGGGATGAGTCGGACTTGAGAGTGAAGGAAAAGCAGCCAACAAGTGCTCAGTATATGTGGGAACTCCTTCAAGACCGTTGGAAAAGCATTCCAGGTGAAGCTGGTTGAGAGAATGCCAAGAGTGTGCAAAGCTGTCATCAAGGCAAAGGGTGGCTATTTGAAGAATCTCAAATATATTTTGATTTGTTTAACACTTTTTTGGTTACTACATGATTCCATATGTGTTATTTCATAGTTTTGATGTATACAATGTAGAAAATAGTAAAAATAAAGAAAAACCATTTAATGAGTAGGTGTTCTAAAACTTTTTACCTGTAGTGTACATGATGTTTCCTGATCTTTCTTATATCTCTCAGATATAGGACAGACACTTCAGAACAAACTTCCTTGTGATTTTTTTGGGGGACTATCTGTTGTTCCATGTAATGAATCTGTTATTCAATGTGTTTGTGTGGGCTAATAGCATTAAGGCTCCAATTTTTTACAAATCAAAAATATTATTATTTGTTTTTATACTTCTAGGGGTCTTAAATTCAAAATCAAATAGCTAAATGATCCTTGGTATGACACTCCATATAATTAGCTTAGTAGAACCCCCTGGCTTAGACAGGGCTTAAACTCTTATGGGTTTTAAGGGATAGTTAACTTTTGTTGAAGTTAAATCTTATTTCTGAATTAGTGTTATATCCAAACCATTTTGAAGTTGGAAAGCTGTTTATTTTATATCTCGTTTCACGAAGGCAATTCACAAAAATGTTTGCAGAGTGGCTGATTACCTTCGTAATTGTCATGAACAAGCACGAGTGGCACAAGTTCGTGACACAGGTTTAGCAATTTCTTTGTGAAACAAAAACCTGTTGTTCATTGCAAATCGCATCTTGCGTGCAGCAAATTTTGTGAAACGAGCCCCAGAATCTCCTGGCTAGAATTTTTGCTAGTGGAAATGGACTGTATCCTTGCTTGCTTTCCACATACTTTTGAATGCACCGCTAACTGATACAATCCGTTTCCACTAGCATTGCAATATTTTCCATAAATGCTAACCAGGAGATTCTGGACGTTGCTAAAAAACCAGCTAACGAACTTGGTCAGTGAAAACTGCTTTGGATGGAACAACTGCCACCTAGGCAAATAAAAAATAAAAAAAACGTTTCAGCTTTTAAGAATTACCCAACAAAGTACACGTTAACAGACCATATTTCTACACAGCAATATCAAATCTACTTAACTTCGCAATTGTATTCTTGAGCCAGTTAACCTACAGCATATCTTTCTCTACTCCCATATCCTCTCTCTCGCACTCTCTCTCACTCCTGTTTGTATTTATGGTGTTCACAGCCTCCATGTGAAATGATGAGATTATGTGAACCAGATAATTGTGTCCACAGATGTAACTGCCCTGCCAGGAATGCCTCCTGCCTCTCAGGTTACCTCCCTCCTCCTCACCTCACCCCCACCAACCTCCTTTCCACCATCCATGTCTCTACCGGGTATCTCCTATGAAACTGTCCCATGCCCTGCCCTATACACCAGGACAGAATCCTATAGAGTTACCCCTATAAACACTGATCTAAGGTCATTTTTGCATTTCCCCACCATTATGGTTTAAGTTACATGGGAGGGTAGGCTAATCCTAAATCTGTGCCTAACTAAGGTCAATCTGGCCCATGTCCGAGAGTCCGAGAACCCTGAGAACCGAGCTCCTTAAGACTCAAATGTGGGTCTCTCGAGTTTCAATGGCTTTACTGTGATCACGCTGGCAATTGATCACAATAAGATCAGATGAATAGTCTGCTGTAGATGCTGTCCTATATTATGTATGCCAGGTGATCAGAAAAAATTATCTTTAAATCAGACATCAAGGAATTGGGAATACAAGTAGTAGTTCTGATTGTTCATGTGTAAAAACAAGGACTATTCTCTCTAACACAACACACGACTATGCAGATGGGTTTTTCTCTATCTTTATGCATACTCCAATGCTCCAACAACACAATACCTTGACATATATTTTTGCTTCATTCAGAAGATGTTTAGTTCTAATATCAAATTGCCAATAAATACATTCACACTTTTTTCTTCTGTCCAGCACCTCATGAGAAGTGAAACGCCTCTGACCGCAAACATTTTCTCAATGCGGTCCGAAAGCACGGTACAAAATTAGTCAATACATTTTCAATAAAATAACAGTGATGGTGCGAGCATGTGTGTGCAATGGAGAATGTCAAAGGGATAGTGGTAACCCTTCAGCCGCCTTTCCCAAGGTATTAAGTCACCACCCCACTCTTAATTACCAAATACATCGCATTTCTTAAGTTTTAATTGTGGATCAGCATCTAAATATAAAGAGTACCGGCACCCAAAAAGATTATGGATAACTATTTCAGTCCACTTCAAGCACTAACGGTACTCACGTTAACTATACTGTAATTGGGTTCATATTTTAAACTGATACTTAACGTTGCCACGAGCAGCAGGATGAAATGCTGATGTTGCACTTGCAAAAAATATCTGCACATGTGCATGGGTGCGCTTCACACTGTTGCAAAGTGATAGCTGTGGGACCAAAACAGAAGAGAAATTTAGCCTTGTGATTCGTATTCGTCGTTGTTGCAGAAATCAGATGATATTACTGTTTACTTCATGCATCGCTGACTCTACCTTTAAAACAGGTATTATTTAAGTATCAGTACTCAGTAGAAAAGCGGTGCCAATACTCTGTACCATTTAAGACCCACTTCAACCACTTGAAAATAGTTCACCGTTGAAAAGCATGAACTTGAGCCATCGACAACAAACACTGGCAATCCATCAACTTTGCCAATTCCAAAGCCTTCCATAAAAATATAAAAATTAAACATAAAAATTAAACACAGAGAGCATTTTAAGATAAAAGGAAGAGGAAGGGAGAAGATTAAGTGTAAAAATAAGTCACACAAGTGTGTGTGTGATGACTAGAGTGGCATCCACATACAATGCCTTAAGAAAGTATTTATACCATTTGGCTTATTCCACATTTTGTGCCACAGCCTGAATAAAAAATGGATATATATTTTTTTTATATCACCCATCTACACACAATACCTCATAATGACAAAGTGAAAACAATGAAATACAGAAATATCATTTACATAAGTATTCACACCATTGAGTCAATACATGTTAGAATTACCTTTTGTAAGCGATTACAACTGAGTCTTTCTGGTTAAGTCTCTAAGAGCTTTGCACACCTGGATTTTACAATATTTGCACATTATTCTTTTTAAAATTCTCCAAACTCTGTCAAGTTGGTTGTTGGTCATTACTAGACAGCCATTTTCAAGTCTTGCCATTGATTTCCAAGACGATTTAAGTCAAAACTGTAACTAGGCCACTCAGGAACATTCAATGTCATCTTGGTAAGCAACTCCAGTGTATATTTGGCCTTATGTTTTAGATTATTGTCCTGCTGAAAGGAGAATTTGTCTCCCAGTGTCTGTTAGAAATCAAATTGAACCATTTTTATCCTAAAAAAACAATCTAGTCCTTGCCGATGACAAGCATACCCATAACATGATGCCGCCACCACAATGCTCGAAAATATGAAGAGTGGTACTCTGTGGTCCTCTGGTCCTCTGTAGCTCAGCTCAGCTGGTAGAGCACGGCGCTTGTAACGCCAAGATAGTGGGTTCGATCCCCGGGACCACCCATACACAAAAATTTATGCACGCATGACTGTAAGTCGCTTTGGATAAAAGCATCTGCTAAATGGCATATTATTATTATTATTATTACTCAGTGATGTTGGATTTTCCCCAAACATAACGCTTTGTATTCAGGACATAAAGTTCATTTCTTTGACACATTTTTTGCAGTTTTACTTTAGTGCCTTATTGCAAACAGGGTGCATGTTTTGGAATATGTGTATTCTGTAGAGGCTTCCTTCTTATCAATCTGTCATTTAGGTTAGTACTGTGGAGTAACTACAATGTTGTTGATCCATCCTCAGTTTTCTCCTATCACAGCCATTCAACTCTGTAACTGTTTTAAAGTCACCACTGGCCTCATGGTGAAATCACTGACAGGGTTTCCTTCCTCTCCAGCAACTGAGCTAGGAAGGACGCCTGTATCTTTGTAGTGACTGGGTGTAATTAATAATTTCATCATGCTCAAAGGGATATTCAACATCTGCTTTGTTTTACCCATCTACCAATAGGTGCCATTTGCAAGGCATTGGAAAACCTCCCAGGTCTTTGTGGTTGAATCTGTGTTTAAAATGCACTGCTCGACTAAGGGATCTTACAAGTAATTTTATGTGTGGGGTACAGAGAGGAGGTAGTCTTTAAAAAACAAGTTAAACACAGAGTGAGTTCATGCAACTTATTATGTGACTTGTTAAGCACATTTTTACTCCTGAACTTTTTTAGGCTTGGAATAACAAAGGGGCTGAATACTTAGTGACTCAAGACATTTCAGCTTTTCATTTAAAAAAAAATTGTAAACTAGGACTGTCCCCGACTAAAAAAAATTGTGGTCAATCATGAGTCTAATGTTCTTTCGACCAATAGACTGGTCGAAAAATTTTAACGTGTATTATTCCATATACACTACTAGTTGAAAGTTTGGACACACCTACTCATTTAAGGGTTTTTCTTTATTCTACATTGTAGAATAATAGTGAAGACATTAAAACTATGAAATAACACATATGAAATCATGTAGTAACCAAAAAAGTGTTAAACAAATCAAAATATATTTTATATTTGAGATTCTTCAAATAGCCACCTTTTGCCTTGATGACAGCTTTGCACACTCTTGGCATTCTCTCAACCAGCCTCAACCAGCTTCATGAGGTAGTCTCCTGGAATGCATTTCAATTAACAGGTGTGCCTTGTTAAAAGTTAATTTGTGGAATTCATTTCCTTCTTAATGAGTTTGAGTCAATCACTTGTGTTGTGACAAGAAAGGGGGGTTATACAGACGATAGCCCTATTTGGAAAAATACCAAGTACATATTATGGCAAGAACAGCTCAAATAAGCAAAGAGAAACGACAGTCCATCATTACTTTAAGACATGAAGGGCAGTCAATACAGAAAATGTCAAGAACTTTGAAAGTTTCTTCAAGTGCAGTCGGAAAAACCATCAAGCGCTATGATGAAACTGGCTCTCATGAGGACCGTCACAGGAATGGAAGACCCATCACAGAGGATAAGTTCATTAGAGTTACCAGCCTCAGAAATTGCAGCCCAAATAAATGCTTCACAGAGTCGAAGTAACAAACACATCTCAACATCAACTGTTCAGTGGAGACTGTGTGAATCAGGCCTTCATGGTCGAAATGTTGCAAAGAAACCACTACTAAAGGACACCAATAAGAAGAAGAGACTTGCTTGGGCCAAGAAACACGAGCAATGGATTTTAGACAGATGGAAATGTGTCCTTTGTTCTGGAGTCCAAATTTGAGATTTTTGGTTCCAACCGCCGTGTCTTTGTGAGATGAGTAGGTCCTCATGAGAGTCAGTTTCATCATAGCGCTTGATGGTTTTTATGACTGCACTTGAAGAAACTTTCAAAGTTCTTGACATTTTCCGGATTGACTGAGCTTCATGTCTTAAAGTAATGATGGACTGTCGTTCCTCTTTGCTTATTTGAGCTGTTCTTGCCATAATATGGACTATCTTCTGTACCTTGTCACAACACAACTGATTGGCTCAAACACATTAAGGAAAGTTTAAGTTTAAGTTTAATTTGTTTAACACTGTTTTTTTGTTTGTTTTTTAACACTGGGTTTGGTGGATATGCCATGAGAATGCTACCTGCCCCAAAGCATAGGACCAACTGTAAAGTTTGGTGAAGGAGGAATAATGTTCTGGGGATGTTTTTCATGGTTCGGGCTAGGCCCCTTAGTTCCAGTGAAGGGAAATCTTAACTCTAAAGCATACAAGGACATTCTAGATGATTATGTGCTTCCAACTTTGTGGCAACAGTTTGGGGAAGGCCCTTTGTGTTTCAGCATGACAATGCCCCCATGCACAAGGCGAGGTCCATACAGAAATGTTTTGTTGCGATCGGTGTGGAAGAACTTGACTGGCCTGCACAGAGCCCTGACCTCAACCCTATCAAACACCTTTGGGATGAATTGGAACGCCTACTACGAGCCAGGCCTAATCACCCAATATCGGTGCCTGACCTCACTAATGCTCGTGGCTGAATGGAAGCCAATGAAGTCCCCGCATCAATGTTCCAACATCTAGTGGAAAGCCTTCCGAGAAGAGTGGAGGCTGTTTTTTAGCAGCAAAGGGGGGTCCCAGATACGTCTGGTCTGCGCTGCCAACTCTTATGGTTATTGTCCTGTGACAATGAAGTTGCATAGATCTGGCCTAAACTTACTACAAATCTCTGCATTTTGCGGAAAGCAAAAAGAACAGTAAAATGTCACCGATTTATGTAGATGTAAGTAAATAGTTTCAAGTTTTATTAGTCGTATGTACAGGATACACATGGTATACACCGTCCAACAAAATGCTTACTGCATAATGCAGGCTCCTCGACAATGCAACAACAATAAGAAATACGAGAATATAAGAATACGAACAAAGTAAATGGCTAAGTAGAATATAATACATTTTTTAGCATAAGTATAATACAGGAAGGCACAATTTATAGTACAATATTTAAACTTGTTTTGGGGGAATGGGGGTTATATGTACACTATGTACTGTACACTCTTATAATTAGTGGTGACTCGAGGAACCGTTGATAGTCGAAGGTTCATATTTGCACCTTTGGCTAGTTGAGGGGTTCTTGGAGGAACCTTTAATGGTTCAATGTAGCAACGGGTTTCCCTACTAAGCGTGGCTTAGTAGTGGCGTGGCTTTAAGATATTTATTTAGAGTAAATGTCATTAATGTTCATCTGTTCTGTTCTGTTGTATTGTCATCACGTAAAGGTTGAACACTGAAAGTTTCGTAGCCTCAATGGCTAACAGAGGCGTATGAGTTCCTCAAGAGCCTATGCAAATCCCAACGTTGGAATAGTTACCACTTAATTACTATATGTGATCAGCAATGTTAATATTCTTAATATTATATTAGAATATGTAATATCCATAAATATTCAAGGGAAGTTTAAAATGTGCAATGTACAAACTTAACATGATGAACAGGAATTACATTTACGCTAAAGGGTGGCCAAAAATAAAAGCCACACCTCCAATAAGCCATACCTCCGATCTGATAGGCTGCCACCTCTACAATATATTATTAAAAAGGTTCCAAATTTAACTCCTCCCATTACAAAAAGGTTCTGGATTGAACCTTTATACAGGGGTTCCTCAAATACCCTTTTCAGAGGGGTTCCTCTAGGAACCTTTTTGAACTAGGAAGGTTCTGCCGGTGTGGCAACACAAAAGGTTCTTCCAGGCAACTTTAATTCTAAGAGTGTACTGATTATGTACTGTATAGGGCAGGACTCAATCTAAACAGGTTACCAGGTTTTCAGGTCAGGTCTAAATACAGACTAAAGACATGCACAACATAGCTGTTTGAAGGAATATTAAGTTAATCTGGCTTTTCTGTTTCACACAGCAAATAACATTTTCATGGTGAAATAAAAACAATTATTTATTCCATGAAATGAAATTATCATACTGGTGACGGAAGAATACAGATTTTTTTTTCCTCACCCCAAAGCGTTTTCATACCCCTTGCAGGAAAATCTTGTCTGCGTTTTGGATTGAACAGTGACATACGATGCATGTAACATACAGGAATCCACCCAGTAGGGGGAATCAATAAATGTCATTTGTTGAAATGTAAGAGTTTTAAGGTTTGAGTTATGGCCAAGTTGGCTTCCTCAGGAGTTTAAAGGTAGACGGGAGAGCGCGCAGGGGTGTCTCTTATTTTTAGAACAATTCCCTAAATACCACCAGCTTCCATGAAATATTTTCCACTAGCTCTTAAAAGAAAAATGGAATGCCAGACGGACCGTATCCTTTTACCTTCAAAGCCGGCAGATGCATAGAAGTAAAAATAAAAATAAAGTGAATGAATTTTATTGAGCAGACGTGAATGATATGGCACACACACGTATCGGTTTTACAGCTGTTGAGCTAGAACACAAATCAACCACCATCTCTCTGTCTCTTACACACACTCAAAAGATTCACTCATGCACACGCACACACACACACACTCACAACGATTCACTCATTGCACACGTGCACACACGTGTACACAAACACACACACACACACTTTAATGCTCTCCCAGTGTTTGAATACAGATTTTTATAACCCGGGTTCACAGGTAAAAGACTGCAGCCCATCTGGTCCACAGCAGCAGCAGGGAGTCAGGCTGGAGCATTCACCCCCAATTCCCCCATTCATCGGGGGCTAGCGCCACTGTAAAACCCACCTAACCCTTCACAAGGTGCACAGGATCACTTCAAATGTCACCTTTTAACTTTGACCTTTCACTACAGACAGAGGGACATCCGTAGCCAATGTGAGTAAGACTTTTAAGCAGGTCAGCATTCACCAGACGGATTACCAGGACGTGTACTCCGAGCGTGCGCTGACAAACTGTCAAGTGTCTTCACTGACATTTTCAACATGTCCCTGACTGAGTCTGTAATACCAACATGTTTCAAGAAGACCACCATAGTCCCTGTGCCCAAGAACACTAAGATAACCTGCCTAAATGACTACCGACCTGTAGCACTCACGTCTGTAGCCATGAAGTGCTTTGAAAGGCTGGTCATGGCTCACATCAACACCACTAGACCCACTCTAATTTGCATACCGCCCCAACAGATCCACAGATGATGCAATCTCTATTGCACTCCACACTGCCCTTTCCCACCTGGACAAGAGGAACACCTACGTGAGAATGCTATTAATTAACTACAGCTCAGCGTTCAACCCCATAGTGCCATCAAATCTCATCACTAAGCTAAGGACCCTGGGACTAAACACCTCCCTCTGCAACTGGATCCTGGACTTCTGGATCTTGGACATCTGCCACGCTGATCCTCAACACGGGGGCCCCTCAGGGGTGCGTGCTCAGTCCCCTCCTGTACTCCCTGTTCACTCATGACTGTATGGCCAGGCACAACTCCAACACCATTATTAAGTTTGCCGACGACACAACAGTGGTAGGCCTGATCACCGACAACGATGAGACATCCTATAGGGAGGAGGTCAGAGACCTGGCCGTGTGGTGCCAGGATAACAACCTCTCCCTCAACGTGATCAAGACAAAGGAGATGATTGTGGACTACAGGAAAAAAAAGAGGACTGAGCACGCCCCCATTCTCATTGACGGGGCTGTAGTGGAACAGGTTGAGAGCTTCAAGTTACTTGGTGTCCACATCACCAACAAACTATCATGGTCCAAACACACCAAGATAGTCGTGAAGAGGGCACGACAAAGCCTATTCCCCCTCAGGAGACTGAAAAGATTTGGCATGGGTCCCCAGATCCTCAAAAAGTTATACAGCTGCACCATCGAGAGCATCCTGACTGGTTGCATCACCGCCTGGTATGGCAACTGCTCGGCCTCCGACCGCAAGGCACTACAGAGGGTAGTGCGTATGGCCCAGTACATCACTGGGGCCAAGCTTCCTGCCATCCAGGACCTCTATACCAGGCGGTGTCAGAGGAAGGCCCTAAAAATTGTAAAAGATTCCAGACTGTTCTCTCTGCTACCGCAAGGCAAGCGCCATGTCTAGGTCCAAAAGGCTTCTTAACAGCTTCTACCCCCAAGCCATAAGACTCCTGAACAGCTAATCATGGCTACCCAGACTATTTGCATTGTCCCCATCCCCCCCCCCCACCCCCTTTTTTTACACTGCTGCTACTCTCTGTTAAGTATCTATGCATAGTCACTTTAACTCTACCAACACGTACATATTAACTAAATTACCTCAACTAACCGGTGCCCCTGCACATTGACTCTGTACCGGTACCCCATGTATATAGCCTCCCTACTGTTATTTTATTTTACTGCTGCTCTTTAATTATTAGCTTTTTTTAAATGTATTAATTTTTTACCTATCTATTTTTTACTTAACACTTTTTATTTTATTTTTAAACTGCATTGTTGGTTAAGGGCTTGTAAGTAAACATTTGACTGTAATGTCTACACATGTTTTATTCAGCGCAGGTGGCAAATACAATTGTATTTTATTTATTTGAAGCACCTTTACTTTTTAATAAGCCTTTCCTGTTTTTCTTGGATGGATTCGGCATCCCGTTAAAATGCGTGTGTGTGTGTCTGCATGCATGCATTCGGAAAGCATTCAGACCCCTTGACTTTTTCCACATGCTGTTACGTTACAGCCTTATTCTAAAATTGATTTAAATGTTTTTTTCCCCTAATCAATCTACACACAATACTCCATAATGACAAAGCAAAAAAAAAACATCTAAAACTGAAATATGATATTTACATAAGTATTCAGACCCTTTAAACAGTACTTTTTTGAAGCACCTTTGGCAGCGATTACAGCCTCGAGTCTTCTTGTGTATGACGCTACAAACATGGCACACCTGTATTTGGGGAGTTTCTCCCATTCTTCTCTGCAGATGCTCCCAAGCTCTGTCAGGTTGGATGGGGAGTGTTGCTGCACAGCTATTTTCAGGTCTCTCCAGAGATGTTCGATCAGGTTCAAGTCCGGGCTCTGGCTGGACTTAAGAGACTTGTCCCGAAGCCACTCCTGCGTTGTCTTGGCTGTGTGCTTAGGGTCGTTGTCCTGTTGGAAGGTGAACAGTGGACCCAGTCTGAGGTGCTGTGCGCTCTGGAGCAGGCTTTCATCAAGGATCTCTCTGTACCTTGCTCCAATCATCTTTTCTACCAACTGCCACCACCATGCTTCACCAGACATGATGCTTGGCATTGAAGCAAAATAGTTCAATCTTGGTTTCATCAGACCAGAGAGTCTTGTTTCTCATGGTCTGAGAGTCTTTAGGTGCCTTTTGGCAAACTCCAAGCGGGCTGTCATATGCCTTTTACTGAGGAGTGGCTTCCGTCTGGCCAATCTACCATAAAGGCCTGATTGGTGGAGTGCTGCAGAGATGGTTGTCCTTCTGGAAGGTTCTCCCATCTACAGAAGATAGCCCTATTTGGTAAAAGACCAAGTCCATATTATGGCAAGAACAGCTCAAATAAGCAAAGAGAAATGACAGTCCATCATTACTTTAAGACATAAAAAAATTATCTCAACATCAACTGTTCAGAGGGTACAGTGTGAATCAGGCCTTCATGGTCAAATTGCTGCAAAGAAACCACTGCTAAAGGACACCAATAAGAAGAAGAGACCTGCTTGGACATGAGGCAGGTGGAAATGTGTCCTTTGGTCTTGAGTCCAAATTGGAGATTTTTGGTTCCAACCGCCGTGTCTTTGTGAGACGCGGTGGGGGTGAACGGATTATCTCCACATGTGTAGTTCCCACTGTAAAGCATGGAGGAGGAGGTGTTATGGTGTGGGGGTGCTTTGCTGGTGACACTGTCTGTGATTTATTTAGAATTCAAGCCACAGCATTCTGCAGCGAAACACCATCCCATCTGGTTTGGGCTTAGTGGGACTATCATTTGTTTTTCAACAGGACAATGACCCAACACACCTCCAGGCTGTGTAAGGGCTATTTTACCAAGAAGGAGAGTGATGGGGTGCTGCATCACATGGCCTGGCCTCCACAATCCCCTGACCTCAACCCAATTGAGATGGTTTGGGATGAGTCGGAAGACAGAGTGAAGGAAAAGCAGCCAACAAATGCTAAGCATCTGTGGGAACTCATTCAAGACTGTTGGAAAAGCATTCCAGGTGAAGCTGGTTGAGAGAATGCCAAGACTGTGCAAAGCTGTCATCAAGGCAAAGGGTGGCTATTTGAAGAATCTCAAATATAAAATATATTTTGATTTGTTTAACACTTTTTTGGTTACTACATGATTCCATATGTGTTATTTCATAGTGTTGATGTCTTCACTATTATTCTACAATGTAGAAAATAGTAAAAATAAAGAAAAACCCTTGAATGAGTAGGTGTGTCCAAACTTTTGACTGGTGCTGTATATAAATAAGGTATTTCTGTTTTTTTTTTTTAATAAATTAGCAAACATTTCTAAAAACCTGTTTTCGCTTTGTCATTATGGGGTATTGTGTGTAGATTGATGAGAAAAAATGGCTGTAACGTAATAAAATGTGGAGAAAGTCAAGGGGTCTGAATATTTCCCGAATGCACTGTATTCCACTCATCTGAATTGCATTGATAAACTGTAAACTGATGAATTTCAAGCAGAGAGAGAGGCGATACTGAATCAGTTGACAAGTTACGTAGAAAAGGTGATCTTGTACAATGTATCTTGGAGTAGTAATGGCATACAACACCGTGCTATGTTTGTACAGTAGCCAACTGTTTTACAATACCCCTATTTCTGATGATTTGTCCTACGTATGTACTGTATAAGGATAATGAAACTGTAAGACTGACATATTTCTCAACATGCTCACAACCTGCCGTTGAATACTAATTATTTAAAAAAAAATGTCTGTCAAGTTGTCAAATACTGTGTGGAAAATTATATTAACCATCTATTATTCTTTCTATTTAGCACTTCAAAAAGAACAGTATCATTGTCTGATGTATTCGTGACTAAACAAAATGTTCTCATGGTATTTCACGGAAAACGTTCATTGTGCATGAATGACTCAGGGGTGAAAGATATGTTTCAGTTTGGTGGCTATCGAACACGACCCTGGTTTCCGGTGGTTTAGAGTGGG
Organism: Coregonus clupeaformis; assembly: GCF_020615455.1. Taxonomy (NCBI): domain Eukaryota; kingdom Metazoa; phylum Chordata; class Actinopteri; order Salmoniformes; family Salmonidae; genus Coregonus; species Coregonus clupeaformis. The sequence goes on along the minus strand of NC_059210.1, from coordinate 18,760,011 downwards.
GTACCCGAGAGCAGTGTTTCCCAACTCCAGTCCTCGAATACCCCCAACAGTTTGTCCGGGGCTACAACACAAATGTGTGCTGTTGGGTGTACTCGAGGACTGGAGTTGGGAAACACTGCCCTAGAGGTAAAACTGCTTCTGAAAGGCATTAAAGACAGCAGACCTGAGAAAGAGATTTGAGACAACTACTATGTATGATCACTCTCTCCTTACTCTCTCTGAGCTGTGTTTGGCAAGGCCTTCTAGAAAAACAACTAAAGACGGAGGAGAGTCTCTCTTTTCTCTAGGATCAACAGATGGAAAGATATAGTTAGAGAGATAGAAAGAGTGAGAGAAAAGGAGATTGGGAGAGAGGTACAAAAAAGAGCGGGACAGAGAGCGGAGGTATAGAAAGAGAGAAAGAGGACAGCGGGGAGAAGTGGAAAGGTCTCAGGGAGTTGATCTGAGGTCTTGTACGTCGTCTAGAATGAATTTCAAACGCTAATCCCTGATAGCAACTTCTTAAAAGAGGGAGAAGGAGGGAATGGCGGAAAAAATTACAGATATCAGAAGACCGCCGAATGAATTACTTTTATTGGTTCCAGACTGATTCCAAGACTGGCGATCTCTTTAGAGGAGCTATCAGGCCATCATTTAAAAGAGCCTGCTAGGAAAACAACAAAGGACAGGATCTTTCCTGGGCCTTATTTGTAATGATGGGTTGTGGAAACTTAGAGGAGAGCCAAGCGATCTGTCTTATTTAGGTATGTCAGCATAAGGGGATTTGAAGAGAAACCCTTTGTCTGTGAATTATGGAGCTCCAGAAAAAAAGAGAATGGAAAATAGGCTAATTATATTTGAGTGGAAAATAGAATGCTATGATATTATGTCTCCTAAATGTATGAAATCTTATGAAATCTTATAACACTAAATTCTGGTACTGGTTAGATGTTCAAGTCAAAGCTAATACAATAAATGCAAACACACGCACACAAACATACATACACGTGCGTGCACACGCATGCGCACACATACCTACACACACTACTTTGCTTATCTGTCACAGATCCCCCCGGTACTGCTGCTCATTCCGTTCACCAGCTCCGGAGGTCTACGTCACCTGCCTTCTAGGCGTCACTGAACTGGTTCATTACCACCAACCACGGACTGTCTTGTCTCATTACGCACACCTGGTTCCCATTCCCCCTGATTAGTATGTGTATATATGTGCCCTCTGTTCCCCATTGTCCTTGTCCATTATTGTCCCATGTCCGTTGGTCTCGTGAGCTCTTGTTATTACGGGTCTCGTTCCGTGTATTGTAAAGAGGTTACACCTCACTCTTTTCTTTGGGTTACATCCCTTTGTTATGTAAATCAAATCACATTTTATTTGCCACATGTGCCGAATACAACAGGTGGAGACATTACAGTGAAATGCTTACTTACAAAAAAAAAGTAAATTAAAAAAAGTAAATAATTAAAGAGCAGCAGTAAAATAAAATAACAGTAGGGAGGCTATATACAGGGGGTACCGGTACAGAGTCAATCTGCGGGGGCACCGGTTAGTCGAGGTAATTGAGGTAATATGTATAGTGGGGAGAACAAATATTTGATACACTGCCGATTTTGCAGGTTTTCCTACTTACAAAGCATTTGGGGTCTGTAATTTTTATCATAGGTACACTTCAACTGTGAGAGACAGAATCTAAAACAAAAATCCAGAAAATCACATTGTATGATTTTTGAGTAATTAATTTGCATTTTATTGCATGACATAAGTATTTGATACATCAGAAAAGCAGAACTTAATATTTGGTACAGAAACCTTTGTTTGCAATTACAGAGATCATATGTTTCCTGTAGGTCTTGACCAGGTTTGCACACACTGCAGCAGGGATTTTGGCCCACTCCTCCATACAAACCTTCTCCAGATCCTTCAGGTTTCGGGGCTGTCGCTGGGCAATACGGACTTTCAGCTCCCTCCAAAGATTTTCTCTTGAGTTCAGGTCTGGAGACTGGCTAGGCCACTCCAGGACCTTGAGATGCTTCTTACAGAGCCACTCCTTAGTTGCCCTGGCTGTGTGTTTCTTCAATGCTCTTACTGAGGGAAGGAGGTTGTTGGCCAAGATCTCGCGATACATGGCCCCATCCATCCTCCCCTCAATACGGTGCAGTCGTCCTGTCCCCTTTGCAGAAAAGCATCCCCAAAGAATGATGTTTCCACCTCCATGCTTCACGGTTGGGATGGTGTTCTTGGGGTTGTACTCATCCTTCTTCTTCCTCCAAACACGGCGAGTGGAGTTTAGACCAAAAAGCTCTATTTTTGTCTCATCAGACCACATGACCTTCTCCCATTCCTCCTCTGGATCATCCAGATGGTCATTTGCAAACTTCAGACGGGCCTGGACATGCACTGGCTTGAGCAGGGGGACCTTGTGTGCGCTGCAGGATTTTAATCCATGACGGTGTAGTGTGTTACTAATGGTTTTCTTTGAGACTGTGGTCCCAGCCGTGTAGTTCTGGGCTGATCCCTCACCTTCCTCATGATCATTGATGCCCCACGAGGTGAGATCTTGCATGGAGCCCCAGACCGAGGGTGATTGACCGTCATCTTGAACTTCTTCCATTTTCTAATAATTGCGCCAACAGTTGTTGCCTTCTCACCAAGCTGCTTGCCTATTGTCCTGTAGCCCATCCCAGCCTTGTGCAGGTCTACAATTGTATCCCTGCTGTCCTTACACAGCTCTCTGGTCTTGGCCATTGTGGAGAGGTTGGAGTCTGTTTGATTGAGTGTGTGGACAGGTGTCTTTTATACTGGTAACGAGTTCAAACAGGTGCAGTTAATACAGGTAATGAGGGAGAACAGGAGGGCTTCTTAAAGAAAAACTAACAGGTCTGTGAGAGCCGGAATTCTTACTGGTTGGTAGGTGATCAAATACTTATGTCATGCAATAAAATGCAAATTAATTACTTAAAAATCATACAATGTGATTTTCTGGATTTTTGTTTTAGATTCCATCTCTCACAGTTGAAGTGTACCTATGATAAAAAAATTACAGACCTCTACATGCTTTGTAAGTAGGAAAACCTGCAAAATCGGCAGTGTATCAAATACTTGTTCTACCCACTGTACATGTGGGTAGAGTTAAAGTGACTATGCATAAATAATAAACAGTAGCAGCATCGTAAAAGAGGGGGATTTGCAATGCAAATAGTCCGGGTAGCCATGATGAGCTGTTCAGGAGTCTTATGGCTTGTGGGTAGAAGCTGTTAAGAAGCCTTTTGGACCTAGACTTGGCGCTACGGTACCGCTTGCCGTGCGGTAGCAGAGAGAACAGTCTAGGCTAGGGTGGCTGGAGTCTTTGACAATTTTTAGGGCCTTCCTCTGACACCGCCTGGTATAGAGGTCCTGGATGGCAGGAAGCTTGGCCCCAGTGATGTAGTGTCTCATTACGCACACCTGGTTCCCATTCCCCCTGATTAGTATGTGTATATATGTGCCCTCTGTTCCCCGTTGTCCTTGTCGTTACACCTCACTCTTTTGTTTGGGTTACATCCCTTTGTTATACATATTGTGATGTCACGAGAGGCTACACAGCTTTCAGCGGGATTGCTCAAGTAGTGCAAGGAGACCAGGTTCAACCAAAACAAGGATTTTATTAAAGGTCTTGGGAAACTAACGAAAGTATAACACAATTCTGTTCTCTGGTGGCTCTTTAAGGGTTAACAGTTCAGGGATGTCTCTTCCACATCCAAAATCATAACTCTCCCTCGCTCAAATAACTTTTCCCCAGTCTTACTGTATTCCACGTTGCAGCTAGTGGCCAACCCAGCAAAACGTCCTTCCAAATGTCCCACACGTATTTCCACAGGTGCATATATCCAAAGGTGAGTATTTCCCAAAGGTAAGTATCTCCAAATCCTTATATTCCTCATGGAAGTGGACGTGCAGCACTCTTGTCCTCCAGAGAGCCCAGCTTGGAGACCGTGTCTCTTCCCTTCAACAAACCTTCAGCTCATCAGCTCCTGATTGGTTTCAGCTGCGTGGGAAGATTGGCCATAGAGGGTTGGAGTTCCCGACCATACCAGCAGATGGAGCCATAGCTGTCTGGGTTTGCAGCCATCTCAGGGGGATGTAACGTCCCTCCAGGACACAGCCTCTCGTGACATCACACATCCCCCTCCTCGGGACCGACGTCCTCGTCGGGGTAAAGGCAGCGAAGAAGGCATCACGCCGGGAGAGGGCGTCCGCATTGCCGTGGTGCTTGCCAGCCCTGTGGACAACAGAAAAGTTAAACGGTTGCAAGCTCAAAAACCATCTGGTTACTCTACTGTTTGATTCCTTGTTCTTGGCCATCCACTGCAGAGGGGCGTGATCAGATACCACCATGAAACGTCGGCCCAGGAGATAGAACCGAAGGGACTCCAGGGCCCAGACTACAGCCAGACATTCTTTCTCCACCGTTGAATAGTTCTTCTCTCTTGGAAGTAACTTTCTGCTTAGGTAGAGAATGGGATGTTCTTCACCGTCATGTGCCTGGGTGAGGACAGCACCCAGACCCACCTCCGAAGCATCCGCTTGGACAATGAATTCCTTCTTGAAGTCTGGTGCCACCAGGATCGGACTGGAGCAGAGTGCTCGCTTCAGGTTGAGGAAAGCCGCCTCCGCCGCAGGGTTCCACTTCACCATTCGTGAGTGGCGTTTTGGTCGTCAGCTCCGTCAACGGTGCAGCTATGGTAGCAAAATCTGCAATAAAGCGTCTATAGTAGCCAGCGAGGCCCAAAAATGACCTTACTTGCTTCTTGTTGATGGGCTGCGGCCAGTCCTGTATGGCCCGCAGTTTGGCTTCCTGTGGTTTGACCAACCCCCGCCCAATGGTGTACCCCAGGTAGTTTGTCTCACTGAAGGCCACCTTGCACTTCTTCGGGTTTGCCGTGAGCCCTGCTTCCCTGAGCGAATCCAGCACCGCTTGTACCCGGGGTAGGTGGCTGGCCCAATCCTGACTTTGTATAACAACATCATCCAAATAAGCCGCTGCGTACCTCTTGTGGGGCGCAAGGACTCGATCCATCAGGCGTTGGAGCGTGGCAGGTGCCCCGTGGAGACCAAACGGAAGTCGGGTATACTGGTAGAGCCCCTCCCGGGGTGGCAAAGGCTGTCTTCTCCTTAGACGCCGGGGTCAAGGGCACCTGCCAGTAGCCTTTTGTGAGATCAAGAGTGGTTAGGAAACGAGCATGCCCCAAGGAGTCTATTAAATCATCGACACGAGGCATTGGGTATGCATCAAATTCAGACACTTCATTCAACTTTCGATAGTCATTACAAAATCGTACTGAACCGTCTGGCTTGGGAACTAGTACGATGGGACTTGCCCAGGCACTGTGGGACTCTTCGATTACTCCCAACTCCCGCATCTTCCTTACCTCCTTCTGTATAACCACTTTACGAGCCTCTGGCACGCGGTACGGGCGCTGGTTTACCGTTCGGCCAGGCATGGTGCGGATCTCATGTTGGACCACCCTCTGTCTCTGCAACTGCAATTCCTCTGCCTTCAGAAGGTTGGCTTTCTTTTGCTCCTCCAAGAGAGCCACGGTTGCTTGCATCTGGGCTTGCTGGCCAGCAACAAGGGCTTTCAATATGTCCTCCATTTCAGTCGGCGGGGAGCCTACGGCCAACTTGGAAAACTGGGTGATCAAACCTTCGGTATCCTCCTCTGACATGCACTATTAACGCTTGAGCGTGCCCGTATTCTCCACCATCTGTGATGTCACGAGAGGCTACACAGCTTTCAGCGGGATTGCTCAAGTAGTGCAAGGAGACCAGGTTCAACCAAAACAAGGATTTTATTAAAGGTCTTGGGAAACTAACGAAAGTATAACACAATTCTGTTCTCTGGTGGCTCTTTAAGGGTTAACAGTTCAGGGATGTCTCTTCCACATCCAAAATCATAACTCTCCCTCGCTCAAATAACTTTTCCCCAGTCTTACTGTATTCCACGTTGCAGCTAGTGGCCAACCCAGCAAAACGTCCTTCCAAATGTCCCACACGTATTTCCACAGGTGCATATATCCAAAGGTGAGTATTTCCCAAAGGTAAGTATCTCCAAATCCTTATATTCCTCATGGAAGTGGACGTGCAGCACTCTTGTCCTCCAGAGAGCCCAGCTTGGAGACCGTGTCTCTTCCCTTCAACAAACCTTCAGCTCATCAGCTCCTGATTGGTTTCAGCTGCGTGGGAAGATTGGCCATAGAGGGTTGGAGTTCCCGACCATACCAGCAGATGGAGCCATAGCTGTCTGGGTTTGCAGCCATCTCAGGGGGATGTAACGTCCCTCCAGGACACAGCCTCTCGTGACATCACAATATACACAGTGGGGAAAAAAGTATTTATTCAGCCACCAATTGTGCAAGTTCTCCCACTTAAAAAGATGAGAGAGGCCTGTAATTTTCATCATAGGTACACGTCAACTATGACAGACAAAATGATTTTTAAAAATCCAGAAAATCAATTGTAGGATTTTTTATGAATTTATTTGCAAATTATGGTGGAAAATAAGTATTTGGTCAATAACAAAAGTTTCTCAATACTTTGTTATATACCCTTTGTTGGCAATGACACAGGTCAAACGTTTTCTGTAAGTCTTCACAAGGTTTTCACACACTGTTGCTGGTATTTTGGCCCATTCCTCCATGCACATCTCCTCTAGAGCAGTGATGTTTTGGGGCTGTCGCTGGGCAACACAGACTTTCAAATCCCTCCAAAGATTTTCTATGGGGTTGAGATCTGGAGACTGGCTAGGCCACTCCAGGACCTTGAAATGCTTCTTACGAAGCCACTCCTTCGTTGCCCGTGCGGTGTGTTTGGAATCATTGTCATGCTGAAAGACCCAGCCATGTTTCATCTTCAATGCCCTTGCTGATGGAAGGAGGTTTTCAATCAAAATCTCACGATACATGGCCCCATTCATTCTTTCCTTTACACGGATCAGTCGTCCTGGTCCCTTTGCAGAAAAACTGCCCCAAAGCATGATGTTTCCACCCCCATGCTTCACAGTAGGTATGGTGTTCTTTGGATGCAACTCAGCATTCTTTGTCCTCCAAACACGACGAGTTGAGTTTTTACCAAAAAGTTATATTTTGGTTTCATCTGACCATATGATATTCTCCCAATCCTCTTCTGGATCATCCAAATGCACTCTAGCAAACTTCAGACGGGCCTGGACATGTACTGGCTTAAGCAGGGGGACACGTCTGGCACTGCAGGATTTGAGTCCCTGGCAGCGTAGTGTGTTACTGATGGTAGGCTTTGTTCCAAACATGCTCTCTGCAGGTCATTCACTAGGTCCCCCCGTGTGGTTCTGGGATTTTTGCTCACCGTTCTTGTGATCATTTTGACCCTACGGGGTGAGATCTTGCATGGAGCCCCAGATCGAGGGAGATTATCAGTGGTCTTGTATGTCTTCCATTTCCTAATAATTGCTCCCACAGTTGATTTCTTCAAACCAAGCTGCTTACCTATTGCAGATTCAGTCTTCCCAGCCTGGTGCAGGTCTACAATTTTGTTTCTGGTGTCCTTTGACAGCTCTTTGGTCTTGGCCATAGTGGAGTTTGGAGTGTGACTGTTTGAGGTTGTGGACAGGTGTCTTTTATACTGATAACAAGTTCAAACAGTTGCCATTAATACAGGTAACGAGTGGAGGACAGAGGAGCCTCTTAAAGAAGAAGTTACAGGTCTGTGAGAGCCAGAAATCTTGCTTGTTTGTAGGTGACCAAATACTTATTTTCCACCATAATTTGCAAATAAATTCATTAAAAATCCTACAATGTGATTTTCTGGATTTTTTTTCTCAATTTGTCTGTCATAGTTGACGGGTACCTATGATGAAAATTACAGGCCTCTCTCATATTTTTAAGTGGGAGAACTTGCACAATTGGTGGCTGACTAAATACTTTTTTCCCCGACTGTATATATACAGTTGAAGTCGGAAGTTTATATACACTTAGGTTGGAGTCATTAAAACTCGTTTTTCAACCACTCCACAAATTTCTTGTTAACAAACTATAGTTTTGGCAAGTCGGTTAGTTCATCTACTTTGTACATGATACAAGTAATTTTTCCAACAATTGTTTACAGACAGATTATTTCACTTATAATTCATTGTATCACAATTCCAATGGGTCAGAAGGTAACATACCCTAAGTTTACTGTGCCTTTAAACAGCTTGGAAAATTCCAGAAAATGATGTCATGGCTTTAGAAGCTTCTGATAGGCTAATTGACATAATTTGAGTCAATTGGAGGTGTACCTGTGGATGTATTTCAAGGCTTACCTTCAATCTCAGTGCCTCTTTGCTTGAAATCATGGGAAAATCAAAAGAAATCAGCCAAGACCTCAGAAAAAAAATTGTAGACCTCCCCAAGTCTGGTTCATCCTTGGGAGCAATTTCCAAACGCCTGTAGGTACCAAGTTCATCTTTACAAACAATAGTACGCAAGTATAAACACCATGGGACCACACAGCCGCCATACCGCTCAGGAAGGAGACGCGTTCTGTCTCCTAAAGATGAACGTACTTCGGTGCGAAAAGTGCAAATCAATCCCAGAACAACAGCAAAGGACCTTGTGAAGATGCTGAATGAAACAGGTACAAAAGTATCTATATCCACAGTAAAACGAGTCCTATCTCGACATAACCTGAAAGGCCGCTCAGCAAGGAAGAAGCCACTGCTCCAAAACCGCCATAAAAAAGCAAGACTACGGTTTGCAACTGCACATGTGGACAAAGATCGTACTTTTTGGAGAAATGTCCTCTGGTCTGATGAAACAAAAATAGAACTGTTTGGCCATAATGACCATCGTTATGTTTGGAGGAAAAAGGGGGTGGCTTGCAAGCCGAAGATCACCATCCCAACCGTGAAGGACGGGGGTGGCAGCATCATGCTTTGGGGGTGATTTGCTGCAGGAGGGACTGGTGCACTTCACAAAATAGATGGCATCATGAGGAAGGAAAATTATGTGGATATATTGAAGCAACATCTCAAGACATCGGTCAGGAAGTTAAAGCTTGGTCGCAAATGGGTCTTCCAAATGGACAATGACCCCAAGCATACTTCCAAAGTTGTGGCAAAATGGCTTAAGGACAACAGTCAAGGTATTGGAATGGCCATCACAAAGCCCAGACCTCAATCCTGTAGAAAATGTGTGGGCAGAACTGAAAAAGCATGTGCGAGCAAGGAGGCCTACAAACCTGACTCAGTTACACCAGCTCTGTCAGGAGGAATGGGCCAAAATTTACCCAACTTATTGTGGGAAGCTTGTGGAAGGCTACCCCAAACGTTAAACAATTTAAAGGCAATGCTACCAAATACTAATTGAGTGTATGTAAACTTCAGACCCACTGGGAATGTGATGAAAGCTGAAATAAATCATTCTCTCAACTATTATTCTGACATTTCACATTCTTAAAATAAAGTGGTGATCCTTTTTCCTAGGATTAAATGTCAGGAATTGTGAAAAACTGAGTTTAAATGTATTTGGCTAAGGTGTATGTAAACTTCCGACTTCAACTGTATATATATATATATATATACACACGCACACACACACACACACACACACACACACACACACATACGTGTTTGTTTTGGGCTTCGTCCTCGTCGTTTTTCATGACATACCTTGTGTTGGAAGGAGTAAATCTAACCCCTATGACGTATTCCTACAACTGTCTTCTAATCATTATACAACGTGACATTATCATCTGACAATCATTAACAGTGTGATCTGTACAATCGTTGTCACACTTTAGAGTTTCAAACACATCAAATATGAAATATGCAAGATAAACCAAATATCTATTTGCTCTACAGACAAAAGACTTTACTTGGTAAAACATTAATTTTTCCATTCAATAATACTCCTTTCAAGAATATTTTGTTTTCCCAGGTATAGCCCATCTGTGAAAGTTGACCTTACTAATCAGAGATGGATTTGAATTTAACTAAGAATCTGAGGGCGTTATAGAGCAGTGCACTATACAGCCGACAATGTACCTTTTAAAGGCAATGTTCCCAATGTTCAGGGAGATCACATTCACAGCTAATGCTGCAAATGTCGGCTCAATCGGAAACACACACCTTTAAATGTCAAGTGCTCTACATTACAATGCGCCTCGGATTGAATCCCGGCCTTCGTGAGACCAAGTTCATTAATAACATCTAAAATGAGTAGCCGACAATGTTTATGTATCATCAACTGTTATAAACCGGTAGTATATCACCTATCCTATAGTATACTTTACACCAATAATGCTTACGTCTTGGTTGTGGTAACCCCCTGTAACGTGTATCTACATTACTTAATGATGTGTAAATATAGGAATAAGCCTTTGGGCTTTAGACCGCTCGCATGATAGCTCCAAAAAAAATGTATCTTGCATCTCAGCGATATCTAATCTGCACTCCAGTACTTCCAGTTGTTATGTACAGTTTAAGACAGGTGGGCATAGGACAAGCTCCCCCAGTTGGCAACTAGCTCAAATTTCACTTTCCTGCTCTCTCTCTTTCCTGTGCTCTCTCCCTCCTGTACTCTCCAGTACCCTCTCTCTTCTTTTTTTTTATCTCTCTTGCGCTCTATTTCTTTATTTATTCTCCTGTGTGCGCTCTCTCTGTCTCTTATCTTATTAGTTGTTACGGTGACCGTATTACCACCACACCGGCGGTCACGAGTCATGACGGCAGTCAAATTCCATGTGACTGTTTAGTCACGGTAATTAGGCGTCTCCAAGCTCTGATGCTGCTGATGGTCATAGGTATCCTACCAAACTTGCTAACTGCATGGTACTCAGCACTCTATTGTCCCTCTAATCACTCTGACATCAATGCACATGTAATCGAAAATTTAATCAAACACTTCATGACAGCCCGTGAGCTCATGTTGCGCAACATTTCTATAGGCTATGCAATTTCGTGAGAAAACAGAGTGATGGCCTCTATTAAAAAGAGGAGGATCGCATCAGCTTTCTATAGACTAGGCCTACTATATTTATTTCTCAACCTTCCTAATATTAAGCACATTGCTTCTCTTTAAAACAGGAGTATAGCTTACCTGGCTGGCATGAAAATGAACCACAGGAAAAGCTTCCTCCATTCGCTATTTAAGTGCATAGATGACATTTATTTTTTTCCCCGCTGCCCCAGTTCCGTGACAGGTGCATGATAATGTTCCATTCTACATCAAAACAAATTTCACACATACATTATTTTGTATATGTAAAGACAAGATTAAATCAATAATAGTGTGATGGGTGACAATATTAGCCTCTCACTTGTGAATGATATATTATCACCTGTCAGCTTAAGGCAAACGATGCATGCTTTTTCTGCAACTTTTTCAAATCATATTCGCACACCTCATGTAGCCTAGCCAATCGACCTATATGTTATGATAAGTTTTGTATCACAACTAAAGTGGCCAAATAACTTCTGAAAATTAAGCACATTAATACGCTTTACAATGGGTGTAGAACCTAACTGGTATACATACAGTGCCTTCGGAAAGTATTCAGACCCCTTGACTTTTTCCACATTTTGTTACGTTACAGCCTTATTAATTTTTTTTTTTTTTTTTTTTTTTAAGAATCCTCAGCAATCTACACACAATACCCTATGATGACAAAGTGAAAACAGGTTTTTACCTTATTTACATAAGTATTCAGACCTTTTGCTATGAGATTCGAAATTGAGCTCAGGTGCATCCTGTTTCCATTGATCATCCTTGAGATGTTTCTACAACTTGACTGGAGTCCACCTGTGGTAAATTCAATTGATTGGACATGATTTGGAAAGGCACAGACCTGTCTATATAAGGTCACACAGTTGACAGTGCATGTCAGAGCAAAAACCAAGCCATGAGGTCGAAGGAATTGTCCGTAGAGCTCAGAGACGACAGGATTGTGTCGAGGCACAGATCTGGAGAAGGGTACCGAAAAGTTTCTGTAGCATTGAAGGTCCCCAAGAACACAGTGGCCTACATCATTCTTAAATGGAAGACGTTTGGAACCACCAAGACTCTTCTTAGAGTCCGCTTGGAGTTTGCCAAAAGGCAACTAAAGACTCTCAGACCATGAAAAACAAGATTCTCTGTTCTGATGAAACCAAGATTGAACTCTTTGGCCTGAATGCCAAGCGTCACTTCTGGAGGAAACTTGGCACCATCCCTACAGTGAAGCATGGTGGTGGCAGCATCATGCTCTTGGGATGTTTTCCAGCGGCAGGGACTGGGAGACTAGTCAGTATTGAGGCAAAGATTAATGGAGCAATGTACAGAGAGATCCTTGATGAAAACCTGCTCCAGAGCACTCAGGACCTCAGACTGGGGCAAAGGTTCACATTCCAACAGGACACCGACCCTAAGCACACAGCCAAGACAATGCAGGAGTGGCTTCAGGACAAGTCTCTGAATGTCCTTGAGATACCCGATCGAACATCTCTGGAGAGACCTGAAAATAGCTTGAGAGGATCTGCAGAGGATCTGCAGAGGTGTGCCAAGCTTGTAGCATCATACCCAAGAAGACTCGAGACTGTAATCGCTGCCAAAGGTGCTTCAACAAAGTACTGAGTAAAGGGTCTGAAAACATATGTAAATGTGATATCAGTTTTTTTCTAAAATCCTGTTTTTGCTTTGTCATTATGGGGTCATTGTGTGCAGATTGATGAGGAGGAAAAACAATTTAATCAATTTTAGAATAAGGCTGAAACCTAACAAAATGTGGAAAATGTCAAGGGGTCTGAATACTTTTCGAAGGCACTGTATGCAGCGCGTGAGTTTCAAGTTTGGGGAAGAATTTTCACCATAAAAATGCACCTTTGTAATAAAAGCATTACATGCATAATCGCATTTTTGGTCACTTTTGAGAATGGTGTTTTCCTGCTAATGTAACATTCGCGCTTATAGGCTACTGCTGTGTGTGCATTGCTGCGCTTATAATGGGAAGAAATAGCCTAATAGTTTATAAACATTTTAAGCTAAACGTGCCCATCTGTTGCGTCAGGCTCACTGCTTAAAACAGTTTTTTTGATGCTAGTGGTTGTATTAATTTGGGATCTATTCCATCCCTCAACTGTCCCGGACTATGTTTGTAATATTTATTTCTCGCACAGAATAGGGCAACTTTTGTACTATGGGGGATAGTTGATTGACATAGGCTAGTGCTTTTGCTGTTCGTTAGGCCTACTCATCTTGTTGGCTGACGAAAAGTAAATGTGGACAGTTCTTACAATATCTTCAATATGCACATCGGAATTGGATAAGGACGCGCACAGTTGCGTCCCCGATGTGTGTCTTTACTTGTAGCCTGTGAGAAAGACCTGATCACGTAACTGAGAGGTGCTTCGGCACCCAGCGTTGAGAAGGGAATTATAATAATTATATTCAGCCCAAGGGCACAACGGCCACTGGCCGCAAAAGGCATGGATTTCTTTTGGGGGGATTATAGCCACACAAAGGGGATGCAGCCGGGAAATTCAAGGCCTTATCAAGTTCTTGTCAAATTGTGAATGAGAGACTGATGAAGTGTGTACAGCCTGCGCAAAAAAAACAAAGCAGAGCTCATGCCTTTCAAGCAACTTTTTTCAAATCATCATTAGTCGCATCATGCAGCCTTAGAATGTATTAAAAATCAAAACATATAACCCAACATTTGTATCACAACTAAAGTTACATAAATAACTCTAAATTAAGCATATAAGAGTACCTGCTTCTTTGTTAACCGCTCAACACAGAACAGCCGCATGTGCGCACTCCCTCAAATCGTTTGGAGAAAATATCCTTTCAATTTTATTCAGCTGTGTTCAATTGTATTCTTCATACTATAAAATAATGCCATGGAATTCTAAGCATATCTTGTCTGCTAAATGAACTAGTGTAGCCCACAGGCATATGGCATAGCCAGATCAGGGCCTAACATAAGGACAACGCAGAGTACGCTATTCTGTTAATCTGTTTCTTTAGACCTGTCTAAAATAAATAATGGATTTATTGTGATGGTGTAAGCTATATTACATGGATTTATTAGACTTCTTAAAATGTAGATGTTCCAAAGGTCTGCATCAGTGTGGCTTGTAGGCTATGTGTGGAAGCCAGGAGATGCTAAATGTGTTTATGTTCATTAACGGTCAATTACCATGAGACCGGCTGTTATTTGCTTGACAATCACCGGCTGACAAAATGTCATGACCGCCACAGCCCTATGTGCACCTAAGTTAGCAAATGTTGTTAAAAAAATACAGTTTAAAAGTCACACACAATGTATAAACCTATTACAACTGGAGCAGGCCAACCCTGTTGGGTGTGCAGGCTTCTGTTCCAACCCAGCACTAACACACCTGATTCAATTTATCAAACCTAATTAGTTGATAATCAAGTATGTTATTGCTGGGCTGGAACAGAAATCTGCACACCCAGTAGATCAGGGATCAGTGGAGCGAGGCTGGCCACCTCTGGTATTTACTTTTTTTTGTTTACTTTAAATTATGCTTTAGTAATAATAGCCTTGTTATTTAGATGTCTAACCTTTATCTATGAGTTAGCTTACTTGTAAGCTTTGAAATTATATGAAAGTGTTGATTCTTTGAAGTGAGGTGTTTAAACTTGTAATTGGTAACTTAAAACTATTATTCAAGATGAACTAGTGTCAATGTTGATTAATCACATCTCAAAATCCTGCAATAAAGGGACTCTCTCTAATTTGTGTGTGTTGTATTCTCAAATGAACATTACCTACACTACATGACCAAAAGTATGTGGACACATGCTCGTCGAACAGCTCATTCCAAAATCATGGGTATTAATATGGAGTTGGTCCCCCCTTTGCTACTATAACTGCTTCCACTCTTATTGGAAGGCTTTCCACTAGATGTTGGAACATTGCTGCGGGGACTTGCTTTCATTCAGCCACACAATATCATTAGTGAGGTTGGGCACTGATGTTGGGCGATTAGGCCTGGCTCGCAGTCGGCGTTTCAATTCATCCCAAAGGTGTTTGATGGGGTTGAGGTCAGGGCTCTGTGTAGGCCAGTCAAGTTCTTCCACACCGATCTCAACAAACCATTTCTGTATGGACCTCGCTTTGTGCACGGGGGAATTGTCATGCTGAAACAGGAAAGGGCCTTCCCCAAACTGTTGCCACAAAGTTGGAAGCACAGAATTATCTAGAATATCATTGTATACTGTAGCGTTAAGATTTCCATTCACTGGAACTAAGGGGCCTAGCCCAAACCATGAAAAACAGCCCCAGACCATTATTCCTCCTCCACCAAACTTTACAGTTGGCACTATGCATTGGGGCAGGTAGCGTTCTCCTGACATCCGCCAAACCCAGATTTGTCTATCGGACTGCCAGATGGTGAAGCGTGATGAAACACCCCAGAGAACGCGTTTCCACTGCTCCAGAGTCCATTGGTCGGCAAGCTTTACACCACTCCAGCCAACGCTTGGCATTGCGCATGGTGATCTTAGGCTTGTGTGTGGCTGCTCGGCCATGGAAACCCATTTCATGAAGCTCCCGATGAACAGTTTTTGTGCTGACGTTGCTTCCAGAGGCAGTTTGGAACTCGATAGTGTTGCAATCAAGGACAAACGATTTCTACGTGCTACGCAGTTCAGCACTCGGCGGTCCCATTCTGTGAGCTTGTGTGGCCTACCACTTCGCCGCTGAGCCGTTGCTGCTCCTAGACGTTTGCACTTCACAATAACAGCACTTACAGTTGACCAGGGCAGCTTTAGCAGGGTAGAAATTTGACGAACTGACTTGTTGGAAAGGTGGCATCCTATGACAGTGCCACGTTGAAAGTCACTGAGCCCTTCAGGAAGGCCATTCTACTGTGAATATTTGTCTATGGAGATTGCATGGCTGTGTGCTCGTTTTTATACACCTGTCAGCAACGGGTGTGGCTGAAATAGCCGAATCCACTAATTTGAAGGGGTGTCCACATACTTTTGTATCTGTAGTGTACCTTTTTGTTCAGTTTTAAGCTCTCCAATTAGTTTTATTTGATTGTCACTCTTTTCAGGATATCAGCAATGTCAACTCCTTTTGCAGGTGATAATGGCATTCAACGCCATTGCAGCCATAGGCCTACAGCAGTGGTTCCCAACTCCAGGCCTTGAATACTCCCCCAACAGCACACATTTTTGTTGTTGCCCCAGACAAACTCACCTGATTCAACTCATTGAGGAATTGATGATTTATTGACAAGTTGAATCAGCTGTGCTTTTTGTAATTTTGTTTTACTAAGGACAAAAGTAACTTTGTTTTACATTTTAGTTTCTTACAGGTATTTTGTTTCATATACATTAATTTAATAGGTTTAAGGCAATCGGTTTCCTTAAACCATTTGAGTAGCAAGTTTTCATGTTCAAGTGAGCTTAACTCAATTGTGTTTACGTCAACTTCACTCACAAGGGTTACATTACAATAACATAGTATATTTAAGTAAAGTCGACAACATAATTTAAGCACTTCACTCAATTATTCAAGTAAAGTCAACAACATAATTTAAATTAGCTTCACTCTATAGTGTTATGTTACATTTATGTTGTTTATTCAAGCACAGTTAAAAGGAACACTTGTTGTACATTGCTTACTCACACATTGACAGTACAGTATAATCAAATGATTCATTTGCCAACTCAAATGGCTCAAGGCAATCGGTTTCCTCAAAACCATTTGAGTAAACGTACCTTATCAGCTTTTACAGTGTGAAACACAGTATTACAACCCTCTGGTCTTAGCCATGTAACCGACTGTATTTTTAATGACAAGATCAAGACATAATGGGAATTACGTCATTTTCTGGTTTTTATTTGTTAACAAAACATCTTTATACAACCAGTATTTAATCATGATGTCATTGCAACCCGTTTTTCCAGCTGGGTTCTTCTATTCCCCTAGAGATAACCACTGATCTGTAAGTGAGTGGATAGGTGAAAACATTACAGTGACAGATCAATGATTTTCCCAAGACAGACTGCGTTTCAGCTAGATCAGCTGCTGCTCTTATCACCTTCATTATATACAGTAGAACAATGAGACCTGAGCTCACTGTTACCGTGGATTCACTCGACAAAACCACCAGAATTAACTCATTTTCAATGGAGGGCGGAGACATAGGAGCCAAAGAAATGCATACAATGCATTTAATGTAAAACAAATTAAATCACGTGGAATAGAGAACCACGTGGGCTCTATTCATTATGGGCCGGTTTCCCAGACACAGATTAGGCCTAGCCCTTGACTAAAAAGCTCTTTCAATGGAGAAGCTTTTTAATCCAGGACTAGGCTTAATCTGTGTCTGGGAAACCGGCCCTACATTTCATTCTGAGTGTTACTTTTGAAATCTTACCTGCAAAATGTTAGCATTAGTATCACATTAGCATGTCTGGCATTGTCGTTGATCAGCTTTGCTATGTCCAGAGATAGCGGCAGTAGCTTTAGCCCAGAGCACTTTTATTATTTATCTTCAAAGCACAGTGATAACAGAGGGTTAAAACGTCCTGGACATTACTGCTACCCTCTCAGAAGGTGGAAAAGGGATTTAAGTCATGCGACTCTCTCCCTTAGTTAAGCCCCTGCTACTGTGTTATATAAGACTGTGTGTGTGTGTGTGTGTGTGAGGGGGAAACAATGGTCTGATGAATCATAAAGGGCCTTTGTTTGTATCACATGATGATAATTATGGCCTTTAGTTGATGTACTGCCCCATGCTCTGATCTGGAATGGCAAAGCTGTCTGGGACAAAGATTAGCATGTTTCAGCTCCAACAAACACACACAGTCATGGTACATTCTCTCACTCACACGTGTACACACACACACACACACACACACACACACGCGCGCACATACACACTCAGACACACACTTACACAAACAGACCTTGACTCACACACATTGCATTAAAATGTATTTGTATTATGCACTCTTTTCTTATTGTGTGTGTGTGTGTGTGTGTGTGTTTGGCGTTTACATATGGCTCACTTTTAGCGGAGACTAGGTTAGGAGCTCAGCAGCCCTGTCACACATGCCACACATAGCAGGCGTGGTGGTCCATAGTCCCCAGGGGTCATTGCAATACCCCTCATCACACACACACACACACACACAAACACACACACACACACATTTACATCCGGCTGAGACCACTAGCATGGCATGCCCTACAATCCTATCCAGATAAAACTGATACCCCCCAAAATAACCTGTACAATAAAGTAATCTGTTGCTTCTTATAATAGAAACAAAAGGCAATTAGTGCTGCATCCCTAGGAGTTCATGTATGATGGTGGTTTGCTGCCCTTTGTAGTCTAATCTCTCAATTAATAAACCCAGGGACAACCTGTATCGTGTTACACTATTTACAGAGCAGATGTCCCGTAGGGATGTAAGTGATACAGTAAGTCAACAAAAGAACAACAACAGGGCTTTCCCCTGTCCCTGTGACTCATCATGTCACCCATAGAATCAGATATCCCTTCCCCTAATGCTAACCATAACCATTAGGGGATGGAAAATGTATCTAACCCTGTATCATTGATTAGGGGCCACTTTTAGCTAAATCAATCTGGCTCAACATTCTCATTCGGCACCCGTTATTAAGCCGACAGACCAGATATTGCGCTCGTTGTCAAGGCGATGACCCCTTACCTGACGAGCCCAGGAAGTAGCGTTCGAGGACTGAGCCAAAGCCAGAGGGGTTGTCCCTGAGGTTGCTAACAGTGAACGGCTGCATGGTGACATTCTGCTCGTTGATTGGCCAGCTCTGGTTCTGGACGCTGGCGCCACCGTACCATGACATGTTAGCCATGGAGAAGCAGTCCTGGGGAGGGGGAAGACACACACACACACACACACACACACACACAGTTAGATAAGACATACAGACAATATTTTCAGTTAAAGCGTGAGTGGAATAGGAGGACAGAGAGAAGTAGATGGTGGGAAAAAATAGCAGAGAGGAGATTAATACAATGTCAGCAAGAGGGAAGTGAGAGATGGACAAAGAGAAAGAAAGAGACCGGGATCGTGACAGTGGAAGGAAGGAGGAAGAGAGAATATTCCTCTAAAGAAACAGAACCGGGGAGAGAGAGGTGAATTAAAATAGGGTCAAGAGGGAGGGAGGAAAATGATGAGAGATAGATTAAAGGTAGTTGAATGATAAAGAATAGACAGTGGAAGAAAACAGAGATTGAGACCGAGTTGGAAAGTCTAAAGGGGTTGATCTGAGGTCTTGAGTGTCATCTAGAATCAATCTCAAACACTAATGCATATCTGACTCGTTTCAGGAAACTAGGCGTGTGTTGCAAGTCACGACTTCACAGGAGAGGCATTTGAACGTTTCTTTTTTATCAAAATGCGTTTTTTGGCAGAAATGCCTTCTGGAACATGTGCCTTAATAACAAACTTGTATGCCATCTGTAAATACGAATAAAGTTGTTAAATTACGAGCCTAGTTGGTTTAGCCACAGAAAAAGACAGGAACATTCTCGCTAGCCATGATTGGCTGAGATAATGAATGGGCTAGATATGCAGAGAGATGAGTTTCGGATTGGTCTGCCGTGTAGCATCTTCCATCTATAGAATGAGCCGCTCGTTATGTGTAGGGGTGTGTTCGTAAATTCAGTCTGGAGTGCCAGAGTGCGCTCAGAGTGTGCTCTGGGCGTTCGTAAACTCAGAGCGTTGTCAGATTGTCAGTTCGTAAATTCAGAGCGTTTCGCTCTAGGAGCGTTCAGAGCGCACACTGGACGCTCTGGCCGAGGAGTAGGGTTGATCCGAGCGTTCTGACCACACAACGGCAGTCAAGCACCCAAGCTAACTGGCTAACGTTGGCTAGCTTGCTAGCTACTTCCAGACACAAAAAGAACACCTCACTCTGACAATTTTTTACTCGCCCTAGCAGAGCTGGTTAGGCTGTTTTCATGTTATCCAGGGGTTAGCAGTCTGCCGTGAAGCATTCATCCATGTATATGGTAAGCGTCTAGCTACAGTTTCAGATATTATACATTTCTAATTTTGTCAGAAAGTTGATTTCATTGCAAGTTAAAGCTTACTGTTAGCTAGCTAGCTAACGTTATGTGGCTGGCTCGCTAGCTAAAATTAATTGTATGATCTGTGTAGTAATATTATCTCAGAAAGCCATTTGCGTTGCTAGTTATAGCCTAATGTTAGCTAGCTAATATACACAAATCTAAGAAAAGGAATGGAATAAGAATATATACACTACTCGGTCAAAAGTTTTAGGACACCTACTCATTCAAGGGTTTTTCTTTATTTTTACTATTTTCTACATCATGGAAATAATAGTGAAGACATCGAAACTATTAAAAAACACATATGGAATCATGTAGTAACCAAAAAAGTGGGAGGGTTGCTAAGAAGAAGCCTCTGCTGTCAAAAAAGAACCAAACTGCCGTCTTATAGTAAAAATAAAGAAAACTGCTTGAATGAGTAGGTGTGTCAAAACCTTTCACTGGTGCTGTCTGTGTGTATTTACTACTGGTAAAAAGTTTTAGAACACCTACTCATTCAAAGGTTTTTCTTCATTTTGTACTATTTTCTACATTGTAGAATAATAGAAGACAAACTATGAAATGACACATGGAATCATGTAGTAACCAAAAAGGTGTTAAACAAAACATAATATATTTTAGATTCTTCAAGTAGCCACCCTTTGCCTTGACGACAGCTTTGCACAGTCTTGGCATTCTCTCAACCAGCTTCAGCTGGAATGCTTTTCCAACAGTCTTGAAGGAGTTCCCACATATGCTGAGCACTTGTTGGCTGCTTTTCCTTCACTCTGCGGTCCGACGCATCCCACACCATCTCAATTTAGATGAGGTCGGGGGATTGTGGAGGCCAGGTCATCTGATGCAGCACTACATCATTCTCCTTGGTCAAATAGCCCTTACACAGCCTGGAGGTGTGTTGGGTCATTGTCCTGTTGAAAAAAAAATTGATAGTTCCACTAAGCCCAAACCAGATGCGATAGCATATCGCTGCAGAATGCTGTGGTAGCCATGCTGGTTAAGTGTGCCTTGAATTCTAAATAAATCACAGACAGTGTCACCAGCAAAGTACCCCCACACCATAACACCTCCTCCTCCATGCTTTACAGTGGGAAATACACATGCAGAGATTATGCGTTCACCCACAACGCGTCTCACAAAGACATGGCGGTTGGAACCAAAAATCTCAAATTTGGACTCCAGACCAAAGGACACATTTCCACCGGCCTCATGTCCATTGCTCGTGTTTCTTGGCCCAAGCAAGTCTCTTCTTCTTATTGGTGTGCTTTAGTAGTGGTTTCTTTGCAGTAATTCGACCATGAAGACCTGATTCACAAGGTCTCCTCTGAACAGTTGATGTTGAGATGTGTCTGTTACTTGAGCTCTGTGAAGCATTTATTTGGGCTGCAATTTCTGAGGCTGGTAACTCGAATGAACTTATCCTCTGCAGCAGAGGTACCTCTGGGTCTTCCATTCCTGTGGTGGTCCTCATGAGAGCCAGTTTCATCATTGCACTTGATGGTTTTTGCGACTGCACTTGAAGAAACTTTGAAAGTTCTTGACATGTTCCGTATTGACTGACCTTCATGTCTTAACTTAATGATGGAATGTGGTTTCTCTTCGCTTATTTGAGCTGTTCTTGCCAAAATATGGACTTGGTCTTTTACCAAATAGGGATTTCTTCTGTATACCCCCCTACCTTGTCTCAACACAACTGATTGGCTCAAACGCATTAAGAAGGAAATAAATTCCACAAATTAACTGTTATGAAGGCACACCTGTCAATTGAAATGCATTCCAGGTGACTTCCTCATGAAGCTGGTTGAGAGAATGACAAGAGTGTGCAAAGCTGTCATCAAGGCAAAGGCTGGCTATTTGAAGAATCTCAAATATAAAATATATTTTGATTTGTTTAACACTTTTTTGGTTACTACATGATTCCATATGTTATTTCATAGTTTTGATGTCTTCACTATTATTCTACAATTTAGAAAATAAAAACCCTTGAATGAGTAGGTGTTCTAAAACTTTTGACCGGTAGTGTAAATATATGGATGAGCAATGTCATTATCATTATCAGAGTGGCATAGTCTAAGATGCAATAGATAGTATAGAATACAGTATATACATATGATATGGTAATGCAAGATATGTAAACATTAAAGGGGCATTATTAGAGTGACTAGTGTTCTATTTATTAAAGTGGCCAGTGATTTTCAAGTCTGTATTTAGGCAGCAGCCTCTCTGTGCTAGTGATGGAACATCAATAGAACACGCCTGACTCTCCTCCACCAGTCATACAAGGAGAATGGTGAGCGGTCTGTCTACCAGAAGATGGTTGCTGACTGCAAGACCACCTGTCAAGACCTGCAGTTGTCTCTGGGAGGCACTACTGAACCAGCAAGCAAAGACAACAGGGTGCATTTCAGCTTTGATTTTGCTCAACAAGTAAGCAACATTTCCTCCTTTATACTGATTCAGGACATACAGTGGGGAGAACAAGTATTTGATACACTGCCGATTTTGCAGGTTTTCCTACTTACAAAGCATGTAGAGGTCTGTAATTTTTATCATAGGTACACTTCAACTGTGAGAGACGGAATCTAAAACAAAAATCATTGATGCCCCACGAGGTGAGATCTTGCATTGAGCCCCAGACCGAGGGTGATTGACCGTCATCTTGAACTTCTTCCATTTTCTAATAATTGTGCCAACAGTTGTTGCCTTCTCACCAAGCTGCTTGCCTATTGTCCTGTAGCCCATCTTAGCCTTGTGCAGGTCTACAATTTTATCCCGGATGTCCTTACACAGCTCTCTGGTCTTGGCCATTGTGGAGAGGTTGGAGTCTGTTTGATTGAGTGTGTGGACAGGTGTCTTTTATACAGGTAACGAGTTCAAACAGCTGCAGTTAATACAGGTAATGAGTGGAGAACAGGTCTGTGAGAGCCAGAATTCTTACTGGTTGGTAGGTGATCAAATACTTATGTCATGCAATAAAATGCAAATTAATTACTTAAAAATCATACAATGTGATTTTCTGGATTTTTGTTTTAGATTCCGTCTCTCACAGTTGAAGTGTACCTATGATAAAAATTACAGACCTCTACATGCTTTGTAAGTAGGAAAACCTGCAAAATCGGCAGTGTATCAAATACTTGTTCTCCCCACTGTACATATATATATATATACATATATACACACATATATATATATATATATATATATACACATATGTATACACACACACACACACATATATATATATATGTAATGTCCTTAAAACAAGTCTAAATGAGGCTCAGTAGTGTGTGTGGCCTCCACGTGCCTGTATGACCTCCCTACAACGCCTGGGCATGCTCCTGATGAGGTGGCAGATGGTCTCCTGAGGGATCTCCTCCCAGACCTGGACTAAAGCATCCGCCAACTCCTGGACAGTCTGTGGTGCAACGTGGCGTTGGTGGATGGAGCGGGACATGATGTCCCAGATGTGCTCAATTGGATTCAGGTCTGGGGAATGGGCGGTCCATAGCATCAATGCCTTCCTCTTGCAGGAACTGCTGACACACTCCAGCCACATGAGGTCTAGCATTGTCTTGCATTAAGAGGAACCCAGCGCCAACCGCACCAGCATATGGTCTCACAAGTGGTCTGAGGATCTCATCTCGGTACCTAATGGCAGTCAGGCTACCTCTGGCGAGCACATTGAGGGCTGTGCGCCCCCCCAAAGAAATGCCACCCCACACCATGACTGACCCACCGCCAAACCGGTCATGCTGGAGGATGTTGCAGGCAGCAGAACGTTCTATACGGCGTCTCCAGACTCTGTCACGTCTGTCACGTGCTCAGTGTGAACCTGCTTTCATCTGTGAAGAGCACAGGGCGCCAGTGGCGAATTTGCCAATCTTGGTGTTCTCTGGCAAATGCCAAACGTCCTGCACATTGTTGGGCTGTAAGCACAACCCCCACCTGTGGACGTCGGGCCCTCATACCACCCTCATGGAGTCTGTTTCTGGCCGTTTGAGCAGACACCGCCAGCATTCAAAAGTGACCAAAACATCAGCCAGGAAGCATAGGAACTGAGAAGTGGTCTGTGGTCACCACCTGCAAAACCAGTCCTTTATTGGGGGTGTCTTGCTAATTGCCTATCATTTCCACCTGTTGTCTATTCCATTTGCACATTAGCATGTGGAATTTATTGTCAATCAGTGTTGCTTCCTAAGTGGATGTCACGAATTCGGCCGAGGCTGCTCCTCCTCCTTGCTCGGGCAGGCTTCGGTGTTCGTCGTCCCCGGAGTACTAGCTACCACCGTTGGATGTTTCGATGTTTGTTTGGTTTGGTCTGTCTGTTGCACCTGTGTCCGTTTGTGTCTAATTATGTGACCTATAAGTTTCCTGCTTTGTGTATGTGTGATTGTGTGTTATTGTCCGACTGTCCGTTGGTGTCTCTTGTGTGGAACTTTTTAGCCTTGTTTATTGTTACGCACTGTTGTGCGTTATCGCACGCCTCCTGTGATATCGAGGCCCTTTATTTTGTATTGTTGTTACGTCTAGTAAAGTCATGTTTGACTGAGCCTCTGTGTCCTGCGCCTGACTCCTACACCGCATCCACATCAGCTAGTGACAGAAGATACCACCATAACTGGACCAAGCAGCGTGTCCAGGAGCCAACGCCGGAGAGGACTCTAACAAATATCCACCTCGACTGGGTCAAGCCGCGGGAGGAGGATAGAGGCTGGACTTGGGAGCAGAGGAGCGAGAGTCTGGCGAGAGCCATGGAGGCCTGGCCCACGGGGAGGAGAGATGCCCAGAAAATTTTTAGGGGGGGGCTCACGCCGTGGACGACGGGGCAGCAGGAGGCCGCCAGGTTACGGGAGTCACTGGTCACCAGGGGGAAGGAGGATGTATAGGCACGGCAAGAGGTACTGGGGTGTGTTGCCAGTCCGGTCCGGCCCGTTCCTGATCCCCGCGTAGGGCCAGTGGTGTGTGTCCCCAGTACGGTCCGGCTTGTTCCTGTCCCTCGCACCGAGCCTGTGGTGCGCGTCGCCAGCCCGGTCCGGCATGTTCCTGCCCCTCGCACCAAGCCTGTGGTGCGCGTCGCCAGCCCGGTCCGGCCTGTTCCTGCCCCTCGCACCAAGCCAGTGGTGCGCATCGCCAGCCAGGTCCGGCCCGTTCCTTCTTCCCGCACCAAGCCAGTGGAGCGCGTCGTCAGCCCGGTCCGGCCCGTTCCTGCTTCCTGCACCAAGCCAGTGGTGCGCGTCGTCAGCCCGGTTCGGCCCGTCCCTGCTCCCCGCACCAAGCCTGTGGCGTGCGTCGTTAGCCCGGTCCGGCCTGTTCCTGCTCCCCGCACCAAGCCAGTGGTGCGCTTCGTCAGCCCGGTTCGGCCCGTCCCTGCTCCCCACACCAAGCCAATGGTGCGCGTCGTCAGCCCGGTCCGGCCTGTTCCTGCTCCCCGCACCAAGCCAGTGGTGCGCTTCGTCAGCCCGGTTTGGCCCGTCCCTGCTCCCCGCACCAAGCCTGTGGTGCGCGTCGTCAGTCCGGCACAGCCCGTGCCTGTTCCACCGGTTCCTGGTCCGGCACCGGTCAGCTGCTCCACTCCGGAGCTAGAGCAATCCGCTCCACCAGTGTTCAGTCCAGCTCCAGCCAGCAGGGCCAGACCGGACCAGGGGCGCTTTGGGGGGTTAGAGAGGGAGTGGGGGTCATGCCCGGAGCCGGAACCGCCTCCGAGGAGGAATGCCCACCCGGCCCTCCCCTGTTCGGTTTATGTTTGGCGCGGTCGCAGTCCGCGCCTTTGGGGGGGGGGGGTACTGTCACGCCCTGGCTCTGGGACTCTGTTATGTTGAGCCAGGGTGTGTTGTTTCTATGTGTTTTGTGTGCTAGGGTGATTGTCTAGTTCATTTGTTTCTATGTTGGCCAGTGTGGTTCTCAATCAGAGGCAACGTGTATCAGCTGTTGCTTGTTGTCTCTGATTGGGAACCATACTTAGGCAGCCTGTTTTCCACAGTGTGTTGTGGGATCTTGTTCCGTTTGGTTTGTGTAACCGTAGGACTTCACGTTTCGTATCGTTTGTTGTTTTGTTCGTGTGGTGACTCTAATAAAAGAAGTATGTTCACTTATCACGCTGCGCATTGGTCCACTTCTATCGACGAGCGTGACAGTGGACAGTTTGATTTCACAGAAGTGTGATTGACTTGGAGTTACATTGTGTTGTTTAAGTGTTCCCTTTATTTTTTTGAGCAGTGTATATATATATATACACACACACACACAGCACCAGTGAACGGTTTGGACACACCTACTCATTCAAGTGTTTTTCTTTATTTGTACTATAAGACGGGCAGTTTGATTCTTTTTTGACAGCAGAGGCTTCTTCTTAGCAACCCTACCATGAATGGCATTTACATTCAGTGTTATTCTTATTGTTGAAGCATGCACAGTTACCTGAGATGCAGCAAGGGAGGTCTGCAAATCTCTAGATATTATGTTTGGGTTGGATTTTACCTGATTTATTATTGTTCTTGTGGCGCTTTGGAATATTTTGGAAGGGCATCCACTTCTAGGCCGAGTTGCTGTCATGTTAAATGCTCTCCATTTGTAAAGTATTTGCCTCACAGTGGACTGATGGCGCTCAAATCTTTTGGAGATGATTTTATAGCCTTCCCCAGACTGATGTGCTCTCACTACCCTCGTCCTGATGGCCTCTGAGATCTCCTTTCCTCCCAGCATGGTGTGCTTTGCATTCACCTGGAAGGGTAACTGACCAGGTTCCTTATCTCTATTTATCAGAGTCCCGCCCAAACTCTTTCCTAACGATCTCTCCTTTGATCTGTTCATTTGGTAGCTAATTTTACTTACCTGCTTGATTTAACCAATGCAACTTGGGGTTCACTTATTTTTGCACCTGCACTAATTCATTTTTAATTTTGTTTTTCTACTACTCACATAATTTCCTCTACACCAACATATGGTATTGGTAAATATAAACCTGTTATGTCAGATCAAAAAGACTGGTTCTGATTAAATGAAGATTTCATGGTAAAACTGAAGAAATCTGTAATTGCACAAGGGTTTCACATACTTTCAAGCAGCACTGTATATATGGGAAGCAGGCAAATGCCTTTCACTGAGCTATGTAAAGACAGACTAACAGGGGTGAGACAATTAATTTTAATTTATCTTAATGTTCTTTTGTTGTTGTTTGCAGGTGCACTATCCTTCACCAACTACGGAGTTGGGGAAACACGTGTGGACCTGAATTGTGACAACTGCAGTGGCCAAAACAAGAACAAGTTTGTGCTCTGGTATTGTGCCTGGCGGACCATGCACAAGTTCTACCACAGTCTGGACCTTCACTTCCTGATCACAGGCCACACCAAGTTTGCCCCCGACTGGTGCTTCGGCCTCATCAAGCAGCGCTTCAGAAAGACCAGAGTGAACACTTTGTCCGAGATTGCTTGTGTTGTGAAGGAGCACTCTGACAGGGGTCAACATCCCACAGCTGGTTGGACTGGAGGATGGTACGGTGCTGGTGGAAAGCTATGGCTGGCAACAACACCTGACTCCGTACTTCAGGCCGCTGCCACAGATCAAGCCATACCAGCACTTCAGGTAAATATCATTTTCATTGCATTGTATGAGGTTATTCTTCTTATCTAAACTTGGGAGGTGAATTGATGTTATGCAAGGTTGTAATGTCTTCTCAATTTTTTTTGTTATTTCCTGTTTTACAGCTTCGATGCTCTGGAGCCTGGTGTTGTTGTCGCCAAGGAGCGTTCAGACTCAGTCAGGACCAGGTTTCAGCTGCTATGCAACGCTGACATCCTTCCTCCAATAGATGGTCTGCCTGTACAAGCACCACCTAGACTGGACACAGCTAGACAAACTTTAGGGAGTTTTGTGACCAAGAGGCTATGGACATCACATGCCCTGCACCAAAGTCAAGGGCAGGACAGAAACAAGCTCTCCGAATATAGATTCCCTTGTTCATGCGTGGTTCGGACGGACCCGTTCATCACTGGGGGCGAGTTCCCATTCATCAGCACTATCTGCAGTGCCTCTATTCACATGACTCTCTCCTAACACACACACCATACGTTGCTGCTACTATTCATTTTTTTTATCCTGCTGCTCTGCCACTTTACCGCTAATTGTATGCATATAACTACCTGATCTATCACCAGTATCACTGATATGGTTATTGATATTGTTCTTGTACATACTGTATATTATGTAGTTCTTTCTCTACTGGCATTGACATGTGTTCTTTTTTTGATATTGACACTATCTATTTTTGATATTGCTACTATGTCATCTAATATCTATAAAATATTTTTATCTGGACACTTTCTGTTTACCTGGAATTTTTACTTATTGTAGGCTACTACTATTACCACTTTTAGTCTTAATCTTTACTACACTACTCACTGTTTAGCACATGACCTCACATGTGAATCCTTAAAGAGGGGCTAGCTTAAGAGGGTGTGAACAATGCTGAATGGGTGTAGACAAAGAAGAGCTCTCCAATAGGGCTACCAAAACATTCAAGGGCCATTTTCTCAAAAGTGGGGTTACAAGTTTATCAACTTTCGAAGCAGAATTACTTTCCCATTGTTCCTCAACTGTGTCTGCTTTTATCCAATGTAAAAAATAATAATAATAATCAAATTTTGCTACATAAGACCGATTTAAGGCGGTCGGTCACATATCTTCATAAAAAATAAAGGAGGAGGGGGGGAGGAGGAGGATAAGGAAAAAGGAATGGGGAAAAAGCCATCACAAGAGAGGACGAGTGTTGAAGATCTAACTTAAAAAGTGCTACCTACAAAAATAATGAGCTGGTTGTGACTGAGGGCAACAGACTTTTCAACCAAGAGCTGTGATTTAAATAAATATATCAAATAAATCAGAAGTAGCTCTTTTTGATTTCATATGGCCAAGAGAGGTGTAATACGTAGATGCTGCATAAAGTATCAACAAATAATCGAGACAGATTTGCCATATCTGGAAAACCTTTAGGTGTAGCCTAAGTAAGAACAATTTTAAAACAAATGTATCCAATTAAATCTTAATTATAGTGATCCTTATATCCACTTGACTTAACTGTACACTATAACGTAAAACTGTAATTTATACAGTAATTTGGGGTATTATCAACAGTAAAATACTGTGAAACATTTTACAGCAGCATACTGTAAATTATGGTGCATTGTGGGTGGGGAAAGATTTGCTGTATTTCAAGGGTACTGTAATCATACCCCACAGAATAAAGTACTGTAGCGTACTTTTGGAGCACAAAAATACTTTTGACCACAAGTGGGTGTTGTTGTTTCTGGTTCATTAACATATTTTGAGGCGTACCTTGTAAGAGCCTATATTTGTTGCACCTGTTAGTGTACCAATTTAACTCCTATGTGGTTATATTATATTGCCCCATCAATTTAAAATGTATAGGGGATAGGTTGGAGTGGTAACAAGTCTTAAAGGCCCAGTACAGTCAAAAATTCAGTTTTTCCTGTGTTTTGTATCATATTGTACAACAGCTGATGAAACTAACACTGTAAAAGTGTGAAAAAATGTGTGTTATATCCTGATAGTTGCTGGTTGAAAATACAATCTACACAGAACCTTCTACACTGAGTGTACAAAACATTAGGAGCACCGTCCTAATATTGTGCTATACCCCTTTTTGCCCTCAGAACAGCCTCAATTCATCAGGGCATGGACTCTAAAAGGTGTCGAAAGCATTCCACAGGGATTCTGGCCGATGTTGACTCCAATGCTTCCCACAGTTGTGTCAATTTGGCTGGTAGTGAAGCTCTACTTCGAATAGCTAGTTCCATCTCATCCGACAGATGCTCAATTGGATTGACTTGTGGCATGGGCATTATCCTGCTGAAAAAATAAATTTGCAGATGGATACACTGCTGCCATGAAGGGATGCACCAGATTGGCAATGATGTTCAGATATACTGTGGCATTCAAGCATTGCTCCACTTTTATCAAGGGGCCAAATGTGTGCCATGAAATCACCCCACACCATCACACAACCACCAGCCTGCAATGTTGACACGTGGCATGATGGATGCATGTACTCATGTGGTTTTCTCCACACCCTAGTCCTCCCATCAGCGTGAAACAGCAGGAACTGGGATTCATCAGATTCATTCATTGTTTTTCCAATTCTACAGTATCCACTGTTTTCGTTCCTTAGCCACTGTAACCGCAGTTTCATTTTTTTTGCTGAAAGAATAGGAACTCGTCAGCTGCCGTACCCCATTCTTGTCAATGTACGACAAGTTGTGCATTCTTTTATGGGTCTTTGGGCACCAAAGTTGTACTGGACTGTCAGTTGACTAACTGTAGCCCATCTGTTGCACTGCACAATTATTGTCAGCCTCCTTTGTCCTCTTTCATCAATGACCCGTTTTTGACCACTGGCCTGCCGTTGGCTGGATGTCCTTTGGGTGATAGATAATTCTTGTTACACACGGGAAACTGCTGAGCATTAAAAACCCAGCACCATTGTAGTTCTTGACACACTCAAACTGGTACGCCTGGCACCTACTACCATACCCCGTTCAAAGGCACTTAAATCTTTTGACTTGCACATTCACCCTCTGAATGGCACACATACACAATCCATGTCTTAATTGTCTCAAGGCTTAAAAATCCTTCTTTAACCTATTTCCTCCCCTTCATCTACACTGATTGAAGTGGATTTAACAGGTGACATCAATAAGGGATCATAGCTTTCACCTGAAATCACCTGGTCAGTCTATGTCATGGAAAGAGCAGGTGTTCCTAATGTTTTGTACACTCAGTATATATAATCAGCAGGTTTTGCATGGGTGGGGTTTCGGCTTGCCTGGTGACATCACCAGGCGGTAAATTAGTTAATAGACCAATAACACGAGATAAATAGTTATTGCTAAAAAGCTATTTTGATAATTTTTTTACTATTTGAATGGGAAACTATTACAGTAATCTACTTCATTGTTACACAGAAATGATTTAATATTCATATAAAAACGGCTGCATTGGGCCTTATATTTTTGAGCATTTTGCCATTTCTTTTTGGTCTGTTTTGCCCTGTAGTCGCTGCCAGTTTGGAAGCCTTTGTTAAGGCCTCCAGTAGTGAAAGTGATATAAAACACCAAATATTCATTGATATGTTCTAATATGTAAACACATTACCTAGCAGCCAACCTGCTTGCACCAGCAAAATACTGTGAAATACAAACCCCTCCCCTCAATGAATTTCATTCATTCATTAATTTATCCATTCATTCATTATGATTACAGTAGCATTTACTTTTTTACAGTATAATACATTCAATTGTTTGGTATTGTACTGTGTGTCATTATACAGTACTTGCTTTGATACTGTAATTAGTAGCAGTAGATGTACTGCAATATAAAATACAGTAACTTACTTGCCACTTTGCTGCCTGTAAGTTACTGTCAAATTCATGGCAACCCCTTTACAGTCTAACTGGTAAAATATTGCACTCTACATACTCATTATATACTCTAATCAAATTGTGATAAGTAGTACTGTAAGCGATTGTGTTTAGTAATTTTTGGGCATCAAAATTGGTTACATTTCATTTTTGTTTAAATCTACCTGATCAATATTCCACTTACAGTAAAGCTGGTGAATTATGTGGAATAATAATAATAACAACATGTGACATTGAATCAAATGAAAAACGACAGGCCTACAATATTACATTCAATTTTCTTCGAATGTGCAGAACACATGGTCTGGCGGCCGGTAATATGATTCCACATGGATTCAAGTGCCACATTTGAATTCATCTCCACTTCACTGCTTTACTGTAGCCTAAAGAATAAAATATGTCCACGTAAACCCCATCACGCCACATTTGTAGTCTTTCACCCTAGCCTCTGATGTTCTTTCATGCTGCTTTTCCTCTAAGTATTTTCCGCTCCGTGCCAGGAATGAAACAAGTGCCAGGTTGTCACCTGATACGCGTGACAGGCCTGATAGGATTTGGGACTTTCGAAATGACAGTTCAGCATCAACAATAAAGCTTTTAGGCTATAAAGCAACTGAAATCGCCAAATGACACGGGACAACAGACTTATGCCAGGGAATGTACCAATACAAGGATTAAACTTTCAAAACATCCGAATTGTTAAGCGTTTAATCATTTGGCAACAGGAGGGACTGAAGGACAGTAATTATGTGGTCTTAGAACCCAGTGCCATGACGAAGCAGACTGGACGTTCAAGATCCTGCTTCCCTTCCACAGCCATGTCTGTGCATCGTGCGCACACTGGACATCTCATTAAAATGTATTCAAGTTCAACAAAATAATATAAATGTCTAGGATAAATTAAACCATTTCCAGGGTAATTTGTCAGCCCCCCAAAAAGTATACAAACAATAGGCTACAAACAGTATGCCTAGTGCACACAATCCAAAAAGCTTCATTGTTATTTATGAAAAATAGGCAGAATTTTCAAGTATAGGGGAGACCAGGGTTGTTTGTCACAGTGCGAATTACTCCCAATCAAAATGGTGCTATTTTTTAGGGTTCAAATGTGTGAATTCTTTGAAAGAACTCATCCACCTGGTCAATTTATGTGTTTTTCATAGGTGAAATAAAATTTAAAAATGGGGGTATCCATGAACAATAATGTTTGTTGAAAAGAGGAAATTGGGAGATATATTTCAAACCTATTGCTGAGTTCCTAGGTCAAGCCATGTGGTAACTAGAATCTTAATTAGCATTGGGTGGGTGGTTGTCATAATCAACCCCATTATAAAAACAAATTGGTGTTGGTTGTGGGCAATTCCATGGTAACAGAATGATGGTAACAGAATGACATCATTGGTCCCTGATCTGTACTATATAGAAATGCATAATTATGAATGTCATTATCTTCATGGTAAAAATGTAGAATTGTCCTTTGTATGTGTGGGTATTCTTCTACATACTGGCTATTATTCTAATGCGCTCCGCCTCCAAACAAGACCAAATTTGGTTAGTCTGGACCAAATCTGTACCAATCATAGACATCTATGTTTCACAGGTTTGGGCATCACAGAACAGCACAGCAGAGAACAGCACAGCACAGTAAATTATACTGTTCTCTACACTAGTGTGCTCAAATGTACTGTACTGTACTAAACTCTAATGTATTGTACTGAACTATACTCTACTGTTTTCTAAGACCCCTTTTCCATCTGTTTGACCAGAAATCAAAGCCTTTGGTTATTAAATTTTTTGGAGATGGATAAAAAAAATTTTTTTTATATATGCCTTAATTAATCCAAAAATAAAAATAATGTTGATGTGCTCTTATGTTAGTGCTCATGGGGCCTTTCACATGGAAATGCCCTTGTCACAATTCAACCCATTGTAACCACCCAGCAAACCGGGAACATTCCCAGAATATTAGCTAAGATTACCATTAAGTTTTAGTTAGGGTTTTATCTAAAATTAGGATGATAACACACCAAAAACATTCAAAGAATGTTTTGATTAAAAATAAAATAATATTCAAATTAAATATCCTTGGAATGTTGTCCTAACATTCACTAAAATGTTGTGCACAACATCTGTAACAACCACAAAAGAACATTCCCCGAACCCAAACGTTCTCATTAGGTTTCCAGGTAATGTAATAACACAATGTACCAGTAACGTTTTTAGAACATTGTTATTATTATTAACATACTGCTGCAACAAAATGTGAGAGCAACGTTCTGGGAACATTATTGCAACATCAGGCAAATGTTTTACACAAACATTGTATAATCATCAGCACAACTGGACAGTTTTTGTGTTATGAGAATATTTGCCACAACCTAACAAATGTTCTGGGAACTTTCACAGAACCAATTTTGGTTTGCTGGGCATATTGTTCAGGGACATTACAATAAATCCTAAGCTCTTTTGTGCTTGTGCTATAGAGAGCTCACTTCGTTGCCTCCCTCTCACGCACATATTATTTTCTGTCACTCACCCACACATGCATGTGCAAACACGCATAGAACAAAAATAGGACAGCACTCCGGTGAATAAATGTAAATTTACATTCACACTCACAAATTTACTCAATATGTAATATGTTATTATCAAGGCATAAAATGCTGAATTTTGTTAATAATATCGTTCAATCATATGCTATAAGCTATATGCTATATTGCTTCATTTCCTGTTACAGATGGAATAAGCTACTAGCAAACACTGTGACAACCAACCCCATACTGTGTGACAACCAACCCCACAATGGGGCTGGTTGTCACAAGTGGACAGAGTGTGTTTGATGGCTTATAACTAACTCCATGTTGGAATAAGATATGCAGATAAAAAGGATCCCCATTTCAACCCAAGACCTTGTAAGATATACTGGTGCTGACAACTACAGACAATAATAAAAAGTGTGACAACCAACCCAGCCTCCCAATAAGAAAAGGCACTTATGTAAATTGATTGTTTTGGAATCGACAATTTTGGAAAATGTATCCTGATCGGTTTATGTGAATACTCTATCTGTCTGACAGGCTGAATCCGCTGTGTGTGTGCGCGCACAGAGAGAGAGAGAGAGAGAGAGAGAGAGAGAGAGAGAGAGAGAGAGAGAGAGAGAGAGAGAGAGAGAGAGAGAGAGAGAGAGAGAGAGAGAGAGAGAGAGAGAGAGAGTTCCCATACCTTCAGCTCCACATGACAGTGCACCGGCGCCCATGTCATGCTATAACACTCCGTCTCCGTCGCCTCATTCACCTCCAAAGATATTTTAATGTCCGCCACCGAATCCCATGTATAGCAGAACTCTGTCTTATTGAGCCAGCACAGGTTCCTGACAAATGGCACTTCAATATCGGGGTTCCCCACGTTGCCCACATCAATCTCCACGTAGGTCTTGTCTTCTGTCAGTGTCTGTATGACCAGAGAGTGAGTCCGTCTCTCCCAGATTAGCCCGCTATAACTCCCCTTTAGGATCCAGTTCTTGTTGGGCTGATCCACCACTTGCCAGTATATGATCCCAATGGTCATGACGAAGAAGACTGCCACCCCGAGACAGGCAATAGCTCCCTTCCAAGTTTCGTTCATCTCCTTCAATCCCGTATCCCATGTTACCTCGGGGATGGGGCTAGGGTTCCTGTTTCGAGCATGAGGCATGTTTGTTTTGAAATGAGGAAGAATCAAATAAAAAAAATGAAGAAAAAATCTCTGCAAGTGGTTGTTGAAAAGATTGGGTGCCTCATTATCATCATGTCATGTTTGTTTCAGAGTGACTGAACGTTCGTTAGCCTACTTTTGTACAATCTCCAACACACGGTGTTACCGCAGTTTTTGCGCAATTATGTCAGCCACAGAGACAACTGGCCAAACTGTCATATGAGTGAAAACGGTAAAAATCCCAACGGTTGGAAAAATTAATCAGAGAAGAATTGACTTACCACATGCTTACCACGGTTTAAAAGTGTTCCTTTTTAATGACATTGAACGCTGAGCTGTGAGTGAGCAGCCTTAACCCGGGTTTCGCAGCAATGCTTAGCTCCTTAGACGCCGAATTGCTTGCCCTGCACTTTTTGCCCGGGTCTGACGTAACGCCAGGCTGTTTCTTCAGAAAGGTAGAGTAGGGAAGAGATAATGATTAGGGAGCCGGTAGACGCAAGGAGCTTGGCTTGACAGGCAGTCCCAGAGCAGCCAGTTGGGGCGAGCAGGCCATTGGCGGTGGGGAGTGACCGGTGCTCGCTCCCCTTGCATGCGCTCCAACTGGCAGGCTCGCCATTGCACGTTTTTACAACACTGCGCTCAAGTTAATATCACCCGAATAAATATTCATTTGGAGAGGGGTACAATTGTGTAGCCTAACCATTTTTAGAACTCAATGTCTTTAGGTTTCAATTGGCAGACTTTCTATGGAGTAGGCCTAGGCCTATAGTGGGCGAAACATCAACAAGTAGGCTAAATTTGGCCAGTTGCAATTAAAATTGACATTAAAAGCCGATATTCACAGGAAGCAATCTGGACGCAATTTATGTTGCATGCAACAAAGTTTCATCTGGGTTAGTCAGTGGCTCACCACCCAAAAATTGCCTGCAATTTAGTTGAATTGCATCGCAAGAAATATAAATCAATCCTGTAGAGCAATAGCCTAAATACTTTTTGTAGGCACTAACCCTGCCATGGCGCGTTGGTCAATGCCTATGGGGAAAATTAATAGGGGTTTCTGTATGGTTTTTGGATAAATGGCGAAAATAAGGTCTCTGATAAAAACAGGATTAGGAGTGGCGCAGTGGTCTAAGGCACTGCATCGCAGTGCTAGCTGTGCCACTAGAGATCCTGCTTCGAGTCCAGGCTCTGTCGCGACCGGGAGACCCATGGGCGGCGCACAATTGGTCCAGCGTCGTCCAAGGTAGGGCAGGGATGTGGGTTCGTTTCCCACGGGGGGCCAGTATGAAAAAAACAAAAACATGTATGCATTCACTAACTGTAAGTCGCTCTGGATAAGAGCGTCTGCTAAATGACTGAAATGTAAATCATATACATTTTGTTCTATGACAATCTTCTTCAGCTAACATAACTTTTATGAATTTTGAAAAATTGATGTAATCAAAACAATAACATAATGGCTTCATAATTCATATACAGTACCAGTCAAAAGTTTGGACACACCTACTCATTCCAGGATTTTTCTTTATTTTGACTATTGTCTACATTGTAGAATAATAGTGAAGACATCAAAACTATGAAATAACACGTATGGAATTATGAGGTAACCAAAAAAGTGTTAGAAAATCAAAATGTATTTTATATTTGAGATTCTTCAAAGTACCCTTTGCCTTGATGACAGCTTTGCACACTCTTGGCATTCTCTCAACCAGCTTCATGAGGTAGTCACCTGGAATGCATTTCAATTAACAGGTGTGCCTTGTTAAAAGTTAATTTTTTAATGCGTCTGAGACAATCAGTTGTGTTGTGAAAAGTGTGACGAGGTGTGAATGAAGGAGTCAGGCGCAGGAGGTAAAATACCGAAGTCCAGGGTTTATTCCGTTTACATAAATCAAACGCCCCAAGCGTCAAACGAAACTATTACAAGGGAAAACATCCACCTTGGCATAAACACAGTGAATAGTAGCTCAACCGAGCTACACGCTCTCACAACAAACAATCACTCACAAAGACAAGGGGAACAGAGGGAACACTTATACACATACTAATTAGGGGAATGAGCACCAGGTGTGTGTGATGAACAAGACATGACAAGTGGAGTGATGAGAATGGGATCGGCAGTAGCTAGTACTCCGGTGATGACGAACGCCGAAGCCTTCTCGAACCAGGAGAGGGGGGCAGCCTTCCAGACTAGACGTGAACTGGGGACCTCGGTCGGACACTATATCCTCTGGTACCCCGTAGTGCCGGAAGACGTGAGTAAACAGAGCCTCAGCAGTTTGTAGGGCCGTGGGGAGACCGGGCAGAAGAAGGAGGCGGCAGGACTTTGAAAAGCGGTCCACAACGACCAGGATAGTGGTGTTACCTTGGGAGGGGGGAAGATCAGTGAGAAAATCAATACTC
Organism: Coregonus clupeaformis; assembly: GCF_020615455.1. Lineage (NCBI taxonomy): Eukaryota > Metazoa > Chordata > Actinopteri > Salmoniformes > Salmonidae > Coregonus > Coregonus clupeaformis. The sequence continues at coordinate 18,722,420 of NC_059210.1, read as the reverse complement.
AGGTGAGACCATGGTCGTTGTGGAACTGGTAAATGTTGTATCTTACCCGCTGGGAGGTGCCTAGGTGCCTTACTCTGGGCGCACACTGAGCATGAGGAAACATACACCCTCACGTCCTTAGCCAAGGTAGGCCACCAGTACTTCTCGGTCAGGCAGCGCATTGTACGACCAATACCTGGATGACCAGAGGAGGGTGACGTGTGTGCCCAGTAGATCAGACGATCACGGATAAGCGCAGGCACGTACTGCAGCCCAGCTGGACACTGCGGTGGAGATGGATCTGTACGTAATGCCTGCGCTATATCTGCGTCCATCGCCCATACTACCGGCGCCACAATGCATGAGGCCGGGAGTATGGGGGTGTTGTCTCTGGGCCTCTCCTCTATGTCATACAGCCGAGACAGTGTGTCTGCCTTCACGTTCTTCGTACCCGGAATGTATGAGTGTGAAATCAAACCGGGTGAAGAAGAGGGCCCACCTGGCCTGGCGAGGATTCAGCCTCCTCGCTGCCCGAATGTACTCCAGGTTACGGTGGTCTGTCCAGACGAGGAAAGGGTGTTTTGCCCCTACGAGCCAATGTCTCCACACCGTCAAAGCTCGGACAACAGCCAGTAGCTCCCGATCACCAACGCCGTAGTTCTGCTCCGCCGAGCTGAACAAGGAGGTAATGGGAGCTGCGACCTTGCCAAAGCCCTGAATAAACCTTCGATAGTAGTTGGCAAAGCCAAGGAAGCGCTGCACCTCCTTTACCTTTGTTGGAGTCGGCCAATTATGCACGGCTGCAATGCGGTCTCCCTCCATCTCCACACCTGTGGTGGTAATGCGATATCCGAGGAAGGAGATTGACTGCTGGTAAAACTCATACTTCTCTGCCTTGACATAAAGATCATTTTCCAGCAGTCGGACCAGTACCTTGCGAACCAGGGACACGTCGCGCGTAGCGGAATACACCAGGAGGTCATCGATGTAGACCACTACACCGCGACCAAGCATGTCCTGAAACACCTTGTTCACAAAGGACTGGAAAACGGATGGAGCATTCATCAAACCGTAGGGCATCACCAGGTATTCATAATGCCCCGAGGTTGTGCTGAATGCTGTTTTCCACTCATCCCCTTCCCGAATACGCACCAGGTTGTAGGCACTCCTGAGGTCTAATGTGGTGAAAAAGCGGGCCCCATGCATTGACTCAATCACTGAAGGAATGAGGGGAAGAGGATAACTAAATCGTACCGTCACATTATTCAGTGGTCGATAATCAATGCACGGGCGTAAACCGCCATCTTTCTTATTCACAAAGAAGAAACTCGAGGAGGCAAGTGGAGGGACGTATATACCCCTGGCGCAGGGACTCGGTGACGTATGTTTCCATAGCCTCCGTTTCAGCCTGCGACAGGGGATACACATGACTCCTGGGAGGTACAGCGTCTACCCGAAGGTTTATCGCGCAATCCCCCTCCCGATGAGGTGGTAATTTAGGCGCTTGCGTCTTGGAAAATGCGAGTGCCAGATCATAGTATTCGGGGGGAATGCACACGGTGGGGGTACCGTCTGGACTTTCCACCGTGGTCGCACCAACGGAAACACCTAGACACCAACCCGGACACTCACGCGACCACCCCGTAAGAACCCTCTGCGGCCATGATAAATTGGGGTTGTGAAGGGCTAACCACGGGATACCCAAGACTACAGGGTAAGTAGGATACTCAATAATCATAAAGGTGATCTGCTCAACATGCGTCTCCTGCGTAATCATGGTGACTGGTACCGTAACTTCCTTAACCAACCCGGACCCTAATGGTCGACTATCAAGTGATCTGATGGGGAATGGAATGGTTAGGGGAACCAATAAAATGCCTTGACGTCCTCCCTTAGGTGGCACCGGAAATGGTCGATCAGGGCCCGCTCGTTCCACCCGGACCCCGCTGCCAGCGTCCGGAACTCCAGCGCATAGTCCTGATCGGTCCTCGTCCCCTGCCTCAGATGAACCAGTCGTTCGCCCGCCTCTCGACCCTCAGGCGGGTGATCAAAAACGGCCCGAAAGAGGCGAGCAAACTACCCGTAGTCCTCCAACGCGTTCCCTCCCTCGTTCCACACCGCGTTGGCCCACTCCAGAGCTCTCCCACAAAGGCAGGAAACGAGGACGGATACCTTCTCCCGCTCCCGGGGTGCCGGCCTGATGCTGGAGAAATACAACTCCAGTTGGAGTAGGAATCCCTTACATTGCGCTACCGTCCTATCAAACGCCGGTGGCCGGGATATCTGGATCCCTCCAGGGGCTGGGGTGTAGGTGGCTGGATCCAGTTGACCAGCTGGTCTCGATAGATCGGATCCTCTCCTCTACAGGTGTTGTACCACCTGAAGAACCCGATCCATCGCTTCCCCCAAGCTGGCCAACATCGAGGAATGCTCCTGGACCCTTGCCACAACTCCAGGCATGCGGTCTTCTCTTGCTGACTCCATATCAGATCAGGTGAGTGATTCTGTGACGAGGTGTGAATGAAGGAGTCAGGCGCAGGAGGTAAAATACCGAAGTCCCGAGTTTATTCCGTTTACATAAATCAAATGCGCCAAAATAAACTATTACAAGGGAAAACATCCACCTTGGCATAAACACAGTGAATAGTAGCTCAACCGACGAGCTACACGCTCTCAAAACAAACAATCACTCACAAAGACAAGGGGAACAGAGGGAACACTTATACACATACTAATTAGGGGAATGAGCACCAGGTGTGTGTGATTGACAAGACATGACAAGTGGAGTGATGAGAATGGGATCGGCAGTAGCTAGTACTCCGGTGATGACGAACGCCGAAGCCTGCCCGAACCAGGAGGGGGGCAGCCTCGGCGGAAGTCGTGACAAAAAGGTAGGGTTGGTATACAGAAGATAGCCCTATTTGGTAAAATACCAAGTCCATATTATGGCAAGAACAGCTCAAATAACCAATAATAAGAAGAGACTTGCTTGGGCCAAGAAACACAAGCAATGGACATTAGACCGGTAGAAATCTGTCCTTTGGTCTGCTGAGTCCAAATGTGAGATTTTTGGTTCCAACCGCCGTGTCTTTGTGAGACGCAGAGTAGGTCAACGGATGATCTCCGCATGTGTGATTCCCACCGTGAAGCATGGAGGAGGAGGTGTGATGGTGTGGGGGGCTTTGCTGGTGACACTGTCAGTGATTTATTTAGAATTCAAGACACACTTAACCTGCATGGCTATCACAGCATTTTGCAGCGATATGCCATCCCATCTGGTTTGCGCTTAGTGGGACTATTGTTTGTTTTTCAACAGGACAATGACCCAAAACACACCTCCAGGCTGTGTAAGGGCTATTTGACCAAGTAGGAGAGTGATGGAGTGCTGCATCAGATGACCTGGCCTCCACAATCACCCGTCCTCAACCCAATTGAGATGGTTTGGGATGAGTTGGACCGCATAGTGAAGGAAAAGCAGCCAACAAGTGCTCAGCAGATGTGTGAACTCCTTCAAGACTGTTGGAAAAGCATTCCTCATGAAGTTGGTTGAGAGAATGCCAAGAGTGTGCAAAGCTGTCATCAAGGCAAAGGGTGGCTACTTTGAAGAATCTCAAATATAAAATATATTTTGATTTGTTTAACACTTTTTTGGTTACTACATGATTCCATATGTGTTATTTCATAGTTTTGATGTCTTCACTATTATTCTACAATGTAGAAAATATTAAAAATAAAGAAAAACACTTGAATGAGTAGGTGTGTCCAAACTTTGTTAACTGACTGATATTATATCATAGAACAAAACGTATAAGATCTCCTAAATCTGTGTTAACCTCAGACTTAATTTTTGGCATTCTTCACAAAACCCCATTCTTTCCCCATTATTTTCCCCCTTATGAATGGCTGAACGAACCAGAGGTAACTCATTTCCGGTTTTTAGGACCACAAGCTGGTCAGCTCTATACCATTCCGTTCGGAACCCAGTTGTCATGTCAACACAGCTGTTACTGCTGCTGCAAACCACAACAAATGAGATATGCCAAATGAGAAATGTATGAAAAATTCTAGACACCATGGCTAGTCATGGTTTATGTACAGTCTGGCAGGCAATAAATGTAATTTTAAAAGTGAACCCAGATCATTCTCTTTCCAGTTTCAAATGAAATTGTCCAACATGAACTGCACTAGCTAGCTAACTAGCTTAGCTCATTGCTAGCCTGGTTAGCTAGCTAGCTAGCTTGGTAAAAAAAAGGGGTCCTCTGTAGCTCAGCTGGTAGAGCACGGCGCTTGTAACGCCAAGGTAGTGGGTTCGATCCCCGGGACCACCCATACACAAAAATGTATGCACGCACGACTGTAAGTCGCTTTGGATAAAAGCGTCTGCTAAATGGCATATTATTATTATTTATTATAAAACATGGTTGCAAACAGGCAACATTTTGGCAAGATCGATGCTTTTACAGTTACCAAATGTTTGGATAAAAAAAGTATTAATGAATCTGTAATGAGACATGGAACTATTTATGCCTTGGAAGAAGTGAAGTAGTAGCTCTTTATAAACTGTTTGCTTTATTACTAAACCGGAGCATGGCGTAACAGGCAGGCAGTCGCTGCTTCGCTAACAACATGTGTATTGAGTGCGTCACAATTAGGTGGTGGGCCGAAGCAAGCTATCTGCTTTAGTTTGCGAGATGATTGATCTATGTTGAGGGAGGAGCTGGTTTTTACCTATTGGACTGGTTTCGCGCGTCACTAGTTCAAAGGAGAGGTATTTAAACAAAATGCGATTTTTGGCATAAATACCTTCTGGAAAATGTGAACTTTTATGTGCCTTAATAACAAACGTGTATGCCATCTGTAAATACGAATACAAATCTTAAATTGCAAGCCTAGTTGGTTTAGCAATGAAAAAGACAGGAACCTTCCCGCTAGCCATGATTGGCTGAGATAATGGATGGGCTGGACATGCCGAGAGATGAGTTCGGATTGGTTTGTCATCCAGCATGCTTCTGTCTATAATGAGATGCTCAGTAGGTGTAGGTAATCCTTTCTAACTGGGAATTTTTTTTAAGATAGCTCTCCACTTTCTGGAGGACCGAGTTTTTAAATCAGTGGAATGCCCAGTGGAAGCAGAGTATGATAGCTAAGGCGATGGAGAAAATTCAGGTGTTTGATTGCAAATGTGGAGGGAGTCGAAAAGAGAACACAGAAGGCTGTTGTGTAAAACACCTGTCTCCGGATTACATCTTCAAACTAAACGCAACCATGGCATCCGTGACAGAGAAGGAGAAGCCTTCATCCATGTTTAAAGGTAAAATAGTCTAGCTAGCTACATTTTCAGATATTATTATTTTGTCAGAAAGTCGTTTTTCATTGCAAGTTAAAGCGTACTGTTAGCTAGCTAGCTAACGTTAACTGGCTGGTTGGCTTGCTAGCTAACGTTACATGAATGATCTGTGTAGTAATATTATTTGTCTCTCAGAGCCATTTGCATTACTAGTTCTAGCCTAAATGTTAGCTAGGTAGCTAACGTTGAACCTAGTTTGTTAGCGTTTAGCTACCTGTAGATTCATGCAGGGTGGTAATGTTATGAGTTGGGATTATGGTTAATTGTTTAGCTAGCTAGCTAGCTACATGTCTAAACAAAAGACTCCACTATGCAAGTAACCATTTCACTGTACCGTTTACACCTTCTGTATCCTGTGCATGTGAGAAATAAACGTTGATTTTATTTGATATAGTGTGTGTTTACCAGAGACAGTAATGTGAAGAACAACATGACCTGCACCAAAGTAAACTTAGGATATAACGTTACGCCAACAAGACAGTGTCCATGTTCTAAAATTCTCAGGTAGAATGCCCTGCTTTTATTTCCTCGCACTCACAACCGTAAGCTATTTTCTTTAATTTTCTGTAACTTGTAAATAATGACCTTGTTGTGAGATTATTTTCCTGAATTAATGAACTGTATACAGACATGTCGATAGACATATAAACCAGGCTTTAGTCTTGAAATCTTTGGTTGTTTAGTACACGACCATACTCACTCTGTTTAGCACATGGCCTCACATGTGAATCCTTAAAGAGATAGGTGGGGCTAAGGCTTAAGAGGGTGTGAATGATGCTGAATGGGTGTAGACAAAGAAGAGCTCTCTAGTAGGTGTACCAAAACATTCAAGGGCCATTTTCTCAAAAGTGCGGTTACAAGTTTATCAACTTTCAAAGCAGAATTACTTTCCCATTGTTCCTCAACTGTAGTGTTTGATATACCATTTTCTAGCTCTTAGTCTCTACTTTTATTCAATGTAAAAAACACAAATTTCAAATTTTGCTACATGAGACTGAATCGAGCCTGAATCACATATTCGGAAAGTATTCAGACCCCTTGACTTTTTCCACATTTTGTTAAGTTACAGCCTTATTCTAAAATGGATAAAAAATAATAATAATTATCCTCAGCAATCTACACACAATACCCCATATTGACGAAACCAAAACAGGTTTTTAGAAATGTTTGCAAATCTATTAAAAATAAAAAACAGAAATACCTTATTTAGATAAGTATTCAGACCCTTTGCTATGAGACTCGAAATTGAGCTCAGGTGCATCATGTTTCCATTGATCATCTTTGAGATGTTTCTACAACTTGATTGGAGTCCATCTGTGGTAAATTCAATTGATTGGACATGATTTGGAAAGGCACACACCTGTCTATATAAGGTCCCATAGTTGACAGTGCATGTCAGAGCAAACACCAAGCCATGAGGTCGAAGGAATTGTCCGTAGGGCTCCAAGACAGGATTGTGTCGAGGCACAGATCTGGGGAAGGCTACCAAAACATTTCTGCAGCAATGAAGGTCCCCAAGAACACAGTGGCCTCCATAATTCTTAAATGTAAAAAGTTTGGAACCACCAAGACTCTTCCTAGAGCTGGCCGTCCGGCCAAACTGAGCAATCGGGGGAGAAGGGCCTTGGTCAGGGAGGTGACCAAGAACACGATGGTCACTCTGACAGAGCTCTAGAGTTCTTCTGTGGAGATGGGAGAACCTTCCAGAAGGACAACCATCTCTGCAGCACTCCAACAATCAGGCATTTATGGTAGAGTGGCCAGACGGAAGCCACTCCTCAGTAAAAGGCACATGACAGCCCGCTTGGAGTTTTCAAAAAGGCACCTTTTCCAAAAGGTCTGATGAAACCAAGATTGAACTCTTTGGTCTGAAACCTGGAACCATCCTTAAGGTAAAGCAAGGTGGTGGAAGCATTATGCTGTGGGGATGTTTTTCAGCGGCAGGGACTGGGAGACTAGTCAGGATAGAGTCAAAGACAAACAGAGCAAAGTACAGAGATATCCTTGATGAAAACCTGCTCCAGAGCGCTCAGGACCTCAGACTGGGGCGAAGGTTCACCTTCCAACAGGACAATGACCCTAAGCACACCGTCAAGACAACGCAGGAGTGGCTTCGGGACAAGTCTCTGAATGACCTTGAGTGGCCCAGCCAGAGCCCAGACTTGAACCCGATTGACATCTTTGGAGAGACCAGAAAATAGCTGTGCAGCAAAGCTCCCCATTCAACCTGACAGAGCTTGAGAGGATCTGCAGAGAGAAATGGGAGAAACTTCCCAAATACAGGTGTGCCAAGCTTGTAGTGTCATACCCAAGAAGACTCAATGCTGTAATCGCTGCCAAAGGTGCTTCAACAATGTACTGAGTAAAGGGTCTGAGTACTTATGTAAATGTAATATTTCCGTTTTTTATACATTTGCAAACATTTCTAAAAACCTGTATTTACTTTGTCATTATGGGGTATTGTGTGTAGATTGATGAGGGAAAAAAACAATTTAATTAATTTTAGAATAAGGCTGTTGTCACGCCCTGGCTCTGGGGACTCTTAAATGTTGAGCCAGGGTGTGGACTTGTTATGTTTAGTTTTCTATGGGATTTGTTTTAGATCGTTTATTTCTATGTTGGCCAGGGTGGTTCCCAATCAGAGACAGCGGTAGCTCGTTGTCTCTGATTGGGGACCATACTTAGGCAGCCTGTTTTCACTAGTTTATTGTGGGATCTTGATCCGAAAGGTTTGTGTTATGACCTAGGACTTCACGTATCGTTTGTTGTTTTTGTCGTTGTTAAGTATACAAATAAAGTATGTACGCCTATCATGCTGCGCCTAGGTCCGTGTCTTCCCATAACGATCGTGACAGAAGATCCCACCATAAAAGGACCAAGCAGCGTGCCAAACAGGAGAAGTTGGCGATGTCCCAGGTGGGCGAATGGTGGTCTTGGGAGGACATATTCGCGGGCAGAGGGCCATGGGCAAAGGTACAGGCCCTGGCAAGAGAGGAGAAACGGCGCCAACCGTGCCGACGACGGACACGCGAGAGGCACCCCCAAGAAAACATTTTTGGGGGGCACACGGCATGGACGACGGGGCTGCTGGAGGCAGCTACAGGGCACATCGGCGATCTAGGAGAGGAGGCCACCAGGTTTGGGGGGCTGGAAGGGTGGTTGGCAGAGCCTAGAGGTAGAGCAGAGCCAACTCCCCGTACTCAAGCTAGGCAGCGTGAGACTGGGCAGGCTCCGGGTTATGCGGAGCCACGCACTGTGCCGCGAGTGTTCCGGCACAGTCCTGTACGTCCTGTGCGAGCACCACGCACGTGTCGTGCTAAGGTGGGCATGCAGCCAGGATGGAGTGTGCCAGCTCAACGCTCGTGGCCTCCAGTACCCCTCCTCGGTCCAGGATATCCTGCGCCAGTGCCACGTGCTGTAGCGCCAGTACGAGTGCACAGCCCTGTACGTCCTGTGCTGATGCCTCACACACAGGGTGTGGAGATAGGCATTCAGCTAGGACGGGTTGTGTCAGCTCTCCGCTCCAGACCTCCAGTCCGCCTCCACAGCCCGGTCCGGCCTGTTCCTGTCCCTCGCACCAAGCCTGTGGTGCGCGTCGTCAGCCCGGTCCGGCCTGTTCCTGTCCCTCGCACCAAGCCTGTGGTGCGCGTCGTCATCCCGGTCCGGCCTGTTCCTGTCCCTCGCACCAAGCCTGTGGTGCGCGTCGTCAGCCCGGTCCGGCCTGTTCCTGTCCCTCGCACCAAGCCTGTGGTGCACGTCGTCAGCACGGTCCGGCCTGTTCCTGTCCCTCGCACCAAGCCTGTGGTGCGCGTCGTCAGCCCGGTCCGGCCCGTTCCTGCTCCCCGCACCAAGCCAGTGGTGCGCGTCGTCAGCCCGGTCCGGCCCGTTCCTGCTCCCCGCACCAAGCCAGTGGTGCGCGTCGCCAGCCTGGTCCGGCACCGGTCAGCTGCTCCACTCCGGAGCCAGAGCAATCCGCTCCACCGGTGTCCAGTCCAGCTCCGGCCAGCGGGACCAGACCAGGGGCGCTACGGGGGGGTAGAGGGAGAGTGGTGGTCACGCCCGTAGCCGGATCCGCCTCCGAGGCGGAATGCCCACCCGGCCCCTCCCCTGTTGTGGTTGGTTGGCGCGGTCGCAGTCCGCGCCTTTGGGTGGGGGGTACTGTCACGCCCTGGCTCTGGGGACTCTTAAATGTTGAGCCAGGGTGTGGACTTGTTATGTTTAGTTTTCTATGGGTTTTGTTCTAGATCGTTTATTTCTATGTTGGCCAGGGTGGTTCCCAATCAGAGACAGCGGTAGCTCGTTGTCTCTGATTAGGGACCATACTTAGGCAGCCTGTTTTCACTAGTTTATTGTGGGATCTTGATCCGGAAGGTTTGTGTTATGACCTAGGACTTCACGTATCGTTTGTTGTTTTTGTCGTTGTTAAGTATACAAATAAAGTATGTACGCCTATCACGCTGCGCCTTGGTCCGCTTCTAATAACGATCGTGACAGCTGTAACATAACAAAATGTGGAAAAGGCAAGGGGTCTGAATGCTTTCCAAAGGCACTGTATTTATTTCCATTTGTTGGCAATGTCAATTCTTGCACATTTTTGCAAAATACTTACTTTTATGTTCGCTAGCTGGACAGGCAAACGCTGCCGAGTACTAAACTGTAAATCAAAACTATCCATGGTACGATCTCTGCCAATCACTTTATCCATACCCAAGTTGTAGACAGCTGGTGACAGCTAGAGGTCTGTATATAATGATGAGGTGCTCATGTCTCTGCCCTAACAATGGGAGTCATTGTCCCAAAGGCGGGAAGGAGGTGACAAGCTTAGGTCCAAAATAAGCACATAGAAATGCATTGGGCTTATTTTGGATTGATTTTGGCGAGAGTGAAACCTCTTGCTTCACCTCTTCCTATCTGTGACAGATAGTCTGACAAACTGCTATCAGGTAGTCTTTTTTATTTACTGTATTTGTAATCTAACTATTTAGTTAGTTAAACCTGATACCATCAATGCAAGCTGTAAAATGACTCCCAACTTAAAACGCAACAACCTTAGTAATGTAGCTAGGTTGGTAGCTATCTAGCTAGTTACAACAAGTAGATCTGTTGCTAGCTAGAAGGAGCATGTTTTAGCTAACAGTTTATTATTATTATTCCATGTAATAAATTAAGACTACAAAAATAGTGTAAAGTAGTGTAAAGGTAACACAGTCATCAAGGCAGGACCCACTAATTGCATTCATACTGATAAATAACAAATTCCACATTATATCTGTCAATAGTTGGAGTAGGATGATTGCAGAGCACCCTGCCTGGGACTGTCAGGATGTTCATTTTCTAGCTCACAAACTACATTCATTTGCTGTGATGATTTTTTTGATTAATCACTGTCTCTCACTTCAGCTCTCCTGCGTCCTGCTCCCAGAGATCAACCAAGTGCTATTCACCAAGCATGGGCTGATTCACTCACCTGTGAGGAGAACCATCCTACTGCAGTTTGAACTGGCCCTGTTGTCTTATCATTGGAGATTCTGTCTTACACAGTCTAGTGCATTTTAGAGTTGAAGAACACCAACTACATATACAGTACATGTGCTTGTTTGAGCATCTCAAATACTAATTTCAATGTAGAATCAGTTTGACAGGTGACACACAGATAATTTGACTATTGTAAAATGCAGTGGTGAGAATTCCATTGTCCCTTTCAGGAACTCAGGCTTTTGCCATAAATGGTAGAGTTCTCATCTCTGGACCACACAAGCTTTAGATTGCATTCTGGTAAGGCACTTTCTCTCTACATCGGACAGCTACAGTGCCTTCAGAAAGTATTCATTCCCCTTGACTTATTCTACATTTTGTTGTTTTACAGCCTGAATTCAAAATTGATTACACAGATTTTTTTCTCACCCATCTACACTTTTCTGCTACATTTTTTGAAGACGAAATACAGAAATATCTCAATTACATAAATATTCACACCCCTGAGTCAATACTTTGTAGAAGCACCTTTGGCAGAGATTACAGCTGTGAGTCTTTCTGGGTAAGTCTCTAAGAGCTTTGCACACCTGGTTTTGTCCTGTGCCAGATACGACTACTACAGGTAGCGAAGTCACTGTGTCTCTGTGCTGCACAGTTACATTAGCTACACCTAATGTGTCTACTCTCTCACCTTACATTTACAGATGCAGAGAACAAGTCTTTAAGTCTGGAACATTTGCACTGTCCCACAACTTTGAGTCCTCTGACCTGTTCATTATGGTTACACTGCACCTTGAATCAACTTCAAACTCCACATCTGACTTTCAATTTCAATGTGATATGAGCCACTTTTGGAAAATAAGGTATATGTACACTGTAACTGTATTCTCCTATTCTTCCTCTTTGTTTTGTTCAGCTTCCCTGCTGATGTGATGTATCCCATGCTTTTTCACTCTTTTTTCTTGCTTTTTCTTTCCTCCCCCTTTTGGGTTGGAACTCTCTGCAGGTGATTTTACCCTACATGCTCGTTGATGTCCTTGTTTACCACAATTATGTCACTTTTCATTCTGAAAACGTCACTCACTTGCCATGTAATCACCTTTACATCTGTGACATGTTTTCATGAGCTCAACTCGTGCTTAGCTTGTACACACTTCCCTGGCCTGTCCCTTGCTTCCAAGTCACAGCACTGTCCACACATTTCCCCTGGATTTATTTTACATCCTTGTTGGCAGTCTCCATTGCTTGAGCAAGGTCCAATGCTCTATCAAACATAAGCCCAGTCTTGGATAATAACTTCAGTTGAAGTTGGTCATTGGTTATGCCACAGACCAACCTATCTCTCAGGAGTTCCTTCAGATTGTTCCTATAATTGTAATCTTGTGCCAGTTTAAGCAACACAGCTGTAGGTTTGGCTTCCCACTAAACTCAACAGAATAGCTATTTTCTTTAGCTTTAGCCTTCCAGCTCCCTGGAACGTGAAACTTGAATTTTTATGCACCAGACGTAATTTTCGTTGTCCTTTTACCTTGTCGCCACCTGTAATAACCAATGGAAGAACATTGTTTGATCAAATTAGAAATTCCAAGAAGTTATCCCTTCTATTTATAATGAGAAGTAGAGATGTGTTAATCTTATTGCGGAAAGCAATAGATTTTAAACACATTCAGGCCTAATCACATTCAGAGTTCATATCCAAGGTAATAACAATATTTTAATAATCACGTAATTTGGCCTTGGAACCCACAGGTGTGTCAAGACAACCACAGGTTATAGTAAAGGCCGCTTGTCCCATTGACATAAGATTTAACGACCATAAGAGACATTTGTTCTTGCATGTGTCCGAATTCGACCGAACGGTTGGCGTTGTCACACCCTGATCTGTTTCACCTGTCTTGTGATTGTCTCCAACCCCCACCAGGTGTCTCCCATTACCTCATGTGTATTTATACCTGCGTTTTCTGTTTATCTATTGCCAGTTCGTCTTCTCCCGTCAATTCCTACCAGCGTGTTCCTGTGTTTCCTGTGCTCTAGTTTTTGCTTTTTCTAGTCTTCCCAGTTCTGACCTTTCTGTCTGTCCTGACCCTGATCCTGCCTGCCGTCCTGTACTTGCCTGACTCTGATTTGGATTACGACTCTTTGCCTGCCCTGACCTACCAATTGCCTGTCCCTTGTACTGTAATAAACTCTGAGACTCGTACTATCCACCTCTTGTGTCTGCATCCTGTGTTAGCCTGAGCCGTGATAGTGAGAACTGGCCATGACTGACCCAGCAGACTCGGACCAGCTCTGCAACGCTGTCTCCTCCCAAGGAGCCACCATAGGAAGACACGAGGGGTTACTACAAAGCCTTATGGAGGGACTCCATACCCTGGCAGAACGCCATGACCATGCGTTCAATACATTGCTGGAGCAATTCCGCAGATTCCCAACTAGGCAGCAAGCCACAACTGTAACCCCCCAGACTCTCAGCAACCCCGCCACCAGCGGCGCCTCTTCCCAGCCTACCCCGGTGTCCCGAGAACCTCGCTTACCTCCTCCGGAGCGCTACGCTGGAGATTCTGGAACCTGCCGGGCTTTTCTCTCCCAGTGCTCCCTCATTTTCGAGGTGCAGCCTTCTTCGTTCCCCTTGGACCGCTTGAAGATAGCATACTTGATAACACTGATGTCCGGGGGACCCTCGCCTGGGCTACGGCGGCGTGGGAGCAACAGTCCACCGTTTGCCTCAGTCTGGAGGAGTTCAATGGCGGAAGTACGAAAAGTGTTTGATTCTCCATTGTCCGGGAGAGAGGCTGCTCGCAAGCTGCTCCAGCTACGTCAAGACTCCCATAGTGTGGCAGACTACGCAGTGGATTTTCGCATGTTAGCGGCTGAGAGTGCCTGGAACCCAGAAGCCCTGTTTGACACGTTCCTTCATGGATTATCGGAGGTGATTAAAGACGAGCTCGCAGCCCGGGTGCTGCCCATGGACCTCGATTCCCTCATAGCCTTGACCATCCGGATCGATGGGCGGCTACGGGAACGTAGAAGGGAGAGGGTGTCTGTTCCCTGTCGCCCTCGAAGATCACAGAGGGCTGCCGACTCGCCTCCTCTGGAGCCCATGCAACTAGGCAGGACTAGATTGTCTCCTGCTGAGCGCTTATGCAGACTAAACACCAAGAGCTGTCTGTATTGTGGAGCTACGGGACATTTCTTATCTACCAGACCATTAAAAGACCAGGCACATCAGTAGGTACGAGTACACTGGTGAGCGTAAGGGGAGTTTCCAATCTCTCTCTACTTGTAATCCCCTCTATGCTACCCTGTTGTGGGGAGACCAGTCCAAATCCATCCGGGTGCTCATTGACTCTGGGGCCGATGAGAGCTTTATGAACACTATCCTGGTGTTGGAGCTGGGTATCTCCACTCAACCCCTTTCCATCCAGATGGACGTCAGAGCGCTGGATGGGTGCTCTATGGGCAGAGCCACTCACAATACCATTCCTATCAGCCTATCAGCCTACGAGTGTCAGGCAACCACAGTGAGGCTATGCATTTTCTGCTCCTGGAGTCTCCTCATGTACCCATGGTTTTGGGGTTTTCATGGCTCCAGAGGCACAACCCCCTACGGGTTCCATCATGGGATGGAGTCCGTTTTGCCATGCACATTGTCTTAAGTCGGCGCAGCCTGCCCCGGGATGTCTCCCTGCGGGCTTGGGTAAAGCCTTGGATCTCTCTGCCTTCCCGACTTATGGGAGATTTTCAATTCTGCCCGCATCTCTTCCTCCGCATCGGCCCTACGACTGTGCAATCAACTTTTGGTAATTAAGACCAAAGTGATGGATGGGTACGTTGAGGACTCTCTTGCTGCAGGAATGATCCGTCCATCTGCAGAGTTCTTCTTTTTGGAGAAGAAGGACAAGACCCTGCGTCTGTTTATCGACTACCGGGGTCTTAATGACATTACGGTTAAAAAACATTACCCGCTACCACTCTTCTCCTCGGCTTTCGAGCATCTCCAGGGGGCAGTCATCTTTACCAAGTTGGACCATCGGAACTCCTACCATCTGGTTCGAATAAGGGAAGGTGATGAGTGTAAGACAGCCTTCAACATGGCTAGCGGGCATTACGAGTACCTGGTGAGGCCGTTCGGACTGACCAACCCTCCTGCAGTGTTCCAGGCCCTGGTCAATGATGTGTTTCGTGACATGTTGTTCCTATTTGTGTTTGTCTACCTCAACGACATCCTCATTTATTTCTGGTCAGCACAAGAGCACGTTCTCCATGTCCGACAGGTTCTGCAGCGTCTCCTGGAGAACCAGCTTTTCGTGAAGGTGGAGAAATGTGAGTTCCATTGCTCCACCATCTCCTTCCTAGGATACGTCATCGCTGCAGGGAATATTCAGATGGACCCTGACAAGGTGAGCGCGGTGGTGGATTGGCCTCAACCCACATCCAGAGTGCAGCTGCAATGTTTCCTGGGATTTGCTCATTTCTACTGTTGTTTCATCCGGGGTTACAGCACCCTGGCTTCCCCCCTCTCTGCACTCACCTCTCCCAAGGTTCCGTTCATATGGTCTCCAGCAGCTGACCGGGCTTTCTCAGACCTCCAGCAGCGATTCACTTCAGCTCCCATCCTAATCCATCTGGACCCGTCCCGTCAGTTCATGGTGGAGGTCAACGCCTCGGACATCGGCGTGGGGGCTGTCCTTTCCCAGTGTTCTGCCCAGGACCAGAAGCTGCACCCCTGCGTCTTCCATTCCCATCGTCTTAACCCCGCTGAGAGGAACTCTCTTGACTGCGAGATTTACTCGCAGTCAAGATGGCGTTGGAGGAGTGGAGGCACTGGTTTGAAGGGGCGGAACACCCATTCTTGGTGTGGACGGACCATAATAAACCTGGAATATCTCCGCACCGCCGAGTGCCTCAACTCCAGGCAGGCAAGATTGGCCCTGTTATTCACTCTATTCCATTTCACTTTCTCCTACCGCCCGGGGTCCAAGAATGTGAAGACTGAAGCACTCTCACGTCTGTACAGCCCCGCTACTTCACCATCGGACCCCGAGACCATCCTCCCTACTTCCTGTCTAGCGGCTGCTATCATCTGGGGAATAGAGAGGATGTTTGTTCCGGACTCTGCCCGTGCTCCGGTCCTGGAATGGGCACATTCCTCAAGACTCACCTGTCATCCTGGCTCCTGTCGGACCTTTGCTTTCTTCCGACAACGTTTTTGGTGGCCCACCATGGTTCCTGACGTCTCCGCGTTCGTTGCCACCTGCACTGTGTGTGCACAGAACAAGACTCCGCGGCAAGCTCCGGCTGGCCTCCTTCAACCTCTCCCTGTTCCTCACTGACCCTGGTCCCAAATATCCTTGGACTTCGTCACGGGTCTCACTCCATCAGAGGGCAACACCACCATCCTTACGGTAGTGGATAGGTTTTCCAAAGCCACCCATTTGAAATCCTTTCCTAAGTTGCCCTCAGCCAAGGCGACGGTGCAGCACGTCTTCCGGATCCATGGACTTCCAGTCGACATGGTCTCTGATCGTGGTCCTCAGTTCTCATTCCGGTTCTTGAAGGCATTCTGCATCCTCATTGGGTCGTCGGCCAGCTGGTCCTCTGGTTTTCATCCCCAGTCTAACGGCCATTCGGAGTCAGCCAATCAGGACCTGGAGACGACTCTTCGTTGCCTCGACTGCACCAATCCCATTACCTGGAGCCAGCAACTTGTGTGGGTGGAATATGCCTGTAACAGCCTTCCCTCTTCTGCTACTGGTCTCTCGCCTTTTGAGTGTTCCCTGGGTTATCAGCCCCCGCTCTTCCAGGAACAAGAGGAAGAGGTCAGCATACCTTCTGCCCAGATGTTCGTCCGTCGCTGTCGCCGTACCTGGAAGAGAGCCCGGGCCGCTCTTCTCAAGACCACCTCCAGGTATCGATGACAAGCGGACCACCATTGAATCCCTGCTCCCCGCTACCATCTTGTGCAGAGGGTATGGCTTTACACTCGGGATCTGCCCCTCCGGGTGGAGTCCCGCAAACTTTCCCCCCATGTTATCGGCCCTTTCCCCATCTCGAAGGTCCTTAGCCCCTCTGCTGTTCGCCTTCTGTTGCCCCGCACCCTCCGTAGACATCCCACTTTCCATGTATCTAGAATTAAACCCCTGTCTCACAGCCCTTTGTCTCCTGTTTCCAGGCCCACCCCTCTCCCTCATCTCATCGACGGCCATCCAGCGTATACGGTGAGACGCCTCCTGAGTTTTTGACCTCGAGGCAGAGGATTCCAGTACCTGGTTGACTGGGAGGGTTATGGGCCGGAGGAGAGGTGTTGGGTCCCCGCTCCTACCCTGGGACATACTGGTCAACCAGGTACTGTCACACCCTGATCTGTTTCACCTGTCTTGTGATTGTCTCCAACCCCCACCAGGTGTCTCCCATTACCTCATGTGTATTTTTATACCTGCGTTTTCTGTTTATCTATTGCCAGTTCGTCTTCTCCCGTCAATTCCTACCAGCGTGTTCCTGTGTTTCCTGTGCTCTAGTTTTTGCTTTTTCTAGTCTTCCCAGTTCTGACCTTTCTGCCTGTCCTGACCCTGATCCTGCCTGCCTTCCTGTACCTGCCTGACTCTGATTTGGATTACGACTCTTTGCCTGCCTTGACCTACACATGCAAAAACAAATGTCTCTAATGGTCGTTAAAGCTTATGTCTATGAGACAATTGGCCTTGACTATACCCTGTGGTTGTCTTAACGCATCTGTGGGTTCCAAGGCCAAATTGCGTGATTATTAAAATATTGTTATTACCTTTGATATGAACTCTGAATGTGATTAGGCCTGAATGTGTTTAAAATGTATCTTGCTTTCCGCAATCAGATGCACACATCTCTACTTGTCATTATAAATAGAAGGGATAACTTCTTGGAATTTCTAATTTGATCAAACAATGTTCTTCCATTGGTTATTACAGGTGGCAACGAGGTAAAAGGACAAAGAAAATTACGTCTGGTGCATGAAAAATTTATGTTTCACATTCCAGGGACTGATTCACGAGCTGGAAGGCTAAAGCTAGGTCCAGCCAGGTCACCCTTGATACAAGTCAGTATTCGAAGTCCATCCATGTATGAGGACATTGGGAGATGGCGTAGAAACCGGCCACTAGGGGCAACAGTGAGCACTGTTACCTTCAAGTAGGTTTCGATTTTGTTAGGGCATTGTGGACAAGGATGCCAGATGTGAGTAAGAATCTGCCTCTGGTGCCAAACGTTGCATGTTCAAATCCAGCAATAGAAAGTAGATTTTTAAATATTTTGTTTTAAGCCTATCCCAAACCTTAACCCTTACCTTAACCATTTGGATGTAACACCTTAACTTAACCCTAACCTTAAAAAGTCTGATTTAATGACTCAAACTAACCTTAAACACTTTGAAATTAATTTGACGTTTGGAAGAACTTCGAAATTTGACGTTTGAGAAACATGGATGAACATCTAATTCTGACATGAGAGCTAGTTGTATAGGTCATGGTCTTCAAAAACAAATTTTCTCAATCTTGCGTAAGCTCCACTGGCACAACTCAGGGATTGGTTTATCTCAGAGTCAATGTCGGCTTTGGAGGAGAGAAGGCTGTCGAGGTACGGGAAGTCATCCACATTTTCAATTGTGTTATTGTCAACCTGTATTGTGGGTGGAGTAGGAGGCTTGTTGGGTGGTGGTCTGTGAACATTTGAGTCTTCTTACAATTCAAGGCTAGACCCAAGAGCCTGTATGACTTGGCAAAGGCATCCAGGATACACTGAAGGTCTTCTTTGGAGTGTGCTGCGATGACATTGTTGTCGGCACAATGAAGCTCCATGAGGTTGAGTAGCCTGCCACCTGTCCGGTACAGGATTTGAATTCCCTGTTGCAGGTCTTGGCCAATGAGGTGAAGGATGGCAGCGATGAAGAACGCAAACAGGGTGGGCATGATGATGCAGCCCTGTTTGACCTCTGTCTCTACAGTGAATGGCTCTGACTGAGCCACTGTTGCTGAGCACTGTGACAGAGCATGTCATCATGCAGCAACCTCAGTATTCTTAAGGGGTTGCCGAGTCTGCTTCTTCTAAACCGACCTCTTCTGCACTAGTATGATGGACATTATGGAGCAGATAAGGCGAAGATCTGTCCAGCAGTCATCTGCGCTGATCATGGCCCTTGTGATGTTCATGTCACAGCAGTCCCTAGCTCGAACAATGACTTAATCTTCTCAGAGTATCGCCATCTTGCCTTGGTGGAGAAACTTACACAGTTCCAATGACCCCGAGAGCGATGCCATCTGGAGTTAAGCTAGCTCCTGGTAGGGTCACCCATGGCGGTTTAGGTTAACGGCTGTAAAGGCGGAGGAAGGCTGCAGCAGAGAAGGGTTCCCAGTCGTCTTGGAGTCCATGTCACTGAACCCGACCCCCATCTATCAAGGACTGTGTGGTGGCTGCCCATGTCTCAGTCTCTCCACGTTAAACAATGTCACGCACAGGCATCCTCTAAAAGGGAATCTCCCCTAAACATCCGGGACCAAAGTTTTATGGCGTTCAGCAAGTGGAGAAGGGGCAGGATTGTGAGATCTGGAACAGTGTTAATTGTGGCACTCTTTTTTAGATTTAGTCTAGTCTTAGTCATTTTGTCTAAAATATCATTAAGTCTTAGTAACATTTTTGTCATTTGAAAATGATTTAGTCTAGTTATTGTCAAAATGACGAAAATAGTGAGCCATTTTAGTCAACTAAATGTCCTTTATTAATTTTTTACATTTTAGTCACATCACATTTGTATTGTCTCATTAACCCTATAGTAAACATAAATCACTAACTTCCATGTGCATGTAACACCCTGGCTCCGGGACTCTATATGTTGAGCCAGGGTGTGTTCTTTCTATGTGGTGTAATTCTATGTTGGGAGTTCTAGTTGGTTTATTTCTATGATGGCCTGAGTGACTCCCAATCAGAGGCAACGAGTGTCAGCTGTGGCTGGTTGTCTCTGATTGGGAGCCATATTTAAACTGTCTGTTTTTCCCTTTGTGTTTGTGGGTTCTTGTTCCGTGTTGGTCTATGTTACCTAGGACGTTACGAGTCGTTTGTTGTTTTTGTTTACTGTCCGTGTTTATCGCTAATGATAAATAAACATGTTCGTTCATCACGCTGCGCCTTGGTCCTCCTCTCTTAACGACGAGCGTGACAGAAGAACCCACCATCACAGGACCAAGCAGCGTGTCCAGGAGCAGGCAGCCTGGACGTGGGAGCAGATTTTGGACGGGCAGGGGTCCTGGACCTGGGAGGAAATCCTGGCCGGGATGGATCGCCGGCCATGGTGTGAGACGGTAGAGGCGCGACGGAGAGAGGAGCAACGGCGTAATCTGTATCATCGTCGGACGGACGAGAGGCAACCCCCAAACATTTTTAGGGAGGGGCACACGGCATGGACTAAAGGGCTGACGGAGGCAGAAAAGGGGCGTATTCAGAAGGCCACCAGGTTAAGGGGGCCACTGGTCAAAGTAGGGAAAGAAGGTTTAGAGGCACGGCGAGAGGTACTGGGGTGTGTTACCAGTCCGGTCCGGCCCGTTCCAGATCCCGGGGTAGAGCCAGTGGTGTGTGTCCCCAGTACGGTCCGGCCTGTTACGGCCCCTCGCACCAAGTGTACGGTGCGCGTCGCCAGCCCGGCCCGGCCTGTTCCTGCCACTCGCACCAAGTCTACGGTGCGCGTCGCCAGCCCGGCCCGGCCTGTTCCTGCCCCTCGCACCAAGCCTACGGTGCGCTTCGCCAGCCCGGCCCGGCCTGTTCCTGCCCCTCGCACCAAGCCTACGGTGTGCGTCGCCAGCCCGGCCCGGCCTGTTCCTGCCCCTCGCACCAAGCCTACGGTGTGCGTCGCCAGCCCGGCCCGGCCTGTTCCTGCCCCTCGCACCAGGCCTACGGTGCGCATCGCCAGCCCGGCCCGGCCTGTTCCTGCCACTCGCACCAAGCCTACGGTGTGCGTCGCCAGCCCGGCCCGGCCTGTTCCTGCCACTCGCACCAAGCCTACGGTGCGAGTCGTCAGCCTGGTCCAGCCCGTTCCTGCTACTAGCACCAAGCCAGGGGTGCGAGTCGTCAGCCTGGTAAAGCCCGTTGCTGCTCCACGCACCAAGCCAGGGGTGCGAGTCGTCAGCCCGGTAAAGCCCGTTCCGGCTCCACGCACCAAGCCAGGGGTACGCATCGTCAGCCCGGTCCGGCCCGTTGCTACTCCACGCACCAAGCCAGGGGTGCGAGTCGTCAGTCCGGTGAGGCCCGTTCCGGCTCCACGCACCAAGCCAGGGGTGCGCATCGTCAGCCCGGTCCGATCCGTTCCTGCTCCACGCACTAAGCCAGGGGTGCGAGTCGTCAGTCCGGTGAGGCCCGTTCCGGCTCTACGCACCAAGCCAGGGGTGCGTATCGTCAGCCCGGTCCGGTCCGTTCCTGCTCCACGCACCAAGCCAGGGGTGCGTATCGTCAGCCCGGTCCGGCCCGTTGCTGCTCCACGCACCAAGCCAGGGGTGCGCATCGTCAGCCCGGTCCGGTCCGTTCCTGCCTCATGCACCAAGCCAGGGGTGCGTGTCGTCAGTCCGGCACAACCAGTGCCTGGGTCACCGGTGCCTAATCAGGTACCGCTCAACTGCTCCACTACGGAGCTGAAGCTAACCGCTCCTGCTACGTCCAGTTCAGCTCCAGCCAGCGGGGCCAGACCGGACCAGGGGCGCTATGGGGGGTTTATTGGAGGGTGGTGGGCAAGGCCGGAGCCAGAACCGCCGCCGAGGAGGAATGCCCACCCAGCCCTCCCCTGTTTTGCTCTAGTTGAGGTGCGGTCGCAGTCCGCGCCTTTAGGGGGGTACTGTAACACCCTGGCTCTGGGACTCTATATGTTGAGCCAGGGTGTGTTCTTTCTATGTGGTGTAATTCTATGTTGGGAGTTCTAGTTGGTTTATTTCTATGTTGGCCTGAGTGACTCCCAATCAGAGGCAACGAGTGTCAGCTGTGGCTGGTTGTCTCTGATTGGGAGCCATATTTAAACTGTCTGTTTTTCCCTTTGTGTTTGTGGGTTCTTGTTCCGTGTTGGTCTATGTTACCTAGGACGTTATGAGTCGTTTGTTGTTTTTGTTTACTGTCCGTGTTTATCGCTAATGATAAATAAACATGTTCGTTCATCACGCTGCGCCTTGGTCCTCCTCTCTTAACGACGAGCGTGACAGTGCACAAATATACATAGCCTTGTCCTACCAACATATTTTTTTCCTATTCTCTTCCCAACAGCAGAAATATGACAAACATATATAAGAATATATAAGAATTATCTGGCCATGTAAATTCCTAATTCAGCCTACATAGATATTGCACATTACATGCAGTGATTACATGCAGTGGCTTGCGAAAGTATTCACCCCCTTGGCATTTTTCCTATTTTGTTGCCTTACAACCTGGAATTAAAATGGATTTTTTGGGGGGTTTGTATAATTTGATTTACACAACATGCCTACCACTTTGAAGATGCAAAATATTTTTTTTGTGAAACAAACAACAAATAAGACCAAAAAACTGAAAACATGAGCATGCATAACTATTCACCCCCCCCAAAGTCAATACTTTGTAGAGCCACCTTTTGCAGCAATTACAGCTGCAAGTCTCTTGGGGTATGTCTCTATAAGCTTGGCACATCTAGCCACTTGGATTTTTGCCCATTCTTCAAGGCAAAACTGCTCCAGCTCCTTCAAGTTGGATGGGTTCCGCTGGTGTACAGCAATCTTTAAGTCATACCACAGATTCTCAATTGGATTGAGGTCTGGGCTTTGACTAGGCCATTCCAATACATTTAAATGTTTCCCCGTAAACCACTCGAGTGTTGCTTTAGCAGTATGCTTAGGGTCATTGTCCTGCTGGAAGGTGAACCTCCGTCCCAGTCTCAAATCTCTGGAAGACTGAAACAGGTTTCCCTCAAAAATGTCCCTGTATTTAGCACCATCCATCATTCCTTCAATTCTGACCAGTTTCCCAGTCCCTGCCGATGAAAAATATCCCCACAACATGATGCTGCCACCACCATGCTTCACTGTGGGGATGGTGTTCTCGGGGTGATGAGAGGTATTGGGTTTGCGCAAGACATAGCGTTTTCCTTGATGGCCAAAAAGCGAATCTGACCAGAGTACCTTCTTCCATATGTTTGGGGAGTCTCCCACATGCCTTTTGGCGAACACCAAACATGTTTGCTTATTTATTTCTTTAAGCAATGGCTTTTTTCTACCCACTCTTCCGTAAAGCCCAACTCTGTGGAGTGTATGGCTTAAAGTGGTCCTATGGACAGATACTTGCAGCTCCTTCAGGGTTATCTTTGGTCTCTTTGTTGCCTCTCTGATTAATGCCCTCCTTGCCTGGTCCGTGAGATTTGGTGGGCGGCCCTCTCTTGGCAGGTTTGTTGTGGTGCCATATTCTTTCCATTTTTAAATAATGGATTTAATGGTGCTCCGTGGGATGTTCAAAGTTTCGGATATTTTTTTATAACCCAACCCTGATCTGTACTTCTCCACAACTTTGTCCCTGACCTGTTTGGAGAGCTCCTTGTTCTTCATGGTGCCACTTGCTTGGTGGTGCCCCTTGCTTAGTGGTGTTGCAGACTCTGGGGCCTTTCAGAACAGGTGTATATATACTGAGATCGTGTGACAGATCATGTGACACTTAGATTGCACACAGGTGGACTTTATTGAACTAATTATGTGACTTCTGAAGGTAATTGGTTGCACAATATCTTATTTAGGGGCTTCATAGCAAAGGGGGTGAATACATATGCACGCACTACTTTTCCGTTATTTATTTTTCAGAATATTTTGAAACAAGTTATTTTTTTCATTTCACTTCACCAATTTGGACAATTTTGTGTATGTCCAATGGTCAAGTCACGAGTCGAGTCACGAGTCCCTATGGCTGAAGTCCGAGTCACAGTGTTTGTGTCCTTGTCCAAGTGCTCAAGTCTGAGTCACTGAGTCCACATTAACTCAAAATAAAGTTATTTACCCAGTCAGATATGGTGTAGCGGCAAGAGGAATTTAGTCAATAAATTGTTTGCTATCCCTTTCCTTTTGTTCTGTGCCACCAAATATTTGCATATAGGCTACTGCCAATGTTACCAGGGCAATGTTCAGTTGCAAATGTTGCAGATAGAAAATCCATGAATAAAGCCAACGTTATTCCTTGTTCAACATGTCATAGAGGCATGTTTGTTCTACATAGCATATTTCTATCTGAACGTTCCAAAATATTGCGTCCTATAGCTAGCTAATGAGTTAACATGACTGAACAATTGGTTAACGGTGCGGTCCGCAAGTAGCCTAGTTTTAGAACAGCCTGCGATATGCTTTATGAATGTAAAATGCAGCACGCCAATGTACGATAGACAGAAGAAAAAAAACGTAGTGCCGTTAATATGGGTCATATCTTTTGAACGGTAATCTCTCAAGCCCTTTTCTCTGAGGAAAAGAGGGAGACTTGGCTACAGAACCTTGATATGAAATGCAGTGGGAGGGTTGAACGAGACTACAAATTCAAAGACTACTTTTATATCCTCAAGGGAGAAAAAAACATAGCTAGACTGTTGTTTTACTATTAAACTCAATGCTGCTAAAAAGCAGTTTCTTAATCAGGCATAGGGTAGCTAACTAGAAAGCTGGTGGTGACTGGTTAGCTATGGGGAAGCAAGAGAGTCGCCTGCGAAATGTATTTAATCGGAGGTGGAGCCGGAGAGGAGCCTGTCTGCATGTCTGGCCACACTCATTGCTTGCTCCCCCGCCGCTCACCAGCTGATGTAGGCTGTGTGTCCCGGGTGTGGCGCGTCCTTCCCACTGCTGAACAGAACTGTGTTGCACATCTGTGCTGCTAATATTAATTTTGCTTATCACTGAAAAGCTCTCAATATCTCCATAAACTCTTGTCCAGTCCACTTAGTAGTCAGATTTGGGGCAGAGATAATTTTGTCTAGTTTTAGTCAACAGAAATGAACATTTTTGTTTAGAAATAGTTTTTTCTATATAGTCAGTTATAGTCTCGTCAATTGCCACTGAAAAATCTGTGTTTTTGATTAATATTTTAGTCACTATTTTTGTTGACGAAATTAACACTGATCTGGAAGCTCCTAGTCACGAGCTGGCACATCAGGTGGTGGGTGTTAGATTCAATTGCTGGGCTGTTGGACTGAGGCAGATAGAGCCCTTCGGCAGCTGCACCCATGACGGGGCAGCCCTCTTCAGGATCCACTGCTCACCCCAGTAGGGGAAGGGGCTAGAAAAGGTGCCCTAAAAATAGCCTGCCTCAAAAAATCCTGACTGGATCACCACGTCCAGAGAGATCACCTACATGCGGTCAGAAACAAATAAAAAAAAAATTTTGTAGCCTGGAATGTGTGCACCCTAATGGATAGTGCACCCTGTGATCGACCCGAGAGGAGAATTGCGATCATAGTCAGAGAACTTAGTAGATGCCAGATTGACCTAGCTGCCCTCTCTGAAACCCGTCTGGCAGATGGAGGGCAACTAAAGGAGGAGAAGGGTGGGTACACCTTCTTCTGGAAAGGGAAAGCAGCTGATGAGCCCAAGATCCATGGCGTTGGATATGCTATCAAGAACCAGCTCATCAGCCACCTCTCTGAATTTCCCGTTGGGATCAGTGAGTGCCTCATGACCATCCATCTGGTGCTTGCTGACAATGAGATGGCAACAGTTTTGAGCGCCTATGCTCCAACTCTGGACTCACAGGAGGAAGTAAAGGAGACTTTATACACCAGCTTAGACGCAACACTGTCAAGCATTCCAAGTGAGGATAAGATCATTATTCTTGGGGACTTCAATGCCAGGGTCGGCTGGGATCACAACCTTTGGAGAGCAACAATAGGAAAGGAAGGCATTCCCTTGAACTCAACTAGTGAACATGATGTCTGGCCGACCTTGCGGTTGTCCATTATGAACTAAAGTGTAGATAAACTATTTCCCTTAATAATAGTCCAATAACGTAGTAGCCCTGGATTCTCAGAGCCATATGGCACATCCTTGGGTGGCATATACCGCTCGTTTTGGTCAATACTGTTTTGGTCAAATACTGTTTTGGTCAATACAATACGTATGCCCAATACTGTGGTCCTCTGTAGCTCAGCTGGTAGAGCACGGCGCTTGTAACGCCAAGGTAGTGGGTTCGATCCCCGGGACCACCCATACACAAAAATGTATGCACGCATGACTGTAAGTCGCTTTGGATAAAAGCGTCTGCTAAATGGCATATTATTATTATTATATTATATTATTATATTATATATTATAATACTGGGCAAGATTGAAATACACCGGCAATCTAGATCCACCAAACCGTGACTATGTTGGAGAGACACTCTTATTCCAATCAATTGGATTAGTGCAGCTGATGTTTACTCATTCATTGCACTGCCTAACAGGAGATATTTCATACTTGTTTTCAACGAAGAACCCCCATTATGCCGCTTCTTAGTAGTCCAGTCAGCCCAAGAGACAGCTGCAAAGTGGAAGTACTGGACAGTGGAGTCTTTCATTGAGCTGGACGTTAAGATGGTCTTTGTAAAGTTCTGGACGGGAAGAGTTCCAGATCTCAACGATTAAGTGTTTCTAAACAGGTACTAAACTATTTTACAACCTGCAGTGAAACCTGTGGATAAGTTAGAGATATGGTAGATATGGTATGGAGGTGGCAAGTACAAAGTGTGCATGTGCAAAATCTCCCTGGGCCTGTATAACGGGAAGATGTCCTACATCTGCCAGGGGCTGGACTACCAGGTCAAGGATTGCCTAGATATGAAGTGTTGGAGATGCGGAGACCTTGGACACAAATCCAGGTACTGTGATACTCCAAGCAAGTGGGACCCTGTGTGCAAAAGACGGCCATGACCTTTTCAAGTGTCCCCAGTCGTATGCCTACAAAGCGAGGGCTGGTTCCCCATCCAGCCCAGAGGAAGAGCTGAAAGATGCGAGAGAGAGAGAGCGGCAGAGCCACCGACCCCGAGAGTGAGTTCCATCCCCTGCGACACGGCTGAGCGTGCGGTCACCACGACAGGTCCGAGCGCAGTTGAAAGGCAGGTGCCACTGAATGAGAGAGGGAGCTGAATCCAAACGTGAGGGTGACCAGATCTCAGAGGAAGGTGTCGATGAGAGTATCCAATCCACCAGGCGCAATGAGAGTGAGGAAGAAGTGTCCTTTGAGGACATGAGCGAGTCAGACTTCAGTACTAATTCCCCTGAAAGAGAGAGAGATGACAATGACTCCCTTCCCCCAATGTCCCCCTCCCCTCTGCTCCCTTCCCTGCCAGAGTTAGTTCCCCCCGTCACTCCAAAGCCAAGTTAAAAAGAAAGGTGCGAAACAAAGTCTCCAGTAGAAGGTAAGTCAATTATCTAAAAGATAACAGACTTTGCAGACATCGATCATTCAGTATTGGACTGCTTCTTCAGAGGAACGAAAATAAGAGTGATAAATGTATATATGCCAACAGCACCTGAAGCAAATAGGAAAAATATATTATTTATAAAACTAAGGGGTTATTTACTGTCACGTTGTATAATGATTAGAAGACAGGCACAGGAATACATATTAGGGTTTTTTATTACTCCACCCAACACCAGGTACGTCATACAAAACGACGGGGATTAAGCCCAAAACAAACACATATATACAGTGGGGAAAAAAAGTATTTAGTCAGCCACCAATTGTGCAAGTTCTCCCACTTAAAAAGATGAGAGAGGCCTGTAATTTTCATCATAGGTACACGTCAACTATGACAGACAAAATGAGGACAAAAAATCCAGAAAATCACATTGTAGGATTTTTAATGAATTTATTTGCAAATTATGGTGGAAAATAAGTATTTGGTCACCTACAAATAAGCAAGATTTCTGGCTCTCACAGACCTGTAACTTCTTCTTTAAGAGGCTCCTCTGTCCTCCACTCGTTACCTGTATTAATGGCACCTGTTTGAACTTGTTATCAGTATAAAAGACACCTGTCCACAACCTCAAACAGTCACACTCCAAACTCCACTATGGCCAAGACCAAAGAGCTGTCAAAGGACACCAGAAACAAAATTGTAGACCTGCACCAGGCTGGGAAGACTGAATCTGCAATGGGTAAGCAGCTTGGTTTGAAGAAATCAACTGTGGGAGCAATTATTAGGAAATGGAAGACATACAAGACCACTGATAATCTCCCTCGATCTGGGGCTCCAAGCAAGATCTCACCCCGTGGGGTCAAAATGATCACAAGAACGGTGAGCAAAAATCCCAGAACCACACGGGGGGACCTAGTGAATGACCTGCAGAGAGCTGGGACCAAAGTACCAAAGCCAACCATCAGTAACACACTACACCGCCAGGGACTCAAATCCTGCAGTGCCAGACGTGTCCCCCTGCTTAAGCCAGTACATGTCCAGGCCCGTCTGAAGTTTGCTAGAGTGCATTTGGATGATCCAGAAGAGGATTGGGAGAATGTCATATGGTCAGATGAAACCAAAATATAACTTTTTGGTAAAAACTCAACTCGTCGTGTTTGGAGGACAAAGAATGCTGAGTTGCATCCAAAGAACACCATACCTACTGTGAAGCATGGGGGGTGGAAACATCATGCTTTGGGGCTGTTTCTCTGCAAAGGGAACAGGACGACTGATCCGTGTAAAGGAAAGAATGAATGGGGCCATGTATCGTGAGATTTTGAGTGAAAACCTCCTTCCATCAGCAAGGGCATTGAAGATGAAATGTGGCTGGGTCTTTCAGCATGACAATGATCCCAAACACACCGCCCGGGCAATGAAGGAGTGTCTTCGTAAGAAGCATTTCAAGGTCCTGGAGTGGCCTAGCCAGTCTCCAGATCTCAACCCCATAGAAAATCTTTGGAGGGAGTTGAAAGTCTGTGTTGCCCAGCGACAGCCCCAAAACATCACTGCTCTAGAGGAGATCTGCATGGATGAATGGGCCAAAATACCAGCAACAGTGTGTGAAAACCTTGTGAAGACTTACAGAAAACGTTTGACCTGTGTCATTGCCAACAAAGGGTATATAACAAAGTATTGAGAAACTTTTGTAATTGACCAAATACTTATTTCCCACCATAATTTGCAAATAAATTCATTAAAAATCCTACAATGTGATTTTCTGGAATTTTTTTCTCATTTTGTCTATCATAGTTGACGTGTACCTATGATGAAAATTACAGGCCTCTCTCATCTTTTTAAGTGGGAAAACTTGCACGATTGGTGGCTGACTAAATACTTTTTTCCCCCACTGTATATAACACAGGGATGGTTCCCAAACAAAAGAGCGAGGTGTAAACCTCTAAACAATACACGGGACGAGACCCGTAATAACAAGAACACAATACATGGACATGGGACAATAATCAACACATATATACACATACTAATCAGGGGAAATGGGAACCAGGTGTGCGTAATGAGACAAGACAGTCTGGGGTTGGTGGTAATGATCCAGATGACAGTATCCCCCCCTCCCCCGACGCGCTGCCCCAGCAGCGGGATGACACCGGCCTCGGGGACGACCACAGGAACGCGGTGCGGGTCGGTCAGGGCGCCGACGGTGAAAATCCCTGGTGAGCGAAGCGTCCAGGATGTCCACCGCAGGAACCCAGCACCGCTCCTCTGGGCCGTACCCCTCCCAGTCGATGAGGTCCTGTAGACACCCCACGCAATGCCTCGAATCCAGGACTTCACGGACCGAGTACGCTGGACCTCCCTCGATGTCCAGAGGAGGAGGCAGGGCATCACTTGGTCCAGCCTCAGTGAGGGGACCAGGCACTGAGGACAGACACATGAAAAGTCGGGTTAATACGGTAATCAGCAGGGAGTACCAAAAGGTACATTACCTCATTAACCCTCCTACAGGACTTTAAATGGCCCCTCAAACCGTGGACTCAGCTTCTGGCAGGGCAAGCGGAGGGGCAGGTTCCGGGTGTAGAGCCAGATCCGGTCGCCTGGAGAGAAAACTGGCGCCTCACTGCGGTGGAGATCGGCCTGTTCCTTGTGCCGACGCACAGCCTGCTTGAGACGAGTGTGTGCAGCGTTCCAGATTGCCTCAGCACGCCGAAACCACTCGTCCACCACAGGGGCCTCGGTCTGGCTCGGATGTCAAGGTGCCAGGGCCGGCTGATACCCCAACACGCACTGGAAAGGAGTGAGGTTAGTGGAGGAGTGGCGAAGGGAATTCTTTGAGTACTCAGCCCAAGGTAGAAAATCCGCCCACTCCCCTGGCCGGTCCTGATAGTAACACCTCAGGAACCTGCACATTTCCTAGATTGACCCTTTCCACCTGCCCATTAGCTTGAGGATGGTACCCGGAGGTAGACTGACCGTGACCCCTAGGCGTTCCATGAACGCTTTCCATACGTGTGAGGTGAACTGAGGGCCACGGTCTGACACAATGTCCTCCGGGATCCCGTAGTCCCGGAAGACATGCGTAAAAAGAGCCTCCGCAGTTTGCATGGCCGACGGGAACCCAGGCAGAGGAAGGAGGTGACAAGCTTTGGAAAACCGGTCCACAACGACGAGAACGGTGGTGTTCCCCTGGGAGGTGGGAAGGTCAGTGACAAAGTCCACCGAGAGGTGAGACTAGGGTCGTTGTGGAACCGGCAGGGGAAGCAGCTTTCCATAAAGGAGGTGTCTGGGTGTCTTTGACTGGGCACAGATGGACCCGGACGTCCCTAGCCAAGGTGGGCAACCAGTACTTCTCAGTCAGGCAGGCAATGGTACGGCGATGGTACGGCCTATCCCAGGATGACCCGACATAGGCGCTGTGTGCGCCCAGGAAAGGAGGTGGTCCGGGCACTGTGCAGGTTCGGGTTCCGTACACAGGGCCTGCCATATGTCGGCATCCACGTCCCACACCACTGGCGCTATGATACGGAACGGAGGGATGATTGGAGACACCTCTCCCTGCCTCTCCTCTGCATCGTAGAGGCGAGACAGGGCGTCCGCCTTCACGTTCTTCAAGCCTGGCCTATAGGAAAGCGTGACATGGAACCTGGCGAAGAATAGAGCCCACTTGGCCTGTCTCAGGTTTAGCTTCTTCGCTGCCCTGATGTACTCCAGGTTATGGTGGTCCGTCCACACAAGGAAAGGGTGTTTGGAGTAGAAGGCGCAGGGCTGCAATTTTGGAGGGGTTCCGGTGTGCTGGGACAGCACTGCCCCAACTCCTACTTTGGAGGCATCCACCTCGACGATGAAGGGGAGTGAGGGGTCGGGATGTGCCAGTAAAGGAGCAGTAGTGAAGCGTGCTTTCAGCGTCTCGAACGCCCTCTCCGCCTCCGCCGTCCAACGAAGCCGCTGGGGACCTCCTCTCAGCAGGGATGATGAATGATGAATCTCCGGAAGTAGTTGGCGAACCCCAGGAATCGCTGGACTGGGGATGGTCCATGACCTTACTGCGCTGACGCGTTGCTCCTCCATCTCCACTCCCTCCATGGATATGAGGTAGCCCAAAAAGGACATGAACCTCTGGAAAAACAATTTTCTTGTTTAACATATAGGTTATGCTTCAACAGTCTTTCCAGCACAGACCTGCCTAACGAGACATGCTGGGCTCGGTCAGCAGAATAGACCAAAATGTTGTCTATATAAACTACTAACCCCACCCCAGCATGTCCCCAAACACTTTGTTAATAAAGGCCTGGAAGACTGAAGGAGCATTAGACAGGCCAAAGGGCATTACGAGATACTCAAAATGCCCTGTGGTCGTGGAAAAGGATGTTTTCCATTCATCGCCTGCACGTATGCGCACCAGATTGTAGGCACTCCTCAAGTCCAGTTTCGTGAAGTACTGCGCCCTGTGCATTTGTTCGATGATGGCTGGGATGAGGGGTAAAGGATAGCTGAACTTAACTGTGTCTTTATTCAATGTCCGATAGTCAATGCAGGGGAGCAGTCCCCGATCTTTCTTCTTAACAAAAAAGAAGCTGAGGAGGCTGGAGATGTAGAGGGGTGGATAAACCCCTGCTGGAGGCTCTCCTGTACGTAGGTCTCCATGGTCTCGGTCTCTGCGTAGGAGAGGGGATAGACGTGTCTTCTCGAGAGGGCTGCGTCAGACAGCAGGTCAATGGCACAGTCCCAGGGGTGATGAGGAGGCAGGCATGTAGCCTGGGTCTTAGAGAATACCCGGTGCAGATCCTGGTATTTCTCCGGTAAATCCACTTGAGTGGAGTGGTCCGGACTTTCCACCGTAGTGGTGTTGACAGACACCGAGAGACACCTCCCCTGACACTCCTTCGACCAATCCAGCAGTCTCCTCTCAGAACAGGAAATAACAGGGTTATGCCAACTCAATCAGGGGAGACCTAAAACAACGGGGTGCGTGGGGGTGTCTATAATCAAAAAGGTGATCTGTTATAAATTATTGTCATGGGTCAGCAGAGAAACGGGAACAGTGATGTGATGTACAAACCCCGTCCCTATTGGACAATTATCCAGGGCTCGAACAGGTATGGGGTGACTGTAGGGGAACCAAAGGAATGCGTAATGCAGTGGCCAGTGCACTATCTAAAAGATTCCCGGCAGCTCCGGAATCAATCAGAGCTAACGGGAGTGAGGCCCAGATTCCTCCTTCTCCTACGCTCTGCCTCGGGCAAACATGCAGAGCCCACCTCCATCGGCTCTGGCCACGGCACAGGTGTAGCCATGGGCTCCGGATTCCGCGCAGGTCTTCGTCGGGACCGCAAGAGGTTGTCCAACCGGATCACCATGCTGATGAGCTGGTCGAGTGACAGGTTGTCATCACGGCAGGCTAACTCCCTCTGTACCTCCTCCTGCAGTCCGCTGCGGAAAACGATGACCAGAGCCGACTTGTTCCATCCGGTGGAGGCCGCAATGGTCCGGAACTCCAGAGCGAACTCCGAGGCGGTCCTAGATCCCTGGCGTAGTCGGAGTAGACGCTCATCCCCCTCTCGGCCCTCCACAGGATGATCAAACACCGATCGGAAGAGGAGGGTGAAGCGGTCGTAGGACTCGACCTCGGGTTCGCCTGTTTCCCAGACCGTGGCACCCCAGTCCAGGGCCCTTCTGGTCAGTGCCGAGATGACTGTGGCAATACTGTTTCTCCCGGAGACAGTCCCGGCGTAGCGAGCGAGGTACAGGTTGCATTGCAGAAATAATCCCTTTCATCTCGCTGGCGCGCCATCGAAGCACTCCAGGAGGTACAGGGGTATTCCGCGGACCGGCTCAGATGGGACGGAGGCAGGTAGTGGTTGTGTGGGGGCTGGTGCCAGAACCGGTGCTGGAGACTGGAGGGACTGCACATTCCTCTCCAAATGCAGGATGGTTGCCAGCACGCTGTCGATGTGCGTAATGAGACAAGACAGTCCGGGGTTGATGGTAATGATCCAGGTCAGTGACACCTAGAAGACCGGTGACATAGACCTCCGGAGCTAGTGAACGGAATGAGCAGCAGTACCGGGGGGATCCGTAACATTTACAGTGCGTTCGGAAAGTATTCAGACCCCCTTTCCCACTCTTTGTTGCGTTACAGCCTTATTCTAAAATTGATTAAATTAATTTTTGCTAATCTATTAAATATAAAAACAGAAATGTTTACGTGATGCCAATGTTTGTCTCTGGAGATTGCATGGCTGTGTGCTTCGATTTTACAGTGGGGGAAAAAAATATTTAGTCAGCCACCAATTGTGCAAGTTCTCCCACTTAAAAAGATGAGAAAGGCCTGTAATTTTCATCATAGGTACACGTCAATTATGACAGACAAAATGAGAAACAAAAATCCAGAAAATCACATTGTAGGATTTTTAATGAATTTATTTGCAAATTATGGTGGGAAATAAGTATTTGGTCAATAACAAAAGTTTCTCAATACTTTGTTATATACCCTTTGTTGGCAATGACACAGGTCAAACGCTTTCTGTAAGTCTTCACAAGGTTTTCACACACTGTTGCTGGTATTTTGGCCCATTCCTCCATGCAGATCTCCTCTAGAACAGTGATGTTTTGGGGCTGTCGCTGGGCAACACAGACTTTCAACTCCCTCCAAAGATTTTCTATGGGGTTGAGATCTGGAGACTGGCTAGGCCACTCCAGGACCTTGAAATGCTTTTTACGAAGCCACTCCTTCGTTGCCCGGGCGGTGTGTTTGGAATCATTGTCATGCTGAAAGACCCAGCCACGTTTCATCTTCAATGCCCTTGCTGATGGAAGGAGGTTTTCACTCAAAATCTCATGATACATGGCCCCATTCATTCTTTCCTTTACACGGATCAGTCGTCCTGGTCCCTTTGCAGAAAAACAGCCCCAAACATGATGTTTCCACCCCCATGCTTCACAGTAGGTATGGTGTTCTTTGGATGCAACTCAGCATTCTTTGTCCTCCAACCACGACGAGTTGAGTTTTTACCAAAAAGTTATATTTTGGTTTCATCTGACCATATGACATTCTCCCAATCCTCTTCTGGATCATCCAAATGCACTCTAGCAAACATCAGACGGGCCTGGACATGTACTGGCTTAAACAGGGGGACACGTCTGGCACTGCAGGATTTGAGTCCCTGGCGGCGTAGTGTGTCACTGATGGTAGGCTTTGTTACTTTGGTCCCAGCTCTCTGCAGGTCATTCACTAGGTCCCCCCGTGTGGTTCTGGGATTTTTGCTCACCGTTCTTGTGATCATTTTGACCCCACGGGGTGAGATCTTGCGTGGAGCCCCAGATCGAGGGAGATTATCAGTGGTCTTGTATGTCTTCCATTTCCTAATAATTGCTCCCACAGTTGATTTCTTCAAACCAAGCTGCTTACCTATTGCAGATTCAGTCTTCCCAGCCTGGTGCAGGTCTACAATTTTGTTTCTGGTGTCCTTTGACAGCTCTTTGGTCTTGGCCATAGTGGAGTTTGGAGTCTGACTATTTGAGGTTGTGGACAGGTGTCTTTTATGCTGATAACAAGTTCAAACAGGTGCCATTAATACAGGTAACGAGTGGAGGACAGAGGAGCCTCTTAAAGAAGAAGTTACAGGTCTGTGAGCCAGAAATCTTGCTTGTTTGTAGGTGACCAAATACTTATTTTCCACCATAATTTGCAAATAAATTCATTAAAAATCCTACAATGTGATTTTCTGGAAAACATTTTCTCAATTTGTCTGTCATAGTTGACGTGTACCTATGATGAAAATTACAGGCCTCTCTCATCTTTTTAAGTGGGAGAACTTGCACAATTGGTGGCTGACTAAATACTTTTTTTCCCCACTGTATACACCTGTCAGCAACGGCTGTGGCTGAAATAGCTGAATCCAGTCATTTGAAGGGGTGTCTACATACTTTTGTATATGTAGTGTATGTATAAATCCCAAGTCTGTCTTTCACGGTGTCTTCGATACTCACATGGATGACATTACTAAAGAATCATTGTGCACAATAAGATTGGGAAGACAAGATGCATTAAGACTATCATTTTTTACAAATCAAAACGGAACTAAAAAGAAGAAATGGGCACTATTAAATCTGTAAATCATGTTATGTAATTATGAACTCAAATGTATTGATGTGAAAGTTGAATTGTACTCTTTTGACCTATTTATGATTGTAAAATGTGAAAAATGTCAATAAAGATTATTTTTAAACAATAAAAGAAACGAAGGCATTGGCAACATCAACTCCAATGAAGTTCTTCTTCTCACCAAATGTGCTGAGTACGACCTTATCATCACTAACACTCTCTTCCGCCAGAAAAATGGGTTAGGGTTAGGGTTACTCAAAGCATCTTGGAGGGAACCCCCGCTCCAAATGGTGGCATCTCATTGATTATGTCATTGTTCAAGCTAGGGAACAGAACCACACTCAGTTGCACTGTGCCTTTCCGGAGATGGGCACTTCTTTTTCATTGCACTTGACTCCCCTTCTTCCCCGCTCTGACTCATTCTCTCTGACTCTCTCTTTCTGCCTCCCCCCTCACTACTGTCTCTTTCTCCCATGCATTCAGAGTATGTTTTAGTGGAGGTTTGTTGTTTCGTGCATACTGTGCATGGGATACTATAAAATGTATTTACTCAAACTCATAGATAGTGTACTTATACGTTTATAAGTAATTAAGAATGAACAAACAAATCTTTTATCTTGTAAGTCATCATCAGTTTACTGTATATATCGCTGATGTTTTGTGCATGGACAAGAGAATGGGCTGGGGTGATTGTCTTAGTCACTAAATGTCAAAAATTGATATGTGAGTGTAGTAATTTAATGTCTGTTAGGTTTGGAGCTGTCGTGGTGCAGTGCTGATGCATGTAGCCAGTGAGTGTCGGCTCAAATGCCTTAAAAATCAGTGTATCTGGCCCTGTTGGTGCATGTCAGGCTTCCTGATCCATCACATACTGTACCTCTGGAAGGTCCATAGTCAATAGATAAGGCTGTGGGAACCTCACCCTCTGTGAGCTCCCTACCTTATCATCCCAACCATCATTGTAGAATAATAGTGAAGACATCAAAACTATGAAATAACTCATATGGAATCTTGTAGTAAGCAAAAAAGTGTTAAAGAAATCAAAATATATTTTATATTTTATATTCACCAAAGTAGCCACCCTTTGCCTTGATGACAGCTTTGCACACTCTTGGCATTCGCTCAACCAGCTTCATGAGGTAGTCACCTGGAATGCATTTCAATTAACAGGTGTGCCTTGTTAAAAGTTAATTTGTGGAATGTCTTTCCTTCTTAATGTGTTTGAGCCAATCAGTTGTGTTGTGACAAGGTAGGGGGGGTATACAGAAGATAGCCCTATTTGGTAAAAGACCAAGTCCATATCACGTAAAGAACAGCTCAAATAAACAAAGAGAAAGGACAGTCCATCATTACTTTAAGACATGAAGGTCAGTCAATATGGAACATTTCAAGAACTTTTAACGTTTCTTCAAGTGCAATTGCAAAAACCATCAAGCGCTATGATGCAACTGGCTCTCATGAGGACCGCCAGAGGAAAGGAAGACCCAGAGTTACCTCTGCCGCAGAGGATAAGTTCATTAGAGTTAACTGCACCTCAGATTGCAGCCAAAATAAATGCTTCACAGCGTTAAAGTAACCCTAGCAATCTTATTAGGATAAAGACCTCCTCCATTCCTGCCATTATTGAAAGAGATCGTGATACCTCACATCTCAAAATAGGGTTACTTAATGTTAGATCCCTCACTTCAAAGGCAGTCATAGTCAATGAACTAATCACTGATCATAATCTCGATGTGATTGGCCTGACTGAAACATGGCTTAAGCCTGATGAATTTGCTGTGTTAAATGAGGCCTCACCTCCTGGTTACACTAGTGACCATATTCCCCGTGCATCCCGCAAAGGCGGAGGTGTTGCTAACATTTACGATAGCAAATTTCAATTTACAAAAAAAAAAATGGCGTTTTCATCTTTTGAGCTTCTAGTCATGAAATCTATGCAGCCTACTCAATCACTTTTTATAGCTACTGTTTACAGGCCTCCTGGGCCATATACAGCGTTCCTCTCTGAGTTTCCTGAATTCCTATCAGACCTTGTAGTCATAGCAGATCATATTCTAATTTTTGGTGATTTTAATATTCACATGGAGAAGTCCACAGACCCACTCCAAAAGTCTTTCGGAGCCATTATCGACTCAGTGGGTTTTGTCCAACATGTCTCTGGACCTACTCACTGCCACAGTCATACTCTGGACCTAGTTTTGTCCCATGGAATAAATGTTGTAGATCTTAATGTTTTTCCACAAAATCCTGGACTATCGGACCACCATTTTATTACATTTGCAATCGCAACAAATAATCTGCTCAGACCCCAACCAAGGAGCATCAAAAGTCGTGCTATAAATTCTCAAACAACACAAAAATTCATTGATGCCCTTCCAGACTCCTTCTGCCTACCCAAGGACGTCAGAGGACAAAAATCAGTTAACCACTTAACTGAGGAACTCAATTTAACCTTGCGCAATACCCTAGATGCAGTTGCACCCCTAAAAACGAAAAACATTTGTCATAAGAAACTAGCTCCCTGGTATACAGAAAATACCCGAGCTTTGAAGCAAGCTTCCAGGAAATTGGAACGGAAATGGCGCCACACCAAACTGGAAGTCTTCCGACTAGCTTGGAAAGACAGTACCGTGCAGTACCGAAGAGCCCTCACTGCTGCTCGATCAACCTACTTTTCCAACTTAATTGAGGAAAATAAGAACAATCCAAAATTTCTTTTGATACTGTTGCAAAGCTAACTAAAAAGCAGCATTCCCCAAGAGAGGATGGCTTTCACTTCAGCAGTGATAAATTCATGAACTTCTTTGAGGAAAAGATCATGACCATTAGAAAGCAAATTACGGACTCCTCTTTGAATCTGCGTATTCCTCCAGGGCTTAGCTGTCCTGGATCTGCACAGACTCTGCGAGGGCCTGGGATCGGGAGAGACACTTAAGTGTTTTAGTACTATATCTCTTGACACAATGATGAAAATAATCATGGCCTCTAAACCTTCAAGCTGCATACTGGATCCTATTCCTACTAAACTGCTGAAGGAGCTGCTTCCTGTGCTTGGCCCTCCTATGTTGAACATAATAAACAGCTCTCTATCCACCGGATGTGTACCAAACTCACTAAAAGTGGCAGTGATAAAGCCTCTCTTGAAAAAGCCAAACCTTGACCCGGAAAATATAAAAAACTATCGGCCTATATCGAATCTTCCATTCCTCTCAAAAATTTTAGAAAAAGCTGTTGCGCAGCAACTCACTGCCTTTCTGAAGACAAACAATGTATACGAAATGCTTCAGTCTGGTTTTAGACCCCATCATAGCACTGAGACTGCACTTGTGAAGGTGG
Organism: Coregonus clupeaformis; assembly: GCF_020615455.1. Lineage (NCBI taxonomy): Eukaryota > Metazoa > Chordata > Actinopteri > Salmoniformes > Salmonidae > Coregonus > Coregonus clupeaformis. Next base: position 18,683,786 of record NC_059210.1, on the reverse strand, counting down.
TAAATGACCTTTTAATGGCGTCAGACTGAGGCTCTGCATCTGTCCTCGTGCTACTAGACCTTAGTGCTGCCTTTGACACCATCGATCACCACATTCTTTTGGAGAGACTGGAAACCCAAATTGGTCTACACGGACAAGTTCTGGCCTGGTTTAGATCCTACCTGTCGGAAAGATATCAGTTTGTCTCTGTGAATGGTCTGTCCTCCGACAAATCAACTGTACATTTCGGTGTTCCTCAAGGTTCCGTTTTAGGACCACTATTGTTTTCACTATATATTTTACCTCTTGGGGATGTTATTCGAAAACATAATGTTAACTTTCACTGCTATGCGGATGACACACAGCTGTACATTTCAATGAAACATGGTGAAGCCCCCAAAATTGCCCTCGCTAGAAGCCTGTGTTTCAGACATAAGGAAGTGGATGGCTGAAAACTTTTTACTTTTAAACTCGGACAAAACAGAGATGCTTGTTCTAGGTCCCAAGAAACAAAGAGATCTTCTGTTAAATCTGACAATTCATCTAGATGGTTGTAAAGTCGTCTCAAATAAAACTGTGAAGGACCTCGGTGTTACTCTTGACCCTGATCTCTCTTTTGACGAACATATCAAGACTGTTTCAAGGACAGCTTTTTTCCATCTACGTAACATTGCAAAAATCAGAAATTTTCTGTCCAAAAATGATGCAGAAAAATTAATCCATGCATTTGTTACTTCTAGGTTAGACTACTGCAATGCTCTATTTTCCGGCTACCCGGATAAAGCACTAAATAAACTTCAGTTAGTGCTAAATACGGCTGCTAGAATCCTGACTAGAACCAAGAAATTTGATCATATTACTCCAGTGCTAGCTTCCCTACACTGGCTTCCTGTTAAGGCAAGGGCTGATTTCAAGGTTTTACTGTTAACCTATAAAGCGTTACATGGGCTTGCTCCTACCTATCTTTCCGAGTTGGTCCTGCCGTACATACCAATAACGTACGCTACGGTCACAAGACGCAGGCCTCCTAATTGTCCCTAGAATTTCTAAGCAAACAGCAGGAGGCAGGGCTTTCTCCTATAGATCTCCATTTTTATGGAACAGTCTGCCTACCCATGTGAGAGACGCAGACTCGGTCTCAACCTTTAAGTCTTTACTGAAGACTTATCTCTTCAGTAGGTCATATGATTGAGTGTAGTCTGGCCCAGGAGTGTGAAGGTGAACGGAAAGGCTGGAGCAACGAACAGCCCTTGCTGTCTCTGCCGGGCCGGTTCCCCTCTCCACTGGGGTTCTCTGCCTCTAACCCTGTTGCAGGGGCTGAGTCACTGGCTTGCTGGTGCTCTTTCATGCCGTCCCTGGGAGGGGTGCGTCACTTGAGTGGGTTGAGTTACTGACGTGATCTTCCTGTCTGGGTTGGCGCCCCCCTTGGTTTGTGCTGTGGTGGAGACCTCTGTGGGCTATACTCGGCCTTGTCTCAGGATTGTAAGTTGGTGGTTGGGGATATCCCTCTAGTGGTGCGGGGGCTGTGCTTTGGCGGAGTGGGTGGGGTTATATCCTTCCTGTTTGGCCCTGTCCGGGGGTTTCTTCGGATGGGGCCACAGTGTCTCCGGACCGCTCCTGTCTCAGCCTCCAGTATTTATGCTGCAGTAGTTTATGTGTCGGGGGGCTGGGGTTAGTTGGTTATACCTGGAGTACTTCTCCTGTCTTATCCAGTGTCCTGTGTGAATTTAAGTATGCTCTCTCTAATTCTCTCGTTCTCTCTTTCTCTCTGAGAACCTGAGCCCTAGGACCATACGTCAGGACTACCGGGCATGATGACACCTTGCTGTCCCCAGTCCGCCTGGCCTTGCTGCTATTCCAGTTTCAACTGTTCTGCCTGCGGTTATGGAACCCCTACCTGTCCCAGACCTGCTGTTTTCAACTCTTAATGATCGGCTATGAAAAGCCAACTGAGATTTATTCCTGATTATTATTTGACCATGCTTGTCACTTATGAACATTTTTGAACATCTTGGCATGGTTCTGTTATAATCTCCACCCGGCACAGCCAGAAGAGGACTGGCCACCCCTCATAGCCTGGTTCCTCTCTAGGTTTCTTCCTAGGCTTTCGCCTTTCTAGGGAGTTTTTCCTAGCCACCGTGCTTCTACACCTGCATTACTAGCTGTTTGGGGTTTTAGGCTGGGTTTCTGTACAGCACTTCGAGATATTAGCTGATGTAAGAAGGGCTATATAAAATAAAATTGATTGATTGATTGAACAGAGACATCTCAACATCAACTGATCAGAGGAGACTGAGTGAATAAGGCCTTGATGGTTGAATTGCTGCAAAGAAACCACTACTAGAGGACACCAATAATAAGAAGAGACTTGCTTGGGCCAAGAAACACGAGCAATGGACATTAGACCAGTGGAAATCTGTCCTTTGGTCTGATGAGTCCAAATGTGAGATTTTTGTTTCCAACCGCCGTGTATTTATGAGACGCAGAGTAGGTGGATTCCCACCATGAAGCATGGAGGAGGAGTTGTGATATTGATAGTGATAGTCCCGTGTAGCTCAGTTGGTAGAGCATGGTGATTGCAATGCCAGGGTTGTGGGTTCGATTCTGACGGGGGGCCAGTATGAAAAAAAAACAAAAAAAATAATGTATGCACTTGCTAACTGTAAGTTGCTCTGGATAAGAGTGTCTGCTAAATGACTTAAATGTAATAGTGTGGGGTTGCTTTGCTGGTGACACTGTCGGTGATTTATTTAGAATTCAAGGAACACTTAACCAGCATGGCTACCACAGCATTCTGCAGCGATATGCCATCCCATCTGGTTTGGGCTTAGTTGGACCATCATTTGTTTTTCAACAGGACAATGACCCAAAACACACCTCCAGGCTGTGTAAGGGCTATTTGACCAAGAAGGAGAGTGATGGAGTGCTGCATCAGATGACTTGGCCTCCACAATCACACGACCTCAACCCAATTGAGATGGTTTGGGATGAGTTGGACCGCAGAGTGAAGGAAAAGCAGCCAACAAGTGCTCAGCATATGTGGGAACTCCTTCAAAACTGTTGGAAAAGCATTCCTCATGAAGCTGGTTGAGAGAATGCCAAGAGTGTGCAAAGCTGTCATCAAGGCAAAGGGTGGCTACTTTGAAGAATCTCAAATATAAAATATATTTTGATTTGTTTAACACTTTTTTGGTTACTACATGATTCCATATATGTTATTTCATAGTTTTGATGTCTTCACTATTATTCTACAATGTAGAAAATAGAAAGATGAAGAAAATTGTTACCTCTGGCTTGTGCTTCTTTTAGCCCAAATATAAAGTATAAAGATGCTAGAGCACTTCCAGATCAAAAAATGGAGTTACAAATAGATAATATAATCGGATTTATGTAATGTATCTAATTTAATGTAGTCTGATGAGATTGGTTTAATATAATATCTTATTCTCAAGCCACTGTTTCCAAACTGCTCCCCCCACCCCCCAACACACCGTCTAAAATAGCTTCCAAGCAATCTCCACAAAATCATTAGAAAGGCAATGCACACATTGTCTGCGTCCCCCCACGACGTCAGCCTCATCCCTGGCTGTGACACATAGCTCAAAAAGCTCTTCCTCTGGGATTGGAGAACACACTCTATTGTTGCTGCTCCATGACCACACCCTACCGTCTATGACTCTGTCCCAACCCCACATCCCACTGTCTCTGACTGTCCCAACCCCAAATCCTACACTGTAAAAATAGAAAGACTCAAAACACTATGATTGTGTAATGAAACTATGAAAAGTAGTACATCTAACTTGAAATCTGGTGTTTGGAGGGTGTTTGAATGTAAATGTAAGTGTCATGATACACAGAAAGTGTTTTCAAACAGAATAGAATCTCTGAAACACCCAAAAGTGGTTCTTCAAAGTGGTTTTCAATCTGAATATTGGTGTTTTTAAGAGATTGTTGTGGAAACACTTTTGGAGGTTTTCAGTGCATGTAAAAGGCAGCATCAAAGCATTCAAAAAATTTTTGGGGCAGACTGTCTCTCATACAATCAAATGGTTAACAAATGCAAATGGTGTGTAGCCTAAATATTGATTTATGATAAGGGCCTATGGATAATATTTTTTGTGGAATTCCACCTTAATTTATTCATTGCTTTATTTATTAGTGAGAATTGGACCCCCGACTTCTGGGGCTGTAAGATTTCATTGGAATTTAAATGGAATTTTACCCACTCAACCACACTAAAAAACTGATTCTGGGGATAATTGAAATTGACCAACAACAAAAAAAAGACCAACATGTACTTACTCAAAATTAATTTGAGTCGTTTCAATTATTTGTTAATTTCATTTTACAAGAAAAATGGAGAAAAAATCCACCTTAAAATTTTTCTTTAAATGTAAGTATATTTTATATGAGGATAAGCAAAGATAGAGTACATTTAGTGATTTAACTAATTAGAAGTCTGTTTTTTATCTCCTTGCACTTCCTATCTTTCCACATGGCTCTGTTTTTAGAGGATGGTGGGTAATTCACCATTTTTACATTTACATTACATTACATTACTTTTACGTCATTTAGCAGACGCTCTTATCCAGAGCGACTTACAAATTGGTGCATTCACCCTATAGCCAGTGGGATAGAAGGATTACTTTATCCTATCCCAGGTATTCCTTAAAGAGGTGGGGTTTCAAATGTCTCCGGAAGGTGGTGAGTGACTCCGCTGTCCTGGCGTCGTGAGGGAGCTTGTTCCACCATTGGGGTGCCAGAGCAGCGAACAGTTTTGACTGGGCTGAGCGGGAACTATGCTTCCGCAGAGGAAGGGAGCCAGCAGGCCAGAGGTGGATGAACGCAATGCCCTCGTTTGGGTGTAGGGACTGATCAGAGCCTGAAGGTACAGAGGTGCCGTTCCCCTCACAGCTCCATAGGCAAGCACCATGGTCTTGTAACAGATGCGAGCTTCAACTGGAAGCCAGTGGAGTGTGCGGAGGAGCGGGGTGACGTGAGAGAACTTGGGAAGGTTGAACACCAGACGGGCTGCGGCATTCTGGATGAGTTGTAGGGGTTTAATGGCACAGGCAGGGAGCCCAGCCAACAGCGAGTTGCAGTAATCCAGACGGGAGATGACAAGTGCCTGGATTAGGACCTGTGCCGCTTCCTGTGTAAGGCAGGGTCGTACTCTCCGAATGTTGTAGAGCATGAACCTGCAGGATCGGGTCACCGCCTTGATGTTAGCGGAGAACGACAGGGTGTTGTCCAGGGTCACGCCAAGGCTCTTCGGAGTTGAGGACACAACGGAGTTGTCAACCATGATGGCGAGATCATGGAACGGGCAGTCCTTCCCCGGGAGGAAGAGCAGCTCCGTCTTGCCAAGGTTCAGCTTGAGGTGGTGATCCGTCATCCATACTGATATGTCTGCCAGACATGCAGAGATGCGATTCGCCACCTGGTTATCAGAAGGGGGAAAGGAGAAGATTAGTTGTGTATCGTCAGCGTAGCAATGATAGGAGAGGCCATGTGAGGATATGACAGAGCCAAGTGACTTGGTGTATAGGGAGAATAGGAGAGGGCCTAGAACTGAGCCCTGGGGGACACCAGTGGTGAGAGCACGTGGTGCGGAGACAGTTTCTCGCCACGCCACTTGGTAGGAGCGACCGGTCAGGTAGGACGCAATCCAGGAGTGAGCCGCGCCGGAGATGCCCAGCTCGGAGAGGGTGGAGAGGAGGATCTGATGGTTCACAGTATCAAAGGCAGCAGACAGGTCTAGAAGGACAAGAGCAGAGGAGAGAGAGTTAGCTTTAGCAGTGCGGAGAGCCTCCGTGACACAGAGAAGAGCAGTCTCAGTTGAATGACCAGTCTTGAAACCTGACTGGTTTGGATCAAGAAGGTCATTCTGAGAGAGATAGCAAGAGAGTTGGCTAAAGACGGCACACTCAATAGTTTTGGAGAGAAAAGAAAGAAGGGATACTGGTCTGTAGTTGTTGACATCAGAGGGATCGAGTGTTGGTTTTTTGAGAAGGGGTGCAACTCTCGCTCTCTTGAAGACGGAAGGGACATAGCCAGCGGTCAAGGATGAGTTGATCAGCGAGGTGAGGTAGGGGAGAAGGTCACCGGAGATGGTCTGGAGAAGAGAGGAGGGGATGGGGTCAAGCGGGCAGGTTGTTGGGCGGCCTGCAGTCACAAGTCGCAAGATTTTATCTGGAGAGAGAGGGGAGAAAGAAGTCAAAGCATAGGGTAGGGCAGTGTGAGCAGGACCAGCAGTGTCATTAGACTTAACAAACGAAGATCGGATGTCGTCAACCTTCTTTTTCAAAGTGGTTGACGAAGTCATCCACAGAGAGAGAGGGGGGAGGATTCAGCAGGGAGGAGAATGTGGCAAAGAGCTTCCTAGGGTTAGAGGCAGATGCTTGGAATTTAGAGTGGTGAAAGTGGCCTTAGCAGCAGAAACAGATGAAGAAAATGTAGAGAGGAGGGAGTGAAAAGATGCCAGGTCGGCAGGGAGTTTAGTTTTCTTCCATTTCCGCTCCGCTGCCCGGAGCTCTGTTCTGTGAGCTCACAATGAGTCATCAAGCCACGGAGCTGGAGGGGAGGACCGAGCCGGCCGGGAGGATAGGGGACACAGAGAGTCAAAGGATGCAGAAAGGGAGGAGAGGAGGGTTGAGGAGGCAGAATCAGGAGATTGGAGGGAGAAGGATTGAGCAGAGGGAACAGATGATAGGATGGAAGAGGAGAGAGTAGTGGAGAGAGAGAGCGAAGGTTGCGGGCGGCGCATTACCATCTGTGTAGGGGCAGAGTGAGTAGTGTTGGAGGAGAGCGAGAGAGAAAAGGATACAAAGTAGTGGTCGGAGACATGGAGGGGAGTTGCAGTGAGATTAGTAGAAGAGCAGCATCTAGTAAAGATGAGGTCAAGCGTATTGCCTGCCTTGTGAGTAGGGGGGACGGTGAGAGGGTGAGGTCAAAAGAGGAGAGGAGTGGAAAGAAGGAGGCAGAGAGAAATGAGTCAAATGTAGACGTAGGGAGGTTGAAATCCCCCCAAAACTGTGAGGGGTGAGCCATCCTCAGGAAAGGAACTTATCAAGGCGTCAAGCTCATTGATGAACTCTCCAAGGGAACCTGGAGGGCGATAGATGACAAGGATATTAAGCTTAAATGGGCTAGTGACTGTGACAGCATGGAATTCAAATGAGGAGATAGACAGATGGGTTAGGGGAAAAATTTAGAATATCCACTTGGGAGAGATGAGGATTCCTGTGCCACCACCCCTCTGACCAGATGCTCTCGGGGTATGCGAGAACACATGGTCAGATGAGGAGAGAGCAGTAGGAGTAGCAGTGTTTTCAATGGTAATCCATGTTTCTGTCAGCGCCAGGAAGTCGAGGGACTGGAGGGTAGCATAGGCTGGGATGAAGTCAGCCTTGTTGGCAGCAGAACGGCAGCTCCAGAGGCTGCCTGAGACCTGGATCTCCAGGTGTGTGGTGCGTGCAGGGACCACCAGGTTAGAGAGGCAGCAGCCACGCGGTGTGAGGCGTTTGTGTAGCCTGTGCGGAGAGGAGAGAACAGGGATAGGCAGAGGCATAGTTGACAGGCTGCAGCAGATGGCTACAATAATGCAGAGGAGATCGGAATTAAATGAACTAAACATCTGGGAAAGGAGAGAGCCACAACTCCCAAATATAACTCTCCCAACTTCCACCTCAGAAACTATAATTGTTGTAAACTACAGCGGTTCAATGTTTTCTAGGAATAGACTAACCTAGTTTATTCAGCTAGCTAACTAGGTGCAATATTATTCCGTGAAAACGTCCGGGCACCTCGTCATAACACACGGCACGAACACACAGAGAGAGCCAAACTAACGTTAGCTAGTCACCCATGTCCCGAATTCCTTGAGCGACTCGGGCTATCAATATGAAAAAAAAAACACAAGTGTAGGTTATGACTTACCCCTAGCAGCTACTATTAGCTAGCCAAGTGCAAAGCTAGCCAATGAATTGACTCAGCCAGTTCGGCGCCTGTTCACTCGGTCGCTCCAGCTATTGTTTACAAGTAGCTATCCAGGTTGCAACAAGCTTGCTAATTTTCAAGCGCAGTAGCCACTTGCTACCTAACGTTAACGGTTCAGACAATGAGGTTAGAAAACAGCTGAATGGTAGGCAATTATTGTATGTGATTATTGTAGGCAGCCAGCTGGCGTAATTACAGGCACTCTCAGGCGTGAAACAACTATACCGTTGCTAATAGCTACTCGCCAGCTAGTCCAGGTGGTGAGTTAGCTAGCTAGCTAGCTTCGTGCTACACCCGGCACCGCCGAATACAATACTTAACCTACAATAATTACATACAATAACTACCTACAACAACCCACGATACCTACCTACAATACCTAACTACAATCAAAATACATAGTTTTAAGCCTTACTCGACAAAGCCAAGCTATGTATAAAGCCAAGCTTACCCGACGACCTCCTCCTCCTCCTGCTGCTCCAAGCTTTTTAAACATTATTTTACACAATGTTGTATGCATGTTTGAAGAAAGGAAAGTATACTTTTATATTAGTATTTAGCTGCTTGTTATGCCATGAGGTGTAATCAAAACCGTAAGGCAAAATTATGTTAAATGATGAGACTTTTCCAACTTTTAAAGTCATGCTCTGGTCCTTTGGTGACTAAGGAATCATTTTGAAAACCTCCTGCTTTGGGCTGGATGTGTTAATAAAAAATAAAAATAAAAGTGATGTCCCCCCCACTTCTAAAACCAAAGTTGCGCCCCTGTGTCAATGTGTAGTTCATACATGCATAATATATGATCAGAATTACTGTCATCTCAGTTAGGCACGAAATCCCTAGTTTGAAAGTGACTATTTTCTTGAAGCTGTGCCATGCCATTTTTTCTACATTTCCCCCCACGTGGGCTAGCCCTCTAGCAATTTGAGTTCTAGCCAATGAACTGACAGCTAGCAAGAGGCCTGCCCAGCGTTATCCAATGAGGTTGCATGGCAGGCCCAACGGCTCAGTGGACACAGCAGAGAGAGAGAGAGAGAGAGAGAGAGAGAGAGAGAGAGAGAGAGAGAGAGAGAGAGAGAGAGAGAGAGAGAGAGAGAGAGAGAGAGAGAGCAATGACTTGGTGCACATACAATGCCTTCAGAAAGTATTCATACCCCTTGACTTATTCCACATTTTGTTGTGTTACAGCCTGAATTCAAAATTGATTAATCACCTATCTATCTACACACAATACCCCATTATGAAATGTTAGCAAATTTATTGAAACTGAAATACATAAATATCTCATTTACATAAGTATTCGCACACCTGTGTCAGTACATGTTAGAATCACCTTTGGCAGTGATTACAGCTGTGAGTCTTTCTGGATAAGTCTCTAAGAGCTTTGCACACCTGGATTGCACAATATTTGGACATTATTATTTTAATAATTCATCTAGCTCTGTCAAGTTGTTTGTTGATTATTGCCAGACAGACATTTTCAAGTCTTGCCATAGATTTTCAAGACGATTTAAGTCAAAACTGTAACTAGGCCAGTCAGGAACATTCAATGTCATCTTGGTAAGCAACTGTAGATTTGGCCTTGTTTATTAGGTTATTGTCCTGCTGAAAGGTGTCTCCCAGTGTCTGTTGGAAAGCAGACTGAACCAGGTTTTCCTCTAGGATTTTGCCTGTGCTTAGCTCTATTACATTTATTTTTATCCTAAAAAACTCCATATTCCTTGCCGATGGCAAGCATACCGATAACATGATGCAGCCACCACCATGCTTGAAAATATGAAGAGTGGTATTCAGTGATGTGTTGTTGTCTTGGATTTGCCACAAACGTAACACTTTGTATTCAGGACATAAAGTTCTTTGCCACATTTTTTGCAATATTACTTTAGTATTTCATTGCAAACAGGATGTATGTTTTGGAATATTTTTATTCTTTACAGGCATCCTTCTTTTCACTCTGTCATTTAGGTTAATATTATGGAGTAACTACAATGTTGTTGATCCATCCTCAGTTTTCTCTTATCACAACCTTTAAACTCTGTAACTGTTTTAAAGTCACCATTGGCCTCATGGTGAAATCCCTGAGCGGTTTCCTTCCTCTCCGGCAACTGAGTTAGGAAGGACGCTACTATCCTTGTAGTGACTGGGTGTATTGATACACCATCCAAAGTGTAATTAATAACTTCACCATGCTCAAAGGGATATTGAATGTCCGCTTTTTTATTTTTACCCATCTACCAATAGGTGCCCTTCTTTGCGAAGCATTGGGAATCCTCCCTGGTCTTTGTGGTTGAATCTGTGTTTGAAATTCACTGCTCGACTGAGATAATTGTATGTGTGGGTTACAGAGATGAGGTAGTCATTCAAAAGTCATGTTTAACACTATTATTGCACACAGAGTGAATCCATGCAACTTATTATGTGACTTGTTAAGCACATTTTTACTCCTGAACTTATTTAGACTTAACATAAGAAATGAGTTGAATACTTATTGACTGAAGACATTTCAGCTTTTCATTTTTTATTAATTAATAAAAAATTCTAAAATCTAAATTGAAACCATTTTAAATTCAGGCTGTAACACATCAAAATGTGGATAAAGTCAAGGGATGTGAATACATTCTGAAGGCACCGTATCTGTACATATGTGACATAGTACACCATTTTCGGTGGGCACTTTTGGCTCATGAGTGCTACTTTCAGAATTACTGGCTAGAAAGTATACAAAAGTACCAGAGTATCTCTTTAAATCAAATTAAACCTAATTTTATTGGTTGCATACACATATTTAGCAGATGTTATTGCAGGTGTAGCGAAATGCTTGTGTTCCTAGCTCCAGCAGTGCAGTAATATCTAACAATTCACAACAATACACACAAATCTAAAAGTAAAATATAAATACTAGGACGAGCAATGTCGGAGTCCAGAGTATACAGTAAATATATATATATGTAATGGGATGTACAGACATTATAGACATTATGGACAGTATGTGGATAGAATATTTAGTATATCTTTAGAATATGTAGGATAGAATAGTATATATACAGCAATAGTTTAATAAGATGGCATTGACTAGAATACAGTATATACATATGAAATGAGTAAAATAGTATGTAAACAATATTAAAGTGACCAGTGTTCTATTATTAAAGTGACCAGTGATTCCATGTCTATGTACATACGGCAGCAGCTTCTATAGTGCAGGGTTGATTTAATCTGGTGGGAGCCGACTAGTGAGTGACTAAGTTCAGGGCAGGGTACTGGGTGGAGGCCAGCTAGTGATGGCTATTTAACAGTCTGATGGCCTTGAGATAGAAGCTGTTTTTCAGTCTCTCGGTCCCAGCTTTGATGCAGCTGTACTGACCTCGCCTTCTGGATGATAGCGGTGTGAACAGGCCGTGGCTCGGGTGGTTGATGTCCATGATGATCTTTTTGGCCTTCCTGTGACATCGGGTACTGTAGGTGTCCTGCAGGGCAGGCAGTGTGTCCCCGGTAATGCTTTGGGCAGACCGCACCACTCTCTGGAGAGGCCTGTGGTTGTGGGCGGTGCAGTTGCTAGGATACTCTCAATGGTGCATCAGTAAAAGTTTGTGAGGGTTTTAGGTGCCAAGCCAAATTTCTTCAGCCTCCTGAGCTTGAAGAGGCGCTGTTCCCCCTTCTTCACCACACTGTCTGTGTGGGTGGACCATTTCAGATTGTCATTGATGTGTACGCCGAGGAACTTGAAGCTTTTCACCGTCTCTTCGATATGGATGGGGGCGTGCTCCCTCTGCTGTCTCCTGAAGTCCACGATCAGCTCCTTCATTTTGTTGACATTGAGGTAGAGTTTATTTTCCTGGCACCACTCTGCCAGGGCCCTCACCTCCTCACTGTAGGCTTACTCGTCATTGTTGGTAATCAGGCCTACTACTGTTGTGTCGTCTGCAAACTTGATGATTGAGTTGGAGGCGTGTGTGGCCACGCAGTCATGGGTGAACAGGGACTACAGGAGGGGACTAAGCACGCACCTTTGTGGAACCCCTGTGTTGAGGATCAGCGTAGTGGAGGTGTTGTTTCCTACCTTCACCACCTGGGGGCGGCCCTTCAGGAAGTCCATGACCCAGTTGCACAGGGTGGGGTTCAGACCCAGGGACCCGAGCTTGATGATGAGCTTGGAGGATACTATGGTGTTGAAGGCTGAGCTGTAGTCAATGAACAGCATTCTTACATAGTTTTTCATCTTGTCCAGTTGGGGTAGGGCAGTGTGAAGTGGGATGGCGATTGCATCGTTTGTGGATCTATTGGGGCGGTATGCAAATGAAGTGGATCTAGTGTGTCAGGTAATATGGAGGTGATATGATCCTTAACTAGTCTCTCAAAGCACTTCATGATGACAGAAGTGAGTGCTATGGGGCGATATTCGTTTAGTTCAGTTACCTTTGCTTTCTTGGTACAAGAACAATGGTGGACATATTAAAGAAAGTGGGGACAGCAGACTGGGATAGGGAGAGATTGAATATGTCCGTAAACACTCCAGCCTGCTGGTCTGCTCATGCTCTGAGGACGCGGCAGCCTTCAAATCAAATCAAATCAAATCAAATTTTATTGGCCACATGCGCTGAATACAAAAGGTGCAGACATTACAGTGAAATTCTTACTTACAGCCCTTAACCAACAGTGCATTTATTTTTGATAAAAAAAGTTGAATAAAACAAAAAAGTGTTGAGAAAAAAAGAGCAGAAGTAAAATAAAATAACAGTAGGGAGGCTATATATATAGGGGGGTACCGGTGCAGAGTCAATGTGCATGGGGACCGGCTAGTTGAGGTAGTTGAAGTAATATGTACATGTGGGTAGAGTTAAAGTGACTATGCATAAATAATTAACAGAGTAGCAGCAGCGTAAAATGATGGGGTGGGGGGCAGTGCAAATAGCCCGGGTAGCCATGATTAGCTGTTTAGTAGTCTTATGGCTTGGGGGTAGAAGCTGTTGAGAAGTCTTTTGGACCTAGACTTGGCACTCCGGTACCGCGTGCCGTGCGGTAGCAGAGAGAACAGTCTATGACTAGGGTGGCTGGAGTCTTTGACAATTTTGAGGGCCTTCCTCTGACACCGCCTGGTATAGAGGTCCTGGATGGCAGGAAGCTTGGCCCCAGTGATGTACTGGGCCGTACGCACTACCCTCTGTAGTGCCTTGCGGTCAGAGGCCAAGCAGTTGCCATACCAGGCGGTGATGCAACCAGTCAGGATGCTCTCGATGGTGCAGCTGTAGAATTTTTGAGGATCTGAGGACCCATGCCAAATCTTTTCAGTCTCCTGAGGGGGAATAGGCTTTGTCGTGCCCTCTTCACGACTGTCTTGGTGTGTTTGGACCATGATAGTTTGTTGGTGATGTGGACACCAAGGAACTTGAAGCTCTCAACCTGTTCCACTACAGCCCCGTCGATGAGAATGGGGGCGTGCTCAGTCCTCTTTTTTTTCCTGTAGTCCACAATCATCTCCTTTGTCACGTTGAGGGAGAGGTTGTTATCCTGGCACCACATGGCCAGGTCTCTGACCTCCTCCCTATAGGCTGTCTCATCGTTGTCGGTGATCAGGCCTACCACTGTTGTGTCGTCGGCAAACTTAATGATGGTGTTGGAGTCGTGCCTGGCCATGCAGTCATGGGTGAACAGGGAGTACAGGAGGGGACTGAGCACGCACCCCTGAGGGGCCCCTGTGTTGAGGATCAGTGTGGCAGATGTGTTGTTACCAACCCTTACCACCTGGGGGCGGCCCGTCAGGAAATCCAGGATCCAGTTGCAGAGGGAGGTGTTTAGTCCCAGGATCCTTAGCTTAGTGATGAGCTTTGAGGGCACTATGGTGTTGAATGCTGAGTTGTAGTCGATGAATAGCATTCTCACGTAGGTGTTCCTCTTGTCCAGGTGGGAAAGGGCAGTGTGGAGTGCAATAGAGATTGCATCATCTGTGGATCTGTTGGGGCGGTATGCAAATTGGAGTGGGTCTAGGGTTTCTGGGATAATGGTGTTGATGTGAGCCATGACCAGCCTTTCAAAGCACTTCATGGCTACAGACGTCAGTGCTACGGGTCGGTGGTCATTTAGGCAGGTTATCTTAGAGTCCTTGGGCACGGGGACTATGGTGGTCTGTTTGAAACATGTTGGTATTACAGACTCAGTCAGGGACATGTTGAAAATGTCAGTGAAGACACTTGCCAGTTGGTCAGCACATGCTCGGAGTACACGTCCTGGTAATCCGTCTGGCCCTGCGGCCTTGTGAATGTTGACCTGCTTAAAAGTCTTACTCACATCGGCTACGGAGAGCGTGATCACATAGTCATCCGGAACAGCTGGTGCTCTCATGCATGCTTCAGTGTTGCTTGCCTCGAAGCGAGCATAGAAGTGGTTTAGCTCGTCTGGAAGTCTTGTGTCACTGGGCAGCTCGCGGCTGTGCTTCCCTTTGTAGTCTGTAATAGTTTTCAAACCCTGCCACATCCGACGAGCATCAGAGCCGGTGTAGTACGATTCAATCTTAGTCCTGTATTGACTCTTTGCCTGTTTGATGGTTCGTCGGAGGGCATAGCAGGATTTCTTATAAGCGTCCGGGTTAGAGTCCCGCTCCTTGAAAGCGGCAGCTCTACCCTTTAGCTCAGTGCGGATGTTGCCTGTAATCCATGGCTTCTGGTTGGGGTATGTACGTACGGTCACTGTGGGACGACATCATCGATGCACTTATTGATGAAGCCAGTGACTGATGTGGTGTACTCCTCAATGCTATCTGAAGAATCCCGGAACATGTTCCAGTCTGTGCTAGCAAAACAGTCCTGTAGCTTAGCATCTGCGTCATCTGACCACTTTTTTATTAACCGATTCACTGGTGCTTCCTGCTTTAGTTTTTGCTTATAAGCAGGAATCAGGAGGATAGAGTTATGGTCAGATTTGCCAAATGGAGGGCGAGGGAGAGCTTTGTATGCGTCTCTGTGTGTGGAGTAAAGGTGGTCTAGAGTTTTTTTTTCTCTGGTTGCACATTTCACATGCTGGTAGAAATTAGGCAGAACTGATTTAAGTTTCCCTGCATTAAAGTCGCCGGCCACTAGGAGCGCTGCCTCTGGATGAGCGTTTTCCTGTTGACTTATGGCCTTATACAGCTCATTCAGTGCAATCTTAATGCCAGCATTGGTTTGTGGTGGTAAATAGACAGCTATGAAAAATATAGATGAAAACTCTCTTGGTAAATAGTGTGGTCTACAGCTTATCATAAGATACTCTACCTCAGGCGAGCAAAACCTTGAGACTTCATTAGTATTTGATTTTGTGCACCAGCTGTTGTTTACAAATATACACAGACCGCCACCCCTTGTCTTACCGGAGTCAGCCGTTCTATCCTGCCGATGTAGCGTATAGCCCGCTAGTTGTATGTTGTCCATGTCGTCGTTCAGCCACGACTCGGTGAAACATAAGATATTACACTTTTTAATGTCCCGTTGGTAGGATAACCGTAATCTTAAATAATCCAATTTATTCTCAAATGATTGAAGATTGGCTAATAGGATTGATGGGAGCGGCAGTTTACTCGCTCGCCGTCGGATCCTTACAAGGCACCCCGACCTACGTCCACGATATCTCCGTCTCTTCCTCATGCGAATGATGGGGATTTGGGCCTTGTCGGGTGTCTGTAGGATGTCCTTCGCGGCCGCCTCATTGAAGAAAAAATCTTCGTCCAATACGAGGTGAGTAATCGCTGTCCTGATATCCAGAAGCTCTTTTTGGTTATAAGAGACAATGGCAGAAACATTATGTACAAAATAAATTACAAATAACGCGGAAAAACACACATAATAGTACAATTGGTTAGAGGGCTGTAAAACGGCAGCCTTCTTCTCCGGCGCCATTATCGCGAACGTATGTGGCAGGGACTCCTGACAATCACGGATTACAAAGGGAAAACCAGCCACGTCGCAGACACCGACGTCTTGCTCCCGGACAAGCTAAGCACCTTCTTCACCCGGTTTGAGGATTCCAATCCCCACAGTCCTCGGGAGCGGCCCGCGTCGGTGGAACTGTGTAATCCTCAAACCGGGCGAAGAAGGTGCTTAGCTTGTCCGGGAGCAAGACGTCGGTGTCTGCGACGTGGCTAGTTTTCCCTTTGTAATCCGTGATTGTCAGGAGTCCCTGCCACATACGTCTCGTGTCTGAGCCGTTGAATTGCGACTCCACTTTGTCTCTGTACTGTTTGATTGCCTTACGGAGGGCATAACTGCACTGTTTGTATTCAACCATATGCCCAGTCACCTTGCCGTGGTTAAAGGCGGCGGTTCGCACTTTCAGTTTTGTTCGAATGCTGCAATCTAGCCATAGTTTTTGGATTGGGTAGGTTTTAATTGTCACAGTGGGAACAACATCCCCTATACACTTCCTGATGAACACAGTCACCGTGTCAGTGTATACGTAAATGTTATTCTCAGAGGCAACCCGGAACATGTCCCAGTCTGCGTGATCAAAACACTCATAGAAAAAAAGGGTTCCGAAAGGGTTCTTTGGCTAGGAGAACCATTTTTAGTTGGAGGTAGAATCATTTTTGGTTCCAGGTAAAACCCTTTTGGGTTTCATGTAGAATCCTCTGTGGAAAGGGTTCTACTTGGAACCCAAAAGGGTCCTACCTGGAACCAAAAAGGGTTCCTCAAAGGGTTCTCATATGGAGACAGTCGACGAACCCTTTTAGGTTCTAGATAGCACCTTCTTTTCTAAGAATGTAGAGACAAATACAGTATCCTGCAATGCTTGCTGTAAAACCTTCAGTTACTGCTGGTGGATTGAGCACTGTGCTCAACAATGCCTGTCAAAGTGGGTTAAACTGGCAAATGATCAGATACATAAATCAATGAAAATACTCCAGATTAAGTGATCTAATTCTGCACTAGACAGGATTTGAAACCCCATAATAGTGTTTAGAAGCTTTAGAGAGAGGAAATGACATCAAAAGAGAAGGTATCTAATTCTTCACTAAACAGAACAGTGTTTTCAACCTTTTCCGTTAGTGCTCCCAGTCTCTGGCAAAGTGTTGCACAACACTTGATTAAGTGGTGATTCAACACACTGTGTCATTTCTCAAAACATCTCAAGATTATGTGTTTCAATATTCCAGCAAAGTTAAGGTTTTGTCTCCTTTGCGGTGCCACTAGTTTTGGTGTTACAAAGTACCTCATTTTAACAGTGTAGTGGCTCTACATAAAGCTGTCAAAAGTAATGACATAAATTACAATATGTCATAACTATAGTTCATGTCCATGGCTTGTTGACAGTTGCTACTAGTTGAAGCTGATTTCATTTACCATGTTCATTAAACCCCAGTCACTTTCACTCAGAGTCATGGTTGTGGCTATCAGCAAAGAGCCTTGTCTGACTCTCTGTATGGGAAAAAGAGTACAAAGCAGCACACCATCAATCAAGAATAAGCAAATGCCTTCTGACAAAAGCACTAAAATCCTGGGTCCCTTTACAAGCAAAAGTATTCACTTCAACTGACAAACTTTTCCATCTTCCAGTCTGGATCTTCAATTTACCATTTCCCCCTTTTTCTCTGCGATATTCAATACCAGCAGCTTCTCTCTCCAAAGCCGCTGAGGACCGGGGGGGAGTTTCCATGCAGCTCTGCTCTCTTGGCGGGACGTTCCGGGTATAGACCCAACCGTTTCCATCCATCCACCTTTCTCCGTCTCCCTCTCTCTTTCTCCCACTCTCTTTCTCCCTCCTTTTTCTGTCACCAATTGAGGCATTTTACAATGCCCCAAAACCTGACATCGCATTCAGCACACACGTGCGTGCGGAAATGAAGAAATTGTTGGTATTATTAAGGTTACTTTGGCACACCAAGGGCTTAAATGTAGGGACATTTTCTGCACACACACCTAGGCCACAATTTGGCACCTGAAATATGAGACATTTGTGGCACTGTGCTGTGTGACAAAACTACACATTTTAGAGTGACCTTTTATTGTCCCCAGCACAAGGTGCACATGTGTAATGATCATTCTGTTTAATCAGTTTCTTGATATGCCACACCTGTCAGGCGGAAGGATTATATTGGCAAAGAAGAAATGCTCACTAAATGGGATGTAAACAAATTTGTGCACAACATTTGAGAGAAATAAGCTTTTTGTGCTTATGGGAAATCTCTGGGATGTTTTATTTCAGCTCATGAAACATGGGAAGAACACTTTAGATTTTTAAATTTTAGTCATTTAGCAGACGCTCTTACCCAGAGCGCATTTGACAATATTTGGTACATTATCTGGGTCTTTGCCTGCTCATAGTTGGTTACAATCACGATGCACAGCAGATGATGTCAAAAGTATTTCCGATGACATCATCAGGAAACCTTTTTTTACATCATCTAGTGCACATCTTTTTGACTACAAAACACACAAACCTGCCATTTTCACATATGTTGATGTTGGGGTGGTGCTGGAGATTATGAAAATGAAGTTGAGAAGGTTAAAGATATTCTCTGGTACTTTTGTATACTTTTTAACCAGTGCCCACGTGCCAAAAGTGGTCCCCGAAAATTGCATACTACATCACAAATGTGCAGATAAGTGCACCACTTCATTGCTCTCTCTCGCTCGACTGTGTGTGCGTCTTGATAGCTGTCACTCAAATGGCGTCATTGGCTGAAACTCGAATTGCTAGGGGGCTGGCCCAAGTGGGGGTAAATGTAGGGAAAATGGTGCTGCACAGCTTCCAGAAAACAGTAGCTTTCTAACTAGGGATTTCGTGGTTGATTGAGGTAAGACTGTAATTCTGCTCATAGATGATGCATGTATGAACTACACATTGACACATCTAGCCCAAAGCGGGAGGTTGAAAAAATACTTACTAGTCGCCAAAGTACCAGAGCATGTTTTTAATTGATATTGGGGAAAAGCTGGACAACTAACTAACATCTCTTGTTTGGAGGAGTCTTTTATCCGATTCCCCCTGAGAATCCTGCTGCCCAATCTCCTGCTATCACACTAAGTTTGCACAGCCCGTTTGGGAAAAACCTCTAAGGTGTCGGGAACTGAGGCTTTCATCCTGAGTTGTTTGTATTCTAATTCAGCTATAGACCCAATGCCAGTGATCAAACACACCATGCTGGCTCAGATTTTTGTGATTCTGTATCTATGTCCACTTGCATTGTGTCAGGAACTTTCTTTGGGGTAAAAGTGAAACAGTGAGAGATACAGCCTCCTAAGGTCAATGCCACGCCCCGCGCAAATCTAATGAGCATAATAATAAAAAATCCCCATAAACATTTGTCAGTTTAAGCTAAAGATAACTATTCTTTTTTTTGCATTGGATGCATCTCAATCCATAGCATCTGACTATGTCGCACTTCCGCATCTGAAGTGAAAGGTGACAAAGCTAGAGCGGTGTTTGTCAGACCATAAGACATCCCGGAAATCGGTCTTATCACAAAATCGTTTGTAGTGTCCGAACGGTTTGGCCTACAAACCCTCTATGGAAAGGTGAGACTCTCACGAACACGTACATGTCGGTTGTTTTGCTCTAGGACTCCCACAGGCCTCACAAAACTCATCTGAAGGTCCCCTGGTACCAGTTGAAAAAATAAATGGAAGTACAGTACCAGTCAAAAGTATGGACACACCTACTAATTCAAGGATTTTTCGTATGTTCTACATTGGAGAATAATAGTGAAGACATCAAAACTATGAAATAACATAGTAATCATGTAATAACCAAAAAAGTGTTCAACAAATCAAAATATATTTTATATTTGAGATTCTTCAAAGTAGCCACCCTTTGCCTTGATGACAGCTTTGCACACTCTTGGCATTCTCTCAACCAGCTTCACTTGGAATGCTTTTCCAACAGTCTTCAAGGAGTTCCCACATACGCTGAGCACTTGTTGGCTGCTTTTCCAACACTCTGCAGTCCGACTCAACCAATACCATCTCAATTGGGTTGAGGTCGGGGGATTGTGGAGGCCAGGTCATCTGATGCAGCACTCCATCATTTACATTTACGTTATTTAGCAGACGCTCTTATCCAGAGCGACTTACAAATTGGTGCATTTAACTTATGATAGCCAGTGGGACAACAACCCACATTTTTTTTTTTTTTTTTTTTTTTTAATGGGGGGTGGGAGGGGGGTTTCAAGTGTCTCCGGAAGGTGGTCAGTGACTCCGCTGTCCTGGCGTTGTGGGGGAGCTTGTTCCACCATTGGGGTGCCAGAGCAGCGAATAGTTTTGACTGGGCTGAGCGGGAACTGTGCTTCCGTAGAGGTAGGGGGGCTAGCAGGCCAGAGATGGATGAACGTAGTGCCCTCGTTTGGGTGTAGGGTCTGATCAGAGCCTGAAGGTAAGGAGGTGCCGTTCCCCTCACAGCTCCGTAGGCAAGCACCATGGTTTTGTAGTAGATGCAAGCTTCAACTGGAAGCCAGTGGAGTGTGCGGAGGAGCGGGGTGACATGAGAGAACTTGGGAAGGTTGAACACCAGACGGGCTGCAGCATTCTGGATAAGTTGTAGCGGTTTAATGGCATAGGCAGGGAGCCCAACCAACAGCGAGTTGCAGTAATCCAGACGGGTATGACAAGTGCCTGGATTAGGACTGTGCTGCTTTCTGTGTAAGGTAGGGTCGTACTCTACGAATGTTGTAGAGCATGAACCTGCAGGATCGGGTCACCGCTTTGATGTTAGCGGAGAACGACAGGGTGTTGTCCAGGGTCACGCCAAGGTTCTTTGCACTCTGGGAGGAGGACACAATGGAGTTGTCAACTCTCCTTCTTAGTAAAATAGCCCTTACACAGCCTGGAGGTGTGTTGGGTCATTGTCCTGTTGAAAAACGAATGAAAGTCCCACTAAGCCCAAACCAGATGGGATGGCGTATCACTGCAGAATGCTGTGGTAGCCATGCTGGTTAAGTGTGCCTTGAATTCTAAATAAATCACAGACAGTGTCACCAGCAAAGCACCCCCACACCATAACACCTCCTCCTCCATGCTTTACGGTGGGAACTACACATGCAGAGATCATCCGTTCACCCACACAGCGTCTCACAAAGACACAGCGGTTGGAACCAAAAATCTCCAATTTGAACTCCCGACCAAAGGACACATTTCCACCGGTCTAATGTCCATTGCTCGTGTATCTTGGCCCAAGCAGGTCTCTTCTTATTATTGGTGTCCTTTAGTAGTGGTTTCTTTGCAGCAATTTGACCATGAAGGCCTGATTCACACAGTCTCCTCTGAACAGTTGATGTTGAGATGTGTCTTTTACTTGAAATCTGTGAAGCATTTATTTGGGCTGCAATTTCTGAGTCTGGTAACTCTAATGAACTTATCCTCTGCAGCAGAGGTAACTCTGGGTCTTCCATTCCAGTGGCGGTCCTAATGAGAGCCAGTTTCCTCATAGCGCTTGATGGTTTTTGCTACTGCACTTGAAGAAATGTACAAAGTTCTTGAATTGTTCTGCATTGACTGAGCTTCATGTCTTAAAGTAATGATGGACTGTTGTGTATCTTTGCTTATTTGAGCTGTTCTTGCCCTAATATGGACTTGCTTTTTCAAATAGGGCTATCTTCTGTATATCCCCCCACCCCCCACTCCCTTGTCACAACACCACTGATTGGCTCAAACGCATTAAGAAGGAAAGATATTCCACAAATTAACTTTTAAGAAGACACACCTGTTAATTGAAATGCATTCCAGGTGACTGACTCATGAAGCTGGTTGAGAGAATACCAAGTGTGCAAAGCTGTCATCAAAGCAAAGGGTGGCTATTTGAAGAATCTCAAATATAAAAATATTTGTTATTTCGTAGTTCTGATGTCTTCACTATTATTCTACAATGTAAAAAATAGTAATAATAAAGAAAAACCATTGAATGAGTAGGTGTTCTAAAACTTTTGACCGGTCGTGTATATATACTGTATACAGTGGGGAAAAAAAGTATTTAGTCAGCCACCAATTGTGCAAGTTCTCCCACTTAAAAAGATGAGAGAGGCCTGTAATTTTCATCATAGGTACACGTCAACTATGACAGACAAAATGAGAAAAGAAAATCCAGAAAATCACATTGTAGGATTTTTAATGAATTTATTTGCAAATTATGGTGGAAAATAAGTATTTGGTCAATAACAAAAGTTTCTCAATACTTTGTTATATACCCTTTGTTGGCAATGACACAGGTCAAACGTTTTCTGTAAGTCTTCACAAGGTTTTCACACACTGTTGCTGGTATTTTGGCCCATTCCTCCATGCAGATCTCCTCTAGAGCAGTGATGTTTTGGGGCTGTCGCTGGGCAACACGGACTTTCAACTCCCTCCAAAGAATTTCTATGGGGTTAAGATCTGGAGACTGGCTAGGCCACTCCAGGACCTTGAAATGCTTCTTACGAAGCCACTCCTTCGTTGCCCGGTGTGTTTGGGATCATTGTCATGCTGAAAGACCCAGCCACGTTTCATCTTCAATGCCCTTGCTGATGGAAGGAGGTTTTCACTCAAACTCTCACGATACATGGCCCCATTCATTCTTTCCTTTACACGGATCAGTCGTCCTGGTCCCTTTGCAGAAAAAACAGCCCCAAAGCATGATGTTTCCACCCCCATGCTTCACAGTAGGTATGGTGTTCTTTGGATGCAACTCAGCATTCTTTGTCCTCCAAACACGACAAGTTGAGTTTTTACCAAAAAGTTCTATTTTGGTTTCATCTGACCATATGACATTCTCCCAATCCTCTTCTGGATCATCCAAATGCACTCTAGCAAACTTCAGATGGGCCTGGACATGTACTGGCTTAAGCAGGGGGGACACGTCTGGCACTGCAGGATTTGAGTCCCTGGCGGCGTAGTGTGTTACTGATGGTAGGCTTTGTTACTTTGGTCCCAGCTCTCTGCAGGTCATTCACTAGGTCCCCGTGTGGTTCTGGGATTTTTGCTCACCGTTCTTGTGATCATTTTGACCCCACGGGGTGAGATCTTGCGTGGCGCCCCAGATCGAGGGGAGATTATCAGTGGTCTTGTATGTCTTCCATTTCCTAATAATTGCTCCTA
Source organism: Coregonus clupeaformis (assembly GCF_020615455.1). Lineage (NCBI taxonomy): Eukaryota > Metazoa > Chordata > Actinopteri > Salmoniformes > Salmonidae > Coregonus > Coregonus clupeaformis. Next base: position 18,660,780 of record NC_059210.1, on the reverse strand, counting down.
CAGTTGATTTCTTCAAACCAAGCTGCTTACCTATTGCAGATTCAGTCTTCCCAGCCTGGTGCAGGTCTACAATTTTGTTTCTGGTGTCCTTTGACAGCTCTTTGGTCTTGGCCATAGTGGAGTTTGCAGTTTGACTGTTTGAGGTTGTGGACAGGTGTCTTTTATACTGATAACAAGTTCAAACAGGTGCCATTAATACAGGTAATGAGTGGAGGACAGAGGAGCCTCTTAAAGAAGAAGTTACAAGTCTGTGAGAGACAGAAATCTTGCTTGTTTGTAGGTGACCAAATACTTATTTTCCACCATAATTTGCAAATACATTCATAAAAAATCCTACAATGTGATTTTCTGGATTTCTTTTCTCAATTTGTCTGTCATAGTTGACGTGTACCTATGATGAAAATTACAGGCCTCTCTCATCTTTTTAGGTGGGAGAACTTGCACAATTGGTGGCTGACTAAATACTTTTTTTCCCCACTGTATATATTTTTTTTTAAATTCAAAATCGAATAGCTAAATGATCCTTGGTATGACCTTCTTAAAACATCCCCCCCTGCCCCCTGCCCCAGCTTAGACATGGCTTAGACTCTTATGGGATAATTATACAAAAATAATATGACTTGATTGCAAATAAATAAAAAATGACACAAATGACAAAACTTAGCACAAAGACCAAACAAAAACATTGGAAATAATGAGTGCAGAATTATTTTCCTTATTTGTGGCATGTGGTCATGTGAACAGCAATAAAAAAAATAACATTTACAGCAACCACATCCACATATGACCGATGTCACAAGCAGTCGAATTAGATAATATAATCCACTTTACCATTTTATTTCCTGACAGTCTAACAGAAAGCTACTGCTGGACACAACAGATTGGCCATTCAGGGCCTTCTGTGTCTATAAATGGCAGAGTTGGACAACGGTGTATGAGCAGACCTTTGGCTGAAGGTTGAGAGGGGTCGTGTTGCATCCCCCCCCCCTCCACCCCACCACCAACCTTCCCCCGGGGCTGAAAGTTGAGAGGGGTCGTGTTGCACTCCACCACCACTCCCCCAACCCCCCCACCAACCATCCCACCACCCAACCCCCACCCTGCGCCCCAAATCTCCCCCCTCCTCTCTCTCGGCTTGGGTCTGGGGCCTGTCCTGGCCAGGCCCCTCACTAAACATTGGCAGCCTGACAGCGCCACCTCTGCAACTGCTGCAGGTCCCATAGTAAAAATCATATCTCATTTTATTTGTCACATACACGTGTTTAGCAGATGTTATTGAGGGTGTAGTGAAATGCTTGTGCCTCTAGCTCCGACAGTGCAGTAATATCTAACAAGTAATATCTAACAATTTCACAACATATACCCAATACACACAATTTAAGTAAGGAATGGAATTAAGAATACATACTTATATGGATGAGCAAAGACAGAGAGGCATGGACTAAGATACAGTAGAATATTACAGAATACAGTATATACATATGAGATGATTAATGCAAGATATGTAAACATTATTAAAGTGAATAGTGTTCCATTTCTTAAAGTGGCCAGTGATTTCTAGTCTATGTCTACAGGCAGCAGCCTCTAATGTGCTAGTGATGGCTATTTAACAGTCTGATGGCCTTGAGATAGAAGCTGTTTTTCATTCTCTTGGTCCCAGCTTTGATGCACCTGTACTGACCTCACCTTCTGGATGATAGCGGGGTGAACAGGCAGTGGCTCGGGTGGTTGATGTCCTTGATGATCTTTTTGGCCTTCCTGTGACATCGGGTGCTGTAGGTGTTTTGGAGGGCGGGTAGTTTGCCCCCGGTAATGCGTTGGGCAGACTGCACCACCCTATGGAGAGCCCTGCGGTTGCGGGCGGTGCAGTTGCCGTACCAGGCGGTGATACAGCCCGACAGGATGCTCTCATGTGCATCTGTAAATGTTAGTGAGGGTTTTAGGTGCAAAGCCACATTTCTTCAGCCTCCTGAGGTTGTAGAGGCTCTGTTGCGCTTTCTTCACCACACTGTCTGTGTGGGTGGACCATTTCAGTTTGTCAGTGATGTGTACGGAAAGGAACGTGAAGCTTCCCACCCACTGCGGTCCCGTCGATGTGGATAGGGGGGTGCACCCTCTTCTGTTTCCTGAAGTCCACGATCATCTCCATTGTTTTGTTGACGTTGAGTGTGAGGTTATTTTCCTGGCACCACACTCCCAGAGCCCTCACCTCCTCCCTGTAGGTTGTCTCGTCATTGTTGGTAATCAAGTCTACTACTGTTGTGTCATCTGCAAACTTGATGATTGAGTTGGAGGTGTGCTTGGCCACACAGTCATGGGTGAACAGGGAGTACAGGAGTGGGCTGAGCATGCACCCTTGTGGGGCCCAAGTGTTGAGGATCAGCGAAGTGGAGGTGTTGTTTCCTACCTTCACCATCTGGGGGCGGCCCGTCAGGAAGCCCAGGACCCAGTTGCACAGGGTGGTGTTCAGACCCAGGGCCTCAAGCTTAATGATGAGCTTGGAGGGTACTATGGTGTTGAATGCTGAGCTATAGTCAATGAACAGCATTCTTACATAGGTATTCCTCTTGTCCAGATGGGATAGGGCAATGTGCAGTGTGATGGCGATTGCATCGTATGTGGATCTATTGGGGCGGTAAGCAAATTGAAGTGGGTCTAGAGTGACAGGTAAGGTAGAGGTGATAGTCTCTCAAAGCACTTCATGATGACAGAGGTGAGTTCTACGGGGCGATAGTCATTTAGTTCAGTTACCTTTGCTTTCTTGGGTACAGGAACAATGGTGGCCATCTTGAAGCATGTGGGGACAGCAGACTGGGAAAGGGAGAGATTGAATATGTCCATAAACACACCAGCCAGCTGGTCTGCTCATGCTCTGAGGACGTGGCTAGGGATGCCGTCTGGGCCGGCAGCCTTGCGAGGGTTAACACGCTTAAATCTCTTACTCACGTCGGCCACGAAGAACGAGTGCCACAGTCCTTGGTAGTGGGCTGCGTCGGTGGCACTGTGTTATCCTCAAAGCGGGGGAAGAAGGTGTTTAGCTTATCCGGAAGCAAGACGTCAGTGTCGGCGACGTGGCTGGTTTTCCTTTTGTAGTCCGTGATTGTCTGTAGACCCTGCCACATACGTCTTGTGGCTGAGCCATTGAATTGCGACTCCACTTTGTCTCTGTACTGACGTTTTGCCTGATTGATTGCTTGCGGAGTGAATAGCTACACTGTTTGTCTTCTGCCATATTCCCAGTCACCTTGCCATGGTTTAATGCGGTGGTTCGCGCTTTCAGTTTTGCATGAATGCTGCCAACTATCCACAGTTTCTGGTTAAGGTAGGTTTTAATAGTCATAGTGGACACAACATCTGCTATACACTTCCTGATATACTCAGTCACCGTTTCAGTGTATTCGTCTAAATTATTTTCGCAAGCTACCCGGAACATATCCCAGTCCGTGTGATCAAAACAATCTTGAAGTGTGGATTCTGGATTCCGATTGGTCAGACCAGCGTTGAATACTCCTTAGCACGGGTACTTCCTGTTTGAGTTTCTGCCTATAGGAAGGGAGGTGCAAAATGGAGTCGTGGTCAGATTTGCCGAAAGGAGGGCAGGGGAGGGCCTTGTAAGCATCCCGGAAGTTCGAATAGCAATGGTCGAGGGTTTTAGCTGCGCGAGTACAACAGTCAATATGTTGATAGAACTTAGGCAGCCTAGTCCTCAAATTTGCTTTGTTAAAATCCCCAGCTACAATAAATGCAGCCTCAGGATATGTGGTTTCCAGTTTGCATAAAGTCCAGTGAAGTTCTTTGAGGGCCGTCGTGGTATCGGCTTGAGGGGGGATATAAACGGCCCTGTCTAAAACCGAGGAAAATTGTCTTGGGAGATAATACGGTCGGCATTTGATTGTGAGGTATTCTAGGTTGGGTGAACAAAAGGACATGAGTTCCTGTATGTTACTACAATTACACCATGAGTCGTTAATCATGAAACACACACCTCCGCCCTTCTGCTTCCCGGAGAGATATTTATTTCTGTCTGCGCGATGAACTGAGAACCCATCTGGCTGGCCCGATTTTGACAGAATATCCAGAGAGAGCCATGTTTCCATGAAACAAAGTATGTTACAGGCCCTGATGTCTCTCTGGAAAGAAACCCTTGCCCTGAGCTCGTCAACTATGTTATCCAAAGACTGACAATTTGCGAGTAATATACTAGGAAGCGGTGGGTGGTGTGCGCGCCTCCTAAGTCGATCCAGCAGGCTGCTAATAGTGCCTCTCCTCCGCCAGCGATGTTTTCGGTCGGCCTCTGGAATCAGTTCAATTGCCCTGGGGAGAGCGAACAGGATCCAGGGATCAGAGCCAAGGGGGCCCCAAGGAACCTGGTTCAGGCCAGGCTCAGAGAACCTTTCTCTGGACTGATCCATTTTGCCTCTGGCCCTCTCATGTCCCCATAACAGAACTGCTCTAGGACACATCCTGTCTGCTTTAGCACACCCTCTGTTCCCCCCAAACAATACGCCTGTTCCAGGTCTGCCAAACCCCACTCTCTTTTTCTCAGACACATCCAGACACACATGCACGCACACACAAGTACACACACACCCACCGGTTCTCTGTCAGCTCTCCTCTCTCCACCAAGCCACCGCTATTCCAACCCCTCTGCTGCTGGTATCCCTGCTGGTACCTCACGCCTACCCCACAACCACTTTTCCCCCATTTTGATACCCCCCTCTTGATTTGGACTTTAAGCCTGAAAATGCTAATATACACTACCAGTCAAAGTTTGGACACACCTACTCATTCAAGGGTTTTTCTTTATTTTTACTATTTTTTACATTGCAGAATAATAGTGAAGACATCAAAACTATGAAATAACACATATGGAATCATGTAGTAACCAAAAAAGTGTTAAACATATTAAAATATATTTTATATTTGAGATACTTCAAATAGCCACCCTTTGCCTTGATGACAGCTTTACACACTCTAGGCATTCTCTTAACCAGCTTCATGAGGTAGTCACCTGGAATGCATTTCAATTAACAGGTGTGCCTTCTTAAAAGTTAATTTGTGGCATTTCTTTCCTTCTTAATGTGTTTGAGCCAATCAGTTGTGTTGTGACAAGGTAGGGGGGAGTATACAGAAGATAACCTTATTTGGTAAAAGACCAAGTCCATATTATTGGAAAGAACAGCTCAAATAAGCAAAGAGAAACGACAGTCCATCATTACTTTAAGACATGAAGGTCAGTCAATCCGGAAAATTGGTGTGGGGGTGCTTTGCTGGTGACACTGTCTGTGATTTATTTAGAATTCAAGGCACAATTAACCAACATGGCTACCACAGCATTCTGCAGTGATACGCCATCCCATCTGGTTTGGGCTTAGAGGGACTATCCATTGTTTTTCAACAGGACAATGACCCAACACACCTCCAGGCTGTGTAAGGGCTATTTTACCAAGACGGAGAGTGATGGAGTGCTGCATCAGATGACCTGGCCTCCACAATCCCCCGACCTCAACCAAATTGAGATGGTTTGGGATGAGTCGGACGGCAGAGTGAAGGAAAAGCAGCCAACAAGTGCTAAGCATATGTGGGAACTCCTTCAAAACTGTTGGAAAAGCATTCCAGGTGAAGCTGGTTGAGAGAATGCCAAGAGTGTGCAAAGCTGTCATCAAGGCAAAGGGTGGCTACTTTGAAGAATCTCAAATATAAAATATATTTAGACTTGTTTAACACTTTTTCTTTTACTACATGATTCCATATGTGTTATTTCATGGTTTTGAAGTCTTCACTATTATTCTACAATGTAGAAAATAGTAAAAATAAAGAAAAACCCTTGAATGAGTAGGTGTGTCCAAACTTTTGACTGGTACTGTAGGTACCATTGTCTTGCATTGGATTTTGGATTAAAAAGTTAGCGTTTAAAACAGTGGCCAGGTAAACAAAACCAAAGCATGGATTGCTGTCATACCTTGTCCATAGACTTAACAGGGTAAGGAAACCAATATGTAATTTGGGGGATCTATTCCTTTGCTAGTAAGAAGATTCTGGATGTTCCTAAATAACTAACTTAAAAACAGTTGGGATGAAACAACATCACCCTACGTAAAATAAGCTAAAACATTTAAAAAAGTGAACTATCCCTTTAACATGAATTTATAATTGTTAACCCTTATCATGTTTTCCAATTTAAAACATGTTTACTACATTTTCATTTCAAGAAGCAATAGCCATCACAAACTTGTCTTGCTGGATGACTATTCATATTAAATGTCCCTGTTTATGAATCTAGCAATAAGATCTGTCACAAGTAGGTCACGTGTTGGCTGTTATATAGCACTGCTGAAGAAGACTGCTGTGTCTGTATTATGTGTCAGAGGGATCACACTCAATGGAATAACTACATGAATATCCAATTATTACACCTAATTTGAAGGTCCGCTTCCAAACTGCTTCTAAAACAAATTCTAATTAAAATAAGAACTTTATTCATAACCCCCTTTAAACAACAAAAACAAATGTATGTATGTACATTGATTAATACATAAGTTGTATGAATGATATTTGATATGTTTTATTTAACATTATTAAACATTATTACACATTATTAAATATTAATTAGGATTTAACATTACTAAATGTTCAATGAAATACGTTTTTTTAATGTATTCATTAACATGTTTAACTCTTACAAGTTACTTGAGAGTCCATATATATGGAAGAGCATCTGTTGATCTGTCAGTAAATAGAATAATGAAAGAGCTTTAATTCCATCAGTAAATAGAATAATGAAAGAGCTTTAATTCCATCAGTAAATAGAATAATGAAAGAGCTTTAATTCCATCAGTAAATAGAATAATGTAAGAGCTTTAATTCCATCAGTAAATAGAATAATGAAAGATCTTTAATTCCATCAGTAAATAGAATAATGAAAGAGCTTAATTCCATCAGTAAATAGAGAGAACAACAAAGGGGCATATCACTTTTCCTCTCACTTCTTGGGTGCAATTGTCCCTACAGTGGGGAAAAAAAGTATTTAGTCAGCCACCAATTGTGCAAGTTCTCCCACTTAAAAAGATGAGAGAGGCCTGTAATTTTCATCATAGGTACACGTCAACTATGACAGACAAATTGAGGGGAAAAAAATCCAGAAAATCACATTGTAGGATGTTTAATGAATTTATTTGCAAACTATGGTGGAAAATAAGTATTTGGTCACCTACAAACAAGCAAGATTTCTGGCTCTCACAGACCTGTAACTTCTTCTTTAAGAGGCTCCTCTGTCCTCCACTCGTTACCTGTATTAATGGCACCTGTTTGAACTTGTTATCAGTATAAAAGACACCTGTCCACAACCTCAAACAGTCACACTCCAAACTCCACTATGGCCAAGACCAAAGAGCTGTCAAAGGACACCAGAAACAAAATTGTAGACCTGCACCAGGCTGGGAAGACTGAATCTGCAATAGGTAAGCAGCTTGGTTTGAAGAAATCAACTGTGGGAGCAATTATTAGGAAATGGAAGACATACAAGACCACTGATAATCTCCCTCGATCTGGGGCTCCACACAAGATCTCACCCCGTGGGGTCAAAATGATCACAAGAACGGTGAGCAAAAATCCCAGAACCACACAGGGGGGACCTAGTGAATGACCTGCAGGGAGCTGGGACCAAAGTAACAAAGCCTACCATCAGTAACACACTACGCCGCCAGGGACTCAAATCCTGCAGTGCCAGACGTGTCCCCTGCTTAAGCCAGTACATGTCCAGGCCCGTCTGAAGTTTGCTAGAGTGCATTTGGATGATCCAGAAGAGGATTGGGAGAATATCATATGGTCAGATGAAACCAAAATATAACTTTTTGGTAAAAACTCAACTCGCGTGTTTGGAGGACAAAGAATGCTGAGTTGCATCCAAAGAACACCATACCTACTGTGAAGCATGGGGGTGGAAACATCATGCTTTGGGGCTGTTTTTCTGCAAAGGGACCAGGACGACTGATCCGTGTAAAGGAAAGAATGAATGGGGCCATGTATCGTGAGAATTTGAGTGAAAACCTCCTTCCAGCAGCAAGGGCATTGAAGATGAAACGTGGCTGGGTCTTTCAGCATGACAATGATCCCAAACACACCGCCCGGGCAACGAAGGAGTGGCTTCGTAAGAAGCATTTCAAGGTCCTGGAGTGGCCTAGCCAGTCTCCAGATCTCAACCCCATAGAAAATCTTTGGAGGGAGTTGAAAGTCCGTGTTGCCCAGCGACAGCCCCAAAACATCACTGCTCTAGAGGAGATCTGCATGGAGGAATGGGCCAAAATACCAGCAACAGTGTGTGAAAACCTTGTGAAGACTTACAGAAAACGTTTGACCTGTGTCATTGCCAACAAAGGGTATATAACAAAGTATTGAGAAACTTTTGTTATTGACCAAATACTTATTTTCCACCATAATTTGCAAATAAATTCATTAAAAATCCTACAATGTGATTTTCTGGATTTTTTTTTCTCATTTTGTCTGTCATAGTTGACGTGTACCTATGATGAAAATTACAGGCCTCTCTCATCTTCTTAAGTGGGAGAACTTGCACAATTGGTGGCTGACTAAATACTTTTTATCCCCACTGTATGTATCTACAACATCCTAGACCAGGGGTGGGCAAACCTTTTGAAACCAAGTGAAGGGCCACATACTATATGCGTGACAAAACATGTGAAGAATTTATTCATTTTCACATTGACACACACCTACTAGTGTACTGTAGGTGTACATATGCTTGCAGAACTATTATACCCTTGTACCATCTCTACCCTTGTTTTTTGTGAACACATTTTTCACTAAATTGATATAATTGATAACATCACAGACACAGTCAAACACACACACAGATCCTGCATCTCTACCCTTGTAAAGTACAATCAAACTTACAGTCACAACATGCAAACTTAAAAATAGATATATATTATATGACTGGAAAAATTTGAGTGAAACATATGGTAAGAGCATCCGTTTCATTTGGAATGGTCTGTTTTTGAAAGCATATTAAGGAACAATTCTCATCTCCATTGTGAGCCATATTTACAGTTATCCAATCACCCCAGCCCAAATCTGACTGATTAGTTATTACCTGTTTCCAAGTGCATTGCTGGATCATTCTCACTGCATAACCATCACCGTGAAAAGCATAATTCTTGCCTACCCCAGGCACGGTTATTCAAGTTATTTAATGTGAACAATGGGTCTGGTCACCTCTCTTGGCAAGGGCATCAAAGTCTGGTGTCATCTTTGATTTAGAGATTCTCCGAACAGCTGACAAGTAGTCATTTGTTACATTTGACCTGTGATGGGATTTGTTGTAATTCATGACTAAAAACGTTTGTTTACACACATATGTGGACCCGAATAAAACAAGCATCGTTTTGGCGTACTTTTTAATGTTTGGAAACATTATTTCATTCAGTGAGCCATAGAACTAGTCTATTGTTGCTGTTTTGTACTTCTCCTTCAAAGCACTGTCACATTGGATGTCGATGAGCTCCAATTGTGTGTCTGGTGGTGCCTTCTCACTGTCGAAAGACAGGGGGCATGATACAAGCTCCAGCTCAGTCTCAATCTTGGTGAAGTCTGAGAAGCGGCGGGAAAACTCAGCATGCAGGTCGATCAAAGTGCTACTGTATGTCTCAGTGCGGCACTGCGATGTGGGCGCGTTCAGTGCGGCCAGTGTCGGAAAATGAGCGAGAGACCGGCTGCTCACTTGTCTGGAGAACAACATAAGTTTGGCCTTGAATGCTTTCACGTTGGAATACAGTTCATGCACAAAAACACAATTTCCCTGCAGTTTCACATTTAGATCGTTCAAATGCCCCAATATGTCCACACCGAAAGCAAAGTCGCCCAGCCAGTCGGTGTCTTTCAGCTTGGAGAAGTCATCAGCTTTACCAACCGTATCAAGGAACATACCTATCTCCCCTCTCAGTTCCCACACACGGTGAAATACTCTTCCCAGGCTTAGCCAGCGCACATTTGAATGGTACAACAAGTCATGGTGCTCTGCCTCTGTGTCATTGAGCAGCTGAATGAACTGATGATGGTTAAGCCCCCTTGCCCGTATAAAGTTGACAAGTTTTACAACCACTTTGACAACATTTTCCAGCATTAACACACTTTTACACAGGGCTTCCTGATGAATAATACAGTGAAGAAATATCAATTCCTCAGAGTTAGGGCTTTCTTCTTTTACTTTGTCTTGTAATCTTTTTAGTAGGCCAATGTTTTTACTGGTTAGATTTGGTGATCCATCTGTTGTGAAGTTTGTCAGTTTGCTCCACGGTAGATTCATTTTTTCCAAGCAGGCAGACACTCTGTCATATAAGTCAAAGCCCCTGGTTGTTCCCATAATTGATTCCATCGTAAGAAGTTCCTCTGTTATTTCAAAGTTCTCATTTATTCCTCTGACAAAAATTAAAAGTTGAGCAGTGTTTCTGGTGTGTGTCAGTACTCTCATCCAGTGCTATAGAAAAAAGATCAAAGCCATCTGTTTCGATGTTCAGAGTCCACTTTTCTCATTTTCGCAGCACTCATTTTTCACGTCAAAAGTCGTCAAGCAATGAAGTGGCTATGATGATTGAGCGCATTCTGAATCTGACTGTAGGCCCAAATACTCAGCTGATGGAAACTCCCCTGACACAGGGTTTGTCGGTGGGCTGTAAGCTATCTTCCCCTACCAGGTCTGGAACCAGCGGTGACAGGGACTCATGTTCCTCTCAGGTGGCTCTGCATCATTCTTACCCCCACAGCAGGCTCCCCGGATCGGGGTGTGAGGGTCAGAGGCAGGGGCTGGAGGTATTGCTGGAGGTTTGAGGGGAACGATGGGACGAGGTCTCCTTCTACTGGTGCTGCTGCTGCTGCTGCTGCTGCTGATGATGATGTCTAATGTGGCTTTTAGGTTTTAGCAACACTTTACATGGCATAGCAATTAGCCATTAGCAAAGGGTAAATACAATGTAGCCTAATCAGCTATTTAATGATGTTGTATCAGATACAGTATGTAAATACAAGTTACTTAATCCCATTTCCCCAATTCACATCTGCCCAGACAGAATGGAATTGTATTGTCTTTCTGAAATGTGAAAAATATGTGATAAAAATAAACGTTGAACATGCATCAGGCCTATGTCATCTTAGGATCTGAGACAATATTGACAGTCATTGCTAGTGTTTGGGTCGAATTCCAATTTTCCTCATTGAAATGCAATGAGGAAACGAGATGAGGACAATTGAAACGAGATGAGGACAATTGTGTCATTTCAGTTTTCTTCATGAAATGGCTGAATTCAAATGGAATTGACCTCAACCCTGGTAATCAGTGTAACGAATCATGTAAAGACTTGGAGGGCTTGCAGCACTTGAGGTATCAGAATGTACTGATTTTAGGGGGGTAGCCCCGGTCGAGAGACTGTCATCCCAACACATTTACATTTGACATTTTAGTCATTTAGCAGACGCTCTTATCCAGAGCAACTTACAGTTAGTGCATTCATATTAAGATAGCTAGATGGGACAACCATATATCACAGGCATAGAAAGTACATTTTTCAGTAGAGTCAGAACCATTACACCAAGAGATCACAACCTCTTGCCGAGGTCCTAGGTGTTGGCTAATGGTCGCTACACTACCCCCTTCCTGATTACAAGAAACACAGGTGTGAGTACCCCTGTCTATCGCTAGAGGGGGGTGTCAGCCCAGGGATCTCGACACAAATCAGGCTGCAAGTCAGTCAACACCACTGTCTACTGTCAATACACATCTGAATGCATGTAAAACGGTTGTTTTACAAATGATATGAGATTAAATGTACAGAGAACAAATAACTAAACGTTTTAATTGAAAATAAATGTTTTTGAATGTCATTGTAGGAGAACATTTATTTTGAGACATTGAACCAATGTAACTTTTTTTTTTACAAGATGTTGTACAATTTCCTTGGTAAATCATTACGAACAAACCACTAAAGATTTATCCTCAAATCTCTCGCCATTCCGTTTTTTTCACCTAGTCAAACAACAAGTTAATATGTTCATCATCAAGTAACTAAAAAGCTACAGTCACCACATCCTGTTTTAGGTCTCATCCATATGTTTGGGCTTTCTGACTAATTTGTTTAAGAGCAACAAGTAATATTGCAACAGATTCTAGTTCAAGCACATTTTGCGCTCTCGTTAGATGTTGCCCCTGGCCACAGATCTAGGATCAGATTGCTCTACCCAATCCTAACCTCTGCTGGGATAACAGAATATTGGACCATGTTTTACAGGTTATGAGGAGCAATGTGGAAAGATTTTTACATCCAGCTTGTCACAGGAGCTGGACATAAAAAATACCCATTATAGAGAATGTTATTTATTTAACTAGGCAAGTCAGTTAAGAACAAATTCTTATTTACAATGACGGCCTACACCGGCCAAACCCGGACGACGCTGGGCCAATTGTGCGCCGCCCTATGGGACTCCCGATCACTGTCGGTTGTGATACAGTTACATTTACGTCATTTAGCAGATGCTCTTATCCAGAGCGACTTACAGTTAGTGAGTGCATACATTATTATAATTGTTTTTATACTGGCCCCCCGTGGGAATCAAACCCACAACCCTGGCGTTGCAAGCGCCATGCTCTACCAACTGAGCTACAAGGGGCCTGGAATCAAACCAGGTGGTCTGTAGTGACGCATCAAGCACTGAGATGCAGTGCCTTAGACCGCAGCGCCACATGCTGCTCCCAGTGAGTGACCTGGGCCTTGTTCGAATACTATAAAAATGCTTCCCCCCTTTTTTAAGTAATCACTAATTTGACACCATTGGATAGGGGAAAGTAAGGGTTCCACCAAACAGCTTCCACCAATCCACATTATGTCGGAGTGGTGATTTACTTTAAGAAAAGTAGGAAGGAAGGACACATTTTTAAAGTACAGGGCCATTGTCTTTTCTCCACAGGCTTTTACAGACAGCAACAACAGTAAGACATTCAAGCAGGAATTCCTATCAGCCACTAGGTGTCAGTCTAAATATGTGTACATTGGGAGGCCCTCAAAGGGATTTCTAACCCACCCTCACTGGGAATCCTATGACTCAATGTTCAGATGTGTCACTAGTGAATTTGGTTCAATAGATTGAACCAACCGGAGCTAGCCTACCCCTATCCCTACAGCTACCCTTTTCCATTTATGTGTCAGATATTTAGAGAACACAGGGGTTGTCTTCTGATTTCCCACACTACCTGTTTGCTCTCCCTAATGGATTTAAACGCATTGGATTGGTGTATACATGGGCTAGAAGGAGTTTCCACCATATTTCTTACAACAATCCATAATAAATCCAAGAGGGGGAGTAAATGACTACTTTGGAGAGAAGGGTATAGGAAAATGGAACACAACCTAGGACTTAGGGGCCTGATTGACAGGGGAGTATAGCATATATGTCAATGGCCTATTCCTTTTGGCTAGTCATCAGTCATAGCCACTAGGCAAAACAGTCTCGAAGGAAGAATACCTCCTCTCCTCCTCTCCCCTCCTCCTTATTGTGCTGTCTCTCTCTCTCTCTCTCTCTCTCTCTCTCTCTCTCTCTCTCTCTCTCTCTCTCTCTCTCTCTCTCTCTCTCTCTCTCTCTCTCTCTCTCTCTCTCTCTCTCTCTCTAACATTCACCCTTTACTCATCCCCACTAATGACATCATCAAAATATGATGCAGAAAGCTGGTGTCATCAGCGCCATATACATCTTTATATGGCTCTGAATTACATATCAGTCTGTGACGTATTACTTTGTCAGATAATGTTACCCATCTACCGAATGACGGTTATTTAAAGCAAATTATTGCAAACTGACTTAAAATTGGCACTTAGTCCTTATTCTAGTTTCACAATGAAGATTACAGTTAGTAATTATATGAATAATATCAATGTAAGTACTCATGTTTTGCAGTTATTAGTACTTCAAGATTGTATATGATGTTATCCAGCACACTTTGGGGAGAATTTTATAAATGTGGTTTTGTTATTTCCATACACTTTAGCTTGCCTGTATTGAAATAATTATGCATTTAAAATATGCATATTTTGTATTTATTTATATATAAGGCATTGCTGATGCTTTCAGGCATCATTGATTGCACCTGTAATGTCACATCATTTAAATAAAAAAATATATTTACGTTTGATGTAAAACTGACAACTTGTGATAAAATCAATGAATGTTTAGAATTAAATATTCATGTTGAAATATTTATAAAAATGTATTAGAAAAGTTTGGTATAATATTCCAAGATGACATCAACCGTCAGCCAAGTTTAGCCTTTGATGGCTCTTAAAAGTATTATTTAGAAGGGGAATCAATAGGGTAGCATTATCGGAGAACACAGACACGTTTATTATAATGATGCACAAACAAAAGTAATTGCCATAGTAGAGCAATAGGCACAGTGTATATTAATGTTTTTTATTCAATAGATTTTTGCAGATACAATACTCAATGAATTTGTTGCACAGCGTGTCATAAATTGCTGTGTGATAAAACCAATGGAACTGGGATGGAAAAGTAAGGGGAAGCTCTTTCTGATCAATGTGCAATATTACATTTTAATAGACTTTGGGTTGCCTTCTGATAATATCAACAATTAGATTTTTTCCTGAGGGAACTTACATTTGACATTTTAGTCATTTAGCAGACACTCTTATCCAGAGCGACTTACAGTTAGTGCGTGCATACTGGCCCCCTGTGGGAATCGAACCCAGAACCCTTGCGTTGCGAACGCCATGCTCTACCAACTGAGCTACACTGAACTTCACTTGCCATTGAAATGAAATTGAATTAATTTAAAATTAATTATTTCAATTAATTAAAATGTAGGCCTAGTCCATGGTGCAGATCAAATCTTCCTGTCCAACCACAAGCACCATGTCCAGCCCTTTACCAGAGTTCGATCATAGACTCACAGGTGATATCAAAGTCCACTGTCACATTGCAGAGATCTGTGTCTCTCTGTCTCTGCTTTTTTCTGGCCTCTACAACACTAGCCAATGACTCCCACAGTGTCAATGTCGGTTCCATGTCACAAGCTAAGTCAACAGACCCCTTGGCAGCATCCATATATAGAAGGAAACTAGAAGTGCTTTTGAAACCTGCTGCCTCAGGTGACTGCGGTATTGTGTTCAGCTGGTATTTAAATTATAATATTTTTACTTCCATTGCTGCCTGACATTTACGTAGGCTTGTAAAAAGTAGTCATTGTACACTCCATGTGTAGCCTACGCTCTCATTTATCCTTTACAATAAAGAATGAAGTGTCCCACTTGGCCAATCAAGTTGTCATCCATTCTGTGTTTAATATTTCTTTCTTTTTTATTTTGTATAGTGTAGTAGAGTTCTTAAGCTATTTAGAATGGTATCATGTTGGGGGTTAAGACAATGGGATGATTCTGTAAGGTGTTCCGGAAAGCACATTTTCAGGAAGTGTCCCACTTTACCAATACATGTGGAAAATGACTATGGAATTGTTCCATATTGGACCACTGAGTGAATCTCTCTTCTCTCTCTCTCTCTCTCTCTCTCTCTCTCTCTCTCTCGCACTTTTCCGTAATGTCGTTGGACCACTTATCTTCCCGGCGAGCCCACTCGGTCGGTTCAGACATGCGCGAGGAGGGGGCATGGAGAAGGGGGGAGGTAAGGGGCGGGTTTTGGTATATAATACTTCTCACTGAGAACTTTAGCCTGTCGCCTGGTCTTTGGGACAGCCTCTCATTCAACATCGCCATAGCCCTCACCAACTGGGAAACTAACTCAACTGCAACCTCTCCAACCAAATAACGCTCAACGTTAGATTACTGCCAACTGACATGGAAACCCAGAAAAGACACGAACACCACTCAGTTTGCCACACCTGCCGGAGAACGGAAAACACAAGAATTAAGGTAATCTATGGATACCCCACACTTCTTGCTCTTCTGCTTGTTTTGTGCTCGTAAAACAAGCCATTTTTCTACATTGAAAAGACATGCGTAATCGAATACGCCGGCTAGGACAACCTCTCCGGGCTTTTACGCAAGCTTGTTTTTTTGTGTGTTTGCGCATTTTGGTGAGAAGGGACAATTTGAGAACACGGTGAAATATAAATAACTTGACGCGGTGAGAATTTTTAAGGTGCAGAAATTGAGATGGGTTGATTCTTGCATTTAGCTACTTTTCAGTCGGCAACAATAGCTTAACTTTTAAGATCCTTACTCCGGGCACTGTTCTGACGAAACATGATCCTCTCCACTCGCGTCTTGTTCGTGCGTCCCTTTGCTGAACTCGGGACAAACAGGAGATACCTCAAAGACCGCTAGGGGGCGAGTCCTGAGGGTCATAGAGCTCAGTCTGACCGTTATCAGAGGGTGAGCTAGGGGAAATATATGCTGAGTATGGGGATTGAGATAGTTGCCAATTGAATAGCCTGTCTTGCAACTTGTTGAGCTCGTTGTGTAAGAGTGCAGCAGAGATATGGTATCTTATCCCTCAGAATAAGCAACTATTCGAGGTGCAATAGGGCGACAACTGATCACTGTGTAAGATACAGCTGAAATGCAAAATTGCACAGAATAAAAAAATGTCGTTGCGCCAGCTGACTTTTAACTGTAAAAAAATCACTTTTGATTTACGAATCATATTGGATACATTTCATGACGCCGTAGATTATTTGTGAGGGTCGTTTATGCAAGATATTGATTAGAAGCCTGTTATCTGACTTTTGGGCTTTGATTCTGAAATGTATCGATATTTAAGCCGGTAACCTACATTTCCGAACAGTGGCTATGGAAGGCACCAACAATTAGCCTACCAGTTTATATTGTATGCAGTGAATGTTTGATTTTAGATGTGTTATGTTCTCTCCTCAGGTCAAGATGATCTCTTCGTCAAGTCGAGTGCTGGTCATTGCGCTGGCACTGACTCTGTACATCGTTGAAGTGGCCTCGGCAGAAACGCTATGTGGAGGAGAACTGGTGGACGCGCTGCAGTTCGTCTGTGAAGATAGAGGATTCTATTTCAGTAGGTTTCACTAATACCCATTGTAACTTTTGTTTAATAATGTTTTCCCTTTTCATTTCTGCTGGCTTTCCAACTAAATGGACTGTCTCCCGCTCTCGTGTTCCTGTGCGCGAGTGCATCTTTGTGTCTGTCACTGTGTGTGGCATGCGCGTGTTCGCTCTCTTTCTTCCTCACACACACACAACCAGCTGTGCTTCGCTGTGATGTGTCTGAAGACGAAAGCCTTTGCGATACTACTGAGTGGACGCATTCTGTCGCTGTAGCCTACCTCAGATTGCATATGAAAGGGCTGCGAGCAGGGAAAGCACACACGACTCAATGCGACACAATGGGCCACTTGTTTACCACGCATTCCGTGGGGGAAAGTAATAGCACCCAAGAGGCATACCAGTCACCTCACCACGAATGTTCCCAGGCTATAGGCAACCACACTGCGTTTGATCTAGATTTGAAGGATTCAATTATTTCGGTTGAGGGAGGATTAATACTGTACTATTATTAAAAGGCTAGTTATTGCTCTTATAGTAAACTTAATCTAGACTATAGCATATAGTAAAAGCTATGTGATTGTTATTATTAGCTGATCTAAAATGCATTTGAACAATAACTTGTACATGCAGTTATCAGTATGTAGAACTGAGATGGTGCCTCTCCTGTCCTCTCTTCCCCTGTCATTTCCTCTCCCCCTGACACAGACAGCAAAAACAAAAGGTGGACAACTTAACTTTTAAAATATGTGTCATCTCCCACCCACTGGCATTGACAAACAATCTTTGTGCTGCTGCTTGCCAAGAGAGGTCATTATCCAATTTGGGCCAACATAGATGGGCTCCTCCCCCTCCTCCCTCTGGTTCACCCTTTCTTTTTCTCTCGTGTTCCTCTCTTCCTGCAATGAAGTACTGGCTTGGCCTCTCCTGAGGTTTCTCCAACATTGTGTAGGGGGTGAAGAAGGACTTCAAACAAGGCCGTTATTGATGAGCTTGGATAGTACTCCCCTGTGCTACGTCTTACTTAACCCTCCACCTCGCTCTCTCTCTTCTCATACCCTCTCTTTTTGTCTCTCTTTTCTCATACCTTTCTCCCTCACGTCTTCTCTTTCGCCCGTTTCCTTTCTGCCTCCCTTGCATAAGCTACCTCTTTGTTGGGACTCACACTCTCTTTCTCTTTAAGTGCATTTCTCTCTCTTTCTTCCACTCTTCTTCTGTTCCTCTCCCTCTATCTCTATCAGCGCCCCTCCTTCCCATCTCATGTCTTTCCCCAGCCTTTTAGATGTACTTTATGTGCACCCCCCTTTATCTCTGCTGAGTTGGCAAGGGATAAGATCAAAGGAGAGTGTCCATGTTGTGCCTTTACTCACCCAAAGAGTGAGGGTTTCAGATATATGTGTCTCTTTGTCTGTATTTGGCTATGTGTGTCTCTAATCTCGGTTTCTCTTTTCTTGTCTGTGTGTCTCTAGTTTCTGTGCTTGGCTGTGCTTGGTTATGTGTCTCTGTGCTTGGCTGTGTTGTGTCTGCATTCTCCAGTGTGTGAGGAGTATTTACTGCTGTATTTACCCTCTAAAGGAATTCTGGATGGCTTAATTAAATACCCTAACAAGATGACTACATCCAAAAACAAACAAACACACCAACAAACAAACAACAACTTTTGTCAGAGTTGGCCTCAGATAGCCTTTTATCCTGTGTTTGGTCAAAGTGAAGTGGGCCAATTGTATTTGTCAATTGGGGGAAAACATTATGGATTTGGCCAAACTGCCAATGCTGCTACCTTGATTCACTTTCATTGTGATTTAATTGCTTTAAGTCGTGTGTCTCTCCTCTCCAAATGATCTCTCTCTCCCTTCCTCTCTCTCACTCTGCAGGTAGGCCAACCAGCAGGTCTAACAGCAGACGCTCCCAGAACCGTGGGATCGTGGAGGAGTGTTGTTTCCGTAGCTGTGACCTCAACCTGTTGGAGCAGTACTGTGCCAAACCTGCCAAGTCAGAGAGGGACGTGTCGGCCACCTCTCTACAGGTCATACCCATGGTGCCCACACTCAAACAGGTACGACCTGTTGGGAAAACCAGGAAACCAGCCCTACCTGTCCTCCTCTGTCCTTGACCTCCTCCTCTGTCCCCACATCTCACCTGTCTCCGTTCCACCACGTGCTGAACCCGTATGCCCCCGTCTGTGGGAGTGGCGATAAAACCGTTTGAGGATTGTGTTATCTCGCGAAAATGGTCAGTGGTAAGCAAGTATCTCCTTCCGAGACTGCTGACCGAGGTGGAAAACACCAGGTCCTGAGAGTACATTTGGGTAGAGGGGAGAAGGGTCAACTGCAGGTTGGTCACAGCTGGTGAGAAAGTGGGCAGATTAGAAAGTGTTATTGTGACACGTTACACCTGCCTGTTAGGGTCAGATCTATTCAGCCTCCTTCAAAACGACCCAAACAAAGAACATCAAGTTCCTTCTTTCAACATTTACAGTGCGCCTCAATTAGTCATGGAACACTAGATGCTCCAAAACGTGCATACATTTGGCACCCTTCGCCGAAACAGCAATAGCTATCTAGCCCTGAGAAACACCAATGTGAATCAAGTCAAAAGAGTGCGTACAAAAACTTCAAAAGAAGCTGCAGGCTTTTTAACTCTGTCAACAACAACCTCAACTGTGGGCAGCATTCCAAAACTCTTAAATGTCTTCCTCTTCTCATCTCCTGTTCTTTACAACTACCCCTCAGGGCTGGATAGATAGATATCCCTCCGTTTTAACTTTCAACTGCCATTTAATGTCAACATCAGTTGGTTGTGAAAGAATAAGGTGATAGGACTATTTAGGACCGCTAATGACTGTTTAAGACTGTTTAGGTCTATTAAGGACATTTTAGTGACTTTCTTTAGGACTATTTAAGACTCTTTAGGTATGTTAAAGACTAATGGTACATGTCTACTACTGTGAGTGAGAGGGGGATATGTTGGGACACATCCCCAGTCGTGCCTTGCAGCAGACTGGGGACTGCTCTCTCTCGCCCAGCTGTTTCCAGGCTGGGGAGTGAATGAGGGAGATAAACTGCAATTGTTGTGTGTGTGTGTGTGTCTAGAGAGAAGGAGAGATACTTTCACACGGAATACTCTCAAAGTGGTATGACCCAAACAAGCCATTCAGGAGGAGTACTAGTTTCGCCCCCACCCATTCTCTATGTCTCTGTCTCTCTCACATGCATACACACACATGCACAAACAACCCCCCTCCCCCTCTGCATGGGGTTTTCTCAGTCTCACTGTTTTAAGGAATTGGCCAGGGATAGTGTTTTTTCACTGGAATGTGTTTACTGCAGAGATAGGTGTGTGTGTGTGTGTGTGTTGGGGGGAGGGGTCATTTAGTGAACAATGAAAGTCTGGTCTCTTGTATGCATTGAGATAGTCTCCCGCATTCCCTCAGACATTATGATGAGGGGGCGGAGCCTAGCTCTTGTTGACAACTTTCTTTAGGGGTTGTCGGGGGAAAATAGCCGTTGTAATCAGAATCAGCAGCGACCTTCAAGTGTATGGTGAGCTCCGAATGTACTGACACATCTTTTAACTTTTAACTTTCTCTCTCTTTTTCCCAACTCCACAGGATGTCCCAAGAAAACATGTGACTGTGAAGTATTCCAAATATGAGATGTGGCAGAAGAAGGCTGCTCAGCGGCTCCGGAGGGGCGTCCCGGCCATCCTCAGGGCCCGGAAGTTCCGGAGGCAGGCGGTGAAGATCAAGGCCCAAGAGCAGGCGATGTTCCACCGGCCTCTGATCACCCTGCCCAGCAAGCTTCCCCCAGTCCTGCCCCCCACGGAAAACTACGTCAGCCACAATTGAGCCTCCCCACCAGCACCGCAAACCCCCCATCGAAAGCCCTTTGCACAGACAACGAGTTTGGAGGGAGATGAAGAAAAAAAAAAGACTAGGGGATTATAGCTTTGTCTCTGACGTCATTTCTGTGGCAAGTCCTCATTTGACCTCTTCCCCCACCCCCAAGTCCCGTCCGAGCCCACCAACCAACCTCCCTAACCCCCTCCCCATCTACTACTTTTTGACCCCAAACCTACCCTAGCCCCCCTCGCCAGACACTCAAACATACGTTCACATTCTTCCTGTCCTGACTCTCTCTCTTGCTCTCTATCTCTTTCATTCACCGACACAAAAGACACCAACACAAACAATGAACAAAAAGTTAACTATTAGGCTGAATGCAATTTAGGTGGATCCTTAAATAAAAAAGAGAAAGAAAGGAAGAAAATAAGAAGATGAAAGAGCTCTATGGCAAGCGTCAAGAGGACAGCAAGCGGAATGTTTTTTGTCCTTGTGGAAGACAACAGAAAGTGAAGAAACAGCTTGCATAAAATAACGCTTTCCCGAGGCAGAAAAATGATCTCTGTTAGTCCTTTTTGTTATTAGTTTGCACCTCTAACTATAAATGGACTTCCACACTGTAAGGAATTATTTTGTAAAATTAGATTCCTGTTCCAGCACCTTTTAATCACAAACAATAAGCAGAAAAGAAGTCTGCAAAATTGCACATCGCCACGGATTACGTCAAAGTAAAGAAAATAAAGCACTATTTTTTTATGAACAATGAACGTGTAGCTTAAAAAAATGTCATGGTGCTAGCTTTGGAAATGGACTCAAAGAAGAAGTGGCTGAAATGCACGTTTGTTCCCCCTTTGAATGAATATTAAAACTTTCCGTTTTAAGGAAAGTGTGACTTTAAAAAGGAGAATAAAAAACGGTGCGTGCTAGCACTCTGTGCTAACGGCTCGCCAGAGGAAGTGGTAGGGGGACCTGATACCCACTCCCCGCTCCCTCTCCGATGGCCCCAAGGCCCTAGGAGAACTTGGAGCAGTGTGGGGCCATAACAGTACATTATGGACCGCCTGGATTGGAACAGTAGTTTGACTTCCTGGTCTGGGACAGTACTTCCTGTTTTGTCGTGGCTTTGCAGAACCCTGGCCTGCTCTGGAAGGAAGTGACACGTTAATATGGACACAGAACGAGTGGGATAATGATGATAATATTTTTGGTTTTTGACATATTTCTTTTTTCTTTTCATATCTGTGTTTCAAGGAGAGAGAAGAAAGGTAAACCCTGTCAGTTTCTGGTACCGTGACATTCCTGGTTTTAGCGAAATAGGCATTTTTTGGTAAAAAAAAAAATCTGTCGTTATTGTTATAATATTATTCTACAGTTTTTAAGAAAGGCACAAATTTCAATTCAAAGGGAAAAAACAGCAATAATGTCAACTAACATTTTATTTTAAATTGTATATCAGTAGTATTCACATGCTTTTGCCTGAAAATAAATACTTGAATATATATGTATATGTATATATATATGTATGTATATGTATGTATATGTATGTATATATATATATATATATATATATATATATATATATATATATGTGTACAGTATGTGTGTGTGTATATATATAAATATATAGATATATAATTAGTTTCCAGGGACATTGTGTTATTTTCTTTTAGTCTGAGCTGTATCTTGCGTAATGAGCCGCCAAGCTTTTTTGTTTGTTTGTTGAAATACAAATAAGGGCACTGTATAAAGGCATTATTTATTTTGTTATAAAAATATATATGAAAAATTGGTCCAAATAATATACATAGCACTGATGCTCAACTGACAGATTTATTTTGTATGATCTCTTTTTTCCCATTTGACTTGTAATTCTTTTTGTAGATGCTTTGTACCAAAAAACTTTTTTTTTCTCATTTTCGTTTGCCACAGAGTTACTTTAAATTAATATTTTAGTAGCAGAATAGCCTGGATTGCTTAGATATGTTATGTCACAGAAATAGGCACATACTCTGACTACACAGGTCGGCATGGACATTTAGAAGCCTGGACGGGTTAAAGGAACATATCCATGACTGACCTGATTAGCAAATACCAGTTCAACAACATTATGCATTGATTGTACACAACCCACTACGTTTTAAACCACTTTAGTATTGCTGGCCAGGGACTGATCAGTCCTTTTTATCCTACATTTACATTTTCTTTGTCTCTGTATTAATGTGCATGATGGCCAATCATGCTATATAAAGAGCATTTGCGTTCATTTGCCAGTGCCATTTATAGTGTGTACGATTGTCATAGTTATATGAGAGACTTCCGTTCTGATTGGCTCTTGGGGATTGGAGAGCACCCTACCCTTCCTCCCAGTGCAGTCTGGGTAACTTGCATGTGCTGGTGGTCAGTCAGTCAGTGTGGTGGGCACCCTGCTCTGGGGGTGATGATGTCACTATGACATCCCCGTAAACGTCACTATGACATTTGACATAAGTCAAACAAAGGTCACCTACAGCAGACTGTACATCAATCTCGACTCTCACTCATCCTCTCTCAATCCCTTTCTTATTCAACAACATGCCCTAGATGTTCTATCTATCTGCCTTTTGCCATGGGAACAGGAGTGCAGCATTCCTCCCATACCACCCCATCCCTGATCAATCATCAACATGTATTCGATGAAGGGCTACCATACTGAACCATTTTTGAAGCAGTTGAACTACTCAGGAAAATCTATGGTTTCTAAAGAGGGAGATGTGGAGTTGTTGTTGAGTGGAAGGGATTCATTATTGTAGTGGGACTAGGGCGACAGAGCGCTAAGCCATATCTGGCAACAGTGACACTGCCCTCCAGGTGACAAACCACTGCTCACCCATTCACTATAGGCTCCATGGAAGTCTGTGCCACAACTTTTTTTCATGCTATTTTATATGGCCCATAAAATGGATGGATATTTAACGAATACTCGTCCCAGTAGGGGTAGAGGTGAATCGAGCCAATACTGAATATCCTCTCTCTTCCCCTCCACCTTAAGAGGGTCCTGACCTACCCTATGAACTACGACCTTTATGACCACCATGCCTATATGTCCTGTCTTTGACTCTATATTCCACTTGTGTAACAAAGCAGTGCAATTATTATTATTATATTTCCCGGACGGTTATCTATCTTGTTTCCAGACAGTGACAACGACAAGGTTAATTTTTTATTTTATTTGAAATTTGTTCTTCCTGCTAGGACTGCATTCACTATTGTATTGTTCAAACAGGCTACTATAGTGTTCTTTTGAATGGTGTGGAAGACAACCACTTCTTTGCGCTGGATATGAAGGGATCTCTTGCCAAGCATCGGCTACATTTTTTGTGTCAGTAACCCACTCAGCCTGTGCATATTTTATCGATTTAACCTCTGCACGCTAGAACGTCCGAAATGCACAATTCATGTACTTTCATTTTTAATATCAATAAAAAAAAAACATTTTATCAAACATCTGGAGTCTCTTCAGTTAATTTTTTACAGTGTCTTGATGTGTGCATTGCCTGCATGTGCTTTGTGTACGTGGGTGCGTGTGTGTGTGTCTCTGCGAGAGGGAGAAGGAGAGCAGAGAGAGTGTGAGAACAAAATAAAGTGTGGAGTCGAGGCATCTGTTTGGATAATCTTTTTTTATCAGTTAAACTATGTTTAATGTAAATTATTCAGTACATCTCCAGGCCTTACAAAGAATACCTCCTCTATGCTGCTGCTCTCTGGCCGTGGCTGCTGTGTGATAGGGGAAAAGTGTGCCAACGTGCAAAGCAACATGCACTCAGAGGACTGTGAAAGACAGGCCGGCAGAATCTCTCTCTTTTTTCTCTCACTCTCTCCTTGTCCCTCCACAGTACATCATGCTCCGGGGTGAAGTTTCCCCTAGGTACAAATCTAGGATCAGCTCCAAGCCTAACCTTAACCATTAGTGGGGGAAATGCAAAACTGACCCACGGGGAAATGTCACCCTATACCACACGCCACACCAATGCTGTGTTCAGCAGAACGCAAAGTTGGTGGAATGTTCAGATAGAAATATACAGTATTATGTCAAAAAACACCTCTCTTGGGTGCACGCTTTGTTTTTTACCCAAGGACTACACAGCTGATTCAAATAACCAACTCATCACCAAGCTTTGATTATTTAAATCAGCTATGTAGTGCTAGGGCAAAAAACAATTAGGGTACAATATCTTGGTTTGGTCTGAGACTTCCCAGAACAGAAAATGGTGATTGGAAGAGATACTATGGTCACAATGACGTGTATTGACGTTTTAAATGTTTTTAAATGTTGTTCTTTGGTTGCTATCAAAAGCTTTTAACTTAAGAAGTAGAGCGTAATCTTGTTTTCTTTGGCCTTTGTGTTTTAGCATTTAATTCAAAGCTCTGTAGTATAGCGATGGGATGCACATGTGCTGCTGTTGTTGGGAAGTGGGGAAGATTTCTGATGAAGGAATGTGTGTTTGAGCGAGAGAGAGAGAGAGAGAGAGAGAGAGAGAGAGAGAGAGAGAGAGAGAGAGAGAGAGAATTCTCTATGACTATGAGACTCGAAATTGAGCTCAGGTGCATCCTATTTCCATTGATCATCCTTGAGATGTTTCTACAAATTGATTGGAGTCCACCTGTGGTAAATTCAATTGATTGGACATGATTTGGAAAAGCACACACCTGTCTATATAAGGTCTCACAGTTGACAGTGCATGTCAGAGCAAAAACCAAGCCATGAGGTCGAAGGAATTGTCCATAGAGCTCCGAGACAGGATTGTGTCGAGGCACAGATCTACCAAAACATTTCTGCAGCATTGAAGTTCCCCAAGAACACAGTGGCCTCGAATCATTCTTAAATGGAAGAAGTTTGGAACCACCAAGACTCTTAGAGCTGGCTGCCCGGCCAAACTGAGCAATCGGGGGAGAAGGTGGTCAGGGAGGTGACAAAGAACCCGATGGTCACTCAGATAGAGCTCTAGAGTTATTCTGTGGAGATGGGAGAACCTTCCAGAAGGACAACCATCTCTGCAGCTCTCCACCAATCAGGCCTTTATGGTAGAGTAGCCAGATGGAAGCCACTCCTCAGTAAAAGGCACATGACAGCCCGCTTGGAGTTTGCCAAAAGGCACCTAAAGACTCTCAGACCATGAGAAACAAGATTCTCTGGTCTGAAGAACCCAAGATCGAACTCTTTGGCCTGAATGCCAAGCGTCACGTCTGGAGGAAACCTGGCACCATCCCTACGGTGAAGCATGGTGGTGGCAACATCATGCTGTGGGGATGTTTTTCAGCGGCAGGGACTGGGAGACTAGTCAGGATCGAGGCTAAGATGAACGGAGCTGAAATCACCCAAAATCAGCATCTAGGGGCAACTTCACCCTACTCCGGAAACCTGCTGACAACATGACTGAACCAGGCAAGTGGATGCTTTAGAACGGAAAAGCTTGTCTGTGAATTATAATGGTGACATCAGACATGGCAAACCGACATGTATGCACACACACATTCACACTTTCTCTAAAACATACATTTTCTCATTGATATGCACAGGCATGTGCAAACACAGACAAATATTACCTTTTTTGCACACACACACATAGTCGGCCAGAAACCTCAGCAGGAAATGTTGGAATAGAAACTGTGCACGAGACACCGGATCTTGTAATTTATATTGTATGACTGGAACTCACTGTCCTCACGTCCTGTTGGTCCCTCAGAATTAATTTTACATTCTACTGGTGAGTTTATTGAAAATGGGAGCAACATCTTAAAACGAAAAAATTTATGGTGGTTCACTGGGAATTTTTACATATAAGCTGAGTTCCCAGAGAGACTGTTTTTTTTTTCAATGCCACCCTTGGCTTTCACCAAATCCTTTGTCTGTGTCATGCAAACCACACAATATATGGCATGACAACGAACGCCAGATGTTCTCAACATCAGAGTCAGAGTTCTTAGAAGTTCTTTTGTGGCAGTAAATGCATGGTTCCTAATGCAGCTACCTTTAGGTAGCATTGTTCTAGAATGATCCGCAGCTGCAAAGCACCATTGTGAAAGGGTCTCCTCGTCAGACAGACCTGCTCTTACAGGCTTCATCTGCACTTACCACACCTGTGAGTGTGTGTGTGGTGTGTATGTGTGTCTCTGTATGTGGTGTGTGTGTTTATGCATGACTGCATACTGCATACCTCTATGAATGTGTATGCCACAGGTGTGTGTCTTTGTGTGTGCGCCAGGCTGGAGCTAGCCTTGGTGTGTGCCCATGCCCTGCAGATGTTTATGTACAAATTCCTAAGAGGCTGGTGATGAGGGAAAGTCTCAGATGTGGTTCTCTCAGGCCTCAGGGGCTGTCAGGATGGTGCATGACAGAGAAGGAGTTGGCACGGCATCACAACCAAAACCTTGACAGACTTATTAACAATTTATTATTTCTCCTTCTGTTTCTGTAAACTTAGCCAGCACCTGTCCAGTCATTTCAGGCCATTGCTGTTTCGTCATCAGGAGGAGAGGTTCTTTGAGGTGAGAGGAATCA
Organism: Coregonus clupeaformis; assembly: GCF_020615455.1. Taxonomy (NCBI): domain Eukaryota; kingdom Metazoa; phylum Chordata; class Actinopteri; order Salmoniformes; family Salmonidae; genus Coregonus; species Coregonus clupeaformis. Next base: position 18,633,356 of record NC_059210.1, on the reverse strand, counting down.
GTTAAGGGTGTGGACTAGGTCGGGGATCTGTTACATAAATGTTCACGTCTGTCTGCAATCTATCTTGAGGTCAGGTGAAGGAGATAAAAACTTTCACGTGCGAAGGATTAGCATCACTGAATATCTGAATGAATCATTACTTTGCGGAGATGGAGCTTGAAGTAAGGAACGTCCTTTTTGCAATGAAGGTTCTCAAACAAAAGCAATGCAATGGCTTTAAATTAATTGAATGCCACATCAGATTCTTCCATGTGGTCATTCAGTGAATCTTGTGGGTGCAGCCTGGATTGTAAACACAGGTGGACTTTTCAGAAGGGGAGGGGCTGGGTACGGGCATTGGCAGTGGCTTTCAGAGAGGGACATGGATTTGTCTGCTGCTCGTCAGTCCAGATTTGAAAACATCTACTCCAAGACTGAAATCGAGTAGTGGCATGCAAGATTTGGTTCTGGATTTCAAGATAAGGGATCTGTAAACAAATGGTGAAGAGAGCAGAGGAGAAATAGAAGAGAGGAGAGGAGAGGAGAGGAAGAGGAGGAGGAAGAGGAAGAGGAGAAGGGGAGAGGAGGAGGAGGATGAGGAGGGGAGGATAAGAAAAGAGAAGAGATGTGGGTGGCACAGTTCTCCCAGGCCCCTGACATTGGAAACTGCCAAAGAGCACACTGGTGTTAGTTGTGGTTGGCCGGACGCACGGGATGCACAGAAGCCCAGGCCAACTATTGAAACACAGGGTTTGGCAATCTCATCCCTGGCCACAGAGGCTCAGCCACAAGAGGCCAACGCCAGGACTCTGTCTCCTCCTATTTCGTATCGCTCCTTTCTTTATCAAGCTCTACTGCCCTTTATCTTTTTTGCTCTCCTTTATCTAACTTTCCCCTTTCTTTCTCCCCCGCTCTCTCTCTCCTGGGGAAGTGTGCTCACACATTCCTCTGTCCCATCACTGCCTCCCTAATTGCTCGAGAGAGAGAGAGAGAGAGAGAGAGAGAGAGAGAGAGAGAGAGATCTATGACCAGGACAAACTGTCTGAACCACCAAACACCCTGGACTAGCCTAGCTCTGTTTGTGTCCCACCTGCCTCTCCCTCCCTTCTCCTGCTCTTTCTATCTCTATGCAAAGGTGGAGTAATTTATATTAAATAATTATATTTCTCCCATCTCTCCTCCTTCCAAAGGGGCTGATTTCATAATGAAATCACTTTCACTCCACATCCCCGGGCTGTGTTATGTTAGTTAGCGCAGGGCTAAGGCATAAAGAAGAGCTTGTGTTTCTTCAGTGCTCCACAAAGCCATCTAATTGTCAGCTCCTAATCAGCCAGGCCCTGCGTGGAGGCCTTCCTAATTATGTAACCATAGTTTCTGACTTGTGATCAATGGAAGGGGGACTAGTTTTTTGTGTTTTGGGTTAGAGGAGGTATAACATTGTGTGGTGGAGTGCTAAGAGAGTATGGACCAATTCACCAGGGAAGTGAATGTTGTTTGTTGCTTGTGGTCCTGTTGGAGTCTAATGTTAGTTACCTTTACCTGTGTCTGTCCCCAACCACTTTGTTGTACTAACTGCATCAAATTAGAACAATTGCAACAATTAGCCAAAGGTCAGAAAAAGGTTAGAAAATAATATGTGTGTGTATGTGGTGGGGGGGTTAGTATTGATTATATTGAAGTTCCAAAAAGTGTCCAAGAAAGTGTGTCATTAAGACAAATGACACAGACAGAAGTGAGTGGATGGGACAATGTGTGTGGGATAGGCTGGATAGGCCAATGGGAAACCGTGTGTTACGCCATACATAATCATAACAAAGAGACAAGCGGTTTCAAATGTGGTCACTGGGTCATTACATGATGATTTCCTCTTACTGGAAAACAAGGGGTCCACAGCCATTCCCTAAAGTATACTGTCCGTGTGTCCCAGAGAAAGAGAATGTATATGTTTGTGTGTGTGGTTTTGAGCTTGACATATACTTACCAAGGGTCAAATGTTACCTCATATGGCCTCATGATTTTAAGCAGAAAATTACCCAATTGTGTCAGGTACTGCGTTTGTAAGAGAACGTAAAGTAGCAATCTGGATTTCCAGTCTCGGTGTGTGACCTAAAATGACAGTTTTTACATTACCAAAATGTATTCCTCCCTGTTTTAAAAAGGCAAACTTTATTTTGGGTTAGGAGCAATAGGAGTGAAGTTCACGGGGGTGGTCGTAAAATGTTTAAAAACACAACACTGCACTTAATCAAATGAACAGTCTTCGGGCATCCATCATTTTTGCACATCCATGTCACCCTGCTAGGGTCACATCAAATCAAATTATATTTGTCACATGCGCCGAATACAACAGGTGTAGACCTTACTGTGAAATGCTTACTTACAAGCACTTAACCAACAATGCAGTTCAAGAAATAGAGTTAAGAAAATATTTACTAAATTAACTTTTTTTTTTTTTTTACTTTAGTAACACAAGAAAATTACATTACAATAACGAGGCTATATACAGGGGGTACCGGTACCGAGTTAATTTGTAAAGTGACTATGCATAGATAATAAACAGCGAGTAGTGTCAATGTAAATAGTCCGGGCGGCAACTTGATTAATTGTTCAGCAGTATTATGGCTTGGGGGAAGAAGCTGTTAAGGAGCCTTTTGGTCCTAGACATGGCGCTCCGGTACCGCTTGCCGTGCGGAAGCAGAGAGAACAGTCAATGACTTGGGTGACTGCAGTCGTATAATATTTTTGGGGCCTTCATCTGACACTGCCTAGTATATACAGGTGAAGTCGGAAGTTTACTTACACTTAGGTTGGAGTCATAAACTCATTTTTCAACCACTCCACACATTTCTTGTTAACAAACTATAGTTCTGGCAAGTCGGTTAGGACATCTACTTTGTGCATGACACAAGTAATTTTTCCAACAATTGTTTACAGACAGATTATTTCACTTATAATTCACTGTATCACAATTCCAGTGGGTCAGAAGTTTACATACACTAAGTTGACTGTGCCTTTAAACAGCTTGGAAAATTCCAGAAAATGATGTCATGGCTGTAGAAGCTTCTGATAGGCTAATTGACCTCATTTGAGTCAATTGGAGGTGTACCTGTGGATGTATTTCAAGGCCTACCTTCAAACTCAGTGCCTCTTTGCTTGACATCATGGGAAAATCAAAAGAAATCAGCCAAGACCTCTGAAAAAATGGTAGACCTCCACAAGTCTGGTTCATCCTTGGGAGCAATTTCCAAATGCCTGAAGGTACCACGTTCATCTGTACAAACAATAGTATGCAAGTGTAAACACCATGGGACCACGTAGCCGTCATACCTCTCAGGAAGGAGACGTGTTCTGTCTCCTAGAGATGAACGTACTTTGGTGCAAAAAGTGCAAATCAATCCCAGAACAACAGCAAGGACCTTGTGAAGATGCTGGAGGAAACCGGTACAAAAGTATCTATATCCACAGTAAAACGCGTCCTATATCGACATAACCTGAAAGGCCGCTCAGCAAGGAAGAAGCCACTGCTCCAAAAACGCCATAAAAAAGCCAGACTACAGTTTGCAACTGCACATGTGGACAAAGATCGTACTTTTTGGAGAAATGTCCTCTGGTCTGATGAAACAAAAATACAACTGTTTGGCCATAATGACCATTGTTATGTTTGGAGGATTAAGGGGAAGGCTTGCAAGCCGAAGAACACCATCCCAACCATGAAGCACGGGGGTGGCAGCATCATGCTGTGGGGGTGTTTTGCTGCAGGAAGGACTGGTGCACTTCACAAAATAGATGGCATCATGAGGAAGGAAAATTATGTAGATATATTGAAGCATCATCTCAAGACATCAGTCAGGAAGTTAAAGCTTGGTCACAAATGGGTCTTCCAAATGGACAATGACCCCAAGCATACTTCCAAAGTTGTGAAGGAATTGTCAGGAATTGTGAAAAACTGAGTTGAAATGTATTTGGCTAAGATGTATGTAAACTTGCGACTTCAACTGTAGGTCCTGGATGTCAGGAAGCTTGGCCCCAGTGATGTACTGGGCCATACGCGCTACCCTCTGTAGCGCCTTACAGTCAGATGCCGAGCAGTTGCCATACCAGGCGGTGATGCAACCGGTCAGGATGCTCTCGATGGTGCAGCTGTATAACTTTTTGAGGATCTGGGGACCCATGCCAAATCTTGTCAGTCTCCTGAGGGGGAAAAGGTGTTGTTGTGCCCTCTTCACAACTGTCTTGGTGTGTTTGGACCATGATAGTTTGTTGGTGATGTGCCAAGAGTGTGCAAAGCTGTCATTAAGGCAAAGGGTGGCTATTTGAAGAATCTCAAATGTAAAATATATTTTGATTAGTTTAACACTTTTTTTGGTTACTACATGATTCGATATGATATATTTTATAGTTTTGATCTCTTCACTATTATTGTACAATGTAAAAAATAGTAAAAATAAAGAAAAACCATTGAATGAGTATGTGTGTCCAAACTTTTGACTAGTAGTGTATGTTGGTTGGTGGTACGGATTTGGACACGTCCTTGCACTTTGAAAGCGATGATGATGTCGTGGTGAGTGAAATAAGTAAAGAGTTTGATGCTGTGAAACTTGGGGAATAGCTCTCAGATGAGCCAATCCTGTCATGGAAATAGTTGCAGTGTTTAGCTGTATATAGTCAGCTAACCAGTTGGTTGGATAGTCTTATTTCTACCGATCTAATTCATATGGAATCTGCCCAAGCTGCTTGCTTTAGTCTGTCAGGCCAGAAAAGTTGTCTGCGTTACATTTGGGCTGCTCTTGCAAAGCGTCAACCTTAGCTGTCACTTTCACTAGCTAGCCATGCAGACAACCAGCTAACTAGCTGCCGAAATGGAGATTAGAGTACGTTTTGTTTATCTGTTGGGTTTAGGTTATGGTTTGCTAGGTACAGCTATTCATAGGCTATACATTGGCTCGTTTTCCTATAATTTCACATTTTAGCTGTGATGTCATGGTAGCAGCCCGCGTAGTGGAGCTCATATAATATTGAGTTGCAGTGATATTTGTTTGCATAGCCAGCTGACAAGCTGCATGTTTGTCATGTTTCTACCGATGCTGTTTATTTGGAAACTGTCCAAGCTTTGTAACTAATCAGCTAACATTGGCGAACTCTGTAGTTAGTCTGTGGGGCAAAAAAACAATGGTTGACTGGAGGCAACATTGTGCTTTGCTCGCGACGCTGTCACTTGATCGTCTCACTCCCTCTATATAAAGACAACTAGCTAACTATGCCCGATGAAATACATGAATAATTATTCTAAAACTGTTTGGCTAAATTGCACAGTGTCATCTTTTATTTTCAACATCCTAAATAAATGAACAATAGTTGATGTGTTGAATCTGTAAACAGTTGTGCCACGTACTTTGACTTCTTACCATCTATGAAAAGTCATCTGACAATGGGTCTTGAAGTGTGTTTACCCTATATAGTCTTTACGGTTATAATCTAACCCTGCTGGTCATCCATGAACATATTCATGAACAACATTTTGTGTGCTCTATCCTGGCCACTAAGGGCTTCATAAAATAATTGTGATTGAATGAAAGTGTTGTATAGCTTTATGATGATACTGTTTACTGTGTGTGTGTGTGTGTGTGTGTGAGAGAGAGAGTGTGTTGTATAGCATCATGATGATACTGTGTGTGTGAGTGAGTGAGGTCCGTGACAGCAGTGAGGGAAGTGATTGGGAGAGTCAGGACTCAGCACCAGAAGGCAGGGAGGTGGAAAAGTAGGAGATGATTGGAGGGATAGAGATTTGGAGTGAGGAGGGAGAGGGGAGTGGAGGGAGAGAGGAAGGGGAGAGTGAAGAGGAGGGATATAATTTTAATGGTAGGTTTATTTGAACAGTGAGAGACAGAATAACAACAAAATAATCCAGAAAAACGCATGTCAAAAATGTTATAAATTTATTTGCATTTTAATGAGGGAAATAAGTATTTGACCCCCTCTCAATCAGAAAGATTTCTGGCTCCCAGGTGTCTTTTATACAAGTAACGAGCTGAGATTAGGAGCACACTCTTAAAGGGAGTGCTCCTAATCTCATCTTGTTACCTGTATAAAAGACACCTGTCCACAGAAGCAATCAATCAATCAGATTCCAAACTCTTCACCATGGCCAAGACCAAAAAGCTCTCCAAGGATGTCAGGGACAAGATTGTAGACCTACACAAGGCTGGAATGGGCTACAAGACCATTGCCACGTAGCTTGGTGAGAAGGTGACAACAGTTGGTGCGATTATTCGCAAATGGAAGAAACACAAAATAACTGTCAATCTCCCTCGGCCTGGGGCTCCATGCAAGATCTCACCTCGTGGAGTTGCAATGATCATGAGAACGGTGAGGAATCAGCCCAGAACTACATGGGAGGATCTTGTCAATGATCTCAATGCAGCTGGGACCATAGTCACCAAGAAAACAATTGGTAACACACTACGCCGTGAAGGACTGAAATCCTGCAGCGCCCGCAAGGTCCCCCTGCTCAAGAAAGCACATATACAGGGCCGTCTGAAGTTTGCCGATGAACATCTGAATGATTCAGAGGAGAACTGGGTGAAAGTGTTGTGGTCAGATGAGACCAAAATCGAGCTCTTTGGCATCAACTCAACTCGCCGTGTTTGGAGGAGGAGGAATGCTGCCTATGACCCCAAGAACACCACCCCCACCGCCAAACTTGGAGGTGGAAACATTATGCTTTGGGGGTGTTTTTCTGCTAAGGGGACAGGACAACTTCACTACATCAAAGGGACGATGGACGGGGCCATGTACCGTCAAATCTTGGGTGAGAACCTCCTTCCCTCAGCCAGGGCATTGAAAATGGGTCGTGGATGGGTATTCCAGCATGACAATGACCCAAAACACACGGCCAAGGCAACAAAGGAGTGGCTCAAGAAGAAGCACATGAAGGTCCTGGAGTGGCCTAGCCAGTCTCCAGACCTTAATCGCATAGAAAATCTGTGGAGGGAGCTGAAGGTTCGAGTTGCCAAACGTCAGCCTCGAAACCTTAATGACTTGGAGAAGATCTGCAAAGAGGAGTGGAACAAAATCCCTCCTGAGATGTGTGCAAACCTGGTGGCCAACTACAAGAAACGTCTGACCTCTTGGTTTCCAACAAGGGTTTTGCTACCAAGTACTAAGTCATGTTTTGTAGAGGGGTCAAATACTTATTTCCCTCATTAAAATGCAAATCAATTTATAACATTTTTGACATGCGTTTTTCTGGATTTTGTTGTTGTTATTCTGTCTCTCACTGTTCAAATAAACCTACCATTAAAATTATAGACTGATCATGTCTTTGCAAACGTACAAAATCAGCAGGGGATCAAATACTTTTTTCCCTCACTGTATATAAATACATGCACTTCTCCGATCCAAATTCAGACAATGTGACAGACAAATTACACAAAGTCAAGCTTTTATCAAAATACTGCAAGAGAATTCCCCAAACTACTTCACCATAGCAAGCCCTCACAGTGGATGAGGCTATGATACAATTTGACGGTAGCAGTATATGCCCAAAAAAACAGTAAAGTGGGGGATAAAAATATGGTTTCTCTGTGACTCCTTGACTGGCTACTGCCTTGCTTTCAGTGTGTACACAGATGTGTACTTTCTATGTTCTAACAGCTCAGGGAAAGACACCCTAAAACCAGTATCAAAATACAGGCAGAACAAAATCATACTGTCTGTTCCAGAGCTGGTCCTGGATTACAACAAGAAAATGGGTGAGGCTGACCATCTCAACCAGCTCAGGAGCTGCTATAATGTTGGACGCACATTCAGGAAATGGTGGAAGTATATGTTTTGGGGGATGCTCAACATTGCTATTATCAATGCTTACATTGTGTGGGGGACCCTGCAAAGGTCCCTTCCCAGAAACCGCAGGCACGTGTCCCTGAAGGCATTCAAAATGCAACTTGTGCATTCGTTTTGTGATGATACAGCGGCAGGAAGCGTGGAGCCACCAGAGGGTGTGGACCGAGTTGTAACTAAAAATTTTAAAGCAGGCCTCTCCCTGGTGAAGTTTGAAGGGCGTAAGAGTGGTGTGGTGTGCATCTGGTGTGGACGCAGGGCAAAGAGTGGGAGATGTGTATTTCGATTTTAGCAGACGCTCTTATCCAGAGCGACTTAAATGAGCAATTAGGGTTAAGTGCCTTGCTCAAGGGCACATCGACAGATTTCTCACCTAGTCGGCTCGGGGATTAGAACCAGCGACCTTTCGGTTACTGGCACAACGCTCTTAACCACTAAGCTACCTGCCGCCCACAGTGTTCTGTGCCACTTTGCAGGATGGGGCCGTGCTTCCAGAAGTTCCATGACATGTTGTAGGCTAAATGCAAACACTAAATTGACAGTTTGAAATATGAATTTGTCCTAAAAAACAACATTTCACATTTAGATACACTACCTGTCAAAAGTTTTAGAACACCTACTCATTCAAGGGTTTTTCTTTATTTGTACTATTTTCTACATTGTAGAATAATAGTGAAGACATCAAAACTATGAAGTAACACAAATGGAATCATGTAGTAACAAAAAAAATGTTAAACAAATCAATTTTTTTAATTTTTTTTAGATTCTTCAAATAGCCACCCTTTGCCTTGAAATTTCAAAATGGATTTACAATTCCACAATGACCATTGCATGATTGCCATTGAATGACTTTTTACACCACGACATTAAAAATATTTTTGGTGGGTATAGACTGAATATAGTTTTCTTTCCTGGAACTTGTTTTTGAATGGCATCTGAAAGCAAAGGTAAACTATTCTATATCAGATGATTAGGTTGAACATGTGCTACAGATCACTCATTTGTTTGAGAATGTTCCTGCACAGCAGGAAATGCAAACTTGTAGTGTATTCAAGTTTTTAAAAGGCTTCTAAAGTTTGTAATTTCCACTTGATTTGCCCTAATGTAAAATGTATCAATCCCTACTAAAAATGTCCATGAATTATAATCCACATAATAGTTCAACTTTACTGATGCTGCAGGAGTATTTTCCTGCTGTAGAAAGATCCTACATTTGTATACCTTGTATTTGACCGTCCGCCTCGATTCGGTCTTATGTAGCTAAATTTGAAATGGTGTTTTTTTTACATTGGATAAAAGTAGAGACTCAGAGCTAGAAAATGGTATATCATACACTGCAGTTGAGGAACAATGGGAAATACATTCTGCTTTGAGAATGTATATGCTTGTAACCCCACTTTTGAGAAAATGTTTTGGTACACCTACTGGAGAGCTCTTCTTTGTCTACACCCATTCAGCATAGTTCACACCCTCTTAAGCCTTAGCCCCACCCTTCTCTTTAAGGATTCAAATGTGAAGCCATTTGCTAAACAGAGTGAGTAGTTTAGAAAACAACTAAAGATTCAAGACTAAAAGTAGTAGACTACAATAAGAAAATCTCCAGGTAAAAATACACTATCTAGTCCTTGGCCTATATCCTAATCTGACTTTGGTGAAGGTCATGTTGTTCTTCACATTACTGTCTCTGGTAAACACACACTATATCAAATAAAATCTAAGTTTATTTGTCACATGCACAGGATACAGAAGGTGTAAACGGTACAGTGAAATGGTTACTTGAACAGTAGCAATATCAGAAACAGAAAGTGTCCAGATAATTATTAGATGACGCTTACCCAACATATTTGTCTAAATTCATTGGTCGTGTGAAAGAAATGCTATAACCACACCCCAGCCACATCTAGCTAAGTAGATGGGGCACTATTGTCTAGACATGTACACATGTTCATGAAATACAATAGATGGCCGTAATCACCCCCAGACACACCTGGGTAACTTGATGGGTCATGTAATCATCTGGCGAAGTGGATTATTTAGACATGTAGCTAGCTAGCTGGCTAGCTAAACAGTGAACCAGCATAATCCCAACGCATACTACTACCAATACAAACATTGTCATAGCTGTAGTATGAATCTGCAAGTAGCAAAAGAGCTAACCAACTAGGTTCAATGTTAGCTAGTTAACATTAGACTATAACTAGCAATGCAAATTAATTTCTGATTATAATAATATTACTACACACATCATATGCCAGGTTGCAGTTGTAAATGAGAACTTGTTCTCAAATGGCTTACCTGGTTAAATAAAGGTTAAATCAATAAAAAATATATGTAACGTTAGCTAGCGAGCTAGCAAGCTAACATTCGCTAGCAAGCTAACAGTACGCTTTAACTTGCAATAAAAATGACTTTCTGACAAAATTAGAAACGTATAATATCTGAAAATGTAGCTAGACTCTTACCCGTATACATGGATGAACGCTTCACGGCAGACTGGAACCATTTGTTTGTGGCTTGTTTGGCCAGCATTGTGTCAAGTCACTCCAGTTCACACTGACCGTGGCGTGTGCAGAAAGTAGCCCATAACTTTTTCCAACTGATCTGTCGATAGCGCCTGCTACATTTAGGGCATCAATTTTGTTGAGAAAATTAGAAAAACATTTGTAGTTCTCGATGGCTAATGTTATATCTTTCAAAAACCGCATGGTAGGAAGGACTATCAACACATACTGAGCACCTCACGTTATAGACAGAAGCATGCTACATGGAAGACCAATCCAAACTCAACTCCCGGCATGTCCATTATCTCAGCCATCATGGCTAGCGGGAAGGTTCCTGTCTTTTTCCATGGCTAAACCAACTAGGCTTGTAATTTAACAATTTTATTCATATTTACGGATGGAATACACGTTTGTTATTAAAGCATATGAAAGTTCACATGTTCCAGAAGGCATTTCTGCCAAAAAATGTATTTTGATAAAAAAGTAAATGTTTACGTTCAAATGCCTCTCCTGTGAAGTAGTGACATGCAACATACGCCTAGTTTCTTGAAACGAGTCACATATGCCCATGGGATTCAGTTCCTTGTGGTTGACTACCAAAAAAAAAGCAATATCGAATTGATGTGGATGTGTCTGCTGCTTGTGTTGTAGACCGCTGTCTACCTGATCTCACATGATTGATGTGATGTTGTTAATATCCAACTATTCTAAAGAACAAGGTGTAGCCTAGGCCTAATTATTTCTCCATGGTTCTGACTTTACCTGCTCGTTGCGCATTGCCTTGTATAAAAATGTGTGCTCTATAATCCAGGTATTTATTATAAGCAGCTTTAGGAGGACAAGTAATTCCCCCCCTCCTCAGGCCTGCTAAGCTGATAATGTCCCTTTGAAACTACACCTAAACCATATCGAAACAAATTTCACACTTATATACTGAACAAAAATGCAACAATTTCAACAGTTTTACTGAGTTGTTGGCTTGGCCCAAGCATGTGTTTCTTGGCCCAAGCAGGTCTCTTCTTCTTATTGGTGTCCTTTAGTAGTGGTTTCTTTGCAGCAATTCGACCATGAAGGTCTGATTCACACAGTCCCCTCTGAACAGTTGATGTTGAGATGTGTCTGTGACTTGAACTCTGTGAAGCATATATTTGGGCCACAATATCTGATGCTGGTAACTTATCTTCTGCAGCAGAGGTAACTCTGGGTCTTCCTTTCCTGTGGCGGTCCTCATGAGAGCCAGTTTCATCACAGCGCTTGATGGTTTTTGCGACTGCACTTGAAGAAACTTTCAAAGTTCTTGAAATGTTCCGTATTGACTGACCTTCATGTCTTAAAGTAATGATGGATTGTCGTTTCTCTTTGCTTATTTGAGCTGTTCTTGACATAATATGGACTTGGTCTTTTACCAAATAGGGCTATCTTCTGTATACGCCCCCTACCTTGTCACAACACAACTGATTGGCTCAAACGCATTAAGAAGGAAAGAAATTCCACAAATTATCTTTTAACAAGGCACACCTGTTAATTGAAATGCATTCCAGGTGACTACCTCATGAACGTGGTTGAGAGAATGCCAAGAGTGTGCAAAGCTGTAATCAAGGCAAAGGGTGGCTACTTGAAGATTTGTTTGTGAAGATCTGTGAAGGGATACTGGAGTATTTGAGGTAGATATGTACATGTAGGTGGGGATTAGGAGAAAGTGACTGGTAGCGGGATAAATAATAATAAAAATAATAGTAAACAGTATGGCAACAGCATAAGTGGTGGGTGGGTGTATGTGTGGTGGTGAATGTGTGTATGTAAGTCTAAGTGTGTAGGTGTTAGTGTGAGTGTGTGTGCAAGAGTGACAGTGTAGGCGTGATAGGCAGATATACACTGCTCAAAAAAATAAAGGGAACACTAAAATAACACATCCTAGATCTGAATGAATGAAATAATCTTATTAAATACTTTTTTCTTTACATAGTTGAATGTGCTGACAACAAAATCACACAAAAATTATCAATGGAAATCAAATTTATCAACCCATGGAGGTCTGGATTTGGAGTCACCCTCAAAATTAAAGTGGAAAACAACACTACAGGCTGATCCAACTTTGATGTAATGTCCTTAAAACAAGTCAAAATGAGGCTCAGTAGTGTGTGTGGCCTCCACGTGCCTGTATGACCTCCCTACAACGCCTGGGCATGCTCCTGATGAGGTGGCGGATGGTCTCCTGAGGGATCTCCTCCCAGACCTGGACTAAAGCATCCGCCAACTCCTGGACAGTCTGTGGTGCAACGTGGCATTGGTGGATGGAGCGAGACATGATGTCTCAGATGTGCTCAATTGGATTCAGGTCTGGGGAACGGGCGGGCCAGTCCATAGCATCAATGCCTTCCTCTTGCAGGAACTGCTGACACACTCTAGCCACATGAGGTCTAGCATTGTCTTGCATTAGGAGGAACCCAGGGCCAACCGCACCAGCATATGGTCTCACAAGGGGTCTGAGGATCTCATCTCGGTACCTAATGGCAGTCAGGCTACCTCTGGCGAGCACATGGAGGGCTGTGCGGCCCCCAAAGAAATGCCACCCCACACCATGACTGACCCACCGCCAAACCGGTCATGCTGGAGGATGTTGAAGGCAGCAGAACGTTCTCCACGGCGTCTCCAGACTCTGTCACGTCTGTCACATGTGCTCAGTGTGAACCTGCTTTCATCTGTGAAGAGCACAGGGCGCCAGTGGCGAATTTGCCAATCTTGGTGTTCTCTGGCAAATGCCAAACGTCCTGCACGGAGTTGGGCTGTAAGCACAACCCCCACCTGTGGACGTCGGGCCCTCATACCACCCTCATGGAGTCTGTTTCTGACCGTTTGAGCAGACACATGCACATTTGTGGCCTGCTGGAGGTCATTTTGCAGGGCTCTGGCAGTGCTCCTCCTGCTCCTCCTTGCACAAAGGCAGAGGTAGCGGTCCTGCTGCTGGGTTCTTGCCCTCCTACGGCCTCCTCCACGTCTCCTGATGTACTGGCCTGTCTCCTGGTAGCGCCTCCATGCTCTGGACACTACGCTGACAGACACAGCAAACCTTCTTGCCACAGCTCGCATTGATGTGCCATCCTGGATGAGCTGCACTACCTGAGCCACTTGTGTGGGTTGTAGACTCCATCTCATGCTACCACTAGAGTGAAAGCACCGCCAGCATTCAAAAGTGACCAAAACATCAGCCAGGAAGCATAGGAACTGAGAAGTGGTCTGTGGTCACCACCTGCAAAACCAGTCCTTTATTGGGGGTGTCTTGCTAATTGCCTATAATTTCCAACTGTTGTCTATTCCATTTGCACAACATCATGTGAAATGTATTGTCAATCAGTGTTGCTTCCTAAGTGGACAGTTTGATTTCACAGAAGTGTGATTGACTTGGAGTTACATTGTGTTGGCTTAAGTGTTCCCTTTATTTTTTTGAGCAGTGTACATGTAAACAGGGCTGAAAAGTGACTGGTAGCAGGAATATATAAATATTTATGGTAATATACTAGTGGTAATATATACAGTGCTTCAGAAAGTATTCACATTTACTTTTTCCACAATTTGTTGTCTTACAGCCTGAATTTAAAATCGATTCAATTGCGATTTTGTGTCACTGATCTACACACAATACCCCATAATATCAAAGTGGAATTTTGTTTATAGAAAATGTCTTGAGTCAATAATTATTCAACCCCTTTGTTATGGCTAGCCTAAATAAGTTCAGGAGTAAAAATGTGCTTAATAACAAATCACATAATAAGTTGCATGGACTCATTCCGTGTGCAATAATAGTGGTAAATATGATTTTTTTAATGACTACCCCATCTGTGTACTCCACACATACAATTATCTGTAAGGTCCCTCAATCGAGTAGTGAATTTCAAGCACAGATGCAATCACAAAGACCAGGGAGGTTTTTCAATGAATCGCAAAGAAGTGCACCGATTGGTGAAGGTGTAAAAAAAAAAAAGCAGATTCTCAATATCCCTTAGAGCATAGTGAAGTTATTAATTAGGGTTTGGATGGTGTATCAATACACTCAGTCACTACAAAGATACAGGCGTCCTTCCTAACTCAGTTGCCGGAGAGGAAGGAAACTGCTCAGGGATTTCACCATGAGGCCAGTGGTGATTGTAAAACAGTTACAGTTTAAAGGTTGTGATATGAGAAAACTGAGGATAGATCAACAACATTGTATTTACTCCACAATACTAACCTAAATGATAGAGTGAAAATAAGGAAGCCTGTACAGAATAAAAATATTCCAAAGCATGCATCCTGTTTGCAACAAAACACTTAAGTATTTCATTTTCAATAAATTTGCAAACATTTCTGAAAACATGTGTTCACTTTGTCATTATGGGGCATTGTGTGTAGATAAGTGATAAAAACAATATATTTAATCCATTTTGATTTCAGGCTGTAATGTAACAAAATGTGTTCTGAAGGTACTGTACATGTGAACAGGAGGAATAGTGACCAGTAGCAGGATAAATAGATACAGTAGATACTAATGTTAATGTCAATCAATAATCAATCAACAGCAGCGTATTGCTAGTAATAAATCAAATCAATAATAATTTTAGCAGCAGCGTAGATGTGAGGGGGAGTAGTAGTTAGCCATTTAACAGTCCTGGAAACACTGTGCAACAAAGTGGGACTTGAAAGGGGCATGGGTTAAAATCGAGGCTGGAGAGAAAGTGCCTGCTACTACCTAAGAGTATTAGGGCCAAGGAAAAAAATTAAAAATGTGATGTACTTAGATTTTCTAAATCTCGTAACTTCTAGAATAAAGTCAACATTTCTAGAATAAAGTTGAAATTGTGAGAATGAAGTCACAGTTATATTTCAAGATTAAAGTAGGGGATTTGTCTAATTGCAAGCCTCCCTGGCTCCCTTTTGCTTTGCGCCACCATTGACGTGCCTGAGTTAGATGACCTGGTGAAGCTATACTTTAGAATTAGCTTTAGTAACAAGGAAATTCTTGCTCTTTTAAAACAAAATAACCATATAATTATAAGTGTTATGACCTTGAAGAGGTTGTGCAGCAGATTCTGTCTTTTCAGAAGAAGAAACCACACGGACTTGGATGAGGTATTGGCCTTTGTGCAAAGTGAAATTAACAGTAATGTATGGAATACATGTTTGGAACATCACCATTCCTCCTCCTCAGACTTCACCCTTTACCTAGTCAAGTTTTAACCCTGCACTAGTCAAGTGTCACCCCTCCTCTTCAACCCTCACCCCTCCCCTAGTCAAGTATCAACCCTGCACTAGTCAAGCGTCACCCCTCCTTCTCAACCCACACCCCTGCATTGGTCAGGTATCAACCCTCTCCCTCACCTCTCTCTTCCGTGCATCAGTCAGTTCTCACCTTTGCATTACACCACATTCTTTATTTATTTTTAAATCACAATGAGCATGTCAACTGTCCAACATACGTGTCTGTGTATGTGTCGCAGCCAGCCGAGACCGGGAGTCGTCCGGGTTAGGGGAGGGTTTGGCCGACCGGGATGTCCTTGTCCCATCGCGCTCTAATGACTCTTGTGGCGGGCCGGGCGCATGCACGCTGACACGGTCGCCAGTTGTATGGTGTTTCTTCCGACACATTGGTGCGGCTGTCTTCCGGGTTAAGCGAGCAGTGTGTCAAAAAGGAGTGTGGCTTGGCAGGGTCATGTTTCGGAGGACGCATGGCTCTCGACCTTTGCCTCTCCCGGGTCCGTACGGGAGTTACAACAACGGGACAAGACTGTAACTACCAATTGGATATCACGAAATTGGGGAGAAAAAGGGGTTAAAGAATATATATATATACAGTGGGGAAAAAAAGTATTTAGTCAGCCACCAATTGTGCAAGTTCTCCCACTTAAAAAGATGAAAGAGGCCTGTAATTTTCATCATAGGTACACGTCAACTATGACAGACAAAATGAGGAAAAAAAATCCAGAAAATCACATTGTAGGATTTTTAATGATTTTATTTGCAAATGATGGTGGAAAATAAGTATTTGGTCAATAACAAAAGTTTCTCAATACGTTGTTATATACCCTTTGTTGGCAATGACACAGGTCAAACGTTTTCTGTAAGTCTTCACAAGGTTTTCACACACTGTTGCTGGTATTTTGGCCCATTCCTCCATGCAGATCTCCTCTAGAGCAGTGATGTTTTGGGGCTGTCGCTGGGCAACACAGACTTTCAACTCCCTCCAAAGATTTTCTATGGGGTTGAGATCTGGAGACTGGCTAGGCCACTCCAGGACCTTGAAATGCTTCTTACGAAGCCACTCCTTCGTTGCCCGGGCGGTGTGTTTGGGATCATTGTCATGCTGAAAGACCCAGCCACGTTTCATCTTCAATGCCCTTGCTGATGGAAGGAGGTTTTCACTCAAAATCTCACGATACATGGCCCCATTAATTATTAGTCGTCCTGGTCCCTTTGCAGAAAAACAGCCCCAAAGCATGATGTTTCATCCCCCTTTCTTCACAGTAGGTATGGTGTTCTTTGGATGCAACTCAGCATTCTTTGTCCTCCAAACACGACGAGTTGAGTTTTTACCAAAAAGTTCTATTTTGGTTTCATCTGACCATATGACATTCTCCCAATCCTCTTCTGGATCATCCAAATGCACTCTAGCAAACTTCAGACGGGCCTGGACATGTACTGGCTTAAGCAGGGGGACACGTCTGGCACTGCAGGATTTGAGTCCCTGGCGGCGTAGTGTGTTACTGATGGTAGGCTTTGTTACTTTGGTCCCAGCTCTCTGCAGGTCATTCACTAGGTCCCCCCCGTGTGGTTCTGGGGGTTTTTGCTCACCGTTCTTGTGATCATTTTGACCCCACGGGGTGAGATCTTGCGTGGAGCCCCAGATCGAGGGAGATTATCAGTGGTCTTGTATGTCTTCCATTTCCTAATAATTGCTCCCACAGTTGATTTCTTCAAACCAAGCTGCTTACCTATTGCAGATTCAGTCTTCCCAGCCTGGTGCAGGTCTACAATTTTGTTTCTGGTGTCCTTTGACAGCTCTTTGGTCTTGGCCATAGTGGAGTTTGGAGTGTGACTGTTTGAGGTTGTGGACAGGTGTCTTTTATACTGATAACAAGTTCAAACAGGTGCCATTTATACAGGTAACGAGTGGAGGACAGAGGAGCCTCTTAAAGAAGAAGTTACAGGTCTGTGAGAGCCAGAAATCTTGCTTGTTTGTAGGTGACCAAATACTTATTTTCCACCATAATTTGCTAATAAATTCATTAAAAATCCTACAATGTGATTTTCAGGATTTTTTTCCCTCAATTTGTCTGTCATAGTTGACGTGTACCTATGATGAAAATGACAGGCCTCTCTCATCTTTTTAAGTGGGAGAACTTGCACAATTGGTGGCTGACTAAATACTTTTTTCCCCCACTGTATACACTACCAGTCAAAAGTTTTGACACACCTACTCATTCAAGGATTTGTCTTTATTTTTATATTGTAGAATAATAGTGAAGACATCAAAACTATGAAATAACAAATATGGAATCATGTAGTAACCAAAAAAGTGTTAAACAAATCAAAATATATTTTATATTTGAGATTCTTCAAATAGCCACCCTTTGCCTTGATGACAGCTTTGCACACGCTTGGCATTCTCTCAACCAGTTCCATGAGGTAGTCACCTGGAATGCATTTCAATTAACAGGTATGCCTTCTTAAAAGTTAATTTGTGGAATTTCTTTCCTTCTTAATGTGTTTGAGCCAATCAGTTGTGTTGTGACAAGGTAGGGGGGTATACGGAAGATAGCCCTATTTGGTAAAAGACCAAGTCCATATTGTGGCTAGAACAGCGCAAATAAGCAAAGAGAAACGACAGTCCATCATTACTTTAAGACATGAAGGTCAGTCAATACAGAACATTTCAAGAACTTTGAAAGTTTCTTCAAGTGCAGTCGCAAAAACCATCAAGCGCTATGATGAAACTGGCTCTCATGAGGACCGCCACAGGAATGGAAGACCCAGTGTTACCTCTGCTGCAGAGGATAAGTTCATTACAGTTACCAGCCTCAGAAATTGCAGCCCAAATAAATACTTCACGGAGTTCAAGTAACAGACACGTCTCAACATCAACTTTTCCGAGGGGACTGTGTGAATCAGGCCTTCATGGTCGAATTGCTGCAAAGAAACCACTACTAAAGGACACCAATAAGAAGAAGAGACCTGCTTGGGCCAAGAAACATGAGCAATGGACATTAGACCAGTGGAAATGTGTTCTTTGGTCTGGTGTCCAAATTGGAGATTTTTGGTTCCAACCGCTGTGTATTTGTGAGACATGGTGTGGGTGAACGGATGATCTCCGCAAGTGTAGTTCCCACTGTAAAGCATGGAGGAGGAGGTGTTATGGTGTGGGGGTGCTTTGCTGGTGACATTGTCTGTGATTTATTTAGAATTCAAGGCACACTTAACCAGCATGGCTACCACAGCATTCTGCAGGGACTAACATTTGTTTTTCAACAGGAGAATGACCCAACACCTCCAGGCTGTGTAAGGGCTATTTTTTACCAAGACGGAGAGTGATGTTGTGCTGCATCAGATGACCTGGCCTCCTCAATCCCCCGACCTCAACCCAATGGAGATGGTTTGGGATGAGTTGGATGGCAGAGTGAAGGAAAAGCAGCCAACAAGTGCTCAGCATATGTGGAAACTTCAAGACTGTTGGAAAAGCATTCCAGGTGAAGCTGGTTGAGAGAATGCCAAGAGTGTACAAAGCTGTAATCAAGGCAAAGGGTGGCTACTTGAAGATTCTCAAATATAAAATATATTTTGATTTGTATAACACTCTTTTGGTTACTACATGATTCCATATGTGTTATTTCATAGTTTTGATGTCTTCACTATTATTCTACAATGTAGAAAATTGTAAAAAATAAAGAAAAACCCTTGAATGAGTAGGTGTGTCCAAACTTTTGACTGGTAGTGTATATATACACAAACTAGAGGACTTCACTTGCTAGCTGTCACGATCGTTGACTGAAGACACGGACCAAGGCGCAGCGTGATAAGCGTAAATACTTTTATTTAACGTACTTAACGACAAAAACAACAAACAAACGATACGTGAAGTCCTGAGGTTATAACACAACAAACCTTTACAGATAAAGATCCCACAAAGACTAGTGCAAAACAGGCTGCCTATGTATGGTCCCCAATCAGAGACAATGAGCTACAGCTGCCTCTGATTGGGAACCACCCTGGCCAACATAGATCAAACGATCTAGAACAAAAACATAGAAAAACTAAACATAGCAAATCCACACCCTGGCTCAACATTTAAGAGTCCCCAGAGCCAGGGCGTGACACTAGCTAGCTATGTTATTTAATTAACAGGCTAGCTAGCACCTAAACTAGATGGGATAGGTCTAGTTACAAAGCAGGATCAATGAGTTATAGCCAATTTATTTGCTTACATTTATGGTGGAGTACCAGAATTCTAAAATGGTAATAGGTTAGCCCAGATCCAGGATTCATTATTATGAATAAATGAGTGCAAGGGTGAGAAGGAGAAGTGAGGCTTGACTAGAGCAGAGGTGATTACTGACCAATGCAGGGGTGAGGAGGGTTGAAGAGGAGGGGTGACGCTTGACTAGCGCAGGTTTTAAACTTGACTAGGGGAGAGGTGAGGACAGAGAAGGAGGAATGATGGAGTTCCTAATATGTATTCAGTACAACTGTGTACCATGCTCTGTGCTGATTCCAGAGGTCAAATGTGATTACCTGCCTAAATGACTACCGACCCGTAGCACGTGAGAATGCTATTCATTGACTACAGCTCAGCATTCAACACCATAGTGCCCTCAAAGCTCATCACTAAGCTAGGGACCCTGGGACTAAACACCTCCCTCTGCAACTGGATCCTGGACTTCCTGACGGGCTGCCCCCAGGTGGTAAGGGTAGGTAACAACACATCCGCCACGCTAATCCTCAACACGTGGGCCCCTCAGGGGTGCATGTTCAGTCCCCTCCTGTCCTCCCTGTTCACTCATGACTGCATGGCCAGGCACGACTCCAACACCATCATTAAGTTTGCAGATGACACAAAAGTGGTAGGCCTGATCACCGACAACGACGAGACAGCCTATAGGGAGGAGGAAAGAGACCTGTCCATGTGGTGCCAGGACAACAACCTCTCCCTCAACGTGATCAAGACAAAGGAGGTGATTGTGGACTACAGGAAAAAGAAGAGGACCGAGCACACCCCCATTCTCATCGACAGGGCTGTAGTGGAGCAGGTTGGTGTCCACATCACCAACAAACTAACAAACGGGGGCCAAGCTTCCTGCCATCCAGGACCTCTATACCAGGCGGTGTCAGAGGAAGGCCCTAAAAACTGTCAAAGACTCCAGCCACCCTAGTCATAGACTGTTCTCTCTGCTACCGCACGGCAAGCGGTACCGGACTCTAGTCTAGGTCCAAGAGGCTTCTAAACAGCTTCTACCCCCAAGCCATAAGACTCCTGAACATCTAATCAAATGGCTACTAATAACTCTACCTACATGTACTGTACATATTACCTCAATTACCTTCGCTAACCGGTGCCCCCGCACATTGACTCGGTACCGGTACCCCCTGTATATAGCCTCGCTATTGTTATTTTACTGCTGTTCTTTAATTATTTGTGACTTTTATTTCTTATCATTTTTTAATTTCATGTTTATTTTTTATTTTTTTTGGTATTCTTTCTAAAATTACATTGTTGGTTAAGGGCTTTTAAGTAAGCAGTTCACTGTAAGGTGTACACCTGTTGTATTCGGAGCATGTGACAAGTAAAATTTGATTTGATTTGATTATGGCTGAGAAAAAGGTTTTGACCTCATTCTCGAAATATTTTGACTGTATTCTGGAAATATTATTTATACTTTATTCACATGTTTTCATTGATATTTTATTCTGGAAATATTGCAACTTTATTTACGAATAAAATGTTAAATTTATTTTCAAAAATGTCTTTCAACTTTATTCTGGAAGTATTTCCAGTTTTTGAAGTAGTATCCTTGCAAAAAAAAAAAAGAATCCTTGTAGAAGAGAGTGGGGTTAGTTGAGCCACCCTTGTTTCTAGGAAACCACACACAAAATTAGTCATTTGAAATGAGGTCATCATTTCATGGAGTCTGTGAATGAAGAAATCATGTGTTAGAGGTTAATATGTGTTAGAGGTTTCATGATGCTTGTATCTAAACCAAAGTAGATACTTTTAAGATTGTTCTATACATCAGTTGCAGTCTCTATAAGCTTCAATATGAGTTCCTAAACCTAGCATGAAAGTGCATCCTTGTAGCTGTGTGGGCTAATATAGTCAAAATGTTTGCCGTGGGGTAAGTTAAATAGATTAGTTTATTAGTCACATGCAAAGGGTGTAATGTAATATAATTGCAGAGTACAGTGAAATTATTGAGCCAATGGTTGAGCCAACGGCAATTTGCGCAAATGTAAGTGTATTCTTCCCAGGTGTAATGCAAGGCATATGAGGTAACAGGGCATGCCTATGTTAAAAGTGTTTCAAAAGGTACCAAGTGTTAGGTATTAAGCCTGTGTTAACGATGCTTAAAATTATTAAATAATCCGTACGGGGATGATATCTGTATTTTGAAAGTTATATATCTTGAAAACTTTTTTGGGACTATGTCAACAATGGACTAACCCAAGCTCTGCGCCTGTTTTAGCACAAGTCAGAATCAAGTCACCAGTCTTTGAGCACGAGTCGAATCTCAAGTGTTTGACTACAGGTCTGAGTCACGTCTCAAGTCTTTGAGCATGAGTCTGAGTCAAATGCAAGTCTTTAGTTCAAGTGAGTCAAGTATTGAGTCTTTAAGCGCAAGTCTGAGTCAAGTCTCAAGTCTTTGAGCATGAGTCTGAGCCAAGTCTCAAGGCTTTTTGAGCACGAGTCCAACTCAAGTTTCAAGTCTCTCTCCTCGGTCAATACAATGGTAGAGTAGAGCAGAAAGCTGTATATTATGTGGGGCGGCAGGTAACCTAGCGCTTAAGAGTGTTGGGCCAGTAACCGAAAGGTTGCTGGTTCAAATCCCCGAGCCGACTATTTGAAATAATATTTTAATGTGCCCTTGAGCAAGGCAATTAACCCTAATTGCTCCCGTAAGTTGCTCTGGATAAGAACATCTGCTAAATGACTTAAATGTAAATGTGCCAGGCAACAATACAATTACACTTCCCTCTGTGTTTCAACATAATTCCATTAAAGATCAGGAGAGTGAAAGCTCATTCTGAGAGTAAAGCTCATTCTGAGGGAAAATAGCAATCTTTCCTAATTACAAGGTAAGCTCTTATCCATACTTCACTTGAAATAACATTAGACCCCATTCAATCAAACCAGGGAACACATATTATCCTTCTCGTGCTGGGATTGTTCATCTTCACAGTAGCCTCATTTATACCGGTTGCTAACACAGGTCCTTTGTCCTGATCTCGTCCACATTCTGACTGTGCCCATATTTGTAGACAGGCGTAGACGATCACAATGCGTCTTTTAATCGTCTACACCTGTCTAATAAAGTAGGCACGATCAGAATGTGGACCAGATCAGGACAAAGGACCTATGTTGAACCAGGTATAAATGTGGCTAGAGTGAAATGAATTGAGACTCAATTGTTTATTGTTGTAATCTAAAGGATCATGCCAATTCAATTCCATCAACTTCCAATTACCCTCTGGACACACACCCTCTCCTGCCAACTCACCACACCTGAACTCACTCTGATAATCACCATTCCTCTCCCTTGCCCTGGTATAAAACAGCTTGTGTTTTTCTTTGTGTTTGCAGTGACATGGAGCAGCCTTATTCATTTGGTGTGCGCACCTGACTAAATGAAGCGCCTTTTATTTGTATGGAGACTTGTATAATACTAACTTTCTAGCCTGTATGTTTATTGCCAATCAGACGGTTTATGATGCTATACTTTCCTTAGAATACTTCCTTTGTCTGATATATATTGTGAGTTCCGTAGATATTGCTAATTTCCTTTGTTTGGTTAGCATGTTATACTTCATATTTCTCCTTAGTTATGGCACTTTGTCTTGTATGATAATGTGTTCTATCTCCTCTTTGTATTCCCTCCAGACCACAATCTCCCATCACAACCTCATATCACAACTTGTACCAAACAACCCCCATGTGCTCCTGTGTCCTTGTACAGTGCCTTTTTAGTTTGTTAATAAATACCCTGAACTGAAAACCTTGTCTTCAACCATTATTCTTTATAATGCATTATCTGCATTCTGACAGATGCGCCATAGTGGGAATATCACTCCTCAACCTAGCCTAAGATACAGTCCACCCTAGTCATTTTCTTTATATATAATGTACTTTTTTGCACACAGCATGCCAAAATCACCTGGGGAAAAATATTTTACTGCATTAAATTGAAATAACAAATGCCACGCGTCATCACCTGGGAAATTACATTATGTTGTGTAGGCTTCAATGTTTGAACACTTCTGCGCACTGTGGTGTTCTGTGATGCCTGCAAAATAGCGTACTGCATATGTAGGTTCAGCAGGACATATTCACAATCTGGAGAGAGTGCAATGTAACCCTGCTATGTCAATCAGAAGCCTTGCAAGAAGGTTCCTCTCCCCGATTAGAGAAAGAGAGGGGAACAGCAAGAGAGAGGGGAGCAGTACAGATGAACATGTTATCAAGCCCACATAAACAAGATAACGCCAGTCTATTGGCCCTCCAAGGCTCTGCAAACTCAAAGGTAATGGAGTTCTCTGCCTGCCCTCTCTCTGTTCTTTCCCTCGGTCTCTGACACTCTGCATCCCTTCCCATCTTCTCCGTCACTACCGTTTCACACTGTTTTACATAACAGCATCCACATTTCTGGTGATTAAGTGCATGCACGCACCAATGAATGAACACACATGTACATAAACACACACACATGCAATACTCCGCAACAACATTCACAATGTTGAACATGGTGGTGGCTGGTGAGTCTTTGATATATTTCCTGCGCGTGTCTATCTGAGGAACCCTGCTTGTCATCACTATCCAGCGGTGCTAGGAAGGTCAGAAATGTACACCGAAACTTGACCCTTTCCCAAAAAATGTCATAACAAAACATTGCCTACTTGGCTGACCGTTCCGGCGATATTGTCACATTTGTTCTTTCTAGCATGCCTATCTAGAGACTACCTTGGGACCTTGTGTATGCCAGCCCATGCAGCAATAACTCATCGAATTAAACAAAACCACTTTAGGAGGCACTTCGTCACCATGTACTGTATTAAATGGGAAAGAAAGATCTGTAGTATTCAAATAATAAAGTTGAATAAATGGCTTCCAGTTATTTATTGTTATTTAATTATTTATTAAGTTATATTCACAACTTGTTTTGTAGTAGTGGGCTGAGTCAGTGGTGGCATTGCATAATTAACTTGCCCTTTTCTGTAAAAAGAACCCATTTCCCGGTAATGAGACATGCAGAAGGAACGCGACCAACAATAAAAATATCAGCTTCACAAGAACAAATCATTCACACACACACACACTTACAAAATCCTCACTCACTAGAGGATTGCACTATATAATAACACTGTTACGCTATTAGAGGACTTTAAAGCGGCAATACTTAATTTAAACATTAAAGTGTTGTCCCCTCCACAGTTTCGGTAAAAAACTGAGGGATGGGGCTGGAGAAATGCAACCACTCTGAAATCCATAGACTATGCTATGGATGCAAGGACTGACCATCCATGATATCAAAATTATAGTTTTAACCATGTTTTTAGGCTATACAGTGTTTCTTTACATTTACTCTGTTTATAAACATTGGAGTAAATGTGAAGTTTTCTTACACATGAAATGGCACATTTGGTTTTCACATGTGGGATTGCAAGTTCACATGTGAAAGGCAATCACATGTAAAAATCTAATTAGCAGTTTCATATGTGAAACACTTTCACATGTGAAATTGCAAGTTCACATGTGAATCTATCACATTAAAGATTTTCACATATCAAACTGCAAATGTGAATTTTACATGTAGCGTTTTCTTACATGGAAACCTGCAAATTATTGTTTTTTCACTTGATTGATTGTCACATGTGAACCGGCAAATGTGATTTTCACATGTGAATGTTTTTCACATGTGAGAATGCAATTCACATTGTGAGGTGAAAACATACTATTCTCCTCGTGAAAAGGTGGTGTTAACATGTGAACTCTAAATGTAATATATGTGAAAATATTGTTTCACATGTGAAATTTAAGATCAACATGTGAAAACAGCTAGTTCACATGTGAAAATGTTATTGCAAATGGAGAAATGCAATTTCAAATGTGAAAATTAAATTAGACTGAAAAAGTTTACATGTGTTTTTTTTGTAAGGGCACAAAAACACACCCCAAACCCAACAGCGCACATATTTGTGGTGAAATTGCTCGAGAAGGACATTGCAACTGTGTATGCAACTGTGCCATTTGGCTAGCCAAAACCATTGTCCGTTGGGACCTACATGAGGAAGCTGGCAGACAGTGTGTGTTCGCTGGTTTCTACTGTGCCATCCTCCAGCCCAAGACTGTCAATTTCATTCTCATGCTTCAGTAATGCAGACAGGAGAGCGACCAGAAATGCTTCAACACAGAGGCATAGCCAGCAGGACTGTGTGTGTGTGTGTGTGTGTGTGTGTGTGTGTGTGTGTGTGTGTGTGTGTGTGTGTGTGTGCCTCAGTCAATACAGAGTTAGAAGAAGTGCCAGGAGTCTGGAGCACTGCTGATGAAGTCTTTTCAGTTCCAGAGACGCACACACACACACACACACACACACACACACACACACACACACACACACACACACACACACACACACACAGGCTTACTAATGATGGGTGGCAACATGTTGTGTGTGTGAGTGTGTTCCCCAAAAAATGGGCATTACTAGAATGGCCAAATCCCCAGCCAGCTGCAACGGAGGCTATTAACAAAACTGTTTCTTTGTTAGCATTTTTTTTTAAGAGCGGCGCCAAGCAATTAATGGTCTGCCTTAAGTATGAGAGTAAACTGTGCTACTGCAGAGAACATACACACTGGCAAACAATGATGCAAGAACCCATTCATTAGAACCAGCTGATAGTATTGCTTGGCTGTGACCTATATTTCTGTTCTTTATTATCAAATGATAAAATACCATATTTTGTGGGCCAATTGACATCATCGACATTTGCTCAGTGCTTTTGGCAGCGATAACCGTGCAGTGTACAGACATGTCTAAAGTCCAGCAGATGACGAATGGGAGGAGGCTGAGAAACCCACACTGAGGAGGGAGATCCATGAGGCTTATTTATTACTTAATTCATCTATCATCTTTTCCTTTAACAAAAATGATTTGTTTTGTTAAAAAAGTGTACTCCATCAAAAACATTGTTTTATCGATTTATCATTTTTGGTCGAGTTCCTCCCCTACCCCTTTTTTCTTTCAACTTTATCCAACTATAATTTTTTTAACAAATATTCTATAAATTATATGATAACCTTTTCAGCCTACAGATCTGTGAAAGCATCAAAGAACCCAGCCTCCGCCATGTTGCATTCACCACCTCTTTCTCAAGAAACAAGGTTTCAATACTGAGAATGTTATCAAAGCAAAGATAGACTGCACTTGAAATATTAAAACAATATTAAAACATTGTCTCTTATTTGAACATTTGCATCCCATGGATTGCAGCCATTGACTACTCATGGCAAAGCATCTGACCTGACTACATTTGACTAAGAAGATCACCTGGGATTCTGCTTCGCTACCGAAGTGATTGAGAAAGTACATAGTTTCTGGTCTATAGGATCACTCAGTATTTACTGTATCTGCTTGGTCAAAACTGATAAGCACCCACAAACACAGCTGGGAAATGGGACATGAGGTTCTACTATACATCGATATGCTTATTTCTATTGATCGAACCCTGTACACCCTCAAGGCTGTGCTCAATTCTGAATTGAACTGAGAATGCCTCATAAATTCCAATTCAATTCTTGAATTTGAATTGAACTAGTAAACAGGTTACAGAATTGCAATTCAAATATACAAATATACACTGAGTCTACAAAACATTAGGAACACCGTCCTAATATTGAGTTGCACCCCCTTATGCCCTCAAAACAGCCTCAATTCATCAGGGTATGGACTCTACAAGGTGTCGAAAGCATTCCACAGGAATGCTAGCCCATGTTGACTCCAATGCTTCCCACAGTTGTGTCAAGTTTGCTGGATGTCCTTTGGGTGGTGGACCATTCTTGATACACACGGGAAACTGTTGAGCGTGAAAACCCAGAGGTGTTGCAGTTCTTGACACACTCAAACTGGTGCGCCTGGCACCTACTACCATACCCCGTTCAACGGAACTTAGATATTTTGTCTTGCCCATTCACCCTCTGAATGGCATACTTACACAATCCATGTCTTAGTTGTCTCAAGGCTTAACAAATCCTTCTTTAACGTGTCTCCTCCCCTTCAACTACTCTGATTGAAGTGGATTTAACACTATAAGGGATCACATGGTCAGTCTATGTCATGGAAAGAGCAGGTGTTACTAATGTTTTGTACACTTAGTGTACATCATGAATATAAAATATCGATGAAACAATTGATTTTCAGGACAAACTTAAAATGAATGATCAAGGAAACAAAACCTGTAATACTACATCTCCCATAAATCATTAGTTTAACCCTCAAGTTGACACTAAAGCCTTCAAAAAGAAGTCAAACAAATTAAATGGTTGGTGGAAATATAATTGGCTATTCTAAGCAATACGTTTAAAAGAGTATATGAACATTGTTTCCAGAGAAAAGTGATATGTTTAAGTGATAATGCCCGATAAGCCAGTGTTTGGAGGATATATTGGCACGGGTGTTGTTAGGCCCGAGACGAAGTCGAGGGGCGGCAAACCGTGCCAATATATCCTCCAAACACTGGCTTATCGGGCATTATCACATTCATACAACAGGTTACCAACATATTCAAATAATGATTGACATATTTTCATTAAAAACTTTATTTTGATTAATTTATTCATACTATTTTATCCTTCCACAAGATATAGTCCCGACACAAATCTAGGGTTGCTACCCAAGCCGGCTGGTCGTTCGTTCTATCGGTTTGGTTGCTAGACCCAGTCGTTCAGTCTTTTTGTTCTGTATCTATGGACGCGACCCAGTCGTTCGTTCTAAATGTTCCCATTGCCATACTGGCTGGCAACGTTCTTATCCCTTGCTTGCTAGCTAGCCACCTACAGCTAACTTACAGTCACATCAAACGTCAAAGAGAATAGCAACAGTAGCTGCATTTGCATTTGTTGAAGCTGTTTTCTAGTGAAATGTATTTGGATACATCCATAACAATGAGCTAATGAGGCGTGATTTCGCCTGGCATAGAAAACGTGCTCTCTTGTCAGGACACTGTTGAGCAGCTAGCCAACAACATAGCTAACACAATCACTTCAAACACTGAAGCTGTTAAGACTGAAAACTAGCTGCACTTCGTTTCGTTTGACCTTTTTTCAATTGACATTTCTTCGTATATATACATATAAATGATGCCAGCTGATTCATGATTTCGACTGGCTGAGAAACGCTGCCTGCCTGTCTGTCTCGTCCCGACCCCTACACGTTCATTACTATAGGACAGCTGGAGATCGAATTAGAATATTGGAAACAATGTTGCAAATGTCGGAGAGACAGACAGCAAGGTTTATACAAATCTCCGTTGTTGAAAACTAAATGTTAGTCTAAAAGAAATGCGAGATAATGTCTAGATGCTTTTTATAGTGGAGATCAAGCTTCTAATTTGCCTGGCTGGGCTGATGAGACAGTGGATTGCGCAGTCAGATGGAACAGAGTAAAGACACATTTAGCGTTGGTAACTTGTGGAATAGACACTGGCTGGAATGCGCTTTTAACCAATCAGCATTCAGGGTTAGACCCACCCGTTGTATAATCTTTGGTATCTGGAAGTGTGACCTGTCAGATTCAGTGAAACTCTCATGTTCTATGACAGTGGAATTTCTTTGAATTGCACTGCATTCAATTCTACTTCCTGTCACTAAAACTCAAATTCTACATCCTGTGGGGTGTGGGCAAATTTAATTAGAATTTCAACTCATGAGTTGAATGGGAGTCAATTCTCTAGGAAAGAAGGTAACCATATGAATGATTACGAATTTTGTATGCTATATGTACAGTACAGGGTAATGTGTATCGATATACACCATCTGGGTAGAATTCCTTCTGGGAACTCTCAATGTAAAATCCTAGGAACTCAACTAAATGACTTCACTTTGGGAACGCCCTTACATTTATTTTGACATTTGCAGTTTTCACATGTGAAATGGCTGTTTTCACATGCTGAGTTTACATTTTTACATGTGAAACCATATTTGAATGTAGAGTTCACATGTGAAAAATCTCACTTTCATATGGCACCTAAAACCCTCACAAACCTTTACAGATGCACAACTGAGAGCATCCTGTCGGGCTGTATCACCGCCTGGTACGGCAACTGCACCGCCCGCAACCGCAGGGCTCTCCAGAGGGTGGTGCGGTCTGCCGAACGCATTACCGGGGGAAAACTACCCACCCTTCAGGACACTTACAGCACCCGATGTCACAGGAAGGCCAAAAAGAAAATCAAGGGCATGAACCACCCGAGCCACTGCCTGTTCACCCCGCTATCATCCAGAAGGCGAGGTCAGTACAGGTGCATCACAGCTGGGACCGAGAGAATGAAAAACAGCTTCTATCTCAAGGCCATCAGACTGTTAAATAGCCATCACATTAGAGGTTGCTGCTGCCTATTGAAATCACTGGCCACTAGTCACTTTAATAATGTTTACATATCTTGCATTACTCATCTCATATGTATATACTGTATTCTATAATATTCTACTGTGTCTTAGTCCATGCCGCTCTGTCATTGCTTGTCCATATATGTATATATTCTTAATTCCATTCCTTACTTAGATTTGTGTGTATATGTTGTGAAATTGTTAGATATTACTTGTTAGATATTACTGCACTGTCAGAGCTAGAAGCACAAGCATTTCGCTACACCCGCAATAACATCTGCTAAACACGTGTATGTGACAAATAACATTTGATTTGATTTGATTTGATTTGGAATTGAAAAATATTAACGTGAAAATCTAACTTGCAAGTTGATTTGTGGTGGTGAAATAGTGTTATTCTCCTCACATGTGAAAAGGTGGTGTTAACATGTTGCAGTAGCAATGTGTCCACATGTGGAATTGAAATTCTGTAATGCCATTCTGTAAAAAGGTTACTTAGCCTACCTGATTTTTGTTTTTGAGTGAACAACTAGTGAGATTTATCCATTTACATGAGTGTAGCCAAGCTAAGTAGCTAGGTAGCTCACTTTTGTATGAGTGTATTTACATATGAATGTACATATGAACCACGCCAATGATATGTATTTTAAAAGGTTACTTTTTATGAAATGTGTATTTAATGATCGAATGCTAATTGCTAACTGCTAGTTAGGTTAGTGATAGGCGATAGCTAGCCTTCCAGCTATTTTTAGCTTCTGCTATTGTTTAATAAACAACAATACATTTAATACACAGGCCTAAAAGTGATTTTAAAAGGCCCAATGCAGCCGTTTTTATATCAATATGAAATCATTTATGGGTAACAAGTACCTTAATGTAATAGTTTTCCATTAAAATAGACAAAAATTATAGTCAAACTATTTCTCAAGCATGAATTTTGCTAGGACTGTCTGTGAGTGGTCTGAGTGGGGAGCAGAAATCTTAAAACTAGCTTTGGCATAGAGGCTTGGAACTCTCTTTGTTATTGGTCTATTAACCAATGTACCGCCTGGTGACGTCACCAGGCAAGCCAAAACTCCCGCCTATGCAAACAGGCTGATTAGAATGTCATGTGTAGATTGTATTTTCAACCAGCAACTATCACAAAATAACAGGAAAACATAATTTGGACTGCACTGGGCCTTTAATGTATTTGAAAATGTGTGAATGTGTTTGCTACTGGAATGAATGTACACAGATTTTCTACAAAGAGATACATTTTTAAAATGTTAGTGCACTCTTTTTTTTGTGTGTTCTTTTTTCGCATGTTCTGAAAGCATTGAAATACACTGAAAACATAATCTACAGTGGGGAAAAAAAGTATTTAGTCAGCCACCAATTGTGCAGGTTCTCACACTTAAAAAGATGAGAGAGGCCTGTAATTTTCATCATAGGTACACGTCAACTATGACAGACAAAATGAGAAAAAGAAATTCAGAAAATCACATTGTAGGATTTTTAATGAATTTATTTGCAAATTATGATGGAAAATAAGTATTTGGTCAATAACAAATGTTTCTCAATACTTTGTTATATACCCTTTGTTGGCAATGAAACAGGTCAAACGTTTTCTGTAAGTCTTCACAAGGTTTTCACAGACGGTTGCTGGTATTTTGGCCCATTCCTCCATGCAGATCTCCTCTAGAGCAGTGATGTTTTGGGGCTGTCGCTGGGCAACACGGACTTTCAACTCCCTCCAAAGATTTTCTATGGGGTTGAGATCTGGAGACTGGCTAGGCCACTCCAGGACCTTGAAATGCTTTTTACGAAGCCACTCCTTCGTTGCCCGGGCGGTGTGTTTGGGGTCATTGTCATGCTGAAAGACCCAGCCACGTTTCATCTTTGCAGAAATCTTTGCAGAAAAACAGCCCCAAAGCATGATGTTTCCACCCCCATGCTTCACAGTAGGTATGGTGTTCTTTGGATGCAACTCAGCATTCTTTGTCCTCCAAACACGACGAGTTGAGTTTTTACCAAAAAGTTCTATTTTGGTTTCATCTGACCATATGACATTCTCCCAATCCTCTTCTGGATCATCCAAATGCACTCTAGCAAACTTCAGACGGGCCTGGACATGTACTGTCTTAAGCAGGGGGACACGTCTGGCACTGCAGGATTTGAGTCCCTGGCGACGTAGTGTGTTACTGATGGTAGGCTTTGTTACTTTGGTCCCAGCTCTCTGCAGGTCATTCACTAGGTCCCCCCGTGTGGTTCTGGGATTTTTGCTCACCGTTCTTGTGATCATTTTGACAGATCTTGCGTGGAGCCCCAGATCGAGGGAGATTATCAGTGGTCTTGTATGTCTTCCATTTCCTAATAATTGCTCCCACAGTTGATTTCTTCAAACCAAGCTATTGCAGATTCAGTCTTCCCAGCCTGGTGCAGGTCTACAATTTTGTTTCTGGTGTCCTTTGACAGCTCTTTGGTCTTGGCCATAGTGGAGTTTGGAGTGTGACTGTTTGAGGTTGTGGACAGGTGTCTTTTATACTGATAACAAGTTCAAACAGGTGCCATTAATACAGGTAATGACTGGAGGACAGAGGAGCCTCTTAAAGAAGAAGTTTCAGGTCTGTGAGAGCCAGAAATCTTGCTTGTTTGTAGGTGACCAAATACTTATTTTCCACCATAATTTGCAAATAAATTCATTAAAAATCCTATAATGTGATTTTCTGGATTTTTTTCTTCTCATTGTCTCTGTCATAGTTGACGTGTACCTATGATGAAAATTACAGGCCTCTCTCATCTTTTTAAGTGGGAGAACTTGCACAATTGGTGGCTGACTAAATACTTTTTTTCCCCACTGTATACAGCTAAAAAGAATAATGTGATGTAAAAACAAATTGACAATGAGGTTAAAGAAAATTTGCTTTTTCATTTGACCAGATTTTGCTAACAGTTACTTTGGACAAAATCAAGACATCTAAATATTATTGTAAGGCTTTTTATATAAAAAATATCTTACATTACAGCTAAATCTGAGCAAATTCTGAATTGGCGATTAATCATGATTAATCACAGCAAATCCTGCGATTAACTTGATTACATTTTTTAACTTTTGACAGCCCTTTTTTTATTGAACAGTCAATATTCTGCGATTGAGAGAAATTGAAAATAAATACATTGGAAGAGAAACCCAGTGTTGGCCCTCGTAGTCTAATCGTCAAGACGTTGGCTTCTTCCGTGTGAGACCCGGATTCTAATCCCACCAGTTACAAAAGCACACGTGTAAAATCTTGAATATTGCATGTGAAATGTTAGGAAACCACATGTCCATGTGAAACTACACACTTGTCTGAAAACCATGTGTCTTTTTTTTGTTAACATGTGAGAGATAAACTTGAAAAAACATGTCTGACTCATGTGGCGATTTGTTCAGTCATGTGTCCAAAAACCACGTATTGCTTCACATGATTTAAAAAATATATAAATTGTTAGGGCGTTCCAATGCATTCCCCCTAATTCCATCCCTGTATACCATGTTGCGGGATAGAAGTGGACCATTCCCATCCAGAAATGATCTACAGGCTTTCAGCAAACCATATTTTTCATTGATCAATAGGCAGCTACACCATGCAAGAGCTTAATTGGTAAAGATGTCAAGTGTACTACATATATTTACTACCTATTTAGTATGTATTTACAAGACAATTAATTGTTTTGTGTCGGTAGAACCAAATGAGGTTAAAATAAAAAATTATCATGCGCGCTTTCGCGCACACACACACACACACTCTACTGGACCTTCCTTTCCCAGTGTGCCCCTGTGCCCATTTGGGAGTGATGAACGCAGGGATAATGGCACCTGAGCCAGCGGCCACATGGGAATGAACCATGGCTATGTCCCAAATGGCACCCTACCTAGCCAATGAGTAAATATTTACAGCGCACCATCCAAACGGTACAAAAACCACCTTGCAGAGAAGTCAGGATTTTCTTGGAGCTAAAACTAATTGGGCAAACATGCAAAGAAGTATAGTTCTGGTTAAAATTCAACCAGCTAGCTAATATAATGTTACATGGATTAAGGTATGTCCGTATAACGTTACAGAGGTTTTGAATTGCAGCCTCATTGTGGTGAACGTGACAGGACATGTGTGCGTCCCAAAATTATGTCCTTTCTCCAAGACTTGTCTACTACTACTCATATATTGGCTTGGTGAAGGCATGGGCTCGGAGTTTACACCATATTTCTTATATTTTCTTTCAAATCAGTGAAAGGAAGTGAACACGTGCACACTTTGGGATGAAGGATAAATAATTGGGACATAGCCCATCAGCTTATATCCTCAGCGAATTACATGTTAATTAACATAGGTTGTCACGGATAACCACTGGTCATTTGACGAATAACAGTAGGCCACGAATGATGGAACTTCGCCCACATTAGAGCATTAAACTAGCCAATGAGCTCACTGCACTGCATGACACTAAAGATGACCACTGTTTTTACTTCCTGTTTTGGTGAACCAAAACCCTCAGTGGAGTATCTGTAACCTGATTGCACTGTAGGGAGGGTAAAGAAGCGGATATAATGTGTGTATGTGCGTGCGCACGCATGCATGTGTGCATACTTGTGTGTTTGCATATGTGCATGTGCACATTTGTGTGTGTGTGTTTGTGAGACCTGCTTCTAACAGGTAAACAGGCATTATCTACTCACGCCCGTGGCTTGGTCCCCAGACAGTGTGCATACGCCGTGCGCCAGGCTGGCAATTGTGGTTGTGGAGAGAAGCTTTACTATGTTCAGCCATGTTATTAGCGTTAGAGAGAGTTAGCTTGTTGTCTCAGGGTTGGCTGAAACAAGGAGAGGCTCCCCAGACACACTAATGCACCTAAAGCCGTCTGTTTACGTCAGCTCTTCCAGCACACTCTGTTTGGTTTCTTGAAGGTTTCTGGTTTGGTGCACGGGTAACGTTTCTCTAAGGTCTGTTTATCAAAAAAAATTGTTCCCTACCAGAAATCAGTCCAGCAATGTTTTCATAACTGCAGGAGGGAATACATTTGGGAACAAACAGCCTTCAGACAAATGATTATGAATAAGACTTTTGCCTCACAATTTCCCCTGTAGAAAGTCTCATCAGATCTATTTCATTAGGACAGTTTTGCGGGTGTTCTATAAACATTCCTAGAACGTTTCAACAATAGGCCCTCTTCAAGCTGCTGCCGCCACCCATACCCCTCAGTTCCACTAAAAATATTATATATTTTTTAAATTTGTCTGGTGCTTCGAGCCCACCTTTGGGTTTATCATATTGTAATGTAGTAAGTTTTATTCTGGCCTTTTTCTGTCTCCAATAAAATCTTGAGATAGAATGGTTATGGATATCAACCATTTCTGTGGGGCGACACTGGAATCATTGAGGAAATACAGTTTTTTCTGCAAAATATTCATTTGAATTGTATTGATATGACCGGTAAGGGACAGAGGAAGAATCTTTTTTTCCGAGGTCTTCTTTTACCAATTTCAATAATTGAGGGAAATTAGATTAAAACAATGTATCTAGCCTGTTTGGTACTTGTACTCCCAGATATTTAATGCCTTGAAATGGTCCTCTGTAGCTCAGCTGGTAGAGCACGGCGCTTGTAACGGCGCTTGTAACGCCAAGGTAGTGGGTTCGAACCCCGGGACCACCCATACACAAAAATGTATGCACGCATGACTGTAAGTCGCTTTGGATAAAAGTGTCTGCTAAATGGCATATTATTATTATTATTATTATTATATTATTATTATATTATTTATTATTATTATTATTATATTATTATTATTATTATTATTATTATTATATTATTATTATTATTATTATTATTATTATTATTATTGAAATGATCATCTGAAGGGAAATGTTTTGATCTCTGATTTGCCCCAGTTAATCTTATTTCCTGATATACTACCAAATGTGTTGATTGTCGAGAGC
Organism: Coregonus clupeaformis; assembly: GCF_020615455.1. Taxonomy (NCBI): domain Eukaryota; kingdom Metazoa; phylum Chordata; class Actinopteri; order Salmoniformes; family Salmonidae; genus Coregonus; species Coregonus clupeaformis. Next base: position 18,597,243 of record NC_059210.1, on the reverse strand, counting down.
AAGTGTTCTATTGATCAATCGGGTTCTTGTACGAACATCAGAATATCATCAGCGTAGAGACTTATTTTGTGATTTATGTTTGGGGATCAGATGCCTATGATTGAGCTGTTTTGGCGAACAGCAGTGGCCAAGGCTGGTAGAATTTTTTTAAACAGAAGTGGAGACATTGAACAGCCTTGTCTGGTCCTTCTTAGTCATTTGAATGGATTTGAGATTATATTATTGGTATTTACAGAGGCTTGTGGTGAGCTATAGAGAAGTTTAAACCATTTGCATTTATACTGAACAAATATAAAACGCAACATGCAACAATTTAAAAGATTTGACTGAGTTACAGTCAATTGAACTATATGAATTAGGTCCTAATATGTGGATTTCACATGACTGGGTATACAGATATGCATCTGTTGGTCACAGATGCATAAAAAAAAGGTACGGGAGTGGATCAGAAAACCAGTCAGTATTTGGTGTGACCACCATTTGCCTCATGCAGCTCAACACATCTCCTTCGCATACAGTCGATCAGGCTGTTGATTGTGGCCTGTGGAATGCTGTCCCACTCCTCTTCACTGGCTGTGCGAAGTTGCTTGATATTGGCGAGAAGTGGAACACGCCAGAGGAAAGGATGACCCAGAGTTACCTCTGCTGCAGAGGATAAGTTCATTAGAGTTACCAGCCTCAGAAATTGCACCCCAAATAAATGCTTAATGGAGTTCAAGTAACAGACACATCTCAACATCAAACTGTTCAGAGGAGACCGCATGAATCAGGCCTTCATGGTCGAATTGCTGCAAAGAAACCACTACTAAAGGACACCAATAATAAGAAGAAACTTGCTTGGGCCAAGGAACATGAGCAATGGACATTAGACCAGTGGAAATTTGTCCTTTTGTCTGATGAGTCCAAATTTGAGATTTTTGTTTCCAACCGCCGTGTCTTTGTGAGACGTGGAGTAGGTGAGCGGATGATCTCCGCATCTGTGGTTCCCACCTTGAAGCATGGAGGAGGAGGTGTTATGGTGTGGGGGTGTTTTGCTGGTGACACTGTCATTGATTTATTTAGAATTCAAGGCACACTTAACCAGCATGGCTACCACAGCATTCTGCAGCGATACACCATCCCATCTGGTTTACGCTTAGTGGACTATCATTTGTTTTTCAACAGGACAATGACCCAACACACCTCCAGGCTTTGTAAGGGCTATTTGATCAAGAAGGAGAGTGATGGAGTGCTGCATCAGATGACCTGGCCTCCACAATCAACCGACCTCAACCCAATGGAGATGGTTTGGGATGAGTTTGACCGCAGAGTGAAGGAAAAGCAGCCAACAAGTGCTCATCATATGTGGGAACTCCTTCAAGACTGTTGGGAAAGCATTCCAGGTAAAGCTGGTTGAGAGAATGCCAAAAGTGTGCAAAGCTATCATCAAGGCAAAGGGTGGCTACTTTAAAGAATCTCAAATATAAAATATATTTTGATTTGTTTAACACTTTTTGGGTTACTACATGATTCCATATGTGTTATTTTATAGTTGTGATGCCTTCACTGTTATTGTACAATGTAGAAAATAGTAATTATAAAGAAAAAGCCTTGAATGAGTAGGTGTGTCCAAAATTTTGACTGGTACTGTATATATATGCAATATATCAGATTTGTTTGGGGAACTGGTCGTTCATTCCGTAGTTTGTGCCTTTGAGTTCTCTTCCTTTTCTTTGAGCAAGGGTTTTTCTGCTGGAAGTGCTCAAAGCAAGCTTTTATGGTGCGTGGGCTGGATGTACCTCCCATTCTATATACTTACAAAAATGTAATTCTTTGTACCTGGTCTAGTGAAATGTTCAATTTAGTAGATATGATAGATATGATATGATAGATACACACACAGATGCCTCAATATTTCTATGTCAGAGAATATTTGATTATCCTGCATGCTGCGTGTCTGTACAGTGGGGAAAAAAAGTATTTAGTCAGCCACCAATTGTGCAAGTTCTCCCACTTAAAAATATGAGAGAGGCCTGTAATTTTCATCATAGGTACACGTCAACTATGACAGACAAAATGAGAAGAAAAAAATCCAGAAAATCACATTGTAGGATTTTTAATGAATTTATTTGCAAATTATGGTAGAAAATAAGTATTTGGTCACCTACAAACAAGCAAGATTTCTGGCTCTCACAGACCTGTAACTTCTTCTTTAAGAGGCTCCTCTGTCCTCCACTCGTTACCTGTATTAATGGCACCTGTTTGAACTTGTTATCAGTATAAAAGACACCTGTCCACAACCTCAAACAGTCACACTCCAAACTCCACTATGGCCAAGACCAAAGAGCTGTCAAAGGACACCAGAAACAAAATTGTAGACCTGCACCAGGCTGGGAAGACTGAATCTGCAATAGGTAAGCAGCTTGGTTTGAAGAAATCAACTGTGGGAGCAATTATTAGGAAATGGAAGACATACAAGACCACTGATAATCTCCCTCGATCTGGGGCTCCACGCAAGATCTCACCCCGTGGGGTCAAAATAATCACAAGAACGGTGAGCAAAAATCCCAGAACCACACGGGGGGACCTAGTGAATGACCTGCAGAGAGCTGGGACCAAAGTAACAAAGCCTACCATCAGTAACACACTACGCCGCCAGGGACTCAAATCCTGCAGTGCCAGACGTGTCCCCCTGCTTAAGCCAGTACATGTCCAGGCCCGTCTGAAGTTTGCTAGAGTGCATTTGGATGATCCAGAAGAGGATTGGGAGAATGTCATATGGTCAGATGAAACCAAAATATAACTTTTTGGTAAAAACTCAACTCGTCGTGTTTGGAGGACAAAGAATGCTGAGTTGCATCCAAAGAACACCATACCTACTGTGAAGCATGGGGGTGGAAACATCATGCTTTGGGGCTGTTTTTCTGCAAAGGGACCAGGACGACTGATCCGTGTAAAGGAAAGAATGAATGGGGCCATGTATCGTGAGATTTTGAGTGAAAACCTCCTTCCATCAGCAAGGGCATTGAAGATGAAACGTGGCTGGGTCTTTCAGCATGACAATGATCCCAAACACACCGCCCGGGCAACGAAGGAGTGGCTTCCTAAGAAGCATTTCAAGGTCCTGGAGTGGCCTAGCCAGTCTCCAGATCTCAACCTCATAGAAAATCTTTGGAGGGAGTTGAAAGTCTGTGTTGCCCAGTGACAGCCCCAAAACATCACTGCTCTAGAGGAGATCTGCATGGAGGAATGGGCCAAAATACCAGCAACAGTGTGTGAAAACCTTGTGAAGACTTACAGAAAACGTTTGACCTGTGTCATTGCCAACAAAGGGTATATAACAAAGTATTGAGAAACTTTTGTTATTGACCAAATACTTATTTTCCACCATAATTTACAAATAAATTCATAAAAAATCCCCTACAATTGATTTTCTGGATTTTTTTTTCTCATTTTGTCTGTCATAGTTGACATGGACCTATGATGAAAATTACAGGCCTCTCTCAAGTGGGAGAACTTGCACAATTGGTGGCTGACTAAATACTTTTTTTCCCCACTGTATATCCAGCACTGTCTCTTTAAGTGCTCTGTTGTCACGGACAATATCGTTTACTTTGATTTCATTGTTGGTCAATGAAATATTTCAAATCCTACAGGCTCTCATGTGATGGATCCACCATCTCCAGTTTGGGTAAGCTCAAAGTAGTTTTTAGCTAACTTTCTGGAATGTTTTGCTCACCTCACCGCAATGTATTGGTAAACATTCATTAATAGGACTTGCAGGAGCGCAGCATGTTGCAATATAACATATTTATTGGAAATGTATTTTGTACGACGCTGACCTGCTCAGCTGCTCATGCCTCGCAATCACCATAGACAATACGCAATGCAGTGCGCACAGCCTGAAGTATGTTGATTTTCTGTCTGTCTCTCTGGCATGATCAGCACAAATTGTACCTGTGTCTCCTCTCACTCTATTAAGGACTGCGTTGCTCCAACACCTGGGACTCCTGTAACACCTGTCCGCTAGTCTAAGTGTGTGAGAGACAAGGCGTGTGCGCACGCATGTGTGTCTTTGTGTGCGTGTGCATGTTCGTGCTTGTCTGTGTGCGCATTTGCGTGTGAGTGTGCGCGCATTTGTGTGTGAATGTGTGGGTGCACTTGCATGAGTGTGTGTGTGTGTGTGTGTGTGTGAGAGAGATACAGGGTCGGAGTGATATGGCATGCCCAGCTGTGATCCAATCCTCTACACAATACAGGAGATTTGACCTGACATTCAGTAGATGCACAGTGTTCAGTACACTTCATTCTATAAGCTCTGATCAGGAATGTGCTTAGCCTATTTTCAGACTTTCACAATATTTCAATCTCACCGAAAGGTTGAGCCTTTGACATCACAGTGTTGTAGTCATATGGACCATTGGTTTCAGAGAGCACTCTGTTTGTAGGTCACTTATATCAGATATCGAATAGCAGATCTCAAAAAGCTGCCTGCATTCCTCGGTCATACACACCAGTGTTGTGGTCAAAGTGTGGAAGCAGCAAAATCTTAAAATATTTGAGCTTTACATCCCAAGTGAAGCATGAAAACATGCAGTGACGCTTCTTCTTCGAGTGAATCTTTGTCTTTATCAACGTTTTCATTGGCACATGGGGTGTTTTGTCCGAAAGGCCTTTTTATTGAGCAAAATACAGCTAACTCCATCATTGGAAAAATGTGTTTTGTGAAAATGTGGGAAAATGGAGGAATCCAACCAGAGATGGAAAAACAAAACAAAGAACGAGGAGCATAACAGCCGCATGGAACACTGGTAGCTTTATCGAGAAAAAACAAACATGGCTGCCAAACCAAACACATAGCAGGATCCAGAGAGCTGCTTGTTTCCTGCCAGTATATTGACTTATAGAAAACGTATAGGAAACTGATGCTGCCATGGGGACAAATGACACTTGGAGTATACTCATCCTGTGTCCTCAAGCATTCCATAGGGATCACTGCCCCCCTCAACATTTCACAGGGCTGGGAACCCTGGGAGGTGCTGTGAGACATAATAGGGGTGGTTTCCACATTATACAGGCCGGCTTAGATGTATCATCAGTGACTGTGGGCCCACTGTCGGTAAAGCTGGAAAGCAAGGGGGAGAGGGAGAGGGGGAAGGGGTGAACAACTCGAAAGAATGTGGAGCATCTCAGTTTATTCTCTGATAGAAAGCGAGGGAAAGGGGGAAGAGAGGGAGTATGTATGTGTGTCCATGTGTGTGTGTGTGTGTGTTCAGCGTAACAGGTGCCAAGCATAACACTATAGAGGGAAACATGGAGGAGTGAGCTAGCTCACAGATATGCTTCCCGCTCCCTCTCTGTCACAAACAAGTAGATGATAATGTGTCTGACAACCAGACAACCACTCGAGAGACAACTGCTCGGCCAGACAGATTCCTGTATTACCTGATATACAGTACCAGTCAAAAGTTTGGACACACCAACTCATTCCTGTCACGGATCCCCACGGTACTGCTGCTCATTCCGTTCACCAGTTCCGGAGGTCTACGTCACCGGCTTTCTAGGCGTCAGTAACATGGATCATTACCATATGTGCCCTCTGTTCCCCATTGTCCTTGTCGATCATTGTCCCATGTCCGTGTACCATATATAAAGCTCTTGTTGTTTACGGATCTCGTCCCGTGTATTGTGTAGAGGTTACACCTCGCTCTTTGTTTGGGTTACATCCCTTTTGTATATACAGTTGAAGTCGGAAGTTTACATACACTTAGGTTGGAGTCATTAAAACTCGTTTTTCAACTACTCCACAAATGTCTTGTTAACAAACTATAGTTTTGGCAAGTCGGTTAGGACATCTACTTTGTGTATGACACAAGTCATTTTTCCAACAATTGTTGACAGACAGATTATTTCACTTATAAATCACTGTATCAAAATTCTAGTGGGTCAGAAGTTTACATACACTAAGTTGACTGTGCCTTTAAACAGCTTGGAAAATTCCAGAAAATGATGTCATGGCTTTGGAAGCTTCTGATAGGCTAATTGACATAATTTGATTCAATTGGAGGTGTACCTCTGGATGTATTTCAGGGCCTACCTTCAAACTCAGTGCCTCTTTGCTTGACATCATGGGAAAATCAAAAGAAATCAGCAAAGACCTCAGAATATTTTTTGTAGACCTCCACAATTCTGGTTCATCCTTGTGAGCAATTTCCAAACACCTGAAGGTACCACGTTCATCTGTACAAACAATAGTACACAAGTATAAACACCATTGGACCACACAGCCGTCATACCGCTCAGGAAGGAGACGCATTCTGTCTCCTAGAGATGAACGTACTTTGGTGCGAAAAGTGCAAATCAATCCCAGAACAACAGCAAAGGATCTTGTGAAGATGCTGGAGGAAACAGGTAGAAAAGTATCTATATCCACAGTAAAAGGAGTCCTATATCGACATAATCTGAATTGCCGCTCAGCAAGGAAGAAGCCACTGCTCCAATACCGCCATAAAAAAGACAAAGACAAAGATTGTACTTTTTGGAGAAATGTCCTCTGGTCTGATGAAACAAAAATAGAACTGTTTGGCCATAATGACTATCGTTATGTTTGGAGGAAAAGGGGGGCTGCTTGCAAGCCGAAGAACACCATCCCAACCGTGAAGCACAGGGGTGGCAGCATCATGCTGTGGGTGTGCTTTGCTGTAAGAGGGACTGGTGCAGTTCACAAAATAGATGGCATCATGAGGAAGGAAAATTATGTAGATATATTGAAGCAACATCTCAAGACATCAGTCAGGAAGTTAAAGCTTGGTCGCAAATGGGTCTTCCAAATAGACAATGACCCCAAGCATACTTCCAAAGTTGTGACAAAATGGCTTAAGAACAACAAAGTCAAGGTATTGGAGTGGCCATCACAAAGCCCTGACCTCAATCCTATAGAAAATGTGTGGGCAGAACTGAAAAAGCGTGTGCGAGCAAGGAGGCCTACAAACCTGACTCAGTTACATCAGCTCTGTAAGGAGGAACGGGCCAAAATTCACCCAACTTATTGTGGGAAGCTTGTGGAAGGCTACCCGAAACGTTTGGCCCAAGTTAAACAATTTAAAGGCAATGCTACCAAATACTAATTGAGTGTATGTAAACTTCTGACCCACTGTGAATGTGATGAAAGACATAAAAGCTGAAATAAATCATTCTCTCTACTATTATTCTGACATTTCACATTCTTAAAATAAAGTGGTGATCCTAACTGACCTAAGACAGGGAATTTTTACTAGGATTAAATGTCAGGAATTGTGAAAAATTGAGTGTAAATATATTTGGCTAAGGTGCATGTAAACTTCTGACTTCAACTGTATATATACCTGTTTGTGTTGGGTGGAGTAAATAAAACCCCTAATATGTATTCCTGCACCTGTCTTCAAATCATTATACAGCGTGACAGAATAATCTACCCAAAGAAATTGAGACAGCGGGAAAGGGTCCTATGGTGGAGTAAGGGGTAATTTCTCCCCGACCTGCCCTCTATCCACTAATAGGCGGGGAGATGACAAGCCAGGGAATTCCCCTGCTCCCACCTTGGCAGAGGAGAGGCAAGAAGAGGAGACCCCCATCATCCCTCCATTCCGTATCATCGTACCAGTGGTGTGGGACGTGGACGTCGACATATGGCAGGCCCTGCGTACGGAACCCGCACCTGCACAATGCCCGGAGAACAGCGCCTACATGCCCATGGGTGTGCGGGACCGGCTCCTTTCCTGGGCGCACACGGCGCCTGTGTCGGGTCATCCTGGGATAGGCAGTACCATCGCCTGCCTGACTGAGAAGTACTGATGGCTCACCTTGGCTAGGGACGTCCGGGTTTACGTCTCTTCCTGCTCCATCTGTGCCCAGTCTAAGACACCCAGACACCTCCCTTATGGAAAGCTCCTTCCCCTGCCGGTTCCACAACAACACTGGTCTCACCTCTCGGTAGACTTTGTCACTGACCTTCCCCCCTCCCAGGGGAACACCACCGTTCTCGTCGTTGTGGACCGGTTTTCCAAAGCTTGTCACCTCCTTCCTCTGCCTGGGCTCCCGTCGGCCATGCAAACCTTGGAGGCTCTTTTTACGCACGTCTTCCGGCACTATGGGATCTCGGAGGACATTGTGTCAGACCGTGGTCCTCAGTTCACCTCCCGGGTATGGAAAGCGTTCAAGGAACGCCTGGGGGTCATGGTCAGTCTCACCTCCGGGTACCGTCCGGAAGCTAATGGGCAGGTGGAGAGGGTCAATCAGGAAGTGGGCAGGTTACTGAGGTGTTACTGTCAGGACTGGCTGGTTGAGGGGGCGGATTTTCTAACTTGGGCTGAGTACGCGCAGAATTTACCCACCACTCCTCCACTAACCTCACTCCTTTCCAGTGCGTGTTGGGGTATCAGCCGGCCCTTGCACCTTGGCATCCGAGCCAGACCGAGGCCCCTGCGGTGGACGAGTGGTTTCGGTGCGTCGGCACAAGGAACAGGCCGACCGCCACCGCAGTGAGGCGCCGGTTTACTCTCCAGGCGACCGGGTCTGGCTCTCCACCCGGAACCTGCCCCACCGCTTGCCCTGCCAGAAGCTGAGGCTGCAGTTTGTGGGTCCGTTTACAGTCCTGAGGAGAGTTAATGAGGTAACGTACCGTTTGCAACTCCCTGCATTAACCGACTTTTCATGTCTCTCTCCTCAGGCCAGTGGTGCCTTGTCTCATCGCTGAGGCTGGACCCAGTGATAATATGGACTTGGTTTTTTACCAAATGGGCTATCTTCTGTATACAACCCCTACCTTGTCACAACACAACTGATTGGCTCAAACACATTAAGAAGGAAAGAAATTCCACAAATGCCAAGAGTGTGCAAAGCTGTCATCAAGGCAAAGGGTGGCTACTTTGAAGAATACATTTTCATTTGTTTGACACTTTTTTGGTACTACATGATTCCATATTTGTTATCTCATAGTTTTGATGTCTTCACTATTATTCTACAATGTAGACAATAGTAAAAATAAAGAAAGATCCTTGAATGAGTAGGTGTGTCCAAACTTTTGACTGGTACTTTACATTATGGTGGTTTGCACACTATCACACTGATCCGAACTGCAATCAACAACAATAACATAGCAGACCTATTGGTAAAGTTAAAAACATAAAAAATATTTCACCTTTATTTAACCAGGTAAGCCAGTTGAGAACAAGTTCTCATTTACAACTGCGACCTGGCCAAGATAAAGCAAAGCAGTGCGATAAAAACAACAACACAGAGTTACATATGGGGTAAACAAAACATAAAGTAAAAAATACAACAGAAAATATATATACAGTGTGCGAATGTAGTAAGTTATGGAGGTAAGGCAATAAATAGGCCATAGTGCAAAATAGTTACAATTTCGTATTAACACTGGAATGATAGATGTGCAAAAGATGATGTGCAAATAGAGAAACTGGGGTGCAAATTAGCTAAATGAATAACAATATGGGGATGAGGTAGTTGGTTGGGCTAATTTCAGAATGGCTGTGTACAGGTGCAGTGATCGGTAAGCTGCTCTAACAACTGACGCTTAAAGTTAGTGAGGGAGATAAGAGTCTCCAGCTTCAGAGATTTTTGCAGTTCGTTCCAGTCATTGGCAGCAGAGAACTGGAAAGAATGGCGGCCAAAGGAGATGTTGAGCGACATCATTGATATACACAGAGAATAGAGTCGGCCCAAGAATTGAACCCTGTGGCACCCCCATAGAGACTGCCAGAGGTCCAGACAACAGGCCCTCCGATTTGACACATTGAACTCTATCTGAGGCAGTCATTTGAGAAACCAAGGCTATTTAGTCTGCCAATAAGAATGCGGTGGTTGACAGAGTCGAAAGCCTTGGCCAGGTTGATGAAGACGGCTGCGCAGTACTGTCTTTTATCGATCGCGGTTATAATATCGTTAAGGACCTTGAGCGTGGCTGAGGTGCACCCATGACCAGCTCGGAAACCGGATTGCATAGCAGAGAAGGTATGGTGGGATTCGAAATGGTCGGTGATCTGTTTGTTAACTTGGCTTTCAAATACTTTCGAAAGGCAGGGCAGGATGGATATAGGTCTGTAACAGTTTGGATCTAGAGTGTCACCACCTTTGAAGAGGGGGATGACCGCGGCAGCTTTCCAATCTCTGGGGATCTCAGACATTACGAAAGAGAGGTTGAACAGGCTAGTAATAGGGGTTGCGACCATTTTGGCGGCTAATTTTAGAAAGAAAGGGTCCAGATTGTCTAGGCCAGCTAATTTGTAGGGGTCCAGATTTTTCTGCTCTTTCAGAACATCAGCTGTCTGAATTTGTGTGAAGGAGAAGCGGGGGTCATGGGCAAGTTGCAGCGGGGGGTGCAGAGCTGGTGGCCGGGGTAGTGGTAGCCAGGTGGAAAGCATGGCCAGTCGTAGCAAAATGCTTGTTGAAATTCTCGATTATTGTAGATTTATCGGTGGTGACAGTGTTTCCTAGCCTCAGTGCAGTGGGCAGTTGGGAGGAGGTGCTCTTATTCTCCATGGACTTTACAGTGTCACAAAACCTTTTGGAGTTAGTGCTACAGGATGCACATTTCTGTTTGAAAAAGCTAGCCTTTGCTTTCCTAACTAATTGTGTATATTGGTTGGCCAGGGTTCAATCAGATCAATGTTAACCCGTCGCATAGCTTATCATTGGTTTTGTTTATCCGGTGTCGGAGGTGTAACTACATTGGAGCTATCGCGGACATTGCCATTTGACGCACTGAGTCGCATTTGCAGAAATCCCATACAATTTCGAACAGTGGAATGTGTGATGTCATCTACACCTCGATTAGGCTGATATAAATCCTTATTATTTTGTTTAATGATTCAATTTGAGTGTCATTATTTCTACATAACCTACACTTTCTCGTTCTGAACGTCTAACACGAATGGGACGGGTGTGGTTTCGTGACAATGACAACAATAGTAGCAGCTCACCAATTTGACAGCTCCAACACAGTTACATCTCCGACACCGCCTAAACAAAAGCAATAACCTATGCGATCGTCAGTTACAGCGGGTTAACGCTGATCTGATTGATTCCTGGTCTTTGTTGTGTTCTGTCTTCTTTAGTATATTATCATTTTCTATTCCAACCCTGCTAAGCTTTTAGCGATCCAATGTGAATGAAAGCACAGCACAGTAAAGATCAGGTCGGCCTATAGTGTGTAAACCATGTACTGAATGTGCACTCTCTAATGCCATATGAGAGGGGACTGTACTATTTGTTTTTATCCTTCATGATATTTGTTAAATAAATAAACGATACTACTATAACAACTATAGCCTTTTTATTACTAGCTCACATCCCAAGTAATTATTTAGTATTTTACAGTCTGGGGTAAACTGTCATGTTTTTGTATTGATTTGCGATATTTATTCAATTAGCATTGAACTATATCTAATAGCTCTGGTAACTACTGTATATAATACCATGGTTCACATCACAAGCGATTCCTTAGGCTTTACACAATGGTCTGGGCTTTTATCATGGTTCGTGATATTCGTTGAATCATAATTAAACTATAGCCTATTTATTACCATAGTTCATCATGTGGGTTTGAACACGCTGTACAAATAAATCTCTCTCCATCCATAAATCATCTCACTCCTTTAATATGATCCTTTCTCACGTCTCCCCTTCTCTTATTGTAATTGTTTTCTATGGGATCACTGAGGTAACTCCCTCCTCCAATATATCTTCCATATGCGCCATATGTTTCTGAATAATATACTGTTTATGGAAAACACTTTGAAAACAATATATAAAAACTAATTTATAACAGAGGGCGTCCTGACTTGGACCTTCCCACAGGAATAATGAGACATAAATAAGTAACCCAAGCTAATGCTTAGTGACACTTTTGGCTGGCCTTGCTACTTATTTAACCCATAAATGTCAATACAATGTGATGCAAAGTACTCAATGCATTCCCCTCCTAGACCTCTCCATGCACCGTGAGAGTTATTTAAGATGCACTTCAAAGAGGTAGGGTCTCAGACAATTTTCTAATGATGGGCAGGGACTTTAGGTGGAAGCTTGTTCCACCATTGGAGTGCCAGGGCAGAGAAGAGCTTTGACTGGGCTGTCGGGAGATGCTCTCCACTAGGGGTGGGAGGGCCAAGAGACCAGAGGTGGCGGAATGGAGTGCTCGGGTTGGGATGTAGGGTTTGAGCATAGCCTAAAGTTAAGGAGGGGCTGTTCCCCTTGCTTCTTACTAGGCAAGCAGCAGGGTCTTGAAGATGATGCGAGCTTCAACTGGAAGCCAGTGGAGTGTGCGGAGGAGCATGGTGACATGGGAGAACTTAGGAAGGTTGAACCAGGTGGGCTGCGGCATTCTGGATAAGTTGCAGGGGTTTGATGGCACAAGCAGGGAGCCCAACCAACAGAGAGTTGCAGTAGTCTAGACGGGAGATGGCAAGTGCCTGGATTAGGACCTGCACCGCTTCCTGTGTGAGGAAAGGTCGTACTCTACAGACGTTGTAGAGCATGAACTTGCAGGAGCGAATCACTGCTTTGATGTTTGCAGAGAACGACAGGGTGTTGTCCAGGGTCATGCCAAGTTTATTTGCACTCTGGGAGGGGGACACCGTGGAGTTGATGGAGAGGTCTTTGAGTGGGCAGGCCTTCCCTGGGAGGAAGTGTAGCTCCGTTTTGTCAAGGTTGAGCTTGAGGTGGTGGGCCGACATCCAAGCAGAGATGTCTGCCAGGCACGCAGAGATGCACGTCGCCTATTGGGTGGCAGAATGGGGGAATGAGAAGAGCAGTTGAGTTTCATCCCCATAGCAATGATAAGAGAGACCATGTGAGGATATGACAGAGCCGAGTGACTATGTGTAAAGAGAAAAGAGGAGAGGGCCTAGTACCGAGCCCTGGGGGACACCAGTATTGCAGACACAGATCCTCTCCACGCCACTTGGTAGAAGCGACCTGCCAGGTAGGATGCAATCCAGGAGTGTGCAGAGCCTGAGACGCCCAACCCTGAGAGGGTGGAGAGGAGGATCTGATGGTTCACGGTGTCGAAGGCAGCAGACAGAGCTATGAGGATGAGAACAGAGGAGAGAGAGTCAGCTTTGGCAGAGCGGAGAGCTTCTGTAACACAGAGGAGAGCCGTCTCAGTTGAGAAAGCCGGCTTGAAGCCTGAATGGTTAGGGTCAAGAAAATAGTTCTGAGAGAGATAACGAGAGAATTTGTCAGAGACAGCACGCTCAAGTGTTTTGGAAAGAAAATAAAGAAGGGATACTGGTGTGTTGGTTTCTTGAGGAGAGGAGCGACTCTGGCCATCTTGAAGTCAGAAGGGACACAGCTAGTGGTCAGGGATGAGTTGATGAGGAAATTGAAGAATCGGAGGTCTCAGAGATGGTCTGGGGAGGGAGGAGGGGATGGGGTCAAGTGGGCAGTTTGTTGGGCGGCAGGACATCACTAGTCGCAGGATTTCATCCAGAGAGAAAGGGGAGAAAGAGGTCAAGGCATAGGGTAGTTCTGTGTGAGTGAGACCAGTGGACTTTGTAGGCTGCTTGAATGAAAGACGGATGTCGTCAACCTTTTTTTCAAAGTGGTTGAGAAAGTCGTCCGCAAAGGGAGGAGGGATGAGGTGGAGCATTAAGGAGGGAGGAAAGGGGGAGCAGAGTTTCCCAGGTTTGGAGGCAGAAGCTTGAAATTTAGAGTGGTAGAAAGTGGCTTTAGCAGCGGATACATAGAAGAGAAGGTAGAGAGGAGTGAGTGGAAGGAAAAGTCCTACGGAAGTTTAGTTTTCCTCCATTTCCGCGCAGCTGCCCGCAGCCCTGTTTTGTGCAGTGTGTCACTCAGCCATGGAGCAGGAGAGGAGGGTCGGGCCGGCCAGGAGGAAAGAGGACAGTGAGAGTCAAAGGATGCGGAAAGGGAGGAGAGTAGGGTCAAAGAGGCAGAGTCAGGAGACAGGAAGGAGAAGGATTTAGCAGAAGGAAGAGATGATATGATAGAAGAGGAAAACGTAGCGGCAGAGAGAGAGCGAAGATTGCGGTGGCGCATGACCATCTGGGTAGGGACTGAATTGGTAATATATTTAACAACGGTCGCAATCTTGAAATTTGCATTCATAATACGTTTTCAGAATTATTACAAGTCCATTTATGAGTATAAATATTTTGTTGTGAATCAAAAATACACTTGCAGATTTTGAATTTTGTCACTGTTGTCACATTACCAAGAGATTTGTAAACTTGTAGAAAGTTTTGTACATTTGTAGAGAGAGATTTGCATGTAAACATTCTATTTGAGCAGCTCTGGGGGCAGGACCTTTTACTCCAGTCTAACCATTGGCTGGATTGTTCCATCAATCAAATCTCAGGAAGTAGATACTCACATGAGCAAGAGAGGATGAGGTAAATAAAACCAAAACGATCTACTTGAAGGTAATCTCGTTAACTGTGTACATCGATTTTTTGGTGAAAAGGCATGACAGTAGTTTGCTTATCATGTGAAATATAATGTTATATTTCAGACAAACCAGCCATTGCACTGACAGCCACTATTGCATTAGTTAGCTGGCCTTTGACATTCATCCTACCTTTATTATCAACTGGCTAGTTTTATCAGGCAGCTTTAGATGCGAGGGGAAAACAAATTCATTTGCTAGTTAACCATCTGATTGATAGCTAGATAAATTGAATCTGCTGGAGGAAAGCTAGCTAACTAACTCCCTCCATTATCACTGAAGTGTAGCTAAAGCTAGCTAGGTTTCTAGAAAAAAACTATATATATTTGCTAGCTATATTTTAAAGACTTGTTACGGACTTTAACACTTGTCAAACTGAGCAATCGGGGGAGATGGGCCTTGGTCAGGGCGGTGACCAAGAACACGATGGTCACACTGACAGAGCTCCAGATCTTCTCAAGGTCTGTCAGGTTGGATGGGGAGCATTGCTGCACAGCTATTTTCAGGTCTCTCCAGAGATGTTGATCGGGTTCAAGTCCAGGCTCTTGCTGGGCCACTCAAGGACATTCAGAGACTTGTCCTGAAGCCACTCCTGCGTTGTCTTGGCTGTGTGCTTAGGGTTGTTGTCTTGTTGGAAGGTAAACCTTCGCCCCAGTCTGAGGTCCTGAGTACTCTGGAGCAGGTTTTCATCAAGGATCTCTCTGTACTTTGCTCCATTCATCTTTCACTCAATCCTGACTATTCTCTAAATCCCTGCCGCTGAAAAACATCCCCACAGCGTGAAGCTGCCACCACCATGCTTCACCGTAGAGATGGTGCCAGGTTTCCTTCAGACATGACGCTTGGCATTCAGGCCAAAGAGTTCAATCTTGATTTCATCAGACCAGAGAATCTTGTTTCTCATGGTCTGAGAGTCTTTAGGCACCTTTTGGCAAACTCCTAGCGGGCTGTCATGTGCCTTTTACTGAGGAGTGGCTTCCGTCTGGCCTCTCTACCATAAAGGCCTGATTTGTGGAGTGCTGCAGAGATGGTTGTCCTTCTTGAAGGTTCTCCCATCGCCACAGAGGAACTCTGGAGCTCTGTCAGTGTGACCATCGGGTTCTTGGTCACTGCCCTGACCAAGGCCCTTCTCCCCCGATTGCTCAGCTTGGCCAGGCAGCCAGCTCTAGGAAGAGTCTTGGTGGTTCTAAACTTCTTCCATTTAAGAATGATGGAGGCCACTATGTTCTTGGGGACCTTCAATGCTGCAGAGATTTTTTGGTACCCTTCCCCAGATCTGTGCCTCGACACAATCCTGTCTTGGAGCTCTATGGACAATTCCTTCGACCTCATGGCTTGGTTTTTGCCCTGACATACAGTGTCAACTGTGGGATCTTATATAGACAGCTGTGTGCCTTTCATAATCATGTCCAATCAATTTAATTTACCACAGGTGGACTCCAATCAAGTTGTAGAAACATCTCGAGGATGATCAATGGAAACAGGATGCACCTGAGCTCAATTTCGAGTCTCATAGCAAAGGGTCTAAATACTTACAGTGGGGAAAAAAAGTATTTAGTCAGCCACCAATTGTGCAAGTTCTCCCACTTAAAAAGATGAGAGAGGCCTGTAATTTTCATCATAGGTACACGTCAACTATGACAGACAAAATGAGAAAAAAATATCCAGAAAATCAAATTGTAGGATTTGTTATGAATTTATTTGCAAATTATGGTGGAAAATAAGTATTTGGTCAATAACAAAAGTTTCTCAATACTTTGTTATATACCCTTTGTTGGCAATGACACATGTGAAACGTTTTCTGTAAGTCTTCACAAGGTTTTCACACACCTTTGCTGGTATTTTGGCCCATTCCTCCATGCAGATCTCCTCTAGAGCAGTGATGTTTTGGGGCTGTCGCTGGGCAACACGGACTTTCAACTCCCTCCAAAGATTTTCTATGGGGTTGAGATCTGGAGACTGGCTAGGTCACTCCAGGACCTTGAACATCTTTTTACGAAGCCACTACTTCGTTGCCCGGGCGGTGTGTTTGGGATCATTGTCATGCTGAAAGACCCAGCCACGTTTCATCTTCAATGCCCTTGCTGATGGAAGGAGGTTTTCACTCAAAATCTCATGATACATGGCCCCATTCATTCTTTCCTTTACACGGATCAGTCGTCCTGGTCCCTTTGCAGAAAAACAGCCCCAAAGCATGATGTTTCCACCCCCATGCTTCACAGTAGGTATGGTGTTCTTTGGATGCAACTCAGCATTCTTTGTCCTCCAAACACGACGAGTTGAGTTTTTACCAAAAAGTTATATTTTGGTTTCATCTGACCATATGACATTCTCCCAATCCTCTTCTGGATCATCCAAATGCACTCTAGCAAACTTCAGACGGGCCTGGACATGTACTGGCTTAAGCAGGGGGACACGTCTGGCACTGCAGGATTTGAGTCCCTGGCGGCGTAGTGTGTTACTGATGGTAGGCTTTGTTACTTTGGTCCCAGCTCTCTGCAGGTCATTCACTAGGTCCCCCCGTGTGGTTCTGGGATTTTTGCTCACCGTTCTTGTGATCATTTTGACCCCACGGGGTGAGATCTTGCGTGGAGCCCCAGATCGAGGGAGATTATCAGTGGTCTTGTATGTCTTCCATTTCCTGATAATTGCTCCCAAAGTTGATTTCTTCAAACCAAGCTGCTTACCTATTGCAGATTCAGTCTTCCCAGCCTGGTGCAGGTCTACAATTTTGTTTCTGGTGTCCTTTGACAGCTCTTTGGTCTTGGCCATAGTGGAGTTTGGAGTGTGACTGTTTGAGGTTGTGGACATGTGTCTTTTATACTGATAACAAGTTCAAACAGGTGCCATTAATACAGGTAACGAGTGGAGGACAGAGGAGCCTCTTAAAGAAGAAGTTACAGATCTGTGAGAGCCAGAAATCTTGCTTGTTTGTAGGTGACCAAATACTTATTTTCCACCATACTTTGCAAATAAATTCATAGAAAATCCTACAATGTGATTTTCTGGAGAAAAAAAATCTCAATTTGTCTGTCATAGTTGACATGTACCTATGATGAAAATTACAGGCCTCTCTCATTTTTTTAAGTGGGAGAACTTGCACAATTGGTGGCTGACTAAATACTTTTTTTCCCCACTGTATGTAAATAAGGTATTTCAGTTTTTATTTTTTTTATTTTTTTGCAAACATTTTAAAAAACCTGTTTTCGCTTTGTCATTATGGGGTATTGTGTGTAGATTGAGGATTTTTTATTTATTTAATAAATTTTAGGAAAAGGCTGTAACGTAGCAAAATGTGGAAAAAGTCAAGGGGTCTGAATACTTTCCGAAGGCGCTGTATGTGTCACCATCCCTTGTCATAGCATGCAGTGGCCTGATAGGGAGAATAAAATATATATTATGTACCTTTCATCACCAAAGCCGTGTTAGCATTTACTACACATGTTGCTGAACAATCCAACCATTTTGATTGTGTAATTGATATAAATGGGCAATTCACATACAATATCCAGTTCATAAGCATTTGCTGTAATACGTCTAGGGTCCTGTGGTGGTCTGGTAGCATTCTGCTTTCTAGTATTCTTACTCCCTCTCCACCTGAAATGCAACAACAAAAACATGAATAACAATTTACCTAGTCAGTCAGTAACTTGGCTAACTAGGCTAATTAAACATTCAAATGATACCCAACCAATACAGCCTCTTTTTGCAGTGAAATTGGGAGGGGCAGTTTTCTTGCCAACTTTTTCAATCACATATTAATCAATAAACAAGTAGTGGAATGAAGTAGTTTGACAAGTGTTCAAAAGTCAAGAACAAGTCAAAAATATAGCTAGCAAATATATAGTTTTTATTTTATAGAAGCCTAGCTAACTTTCCCACAGCAGTTTCAATTGAGCTAGATAGCTAGCTAAGTACTGGCATTTATATCAACTTTATCAATAAGATGGTTAACAAGCAAATACTGTATTTTGTTTTCCCCTCACTTCTAAAGCTGCCTGATAAAGCTAGCCAGTTGATAGTAAAGCTGATCACTTCAATAAATGTGTTTACATACTGTTTTAACCAATTCATATGTAAATACTGTATTCTAGTCAAGGCCTATCCTATTTAACGATTGCTGTACATATACTATTCTATCCTACGAACTCTACAGATATACTACATAGTCTATCCATATACAGTGGGGAAAAAAGTATTTAGTCAGCCACCAATTGTGCAAGTTCTCCCACTTAAAAAGATGAGAGAGGCCTGTAATTTTCATCATAGGTACACGTCAACTATGACAGACAAATTGAGGAAAAAAAATCCAGAAAATCACATTGTAGGATTTTTTATGAATTTATTTGCAAATTATGGTGGAAAATAAGTATTTGGTCACCTACAAACAAGCAAGATTTCTGGCTCTCACAGACCTGTAACTTCTTCTTTAAGAGGCTCCTCTGTCCTCCACTCGTTACCTGTATTAATGGCACCTGTTTGAACTTGTTATCAGTATAAAAGACACCTGTCCACAACCTCAAACAGTCACACTCCAAACTCCACTATGGCCAAAAAAAAGCAACAAGTGCTCAGCATATGTGGTAACTCCTTCAAGACTGTTGGAAAAGCATTCCAGGTGAAGTTGGTTGAGAGAATGCCAAAAGCGTGCAAAGCTGTCATCAAGGCAATGGTTGGCTATTTGAAAGTATTTAATCCCCTGCTGATTTTGTATGTTTGCCCACTGACAAAGACATAATCAGTCTATAATTTTAATGGTAGGTTTATTTGAACAGTGAGAGACAGAATAACAACAAAAAAATCCAGAAAAACGCATGTCAAAATGTTTTAAATTGATTTTCATTTTAATGAGGGAAATAAGTATTTGACCCCTCTGCAAAACACTTGCTGGCAATCACAGAGGTCAGACGTTTCTTGTAGTTGGCCACCAGGTTTGCACACATCTCAGGAGGGATTTTGTCCCAATCCTCTTTGCAGATCTTCTCCAAGTCATTAAGGTTTCGAGACTGACCTTTGGCAACTCGAACCTTCAGCTCCCTTCACAGATTTTTTTATGGGATTAAGGTCTGGAGACTGGCTAGGCCACTCCAGGACCTTAATGTGCTTCTTCTTGATCCACTCCTTTGTTGCCTTGGCCGTGTGTTTTGGGTCATTGTCATGCTGGAATACCCATCCACGACCGATTTTCAATGCCCTGGCCAAGATTTGACGGTACATGGCCCCGTCCATCATCCCTTTGATGCGGTGAAGTTGTCCTGTCCCCTTAGCAGAAAAACACCCCCAAAGCATAATGTTTCCACCTCCATGTTTGACGGTGGGGGTGGTGTTCTTGGGGAAATAGGCAGCATTCCTCCTCCTCCAAACACAGCGAGTTGAGTTGATGTCAAAGAGCTAGCTTTTGGTCTCATCTGACCACAACACTTTCACCCAGTTCTCCTCTGAATCATTCAGATGTTCATTGGCAAACTTCAGACGGCCCTGTATATGTGCTTTCTTGAGCAGGGGGACCTTGCGGGCACTGCAGGATTTCAGTCCTTCATGACGTAGTGTGTTACCAATTGTTTTCTTGGTGACTATGGTCCCAGCTGCCTTGAGATCATTGACAAGATCCTCCCGTGTAGTTCTGGGCTGATTCCTCACCGTTCTCATGATCATTGCAACTCCACGAGGTGAGATCTTGCATGGAGCCCCAGGCCGAGGGAGATTGAGTGTTCTTTTGTGTTTCTTCCATTTGCGAATAATCACACCACCTGTTGTCACCTTCTCACCAAGCTGCTTGGCGATGGTCTTGTAGCCCATTCCAGCCTTTTGTAGGTCTACAATCTTGTCCCTGACATCCTTGGAGAGCTCTTTGGTCTTGGAGTTTGGAATCTGATTGATTGATTGCTTCTTTGGACAGGTGTATTTTATACAGGTAACAAGCTGAGATTAGGAACACTCATCTCAGCTAGTTACCTGTATAAAAGACACCTGGGAGCCAGAAATCTTTCTGATTGAGAGGGGGTCAAATACTTATTTTCCTCATTAAAATGCAAATCAATTTATAACATTTTTGACATGGGTTTTTCTGGATTTTGTTGTTGTTATTCTGTCTTTCACTGTTAGACTGATCATTTCTTTGTCAGTGGGCAAACGTACAAAATCAGCAGGGGATCAAATACTTTTTTCCCTCACTGTATTTTGATTTGTTTAACACTTTTTTGCTCACTAAATGATTCCATATGTGTTATTTCATAGTTTTGATGTCTTCACTATTATTCTACAATGTAGAAAATAGTACAAATAAAGAAAAACCCTGGAATGAGTAGGTGTGTCCAAACTTTTGACTGGTACTGTATATTTATACTCCGGACTCCGACATTGCTCATCCTAATATTTAAATATTTCTTAATTGTATTATTTTAAGATTTGTGTGTATTGTTAGATATTGCTGCACTGTTGGAGCTAGGAACATAAGCATTTCGCTACACCCGCAATAACGTTAGCTAAATATGTGCATGCGACCAATACAATTTGATGATGAATGTCAGACGCCAGCTAGCTCAGGCAATAGCGGCTGTCAATGCAATGGCTGGTCTGGACTTCGTCTGAAATGTACCATTATATTTCACATGATAAGCAAACTACTGTCATGCCTTTTCACCCCAAAAACAAAAATATTTTGAGGTACACAGATAAAAGAAACGATTACCTTCAAGTAGATCATTTTGGTTTTATTTACCTCATCCTCTCTTGCTCATGTGGGTAGCTACTTCCTGAGATTTGATTGATGTAACAATCCAGCCAATGGTTAGGAGGCTGTGGTTTTGGCAGAGGGAACTGATTGGTCAGGAGTAAAAGGTCCTGTCCCCAGAGCTGCTAATTCGAAATTCTACTTCTGATTCTCTACAAACGTACAAAACTTTCTACAAGTTTATGAATCTCTTGGTAACGTGAAAGTGACAAAATGCAGAGCGCGCTCAGATTCAAAATCTGCAAGTGTATTTTTGATTCACAGCAGAACATTCATACTCGTAAATGGATTCGAAAATAAATTGTTTGCAAATCTTATTGGATGTATTTAAATGTCAAGTTACACGTTTGCTACCGTTGTTAAATACAAGCTTTCAAAATTGAATTACACATTTGTGGATTGTACTTGCAAACACAAATCTCAACGTGCAACCACGAAATTCAAAATACAAACTTACGTAGTTCTGTCATCATTTGAATCCCATACTAGAGCAGTGTTCTCTGGGGTAATCCGTGTCTCAGTCAGGGCCAAAAAGCATAGGGACTGAAGGGCAGCCTTATTGACCGCAGATCGGCAGTTCCAAATGCTGCTGGAGACTAGGAATTCCACATGGGTTGTGTGCGCAGGGTAGACTAAATTAGAAGGGTTGCAGCCACAGGGTGGGGAGTATCTGTAAAACCTACATGTAGAGGAGCGAACTGGCATGGGAAACACACACTTGCCAAAGCTACAAATGAGCAAAATGAGATCAGAAAATAACTAGGTAAGATACTCAAGTGAGAGAGAAGTGAGGTTACGAATAACTCGGCAGAATGTCTTTGTTTCGGCGACAACACCGCCGCTTGACAATACCACCACGTACAGCTGCTGCTGAAAAAACGGGGGAGTCTGAATTACTAGCACTTATTTACCTAACAGAGGTAAAAGACACCTCCAAGGACTGATTGCTGATTGGCTGGCAGAGGTGAAGAAAACACCCCCTACAATACAACACGCCCACAAATTAGCAAGACTGTTACACAAATAGGCCTGAAACTATACCACAACGACAGGCACAAGTACTGAGCAATCAGACAGTTCAAACAGCAATGATTAAATAGGCTACTAGATACAAGACATAACTTAAATTAAATTTCCCTAGCAAGACAATACCAACAGCTACCTGTTGAATCAAAACAATATACTTGCTGCTCTTGTAGGAGCTGATGTCCTTCCAAACTATAAACACCATTTTTACAAGTTCAAGTCCAGGTTGTCCCAGTATCATTAAAATGCTTAGTTGTTTTCCATGTGAGGTTTTGCTTTTCCTCACGTACCCCTTCTTTACAAGAGTGGCTGGGTCTGTTCAGGCTTCATGACCCTTCACTGAGTTTGCTGGGAGTTTCATTTCTAAAATCAAGTCCACAGATGCTTCTCTAAAACCATCTGAAATATAGGACATTAAATGTGTATTCAGAGAAATGCACATCTGTTTTTGTACTTTTAAATTAATTACGTATAGTCTTTGATTCATGAAGAATATAACTTATACATGCCTCATGAGCTTAGTGCAACCATCTTACCCAATCAGAACCCCAAATATAAGCTTGCTTTACTCCATTGTTTGTAAACAAAGTACTTGTTATCAAACACTGTGTAGCTTCAAAACCTGGTTAAAACTATCACTTTGATCTCAAGGATAGCTCTGTTTATGAATTTGAGAGTGGTTCCATTTTTCCAACCCCATCCCTCAGTTGTTTAACCCCCAAAATGTGGTGGGTTAACTGCTTTGTTGTTGCTACCTTACACGTTGCACTTTACACGTTGCACATTACTGTACATACAGCTCGCCGAATACATGCATGGAATTAATATTTTCTGCCAAATGTCCCATTCACATCAATACATGATTTAGGCCAAAGTTCGAGGCAACCACATTTAAAGAAAGGATTAGATCCATAAAACATACAGTATGTTGTTTATTATTTGGTGTACTTTATGAATTCACAGAAATTGAAATGAAATTGATGCCAAACCTGACTAGCAGTTATAGTACAGTTATAGTAAAAAAGTTCCCCTCTGCCCTCAGAAGGCCAGCAGAAGGCCACCCTGGTGTGTGTGTGGCGTGTGTGTGTGCGGGGGGTGATTGCTGGACCCTTAGGCTGTTGAATTCCAGCCGAGCATTCTACAGACATGCCCAGCACTGAAAGGGGGGCAAGCCCAGACCACCTGGGCTACTCCTGCTCTCCACAACACCTCTGTACACACACACACGCACACACACACACACGCACACGCACACACCAAACTCCCTTTCTCCCTTTGTTGTTGTTGTTTTCTCTTCTCTCCTTCGCTCACAATAGAATGGCTTCCCATCCCAGCTTTCTCACCACTAGAACAACAACAGAACCTATCCTCCATCCCCTGCCCCTGTAGAGGGGATTAAAGGATCAAAGGGCCCAGAACATTGGCACACTGCATTAAGATAGTTGTGTTTGGTTAAGAAAGTCAAAGAATGCATAACGAGCAAGAGAGTGGTTCAATCAAAGACCCACACACGTATGCACGCAAAAACACACATAAACCCATGCACGCACGCACAAATGCATCAACACGCAAATACACACATGCATGCACGCACACACACACACACACACATTCACACACACACACACACATGTTCTTCAATCCTCGTGGGGAACTAAACATTTATTTCCATTCAAAATCCTATTTTCCCTAACCCATAACCCCTAACCCTAAACTTAACCCTAACCCTTACCCTAACCCTAACCTTAACCCTAACCCTAACCCTAACCCTAACCAAATTACCTTAACCTAACCCTGATTCTAACCCTAACCCTAATTGTAACCCTAACTCTAAACCTAACCCCTAAGCTTAATTAACCTTTGTCCTGATGGGGACATGGGAATTGTCCCCATGAGGGAGAATTTTCCTTGTTTTACAATCCTTATGGGGACTTTGGGGATTTTAGCTCCCCACAAGGATAGAAAAACCAACCAACATAAACACTCACACTCACACCCACACACACATAAAAAAAACACCCCAACAGAACAGACCAACAACAACAACAATCAACAATTGGGCAAGTCAGTTTCTCGCTTGCTGGGATAGAAATGGTGCAGCTGATACAAAGCTCCTTTCAGCGTCAGGGCCCCTCCCTTCCCTGTTGGCTCCTATGATTACTTAGCAATCTGCTATCAAACAGGAGCCTGGCCTAGTTCTTAGCAAGGAATTCGACCTATGACATCAGGCTGTCTGCTGCTGAGGGGGCAAGGTCTGCCCCAGGGCAAACACCTCTAAAGCTTAGAGCTGAGGGGGGTTTTGAAGACCGGGTGGCATGCTTTGAAGACTTTTGCAGTTTTGAGTTTCCTAAATAACTGACCTTTCACCTCTCTCTTTCACTCATTCACTGACACACACACGGTGGCTCTCACACACGCACACGCTCAGGCACGCAAACGTGCGACATGCGCACGTACACGCACAGACACAACCACACACACGCACAGAAGCACACACGCACACACATACACACACACATACACACAAACACACAGAGAGAGGGAGACAAGGAAAACAGAAAACGTAAGAACAGATGTGAAGAAGATAGACTGTTAATCCTACTTTTGGTGGTGTTCTCTTCTTTGGGTCTTTGATTGAACCCCTCTTTTGCTCTCTCTCTCTCTCTCTCTCTCTCTCTCTCTCTCTCTCTCTCTCTCTCTCTCTCTCTCTCTCTCTCTCTCTCTCTCTCTCTCTCTCTCTCTCTCTCTCTCTCTCTCTCTCTCTCTCTCTCTCTCTAGTTATCCCTCTCTCTCTCTAGTTCTATCTCTCTCTCTCTCTCTCTCTCTCTCTCTCTCTCTCTCTCTCTCTCTCTCTCTCTCTCTCTCTCTCTCTCTCTCTCTCTCTCTCTCTCTCTCTCTCTCTCTCTCTCTCTCTCTCTCTCTCTCTCTCTCTCTCTCTCTCTCTCTCTCTCTCTCTGCCCATCTCAGAGGTGGTTTGATGTTGTATTCTTTCCCATCAATGGCACCTTTGCATCATTTACCAAACAAACACACCTGAAAGAGGTATGGGGGGGTCCAGGAATGGGGGTCTCAGTGGAGGGGTGTTGGGGAAGGGGGGAGGACGAGCTCCTCATAGCACATTCCAAGCTTTTGTCATCCCTGAGAATTTGTTTCTGGTCAGGGTATTCAGCCAACAGATGATATGTTATCAGCGACTGGGCCAGCCCCTCTGCTCTCTACTCAGTGAGAGAAGAAAATATATCAGAGGAAATTGCTTTTAAGTGAGGTGTCCTCTTTGCTGATAAATGCGTGCTGACTTTTATCCATCAGGGTGATCATTCAAAGACAACAGGAAGAGACAGTCACTTGGAAATGTCATAATGTCAAGGGGTGGTTATGGAACCCAGAAATGATTGGAAAGAGGGGGGAAAACGTCTTACAAAAAGAAAGAAAAACATTTACAAGGAGTAACAAAATACGTTTACAGATTTCTCTGTAATATGGATGTCTTGGGGTATTATTTAATAGCTGTTTGGTCTAAAATACAAGGTGCGCCACACATGAGCTCGTTTGGTTTTACAGCCTCGTGTTTCCCTGTGTCTCTGCAGGGATAAGTGTGTGTTTCTGTGTGTTTCGATGTGTGTGTGTTTCTGTGTGTGTGAGTGCGTGTCTGTAGCTGTGATCGAATACTCATACTAACCGCACTAACCATACTATTTGTGAAGTAAATTGAGTGTGTAGTATCCTTATTGGTCATAGTATGGATATAGTTAGTATGCGCAAAGTTCTCGGATGTCGTACTAAATTGGCCAAAATACAAAGTATACAAGCAGTGGACACTATTTCTGTGCTTTTAGGGCACATAATGCAATTCTTCAGATTCTTCTTTCAGATTTGAAGAAAATGGCGGAAAATATGCAGTCCGACGAGAGCGGATACACATTCATTGCGTTAAATAATTATGATAAATGTTAAGAAAATGTTGATCAATGTAATAAAGTAATTAATTTTCAAATCAGTTACGTCACACGTTATGTTTGTTGACAATTTGTTAGCTACGCTATCCTTACGAACCGCATAGCATTACAGTATGTACCAGTATGTTAGCTAGTTAACGTCCTAACGTTAGTTGGCTGCTAATGCATGAAACTTGCCAGGCAGTATATTAACTATATGCTATTTAACTAACTACCCAACGTTTATTGATTTGATTATTCACAGCATTCTTAGCTAAGTGATATAGTCGTTGTGAGTTCTCAATGGACATTGTTAATTCTGGCTATCTACTCCGATTTCAGAGCACTCTAATCTCAGTGTGCCAGAGCGCAGAATAACTGATGGATTTACGCACGCTCAACACCCATTGAATATGGCCGGTGTCAGTAAATGTCACCAAAAACAAGCGTAATTAAATTGTTGCCAGCAGCATAGTTACAGTCACCAATGCTCTGGATAACATGAAAACAGCCTAACCAGATCTGCTAGGGCGAGCAAAATGTTCTCTCATTTGTGTCTGGAAGTAGCTAGCAAGCTAGCCAAGGTTAGCCAGTTAGCTTGGGGGCTTGACTGCCGTTGTGAGGTCAGAACGCTCAGATCAACCCTACTCCTTGGCCAGAGCGTCCAGTGTACGCTCCGAGAGCAAAACGCTCTGAATTTACATACGGAAAATCTGACAACGCTCTGGATTTGCACACTCTGGCACTCCAGATTTAATTTATGAACACACTCAAAATCGTCAAAGGTCTAGCTAGTCATTTGTTATGCTATCAAGCTAACAAGAGGATGCATAGCAACAGCATCAACTTCCGGTAGACAGGCGAAGCGCTAGTACGTTCAACTGAAAGGATACCGTTTGTTTACAGTATATTAAAATGAACTAATAGTATATAGTATGTAGTATATACTCATTAAGTATGTAGTATAGCACTAGTACGCTCAACTGAAAGGATACCGTTCGTTTACAGTATACTAAAATGAACTAATAGTATATAGAATGTAGCATATACTCATTAAGTATGTAGTATACAGTATGGGTATTCGAACACAGCTTGTCTGTATGTGTATGCCTTGTAGACGGTCGACCTGGGACCATTAAACCACTCTGAGCCTCGCTCACAGGTAACCACAGCTATTCTCCCAAAATAACATCACTTTCCTAACACTGCGGGAGACCAAGTCCATATTATAGCAGGAACAGCTCAAATAAGCAAAGAGAAACTACAGTCCATCATTACTTTAAGACATGCGCTATGATGAGACTGGCTCTCATGAGGACCGCCAGAGGAAAGGAAGACCCAGAGTTACCTCTGCTGCAGAGGATAAGTTCATTAGAGTTACCAGCCTCAGAAATTGCAGCCCAAATAAATGCTTAAAAGAGTTCAAGTAACAGACACATCTCAACATCAACTGTTCACAGGAGACTGCGTGAATCAGGCCTTCATGGTCTAATTATTGTAAAGAAACCACTACTAAAGGACACTAATAATAAGAAGAGACTTGCTTGGGCCAAGAAATACGAGTAATGGACATTAGGCCGGTGGAAATTTGTCCTTTGGTCTGATGAATCCCAATTGGAGATTTTTGTTGAAACCGCCGTGTCTTTGTGAGAAGCCTATTTCCTCCAAACATAACGATGGTCATTATGGCCAAACAATTATATTTTTGTTTCATCAGTCCAGAGGACATTTCTCCAAAAAGTACGATCTTTGTCCCATGTGCAGTTGCAAACCATAGTCTGGCTTTTTTATGGCGGTTTTGGAGCAGTGGCTTCTTCCTTGCTGAGCGGCCTTTCAGGTTATGTCAATATAGGACACGTTTTACTGTGGATATAGATACTTTTGTACCGGTTTCCTCCAGCATCTTCACAAGGTCCTTTGCTGTTGTTCTGGGATTGATTTGCACTTTTCGCACCAAAGTATGTTAATCTCTAGGAGACAGAACGCGTCTCCTTCCTGAGCGGTATGATGGCTGCGTGGTCCCAAGTTGTTTATACTTGCGTACTATTGTTTGTACAGATGAACATGATACCTTCAGCATTTGGAAATTGCTCCCAAGGATGAACCAGACTTGTGGAGGTCTGCAAAAAAAAATTGGTGGTCTTGGCTGATTTCTTTTCATTTTCCCATGATGTCAAGCAAAGAGGCACTGTGTTTGAAGGTAGGCCTTGAAATACATCCACAGGTACACCTCCAATTGACTCAAATGATGTCAATTAGCCTATCAGAAGCTTCTAAAGCCATTACATCATTTTCTGGAATTTTCCAAGCTGTTTAAAGGCACAGTCAACTTAGTGTTTGTAAACTTCTGACCCACAGGAATTGTGATACAGTGAATTCTAAGTGAAATAATCTGTCTGTAAATAATTGTTGGAAAAATTACTTATGCACAAAGTAGATGTCCTAACTGACTTGCCAAAACTATAGTTTGTTAACAAGAAATTTGTGGAGTGGTTGAAAAACGAGTTTTAATGACTCCAACCTAAGTGTATGTAAACTTCCGACTTCAGCTGTAAATACCTCTGAGTCTTATTTTGAGCAGTGGAGTAGGAAGTGCTGTTCATTCTCTACTTCACCCGACCCACAGTGCTCTGACCTTCAATGTCTTTTTTATGGCGTCTCTATTGCCATGCAAGAGGAACACCTATGTGAGAATGCTATTCATTGACTACAGCTCAGCATTCAACACCATAGTGCCCTCAAAGCTCATCACTAAGCTAAGGACCCTGAGACTAAAAACCTCCCTCTGCAACTGGATCCTGGACTTCCAGACGTGTCGCCCCCAGGTGGTAAGGGTAGGTAACAACATATCTGCCACGCTGATCCTCAACACGGGGGCCCCTCAGGGGTGCGTGCTCAATCCCCTCCTTTACTCCCTGTTCACCCATGACTGCATGGCCAGGCACGACTCCAACACCATCATTAAGTTTGCCGACAACACAACAGTGGTAGGCCTGATCACCGACAACGATGAGACAGCCAATAGGGAGGAGGTCAGAGACCTGGCCGTGTGGTGCCAGGATAACAACCCTTCCCTCAACCTGATCAAGACAAAAGGAGATGATTGTGGACTACAGGAACAAAAAGAGGACTGAGCAAACCCCCATTCTCATCGACGGGGCTGTAGTGGAACAGGTTGAGAGCTTCAAGTTCCTTGGTGTCCACATCACCAACAAACTATCATGGTCCAAACACACCAAGACAGTCGTGAAGAGGGCACGACAAAGCCTATTCCCCTCAGGAGACTGAAAAGATTTGGCATGGGTCCTAAGATCCTCAAAAAGTTCTACAGCTGCACCATTGAGAGCATCCTGACTGGCTGCATCACCACCTGGTATGGCAACTGCTCAGCCTCCGACCGCAAGGCACTACAGAGGGTAGTGCGTACGGCCCAGTACATTACTGGGGCCAAGCTTCCTGCCATCCAGGACCTCTGTACCAGGCGGTGTCAGAGGAAGGCCCTAGAAATTGTCAAAGACTCCAGCCACCCTGATCATAGACTGTTCTCTCTGTAACCGCACGGCAAGCGGTACCGGAGCGCCAAGTCTAGGTCCAAAAGGCTTCTCAACAGCTTCTACCCCCAAGCCATAAAACTGCTGAACAGCTAATCATGGCTACCCGGACTATTATCACTGCCCCCCCACCCCACCCCATCCCCCTCTTTTACGCTGCTACTACTCTGTTTATTATTTATGCATAGTCACTTTAACTCTACCCTTTTTTTTACAACATTGTTGGTTAAGGGCTTGTAAGTAAGCATTTCACTGTAATGTCCACACCTGTTGTATTCGGCGCATGTGGCAAATACAATTTGATTTGATTTGATTTGATATGGTCACTGAGTCTCTATATTGTTAATGTCTTCCTTTGTTTGAATTGTTTGATTTTGAAAAGGTGTTGTGCTAATTTGATGTCTCTATTTTGAATTAGTTAACATTGAAGTTTGTGATTAAATTGAATTTATTTTTGCCAATCATTCGTATATGTATTTTGGTTAGGGATTTATATTTGTTAGAATTTTGTTTGTGGTCGAATGGATGAATTTAGCTGGTGCTTTTGGGCCAGTTGCTCTAAAGGGTCAATCTCTGGGTTGTGGTGTTTGCATAAGAAAGCCTTGTGATGATAATATTCTAGATCACAGTGTGTTAGGTGAGTCCAGAATTTGGTGGCTCTTTTCTCAATTTGGAGTGCTAGGGGGAATTTCCCAAGTTCTGACCTACAGGCTAGGTTTGGGGCATTTCTGTGCACGCTGCCATATAGAAGAATTAGAGTTATGACAGATTCAAATAATTTAAGCCAAATTCTTATTGGTGGGTTACATTTATACAGGGTCTTTCTAATTGCAAAATATGCTCTGCATGCTTTATCTGTTAGAGACTTTATGGCCATGTTTAACCGCCCAAATGAAATTATAGTTAGACCAGGGTAAGTATAGTTGGTGGTGTGTTTCAGGGTTGCTTCTCCTTGGGTGAAATGGTATCTACTATCCTGAGATCTGGACTTTTTACTTTGGTATGTTCCATATTAATGGATAGTCCTCACAATACTCTTCTAGCAAGGACATAGTTTGTTGTATCCCCTGTTTTGTTGGTGACAGGATTACTAAGTCATCGGCATTGATTGTTCTAATTTGGTAGCCAGCTCATTTATATACAGTGGGGAGAACAAGTATTTGATACACTGCCGATTTTGCAGGTTTTCCTACTTACAAAGCATGTAGAGGTCTGTAATTTTTATCATAGGTACACTTCAACTGTGAGAGACGGAATCTAAAACAAAAATCCAGAAAATCACATTGTATGATTTTTAAGTAATTCATTTGCATTTTATTGCATGACATTTATTTGATACATCAGAAAAGCAGAACTTAATATTGGGTACAGAAACCTTTGTTTGCAATTACAGAGATCATACGTTTCCTGTAGGTCTTGACCAGGTTTGCACACACTGCAGCAGGGATTTTGGCCCACTCCTCCATACAGACCTTCTCCAGATCCTTCAGGTTTCGGGGCTGTCGCTGGGCAACACGGACTTTCAGCTCCCTCCAAAGATTTTCTATTGGGTTCAGGTCTGGAGACTGGCTAAGCCACTCCAGGACCTTGAGATGCTTCTTACGGAGCCACTCCTTAGTTGCCCTGGCTGTGTGTTTCGGGTCGTTGTCATGCTGGAAGACCCAGCCACGACCCATCTTCAATGCTCTTACTGAGGGAAGGAGGTTGTTGGCCAAGATCTCGCGATACATGGCCCCATCCATCCTCCCCTCAATACGGTGCAGTCGTCCTGTCCCCTTTGCAGAAAAGCATCCCCAAAGAATGATGTTTCCACCTCCATGCTTCACGGTTGGGATGGTGTTCTTGGGGTTGTACTCATCCTTCTTCTTCCTCCAAACACGGCGAGTGGAGTTTAGACCAAAAGCTCTATTTATGTCTCATCAGACCACATGACCTTCTCCCATTCCTCCTCTGGATCATCCAGATGGTCATTGGCAAACTTCAGATGGGCCTGGACATGCGCTGGCTTGAGCAGGGGGACCTTGCGTGCGCTGCAGGATTTTAATCCATGACGGCGTAGTGTGTTACTAATGGTTTTCTTTGAGACTGTGGTCCCAGCTCTCTTCAGGTCATTGACCAGGTCCTGCTGTGTAGTTCTGGGCTGATCCCTCACCTTCCTCATGATCATTGATGCCCCACAAGGTGAGATCTTGCATGGAGCCCCAGACCGAGGGTGATTAACCGTCATCTTGAACTTCTTCCATTTTCTAATAATTGCGCCAACAGTTGTTGCCTTCTCACCAAGCTGCATGCCTATTGTCCTGTAGCCCATCCCAGCCTTGTGCAGGTCTACAATTTTATCCCTGATGTCCTTACACAGCTCTCTGGTCTTGGCCATTGTGGAGAGGTTGGAGTCTGATTGAGTGTGTGGACAGGTGTCTTTTATATAGGTAACGAGTTCAAACAGGTGCAGTTTATACAGGTAATGAGTGGAGAACAGGAGGGCTTCTTAAAGAAAAACTAACAGGTCTGTGAGAGACAGAATTCTTACTGGTTGGTAGGTGATCAAATACTTATGTCATGCAATAAAATGCAAATTAATTACTTAAAAATCATACAATGTGATTTTATGGATGTTTGTTTTAGATTCCGTCTCTCACAGTTGAAGTGTACCTATGATAAAAATTACAGACCTCTACATGCTTTGTAAGTAGGAAAACCTGCAAAATCGGCAGTGTTGTTCTCCCCACTGTTACTATTGAATATGGTTGGACTAATATTGCAACCTTGTCTTACATGTCTGTCCTGACTAAAGAATTGTATTATTTTGTTGTCAACTTTTACACAACAACTTTTAGATCACATTAATAATATCATAGACTTTCCTTCCTACACCACCTTGAAGGAGTTTTAAGAACATACCTTCATGCCATATGGAATCAAAGGCTTTTTTAAAGTCTATAAAACAGGCAAATATTTTTCCTTTGTGAGTTTGGTGGACATGTTTTTTTACCAAGGTGTGGAGGGTATATACAGTTGCAGTCGGAAGTTTACATACACTTAGGTTGGAGTCATTAAAACTTGTTTTTCAATCACTCCATACATTTCTTGTTAACAAACTATAGTTTTGGCAAGTCGGTTAGGACATCTACTTTGTGCATGACACAAGTAATTTTTCAAACAATTGTTTACAGACAGATTATTTCACGTACAATTCACTGTATCACAATTCCAGTGGGTCAGAAGTTTACAAACACTAAGTTGACTGTGTCTTTAAACAGCTTGGAAAATTCCAGAAAATGATGTCAGGGCTTTAGAAGCTTCTGATAGGTTGATTGACATAATTTGAGTCAATTGGAGGTGTACCTGTGGATGTATTTCAAGGCCTACCTTCAAACTCAGTGCCTCTTTGCTTGACATCATGGGAAAATCAAAAGAAATCAGCCATGACCTCTGAAAAAAATGTGTAGACCTCCACAAGTCTGGTTCATCCTTGGGAGCAATTTCCAAATGCCTGAAGGTACCATATTCATCTGTACAAACAATAGTACGCAAGTATAAACAACATGAGACCACGCAGCCGTCATACCGCTCAGGAAGGAGACGCGTTCTGTCTCCTAGAGATTAACGTACTTTGGTGCAAAAAGTGCAAATCAATCCCAGAACAACAGCAAAGGACCTTGTGAAGATGCTGGAGGAAACCGGTACAAGAGTATCTATATCCACAGTAAAACGAGTCCTATATCAACATAACCTGAAAGGTCGCTCAGCAAGGAAGAAGCCACTGCTCCAAAACCGCCATAAAAAAACCAGACTACGGTATGCAACTGCACATGGGGATAAAGATCGTACTTTTTGGAGAAATGTCCTCTGGTCTGATGAAACAAAAATATAATTGTTTGGCCATAATGACCATCGTTATGTTTGGAGGAAAAAGGGGGTGGCTTGCAAGCCGAAGAACACCATTCCAACCGTGAAGCACGGGGGTGGCAGCATCATGCTGTGGGGGTGCTTTGATGCAGGAGGGACTGGTGCACTTCACAAAATAGATGGCATCATGAGGAAGGAAAATTATGTGGATATATTGAAGCAACATCTCAAGACATCAGTCAGGAAGTTAAAGCTTGGTCACAAATGGGTCTTCCAAATGGACAATGACCCCAAGCATACTTCCAAAGTTGTGGCAAAATGGCTTAAGGACATCAAAGTCAAGGCATTGGAGTGGCCATCACAAAGCCCTGACCTCAATCCTATAGAAAATGTGTGGGCAGAACTGAAAAAGCGTGTGCGAGCGAGGAGGCCTACAAACCTGACTCAGTTACACCAACTCTGTCTTTAGGAATGGGCCAATATTCACCCAACTTATTGTGGGAAGCTTGTGGAAGGCTACCCGAAACGTTTGATCCAAGTTAAACAATTTAAAGGCAATGCTACCAAATACTAATTGAGTGTATGTAAACTTCTGACCCACTGGGAATGTGATTGTCACGATCGCTTGACGGAGTAGACCAAGGCGCAGCGTTGCAGGCAAACATATTTATTTAAAGAGAGTAAACCCTCGAACAAAACAACAAACGATACGTGCAGTCCTACGGTAAAGACCAAAAGGAACAAACCAACTGGAACAAGATCCCACAACTATTGTGGGAAAACAGCCTCAATAAATATGGCTCCCAATCAGAGACAACCAGCAACAGCTGACACTCGTTGCCTCTGATTGGGAACCACTCTGGCCAACACAGAAATACAATACATAGAATCCCGACATAGAAACACAACACATAGAATATACACACCCTGGCTCAACATATAGAGTCCCAGAGCCAGGGTGTGACAGTACCCCCCCCCCTAAAGGCGCGGACTGCGACCGCGCCTCAACATAGACCAAACAGGGGAGGGCTGGGTGGGCATTCCTCCTCGGAGGCGGTTCCGGCTCCGGGCTCGCCCACCACCCTCCAATCATCCCCCCGTAGCGCCCCTG
Source organism: Coregonus clupeaformis (assembly GCF_020615455.1). NCBI lineage: Eukaryota > Metazoa > Chordata > Actinopteri > Salmoniformes > Salmonidae > Coregonus > Coregonus clupeaformis. The sequence goes on along the minus strand of NC_059210.1, from coordinate 18,562,601 downwards.
GTCCGGTCTGGCCCCGCTGGCTGGAGCTGAACTGGACATCGTAGGAGAGGATTGCTTAAGCTCCGGTGTGGAGCAGCTGACCGGTACCTGACCAGGCACCGGTGACCCAGGCACGGGTTGTGCCGGACTGACGACGCACACCCCTGGCTTGGTGCGTGGAGCAGGAACGGGCCGGACCGGGCTGACGATGCGCACCCCTGGCTTGGTGCGTGGAGCAAAAACGGGCCGGACCGGGCTGACGATGCGCACCCCTGGCTTGGTGCGTGGAGCAGGAACGGGCCGGACCGGGCTGACGATGCGCACCCCTGGCTTGGTGCGTGGAGCAGGAACGGGCCGGACCGGGCTGACGACTCGCACCCCTGGCTTGGTGCGTGGAGCAGGAACGGGCCGGACCGGGCTGACGATGCGCACCCCTGGCTTGGTGCGTGGAGCAGGAATGGGCCGGAACGGGTTGACGATGCGCACCCCTGGCTTGGTGCGTGGAGCAGGAACGGGCCGGGCCGGGCTGGCGACGCACACCGTAGGCTTGGTGCGAAGGGCAGGAACAGGCCAGGCCGGGCTGGCGACGCACACCGTAGGCTTGGTGCGAGGAGCAGGAACAGGCCGGGCCGGGCTGACGACTCGCACCGTAGGCTTGGTGCGAGGAGCAGGAACAGGCCGGGCCGGGCTGGCGACGCACACCGTAGGCTTGGTGCGAAGGGCAGGAACAGGCCGGGCCGGGCTGGCGACGCACACCGTAGGCTTGGTGCGAGGAGCAGGAACAGGCCGGGCCGGGCTGGCGACGCACACCGTAGGCTTGGTGCGAAGGGCAGGAACAGGCCGGGCCGGGCTGGCGACGCACACCGTAGGCTTGGTGCGAGGAGCAGGAACAGGCCGGGCCGGGCTGACGACTCGCACCGTAGGCTTGGTGCGAGGGGCAGGAACAGGCCGGGCCGGGCTGGCGACGCGCACCGTAGGCTTGGTGCGAGGAGCAGGAACAGGCCGGGCCGGGCTGGCGACGCGCACCGTAGGCTTGGTGCGAGGGGCAGGAACAGGCCGGACCGGGCTGTGGAGACGGATAGGAGGCCTGGAGTGAAGCGCTGCCACAACCCGTCCTGGCTGAATGCCTACCTTCACACACTCTGTGTGAGGCATCAGCACAGGACGTACAGGGCTGTGTACCCGTACTGGCATAACAGCACGTGACGCTGGCGCAGGATATCCGGGACCGAGGAGAGGCACTGGAGGCCACGAGCGCTGAGCCGGCACACTCCGTCCTGGCTGCATGCCCACCTTCGCACGACACGTGCGGGGTGCTCGCACAGGACGTACCAGACTATGCCGGACCACTCGTGGCACAGTACGCAGCTCCGCATACCGCGGAACCTGCCCAGTCTCATGCTGCCATGCCTGAGTACGGGGAGTTGGCTCTGCTCTCCATCCAGGCTCCGCCAACCTGCCTTCTGGCCCCCCATACCCGGTGGCCTCCTCTCCTAATCTCCCAATTCGCCCTGTGGCAGCCTCCTGCTGCCCAGTCGCCCATGCCGTGTGCCCCCCCCTAAAAAAATTCTGGGGTTGCCTCTCGCCTGTCCGACCACGGCCCGGTTGACGCCGCTTCTCCTCTCCTGCCTGGGTCTCCCCCTTTATCGCCTTCCGGTACCGGACGGCCTCCTCCTCAGTAATCTGCCCCCAACCGAGGAGGACATCCACAAGAGTCACCTCCTGCGTGTGTTCCTGGACACGCTGCTTGGTCCTGGTATGGTGGGATCTTCTGTCACGATCGCTAGACGGAGTAGACCAAGGCGCAGCGTTGCAAGCAAACATATTTATTTAAAGAGAGTTAAACCTCGAACAAAACAACAAACGATACGTGCAGTCCTACGGTAAAGACCAAAAGGAACAAACCAACTGGAACAAGATCCCACAACTATTGTGGGAAAACAGCCTCAATAAATATGGCTCCCAATCAGAGACAACCAGCAACAGCTGACACTCGTTGCCTCTGATTGGGAACCACTCTGGCCAACACAGAAATACAATACATAGAATCCCGACATAGAAACACAACACATAGAATATACACACCCTGGCTCAACATATAGAGTCCCAGAGCCAGGGTGTGACAGTGATGAAAGAAATAAAAGCTGAAATAAATCATTCTCTCTACGATTATTCTGACATTTCACATTCTTAAAGTAAAGTGGTGATCCTAACTGACCTAAAACAGGGAATTTTAACTATGATTAAATTTCAGGAATTGTGAAAAACTGAATTTAAATGTATTTGGCTAAAGTGTATGTAAACTTCCGACTTCAACTGTATGTGATCTGTTGTCCGGTGTTTAGGGAGGAATCCAATTACAGTTTTACTTTAAATGTTGTGTTCACTTGGGAAGGACTGAATTCTGTTACTACTAACAGAGATGCTTCTGTAGTTATTAGGGTCAAACTTTTTTGAATATACAGTAGGTGTGATCAAACCTTGGCTCCAGATCTCAGGAAAGTAGCCTACCCTCATCACTTGGTTAAACAGCTTGAGAATAGCCTCTCTCAACTTAGGGCTGCTGTGTTTCAGCATCTCTGTTCGAATGCTCTGGCCCACATGCTTTACCGTTCTTGAGGGCCTTTATTTTATAATTTAGTTTAGACAATGTAATATGATTTTCCAGCTGGGTTTGATATCACGGTTCCTATTTCATTTCCACTTGCCCATGGCCCGCTTGATTGCTGGAACTAAGCGGGATATCAAGCCTTGTTTAATATCTGGTACTGACCTCAAACCAAGTAGGCCAGTGAGTGGGGTTACAAATGGCTGTACTCAATGATTGGTCTCATGCAATGATGTCACAGTGTTGTGTATGTTGTTAATACTCATGCCCAAGTCACTTGCAACATTTTTTAAAAGAGAAGGTACATCTGACAACGAACGGTACAGCTACACTAACGAACAACGCAAAAGCTAAAAACGTTATACAAACAGACATATTTATACTTTTCAGAGAACATTCCTGAACCTACGGACTCAGAGGAAGCTGTGTGCTCGAATGGTGAAAAAACAACCTCAGAGCCCTGCACGCCCAGACACGCAGGGTCCATCGACACAATCAATGCTCCTGCCACCCCTTTAGCCTACTGTTAAACAATGAAAATAATGTACATTTTGGAGCAATAAACTTCTTAAACATGCTTACTTAAACAACAATCAAACATTGGTTGAAAATAGAAGATACAATTGATTAGTGGGGTATTCACAGGGGGTAAAAAAATTTACTTATAAGAACATAGGTCTAATGGTCAAATGAACAAAATTGAGTATATAGTAGTACTTTATTAATCCCCAAGGGTAAATTCATGTGATGGGGGTACAGTAACCAAAAAAGGGAGAGAACCACTGAGCTAAGGGACCAGGCTTGGTTTGCCATGCAAGTAGTTCTGTTGTTGGTCTAGGCGTTTTGTTGTCCAATGGGTATTGGTGAGGCTGGGTGTCTGTGAGAGGAGAGAGAAAATCTGTTCATAAACATTGTGTTTATTTGCCTTGTGGTCATTTTCTCTTTATTTTGCCTACCTACACACCAGAGAGCACCAGCCTTCATTTTAGCAATAAATAGCAATCATGTGTAATCCACTCTGATGTACCTAGTTATCGAAGTATCGCAGGAATCCATCACACACTGTGTTTGCATTAGGCCCCATCCTCTCCGGAAGTGGCAATGCATGCTGCTGAAATGCTGCATTCGCTTTCGGAGAGAGGGACAAAAAGGTGGAACACTGTATCCTGTCTAAACCCTGAATGTTATAGCTGCTTATACTTAAGGATGCTATGTTTCAAATGTTCCCTTAGGATTGTGTTTAACAGTGGAATGCTTGAGCTGTGAACACATTTGTTATCATTGTGGCTGTTATCATGTGTTGTAACAGGTTATGGGGATAAAACAAATAAAGATTATTTAAATATTCTGTAATGATAATAGTTAGGTTTGAAGAATCTAAATAAATAAAATCAAGTGAAATGTTATTTCTCTCTCTTTAATATTGAGGCTACATAGCCTATGCATACACTGATACTTTACACTCGATGTCATCTGTAGTGTATGTGTGTTTTTAGGTCAATATTCCTAAAGCAGATTAGAGCCAACTGGTCTCTTATCTGGCTCTAGTTGTCCTGTGCTGAGGACCCTGTTGCAGTCAATGCTGCGTAGCTGTTCTTCTGTACTGCCTGTTGTGGCTGGCTGGGTGCTCTGCCAGGGATGACTCATGAGGGGGCATGAGGACCAGGAGCAGCATGGTGACTGGTACTGGGGCCAGTGGGGAGTTGGGCTCTCTGTAGCTTGGGGCTCCTTGGATGTTGAGGAGGGGCCCTGGAACTCTTGTAGTGCTGGTTAGAGTCTCTGGGTTTGGTGTGGGTATTGGAGAGGGTCCGGTCCAGGGCAGTGTCTTTCAGGGCTTTTGCAAAGAGCCTGACTCTGTTCTTGCTGATGTGCACATTGCCTATAGCCTATGTTCTGTTCAGTTTGAGAAGGAGAGCGCAAAGATGAGGAGGAGGACCTGAGGTCAACTTTGATAGCTGGCAACTACTACATACAGTTGAAGTCGGAAGTTTACATACACTTAGGTTGGAGTCAATAAAACTTGTTTTTCAAACACTCCACAGATTTCTGGTTAACAAACTATAGTTTTGGCAAGTCGATTAGGACATCTGCTTTGTGCATGACACAAGTAATTTTTCCAACAATTGTTTACAGACAGATTATTTCACTTATAATTCACTGTATCACAATTCCAATGGGTCAGAAGTTTACATACACTAAGTTGACTGTGCCTTTAAACAGCTTGGAAAATTCCAGAAAATGATGTCATGGCTTTAGAAGCTTCTGATAGGCTAATTGAGCTCATTAGAGTCAATTGGAGGTGTACCTGTGGATGTATTTCAAGGCCAACCTTCAAACTCAGTGCCTCTTTGCTTGATATCATGGGAAAATCAAAAGAAATCAGCCAAGACCTCCGAAAAAAAATTGTAGACCTCCACAAGTCTGGTTCATCCTTGGGAGCAATTTCCAAACGCCTGAAGGTAGCACGTTAATCTTTAAAAATAATAGTACACAAGTATAAACACCATTGGTGTGATGCGTGATTTGAAGGAGTCAGGCGCAGTAAAACAAGTCCTATATCGACATAACCTGAAAGGCCACTCAGCAAGGAAGAAGCCACTGCTCCAAAACCGCCTTAAAAAAGCAAGACTATGGTTTGCAACTGCACATGGGGACAAAGATCGTACTTTTTGGAGAAATGTCCTCTGGTCTGATGAAACAAAAATAGAACTGTTTGGCCAAAATGACCATCGTTATCTATGGAGGAAAAAGGGGGTGGCTTGCAAGCCGAAGAACACCATTCCAACCGTGAAGCACGGGGGTGGCAGCATCATGCTGTGGGGGTGTTTTGCTGCAGGAGGGACTGGTGCACTTCACAAAATAGATGGCATCATGGGGAAGGAAAATTATGTGGATATATTGAAGCAACATCTCAAGACATCAGTCAGGAAGTTCAAGCTTGGTCGCAAATGGGTCTTCCAAATGGACAATGACCCCAAGCATACTTCCAAAGTTGTGGCAAAATGGCTTAAGGACAACAAAGTCAAAGTATTGGAGTGGCCATCACAAAACCCTGACCTCAATCCTATAGAACATTTGTGGGCAGAACTGAAAAAGCGTGTGCGAGCAAGGAGGCCTACAAACCTGACTCAGTTACACCAGCTCTGTCTTTAGGAATGGGCCAAAATTCACCCAACTTATTGTGGGAAGCTTGTGGAAGGCTACCCGAAACGTTTGACCCAAGTTAAACAATTTAAAGGCAATGCTACCAAATACTAATTGAGTGTATGTAAACTTCTGACCCACTGGGAATGTGATGAAATAAATAAAATCTGAAATAATCATTCTCTCTACTATTATTCTGAAATGTCACATTTTTAAAATAAAGCTGTGATCCTAACTGACCTAAGACAGATAATTTTTACTAGGATTAAATGTCAGGAATTGTGAAAAACTGAGTTTAAATGTATTTGGCTAAGGTGTATGTAAACTTCCGACTTCAACAGTATAATATATTTCATAAAAAACAATATGTTCCTTGACCATGATGTATTTATCAGAGTTATTGAACTCACAATAAGCCAGATTCGAGTAACTTACATTGTGGTGCTGAAACTTGAAGCAGCAGCTGCGGCACAATCAGTCGGAAATGGACAGCTCGTGGTGCTGAAAGTAGGCAAATTCGAGTAGGCATAATTCATTTAAACCTTCTTCATTTTAATTTGGCTTTACTAACAACAAGGGTGCTTTGTGTTGGAGCCTATTTAAGAAATAAGAGGTAGGCCTATCTGTTTGACAGACAAAATTAGGCTATAGGCTGCTATATCCATAGATGTGTCGTTCAATTCCTCCACCCATTATGCACTCTTTAAATAGCCTACCTCCTAGTCAGTGAAAGGGTGTTAAGTTAAAGAAAATGGCAAAAAGCACAGGCCTACTCCTTGTTAGCTTAGGATTTTGAAGAAAATAAAACGTATCCAAATATATAAAGTGATCTATAACAGCGCTTTGGTCCGCGATGCTTTATGCTAGAAACCAGCTGTAAAATACTCGGAAAAGACGTGACTCAGATGCATATGGAGATATCATTGTTTCGTTTATTGGACATTCAGAGAGTGACTTTGCTTGTGAAATTATCTAATTATTTCACTATCAATTGATAAAGCTATTCACTTTCTGTTCAAGAGAATATGTTTAAACCCAGACAGCTTTTAGGGAAACACTTGTGACCTTCTCTCCTTGGGTTAAGGCATCGAAGAAAAGTAGCCAGCAGTTAAAGCTTACATTTTTCTACGTCGGAAGGCCTACTCTGTCTGGGGTGGAAAGGTAGGCATAACTTTTGAAAGTACCTAATGACATCTCAGATTTTATTATTTGAAAACAGGGACAGTTTTGTTGCAAACAAGACACACTGATTTGGCATTGGATAAATATGATAAGATGAACACATAGGCCTATCTCTCTGTCCATTCTTAGCCTGTAATTTCGGGATTTTGTGTGGTGTTAAACACATATTCCGCTAATATGTAACATTACATAGAATTGCATGACATTTTTATGAAAGGCACTTTTTTTCTTGGACCTGCAAATACGATGATAGATTCATGCAATGCTTTTAATGTATAGGAGATTTTCCACCTATACTCTTGTCCACAGTGGTCGGCGAAACCACAACCTTCTGGCCCGCAGCCCTGTGAGCTATCAAAATTCCTGCGTCGCAGTTTCTAAAACTGCATATCTAAGGCTCTGGTCTGTCCAAGAAGTGAGGGTAAACGGTAGACATGTTCTCTGCTATCCACTTTGTTTTCATTATTATTTTGGATATATGGGAGGGTCACTTTATTTTTTTAAAGCGTTCAGGGAGGGTTTAGGTAAACTATATGTTGCTGAAGGGAGGGCCATCCATTTTTTCATTTCAGAGAGGTCCGACTTTCTCAATGTAACCCTTTTTATAAATAATGTTCAATCCCTAAATGGTAAAAGTGATTTATTTTGAAATTCGACTTGCTGGCTCTACACATCACAGATCAGGCATCAACTCGGTTATAGATAGAACACATGGTTATTAAAACATCTGCATAATCTGTTGTTATGGACGCGCAGTTCGAACGTTTAAACCTGTCTTCCTCCATTTGCTAGCTTCTTAGCATAGCTTGCTAAATTTATAGATATATAATTTCCTTCAAGTCCTGGTCAGTTTGGTCTCTGGTGGTTCCTGTTGAGTTTCAGCTATTTTGTTTATGTTGTCAACTCAATATTATAATATATATATATATATTTTTTTATGTGAGACTTTTATCAGGAGCTCTGCTGTTGTTGTTGCTGCTTCAGAATTTTGGGAACCTCTCTCTCTCTCTCTCTAGCTACTCTCTCTCTCTCTCTCTCTCTCTCTCTCTCTCTCTCTCTCTCTCTCTCTCTCACTGTCTGTATGTCTCTCTCTTTCTCTCTCTTAGGGAAGGAAATGACTCCTAGTTGGAGGTATTTCTGCAGAGTAAACAGCATTGTTGGTGTCTGACTGAGAGGCAGCCTGGAAGGCCTGGTCCTCTGTAGGGCTTATCAGAGCCTGGCCCCGTCTACCCATAACTCTCCTCACTCTTCTTTGTTTGGACACCGTGACAAACAGGTCACTCCGATCACATCCTCCTCCTTCCTCCTCCTCCGCCTCGCCGCCCAGTCTCCCCACACCTCCATGTTGTAAAAAGTAAAGGCCATGTTTTACTTCTTTACTGGGACGGCAAACACGTAGATAAAGTGGCGTTTAAGGAAACCAAACACGTAGATAAAGGAGCTGGCCGAGGCCCGGTGCTCAATGCTCAGATGGAATGGGCTGGGCTATAAAGTAAAGATTCACCCATTTTGAATGTTATATTATTTTTGAGCATCTTTGAGCTATATTTTATCGATTCCCTGGGTCAATTCATGTTTTAGTGTGTATCTGAGATATTGCCAATCAAGCAGGCAGTACTGGCTGATGTCATAACGCAGTAGGTTATCTTCTCTCGAATGAGCCATTGATCATATTTTTGCGATAATTCTACCTCGAGAAATTTGTAATATAACAGAGGGTCTATCACATTTCTCCTATTTGTCTGCCTCTTCAGTCCAGGGTGCATTGCATGGTGCTGTTGCAAATGTCAAACTCCTCTCTGTGAGGCACATCGATCTGCAGGTTGAACATGGTGAGATTGTAGACTTCTAAATTGATTGTGCTAACTACTTCACATGCTGATATTGACTTTGGTATTATTGTGTGTAGCTAAATTTGCTAGCTAGCCAGCCAGCCCATAGAGAGGGCATTGCATTGTGGGTTTTGTAGTCGACTTGAGCTGTAACAGATTTCCACAACGATTTTCCCATGTTGCTACCAACCTCATTATAATGACAAAATGAAAAATGTGTTAACAAAAAATATTGTCCTCACATATTAGTGTTATATAAAAACATACATTATAGGAATGGGTGGTTTTGTCCTTTAAGGGCCTGTGGGGGAGCCTTGAGCAGCATACCAAATAATGCAGCACTTTTGATCAGAGGCCTTTTGTCCAAAACATTAGGACCACCTTCCTGATATTGAGTTGCACCCCCTTTTGCCCTCAAAACAGCCTCAATTCATTGAGTCATGGACTCTACAAGGTGTCGAAAGCATTCCACAGGGGTGCTGGATGTCCATTGGGTGGTGGACCATTGTTGATACACACGGGAAACTGTTGAGCGTGAAAAACCTAGCAGTGTTGCAGTTCTTGACACACTCATAACAGTGCGCCTGGCACCTACTACTATACCCTGTTCAAAGGCACTTAAAACTTTTGTCTTGCTCATTCACCCTCTGAATGGCACACATCCACAATCCATGTCTCAATGGTCTCAAGGCTTAAAAATCCTTCTTTAACCTGTCCCTCCTGGAGCTGGAGAGGGACCCTGTTGATGTGTTGATAAGACACACACAGTTTTTTATTATCGCTTTGGTACTATTTTCACAAGTATGTGTTAAAATTTCACAACTCTTAGTACAAAACTCAAAACAGATCATCAAAAATGCTGTTTTCAAAACTTTAAGAACATTTTCAATTGACTAAGTACAACGCACAAAATCACACAGTAACTTTTTCACCAAACCTAATCAGTTTCATTTAGAAATACCTTTCATATAAAGTAATTGCCTTTCACAATGCAATCCTCACAATACTTTTCATATGATTCTCTTCTCATTTGTTTAAATACATTTGAACATCACTTAACCCAACTGTGCTTGATGGTTAATCACTTAACCGTTTGGTAAACCTATAGATTTTAAACTGGTTCGTCTACTATATATGGATTTTAAAAAAACTACAGAAATAAAATGTGTTTGTAAAGTATAAACATCTAAACTACATGTATGATACATGATAACCATACATAATGACTACTCGTTATTGCAAATTGATTTCCCATACTGGTAACCACAATTGGTCAGCATATAAAAGGGGGTTGTGAACACTTGCAATTTCCTGCAACATGGAGCAGGATAGACAGCAAGGGAGAGGAAGAAATCAAAGAGCTCGTGGTAAAGAGGCCCGTTAGAGAGGTGGGCATGGGCCCTATCAAAGAGGTCAAAGAGGTGGGAATGGGCCACATCAAAGAGGTCAAAGAGGTGGGCATGGGCCCCATTAAAGAGGTCAGAGAGGTGGGCATGGGCCCCGTCAAAGAGGTGGACATCAGAGAGAGGGAGGCAGACGGCAGGGAACTGTCTAATGAAGTCCGGGCCATCGTTGTTGACTATGTGGTAAACAGATTAGTTCACCCCAATCTCAAAAGATCAACTGTCATGAGAAGATTTCGCCAAGAAAACCGGTAAATCTGCAGGATATGCATTATGCTTTACCATTACATTTACAGTAAATTACATATTGTAATGCATGTAAATTCACAAAACATGTTACAGTATTCTTACAGCATGATCTATTGACAGTATACTCTGTTCTACCCTCAGAATTGAGAGAAGACCCCATGGTGGTGGCCGTGGCTGTGTGCTGACCGACCAGCAAGAGTGGGCAGTGGTGGAAATGGTGAGGGCCAGGAATAACATACGGCTGTCTGAAATAAATCAGGCCATTGACGAGAACGATGACACCTTTGCCAATGTGACATCCATCAGCCTACCAACAATCAACCGGGTCTTGAAGAGGCACCAGGTATCTATGAAACACATTTTTGATTTGATTTGATTTGGTGGCCACACCAGATACTGACTGTTAGTTTTGATTTTGACCCCCCCTTTGACCTCGCCTTCTGGATGATAGCGGGGTGAACAGGCAGTGGCTCGGGTGGTTGATGTCACCAGCTGCATTAAGTACTGCAGTGCATCTCCTCCTAATGGACTGCACCAGATTTGCCAGTTCTTGCTGTGAGGTGTTACCCCAATCTTCCACCAAGGCACCTGCAAGTTCCGGGACATTTCTGGGGGGAATGGCCCTAGCCCTCACCTTACAGATCCCAGACGTGCTCAATGGGATTGAGATCCAGGCTCTTCGCTGGCTATGGCAGAACACTGACATTCCTGGGTACCACATGAGGGAGGAGGATGTCTTCCCTGTAACGCACAGCATTGAGATTGCCTGCAATGACAACAAGCTCAGTCCGATGATGCTGTGACACACCGCCCCAGACCATAATGGATCCTCCACCTCCAAATCGATCTCGCTCCAGAGTACAGGCCTCGGTGTAACGCTCATTCCTTCGACGATAAATGCGAATCCGACCATCACCCCTGGCGAGACAAAACTGCGACTCGTCAGTGAAGAGCACATTTTGCCAGTCCTGTCTGGTCCAGCGACGGTGGGTTTGTGCCCATAGGCGACGTTGTTGCCGGTGATGTCTGGTGAGGACCTGCCTTACAACAGGCCTACAAGCCCTCAGTCCAGCCTCTCTCAGCCTATTGCGGACAGTCTGAGCACTGATGGAGGGATTGTGCGTTCCTTGTGTAACTCGGGCAGTTGTTGTTGCCATCCTGCACCTGTCCCGCAGGTGTGATGTTCGGTTGTACCGATCCTGTGCAGGTGTTGTTACACGTGGTCTGCCACTACGAAGATGATCAGCTGTCCGTCCTGTCTCTCTGTAGCGCTGTCTTAGGCGTCTCACAGTATGGACATTGCAATTTATTGGCCAAATCTGCAGTCCTCATGCCTCCTTGCAGCATGCCTTAGGCATGTTCACGCAGATGAGCAGGGACCCTGGGCATCTTTCTTTTTTTCTTTTTTTTTGTCAGTAGAAAGGCCTCTTTAGTGTCCTAAGTTTTCATTACAGTGACCTTAATTGCCTACCATCTGTAAGCTGTTAGTGTCTTAATGACCGTTCCACAGGTGCATGTTCATTAATTGTTTATGGTTCATTGAACAAGCATGGGAAACAGTGTTTAAACCCTTTACAATGAAGAACTGTGAAGTTATTTGGATTTTTACTAATTATCTTTGAAAGACAGGGTCCTGAAAAAGGGAAGTTTCTTTTTTTGCTGAGTTTATTTGATGCATATGCTACTTCACAATATCATATTGGAACTACAGTGGGGGAAAAAAGTATTTAGTCAGCCACCAATTGTGCAAGTTCTCCCACTTAAAAAGATGAGAGAGGCCTGTAATTTTCATCATATGTACACGTCAACTATGACAGACAAAATGAGATTTTTTTTCTCCAGAAAATCACATTGTAGGATTTTTTATGAATTTATTTGCAAATTATGGTGGAAAATAAGTATTTGGTCAATAACAAAAGTTTCTCAATACTTTGTTATATACCCTTTGTTGGCAATGACACAGGTCAAACGTTTTCTGTAAGTCTTCACAAGGTTTTCACACACTGTTTCTGGTATTTTGGCCCATTCCTCCATGCAGATCTCCTCTAGAGCAGTGATGTTTTGGGGCTGTCGTTGGGCAACACGGACTTTCAACTCCCTCTAAAGATTTTCTATGGGGTTGAGATCTGGAGACTGGCTAGGCCACTCCAGGACCTTGAAATGCTACTTACGAAGCCACTCCTTCGTTGCCCGGGCGGTGTGTTTGGGATCATTGTCATGCTGAAAGACCCAGCCACGTTTCATCTTCAATGCCCTTGCTGATCGAAGGAGGTTTTCACTCAAAATCTCACGATACATGGCCCCATTCATTCTTTCCTTTACACGGATCAGTCGTCCTGGTCCCTTTGCAGAAAAACAGCCCCAAAGCATGATGTTTCCACCCCCATGCTTCACAGTAGGTATGGTGATCTTTGGATGCAACTCAGCATTCTTTGTCCTCCAAACACGACGAGTTTAGTTTTTACCAAAAAGTTATATTTTGGTGTCATCTGACCATATGACATTCTCCCAATCCTCTTCTGGATCATCCAAATGCACTCTAGCAAACTTCAGACGGGCCTGGACATGTACTGGCTTAAGCAGGGGGACATGTCTGGCACTGCAGGAATTGAGTCCCTGGCGGCGTAGTGTGTTACTGATGGTAGGCTTTGTTACTTTGGTCCCAGCTCTCTGCAGGTCATTCACTAGGTCCCCCCGTGTGGTTCTGGAATTTTTGCTCACCGTTCTTGTGATCATTTTGACCCCACGGGGTGAGATCTTGCGTGGAGCCCCAGATCGAGGGAGATTATCAGTGGTCTTGTATGTCTTCCATTTCCTAATAATTGCTCCCACAGTTGATTTCTTCAAACCAAGCTGCTTACCTATTGCAGATTCAGTCTTCCCAGCCTGGTGCAGGTCTACAATTTTGTTTCTGGTGTCCTTTGACAGCTCTTTGGTCTTGGCCATAGTGGAGTTTGGAGTGTGACTGTTTGAGGTTGTGGACAGGTGTCTTTTATACTGATAACAAGTTCAAACAGGTGCCATTAATACAGGTAACGAGTGGAGGACAGAGGAGCCTCTTAAAGAAGAAGTTACAGGTCTGTGAGAGCCAGAAATATTGCTTGTTTGTAGGTGACCAAATTCATTAAAAATCCTACAATGTGATTTTCTGGAAAAAAAATTCTCAATATGTCTGTCATAGTTGACGTGTACCTATGATGAAAATTACAGGCCTCTCTCATCTTTTTAAGTGGGAGAACTTGCACAATTGGTGGCTGACTAAATACTTTTTTCCCCCACTGTATACTGTAAAAATAACTAACCAAAATATATTTTTAGAGGGTGATGGTGCTTGATGCTGCTGTGAACCATCACAAGTATATCTTTGTTGATGAAACAGGCTTCAACATGGCCTAATCTCGGTGCCGTGGGCGGAACCTCATCGGCCGATGGGTGACTGTCCAAGTGCCTGGACAATGTGGGGGGAAACATCTCTATGTGCACAGATACACTACATGACCAAAAGTATGTGGACACCTACTCGTTGGACATATCATTTCAAAATCATGGGCATTAATATGGAGTTGGTCCCCCCTTTGCTGCTATAACCCCCTAGAGTCGATTGACGCACCACTGCTCTGTACAGGCCAGTCAAGTTCTTCCACACCGATCTTCGACAAATCATTTCTATATGGACCTCGCTTTATGCACAGGGGCATTGTCATGCTGAAACAGGAAAGGGCCTTCCCCAAACTGTTGCCACAAAGATGCAAGCACAGAATCGTCTAGAATGTCATTGTATGCTTCCCTTCTCTGGAACTAAGGGGCCTAGCCCGAACCATGAAAAACAGCCCCAGACCATTATTCCTCCTCCACCTAACTTTACAGTTGGCACTATGCGTTAGGGCAGGTAGCATTCTCCTGGCATCCGCCAAACCCAGATTCGTCCATCGGACTGCCAGATGGTGAACAGTGATTCATCACTCCAGAGAACGTGTTTCCACTGCTCCAGAATCCAATGGCGGCGAGCTTTACACCACTCCAGCCGACGCTTAGAATTGCGCATGTGATCTTAGGCTTGTGTGCGGCTGCTTGGCCACGGAAACCCATTTCATGAAGCTCCCGACCAACAGTTCTTGTGCTGATGTTGCTTCCAGAGGCAGTTTAGAACTCGATAGTGAGTGTTGCAGCTGAGGGCAGATGATTTTTACGCGCTACGTGCTTCAGCACTGTGCGGTCCCGTTCTGTGAGCTTCTGTGGTCTACCACTTTGCGGCTGAGCCGTTGTTGCTCCTAGAGGTTTCCACTTCACAATAACAGCACTTACAGTTGACCGTGGCAGCTCTAGCAGGGCAGAAATGTTACGAACTGACTTGTTGGAAAGGTTGCATCCTATGATGGTGCCATGTTGAAAGTCTCTGAGCTCTTCAGTAAGGCCATCCATTCTACTGCCAATGTTTGTCTATGGAGATTGCATGGCTGTGTACTCGATTCTATACACCTGTCAGCAACAGGTGTGGCTGAAATAGCCAAATACAATAATTTGAAGGGGTGTCCACATACTTTTGTATATATAGCGTATCTCTGAAGATGGTTTGGTAGGACATAGGCCATTACTTGGATCCTACAACGCTGCACATCTCATTGTGTTCCTCAATTAAATTGAGGATTCCTGTCATTGTGTGGGACAATGTCAGGTTCCAACACGCAGAGGGGGTTCAGGCATGGTTTTGGGCCCATCCCCGATTCGTGACCCTATACCTGCCCCCATACTCTCCTTTCCTTAACCATATTGAGGATTTTTTTTTTTACATGGAGTTGGAAGGTGTACGATCGCCATCCCCATGAGCGTGCCACCCTCCTTCTGGCCATGGATGAGGCATGCGACGACATCAATGCAGACCAATGTCAAGCTTGGATTCAGCATGCCAAATGATTTTCCCGTGGTGCATGAGCAATGAGGACATTCACTGTGATGTGGATGAGAATTTATAGCCAAATGCTCAAAACAGGCAAATGAATGCTTGCTAAACGTTATGTTTTATTTTATTAAATTAAATTAAATGTATTTAATTTCTTACATTTGAATACAGACAATACACCTATGTTGCAATGATATCTTTATTTTTTTAGAGGATGTCTTCATTGACCTTTGATTACACATTGGATAGATATTATGGAAATTATAGATTTTTTTTCAATTTTGTTGGGTAATGTAAGTGTTTTGTCTAATGTGAAAACTCTAATCAACTGTAATTTACAGTACTGTAGCATATTACTTTCAACACTTCTGAGGGCGATTTGAAACACTTATCTTGCATTGTTTGTTATTTGATTAACTAGTAGTTAAAACTACTAAATTGAAATGATATCATTATGTTGTGTTTTGGTGATTAAACCAATTTTCTCATTACATTTCACAATAAACTTATTTTTTCAATCAATGGTTGTGTGGTAAGAGATGTTTACAATCCAAATGAATGCACAATGACATGTTTTGAATGAAAGACTGGCTGCATTACAAGTGTGACCAGTTTGGAGTTTTGTATTAAGACTTGTGGAAATGTACCACATACTCGTGAAAATAGTACCAAAGCGATAAAAAAAACTGTGTGGCCCCTTATTGAGTGCAGATGTTGCGGCGTAATGAGTGTTGGGCCTGGCAGCGCCTCTACAGCGATGAACAGAGAGCTGCGCTGTGCCCAGAGCGAGACATAGAGATGGATAGAGAAAAAGATAGGGAGAGAGACAGGGAGCTGCATAGAGAGAGAGAGATAAAGAGAGATAGATAGAGGGAAAGAGTGGAGATAAAAAGAGAGATGGATAGAGAGAAAGAGTGGAGAGAAAAATAGAGAAGAAAGAGAGAGGGAGAGAGAGAGAGGGGTGGGAAAAGAGAAAGAAAGAGAGGGAGATGGATAGATGACCTGAATGTTAGCTGATGCAGTTAGAGAGCCACCTGTGGGGTCTCCATGGGTCACTGTGCTGTAGATTTGAACTTCAAATGGCTGAGAGGGACAGGTGAGGGACGGGGGTTGGGAGGGGTGTACTGTGTGTGTGTGTGTTTGTGCTTGCGCGTGTGATGAGCGTTTGTGTGTAGTGTGATGCGTGTTTGTGTCTGCAACAGTTGTCATTTCGTGGAAAATGACTAACACAGTACACTTTTCAATGCTCCAATGTCAATGGGCAGATTGGCAGATTGAGCAAACATGGCCACATGTTGGACCCCCATTGGTATTTCTCAACCTTCCAGACCAGAAGGAATCCAGTTTTAGGGTTCAAAGTTCACTGATCATGATCTGACTAATACACGTCAGTCCATTGTCTGACATCATCAGTTGATGTAACCTGATGTAACTGCTATAGCAAAAAACTATTAAATGCAACTAGTATGCTATGTTCTTGTGATTCTTTCTATAAGGCATTGTTGCTCTAGAAATATTTCAATGCAGTTCTAGCATATTGGAATCCCCAGAAGAGCCAGGTACATACACATTAGCGTCTGCACAGTTTGTACTTTTCTAAAGTAAATAGAATACCAAAAACCCTGAAATTGGCTTCATTCACATCTCACTTTAACCTTACAGGATATAAAACGGCATCATTTCTAAACCCTTTTTTTTATCCTTCAGACATTTTTGGACTTTGTCAAGCAACTAGTTACTGATTATTATTTATATTTTTTTTTACCATGATTGTGTTAATATTTAGGATTACAAAATAATCTCTCTTTTGTATATTGAGCTGAAAATGTTGACTCAATAGTGCACTTTGTAATAAAAACACTAAATTTGGCACAGAGGTAGCTGTACACTCCCCTCTGTATTTATTTGGACAGTCAAGCTAAAACTTTTAATTTGGCTCTATTCTCCAGCATTTTGGATTTGAGATCAAATGTTTTATATGAGGCAGTACAGAATGTCACCTTTTATTTGAGGGTATTTTTCATACATATCTGTTATACCGTTTAGAAATGAAAACACTTTATGCATATAGTCCCCCCATTTGAAGGTGTCATAAGTATTTGGTCAAATTCACTTATAGTGTATGAAAGTAGTCAAAACAGTGGCGACCCACCTGTTTAGCTAAAAAAAAAAAAGCAGGCAGCTCCAAAATGCAGGTATTTCAGCCTAGCTCAGTGCTTTCTGTGGTGGGGCAGTCAGCGGAAAATACGGAGCGTAGGGGTTGGTAATGTTCTCCAGTAGCGCCATGCTTGGCTCAGTGTTCTGTCACTCATGGGGACACTACCTCACCGGAAAATCTAAGGGGAGAGCTCGAAAATGTAAGCCCCTTGGGTGCTGCCATAGAGTTACATTAGAAGTTCCCATCCAAGAAGGCTCAAGGTCATTGGCCACAGATAAAATGACTTAAAATCACGTTATATCTACCGTAGCTTTGATTGGACTGATCATGTCAACATCATACCTTCAAAATCTTAGCTAGCAAGCTACACAAGCAGCCATCATCATGAATCACGTCGACAATCTACTGGCAAATCCTTTTCAATCCTTGTCATACGAAGAGAAATTACAGATAAAACGTATTGGTGCTCATCGGCCATTGGACATGAATATTACACAAGTTGGAAATCGCAAATTCAACAATGAGTGGTTTGGAAGAAATCAGTGGCTAACTGCAAGCATTGCAAAGCAATCACTAGCCTGCTATTCAGTGGAGTGGGTGTGTGGTCCAAGTCTGGGTTTAAGGGTCTCTTTTCCAAGCTTAAAAGGATAAATATTCAACACCATGGGCCAGAAATACATTGGCCATGCTGTCAATCCAGCATGACTTCTGCCACGTTCAAAACAACTGTAAACTAGGAACTGTGAAATCTCAGACTTCAGTGAGTTCAAGACAACTGGGAACTCTAAAAAAAACGAGCTCCAACTGGGAAAATACAAACGGTCATCCCATCTCGGAATTCCAAGTCGGGAACTCGGGCCTCTTTCTAGAGCTCCGACCTGAAGATCACTGAAGTCATGTTTCAACCTTGTTTTTTTCAGAGTTCCTAGTTGTCTTGAAAGAACATAAATCCAGAGAATGCCAGACTTTGCTGACAAAGTTTGATGACAAAATTTGCCCAAAAGGACTGCCATGCCACCTTCCTGTTCAAGTGAGCACAGCACAACAAGGTGAGTCCAAAAATGTATTGTGTGCTGCTGCATAAATGATGTAATATGCCAGGGAGATATGTATACTGTAGCTAAGAAAGTAATGCTAAGTGTATGTTGTGTAGTAGGCTGTTAGTAGCCCATGTGCCTCACCCTAATAATTAGGTCCCTTTCCCCATTATAACTTAGCCTACTGTTCTGACTTTGGTGGTACACATGTAGCCTATAGCCTGTTTTAGAGAGATGTAATCATCGAATATTGTTTGCTTAAATGCCCCCTTTATTTATCCTACGGTTCTGACTTGGTGTATTCTGAATTCTGTCGCTTTACATTTCAAAAGTGCTGAACAAATAGTTATATTGACTACGTCCGTCCTAGCTCGCTCATTAATGTCTTAATCGAAATTACGGATTGCCTCTTATCCGCTCGTCATCCCCTTATGCCATAGTTTGTACATGTCAATTGTCAGTAGAAACAACATTATGTTGTGCCCAATAGAAATGTATGGTAAATAATGTATTTTGACATTTTGGAGTCACTTCTATTCTTAATAAGAATATAATATGTTTCTGAACACTTCTTCTGCAATTGGAACTGAGTTGATAGCCCATATCATTCCAAATTTAGAGCACCGGCACTCAAATCTCCTATATCGCCCATATCGCGTATATTGTACCGGTATGTCAGATTAGCTCAATCTTTTTAGCTCAATCAATTTCTTGGCCTCTGAGTATCACAGAAACCCAACACCTTAATAAAAAAAACATTTTCATGTTACTATGAAAATTGATCAAAACAACTGTTAAAAACATGATAAACATATAAAAATTTATATTTTTCAACATACATTTTAATATAAATGTCAGATTTATATGCTTATTTTGTGGAATTAGAGCCATTAACTGTTACAAAAGGTTAATAAAAGAAAAAGTGTTACTGCTTGACAGACAGGGACCGTGTCCGAATACCCATTCTAGCGTAATAAATAGTATGTACATTTCTAACATAGTTCTCAGAATGCATCATCTAATACACGATTGCGTTGACTCCCGCCATTCGTTCATTTTGGCACTGCGTGTCAATTTATCTAATTATCAGCTGTAAAAAACGAGTGAATTCTACTAGATCAAACTGACAAAATTAGTATGCCGTTTAAGTATTTAGTACGCTAGTAGGGGTATTCTGACACGGCCAGTTTCTCTTTGCAATCATTACCAATTTGGGGTCAGAAATTGTGCTTTTAGGGTTAGAAATATGTTGATGTTTTTAGGGTTACGTTATTAACCTTTCCACAAGCCTTATTTAACCTTTTGGTGTTCCTTTAATGTTTTCTGCACTCTATGTCGGAGGTGCGAACACTACATCTTTAAAGTTGGCCAGAAGGAGATTCTCCCTTCCCATAGAGGATTTGGTGCAATTTCTTTGGGCATGATTGACACGATATCGGCGTTCGACACTAGCCTCTGACCCTGCCCCACCAGGCTTCGTCCCAGCCTTCGACTCAGCCTTATCAGCCCTTGACCCAGCCTTCACCAGTCTTCAACCCAGCCTCATCGGTGTTCTACACCAGCCTCCGACCCGGCCCCACCAGTCTTCATCCCAGCCTTCGACCCAGCCCCGTCGGCCATCAAACCAGCCCGTCAGTCTTCGTCCTCACAGCCTCTGACAGATTCAGACATGGCCTCCAAGTTTCCGACCTGGTCCACTCTCCAGCATGCCACAGTTCTGTGCCTCCCGTCCCCCGCCCCCCTCCCCGGACTCCCAGCCTCCGCTGCTTAATCCACAACCTACCCATCAACACTGCAAAGCCGTCAACACCGCAAAGCCCCATCCAACACATTAATGTCCTCTGCTCCACGTCCTAACCATCTCCCATCCGCATGCTCTCCACCGGCAGATAATGCAGAGCAACCTTCACTTCCCAGAGCTTCCCTGATCTTCGGCCTTTGTCCGGATTCCTACCATGATTCCCTGCATGACCATCACCACTCCTTCCCGACCCCACCTTTCTGCCACAACCAGATGCCATCGCAGTCCGACCATCTCATATGATCACGCTACTCATCACTCTTCACTGAAGCCCATTCATCCTGTTCACCCGGCTCACCACCCTCCCTCAGACTTCGTCCAGCCCCTGCCTCAGCCTCCAAAGCGTTCTTCATGATTGCCTCTTACCGAGTCCTCCATCATCTGGGCCTGTTGCTTGAATCTGCAGTCCAGATTATTTTGGGGATCTTCAGCAACATCAACTACAAGACCTCCGGGATCCCTACCTTCCTCCACCACTTGAGCACCTGTCTCTTGTACCAGTCTGCCTTCATCCCTCTAAGCTAGAAACCTCAGGCCTTGGCCTTCTTCACAAGTAACCTAGATATTCTGCAAACCGAACTTCCCCATTTTTGCTAGTCTCCTATGCCACCTTCCACCACTTAAGTTCTCCACCAAGAACAACAAGTCTCTTTCAAGGAAACCATCGAACCTTCAAGGAAACCATCTAGCCATATGGTCTATATGTTCAAACTCCATCCAACCACCTGGAGAAGGATATGTCTCTCAAGGTTTCTTCCTTCATGGGAGTTTTCCTTGTCATACTGGCTCTCCAGAATTCCCCCTTTATGTCCAGTTCCTCACAAGGTTTCTTCCATCCAGGGACTTTTCCTTGCTAATACTGACTCCAGTTCTCCCCCGCAGCATATAGTTCCTCACTATGTTTTCCCCTTCTAGGGAGTTTTCCTTGCGAGGGCAAGCTATCCAGACCCTCCCCCATCGAGTCTAGTTACTAAGGTCTCTTCCTTCCAGGGAGTTTTCCTTGCTTATGCTGGCTATCAAAGTCTAACTCTACAGAAAGTCTATCAAATGGTCTACATGTTCAAACTCCATCCAACCAGCCAGAGAAGGATGTGTCTCTTAAGGTTTTTTCCTTCCAGGGAGTTTCCTTGCTTATGCTGGCTCTCAAAGTATATCTCTACAGAATCGCTTCTGATGCTGAATTGCCTGACCACACAGTTCAACTCCTAAGCTGCTGGTCCCCCCCAGACTTACCACAGCTACATCTGATCCAACCCACAAGATCTCCTCAGAGCCCACTACACCCTCTGTTCCTGAACCACTATCTGTGAGTCCTGACTTTTTGGGGTCTGCACTGCACAAGCCAGCTGCCCCGAACAGGTCCCGATCCACAGCTGATTCCATCACTCCTCCAAGACCTCTCCTCCATGATGGAATCACCACTTCAAGAGCAACCCCCTCCTCCAGCACCTACTGACAACCACATATATCCACCAAGAGCACCAGCTCTTCATTGTCTTACGGACAACCTCGCTTCTACACCAAGAGCACTCACTCTCCAGCGTCCTATGCACAACTACGCCCCTACACCAAGTGCACTCGCTCTCCTGCGTCCTACGGACAACCTCGCCCCTACACCCAGAGCACTCTCTCTCCAACGTCCTATGGACAACTTTGCCCCTACTCCTTCAGAAAACCACTCCGCCTCCTACCGAGCATCGTGCTCCCCACTCACCAAGTTATCTCATCCACCCCCCCATTCCCTTACAATAAAATCTTTAAAACCATTATGTTGAAGGTGTGGTCTGTGCCTCGTGAAATATAACTATATTTATGTAGCCGAAGTTGGGGAGGAAAGACCACATCCAAAACATTCTCTACACCCCCCTTACCTAATCATTACCTGCATTTACAGTATACTCACTTGTTCCACCACTAACCTATGTGTTTGCTGCCTGCGTTCCCACCACCTCCCTGTCTCCTCCCTCCTGTTCTACTACCCTCTATCCTTATTGCAGGAGCCGATGGGGGTCTGTACTGCACAAACCAGCTGCCCGGAACAGGACTCCTTCCGCAAACACCTAGATTCCCAATCCCTACCTGATTTTATTACTTCATCAATAAAATCTTTAAAACTATTATGTTGAAGGTGTGGTCTGTACCAAGTGAAGCGCAGGTTTTCAGTGAATTTACATAAATCACAAAGCTTATCTGCATTTCCTGCGGTGCAGGAAAATTCTCAGCAACAAAAGAGTGATCAAATTAAGATCTTACATCTGTATATGTATTTATATAGGTAGGTACAGTCACGACCAAAAATGAGCGAAAAAGACTGTATAAAATAAATAACACAAATACTGAGCTATATTGTCTGCAATTTTTTTGACAATTATATTACATTATGCTAATACTAAAAAAAGAAATGTGTTTAACAAGTAATAAAATACATTTTCATAAAGATAGCGGACAAAATTATTAGCACCCTTGATTTTAATACTCTGGCACCCTCTACCCTTTCCGTAGCCGATGTGAGTAAAACCTTTAAGTAGGATAACATTCACAAGACCGCAGGGCCAGATGGATTACCAGGATGCGTACTCTGCTGCGTGTACTGACCATCTCTGTAACGATCCCGGCAGTCTGAGTCGGGTCCTGTCTGTGGACTAGTTTTTCTGCTCGTGATCTCCAGTTTCCCGAGGGTTCTGGAACGCTCCGGGGAGCTCTCTTGATTTCCGCACCTGCATCCCATCAGCAATCTGCACACCTGGTCCTGATCATCACCCTTCTTAGGCTCTGGCCTAACATCCATTCCCTGCCGGATCGTTAGCCATGAACAGTAGGTTTACCAGAGTATCAGTCTTAGAGCTTCTAGCGTTAGTTTTGTTGTTTTTGCACCTTGTTGGTTTGTTGTTTACTTACCTCCGTTTTGTTCCATCTGCAGTCACTCGTCCGGAACCTTCATCCAACCTCTGCCTGGTGGTCGGCGGCTGCCGAGCCATGATGGGATCAACCACTGCACCCCCAACAACTAATCAACGCCGCCCGCTCTGTTCCCTGGATTATTCAGCATCACTCTTGAATTTGTAAATAAACACTCACCTTCGTTTCAACTTACCTTGTCCTGGTCTGCTTCTGGGTTCTGGCTTTGTAACTCGTGACAGAACGATCCGGCCAGTAATGAACCCAGCGGACCTGGACTCTGTTCGCCATGTCATTACCCATCAGGAGAAGATGTTGGGCCATCATAGCACGGTACTACAGGAGATCGCGTTGTCAGTTCGGAACCTTTCTACCGGTCTGACGGAGGTCCAGAACCAACGCAAGTTTCCGGTGGAGGATCCACTACCGGTTTCACCCATCTCGCCTGCCGCTTCTGGAGCTGTGTCCTTCCGTGAGCCCAAGGTTCCGACGCCGGATAATATGAGGGGGAGCTGGGAAGATGCCGTTCCTTCCTTATGCAGTGTGGATTAGTGTTCGATCTACAGCCCTACTCTTATGCCACAGACAAGGCTAGGATAGCCTTTGTGATTGAGTTGCTGCGTGGTCGAGCGCTGGAGTGGGCTTCAGCCGTTTGGGAACGACAGGATCCCTGCATGGCTTCATACCAGGGGTTCACGGCCGAGATGAGGAAGCTCTTCGACCATTCCGTCCGAGGGAGGGACGCAGCTAGGCGCCTGTTTTCGCTTCGCCAAGGAACTCGCAGCGTGGCCGACTTCGTGATCGAGTTCAAGACGTTGGCTGTGGAGAGTGGGTGGAATGAGGAGTCTCTGCAAGCGGCCTTTTACCAGGGTCTGTCGGAGCAGCTCAAGGATGAGTTGATCTCCTATCCGGAGCCTAGTGACCTGGACAGCTTGGTAGCCTTGTCTATTCGGGTGGATAATCGAGTCCGAGAGCGAAGGAGGGAGAAGCAATGGGTTCCGTCCAACCGATCAGCTTCTCAGGTTCCAGTCGGGTCGGGGATTGGATCAGAATACGTCGATCATCGGCCACCACACAGGATTAGTGGAGAGGTTCTGTCTCCCGATTCTGAACCCATGCAAGTGGGGGCGGCACGGGTTAACCAAGGAGGAGCGCCAACACAGACGTAGGGACTAACTGTTGCCTCTACTGTGGTGGTTCGGGACATTACCTCGCCACTGGTTCCCGGCGGTCGTCAAACTGCGCGGCTCGCTAAAGTTGGGAGGACTTTTAGCGAGCCAGTTTCGACCTCTCAATACCTCTGTCAGACCCCGTTTCCGGCTACCCTTATGAACAGGAATCAGAGCTTAGCGATTAACGCTTTTATCGATTCAGGTGCCGATGGAAGCTTTCTAGATGCCGAGTTGGTGGAACAGCTGGGGCTTTCCAAGGAGCAATTGCCGGAAGCCATTGAAGCTACCACTCTGGACGGCAGTAGTCTGGCACGTATCACGATGAGGACTGAACCCGGTTAAGATGCTGTTGTCGGGGAATCATTCTGAGATGATTTCATTCTTCATTCTGCCGTCTTCCCATGTTCCTCTGGTCCTTGGATACCCCTGGCTGAAGGAACACAATCCCACGTTCGATTGGGTGACGGGCAAGGTAACGAGTTGGAGCCTTGATTGTCATGCTAACTGTCTCAAGACTGCCTGTCCCCATTCGGTTCCCAGTCAGGTGATTGAGGCTAAACCCCCAGATTTGTCCCTGGTTCCCGAGACATATCACGATTTGGGGGAAGTTTTCAGTAAGCAGAAGGCTCTGTCACTCCCCTCCCCACCGACCATATGATTGTGCCATCAACCTGTTCCCTGGAGCTGTCTACCCCAAGGGAAGGTTATACAGTATCTCCCGACCTGAACGTGAGGCTTTGGAGACCTACATCAAGGAGTCCCTAGCTGCTGGTCTCGTTCGTCCCTCGTCATCACCCCTGGGGGCAGGATTCTTCTTTGTGGGTAAGAAGGATGGCTCTCTTCGACCGTGTATTGATTATCGGGGGTTGAATGACATCACGGTCAAGAACAAGTATCCCCTGCCCTTGATGAGTTCTGCCTTCGACTCCTTACAGGGTGCTACGGTGTTCACCAAGCTAGACCTACGCAATGCGTATCACATGGTCCGGATCAGAGAGGGGGACGAGTGGTTGACGGGTTTCAATACACCGATGGGTCACTTCGAGTATCAGGTGATGCCGTTT
The DNA here is from genome assembly GCF_020615455.1 of Coregonus clupeaformis. Lineage (NCBI taxonomy): Eukaryota > Metazoa > Chordata > Actinopteri > Salmoniformes > Salmonidae > Coregonus > Coregonus clupeaformis. Next base: position 18,537,174 of record NC_059210.1, on the reverse strand, counting down.
GGACTGACCAATGCTCCAGCGGTATTCCAGAGTATGGTGAACGACGTCCTGAGAGATATGATCGGTCTCTTTGTGTTTGTTTACCTGGATGACATTCTGATCTTCTCGAAGGAACCTTCCGACCACGTCCAGCATGTCCGGCAGGTTCTGCAGCGATTGTTGGAGAATCGCCTGTTCATGAAGGCCGAGAAGTGCGAGTTTCACGCCCACACGACATCCTTTCTCGGGTACATCATCTCCAGGGGAGAGATTAGGATGGACCAGGAGAAGGTTAGAGCGGTTCTGGAATGGGCCCAGCCCGGTACGAGATTGCAGCTCCAGAGATTTTTGGGGTTTGCGAATTTCTACCGCAGATTCATCCGGGATTACAGCCGTGTGGCCGCTCCGTTAACTGCCTTGACTTCCAGTATCAGGACCTTCAAGTGGAATCCGGAGGCGGATCGAGCGTTTCTGGATTTGAAGAGGCGATTCACCAACGCACCGATTCTCTCTCAACCGGACACGGCCCGTCAGTTCGTCGTTGAAGTGGACGCGTCTGATGTGGGAGTTGGCGCCATCCTGTCGCAGCGATGCTCCACGGACAGTAAACTCCATCCCTGCGCCTACTACTCGTCGCCTTTCGCCTGCGGAGAGGAATTACGATGTGGGTAACCGGGAGCTTCTCGCGGTGAAACTTGCCTTGGAGGAGTGGCGCCACTGGTTGGAGGGGCGGAGCAACCGTTTATTGTCTGGACTGACCACAAGAATCTTGCTTACGTGCAATCGGCTAGACGTCTCAACTCCCGTCAGGCCAGGTGGTCGTTGTTTTTCGGACGATTCAATTTTTTCCCTGACGTTCCGACCTGGATCTAAGAACGGCAAGGCGGACGCCTTTGTCCCGGATGTTCTCCAAGACGGAGGAGAGTGGGTCCAAGACCGAGACAATTCTCCCCCCGGAACTGCGTCGTGGGAGCAGTTATGTGGAAGATTGAGGAGGAGGTGATGGCGGCCCCTTCGGACTCAGCCCGGTCCCGGTAACGGTCCACCCGGTCGGTTGTTTGTGCCTGAGTCGGTTCGTCCTGCTGTCCTCAAATGGTCCCACGCCAGCAAGATGGCTTGTCACCCTGGCGTGGCTCGGACGATGGCGTTTCTTCGCAGACGTTTTGGTGGCCTGCCATGGCCGAGGATACTCGGGGTTTTGTTGCTGCCTGTCCAGTGTGTGCGCAGAATAAGAGTACCAATCGGCCCAGCTCTGGACTACTTCACCCCCTTCCTATTCCCCGCGACCATGGTCGCATCTGGCCCTGGACTTCGTCACTGGGTTGCCCGCTTCTGAGGGGAACACGGTCGTTCTGACTATCGTGGACAGATTCAGCAAGTTCGCCCACTTTGTGCCAATTGCCAAGCTTCCCTCTGCCTCGGAGACGTCCGAGATCCTGGTTAGGGAGGTTTTCAGGGTCCACGGTTTGCCCAGTGATATCGTTTCCGACCGTGGCCCTCAGTTTACCTCTGCTGTCTGGAAGTCCTTCTGTTTGGCCATTGGAGCTACAGTCAGTCTCACATCTGGTTTTCACCCCCAATCCAATGGTCAGGCGGAGAGAGCCAACCAGAAGATGGAATCCACGCTACGCTGCCTGGTCTCTTCCAACCCCACCTCCTGGGTCTCTCAGTTGCCTTGGGTTGAGTATGCCCACAATACTCTCCCTACATCTGCCACTGGGATGTCTCCCTTCCAGTGCCTGTATGGCTACCAACCTCCCTTGTTCCCTTCTCAGGAGAAGGAGCTCTCAGTGCCCTCTGTTCAGGCCCATATTCGTCGTTGCCACCGGACCTGGCATCGGGCCAGAAAGGCACTCCTTAGAGTTTCGGACCGGTATCAGCTCCAGGCGAATCGTCGCCGGATCCCCGCTCCCACCTATACCATCGGAGATAGGGTCTGGTTGGCCACACGGGATCTTCCGTTACGGACTGAGTCTAGGAAGTTGTTACCGAAGTTCATTGGTCCGTTTGTGGTGGAGAGGGTGATCAATCCAGTGGCAGTTCGACTCAAACTACCGAGGACGCTCAGAGTCCATCCCACCTTTCATGTCTCCTGCCTCAAGCCTGTTTTCCTCAGTCCTCTGTTGCCTCCTCCGCCTCCTCCTCCTCCTCCTCGGATGATCGGAGGTGGTCCTGCCTACACGGTGCGACGCATCATGGATTCCAGACGGCGGGGCCGGGGTTTCCAGTATCTCGTGGACTGGGAGGGGTATGGTCCTGAAGAGAGGAGTTGGATTCCGCGGCGACAGATCCTAGATGCTGACCTCATCCGTGACTTCTACCGCCTCCATCCTGGCGCTCCGGGAGTCCGCCCGGTGGCGTTCGTCGGAGGGGGGGTACTGTAACGATCCCGGCAGTCTGAGTCGGGTCCTGTCTGTGGACTAGTTTTTCTGCTCGTGATCTCCAGTTTCCCGAGGGTTCTGGAACGCTCCGGGGAGCTCTCTTGATTTCCGCACCTGCATCCCATCAGCAATCTGCACACCTGGTCCTGATCATCACCCTTCTTAGGCTCTGGCCTAACATCCATTCCCTGCCGGATCGTTAGCCATGAACAGTAGGTTTACCAGAGTATCAGTCTTAGAGCTTCTAGCGTTAGTTTTGTTGTTTTTGCACCTTGTTGGTTTGTTGTTTACTTACCTCCGTTTTGTTCCATCTGCAGTCACTCGTCCGGAACCTTCATCCAACCTCTGCCTGGTGGTCGGCGGCTGCCGAGCCATGATGGGATCAACCACTGCACCCCCAACAACTAATCAACGCCGCCCGCTCTGTTCCCTGGATTATTCAGCATCACTCTTGAATTTGTAAATAAACACTCACCTTCGTTTCAACTTACCTTGTCCTGGTCTGCTTCTGGGTTCTGGCTTTGTAACTCGTGACAATCTCAGCGTTTAACACCCTAATGCCCTCCAAGCTCATCACTAAGCGGCCCACTACCAAGGAATGTGGGCTCTCCTCTGTGGCCGACGTGAGGAAGACATTTAAGCATGTTAACCCCTGCAAAGCTGCCGGCCCAGACGGCATCCCTAACCGCGTCCTCAGAGCATGCACAGACCAGCTGGCTGGTGTGTTTACGGACATATTCAATCTGTCCCTATCCCAGTCTGCTGTCCCCACATGCTTCAAGATGGCCACCATTGTTCCTGTACCCAAGAAAGCAAAGGTAACTGAACTAAATGACTATCGCCCCGTAGCACTCTGTCATCATCAAGTGCTTTGAGAGACTAGTCAAGGATCATATTACCTCTACCTTACCTGTCACCCTAGACCCACTTCAATTTGCTTACCGCCCCAATAGATCCACAGACGATGCAATCGCCATCACACTGCACACTGCCCTATCCCATCTGGACAAGAGGAATACCTATGTAAGAATGCTGTTAATTGACTATATCTCAGCATTCAACACCATAGTATCCTCTAAGCTCATCATTAAGCTCGAGGCCCTGACTCTGAACCCAGCCCTGTGCAACTGGGTCCTGGACTTCCTGACGGGCCACCCCCAGGTGGTGAAGGTAGGAAACAACATCTCGACTTCGCTGATCCTCAACACTGGGGCCCGACAAGGGTGCGTGCTCAGCCCCCTCCTGTACTCCCTGTTCACCTATGACTGCGTGGCCAAGCACGCCTCCAACTCAATCATCAAGTTTGCAGACGACAAAACAGTAGTAGACTTGATTACCAACAATAATGAGACAGCCTACAGGGAGGAGGTGTAGGCTCTGGGAGTGTGGTGCCAGGAAAATAACCTCTCACTCAACATCAACAAAACAAAGGAGATGATTGTGGACTTCAGGAAACAGCAGAGGGTGCACGCCCCTATCCACACCGACGGGACCGTAGTGGAGAAGGTGGAAAGCTTCAATTTCCTTTGCGTATATATCACTGACAAACTGAAATGGTCCACCCACACAGACAGTGTGGTGAAAAAGGCGCAACAGAGCCTCTTCAACCTCAGGAGGCTGAAGAAACTTGGCACCTAAAACCCTCACAAACATTTACAGATGCACAATTGAGAGCATCTTGTCGGGCTGTATCACCGCCTGGTACGGCAACTGCACCGCCCGCAACCGCAGGGCTCTCCAGAGGGTGGTGCGGTCTGCCGAACGCATTACCGGGGTCAACCAACCCGCCATCCAGGACACCTACAGCATCCGATGTCACAGGAAGGCTTAAAATATCATCAAGGACATCAACCACCGGACTATCTGCATTGACCCTTTTTGCACAAACTTGTTTTACTAATCTCATATGCTGCTGCTGTTTATTATCTGTCACTTTATTCCTAGTTATATGTACATATCTACCTCAATATTATTGTACCCCTGCACATCGACTCAGTACTGGTACCCTGTGTATATAGCCAAGTTATCGTTACTCATTGTGCATTTATTATTACTTTTATTATTACTTTTAACTTTTCATTATTTCTATATTTTATTTCTCTCTGCATTGTTGGGAAGGGCCTGTAACTAAGCATTTCACTGTTATTCTACACCTGTTGTTTACGAAGCATGTGAGAAATAACATTTGATTTGATTTCTAAAATATTTTATAAGATTGGAGAACACATTGGGAGGGATTTTATGTTTTTAGACCATTCCTCCATACAGAATCTGTCCAAATCCTTGGTATCCTTCGTCTGCACTTATGGACTGCCCCATAACATCAAAGATCCACCACCATATTTTACAGTAGGTATGGGGTTATTTTCTATATATGCATCTTTCTTTCGACGCCAAACCACCACAGGTGTGTGTGGCCAAAGAGCTCTATTTTCATGTCATCCAACAAATGTTAGTGCCTGGAGTTTGCTAAACGGCACTGGCACTTGGATTGGAACTGGTGCTACGGTCAGATGACATGAAAATAGAGCTCTTTGGCCACGCACACCATCAAAAGATCGATGCATACAGTGGCTTGCGAAAGTATTCACCCCCCTTGGCATTTTTCCTATTTTGTTGCCTTACAACCTGGAATTAAATGGATTTTGGGGGGGTTTGTATCATTTGATTTACACAACATGCATACCACTTTGAAGATGCAACATATTTTTTATTGTGAAACAAACAAGAAATAAGACAAAAAACAGAACACTTGAGCATGCATAACTATTCACCCCCCCCAAAGTCAATATATTTGTAGAGCCACCTTTTGCAGCAATTACAGCAGCAAGTGTCACGGTGTCAGTGTATGCGGTAGACTGAAGTTAGGCACAGGACACAGAACTCAAGGGGAAAACGTATCTTTACTAAAACCCGTAAAGAAAACAAGAAGCCTCCACGCAGGGAGGAATAAACCCGCTCACAAACGACATCCGAGTACAACAACAAACACGCACAGAACACAATGGGAGCCACAGGGTTAAATAGGGGCGGAGTAATCACAAGATGGGCAACAGGTGTGAAACAATCTGACACAACAGGTAGAACATAGAAACATAGAACATAGATCGGCAGCAGCTAGTACTCCGGTGACGACGAACGCCGAAACCTGCCCGAGCAAGGAGGAGGGGCAGCCTCGGCAGAATCCGTGACAGCAAGTCTCTTGGGGTATGTCTCTATAAGCTTGGCACATCTAGCCACTGGGAGTTTTGCCCATTCTTCAAGGCAAAACTGCTCCAGCTCCTTCAAGTTGGATGGGTTCCGCTGGTGTACAGCAATCTTTAAGTCATACCACAGATTCTCAATTGGATTGAGGTCTGGGCTTTGACTAGGCCAGTCCAAGACATTTAAATGTTTCCCCTTAAACCACTCGAGTGTTGCTTTAGCAGTATGCTTAGGGTCATTGTCCTGTTGGAAGGTGAACCTCTGTCCCAGTCTCAAATCTCTGGAAGACTGAAACAGGTTTTCCTCAAGAATCTCCCTGTATTTAGCGCCATCCATCATTCCTTAAATTCTGGCCAGTTTCCCAGTCCCTGCCGATGAAAAACATCCCCACAGCATGATGCTGCCACCACCATGCTTCACTGTGGAGATGGTGTTCTAGGGGTGATGAGAGGTGTTGGGTTTGCGCCAGACATAGCGTTTTCCTTGATGGCCAAAAAACTCAATTTTAGTCTCATCTGACCAGAGTACCTTCTTCCATATGTTTGGGGAGTCTCCCACATGGCTTTTGGCGAACACCAAACGTGTTTGCTTATTTTTGTTCTTTAAGCAATGGCTTTTTTCTGGCCACTCTTCTGTAAAGCCTTGCTCTGTGGAGTTTACGGCTTAAAGTGGTCCTATGGACAGATACTCCAATCTCCGCTGTGGAGCTTTGCAGCTCCTTCAGGTTTATCTTTGGTCTCTTTGTTGCCTCTCTGATTAATGCCCTCCTTGCCTGGTCCGTGAGTTTTGGTGGGCGGCCCTAACTTGGCAGGTTTGTTGTGGTGCCATATTCTTTCCATTTTTTACAAAAAATATTATTTGTTAAAGAAAATCTCTTTCTCTGAGAAATTGCATTAGTATAAAATAATATACCTTTTTAAAAATATTGGAGTATACAATATAGCTTAGTATTTTTATTATATATTTTATGAAGCGTTTTCTGCTCATCTTTATCAAGAGTGCCAATAATTTGGATCATGACTACTTTAATTAAAATTATCAATGCTAAAATCTTTATTTATTCCCAAAGGGTTATATACAGTGCTATGAAAAAGTATTTGCCCACTTTCTAATTTTCTCTACTTTTGCATATTTGTGATACTGAATGTTATCAGATTTTCAACCAAAACCTAATATTAGATAAAGGGAACATAAGTGAACAAATAACACAACAATTACATATTTATTTCATTTATTTCATAAACAAAGTTATGCAACACCCAATTCCCCTGTGTGAAAAAGTAATTGCCCCCTTACACTCAATAACTGGTTGTGCCACCTTTAGCTGCAATGACTCCAACCAAATGCTTCCTGTAGTTGTTGATCAGTCTCTCACGTCGCTGTGGAGGAATTTTGGCCCACTCTTCCATGCAGAACTGCTTTAACTCAGTGACGTGTGGGTTTTCAAGCATGAACTGCTCGTTTCAAGTCCTGCCACAACATCTCAATTGGGATTAGGTCTGGACTTTGACTAGGCCATTCCAAAACTTCCAATTTGTTGCTTTTTAGCAATTTTCATGTAGACTTGATTGTGTGTTTTGGATCATTGTCTTGCTGCATGACCCAGCTGCGCTTCAGCTTCAGCTCACAAACGGATGGTCTGACATTCTCCTGTAGAATTCTCTGATACAGAGCAGAATTTATGGTTCCTTCTATTAAGGCAAGTCGTCTAGGTTCTGAGGCAGCAACGCATCCCTAAACCATCACACCACCACCACCATGCTTGACCTTTGGTATGATGTTCTTACTGTGGAATGCAGTGTTTGGTTTTCGCCAGGCATAATGGGACCCATCTCGTCCAAAAAGTTGACTCAAGTTTGCCAAAAAGCAAATGGATGATCATCAAGACTCTTGGAAGAACTTTCTATGAACAGATGATTCAAAAGTATATCTTTTTGGATGACATGGTTCCAGTAATGCCTGGCGAAAACCAAACTCTGCATTCCACAGTAAGAACATCATACCAAAGGTCAAGTATGCTGCGGAAAAGGAGGAGGTCAAAAGGGGGGTGAGTGTAACCGGTGTGAAATGGCTAGCTAGTTAGCAGTGCGCACTAGTAGCGTTTCAATCGGTGACGTCACTCGCTCTGAGACCTTGAAGTAGTTGTTTCCCTTGCCCTGCTCTGCTTTTGTGGAGCGACGGGTAATGGTGCTTCAAGGGTGACTGCTGTCGATGTGTGCAGAGGGTCCCTGGTTCAAGTCCAGGTAGGGGCGAGGAGAGGGACGGAAGCAACACTGTTACACATACAGTGCATTCGGAAAGTATTCAGACCCCTTGACTTTTTCCACATTTTGTTACGTTACAGACTTATTCTAAAATGTATTTAATTGTTTTTTCACCCTTATCAATCTACACACAATACCCCATAATGACAAAGCAAAAACAGGTTAAGAAATTTTAGCAAATGTATAAAAATAAATTAAACTGAAATATCAAATTTACATAAGTATTCAGACCCTTTACTCAGTACTTTGTTTTAGCACCTTTGGCAGCGATTACAGCCTTGAGTCTTCTTGGGTATGACGCTACAAGCTTGGCACACCTGTATTTGGGGAGTTTCTCCCATTCATCTCTGCAGATCCTCTCAAGCTCTGTCAGGTTGCAAGGGGATCGTCACTGCACAGCTATTTTCAGGTCTCTCCAGAGATGTTCGACCGGGTTCAAGTCCGGGCTTTAGCTGGGCCACTCAAGGACATTCAGAGACTTGTCCCGAAGCCACTCCTGCATTGTCTTGGCTGTGTGCTTAGGGTCGTTGTCCTGTTGGAAGGTGTACGTTCGCCCCAGTCTGAGGTCCTGGTCTCTTTTCATCAAGGATCTCTCTGTACTTGCTATGTTCATCTTTCCCTCGATCCTGACTAGTCTCGCAGTCCCTACCGCTGAAAAACATCCCCACAGCATGATGCTGCCACCATCATGCTTCACCGTAGGGATGGTGCCAGGTTTCCTCCAGACGTGACGCTTGGCATTCAGGCCAAAGAGTTCAATTTTGGTTTCATCAGACCAGAGAATCTTGTTTCTCATGGTCTGAGAGTCTTTAGGTGCCTTTTGGCAAACCGTCATGTGCCTTTTACTGAGGAGTGGCTTCCGTCTGGCCACTCTACCATAAAGGCCTGATTGGTGGAGTGCTGCAGAGATGGTTGTCGTTCTGGAAGGAAAAACATTGAATTCAATCAATTTTAGAATAAAGCTGTAAAGTAACAAAATGTGGAAAAAGTCAAGGGGTCTGAATACTTTCCATATTTTTTGAATATTTCAAAATATATCTGGAACAATAAGAAATAGCCAACAAATACATTTCATATTTACACATATTTCTTTTTATGTAAATCTTTGACAAAAGTGCCTAATTTATTGTCACTGAGCTAGGGGGAAGGTGTGATCCCTATCACTATTAGACAAACACAGGGCGGCAGTTCAGTAGAACTGACTTATCACAGACCCAGACTGTCTCACCTTGAACCTGGCTGGCACACCAGACATCCGGGGGAGAAGGGGATGTGTAAGAAACAGTGGGACAGAGAGATGGAGAAAGAGAGTGTGAGGGAGTAAGGGAGTGTGAGAGGTTAGGGTTGGGAGAGTGGACAAAGAAATGTATTTATTTATTTTATTTTACCTTTATTTAACTAGGCAAGTCAGTTAAGAACAAATTCTTATTTACAATGACTGCCTACACCGGCAAAACCTGGACGACGCTGGGCCAATTGTGCCCGCCCTATGGGACTCCCAATCACGGCCGGTTGCGATACAGCCTGGAATTGAACCAGGGGGTCTGTAGTGATGCCTCAAGCACTGAGATGCAGTGCCTTAGACCACTGCGCCACTTGGGAGCCCTATACAGAGACACTGAGAGGAAGAGAGAGAGAGAGCAGGGGAGAGGGGGGAGAGAGGGGGGATCAACTGTCAGTTTGTTGCTGGTCTTCTATGTCATTTCACACTTCCTCTCAACTGTCTCTCTCCTCCCCCTCTGGAAGATTTTTTCTTCCTCTTGTTTTTCCTTTTAAAAAAAACTCAGATAGTCTGGTTTTCCCTTGGACTATTCTACTCAGCCCTACTTGGTATACATCATTTATAGATCTCCAGGGATTGGACAAGTGTGAAAGCAATGAAGTTCCACCTAGCTGTTTCGTCCATTTTGTTTACATTCAGTTCTAATAAACTGTCCTTTCTCCCAAAGCGTGCACTCGTACACTCCTCCCCACAACGTTTCCACCATGTTTCTTATACCAGTAATTTCCTTTCAAATCCATGTGTCACACCCTGATCTGTTTCACCTGTCTTGTGCTTGTCGCCACCCCCCACCAGGTGTCTCCCATTTGTCCCCATAATCCCCTGTGTATTTATACCGGTGTTTTCTGTTTGTCTGTTGCCAGTTCGTCTTGTCCGTCAGGTCCTACCAGCGTGTTCCCGTGTTTCCTGTGCTCTAGCTTTTATAGTCTAACCAGTTCTGACCTTTCTGCCTGTCCTGACCCCGATCCTGTCTGCAGTCCTGTACCTGCCTGACTCTGATTTGGAGTACTACCCTTGCCTGCCTTGACCTACCGATTGCCTGCCCCTTATATTGTAATCAACACTGAGACTCGTACTATCCGCCTGTGTCTGCATCTGGGTCTTAGCTTGAGCCGTGATACCATGAAAAGAAGCGAACATGTGAACACTTAGGGAGAAAGGACAGATTATTGGGCCGCAAAATGTGGGGGTTTTACTAAAGTGCTTATGTTGACCAAAAAGTGACCATAGAAATTAAGTAACACTGTACATCCACACAGTAATAACTGTAGTAACAACATAGTAGTTACATAGGAATTGCTAATAGTAATAGGGTAATAGCTCAGCATGTTGCTTTCGTTTTGGCAGCAGAGGAGAGTGTGAGAGGTGAGGAGAGATCAGTGTAATGTCGATTCCTGGTGACAGCACAGCGTTCTTCTGTCTTCTTATTATTCTTGCTTTGAATGTGCAAATGTACAATGTCCGTCAACTTTTTTGACAATTTTGTAAAAGTGAGAGGTCACCAGGAAGTCTCTTAGTTTGTCCTGTTTTCAAAGGAAATAGTTAAATAACATTGCTATCTAAATGTTTAATGTGTTTGATGATTTTTGATTTTTACTGACAGAGTTGGAAAACATGTTGACATTGTCCCAAGGCAAAGCTAGCTGCTAGCTCAAAAGCTCCAATAAGTCGCTAGTGGTCTCTGTATTCTCTTTCTGTGCATTGGCTCCAACAATAAGTACCTCGGTCTTGTGTTGATTTAGCTGGAGGAAGTTGTGAGCCATCCAAGTATTTAAATCACTAATTCTACTTGATCCGTGGAGCTAAAATCCTCTGGAGACACAGAAATGTAAAGTTGTGTATCATCTGCGTAGCAGTGAAAATCAATGCTGTGCTTTCTGATAACAGTGCCAAGGGGTAACATATATAAACTGAACAGTACCGGACCCAAAATCGAACCTTGTGGAATGCCACATGTGGCAAGGGTGACAAAAAACTTCACAGGTTAAATAGGTCCTAAACCAATTTAGAACTGGACCAGAGAGGTCAACCCACCTCTCCAGTCTGTCCAAAAGGACATTATGGTCAACAGTGTCGAATACAGCACTTAAATCTAAGTACAAGGACAGAGAGCTGTTTGGCATCTGTGTTGGCGCTAAGATAACTATCACTTTAACTAAGGCTGTCTCTGTGCTGTGGTGGGCACGAAAACCAGATTGGAATAAAAAAAAAAAAACTGTTGGCACTAAAAAAAATCATTTAGCTGTTTGAACACCAATTTCTCCAGAATTTTGCTAAAGAATTGAAGGTTTGAGATTGGCCAAGAGTTGCTAAAAGCAGAAGAATCTAGATTACGTTTCTTCAGAAGGGGTTTCACCATAGCAGTTTTTAGTGCAGTGGGGAAACTGCCTGTGAACAGGGAATGATTAACAATAGCTTTTCATATATGCAATAAAACATTGTTTTGAAGAAGGTGGTGGGGATAGGATCGAGAAGGCAGGTAGAAGGCTTAAGTTGAGATATCAAATCAAATCAACATGTATTGGTCACATACACATATTTAGCAGATGTTATTGCGAGTGTAGCGAAATGCTTGTGTTCCTAGCTCCAACAATGCAGTAGTATCTAACAATTCACAACAATACAAACACATCTAAAAGTAAAAGAATGGAATTAAGAAAATATAAATATTAGGACGAGCAATGTCGGAGTGGCATTGACTAAAATACAGTAGAATAGAATACAGTATATACATATGAAATGAGTAAAGCATTATGTAAACATTAAGGATCGGACCCTTTTTTTCAAGTTTCGCCTAAAATGAGATACCCAAATCTAACTACCTGTAGCTCGGGACCTGAGGCTAGGATATGCATATTCTTGATACCATTTGAAAGGAAACACTTTGAAGTTTGTGGAAATGTGGAATTAAAGTAGGAGAATATAACACATTTGATCTGGTAAAAGATAATAAAAAAATTTTTTGTCATCTTTGAAATGCAAGAGAAAGGCCACAATGTAATATTGCAGTTTATGCGCAATTTAGATTTTGGCCAATAGATGGAAGCAGTGTGTGTGCAAAGTTTCAGATTGATCCAGTGAAGCATTGCAATACTGGACTATTTTGTATCAAGTCTGCCCAAATGTGCCAAATTTGTCAATTCATACATAACTATAGAGAACATACGGAAATTATATGGTAATACAAAATGTAATTTTACACACTCCAAGGAATGTCATACATGATGGATCATTAGCTTATACACTAACTTTCACACATCTACAGTGGGGAAAAAAAAGTATTTAGTCAGCAACCAATTGTGCAGGTTCTCCCACTTAAAAAGATGAGAGGCCTGTAACTTTCATCATAGGTACACGTAAACTATGACAGACAAAATGAGAAAAAAAATTCCAGAAAATCACATTGTAGGATTTTTAATGAATTTATTTGCAAATTATGGTGGAAAAAAAGTATTTGGTCAATAACAAAAGTTTCTCAATACTTTGTTATATACCCTTTGTTGGCAATGACACAGGTCAAACGTTTTCTGTAAGTCTTCACAAGGTTTTCACACACTGTTGCTGGTATTTTGGCCCATTCCTCCATGCATATCTCCTCTAGAGCAGTGATGTTTTGGGGCTGTCGCTGGGCAACACGGACTTTCAACTCCCTCCAAAGATTTTCTATGGGGTTGAGATCTGGAGCCTGGCTAGGCCACTCCAGGACCTTGAAATGCTTCTTACGAAGCCACTCCTTCGTTGCCCGGGCGGTGTGTTTGGGATCATTGTCATGCTGAAAGAACCAGCCACGTTTCATCTTCAATGCCCTTGCTGATGGAAGGAGGTTTTCACTCAAAATCTCACGATACATGGCCCCATTCATTCTTTCCTTTACAAGGATCAGTCGTCCTGGTCCCTTTGCAGAAAAACAGCCCCAAAGCATGATGTTTCCACCCCTATGCTTCACAGTAGGTATGGTGTTCTTTGAATGCAACTCAGCATTCTTTGTCCTCCAAACACGACGAGTTTAGTTTTTACCAAAAAGTTCTATTTTGGTTTCATCTGACCATATGACATTCTCCCAATCCTCTTCTGGATCATCCAAATGCACTCTAGCAAACTTCAGACGGGCCTGGACATGTACTGGCTTAAGCAGGGGGACACGTCTGGCACTGCAGGATTTGAGTCCCTGGCGGCGTAGTGTGTTACTGATGGTAGGCTTTGTTACTTTGGTCCCAGCTCTCTGCAGGTCATTCACTAGGTCCCCCGTGTGGTTCTGGGATTTTTGCTCACCGTTCTTGTGATCATTTTGACCCCACGGGGTGAGATCTTGCGTGGAGCCCCAGATCGAGGGAGATTATCAGTGGTCTTGTATGTCTTCCATTTCCTAATAATTGCTCCCACAGTTGATTTCTTCAAACCAAGCTGCTTACCTATTGCAGATTCAGTCTTCCCAGCCTGGTGCAGGTCTACAATTTTGTTTCTGGTGTCCTTTGACAGCTCTTTGGTCTTGGCCATATTGGAGTTTGGAGTGTGACTGTTTGAGGTTGTGGACAGGTGTCTTTTATACTGATAACAAGTTCAAACAGGTGCCATTAATACAGGTAACGAGTGGAGGACAGAGGAGCCTCTTAAAGAAGAAGTTACAGGTATGTGAGAGCCAGAAATCTTGCTTGTTTGTAGGTGACCAAATACTTATTTTCCACCATGATTTGCAAATAAATTCATTAAAAATCATACAATGTGATTTTTTTGGATATTTTTTTTCTCATTTTGTCTATCATAGTTGACGTGTACCTATGATGAAAATGACAGGCCTCTCTCATCTTTTTAAGTGGGAGAACTTGCACAATTGGTGGCTGACTAAATACTTTTTTCCCCCACTGTATAGGGCAGCAGCCTCTAAGGTGCAGGGTTGAGTAACCGGGTGGTAGCCGGCTAATGATGGCTATTAAACAGTCTGATGCCCTTAAAATAGAAGCTGTTTTTCAGTCTCTCGGTCCCAGCTTTGATGCACCTGTACTGACCTCACCTTCTGGATGGTAGCAGGGTGAACAGGCCGTGGCTCAGGTGGTTGATGTCCTTGATGATCTTTTTGGCCTTCCTGTGACATCGGGTGCTGTAGGTGTCCCCGAGGGCAGGCAGTGTGTCCCCAGTAATGCGTTGGGCAGACTGCACCACCCTCTGGAGAGCCCTGCGGTTGCGGGTGATACAGCCCGACAGGATGCTCTCAATTGTGCATCTGTTAAAGTTTCTGAGGGTCTTAGGGGCCAAGCCGAATTTCTTCAGCCACCTGAGGTTGAAGAGGCGCTGTTGCGCCTTCTTCACCACATCGTCTGTGTGGGTGGACCATTTCAGATTGTCAGTTATGTGTACGCCGAGGAACTTAGACGTTTTTCACCTTCTCCACTGCGGTACCGTCGATGTGGATAGGGGCGTGCTCCCTCTGCTGTTTCCTGAAGTCCACGATCAGCTCCTTCATTTTGTTGACATTGAGGGAGAGGTTATTTTCCTGGCAGCACTCCGCCAGGGCCCTCACCTCCTCCCTGTAGGCTGTCTCATCATTGCTGGTAATCAGGCCTACTACTGTTGTGTCGTCTGCAAACTTGATGATTGAGTTGGAGGCGTGCGTGGCAACACAGTCATAGGGGAACAGGGAGTACAGGAGAGGGCTGAACACGCACCCTGTGTTGAGGATCAGCGAAGTGGAGGTGTGTTTCCTACCTTTACCACCTATGGGTGGCCCATCAGGAAGTCCAGGACCCATTTGCACAGGGCGGGGTTCAGACCCAGAGCCTTTCCGGCTGTATGTAATAACACAAAAAAAATTCTGGGCTACTAATGTAAGAAATAACACAAAAAAAACCAAAATACTGCAAAGTTGCTTAGAAGCTAGAAGCAGAGCTGCCATGTCTGTCCGCCTGAGCATGTCTGTGTCAACCAGGAAAAATAAATCCATAGTGCCTTTGCATGGTAGGCTAGGGCGCATATCATCAAACTTCTCATCATCTACTTGCTTGACTGATACCCAGCCTAATGTTGGTTATCTTATTTCTGAAATATGCCGCAAACTCATCACATTTAGATGTGGAGGAAAGTTCACATAGGTTTGCGGGCGTAGGATTTATCAGGCCATCAATTGTCAAGAAGAGCACTCTCAAATTATTCTGATTTATAGTGATCAAGTAAGAAAAATTAGCCTGTCGGGCATTTCTAATTGCCTTGTTATATATGCCAAGTTGCTCTCTTTAATTGATTAGTTTTCTCACTCATCGAAGGGGCTCTCCGTTTGTATGTGGGCTTTTTCACCTATACTGGAGCTATGGCATCAATGGTTGCCCTTCATTTGTGTCACGCCCTGGCTCTGGGGACTCTTACATGTTGAGCCAGGGTGTGGATTTTCATTGTTTAGTTTTCTATGTTTTTCGTTCTAGATCATTTATATCTATGTTGGCCAGGGTGGTTCCCAATCAGAGACTGCTGTAGCTCGTTGTCTCTGATTGGGGACCATACTTAGGCAGCCTTTTGGCATGTTAGTTTTGTGGGATCTTGTTCCGGAAGGTTTGTGTTGTAACCTAGGACTTCACGTATCGTTTGTTTATTGTTTTGGTTCGTGTGTACACTGAATAAAATATGTAAGCTTATCACGCTGCGCCTTGGTCCGCTTCATCTGTCAACGATCGTGACAATTTGCTATTAAAGTTATCAACTAAATCATCACAAGAGGAAGGCAGAATAGGTGGTGGATTATTGGTCATACATTCAATAAAATCTGTAGCAACTTCAGAGGTAAGATAGCGCTTCTTAATAATGCGTTCAGTACCACCCTGTGCTATGGGCAACAAGGTAGTAAAAAACACACAGTGGTGATCAGTTAAAGCAACATCAACAATAGAGGATATGTCAAAAGAATGCCCCTTGGTCCAGTGTATGGCCGCGGTTATGTGTGGGCCCAGTAACATGTTGGATAAAGTCCATAGAGCTCAAAAGATGTATACATTCAATGGCATTGGAGTCCTTCTCTTTGTCAACATTAATATTAATATCGCCCAAAACAATGATTTTATCATAGTTCTCAAGGACAATAGACAATAGTTCAGATAAATCAGTAAAGAAAGTGGGGCAGTGCTTTGACGGCCTAGACAGAGTTATGGCCAGCACTGGTGGCTGACATTTAAACTGAATAGCATGATGCTCAAATGACCCAAAGTCACCAAACAAAATGTCCTATTAGAGATGAGACACAAAGTGACAGTTTGTTTGATCTGAACGGTGTAGTTTTACAACGTCTCATGTCGTGGGCTGGAGTATTCAATAGTCAATGTGAACTTTAGCCAAAGTCTTGTGGTGAGACGGATCCGTTTAGCCATTCAAAGAACAGTGAGCTAACATTCTGTGTTCATCTAAGCAGCTAGCTAGCTAGCCAAGCAGAGAGCTAGCTAGCTTTTTTGCTGTACATAGCTAGCCTGGCTTGCTGACATTTCTGACAAGTGAAAAACTGTACCCTGTTTCTCGTTTGCTACAACAAGTGGCAACTTTGTATCTTGGGGCCACCCCAGTAATGTTATTAACTAGCTAGTATAGCTAGGAGTCAGAAGGGTAAAGAATTGAATGCATGCCAAAGCCAAGGTTATTTTCCATGAATGCAGAGCTATGATAGTCAAAATTACATTTCTATAATCAATACACAAGATCTTCATAGCCATAGCTCTCAATAATCAAGGGGCCATCCCAGTACCCTTACAAAAATGAATTTGTTGCTGCAAACTTCCCTTCAGGTTTGTGGCAAATTTGCTGCAAACTAAATAGTGTGCGACAAAATGTTGCCAGACGTTTGCAAAAGTTTGCCACTAGTGGTGAATCTTCGGCAAACCTTTGACAAACAGTTTGCCAGAGTTTTTTTTTCTGGCAGACAATTATCTCAAGATTCTATTTGAATCTGTGGCAAACCTGTGGCAGAAACATTTATTGGTACTAGAGGCAAACAGTTTACCAGAAGCGGTTTCTGGTGAACACATGAGTTCCAAGACCAGTAACCATTGACGACCAATCAAGGGGATTAGAAACATCTGTTGGAAAATGGAAATCAAGCTATCTAGCTAGCTACTGTACCTACAAAAGTTGTCTGGTGAGTGTCTAACTTATTAATTAAACGTCCTAAATAACTTTAAAATTGTATTAGCTAAATGATGCCTAGTTAGCAATGTCATGTTTTATGGGATAGAGTGAAACACATTTTGTTGATACCAGTTTCAATCTGTCAGCGCCACTGACTGACTTGCTAGCGCTTAACTAGCTAACATTAGCTATCATATTTTTGCACAATTCATGTGATAGGTAGCTAGCTAACTAATGATTTGCCTAAACACATTTTTAGGTGAATACGTTGCTGTCTTTTAATACCAATATCCATGTCAATATGCTAGTGTCATAGTTCAGTAGCATGTTAGCTAGCACAACAGCTAAGGTAGGTAGCTAGCAACAATATGAGTTGATTTGACATCAAAAGCAAAATGTCACTTTTGCAGATGGATACCCTTCCCCTACCCGTGGTGTTGGGAGGAGGAGGATGCATCAAAACCCTGGAAATATGTTTGTGGTGCAGTCACTCATAACACTTTTTTACAGTGATAAATAAGTGTATCGTCTTCAAGATTGATAAGGTAAGTAAATGCATGTGTTATTCTCATTAATGTAGCCCATTCATTCTTTCTTTGTAACAATTAGATATTTCATTGCTTTAAACTAGTAGCTATCTCATCTTGATCATGTGTTGTTCTTTCTCTCTTTCTAGAAGCAATCGGTTACAAGGCCAAAATACAGATTTTTGGCCTTCAATCAAACTGAGGACAGAGAAATATGTGTGCACCAGACAGGCCAAGGCTTCTTGCATGCATGGCTTTGAGATGTATGTTACACTCTAACAAATGTTGGGTTGTTTGGATGACCCAATTGCTGGGTTGCAGTTATTGGGTCAATAGTTAGGTTATTGTCCGTAAATATAGCAAGGTTGGGTTGTTGGTGCTGGGATATTAAGGTTGAGCTATGAATAGTTGACCCAGCCAATGGGTTAATTATCCCACCACCAGCACGTGAAGTCCACCAGAATACTTGCAAGTATACTACTTCTAGTGCGACTGTGACTGACGAGTGAAAAATAATTAAGGTTATTTCGACAGATTAAGGGTGTTTTGGCTGATTGAAAACCATGAAAACGGTAAATAACAAACGTTACAAATTATGAATTTGATGGTCATTCAGGTTAAATAGGTTGTCCTATTGTAATTAGCTAGGTAGCCATTTTCTATGCTAATATCTCTGGCTGTGGTAACATTAGCTAGCTGGCTAATGTTATGCTCGTGATGCTAGCTTACTGAAGTGTTGTCACGGAAAATAACTAAATGTGCGTTTTTCTGTCGACATTTGGCTAGCTAGCTAACTATGTCAGTGTCTGTAACAGTAGCTAGCTAAAGTTAGTTAGCTAGCTAAGTCTGACACTTCTTCTGGACTGTCTCGGACACTGTTACACTCGCTAGCTAACGTTAGCTAATTTAGCTGGCTAGCTAAGTTACCATAGCTAGATTTTAAAAACTACCTTCATCCTTCCATTCATTTTTTATTTACCGGTACCGGTTACCTTCAGATGAGTCCCAAGACAATTGTCACATTAGTTTGTAGCCCATCCTGTTCGGATGCTACAAACAGAAGTTGGCACATCGACGGTACCTACTTCAGACGAGTCCCCTGACACTTGTGGGGGTCGTAGAGCAAAATGGAGACAACAATCTTGTTCATGAGAGTCTCTCCATTCCATAGAGTGGTCATACTAGTTTGTAAGTCAAACCGGACACTACAGAAGTTTTCTTGAGAATAACGATTTTCGGGATATCTCGTAGACTGACAAACACCGCTCTAGCTCTGACACCTTTCACAACAGATACGGAAGTGCGACATTGGCGGATGCGGTGGATTGAGACACATCCAATGCAAAAAACATATCTTTAGCTTAAACTGATGGACTTCGATGGGGATTTCTTTATTATGTTACTTAGATTGACGCACCGGTGCTAATAAATTGTGCAACAGGGTTTGATTGGTTCTCTCAAATGTTTTTTTTTCTTCCTCTGGATTGAGACCTCTCATTGTTTGGATTTGAAAATCCAATAATTGTAATAGAAGGGGGTGGCGCTCAGGGGATGTGGGTGTTTGAGTGAGAAAGACACAGAGAACCAACCAGCAAAAATATAGACCCCTTCATTATCGACGCATCAAAGAGCAATTCCAGACTCTGTAGTCAGGAGGACTTCATGAGTTAGGTGTTAGCCAGACTAGTGATTAACTGCAATGGAAAAGTAATTGTTTGTCTGGCAAATCATTAGAAAAAGTATTGGGTGTGGATACGGTGGGAACTGAGCAAGTGTGATGTCATACATTTTTGTGGATATGAAAATCAAAAGAAATCAGCCAAGACTTCATAAAAAAAATTGTAGACCTCCACATGTCTGGATCATCCTTGGGAGCAATTTCCAAACGCCTGAAGGTACCACGTTCATCTGTACAAACAATAGTACGCAAGTATAAACACCATGGGACAACGCAGCTGTCATACCGCTCAGGAAGGAGACGCATTCTGTCTCCTAGAGATGAACGTACTTTGGTGCGAAAATAGCAAATCAATCCCAGAACAACAGCAAAGGACCTTGTGAAGATGCTGGAGGAAACAGATACAAAAGTATCTATATCCACAGTAAAACGAGCCCTATATCGACATAACCTGAAAGGCCGCTCAGCAAGGAAGAAGCCACTGCTCCAAAACCGCCATAAAAAGCCAGACTACGGTTTGCAACTGCACATGGGGACAAAGATCGTACTTTTGGAGAAATGTCCTCTGGTCTGATGAAACAAAAATAGAACTGTTTGGCCATATTGAAGCAACATCCCAAGACATCAGTCAGGAAGTTTAAAGCTTGGTCACAAATTGGTCTTCCAAATGGACAATAACCCCAAGCATACTTCCAAAGTTGTGGCAAAATGGCTTAAGGACAACAAAGTCAAGGTATTGGAGTGGCCATCACAAAGCCCTGACCTCAATCCTATAGAAAATGTGTGGGCAGAACTGAAAAAGTGTGTGTGAGCAAGGAGGCCTACAAACCTGACTCAGTTCCACCAGCTCTGTCAGGAGGAATGGGCCAAAATTCACCCAACTTATTGTGGGAAGCTTGGAGAAGGCTACCCGAAACGTTTGACCCAAGTTAAACAATTTAAAGGCAATGCTACCAAATACTAATTGAGTTTATGTAAACTTCTGACCCACTGGAAATGTGATGAAAGAAATAAAGGCTGAAATAAATCATTCTCGCTACTATTATTCTGACATTTCACATTCTTAAAATAAAGCGGTGATCCTAACTGACCCAAGACAGGGAAATTTTACTAGGATTAAATGTCAGGAATTGTGAAAAACTGAGTTTAAATGTATTTGGCTAAGGTGTATATAAACTTCAACTCTATTCTTGTACATTCTCTGACATGATGTATGTTCTGAAATGCAGGCAATAGAAATTCATTATTTGAATTTCAACATTGTATCTTGATTGTGTGTGTGTAGGAAAGGGAGGGGTGGGATGGTAGAAAAGGTAAAAATATGCAAGAAAATTTGAAATTAGGATGACAGTGAAAATAACCCAAGGATTACATAATAACTACCCAGCTGTTGGGTCAGTCCCCAAACCCATTGTGCTGGGTTTATGTCACAACCCAACACACTGGGTTGTTTTAACCCAGCAATATAGTGTAATTTACCCAGCAGTTGGGTCAAGCGTTCAACCCAATATGCTGGGTAAGAATTGAATATGAATTGCCATATTAGGCATAACTCAATTTCTACATTTTAAGATGCCAGAATAGAAATTGTTTCAGTAATTGTTTTTAGTATCCTAATTTTGTTTTGTTTTCTGATTGTTTCAGTGCATGCATTCAACAAGCTTTGGACGAAGGACTTCCACAGGGCCGTCATTTCCAAAGTTCACTCAAAAAGGCAATAGTTCTGAACTGGGTTTGATTTAGTTTTTGTTGTTTATATATATATACAGTACCAGTCAAAAGTTTGGACACACCTACTCATTCAAGGGTTTTTCTTTATTTTTACTATTTTCTACATTGTAGAATAATGGTGACGACATCAAAACTATGAAATAACACGTATGGAATCATGTAGTAACCAAAAAAGTGTTAAACAAATAAAAATATGTTTTATATTTGAAATTCTTCAAAGTAGCCACCCTTTGCCTTGATGACAGCTTTGTATACTCTTTGCATTCTCTCAACCAGCTTCACCTGGAATGCCTTTCCAACAGTCTTGAAGGTGTACCCACATATACTGAGCACTTGTTGGCTGCTCTTCCTTCACTCTGCTGTCCAACTCATCCCAAACCATCTCAATTAGGTTGAGGTCAGGTGATTGGGGAGGCCAGGTCATCTGATGCAGCACTCCATCACTCTCCTTCTTGGTGAAATAGCCCTTACACAGCCTGTAGGTGTGTTGGGTCATTGTCCTGTTGAAAAACAAATGATAGTCTCACTAAGCGCAAACCAGATGGGATGCATATCGCTGCAGAATGCTGTGGTAGCCATGCTGGTTAAGTGTGCCTTGAATTCTAAATAAATCACTGACAGTATCACCAGCAAAGCACACCCACACCGCCTCCTCCATGCTTCACGGTGGGAACAATACATGCGGAGGTCATCCGTTCACATACTCTGCGTCTCACAAAGACACGGTGGTTGGAACCAAAAATCCCATATTTGGACTCATCAGACCAAAGGACAGATTTCCACCGTTCTAATGTCCATTGCTCATGTTTCTTGGCCCAAACAAGTCTCTTCTTATTATTGGTGTCCTTTAGTAGTGGTTTCTTTGCAGCAATTCGACCATGAAGGCCTGATTCACGTTGTCTCCTCTGAACAATTGATGTTGAGATGTGTCTGTTACTTGAACTCTGTGAAGCATTTATTTGGGCTTCAATCTGAGGTGCAGCTAACTCTAATGAACTTAACCTCTGCAGCAGAGGTAACTCTGGGTCTTCCTTTCCTGTGGCGGTCCTGATGAGAGCGACTGCACTTGAAGAAACGTTCACAGTTTTTGAAAATGTCCAGATTGATTGACCTTCATTTCTAAAAGTAATGATGGACTGTCGTTTCTCTTTGCTTATTTGAGCTGTTCTTGTCATAATATGGACTTGGTATTTTACTAAATAGGGCTATCTTCTGTATACCCCCCTACCTTGTCACAACACAACTGATTGGCTCAAATGCATTAAGGAAATCAATTCCACAAATTAACTTTTAACAAGGCACACCAGTTAATTGAAATGCATTCCAGGTGACTACCTCATGTAGCTGGTTGAGAGAATGCCAAGAGTGTGCAAAGCTGTCATCAAGGCTACTTTGAAGAATCTCAAACATAAAATATATTTTGATTTGTTTAACACTTTTTTGATTACTACATGATTCAGTATGTGTTATTTCATAGTATTGATGTCTTCACTATTATTCTACAATGTAGAAAATAAAGAAAAACCCTGGAATGAGTAGGTGTGTCCAAACTTTTGACTGGTACTGTATATACAGTATAGCTAGCTAGCTAAACAATGAACCATAATCCCAACTCATAACGTTACCACCCTGCATGAATCTGCAGGTAGCTAACCAACCAGGTTCAATGTTAGCTAGCTAACATTAGGCTATAACTAGCAATGCAAATAGCTCTGAGATATGAATAATATTACTACACAGATCATACACGTAACGTTAGCTAGCTAGCCAGCCAGCTAACGTTAGCTAGCTAGCTAACAGTACACTTTAACTTCACTTTCTGACAAAATTAGAAACATGTAATATCTGAAAATGTCGATAGCAAAACGGGGCTGAACCTTCTGCACGCTCCCATCTTCTCTACAGCATTTGGGACCACACTCCCATGCAGTGTCTCCATGCAGTATCTCCACGCAGAGACTAAACTCAGACCCAACAAGTGGTGACTCGGACTTGGATCAGTGGAGAATGCACAACACGCTATTTACAACAGCAAATGTTAGATAGCTATTGCGTTACCTAGCTATTCTTCATAATGTGCAACACATTACCAATGTAGCTTTAAATTATCAGACCACAGCTTTGGCACTACCAAGGGACTCTGGACTTGACTTGTACAGGAGTGTACAGGACTTGGACTTGAACACCATGTCACACCCTGATCTGTTTCACCTGTATTGTGTATCTCCACCCTCTTCCAGGTGTCTCCCATTTTCCCCATCATCCCCTGTGCATGTATACCTGTGTTTTCTGTTTGCCTGTTGCCAGTTCATCTTGTCTTGTCAAGCCTACCAGCGTGTTTATCCGTACTCGTGTTTTCTCTAGTCCCTGTTTTGTAGTCCTCCCAGTTCCGACCATTTCAACTGCCCTGACCCTGATTCCGCCTGCCATACCATTCAGCCTGCCCTGACCCCGAGCCTGCCTGCCGTGCTGTACCTATCTGACTCTGACCTGGTTTACGAACTTCTGCCTGCCCTGACCCTGAGCCTGCCCTGACAATGAGCCTGCCTGCCCCCCTGTACCTGTCGGACTCGGACCTGGTTAAGAACCTCTGCCTGTCCTCGACCTGCCCTTTGCCTGCCTCCTGTGGTTTAATAAACTACTCTGTGTATTGAACCTTCCGTCTCCTATGTCTGCATCAGGGTCATATCCCAGATAGTACGAACTGGCCATGACTGACCCAGCAGACTCGGACCAGCTCCGCAACGCCGTCTCCTCCCAAGGAGCCACCATTGGAAGACACAAGGAGTTACTTCGAGGTCTTATGGAAGGATTCTAGACCTTGGCGGAACGCCATGACCGTGCCTTCAATACATTGCTGGAGCAATTCCGCAGATTGTCTGTTAGGCAGGCAGCCACGACAGCAGCGTGTCTCTCCAGCCCACCCCGGCTTCCCGAGAACCCCGCTTACCTCCTCTGGAACGCTTCACTGGATTGTCAGGAACTTGTTGGGCGTTTCTCTCCCAGTGCTCCCTCATCTTCGAGGTGCAGCCCTCATCCTTTCCCTCGGACTGCTCGAAGATAGCATACCTTATAACGCTGATGTCCGGGAGGGTTCTCGCCTGGGCTATGGCGGTGTGGGAACAACAATCTGCCGTGTGCTTCAGTCTGGAGGAGTTCATGGTGGAGGTGAAGAAGGTTTTCGATTTTCCGTTGTCCGGGAGAGAGGCTGCCCGGAAGCTACTCCTGCGTTGTCAAGACTCCCGTAGTGTGGCAGACTGTGCGGTTGATTTCCGCATGTTGGCCTGCCGAGAGTGCCTGGGCGGATTATCGGAGGACATTAAAGTCGAGCTCGCAGCCCGGAAGCTGCCTACGGATCTCGACTCGCTCATCGCCTTGACCATTTGGACAAATAGCGGCTATGGGAACATAGGAGGGAGAGGAGGTCTGATTCCGGTCCCACTTGCTCGCCCAAGGATCCCACCTGGTAGCGTCTATGCTACCAGAAAATCCTAAGTTTGTTTAACACTTTTTTGGTTACTACATGATTCCTGTGTTATTTCATAGTTTTGAGGCCTTCACTATTATTCAACAATGTAGAAAATAAAGAAAAACCCTTGAATGAGTAGGTGTTCTAAAACTTTTGAACAGTAGCGTACATCTGTCTCACAGCCCTCTGTCTCCTGTTTCCAGGCCCACCCGAGCCTGCCTGCCGTCCTGTACCTATCTGACTCTGAGCTGGTTTACGAACTTCTGCCTGCCCTGACCTTGAGCCTGCCTGCTGCCCTGTACCTGTCGGACTCGGACCTGGTGAAGAACCTCTGCCTGTCCTTGACCTGCCCTTTGCCTGCCTCCTGTGGTTTAATAAACTACTATGTGTATTGAACCTTCCATTTCCTGTGTCTGCATCTGGGTCATATCCTGAATTGTGTTACACCAGGGACTTGGGACTCACTCGGACTCAAGGTTTAGTGACTTGACTATCACTGTACGTCATCCCCCACAGCCATCGCATGGCTTTCTCCTGACCATGCACCCAACTTTGCTGTTGACCGGGAATTCTGCACCCTTTTTGGGGGGTCCTCCTCTCCTACTACACCACCATAAGTATATACCTCAGCGGCCTCCAATTCACGCAGAACACGTTTCTACCAAGGGGCATCTGTAAGAGGTAACCACCTTTCAGCGCACTCACCTGGCCCCCCCTCATCTTCAATATCTTCTCCATCAGCATCACCACTCTCAGGACCAGCCTCTTTTCTTCCCACACCAACCGAACCCTGGAAACCATCCTCACACCCACCATCTTCAGGTTCCTTCACTACACCATTTCCACTACTGTGCCCTTCGGAGTCTCTGTTCATCACAGACAGAGACCTCCCCATCACCAGACACTGGTTCCAATCACACCTGAAGGGCTCTCCTTCCGGATTGGAGCAGCCACGGCAGAACACAACAGCCTTTCCAGGGCACAATGAACCCCGCTCTCTTCAACCACCTTGACTCTCCTCCTACATCCACTACCACGCCATTCACTCTTCCCCTCACAAGCCTTTGTTTATAACAGACAGAGGCCACCCAGTAACCAGACACTGGTCCCAGTCACACCTGAAGACCACCATCTCCCACGCCGGTTTCCCTGCACACCTCTACTCCACCCACTCCTTCCGGATCAGAGCTGCCACCACGGCAGCACAAAAGGGCCTCCACCCTGGCATCATCAAGCACCTCAGCCGCTGCATGTCCAAAGCCTACAACAATTAAATCCGCTCACAACCTATGCACGTCTGATATGCCCAACAAACCCTCGTCGGGCCACAGATGTCATCGGGCCACAGACGACCAACCTAGCCTGACACACCAATAATCCAGCCCGCAGACACTGTCACATCCGGCCCGAAAGGGGCCCCACTTCTTCTTTTCGCACCATGCAACAAACAGGAGGCTAAAACTCCACGTACCACTCCAGTTGGCTGGATGTTTCTTTTTTTTTTGGGGGGGGGACTCAGATATGGGCTCAGACTTTCATATTGGAATGCGGCCGGAGGAGGCACTCCGTACATGGGCACCGACATTCATATTGGAACGCGACCCTGAGGCAGGAACTTCATAGAGTATATGGGCCCAGATACCCATGTTGGAATGCGGCACTCCATATATGGACATATAGCCGTGACCATGCCAATGTGCTCACCTGCATCCAATCTTCATTAGCCACAAGCCCGCCTCACTTACCTGAATCCAATTGATTCATCAACCATCCTCATAGTATTTAAAAGGCATCCTTCATCACTCCTTTGTACGTCTTCAATCCTGCCTAACAAACTGTCTGTACTACAGTTCTTGCTGATCCATTGATGCACCACCCCACCAGCAAGGGGGCCAACACTACCTTGGCTTACAGCCAGCAGGCTCAGCACAACCTCAGTCTACGACTGGGGGCTAATCCTGCCGGGAGATCAGCTACCAACCTCGGCCCACGACCAGGGGCAGGCCTCCCCATCGACTCACCCATCAGGCTTTTTGCACAATGGGCGCAGCTCAACCTCAGGCCAAGACCGGGGGCTGCCCCTCAGCAAAACCACAGTTCACGACTGGGGGCTGACACTGCCGGGAGGCCAGCTACCAACTCCAATTCACAACCGGGGACTGGCTTCGCCGACTACCATCCATGCCAAAACCCTTATACCAAACTCTACCACCTACTACACTTTCCAACATGTTCGTCAGATGGCGAGAAGATGAAGGATGAGTCATAAAAAATGTATAGGCAGGAAATCTGCCAGACATTACATTTTTATCCTTCCCCTCTTCCGTTTTCTCTCCTGTCACACAGTGTCAAGATGTCCTTTTAATCACAGTTGTCCCTTGTGCACTTCACCCCTTGTGCTATCCTCCCCTCGTCTCCTCCTTACCGCCTCTCTCTCTTGCCAGACTGAGAAAGGAGGCATGGCCGTAACTACATATGAGGACACTGAGGTTTGGACCTCTGTAATGTTTCTAATTTAAAAACAAAATAATAATAATAATACAAAATGTATACTTTGTATACAAAGAAAATCAATTACAGTTTTCAAAATGTTGTACGCATGTAGATGGCCTATGAAGATAACTCAAGGAGGAAGTGTCCACATCCTCAAAACATCCTTTTAAAATTAAATGACGGCTGTCTGTCTGGCCTTATCTCTATGAATCTCACTGTGAGTCTATGAGTAATACACAGCCTTCAAGAGAGAGAGAGAGCATCAGACCAATAGACAAAAATGGTTTATTATTTAGATACAGTATGTTATGTTATCAACAGTTACAAATGAATGAAATATATACTTAGCATTTCTTTAATAATTAACTATGCCTGAATATTAGTTTGGGGCGCCTGTGGCCAGTTGAAATGAATTACCGGAAGATATGCGGGTACCTTTTCCCATTACGATGCAGGACTGTTGGTAGGGCGCCTGTGACTTGTGCGGTTGTGCGTATGTGTCTTACTCACCTCGGCCTGTAGACCAATAACCCAGCAGGATATCTGCTACGTTCTGTTGCCATCTCACCCTCGTAATGTCCACCTCACACACACTCCAACAACAGCCCAAGGGGCTGTGGGTTGCCGTTCACAGTACAGTCGACTTGGGATATTCAAACAATAATAGACAATATTCTAAGAATATTCTGAGAATGTTAAGCAGCTTCTAGCTTCAAGTTCCCTGAATGTTTGAAAGAGGTTCCCAGAAATGAATAAATAATGAATAAATTAATTAATGCATGAATGAACGATTCATTAATTCATTAATTAATTGCATTCATTCATGCATTCATTCATCAGCCTTTATACAGCTTTGGGCTTTTTCTTTACTTTATTTATTTTACCTTGTCCAGAGGAGTCTGGTATAAACACATTCTTATTTAAAATTTCAACCTGGCAAGATGAACAATGTACAATATTGACATGTCTGCTAATCATCCCTATTGCATAACACAACCAGGGAACTTCTGGTGCACAAGTTATGATGGGTACAGTAGATAGGATAGGAAGAGGATGCACAGCCCATGTCCTGGTTTATATTTGTGTGTCATATCAGTACCATAATTCACCTCTACACGCCTCTCTCCCTTCCTCCTCCCTCTGTTTCTCTCCCTTTCTCCTCCCTCTGTTTCTCTCCCTTCCTCCTCCCTCTGTTTCTCTCTCTTTCTCCCCATATTTCTCCCTATCTCTTTCACTTCAATCAAATCTGCTTCTGTAAACAGATGTTTTTCTCTCTCTCTCTTTCTCTCTCATGCTCTCTCTCCATTCTGAGGATAGCATTGTCAGGTCACCACTGCCCACAGTCAGCCCAGGTTCTAGCTTACCTGATTAAGTAACACATTAACCAGAGCTAGCTAAGATCAGCAGAGAAAGGAGATAGCGGACTTGTGTCAAACACAGAGAGAGATCAATGACACTTAGCATAGGGTTCTGAAACACCAATACCTTCGACTGACTGACTGGGGCTCGCTGGAATTAGAAGAAGAGAGAGGGGGCACTTTTGCATTTTGGGGAATTGATCCATGGCTGTCTGTGTGTCAAGTGTTCTAATTTTTCTAATCTCCTAACCGTGTAATATTTGTTAAGAGGGGGAGGGACTTAACTGCAATAGGCGTGGTTAAATGTATTTGTATTATTTTTTTAAATTACAGAAATGTATGAAAACGTTTTAGCTGAATGCATGTTTTGCCCTACTTCTGAGTCTCTGACACAGACATGAGCACTCTCAGGGTTCCTAGGTACCTGTTTTTCAGAGGGCAACATTTCCAAGAAAAGTATGCATTTATGTCCCTGATAATTGCCCTCAACAATCAACAATCCATCTACCATTATGTTGGTCCTGTGTGGCTCAGTTGGTAAGAGCGTACTAGCAATGCCAGGGTTAAATTCCTGCAGGGATCACATACACATAATACAATGCACTCTTTACTGTAAGTTGCTTTGTATCAAAGTGTCTCTTAAATGGCATCTATTATTTGGATTGTGTGTGTTTAATCTTAATTTAACTTTTTACTGCAGTGGGCTAAATCAGGATCACAGAGTGTTTCTTGGTAGTCTTAAACAAATCTACTTTGAAACAAAAGTATACACCTCACACATATGGCTATGGGCTTACAAAAAGAAGACACCTGTACCATGTCAGATACATATGGAGTTGAAATGTATTCAATTTTGAGTTTGCATCCCAATATTACATCACAGAAAACTGAAATATAAAAGCAGGAAAGGGCTATAACGTGTACACTGTTGGGGCTCTCAACTCAAGGACCAGGATGGAAGAACACTGCTTTAATACCATGTGCAACATGTAACGCAACATTTCCTCATCCTCAGCCCAAACCCATTAACTGACTCCGTGCCAAAGCAACACTTCTCGCATCCAGCCACATCAAAGTGCCCTGTGGCTGGGAAACGAGAAGTCTATTTTCTGAGAATAGGCATGTGATAGATATGATAGATAGGCAAATGCACAGTAGGAAGCACAGACACAGTGAAGCTGCTCTCTGCCTGTCTGTTTGTGATGATTAACTGGACTTCAGAGAACTGAGCCAAAGGGAACACATCCAAAAGCAGCCAAAACCCACCCAGACTCCCATTGGTAGAGAGAGGAATGGTTACGACTCAATAAACCCCATGAACCTGGCTTGTCCAACCAACCCGGTCTTTCCACCATCACTACAGTTTCCCTCCCCTTTTCTCCTGATAACTCACCCCTTCCCATATCCCCCCTAACAAATCCACCCTTACCCCCTTTAATGATTGCCTCTATGGCACCCCCTCCCTTTTGTGAACAGCTGGTTGCTTGGGGGGGGGTTGAAATTAAATATTTTTATTGAACCCAAAAAATATATAATTCCTGAATCGAATTCTAAAATCGGTGCTGTTCGTTTTATCACTGTACTTTATACACTAAACTAATTGACAAAGTGTTGCATACTGGACTGCATTCACTTATGGCATCAGATCAAACGTGAATGACTGATAATGAGAGAATAACTGAATGACTGGTGAAGGGGCTTGATTCATAAGTTTTCTATTCAATTATTTTCATTCATATTTTCCCATTCATAGATCTCTATTCTTCCTCCCTTGCTTTATCATACTCACATTCAAATACCCAGTAAACAGTTTTTCTCTCACGTTTGCTTGTTTGCTCTCTCTCTCTCTCACACACACACACACACACACACACACATAACACACACACACACACACACACACACACACACACAAACACACACACACCTGGTCTTTGTGCACTTTGATTCATGTGAACTGTGATCTTTTCCAGGCAAAGAGCAAAAACTTTGCTATCTTGTCAAGGGCAGATCTTCTAAGCAATGTTTGATCATGCAGATACTGGACTTCAAGTTAAAGTTCACAGGCCTGGGAAAAAAGGCTTTTAAGTAGATCAACCATTATACTGTATATACAGTGAGGGAAAAAAGTATTTGATCCCCTGCTGATTTTGTACGTTTGCCCACTGACAAAGAAATGATCAGTCTATAATTTTAATGGTAGGTTTATTTGAACAGTGAGAGACAGAATAACAACAAAAAAATCCAGAAAAACGCATGTCAAAAATTTTATAAATTGATTTGCATTTTAATGAGGGAAATAAGTATTTGACCCCCTCTCAATCAAAAAGATTTCTGGCTCCCAAATGTATTTTATACAGGTAACGAGCTGAGATTAGGAGCACACTCTTAAAGGGAGTGCTCCTAATCTCAGCTTGTTACATGTATAAAAGACACCTGTCCACAGAAGCAATCAATCAATCAGATTCCAAACTCTCCACCATGGCCAAGACCAAAGAGCTCTCCAAGGATGTCAGGGTCAAGATTGTAGACCTACACAAGGTTGGAATGGGCTACAAGACCATCGCCAAGCAGCTTGGTGAGAAGGTGACAACAGTTGGTGCGATTATTTGCAAATGGAAAAAACACAAAATAACTGTCAATCTCCCTCGGTCCGGGGCTCCATGCAAGATCTCACCTCGTGGAGTTGCAATGATCATGAGAACGGTGAGGAATCAGCCCAGAACTACACGGGAGGATCTTGTACAGTGGGGAAAAAAAGTATTTAGTCAGCCACCAATTGTGCAAGTTCTCCCACTTAAAAAGATGAGAGAGGCCTTTAATTATCATCATAGGTACACGTCAACTATGACAGACAAATTGAGAAAAAAAAATCCAGAAAATCACATTGTAGGATTTTTAATGAATTTATTTGCAAATTATGGTGGAAAATAAATATTTGGTCATCTACAAACAAGCAAGATTTCTGGCTCTCACAGACCTGTAACTTCTTCTTTAAGAGGCTCCTCTGTCCTCCACTCGTTACCTGTATTAATGGCACCTGTTTGAACTTGTTATCAGTATAAAAGACACCTGTCCACAACCTCAAACAGTCACAATCCAAACTCCACTATGGCCAAGACCAAAGAGCTGTCAAAGGACACCAGAAACAAAATTGTAGACCTGCACCAGGCTGGGAAGACTGAATCTGCAATAGGTAAGCAGCTTGGTTTGAAGAAATCAACTGTGGGAGCAATTATTAGGAAATGGAAGACATACAAGACCACTGATAATCTCCCTCGATCTTGATCTCACACCGTGGGGTCAAATGATCACAAGAACGGTGAGCAAAAATCCCAGAACCACACGGGGGGACCTAGTGAATGACCTGCAGAGAGCTGGGACCAAAGTAACAAAGCCTACCATCAGTAACACACTACGCCGCCAGGGACTCAAATCCTGCAGTGCAAGACGTGTCCCCCTGCTTAAGCCAGTACATGTCCAGGCCCGTCTGAAGTTTGCTAGAGTGCATTTGGATGATCCAGAAGAGGATTGGGAGAATGTCATATGGTCAGATGAAACCAAAATATAACTTTTTGGTAAAAACTCAACTCGTCGTGTTTGGAGGACAAAGAATGCTGAGTTGCATCCAAAGAACACCATACCTACTGTGAAGCATGGGGGTGGAAACATCATGCTTTGGGGCTGTTTGTCTGCAAAGGGACCAGGACGACTGATCCGTGTAAAGGAAAGAATGAATGGGGCCATGTATTGTGAGATTTAGAGTGAAAACCTCCTTCCATCAGCAAGGGCATTGAAGATGAAACGTGGCTGGGTCTTTCAGCATGACAATGATCCCAAACACACCGCCCGGGCAACGAAGGAGTGGCTTCGTAAGAAGCATTTCAAGGTCCTGGAGTGGCCTAGCCTGTCTACAGTTCTCAACCCCATAGAACATCTTTGGAGGGAGTTGAAAGTCCGTGTTGCCCAGCGCCAGCCCCAAAACATCATTGCTCTAGAGGAGATCTGCATGGAGGAATGGGCCAAAATACCAGCAACAGTGTGTGAAAACCTTGTGAAGACTTACAGAAAACGTTTGACCTGTGTCATTGCCAACAAAGGGTATATAACAAAGTATTGAGAAACTTTTGTTATTGACCAAATACTTATTTTCCACCATAATTTGCAAATAAATTCATTAAAAATCCTACAATGTGATTTTCTGGATATTTTTTTCTCATTTTGTCTGTCATAGTTGACGTGTACCTATGATGAAAATTACAGGCCTCTCTCATATTTTTAAGTGGGAGAACTTGCACAATTGGTGGCTGACTAAATACTTTTTTTCCCCACTGTAAATGATCTCAAGGCAACTGAGACCATAGTCACCAAGAAAACAATTGGTAACACACTACGCCGTGAAGGACTGAAATCCTGCAGCGCCCGCAAGGTCCCACTGCTCAAGAATGCACATATACATGCCCGTCTGAAGTTTGCCAATGAACATCTGAATGATTCAGAGGAGAACTGGGTGAAAGTGTTGTGGTCAGATGAGACCAAAATGGAGCTCTTTTGCATCAACTCAACTCGCCGTGTTTGGAGGAGGAGGAATGCTGCCTATGACCCCAAGAACACCATCCCCACCGTCAAACATGGAGGTGGAAACATTATGTTTGGGGGTGTTTTTCTGCTAAGGGGACAGGACAACTTCACCGCATCAAAGGGACGATGGACGGGGGCATGTACCGTCAAATCTTGGGTGAGAACCTCCTTCCCTCAGCCAGGGCATTGAAAATGGGTCGTGGATGGGTATTCCAGCATGACAATGACCCAAAACACATGGCCAAGGCAACAAAGGAGTGGCTCAAGAAGAAGAACATTAAGGTCCAGGAATAGCCAGTCTCCAGACCTTAATTTATATTTACATTTACGTCATTTAGTAGATGCTCTTATCCAGAGCGACTTACAAAATGGTGCATTCACCTTATAGCCAGTGGGATAACCACTTTACCATTTTTTTTATAGATTTTTTTTTTTTTTGAAGGGGGTGGGTTGGGGTAAGGGGGGGATAGAAGGATTACTTTATCCTATCCCAGGTATTCCTTAAAGAGGTGGGGTTTCAAATGTCTCCGGAAGGTGGTGAGTGACTCCGCTGTCCTGGCGTCGTGAGGGAGCTTGTTCCACCATTGAGGTGCCAGAGCAGCGAACAGTTTTGACTGGGCTGAGCGGGAACTATGCTTCCGCAGAGGTAGGGGAGCCAGCAGGCCAGAGGTGGATGAACGCAATGCCCTCGTTTGGGTGTAGGGACTGATCAGAGCCTGAAGATACGGAGGTGCCGTTCCCCTCACAGCTCCGTAGGCAAGCACCATGGTCTTGTAGCAGATGCGAGCTTCAACTGGAAGCCAACTGGAAGCCAGTGGAGTGTGCGGAGGAGCGGGGTGACGTGAGAGAACTTGGGAAGGTTGAACACCATACGGGCTGCGGCATTCTGGATGAGTTGTAGGGGTTTAATGGCACAGGCAGGGAGCCCAGCCAACAGCGAGTTGCAGTAATCCAGACGGGAGATGACAAGTGCCTGGATTAGGACCTGTGCCGCTTCCTGTGTAAGGCAGGGTCGTACTCTCCGAATGTTGTAGAGCATGAACCTACAGGATCGGGTCACCGCCTTGATGTTAGCGGAGAACGACAGGGTGTAGAAAATCTGTGGAGGGAGCTGAACGTTCGAGTTGCCAAACGTCAGCCTCGAAACTTTAATGACTTGGAGAAGATCTGCAAAGAGGAGTGGGACAAAATCCCTCCTGAGATGTGTGCAAACCTGGTGGCCAACTACAAGAAACTTCTGACCTCTGTGATTACCAACAAGGGTTTTGCCACCAAGTACTAAGTCATGTTTTGCAGAGGGGTCAAATACTTATTTCCCTCATTAAAATGCAAATCATTTTATAACATTTTTTGTTGTTGTTATTCTGTCTCTCACTTGTTTAAATAAACCTACCATTAAAATTATAGACTGATCATTTCTTTGTCAGTGGGCAAATGTACAAAATCAGCAGGGGATCAAATACATTTTTTCACTCATTGTATATACATACACTACCGGTCAAAAGTTTTAGAACACCTCCTAATTCAAGGGTTTTTCTTTATTTTTTACTATTTTCTACATTGTAGAATAATAGTGAAGACATAAAAACTATGAAAAAACACATATGGAATCACGTAGTAACCAAAAAAGTGTTAAACAAATCAAAATATATTTAAGATTTGAGATTCTTAAAATATCCACCCTTTGCCTTGATGACAGCTTTGTACACTCTTGGCATTCTCTCAACCAGCTTCATGAAGTAGTCTCCTGGATTGCATGTCAGTCAATACGGAACATTTGAAGAACTTTGAACGTTTCTTCAAGTGCAGTCGCAAAAACCATCAAGCGCTATGATGAAACTGGCTCTCATGACCGCCTGTCACGCCCTGGCTCTAGGGACTCTTTTAAGTTGAGCCAGGGTGTGTAGAGTTTATGTTTTGTGCTCGTTGTGTCTAGTCTAGTTTTTGTATATCTATGTTGGCCAGAGTGGTTCTCAATCAGAGGCAACGAGTATCAGCTGTTGCTGGTTGTCTCTGATTGGGAACCATATTTAGGCAGGTGGTTTTCCCACAGGTTTTGTGGGATCTTGTTCCGTGTTGGTTTGTGGTTTGCACCTGTGGACGTCACGTATCGATTTGTTGTTTTGTTCGTGTATCATTTAATAAATAAGTATGTTCACCTTCCACGCTGCGCCTTGGTCCTCTATATCCGACGATCGTGACACCGCCACAGCAGCGGAAGACCCAGAGTTACCTCTGCTGCAGAGGATAAATTCATTCGAGTTACCGGCCTCAGAAATTGCAGCCCAAATAAATGCTTCACAGATTTCAAGTAACAGACACATCTCAACATCAACTGTTCAGAGGAGACTGTGTGAATCAGGCCTTCATGGTCGAATTGCTGCAAAGAAACCACTACTAAAGAACACCAATAATAAGAAGAGACTTGCTTGGGCCAAGAAACACAAGCAATGGACATTAGACTGGTGGAAATGTGTCCTTTGGTCTGGAGTCCAAATTGGAGATTTTTGGTTCCAACCGCTGTGTCTTTGTGTCTTGGTATCAGCAGCACAATCTTGTGTAGAGTACTGTGGGTGTTCTAAATAATTTAATTGTAAATAGTTATTTTTTTTCACTTTGTGTGTGGTTTGTGGTGTGTGCACTTATGACATTAGATCATTGTTGGCTGCTAACTTTGCCCTTATCTTAAATAGTTAACTTCTGTGTTGGGAGGCATTGGATCAGCGTTCTCGTCGCATCTCCTGTTAGTACCTTTTATGTAGGGAAGCTAATGATCCATCATTTATGACATTCCTGGGAGTGTGTAAACTTGAATTATTTATTACCATAGCATTTTTGTATGTTCTCTATAGTTATGCACTTGAGAATTTATCAATTGACCATTTCAGCCACTTGGGTACATTTGGGCACACCTGGGAGACTTCATACTAAATATTATGTAGCGCTCTCATTCTTCAATGTATCAGTCTGAAACTTTGCACACACACTGTTGCCCTGCTGTGGACAATGCATGGCCTTTCTTTTGCATTTCAAAGATGATGCAACAAAAATAATAATAGAAAAAACATGTTTTTTTGTTTGTATTATCTTTTACCAGATCTAATGTGTTATATTCTCCTACATTCATTTCACATTTCCACAACCTTCAAAGTGTTTCCTTTCAAATATTATCAAGAATATGCATATCCTTGCTTCAGGTCCTGAGCTACAAGCAGTTAGATTTGGGTATGTCATTTTAGGCGGAAATTGAGGTGAAGGGTCCTATCCAGAATTAAATCAGTGGTGTAAAGTACTTAAGTAAAAATACTTAGAAGTACTACTTGAGTAGTTTTTTGGGACATATGTACTTTACTTTACTATTTCTATTTTTGACTACTTTTACTATAACTCCACTACATTTTCTAAAGAAAATATATATAATATTACATTTTCCCTGACACCCAAAATACTCGTTTAAATTGGAATGCTCATGCAGGACAGTAATATGGCCCAATTCTTCTTACACACAACTTTAGTTCGTTCACGCTCCTCATTGGTAAGCGAATGCTCCTGCTACCTGTCTCTCCCTAACTTGTTGACCTGTGTTTTGGCTCACTGCCCTGCAATTTACTGCTTGTTTCTACAGTACCAACTTGCGAGTTGGTTATTTCCCACTCATATAGTGTATGTGCAGCCAGGATCCATACAGTGAGCAAGTCCTCTGCCTTCTCTCTGTTTGCCGTACTGGTGTGACTAGGGTGTGTGTTGCTTGTGTGTTTGCCATTTCACTGGCTGTGCTTGTTTCGGGAGGCGGGGTGCGGGCTGTATTTGCAAACCCACTGTAGCTCATAGCAAACTTTTAGTAAATTCCTGTCAAGAAGAGAGACACGGAAGCCCAGCTAGCCTAGCTAGCCTGTAGTTTCAAATGGAGCACTAACAAACGTTTTCAATGCTGCAGGAGCTGTGTTTATTTAGCTCTATTCCGGGACAATGTGGACCGTCCGGACTTTCAATATAGCAACTGTTTGCTTGCAGAGGACTACAGGGGCGAAGTGGCTACTCTTAGCAAACAAGTAGTGAACTTACAAAGCTACTGTGGAATCCACACCCGCCTACTTTCTCTTTCTCTTCTGCTCCAGTAGCTGGACACCGCTCTGGCCTGGTGGGAGTGTCGCCGCCGTCTCATCTCTCCACAGCCGACTGACCGGTGCTCTGCAGGAATCCCGGGGTCTCCTCCTTCCCTGGAGAATGGTAGATTGCTTCTGGATGACTTAGTGGATGTTCCTATTCTTGACCTTACCAACCAGCCATGGAGGCACGTCACTCGCCGTGGAAGTCGAAAGCAGCGGCCTTTGGCAATAGGGGCCTCCTTGGTGATGGGAAGCCCGGACCGGATACAGACTTCAAACATCTTCGCCACCCTGGATCCAGAGGTTCCGGCACCTTCATCCACGGGGGCTTCCGTTCGAGATCGGATCTGGAGGTACCTGTGCCTTCATCCTCTGTTCCCTCTCCGGTGGCTTCTATCTCGGATTCAGATCTTCAGAGCTCCCCCCTCATCGGACCGTGAGGGTGTCTGAGACTCCTGCCCCTTCATCAGCCACGATGGATTTTACGGCTGGCTCAGGTCCATCGAGCCCCACCTGCCATCGGTCCTCGTGGGTTTTCTAAACCACTCGAGGCAAAAGAACGGCCGGACGTCCTCAGCCATTTCACCAGCTATCGTCATCGGCAGCGCTATGGTGAAAAACCCTGCTATCCTGGAGCATGAGGACCGGACATTACAAGGCTGCTTTCTACTATTCTACAACAGCTGCCTGGGGCTGATGCTGTTTTAGTCCATGTGGGGTCAAACAACATTAGGAGGGCTAGCTTGGAACTGCTGAAAATGGATTTTAAAGAACTGATTCAAGATCTGAAAGATTCCAAAAAGCGGCCAATTATTTCAGGCCTGGTACCGTCACTGGGCTGTGGCTGTGAAAGATTCAGCAGGCTACTGGCATTACACACCTGGCTAAAATACTCTTGTAGCTCTGTTGGCAGAACTTTTATGGATAATTTCGACATCCTTTGGAAACAGAAGATGCTCTACAGGAATGACGGAGTCCATCCAAATTATCTTGGCTCCTGGACTATGTCTGCGCATTTCAAGGCTGCGTTGAGACAATGACTTATCAGTAACCCAAGCCCTGCTCAGATAATCCTACCATTGTGTTACTGAGTTGTCGTAATGCTGCTGCAAATGTACATTGTCACAGGGGCGTTGGCAGTCATAATGTAAGTAAATTAATTTATGTCCCTCTAACTTCCCTGAATGGCTCTGTCAATCCTACAGCTATTGTATGCCGTGATCATGCGCCAATGAACCTGAGTTATACTGTTAGCACTGAGGAGGTTTGCCCTAGTAGGAAGTCCACTGTGTGCAGCTCACCCTGCACTATCAGCTCAAACATAAATATCACTGTCATATCTACTCTCTGATAAGCCTCCCAGTAAAGCAATAATAACAATCAAGAATCCCAGAAATGAGCAAAAAATAGCCCACATTATCAAATGTAGACTGAGAAACAAGGTTCATGAAATCGATAATTTGCTGGTACCAGATAACATTCCTATACTGACTGTCTCTGAAACTCACTTAGATAATACCTTTGGAGATTGAATGGTAGCAATACATGATTTCAACATCTTTAGAAGAAACAGGAATGCCAATGGTGAAGATGTTGCTGTTTATGTTCAGAGTCATATTCCTGTAAAGCTTGGAGAAGCTTAATAGCAAAATCTAGGAAAACCAAAGTTCCAAAGGCCTAATTTAGTGTATAAGAGGTCATACAATATGTTTTGTAGTGATTATTATGTTAAAGAAGTAAATCATATTTACTGGTCTGTGGTGTGTAATGAGGAGCAACCAGACGCTGCACTTGACACATTTATGTAATTGCTTATTCCAGTTACTAATATGCATGCACCCATTAAGAAAACTACAGAAAAAACTATTAAATCCCCGTGGATTGATGAGGAATTTTATGGTTGAGAGGGTTGAGGCAAAAGGAATGGCAAATAAGTCTGGCTGCACAGCCGATTGGCAAACATACTGCAAATTGAGAAATTATGTGACTAAACTTAACAAAAAGAAAGAAGAATGGAACAAATGGAACAAAGATAAATGATATAAAGAATGATAGTAAAAAGCTTTGGGGCACCTTCAATTAAATGTTGGGCAAAAGGGCAAACTCAGAGCCATCATTTATTGAATCAGATGGATCATTAATTAAAAACCCCATTGATATTGCCAACTAGTTTAATGATTTTTTCATTACCAAGATTAGCAAATTTAGACATGACATGCCAACAACAAATTCTGAACCTACACATCCATGCATAACTGACCAAATTATGAAAGACACGCATTGTAATTTTGAATTCTGTAAAGTGAGTGTGGAAGAGGTGAAAAAAACATTGGTCTGTCAACAATGACAAGCCACCTGGGTCTGACAACTTGGATGGGAAATTACTGGGGATAATAGCAGACAATATTGCCACTCCTATTTGCCATCTCTTCAATCTAAGCCCACATGAAAGTGTGTGCCCTCAGGCCTGGAGGGAAGCAAAAATAATTCCGCTACCCAATAATAACAAAGCACCCTTTACTGGCTCAAACAGCCGACCAATCAGCCTGTTACCAACCCTTAGTAAACTTTTGGAAAAAATGGTGTTTGACCAGATGCAATGCTATTTCACAGTGAACAAATTAACAACAGATTTTCAGCACACTTATAGAGGGCTTGCAGTTGAGTCACAAATCAACTAGCAACTGCACCAAGCGCCATGTTGGAAGACCAAGCTCCATTGGAAGTCCTCCAATCATTCACATGGCTTGCTGCGTTTTGCTACCACCGGAAACTTCGGGAAGATTGCCTATTATTTAGTTTTTCCAAGGACCCAGAAAACGGAGGCAGTGGGAGAACCTTTTCAAGTAAGTAAATATATGTTGAAAGTGATAAACTATGTATAATTTGCTAGCTTGCTACAGAAACATGTACAGGCTAACGCAAATTAGCTGCTAACGTAATGTTCGCTAGTTAGCGAACTTTACATAATGTGTAGCTAGCTAGCTCCGTGAATTAAATATCACCAGCTTGCTAACTTAATATTAGCTAGTAGGCTATCTTGATGTATTTATTGCAAATGCATTTGTAGCTAGGTAGGTAGCTAGCTAACAGCCATGAAAGAGGGTGAAATGATTAGCTAGCACTTCCAGCTGTCAGAGAAGGGAGAGTAGGCTACTCTGGAAAGGGCAGGTAACTTTGTGTACACTTTGAAATTGTGTTGATTCTTTGATGTTAAGTGTTTAAATGTAATTGTTAACTTAACTATTATTCAAGATGAACTAGTGTTGATGTTGATTAATCACAGATCACAATCCTGCAATCAAGAGGAATCTGTCTCCAATATGTCTGTGTTTCTATGTTGTATTCGCAAGATAACATTGCCTTTTTGTTCAGTCATAAACTCTCCAATTAGTTTTATTTGATTGTCACAATTGTTTCAGGATATCAGCCAAGTTAACCCAGTTTGCAGCTGATAATGGCATGCAAGGCCAATGCAGTCATAGGCTTACATCAGTAGTTCCCAGCTCCAGTCCTTGAGTACCCCCAACAGCACACTTTTGTTGTAGCCCCGGACAAACATACTTGATTCAACTCATTGAGGGCCTGATGATTAGTTTACAAGTTGAATCAGGTGTGTTTTTCCGCGGCTACAATAAAACTGTACTGTTGGGGGGTACTCGAGGACCGGAGTTGGGAACCACTGGCCTACAGTATGAAGGCATTAAAGCCAATTTATGGTTGATCCGAAATGTGGTCGGAGGCGCCGTGTGGATGGTGTGACGCAATTGTGGAGCCGCCGGAGGCAAATTGAGCTCCCTGCCGCATCGCTGTGTGCCTCTCAAATTTTGTAACAATGCGGACGGCTCTGTATAGCTCCTCATTGACATGATACATTGACGGTAGGTGGGGGTGGGAGGTCCTGTATAAACACAGACTCATTTCCTTGACAACTTCCTTGACAACAGCTCTGTGCCTTTAAGCCTTATTGGCATTTGCAATGCACCCCTTGACATTGTGCATCTGAAGCAGATAATATCTTAACTCAAACATTGTTTACATATTGTTCAGCTATACAGTGAGGGAAAAAAGTATTTGATCCCCTGCTGATTTTGTACGTTTGCCCACTGACAAAGACATGATCAGTCTATAATTTTAATAGTAGGTTTATTTGAACAGTGAGAGACAGAATAACAACAAAACAATCCAGAAAAACGCATGTCAAAAATGTTATAAATTGATTTGCATTTTAATGAGGGAAATAAGTATTTGACCCCTCTGCAAAACATGACCTAGTACTTGGTGGCAAAACCCTTGTTGGCAATCACAGACGTCAGACGTTTTGTCCCACTCCTCTTTGCAGATCTTCTCCAAGTCATTAAGGTTTCGAGGCTGACGTTTGGCAACTCAAACCTTCAGCTCCCTCCACAGATTTTCTATGGGATTAAGGTCTGGAGAGTGGCTAGGCCACTCCAGGACCTTAATGTGCTTCTTTTTGAGCCACTCCTTTGTTGCCTTGGCCATGTGTTTTGGGTCATTGTCATGCTGGAATACCCATCCACGACCCATTTTCAATGCCCTGGCTGAGGGAAGGAGGTTCTCACCCATGATTTGATGGTACATGGCCCCATCCATCGTCCCTTTGATGCGGTGAAGTTGTCCTTTCCCCTTAGCAGAAAAACACCCCCAAAGCATAATGTTTCCACCTCCATGTTTGACGGTTGGGATGGTGTTCTTGGGGTCATAGGCAGCATTCCTCCTCCTCCAAACACGGCGAGTTGAGTTGATGCCAAAGAGCTCGATTTTGGTCTCATCTGACCACAACACTTTCACCCAGTTCTCCTCTGAATCATTCAGATGTTCATTGGCAAACTTCAGACAGGCATGCATATGTGCTTTCTTGAGCAGGGGGACCTTGCGGGCGCTGAAGGATTTCAGTCCTTCACAGCGTAGTGTGTTACCAATTGTTTTCTTGGTGACTATGGTCCCAGTTGCCTTGAGATCATTGACAAGATCCTCCCGTGTAGTTCTGGGCTGATTCCTCACCGTTCTCATAGTCATTGCAACTTCATGAGGTGAGATCTTGCATGGGCCCCAGGCCGAGGGAGATGACAGTTATTTTGTGTTTCCTCCATTTGCAAATAATCGCACCAACTGTTGTCACCTTCTCACCAAGCTGCTTGGCGATGGTCTTGTAGCTCTTTCCAGCCTTGTGAAGGTCTACAATCTTGTCCCTGACATCCTTGGAGAGCTCTTTGGTCTTGGCCATGGTGGAGAATTTGGAATCTGATTGATTGATTGCTTCTGTGGACAAGGTGTCTTTTATACAGGTAACAAGCTGAGAGTAGGAGCACTCCTTTTAAGAGTGTGCTCCTAATCTCATTTCGTTACTTGTATAAAATACAACTGGGAGCCAGAAATCTTTCTGATTGAGAGGGGGTCAAATACCTATTTCCCTCAATAAAATGCAAATCAATTTATAAAAATTTTTGACATGCGTTTTTCTGGATTTTTTTGTTGTTATTCAAGTTATTCTATCAAGTTTACATAGACTTAAGTTGGAGTCATTAAAACTCGTTTTCACCCACTCCACAAATTTCTTGTTAACAAACTATAGTTTTGGCAAGTCGGTTAGAAAAACATTTGTAGACCTACACAAGTCTGGTTCATCCTTGGGAGCAATTTCCAAACGCCTGAAGGTACCACATTCATCTGTGCAAACAATAGTACGCAAGTATAAACACCATGGGACCACGCAGCCATCATACCGACCAGGAAGGAGACGCGTTCTGTCTCCTAGAGATGAATGTACTTTGGTGTGAAAAGTGCAAATCAATCCCAGAACAACAGCAAAGGACCTTGTGAAGATGCTGGAGGAAACAGATACAAAAGTATCTATATCCACAGTAAAACGAGTCCTATATCGACATAACCTGAAAGGCCGCTCAGCAAGGAAGAAGCCACTGCTCCAAAACCGCCATAAAAAAGACAGACTATGGTTTGCAACTGCACATTGGGACAAAGATCGTACTTTTTGGAGAACTATCCTCTGGTCTGATGAAACAAAAATATAACTGTTTGGCCATAATGACCATCGTTATGTTTGGAGGAAAAAGGGGAAGGCTTGCAAGCCGAAGAACATCATCCCAACCATGAAGCACGGGGGTGGCACCATCATGCTGTGGGGGTGCTTTGCTGCAGGAGGGACTGGTGCACTTCACAAAATAGATGGCATCATGAGGAAGGAAAATTATGTGGATATATATTAATGCAACATCTCAAGACATCAGTCAGGAAGTGAAAGCTTGGTGGCAAATGGGTCTTCCAAATGAACAATGACCCCAAGCATACTTCCAAAGTTGTGGCAAAATGGCTTAAGGACAACAAAGTCAAGGTATTGGAGTGGCCATCACAAAGCCCTGACCTCAATCCTATAGAACATGTGTGGGCAGAACTGAAAAGGTGTGTGCAAGCAAGGAGGCCTACAAACCTGACTCAGTTACACCAGCTCTGTCAGGAGGAATGGGCCAAAATTCACCCAACTTATTGTGGGAAGCTTGTGGAAGGCTACCCAAAACGTTTGACCCAAGTTAAACAATTTAAAGGCAATGCTACCAAATACTATTTAAGTGTATGTAAACTTCTGACCCACTGGGAATGTGATGAAATAAATAAAGGCTGAAATAAATCATTCTCTCTACTATTATTTTGACATTTGACATTCTTAAAATAAATTGGTGATCCTAACTGACCTAAGACAGGGAATTTGTACTAGGATTAAATGTCAGGAATTGTGAAAAACTGAGTTTAAATGTATTTGGCTAAGGTGTATGTAAACTTCCGACTTCAACTGTACACAGGCACAGACACGCATACACACACAATAACATACGCACTATACACACACGTAAACATAGATTTTGTGTTGTAGATATGTGGTAGTAGAGTAGTGGCCTGAGGGAACACACTTAATGTGTTGTGAAATCTGTTGTGAAGTGTATTGTAATGTTTTTAATATTGTATATGATATTGCCTTAATTTTCCTGTACCCCAGGAAGAGTAGCTGCTGCCTTGGCAATAAATACAAATACAAAATGCACATACCTATCTATTGCCTCTGATCTGGTGCACTCACTAAACACAAATACTGCATTTGTAAATGATGTCTGAGTGTCTGTCCGTAAATTCACAACAAGAAAATTGTGCCGTCTGGTTTGCTTAATAAAATGAAGTTGATGTATAGCATTTACTTTTACTCAAG
The DNA here is from genome assembly GCF_020615455.1 of Coregonus clupeaformis. Lineage (NCBI taxonomy): Eukaryota > Metazoa > Chordata > Actinopteri > Salmoniformes > Salmonidae > Coregonus > Coregonus clupeaformis. The sequence continues at coordinate 18,492,781 of NC_059210.1, read as the reverse complement.
TATGACAATTGAATACTTCTTCCACCACTCTACTTAAGTACATTTTAAACCATACTTTTACTCAAGTAGTATTTTACTGGGTGACCTTCACTTTTACTTGAGTCATTTTCTATTAAGCTATCTTTACTTTTACTCAAGTATGACAATTTAGTACTTTTTCCACCACTGGTTGAAATTAAATAGACAAAGAACAGAACTAGCGCAGCTGTTACTTCTCTACCTGTCGAAGTAACACAGCCTTGGGACAGAAGTAAGAGCTGGTGAGAAGTGCACAATGTCTGTCTTATCTCCATGTTTTCTGGTTTGTAATGCTCGTTACTTTCAACAAATGTACTATCAGCCATCATTTCATGTTTGTGTCAATTTGAGTAAGTAATGCTACAGGTTCTACATTTGTGAAAATGAACCATGCATCAACATCGCAATGTTGCGCAATCAGAATATTTTGCCTTACATTATTAACCATCATTTTTCTCATCTCACTTTAATGGGAAAGTGGATTTTTCACAATTTTCAATTACTATTCATGCCTAGCCCTACCAGTCAGGTGAGCTCCAGCTGTCTTTGTCATGCGAGCTGCATGTGTGTTGATAGAATAAACAACTTTATTTTCTTCACAAAAGGCAAACTCACATTTCCATGACGTGACATAAGGTAATTGACTCCCAGAATCACAAAGATATATATTTGTAACCACTAACCTGTTGATAAAAGCCTATGTGCGAAGCTGATCCATCAAGTCAATTGATTAAGGCATGATTCTAATGATGTCATCATTTTCAAACAGGGAGGTTTTTTGCAGGGAGGTCGTCCTCCACATTAGCAATGTGCTGACTTCACCACGTCATTCTAGCTTCTGTTTTATCTGAGAAAATGGGCGTTTTACTTTCACCCCGTGTTACTTTCATCCCGACTCTCCCCTAATGATTAATGAATAAATGATAGCAATCCATTATAAACACTTTATTACGTGGAGTTATTATAAAATGCTACCGTGTAGGGTAAACGGGCGTAAACACAGTTTCCGCACCTTTTATTTTAATTTGCGTAAGTGTTCACACACCTATTGTGGAAAGAAATATTGCAAAAAATATATAAAGCTTTTCTTTACGCACCGTGAATGGCAATCAGCGTTTACGCAGCTATATTTTTATCTCTACATGACTGCTTATAATGCACTATGGATGTGACAGAAGGCTAATACACACACAAGGGTTTATAGAACATATTTCCGGTACAGGTTGATTTAATGTGCAATTAACTCCTGTGTTACTGACAGTAAATGCGGAAATCTGACATTCCTGCCTCTTGGTGCCTCTTTTTGCTTCTAAATCAGTAGTTGATAGTCATAGATAATATTTTGTTGAGATTTGTTTTGTTTTTATTGAGTATTACGTTTTCTGTTAGTCTGGTTTGCATTAATACATTTAGAATTAGTTGGGTAGTGTCACGATCGTTGAGAGACGGGTCAGACCAAGGTGCAGCGTGCGATGTGAACATGTTTATCTATTATAAACACAAAACCAAAACAACAAACAAACCAACGTAACGTGAAGTGAAGTCCAAGGCTATACACAACACAAGCCTAATACAGGAACAAGATCCCACAACAAAGGTAGGCAAACAGGCTACTTAAGTATGATCCCCAATCAGAGACAACGAGCGACAGCTGTCTCTGATTGGGAATCACACCCGGCCAAACATAGAAACACAATACCTAGATCCTAAACATAGAATACATCACATAGATTTCCACACCCTGACTCAACATACAAGAGTTCCATACGTCAGGGCGTGACAGGTAGATGTTATTACATTAGCTTTGGTAACATTGTAGACTACGTTAGCGGTAGTAGTGATAACTGTATCTGTTAGTCACGTATAAGGGTAGTATACAGTTCTACATCTGTGTTACTGTCACAGCCAACAGTGATATGCTGCCATCTGCAGTTGTATAAACTGGACATGCATTGTGTTTGTGTGTGTGTGTGTGTGTGTGTGTGTGCAATTGTGGACTTGTATGTGTACTTGTGTATGCATGTGTGTGGGCACATCCGTGTGTGTGTGTGTCCTGCCGTCCCCTGTGAACTCAATGCAAATTTGCACAATCTCCTTTGAGACTGCAGTTTGTGCCTACAGAACGTTTCTGATAAGATCTCTACCTCTTGATCTGTGGCACACTGTCTTGTTGAAATCACTCTCATTGTCCATGGTCTGTTGTAAAACCCTCAACAGCTGTTGAACGAACGCTTGACAGGTACTCATGCATACATGAGTACCTGTCACGTTCTGTAGTCCAGGGACTGTCTAGCTAAATCTGACACTATTACACCTGTCTAAGCTGTTGATTATTGTGTATGTCCCTGTTAAATAAATCTATCTACTATATAAAAAAAATGTATACTATCAATGAAATGCAACAAGTGGCCTATATGTACAAGGGGTAGCAGGTAGCCTGGTGGTTAAGAGCGTTGGGCCAGTAACCGAAAGGGCGCTGGTTCGAATTCCCGAGCCAACTAGTTGAAAAATCTGTCTGTGCCCTTGAGCAAGGCACTTAACGCTAATTGCTCCTGTAAGTCGCTCTGGATAAGAGCGTCTGCTAAATGACTAAAATGTGAATGTATATACCTCCGGTATTTTCAAAGGTTCACGGTCACCCTTACAAAAAAAGCACATGTCAAATTTGCAGTTTCCTTGTGTGAAAATAGCCTTTTTTATGTGAAACCCTTAGCAAAGAACCACATGATTTCACATGTTGAAAATCACATGAAAATGTGTTTTTGGAACATGTCACGTGACATTTCACGTGAAAACAAATATATGATACACACACAGTGCTTTTAACAGTGTTTCCAACTTACATATTTGACACACTTTGACTATATTGTGTATGTTTATTGATACAGTAATTATTATCCAAAGTGTCCTCACCTGGGATTTGAATTCACAACCTCTTGGTTCACGGCATTCCGATCTTTCTGCTACGCCATTACGTCTGTACCAATAACTGATTTCACCTTTATTCCTACACTGTAGACTTAAAAGTAAATCTCAGCTTTGTAAAAAATACACTCAAAAACTATTATTTATCATAGTTATTCAGGAGTAACATTGAAACAGAATAATACGCCACATCAACATTAGACAACTATACAGAAAACCCTCAAATTACTGAAATAAGTAAACAAAATCAATGACGAGAATAGTCAGAATAACTGATAATAAAAGAGTGCCATCTGCACTGCTACATTGGCTTGCGAAAGTATTCACCCCCCTTGGCATTTTTCCTATTTTGTTGCCTTACAACCTGGAATTAAAATAGATTTTTGTGGGGTTTGTATCATTTGATTTACACAACATGCCTACCACTTTGAAGATGCTAAACATTTTTTTTGTCACTGGCCTACACACAATACCCCATAATGTCAAATGAAATGAAATATGTTTTACGACATTTTTACAAATTAATTATGGACATTGTAGTTACTTCACAATACTAACCTAATTGACAGAGTGAAAAGAAGGAAGTCTGTACAGAGTAAAAATATTCCAAAACATGCATCCTGTTTTGCAAGGCACTAAAGTAATACTGCAAAAAATTTGGCAAAGCAATTACATTTCTGTCCTGAATACAGTGTTATGTTTGGGGCAAAACCAATACAACACATTACTGACTACCACTGTCCATATTTACAAGCATAGTGGTGGCTGCATCATGGGTATGCTTGCTGTTACAGGTTTTGGTTTTTCTATTTATGTTTTGAGGTTGGACTATTTGCATGTAAAGAACAATGATTTCAAGCACCACCCTCCTTTTAAAGCTTCCAGTCTGTTATTCTAACTCAATCAGCATGACAGAGTGATCTCCAGCCTTGTCCTCGTCAACACTCTCACCTGTGTTAACGAGAGAATCACTGACATGATGTCAGCTGGTCCTTTTGTGGCAGGGCTGAAATGCAGTGGAAATGTTTTTTGGGGATTAAGTTCGTTTTCATGGCAAAGAGGTACTTTGCAATTCATTGCAATTCATCTGATCATTCTCCATAACATTCTGGAGTATATGCAAATTGCCATCATAAAAACTGAGGCAGCAGACTTTGTGGAAATTAATATTTGTGTCATTCTCAAAACTTTTGACCACGACTGTAGAGAACATACAAAAATCATATGGTAATACAAAATGTAAATTTACACACTCCCAGGAATGTCATACATGATGGATCATCAGCTTATACACTAACTTTTACACATCTAGATTGCCGGGCGGGGTGGGTGTGGAGCCAGAGACAGCAGGGGTTCAAACTGTAGAACCCAGTTCCTACATTTGAATATAAAAATGGATTTTATCAAACAAAACTATGATACATTTTGTCTCTGGGACCCTCAGGAGGACAAATCAGAGCAAGATTACTGAATGTAAGTACATTCTTTACCTTCAGAGGTGAATGTATCAAACCAGTTGACGTGGTACGTTTTTTGTTGTTGTGCAGTCTCCTCAAACAATAGCATGGTATTTTTTCACTGTAATAGCTACTGTAAATTGGACAGTGCAGTTAGATTAACAAGAATTTAAGCATTCTGCCCATATAAGACCTGTCTATGTCCTGGAAAGTTTGCTGTTACTTACAACAGTCATGCTAATCACATTAGCGCACGTTAGCTCAACCATCCCATATACGGGACACCGATCCCATAGAGGTTAACAAAGCTAGTAAAAAGGGTAGGGTGAAGTTTGTTCAGACACACATGGCTATGCAATTTAGCAGTTTGAACATGATGATTAATTGACAGTGCAGTTTGTTCGAAATTTGACAGCTAGCTAGTATCGTATCTGAAGATTATGCCTTTGTTAAATGTTTTGGAGGAACAAAGAATGTTGTTTTATGATCTTAGTTCAAATGTAGCGTTTGGAGGGTGATGCCCCAGGGGAGACTGGTGATTGGCCAGAAGAGGGAGTCACCCCTCTTTTTGCATTGTTTATAAATAGGGGTTAAACGATGAGACGTCAGAACGGCCATAGCAATTGGAGGAGCTGTTCTCCGGACACCGCGGGTCTGTATTTATGCTGTAAACCTCGTGATTTTAATAAAAGCCTCTAATACGATGCAGCCTAAGCGGACTCTTTGTTAACAGCAATAATGACCACCATTCATCATATACGACACTAGCTACTTCACATGTGACATGCTGATATTGACTTTGGATATTAGCGTGTGTAGCTAACGTGTATTATGTTAGCTAGCTGGTAGTTAGCCAGCTAACCAACCAGCCAGCCTGGCACAGTGGTGATGCCATAGCAACCATTGGAATTGCAATCAGGGACTATTTAATCTGTGGACGGATGACATTGTATTGATTCATCTATTAAAGTGAAAATGTGTCATAAATCTTGTTTTAAATATTTGGTAACCATTGTATAAAAGGGATATTACCTAGAAACTGTAGTTTATAGGATATATTGGGCACAGTTTGCCGGCGCTCGACTTTGTCTCGGGCCTCACAGCACCCATGCCAATATATACTATAAACCCCGGCTTCTCAGGCATTATCACTTAATTAGCAACCAGAAAATGTATCTGTTTGTAATCTGAGCAGATAATAAACAAAATATGACACCTTTACCTGATTGTAACAAAGACCTTTGCGTTGTAATCTGATAATATTATCATTCTGTATTACTTTTGTCATTACTTTTCTATTTTTTTTTCTCTCTGCATTGTTGGGAAGGGCCCGTAAGTAAGCCTTTCACTATTAGTCTGCACCTGTTGTTTACGAAGCATGTGACGAATTCAATTTGATTTGATATGACTTCTCAACCAGAAAACCAGTTTACAACAAGAAAATGATGTAAGACTTAATGTGCTAAATTTCCCCGCTAGGTTTGAATATGAGCACTCATCATGTCCTGTCAACTCTGTGTTGAATGGTGGACGTAGTTTCTTACAGACTGCATAGAAAACAGTGAAAGTATTGAATGCAACAGGGAAAACAACAGTTTAATGACTCATAGCCAAGACTTACTGAATGAGAAAGTCTGGAGAAACGGGGAACTTCTGAATGGAATGAGTACTGTCTATTGAGATTAATTTGTGGTTGGCCTAGCCATTTGATTTACAACTGTATTGATTAATGGGCATCTATGTGCAGCATTAGCAAACACAGTTTGTACATACACAAACCGCACTAACACACACAGATGCCAGCACCATCAGACCAGAGAGGGTGGGCGGCAGGCATCTATTAGGGAATGACAGCTTCTCTCTCTGACAGACTTGAGTGAGCCAGGACAATAAAGGATAATACGCTCGCGTGGCTCAGAACAATGACTACAAACACACCCAGGAATGGTCATGCATTGTTCCTCATGTCTTCAGGTCAAGTTCAGGTCAGAGGAGACAGTTTGACCGTAACATTCGGGTCAAGGGCCCTGTTCAAATGCTTTAAGAATGCATCATTCCTTCCACCCTTCCCCGAAAAAATTGCTGAATTGGTGATACAGGGCCAAACTGTGGTCTGATACGTCCTGGATTGAAAAGAACACGAGAGCCCTGTTCCAATCCTTCATCTGTTTTAACAGTCTAATAAATCAATTTAATGTATACCATCACAAATAAATCTATTATTTCATTTAGACGGGTCTTAAGAAACATTGTTACTAAGAGAATATATTTCAAAAGAACAGAATAGCATATTTTTTGTTGTATTATGTTAGTCTGTGCTTAGTAGCCTAGGCTATATGTCTGTGCCATGCCAATTGAATCATAGTTCCTTTAGCAGACAAGACACGCTTATATTCCCCTGCTCTTATCACACACATATTTTATAGTAAGAATATAATGGAATGTAACAGAATAAAATAGAAAGGGTAGTGCTCACGTGGGACACTTGGAACTGCGTTTATTCTACATAAAAGTGATGCTTTGAAACCGAGCCCATCCAAATCAAATGTTATTGGTCACGTACACATATTTTGCAGATGTTGTCGCAGGTGCAGCGAAATGCTTACGTTTCTAGCTCCAACAGTGCAGTGATACTTAAGAAGTTTCTAGCTCCAACAGTGCAGTGATACTTAAGAAGTTTCTAGCTCCAACAGTGCATACTAAGAAATTAAGAAATATCAGAAAGAGCAATGTCTGTCTGGAATAAATATACAGTATGTGTACAGTGGGGAAAAAAAGTATTTAGTCAGCCACCAATTGTGCAAGTTCTCCCACTTAAAAAGATGAGAGAGGCCTGTAATTTTCATCATAGGTACACGTCAACTATGACAGACAAATTGAGAAAAAAATATCCAGAAAATCACATTGTAGGATTTTTAATGAATTTATTTGCAAATTATGGTGGAAAATAAGTATTTGGTCACCTACAAACAAGCAAGATTTCTGGCTCTCACAGACCTGTAACTTCTTCTTTAAGAGGCTCCTCTGTCCTCCACTTGTTACCTGTATTAATGGCACCTGTTTGAACTTGTTATCAGTATAAAAGACACCTGTCCACAACCTCAAACAGTCACACTCCAAACTCCACTATGGCCAAGACCAAAGAGCTGTCAAAGGACACCAGAAACAAAATTGTAGACCTGCACCAGGCTGGGAAGACTGAATCTGCAATAGGTAAGCAGCTTGGTTTGAAGAAATCAACTGTGGGAGCAATTATTAGGAAATGGAAGACATACAAGACCACTGATAATCTCCCTCGATCTGGGGCTCCACGCAAGATCTCACCCCGTGGGGTCAAAATGATCACAAGAAGAGTGAGCAAAAATCCCAGAACCACACGGGGGAACCTAGTGAATGACCTGCAAAGAGCTGGGACCAAAGTAACAAAGCCTACCATCAGTAACACACTACGCCGCCAGGGACTCAAATCCTGCAGTGCCAGACGTGTCCCCCTGCTTAAGCCAGTACATGTCCAGGCCCGCCTGAAGTTTGCTAGAGTGCATTTGGATGATCCAGAAGAGGATTGGGAGAATGTCATATGGTCAGATGAAACCAAAATATAACTTTTTGGTAAAAACTCAACTCGTCGTGTTTGGAGGACAAAGATTGCTGAGTTGCATCCAAAGAACACCATACCTACTGTGAAGCATGGGGGTGGAAACATCATGCTTTGGGGCTTTTTGTCTGCAAAGGGACCAGGACGACTGATCCGTGTAAAGGAAAGAATGAATGGGGCCATGTATCGTGAGATTTTGAGTGAAAACCTCCTTCCATCAGCAAGGGCATTAAAGATGAAACGTGGCTGGGTCTTTCAGCATGACAATGATCCCAAACACACCGCCCGGCAACGAAGGAGTGGCTTACGAAGCATTTCAATGTCCTGGAGTGGCCTAGCCAGTCTCCAGATCTCAACCCCATAGAAAATCTTTGGAGGGAGTTGAACGTCTGTGTTGCCCAGCGACAGCCCCAAAACATCAATGCTGCATGGAGGAATTGGCCAAAATACCATTAACAGTGTGAGAAAACCTTGTGAAGACTTACAGAACACGTTTGACCTGTGTCATTGCCAACAAAGGGTATATAACAAAGTATTGAGAAACTTTTGTTATTGACCAAATACTTATTTTCCACCATAATTTGCAAATAAATTCCTTAAAAATCCTACAATGTGATTTTCTGGATTTTGTCTGTCATAGTCGACGTGTACCTATGATGAAAATTACAGGCCTCTCTCATCTTTTTAAGTGGGAGAACTTGCACAATTGCTGGCTGACTAAATACTTATTTTCCCCACTGTATGTAATGGTGTGTAAGGACAGTATGGACAGTATATGAATAGAAAAGTATTCATACCACTTGACTTATTTCACATTTTGTTGTCACAGCCTGAATTAAAAATGTAATATTTTTGTTCTCACACATCTACACACAATACCCCATAATGAGAAAGTTAAAACATGTTTTTAGAATCACATTAGCATTCACACCCCTGAGTCAATACTTTGAAGAAGCACCTTTGACAGTGATTACAGCTGTGAGTCTTTCTGGGTAAGTCTCCAAGAGCTTTCCACACCTGGATTGTGCAACATTTCCCCATTATTCTTAAAACAATTATTCAAGCTCTGTCAAATTGGTTGTTGATCATTGTTAGACAACCATTTTCAGGTCTTGCCATAGATTTTCAGGTAGATTTAAGTGAAAACTGTAACTCGGCCACTCAGGAACATTCACTGTCTTCTTGGTAAGCAACTCCAGTGTAGATTTGGCCTTGTGTTTTAGGTTATTGTCCTGCTGAAAGGTTAATTTATCTCCCAGTGTCTGGTGGAAACCAGGTTTTCTTCTAGGATTTTGCCTGTGCTTAGCTCCATTTAGTTTATTATTTATCCTGAAAACCCCCCCAGTCCTTAACGATTACAAGCATACCCATAACATGATGCAGCCACCACTATGCTTGAAAATATGGAGAGTGGTACTCAATAATGTTTTGTATTGGATTTGCCCCAAACATAACCCTTTGTATTCAGGACAAAAAAGTTAATTGCTTTGCCGCATTATTTGCAGTATTAGTGTAGTGCCTTATTGCAAACATGATGCATGTTTTGGAATATTTGTATTATGTACAGGCTTCCTTCTTTTCACTCTGTCAATTAGGTTACTATTGCAGACTAACTACAATGTTGTTTATCCATCTATCAATAGGTGCCCTTCTTTGCGAGGCATTGGAAAACATCCCTGGTCTTTGTTGTTGAATCTGTGTTTGAAATTCAATGCTCGCTTGAGGAACCTTACACATAAATGTATGTGTGGGGTACAGAGATGAGGTAGTCAGTCAAAAATCACGTTAAACACTATTATTGCACAAAGAGTGAGTTCATGCAACTTATTATATTTACCCCTGAACTTAAGGCTTGCCATAACAAAGGGATAGAATACTTATCGACTCAAGACATTTCAGGTTTTCATTTTTTATTAATTAGTAAAACAAATAAAAAAACATAATTACAACTTGACATTATGCGGTTTTGTGTGTAGGCCAGTGACCAAAAATTTTTAATTTAAATTCAGGCTGTATCACAACAAAATGTGGAAAAAGTAAAAGGGGTGTGAATACTTTCTGATGAGCCTTTCTGATATATGCTGTACATATGAAGTGGGTAAAACAGTGTGTAAACATCTATTAAAGTGTTCAGTGACTATGTACATAGGGCAGTGGTCTCTAAGGTTCAGGGCAGGGTACTGAGCGGAGGTCGGCCAGTGGTGACTATTTAACAGTCTGATGGCCTGGATATAGAAGCTATTTTTCAGTCTCTTGGTCCCAGCTTTGATGGACCTGTACTGTCTCCACCTTCTAGATGGTAGCGGTGTGAACAGGCCGTGGCTTGGGTGGCTGAGGTCCTTGATGATCTTCATGGCCTTCCTGTGACACCAGGTGCCGTAGAGGGCAGGCAGTGTGATATGTTGGGCTCACCGTACCACCCTCTGGAGAGCCCTGCGGTTGCAGACAGTGCAATTGCCATACTAGGAGGTGATACAGCCCTACAGGATGCTCTCAATGGTGTATCTGTAGAAGTTTGTGAGGGTCTTAGGGGCCAAGCCGAATATCTTCAGCCTCCTGCACTGTTGCGCCTTCACCACACTGTCTGTGTGAATGGACCATTTCAGGTTCTCAGTGATGTGCACGCCGAGGAACTTTTCACCATCTCCACTGTAGCCCTGTCAGTGTGGATGGGGGCGTGCTCTCTCTGCTGTCTCCTGAAGTCCACGGTCAGCTCCTTAGTTTTGTTGATGTTGAGAGGTTATTTTCTTGGTACACTCTGCCAGAGCCCTCACCTCCTCCCTGTAGGCTGTCTCATCGTTGTTGGTAAAGTGCGTGCTCTGCCCCGTCCTGTACACTGTACAGTGTCACTGTTGTCATTAGCAAACTTGATTTCTGAGTTGGAGACGTGCGTGGCCAGTCAGTCATGGGTGAACAGGGAGTACAGGAGGGGGCAGAGCACGCACTTCTGTGGGGCCACCGTGTTGAGGATCTGCGAGGCAGAGGTGTTGTTGCCTACCTTTATCACCTGGGGGCGGCCCGTCAGGAAGTCCAGGGCCCAGTTGCACAGGTCGGGGTTTAAACCCAGGGCCCCGAGCTTAGTGATGAGAGATGATATGATCCTTAACTAGCCTCTCAAAGCGTTTCATGATGACATAAGTGAGTGCTACGGGGCGATAGTCATTTAGTTCAGTTACCTATGCATTCTTGGGTACAGGAACAATGGTGGACATCTTGAAGCAAGTGGGGACAACAGACTGGAATAAAGAGAGTTGGAAGTTGGAGAGTTGCTTGGCAAATGTAGGTGTTAGAAACCTTAGAATCTGCTCTTTCCAGGGGTATATAGAAATCAAAATGCCTGGACTGCATGAGACTGTAGGAGGATTTGAAAAAGTAGATAAAAAAAATAACAATTCAAAGCGTGCTCCTCTCTGCCTCTGTCAATAATACATGCTGCGCTATTCATCAGTCTCTTCAATCTCAATTTGACAATTGTCGCCCATCAGGCTATTGTCAATTTCATCTTGTCTTTAGGCTGCATCTATTATACACCATATATACAAAAGTATGTGGACACCCCTTCAAATTAGTGTTATCGGCTATTTCAGCCACACCGGTTGCTGACAGGTGCATAAAACCGAACACACAGCCATGCAATCTCCATAGACAAACATTGGCAGTAGAATGGCCTTACTGAAGAGCTCAGAGACTTTCAACTTGGCACCGTCATAGGATGCCACCTTTCCAACAAGTCAGTTCATCAAATTTCTGCCCTGCTAGAGCTGCCCCGGTCAACTGTAAGTGCTGTTATTGTGAAGTGGACACGTCTAGGAGCGACAACGGCTCAGCTGTGAAGTGGTAGGCCACACAAGCTCACAGACCAGGACCGCGAGTGCTGAAGTGAGTAGCGTGTAAAAATTGTCTGTCCTCAGTTGCAACACTCACTGCCGAGTTCCAAACTGCCTCTGGAATCAACGTCACCACAATAACTGGTCGTCGAGAGCTTCATAAAATGGGTTTCCATGGCCAAGCAGCCGCACACAAGCCTAAGATCACCATGCGCAATGCCAAGCGTTGGCTGGAGTGGTGTAAAGCTCGCTGCCATTGGACTCTGTGTTATGACGTTGGGTGTCAAGTAAAGTGTTACCGAAGTTACATTCATGAGTTTTATTGACTGTCACTGCAACAATGAGGTCCTCCAAACAAAAACCTTAAAAAAAAGGCATTCATAAGAATAATTTAAGCGAAATATTTGCGTAAAATGTCATGGCTTTAGAAGCTTCTGATAGGCTAATTGACATAGTTTGAGTCAATTGGAGGTGTACCTGTGGATGTATTTCAAGGCCTACCTTCAAACTCAGTGCCTCTTTGCTTGACATCATGGGAAAATCAAAATAAATCAGCCAAGACCTCCACAAGTCTGGTTCGTCCTTGGGAGCAATTTCCAAACACCTGAAGGTACCACGTTCATCTGTACAAACAATAGTACGCAAGCATAAACACCATGGGACCACGCAGCCATCATACTGCTCAGGAAGGAGACGCATTCTGTCTCCTAGAGATGAACGTACTTTGGTGCGAAAAGTGCAAATCAATCCCAGAACAACATCAAAGGACCTTGTGAAGATGCTGGAGGACACAGGTACAAAAGTATCTATATCCACAGTAAAACGAGTCCTATATCGACACAACCTGAAAGGCCGCTCAGCAAGGAAGAAGCTACTGCTCCAAAACCGCCATAAAAAAGCCAGACTACGGTTTGCAACTGCACATGGGGTCAAAGGTCGTACTTTTTAGAGAAATGTCCTCTGGTCTGAAGAAACAAAAATAGAACAGTTTGACCATCGTTATGTTTGGAGGAAAAAGGGGAAGGCTTGCAAGCCGAAGAAAACCATCCCAACCGTGAAGCATGGGGGTGGCAGCAACATGCTGTGGGGGTGCTTTGCTACAGGAGGGACTGGTGCACTTCACAAAATAGATGGCATCATGAGGAAGGAAAATTATGTGGATATATTGAAGCAACATCTCAAGACATCAGTCAGGAAGTTAAAGCTTGGTCGCAAATGGGTCTTCCAAATGGAAAATGACCCCAAGCATACTTCCAAAGTTGTGTCAAAATGGCTTAAGGACAACAAAGTCAAGGTATTGGAGTGGCCATCACAAAGCCCTGACCTCAAGCCTATAGAAGATTTGTGGGCAGAACTGAAAAAGTTTGTGCGAGCAAGGAGGCCAGCAAACCTGACTCAGTTACACCAGCTCTGTCATGAGGAATGGGCCAAAATTCACCCAACTTATTGTGGGAAGCTTATGGAAGGCTACCCGAAACGTTTGACCCAAGTTAAACAATTTAAAGGCTATGCTACCAAATACTAATTGAGTGTATGTAAACTTCTGACCCACTGGAGCCTATGCTACCCTCCAGTCCCTCGACTTCTTGGCACTGACGGAAACATGGATTACCACTGAAAACACTGCTACTCCTACTGCTCTCTCCTCGTCTGACCATGTGTTCTCGCATACCCCGAGAGCATCTGGTCAGCGGGGTGGTGTCACAGGAATCCTCATCTCTCCCAAGTGGACATTCTCAATTTTTCCCCTAACCCATCTGTCTATCTCCTCATTTGAATTCCATGCTGTCACAGTCACTAGCCCATTTAAGCTTAATATCCTTGTCATCTATCGCCCTCCAGGTTCCCTTGGAGAGTTCATCAATGAGCTTGACGCCTTGATAAGTTCCTTTCCTGAGGATGGCTCACCCCTCACAGTTCTGGGGGATTTCAACCTCCCTACGTCTACATTTGACTCATTTCTCTCTGCCTCCTTCTTTCCACTCCTCTCCTCTTTTGACCTCACCCTCTCACCGTCCCCCTACTCACAAGGCAGGCAATACGCTTGACCTCATCTTTACTAGATGCTGTTCTTCTACTAATCTCACTGCAACTCCCCTCCATGTCTCCGACCACTACTTTGTATCCTTTTCTCTCTCGCTCTCCTCCAACACTACTCACTCTGCCCCCTACACAGATGGTAATGCGCCGTCGCAACCTTCGCTCTCTCTCTCCCGCTACTCTCTCCTCTTCCATCCTATCATCTCTTCCCTCTGCTCAATCCTTCTCCCTCCAATCTCCTGATTCTGCCTCCTCAACCCTCCTCTCCCCCCTTTCTGCATCCTTTGACTCTCTATGTCCCCTATCCTCCCAGCCGGCTCGGTCCTCCCCTCCAGCTCCGTGGCTTGATGACTCATTGCGAGCTCACAGAACAGAGCTCCGGGCAGCTGAGCAGAAATTGAAGAAAACTAGACTCCCTGCGGACCTGGCATCTTTTCACTCCCTCCTCTCTACATTTTCTTCATCTGTTTCTGCTGCTAAGGCCACTTTCTACCACGCTAAATTCCAAGCATCTGCCTCTAACCCTAGGAAGCTCTTTGCCACATTCTCCTCCCTGCTGAATCCCCCCCCCCCCTCCTCCCTCTCTGTGGATGACTTCGTCAACCACTTTGAAAAGAAGGTTGACGACACCCGATCCTCGTTTGTTAAGTCAAATGACACTGCTGGTCCTGCTCACACTGCCCTACCCTATGCTTTGACTTCTTTCTCCCCTCTCTCCAGATAAAATCTTGCGACTTGTGACTGCAGGCCGCCCAACAACCTGCCCGCTTGACCCTATCCCCTCCTCTCTTCTCCAGACCATCTCCGGTGACCTACTCCCCTACCTCACCTCGCTGATCAACTCATCCTTGACCGCTGGCTATGTCCCTTCCGTCTTCAAGAGAGCGAGAGTTGCACCCCTTCTCAAAAAACCAACACTCGATCCCTCTGATGTCAACAACTACAGACCAGTATCCCTTCTTTCTTTTCTCTCCAAAACTATTGAGCGTGCCGTCTTTAGCCAACTCTCTTGCTATCTCTCTCAGAATGACCTTCTTGATCCAAACCAGTCAGGTTTCAAGACTGGTCATTCAACTGAGACTGCTCTTCTCTGTGTCACGGAGGCTCTCCGCACTGCTAAAGCTAACTCTCTCTCCTCTGCTCTTGTCCTTCTAGACCTGTCTGCTGCCTTTGATACTGTGAACCATCAGATCCTCCTCTCCACCCTCTCCGAGCTGGGCATCTCCGGCGCGGCTCACTCTTGGATTGCGTCCTACCTGACCGGTCGCTCCTACCAAGTGGCGTGGCGAGAAGCTGTCTCCGCACCACGTGCTCTCACCACTGGTGTCCCCCAGGGCTCAGTTCTAGGCCCTCTCCTATTCTCGCTATACACCAAGTCACTTGGCTCTGTCATATCCTCACATGGCCTCTCCTATCATTGCTACGCTGACGACACACAACTAATCTTCTCCTTTCCCCCCTTTTTGATAACCAGGTGGCGAATCGCATCTCTGCATGTCTGGCAGACATATCAGTATGGATGACGGATCACCACCTCAAGCTGAACCTTGGCAAGACGGAGCTGCTCTTCCTCCGGGGAAGGGACTGCCTGTTCCATGATCTCGCCATCACGGTTGACAACTCCATTGTGTCCTCCTCCCAGAGTGCGAAGAGCCTTGGCGTGACCCTGGACAACACCCTGTCGTTCTCCGCTAACATCAAGGCGGTGACCCGATCCTGTAGGTTCATGCTCTACAACATTCGGAGAGTACGACGCTGCCTTAGACAGGAAGCGGCACAGGTCCTAATCCAGGCACTTGTCATCTCCCGTCTGGATTACTGCAACTCGCTGTTGGCTGGGCTCCCTGCCTGTGCCATTAAACCCCTACAACTCATCCTGAATGCCGCAGCCCGTCTGGTGTTCAACCTTCCCAAGTTCTCTCACGTCACCCCCCTCCTCCGCACACTCCACTGGCTTCCAGTTGAAGCTCGCATCTGTTACAAGACCATGGTGCTTGCCTATGGAGCTGTGAGGGGAACGGCACCTCCGTACCTTCAGGCTCTGATCAGTCCCTACACCCAAACGAGGGCATTGCGTTCATCCACCTTTGGCCTGCTGGCTCCCCTTCCTCTGCGGAAGCATAGTTCCCGCTCAGCCCAGTCAAAACTGTTCGCTGCTCTGACACCCCAATGGTGGAACAAGCTCCCACACGACGCCAGGACAGCGGAGTCACTCACCACCTTCCGGAGACATTCCCTTCCCTCTTTAAGGAATACCTGGGATAGGATAAAGTAATCCTTCTACCCCTCCCTTACCCCAACCACATTGTAAAGTGGTTATCCCACTGGCTATAAGGTGAATGCACCAATTTGTAAGTCGCTCTGGATAAGAGCGTCTGCTAAATGACGTAAATGTAAATGTAAATGTGATGAAATAAATAAAAGCTGAAATAAATCATTCTCTCTACTATTATTCTGACATTTCACATTCTTAAAATAAAGTGGTGATCCTAACTGACCTAAGACAGGGAATTGTTACTAGGATTAAATGTCAGGAATTGTGAAAAACTGAGTTTAAATGTATTTGGCTAAGGTGTATGTAAACTTCCGACTTCAACTGTATGTTGAAGTTATAAATGGTTTATGTTCCTTTTGTAAACAATGGAGTAAAGCAACGTTTTGGGTTATGATAGGTTAAGACAGTTGCGCTATGCTCTTGAGACATAAGTCATAGTATTTAAAGGTTCACTCTGTGATTGCTTCATACATTTTTTGATTTAAAAGATTTACACACACCCATTGATTCTTGAAGAATATAACTTATAATTGTCAGCTTCCTGCCTCCTGTTTGTCTCCGGGCCTCTAGAGGTCATCTGTGTTCCCCTCTGCCTTAGTTCTTCCTCGTGTGTCCTTATTAGCTTTATCCAGGTCACCTGTGCCTTGTTTCCCCTAGAGTATTTTAGCTGTGTTTTTTCCCCTTGTTCCTCACTTGGTTTTTGAGTCCTGGCTATGTGTCTCCTGCTGTGTCCCACAGAGTCTTTCCGAGTAAGCTTTTCTAAGTTATCTTTATTTTGTTTTTCTCCCCTCGTGGAGTTATTTTGTTTTGTCCTCCTGTTTTGTTTACTGTACCTCTGTTAGTATACCTCTTTCTGAGAAGAACTTTTGTTGGATTATTTTTGAAGTGCAAAGAAATACCTTTTTTTATATTAAACCTACTTTGCCTGGAGTATTGCCTTGGGTGTTTCGTTTGGGTCCTACTATACCTCCTCTGTGGCTAAGGGGTAGAACACCCAACTCTCCACATCTGAGACCTGAGTTCAAGCCTAGCTTGTGACAGAAAAACCAAGTCAATCATGGACCCAGAAACACTCAGTTCCAAGGACCTGTTGGCGGTGATCGCTCGACATGAGGCATCTTTCCAGCGCCATGAAGCCGTTCTCAGCTGACAGGAAGAGCTGATGGCTAGTCATTCTCAACTCCTGGCCGATATGATGAGTTCCCTCCGCCAGCTCTTTGAACGCCTCCCCTGGTCCTTCCCCTTACTCCAGGTCACCCCCCAGTGACGACAGGCCTTCTCCATCGGCGGAGCCCCGACTACCACCTCCCAAGCCCTTTTCTGGGGATCCAAGCTCTTGCCAGGGTTTCCTCACCCAATGCTCCCTCACCTTCGAGCTCCAACCCTCAAGTTTTCCCACCCGACCGTTCCAAGATTGCCTACATCATTACCCTTCTTTCAGACAAGGCGCTCTCCTGGGCCTCTGCGGTGTGGCAGTCCCAGGAGGCCTGTTGTGACTCCTACGCTGCATTTGTAGAAGAGTTCAAGCGGGTGTTCGATCATCCTGTCAGTGGGCGGGAAGCTTCCAAGCGCCTACTGTCTCTCCGTCAGGGTCCCCAGAGCACGGCAGATTTTGCCATTGAATTCCGGACCATAGCAGCAAGGAGCGGATGGAATGATGAAGCGCTGAGGGTCTGTTTTCAGGGAGGGTTATCTGAGCCCCTTCAAGATGAGTTAGCCACCCGAGAACCAGCTGGGGATCTCGAGTCCCTCATAGCCTTGGCCATCCGCCTGGACAATCGCCTAAGAGAGCGGAGAACGGCTCGCCGCCAGGGGTCTCAGTCCCAAGTTCCTCTGAGCAGCTCTGTTTCTCCTGTTTGGGCTCCGTCATTCAGAGCTTCCCCGGCTCCTGAACTGCTCCAGGATTCCCCGGAGAACATGCAGTTAGGCCGTTCCAGGCTTTCTCCCAACGAAAGGGAACGTCGCATGAGGGAGCGTCGGTGCCTCTACTGTGGGGTTGCCGGCCACTTCCGCTCCACTTGCCCCGAGCTGGGAAACGCCTGTCCCGCCTAGCTACAGGAGGGCTGTGATGGGGAAAATTAGAGCTCCTCCTACTAACGCTGTCTTAGCTATCCCAGCCACTCTGTCCTGGAAGGGCCACCAGCATCGGGTCCAGGCTATGATTGATTCCGGTGCCGCAGGTGATTTCCTGGATTTAACCTTGGCTAAGGAACTTAAGATCCCTACCCAACTACTTCCTCAACCCCAGGCAGTTACAGCCTTAGATGGCAAACCTCTGGAACCTGGAAAGGTTACAGAGGCGACTCAGTCCCTGCGACTTACCATCTTTCAACACCAGCAGGAGGAGACCTTCTATCTCATTGACTCCCCCGAGTATCCTATTATCCTGGGTCACCCTTGGCTATGCAGACATAATCCCCAGATCGACTGGCCTACTGGCACCATTCTAAGCTGGGGTCCCACTTGCCAACTCACCTGCATGCTTCAGAGTCCCTCAGCCCCTAGTACCCAGTTTCAAGAGTCTGTTGACGTCTCCCGAGTCCCCAGTGTTTACCATCGGTTCAAGGCAGTGTTCAGCAAGTCCCGGGCTACTTCCTTACCGCCTCACCGCACGTATGACTGTGCCATTGATCTACTCCCTGGTTGCTGCCCTCCTAGAGGTCGGATCTTTCCTTATCCTCCCCGAGCACTCAGCTATGGACACCTACATTAAGGAGTCCTTGGCAGCCGGCCTCATCTGTGCCTCTACTTCCCCGGCTGGGGCGGGCTTTTTTGTTGAAAAGAAAGACGGGGGTCTTAGGCCTTGTATTGATTACCGGGGACTCAACAAGATCACGGTTCGGAATCGATCCCCCCTTCCTCTCATGGCCACTGCTTTTGAGCGGCTTCAAGGGGCTTCCATTTTTACTAAACTGGATCTCCGCAATGCTTACCATCTCGTGCGGATCCGGCCAGGAGACGAATGGAAGACGGCCTTCAACACGCCCACGGGCACTATGAATATCGGGTGATGCCGTTCGGGCTCACCAATGCCCCCGCAGTATTCCAAGCCCTGATTAATGATGTTCTCCGGGATATGCTTAATCTGTTCGTCTTCGTGTACCTGGACGATATCCTCATCTTCTCGAGGTCACTGAAGGAGCATGAGGGGCATGTTAGCAGGGTTCTCCAGAGGCTCCTTGACAATCACCTCTACGTTAAACCTGAGAAGTGTGAGTTTCATGTTTCCCAGACTCAGTTTCTCGGGTTTATTGTCACTCCCGGCCACCTAGAGATGGATCCCAAGAAGGTCAAAGCGGTCCACAGCTGGCCCACACCTGCCACGGTCAAGGAGGTTCAACGGTTCATTGGCTTTTCTAACTTCTATCGGAAGTTCATTAAGAATTTCAGCTCTGTGGTAGCCCCCTTGACGACGCTTACCAAGGGAGGAGGGACCAAGATTCACTGGGGTCCGGAAGCAGCAGGGGCCTTCGAGGATCTCAAGCGCCGCTTCACTTCTGCTCCGATTCTGGTGATCCCTGACCCAGAAAGACCTTTCGTGGTGGAGGTGGACGCCTCAGAGGTGGGGGGTGGGAGCCATCCTGTCACAGAGGGGTGAGGATGGGAGATTACACCCTTGTGCCTTCATGTCTCGCCGCCTGTCTGAGGCCGAGCGCAATTACCACGTGGGGGGATCGAGAGTTGCTTGCGGTAAAACTGGCCTTGGAAGAGTGGCGCCATTGGCTTGAGGGGGCTCAGCATCCTTTCCAGGTTCTCACAGACCACAAGAACCTGGAATATCTCCAACAGGCAAAGCGGATGAACCCTCGGCAAGCACGATGGTCCCTTTTTTTTAATCGATTCCAGTTTCTCCTGTCTTACAGACCTGGCACCAAGAACGTCAAGCCGGATGCCCTGTCTCGAGCCTATTCTCCCGAGATACAAGAGAAGCCCTTGGCATCGATTATTCCGAGGTCTAGGATCGTCGCACCTCTTCAGTGGGAACTAGAAAGAGGGGTACGAGAGGCCCTTGTCCATGAGCCCGATCCAGGCGGTGGTCCTGCCGGACGCCTGTACGTTCCTCTCTCTGTTCGGGCCCGCGTCTTGCAGTGGGGTCATGAGTCGCCCTTGACATGCCATCCGGGTAGTGCTCGCACACTGGAATTCCTCCAGCGGCGGTTTTGGTGGCCGTCCATCAAGAAGGACGTGCAGGTCTATGTTGGGGGCCTGCCCTGTGTGCAACCAGGGAAAGTCGACACGTCAGCGACCCCAGGGACTGCTCCATCCCTTACCTGTTCCTCGCAGGCCATGGTCACACCTTTCTCTGGATTTTGTTACGGGACTTCCTCCATCCCAGGGCAACACAGTCATCCTAGTGGTTGTTGACCGGTTCTCTAAGGCTGCCCGGTTTATTCCCCTGCCCAAGCTGCCCCTCGGCCAAGGAGACTGCTGAGCTCCTCATGAACCATGTCTTCCGGATATTTGGTATTCCCCTGGACGTTGTCTCCGACCGAGGTCCCCAATTCTCGTCCCGGTTTTGGGGGGCCTTCTGCAGGCTTATTGGGGCCACAGCCAGCCTATCGTCTGGGTTCCATCCAGAGTCTAATGGCCAAACGGAACGGATTAATCAGGATCTGGAGACCACCCTGCGGTGTATGGCGGCCAGTAATCCCACGTCTTGGGCCACCTATATCATTTGGGCTGAATATGCCCACAACACCCTCCAGTCCTCAGCCACCGGACTGTCCCCCTTCGAATGCCAGTTCGGATACACCCCTCCATTATTTCCAGAGGAAGAGGCGCAAGTTGGTGTTCCCTCGGCCCAGCGCTTTGTCCAACGCTGTAGGCGGACCTGGAAGAAGGCCAGGCGTACCCTCCTTCGGACCTCCCAGAGATACCAAAGTCAGGCTAATCGCCGCCGCCGGACGGCCCCTAGTTTCCGAGCTGGTCAGAGAGTTTGGTTGGCCACCAAGAACCTGCCCCTCCGGGTCGAATCCAAGAAGCTTTCCCAGAAGTACATCGGCCCTTTCCGCATAGCAAGAAAAGTTAACCCTGTTTCTTATCGTTTGGTTCTCCCCTCGCTCCCTTAGAATTAACCCCACTTTCCATGTTTCACTACTAAAACCTGTCTTGTCTTCTCCCTTTGCCCCCACGCAGGCCCCCGCCACCTCCCAGGATCATTGACGGCCAGCCAGCCTACACAGTGCGCCGGATACTGGACTCCCGGAGGGTCCAGAACTCTCTGCAGTATCTGGTGGACTGGGAGGGCTACGGGCCAGAGGAGCGCTCCTGGGTTCCAGCCAAGGACATCCTGGACCCAGGATTGATCCGAGAGTTTCGCACCCTGAGGCCAGGGTGTTCTGGAAGGAACGTCAGGAGTCGTTCCTAGAGGAGGGGTCCTGTCAGCTTCCTGCCTCCTGTTTGTCTCCGGGCCTCTAGAGGTCATCTGTGTTCCCCTCTGCCTTAGTTCTTCCTCGTGTGTCCTTATTAGCTTTATCCAGGTCACCTGTGCCTTGTTTCCCCTAGAGTATTTTAGCTGTGTTTTTTCCCCTTGTTCCTCACTTGGTTTTTGAGTCCTGGCTATGTGTCTCCTGCTGTGTCCCACAGAGTCTTTCCGAGTAAGCTTTTCTAAGTTATCTTTATTTTGTTTTGTCCTCCTGTTTTGTTTACTGTACCTCTGTTAGTATACCTCTTTCTGAGAAGAACTTTTGTTGGATTATTTTTGAAGTGCAAAGAAATACCTTTTTTTATATTAAACCTACTTTGCCTGGAGTATTGCCTTGGGTGTTTCGTTTGGGTCCTACTATACCTCCTCTGTGGCTAAGGGGTAGAACACCCAACTCTCCACATCTGAGACCTGAGTTCAAGCCTAGCTTGTGACAATAATAAATGCCTCATGAGCTTAGTCCAATTGTCATACCCCATCAGAACCCTAAATATGCTTGTTCTCTACTTAATTGTTTGTATTTGTAAACAATGTAATTTTAAACAAACACTGTTTAGCTTCTGAATATGGTTAAAATTTTCATTTTGTATCTATAGCTCTATCGTTGAATTTGAGAGTGGTTACATTTCTCCACCCCCAAATCTTCAGCTTTTTACCAAAACAGTGGCGGGGTGTAAGCTTTTTTGTTTGAACTGCATATTTCCCCTTTAAGAACCAATGGGTATACACTGAGTGTACAAAATCTTAAGAACACCTGCTCTTTCCATGACATAGACTGACCAGGTGAATCCAGGTAAAAGCTATGATTCCTTATTGATGTCACTTGTTAAGTCCTCTTCAGTCAGTGTAGATGAAGGGCAGTTGTGTAAAGTACTTAAGTAAAAATACTTGAAAGTACTATTAAGTCGTTTTTGGGGGTACCTGTACTTTACTTTACTATTTATATTTTTGACTACTTTTATTTCTACTTCACTACATTCTTGATGAAAATGGGGTACTTTTTCCACCACTGATGAAGGAGCGAAGACAGGTTAAATAAGTATTTTTAAGCCTTGAGACAGTTGAGACATGGATTGTGTATATGTGCCATTCAGAGGGTGAATGGGCAAGACAAAAGATGTAAGTGCCTTTGAATGGGGTATGGTAGTAGGTGCCAATCGCACCGGTTTGTGTCAAGAACTGCACCGCTGCTGGATTTTTCACACCCTGTGTATCAAGAATGGTCCACCACCCAAAGGACATCCAGCCAAAGAAATACACTACAAAGACACTCCTCTCTTCACCATACTGAGCAGCACCTAACCCAAACCCTTACCCTACCCCTTACCCTAACCCAGGTTCGTATCCTAACCCCAATCCTGCCCCTTACCCGAAACTTGGTTTGTATCCAATCAACCCTCCCCATACACATCACACTCTTTCCCTGCTTTGAGCCCACCCCTCTCTTTATTCATGTTTTTGTTTAGTCTGATGTTTTGTTTTGACTCCAGATATATTTGTATTTTTCTACAATTGTAAAGCAACTTTGGGTCCTTGAAAAGCGCTAAATAAGTCCCATGTATTATTATTATTATTAAGAATGGTCCACCACCCAAAGGACATCCAACCAACTTAACATTACACAACCGTGGGAAGCATTGGAGTCAACATGGTCCAGCATCCATGTGGAACGCTTTCAACACCTTGTAGAGTCCATGCCCCGACGAATTGAGGCTGTTCAATATTTAAGAAGGTGTTCCTAATGTTTGGTATACTCAGTGTATATTTCAAAGGCTTAAACCAGATATAGCAAACATTTAGGATTTGTTCTCACCATTAGTTAGATTGTTGTACCTGTTTATCTGGTCTGTGGTTAGTCAAGATATATTTGAAATAACCCACTGCTTGTTCCATTAATTGGATCATGACTGGAATTAGAGAGAAGTCTAAATGTATTCTTAGTTCAACATTGATTTACAAACAAATATAACAGCTATCTGTCAATTAAAATCATTGAGCAACTTGTCTCATAAGTCAGGACAAATTCCGTAACACATAATTTTAAGTTGATTGAACCTTTCCTAAATTTGTCTATTTGGCTGTGTTTAAACAGGCAGCCCAATTCTGATCTTTTGCCCAATTATCTGATTGTGTGACGAGTACTGAGGATACAAAGAGGCAGGACGCAGATGCAGGAATTAACAAGGACAAGGTTTAATAAAACAATGACAAAGAGAATTGACAAAGAGAATTAACAAAGAGAGAGTACATGACACGAAGCAAAAACAATCACACACAACATATTACAGAACAGTCCAGGGCTAAATAGGGGTGGTGATGAGATGATGAGATGCAGGTGCGCTGGAGGTGAATAGGGTGCGTTGGGTTTCCATTCCAGTGTTGCCGAGGTGGTGCGCTCAGACCGGTGGCTCAGTAGACCGGCAAATCAGAGTGCCGGAGGGGAGCAACGGGAGGAGACGTGACAGATTGGTCAAAAGACTCATTAGTGGCAAAAGATCAGAATTGGGCTGACTGTCTAAAACACAGCCATTGAGTCGAAACAACGTTTTGGCCATCTCAAAATGTGAATTTTGTGTAACACTTTGCCAATAAAGTTGAGTGAACACAAAAAGGCTATTTTTGAGTTGGGCCACCTCAAATTGTTTTACAGTATGAAAGGTTAAAGGGTTCTACTTCTCTTGTTGTAACGGAGTAGAAACTAGTATCCACTGACTCAACATTCCCCACATTTTCCTATTTGCTTGAGTTGAAATAAAACTAAAAGACAATCTTTAAAAATAAATCTAAAGACATAGAAACATAATGACAAGTGCAGACAGTGGCAAGTGGTGACCTAGCATCTTATTTTGACAGTTGCCTTGTTTAATGTGGAAATGTTTAAAGGGGGAGGACAAAGAATGATTTCAAATGTTACCCATTAAAGTTAACCACCAAATTACATGGGATTTTATAGGTCATAAATAAGAAAATTTTCCCAGTGGTTTTGCCCTCTCTCAGCCACTGTTTAACCTCCACTGTTAGCCTCCCTAACAGTGGGGGGGAGAAATAGCTACTGTGTAGGTCAGAGGGAGTAAAGGTCGTAGGGTTTAGAGGTTCTGTGTACAGTAGATGCCAAGCAACCAAAAAGAGTAGACACAGACACATACATGCACAAACACACACGCGCGCATACATACATATATGCACACATCTCTCTCTCTCGCTCTCTCTCTCTGCGCCATTTGGTTGCTATTTACTACCAACCAGCCTTACAACAAATTGCTCCCCTCCTTCCTCCACCTCCTCCTCTTTTCTCCCTTTTTTTGCGATCTGTATTTTAGCATTTTTTTTGTGTTTTTTTTCTCCAGCTACTCCTTTCATCTCTCACTCTGTCTGGCCTCATATCATTTTTCTGTAAGTGGACCCAAATGCTTTCCCTGGCACTTGCCAGCAGCAACTTCCAGTAGGTCTGATACACAGAACGAATATGTGAAAAAGGAAAAATAAATACAAAGTGTAAGTAACTGCTTGGCTGGCTGGGGCCTAACAACTTCTGTCTGTAATTAGCAGGCTGCTGCCAGCTGTGTGTGTGTGTGTGTGTGTGTTTGTGTGTGTGTGTGTGTTTGTGTGTGTGTGTGTGTTTGTGTGTGTGTGTGTGTGTGTGTGTGTGTGTGTGTGTGTGTGTGTGTGTGTGTGTGTGTGTGTGTGTGTGGTGTGGACATGACCGAGAGGCCCCTTAGTGACAGGAAAACACAGCTTTTCCATTTTCGCTGTATTAATCAGAGCAGTGGACCCCCTCCCCCCCACACACACCTTTTGCAGGGGGAATAACCCGCTATGGGGGCTGCAGTTGGTCATCCAGCCCAACACCAGGTCTCTTTGAATCACTGACGTCTGACTGGGATTCAGTGTTAATTTAGTCAAACACCTATTTTTCTGTGGAAATTGATGAGACAATAAATGACTAAATAGACCCAGAACCAAATATAACTAAACAAAAATAAATGTTTCATTTCGGTTGACGAAATCGAGACGAGACTAAATGATCTCTGTGTCTAAAATCTGACTAGTACGTGGACTAGACAATAGGACTGTGACGTTCAAGGAATTTTGGATGACAGTAATTGGCCAGCCAAATGACCGTGGTCACTCTTTGACTTGGCTGTGCTAGTAACATTCATTACATGGTCACCTCACTCAAAAGGTTCAAAATGTAATGAAAGTGTCTGCCCTGGGCCTGTTTCGCTGGGGCCTGTTTCGCTAGGGCCTGTTTCGCTAGGGCCTGTTGCTGTGAGGAGTGAGCCACTTAATGTGTGCTCCGGGAGAGAGAAAAAAGGCTTCTGACATTTCAAAATCCAACTGTGGGAAATACATAGTTTTGGAAGCAACTACTGTTGTTCTCAGCCTTGTGTGGGTACACTTTTTCGCTGGGGCCTGCTGCTGTGATGAGCGAGGCTTCTGACATCGTCACTTCCTGTTGAACGCGGAACGAAGGAGGGCTCGATTTGTTGTTTTGGAAAGTTTGTTGTTTTGAAATTGTATTGGAAAGTTTCTTAATAGCTAGCTAACTTTTTAGTTTGGATCCCGTGACGCAGTCGGCATAAGTTGCTGGGACTGGTACTCTCTGTCCAGTGATCCTACCAACCAATGCCGGGTCTGAGGAGCTATTTGGCGTAGCAGCTACCCTAGCTGCTAGCTAGCTGCCTTTCAAGCAAGCAGGGTTTCTTGAGGGCTTGAACGCAGCCTGCGACGCGGTAAGCCATTGTGGTTGGGACCGCGGATTGTCCCGGTTTGTGAATGTCTAGATCCCTGCTGTTTGTTGTTTTCAATCTTCCCTGTGACCTGCCCTGTCTGGAACTGCGAGGAGTAACAGCGTAACCTACGTTGCTAACTACCATGACAAAGACCAAAGCTGGCGGGAGTACCGTTGAGGACAGTGGTGTCTCTCTATCACAGGTGAAGGATCTTTTAAACGAACAAAAATAGTTCTACAAGCAGTTGTTACAACAACAAGAAAATAGCTTAAAGTGTTTTGTCCAAATACTGGTGGATTCAACGAACAAAAGAATGGATGACCTGACCCGAGAGGTCCAGGACCTGATGAACCATTTGCAGTTCTCCCAGGGTCAGCTCGATGAGTTGTGTGTCAGTTCTGTGTGTGAATCCATGATAACAGTGACGGATAAATAAGACTATCTCGAGGGATAATCAAGGCGTAACAACATGGTTGTGGACGGAATTGCAGAATCTCCACATGAGACCTGGATGGAGTCTGAGGACAAAGTGAGGGAAATGATCTCTGAGAAATTGAAGATGGACCACAGGAAGATTGAGGTGAAGCGTGCATACAGGACTGGAAAACCCACCACCGGCCCAGGTGACAGGCCCGATAGTGGTCAAGTTCCTGAGGTTCAAGGACAAGGTAGCTGTTCTGGAAAGAGCCAAGAACTTGAGAGGAATGTATATCTTCCTTAACGAGGACTATCCTGAAGCTGTGCGCCAAAAGAGGAAAGAACTTATCCCAGCCATGAAAGCTGCAAGAGCGCGTGGGGACATTGCTTACATCCGCTATGACAGAATCATTGTCCACCCTCCCTCCCAGAAGCCTGGAAGGGAAGAGAGAGCCAAGCCTATGGGTTCGTAGCTTCAACCCCGCAGCACACACACACACCAATTGATTAATGGACTGCTGAATGTATATTTTTTTATCTTGTTTTGTTTGCTCTTTTCCACATTATGTATATCTCTGATAAACTAATAATAATAATATGCCATTTAGCAGACGCTTTTATCCAAAGCGACTTACAGTCATGCGTGCATACATTTTTGTGTATGGGTGGTCCCGGGGATCAAACCCACTACCCTGGCATTACAAACGCCATGCTCTACCAGCTGAGCTACAGAGGACCACTACCCAGGAAAGGGCTGAAAATAGACCATATAAATATATGTAGCCATAGAAATAAGGTTCATGAAATCAATAACTTGCTAACATCAGACAGCATTCATATATTAGCCATTTCTGAGACTCACTTAGATAATTCAGTTGATGATACAGCAGTAGCAATACAAGGATATAACATCTATAGAATAAACAGAAATGCTTATGGGGGAGGTGTTGCTGTATATATTCAGAGCCATATCCCTGTAATGCTTAGAGAAGATCTTATGTCAAGTGTTATTGAAGTGTTGTGGTTGCAGGTTCCCTTGGCACATCTAAAGCCTTTTCTTTTGGGGTGTTGCTATAGGCCACCAAGTGCTAACAGTCAGTATCTAACTAATATGTGTGAAATGCTTGATGGTGTATGTAATGTAAAGAGAGAAGTCTACTTTCTTGGGGACCTGAAAATTGTATTTTTTCATCAAGATGTCCGCTCAAGAGGAGGCTTCTCACTGTAACCAGTGCCTGTAATCTGGTTCAGGTTATTAATCAACCTACAAGGGTGTTTACAAACACTTCAGGAACAAGATCATCCACATGTATCGATCACATTTTTACTAATACTGTAGAACTTTGTTCTAAAGCTGTATCCATACCCATTGGATGTAGTGATCACAATATAGTGGCTTTATCCAGGAAAGCCAAAGTTCCAACAGCTGGGCCTAAAATAGTGTATGAGATCATACAAACGATTTTGCTGTGACTCCTTTGTGGATGATGTGGTCCTCTGTAGCTCAATTGGTAGAGCATGGCGCTTGTAACGCCAGGGTAGTGGGTTCGATCCCCGGTACCACCCATACGTAAAAATGTATGCACACATGACTGTAAGTCGCTTTGGATAAAAGTGTCTGCTAAATGGCATATTATTATTAAAATGTTCAAAATATTTGTTGGTCTGATGTGATTAATAAGGAGCATCCAGACGCTCCATCTTTCATCGAATCAGATGGCTTATTCATCACAAAACTATTTAATGTTGCCAATTATTTTAATGATTACTTCATTGGCAAAGTGGTCAAACTTAGGCAGGAAATGCCAACAACGAACAGTGAGCCATTGTATTCATGCATAAAAAAAACAAATAATGAAAGAAAAGCATTGCAAGTTTGAATTTTGTAAAGTTAGTGTGGGAGAGGTGGAACAATCATTGTTATCGATCAATAATGACAATCCTCCTGGCATTGACAACTTAGTTACTGAGGATGGTAGCTGACTCTATAGCCAGACCTATCTGTCATATCTTTAATCTGAGCCTAGACGAAAGTCTTTGTCCTCAGGCCTGGAGGGAGGCCAAAGTAATTCCGCTACCCAAGAGTGGTAAAGCGGCCTTTACTGGTTCTAACAGCAGACCTATAAGCTTGCTGCCAGCTCTTAGCAAACTGTTGGAAAAGATTGTGTTTGACCAAATACAATGCTATTTCTCTGTAAACAAATTAACAATAGACTTTCAGCATGCTTATAGAGAAGGGCACTCAACATATACTGCAATGAAACAAATGACTGATGATTGGTTGAAAGAAATTGATAATAAGAACATTGTGGGAGCTGTACTGTTAGATTTCAGTGCAGCCTTTGATATTTTTGACCATAACCTGTTGTTGAAAAAACGTATGTGTTATGGCGTTTCAACCTCTGCCATATTGTGTATTCAGAGCTATCTATCTATAGAACTCAAAGGGTTTTCTTTAATGGAAGCTTCTCTAATGTCAAACATGTAAAGTGTGGTGTACCACAGGGCAGCTCTCTAGGCCCTCTACTCTTTTCTATTTTTAGCAATGACCTGCCACTGGCATTAAACAAAGCATGTGTGTTCATGTATGCTGATGATTCAACCATATACACATCAGCAACCACAGCGAATGAAGTCACTGAAACCCTTAACAAAGAGTTGCAGTCTGTTTTGGAATGGGTGGCCAGTAATAAATTGGTCATGAACATCTCTAAAACTAAGAGCATTGTATTTGGTACAAAATATTCCCTAGGTTATAGACCTCTGCTGAATCTGGAAATGAATGGTGTGGCTGTTGAACAAGTTGAGGAGACTAAATTACTTGGCATTACCTTAGATTGTAAACTGTCATGGTCAAAAATATAGATTCAATGGTTGTAAAGATGGGGAGAGGTCTGTCCGTAATAAAGAGATGCTCTGCTTTTTTGACACCACACTCCAAAAAGAAAGTCCTTCAGGCTCTAGTTTAGTCTTATCTTGATTATTGTCCCATCGTGTGGTCGAGTGCTGCAAGGAAAGACCTAGATAAGCTGCAGCTGGCCCAGAACAGAGCTGCACGTCTTGCTCCTCATTGTATTCAGAGGGCTGATATAAATACTATGCATGCCAGTCTCTCTTGGCTAAGAGTTGAGGAGAGACTGACTGCATCACTTCTTATTTTTATAAGAAACATTAATGTGTTGAAAATCCAAAATTGTTTGCATAGTCAACTTCCACACAGCTCTGACACACACACTTACCTCACCAGACATGCCACTATTAGTCTATTCACAGTCCCCAAATCCAGAACAAATTCCAGAAAGCGTACAGTATTATACAGAGTCATTATTGCACTCCGTTCCATCTCATATTGCTCAAATGAACAGCAAACCTAGTTTCAAAAAACAGATAAAGCAACACCTCACGTCACAACGCCTCTCCCTTATTTGACCTAGATAGTTTTTGTGTATGTATTGATATGTAGGCTACGTGTGCCTTTTGTATTCTTTTTTTCATTTATGTAGTTCTGTCCTTGAGCTGTTCTTGTCTATTAATGTTCTGTATTATGTCATGTTTCTTGTTTTGTA
Organism: Coregonus clupeaformis; assembly: GCF_020615455.1. Lineage (NCBI taxonomy): Eukaryota > Metazoa > Chordata > Actinopteri > Salmoniformes > Salmonidae > Coregonus > Coregonus clupeaformis. The sequence goes on along the minus strand of NC_059210.1, from coordinate 18,462,503 downwards.
TGGACCCCAGGAAGAGTAGCTGCTGCTTTTGCAACAGCTAATGGGGATCCTAATAAAATACAAATACAAAAATGTTTTGTCCCGCATTAAATGACGTGCAGCTTCTAAAGACTTCATAAAGCCTTCAGAAACACTACATAAATGTGTCACAAATCATCTATAACTATATGTCATGCTCTATAAAGTGTTCATAAATGTGGCATAACTGTGTGATATTACCCACTGTCAAATTTGGCATAAACCTGTGTTATAAAGGGTGGCATAGGCACCGCTTAATAAATTAGGGTTATGTGCCTTGCTCAAAGGCACATCGACAGATTTGTCACCTAGTCAGCTCTGGGATTCAAACCATCAACCTTTCGGTTACTGGCCCAAAAGCTCTTAACCCATAGGCTACCTGCCACTCCTGCATTTATAGATGTGTTATAAATGACCAAAGGGGTCTGACTTTAAAGTTAGTACAGCGTCATGCGATATAGAGTCTTTATGGATATATTATGATTGCCCGAATGTGTCTCACTTCAAACTAAGTATTACAGGACACTACATAAAGTGTCAATACATACAATACCAGTCAAAAGTTTGGACACACCTAGTCATTCAAGGGTTTTTCTTAATTTTTACTATTTTCTACATTGTATAATAATTAAGACATCAAAACTGTGAAATAACACATATGGAATCATGTAGTAACCAAAGAGGTGTTAAACAAATCAAAATATATTTTATATTTGAGATTCTTCAAAGTATCCACCCTTTGCCTTGATGACAGCTTTGCACACTCTTGGCATTCTCTCAACCAGCTTCATGAGGTAGTCACCTGGAATGCATTTCAATTAACAGTCTTAAATGTTAATTTGTGGAATTTTTTCCTTCTTAATGCGTTTGAGACATTCAGTTGTGTTGTGACAAGGTAATATATATATATATATATATATATATATATATATATACAGAAGATAGCCCTATTTGGTAAAAGACCAAGTCCATATTATGGCAAGAACAGCTCAAATAAGCAAAGAGAAACGACAGTCCATCATTACTTTAAGACATGAAGGTCAGTCAATGCAGAACATTTCAAGAACTTTGAAAGTTTCTTCAAGTGCAGTTGCAAAAACCATCAAGCGCTATGATGAAACTGGCTCTCATGAGGACTGCCAGAGGAATGGAAGACCCAGAGTTACCTCTGCTGCAGAGGATAGGTTCATTAGAGTTACCAGCATCAGAAATTGCAAATTGTAAATGCTTCACAGAGTTCAAGTAACAGATACATCTCAACATCAACTGTTCAGAGGACACTGTGTGAATCAGGCCTCCATGGTTGAATTGCTGCAAAGAAACCACTACTAAAGGACACCAATGAGAAGAAGAGACTTGCTTGGGCCAAGAAACACGAGCAATGAACATTAGACCGGTGGAAATTAGTCCTTTGGTCTGAAGGTTTGGGCTTAGTGGGACTATCATTTGTTTTTCAACAGGACAATGACCCAACACACCTCCAGGCTGTGTAAGGGCTATTTGACCAAGAAGGAGAGTGATGGAGTGCTGCATCAGATGACCTGGCCTCCACAATCCCCCAACCTCAACCAAATTTGCGATGGTTTGGGATGGAAAAGCAGACAACAAGTGCTCAGCATATGTGGGAACTCCTTCAAGACTGTTGGAAAAGCATTCCAGGTGAAGCTGGTTGAGAGCATGCCAAGAGTGTTCAAAGCTGTCATTTTGGCAAAGGGTGGCTATTTGAAGAATCTCACAAATTAAATATATTTTGATTTGTTTAACACTTTTTTGGTTACTACATGGTTCCATATGTGTTATTTCATAGTTTTGATGTCTTCACTATTATTCTATAATGTTGAAAATAGTCAAATAAAGAAAAACCCTTTGAATGGTGTTCTAAAACTTTTGATCGGTAGTGTATAATCCTGGGATATCAACCATCCAAGTTGGCCTCAGTGGGAGTGACAATACAATTCTATGGGACCTTACTGAGTAAAGTATTTGTCAGGCTATGTCCTTTGCTAGCAAAAACCTTCCCACTGGTCGTCATGGCTAATCCCCGCCCATTTCCACACTTTTATCTTCTTAAAATGGATTTTAAAACCTTAACCATACTGTTAACCTTATGCCTAACCCTAACCTTAAATTAAGACAATAGTTAATTTCTGTTTACATACATGTTTTAGATTTAGCCAATTTTTACTTTCTGGCTGAGCTATCTAGTGGAAACCATTCCCCCTGGCCTCAAGGGAGAAAAAAACAACAGACCCTATCTTCCAGCTAGCTAATTGGCAAAGGACATAGCTAGCTAGCTAATGGATTCACCGAAAATAAGAAAGACTACACCCTTAAAATCTGTGGTCAATGTGGAGAAAACACAATTTCTTTCTTGCCAAGACGTTGGACTGATACGACAGAGATGCACACGACACGTGGGGAAGGTGTTGTGGGAGATGATTGGTTGGTAGATTAAGCCAATGAGTAATGCATCTCCCAGCACTTTGTATTGGCAAACAAAGTCCAAGTTTGATGCGTCTACCAGACCTTCCGCACATTTGGACGGAAGTGTCTGGGAACGAGATTAGGTGTAATGTAACATGAGTTCACCTTATAGCATGTGCCATCCTTCAGCACAACATGTCACCCTTTATAAAGCACGTGTTTATCATATTCGACATAGTGAGTTATGTCACATTTGACATTGGTGATTAGGTCACATAGTTATGCCACATTATAAAGCATAACATACGGATAGATGCTTTGTAACACATTTATGTATCACTTATGAAGGCATTAAGAAAGCTTTATGAAGCCTTTATAAGCTGAACGTAATTTAAAGGGGGTCCAATCTAATTGTGGGAAATACAGTGGCTTGCGAAAGTATTCACCCCCCTTGGCATGTTTCCTATATTGTTGCCTTACAACCTGGAATTGATTTTTGGGGGGTTTGTATCATTTGATTTACACAACATGCCTGCCACTTTGAAGATGCAAAATATTTTTTCTTGTGAAACAAACAAGAAATAAGACAAAAAAATATTCACCCCCCCCCAAAGTCAATACTTTGTAGAGCCACCTTTTGCAGCAATTACAGCTGCAAGTCTCTTGGGGTATGTCTCTATAAGCTTGGCACATATAGCCACTGGGATTTTTGCCCATTCTTCAAGGCATAACTGCTCCAGCTCCTTCAAGTTGGACGGGTTCCGCTGGTGTACAGCAATCTTTAAGTCATACCACAGATTCTCAATTGGATTGAGGTCTGGGCTTTGACTAGGCCATTCCAAGACATATAAATGTTTCCCCTTAAACCACTCGAGTGTTGCTTTAGCAATATGCTTAGAGTCATTGTCCTGCTGGAAGGTGAACCTCCGTCCCAGTCTCAAATCTCTGGAAGACTGAAACAGGTTTCCCTCAAGAATTACCCTGTATTTAGCGCCATCCATCATTCCTTCAATTCTGACCAGTTTCCCAGTCCCTGCCGATGGAAAACATCCCCACAGCATGATGCTGCCACCATCATGCTTCACTGTGGGGATGGTGTTCTCGGGGTGATGAGAGGTGTTGGGTTTGTGCCAGACATAACATTTTCCTTGATGGCCAAAAAGCTCAATTTTAGTCTCATCTGACCAGAGTACCTTCTTCCATATGTTTGGGGAGTCTCCCACATGCCTTTTGGTGAACACCAAACGTGTTTGCTTATTTCTTTCTTTAAGCAATGGCTTTTTTCTGGCCACTTTTCCATAAAGCCCAGCTCTGTGGAGTGTACGGCTTAAAGTGGTCCTATGGACAGATACTCCAATCTCCGCTGTGGAGCTTTGCAGCTCCTTCAGGGTTATCTTTGGTCTCTTTGTTGCCTCTGATTAATGCCCTCCTTGCCTGGTCTGTGATTTTTGGTGGGCGGCCCTCTCTTGGCAGGTATGTTGTGGTGCCATATTCTTTCCATTTTTTAATAATGGATTTAATGGTGCTCCATGGGATGTTCAAAGTTTCTGATATTTTTGTATAACCCATCCCTGATCTGTACTTCTCCACAACTTTGTCCATGACCTGTTTGGAGAGCTCCTTGGTCTTCATGGTGCAGTTTGCTTGGTGGGGCCCCTTGCTTAGTGATGTTGCAGACTCTGGGGCCTTTCAGAACAGGTGTATATATACTGAGATCATGTGACAGATCATGTGACACTTAGTTTGCACACAGGTTGGACTTTATTTAACTAATTATGTTACTTCTGAAGGTAATTGGTTGCACCAGATCTTATTTAGGGGCTTCATAGCAAAGGGGGTGAATACATATGCACACACCACTTTTCTGTTATTTATTTTTTAGAATTTTTTTAAACAAGTTATTTTTTTCATTTCACTTCACCAATTTGGGCTATTTTTGTGTATGTCCATTACATGAAACCCAAATAAAAATCCATTTAAATTACAGGTTGTAATGCAACAAAATAGGAAAAACGCCAAGGGGGATGAATATTTTGCAAGGTACTGTACATAATTTTGGAGGCAACTTCTGTGGGTATAGTTTTTCTTTATCATTCCTTAAAGCTGCAATATGCAAAAATAACTCCGCAATTTCCTTGTTGCTAAAATTCTAATAGTTTGCCTCATTTCCGTTTATGTGACAAAACAAGCAGAGAATCATTGTACCATTGAAACCGCTGTAAATTATATTTTCATTAACCAAAAATATTGCATTTTCAGCTGTTTGAAGCTGGAGATCGGGAAGCATACAAATAGCGCACATAGAACATATCTACCGCTTCTTAGACTTGCTTACAATAAGAATGACAGATCTATAACTCACATTTCTATGTGAATTAAGTCAGGTTGTATTTTACAACTAAGATATTTGAGATATATTTTAAACAGAAGTTATCTTTTCCGTCTCACCCACTGAATGACGATTACTGTAAGGAATCCCCCCCACAAGAAAAGAAGGAAAATAAACAAACGTACAGATCAGAAAGATCAGTGCGAAGACCAAATTACAGAGGTATAACTTTTTGAGGCTATTAAATCCTTTCAGTGTGGAAAAACCCTAGGGCTTGATGGCATACCCGTAGAGGTATATGAAGCCTTTTTTGATATACTCAAAGCTCCATTGTTAGCTTGTTTTAACTACTCCTATAGAAATGGTAGTCTGTCAGGTACTCAGCAGGAAGGTCTGATTTTACTATTATTAAAACAAGACCCAGGTGGCAAATATAAAGATCCAGTCTATCTTAAATACTGGAGGCCTCTTACACTTCAATGTTGTGATGCAAAAAAAAAAAAAAAAGTAAGACTGGATTTCTGTGATTCTCTTATAAAATGGGAAAAGTAATGTATAGCAACCCCAGGTGTAAAATAGTAAATAGCGGCTACATCTCAGAGTTTTGAATTGTCAAGAGGAGTTAAAAAAAGGGTGTCCGCTGTCACCATATCTATTTGTTATGGCCATCGAAATGCTAGCTATTAAAATTAGATCAAATAAAAAATCCAAGGCTTAATAAGAAAGGTGTCCATGTATGCCGATGACTGACTCAAGTTTTATATTGAGTCCGCAAGCTAGATCCCTGAAATGTCTCATTGAAGATAACTTTTCTGGACTCTCTGGACTAAAACCTAATTATGATAAGGGTACAATATTACTTATTGGATCTTTAAAAAATACAACTTTTACATTACCCTGCAGTTTACCTATACAATGGGCTGACGGTGAAGTAGACATACTTGGTATTTATTTCACAAAAAATATGAATGAGCTCTCCACAATGAATTTCAATAGAAAACATGGAGAGGTAAATACCTGTCTATTTATGGAAAAATTGCACTGATTAACTCTTTAGTCATATCTTAGTTTACTCACTTACTTACTTATGGCGCTGCCTACTCCGAATGATTCGTTTTTCAAATCATATGAGCAAAAAATATTTCACTTTATCTGGGATGCTAAACCAGACAAGATAAAGCATGTCTATCTACAGTGCCTTGCAAAAGTATTCATCCCCCTTGGCGTTTGTCCTATTTTGTTGCATTACAACCTGTAATTTAAATTGAGTTTTATTTGGATTTCATGTAATGGACATACACAAAATAGTCCAAATTGGTGAAGTGAAATAAAAAAAAAATGACTTGTTTCAAAAAATAAAAATAAAAAAATAACAGAAAAGTGGTGTGAAACTTTTTTTCTCATATGATTGCCGACCGTATTATCAATCAAATGCCGACCGTATTATCTCCCAAGAGAATTCTCTTCGGTTATGGTCACAGCTCTGTATATCCCCCCTCAAGCCGATACCACGACGGCCCTCAAAGAACTTCACTGGACCTTATACAAACTGGAAATCACATATCCTGAGGCTGAATTTATTGTATCCGGGGATTTTAACAAAGCAAATTTGAAGACTAGGCTGCTAAAATCCTCGACCAATGCTATTCAAACTTCCGGGATGGTTATAAGGCCCTCCCCCGCCCTCCTTTCGGCAAATCTGACCACGACTCCATTTTGCTTCTCCCTTCCTATAGGCAGAAACTCAAACAGGGAGTACCCGTGCTAAGGACTATTCAACGCTGGTCTGACCAATCGGAATCCACGCTTCAAGATTGTTTTGATCACGCGGACTGGGATATATTCCGGGTAGCTTCCTAAAATAATTTTGACGTGTACACTGAAATGGTGACGGAGTTTATCAGGAAGTGTACAGGTGATGTTGTGCCCACTGTGACTATTAAAACCTACCCTAACCAGAAACTGTGGATAGACAGCAGCATTCGCACAAATCTGAAAGCGCAAACCACTGCATTCAACCATGGCATGGTGACTGGAAATATGGCAGAATACAAACAGTGTAGCTACACACTCCGCAAGGCAATTAAACTGGCAAAACATCAGTATAGAGACAAAGTGGAGTCGCAATTCAATGGCTCAGCCACAAGACGTATGTGGCAGGGTCTACAGACAATCACGGACTACAAAAAGAAAACCATCCACGTTGCCGACACCGACGTCTCGCTTCCAGACAAGCTAAACACCTTCATCGCCCGCTTTGAGGATAACACAGTGCCACTGACGAGGCCCACTACCAAAGACTGTGGCCTCTTCTTCTCCATGGCCGACGTGATTAAGACATTTAAGCATGTTAAGCCCCGCAAGGCTGCCGGCCCAGACGGCATCCCTAGCCGCGTCCTCAGAGCATGCGCAGACCAGCTGGCTGGTGTGTTCATGGACATACTCAATCTCTCCCTTCCCCAGTCTGCTGTTCCCACATGCTTCAAGATGGCCACCATTGTTGCTGTACCCAAGAAAGCAAAAATAACTTAACGAAATGACTATCGCCCTGTAGCACTCACCTATGTCATCATGAAGTGCTTTGAGAGACTAGTCAAGGATCATATCACCACTACCTTACCTGTCACCCTAGACCCACTTCAATTTGCTTACCGCCCCATTAGATCCACAGACGATGCAATTGCCATCACACTGCACACTGCCCTATCCCATCTGGACAAGAAGAATACCTATGTAAGAATGCTGTTCATTGACTATAGCTCAGCATTCAACACCATAGTACCCTCCAAGCTCATCATTAAGCTCGAGGCCCTGGGTCTGAACCCCGCCCTGTGCAACTGGGTCCTGGACTTCCAGGTGGTGAAGGTAGGAAACAACATCTCCACTTCGCTGATCCTCAACACTGGGGCCCCACAAGGGTGCGTGCTCAGCCCCCTCCTGTACTCCCTGTTCACCCATGACTGCGTGGCCAAGCACGCCTCCAACTCAATCATAAAGTTTGCAGACGACACAACAGTAGTAGGCTTGATTACCAACAATGACGAGACCGCCTACAGGGAGGAGGTGAGGGCTCTGGGAGTGTGGTGCCAGGAAAATAACCTCTCACTGCACCCTCCTATCCACATCGACGGGACCGCAGTGGAGAAGGTGGAAATCTTCAAATTTCTTGGTGTACACATCACTGACAAACTGAAATTGGTCCACCCATGCAGACAGTGTAGTGAAGAAGGCGCAACAGCGCCTCTTCAACCTCAGGTGGCTGAAGAAATTCGGCTTGGCCTCTAAGACCCTCAGAAACTTTAACAGATGCACAATTGAGAGCATCCTGTCGGGCTGTATCACCCGCAACTGCAGGGCTCTCCAGAGGGTGGTGCGGTCTGCCGAACGCATTCCCGGGGGCAAACTACCTGCCCTCCAAGACACATACAGCACCCGATGTCACAGGAAGACCAAAAAGATCATCAAGGACATCAACCACCCGAGTTCACCCCGCTATCGTCCAGAAGGCGAGGTCAGTACAGGTTCATCAAAGCTGGGACCGAGAGAATAAAAAACCAGCTTCTATCTCAAGGCCATCAGACTGTTAAATAGCCATCAGTAGCACATTAGAGGCTGCTGCTGCCTATTGAAATCACTGGCCACTTTAAGAAAAGGAACACTAGTCACTTTAATAATGTTTACGTATCTTGCACTACATTTTTACATTTTAATCATTTAGCAGACGCTCTTATCCAGAGCGACTTACAGTTAGTGAGTGCATACATTTTTCATACTAGCCCCCCGTGGGAATCAAACCCACAACCCTGGCATTGCAAACGCCATGCTCTACCAACTGAGCAACACGGGACCCCACTACTCATCTCATATGTATATACTGCATTCTATTCTAAAATATTCCTCTGTATCTTAGTCCATGCCGCTCTGTCATTGCTTGTCCATATATGTATATATTCTTCAATCCCATTCCTTACTTGTTTGTGTGTGTATTGGGTATATGTTGTGTAATTGTTAAATATTACTGCACTGTCGGAGCTAGAAGCACAAGCATTTCGCTACACCCGCTATAACATCTGCTAAACACGTGTATGTGACAAATACAATTTGATTTGATTTGCATATGTATTCACCCCCTTTCCTATGAAGCCCCTAATTAAGAGCTGGTGCAACCAATTACCTTCAGAAGTCACATATTTAGTTAAATAAAGTCCACCTGTGAGCAATCTAAGTGTCACATGATCTCAGTATATATGCACCTGTTCTGAAAGGCTCCAGAGTCTGCAACACCACTAAGCAAGGGGCACCACCAAGCAAGCAGCACCATGAAGACCAACGAGCTCTCCAAACCTCAACCTAGAACGAGCGCATTGTCATTTCACTGGTAGAATCGGGAAGTTTCGACTTCCATTGTATTAATCTGCTCATAGTGAACCAAAAAGTCCAGTGTTCATAGCGAATGCAGAGACCACCCCGCTATGTAGAGAGGGCGTGCCCACAAACTTGGTTGATGGTGTTGTTTACTTTGAACGACCAACACACAGTAATCTCAGAATTTCTCTAGGCTTTTTTTTTTTTTTTTTACTAACCTTTGTCATCATGCCCGTGTGGTGTTTTATCTGGCTGTGCTAATTACAAACAAGTGCGAAAATGAGTTATCTTTCACCGTTCTACCTAAAAGAGATTTACCTGAATGCTTCAAAGTGGTTTGAGGCAATCAAGAATGACGCTTATGGGTGACCAAAGATTATCAGATGGATTTTCAGGCTGAACGGATGAGGAATCTATTTAGACGACAGCTGAGAAGTGATGCGATATCATCGTTTTATCCCTTCACAACAAAACGGAAGATTCTCAATTAGAGGTCATGTTAGCTGGACTAAATAAATTTGCGAACTAACGTTACAGTCCTGTATTGAACTCTGATAGCCATCAGCTAAATCATATAGTTAGCTATCTTTTGGATACACACTGTCAATCAATTTCGCCTATGCCATGGTAGTCACTGCTAGACTGGTAGCTACCTTCAGCAGAGTAAACATGTTTGGCTGTTCGTTCTATCTTTGACTAACGTTAGTAAACTTAAGCTAGCTAACATTAGCAAATAAGAGTAACTCAATCTGTTAGCCATCTCTTCCACCCTTGACTGGAAAACACTGCCCTACTAGAAATATAATTGTCGATATAGCTAACTCACTCTCGGTGTGTTGGTAGTAATGATGAATGTGTATAAATTGTCTATGGTTGGTTAGTTTGATCTCAACTGGCTAGCAATCTTACTGCCAATTCAGTGATGCTAACTAGCTAACAGCAAGCTGCCAATATTGAAATGTCCATGTTAGGTGTGCTAAGCTAGCCAGTCTAATAGAGATCAATACAATTACTGGGGTGGTTAAATTGTGTTTTGTGTGTTTTGTTGTAGGTGGTACATAATCTGATTCCACCAGCATGTTTCCAATCCCTAGCTATGCACAAGGTCAAGGTAAATTGGCAAAAATATTTACAAGCTGAAGGCTAAGACAGCTCAATTTACAGTAAGCATGGAATAAACAGGAGTTGGGTAGTGTTTCTATGGGTTTGTGTTATGGGGTTACAGGTGGTTAGATGTAGCCTGAGGACATTTTTACATTTTAATCATTTAGCAGACGCTTTTATCCAGTGCTACTTACAGTTAGTGCATACATTTTTCATACTGTCCCCCCGTGGGAATCAAACCCACAACCCTGGCGTTGTAAGCGCCATGCTCTACCAACTGAGCTACAGGAGGCCACCGAGTACCTTCCAGACCATGTAATCAATTTAGTCTACCCCTTTTCTCTTTGTAAAACTCAGGATATCTGGAGTCCTTCCACAGGCCCTGCTGAAAAATACCCCGAAGAGGCGACATTTTGGTTACACGAGCATGAGGGAGGGGACACACCTTGTGGTTGTGGAGCACAACAATATTGTGGGACAAAAATGAGAAAGGGACACTGACAGGTCTAAAATCAAGACTACAACAGTAATGACAACCACCTCATTCTTCTCTCTGGAGATTCTCAAAACACAATACAAGACAGCAGATGCATTGTTGTGCATGAGAATGATTGAAATGTGCCATTTCTCCTCAATCTCCCATACACAACAATACATACTGTGTAAGAACTGCCCTCCTAAGACTTTTCACACCTCTGCAGCGCCCCAGCCCATTCACTTTGTTGACTGATCTTTCCTCTCAAAAGCAGCTCCCAATGTCCCTCATTGTCCCTAATAAATACACTAGTCTGTCTCTAAAAACACTTAGGTCCCAATCGGTTGACACCTTTACCAACAAAGGCATGTTGCCCTACGTTCTTTCCACAAAAAGTGTAAAATGTTAACACCACAAGCATGTCTTTCCAGGAGACATCCAGCAAATCTTCTGCAACAGGTCCAAACAGTTGGTGGTTTAGGTCTACAAGCCCTACACCACTTTCGGCAGTTTTATCTAGCTGGCCATACACCGCTGACGGGACAAGACCATAAGCTACTAGCACTCTGCTTCCACAGCCCACCATGGCACCACCATTGCCAGCGTACTGAAGCCGGATAAAGGACCATAAAATAAATATGGATATTTTCGATCAATCCTCGAAATGTGTCTGCCTTATTGGATTCACAGAATATACACGGCTCAAAAAAATAAAGGGAACACTTAAACAACACAATGTAACTCCAAGTCAATCACACTTCTGTGAAATCAAACTGTCCACTTAGGAAGCAACACTGATTGACAAGACATTTCACATGCTGTTGTGCAAATGGAATAGACAACAGGTGGAAATTATAGGCAATTAGCAAGACAACCCCCAATAAAGGACTGGTTTTGCAGGTGGTGACCACAGACCACTTCTCAGTTCCTATGCTTTCTGGCTGATGTTTTGGTCACTTTTGAATGCTGGCGGTGCTTTCACTCTAGTGGCAGCATGAGACGGAGTCTACAACCCACACAAGTGGCTCAGGTAGTGCAGCTCATCCAGGATGGCACATCAATGCGAGCTGTGGCAAGAAGGTTTGCTGTGTCTGTCAGCGTAGTGTCCAGAGCATGGAGGCGCTACCAGGAGACAGGCCAGTACATCAGGAGACGTGGAGGAGACCGTAGGAGGGCAACAATCCAGCAGCAGAACTGCTACCTCCACCTTTGTGCAAGGAGGAGCAGGAGGAGCACTGCCAGAGCCCTGCAAAATGACCTCCAGCAGGCCACAAATGTGCATGTGTCTGCTCAAACGGTCAGAGACAGACTCCATGAGGGTGGTATGAGGGCCCGACGTCCACAGGTGGGGGTTGTGCTTACAGCCCAACACCGTGCAGGACATTTGGCATTTGCCAGAGAACACCAACATTGGCAAATTTGCCACTGGCGCCCTGTGCTCTTCACAGATGAAAGCAGGTTCACACTGAGCACATGTGACAGACGTGACAGAGTCTAGAGACGCCGTGGAGAACATTCTGCTGCCTGCAACATCCTCCAGCATGACCGGTTTGGCGGTGGGTCAGTCATGGTGTGGGGTGGCATTTCTTTGGGGGACCACACAGCCCTCCATGTGCTCGCCAGAGGTAGCCTGACTGCCATTAGGTACCGAGATGAGATCCTCAGACCCCTTGTGAGACCATATGCTGGTGCGGTTGGCCCTTGGTTCCTCCTAATGCAAGACAATGCTAGACCTCATGTGGCTGGAGTGTGTCAGCAGTTCCTGCAAGAGGAAGGCATTGATGCTATGGACTGGCCCGCCCGTTCCCCAGACCTGAATCCAATTGAGCACATCTGGGACATCATGTCTCGCTCCATCCACCAACGCCACGTTGCACCACAGACTGTCCAGGAGTTGGCGGATGCTTTAGTCCAGGTCTGGGAGGAGATCCCTCAGGAGACCATCCGCCACCTCATCAGGAGCATGCCCAGGCGTTGTAGGGAGGTCACACTACTGAGCCTCATTTTGACTTGTTTTAAGGACATTACATCAAAGTTGGATCAGCCTGTAGTATGGTTTTCCACTTTAATTTTGAGGGTGACTCCAAATCCAGACCTCCATGGGTTGATAAATTTGATTTCCATTGATAATTTGTGTGTGATTTTGTTGTCAGCACATTCAACTATGTCAAGAAAAAAGTATTTAATAAGATTATTTCATTCATTCAGATCTAGGATGTGTTGTTTTAGTGTTCCGTTAATTTTTTTGAGCAGTGTATTTATATTAGCTGTACAAGGCTCTGTAGCATCAGATGTTAGACATTCAGATATATCTGAAGAATGTTTATTTGTCAAAATCTAAAATACAGGGGAGCGTACAATATTTAATGCTAACTCAAAAAGATAACTGGGTATTCAACAAGATTGTTATATGGTAAAAGTAACATACAATAAAATACAGTATGAACAATGTAATACAGTTCAGTGTCTCAGGTGTAGTAAAGTGCAGAGAACTGTAGCTACAGATTGTTACAGATAATGTGATTCAAACAAAGATTTTTGGTATCCATTACTGGGAGTTACAGCATAGGTACTGTTTGGTGTCGCACAGAGAATTTGACCAACCTTAGCTTGGCGATGCTGTCTTCGTCCTCGATTCGTGGAAACAGGGGTCTCAAAATGTCCTTGTCCAGTTGCAGGGGGTTCGTTTGAATTTAGAAAATGTTCCGTTATTAAAATAAATACTTTTTTGCTCCATGAAGTAATCCAACAGTGTACTCCGCCATCTTGCTTCTCTCAATGCTGCATGTCATGATGACAGACACCTGTCTCAATCAATGAGAGACTTGAAATAGATAAGATGGCGGTGTACACATTGTTGGATTACTTCATGGAGCATAAATGAGCATTTTATAATTTGAAACTGACCCCCTGCAACTGGACAAGGACATTTTATGAGACTCCTGTTTCCAAGAATTGAGGACGAAGACGGCATCGACACGCTAAGGTTGGTCGAACATTCTGTGCTACACCAAACAGTACCTATCCTGTTACTCCCAGTAATGGATACAAAAACATATTTGGTTAAATCACATTATCTGGTGTAACAATCTGTAGCTAAGAGAACTGGTGACCAGCAGATGACGGAAGAGGTGGTCATGATGAAATTGCCATTCCAAAGAAATATACAGTAAGTTCAGGGAACACTTGTACAACTGTGGGAGGATCGTTGTCATGATCAAACTGCCATTCAGATCCTCTTTTATTTTTTATATTTTTTATTTAACCTTTATTTAACCAGGTAAGCCAGTTGAGAACAAGTTCTCATTTACAACTGCGACCTGGCCAAGATAAAGCAAAGCAGTGCGATAAAAACAACAACACAGAGTTACATATGGAATAAACAAAACATACAGTCAATAACACAATTTAAAATCTATATACAGTGTGTGCAAATGTAGTAAGCTATGTAGGTAAGGCAATAAATAGGCCATAGTGCAAAATAATTACAATTTAGTATTAACACTGGAGTGGTATATGTGCAGAAGATGATGTGCAAATAGAGATCCTGGGGTGCAAATGAGCAAAATAAATAAGAATGTAAATAACAATATGGGGATGTGTCATGAATTCAGCCGAGGCTGCCCCTGCTTGCTCAGGCGGGTTTCGGCGTTCATCGTCACCGGCTTACTAGCCACTACCGCTCCATTTATCATCACTCCATTTGTCTTGTCTTGTCAATCACACACACCTGGTACTCATTCCCTCATTAGTCTGTGTATAAGTGTTCCCTCTGTCCCCTTGTCCTTTGTGAGTGATTGTTATTGTGAGAAGCTCGGTTGAGCTACTCTTTCCTTGTATGTAGCCAAGGTGGATTTTTCCCTTGTGCTAGTTTCGTTTTGACGCTTGCTGCGCTTTATTCATGTACACTAAATAAATTCTGGATTTCTGTGTTTTACCTCCTGCGCCTGACACCTTCATTCACACCTCATCACAGGATGAGGTAGTTGGGTGGGCTAATTACAGATGGGCTGTGTACAGGTCCAGTGATCGGTAAGATGCTCTGACAACTGATGCTTAAAGTTAGTGAGGGAGATAAGTGTCTCCAGCTTCAGAGATTTTTGCAGTTCGTTCCAGTCATTTGCAGCAGAGAACTGGAAGGAATGGCGGCCAAAGGACGTGTTGGCTTTGGGGATGACCAGTGAGATATACAGTGGGGAGAACAAGTATTTGATACACTGCCGATTTTGCAGGTTTTCCTACTTACAAAGCATGTAGAGGTCTGTACTTTTTATCATAGGTACACTTCAACTGTGAGAGACAGAATCCAGAATCCAGAAAATCACATTGTATGATTTTTAAGTAATTAATTTGCTTTTTATTGCATGACATAAGTATTTGATACATCAGAAAAGCAGAACTTAATATTTGGTACAGAAACCTTTGTTTGCAATTACAGAGATCATACGTTTCCTGTAGTTCTTGACCAGGTTTGCACACACTACAGCAGGGATTTTGGCCCACTCAGGTCCTGCCGTGTAGTTCTGGGCTGATCCCTCACCTTCCTCATGATCATTGATGCACCACGAGGTGAGATCTTGCATGGAGCCAAGGATCGGTAGGATAGTCAGTTTTACGAGGGCATGTTTAGCAGCATGAGTGAAGGAGGCTTTGTTGCGAAATAGGAAGCCGATTCTAGATTTAACTTTGGATTGGAGATGCTTAATGTGAGTCTGGAAGGAGAGTTTACGGTCTAACCAGACACTTAGGTATTTGTAGTTGTCCACATATTCTAAGTCAGACCCGCCGAGAGTAGTGATTCTAGTCGGGCGGGTGCAAGCAGCGTTCGATTGAAGAGCATGCATTTACTTTTACTTGCGTTTAATAGCAGTTGGAGGCCACGGAAGGAGTGTAACTATGAAAGAGATAGCATCACTGGAGGTACTCCGTGCTTATGGGGGGTTGGACAAAGGAGCTCTCTGAGGCTGGTTGAGCGGAACTTGGGGCTCTACAGTGAAATTGTATAATAAGAACTAACCCAAACAGCAATAGGCTGGGCATATTGACATGGGAGAGAGGCATAACGCAATCACAGGTGTTATTTGAGAGGGCTAAGACAACAACTGGTAATGGCGACGAAAGTTTGGGCTGAGGCTAAACAGATAAACAGGATGGGGTACTGTGTAAAGGAACAGTCCAGCAGGCATTAGCAGTGTAGCTGAGTGATCATAAGGTCCAGTGAACAGCACTAAGTAAGTCCGGGAGCAGTTCGTAGGCCGCTAAAGCACAGGCGAGCAGGAGGCACGGCTGTTGTTTGCGCGTGCTAGCGGGCCGGGGCTAGCAGATGGATCTTCGTAGTCGTCGCAACGGGAAGCCTGTTGAAACCACATCAGACGATTATGTCGGCAGACCAGTCGAGATGGATCGGCGGGGCTCCGTGTCGTGGCTATTCTACTGTTAATATGCATATGGTGCAGCAGACCTTCATGGCGCTTTGAGGATTAAATGCTCAGAAAGTTTTAATCTTTCATGACGTTTATCTCACTGTAGGCCTACTGCTAGAGTGTAAAATATACACATTTAAGAAAAGTCAGGGACAGGTGGGTTGAAGGTTTTTATTGAAATGAAGTTATTGAAATGACATGGAGATGTAGGCCTAAGAGTCCTGTTTACTGTAGCTGTCTTAATGTAACTTACTTATTGGCATAAAGGCCTATTTCAATAATCGGTATATCAATCATTAATTCATTTGTGCATGTCATCACACAGCATACAAGTCGTCCATGTCTTTAAATACAATCAAGCATTTTAGTTAGAAAACAGAATAACAAAGGGAACCTTGAATAATAACAAAAAATGAATAGACCACAACATGTTGGCTAAAGCAATTGAATTCAGGAATGCATTTGACCGTTTTTAAAATTGGCTTGTTAGAACAGACTATATGGGATTGATTATAATTTGTTTGTAAATTATTACTGTATTTGTTGTGCTGTTTATACTGTTAGAAATGTAGCTTAATTAAATTGATTAATATTATGGCGTTTCTATTCCAAGAAAAACGAAAATGCCTTTTACAGTAGCCTATGTAGGCCTAGGCTAGTAAGCGACTGCTAATGAAGAGTACAATAATCCTAACATTTCCACAGCCTAATTGTAGGCTAACCAATATCCAAACGGAGATTCAGCGAAAAGAAAAATCGGATTGATTTATTAAGACCAGTCCCCATGCTTGTCTCAAAGCAGTGCGAAACCGTGCTGAAATAGTTGACCACACACGGGTAGGCTATTGCTTCAAATCCTATTATAACAACTGGATGACTTTGGGAGTTTCAGTAAGCAAAAATGTGATGCTTTCAATTACATTAGCCTACTTTATTCCAATATTTCCTCCATTCAGTGATATTTATTCCAACAGTAATTCTTTATGGATCCATCCAGATGTGGTTAGAAAACAGTGTATGTGGTGGGCTATGCAAAGAGATGGGTGAAGTGACATGCCTCGCAAACATACATTAATACATTTGAAGTCCGTAAACTCGGCAAGAGTCTATTGTCCTGCTGATAGCCCATCAAGGGAGGATGGCTTCTTTTGTATTCAAATTTATTGGAAAGACTGCTAAACCATTTACACCTGGCCCACAGTGTTGTAGAGTACTTACAGTACAGTGCACTTTCACTCCATTCTCTGCCTGACTCTCTACCAATGCCACCATTATTTATATTACTCCACTATTATTTCTGTTGTTATCAATTCGGAAACATTCCGCAAGTAAATGTAATAATTAAAACACATACAGTGAGGGAAAAAAGTATTTGATCCCCTGCTGATTTTGTACGTTTGCCCACTGACAAAGAAATGATCAGTCGATCATTTTAATGGTAGGTTTATTTGAACAGTGAGAGACAGAATAACAACAAAAAAATCCAGAAAAACGCATGTCAAAAATGTTATAAATTGATTTGCATTTTAATGAGGGAAATAAGTATTTGACACCCTCTCAATCAGAAAGATTTCTGGCTCCCAGGTGTCTTTTTTACAGGTAACGAGCTGAGATTAGGAGCACACTCTTAAAGGGAGTGCTCCTAATCTCATCTTGTTACCTGTATAAAAGACACCTGTCCACAGAAGCAATCAATCAATCAGATTCCAAACTCTCCACCATGGCCAAGACCAAAGAGCTCTCCAAGGATGTCAGGGACAAGATTGTAGACCTACACAAGGCTGGAATGGGCTACAAGACCATCGCCAAGCAGCTTGGTGAGAAGGTGACAACAGTTGGTGCGATTATTCGCAAATGGAAGAAACACAAAAGAACTGTCAATCTCCCTCTACCTGGGGCTCCATGCAAGATCTCACCTCGTGGAGTTGCAATGATCATGAGAACGGTAAGGAATCAGCCCAGAACTACACGGGAGGATCTTGTCAATGATCTCAAGGCAGCTGGGACCATAGTCACCAAGAAAACAATTGGTAACACACTACGCTGTGAAGGACTGAAATCCTGCAGCGCCCGCAAGGTCCCCCTGCTCAAGAAAGCACATATACATGCCCATCTGAAGTTTGCCAATGAACATCTGAATGATTCAGAGGAGAACTGGGTGAAAGTGTTGTGGTCAGATGAGACCAAAATTGAGCTCTTTGGCATCAACTCAACTCGCCGTGTTTGGAGGAGGAGGAATGCTGCCTATGACCCCAAGAACACCATCCCCACCGTCAAACATGGAGGTGGAAACATTATGCTTTGGGGGTGTTTTTCTGCTAAGGGGACAGGACAACTTCACCGCATCAAAGGGGACGATGGACGGGGCCATGTCCGTCAAATCTTGGGTGAGAACCTCCTTCCCTCAGCCAGGGCATTGAAAATGGGTCGTGGATGGATATTCCAAGCATGACAATGACCCAAAACACACGGCCAAGGCAACAAAGGAGTGGCTCAAGAAGAAGCACATTAAGGTCCTGGAGTGGCCTAGCCAGTCTCCAGACCTTAATCCCATAGAAAATCTGTGGAGGGAGCTGAAGGTTTGAGTTGCCAAACGTCAGCCTCAAAACCTTAATGACTTGGAGAAGATCTGCAAAGAGGAGTGGAACAAAATCCCTCCTGAGATGTGTGCAAACCTGGTGGCCAACTACAAGAAACGTCTGACCTCTGTGATTGCCAACAAGGGTTTTGCCACCAAGTACTAAGTCATGTTTTGCAGAGGGGTCAAATACTTATTTCCCTCATTAAAATGCAAATCAATTAATAACATTTTTGACATGCGTTTTTCTGGATTGTTTTGTTGTTATTCTGTCTCTCACTGTTCAAATAAACCTACCATTAAAATTATAGACTGATCATTTCTTTGTCAGTGGGCAAACATACAAAATCAGCAGGGGATCAAATACTTTTTTCCCTCACTGAACATTTAAATAGCTCAGGTCTTGAAAATATGTTAAACCTTTTTTTGAGTTGTATTTATCTGTGCTTAGTAGCCGAGGCTTTATGGCTGCCCCATCAAGTTGTTAATTTAGCAGACATCACTTGCAAATATTCAGTCAACACATATATTTTAAGACTATAATAGAATATAAAATAACATTTTAGTTTCTCTTAGAATAAAAACCTTACAGTGTAACAACAGTTTTAGTAAGTAATAGGCTACAGTCCAGTTACAGTAGAAACAAAAAAAAAGTGTTTTATCCGACATGTTGCGGTTGCATGAGGCTTGGTGATCACAGAATCATTAGGATATTAATTAAACAAACACTCAAATAGGCAACAGCAGCAGGAGCAGAAGTATAGGGCTGAGTGACTCACTTATTCCTGTCTTTCGTTCAAAATAAATTATATTATAATGGATGGTTAAAGACATTCTTTCTGATTGCCTTTTGCATATGCAGTCTCTCCTCTCAACACAGCTCATTTCGTTTGAATTATTATGTGGATTGTAATAAATGTATATATTTGTAGGGGTTGATGCATTTTTCGTTAGGGCAAATCAGGTCTGTGATATTGAGTTAGAAATGTAAAACCTCAGAGGACGTACATTGCAAGTTTGCCCTTTTTGGCCATTAGGCTACACTTTACAATAGGACTCAACTCTGACTGACCACAGCATCTATCGGTAGTCTAAACTGTGGCACAAATTGGTGGATTTTTTACACCTAGCAGAGCTATTAGACTATCCTTTTGTAAATTAGAGTCCTGCATCAGGCGGGTAGTCCTGGAGTTGAGAGAGAACTTGGGTAAATAATTTACAATGGCGCAATTCCACTTGACATGTGGACTGACGATTACAGTCCATTACATAAACGAAGAGTGGGTATCATCCACCACTGAGTGGGACAGTGCAGCACAAAACTGCAGATAACATAAGGCCAGCTATTGTGAAAGAATACTTGTGGAGAGAGAGAGAGAGAGATCCTCCACAATAAACAATCACAAGGGGGCAGAGGGAACACTTATACAGGTACTGATGAGGGGATATGAACCAGGTGTGTGTAATAAACAAGACAAAAGAAATAGAATGTTGAGATGAGGAGCGGCAAAGGCTAGAAGGCCGGTGACGACGAACGCCAAAACCAGCCTAAACAAGGAGAGGTGGTAGTACCCCCCCCCCTTGACGCGCAGCGCACCGACAACGGCCATGGGGATGGCCAGGAGGACGCGGAGCAGGGCGAGCCGGATGGCGACGGTGGAAATCCCGCAATAGGGAGGGGTCGAGGATATCCCTCACTGGAACCCAGCACCGCTCCTCCGTACCGTACCCCAACCACTCCACGAGGTACTGAAGGCCCCCCACCCGACGCCTCGAATCCAGGATGGAACAGACGGAGTACACCGGGACCCCCTCAATGTCCAGAGGGGGCGGAGGAACCTCCCGCACCTCAGACTCATGGAGCGGACCAGCCACTACCGGACTGAGGAGAGACACATGGAACGAGGGGTTAATACGGTAATCTGGAGGGAGTAATAATCTATATGTAACCTCGTTTATCCTCCTCAGCACCACAAACCGTGGGCTCAGCTTCCTGCAGCGCAGGCGGTGGGGCATATTCCGGATCGAGAGCCAGACCCGATAGCCCGGTACCAAGACCGGGGCCTCACTGCGGTGTCGGTCAGTGTTGGCCTTCTGGCGGCGCACGGCGTGCTGGATGTGGACGTGAGCAGTGTTCCACATCTCCTCCTCGCACCGAAACCAGTCATCCACCGCAGGAGCTTCATTCTGGCCTTCATGCCACGTTTACAGAACCGGCTGATAACCTAAAACACATTGAAAGGACGATAGGTTAGTGGAGGAGTGGTGGAGAGAGTTCTGGGCATATTCTGCCCATGGCAAGAACACTGACCACTCCCCCGGCCGGTCCTGGCAGTAGAACCGCAGGAACTTACCCACATCCTGATTCACCCTTTCCACCTGCCCATTACTCTCGGGGTGAAACCCAGAGGTCAGGCTGATCGAGACCCCCAAACGTTCCATGAACGCCTTCCAGACCCTGGATGTAAACTGGGGACCCCGTTCAGACACTATGTCCTCTGGCACCCCGTAGTGCCGGAAGACGTGAGTAAACAGGGCCTCCGCAGTCTGCAGGGCCGTGGGGAGACCGGGCAGAGGAGGAGGCGGCAGGCTTTTGAAAATAGGTCCACAATGACCAGGATGGTGGTGTTACCCTGAGAGAGGGGAAGATCGGTGAGAAAGTCAATACACAGGTGGGACCATGGCTGTTGTGGAACTGGTAAGAGCTGTAACTTACCCGCTGGGAGGTGCCTTACTCTGGCACACACCGAGCAGGAGGAGACATATACCCTCACGTCCTTAGCCAAGGTAGGCCACCAGTACTTTCCGGTCAGGCAGCGCACTGTACGACCGATACCTGGGTGACCAGAAGAGGGGGACGTGTGTGCCCAATAGATCAGACGGTCACGGACAAGAGACGGCACGTACTGCAGCCCAGCTGGACAATGAGGTGGAGATGGCTCTGTACGTAACGCCCGCTCTATGTCCGCGTCACACGCCCATACTACCGGCGCCACAATACAGGAGGCTGGGAGTATGGGGGTGTTGTCTATGGGCCTCTCCTCTGTGTCATACAGCCGTGACAGTGCGTCTGCCTTCACGTTCTTCATACCCGGGATGTATGATAGTGTAAAATCAAACCGGGTAAAGAAAGGGCCCACCTGGCCTGGCGAGGGTTCAGCCTCCTGATGTACTCCAGGTTACGGTTGTCAGTCCAGACAGTCAGGGCTCTGACAACAGTCAACAACTCCCGATCACCAACGTCGTAGTTCTGCGTCACCTGGCTGAGCTTCTTGGAGAAGAAGGCACAGGGGCGGAGCTTGGGTGGCATGCCCAAGCGTTGAGATAGGACAGCGCCTATCCCTACCTCGGACGCATCCACCTCCACTACGAACGGTAGTGATGGATTGGAATGGGCCAAAAGAATGCCGACAATAGCGTGCAGGAGAATGTCCTCTCGGGCCACGAGAGTGACACTGGCGCTGTCGTCCTCCGCTCTCCCAGATCGCCGCTCCACCCAGCTCCATCATCTCAAGATCCGGGTTGGATGGGGGGTGGAACGGGCAGGCCCATTCCAGGACTTCCTCGAGCAGCCAGCAGGTTGTCCAACCGGATGGCCATGTCCACCAGCCTTACACTGGGGAACTACTGTGTAATCAGGAAAGTGGATGTGTAGGGTACAGTGCGCAGCAGAGGGCTCTGAACGAGTGTGGGTGTTCGATACCTTGGGTGACGCGAGAGTGCCCTGCCTGCCGCCTCCAGACCCAAAAGAACGCCGACAATAGCGTGCAAGAGAATGTCCTCTCGTGCCACGAGAGTGACACTGGCGCCGTTGTCCTCCGCTCTCCCAGATTGCCGCTCCACCCAGCTCCATCATCTCCTGATCCGGGTTGGATGGGGGGTGGAACGGGCACGCCCCTTCCAGGACTTCCTCGAGCAGCCAGCAGGTTGTCCAACCGGATGGCCATGTCCACCAGTTGATTGAAGGACAACATGGTGTCCCAGCAGGTTAGCTCCCTTCGGACATCCTCTCCTAGATGGCACCGGAAGTGGTCGATGAGAGCCTGCTCGTTCCACCCGGACCCAGCCGCTAGAGTCGGAAACTCTAGGGCGAAGTCCTGCGCGGTCCTCGTCCCCTGCCTCAAGTGGAACAGGCGCTCGCCCGCTTCTTTACCTTCAGGCGGATGATCGAAGACGGCCCGAAAGAGGAGAGCGAAGTCCCCGTAGTTGTCCAACGCGGCCCCTCCTTCACTCCAGACCGCGATGGACAACTCCAGGGCTATCCCCGAGGGGCAGGAGACGAGGGCAGACACCTTCTCCCGCTCCGATGGAGCCGGCTGATGTTCGAATAGTATAACTCCAGTTGTAGGAGGAATCACTGGCAGAAGGCAGCTGTCCCATCGAAATCCCGTGGTCGGGATATATGGATCCCTCTGGGTGCTGGGGTGTGGGTGGCTGGATCCGGTCGCTCATCTGGTCCCGAAAGTTCCATCGCTTCTCCCAAGCTGGCTAGCATCGTCGAATGCTCCCCGACCCGTGCCATGACTCCAGGCATCTGCTCCTCTCCTGCTGACTCCATGTCTGGTGTGTGATTCTGTGATGAGGTGATGTCGAAGGAGTCAGGCGCAGGAGGGTAAATTACAGAATAACAGGCTTTATTCCGCAAGTACAGAGTTACGCAGAAACGCGTCAAACACTCTAGTGCGCAAAACAGGCGCACTGGAAAATACAAGACACACAGGGGAATGTTCCCGCGATACAAAATACACGGAGCTCCACCGAGCTTAGCTATCCTCCACAATGAACAATCACACTCAACGACAAGCGGGCAGAGGGAACACTTATACAGGTACTGATGATGGGATATGAACCAGGTGTGTGTAATAAACAAGACAAGACAAGACAAAACAAATGGAATGATGAGATGAGGAGCGGCTGTGGCTAGAAGGCGGGTGACAACGAATGCCGAAGCCTTTCTGCCAGAGAGAGAGAGAGAGAGAGAGAGAGAGAGAGAGAGAGAGAGAGAGAGAGAGAGAGAGAGAGAGAGAGAGAGAGAGAGAGAGAGAGAGAGAGAGAGAGAGAGAGCCTTCGCCCGGACTGTGAAGGATATCGCCCTCAACCGCAGACCCAACACTTCACACAGGAGCAACAGACACCCTGCCCAGAGCAGCGAGACACTCTCCCAGACCTGTGGGACCCCCACCCCCCAAAGTCAACCATGCCCACACCCCATTTAGGCCCCCTCAGATCAGACCTATGCCCCTCCTATCCACCACATGCCACCCACTCCCGCAAAGAGGGCCTCAACATGAAAGTCACACATACGCCCAGGCCGTGAGCAGGCAAACAGGCCCAACCCCCACTCTTACACTATCCCAAGCCAATGGCATGTACCAGATGCTCAGCAGGCTCTGCTCACAATTACTGGCCAACAGTACATTAGACACTTTATGGAACACAAAGCCTTCACTATTTCATCCTGGAATATCCAAGGCCTGAGATCATCTGCCTTTGGCCTAAAGAACAGGAACCTGGACTTCACCAAAGAAATCGGAAATACAGACATTGTCATCCTACAAGAAACATGGTATAGAGGAGACGGACCCACTAGTTGCCCTGTAGGTTACAGAGAGCTGGTACTCCCATCCCCCAAACTACCAGGTGAGAAACAGGGAAGGGACTCAGGGGGTATGCTAATTTGGTATAGAGCAGACCTAACTCACTCTTAAATTAATCAAAGCAGGAACATTTTACATTTGGCTAGAAATTCTAAAGAAATTATCTCAACAGAGACAAATGTCCTCCTGTGTGCTACCTAAATCCCCCCACTAGAATCCCCATACTTTAATGAAGACAGCTTGTCCCTCCTGGAGGGGGAATCAATTATTTCCAGACCCAGGGACATGTACTAGTCTGTGGCGACCTAAATGCCAGAACTGGACAAGAACCTGACACCCTCAGCACACAGGGGGACAAACACCTACCTGGAGGTGACAGCATTCCCTCCCCCATATGCCCCCCTAGGTACAACTACGACAACATAACCAACAAAAACAGGTCACAACTCCTGCAGCTCTGTCGCACGCTGGGTATGTACATAGTCAATGGTAGGCTTCGAGGGGACTCCTATGGTAGATACACCTATAGCTCATCTCTTGGCAGTAGTACTGTAAACTACTTTATCACTGACCTCAACCCAGAGTCACTCAGAGCGTTCACAGTCAGCCCACTGACACCCCTATCAGACCACAGCAAAATCACAGTCTACTTGAACAGAGCAATACTCAATCATGAGGCATCAAAGCCAAAGGAACTGAATAATATTAAGAAATGCTATAGTTGGAAGAAAAGTAGTGTCAAAACCTACCAAAAAACAATTAGGCAACAAGAAATTCAATCCCTTTTAGACAACTTCCTGGACAAAACATTCCACTGTAATAGTGAAGGTGTAAACTTGGCAGTAGAAAACCTAAACACTATATTTGACATCTCAGCTTCCCTATCAAATCTAAAAATCTCTAACAGAAAACCGAAGAAAAGTAACAACAATGACAAATGGTTTGATGAAGAATGCAAAAACCTAAGAAAGAAATTGAGAAACCTTTCCAACCAAAAACATAGAGACCCAGAAAACCTGAGCCTACGCCTTCACTATGGTGAATCACTAAAACAATACAGAAATACACTACAGAAAAAGAAGGAACAGCAGGTCAGAAATCAGCTCAATGTAATTGAAGAATCTATAGACTCTAACCACTTCTGGGAAAACACTAAACAAACAACAACACGAAGAGCTATCTGTCCAAAACGGAGATGTATGGGTAAACCACTTCTCCAATCTTTTTGGCCCTATAACAATGAACAAACAGCAAAAAAATATACATGATCAAATGCAAATCTTAGAATCAACTATTAAAGACTACCAGAACCCACTGGATTCTCCAATTACATTGAATGAACTACAGGACAAAATACAAACCCTCCAACCCAAAAAGGCCTGTGGTGTTGATGGTATGTATCCTCAAAGAAATGATAAAATATATAGACCACAAATTCCAATTGGCTATACTTAAACTCTTTAATGTCATCCTTAGCTCTGGCATCTTCCCCAATATTTGGAACCAAGGACTGATCACCCCAATCCACAAAAGTGGATACAAATTTGACCCCAATAACTACCGTGGGATATGCGTCAACAGCAACCTTGGGAAAATCCTCTGCATTATCATTAACAGTAGACTAGTTCATTTCCTCAGTGAAAACAATGTACTGAGCAAATGTCAAATTGGCTTTTTACCAAATTACCGAACGACAGACCACGTATTCACCCTGCACACCCTAATTGGCAAACAAACAAACCAAAACAAACGCAAAGTCTTCTCATGCTTTGTTGATTTAAAAAAAATGTTTTGACTCAATTTGGCATGAGGGTCTGCTATACAAATTGATGGAAAGTGGGGTTGGGGGAAAAACATATGACATTATAAAATCCATGTACACAAACAACAAGTGTGCGGTTAAAATTGGCAAAAAACACAAACATTTCTTTCCACATGGCTGTGGGGTGAGACAGGGATTCAGTTTAAGCCCCACCCTCTTCAACATATATATCAACGAATTGGCGAGGGCACTAGAACAGTCTGCAGCACCCGGCCTCACCCTACTAGAATCTGAAGTCAAATGTCTACTGTTTGCTGATGATACTTGAATCAGATATAGAACCCATTGCCCTTTAGGCAGGTCTGGGGTCCGTTCACCAACCAAGAATTCACAAAATGGGACAAACACCAAATTGAGACTCTGCATGCAGAATTCTGCAAAAATATCCTCAGTGTACAACGAAAAACACCAAATAATGCAAGCAGAGCAGAATTAGGCCAATACCCGCTAATTATCAAAATCCAGAAAAAATGCTGTTAAATACTATAACCACTAAAAAAGGAAGCGATTCCCAAACCTTCCATAACAAAGCCATCACCTACAGAGATATGAACTTGGAGAAGAGTCCCCTAAGTAAGCTGGTCCTGGGGCTCTGTTCACAAACACAAACAGACCCCACAGAGCCCCAGGACAACACAATTAGACCCAACCAAATCATGAGCAAACAAAAAGAGAATTTCTTGACACATTGGTAAGAATTAACAAAAAAACTGAGCAAACTAGAATGCTAGTTGGCCTTAAACAGAGAGTACACAGTGGCAGATTACCTGACCACAGTGACTGACCCAAACTTAAGGAAAGCTTTGACTAAGTACAGACTCAGTGAGCATAGCCTTGCTATTGAGAAAGGCCGCCGTAGGCAGACCTGGCTCTCAAGAAAAGACAGGCTATGTGCACACTGCCCACAAAATGAGGTGGAAACTGAGCTGCACTTCCTAACCTCCTGCCAAATGTATGACCATATTAGAGACACATATTTCCCTCAGATTACAGAGATCCACAAAGAATTTGAAAACAAGCCCAATTTTGATAAACTCCCTTATCTACAGAGAGAGAGAAAGAGAGAGAGAGAGAGAGACTCTCTCTTCTGGTCAGGGTTCCATAGCCGCAGGCAGAACAGTTGAAACTGGAGCAGCAGCACGACCAGGTGTACTGGGAACAGCCAGGAGTCATCAGACCAGGTAGTCCTAAGGCATGATTCTAGGGCTCAGGTCCTCCAGGAGAGAGAGAGAGAATTAGAGGGCGCATACTTAAATTCACACAGAACACCAGATAAGACATGAGAATTACACCAGATATGTGCTGTTCACCTTCGCACCCCTGGGCCAGACTACACTCAATCATAAGACCTACTGAAGAGATTAGTCTTCAGTAAAGACTTAAAGGTTGAGACCGAGTCTGTGTCTCTCACATGGATAGGTAGACCATTCCATAAAAATTGCGCTCCGTAGGAGAAAGCCCAGCCTCCAGCTGGTCACTTAGAAATTCTATGGACAATAAGGAGGAACGCATCTTGTGACCGTAGAGTATGTGTAGGTATGTACAGCATGACCAAATCAAGGCCATGTCATTTTTTGTATTTGTTTATTTAACTAGGCAAGTCAGTTAAGAACAAATTATTATTTACAATGACGGCCTACACCGGCCAAACCCGGATGACGCTGGGCCAATTGTGTGCCACCCTATGGGACTCCCAATCACATCCGGTTGTGATACAGCCTGGAATCGAACCAGGGGATCTGTAGTGACACCTCAAGCACTGAGATGCAGTGCCTTAGACCACTGCGCCACTCGGGAGCCCTAATGCTTTGTATAATATAATAATAATATAATATGCCATTTATATTTAGCAGACGCTTTTATCCAAAGCGACTTACAGTCATGCGTGCATACATTTTTGTGTATGGGTGGTCCCAGGGATCAAACCCACTACCTTGGCGTTACAAGCGCCGTGCTCTACCAGCTGAGCTACAGAGGACCAGTAGGTTAGCAGTAAAACCTTGAAATCAGCCCTAGCCTTAACAGGAAGCCGGTGTAGAGAGGCTAGCACTGGAGTAAAATGATGACATTTTTGGGTTCTAGTCAAGATTCTAGCATTGCAGTAGTCTAATCTAGAAGTGATAAAAGCATGGATTAGCTTTTCTTCAAAATTTTTGGACAAAACATTTCTGGTTTTTGCAATGTTACGAAGATGGAAAAAAGCGGTCCTTGAAATATTCTTGATATGTTCATCAAAAGAGATATCAGGGTCCAGAGTAACACAGAGGTCCTTCACAGTTTTATTTGAGACGACTGTACAGCCATCAATATTAATTGTCAGATCCAACAGCAGATCTCTTAGTTTCTTGGGACCTAGAACTAGCATCTCTGTTTTGTCTGAGTTTAAAAGTAAAACATTTGGCGCCATCCACTTCGTTATGTCTGAATCACAAGCTTCCAGGGTAGGCATAGCAGTGAAAGTTGACATTGTGTTTCCGAATGACATCACCAAGAGGTAGAATATACTGTATAGTGAAAACAATAGTGGTCCTAAAATGGAACCTAAACGGAACCTCCTCTATCGCTTCAGGAGTCCTACTGTCCACCTGGTAACTGTGGTTCTAAAGGATGAAGCATCACCTACAGATGGATTTGTGGTTCCAGTGAGAAGCCAGCTGCAAGCCTGCGAACAGGCACGGTGGATGACATCCTTTTCCTGCACAGCAATTTCAAGAAATCCATTGATGAATGGACTGTTTTTGAAGTTATTGTTTTAGTATATTTATTTGTTGTCTAATTTTAAAAGGCTCTTTAAAGCGATTTGAGTTGTCAATGTGCCGCATTGCATTGTGAAAATAAAAATATATTGTCTCCTAATTCATCGCATGGTTTCTTTTTAGCCAAATGTTTAATAGACATAAAGTCCAAAAGTTATGGGTGGAGTTAGAAATTTGGTTGTCAGAAGTATTACAATGGAAATTAACTATTAGTCCGTCTGTCTGCGTATTTCAAGACATGGCTTATACTGTAAGGGTACAGTGAGATACCCTATGGGTTGGACAATACTTATCTCGTCAATCATCTTGAAATGTATATGTATACTTAAACAGAAAATCAACCAATGTCAGCCTTTAAATGCTTTATTATCTAAATGTTGAAAGTGAGTGGGCGACGGAGAGGAACAAAATGGTGAGGTTTAAGGCCATGTGACGGAGAGTGATGCGGGCGCTGGAGATGGGGGTGTGAGCAGGTGGGTCTGGGCAGGTGTGATGTAGTTGTCGTTTTTGTATGTGTATGTTTTGCATTGTCCAATTACAAAAAAAATTGATCGTACAAAGAAAAGAATGAAAAATGACAAGCTAACAGCAAGCATCTGATTATTCATTATGAATAGGATTTATTTGACTTATTTCCTTTACATTCTTCATTGTAACCACAATGTCACAAATAATTGAACACACACACACACACACACACACACAACATGAGCAGATTAACTAAAATATTTATTTATTAAAGACGATCAGAAAGAATGTTACTTATTTATTTTGATCCAAAGCCACGAATGAGTGAGTCACTCAGCTTTATGCTAACAAAGATAGCTTTATGCTGCAAAATAGCCTACGAAATAGGCCAAGCCTAAACTAATATATTAAACTAGTACATTTCATAAATAAAATAAATAAGAAGCTCAGGTCTTGAAAATATGGGTAACCTTTTCCCCTCCCTGTCCTCGCTGGACTCTTCAGTTTCTTCTTCACATAAGCAAAGAAGGACTCCGTGTTTCAGAAACCCACTTCATATAGAGGGGCTATCACTCTTTCACAATGTGGTAAATAAAGCCAGTTTGTTATTTAGAATTATTTATTTCTGTTTTTAGAGAAATCAAAAGCATAATCAGCGTTCTAACTCTCCCTTGTGATAGTGTGGCGCAATGACAGAATGAGTCAATTTACCACAATCTGTCACCATCTACCACAAACTATCACGGCAAAAGCTCGAAACTTTTAATTGAGGAACCACTGTATGTGTAAAACCTAACCTAGAAATGTCTCGGACATGATGAAAATAAGCCCATATTCCCCCAGGGTGAAAATCCCCTTTAAGAAAGAAGCGTGCAAAATGGGAAATTGTGCATTGTCCATTAGGAGTGCATAGGGTAACAGGCGATAACTGCAAAGTTTTTTTAGGACATAAAATGTACTGTTAGATTAATACATTACTACTAGCAGTGGGTATTATATTTAGTGTTAGCAATCTAGCTAATGTGTTTTCAGTTTTCAGTTCCTCGTGGGGAATTACCCCTATAATAAATTAGCCTATGATATTAGTGCACATAAAAATGTAGGCAAATTAATCTCTACAGAGCCCCACAGTGTCATAATACCAATAAAACCTAGTCGTCAGACACAGAAATGCTTCAAATAATTTTTTCACCATACATTTTTCCCATAGGGGATTTTAGAACCACTGTGTTTCATGTAGGCTTATCCTGGCATGACATTTTGATAACTGCGTAAATCTCTCTCGGACAAGATGACATGTCAATACAGTGAGCTCCAAAGGTATTGGGACAGTGACACATGTTTTGTTGTTTTGGCTCTGTAATTTGGAATGATACAATGAGGTTGGAGTGGAGAATGCCAGATTTAATTTTAAGGTATTTTCATCCATATCGTGTGAACTGCTTAGAAATGTCAGCACTTTTTGTACATAGTCGCACAAGTTATAGACACACAAATATCATACCCCCAAGACATGCTAACCTCTCACCATACAATAACAGGGGAGATTAGCATTTTTGGGGGGGTATGCTATTTGTGCGTCTAACTTTCTCACTCATCATTATTCACGATTCATTCAGGACTATCCTTAATCATAGTAGCATCCACATTAATGTATAAGTGTTTAGAAATATATTATATTCTTATTTACAATATAAGTGTCTCCAAAATGACACAAAACATGATTTACCATTAATTTCTACTGGACACAAAATAATCTGAAACACAACCAAAACAAACAGCAAATGCATCAAACAACTTTGTAGAGTCGCAAGCTTGATGTAATCATTGCGTGCTAGGAATATGGGACCAAATACTAAACTTTTGACCACTTTAATACACATTTAAGTGAATTTGTCCCAATACTTTTGGTACCCTTAAATTGGGGGACTATGTACAAAAAGTGCTGTAATTTCTAAACGATTCACCCAATATGGATGAAAATATCCTCTAACTAAAGCTGACAGTGCACTTTAACCTCATACTGTAGTCATTGTATAATTTCAAATCCAAAGTGCTGGAGCAAAGAGGCAAAACAAAAAGAAATGTGTCACTGTCCCAATACTTTTGGAGCTCACTGTATATTCCGCTCTATTTACTTTCAGATTCGAAAATGCTAATTAGCATCAAAGTAGACATTATGCAAAACTACAAATCCCTGCAAGCTCCAGCACATCATCTCTAGCTGACACTTTTGCTGTCAGCTAGCTAGCTACTAGCTACATTGATCCAAAACGAAATATATATTGAACATTTTCATTTACTCTTCCATATTTTATGTTACTAATATTTGTTGTCTTATTTATGCGTTTGGTCTTGTGTCTTGTACAGAATACTATCCTAGTAGCAGTCACATATTTACAGTGTGCCTACCTAGATGATATTAGCAACATATCCTTAATTGACCAAATCCTCTCCTCCTTCAGCCGGTCGAGGTCTATATTTAATCCCTTATAATGTCTGCTAGCTATATGAACGAGGTGAAGTCTATTTCAATTCATGGTGTCAGAATTCACTGCTGTATTAAAGCAATGTTCTGTTGCAGATTCAAAGCCAAATTAACTAATTACAAAATGTATCCATAATCATGAATGAATAGGCATACTCATTTGACAAAAATGTACCTAGTCACCCATCAATCACGTCAAACATCTGAACTCCAACAATTGCATTGTTTTAAATAAATCTAAATAGTAAACAATGCATACATATGCCTTTTATACATTACATATAAACATCTGACTTGAAGTAAAGATACAATTATTTATTCATCAATGGCACGAACCTAGGACATCGAAGAGCACCAATAATATAAACTATTATTACTAACCAAAGTGCTTTTCCATTTTAGGAATTAGACCGGCACAAATAACACAATTTTAAACAGCATGTTGTGATTTTTGGTGGGTGAGTTATGAATGGAAAAACAACTGGATGCGAAGGTAGGTGTAAAGGTCATGAACAGTCAAAATAAGGTTTTTATGAAATGTTATAATATTTAATATAAAGTATGAAAAATGACTGTTGCTTCTACATTGATAAAGTTTGATCATAAAGTTACTGGTCCCCTCCACCATGTCAAACACTTGGATTCATTATTCATTATCATTTGAATACACCAATGGTAACATGATATTCCCTTACCACCTTGTAACCAACATTGGAGAAGGCGTGTTTGCAGAGGGGCATGGTTTATATAGCTAGATAGCTACTTTACTGGTGCCAAAATGTGACGTTAGGGTGTCAGCAAAAACAATTTCAAGATTACCCTATTCATGTATGGCAAAGATACTTATATGATTCCCCTTTCATCTGTGACTGGTGTTAGATAGTTACTGGCTAGCAAGGTCTTCAGCCAGCATGGAACAAAAGGGGGAAGGGTCGTTCAAAACTCAGATGCAGTTTTCAAGCCAACACATCCGTCAGTGCTGCTGTGAACCGCATCACAAGAGACATGCCAAATGGGAGATGTAAAGTACCAGTCAAAAGTTTGAACACACCTACTTATTCAAGGTTTTTTCTTTATTTTTACTATTTTCTACATTGTAGAATAATAGTGAAGACATCAAAACTATGAAATAACAGATATGGAATCATGTAGAGACCAAAAAAGTGTTAAACAAATCAAAATATATGTTGGATTTTAGATTCTTCAAAGTAGCCACCCTTTGCCTTGATGACAGCTTTGCACACTCTTGGCATTCTCTCAACCAGCTTCATGAGAAATGTTTTTCCAACAGTCTTGAAGGAGTTCCCACATATGCTGAGCACTTGTTGGCTGCTTTTCCTTCACTCTGCCGTCCGACTCATCCCAAACCATCTCAGTTGGGTTGAGGTCGGGTGATTGTGGAGGCCAGGTCATCTGATGCAGCACTCCATCACTCTCATTGGTCAGAGGTGTGTTTTGGGTCATTGTCCTGTTGAAAAACAAATGATAGTCCCATTAAGCTCAAACCAGGGTTGGCGTATCGCTGCAGAATGCTATAGTAGCCATGCTGGTTAAGTGTGCCTTGAATTCTAAATAAATCACAGACAGTGTCACCAGCAAAGCACCTCCACACCATCACTCCTCCTCCATGCTTCACGGAGGGAACCACACACACAGAGATCATCCGTTCACCTACTCTGTATCTCACAAAGACACAACGGTTGGAACCAAAAATCTCAAATTTGGACTCATCAGACCAAAGGACAGATTTCAACCGGTCTAATGTCCATTGCTCGTGTTTCTTGGCCCAAGCAAGTCTCTTCTTCTTATCGATGTCCTTTAGTAGTGGTTTCTTTGCAGCAATTTGACCATGATTCACGCAGTCTCCTCTGAATAGTTGATGTTGAGATGTGTCTGTTACTTGAACTCTGTGATGCATTTATTTGGGCTGCAACCTGAGGTGCAGTTTACTCTAATTAACTTATCCTCTGCAGCAGAGGTAACTCTGGGTCTTCCTTTCCTGTGGTGGTCTTCATGAGAGCCAGTTTCATAATAGCGCTTGATGGTTTTTGCGACTGCACTTGAAGAAACTTTCAAAGTTCTTAAGGTTCAGTATTGACTGACCTTCATGTCTTAAAGTAATGATGGACTGTCGTTTCTCTTTGCTTATTTGAGCTGTTTTTGCCATAATATGGACTTGTTATTTTACCAAATAGGGCTAACTTCTGTATACCACCACTAGACACTAACAAAAAACCCATCATATATGGCCCTGTGCCCTCTCTGAATCATGGTATTGAATGCTTTAGCAGGATTCTTGCTCTTCACAACTGGCTACGTGATTATTGCAGCTCAATAGGTTTAACTTTTGTTGACAATTTCGATACCTTTTGGAAACAAAACACGTTTTATAAGGAGGATGGGATCCACCCAAATCATTTGGGTTCCTGGATCCTTTCACAGCATTATAAGGCTTGCGTTGAGACAATGACTTATCAATGACCCAAGCCCAGCTCAGCTGATCCCTACCATTGTGCTTCAGCAAATGTACATTATGCCATGGGCGTCGGTAGACACAATATAAGTAACCACTGCACCTCACTACTCTCCGGCATCAACTCAAGCTCCCTCCATAAGCTCCAAATGGTTCAAAACTCTGCAGTCCGACTCCACACCCACACAAAGCCTGGCAGCACATCACCCCTGTCCTCTGCGAACTCCAATGGCTCCCTGTCTCCCAACGCATTGATTACAAGATCATCCTTCTGCCCTACAAAGCCCTTCACCGCCTTGCCCCCCCATCCTTATCTCTCAGACCTTCCCCACACTCTTTCCCTGCTTTGAGCCCACCCCTCTCTATATTCAATATTTTGTTAAGTCTGATGTTTTGTTTAGACTCCAGTTTTTTTGTTTTTCTTTTCATTTCTACAATTGTAAAGCAACTTTGAGTCCTTGAAAAGCGCTATATAAGTCCCATGTATTATTATTAAGAATGGTCCACCACCGAAAGGACATCCAGCCAACGTGACACAACTGTGGGAAGCATTGGAGTCAACATGGGCCAGCATCCCTGTGGAACGCTCTTGACACCTTGTAGAGTCCATGCCCCAACGAATTGAGGCTGTTCTGAGGCCAAAAGGGGGTGCAACTCAATATTAGGAAGGAGTTCCTAATGTTTTGCTCACTACGTGTATATGGAAGTAGTTTAGTGCCAAAAAAAGTTCCTTTTGATATATTTTTAGGACAATCTGTTATTCAATGCATTTCTATGTGGTAACAGCAGTAAGGCCAAATTCAATGTTTAATCAAATAATGAGTCATATCATTTTTGATACCTAATGGGGTCCTAAAATTCACAATCAAATAGCTAAATTATCTTTGGTATGACCATCTTAAAAACAATGATATATGTTAACTTAGTAGAGCCCCCACCCCGGCTTAGACTCTTAAGGATAAACTTGTTTTAATTGTTAAACTATTATTCAAAATGAACTAGTATCAATGTTGATTAATCACATATCACAATCCTGCAATAAAGAAGGGAAGGGGTTCTGTCTCAAATGTGTCTGTGTTTCTGTGTTGTGTTCTCAAATGAACTTTTCCTTTTTGTACAATCTGTTTTATTTGATTGTCACTCTCTATCAGTACATCAGCTATGTGAATCAATTTTGCAGCTTATCATCCAGCATGCATCGCCAATGCAGCCATAGGCCTACAGTATGATGGCAATACTGGCCTTTTGGGCATCTCTCATCTAAAGCAGGGAAAGCTAAATTCACTAAATTCTAAATTCACACTTTGTTTACATGTTGAGCTACTGTACCAGTAGACAATATACAGTGGGGTAAAAAATAATTTATTCAGCCACCAATTGTGCAAGTTCTCCCACTTAAAAAGATGAGAGAGGCCTGTAATTTTCATCATAGGTACACGTCAACTATGTCAGACAAAATGAGGAAAATCCAGAAAAACACATTGTAGGATTTTTTATGAATTTATTTGCAAATTATGGTGGAAAATAAGTATTTGGTCAATAACAAAAGTTTCTCAATACTTTGTTATATACCCTTTGTTGGCAATGACACAGGTCAAACGTTTTCTGTAAGTCTTCACAAGGTTTTCACACACTGTTGCTGGTATTTTGGCCCATTCCTCCATGCAGATCTCCTCTAGAGCAGTGATGTTTTGGGGCTGTCGCTGGGCAACACGGACTTTCAACTCCCTCCAAAGATTTTCTATGGGGTTGAGATCTGGAGACTGGCTAGGCCACTCCAGGACCTTGAAATGCTTCTTACGAAGCCACTCCTTCGTTGCCCGGGCGGTGTGTTTGGGATCATTGTCATGCTGAAAGACCCAGCCACGTTTCGTCTTCAATGCCCTTGCTGATGGAAGGAGGTTTTCACTCAAAATCTCACGATACATGGCCCCATTCATTCTTTCCTTTACACGGATCAGTCGTCCTGGTCCCTTTGCAGAAAAAAAGCCCCAAAGCATGATGTTTCCACCCCCATGCTTCACAGTAGGTATGGTGTTCTTTGGATGCAACTCAGCATTCTTTGTCCTCCAAACACGACGAGTTGAGTTTTTACCAAAAAGTTATATTTTGGTTTCATCTGACCATATGACATTCTCCCAATCCTCTTCTGGATCATCCAAATGCACTCTAGCAAACTTCAGACGGGCCTGGACATGTACTGGCTTAAGCAGGGGGACACGTCTGGCACTGCAGGATTTGAGTCCCTGGCGGCGTAGTGTGTTACTGATGGTAGGCTTTGTTACTTTGGTCCCAGCTCTCTGCAGGTCATTCACTAGGTCCCCCCGTGTGGTTCTGGGAGTTTTGCTCACCGTTCTTGTGATCATTTTGACCCCACGGGGTGAGATCTTGCGTGGAGCCCCAGATCGAGGGAGATTATCAGTGGTCTTGTATGTCTTCCATTTCCTAATAATTGCTCCCACAGTTGATTTCTTCAAACCAAGCCTCTTACCTATTGCAGATTCAGTCTTCCCAGCCTGGTGCAGGTCTACAATTTTGTTTCTGGTGTCCTTTGACAGCTCTTTGGTCTTGGCCATAGTGGAGTTTGGAGTGTGACTGTTTGAGTTTGTGGACAGGTGTCTTTTATACTGATAACAAGTTCAAACAGGTGCCATTAATACAGGTAATGAGTGGAGGACAAAGGAGCCTCTTAACGAAGAAGTTACAGGTCTGTGAGAGCCAGAAATCTTGCTTGTTTGTAGGTGACCAAATACTTATTTTCCACCATAATTTGCAAATAAATTCATAAAAAATCCTACAATGTGTTTTTCTGGATTTTTTCCCCTCATTTTGTCTGTCATAGTTGACGTGTACCTATGATGAAAATTACAGGCCTCTCTCATCTTTTTAAGTGGGAGAACTTGCACAATTGGTGGCTGACTAAATACTTTTTTCCCCCACTGTATACCACCTTGAAGCTCTGAGTCTGTACTTTGATAAATTGTACAAAAAGCCAATCTTGGAAATGGTACACAAGACTCAATTGGGAAATGTTGTCGCATATGTCTGTTGCAGAGAGAGGAGAGAGCATGAGAAAATGACTTTTGTTCAGTCATGGAAATAAAAGTGCTGAAAACATGTTGGCTCACTATTTAAAAAGAAGATGGAGAACAAGCTATAGGATGAAAAATACCGGAGTGTTGGCGCAGGTACAGCAAACTAGCACTGGCTAACGCCACCTAGCAAAAAAATTAAGAAATATATAAAGTATTGATATAATATCGTCCAAAATAATATTGTGATAAGTACCTATATAGTTTTTTCCCTCATCATCATTGCCTACTAGCTATACTAATGAGCTGCTGTCCAGAGGGTAAGAGCAAACACATCAATGTCTTCCCGCAGTAAAGTAAGCACACTTTACTCAAGAGAGGACGCTAATCAGTTCATCTCTGAAACCACGCCAGAACAAAATACAGTGATTGTCAAGCAAATAACTGTCGGTCTCACCGTAATTGATTGTTAATTAACATAAACACATTTAGAATCTCCTGGCTTCCACACATAGCCTACAACCCATTTTAAAAAGTCTAATAAATCCATGTACTGTAATACAGCCTACACCGTCACAATAAATCCATTATATATTTTAGACAGGTCTAAAGAAACATGATATGAATAAAATGTAGTCTATTTCAGAAGAAAAGAATAGCATACTCTGAGTTGTCCTTATGTTAGGTTCTGATGTGGGTATGCCAAATGGCTGTGGGCTACACTAGTTCATTTAGCAGACAAGATTTGCTTATAATTCCGTGGCATTATTATTTTATATTATTTGATAGTATGAAGAATACAATTGAACAAAGCTGAAAAAAATATAAATATTTTCTCCAAATGATTTGAGGGAGTGCGCACATGTGGCTCTTCTGTGTTGAGCGGTTAACAAAGAAATAGGTACTCTTATATGCTTAATTTAGAGTTATTTATGTAACTTTAGTTGTTCTACAAACATTGGGCTATATGTTTTGCTTTTTAATACATTGTAAAGCTGCATGATGAGACTCTAATGATGATTTGAAAAAAGTCACTTGAAAGGCATGAGCTCTGCTTTGTTTTTTGTGCAGGCTGTACACACTCCAATAGTCTCTCATTCACAATTTGACAAGCACTTGATAATGCCTTGAATTTCGCGGCAGCATCCCCTTTGTGGCCATAATGCACCCTAAAAAAATCCATGCCTTTTGCGGCCCTGAGTGCTGCGTTGTGCCCTTCTCCCTGAGTGTGCTGCGCAATCCAAGGGATATCTCACTCACATGGCTCTCCATCACTCTCCATCACGTGATTGGATCTTTCTCACAGGCTACAAGTTAAGACAGACAGATCGGGGACACAACTGTGCACGTCCTTATCCATTTCCGAGGTGCTTATTGAAGATATTGGAAGAACTGTCCACATTTACTTTTCGTCAGCCAACAAGATGAGTAGGCCTAACGAACAGCAAATTTCAATCTACTATCCCCTATAGTACAAAAGTTGACCTATTCTGTGCGAGAAATAAATATTCTGGGACAGTTGTGGGATGTGATAGATCCTAAATTAATACAACCACTAGCATAAAAAAAAAACATTTTTTATGCAATTTGGCTGACGCAACAGATCAGAACGTTTAGCTTAAAATGTTTATAAACTATTAGGCTATTTCTTCACATTATAAGCGCAGCAATGCGCACAAGGCTATATATACACACAAGGCTATACATTAGCGGAAAACACCATTATCAAAAGTGACCGCAAAATGCGATTATGAATTTAATGATTTTATTATAAATAAGCATTTTTAGTTGAAAATTATCGTCACCAAACTTGAAACTCACACGCTGCTTATGAATGCCAGTTAGGCTCTACACCCCTTGTAAAGTGGATTAATGTGCTTAATTTTAAGAAGTTATTTGGCCACTTTATCAAAACATATAGGCCTATGGGCTAGGCTAGATGAGGTGTGCTACTATGATTAAATTTTTATGCAAAAAAAAGGCATTGTTTCTTGGTTTACGCTGGGCATCATTCACAAGTGATAATATATCATTCACAAGTGATAGGCTAATATTGTCACCCATCAGACTATTCTTGATTTAATCTTGTCTTTACATATACTAAATAATATACAGTGGGGAGAACAAGTATTTGATACACTGCCGATTTTGCAGGTTTTCCTACTTACAAAGCATGTAGAGGTCTGTAATTTTTATCATATGTACACTTCAACTGTGAGAGACGGAATCTAAAACAAAAATCCAGAAAATCACATTCTATGATTTTTAAGTAATTCATTTGCATTTTATTGCATGACATAAGTATTTGATACATCAGAAAAGCAGAACTTAATATTTGGTACAGAAACCTTTGTTTGCAATTACAGAGATCACACGTTTCCTGTAGGTCTTGACCAGGTTTGCACACACTGCAGGAGGGATTTTGGCCCACTCCTCCATACAGACCTTCTCCAGATCCTTTAGGTTTCGGGGCTGTCGCTGGGCAATACGGACTTTCAGCTCCCTCCAAAGATTTTCTATTGGGTTCAGGTCTGGAGACTGGCTAGGCCACTCCAGGACCTTGAGATGCTTCTTACGGAGCCACTCCTTAGTTGCCCTGGCTGTGTGTTTCGGGTCGTTGTCATGCTGGAAGACCCAGCCACGACCCATCTTCAATGCTCTTGCTGAGGGAAGGAGGTTGTTGGCCAAGATCTCACGATACATGGCCCCATCCATCCTCCCCTCAATACGGTGCAGTCGTCCTGTCCCCTTTACAGAAAAGCATCCCCAAAGAATGATGTTTCCACAACCATGCTTCACTGTTGGGATGGTGTTCTTGGGGTTGTACTCATCCTTCTTCTTCCTCCAACACGGCGAGTGGAGTTTAGACCAAAAACCTATATTTTTGTCTCATCGGACCACATGACCTTCTCCCATTCCTCCTCTGGATCATCCAGATGGTCATTGGCAAACTTCAGATGGGCCTGGACATGCGCTGGCTTGAGCAGGGGGACCTTGCATGCGCTGCAGGATTTTAATCCATGACGGCGTATTGTGTTACTAATGGTTTTCTTTGAGACTGTGGTCCCAGCTCTCTTCAGGTCATTGACCAGGTCC
Organism: Coregonus clupeaformis; assembly: GCF_020615455.1. NCBI lineage: Eukaryota > Metazoa > Chordata > Actinopteri > Salmoniformes > Salmonidae > Coregonus > Coregonus clupeaformis. The sequence continues at coordinate 18,422,055 of NC_059210.1, read as the reverse complement.
TGCCGTGTAGTTCTGGGCTGATTCCTCACCTTCCTCATGATCATTGATGCCCCACGAGGTGAGATCTTGCATGGAGCCCCAGACCGAGGGTGATTGACCGTCATCTTGAACTTCTTCCATTTTCTAATAATTGTGCCAACAGTTGTTGCCTTCTCACCAAGCTGCTTGCCTATTGACCTGTAGCCCATCCCAGCCTTGTGCAGGTCTACAATTTTATCCCTGATGTCCTTACACAACTCTCTGGTCTTGGCCATTGTGGAGAGGTTGGAGTCTGTTTGATTGTGTGTGGACAGGTGTATTTTATATAGGTAACGAGTTCAAACAGGTGCAGTTAATACAGGTAATGAGTGGAGAACAGGAGGGCTTCTCAAAGAAAAACTAACAGGTCTGTGAGAGCCGGAATTCTTACTGGTTGGTAGGTGATCAAATACTTATGTCATGCAATAAAATGCAAATTAATTATTTAAAAATCATACAATGTGATTTTCTGGATTTTTGTTTTAGATTCCGTCTCTCACAGTTGAAGTGTACCTATGATAAAAATTACAGACCTCTACATGCTTTGTAAGTAGGAAAACCTGCAAAATCGGCAGTGTATCAAATAGTTGTTCTTCCCACTGTATGTGTGACATTTGTTTTGATTTAGAATGGACCATTATCATGCACCTGTATCGAAAAAGGGGCAGCACTTAAATAGCGAATGGAGGACCCTTTTCCCCATGGTTTATTTCATGCCAGCCAGGTAGGCTATACTCCTGTTGTAAATATAAGCAATGTGCCTAACTTATAGAAAGCTGATGGGATCCTCCTCTTTTTATTAATGGCCATAGAAAGCCTATGTAAATGTTGCTCAACATGAGCTCATTGGCTCTGATGAAGTGTTTGATTAGATTTTCGAAATCATTTGCATTGATGTCACAGTGGTTAGAGGGACAATAGAGTGCTGAGTACCAGGCAGTTAGCAAGTTTGGTAGGCTACTAATGACCAGCAGCAGCATCAGAGCTTGGAGAAGCCTAATTATCATGACTAAACGGTCATGTGGAATTTGACTGCCTTCATGACTTGTGACCGCCGGTGTAGCGGTAATACGGTCACCACAACAGCGCTAGTGATGCCGCAGAAAACATTGGTGCAACCAAATCATGGGCTGGTGCCACCAACTGAAAATGTTAGTGGCACCAGTGCCACCAGGGGAAAATGTTAGTCTGGAGCACTGTCAAGGAGTGTTTAGGGGTGTGATTTTAATCTGCTGCAAAGTAATGTGTTCTTCTGCCAATTTGGCTGTTGGGAAGAGAGTCATGCGATAGGATGTTACGCAGAAAAATACAGTGAGCTCCAAAAGTATTCAGACAGTGACACATTTGTTTTTTTCTTGGTTCTGTACTCCAGCACTTGGGATTTGAAATTATACAATGACTATGAGGTTAAAGTGCAGACTGTCAGCTTTAATTTGAGGGTGAACCGTTTATAAATTACAGCACTTTTTGTACATAGTCCCCCCATTTCAGGGGACCAAAAGTATTGGAACAAATACTGTATTGTATTAAAGTAGTAAAAAGTTAAGTATTTGGTCCCATATTCATAGCACAGAATGACTACATCAAGCTTGTGAATTCAAATTTAATGGATGCATTTGCTATTTGTTTTGATTGTGTTTTATTGTAAATAAGAATATAATATGTTTCTAAACACTTCTACATTAATGTGGATGCCACCGTGATTATGGATAGTCCTGAATGAATCGTGAATAATGATAAGTGAAAAAGTTACAGACGCACAAAATTATACCCCCCAAAAATGCTAACCTCCCCTGTTATTGTAATGGCGAGAGGTTAGTATGTCTTGTGGATCGTTCTGGATAAGAGTGTCTGCTAAAGGATGTAAATGTAAATGTGGGTATGATATAATATGATACTTAAACCTCATAGTCATTGTATCATTTCAAATTCAAAGAGCTGGAGTACAGAGCCAAAACAACACGTGTCACTGTCCCAATACTTTTGGAGCTAACTGTATGTTGGTAGGACAAGGTTGTGTATGTTTGTGCACATGGAAGTTATGTTTACTATAGGTTAATGAGTCAATAAAAATGTGATGTGATGAAAATGTGACTGTGATGGGTGATTTGAAGGAGTCAGGCGCAGGAGGGTAAATCACAGACTAACAGGATTTATTCCGGAATACAGAGTTACGCAGTAATGCATCAAAAATGTCCAGTGCGCAAAACAGGCACACTGGAACCAACAAGGCACACAGGGAAAATAACCCGGCAATACAAAATACAAGGAGCTCAACCGAGCTTCACTCTCCTCACAATAAACAATCACCCACGAAGACAAGGGGGCAGAGGGAACAATTATACAGGTACTGATGAGGGGATATGAACCAGGTGTGAGTAATAAACAAGAGCGGCAGGGCTAGAAGGCCGGTGACGACGAACGCCGAAGCCTGCCCGAACCAGGAGAGGAGGCAGCTTCGGAGGAAGTCGTGACAGTGACTAAAAGGAAAGGGCATTTAGTTGACTGAAATGGCCTACTGTTTTTGTCATTTTGACAATAACTAGACTAAATCATTATTAAAATTACAAAAATGTGACTAAACCGTAATGATATTTTAGTAAAAATGACTAAGACTAGGAGGGGGGATGATGTGTCATTGTGGATATGAATCAGAACAACAAAGGCTTTTCCAACATCTGTGGATGTCATTATCTAAAATTATGGGGCAACCCCTGTTTTCCCCTCAGTTGTTTATGTCTGTGTGTGCGTGTGTGCCTTTGTATGTGTGTGTATGTCTGTGAATGCTATATTGTCTGCTGAAGCGGTCATCGTGTCTAAGATAAATGATTCAGTCCAACCGACATCTGGATTCTTCCCTCTGTCCCAGCTGAGTTTAGAACAGAGCTGATTAACATACACAGAGGTTGACCAGACCAACAGTTTATAAACACACCAGAGAACTAGAAACAAAGACACATGCATGGAAGATCATTTCAAAGAGTCCACATCCCAGTCATCCAAGTCCCAATCAACCCAAACATGGTTTATATGTGGATCAAGGAGTCCCTGGTCACCCTCCGTCATCTGGCTTGACGTCAAAGGGATATTACACTCCAGAATCAAAGCTTGTCAGATGTTTTCAGACCTCATAATTGGTCTTCTGTTGAGTTAAATCTACAATGAGGAAAAAAAGTATTTGATCCCCTGCTGATTTTGTACGTTTGCCCAATGACAAAGAAATGATCAGTCTATCATTTTAATGGTAGGTTTATTTGAACAATGAGAGACAGAATAACAACAACAAAATCCAGAAAAACGCATGTCAAAAATGTTATAAATTGATTTGCATTTTAATGAGTGAAATAAGTATTTGACCCCCTCTCAATCTGAAAGATTTCTGGCTCCCAGGTGTCTTTTATACAGGTAACGAGCTGAGATTAGGAGCACACTCTTAAAGGGAGTGCTCCTAATCTCAGCTTGTTACCTGTATAAAAGACACCTGTCCACAGAAGCAATCAATCAATCAGATTCCAAACTCTCCACCATGTCCAAGACCAAAGTGCCAAGACCAAAGAGCTCTCCAAGGATGTCAGGGACAAGATTGTAGACCTACACAAGGTTGGAATGGGCAACAAGACCATCGCCAAGCAGCTTGGTGAGAAGGTGACAACAGTTGGTGCGATTATTCGCAAATGGAAGAAACACAAAAGCACTGTCAATCTCCCTCGGCCTGGGGCTCCATGCAAGATCTCACCTCATGGAGTTGCAATGATCATGAGAACGCTGAGGAATCATCCCAGAACTACACGGGAGGATCTTGTCAATGATCTCAAGGCAGCTGGGACCATAGTCACCAAGAAATCCTGCAGCGCCCGCAAGGTCCCACTGCTCAAGAAAGCACATATACAGGGCCGTCTGAAGTTTGCCAATGAACATCTGAATGATTCAGAGGAGGACTGGGTGAAAGTGTTGTGGTCAGATGAGACCAAAACTGAGCTCTTTGGTATCAACTCAACTCGGCGTGTTTGGAGGAGGAGGATTGCTGCCTATGACCCCAAGAACGCCATCCCTACCATCAAGCATTATGCTTTGGGGCTGTTTTTCTGCTAAGGGGACAGGACAACTTCACTGCATCAAAGGGACGATGGACGGGGCCATGTACTGTCAAATCTTGGGTTAGAACCTCCTTCCCTCAGCCAGGGCATTGAAAATGGGTCGTGGATGGGTATTACAGCATGACAATGACCCAAAACACACGGCTAAGGCAACAAAAGAGTGGCTCAAGAAGAAGCACATTAAGGTCCTGGAGTGGCCTAGCCAGTCTCCAGACCTTAATCCCATAGAAAATCTGTGGAGGGAGCTGAAGGTTCAAGTTGCCAAACGTCAGCCTTGAAACCTTAATGACTTGGAGAAGATCTGCAAAGAGGAGTGGGACAAAATCCCTCCTGAGATGTGTGCAAACCTGGTGGCCAACTACATTTCACATTTACGTCATTTAGCAGACGCTCTTATCCAGAGCGACTTACAGTTAGTGAGTGCATATATTATTATTTTTTTCATACTGGCCCCCCGTGGGAATCAAACCCACAACCCTGGCGTTGCAAACACCACGCTCTACCAACTGAGCTACATCCCTGCCGGCCATTCCCTCCCCTACCCTGGACGACTTGTGCGCTGCCCCATTGGTCTCCCAGTCGCAGCCAGCTACAACAGAGCCTGGATTCAAACAAGGATCTCTAGTGGCACAGCTAGCACTGCGATGCAGTGCCTTAGACCACTGCACCACTCGGGAACTACAAGAAACGTCTGACTTCTGTGATTGCCAACAAGGGTTTTGCCACCAAGTACTAAGTCATGTTTTGCAGTGGGGTCAAATACTTATTTCCCTCATTAAAATGCAAATCAATTTATAACATTTTTGACATGCGTTTTTCTAGATTTGTTTTGTTGTTATTCTGTCTCTCTTTTCAAATAAACCTACCATTCAAATTATAGACTGATCATGTCTTTGTCAGTGGGCAAACGTACAAAATCAGCAGGGGATCAAATACTTTTTTCTCTCACTGTATGCACCTGGTCATCTGTTTAGTAGGCCGGGCAATAATTGATAGATTTGTGTAAATCATATTTTCCTTTCATTTGGGGTTGAGGCTGGATGTACAATATCTATGGCGTGGGAGGTGGACTTATCTTGACATTAGACTACTTTTGAGGGCTGAAAACATCTGGCAAATGTTTACTTTGGAGTCTATGTCCCTTTTACAGTGAAGGGTTAAGATTCACACGGTCATGCTTCACTCATTAGTGGTGCAGGGAGTATATATGTCAAAGGCTGATGTCGATGTGTGGTGGGAGTCAGGCGCAGGACACAGAGGCTCAGTCAAAACGACTTTACTGGACTGAGAAAACAAACACTCAATACAAAAAATAAAGACCTCGACACAGGAGGTAAAACGAACACGCAAACCATGCGTAACAAGAATAATCCGATCAAGGAAAACCAAACTGACAACACCAGACAGGCGGACAATTACACACAAATACCCACAAACAAAACGAGGAACTAATAGGGGACATAATGAACACTAACTAGACACAGGTGTACAAATAAGACAAAACCAAACAAACATCGATAACATTCAACGGTGGCAGCTAGTACTCCGGGGACGACGAACGCCGAAGCCTGCCCGAGCAAGGAGGAGGAGCAGTCTCGGCAGAATTCGTGACAGTACCCCCCCCTTGACGCGCGGCTCCAGCCGTGCGCCGACCCCGGCCTCGGGGACGACCAGGAGGACGCGGAGCAGGGCGCGTGGGATGACCACGGTGGAACTCAGTCAGGAGGGATGGATCTAAGATGTCCCTCCTAGGCACCCAGCACCGTTCCTCCGGGCCGTACCCCTCCCACTCCACGAGATATTGGAGACCCCCCATCCGACGTCTCGAATCCAGGATGGACCGAACTGTGTACGCCGGAGCCCTCTCGATGTCCAGTGGGGGCGGAGGGGTCTCTCTTATCTCACAGTCCTGGAGTGGACCAGCTACCACCGGCCTGAGAAGAGACACATGGAACGGGTTGTTAATGTGATAATCAATAGGCAGTTGTAACCTGTAACACACCTCGTTCAATCTCCTCAGGACTTTAAATGGCCCCACAAAACGCCGACCCAGCTTCCGGCAGGGCAGGCGGAGGGGCAGGTTTCGAGTCGAGAGCAAGACTCGATCTCCAGGTGCGTGCACCGGACCCTCACTGCGGTGGAGATCGGCGCTCGCCTTCTGTCGACGGATGGCCCGCTGCAGATGGACGTGTGCAGCGTTCCACGTCTCCTCCGAGCGCCGCACCCACTCATCCACCGCAGGAGCCTCGATCTGGCTCTGATGCCATGGTGCCAGAACCGGCTGATACCCCAACACACACTGGAAAGGGGTTAGGTTGGTGGAGGAGTGGCGGAGAGAGTTCTGTGCCATCTCTGCCCAGGGGATATACCTCGACCACTCCTCCGGCCGGCCGTGGCAATAGGATCTCAGAAACCTACCCACATCCTGGTTCACTCTTTCTACCTGCCCATTGCTCTCTGGGTTGTACCCAGAGGTAAGGCTCACCGAGACCCCCAAGCGTTCCATGAACGCCCTCCAGACTCTGGAGGTGAACTGGGGACCTCGATCAGACACTATATCCTCGGGCACCCCGTAGTGCCGGAAGACATGGGTAAACAGTGCCTCAGCAGTCTGTAGGGCAGTAGGGAGACCCGGCATTGGGAGGACACGACAGGCCTTAGAGAACCGATCCACAACGACCAGTATAGTGGTATTCCCCTGAGAGGGGGGAAGGTCCGTAACAAAGTCCACCGAGAGGTGAGACCATGGTCGTTGTGGAATGGGCAGGGGTTGTAACTTCCCCCTGGGCAGGTGTCTAGGCGCCTTACACTGAGCGCACACCGAGCAGGAGGAGACATAAACCCTCACATCCCTAGCTAACGTTGGCCACCAGTACTTAGCACTAAGGCAGTGCACTGTCCGGCCAATACCTGGATGTCCAGAGGAGGGTGACGTATGAGCCCAATAAATAAGACGATCACGAACTTCGAGCGGAACGTACGTCCGACCCACAGGACACTCTGGGGGAGTAGGGTCGGTACGTAACGCCCGCTCGATTTCCGCATCGACCTCCCACACCACCGGTGCCACCAGACAAGACTCCGGCAGTATGGGAGTGGGCTCAATGGACCTCTCCTCTGTGTCATACCGCCGGGACAGGGCGTCTGCCTTACCGTTCTGGGACCCTGGGATGTACGTTATTTTAAATACGAACCGGGTTCAACGATGTTTCAATCTCCTAGCTGCTCGGATGTACTCCAGGTTACGGTGGTCAGTCAAAATGAGAAAAGGGTGTTGAGCCCCCTCAAGCCAATGCCTCCACACCTTTAGGGCTTGCACCACGGCTAACAGCTCCCTGTCCCCTACGTCATAATTTCGCTCCGCCGGGCTGAGCTTCTTAGAATAGAAAGCACAGGGGCGGAGTTTAGGTGGCGTGCCGGACCGTTGCGACAGTACTGCCCCAATACCGGCCTCTGACGCGTCCACCTCTACCTGGAATGGTAAAGCGGGGTCCGGATGCGCCAGTACCGGAGCCGAAGTGAACAGGTCCTTCAGTTTACCAAATGCCCTGTCCGCTTCAGCTGACCACTGCAAACGCACCGGGCCCCCTTTCAGCAGGGAAGTTATGGGAGCTGCCACCTGTCCAAAACCCCGGATAAACCTCCGGTAGTAATTGGCAAAACCCAAAAACTGCTGCACCTCTTTAACAGTGGTTGGGGTTTGCCAATTACGCACGGCTGACACACGGTCAACCTCCATCTTCACCCTTGACGCGGACAACCGATAACCCAAAAAGGAGACAGACTCCTGGAAAAACAGACATTTCTCTGCCTTGACATACAAGTCATGCTCCAACAACCTACCCAACACTCGGCGCACCAGGGCTACATGCTCGGCTCGTGTAGAAGAGTACACTAGGATGTCGTCAATGTACACTACCACACCCTGCCCATGCATGTCCCGGAAGATCTCGTCCACAAAGGATTGGGAGACTGAAGGAGCATTCATTAACCCCTATGGCATGACGAGATACTCATAATGACCCGAGGTGGTGCTAAATGCTGTTTTCCATTCATCTCCCTCCCTAATGCGCACCAGGTTGTAGGCGCTCCTGAGATCCAATTTTGTGAAGAACCGCGCTCCGCGTAATGATTCAGTCATACTCGCAATCAGAGGAAGAGGATAACTGTATTTAACCGTGATCTGATTGAGACTACGGTAATTAATACACGGGCGCAAACCCCCATCTTTCTTCTTCACAAAGAAGAAACTCGAGGACGCCGGGGAAGTGGAGGTCCGTATGTATCCTTGTCTCAGGGACTCGGCTATGTAAGTCTCCATAGCCGCCGTCTCCTCTTGAGACAAAGGATACACATGGCTCCGCGGGAGGGCTGCTCCTATCTGGAGGTCTATAGCACAATCCCCCTGTCTATGAGGTGGCAACCGCGTCGCCCTCGTTTTGCTGAACACGAGTGCTAAATCCTCATACTCAGGGGGAATGTGCATTGCGGGCACTTGGTTCGGACTCTCCACCGAGGTCGCCCCCACGGAAACACCTAGACATCGCCCTACACACTGGGCAGACCACTCCTTGAGAGCCCTCTGTTGCCACGAAATGGTGGGATCATGGGTGATTAACCAGGGAAGCCCCAGCACCACGGGATACGCAGGAGAGTCGATCAGATATAACTGAATGGTCTCCTCATGACCCCCCTGCGTATTCATCTTTAGCGGTGCTGTGACTTCTCTAATCAACCCTGATCCCTATCTAGTGCATGGACAGGGAAGGGAGCATCAACAGGCAGGAGGGGAATCGCTAACCTTACACAAAATTTCCGATCAACAAAATTCCCAGCTGCGCCTGAATCGACTAGCGCCTTATGCTTGGAATGAGGTGCAACCTGAGGAAATCTTACAGGTATACACAAGTGAACAACAGAGAGCTCTGGGTAAGTGGGGTGCCTACTCACCTGAAATGACTCCCCAGTGCGTGACCTGTTGTCCCCTCCCCCTGGAGACCATCCCCAGCACCTAGCCGCAGTGTGCCCTCCACGGCCACAGTTGGTGCAGGGGACGGCCCCCCTCGGGCTCTCTCTCCTCCTCTCTCTAGCGCCAGCACCTCTGAGCTCCATAGGGCTTGGCTCGGAGGTGCTGGAGGATGGAATGGACGGCCCCAACTCGGGACGTCCGCGGGTGGCCAGCAGGGTATCGAGACGGATGGACATGTCCACCAACTGGTCGAACGATAGGTTGGTGTCCCTGCAGGCCAGCTCTCGACGAACGTCCTCCCGCAGACTGCATCGATAGTGGTCGATGAGGGCCCTCTCATTCCACCCCGCATCCGCCGCTAGAGTCCGGAAATCCAGGGCGAACTCCTGTGTGCTCCTCTTCCCCTGTCGGAGGTGGAACAGACGCTCCCCCGCCGCTTTCCCCTCAGGTGGATGATCGAACACTGCCCTGAAGCGGCGGGAGAACTCCGCGTAGGTGATGGTGGCGGCGTCTATTCCCCTCCATTCGGCGTTGGCCCACTCCAACGCCTTGCCGGAGAGACAGGAGATGAGGGCAGAGACGCTCTCGTATCCCGAGGGCGCCAGGTGTATGGTGGCCAGGTAGAGTTCCACCTGCAGGAGGAACCCCTGACACCTGGCTGCGGTGCCATCATACGCCCTCGGGAGCAAGAGCCGAATCCCACTGGATTCCGGTGCTGGGATGGGAGGACTGGCCGATGGTGGTGGTAAGGTTGGAGGAGGTGTGGGCACCCCTCCTCTCTCCCATCGGCGCAGAGTGTTCATCACGTCATGCAGGGCGGATCCGAGTTGCTGGATCCTAGCGTCTTGACCACTGACCCGATCTTCCAGCGACTCGGGTGCCGCCGCTGCTCCTGCTGACTCCATAATGGTGTGTAATTCTGTCAAAGGCTGATGTCGATGTGTGGTGGGAGTCAGGCGCAGGACACAGAGACTCAGTCAAAACGACTTTACTGGACTGAGAAAACAAACACTCAATACAAAAAATAAAGACCTCGACACAGGAGGTAAAACGAACACGCAAACCATGCGTAACAAGAATAATCCGATCAAGGAAAACCAAACTGACAACACCAGACAGGCGTACAATTACACACAAATACCCACAAACAAAACGAGAAACTTATAGGGGACATAATGAACACTAACTAGACACAGGTGTACAAATAAGACAAAACCAAACAAACATCGATAACATTCAACGGTGGCAGCTAGTACTAGTACTTTGAAGGTTGTGGAAATGTGAAATGAATGTAGGAGAATATAACACATTAGATCTGGTAAAAGATAATACAAACAAAAAAACATGTGTTTTCTATTATTGTTTTTGTTCCATCATCTTTGAAATGCAAGAGAAAGGCCACAATATAATAATGCAGTTTAGGCGCAATTTAGATTTTGTCCAATAGATGAAAGCAGTGTGTGTGCAAAGTTTCAGATTGATCCAGTGAAGCATTGCAATATTGGACTATGTTGTATCAAGTCTGCCCAAATGTGCCGAATTGGTCAATTGATACATTTTCAAGTACATAACTATAGAGAACATACAAAAAATGCTATGGTAATACAAAATGTAATTTTCCACACTCCCAAGAATGTCATACATGATGGATCATTAGCTTATACACTAACTTTCACACATCTAAATGGCCGGGCGGGGTGGGTGTGGAGCCAGAGACAGTAGAGGTTCAAACTGTAGAACCCAGTTCCTACATTTGAATATAAAAATGGATTTTATCAAACAAAACTATGATTCATTTGATCTCTGGGACCCTTAGGATGACAAATCAAAGCAAGATTACTGAATGTAAGTATATTATTTATCTTCAGAGGTGAATGTATCAAACCAGTTGCCGTGATACGTTTTTGTTGTTGTGCACTCTCCTCAAACAATAGCATGGCATTTTTTCACTGTAATAGCTACTGTAAATTGGACCATGCAGTTAGATTAACAAGAAGTTAAGCTTTCTGCCCATATAAGACATGTCTATGTCCCGGAAAGTTTGCTGTTACTTACAATAGTCATGCTAATCATATTAGTGCACATTAGCTCAACCGTCCCGTATACGGGACACTGATCCCATAGAGGTTAATGTCACTGATGAGTGATTGAACAGGCTACCTCTCTCACATATCCTGATCATGACTCACCATCGCCTACACTTAAAGCTACAATATGAAAACTTTTTGGGCGACCCGACCAAATTCACATACAAATGTGCTTTATAGATCTGTCATTCTCATTGAAAGCAAGTCTAAGAAGCGGTATATCTGTTTTATGTGCGCTATTTCTATGCTTAAGTTTTGTTTTTGCTTCTTTTCCTTTTGGTTTTGTACACCAGCTTCAAACAGCTGAAAGTACAATATTTTTGGTTATGGAAAATATTTTTCAGAGCGGATTAGATGGTAGAATGATTCTCAACACTGTACTTGCTTGTTTTGTCACAAACTGAAATGAGTCTAACTATTAGTATTTTAGCAATCAGGAAGTGGCGGAGCGATTTCTGCATAGTGCATCTTTAAGCAGGAGGCTAGGTGTCATCCTTTGAACCAATAACAAATAAATCATTCTGTAACGCATGATGACAATGCAACGCTCCTTGCTGGTCTCAAACCTGGGTCTCCCAGCCTGTAGGCAAACTGGCTAACTACTGCTCTGATAGGGTTGACCCACTTGGGGGAGATCAAAACAAGCCCATAGGCAAGGGTCATAATACTATCCCATCCCTCATGTGAACATGCTTTTCAGTTGGCTTTGCGGGCAGGTCCAGCGACTGTCAACCCAACACCTTAGCTGTTATGCCAAGAGATCCAAACCTCTTACCAAAGCTGCTAGGTGTTCGGTTAAGGGCGCTATAATACTATCTGTGTGCAGGATATGACTTTGTTGCTCTTTTTCCTCTCTCTGGGTGTGTTGATCTGTCTGTCTCTCTGTCTCCACACCATAGCAGCAGAGGCAGCTGTTTCCCCCAGCTCTGGGGAAGGTCCGTCACAGGCACATGGCAGCTCTTGAAGAGATGTGAGAAACAGCATTATTTTGCCCATTTGTGGATGTTTGCATGCTGGGAACAATGCTGCTCTTTATGGGGGTGGTTGTATCTAGTCCCAGCAGCAGCCAAGAATGGTTGTCGTGTTGTGATGGCTATGGCATAAATCAAGTTTTGGTGCTCTTTCTTGGCAATCAGAACTTCTGTGTGTGTGGATTGTGTGTGTTTGGCCATTCAGGATTTCTTCCCACCTTATTCTCTGGGTCTTCATTCTCCCCTCAGAACAAAACGGATGCAGAGACAGATTGAGGAGGGGGAGAGAAGGGAGAAATTAGGGAGAGAGGTGGGAGAGGGAGAGATGGGAGAGAGGAGAGGGTAAAACAGAGAGAGAAAGGGAGTGAGAAAGCGAGGGAGCGAGGCAGGAAAGAGAGGGAGGGCACAGCCCTTATCACCTCCTGGTACAGTGTGTACTTTATGGGAACAAGTCAGCCCTCCATTCCATCCCTCCAAATCCTCCTATGAGTAACTTACCGTAAATAGAGGTTTCTAATTGACTTACTCATCAAACATTTTAATTACAAGGGGCTCTGATTGGGTTAGAATTAGATGTTCTTTACATTACAACTTATTAGTGTGATCTGGGAGGATTAGAGTGGTGTGCAATGGATTCTAGCTAGCAGGGGAGTGAGCTGTACAGATAAGTGTTCTCAGGAATCAAGCAAAAGGAAATAAAAAACATATTTTTCTACATTATATAGTTATTTGATCAAAAATATTATTAAAAGCACTCTTTTAGTTGTCAGTCATGAGTTATTCATTCAAACTGTTCAAAGTATACCACACCATGATATTGTGATTTAGTTCTGAACGTTGTAGTTTTATGCATTGACCAAATTAGGTCCCTCTTTAAATGATGTTCAGCTTATAAAGGCTTCATAAAGCTTTCTTAATGCCTTCATAAGCACCACATAAATGTGTAACAAAGCATCTATAACCGTATGTCATGCTTTATAAAAGGATTCATAAATGTGGTATAACTGTATGGGATAATCAGCAATGTCAAATGTGACATACTGTAGCCCACTATGTCAAATATGATATAAACACATACTTTATAAAGGGTCACATGTTGTGCTGAAGGATGGCACATGCTATAATGTGAAGTCACATTACACCTAATCTCATTTCCAGACACTTCCGCCCAAATACGCAGAAGGTCTGGTAGACAAACGCATCAAACTTGGCCTTTTTCTATTAAAAAAAGTGTGAAGAAACTGGGGGAAAACCAGAAAAAACAGGGAGGTGACCAAGATCCCGATGGTCACTCTGACAGAGCTCTAGATTTCCTCTGTGGAGATGGGAGAACCTTTCAGAAGGACAACCATCTCTGCAGCACTCCACCAATCAGGCCTTTATGGTAGAGTGGCCAGACGGAAGCCAATCCTCAGTAAAAGGCACATGACAGCCCGCTTGGAGTATGCCAAATGGCACCTAAAGACTCAGACCATGAGAAACAAGATTATCTGGTCTGATGAAACCAAGATTGAACTCTTTGGCCTGAATGCCAAGCGTGGAGGAAACCTGGCACAATCCCTACGGTGAAGCATGGTGATGGCAGCATCATGCTGTGGAGAAGTTTTTCAGCAGCAGGGACTGGGAGACTAGTCAGGATCAAGGCAAAGATGAACGGAGCAAAGTACAGAGAGATCCTTGATGAAAACCTGTTCCAGGACAACGACCCTAAGCACACAGCCAAGACAACGCAGGAGTGGCTTCGGGACAAGTCTCTGAATGTCCTTGAGTGGCCCAGCCAGAGCCCGGACTTGAACCCGATCGAACATCTCTGGAGAGACCTGAAAATAGCTGTGCAGCAACGCTCCCCATCCAACCTTACAGAGCTTTAGAGGATCTGCAGAGAAGAATGGGAGAAACTCCCCAAATACAGGTGTGCCAAGCTTGTAGCGTCATACCCACAAAATACTCGATGCTGTAATCACTGCCAAAGGTGTTTCAACATAGCATTTGAGTAAAGAGTCTGAATACTTATGTAAATGTGGAATATGTAAATTTTTGTAAATGTTTTATATAAATGAGCTAAAATATCTAAAAACCTGTTTTTTCTTTGTCATTTTGGGGTTTTGTGTGTAGATGGATGAGGGGGAAATAAACAATTTAATCCATTTTAGAATAAGGTTGTAACGTAACAAAATGTGGAAAAAGTCAAGGGGTCTGAATACTTTCTGAAGGCACTGTAAGTGTTGTTATTGTGAAGTGGAAATGTCAAGGAGAAACAACGGCTCAGCCGCAAAGTGGTAGGCCACACAAGTTCACATAACGGAACCGCAGAGTGCTGAAGGGAGTAGCGTGTAAAAATAGTCTGTCCTCGGATGCAAGTCCCCGCAGCAACGTTCCAACATCTAGTGGAAAGCCTTCCCAGAAGAGGGGAGGCTGTTGTAGCAGCAAAGAGGGGACAAACTCCATATTAATGCCCATGATTTTGGAATGAGATGTTCGACAAGCAGGTGTCCACATACTTTTGTTAATGTAGTGTATGTAGAAATATATGAAAATTGACAATTTTGTAATGTCCATATATATATTTTTACATATGTTTAAATATATTTACCTATGAGGCTTAAACATATATTTCAATACATGTAATTTACATGTATTCCAAATATTAGGAACACCTTCCTAATATTGAGTTGCACCCCACCCTTTTGACCTCAGAACAGCCTCAATTCGGGGCATAGACTCCACAAGGTGTCGAAAGCCTTCCAAAGGGATGCTGGCCCATGTTGACTCCATTGCTTCCCACAGTTGTGTCAAGTTGGCTGGATGTCCTTTGGGTGGTGGACCATTAATGATACACATGGGAAACTGTTGAGCATGAAAAACCCAGCAGTGTTGCAGTTCTTGACACAAACTGGTGTGCCTGGCACCTACTACCATACCCTTTTCAAAGGCACTTAAATATTTTGTCTTGCCCATTCAGCCTCTGGCACACACAAAATCCATGTCTCAAATTATTATTATTTAAAAACAAAACATTTTAGAGGGTGGATCAGGTTTAATAATGTAGATAGATTGTTGCTTCCATCAATGTAATTGTCTGCATTATATATATATATACACAGTACCAGTCAAAGGTTTGGACACACCTACTAATTCAAGGGTTTTTCTTTATTTTTACTATTTTCTACATTGTAGAATAATAATGAAGACATCAACACTATGAAATAACACATATGGACTCATGTAGTAACCAAAAAAGTGTTGAACAAATCAAAATATATTTTATATTTGAGATTCTTCAAAAAGCCACCCTTTGCCTTGATCACAGCTTTGAACACTCTTGGCATTCTCTCAACCAGCTTCACCTGGAATGCTTTTCCAACAGCATTGAAGGAGTTCCCACATATGCTGAGCACTTGTTGGCTGCTTTTCCTTCACTCTGCCGTCCGACTTATCCTCACCATCTCAATTGGGTTAGGGTTGGGGGATTGTGTAGGCCAGGTCATCTGATGCAGCACTCCATCAATCTACTTCTTAGTAAAATAGCCCTTACACAGCCTGGAGGTGTGTTGGGTCATTGTCCTGTTGAAAAACAAATAATAGTCCCACTAAGCCCAAACCAGATGGGATGGTGTATCGCTGCAGAATGCTGTGGTAGCAATGCTGGTTAAGTGTGCCTTGAATTCTAAATAAATCACAGACAGTGTCACCAGCAAAGCACCCCCACACCATAACACCCACACCATAACACCTCCTCCTCCATACTTTACGGTGGGAAATAGACATGCGGAGATCATCCGTTCACCCACACAGCGTCTCACAAAGACACGGCGGTTGGAACCAAGAATCTCCAATTTGGACTCCAGACCAAAGGACACATTTCCACCGGTCTCCATTGCTCGTGTTTCTTGGCCTAAGCAGGTCTCTTCTTCTTATTGGTCTCCTTTAGTAGTGGTTTCTTTGTAGCAATTCGACCATGAAGGCCTTATTCACACAGTCCCCTCTGAACAGTTGAAGTTGAGATGTGTCTGTTACTTGAACTCTGTGAAGCATTTATTTGGGCTGCAATTTCTGAGGCTGGTAACTCCAATGAACTTATCCTCTGCAGCAGAGGTAACTCTGGGTCTTCCATTCCTGTGGCGGTCCTCATGAGAGCCAGTTTCATCATAGCGCTTGATGGTATTTGCGACTGCACTTGAAGAAACTTTCTTGAGATATTCCGGATTGACTGACCTTCATGTCTTAAAGTAATGATGGACTGTCATTTCTCTTTGCTAATTTGTGCTGTACTTGCCATAATATGGACTTGGTCTTTTACCAAATAGGGCTATCTTCTGTATACCCCCCTACCTTGTCACAACACAACTGATTGGCTCAAACACATTAAGAAGGAAAGAAATCCACCACAAGTTAAATTTTAAGAAGGCACACCTGTTAATTGAAATGCATTCCAGGTGACTACCTCATGAAGCTGGTTGAGAGAATGCCAAGAGTGTGCAAAGCTGTCTTCAAGGGTGGCTATTTGAAAAATATATTTTGATTTGTTTCAAAATTGTTGGTTACTACATGATTCCATATGTGTTATTTCATAGTTTTGATGTCTTCACTATTATTCTACAAAGTAAAAAATAGTAAAAATATAGAAAAGGCCTTGAATGAATAGGTGTGTCCAAACTTTTGACTGGTACTGTGTCCAAACTTTTGAGTGGCGCAGTGGTCTAAGGCACTGCATCGCAGTGCTAGCTGTGCCACTAGAGATCCTGGTTCGAATCCAGGCTCTGTCGTAGCCGGCCTTAAATGAAACTGGTATACTTTTTTATAAATCACAATTTTCTTTAACCAATTTTGGTCTTTAATGCAGGGCCAACAGACAAGTTCCTTACCTTTCCCCCCCTTCCACTTGCCTCTTCCATTTTTGTGGTAAAGATTATACCTTTTATATACATTTTTTTCAAAAATTAATGTTTTTTTTAAATTAATTAGTATATATGAGTTTAACCATAAAATGTGTTGTTTTATTTGATCTGTCTTTTCTGGTGGAATAAACTGAAACTGCAAACAATTTTCTATGGCTTGGTTTTAAAAAGGCCATTCTTGAACATGGCGTGAGACATTCTTACTAATCTGCTAGCAAACCAGTTCGGATTTAAGTATAACTTTTATATGACTGAAGCCTTTAGTAAGAGGTCTAATGCTTTAATATTTAATCATTTCTGCCCTCCAAATGTATATTCATTATATAAATAGGCCCGTTTAATTTTGTCTGGCTTGCCGTTCCAAATCAAATTTCATTTATTTTGCTCATATAATTAAAAAAAAACAAGTTGCTAGGTGTAGGCAAGGCCATAACCAAATAGGTAAGCTAGGACATGACTAAAGAGTTAATCAGGGAGATTTTCCACAAATAGACAGGTATTTTTCTTTCCATGGTAGCAAGATCTCCCAAGTGGCGCAGCGGTCTAAGTCACTGCATCTCAATGCTGCAGGTGTCACTACAGACCCTGCTTCGATTACAGGCTGTATCACAATCCGGCCGTGATTGGGAGTCCCATAGGGCGGCGCACAATTGGCCCAGCGTCATCCGAGTTTGTTTGGGGTAGGCCGTCATTGTAAATAAGAATTTGTTCTTAATTGACTTGCCTAGTTAAATAAATGTTTTATCTATTTTTGCTAACTTTCTAGTAAAATTTATTGTAGTGAGATAATTTCTGTCTTTTGGGATATGAATACAGAGTATGTTCACATCACCGTCAGATCATTTTATTGGTAAACTACATGGTAATGTAAAAGTTGTATTTTTTAGTGATCCAATATGTAATATTGTACACTTATCATAATTTGGTTGTAATCCAGAGAGGTTAGAAAAAGTATCTAGATCCTCTATGAGGCTGTAGAGGGATCCAAATTGTGGATTTAAAAGAAAACATGAATCATCAATGACACCTTTGTTTTTAAGCCCTGGATTTCTAGCCTCTTGATATTATTGTTGGATCTGATTTGATCTCAATAGTCTCAATCCTTCTTTAACCTGTCTCCTCCCCTTCATCTACACTGATTGAAGTGGATTTAACAAGTGACATCAATAAGGGATCATAGCTTTCACCTGGATTCACCTGGTCAGTCTATGTCATGGAAAGAGCAGGTATTCTTAATGTTTTGTATACTCAGTGTACATAAATACATGTACATACATGTTGTTAAAATATATGTCTATATATATTTTTTCCATGTGTAGTTATATTGCTGTGCAACAACCAACAGAAAACAGCACATTTTTACATTCAAAGTTAGCTAGCTAGCTATTAACATTATTTAACTGTAATAAACAGGTTACCTAGACGTTTTGGCTAGTTAGCTAACTAGATAGCTTGCGCGCTAGTTCATTTTTGCTTACAACGATACCTCCTGGGAACAAGTCTGTCCTCCATTCCATCCCTCCAAATCCTCCTCTGTATAACTTACCGTAAATAGAGGTTTCTAATCGACTTACTCATCAAACAGGGGCTCTGATTGTGTTAGAATGAGGTGTTCTCTACATTAAAACAGTGTGATCTGGGAGGATTAGAGTGGTGTGCAATGGAGTCTAGTTAGCAGTGGAGTGAGCTATACAGTTCTCAGGAATCAAGCAAAGGGGAACAATGTATTTCAAGAGAGCGTCTCCGAAGTGAAGCCGAATATTACTGTCTGAACGAGCAAACAGGGATATTTAACTTGGCTAAGCGGATTACGTGTCTAACTGCCAGTAAGTGGCCCAGTCAACATTTGGATTTAGAGTTTTTCTCAGACAAACGTAGTGTACTAACATGGATAATAACAGTTGATTAGGATCCAAGAGCTGAACAAAGGACATTCATTACCACCTGACATTACCAACACACACACACATAGACTTCTCAATGCCTCCATAACCCTTCATTATAAGTTGAAAACAGTGGTTGAAACAGGCAAGCCTTTGTGTTGGGCTGGCTACGGAGTTAGACAATGCATCAGGAGTATGTATTCAGTGGATTATGCCTTAACTGTCTTTGGCCTGTAAATGAGATCTGATAATAAAGCTTGTCATTTTCAAACACTAAACACAATGGCTCCACTGCCGCGATTACAGGAGATTTGGTGTTCTGAGACCTTTGATGTCTGAAGGCGAGGCGCACAATCGCTGAGACATTATTCTGAGCTGAGGGAACGATGGAAAAACAAAACATAGAAGGAGAGGAGCGAAGAAATGTAAGGGATGCCCAGTGGTCACCTCATAGAGTGTGTGTGTGTGTGCATGCGAGTGTGTATGTGAACCTGAACCGCGGCGAACCTGAGCAAGAAATCATCCACACGTCTAGTCTTAGTCATTTTGACTAAAATATCAAGTCACATGTTTGTAATTTAAATAATGATTTAGTCTAGTTATTCTCAAAATGACAAAAACAGTGGGCCACTTCAGTCAACTAAATGCTCTTTCATTTTAGTCACATTTTAGTCACATCACATTTTTACACTGCTTAAAATGGCCTATTTCCAAGTGTGTACATGTAGAAGTAGAAAGTCATTATTGAGAAGTAATGATAAAAACAGAGCTTGACCAGTCTTGATTAGTCGGCTCTGGAAGGTCATGGTTCTTAATAGCCCCTAACACCTTGTCTATTGTCCTAATAATGTAATAGCCCCCCCCCCAAAAAAAAAGGGATTTAAACACCTCTTATATTGCAAAACCCTCATAATAACAATGATAGACCATAATGTTATTGGGGTCTAATTATAGTATCTTGTCATGTCTTCTCTATTTCGCTCTGGTAATGTTGAACATGGGAAAATACAGTCTAGCAAGCAACTGCAATTGAAATTTGCATTGAAATTTAAATAATGGATTTTTTTGAATTAATATAATAAAATATTTGACTAATTACTATCAGGTTTAGTCAAATATGGATAGAGAGTTTTCTTAATACATCGCCTTCAGAAAGTATTCATACCCCTTGACTTATTTGTTTAACACTTTTTTGGTTACTACATGATTCCATATGTGTTATTTCATAGTTTTGATGTCTTCACTATTATTCTAGAATGTAGAAAATTGTAAAAATAAAGAAAAACCCTGGAATAAGTAGGTGTGTCCAAACTTTTGACTGGTACTGTTATATATATATATATATATATATATATATATATACAGTGGGGGAAAAAAGTATTTAGTCAGCCACCAATTGTGCAAGTTCTCCCACTTAAAAAGATGAGAGAGGCCTGTAATTTTCATCATAGGTACACGTCAACTATGACAGACAAAATGAGAAAAAAAATTCCAGAAAATCACATTGTAGGATTTTTAATGAATTTATTTGCAAATTATGGTGGAAAATAAGTATTTGGTCAATAACAAAAGTTTCTCAATACTTTGTTATATACCCTTTGTTGGCAATGACACAGGTCAAACATTTTCTGTAAGTCTTTCTGTAAGTCTTTTCACACACTGTTGCTGGTATTTTGGCCCATTCCTCCATGCAGATCTCCTCTAGAGCAGTGATGTTTTGGGGCTGTCGCTGGGCAACACGGACTTTCAACTCCCTCCAAAGATTTTCTATGGGGTTGAGATCTGGAGACTGGCTAGGCCACTCCAGGACCTTGAAATGCTTCTTACGAAGCCACTCCTTCGTTGCCCGGGCGGTGTGTTTGGGATCATTGTCATGCTGAAAGACCCCAGCCACGTTTCATCTTCAATGCCCTTGCTGATGGAAGGAGGTTTTCACTCAAAATCTCACGATACATGGCCCCATTCATTCTTTCCTTTACACGGATCAGTCGTCCTGGTCCCTTTGCAGAAAAACAGCCCCAAAGCATGATGTTTCCACCACCATGCTTCACAGTAGGTATGGTGTTCTTTGGATGCAACTCAACATTCTTTGTCCTCCAAACACGACGAGTTGAGTTTTTACCAAAAAGTTATATTTTGGTTTCATCTGACCATATGACATTCTCCCAATCCTCTTCTGGATCATCCAAATGCACTCTAGCAAACTTCAGACGGGCCTGGACATGTACTGGCTTAAGCAGGGTGACACGTCTTGCACTGCAGGATTTGAGTCCCTGGCGGCGTAGTGTGTTACTGATGGTAGGCTTTGTTACTTTGGTCCCAGCTCTCTGTAGGTCATTCACTAGGTCCCCCCGTGTGGTTCTGGGATTTTTGCTCACCGTTCTTGTGATCATTTTGACCCCACGGGGTGAGATCTTGCGTGGAGCCCCAGATCGAGGGAGTTTATCAGTGGTCTTGTATGTCTTCCATTTCCTAATAATTGCTCCCACAGTTGATTTCTTCAAACCAAGCTGCTTACCTATTGCAGATTCAGTCTTCCCAGCCTGGTGCAGGTCTATAATTTTGTTTCTGGTGTCCTTTGACAGCTCTTTGGTCTTGGCCATAGTGGAGTTTGGAGTGTGACTGTTTGAGGTTGTGGACAGGTGTCTTTTACACTGATAACAAGTTCAAACAGGTGCCATTAATACAGGTAACGAGTGGAGGACAGAGAAGCCTCTTAAATAAGAAGTTACAGGTCTGTGAGAGCCAGAAATCTTGCTTGTTTGTAGGTGACCAAATACTTATTTTCCACCATAATTTGCAAAAAAATCATTAAAAATCCTACAATGTGATCTTCTGGATTTTTTTTCCTCATTTTGTCTGTCATAGTTGACGTGTACCTATGATGAAAATTACAGGCCTCTCTCATCTTTTTAAGTGGGAGAACTTGCACAGTTGGTGGCTGACTAAATACTTTTTTCCCCCACTGTATATTTGATCTCACTCATCTACACACAATACCCCATAACGACATAAATATCTCATTTACATAAGCATTCACACCCCTGAGTCAAAACTTTGTAGAAGCACCTTTGGCGGCGATTACATCTTTGAGTCGTCTTGGGTATGTCTGAATCAGCTTTGCAAATCTGGATTTGGGGATTTTCTCAAATTCTTCCTTGCAGATTTTCTCAAGCTCTGTTAAATTAGATTGGGAGCGGTGGTGAACAGTAATCTTCAAGTCTTTCAACAGATTTTCAATGTGATTCAAGTCTGGGCTTTGGCTGGGCCACTCAAGAACTTTCACATTCTTGTTCTGAAGCCATTCCAGTGTTGCTTTGGCTGTATGCTTGGGGCCATTGTCCTGCTGGAACATAAATCTTGGCCCCCAGTCTGAGGTCATTTCCACTCTAAAGCAGGTTTTCATTAAGGATTTGCCTGTATTTGGCTCCAATCAAGGTTCCCTCTAAAGAGCATCCCCATAGCATGATGCTGCCACCACTGTACTTCACGGTAGGAATGGTGTTAGACAAGTGATGAGCTGTGCCTGGTTTTCTCCAGACATAACGCTTTGCATTCAGGCCAAAGAGTTACATTTTTGTCTCATCAGACCACAGAATCTTTTGCGTTATGATCTCAGATGCCTTCACATGCCTATTTGCAAACTCTAGGCGTGCTGTCATGTGCCTTTTTCTCAGGAGTGGCTTCCATCTGGCCACTCTCCCATAAAACCCAGATTGGTGAAGTGCTGTAGAGACTGTTGTCCTTCTGGCAGGTTCTTCCATCTCAGCCAAGGAACGCTGTAGTTCTGTCAGAGTGGTCATTGGGTTCTTGCTCACCTCCCTGACTCAAAATCAAATCAAATCAAATGTTATTTGTCACATGCGCCGAAAACAACAGGCGTAGACCTTACCGTGAAATGCTTACTTACAAGCCGTTAACCAACAATGCAGTTTTAAGAAAATAGTGTAAAGAAAATATTTACTAAATAAACTAAAGTAACACAATAAAATAACAATAATGAGGCTATATACAGGGGGGAGTCAATGTGCGGGGGTACAGGTTAGTCGAGGTAATTTTTACATGAAGGTAGAGGTAAAGTGACTATGCATAGATAACAAACAGCGAGTAGCAGCAGTGTAAAAACAAAGGGGGGGGTCATTTGATTAATTGTCCAGCAGTCTTTTGGCTTGGGGGTAGAAGCTGTTAAGGAGCCCGGGGAACCATGCCAAATCTTTTCAGTCTCCTGAGGAGGAAAAGGCGTTGTCGTGCCCTCGTCACGACTTTCTTGGTGTGTTTTGACCATGATAGTTCGTTAGTGATGTGGACACCAAGGAACTTGAAACTCTCTACCCGCTCTAGTACAGCCCCGTCTATGTGAATGGGAGCCGGTTTGGCCCTTCTTTTCCTGTAGTCCAAGATCATCTCCTTTGTCTTGCTCACGTTGAGGGAGAGGTTGATCAGGCCTACCACCGTTGTGTCGTCAGCAAATTTAATGATGGTGTTGGAGTTGTACTTGGCCACGCAGTCATGGGTGAACAGGGAGTACAGGAGGGGACTAAGCACACACCCCTGAGGGGCCCCCGTGTTGAAGATCAGCGTGGCAGATGTGTTGTTGCCTACCCTTACCACCTGCTCAGATTGGTCGGATGGCCAGCTCTAGGCAGAGTCTGGATAGTTCCATATTTTTTGCCATTTCCCAATGATAGAGATCACTGTGCTATTGGAAGCTTTCAACACTTTATCAATTGTTTTATACCCTTCCCCAGATATGTGCCTCATCACAATTCTATTTCAGAGATCTACGGACAGTTCCTTCGACTTCATGTTATAGTTTCTGATCTGACATGCGTTGCCAACTGTGGGACCTTATATAGACAACTCTTCGCATTGAGTTGATCTGGCTGTAGCACAACAAAATGTGGAATAAGTCAAGGGGTGTGAATAATTTCTGAAGGCGCTCTATATGTCTCTGGGGTTTTATGTTAGATCATCACCATCTACGGTTAGGTTTGGTCACAATCTTTATTTTGGCTTAAGAGTGCAGTGTGCACTCCAACAAGCTATGAAAACAATTTTTTGGAACGGCATGCCAGACAAAATTAAACGGGCCTATTTCTATAATGAATATGAATTCGGAGAACAGAAATTATTAAATATTAAAGCATTAGACCTATCACTAAAAGCTTCAGTCATACAAAAGTTATACTTAAATCAGAACTGGTTCTCTAGAAAATTAGTAAGATTGTCTCACCCAATGTTCAAGAATGGCCTTTTTCCCTTTATTCAAATTACAACCTCTCACTTTCAGTTATTTGAAAGGAAATCATCTCCCAAATATCACTATTTCTAAAACAAGCCATAGAAAGTTGGTTGCAATTTCAATTGAATCCTCCAGAAACGACAGAACAAATAATGCAACAAATATTGTGGTTAAACTGAAATATACTAATTGATAAAAAATAAAAAAGATGTTTAAAAAAGGTATAATCTTCGTAAATGATATCATCGGTAGGACTGGTGGAGTTATGTCGCACACGCAGCTAACAAAAACATTTGGAAATGTCAGCTCTACCCAAAATTGCAACCATATAATTGCAGCATTACCTCAAAAATGGAAGAGGAAAGTGGAAGGGGGAAAAAGTAAGGAACATGTCTGTCGGTCCTGCATGAAAGAACATAATTTGTTAAAGAAAATTGTGATAAATAAAAAAGTATACCAGTTTCATTTAGGGACCAAAGGATTGACAGCCGCCCCATATAGATTGCAAAATAGTTGGGAAGAGATTTTTGAAGTACCGATTCCATGGCATAGTGTTTATGAACTGATACGCAAAACAACACCGGATTCAAAACTTATAAATTTTCAATTTAAATTATTATACAAAACTCTTGCTACCAACAGAATTTTATTTACAGTGGGGAGAACAAGTATTTGATACACTGCCGATTTTGCAGGTTTTCCTACTTACAAAGCATGTAGAGGTCTGTAATTTTTATCACAGGTACACTTCAACTGTGAGAGACGGAATCTAAAACAAAAATCCAGAAAATCACATTGTATGATTTTTAAGTAATTAATTTGCTTTTTATTGCATGACATAAGTATTTGATAACCTACCAACCAGTAAGAATTCCGGCTCTCACAGACCTGTTAGTTTTTCTTTAAGAAGCCCTCCTGTTCTCCACTCATTACCTGTATTAACTGCACCTGTTTGAACTCGTTACCTGTATAAAAGACACCTGTCCACACACTCAATCAAACAGACTCCAACCTCTCCACAATGGCCAAGACCAGAGAGCTGTGTAAGGACATCAGGGATAACATTGTAGACCTGCACAAGGCTGGGATGGGCTACAGGACAATAGGCAAGCAGCTTGGTGAGAAGGCAACAACTGTTGGCGCAATTATTAGAAAATGGAAGAAGTTCAAGATGACGGTCAATCACCCTCAGGCTGGGCTTCCATGCAAGATCTCACCTCGTGGGGCATCAATGATCATGAGGAAGGTGAGGGATCAGCCCAGAACTACACGGCAGGACCTGGTCAATGACCTGAAGAGAGCTGGGACCACAGTCTCAAAGAAAACCATTAGTAACACACTACGCCGTCATGGATTAAAATCCTGCAGCGCACGCAAGGTCCCCCTGCTCAAGCCAGCGCATGTCCAGGCCCGTCTGAAGTTTGCCAATGACCATCTGGATGATCCAGAGGAGGAATGGGAGAAGGTCAGTTGGTCTGATGAGACAAAAATAGAGCTTTTTGGTCTAAACTCCACTCGCAGTGTTTGGAGGAAGAAGAAGGATGAGTACAACCCCAAGAACACCATCCCAACCGTGAAGCATGGAGGTGGAAACATCATTCTTTGGGGATGCTTTTCTGCAAAGGGGACAGGACGACTGCACCGTATTGAGGGGAGGATGGATGCAGCCATGTATCGCGAGATCCTGGCCAACAACCTCCTTCCCTCAGAAAGAGCATTAAAGATGGGTCGTGGCTGGGTCTTCCAGCATGACAACGACCCGAAACACACAGCCAGGGCAACTAAGGAGTGGCTCCGTGAGAAGCATCTCAAGGTCCTGGAGTGGCCTAGCCAGTCTCCAGACCTGAACCCAATAGAAAATCTTTGGAGGGAGCTGAAAGTCCGTATTGCCCAGCGACAGCCCCGAAACCTGAAGTATCTGGAGAAGGTCTGTATGGAGGAGTGGGCCAAAATCCCTGCTGCAGTGTGTGCAAACCTGGTCAAGAACTACAGGAAACGTATGATCTCTGTAATTGCAAACAAAGGTTTCTGTACCAAATATTAAGTTCTGCTTTTCTGTTGTATCAAATACTTATGTCATGCAATAAAATGCAAATTAATTACTAAAAACCATACAATGTGATTTTCTGGCTGCGACAGAGCCTGGATTCGAACCAGGATCTCTAGTGGCACAGTTAGCACTGCGATGCAGTGCCTTAGACCACTGCGCCACTCAGGAGACATATATGTATATGTATTTATATGTACAGTGATGGAAAAAAGTATTTGATCCCCTGCTGATTTTGTACGTTTGCCCACTGACAAAGACATGATCAGTCTATAATGGTAGGTTTATTTGAACAGTGAGAGACAGAATAACAACAACAAAATCCAGAAAAACGCATGTCAAAAATGTTATGAATTGATTTGCATTTTAATGAGGGAAATAAGTATTTGACCCCTCTGCAAAACATGACTCAGTACTTGGTGGCAAAACCCTTGTTGGCAATCACAGAGGTCAGACGTTTCTTGTAGTTGGCCACCAGGTTTGCACACATCTCAGGAGGGATTTTGTCCCACTCCTCTTTGCAGATCTTCTCCAAGTCATTAAGGTTTTGAGGCTGACGTTTGGCAACTCGAACCTTCAGCTCCCTCCACAGATTTTCTATGTGATTAAGGTCTGGAGACAGGCTAGGCCACTCCAAGACCATAATGTGCTTCTTCTTGAGCCACTCCTTTGTTGCCTTGGCCGTGTGTTTTGGGTCATTGTCATGCTGGAATACCCATCCACGACCCATTTTCAATGCCCTGGCTGAGGGAAGGAGGTTCTCACCCAAGACTTGACAGTACATGGCCCCGTCTATCGTCCCTTTGATGTGGTGAAGTTGTCCTGCCCCCTTAGCAGAAAAACACCCCCAAAGCATAATGTTTCCACCTCCACGTTTGACGGTGGGGATGGTGTTCTTGGGGTCATAGGCAGCATTCCTCCTCCTCCAAACACGGCGAGTTGAGTTGATGCCAAAGAGCTCGATTTTGGTCTCATCTGACCAAAAAACTTTCACCCAGTTCTCCTCTGAATCATTCAGATGTTCATTGGCAAACTTCAGAAGGCCCTGTATATGTGCTTTCTTGAGCAGGGGAACCTTGCGGGCTCTGCAGGATTTCAGTCCTTCACGGCGTAGTGTGTTACCAATTGTTTTCTTGGTGACTATGGTCCCAGCTGCCTTGAGATCATTGACAAGATCCTCCCGTGTAGTTATGGGCTGATTCCTCACCGTTCTCATGATCATTGCAACTCCACGAGGTGAGATCTTGCATGGAGCCCCAGGCCGAGGGAGATTGACGGGTATTTTGTGTTTCTTCTATTTGCGAATAATCGCACCAACTGTTGTCACCTTCTCACCAAGCTGCTTGGTGATGGTCTTGTAGCCCATTCCAGCCTTGTGTAGGTCTACAATCTTGTCCCTGACATCCTTGGAGAGGTCTTTGGTCTTGGCCATTGTGGAAAGTTTGGAATCTGATTGATTGATTGCTTCTGTGCACAGGTGTCTTTTATACAGGTAACAAGCTGAGATTAGGAGCACTCCCTTTAAAAGTGTGCTCCTAATCTCAGCTCGTTACCTGTATAAAATACACCTGGGAGCCAGAAATCTTTCTGATTGAGAGGGGGTCAAATACTTATTTCCCTCATTAAAATGCAAATCAATTTATAAAATGTTTGACATGTGTTTTTCTGGATTTATTTGTTGTTATTCTGTCTCTCACTGTTCAAATAAACCTACAATTTAAATTATAGACTGATCATTTCTTTGTCAGTGGGCAAACGTACAAAATCAGCAGGGGATCAAATACTTTTTTCCCTCACTGTATGTATGTGTATATGTATGTGTATGTACAGTGGGGAGAACAAGTATTTGATACACTACCCATTTTGCAGGTTTTCCTACTTACAATGCATGTAGAGGTCTGTAATTTTTATCATAGGTACACTTCAACTGTGAGAGACGGAATCACAAAAATCCAGAAAATCACATTGTATGATATTTAAGTAATTAATTTGCATTTTATTGCATGACATAAGTATTTGATCACCTACCAACCAGTAAGAATTCCGGCTCTCACAGACCTGTTAGTTTTTCTTTAAGAAGCCCTCCTGTTCTCCACTCATTACCTGTATTAACTGCACCTGTTTGAACTCATTACCTGTATAAAAGACACCTGTCCACACACTCAATCAAACAGACTCCAACCTCTCCACAATGGCCAAGACCAGAGAGCTGTGTAAGGACATCAGGGATAACATTGTAGACCTGCACAAGGCTGGGATGGGCTACAGGACAATAGGCAAGCAGCTTGGTGAGAAGGCAACAACTGTTGGCGCAATTATTAGAAAATGGAAGAAGTTCAAGATGACGGTCAATCACCCTCGGTCTGGGGCTCCATGCAAGATCTCCCCTCGCGGGGCATCAATGATCATGAGGAAGGTGAAGGATCAGCCCAGAACTACACGGCAGGACCTGGTCAATGACCTGAAGAGAGCTGGGACCACAGTCTCAAAGAAAACCATTAGTAACACACTACGCCATCATGGATTAAAATCCTGCAGCGCATGCAAGGTCCCCCTGCTCAAGCCAGCGCATGTCCAGGCCCGTCTGAAGTTTGCCAATGACCATCTGGATGATCCAGAGGAGGAATGGGAGAAGGTCATGTGGTCTGATGAGACAAAAATAGAGCTTTTTGGTCTAAACTCCACTCGCCGTGTTTGGAGGAAGAAGAAGGATGAGTACAACCCCAAGAACACCATCCCAACCGTGAAGCATGAAGGTGGAAACATCATTCTTTGGGGATGCCTTTCTGCAAAGGGGACAGGACGACTGCACCGTATTGAGGGGAGGATGGATGGGGCCATGTATCGTGAGATCTTGGCCAACAACCTCCTTCCAACAGTAAGAGCATTGAAGATGGGTCGTGGCTGGGTCTTCCATCATGACAACGACCCGAAACACACAGCCAGGGCAACTAAGGAGTGGCTCTCTAAGAAGCATCTCAAGGTCCTGGAGTGGCCTAGCCAGTTTCCAGACCTGAACCCAATAGAAAATCTTTGGAGGGAGCTGAAAGTCTGTATTGCCCAGCGACAGCCCCGAAACCTGAAGGATCTGGAGAAGGTCTGTATGGAGGAGTGGACCAAAATCCCTGCTGCAGTGTGTGCAAACCTGGTCAAGACCTACAGGAAACGTATGATCTCTGTAATTGCAAACAAAGGTTTCTGTACCAAATATTATGTTCTGCTTTTCTGATGTATCAAATACTTATGTCATGCAATAAAATGCAAATTAATTACTTAAAAATCATACAATGTGATTTTCTGGATTTTTGTTTTAGATTCCGTCTCTCACAGTTGAAGTGTACCTATGATAAAAATTACAGACCTCTACATGCTTTGTAAGTAGGAAAACCTGCAAAATCGGCAGTGTATCAAATACTTGTTCTCCCCACTGTATGTATATGTACACTACCGTTCAAAAGTTTGGGGTCACTTAGAAATGTCCTTGTTTCGAAAGAAAAACTTTTTTTTGTCCATTACAATAACATCAAATTGATCAGAAATACAGTGTAGACATTGTTAATGTTGTAAATGGCTATTGTAGCTGGAAACGGCTGATTTGTAGTGGAATATCTATATAGGCGTACAGAGGCCCATTATCAGCAACCATCATTCCTGTGTTCCAATGGCACGTTGTGTTTGCTAATCCAAGTTTATCATTTTAAAAGACGAATTGATCATTAGAAAACCCTTTTGCAATTATGTTAGCACAGCTGAAAACTGTTGTGCTGATTAAAGAAGCAATAAAACTGGCCTTCTTGAGACTAGTTGAGTATCTGGGGCATCAGCAATTGTGGGTTCAGTTACAGGCTCAAAATGGCCAGAAACAAATAACTTTATTCTGAAACTTATCAGTCTATTCTTGTTCTGAGAAATGAAGGCTATTCCATGCGAGAAATTGCCAAGAAACTGAAGATCTCGCAAAACACCAGTCTCAACGTCAACAGTGAAGAGGCGACTCCGGGATGCTGACATTCTAGGCAGAGTTGCAAAGAAAAAGTCCAGTGTCTGTGTTCTTTTGTCCATCTTAATCTTTTATTTTTATTTGCCAGTCTGATATATGGCTTTTTCTTTGCAACTCTGCCTAGGTCAGCATCCCGGAGTCGCCTCTTCACTGTTGATGGTGAGACTGGTGTTTTGAGGGTACTATTTAATGAAGCTGTTATTTGAGGACCTGTGAGGTGTCTGTTCCTCCCACTCCTCTTTCTATTCTGGTTAGAGCCAGTTTGCACTGTTCTGTGAAGGGAGTAGTACACAGCGTTGTACGTGATCTTCAGTTTCTTGGCAATTTCTCGCATGGAGTATCCTTCATTTCTCAGAACAAGAATAGACTGACGAGTTTCAGAACAAAGTTCTTTGTTTCTGGCCATTTTGATTCTGTAATCGAACCCACAATTGCTGATGCTCCAGATACTCAACTAGTCTCAAGAAGGCCAGTTTTATTGCTTCTTTAATCAGCACAACAGTTTTCAGCTGTGCTAACATAATTGCAAAAGGGTTTTCTAATGATCAATTCGCCTTTTAAAATGATAAACTTGGATTAGTAAACACAACGTGCCATTGGAACACAGGACTGATGGTTGCTGATAATGGGCCTCTACGCCTATGTAGATATTCCCACGGGGGGCCAGTATGAAAAATGTATGCACTCACTAACTGTAAGTCGCTCTGGATAAGAGCGTCTGCTAAATGTCAAAAAATTTAAATGTAAATATTCCATAAAAAATCAGCCGTTTCCAGCTACAATAGCCATTTAAAACATTAACAATGTCTACACTGGATTTCTGATCAATTTGATGTTATTTTAATGGACAAAAAATTGCTTTTCTTTCTAAAACAAGTACATTTCTAAGTGACCCCAAACTTTTGAATGGTAGTGTGTATTGCTATGTAACAACCAACAGAAAACAGCAAACGTTTACATTCAAAGGTAGTAACTAGGTAGCTACTAACGTTATTTAACTGTAATAACTTACCACAGAAATGTATTGCTATTTAAGGCAGTGCTACAGTATATGGTGGGGTGAATATCACGCATAAACCTAATTAACCATCTGCACAATACCACTGCTGGTCAGTCAGCTGAACGCAAGATACAGATGGAGAGTGGAACAAGGCAGATTTTGAAGGTGAATTAGTCCCATAAAGACATGGACTGACTTTAACATAGTTCTACGTCTTACAATTCTGTCAAGGATTTCAAGTTTTAAGTTTTAATGTCAAATTCACAAGTACAGTGAAATGCTTTTCTTGCAAGCTCCAGACCCAACCATGCAGTAATCAATATCAATGTAGCACTAAAAATAACATAAGGTAGAACAACAACACAAAATAAATAAATATTAATGTGAAAAACTTGAGAAAGTAAGAAGATATATACAGGGTCAGTTCCAATAACATATTTACAATGTGCAGGGATTCTGGAGTGATAGAGGTGGATGTGTATCGGGGTAAGGTAACTAGGCATCAAGATATATGATAAACAGAGTAGCAGCAGCGTAAATATGATTGTATATGTGTGTGTGTGTAGAGTCAGTATAAATTCGTGTGCATGTTATGCTGGAATGTCAGTGTGTGTGAGGGTGTAGAGTCCTGTGAGTGTGCATAGAGACAGTGCAAAATACAAAAAAAATACAAGGGTCAACTCTGATAGTCCGTGTAGCCATTCTGTTAGTTATTTAGCAGTCTTATGGCCTGGGGATAGAAACGGTTCAGGGGCCTGTTGGTGTCAGAGTTGATGCACCGGTACCGCTTGCCGTGCGGAGAGAACAGTCTATGGCTTGGTTCTCTGGAGTTTATAAAAATGTTCTGGGCCTTCCTTTCACCCTGCCTGTTATAGAGGTGAATTTATTGTGCTGTCAGCACCACCCTCTGTAGCGCCATGCGATCGAGGGCAGTGCTGTTGCCATACCAAGCAGTGATGCAGCCAATTAAAATGCTCTCAATGGTGCAGCTGAATAACTTTTTGAGGATTTGAGGGCCCATGCAAAGTCTTTTCAACTTCCTGAGGGGGAAGAGGCGCTGTGAGTGGACCATTTGAAGTCCTTAGAGATTTGGACACAGCGATTTTGATGCATATATCCATTGCTAATACACCACACTGACTCTCCTCAGATGCAGCGGCAACCCGGTATTGGACTGAAATATAGGCATCGGTCGTCGGTCACCACAGACAGAGTATCGGAGACGGACATGAAAAAGCAAAGGCGGCATTGCCATAGACAGGTTAGTTTATGAATGAACCAATCCATACATTTAAAATAACTTACTGAGTTTTGTAAAGTTTTTCCACAGATTCTAGTTTTTTTTTTTTTTTACTTTGAGATTTCAGTGTTCAAGACCGTTTATTTATTGGGCAGAATAACTTATTGTCTCCTGTAATTCCACAGGCTTTGGCCAGTCGCCTAAAAGAGCTCTCTGCTGAAAAGAGGTGGAGATTTGAGGGGCCAACTGAAGACATGATGTGCGATGTGGAGACGGACCCAGAACACCTCGATGTATTTTTAATAACCTCCCCACCCTGGCGCTTTGAAGACCTAATTGCATCAGCAGAGCGGAGAAGAGGGGCCAAGCACGTTTATGGGGAGAAAAAGTGTAGCCAGAACGAAAACCAGAGCGAAAACCAGAGCAACCGCCCACTGCAGCCCTACCCAGAAAATCTGATTGTGCAATAGACGACAGACAATCACCTGCATCTTTTCACTGACTCTATTCACACCTGCTTCTCAAGATACTTTTTGCACTGACTCCCACTCACCCAACCTTACACAAACACACACACACACACACACACACACACACACACACACACACACACACACACACACACACACACACACACACACACATACACACACACACACACAGGCACCATTGCTGCTACTATTTATGGGTAGTTGACGTGACGCCCCTTTTATTTTGTCCATGATGGCAAACACAAATATAACTGAACTTAAATTGGCTTTTTAACAAATATAATACTAAAAGCTTTGCTTTTTTAACTTTGATCATGAGTAAATTCATGCAGTATATTATTTGTTTTCTTACAATTTTATACATTTTTTTCATTTAGCAGACTCTCTTATCCAGAACAACTTACAGGAGCAATTTGGGTTAAGGTGCCTTGCTCAAGAGTACATCGACAGATCTTTCACCTAGTCGGCTCAGGTATTCGAACCAGCGACCTTACAGTTACTGGCCAAACGCTCTTAACCGCTAGCAATGAGGAGTACCTGGCCTGAACAGATTGTGAGCTTTATCAGAAATATTTCTGCCCTCTGGGGAAGGTCTTGTTCTTTTACCTGGCCCTAGTGATGGTGCAGGCAGATATTGGGGGCTGGCTGTGGTGCTCCTATTCCTGGTTCTCACTTCCTGCATTAGACCATCCATCTCCTTGGTCCCTCTCTGTCTGTCCTACCAGTTTCACTCCTCCTGACCGATTGTCATACGTGTTCAACCCTGGGAGGGCCCCCATCAGTTGTGCCTCTTTGAAGACTGTTCCCCCCTGCTCTAAGTGTTTTATCCTACAATATTCTTCTCCCAGAGATTAAGCCATGCAAGGCTTAGTACATACGTTCAGTACAGTGAAACTCAGAATGGCTAATTAAATCAGTTATAGTTCCATTTATCGCTCCAATCAATGTTACTTGGATAACTGTGGCAATTCAAGTGCTGACCTTCATAAACATGTGCATTTATCAGACCCAAAACCCATTCAGGGTGCTGTCAGGTGCCCTGGCCGCTTTTGGTGACCCTTTGTTGCACTGGCTTCTCATTCGAATGTCTGTCCAATCAACTTTCAATGGTAGGTTTTTTGACTACCATGCTCATCACGGGTAACGGGGAATCAGTTCGATTCCGGAGAGGAAGCCTGGGAAACAGCTACCACATCCAAGGAAGGCAGCAGGCATGCAAATTATCCACTCCCGATTATCCAGTCTTTCGAGTACCTGTAACTGGAATGAGTACACCTCAAATACTTTAATGAGGATCTATTACAGATGTTTAGAACTGATGTTTAGGAGCAATTTTACAGTGGTCAGAAATGTCTGAAAGTGTCATTAATTATGTTTTAACAGTAAAATTGACTGCCGGTTGTGTATGTCCATCGGTGTGACATAATGTCCTAACGGGTGACACCAATAAATGAAAGGGGAAAAAAGGTGTGGTCTTGAATTTTTTTTAAAAATAATTGTTAACCATGAGGCAGGTAACATTACAATAATTCACACGTAAAATAATTGCTTTCTATCTAGGTTTCGTGAAATTACTGTGAATCTTACCCAAAGTGTAATAGCGAGACACTTGGTTATCATCATTATACAAGGAAATTATGTATTTTGCTATTTGAAATGCAATAATATGATTACTGATTTGAAGACAGAAGTACCTAAATAATGAGTAAAAATATTGTTCTTGTCTATTTGGGAATCATTAAACCTTTATATATATATATATATATATATTTATAATTTTGTAAATTTTAAATTTTTTAGTTTTGGGGGGTAGATCAGCATTAATATCCCCCATATGTTTGTTTTTTCTCGCAAATATACATTTACAATAATTATATTTTGTTTGTTTTTACTCCTGAACTTCCTCTACCCTCATAATTTTCATGATGTCCATCCGGTTTGGTTCTATATGCCATTTCTTTCTAACTGTGCTCTTTCACAAAAGCTCTCAACCTATAACCTATATACCTATTATGGACACAGTATGCTTACATTATTAGTTATATTGTTGTTATTAGCTGTTGTTAGTTGTTATTATTCCCATCCTTCAACTCCATTCAACACCACCATTTCTTAACACCATCCATATTGGATTTCTATTTGCCATATATTTTTCAACTGTACTGTGATGTTTTACAAAGGTTTTGAACCTTTCTATTCTCATTGTTTCATTTTTAAACATTCTTGCTAAAGTATTATTATATTATTGATCGATTGACTATGACTTTTCAGATCACCCAGTAATGCTATCTGCAGGGTTAGCTCCAGGTAAATATTGCAATCCTTTAGCCATTCCTCTACCAGTGTCCAAAAACAAGCTACAAATGGACAGTACCAAAACAAATGATCTAATAATTCTGTCTCTTCGCAGCAAAATCTGCAGAGCTGGGAAGATTGTAACTCCCATATAAATAACATTCTATTGGTAGCAATAATTTTATATAAGAATTTAAATGGAAAAATTCTAAGTTTTGAATCCGGCCTCGTTTTGCGTATCAGTTCATAAACACTATGCCATGGGATCGGTATGTCAAAAATCTCTTCCCAACTATTTTGCAATCTATATGGGACGGCTGTCAATCCTTTGGTCCTTAAATGAAACTGGTTTACATTTTATTTTATCACAGTTTTCTTTAACCAATTATGTTGGTAACCAAAGGTTTTTTATCAATTAGTATATTTGAGTTTAACCACAATATTGGTTGCATTATTTATTCTGTCGTTTCTGGAGGATTAAATTGAAATTGCAACCAGCTTTCTATAGCTTGTTTTAGAAATAGGGATATTTGGGAGATTATTTCCTTTTCAAATAACTGAAAGTGAGAGGTTGTAATCTGAATAAAAGGTACAATGACACGTTTGTTTTTTAAGCCCTGGATTTCTAATCCCTTGATATTATTGTTGGATCTGATTTTAACAGCTACCATCTCGATGGCCATAATAAATAGATATGCTGATAGTGGACAACCTTGTTTCACTCCTCTTGACAGTTTAAAACTTTCGGAGAAATAGCCATTATTTACTATTTTACACATTTATATTAACATTACTTGTAATGTCACACAAGAGGACAAATTCAAGGGACTAATTCATGAAATGGATTATTAAATGTTATGTAAAATCTAAATCAAAGTTGGCCATATAACATTTTAAGTTGTTTAGACATAGTTTATTGTAACAATATGTTTTTTAACTTTAATTTTTTAAGGAAATTATTTTTTCACTTTTTTTTTGACCATATGGCAACTACCCTTATACTTCTTTATATACAGTGACTTCAGGATAAAAATAAACGGGATCGAGCTAAGCACAGGCAAAATTCTAGAGGAAAACCTGGTTCAGTCTGCTTTCCAACAGACACTAGGAGACAAATTCACCTTTCAGCAGGACAATAACCTAAAACTCAAGGCCAAGTTGCTTACCAAGACAACATTGAATGTTCCTGAGTGGCCAAGTTACAGTTTTGACCTAAATCGGCTTGAAAAAGTATGGCAAGACTTGACTGTCTAGCAATGATCAACAACCAACTTGACAAAGCTTTAAGAGTTTAAAAAGGAATAATGGGCATATATTGTACAATCCAGGTGTGCAAAGCTCTTAAAGATGTACCCAAAAGTCTCACAGTTGTAATCGCTGCCAAAGGTGATTCTAACATGTATTGACTCAGGGTGTTGAATACTTATCTAATCAAGATATATTAGTGTTTTATTTTAAAATACATTTTATTAATATTAATATTAATATTACAGAGTATTTTGTGTAGACTGTTGAAAAAACACACAATTAAATCCATCTTAATCCCAATGTTTTACAATGGTGAGTTGTGAGATATCTTAATGTTATGTTTCAGGCTGGACACATTGGCATGTGCACAACCATATACAGTTGAAGTCGGAAGTTTACATACACCTTAGCCAAATACATTTAAACTCAGTTTTTCACAATTCATGAAATTTAATACTAGTAAAAATTCCCTGTCTTAGGTCAGTTAGGATCACCACTTTATTTTAAGAATGTGAAATGTCAGAATAAAAGTAGAGAGAATGATTTATTTCAGCTTTTATTTCTTTCATCACATTCCCAGTGTAACGATCCCGGCAGTCTGAGTCGGGTCCGGTCTGTGTACTAGTTTTTCTGCTCGTGATCTCCAGTTTCCCGAGGGTTCTGGAACGCTCCCTGCCTGGTTGCCGGGCAACGTTGCTAGGCGGGAGCTCTCTTGATTTCCGCACCTGCATCCCATCAGCAATCTGCACACCTGGTCCTGATCATCACCCTTCTTAGGCTCTGGCCTAACATCCATTCCCTGCCGGATCGTTAGCCATGAACATCACTCGTCCGGAACCTTCACCCAACCTCTGCCTGATGGTCGGCGGCTGCCGAGCCATCATTGGACCAACTACTGCACCCTCAACAACTCATCCACGCCGCCCGCTCTGTTCCCTGGATTATTCAGCAGCACTCGTGGATCAGTTAAATAAACACTCACCTTTGACACCACTTACCTTGTCCTGGTCTGCTTCTGGGTTCTGGCTTAGTAAACTGTGACACCCAGTGGGTCAGACGTTTACATACACTGAAATAGTATTTGGTAGAATTGCCTTTAAATTGATTAACTTGGGTCCAACATTTCAGGTAGCCTTCCACAAGCTTCCCACAGTAAGTTGGGTGAATTTTGGCCCATTCCTCCTGACAGAGCTGGTGTAACTGTGTCAGATTTGTAGGCCTCCTTGCTCGCACACGCTTTTTCAGTTCTGCCCACACATTTTCTATAGGATTGAGGTCAGGGCTTTGTGATGGCCACTCCAATACCATGACTGTTGTCCTTAAGCCATTTGCCACAACTTTGGAAGTATGCTTGTGATCATTGTCCATTTGGAAGACCCATTTTCGACCAAGCTTTAACTTCCTGACTGATGTCTTGAGATGTTGCTTCAATATATCCAACATAATTTTCCCTCCTCGTGATGCCATCTATTTTGTGAAGTGCACCAGTCCCTCCTGCAGCAAAGCACCCCCACAGCATGATGCTGCCACCCCTGTGCTTCACGGTTGGGATGGTGTTCTTCGGCTTGCAAGCCTTCCCCTTTTTCCTCCAAACATAACGATGGTAATTGTGGCCAAACAGTTGTATTTTTGTCTCATCAGACCAGAGGACATTTCTCCAAAAAGTACGATCTTTGTCCCCATGTGCAGTTGCAAACTGTAGTCTGGCTTTTTTATGGCGGTTTTGGAGCAGTGGCATCTTCCTTGCTGAGCAGCCTTTCAGGTTATGTCGATGTAGGAATCGTTTTACTGTGGATATACAGTGGGGGAAAAAAGTATTTAGTCAGCCACCAATTGTGCAAGTCCCTGGCGGCGTAGTGTGTTACTGATGGTAGGCTTTGTTACTTTGGTCCCAGCTCTCTGCAGGTTATTCACTAGGTCCCCCTGTGTGGTTCTGGGATTTTTGCTCACCGTTCTTGTGATCATTTTGACCCCACGGGGTGAGATCTTGCGTGGAGCCCCAGCTCGAGGGAGATTATCAGTGGTCTTGTATGTCTTCCATTTCCTAATAATTGCTCCCACAGTTGATTTCTTCAAACCAAGCTGCTTACCTATTGCAGATTAAGTCTTCCCAGCCTGGTGAAGGTCTACAATTTTGTTTCTGGTGTCCTTTGACAGCTCTTTGGTCTTGGCCATAGTGGAGTTTGGAATGTGACTGTTTGAGGTTGTGGACAGGTGTCTTTTATACTGATAACAAGTTCAAACAGGTGCCATTAATACAGGTAACGAGTGGAGGACAGAGGAGCCTCTTAAAGAAGAAGTTACAGGTCTGTGAGAGCCAGAAATCTTGCTTGTTTGTAGGTGACCAAATACTTATTTTCCACCATAATTTGCAAATAAATTCATTAAAAATCCTACAATGTGATTTTCTGGATTTTTTTCTTCTCATTTTGTCTGTCATAGTTGACGTGTACCTATGATGAAAATTACAGGCCTCTCTCATCTTTTTAAGTGGGAGAACTTGCACAATTGGTGGCTGACTAAATACTTTTTCCCCCACTGTAGATACTTTTGTACCTGTTTTCTCCAGCATCTTCACAAGGTCCTTTGCTGTTGTTCTGGGATTGATTTGCACTTTTCACACCAAAGTACGTTCATCTCTAGGAGACAGAACGCGTCTCCTTCCTGAGCGGTATGACGGCTGCGTGGTCCCATGATCTTTATACTTGCATTGTATTGTTTGTACAGATGAACGTGGTACCTTCAGGCGTTTGGAAATTGATCCCAAGGATGAACCAGACTTGTGGAGGTCTACAATTTTTTTCTGAGGTCTTGGCTGATTTCTTTTGATTTTCTCATGATGTCAAGCAAATAAGCATTGAGTTTGAAGGTAGGCCTTGAAATACATCCACTCAAATTATGTCAATTAGCCTATCAGAAGCTTCTAAAGCCATGACATCATTTTCTGGAATTTTCCAAGGTGTTTAAAGGCACAGTCAACTTAGTGTATGTAAACTTCTTACCCACTGGAATTGTGATACAGTGAATTATAAGTGAAATAATCTGTCTGTAAACAATTGTTGGAAAAATTACTTGTGTCGTGCACAAAGTAGATGTCCTAACTGACTTGCCAAAACTATAGTTTGTGGAGTGGTTGAAAATCAAGTTTTAATGACTCCAACCTAAGTGTATGTAAACTTCCGACTTCAACTGTATAGCCTTGTCCTACCAATTGCCTTCCCAACTTCCAAATTAGCGGAAGAACATATTACTCTGCAGCAGATTAAAAATCACACCCCTTGACAGGGCTCAAGGCTAAAAATTCCCCTTGGTGGAATTGGTAACACTAGCTTTTTCAGTTGGTGGCACCAGCTCATGAACTTGGTCACACTGCTGCGTCACGCAATAAAAACAAATTGTAATCACCTTATAAAGTCATTCATAGTACTTTAGCCTGTGTAATAGACTACTAAAATGGTAGGATATTGATTCATCTGACATCTCCAAGCAGGAATGCATGATTCAAGATAGCCCTAATTTGCTCCAGGGGCGGTACTACTATGGCTGACCCTGTAAAGCAACACATTTCACTGCACCTATCCGGTGTATGTGACAATTAAACCTATATTATATTTTGATGTGCAACCTAATCCAGTGATTGTCATGAATTATGGGTTGACAATAGGGCATTGTTGTTAAATATTTTTTCTAGATTTTGTTGTTCAATAGAGATTAATTTGCCTACATCTTTATGTGCACTAATATCATATGCTCATTTATTTTGGGGGTAGTTCACCACACGAGGAAGTGAAAACTTAAAACACATAAGCTACAGTGCCTTGCAAAAGTATTCACCCCTCTTGGTGTTTTTCCAATTTTGTTGCATTACTGTAATTAACCTGTAATTTAAATTGATTTTTATTTGGATTTCATGTAATGGACATACACAAAATAGTCCAAATTGGTGAAGTGAAATTTAAAAAATAACTTGTTTAAATTTTTTGGAAAGAATATGGCACCACAACAAACCTACCAAGAGAGGGCCACCCACCAAAGTCACGGACTAGGCAAGGAGGGCATTAATCAGAGAGGCAACAAAGAGACCAAAGATAACCCTGAAGGAGCTGCAAAGCTCCACAGCGGAGATTGGAGTATCTGTCCATAGGACCACCTTAAGCCATACACTCCACAGAGCTGGGCTTTATGGAAGAGTGGTCAGAAAAAAGCTATTGCTTAAAGAAAAAAATAAGCAAACACGTTTGGTGTTCGCCAAAAACCATGTGTGAGTCTCCCCAAACATATGGAAGAAGGTACTCTGGTCAGATGAGACTAAAATTGAACTTTTTGGCCATCAAGGAACATGCTATGTCTGGCGCAAACCCAACACCTCTCATCACCCTGAGAACACCATCCCCATAGTGAAGCATGGTGGTGGCAGCATCATGCTGTGGGGATGTTTTTCATCAGCAGGGACTGGGAAACTGGTCAGAATTGAAGGAATGATGGATGGGGCTAAATACAGGGAAATTCTTGAGGGAAACCTGTTTCAGTCTTCCAGAGATTTCAGACTGGGACGGAGGTTCACCTTCCAGCAGGACAATGACCCTAAGCATACTGCTAAAGCAACACTCGAGTGGTTTAAGGGGAAACATTTAAATGGCCTAGTCAAAGCCCAGACCTCAATCCAATTGAGAATCTGTGGTATGACTTAAAGATTGCTGTACACCAGCGGAACCCATCCAATTTGAAGGAGCTGGAGCAGTTTTGCCTTGAAGAATGGGCAAAAATCCCAGTGGCTAGATGTGCCAAACTTATAGAGACATACCCCAAGAGACTTGCAGCTGTAATTGCTGCAAAAGGTGGCTCTACAAAGCATTGACTTTGGGGGGGTGAATAGTTATGCACGATGAAGTTTTCTGTTTTTTTTTGGTCTTATTTCTTGTTTGTTTCAAAATAAAACATATTTTGCATCTTCAAAATGGTAGGCATGTTGTGTAAATCAAATGATACCAACCCCCAAAAAATCCATTTAATTCCAGGTTGTAAGGCAACAAAATAGGAAAAATGCCAAGGGGGATGAATACATTCGCAAGCCACTGTAGATTACTAACACTAAATATACCCACTGCTAGTAGTCATGCATTAATCTTACATTACATTTAATGTCCTAAAAAAAGTTACAGTTGTAGCCTGCTACTCTATGCACTAGCAATGGCCGATGCGCAATGACACATTTTGCGCGCTTCGTATCTTAAAGCCATATCAAATATATTGTTTGTAAAATAACTGCTATTGAGCTCAATATTAAGAGATGACAAATACAAATTATACCAACAGAAAGCTAAGAACAACAGTAGTTGCTTCCAAAGCTATGTATTTTCCTCAGCTTGTTGAATGCTTATAGGGAAGGACATTCAACAAGCACAGCACTTACACAAATGACTGATGATTGGCTGAGAGAAATTGATGATAAGACACTTTCATTACAGGAATCATGAGGATAATGCACTTTACTGTTTGACCAAATCATGGTTTTAGCCGCCAGAAAATAGTAAGTTTAGAAACTTTTGAGTGAGGTGACCGTGTAATGAATGTTCAGCTCGCACTGAAGCAACCAATTAAAAATGTTACTCCTACAGCCAAGTCAAAGAGTGACCGCGGTCATTTGGCTGGCCAATTACCATCATCCAAAATTCCATGACTGTCACAGCCCTATTGTCCAGTCCACTTACTAGTCAGATTTTAGTCACAGAGATCATTTAGTCTCGTCTCGATTTCGTCAACCGGAATGTAAAATAATTTTAGTTTAGTTATAGTTGTTTTGGGGTCTACTTAGTCAGTTATCATCTCGTCAATTGCCACTGAAAAATAAGTGTTTGACTAACATTTTCGTTGACGAAATTAAAACTGTCACGAGGCGTGGAAAACAACAGCTTCATTGTGTGTGTGTGTCAGAGAGAAAAAGAGCTCTTACAGGGCCTTATCTTCCATCCCCCTCTCTTTCTAATTCTCTTCTTCCTCTTCCCGCTCTTCTAATGTGGCGGCGGGAGCGGCATATCTGGGCACATGGGCCGACGGCTGGCGAGATACACTCAACAGAGTAGAGGGCGAACGGAGGGCGCGTAATTGAAAACACACACTGAGTCAGAAAGAGCCGAGCTACCAAGGGAGGTGGAGGAGGGAGGGAGGAAGTGTGTGTGTGTGTTGGGGGGGGGGGGTAGTGAGCAAGAAGGCCCTGATGAACAAAGGTTTGAATTGCGAAAGAGACAGAGTAGACTGTGCGTGACATCTGACTAAATACTCTCATTGTTTCTCTCCCCGAAAACAAGTATCAAGTAACAGAGCTGGGAGAGAGAGTAGAGCACAGAGACAGAGAGGCTGAGAGCCTGGGACCTGCCGTGCTTACTTCCCCGAACCAGTGTGTGTGTGTTTCTGTATGTGTGTGTTTGTTTTTGTGCGTGTGTGCATGGGTGTGTGATGTGTGTGTTTTGTTTTTGTGCGTGTCTGCATTGGTGTGTGAGTTTCTCTGCCTAAGTGGGTGTCTCTATATATGTGAATGTGTGTTTGTCTGTGTGTTTATCAGTGTGTGCGTGTTTCTCTGTATATGTGCATGCTTGTGTGTGTCTGTATGAGTGTGTTTGTGTGTTACTTCCCCTAGCTCACCTCCCTAACAACCCCTCTGGCAGCAACTGGTAGAGAACGGCCCTTGAAAAAAAATCCAGCGTCTGAGGGGGTAAAACAATGTAACCCTGTGCACTACGACTTGGAACCGTCCCGCGGCTCATGGAAAGATTTACTGCTCAGGCAAAATGCAATTATTACTGTAAGGACTTGAGGTTTTCTTTCCAATGGGGGTTGAAATATGCTCGCCACATTCAAGTGATATGAGGATAAAGTGAAAGAAAGAAAAGAAAGACTGAAAGCAAGAACGAAAATCTGTATGGACCTATTTTAATGGGGAAAGTTATGGTTGAATTTCTATACTCGCTGTATCACATTTCAAATGAATCCCGTTTTGGAGTGCGATTCAGCGTTTGGATCGTTTGATTGTTAGTAAGGCTGCCTGGGCTCTCACTCATGTGGCAGTGCTGCCTCGGACTTGATCCAA
Source organism: Coregonus clupeaformis (assembly GCF_020615455.1). Taxonomy (NCBI): domain Eukaryota; kingdom Metazoa; phylum Chordata; class Actinopteri; order Salmoniformes; family Salmonidae; genus Coregonus; species Coregonus clupeaformis. The sequence continues at coordinate 18,378,482 of NC_059210.1, read as the reverse complement.
ACTCAGAGCATATGTTGGAAGTTTAGTGAATGTGTGTTTTTCTTAAACACACACATGGTTGGTTCTCTAGCCAGAACGCGTTAGTTTTCATAGACTGTACAGTATCAACATCCTGTCCTGTGCTCACATCAGCGCCGACATCAGCCAATCAGCCTGCAACAACCGTTCTGGGTTGAGATAACAATAACAAGGACGGATTTCCCTGTATGTGTGTGTGTATGTGTGTGTATGTGTGTGTGTATGTGTGTATGTGTGTGTGTATGTGTGTGTATGTGTGTTTATATGTGTGTATGTGTGTGTGTATGTGTGTGTATGTGTGAGCGTGCGTGTACGTAGGCTAAGTGTTTGTGAGAATTTAGACCTCTATTAAAAACATTTTTCTCCTTATCTAACTATTGCCTTTGAACTACCACGCTGACTGGAGTTCTGGTATTTTTCCTCTCTCTCCTATATCTCTCTGCTCTCTCTTTCCTTTCTTTGGCCCGCCAGTCCAAAGGGCATCCCTCCTTTCACTCATTTTCCTCACTCCCCTCTTTCTTCTCCTCAACATCCCATTTAAATTCATCATGAGTCAAGTGTGGGGTGGTGTTAGGGTAGTGGCAGCGGCGAGGGTTGGGGTGTGGGGGGCTGTCAGAGGGGGTTGGTAGGGGTGGGCCATAGGGAACACTGCGGTCTCATTTCTAGCAGCATTGTAAGGGTGGGCTAATCGTTAGAGCCCAGCTTGAAAGGAAGTGGACAAAAGTTCATGGTGGGTCACTTTGGCGTGCTAACATGAAAGCAGCTCCCGGTTTTAATGAGGATTAACCCAAAAAACTCCATTGACTGGACCACTATAAGAGCTGGAAGCGGCTTATGCACACACACAACGAGAGAGAGAGAGTGAGAGAGAGAGCAAGAGTTGGACAGGGAGAGAGAAGAGAGGACTGTCAGAGAGAGAGAAAGATAGACGGGGGAAAGAGAGAGATCAGTAAGAGTGAGAGAAGAAGAGAAAGAGAGAAAGAGGGAGGGAGGTAGAGAATATGAGGGGTTCAGGGAGAGGTGAACCCCTGAGCCCTCCACCGAACTCCTCATAGGACAATGTCACTTCATAGGAAATAGGAGCTCCCCGCACAATGGCATCTGAATGGACAAGGCCCCAGTACAGTGCCTTTGTGACCTGTTGGTTGAGACAAGCTTTTCCTCTCAATCAGGAATCACTGAAGCACTCTACAGAGAGTCAAGAGAGAGGCCATTTCACTGCTCCAAGGATCCACTTCACTGCGCCAATGCCAATTCATGCTTTAGATCACACTCATGCCTTTCACATTCCACATGGCCATATGGGACCACAGGGTCATTAAGAAATATTTGCAGAGTTCAGATGTCATGGACCTGTATGTAAATCATCAAGGCAAATGTTATAACCCCAGGAAACGATGTTTGATATTTTATCGGGCCTGATGCACATTCCCCAGAAAGCCTGACTTTCTCCAATGAAGTGATTAAAGACTGGCATCTTGATTTATGCCCTCTGTTCTCCAGAACAGTTATGTTAATTTAATATACTGTAAACCCCCTTGTGAGTAAATACAACCTTTAAATAACATTTAACAGCTTTGGGGGGGGTTCAGTAGAACGTGGGTATGCTTACTCTATCAAACACCCAGGGAACTCCTTGATAAAGCCTCACATCCATATTTTATTAATCCAAACGTATGTACTGCCAGTCCCTATATGATGCAGCGGTGGATTCTTTAGAAGGTGAGCTTGCATACTTACAGTATCTAACCTCCAAGTAATCTCATACATACATTTACACACACTGTCACTGATTACTGCAACAGACTTTACCGTCAACCAGGAACGCAAAAATGGGGAAAGGAAACAACAACACCACAAAGCAAAGTAGCCCTATTTCCATTAGATTTTCCTCTCTGACAGTTAGATTCTAGGAATGTCTGCAGCACTACAGGGCCTAGTCACAACTCAATGTTAAGCATCCAAAATGATCCACATCAGCTACAACAATCGGTAACACTTAATAATGTTCATGAATAAGCCTTTATAAACACGTATACATGTTTATAAATGCTTACATATGCATTAAATTATTATAAATGTTATAAATGCTTATGAAATGGAAAGCTTATAATGCTTATAAATGTTTATAAATGCTTACAAATATAATAGTGTATACATTGTTTATTAATGCTTATTCATGATATTTATTATAAAGTGTAACCCAACAACCATTTTAGGCTACTGGTTATTATCCCCCCTCTCTGTGTGCAAACATTGACAAAGTTCCTAGAAGGTGGGAGGATGGTACAATGAACATCATGCTGGAGATTTTGGCACATTTGGACTTTGTTGGCAGCTAGTCAACCACTTTACAGACAGCCTGTAAACACTCCCAGCACTATGGTGGCAGTAGACAGGGATTGTGGGGTATTGCGGGGGACAGCATGCCCCCTCGAGAAACCACAGACAGGACAGGGGTGAGAGTGAGTTGGGAAGCCCTGATTTAAATGTCTTGATGTCATACTCATTTCGGCTTTTCATCTAGTATAAATTTGCTGCATTGAGGAAGATACAAGTATTTTCACACCCACGTGTGTTTGACAACAGCTGAAAATCAACTGATAATCAGATAAGGGGACGGGCTGTTGCTTACTGCCTACATTTTTACTAAACACTATGTTCTAAAAAGTATTTACTACCACTAGTACACAGTATGTTGTTTTAAGAAGTAATAGGCAAGACTGATTTCAGACATAGACAGTGATTGTGTCTGTATTTTCCACTAGCCTATTGCTTACTGTCACACCCTGATCTGTTTCACCTGTCTTTGTGATTGTCTCCACCCCACTCCAGGTGTCGCCCATCTTCCCCATTATCCCCAGTGTATTTATACCTGTGTTCTCTGGTTGTCTGTTGCCAGTTCCTTTTGTTTCATCAAGCCTACCAGCGGTTTTCCCCTTGCCCCTGTCGTTCTCAAGTTCCTGTTTTCTAGTTTTCCCGGTTTTGACCATTCTGCCTGCCCTGACCCTGAGCCTGCCTGCCGTTCTGTACCTTGTCACACCACCCTGGATTATTGACCTCTGCCTGCCCTGACCCTGAAACTGCCTGCTGTTCTGTACCTTTTGGACTCTGATCTGGATTACTGACCTCTGCCTGCCCTTGACCTGTTTGCCTGCCCTCTGTTTTAAAGTATGTGAAATATTGAACATTTAGCATGCTTTTAATGCAAGGATGTCGTACTCATTTCAGCTTTTCATCTAGTATGAATTCGCTGCATGCTATTGAGGAAGAGAAACGTATTTTCAGACCCATGTGTGTCTGAAAACTGATAATCAGATAAGGGGACGCGCTCTTCCAAAATGAACAAAGGGAGGGGAACAAGCACGATTGCACATTAGGTGACGCCTTCTCAGTATGGATGAGTCTAGTATGTTAATATGTGTGGCTTACAGCATACATTTTCGTAAGTAGTAAGCAAGACAGATTTCGGGGATGGCCTATGTACTAATCATACTACATACTATTTAGAACATACACTCTTAGAAAAAAGGGTCCCAAAAGGGTTCTTCGGCTGTCTGCATAGGATAAATCTTTTTTGGTTCCAGGTAGAATCCTTTTGTTTCCATGTAGAACACTCTGTGGAAAGGGTTCTACATGGAACCCAAAAGGGTTCTACCTGGAACCAAAAATGATTATGTGTATGTAGGCTAGTTAACTGTTTATCATAAGATCATATATTTTTTATGTGTATCTCCATGTATTTCCTTGTGTATGATGGAGAGAGGAGTGTGTTTGTATTGCTTCTTCTAATGTTTTCTTCAGTAATGGGTTGTCTTTTGCTTTGTGGATGTATTTCTGTCCCAACAGGTCCAGGCGCTCGTTGATTGTTCTAAGACTGGAGATTGCGTGAAGGTAGGTGACAGGATTGGATCTAGGGAAGCCATAGGCTGCTCTTATTGCTGTGTTCTGGATTATTTGTAGCTTGTGTTTTTGTTGTGGGGAGTGTACTCGAAGACAGGCCTGACATAGCTTTGGTAGACTTTCAATACAGTTGATGGCGTGGCTCGGGTAATCCTCCCACACAGGGCTTTCAGGTGGTTAAAAAAAAAATCCACCTAGAGCTTCTTCCTTACTTGTTGTGGGTGCATGGATGATGTCCAATAGCATAGGTAATCTTCGAATTGGGACACATTTCCGACTGTAGGGAGAGGGTTACAAATATCAGATATGTAGATTAAAAACAGGAGTGGACTCAAGACAGCACCTTGTGGGACCCCAGCCTCGGGTGTGAAGGGAGTGGAGAAAGATTAACCAACCTTTACTTTTTGTCCCGTGTGTGAGAAAGCTCTGGATTATATTTATTGTTTGTGGTGGGAGCTTGAGTTTGCTGTAGCTTGTAGAGAAGTGTCAAGGTAGATGTAGGTGGGTGTGGGTGGAATCAGGCGCAGGACGCAGACTTTAGTGAGGCACAGCAAAACAAACACGAAATAAATGCCCTGAGGCAAAAGCTCCGCACGTAGGCGTAAACACAAGCGCACAAACAGGTGCGACAAAATACTCCAAAACTAAGGAGCAAACTAGCTCAACCGAGCAAACAGTAAATATCCAGCCTACCGGCACGACAGTAAAACAATCACACACAACACCTGACAAACACAACGAGAACTAAATAGGACACTAATGACACTAAATGATAACAGGTGTGACAACAATCAGACAAAAGCAAACGAACATAGAAACATGCAACGGTGGCAGCTAGTATTCCGGAGACGACGAACGCCGAAGCCTGCCCGAGCAAGGAAGAGAGACAGCCTCGGCCGAAACTGTGACAAGAAGACCTTGGTGCCACATTCTTAAAATGTTATCAGTGGTTGATCTCCCTTCATGAATGTTGTCTCAGTCTCTTGTTAAAAACAATTTCTAAAAGTTTCCCCAGGTTGCTTAAAAGACTTAAGGGCCGATCGTTTGTGACATTTTGTGGGTCTTTTCCAGGTTTCTTACTCATTGTCACCAGTGCCGATTTACAGGGTGTGGGGAAATGGTTGGTTTGCAGGTAGGCAGAGAACAGCTGACACAGCAGGTTCAGGTAATGTTGTCAACCTCTTCCTCTCCTGGGGCTTTTACCCTTGTCACTTTTATATGGGTCTTGAGTTCTTTAGGTGTCACTGGTCCTGAAAAGGGTGAGCTAGGTTGTTATGGAGTATTGGTTTGTATGTGGTGTTGGCAAGCTCACTTATGCTTGATCAAATTTTGGGTAATCTAGGCATGAATGTACTTGTTAAAGGTAGATGCAGAAGGCTTGTGATTTTTGTTGGTTGTTCTCCAGGAGCTTGCCGTTTGGGACTAGGGCTGATGTTGTGTTGTTGACTTTGTTTCCATTGTCTTTACATGTTTTGTCAGAAAGTGCGGGGGTTGTAGTCTTTGTCCAATTGTCAAATGTGGAAAAAATTTTCTGCTTGTGCAAGGTGAGTTGGTGTTTGATTTGGTTCTGGTGCCAGTTGACTTCTGTTTTGAAATGATGAATTCTCTCCTTTGTTTTAATTTTTCTTTGAGTTTAAGGAAATGGGGTCGAAGCTGTTGTGATGATAGCTCAGTGGTGGTGAGTGGTATGGTCCCCTCTCGGGCCTTGATTGAGGATCCTCCCCAACCTCTCGGCCAGCTGATCACTGCTCTGGGGGTCCTCTGGGGATTTTGTGATGTTTTTTGTGTTCTCCTTACTACACATTCTCTGACATTATCCAGTCAGCTTTTTTGAAATTGTGTTTCTTTTTTTGGGGGGGGGAACCTGGTGGAGCTGAAGGGAGAAGGAAGTGAGGATGGGGTGGTGGTCACTCCCTTCATCATGGCTGACAGACACACACACTCACAGTTCATCATTCCTTATTCAGTGTCCCATTGGTGTTACAGCTATTTTATTTTAACTTGAATCTCCATTCATCTTCAGTCATCTTTTTCATATCTTCATAGTCATCTTAGACAGTCATTTTCCTTTAAGTTCATTCTTATAAAATGAGTTGCGGTAGCCCATAAATGCTCCGTTTTGGGAATCTAGTTTGGGAAATCCAGATGAAGTTTAATTGTTCCTGACATGGACCCAAATGTGTCACACACACAAACAAAAGCACAAACACACACAAACATAAATACACACATACACACACACAAGCATTCCTCATTCACTGTGTTCCAATGGCGTAAGAAGTTGTTGAATACCTCCAAAAAGTTATGCAGTCTCTGTTATCACTGAAACAAAGCAGTCAATGTCCAACTTTTATTCATCACAGAAAATGAGACAGATGGAGTTCAAGTGTCTGAAACAAGTGTTTGACACGCCAGATGCAAACTTGCGTAAATATCACATAAAATCAAATCCGTTGCATAATAGAGAGAGGACGACAGAAGGGCAACTCTGCCCCTCTCTCTCTCTCTCTTCCCACTGGGCACACCACATAATTTAAATGTGAAGAATGGGTAATATTTGGTATTGACTTTGATCTTATAAAGGAATATATTCTTTCTACAGCTTATCAGCGTACACCCAATATGTTCCCCCTGTTGATTTACATTTTAGTCATTTAGCAGACACTCTTATCCAGAGCAACTTACAGTTAGTGAGCGCATATATTTTTTTTTTTTTTTTTCATACCCCCGTGGGAATCGAACCCACAACCCTAGTGTTGCAAACGCCATGCTCTACCAACTGAGCTACATCCCTGCTGGTCATTCCCTCCCCTACCCTGGACCAATTGTTCGCCGCCCCATGGGTCTCCCGGTCACAGCCAGCTACGACAGAGCCTGAATTCGAACCAGGATCTCTAGTGGCACAGCTAGCACAGCGATGCCGTGCCTTAGACCACTGCGCCACTCGAGAGATGATGCTTATTATACATCATGGTTGAACCGAAAGATTACATGTAACAAAAATTTAATGACATTGGAAACAATTAAATATATATGTGAAATTAGCATTCACGACATTACCCTGAAGAAGGCACAGTGATGATGAAACATTGGTGTTTTACCCAATAAATTACTGGGAGTTTATAGAAATGGAGTGTGCGACTCTTTTTGTTTTTATAGCTTACAGTGTATTCGCCTTTAGTCAGCACCTCTAAACAAAATAATTTTCTCTGGGTGCGCGCCAGCTCATGCTTTTTAGTAGATACGTTGATCAACAAGATTCCAACCGATTTTCACCCAAAAGTTTGTTGAATTCGCAATGTATTATCACTGCGCTATCAAACATTTAAAAGCACACCAATGTTCAAATGGGAATACAATGTCAGATATTTTATTTATTTATACAACTAAATGTTTTATCACTGTGCTTGATCTACAGTGGCTTGCGAAAGTATTAAACCCCCCTTGGCATTTTTCCTATTTTGTTGCCTTACAAACTGGAATTAAAATGGATTTTTGGGGGGTTTGTATCATTTGATTTACACAACATGCCTACCACTTTGAAGATGCAAAATCTTTTTGGGGGTGAAACAAACAAGAAATAAGACAAGAAAACAGAAGACTTGAGCATGCATAACTATTCACCCCCCCAAAGTCAATACTTTGTAGAGCCACCTTTTGCAGCAATTACAGATGCATGTCTCTTGGGATATGTCTCTATAAGCTTGGCACATCTAGCCACTGGGATTTTTGCCCATTCTTCAAGGCAAAACTGCACCAGCTCCTTCAAGTTGGATGGGTTCCGCTGGTGTACAGCAATCTTTAAGTCAAACCACATAATCTCAATTGGATTGAGGTCTGGGCTTTGACTAGGCCATTCCAAGACATTTAAATGTTTCTCCTTAAACCACTCGAGTGTTGCTTTAGCAGTATGCTTAGGGTCATTGTCCTGCTGGAAGGGGAACCTCTGTCCCAGTCTCAAATCTCTGGAAGACTGAAACAGGTTTCCCTCAAGAATTTCCCTGTATTTAGCGCCATCCATCATTCCTTCAATTCTGACCAGTTTCCCAGTCCCTGCCGGTGAAAAACATCCCCACAGCATGATGCTGCCACCACCATGATTCACTGTGGGGATGGTGTTCTCGGGGTGATGAGAGGTGTTGACTTTGCGCCAGACATAGCGTTTTCCTTGATGGCCAAAAAGCTAAATTTTTGTCTCATCTGACCAGAGTACCTTCTTCCATATGTTTGGGGAGTCTCACACATGTTTTTTGGGGAACACCAAACGTGTTTGCTTATTTTTTTCTGTAAGCAATAGCTTTTTTCTGGCCACTCTTCCATAAAGCCCAGCTCTGTGGAGTGTATGGCTTAAGGTGGTCCTATGGACAGATACTCCAATCTCTGCTGTGGAGCTTTGCAGCTCCTTCAGGGTTATCTTTGGTCTCTTTGTTGCCTCTCTGATTAATGCCCTCCTTGCCTGGTCCGTAACTTTTGGTGGGTGGCCCTCTCTTGGTAGGTTTGTTGTGGTGCCATATTCTTTCAATTTTTTAATAATGGATTTAATGGTGCTCCGTGGGATGTTCCAAGTTTCGGATATTTTTTTATAACCCAACCCTGATCTGTACTTCTCCACAACTTTGTCCGTGACCTGTTTGGAGAGCTCCTTGGTCTTCATGGTGCCGCTTGCTTGGTGATGCCTCTTGCTTAGTGGTGTTGCAGACTCTGGGGCCTTTCAGAACAGGTGTATATGTACTGAGATCATGTGACACATAGATTGCACACAGGAGGACTTTATTTAACTAATTATGTGACTTGTGAAGGTAATTGGTTGCACCAGATCTTATTTAGGGGCTTCATAGCAAAGTGGGTGAATACATATGCACGCACCACTTTTCCGTTATTTATTTTTTGGAATTTCTTGAAACAAGTTATTTTTTTGATTTCACTTCACCAATTTTGACTATTTTGTGTATGTCCATTAAAATTACAGGTTGTAATGCAACAAAATAGGAAAAACGCAAAGGGGTTATGAATACTTTTGCAAGGCACTGTAATAGCACAAACAAATGACCTGGATTGTAGTTTGTTGAGATTACATTCAAGGACAGTACATTTTGCAAGTGATCAATGCTGTGCAGATTATTATAGCAATTGTGAAGATTTCCACAAACCTATGACCCTGAACATATACAGTTTCTATGATTAATAAGAATACATTTATTGTTATAGTAACCTCAATGTGGCCATGGATGTCTTACTCATTTTAAGGTTGAATAAATACTGTTACATTCATTTGTAAGATAGTCTTAACATTAGGCTATTTACTGTCTTATTGAATTGTGTTTGGTTGACAACACAACCACATATTAACATTTAAAGAAGCTATATCTACTTCTTGGATAGTTCCATCTTAGCCACTGGCTTAATCCTATTCTTTAACTTTTATTTTTGGTTGAGATGGAGATGTGAATTTAACATATCATTTGTTAACTTGTCGACAAGTTAATAGGCTATTTACCACATTGCAAAAGTGATATTGAATTGTGTTTGGTAACGCAACCAAATATCAACTTTTGAAGGAGATGTATCGTCTGATTGGATAGCTCCATCTTTGCCACTGAGTCTTGCTTTAATTCCAGTTTGTCTACAAATTAATAATTTATATGTTGAATTCACATATCCATTTCAACAAAAAATCTAAGTGAAAGAATAGGACTAAATTAAATCAAACTTTAAATGCACTTTAAATACAGTTTGATTTGATTCAATCTTATTCTTTAATTTTTATTTTTGGTTGAGATGGCGACGTGAATCCAACATATTTATTATTAACTTGTAGATTCCATTTGAAATCAACGAAAGCTTGAAACCCTCCTAGGCCTACTGTATGTGTATTGTGTATTTTTGGTTGAATCCTGGGCTGAATTTAAAACAAATGCTATATAGGCCTAAATAGCATCATTGATAATATATGATTGATAAAAGTATGGTTCCATTTTATTTACTCTGTTGAACCTACTCTTTCAAATGACTTTGACAGCAATGTTGAATCTATTAATTGGAGACTTCTCAACAATCCTCATGATAGCACATTGGTAATAGTCAATGACCAATATCAAAGCTGGGCTGGGCTTTGCTAGAAACCTGAAAGGGAGACCAAAGGGATATACAGTGGGGGAAAAAAGTATTTAGTCAGCCACCAATTGTGCAAGTTCTCCCACTTAAAAAGACGAGAGAGGCCTGTAATTTTCATCTTAGGTACACGTCAACTATGACAGACAAATTGAGAAAAAAAAATCCAGAAAATCATATTGTAGGATTTTTAATGAATTTATTTGCAAATTATGGTGGAAAATAAGTATTTGGTCACCTACAAACAAGCAAGATTTCTGGCTCTCACAGACCTGTAACTTCTTATTTAAGAGGCTCCTCTGTCCTCCACTCGTTACCTGTATTAATGGCACCTGTTTGAACTTGTTATCAGTATAAAAGACACCTGTCCACAACCTCAAACAGTCACACTCCAAACTCCACTATGGCCAAGACCAAAGAGCTGTCAAAGGACATCAGAAACAAAATTGTAGACCTGCACCAGGCTGGGAAGACTGAATCTGCAATAGGTAAGCAGCTTGGTTTGAAGAAATCAACTGTAGGAGCAATTATTAGGAAATGGAAGACATACAAGACCACTGATAATCTCCCTCGATCTAGGGCTCCACGCAAGATCTCACCCCGTGGGGTCAAAATGATCACAAGAATGGTGAGCAAAAATCCCAGAACCACACGAGGGGACCTAGTGAATGACCTGCAGAGAGCTGGGACCAAAGTAACAAAGCCTACCATCAGTAACACACTACGCCGTCAGGGACTCAAATCCTGCAGTGCAAGACGTGTCCCCCTGCTTAAGCCAGTACATGTCCAGGCCCGTCTGAAGTTTGCTAGAGTGCATTTGGATGATCCAGAAGAGGATTGGGAGAATGTCATATGGTCAGATGAAACCAAAATAGAACTTTTTGGTAAAAACTCAACTCGTCGTGTTTGGAGGACAAAGAATGCTGAGTTGCATCCAAAGAACACCATACCTACTGTGAAGCATGGGGGTGGAAACATCATGGTTTGGGGCTGTTTTTCTGCAAAGGGACCAGGACGACTGATCCGTGTAAAGGAAAGAATGAATGGGGCCATGTATCGTGAGATTTTGAGTGAAAACCTCCTGCCATCAGCAAGGGCATTGAAGATGAAACGTGGCTGGGTCTTTCAGCATGACAATGATCCCAAACACACCGCCCGGGCACGAAGGAGTGGCTTCGTAAGAAGCATTTCAAGGTCCTGGAGTGGCCTAGCCAGTCTCCAGATCTCAACCCCATAGAAAATCTTTGGAGGGAGTTGAAAGTCTGTGTTGCCCAGCGACAGCCCCCAAAACATCACTGCTCTAGAGGAGATATGCATGGAGGAATGGGCCAAAATACCAGCAACAGTGTGTGAAAACCTTGTGAAGACTTACAGAAAACATTTGACCTGTGTCATTGCCAACAAAGGGTATATAACAAAGTATTAAGAAACTTTTGTTATTGACCAAATACTTATTTTCCACCATAATTTGCAAATAAATTCATAAAAAATCCTACAATGTGATTTTCAGGATTTTTTTTTCTCAATTTGTCTGTCATAGTTGACGTGTACCTATGATGAAAATTACAGGCCTCTCTCATATTTTTAAGTGGGAGAACTTGCACAATTGGTGGCTGACTAAATACTTTTTTTACCCACTGTACAGGGCCATCTGAAGTTTGCCAATGAACATCTAAATGATTCAGAGGAGAACTGGGTGAAGGTGTTGTGGTCAGATGAGGCCAAAATTGAGCTCTTTGGCAACTCAACTCGCCGTGTTTGGAGGAGGAGGAATGCTGCCTATGACCCCAAGAACACCATCCCCACCGTCAAACATGGAGGTGGAAACATAATGCTTTGGGGGTGTTTTTCTGCTAAGGGGACAGGACAACTTCACCGCATCAAAGGGACGATGGACGGGGCCATGTACCGTCAAATCTTGAGTGAGAACCTCCTTCCCCCAGCCAGGGCATTGAAAATGGGTCGTGGATGGGTATTCCAGCATGACAATGACCCAAAATACATGGCCAAGGCAACAAAGGAGTGGCACAAGAAGAAGCACATTAAGGTCCTGGAGTGGCCTAGCCAGTCTCCAGACCTTAATCCCATAGAAAATCTGTGGAGGGAGCTAAATGTTCGAGTTGCCAAACGTCAGCCTCAAAACCTTAATGACTTGGAGAAGATCTGCAAAGAGGAGTGGGACAAAATCCCTCCTGAGATGTGTGCAATCCTGGTGGCCAACTACAATAAATGTCTGACCTCTGTGATTGCCAAAAAGGGATTTGCCACCAAGTACTAAATCATGTTTTGCAGAGGGGTCAAATACTTATTTCCCTCATTAAAATGCAAGTCAATTTGTAACATTTTTGACATGCTTTTTTCAGGATTTTTTTGTTGTTATTCTATCTCTCACTATTCAAATAAACCTACCATTAAAATTATTGACTGATCATGTCTTTGTCAGTGGCAAATGTACAAAATCAGCAGGGGATCAAATACTTTTTCCCTCACTGTACTGAGTAAAGGGTCTGAAAATACTTATGTAAATGTAAAAATCTCAGTTTTGTATTCGTACTACATTTTCAAAGTCGATCAATAATATAATAATACTCTAAGTAAAAATTTTCATCTTTAATTTACAATCTGTAGAAACTATGAGAATAGTAAGGTTCAGAACTTTTGTGAAACATTACAGCACGGTTGAGAAATCAAAACTGGATGGTGTTCAGAGATAGATGGGATGGATTGAGGGTAGCTGAAGGGTGGACCAAAACAACTAAAAAAAGATAACTAATGTAAAATATATTGTCTGTAAAATGTAGATAGTATATATAATCTGTAAGTAGATGCCTAAGTATTGTTGTCTTTAGTTTACTCCAATTAGGGGAGGGGTGGTAGGGTTAGGGGAAAATATACAGTACCAGTCAAAAGTTTGGACACACCTACTCATTCAAATGGTTTTCTTTATTTTTACTATATTCTACATTATAGAATAATAGTGAAGACATCAAAACTATGAAATAACACATATGGATATATGTTGTAACCAAAACGTGTTAAACAAATCAAAACATATTTTACATTTGAGATTCTTCCCTTTGCCTTGATGACAGCTTTGCACACTCTTGGCATTCTCTCAACCAGCTTCACCTGGAATGCTTTTCCAACAGTCTTGAAGGAGTTCCCACATATGCTTAGCACTTGTTGTCTGCTTTTCCTTCACTCTGCCGTCCGACTCTTCCCAAACCATCTCAATTTGGTTTGAGATCGGGGGATTGTGGAGGCAAGGTAATCTGATGCAGCATTCCATCACTCTCCTTCTTGGTAAAATAGCCCTTACACAGTCTGGAGGTGTGTTGGGTCATTGTCCTGTTGAAAAACAAAGGATAGTCCCACTAAGCCCAAACCAGATGGGATGGCGTATCGCTGCAGAATGCTGTGGTAGCCATGCTGGTTAAGTGTGCCTTGAATTCTAAATAAATCACATACAGTGTAACCAGCAAAGCACACCCACACCATAACACTTCCTCCTCCGTGCTTTACGGTGGGAAATACACATGCGGAGATCATCCGTTCACCCATACTGTGTCTCACAAAGACACGGCGGTTGGAAGCAAAATCTCAAATTTGGACTCCAGGCCAAAGGACAAATTTCCACCGGTCTAATGTCCATTGCTCGTGTTTCTTGGTACAATCAGGTCTCTTCTTCTTATTGGTGTCCTTTAGCAGTGGTTTCTTTGCAGCAATTCGACCATGAAGGCCTGACTCACACAGTCCCCTCTGAACACTTGATGTTTAGATGTGTCTGTTACTTGAACTCCGTGAAGCATTTATTTGGGCTGCAATTTCTGAGACTGGTAACTCTAATGAACTTATCCTTTGGAGGAGAGGTAACTCTGAGTCTTCCATTCCTGTGGTGGTCCTCATGAGAGCTAGTTTTATCATAACGCTTGATGGTTTTTGTGACTGCACTTCAAGAAAGTTTTAAAGTTCTTGAAATGTTTCATATTGACTGACCTTCATGTCTTAAAGTAATGATGGACTGTCGTTTCTCTTTGCTTTTTTGAGCTGTTCTTGCCATAATATGGACTTGGTCTTTTACCAAATAGGGCTATCTTAAAAAATAACTTTTAAGAAGGCACACCTGTTAATTGAAATGCATTCCAGGTGACTACCGCTTGAAGCTGGTTGAGAGAATGCCAAGAGTGTGCAAAGCTGTCATCAAGGCAAAGGGTGGCTATTTGAAGAATCTCAAATATAAAATATACTTTGATTTGTTTAACACTTTTTTGGTTAATAAATGATTACATATGTGTTATTTTAGAGTTTTGATGTCTTCACTATTATTCAACGATGTAGAAAATAGTAAAAATATAGAAAAACCCTTGAATGTGTAGGTGTGTCCAGACTTTTGACTGGTACTGTGTATATTTGAAATATGTGAGGGATTGTAAATTATGCGAAAAATTACACTGATAGAACCCATAATCTATCTGCAATATTAAAGCTGATCTACCCCCTAAAGAGAGAGAAAAAAGAAGACAAAAAAAGACAACATATGCAAGCACATTCAGATCGACCACATTCTGGCGCTATAACAGGTACATGTTTATATCTCTTGATCTGTTTGACTCAGAGTGATGAAATGTGGCACACATGCTCAGGAACATGAGTCTAGCTAACCTGTAGTGTACGGTTGAGTTTGGCCACATGGTGGTTCTGTTGGACAGGAAGAAATGTTCATGCAAGCACATTGGCGCATAGCAGCCATGTTGTTTTAGCTAGACTCTTGGAAAATATTATTTTTGAAGACCTGCATCCATAGATGCGACATACCACATTTGGTGTCGATCAGTCTAGCGGTTATATCTAAGCTGCGAGCCATCAAACTAACGAAGTTGGAACCAGATGAGTTTACAATGGAGCCCTTTTGTCTGGAGAACTAAATGAACGGTTCCAGCACTTTAGGAGCTGTATCTATTACTCTTTGTTTCAGGACAAACCGGATCACTCTGAGTTCCAATGCGGCAATTGTTTACTTGCCGAGGATTATAGGCTTGAGGTGGATTCCTTGATCATGCAGGTCGCCAGCCTACGTAAGAAACTGGGGAAAACGCAGAGTGAAATGTTTACATTTTCTACACCGGTGGCTGGACGGCGTTCCTGCTTGTTGGATGCATCTCCGGCTTGTAGTTTGTCATTATCCGACTGGCCGGTGTTGCCCGGAGCTCCCCCATCTGATAGCGCCATCGAAGGAGCACAGCATGAGGAGAAAGGCAATCAACGATCGTCGCATGTCACGTGCCGTGGAAGCCGAAGACAGCAACCTCCCGCAAAGCAGTCTACACTCCCAGCGAGAGGCCCAGAGCGCATACAAACAACGAATAGGTTCGCCGTCCTGGAGCCTGATCTTCCTGCACCTTCATCGCTGGTGGTGCCTGTGGGCTGCAGTGCCTACTACTACGATTCCGAAGTCGACGTCGGCAACCTTCCGTCCCTGCTCTAGATCGAGCGGGGCTTCTCCATCTGTCGGACGCCTGCATCCTGTGAAGCGTAAGAGTGGGCAGATTTCCTCGTCCTTCTCACCAGCCGTGATTTTGTGCAACTCTATGGTAACAAATGTGACCGTTCCTGGTGCAAAAACAATGTCCTATCCCGGAGCTCGAGTAAATGACCTTACTAAGTTGCTCCCGAATATAATACGCCAGGACAAGGAAATCGATTCTATCGTAGTCCATGTGGGTTTTAATGACATTATGAAGGGCAGCTCTGAACAGTTGAAACTGGATTTTAAAGATTGACTCTCTGCTAGACACTAACAAAAAACACATCATATCTGGCCCCGTGCCCTCTCTGAATCGTGGCATTGAACGCTTTAGCAAGATTCTTGCTCTTCACAACTAGCTACGTGATTATTGCAGCTCAATGGGTGTAATGTTTGTTGACAATTTCGATACCTTTTGGAAACAAAACACGTTTTATAAGGAGGATGGGATCCACCCAAATCATTTGGGTTCCTGGATCCTTTCACAGCATTATAAGACTGTGTTGAGACAATGACGTAACAATGACCCAAGCCTAGGAATGGCAAATAAGTCTGGCTGCACAACCGATTGGCAAATGTATTGCAAATTGAGAAATTGTGTGACTAAACTGAATAAAATGAACAAGAAACTACACTATGAAACATAGATAAATGACAAAGAATGATAGTAAAAAGGTTTGGAGTACCTTAAATGAAATTTTGGGAAACAAGGCAAACTCAGCTCCATCATTCATTGAATTAGATGGCTCATTCATCACTGTCAGAACGCTGCGTGTGGATGTGGTGCAGGGAATCAAGCGCAGGAACCAGGGTGTTCGTCAACAGACTTTAGTATATCCAAAAACAGGAATGAGTCGCCAACCCAACCGGGTGGCACGAACAATTACGCACAACAACAACAGTGCGAAATACAAGAAAAAAGCGCACGCAGTGCGAACTCTCAAATACAACGTTATGAGAGAGGAAACTCCTCAATGGCAACGGCTGACAAATAATAATCACACATTACACCTGACCCAACACACGATAACTAAATAGGAAACAAAATCAAAGACTAACAAGGGACAGGTGTACAACCAGACAAAACCAAACAAACATGAAACATCGAACGGTGGCAGCTAGTACTCCGGGGACGACGACCGCCGAAGCCTGCCCGAACAAGGAGAAGGCGCAGCCTCGGCCGAAACCGTGACAGTACCCCCCCCTTGACGCGCGGCTCCAGCCGTGCGCCGATCCCGGCCTCGGGGACGACCAGGACGACGCGGAGCAGGGCGCGTAGGATGACCCCGATGGAACTCGGTCAGCAGGGACAGGTCTAATATGTCCCTCCTCGGCACCCAGCACCGCTCCTCCGGGCCGTACCCCTCCCACTCCACGAGATATTGGAGACCCCCATCCGGCGTCTCGAATCAAGGATGGACCTCACAGTGTACGCTGGAGCCCCCTCGATGTCCAACGGGGGCGGAGGAATCTCCTCTATCTCATAATCCTGGAGTGGACCAGCTACCACCGGCCTGAGGAGAGACACATGAAACGAGGGGTTAATATTCCTGTACTCAATAGGCAGTTCTAACCTGTAACACACCTCGTTCAACCTCCTCAGGACTTTAAATGGCCCCACAAACCGCCGACCCAGCTTCCGGCAGGGCAGGCGGAGGGGCAGGTTTCTGGTCGAGAGCCAGACTGGATCTCCAGGTGCGTACACAGGCCCCTCACTGCGGTGGAGATCGGCGCTCGTCTTATGCCGACGGATGGCCCGCTGCAGGTGAACGTGGGCAGCGTTCCACGTCTCCTCCGAGCGCCGCACCCACTCATCCACCGCAGGGGCCTCGATCTGGCTCTCGTGCCAAGGTGCCAGAACCGGCTGGTACCCTAACACACACTGGAAAGGGGTTAGTTGGGTGGAGGAGTGGCGGAGAGAGTTCTGCGCCATCTCGGCCCACGGAACGTATCTCGCCCACTCCTCCGGCCGGTCCTGGCAATAAGACCTCAGAAACCTCCCCACATCCTGGTTGACACGTTCAACCTGCCCATTACTCTCCGGGTGGTAACCCGAGGTAAGGCTCACCGAAACCCCCAACCGTTCCATAAACGCTCTCCACACTCTGGAGGTGAACTGGGGCCCTCGATCAGACACTATATCCTCGGGTACCCCGTAATGCCGGAAGACATGGGTAAACAGAGCCTCAGTGGTCTGTAGGGCAGTAGGTAGACCCGGCATGGGTAGGAGACGACAGGCCTTCGAGAACCGATCCACAACGACCAGGATGGTAGTATTCCCCTGTGAGAGGGGAAGGTCTGTAACAAAATCCACCGAGAGGTGGGACCAGGGTCGTAGTGGAACGGGCAGGGGTTGTAGCTTACCCCTGGGCAAATGTCTGGGCGCCTTACACTGGGCACACACCGAACAGGAGGAGACATAAATCCTCACATCCCTGGCTAACGTTGGCCACCAGTACTTAGTGCTAAGGCAGTGAACTGTCCGGCCGATACCTGGATGTCCAGAGGAGGGGGACGTATGAGCCCAATAAATGAGGCGATCGCGTACCTCGAGCGGAACGTACGTCCGACCCACAGGACACTGGGGAGGACTTGGGTCGGTGCGTAACGCCCGCTCGATCTCGGCATCGACCTCCCATACCACCGGTGCAACCAGACAAGACTCGGTAGTATGGGAGTGGGCTCAACGGACCTCTCCTCCGTGTCATATCGCCGAGACAGGGCATCTGCCTTCCCGTTCTGGGACCCAGGGATGTAAGTGATTTTAAACACAAACCGGGCTAGAAACATAGTCCAGCGGGCCTGGCGAGGATTCAGTCTCCTAGCTGCCCGGATGTATTCCAGGTTACGGTGGTCAGTTAGAATGAGGAAAGGGTGTTGAGCCCCCTCAAGCCAATGCCTCCACACCTTTAGGGCCTGTACCACGGCTAACAGCTCCCTGTCCCCTACGTCATAATTCCGCTCCGCCGGACTGAGCTTCTTAGAATAAAAAGCACAGGGGCGGAGTTTAGGTGGTGTGCCAGACCGTTGTGAGAGAACGGCCCCAATACCAGCCTCGGTCGCGTCAACCTCTACCTGGAACGGTAAAGCGGGATCCGGATGCGCCAACACCGGCGCTGAGGTAAACAGGTCCTTCAGTCTCCCAAAAGCCCTGTCCGCCTCAGCTGACCACTGCAAGCGCACCGGACCCCCTTCAACAGAGACGTAATGGGAGCTGCCACCTGTCCAAAACCCCGGATAAACCTCCGGTAATAATTCGCAAAGCCCAAGAACTGTTGCACCTCTTTCACAGTGGTTGGGGTTTGCCAATCTACGCACAGCTGACACCCGGTCAACCTCCATCTTCACCCCTGACGCAGACAATTGATAACCCAAAAAGGAGACCGACTTCTGAAAGAACAGACATTTCTCTGCCTTGACATCTAGGTCATGCTCCAACAGCCTCCTCAACACTCGGCGCACCAGGGCTACATGCTCAGCTCGGGTAGAACTGTACACCAGAATATCGTCTATGTACACGACTACTCCCTGCCCCTGCATGTCCCGGAAAATCTCATCTACAAAGGATTGGAAGACTGAGGGAGCATTCATTAACCCATATGGCATGACGAGATACTCGTAATGACCGGAGGTCGTGCTAAATGCTGTCTTCCATTCATCACCCTCTCTAATGCGCACCAAGTTATATGCGCTCCTAAGATCCAATTTTGTGAAGAACCGAGCACCGTGTAATGACTCCGTCATAGTCGCAATCAGAGGAAGTGGATAGCTGTACTTCACTGTAATCTGATTGAGACCGCGGTAATCAATACACGGGCGCAGACCTCCATCTTTTTTCTTCACAAAAAAGAAGCTTGAGGAAGCGGGTGAAGTGGAGGCCCGTATGTATCCCTGTCTCAGAGACTCGGCGATGTAAGTTTCCATTGCCTTCCTCTCCTCTTGGGACAAGGGATACACATGGCTCCGCGGGAGAGCTGCTCCTGACTGGAGATCTATCGCACAATCCCCCTGTCTATGAGGCGGCAGCTGCGCCGCCCTAGTCTTACTGAACACCAGTTTCAAATCCTCATACTCAGGGGGAATCTGCAGTGCTGGCATTAGATTCGGACTCTCCACCGAGGTCGCCCCTATGGAAACACCCAGACACAGCCCCACACACTGAGCAGACCACCCTGTAAGAGCTTTCTCTCGCCACGAAATAGTAGGGTCATGGGTAATTAACCAGGAAGCCCCAGTACCACCGGATACGCAGGAGAGTCAATCAGATAGAGCTGAATCGTCTCCTCATGACCCCCCTGCGTCACCATCTTAAGAGGCGCTGTGACCTCCCTAATCAACCCAGATCCTAACGGACGGCTATCTAGGGCATGTACAGGGAAAGGCTTATCAACGGGACGGAGGGGAATCCCTAACTTTACACAGAACTGGCGATCTACAAAATTCCCAGCTACGCCTGAATCTACCAGCGCCTTATGCTGGGAACGAGGTGCAACCTGTGGAAAACAAACAGGCAAGGTTAGGTGAACGACAGAAAGCTCTGGGTAAGTAGGGCGCCTACTCACCTGGGAGGACTCCCCAATGCCTGGCCTGACCTCACCTCCACCAGGAGACCCTCCCCAACACCTAGCCGCGGTGTGCCCTCCACGGCCACAGTTGGTGCAGGGAACGGCCCCCCTCGGGTTCCTACTCCTCCGTCCTAGCGCCAGCACCTCCGAGCTCCATAGGGCTCGGCTCGGAGGTGCTGGAAGGTGGAATGGGCAACCCCCACCCGGGACGTCCACGGGTAGCGAGCAGGGTGTCCAGCCGAATGGCCATGTCGACCAGCTGGTCAAACGACAACGTGGTATCCCTGCACGCCAACTCTCTCTGGACGTCCTCCCGGAGGCTGCAGCGGAAGTGGTCTATGAGGGCCCGCTCATTCCACCCTGCATCTGCCGCTAGAGTCCGGAACTCCAACGCAAAAGCCTGTGCGCTCCTCATCCCCTGTCGGAGGTAGAACAGACGCTCCCCCGCCGCCTTCCCCTCCGGTGGATGGTCAAACACGGCACGGAAGCGGCGGGAGAACTCCGCATAGGTAACAGTAGCGGCGTCTATTCTCCTCCATTCGGCGTTAGCCCACTCCAACGCCTTGCCGGTGAGACAGGAGATGAGGGCGGAGACGCTCTCGTGTCCCGAGGGAGCCGGGTGTACGGTGGCGAGGTAGAGCTCCACTTGCAGCAAGAACCCTTGACACCCGGCAGCGGAGCCGTCGTACGCCCTCGGGAGGGAGAGCCGAATCCCGCTGGGTTCCGGAAGGGGGACAGGAGGACTGACCGATGGGGATGGTCCGGTAGGTGGGGGCGTGGGTACCCCGCTGGTCTCCCATCGGTGGAGAGTGTTCATCACCTGATCCAGGGCGTGACCGATCTGGTTGATCCTGTCCTCCTGCCCATGAAGACGGTCTTCCATAATGTCCGTTGGCGCGGCTGCTCCTGCTGATTCCATAGTGGGATGTGTGATTCTGTCAGAACGCTATGTGTGGATGTGGTGCAGGGAATCAAGCGCAGGAACCAGGGTGTTCGTCAACAGACTTTAGTATATCCAAAAACAGGAATGAGTCGCCAACCCAACCGGGTGGCACGAACAATTACGCACAACAACAACAGTGCGAAATACAAGAAAAAAGCGCACGCAGTGCGAACTCTCAAATACAACGTTATGAGAGAGGAAACTCCTCAATGGCAATGGCTGACAAATAATAATCACACATAACACCTGACCCAACACACGATAACTAAATAGGAAACAAAATCAAAGACTAACAAGGGACAGGTGTACAACCAGACAAAACCAAACAAACATGAAACATCGAACGGTGGCAGCTAGTACTCCGGGGACGACGACCGCCGAAGCCTGCCCGAACAAGGAGAAGGCGCAGCCTCGGCCGAAACCGTGACAATCACAAAACCAACTGATATTGCCAACTACTTCAATGATTTTTTTATTGGCAAGATTAGCAAAATTAGGCATGACATGCCAGCAACAATTGCTAACACTACACATCCAAGTATATCTGACCAAATTATGAAAGACAAACTTTTGAATTCCGTAATGGAAGAGGTGAAAAATTATTGTTGTCTATCAACAATGACAAGCCGCCGGGGTCTGACAACTTGGATGGAAAATTACTGAGGATAATAGCGGACGATATTGCCACTCCTATTTGCCATATTTTCAATTTAAGCCTACTAGAATGTGCCCCCAGGGTTGGAGGGAAGCAAAAGTCATTCCACTACCTAAGAATAGTAAAGCCCCCTTTACTGGCTCAAATAGCCGACCAATTAGCCTGTTACCAACCCTTAGTAAACTATTGGAAAAAATTGTGTTTGACCAGAAACAATGCTATTTTACTGTAAACAAATTGACAACAAACTTTCAGCATGCTTATAGAGAAGGACATTCAACAAGCACAGCACCTCCACAATTGACTGATGATTGGCTGAGAGAAAATGATGATAAAAAGATTGTGGTGACTGTTTTGTTAGACTTCAGTGAGGCTTTTGACATTATCGATCATAGTCTGCTGCTGGAAAAATGTGTTATGGCTTTACTCCATCTGCTATATTGTGGATACAGAGTTATTTGTCTAACAGAACACAGAGGGTGTTCTTTAATGGAAGCATCTTCAACATAATCCAGGTAGAATCAGGAATTCCCTAGGGCAGCTGTCTAGGCCCATTACTCTTTTCAATCTTTGCTAATGACATGCCACTGGCTTTGAGTAAAGCCAGAGTGTCTATGAATGCGGATGAATCAACACTATACATGTCAGCTACTACAGCGACTGAAATGACTGCAACAATTAAGAAAGAGTTGCAGTTAGTTTCAGAGTGGGTGGCAAGGAATAAGTTAGTCCTAAATATTTCTAAAACTAAAAGCATTGTATTTGTAACAAATCATCACTAAACTCCAAACCTCAATTAAATCTTGTAATAAATAATCTGGAGATTAACAAAGTTGAGGTGACTAAACTGCTTGGAGTAACCCTGGATTGTAAACTGTCATGGTCAAAACACATTGATACAAAAGTAGTTAAGATGGGGAGAAGTCTGTCCATAATAAAGCACTGTTCTGCCTTCTTAACAGCACTATCAACAAGGCAGGTCCTACAGGCTCTAGTTTTATCGCACCTGGACTACTGTTCAGTCGTGTAGTCAGGTGCCACAAAGAGGGACTTGAATGTACACAGAGAGCAAACATTAATAATATGCATGTCAATCTCTCCTGACTCAAAGTGGAGGAGAGATTGACTTCATCACTGCTTGTGTTTGTGAGAGGGGTTGACAGGTTGAAAGCACCGAGCTGTCTGTTTGAACGACTGGCACACAGCTCAGACACCCATGCATACCCCACAAGACATGCCACCAGAGGTCTCTTCACAGTCCCCAAGTCCAGAACAAACTATGGGAGGCGCATAGTACTATATAGAGCCATGACTACATGGAACTCTATTCCAACTCAGGTAACTGATGCAAGCAGTAAAATCAGATTTAAAAAACAGATACAAATACACCTTATGGAACAGCGGGGACTGTGAAGCAACACAAACATAGGCACAGACACATGCATACACACACATGAAAACATACGCTCTATACACACACATACACATGGATTTTGTGTTGTAGATATGTGGTAGTGGAGTAGGGGCCTGAGGGCACACACTTAGTGTGCTGTGAAATCTGTTATGAATATATTGTAATGTTTTTTTAAATGTGTAACTGCCTTAATTTTGCTGGTCCCCAGGAAGAGTAGCTGCTGCCTTGGCAGCAGCTAATGGGGATCCATAATAAATACAAATAGCTATCATCATTAGAAATGGTAAGAAATGCATCAAAAGCATTCTGGACTATCTGTTAGATTTTTTGTTCTGATATTTGGCATGTGTGGTAAGTACAGAATTAACTCATCCTAGGGCGATGTGTCCAATTTGTCCTGATGGTGGCACAGTGGGCCCACAGTGTGAAACCTGGCATTGCCACTTGTAGCTTTAATTATGGGTTCAAGCCAGCGAAGCTTGGTGAAACCCTATTGTATTTGTTGGCGTTGTTTATTATTATTATTTTCCTTCTGCCGATTGGTGAAAAAAAGCAAATTCCTTTGAGATGGTAATGTCTAGGAGGTTGCAAACCTTGCATGATGGTAAAGGGCCACACCCTTTCATGCAATGCCATGCCAATTAGCCACATGGTGGCGCTTTAACAAGCTATTGAAAATGCAAATTCTGAAAGGTCACGCCCCTCACCCCGTTTGAGCTAGAGTCCTGAAATTCGGTATATTGGTCCCTCTCCTCACAAGGAACAAATTTGCATCAAGGAACTATAAGCCATGATGGATTTTCCTGCATTTAGAATTTTGTGAAAATCACTTAAAACTTGATACACGGCATCTATGGACCAAGCTGTCACACGTTGTTTTTGCAGGATAGCATCTCATACAACACAGCCGCTACTGACCAGTACAGTGCCATGCAAAAGTATTCATCCCCCTTGGCGTTTTTCCTATTTTGTTGCTTTACAACCTGTAATTTAAATGGATTTTTATTTGGATTTCATGTAATGGACATACACAAAATAGTCCAAATTGCTGAAGTGGAATGAAAAAAATAACTTATTTCAAAAAATTCTAAAAAATTAATAACTGAAAAGTGGTGCGTGCATATGTATTCACCCCCTTTTCTATTAAGCCCCTAAATAAGATCTGGTGCAACCAATTACCTTCACAAGTCACATAATTAGTTAAATAAAGTCCACCTGTGTGCAATCTAGGTGTCACATGATCTGTCATATAATCTCAGTATATATTCACCTGTTCTGAAAGGCCCCAGAGTCTGCAACACCACTAAGCAAGGGGCACCACCAAGCAAGCGGCACCATGAAGACCAAAGGGCTCTCCAAACAGGTCAGGGACAAAGTTGTGCAGAAGCACAGATCAGGGTTGGGTTATAAAAAAATATCTGAAACTTTGAACATCCCATGGCACAACATTAAATCCATTATTAAAAAATGGAAAGAATATGGCACGACAACAAACCTGCCAAGAGAGGGCCGCATCAAGGAAAACGCTATGTCTGGCACAAACCCAACACCTCTCATCACCCCGAGAACACCAGGGACTGGGAAACTGGTCAAAATTGAAGGAATGATGGATCGCACTGAATACAGGGAAATTCTTGAGGGAAACCTGTTTCAGTCTTCCAGAGATTTGAGACTGGGATGGAGGTTCACCTTCCAGCAGGACAATGACCCTAAGCATACTGCTAAAGCAACACTCGAGTGGTTTAAGGGGAAACATTTAAATGCCTTGGAATGGCCTAGTCAAAGCCCAGACCTCAATCCAATTGAGTATCTGTGGTATGACTTAAAGATTGCTGTACACCAGCGGAACCCATCCAACTTGAAGGAGCTGGAGCAGTTTTGCCTTGAAGAATGGGCAAAAATCCCAGTGGCTAGATGTGCCAACCTTATAGAGACATACCCCAACAGACATCTGTAATTGCTGCAAAAGGTGGCTCTACAAAGTATTGTCTTTGGGGGGGGGGTGAATAGTTATGCATGCTCAAGTTTTCAGTTTTTTTGTCTTATTTCTTGTTTGTTTCACCCCAAAAATATTTTGCATATTCAAAATGGTAGGCATGTTGCATAAATCAAATGATACAAACCTCCAAAAAATCCATTTTAATTCCAGTTTGTAAGGCAACAAAATAGGAAAAATGCCAAGGGGGGTGAATAGTTTCGCAAGCCACTGTAGCTAAATAGTTACGTTAGCAATCTAGCTAGCCAACTAGCAGCTAAGTAACGGTGTTGTACAACTACATTTAACAAAAAAAATTTACGCAACGTGAAAAAGTGTTGGTCCAATGTTACATGAGCTGACATAAAAGATCCCAGAAATGTTCCGTACTCACAAGCTTATTTCTCTCAAATGTTGTGCACAAATGAGTTTATATCCCTGTTAGTGAGCATTTCTGGCATAAGGACAACAAAGTCAAGGTATTGGAGTGGCCATCACAAAGCCCTGACCTCAATCCTATAGAAAATTTGTGGGCAGGACTGAAAAAGCGTGTGCGAGCAAGGAGGCCTGCAAACCTGAATCAGTTACCCCAGCTCTGTCAGGAGGAATGGGCCAAATATCACCCAACTTATTGTGGGAAGCTTGTGGAAGGCTACCCGAAACGTTTGACGCAAGTTAAACAATTTAAAGGCAATGTTACCAAATACTAATTGAGTGTATGTAAACTTCTGACCCACTGGGAATCTGATGAAAGAAATAAAAGCTTAAATAAACATTATCTCTACTATTATTCTGACATTTCACATTACATTTGACCAAAATTAAGTGGTGATCCTAACTGATCTAAGACAGGGAATTTTTACTAGGATTAAATGTTAGGAATTGTGAAAAACTGAGTTTAAATGTATTTGGCTAAGGTGTATGTAAACTTTCGACTTCAACTGTATGCACGCACCACTTTAACATTATTGATTTTTTTGAATTTTTTGAAACAAGTTTTTTTTATTTTTTTTCACTTCACCAATTTGGACTATTTTGTGTATGTCCATTACATGAAATCCAAATAAAAATCCATTTAAATTACAGGTTGTAATGCAACAAAATAGGAAAAACGCCAAAGGGGGATGAATACTTTTGCAAGGCACTGTACCAACTATAGCCTCAGTGGCTAACGTTAGCTAGCTTCATAATACGGCAAGAGTAGACTATCTAAGCTACAGTATTATGGCCTCTGACACTAACGTTTACCACCAAGTTAAACCAAAAAAAGGATGACCAGCTCAGATACAACTGGTACCAATATCAGACAAAAACAGTATTTTGCACAACCACCCACACACAATCGACCGTGTTAACTGATGTTAGCTAGCTAGCTAACTTGTTAAGGTAGTTATTACCTAGCTAGTTAGCTACCGTTAGCATGTAAGCTACATAGTACACACCAACAAACATAACACTGCCAAAATGGCAGCACACAGAACTTTACTTTTATTGAAATCATCATTGAAGCTTAACACTTTGTTTTCGCATAACTACACATGGTTAGCCTTGCTCACAGGTACGCAAAGCAGTTTGCTAAAAGACGATTTAGAGGTGTTTTTTTCTCTTTTCTTCCTTTATTTTGTGTTGTGGTTAGATTTTTTTGTTTAGTTTTTTGGATGTTGGCAACCAACTTTAATGGTGCATTATCACCACCAACTGGACTGCAGTGTGGACCAGGGAAGCTCTAACCAACAGTTTTATAACCCTACCGGTGAGAGCTTGAATACAACATCACCTGGAGGTTTTCTTAACCATTTAATTAACTTTTGCTGCAAAATACCATTATTTACAACTATGAAAATTTTAGATATCACAAAAAATCTCAGCAGAATCTAGTCTCCCAGTCCCTGCCGCTGAAAAACATCCCCACAGCATGATGCTGCCACCACCATGCTTCACCGTAGGGATGGTGCCAGGTTTTCTCCAGACATGACGCTTGGCATTCAGGTCAAAGAGTTCAATCTTGGTTTCATCCGACCAGAGAATCATGTTTCTCATGGTCTGAGAGTCCTTTAGGTGCCTTTTGGCAAACTCCAAGCGAACTGTCATGTGCCTTTCACTGAGAAGTGGCTTCCGTCTGGCCACTACCATAAAGGCCTGATTGGTGGAGTGCTGCAGAGATTGTTGTCCCTCTGGAAGTTTCTCCCATCTCCACAGAGGAACTCTGGAGCTCTGTCAGTGTGACCATCAGGTTCTTTGTCACCTCCCTGACCAAGGTCCTACTTCCCCGATTGCTCAGTTTTGCCAGGCGGCCAGCTCTAGGAAGAGTCTTGGTGGTTCCAAACTTCTTCCATTTAAGAATGATGGAGGCCACTGTGTTCTTCGGGACCTTCAATGCTGCAGACGTTTTTTGGTACCCTTCCCCAGATCAGTGCCTCGACACAATCCTGTCTCGGAGCTCTACAGACAATTCCTTTGATCTCATGGTTGGGTTTTTGTTCTGACATGCACTGTCAACTGTGGGACCTTATATAGACAGGTGTGTGCCTTTCCAAATCATGTCCAATCAACGTAATTTACCACAGGCTGACTCCAATCAAGTTGTAGAAACATCTCAAGGATGATCAATGGAAACAGGATGCACCTGAGCTCAATTTCGAGTCTCATAGCAAAGGGTCTGAATACTTAAGTAAATAACGTATTTATGTTTTTTCAGTTTTTAATACATTTGCAAAAATTTCTAAAAATCTGTTTTTGCTTTGTCATTATGGGGTATTGTGTGTAGATTGATGAGGCGAAAAAACCATTGAATCCATTTCAGAATAATGCTTTAACGTAACAAAATCCCAAACCAGACGGGATGGCGTATCGCTGCAGAATGCTGTGGTAGCCATGCTGGTTAAGTGTCTCTTGAATTCCAAATCAATCACAGACAGTGGCACCAGCAAAGCACCCCCACACCATAACACCTCCTCCTCCATGCTTTACGTTGGGAAATACACATCCGTTCACCCACACCACGTCTCACAAAGACACGGCGGTTGGAACCAAAATCTCAAAATTGAAAAGATTTCCACCGGTCTAATGTCCATTGCTCGTGTTTCTTGGCCCAAGCAAGTCTCTTCTTATTATTGTTGTCCTTTAGTAGTGGTTTCTTTGCAGCAATTCGACCATGAAGGCCTGATTCACACAGTCTCCTCTGAACAGTTGATGTTGAGATGTGTCTGTGACTTGAACTCTGTGAAGCATTTATTTTGGCTGCAATTTCTGATGCGGGTAACTCTAATGAACTTATCCTCTGCAGCAGAGGTAACTCTGGATCTTCCATTCCTGTTCTTGAAATTTTCCATATTGACTGACCTTCATGTCTTAAAGTAATGATGGACTGTTGTTTCTCTTTGCTTATTTGAGCTGATCTTGCCATAATATGGACTTGGTCTTTTACCAAATAGGGCCATATTCTGTATACCCCCTTGTCAAAACACAACTGATTGGCTCAAAAACATTAAGAAGGAAAGAAATTCCACAAATTCACTTTTAAGAAGGCACACCTGTTAATTGAAATGCATTCCAGGTGACCACCTCATGAAGCTGGTTGAGAGAATGCCAAGTGTGTGCAAAGCTGTAATCAAGGGAAAGGGTGGCTATTTGAAGAATCTCAAATCAAAAATATATTTTGATTTGTTTAACACTTTTTGGGTTACTACATGATTCCATATGTGTTATCTCATAGTTTTGATGTCTTCACTATTATTCTACAATGTAGAAAATAGTAAAAATAAAGAAAAACCCTGTGGATGCGGGTGCGTTTGCACGCTCGGCCCATTTCTTCCGCAGTCAACCATGTGGTGTGCATTTTTGTGTTTGAAAAGGTGCGGCGTTAAGTGAGTGAGAGGGGAAATGGTTGCATATCCCAGAGCCGACCGGGGGTCT
The DNA here is from genome assembly GCF_020615455.1 of Coregonus clupeaformis. Lineage (NCBI taxonomy): Eukaryota > Metazoa > Chordata > Actinopteri > Salmoniformes > Salmonidae > Coregonus > Coregonus clupeaformis. The sequence goes on along the minus strand of NC_059210.1, from coordinate 18,349,459 downwards.
ATGAACAGGGGTAGTGAGAGAGAGAGCTTTCAATTTTGTGTAGATGAGGGATATACATTTTTTTAAATAGTATACATCTAATCTAATTATTCATTGTCCTATCATGATGGAAAGATCCCTAACCCTATAACCTGGACACCCACCTGAGCGACCCATACACCAAAGAGAAGTTCCCATCTATTTTATGGACCTGCTGTGAATATGCAGCCTAAACAGAGAAATAAATGCGGTCAGAGACCTACTTGAGCAGCACCGCCCCCTCAAGATTCTGAGCCTGCCTGGCAGGGTTGGTCCTACAAAGCCAGAGCCCCCTGATGGGAGAGCATAATATACAAGGAAATTCTCAAAGCTGCTAATGAGAACCTTGACGACCTTTTACCTAGCCGGTGGGGATTCCGGTGGGGTACGCCCACCCAGGTAGTGGCAGTGCTGGCAACACTGGCTGCAGTAACCCATGGGGAGGGGGTCACACTCGGACAATCAGAGAGGGGGTTTATCATTGTGGCCCAGGTGGCACAAAACAATCAAAGGTCTGACCGCATGGAGATGCTTGGGAAAATGGTTACAACGGGGGACCAGAGTGTTTGTGTCTCAGGTGAAGAGGGTGGATCTGATCTCCATCACCTAGGACTTGACATAGATTAAGTAGATTAATCAAATCTCACATTGTTATCAATTTCTGCTCAATCTGCATGCTTTCTCAATCAGCTTTAACTGTATGTGCACTCGTAGATCAAGTTATTTCTCGAGTTGGGCTCTGGGATATAACAGCCGTTGAGTATCGGATTTTATGGTGGATTGTGGAGGAGGGGGGTTGAGTGTGTTGGAGTATGTGAGTATGTGCGTGTGTGCTTGTCTGGCATCTGTTGTGGGGGGGATGTTGGGGGGGGTATGGGATGGACCGCGGGAATTATTTGCTAGGATAATAATTGCTTGTCAATGAATTAAATGTAATACAATGGCAATCCTGGTTATATGTTAGAATCCTATGCGTGAACTGCCGACATTATTACGCATATTAATTGATAATGATGGAAAATAGGATATGCATAATTAAAAAAAAATTATAGTTATATAGATATATATATATAGAGTTGAAAGCATTGGAAATGCTTTTGGCGGTTAACCTGCTTCTGTTTTGTGGGTGGCACTGTGTGCTGTTTTCGATGGATGGGTCCTGGCCTCTCGGGGCCTTAGGGATACGGAGGGACGTGGGTGGGATGCTGATCACTGGGATGACGGCTCAACTTGGGATGGGGAGGGGCTTTAGCGGGGGAATTAGTGGAGAACAATTGAAGGGTTACTCCGTAGCAATGCAAATATCACGGTACAGCTATATGGACACTCAATCATTACGCTATTTTTTATTGGTAAATTTACTAACATATATAATGATAAATAGACTTGAAACTTGTATCTCATTATGGTGTATGGTGAAATAAGTATAGCCAGTTATAATTGTAATGGCTTAGCTGATAATAACAAAAGAAGAACAATATTTACATGGCTCAAAGAGAAGGAATATAATATCTATTGTATACAGGAAACTCATTCAACAATTCGAGATGAAGTAGCGTGGAAAAAAGAATGGGGGGGGGAAATATACTTCTCCCATGGGCAAAGAAATTCAAAAGGGGTGATGATATTAATTAATAGTAATTTCGATCCGAATGTGCAAATTGTCCAAATAGATACGCAAGGTAGATGGATTATTTTAAATATGGTATTGGACCATAAACAGATATGGCTCATTAACCTTTACGGACCAAATAATGATGATCCACAATTCTTTGACAATATATATAATAAATTATCAAGCCTGCAAGCAACTCAAGACAATATTATTATGGTGGGGGGATTATAATACTGTTTTAAATAGCTCAATGGACCGAAAAGGAAATCACACCACAAACAATCACCCACATGCTCTTAAGGAAATTGTGAATGTCATGGATACATTAGAACTAGTAGATATATGGAGGCTTAAATATGCTGATCTAGTGAGATATACATGGCGGAGACTGAATCAAGCTAGTCGTCTTGACTTCTTTCTTATCTCATTCTCGTTGGCACCAAAAGTAAAAAAAGTGTTGATAGGGGACAGAATGCGGTCGGACCATCATATAATAGGCATATACATTACTCTGACTGAATTTCCACGTGGGCGAGGATATTGGAAATTTAATCAAAGCCTATTAGATGATAATTTATTTATAATTAGAACAAAGGAATTTATAACTGACTTTTTCCAACATAACATAGGTACAGCGAATCCCCTTATTGTATGGGACACCTTTAAATGTGCCTTTAGAGGCCATGCAATTCAGTACTCATCTCGAAAACAAAAGCAATTTAGGTCAAAAGAGTTTATACTAAGAAAGGAAATAGAAAGTCTAACAGAACAGATAGATGGCAATAAAAACTGTAACATAGAGGCTCAGAATAAATTAGAGGAAAAACAAAAAGAAATGGAAAAACTTATTCAAGAAAGATCAAGTGTAATATATTATAAAAATAAAGCAAACTGGATGGAATATGGGGAAAAATGCACAAAATTCTTTTTTAATCTTCAACATAGGAATGCTACCAAAAATAACTTAATGAAACTGGTTACAATTGACGGAGTCACCCATAATTCACCTAATGATATTTTGAAGGAAGAAACAAAGTATTTTAAGCATATGTTTTCTTTTCAGTCGCCTCCATCTCCTCTAACTGAAGCTAATTGTAGAGATTTTTTTTCTATTGATAATGTCAAATTAACAGCCACACAGAAAGACTCATGTGAAGGTGAAATTACAGAGGAGGAACTTCTGGATGCAATTAAAGACTTTAAGTCCGGGGAAAACTCCAGGGTTGGATGGCATACCAATCGAGGTATACCAAACCTTTTTTGATATACTAAGAGGACCGTTATTAGCATGTTTTAACCACTCCTATGTAAATGGTAGATTATCTGACACTCAAGAAGAAGGTCTGATCTCATTATTACTGAAACAGGATACAAGTGGAAAATATAAAGATCCAGTCCATTTACAAAATTGGAGGCCACTTACACTTCAGTGTTGTGATGCAAAAATCCTAGCAAAATGTATAGCGCATAGAATTAAAAAGGTATTGTCGGATATTATTCATTCTAATCAGACAGGTTTTTTACATGGAAGATACATTGGAGATAATATAAGGCTATTGGAAACAATAGAACACTATGAAAAATATGGGAAACCAGGCCTGCTATTCATAGCAGACTTCGAAAAGGCATTTGATAAAGTTCGACTGAATTTATATATAAATGCCTGGAGCATTTCAATTTTGGAGAATCTCTTATAAAATGGGTCAAAATCATGTATAGTAACCCTAGGTGTAAAATAGTAAATAATGGCTATTTCTCAGAAAGTTTTAAACTGTCAAGAGGAGTGAAACAAGGTTGTCCACTATCGGCATATCTATTTATTGTGGCCATCGAGATGTTAGCTATTAAAATCAGATCCAATAATAATATCAGAGGATTAGAAATACAGGGCTTAAAAACAAAGGTGTCATTGTACGCAGATGATTCATGTTTTCTTTTAGATCCACAACTAGAATCCCTCCACAGCCTCATAGAGGATCTAGATAAATTTTCTAACCTCTCTGGATTAAAACCAAATTATGACAAATGTACTATATTACGTATTGGATCACTAAAAAATACAATTTTTACATTACAATGTAGTTTACCAATAAAATGGTCTGATGGTGATGTAGATATACTCGGAATACATATCCCAAAGGAAATAAATGATCTCACTTCAATAAATTTTAATAGAAAGTTAGCAAAAATAGATAAGATCTTACTACCATGGAAAGGAAAATACCTGTCAATTTGTGGAAAAATCACCCTGATTAACTCTTTAGTATTATCCCAGTTTACCTATTTGCTTATGGTCTTGCCTACGCCTAGCAAACAGTTTTTTAAATTATATGAGAAAAAAATATTCCAATTTATTTGGAACGGCAAGCCAGACAAAATTAAAAGAGCATATTTATATAATGAATATGAATTCGGAGGACAGAAATTATTAAATATTAAAGCATTAGACCTATCACTAAAATCTTCAGTCATCCAAAAGTTATACTTAAATCCGAACTGGTTCTCAAGCAAATTAGTAAGATTGTCTCACCCACTGTTCAAGAAAGGCCTTTTTCCCTTTATTCAGATTACAACCTCTCACTTTCAGTTATTTGAAAAGGAAATAATCTCCCAAATGTCACTATTTCTAAAACAAGCCATAGAAAGTTGGTTGCAATTTCAATTTAATCCTCCAGAAACGACAGAACAAATAATGCAACAAATATTGTGGTTAAATTCAAATATACTAATTGACAAAAAAACTTTATTTTTGACAGAATGTTTAAAAAAAGGTATAATCTTCGTAAATGATATCATCGGTAGGACTGGTGGAGTTATGTCGCACATGCAGCTAACAAAAACATATGGAAATGTCTGCTCTACCCAGAATTACAACCAAATAATTGCAGCCTTACTGCAAAAGTGGAAGAGGAAAGTTGAAGGGGGGAGAAAGTAAGGAACTTGTCTGTCGGCCTTGCATTAAAGAACATAATTGGTTAAGGAAAACTGTGATAAATAAAAAAGTATATCAGTTTCACTTAAGGACCAAAGGATTGACAGCCGTCCCATATAGATTGCAAAATAGTTGGGAAGAGATCTTTGACGTGTCGATCCCATGGCATAGTGTTTATGAACTGACACGCAAAAGCGACACCGGATTCAAAAATCTGAATCTTTCAATTTAAATTATTATATAAAATTCTTGCTACCAATAGAATGTTATTTATATGGGGGATACAATCTTCCCAGCTCTGCAGATTTTGCTGTGAAGAGATAGAATCATTAGATCATTTGTTTTGGTTCTGTCCATTTGTAGCTTGTTTTTGGACACAGGTCCAGGAATGGCTAAAGGATTGCAATATTTACCTGGAACTAACCTTGCAGATAGCATTACTGGGTGATCTGAAAAGTCATAGTCAATCAATCAATAATATAATAATACTTTTAGCAAAAAAATTTATTTTTAATTCACAATCTGTAGAAGCAATGAGAATAGAAAGGTTCAGAACTTTTGTAAAACATCACAGTACGGTCGAAATATATATGGCAAATAGAAATCCTATATGGATGGTGTTAAGAGATAGATGGGAGGATTTGAATAGAGTTGAAGGATGGGACTAATAACAAATAACAACAAATAATAACAAAGATAGCTAATAATGTAAGCATACTGTGTCCATAATAAGTATATAGGTTGTATGTTGGGAGCTTTTGGGAAAGAGCACAGTTAGAAAGATATGGCATTTAGAAGCAAACCGGATGGACATCATGAAAATGATCGGAGAGGTTGAGAGTAGAAGAAGTTCAGGAGCAAAAAAATAAATAAATATATATATATATATATATATAGATATAGAATTATTGTAAAATTAACTCTGTCCATAAGGTGTAGATAGTAAGTATAGACCGGAAGTAGAGGCCTGGGCGTTGTTGTTCACTAATTTACTCCAAGTAGGGAAAGGATGGTGGGGTTGAAAAGTAATAAAGGGGAATATATATATAAAAAATAAAAATAAACATGGGGGATTGGAAGTGATGCAGACAATTACATTGATAGAAGATACAATCTATCTGCAATATTAAGCTGATCCATCCCCCCCCAAAAAAAAAAAAAAAAAAGAAAAAAAAAAACCCTTGAATGAGTAGGTGTTCTAAAAATTTTGACCGGTAGTGTAGATGATGAGTGGTCAGTGCACGTCGCCTGACCCGTATGGTAAATGGAAGGAAGGAGAAAAGCCTGTTGATATTTTTGTTGTTTGAGGAGACTCTACCTGAATATGTGAATCTTGGATATGTGAGGAATGCGGTGAGAGCATTTGTGTCCAAACCATTACAGTGTGGAAATTGTAAAGGATATGGTCACGTGTCAAATGTTTGTAGACGGGAGAAGTATAATATTGAAGAATCTGTGAATGGAAAATGTTGCAACTATGGTGGGGATCATACTCCGGACTTCCTTGAGTGAAGGAGGTCGAGTTGTCAAGGATCAGGGCTGCGCAGTGGATCTCTTATGTGAAGACGGTGTAGAGAGTCGAAGGGGCAAGAGGCAACAGTGTTGAAGATATGGCATTGGATGCATTGCAACCAGTTGATAGTGTTTTAAGTCAATCGGGTGATCTGGATATACATTGTGAAGAAGGTGGATTTTGTGGCATTTATAGCCACAGTGATTAATTGTACAGCACAAGTGTCTAAGAAGTCAAAGAAGCTGGATATCATTATATCTGCAGCCGAGAAGTTTTTGGGACTCAAAGACTTCACGGCAGAAGCACTACAAGGACTTTTGTCGATAGGAAATGTCCCGCCCTCACAGGAGGCTTCTGAGCCTGTGTTGGGACCTGATTAGAATTAGGTTTTTACAGAAAAGCAGGTTGATTTTGTTTAGTTAATTTTTTCTTTCTTTTATAGTTAGTATATATATATTTTTTCCCAAATGTTTTTTCTTTTATTTGGATCCTTATTATCCACGCGCACAGTAGGTGGCGGAATGCACATTTAATTGTTGTGAATGCCATTATACCATAGAAGAAGAAGAAGTGTATGTCAGGTTTATTGAGTCAATGTCAAAGTGGATTCCGTAAAGGTAGATCTACTTTGGATGCATTAGTAAAGGTGAGCAATGAAGTTGAAAAAACTCTGGTCATGAAAGAAGTAATAGCTACTGTCTTTTCTGACACTGAAAATGATTATGACACTATGGAGAGAAGGCCTACTGATTAAGATAGAAAGACTAGGTATTGGTGGGAGATTATATAACTGGGTTTTGGCCTTCTTATTAAACGCTCTTTTCGAGTTAAAATAGGATCCATTTTATCTGATGCCTATGGAGTTGACAATGTATTCCTCAAGGCAGTGCTATCAGTCCTATTTTGTTCAACATTATGATTAACAATGTGTTTTCGAATGTGGGTAGGGGTATTGGGGCTTCCCTTTATGTTGATGATGGAGCTATTTGGAAGAGGGGAAGGAATGTCTCTCATGTGATCAAATCTATTCAACAAGCTATAGTGGATGTTGAAAGATGGTCGATTGACTAGGGTTTTAAATTGTCAGTGTTGAAGTTTTGTTGTGTGTTCTTCTCTAAGAAGAAAGTTGCTGATAATATACAGTTGTTTCTGTATGGACAGCCTATGGGGAGTGTTTCTAAGTACACATATTTGGGTCTATGGTTCAATGAGCGATATACATGGAAAGATAATGTGATAAATGTTGAAACAAAGTGTAAGGTGGTGAATCTTATGCGCTTGGTCTCTGTTATGACTGGGGTGCTGACAGACAATCGTTGATGGATATTTATAGAGCTCTGATCAGGATGACAATTGATTACGGGTGTATAGTTTATGGAACAGTGGTGAAGACTTGGCTTCAGCAGCTGGACAGAATCCAGTATATAGCTTTAAGGATATGTATTGGTGCATTTAAATCAACATCTGTATGTGCCTTACTAGTGGAGGCAGGTGAGATGCCATTGGATATATGGCGTAAACATTTTTTATTAGCTTATTGGATTAGGTTGAACAGCTGTGAGGTTGAGCTTCCCACTGCTACTTTTCTAGATGACTGTTGGGAATTTACTAGTAGACAAGGCAGTGGTTTTGGTTGGACAGTTGGAAAGCTTGCTGATGAGAGTGGTTTGAGGGAGCTGGAGGTTGGTCCTTCTGTGGTGATAGGGGATGTTCCTCCATGGTTACTCCCAGACCCTGTTGTTGATCTAACCTTGGTAGAGAAAAGGAAAGATTGGTCAGAAGTCAGTGATATAGGGAAACTGGTTGACAATTACATTTCGTATACGTTTTATGCTTTTTTACCGCTTTTCACAGATGGATCCAAGGACCCAGAAAGTGGGCGCACAGGAGCAGGCATTTACATTCCTGATTTTGATGTGCAGATACAGTTCCTTCTGAAAGTATTCAGACCCCTTGACTTTTTCCACATTTTGTTAGGTTACAGCCTTATTCTAAAATGTATTAAATTGTTGGGTATTGAAGACATAGCCAACATACAGCAAGTAAAGACATTATAAAGTATTTATTATCAATTTACTTTGAATGCTAAATTACAATGTATAAACAATATTCAGTAAATAATGTGGAACAATCTTTCATTCTAATTACAATTTCAGACTCCAGCAGATGTTCATCCCTGAGAACCTGAACGCACAGTTTGAAAGGCCACCAAAAGCTGAAGCGTCGGGAATCTTTCAGCGTCGGGAATCTTTCAGCGTCGGGAATCTCCTGGCGGATGCCGAGGACGACACAGGAAGGTATCACCACCCTGTTCCTCCTGCCAGGAACCCCCAGCATCAGCACACAAAGCTCCGATAGGCCAAATACCTGAAGTGACTGTAAAATATTTGTTTATTAGTCAAGCCTCTGAAGACATCAACCCCTGTCCTGAAGTCAAGCCTTTGAAGACATCAACCCCTGTCCTGTCGTGCCCTGAAGTCAAGCCTCTGAACACATCAAGTCTTAGCTCATACCCTCATTGAATCACTGCTGTGATCTCTTCCCAACACTGTGTGTGTCAGTATCCCTCTCATGTTTGGATAAATACCACAGTAAACCAGCAACTAAATCAATATTTCATATTAATATACATCTATTTCACTCCTTGCTTGGACTATGTCATTCATTCATAGCTCTTTTGTCTAACTGTGTTGTGTACTTTTTTGTGTGTGCAAGCTAGCTAGCTATAGCCACACTAACACTACGGGTTGCAACGATTCCCAAACAGACTTACCACTGTGTTATGTCCTGCATACCTCTTGGGTTTTGCAATAGCTCTTTATCTTCCTCATTAATTTCTACCTTGTGCCATTGCTGGACTAACGTTACAGTTGCGTTTCTCATTAAGTAGCCATGTGGTGAGTTTGTTCTGGTTTGCATCAGCCAATCAGAACTAAGAAACATTAATCAGTATAATGTTATCCCCATGCCCATATTGTGTTACCATGTTGCTAAGTTGCACAGTCCTGGGCCTTTTCATCTCAGGAACATAATAATAACAATAATGAACTGGAACAAATACAGTAGGGCTTCACTGCTTGCACTCTTAATTAAAGCTGCAAGCAGCATTGCCAGGGTTCAAGCTGTGGGCCCACTGTGCAACCATTAGGACAAATTGGACACATCGCCCTAGGATGAGTTACTTCTGTACTCCTTAGCACGCTTCGCAAATATCAGAACTCAAACTCAACCAGATCATGCAATATGCTTTTGATTTATTTTGGACTATTTTTAATGATATTGTCTATTTTAAACATCTTCTTCTCCTGAACTGCTGGACTGATCAGCACCAAATTGGATATATAGCATCCAATTTGGTGCTATATGCTGTATATTTAACCCCTTTTTTTCGGTAGGTACAAAACAACCTTCATACTTCCATTCATTTTTTTAAACTGATGCCGGTTACCTTCAGACGAGTCCCGTGACACTTGTGAAGGTTGTAGAGAAAAACAGAGAACACCATCGTGTTTGTGAGAATCTCCCCTTTCCACAGTGGGGTCACTTTAGTTTGTAGCCCCAACGATTCAGATGCTACAAACAGAAGATGGCATTTCTGCTGTGATGGAGGAATTATCTGGAATGCTCAACTAGATGATCAGGACAGTCTAGGGTACTTTTTGCCCGAAGAGGTGAAGTATTGCGATGAGCTATACGACTGTAGTTCTGATTCTAATTCTCAAGAGGAAAGTTAAAACCCTCAGCCGTGAGGTCACTGAGGAGGACCAACAGTGATCGGGGGATCACCTGAAAGGGACTGACATACAGGGATGGAACATAAGGATTTTGGGTACTGACCAGCAGACCACGATTTATTCTACAATGTAATTGTCTGCATCATTTCCAATCCCCCAAATTTTTTGTAAATGTATATATATATATATATATATATATATATATATATATATATATATATATATATATATATATATATATATTAAATATATGTTCCTTTGTTATTTTCCTCTAACCCTACCACCTCTTTCCTAATTAGTGTAAACTGATGGACAACAACACTTGGGTTTCTACTTCCAGCTTATACATACTATATACATTTTACAGACACAATGTATTTTACAATAGTTGTCTTTTGTTTGTTTTTAATCCCATCCTTCAGCTACCCTCAGCCCCTCCCATCTATATCTGAAGACCATCTAGTTTGATTTCTATTTGCCATATATTTCTAGCTGTGCTGTTTCACAAAAGTTCTGAACTTACAGTATATACATTTTACGGACACAGTATATTTTACATTAGTTATCTTGTTGTTTTTAGTCCCACCTTTCAGCTCCAATTAACCCCTCCCATCTATCTCTTAACACCATTCATTTTTTATTTCTATTTGCCAAATATTTTTCAACTGTGCTGTGATGTTTCTCAAATGTTCTGAACCTTTCTATTATCATAGTTTCTACAGATTGTAAATTAAAGACACTTTTTTTTGTTAAAAGTATTATTATGTTATTGATCGATGGACTATGAATTTTCAAATCAACCAGCAGTGCTATTTGCAGAGTTAGCTCCAGGTAATTGTTGCAATTATTTTTGGACCTGCAACCAAAAATATGCTATATATAGACAGTACCTAAACAAATGATCTAAAGATTCAGTCTCTTCGCAGCAAAATCTGCAGAGCTGTGATGGTTGTATCCCCCATATATAACATTCAATTGGTTGTAAGCATTTTATATAATCATTTAAATAGAAAAATTCTGAGTTCTGAATCCGCCGTTGTTTTGCGTATCAGTTCATAAACCATGTGCCCTGGAATTGGTACATCGAAAATCTCTTCCCAACTATTTTGTAATCTATATGACACAGCTGTCCATTTTTTGGTCCTTAACTGAAACTGGTATACTTTTTTATATATCACAATTTTCAATTTTTGTTAACAGGCCAACAGATAAGTTCCTTACTTTTTCCCCCTTCCACTTGCCTCTTCCATTTTTGCAGTAATGCTGCAATTAGTTGGTTGTAATTTTGGTTTGAGCAGACATTTTCACATATTTTTGTTAGTTGCATGTGTGACATAACTCCACCAGTCCTATTTATGATATAATTTACAAATAATATACTTTTATTTATTTATTGGAAAATAACGTTTTTTTATTATCAATTAGAAAATTTAACCATAATATTTGTTGTATTATTTGTTCTGTCTTTTCTGGTGGATTAAACTGAAATTGCAACCAACTTTCTATGCTTGTTTTAAAATAGCAATATTTTGGAGATTATTTGGTTTTCAAATAACTGAAAATGAGAAGTTGTAATTTGAATAAAGGGAAAAAGGCCATTCTTGAACATTGGGTGAGACATTCTGACTAATCTGCTAGAGAAACAGTTTGGATTTAAGTATAACTTGTGAATGGCTGAAGCCTTTAGTGAGAGGTCTAATGCTTTAATATTTAATCATTTCTGCCCTCCGAATTCATATTAATTATATAAATAGGCCAATTTGAAAGGATTTTATTCTTGCTCAAATAATTTAAAAAACAGGTCGCTAGGTGTAGGCAAGGCCATAAGCAAATATGTAAACTAAAAATAGTTAATCAGGGTGATTTTTCCACAAATAGACAGCTATTTTCATTTCCATTGTAGCAAGATCGTATCTATTTTTGCTAACTTTCTATAAAATGTATTGTAGTGAGATAATATATTTATTTTGGGATATGAATACCGAATACAGTGAGGGAAAAAAGTATTTGATCCCCTGCTGATTTTGTATGTTTGCCCACTGACAAAGACATGATCAGTCTATAATTGTAATGGTAGGTTTATTTGAACAGTGAGAGACAGAATAACAACAAAAAAATCCAGAAAAACGCATGTCAAAAATGTTATAAATTGATTTGCATTTTAATGAGGGAAATAAGTATTTGACCCCTCTGCAAAACATGACTTAGTACTTCATGGCAAAACCCTTGTTGGCAATCACAGAGGTCAGACGTTTCTTGTAGTTGGCAACCAGGTATACACACATCTCAGGAGGGATTTTGTCCCACTTCTCTTTGCAGATCTTCTCCAAGTCATTAAGGTTTCGAGGCTGACGTTTGGCAACTCGAACCTTCAACTCCCTCCTCAGATTTTCTATGGGATTAAGGTCTGGAGACTGGCTAGAACACTCCAGGACCTTAATGTGCTTCTTCTTGAGCCACTCCTTTGTTGCCTTGGCCGTGTGTTTTAGGTAATAGTCATGCTGGAATAAGCATCCACGACCCATTTTCAATGCCCTGGCTGAGGGAAGAAGGTTCTCACCCAAGATTTGACGGTACATGGCCCCGTCCATCGTCCCTTTGATGCGGTGAAGTTGTCCTGTCCCCTTAGCAGAAAAACACCCCCAAAGCATAATGTTTCCACCTCTATGTTTGACGGTGGGGATGGTGTTCTTGGGATCATAGGCAGCATTCCTCCTCCTCCTAAACACGGTGAGTTGAGTTGATGGCAAAGAGCTCGATTTTGGTCTCATCTGACCACAACACTTTCACCCAGTTCTCCTCTGAATCATTCAGATGTTCATTGGCAAACTTCAGACGGCCCTGTATATGTGCTTTCTTGAGCAGGGGGACCTTGCGGGTGCTGCAGAATTTCAGTCCTTCACGGCGTAGTGTGTTACCAATTGTTTTCTTGGTGACTATGGTCCCAGCTGCCTTGAGATCATTGACACGATCCTCCCGTGTAGTTCCGTGCTGATTCCTCTCCGTTCTCATGATCATTGCAACTCCACAAGGTGAGATCTTGCATGGAGCCCCAGGCCGAGGGAGATTGACAGTTCTTTTGTGTTTCTTCCATTTGTGAATAATCGCACCAACTGTTGTCACCTTCTCACCAAGCTGCTTGGCGATGGTCTTGAAGCCCATTCCAGCCTTGTGTAGGTCTACAATCTTGTCCCTGACATCCTTGGATAGCTTTTTGGTTTTGGCCATGGTGGAGAGTTTGGAATCTGATTGATTGATTGCTTCTGTGGACAGGTGTATTTTATACAGGTAACAAACTGAGATTAGGAGCACTCCCTTTAAGAGTGTGCTCCTAATCTCAGCTCATTACCTGTATAAAAGACATCTGGGAGCCAGAAATCTTTCTGATTGAGAGGGGGTCAAATACTTATTTCCCTCATTAAAATGCAAATCAATTTATAACATTTTTAACATGCGTTTGTCTGGATTTTTTATTTTTTATTCTGTCTCTCACTGTTCAAATAAACCTACCATTAAAATTATAGACTGATCATGTCTTTGGCAGTGGGCAAACATACAAGGGGATCAAATATTTTGGATTGAAAAGAAAACATGAATCATCAGCGTACAATGACACCTTTGTTTTTAAGCCCTGGATTTCTAGCCCATTGATATTATTGTTGGATCTGATTTTAATAGCTAACATTTCGATAGCCATGATAAGTAGATATGCCGATTGTGGACAACCTTGTTTTACTCCTCTTGACAGTTTAATACTTTCTGAGAAGTAGCCATTATTTACTATTTTACACCTAGGGTTGCTGTACATAACTTCAACCCATTGTATAAGAGATTCTCCCAAATTGAAATATTTCAGGCATTTATATATAAATTCCAGTCGTACTTTATCAAAAGCCTTTTCAAAGTCAGCTATGAATACCAGGCCTGGTTTCCCAGGATTTTTGTAGTGTTCTCTTAGCTCATTGGTCACCATAGCAACACCCACCCGTAGTATACGCTCCAGCAGGTATATCTCACTGGTCATCCCCAAAGCCAACACCTCCTTTGGCCGCCATTCCTTCCAGTTCTCTGCTGCTAATGACTGGAATGAACTGCAAAAATCTCTGAAGCTGGAGACTCTTATCTCCCTCACTAACTTTAAGCATATGTTGTCAGAGCAGCTTACCGATCACTGCACCTGTACACAGCCCATCTGTAATTAGCCCACCCAACTACCTCATCCCCATATTGTTATTTATTTAGCAAATTTGCACCCCAGTATCTCTATTTTCACATCATCTTCTGCACATCTATCACTCCTGTGTTAATACTAAATTGTAATTATTTTGCACTATGGCCTATTTATTGCCTTACCTCCATAACTTACTACATTTGCACACACTGTATATAGATGTTCTATTGTGTTATTGACTGTATGTTTTGTTTATCCCATGTGTAACTCTGTGTTGTTGTTGTTTTTATCGCACTGCTTTGCTTTATCTTGGCCAGGTCGCAGTTGTAAATGAGAACTTGTTCTCAACTGGCTTACCTGGTTAAATAAAGGTTAAATAAAAAATAAAAATAAATAAATAAAGGCTATAATTGCATCAAAAAGTTCCTCCTTTGTAATTTGGCCTTCACATTAGTCTTTCTGTACAGCTGTTACATTATTAATAGAAAAGAAATCCATACAATTAACTTTGGTTAGGTGAGATGGAGTAGACTGAAACAAAAACATATGCTTAAAGTACTTTGCTTCCTCTTTCAAAATATTAAATAATTTTGTGCGTTTTTCCCCATATTCCATCCAGTTCGCTTTATTTTTATAATATATTACACTTGATCTTTCTTGAATAAGTTCCTCCTTTTTGGTTTTCCTCTAACTTTTTATGTGTCTCTATGGTACAGTTGTTATTGCTTTCTATCTGTACTGTTAGTCCTTATATTTCCTTTGTTAATATGGACTCTTTTGACCTAAATTGCTTTTGTTTTAGAGATGAGTATTGAATTGCATGGCCTCTAGTGTCCCATACAATAAGGGGATCTGCTGTACCTATGATATGTCTGAAAAAGTTAGTTATAAATTCTTCTGTCCTAGTAAAAAACAAGTTATCATCCAATAGGCTTTGATTGAATTTCCAATATATTCGCCCACGTGGAAATTCTGTAAGAGTAATATATATGCCAATTATTTGATGATCCGACCGCATTCTGTCCCCTATCCTCAGTTTTTTTACTTTTGGTGCCAGCGAAAATGACATAAGAAAGTAGTCAAGATGAATCGCTTGATTGAGCCTCTGCCATGTATATCTCACTAGGTCAGGATATTTAAGCCTCCATACATCCACTAGTACCAATATAACCATAATATTTGTGATTTCCTAAAGTGCATGATGGTGATAGTTTGTAGTGTGATTTCCTTTACGGTCCATTGAGCTATTTAAAACCGTATTATAATCTCCCACCATAATAGTAGAGTCATGTAGGTTTGATAAATTATTATATATTTTCAAAGAAGCGTGGATCATCATTATTTGTACCATATAGATTAATGAGTCAAATCTGTTTTTGGTCCAATAATATATATTTAAAATAATCCATCTACTTTACGGATCTGTTTGGACAATTTGCACATTCGGATTAAAATGATTGTTAATAAATATCATCACTCCTTTTGAGTTTCTTTGCCCATTGGAGAAGTATATTTTACCCCCCAGTCCTTTTCCACACAATTTCATCTAAAATTGTTGAATGAGTTTCCTGTAAACAATAGGTTTCCTGTAAACAATAGATAGAGAACTTGAATCCCTCCACAGTCTCATAGAGGATCTAGATACATTTTCTAACCACTCTGGATTACAACCAAATTATGACAAATGTACTATATTACGTATTGGATCACTAAAAAATACAATTTTTACATTACCATGTAGTTTACCAATAAAATGGTCTGATGGTGATGTGGATATACTCGGAATACATATCCCAAAGGAAATAAATGATCTCTCTTCAATACATTTTAATAGAAAGTTAGCAAAAATAGATAAGATCTTACTACCATGGAAAGGAAAATACCTGTAAATTTGTGGAAAAATCACCCTGATTAACTCTTTAGTATTATCCCAGTTTACCTTTTTGCTTATGGTCTAGCGAACAGTTTTTTTAAATTATATGAGAAAAAAATATTCAATTTTATTTGGAACGGCAAGCCAGACAAAATTAAAAGGGCATATTATATAATGAATATGAATTTGGAGGACAGAAATTATTAAATATTAAAGCATTAGACCTATCACTAAAATCTTCAGTCATCCAAAAGTTATACTTAAATCCGAACTGGTTCTCAAGCAAATTAGTAAGATTGTCTCACCCAATGTTCAAGAAAGGCCTTTTCCCCTTTATTCAGATTACAACAACTCATTTGCAGTTATTTGAAAAGGAAATCATCTCTCAAATATCACTATTTCTAAAACAAGCCATAGAAAGTTGATTGCAATTTAAATTTAAACCTCCAGAAATGACAGAACAAATAATGCAACAAATATTGTGGTTAAATTCAAATATACTAATTGACAAAAAACCTTTTTTTTTTTGAAAGAATGTTTAAAAAAGGTATAATCTTCGTAAATGATATCATCGGTAGGACTGGTGGAGTTATGTCGCACATGCAGCTAACAAAAACATATGGAAATGTCTGCTCTATCCAAAATTACAACCAAATAATTGCAGCCTTACCGCAAAAGTGGAAGAGGAAAGTGGAAGGGGGAGAAAGTAAGGAACTTGTATGTCGGCCTTGCATTAAAGAACATAATTGGTTAAGGAAAACTGTGATAAATAAAAAAGTATATCAGTTTCACTTAAGGACCAAAGGATTGACAGCCGTCCCATATAGATTGCAAAATATTTGGGAAGAGATTTTTGACGTACCGATCCCATGGCATAGTGTTCATGAACTGACACGCAAAACGACACCGGATTCAAAAATTTGAATCTTTCAATTTAAATTATTATAAAAAATTATTGTTACCAATAGAATGTAATTTATATGGGGGATACAATATTCCCAGCTCTGCAGATTTTGCTGTGAAGAGACAGAATCATTAGATCATTTGTTTTCGTTCTGTCCATTTGTAGCTTGTTTTTGGACACAGGTCCAGGAATGGCTAAAGGATTGCAATATTTACCTGGAGCTAACCTTGCAGATAGCATTACTGGGTGATCTAAAAAGTCATAGTCAATCGATCAATAATACAATAATACTTTTAGCAAATATATATAAATATTTTTAATTCACAATCTGTAGAAGCAATGACAATTGAAAGGTTCAGAACTTTTGTAAAACCTCACAGTACGGTTGAAATATATATGGCAAATAGAAATCCTATATGGATGGTGTTAAGAGATAGATGGGAGGTTTTGAATAGAGTTGAAGGATGGAACTAATAACAAATAACAACAAATAATAACAAAGATAGCTAATAATTTAAGCATACTGTGTCCATAATAAGTATATAAGTTGTCTGTTGGGAGCTTTTGGGAAAGAGCACAGTTAGAAAGATATAGCATATAGAAGCAAACCGGATGGATATCATGAAAATGATCGGAGAGGTTGAGAGTAGAAGAAGTTCAGGAGCAAAAAAATAAAATAATATGTATATAATAGAATTATTGTAAAATTAACTGTGTCCATAAGGTGTAGATAGTAAGTATAGCCCGGAAGTAGAGGCCTGGGCATTGTTGTTCACTAATTTACTCCAAGTAGGTGAAAGGATGGTGGGGTTGAAAAGTCATAAAGGGGAGTATATGTATAAAAAACATGGGGGAAGTGATGCAGACAATTACAATGATAGAAGTTACAATCTATCTGCAATATTAAGCTGATCCATCCCACAGAACAAAAACAAAGAAAAAAAACAATAGATGTAATATTCCTTCTCTTTTAGCCAGGTACAGTTGAAGTCGGAAGTTTACATACACTTAGGTTGGAGTCATTAAAACTCGTTTTACAACCACTCCACAATTTGATTTCATTTTTCTTATTAATTTTTTTAGGGGGTAGATCAGCTTTAATATTGCAGATAGATTGTAACTTGTCTGCATCACTTCCAATCCCCCATAACATCTCGATGGCCATAATAAATAGATATGCCGATAGTGGACAACCTTGTTTCACTCCTCTTGACAGTTTAAAACTTTCTGAAAAATAGCCATTATTTACTATTTTACAGCTAGGGTTACTATACATGATTTTAACCCATTTTATAAGAGATTCTCCAAAATTGAAATGCTCCAGGCATTTACATATGAACTCCAGTTGTACTTTATCAAATGCCTTTTCGAAGTCTGCTATGAATAGCAGACCTGGTTTCCCAGATTTTTCATAGTGTTTTATTGTTTCCTGTACTTGCCTTATATTATATCCAATGTATCTTCCATGTAAAAAAAACTGTCTGATTAGAATGAATAATGTCCGACAATACCTTTTTAATTCTATGCGCTATACATTTTGCTAGAATTTTTGCATCACAACACTGAAGTGTAAGGGGCCTGAAATTGTTTAAATGGACTGGATCTTTATATTTTCCACTTCTATCCTGTTTCAGTAATAATGAAATCAGACCTGTCTTTTGTCAGTTAGGATCACCACTTTATTTTAAGAATGTGAAATGTCAGAATAATAGTAAAGATAATTATTTATTTCAGCTTTTATTTCTTTCATCACATTCCCAGTTGCTCAAAAGTTTACATACACTCAATTAGTATTTGGTAGCATTGCCTTTAAATTGTTTAACTTGGGTCAAACCTTTTGGGTAGCCTTCCACAAGCTTCCCACAATGAGTTGGGTGAATTTTGGCCCATTCCTCCTGACAGAGCTGGTGTAACTGAATCAGGTTTGTAGGCCTCCTTGCTCGCACACGCTTTTTCAGTTCTGCCCACAAATGTTATATAGGATTGAGGTCAGGGCTTTGTGATGGTCACTCCAATACCTTGACTTTGTTGTCCTTAAGCCATTTTGCCACAACTTTGGAAGTATGCTTGGGGTCATTGTCCATTTGGAAGACCCATTTGTGACCAGCATTAACTTCCTGACTGATGTCTTGAGATGTTACTTCAATATATCCACATCATTTTCCTTCCTCATGATGCCATCTATTTTGTGAAGTGCACCAGTCCCTCATTCAGCAAAGCACCCCCACAGCATGATGCTTCCACCCCCGTGCTTCACGTTTGGGATGGTGTTCTTTGGCTTGCAAGCTCTCCCTTTTTCCTCCAAACATAACGATGGTCATTATGGCCAAACAGTTCTATTTTTGTTTCATCAGACCAGAGGACATTTCTCAAAAAAGTAAGATTTTTGTCCCCATGTGTAGTTGCTTTTTAAGGCGTTTTTTGAGCAGTTCCTTCTTCCTTGCTGAGCGGCCTTTCAGGTTATGTCAATATAGGACTTGTTTTACTGTGAATATAGATACTTTGTACCTGTTTCCTCCAACATCTTCACAAGGTCCTTTGCTGTTGTTCTGGGATTGATTTGCAGTTTTCACACCAAAGCACGTTCATCTCTAGGAGACAGAACGCGTCTCCTTCCTGAGCGGTATGACGGCTGCGTGGTCCCATGGTGTTTATACTTGCGTACTATTGTTTGTACAGATGAACGTGGTACCTTCAGGCATTTGGAAATTGCTCCCAAGGATGAACCAGACTTGTGGAGGTCTACCATTTTTTTTCTGAGGTCTTAGCTGATTTCTTTTGATTTTCCCATGATGTCAAGCAAAGAGGCACTGAGTTTGAAAGTAGGTCTTGAAATACATCCACAGGTACACCTCCAATTGACTCAAAATGATGTCTGGAATTTTGATGTCTGGACTTTTTCAAGCTGTTTAAATGCACAGTCAACGTAGTGTATGTAAACTTCTGACCCACTGGAATTGTGATACAGTGAATTATAAGTGAAATAATCTGTCTGTAAACAATTGTTGGAAAAATTACTTGTGTCATGCACAAAATAGATGTCCTAACCGAGTGGTTGAAAAACGAGTTTCAATGACTCCAACCTAAGTGTATGTAAACTTCCGACTTCAACTGTAGCTGTGCACTAGATGCTAAGCTAACAAAGGGAGAGCAGCTATTTTGTTTTTCCTGTGTCACGTTGAAATCCCCGTCTTGGCCGACGGAAGTCCTTCACCTCTCTACTCCCGTTCGAGTTCAGCTTTCTGCGATCATTGACCCCTATTGGTGAAGAATCGCAATGTGTTCTTATAGTTTGTAACTACGGTCTACATTTATGATATCCAGCAAATCTCAACTAATTGGATATCATTGTCTCATTCAATTTAATAGGTTAAATTGCCGAACATACCTTTTCAGGTTGATCATTTTGATAAGATCCAAATTGATTTGGTTCAACAAAGGAGACAATTTAAACTTGTCCATATTAACCTAGATAAAGCAACGCTTTCAGGTTAATTAAAGTTTAATTCCCAGATAGCCTATACAGGTATGATTAATCATTAACATTGATTAATCAATTCAATTTGCTTTTGCACAGCTGAAGCACGAGCAAGAAATGATTGATATGAAGGGACAGGTGGAGAGAACCGGGAAACTAATGACAAAAGCAGGTGAGGAACCATTCTGTTAACCGAGGAACTGCGTTTGAAAACAGAACAATTAAAAGTATTTGCAAAAACATATGACGACGAACGAGCACAAACTCTTCAACAAAATTGTCTTCTACAGGAACAAAATCGTGTTCTACAGGAACAACTCGGTTTAGCCAAAACTAAATACGACAAAGTCCACGCCAAACTAGATAAATCTGACGAGTTATCTACAAACAGGAGCGCGCAATTTGATAACATAAACTCAGCAAAAAAAGACAGGGTCAGGACCCTGTCTTTCAAAGATAATTTGTTAAACTCCAAATAACTTCACAGGTCTTCATTGTAAAGGGTTTAAACACTGTTTCCCATGCTTGTTCAATGAACCATAAACAACTAATGAACATGCACCTGTGGAACGGTCGTTAAGACACTAACAGCTTTCAGACGGTAGGCAATTAAGGTCACAGTTATGAAAACTTAGGACACTAAAGAGGCCTTTCTACTGACTCTGAAAAACACCAAAAGAAAGATGCCCAGGGTCCCTGCTCATCTGCGTGAACTTGCCTTAGGCATGCTGCAAGGAGGCATGAGGACTGCAGATGTGGCCAGGGCAATATATTGCAATGTCCGTACTGTGAGACGCCTAAGACAGCGCTACAGGGAGACAGGACAGACAGCTGATCATCCTCGCAGTGGCAGACCACGTGTAACAACACCTGCAAAACCTGTAAGGCAGGTCCTCACCAGACATCACCGGCAACAACGTCGCCTATGGGCACAAACCCACCGTCGCTGGACCAGACTGGTCTGGTAAAAAGTGATCTTCACTGACGAGTCGTGGTTTTGTCTCACCAGGGGTGATGGTCGGATTCGTGTTTATGGTAGAAGGAATGAGCTTTACACCGAGGCAGGTACTCTGGAGCGGGATTGATTTGGAGGTGGAGGGTCCGTCGTGGTCTGGGGTGGTGTGTCACAGCATCATCGGACTGAGCCTGTTGTCATTGCAGGCAATCTCAATGCTGTGCGTTAAAGGGAAGACATCCTCCTCCCTCATGTGGTACCCTTCCTGCAGGCTCATCCTGACATGACCTGCTCGTTCTTTGCGTGATTTCCTGCAAGACAGGAATGTCAGTGTTCTGTCATGGCCAGCGAAGAGCCCAGAACTCAATCCCATTGAGCACGTCTGGGACCCGTTGGATCGGAGGGTGAGAGCTAAGGCCATTCCCCACCAGAAATGTCTGGGAACTTGCAGGTGCCTTGGTGGAAGAGTGTGGTAACATCTCACAGCAAGAACTGGCAAATATGGTGCAGTCCATGAGGAGGAGATGCACTGCAGTACTTAATGCAGCTGGTGGCCACACCAGATACTGATGTGAGAATTCAGGTGATGAAGATGGAAATATTGATTTCTATGCAAGCGAAGCAAACCTCATCAGTGAATCTCTCACTCCGTACTCAAGCCCTCTACCTGCAAACCATGTCAGATAAGTATGAGGCTGAACGGAGCAAGCGTGACACTCACATGTCTGAAATAAGTACTCTATGCAGCAGAATACCACCCTTCGGTACCATCTCGAGGAATTCCAGAACAGTCACGCGCTACAGCGTGACTACCCAGTTAAGCAACCAAGCTCGCAACCGGAGCTCGGTACACAGTAGTGAAGACGACAGAAGGTTTCAGAGTTGGCCTCTCGCAGATGTCCCTCAGTCTTCCCCTCTTGGCCATTCGGCACAGGGCAATTTGTTGCCTCCTCACCAACAAAGCCAAAGCTTCGCTTCTCCTCTTGGCCTTTCAGCCCACATTTCCCCACAGGATGAAGCCAACCCTCCCCGCGCACTTGGCACGGAACGCCTTGACAAACTCGTCAAAAACTTCCACACCTTTGACTCTGTTCAAGGTAAGCCAAACGACACTGAGATGTTCCTAGCAGATATAGAGGATGCCTTGGATGGCTACCTGAACGCTACGTGTGCTGACAGGCTTTACTTGTTCAAACGAACGTCGAATAGACACGTGACAAGGTTAATTCGTATACGACAGCAACACATGCATACGCCAATACTCGCTAAAAGCTCTGCTAAGAGAAATAAAGAACCTGAAAGAATTTGATAAACAGGAAAAAGACAAGTCACTATGACTAGACGTGGAATTGCCGGACAACAGGTCCGCCAGAATAAACACCCTTAGCAAGGACGTTAACAATCAAATTACTCCCGCTCTCACTCAAGACCCTATCCAGGGCCCGCTCGATCAAGACACAAGCCCACAAGCTTTGTCTATAGTCTCTGATACAAATGTTGCGAAGAAAAAGGTCAAACACATCGAAAGAGCCAACTCCACTCAAAACCCAATAAAATAAATCTGTTTCTAACATGAACAGAAATGACACATCACGTCATTACGAATGACCACTCCACTTTGTGGGGAATATGACCACAAAACGCGCTCAAACAGGAGGACTGTCATGCGCTAATTGAATCAGGCTCTATATCGCTAATCTCTCAAACGTTGTTCAATGATCTCAAAAGGGCTGTGAAGCCAGCTAAATGTTTGTTGAAAAGGGGGGGAATATTAGTCAAGACCCATGATGAGCCCCGTCGAGGCCAGTTGCATTTCTAATCCGAATGAGCGTTAGGTGGGGTTTTAAGCATTTGTATTTCCGTGTAGGGTAGTATAGATGATATTCAAGTACATCTGTTGTAGAATTAAACACCTATATGCCTTAAAATGTTTATGGATTGAGAACCAGTTGAAGGGTTAATACAGAGCAGAGACATTTATGTGTTTTTCATAAACTCCCTGCAGCTGGTCTGGGTATGTCAATGACATGTGATGGAGATACAACTCCTCGTGATGGCTGTGTGGAGATTGGAGTAACAATGGAACTAGTGTTATCATATGTTTGTGCTTATGACCTGACACATGGCCACATGCACATAATCTCAAGGGCCAGGGAGGATGGTAAATGATAAATGCTTGGGTTATGGATGACATGTTTAAACCATGTTTAAGTATTAATTGATATGTTTTATAATGTGTTATGAAATGATAAAGGTAAAACAGAATGAACATGATTGATACTTTGTACTCCAGATGCATGCCTGGATAGTGAATATAGTCAATACAGAGTGTGATTGTTCTTTAACGTACGTATGTACATATTTTTTTGAATCATGCCACTAATAAGATACAGAGGCCCCACTTAGAGAAGCGCAAGTAGCCCCCGTGAGTAGCCAACATGTGATACTGAAAGATGTTATTCATTCACATAGGGAGGAGTTGTATCAGTGTGACTATGCATTTGTGTCTGTATAAAAGGAGCGCTCCGGTTCAGGGCAAGCAGTTGCTCCATGGAGCAAGCTCGGCTTTGTTATGCAAATAATAAAAGTCTAAATTCACAAGTTCCAGTCTCTTGAGAAATATTTTTAAGTTGACTACTTTTTTAGTCAAATATTTATATGACAGTAGTTTCCAAAGTAACCACGATAGTTTGAATCTCTGTCTCTCCCTTCCACTCTGACCCTCCTTCTACCCTGTCAGCAACAGGTGTGGTTGAAATAGCCAAATCCACTAATTTGATGGTTTTTCAACATACTTTTGTATATATATTGTATCTATAGTGTATCATTAGGAACTTGTGGATTATATTGATAACTTTGGAAGTACATTAAATTGCAACTGGATAATTTGGAGTATTATTGATAACTTTGATGGCCCGGTTCGGGTGAGTTTATGTAGAGGATTGTCGTATCCTTCAGTGTTGCACCGTAGGTGCAAGCCACAGACCTTTTTAAGTTGACGGAATCTCATATTCATGAATTGGCTCAAAAGCTGATCATGAAAGATAAGAATGGTTTTAAGATTAATTTGACAAGCAATGCAATACTTGATTATTGGCAAACAATTGGCATGCATAAAAAGGAGACAGAGAACAAACAAATTCGAGAGGTTACTTTGCATTTGCTTAGCAAACACCAAAACAGTGAATTGAAAGGAAATATATTTATTTCTGAACCCTTCACTGACTAAATGCGTTCCAAAAACATTTATTGGGAAATTAAACATGAGCAAATTAGTGAAAAATGTGCCTTCTTAGACAGAGAGGTGATGCTTTTGAAGCAGCAATGTAAAGTGCTAGAAAAAGAGTGTCAAGACACTGGAGCACCGGGACCACAGCTCTGCTTTGAGGCTGACCATTCAGGCACTGGTGATGCTTCAGACACCGATAGTGGTGTTGGCTTTACAGGTGACTGTGGAGAGCGCAGCCACACTCCAAAAAGCACGTTCTGCCGCCCGCATATTCAAACTCCCAGCCGCTGTCACACTCCTCAAAGACTAGCGAGTCCATTTACTGCATTAGCCGCTCATGTTTCAGTCATTAGGACATTGACAAACAATGCAGGAGCAGAGTCTGTAATTTCGCACAGGTTAACATGCAGTGAGGCTACCTCTCACTTAACTGACATTGGACCATTCCTAGTGAAATCTCCATTCACAGCATGGTGGGAACGGGTTAAGACCCAGTATAACGTGTATAGTCTTGAAATGCGAGATGTATTGCAAGTACTTTTGCTCTCAATTCCAAGTGAAATTGCCCACAGAGCCACAGATGATTTTAAGGAGGGCACAATTGTCAAACAATGAAATCAATGCAGACATACAGTATTAGAGCGGCTCAAAGCAAACTTGCTCGCTTTTCAGCGTCCTTCCCTTGTAGACTGGACTAGGGTCATTGCCTGTAAGAATGGCACAAGATAACCTTTCAAACAGTACACAGAGCGACTGTGGAAACTTTTCTATGAATATTCTGTCCATGAAACCCCGTCACGTGACAATGACATGCTACAGACAATGCTAACACGCAACTCGTGCTCTTACCTGAGTAAAGCATTAGATTTGGGGGGTCCTGCAGATAACACATTCCAAGGAATTGTTACATGGGCCACTAATACTGAATCTAGGACAGGATATCCTAAACAGGCATGTTTCGTTGCATCTAACTACAGTATGTTATCTCTAAACAGCACACTAAACAGTGTACTCACTACAAACGAACAGGACATGTAGTGAAAACTTGTTGGAATCTGGGTAGGGATTACCCAGAAATTACTGCCAAGGTGTAGACTCTTACACTTCTAGTCAATGTACTACATGTAACATGATGGGTCATCTAGCTTCGAAGTGTTGGAACCTTGGATTTGGGAATCCACCTTTTTTTATGAGACTTAAACTAGACACAGAGCAAATGTTTCAGACTTGAATAGCACTTGTCTGTCCCTGGTGGTGGCCGCATCCGTGCCTCTCTACAGCAATCAGACAGGCCAAGCTCAGCAATTTTCAATATAAATTAGCAAATAAAATCTAAAAACTTGTTTTTGTTTAGTCATCATGGGGTATTGTGTTTAGATTGATGAAGGAAAAAAACGATTTCATACATTTTTGAGTAAGGCTGTAACGTAACAAAATGTGGAAAAAGTCAAGAGGTCTGAATACTTTCCAAAGGCACTGTACATGTAATCGTAAGAAGACTAAGCAATTAGCCTAATATAATGTTTATCTGACTCGATAAAGATAATTAAAATATACAAGCAAGCATTAGGCAATGAGTTGACGTTGACTAGCAGGAATTGGTCTGAGAATTGTCTACATCAAAGGCATATATTTAATCAACATTGTACAATCAATGGATTCACATACAAGGCATAAATATTAAATTACAAGCATTAAAAAGCATTACAAGGCATTATTCCAAGTATACACTACCGGTCAAAAGTTTTAGAACACCTACTCATTCAAGTTTTTATTTTTATTTGTACTATTGTAGATTTAGATTGTAGAATAATAGTGAAGACATCAAAACTATGAAATAACACATATGGAATCATGTAGTAACCCAAAAAGTGTTAAACAAATTTATATTTGAGATTCTTCAAATAGCCACTCTTTGCCTTGATGACAGCTTTGCACACTCTTGGCATTCTTTCAACCAGCTTCATGAGGTAGTCACCTGGAATGCATTTCATTTAACAGGTGTGCCTTCTTAAAATTTAATTTGTGGAATTTCTTTCCTTCTTAATGCGTTTGAGCCAATCAGTTGTGTTGTGACAAGGTACGAGGGGTATACAGAAGATAGCCCTATTTGGTAAAAGACCAAGTCCATTTTATGGCAAGAATAGCTCAAATAAGCAAAGAGAAACAACAGTCCATCATTACTTTAAGACATGAAGGTAAGTCAATTCGGAAAATGTCAAGAGCTTTTGAAGTTTCTTCAAGTGCAGTCGGAAAAACCATCAAGCGCTATGATGAAACTGTCTCCCGAGTGGCGCAGTGGTCTAAGGCTGTGCCACTAGAGATCCTGGTTCGAATCCAGGCTCTGTCGTAGCCGGCCGCGACCGGGAGACCCATGAGTCGGCGCACAATTGGCCCAGCGTCGTCCAGGGTAGGGGAGGGAATGGCCGGCAGGGATGTAGCTCAGTTGGTAGAGCATGGCGCTTGCAACGCCAGGGTTGTGGGTTTGATTCCCACGGGGGCCCAGTATGAAAAAAAATAAAAAATATGTATGCACTCACTAACTGTAAGTCGCTCTGGATAAGAGCATCTGCTAAATGACTAAAATGAAACTGGCTCTCATCAGGACCGTCACTGGAATGGAAGACCCAGAGTTACCTCTGCTGCAGAGGATAAGTTCATTAGAGTTACCAGCCTCAGAAATTGCAGCCCAAATAAATGACACATGTCAACATCAACTGTTCAGAGGAGACTGTGTGAATCAGGCTTTCATGGTCGAATTGCTGCAAAGAAACCACTACTAAAGGACATCAATAAGAAAAAGAGACTTGCTTGGGCCAAGAAACATGAGCAATGGACATTAGACCGGTGGAAATGTGTCCTTTGGTCTGGAGTCCAAATTGAAGGTTTTTGGTTCCAACCGCCGTGTCTTTGTGAGACGCGGTGTGGGTGAACGGATGATCTCCACATGTGTATTTCCCACCGTAAAGCATGAAGGAGGAGGTGTGATGGTGTGGGGCTGCTTTGCTGGTGACAATGTCTGTGATTTATTTAGAATTCAAGGCACACTTAACCAGCATGGCTACCACAGCATTCTGCAGCGATACGCCATCCCATCTGGTTTGGGCTTAGTGGGAGTATCATTTGTTTTTCCACAGGACAATGACCCAACACACCTCCAGGCTGTGTAAGGGCTATTTGACCAAGAAGGAGAGTGATGGAGTGTATTGTTTAGGGTCAATGAGGGAACATTGGGAGCTGCTTTTGAGAGGAAAGATCAGTCAACAAAGTGAATGGGCTGGGGGGGGCAGAAGGTGTGAAAAGTCTTAGGAGGGCAATTCTTAATGGTATGTATGGTTGATTGAGTGGAATGAAATGGCACCTTTCAATCATTCTCATACTGTCACGTCTCCTCCCATTGCTCCCCTCCGGCGCTCTGATTCGCCGGTCTACTGAGCCACCGGTCTGAGCGCACCACCTCGGCTACACCGGAATGGAAACCCAACACACCCTAATCACCTCCAGCGCACCTGCACCTCATCATCTCATCACCACCCCTATATAGCCCTGGACTGTTCAGTGTTGTGTTGTGTGTGATTGCTAGTGTCATGTAGTGTACTCACTCTTTGTTGTTCTCTTTCTCAGTGTTAAGTAAACCTTTACATTGTTGATTCCTGCATCTGCATCCTGCCTCTTCGTATCCTCAGTACTCGTCACAGAATCACATACCCATCACGAAGATGGATGCAGCAGGTAATCCTCCTGGAGTTTCCCAGCGCCTCGACCAGCACCAGCAACAGATTGCCCAGCTGAACGCCGCCATGCAGGATATGCTCCAAACGCTGCATAAACTGACCATCGCTTCGGTTCCACCTCAGGGAGCGGCGAGTGCACCCAGTCCCCCTCCTCCCGTGCTATCAGCAACGGTTGAGGGACCCCTCGCCCTGCCGGAGCGCTATGATGGGAAAACGACGAAATGTAGAGGCTTCCTGCTACAGGTCTCATTGTATCTGGGGCGTCAGTGTGGGGCATCTCCATCGGACCAAGCCAGGACAGCGCTGGTGATTTCGCTACTGAAGGGAAAGGCGATGGATTGGGCCACGGCAGTCTGGGAAGGAGGTGAGGCCGTGTCGCATCCCTACTCCACCTTCCTCGCTCGGTTCAGGGAGGTGTTCGATCATCTCACGGAGGGAAAGGACGGGGGTGAGCGTCTCCTCCGGCTACAACAGGGAGAGGAGGCCACGTTCGAGTACGCCCTGAGCATTCGCACGGTGGCGGTGTCTTCCTGCCTTCAGGAGAGGCTTATGGAAGGACATCACGACGACGAGATGGACCTTGATACCCTCATCGCCACGTCCATTCGTCTTGACGAAATGTTGAGAGACCGACGGCGCTCCCAACACCACCAGGAGCCTCAACGCTCACCCCATCTGAGCTATGGAAGACGCCCTGCCTCCGAGTCCTCACGCATGGAGGTGGGCAGCACCTGCTACACCACCACGGACCACAGATTTCCTGGCGGCCCCCTATCTGGGCGATATGACTCCTGTCGCCGCTCCGTGAGTGTTCCGTCATCACCTGTCACCAAACCATAGTTTTTAGTTCCCCTCACGGTGAATGGTTCTTCCTTCTCTTCGCTATCCTCAGCAGTGATAGATTCTGGATCAGCGGGGAACCTTATCGATAGGGAGCTGGTCTCTGAATGGGGGTTGCCCACCGTGCCACTGCCTTCTCCGCTACATGTCACCTCGCTGGACAATAAACCACTTGGATCAGGCACCATTACGTACGTCACTCTCCCCATCATCATCACCATTCCCACACTACCGGAGCACCACGAGGAGCTGTCCTTCCACATCGTCACGTCACCCCTTCTCCGGATCGTCTTGAGATTGCCCTGGCTCAGACTACACAACCCCACCATCAATTGGATCACCAAGAGGATCACAGCCTGGTCCCCCTCATGCCGCAGGACCTGCCTGCCGGTGGTTTGTTGTTCCATGTCAGTGGAGAGTCCGCCCTCCAGCCACATTCCACGTGAGTATGCAGATCTCTCCGATGTCTTCTCTGCCTCCAAGGCTAAATATCTCCCTCCTCACAGGCCCTGGGACTGCCCCATTGACCTGCTGGAGGGAGAACACCCCCCGAGGAGTCGCATTTACTCCCTTTCCATAGCGGAGACTGAGGCCATGGAGAAGTACAGTTGAAGTAGGAAGTTTACATACACTTACGTTGGAATCACTAAAACTTGTTTTTCAACCACTCCACATACAGTGAGGGAAAAAAGTATTTGATCCCCTGCTGATTTTGTACGTTTGCCCACTGACAAAGACATGATCAGTCTATAATTTTAATGGTAGGTTTATTTGAACAGTGAGAGACAGAATAACAACAACAAAATCAAGAAAAACACATGTCAAAAATGTTATAAATTCATTTGCATTTTAATGAGGGAAATAACTATTTGATCCCTCTGCAAAACATGACTTAGTACTTGGTGGCAAAACCCTTGTTGGCAATCACAGAGGTCAGACGTTTCTTGTAGTTGGCCACCAGGTTTGCACACATCTCAGGAGGGATTTTGTCCCACTCCACTTTGCAGATCTTCTCCAAGTCATTAAGGTTTCGAGGCTGACGTTTGGCAACTCGAACCTTCAGCTCCTTCCACAAATTTTCTATGGGATTAAGGTCTGGAGACTGGCTAGGCCACTCCAGGACCTTAATGTGCTTCTTCTTGAGACACTCCTTTGTTGCCTTGGCCGTGTGTTTTGGGTCATTGTCATGCTGGAATACCCATCCACGACCCATTTTCAATGCCCTGGCTGAGATAAGGAGGTTCTCACCCAAGATTTGACAATACATGGCCCCGTCCATCGTCCCTTTGATGCGGTGAAGTTGTCCTGTCCCCTTAACAGAAACACACCCCCAAAGCATAATATTTTCACCTCCATGTTTGTCGGTGGGGATGGTGTTCTTGGGGTCATAGGCAGCATTCCTCCTCCTCCAAACACGGCGAGTTGAGTTGATGCCAAAAGCTCGATTTTGGTCTCATCTGACCACAACACTTTCAACCAGTTCTCCTCTGAATCATTCAGATGTTCATTGGCAAACTTCAGATGGCCCTGTATATGTGCTTTCTTGAGCATGGGGACCTTGCGGGCGCTGCAGGATTTCAGTCCTTCATGGCGTAGTGTGTTACCAATTGTTTTCTTGGTGACTATGGTCCCAGCTCTCTTGAGATCATTGACAAGATCCTCCCGTGTAGTTCTGGGCTGATTCCTCACCGTTCTCATGTTCATTGTAACTCCACGAGGTGAGATCTTGCATGGAGCCCCAGGCCGAGGGAGATTGACAGTTATTTTGTGTTTCTTCCATTTGCGAATAATCGCACCAACTGTTGTCACCTCACCAAACTGCTTGGCGATGGTCTTGTAGCCCATTCCAGCCTTGTGTAGGTCTACAATCTTGTCCCTGACATCCTTGGAGAGCTCTTTGGTCTTGGCCATGGTGGAGAGTTTGGAATCTGATTGATTGATTGCTTCTGTGGACAGGTGTATTTTATACAGGTAACAAACTGAGATTAGGAGCACTCCCTTTGAGAGTGTGCTCCTAATCTCAGCTCGTTAACTGTATAAAGGACACCTGGGAGCCAGAAATCTTTCTGATTGAGAGGGGGTCAAATACCTATTTCCCTCATTAAAATGCAAATCAATTTATAACATTTTTGACATGCGTTTTTCTGGATTATTTTGTTGTTATTCTGTCTCTCACTGTTCAAATAAACCTACCATTAAAATTATAGAATGATCATTTCTTTGTCAGTGGGCAAACGTACAAAATCAGCAGGGGATCAAATACTTTTTCCCTCACTGTATTTCTTGTTAACAAACTATAGTTTTGGCAAGTCGGTTAGGACATCTACTTTGTGCATGACACAAGTAATTTTTCCAACAATTGTTTACAGACATATTATTTCACTTATAATTCACTGTATCACAATTCCAGTGGGTCAGAAGTTTACATACACTAAGTTGACTGTGCCTTTAAACAGCTTGGAAAATTCCAGTAAATTATGTCATGGCTTTAGAAGCTTCTGATAGGCTAATTGACATAATTTGAGTCAATTGGAGGTGTAACTGTGGATGTATTTCAAGGCCTACCTTTAAACTCAGTGCCTCTTTGCATGACATCATGGGAAAATCAAAAGAAATCAGCCAAGACCTCAGAAAAAAATTTGGAGGCTAATTACCAAATGCCTGAAGGTACCACATTCATCTGTACAAACAATAGTACGCTAGTATAAACACCATGAGACCACGCAGCTGTCATACCGCTCAGGAAGGAGACGCGTTCTGGCTCCTGTAGATGAACGTACTTTGGTGCGAAAAGTGCAAATAAATCCCAGAACAACAGCAAAAGTATCTATATCCACAGTAAAACGAGTCCTATATCGACATAACCTGAAAGGCTGCTCAGCAAGGAAGAAGCCACTGCTCAAAAACCGCTATAAAAAAGACAGACTACGGTTTGCAACTGCACATGGGGACAAAGATCGTACTTTTGGGAGAAATGTCCTCTGGACTGATGAAACAAAAATATAACTGTTTGGCCATAATGACCATCGTTATGTTTGGAGGAAAGAGGGGAAGGCTTGCAAGCCAAAGAACACCATCCCAACCGTGATGCAAGGGGGTGGCAGCATCATGCTGTGGGAGTGCTTTGCCACAGGAGGGACAGGTGCACTTCACAAAATAAATGGTATCATGAGGAAGGAAAATTCTGTGGATATATTGAAGCAACATCTTAAGACATCAGTCAGGAAGATAAAGCTTGGTCGCAAATGGGTCTTCCAAATGGACAATGAAACCAAGCATATATCCAAAGTTGTGGCAAAATGGCTTAAAGACAACAAAGTCAAGGTATTGGAGTGGCCATCAGAAAGCCCTGACCTCAATCCTATAGAAAATGTGTGGGCAGAACTGAAAAAGTGTGTGCGAGCAAGGAGGCCTACAAACCTGACTCAGTTATATCAGCTCTGTCAGGAGGAATGGGCCAAAATTCACCCAACTTATTGTGGGAAGCTTGTGGAAGGCTACCCAAAACGTTTGACCCAAGTTAAACAATTTAAAGGCAATGCCACCAAATACTAATTGAGTGTATGTAAACTTCTGACCCACTGGGAATGTGATTAAAGAAATAAAAGCTGAAATAAATAATTCTCTCTACTATTATTCTGACATTTCACATTCTTAAAATAAAGTGGCGATCCTAGCTGACCCAAGACAGGGAATTTTTACTAGGATTAAATGTGAGGAATTGTGAAAAACTGAGTTGAAATGTATTTGGCTAAGGTGTATGTAAACTTCCGACTTCAACTGTATGTGGCGGAGACCCTGAAATAGGGGTTCATCAGACGCTGTACCTCCCCTGCCTCCGCCAGCTTCTTCTTCGTGGCCAAAAAAGACGGAGGACTGAGGCTGTGCATTGACTACCAGGGGCTGAACGCAGTCACCACCAAGTACCGGTGGCCCTTCCCTCTGGTTCCGTCGGCCATCGAGCAGCTGCGAGGGGCCCGGTACTTTACCAAGTTGGACCTGAGGAGTGCCTATAACCTGATCTGAATCCGGGAAGGAGACGAATGGAAGACGGCATTCAGCACTACCTCAGGCCACTATGAATACTGCGTCATACCCTATGGCCTCGCCAACGAACCTTCCGTGTCCCAGTCCTTCGTCAATGACGTGTTCCGAGACATGCTGAGTAGACAGGTAATGGTGTACATCGATGATATCCTGATCTACTCGGCTACGTTCGTGGAGCACATCAGGGATTTCCGAGCGGTCCTACTCCGCTTCCGGGAACACAACCTGTTGGTGAAATGCGAATTCCACCAACAGGCCATCTCCTTCCTTGGATACAGTATCAGTCCTCAGGGGGTGTTCATGGAAAGAGCGAAGACGGACGCCGTCAGGTCATGGCCAGTCCCCATCACCATCAATTGCCTACAGAGCTTCCTGGGCTTTGCAGATTTCCTGGGCTTTGCTTTGCAAATCATCAGGTCCTTCAGCTCCATAAATACCCCGCTCACCTCTCTCCTTAAGGGTGGACCTCAGAAGCTGGCCTGGAACCCTGAGGCTGACGCTGCCTTCACGAGGCTGAAGGAGAGGTTCACCACAGCGCCCATCCTAAAACATCCAGATGCAGCTCATCCTTTCATCCTGGAGGTGGACGCATTTGAGGAGGGCATGGGTGGGGTCCTCTCCCAACGTCTCCTCCCATTGCTCCCCTCCGGCACTCTGATTCGCCGGTCTACTGAGCCACCGGTCTGAGCGCACCACCCTCGGCTACACCGGAATGGAAACCCAACGCACCCTAATCACCTCCAGCGCACCTGCACTTCATCATCTCATCACCACCCCTATATAGCCCTGGACTGTTCAGTGTTGTGTTTTGTGTGATTGTAAGTGTCATGTCGTGTACTCGCTCTTTGTTGTTTTCTTGTTCAGTGTTAAGTAAACCTTTACATTGTTGAGTCCTGCGTCTGCATCCTGCCTCTTCGTATCCTCAGTACTCGTCACACATACACAACAATATTGAATGTCTCTAAGTACAACCATGCACAACCAAAACCCCCTTCCTCATCTCAAAGACCTATCTGTAAACCTACCCCAGCCCATTGACTGTAAGATAATGATTGTCAATGGTAGCCCTTGGCACTAAATTGGCAGCAATATTGCTAGCCAGCTGTGAACCAACTAGACACATCATTGCTACCAACACACAAACAGAGAGTGAGTTAGCTACAGTGCATTCGGAAAAGTATTCAGACCCCTTTACTTTTTCCACATTTTGTTAAGTTGCAGCCTTATTCTGAAAATTCATTAAATAGTTTTTTTCCTCATCAATATAAACACTACCCCATAAAGACAAAGCAAAAACAAGTTTTTAGAAATGTTTGCTAATTTATAAAAACAAAAAATCCAGAATTATCACATTTACATTATACATATTCAGACCCTTTACTCAGTACTTTGTTGAAGCACTTATGGCAGCAATTACAGCCTTGTGTCTTCTTGGGTATGACACTACAAGCTTGGCACACCTGTATTTGTGGAGTTTCTCCCATTCTTCTCTGCAGATCCTCTCAAGCTCTGTCACGTTGGATGGGGATGGTCGCTGCACAGCTGTTTTCATGTCTCTTGAGAGATGTTCGATTGGGTTCAAGTCAGGGCTCTGGCTGGGCCACTCAAGGACATTCAGAGACTTGTCCTGATGCCACTCCTGCGTTGTCTTGGCTGTGTGCTTAGGGTCGTTGTCCTGTTGGAAGGTGAACCTTCGCCCCAGTCTGAGGTCCTGAGTGCTCTGGAGCAGGTTTTCATCTAGGATCTCTCTGTACTTCGCTCCGTTCATCTTTCCCTCGATCCTGACTAGTCTCCCAGTCCCTGCCGCTGAAAAACATCCCCACAGCATGATGCTGCCACCACCATGCTTCACCGTAGGGATGGTGCCATGTTTCCTACAGACGTGACGCTCGGCATTTAGGCCAAAGAGTTAAATTTTGGTTTCATCAGACCAGAGAATCTTGTTTCTCATGGTCTGAGAGTCTTTAGGTGCCTTTTGGCAAACTCCAAGAGTGCTGTCATATGCCTTTTACTGAGAAGTGGCTTCTGTCTGGCCACTCTACCATAAAGGCCTGATTGGTGGAGTGCTGCAGCGATGGTTGTCCTTCTGGAAGGTTCTCCCATCTCCACAGAGGAACTCTGAAGCTCTGTCAGAGTGACAATCGGGTTCTTGGTCACCTCCCTGACCAAGGCCCTTCTCCCCCGGTTGCTCAGTTTGGCCGGGCGGCCAGCTCTAGGAAGAGTCTTGGTGGTTCCAAACTTCTTCCGTTTAAGAATGATGGAGGCCACCATTTTCTTGAGGGCCTTCAATGCTGCAGAAATATTTTGGTACCCTTCCACAGATCTTTGCCTCGATACAATCCTGTCTCGGAACTCTACGGACAATTCCTTTGACCTCATGGTTTGGTTTTTGCTCTGACATGCAGTGTCAACTGTGGGACCTTACGTAGACAGGTGTGTGCCTTTCCAAATGTCCAATCAATTGAATATACCACAGGTGGACTCCAATGAAGTTATAGAAACATCTCAAGGATGTTCAATGGAAACAGGATGCACCTGAGCTTAATTTCGAGTCTCATAGCAAAGGGTCTGAATACTTATGTAAATAATGTATTTCAGTTTTTTATTTTTTCATACATTTGCAAAAATTTCGAAAAACCTGTTTTCACTTTGTCATTATGTGGTATTGTGTGTAGATTGATGAGGGAAAAAATATTTAATCAATTTAGGAACAAGGCTGTAACAAAATGTGGAAAAAGTCAAGGGGTCTGAATACTTTCCGAATGCACAGTATATCGACAATCCTATTTTTAGTAAAGGAGTGTTTTCCAGACAATGGTGGACTAGATGGCTACCATATTGAGCTACTGTTATTTGCTTAAGTTGGCTAACGTTAGTCAAAGATGGAACAAACAAACAAACATGTTTACTCTGCTGAAGGTGTCAGTCTAGCAGTGACTACCATGGCATAGGCAAAATTGATTGACAGTGTGTATCCAAAAGATATCTAGCTAGCTACATGATTTAGCTGATGACTTTCAGAGTTCAATACAGGACTGTAACGTTAGCTAGCTAACTCACTAGTCCAGCTAGGCTGGCATGCTAGTTAACGTTACACATTACCTCTAATCGAGAATCTTCCGTTTTGGGGTGAAGGAAAAACACTATGGTATCGCATCACTTCTCAGCTGTCATCAAGCCACTGGCAGCATCGGGGTAAATCTCTGGTAGGTAGAACGGTGAAAGATAACTAATTTTTGCGCTTGTTTGTAATTAGAACAGCCAGACACACAACTCCACACGGGCATGATGACAAATGTTAGTGAAAAACAAACGTTATCAGAAAAATCTTGCCTAAAGTAGATCTGAGATTACTGTGTGTTGGTCGTTCAAAGTAAACAACGCCATAATCCATGTTTGTGGCCATGCCCCCTCTACCTAGCGGGGTGGTATCTGCATTCGATATGAATGGCAAACTTTGTGGATAACTATGAGCATCCGGATACACAGGAAGTCGAAAATCTACCAGTGAAATAAAAATGTGCTCATTCTAGCTAGTGGTTTGGATAATTTTCATGTTTATGACAAAGATTTTGTTAATATAGTAATGATTATATGCCGTGGCAGAGTCAGAGTGAAATTTCCCTTTAATTTACAAGCATTTTCAATTGTAACTTTAGTAACAGTGGTTTTGGGAAACAGCTTGGCGATATAACGATACTCATGCACAAAGGTTTTTAACGATGAACTTTAACCTTAACATACTTTTGGGAAACCGGGCCCAGTCTAGTTGTTTTTATAAAAGTTGGTTACATAGCCTATTCTGTTTTTGTATGACTTCACAGAGGCCCTCCTTTCCCCAGCCCAGTCGTGTCCAGGCACAGACCCTACTGTTTGTCGAAGGAAGGCCTGAGTCAGTCAGTCTCACCACCAAAGGGGCCTTCACCCATTCCAATGTAAATTCTTTGTGCTCCTTTACGCAACTGGAAAAAAATTATGTTGGCTTCAACAGATTTTCAGGGCACCTTTGAGAGGTGCACAAGGCCGCAAGCCTGTTTAGTACCTGAGTGTGTTAGTCCTGGTAGAGGGATTTCAAAATAAACAGGACAGAGAGCCCTATAGACTTTCTGAAGCCAGCAGTTTTCAGGGGAAGAGGAAAACGACAATTACAGCAGGGGCATTAAAAACATTAAGAGTTGAATGACCGCCATCCTGAGGTAGATTTCTCAAAGTAAATAAGCAGACGGACCCGATACAATCTGTCGGACTGTGACTTCAATGAAAGGGATTCATGCGAAAACACAAATAAACTTTATCTGACTCCGCATTGACCCCCTTCGTCAAAGTGCTACCGCTGGGCTGTAGGTTTTGGGTTTCCATAAACTGGGACTTTTCTGTTTTCTCTCCCCTCTTCTTCTTCTCTGAATCTCTCTATACTTCTCTCTTTCTGTGTCCTTCTCTCAGCACAATTTGAGTGTTGTAAAATGGCTCACTCAGGATTTGAAGCAAACTTTTTTTTCCTTCACATTACATAAAAACATGTGCCAGATGACCCTCTGGACTAAAGGGTGAAAAACACAAAAACAATTCCATCTTGGCCTGTTGCGCATCTTTTCTCTTTCGAGGTTTTGGCTGCATACCCTGCGTTTTCTGGTGGGTTTATTCATACACATAGCTATCAATTCATCCAGTCAACTGAACGGGATGAGATTGTAAACTCCTGGGTCATTTATTTCACATGAAAACTACTACTTTTTTAAAATTCTTTTTTTAAACTCCAGATACAAGCTTATACATACGGACAACAACTTAAAGACACACACAAACAATGATTACATATCATCTGACCAGAACCACATGCACACACCCCCATCCCTAGTATCTGCAATATTGTTTGCCACTTGGCATAAAATTGTCCCAATTTGTTATTCTCGGTCGCCCATGCTATTTCAATATTTCTATAACGAATCATTAGATTTTTCCATTGTGTTAATGATGGCGGATTGATTGATTTCCAAGTTTTTAGTATAAATTTTTTCAAGATGAGTGATGAGAAGAGAATTGTCCAGCCCATTGGGTATCTCACTACACCCCCATATGCCATGTCTTGAAATATGCAGACAAACAGATTAAAAGTAAGTATACATTGTAATACTTCTGACAACCAACTTTCTAGCTCCGCCCACAACTTCCGGACTTTATTGCATTCCCAGAAAGCATGGATTATTGAGTCATTATTAGTTTTACACTTAAGACATGACTCTGCCGTTGTCCTATAGAATTTGTGCATTTTTCCCTTCATCTTGTGCCAACATCAGTTCTTTAATGTCTTGATTCCAATAGTTTATATTTTTTTCTAAGAGAAAAAGTTGGATATTACTTTTTAATTCTGTAATGGAAATACATGTATTTCCTGTTACCAGGTCATTTACGATTTCTGTGCCATTAGTTTTCCTTCTGGACCAATCTATCAGTGAATTCTGAAAAGCTATCCAAGGATTGTTCCATAAGTTGTGTTTTTAGGGAGGGATATTGGTTCTTGTTGAATATGTTCCATTTTCTTCCATATTGTTATAGTGATTTTAACTATGAAGTTGTTAATGTTCTTAGCTTTAGCCTTTGAACATAGACACGTAAAAAGATTCTGGGGATGAGCAGGTGCATCTTCAATATTTACCCATCGTTCCTCTTTAGTGCATTTAACTATATGTCGCAAGTAAAAAGCCTTGGGGTAGCGAGTTCATACAAGTCCAATTCTAGAAGGTTAAAACCACTCTCAGACTTAGAAAGATGTAAAACTACCTTTTTTATTCTATGAATTTTATGACAGAGTATACTTTTTTAAAGAATGTCTTTGGTGGGTTAACTGGTATTACCGACAATAAATACAAAAACGTTGACAGCCATGCCATTCATAAGAGGTTTATTCTACCTATAAGATTTATAGGAATATTTTTCAATTTAATTAGATCTTCTTTCATATTGTTCAGTAATGGAATAAAGTTATCTTTATATATTTATTGTTTGTTGTCACTTATTAAGCATCCTAAGTATTTCATTTTTTTTAACTTAAAGTATTGCTGTAGATCGTGAGTTATTATTTTCATTATTTCATTTTTTTCCACGTTAATTTTATATCCTGAGATTTTTGTTGTATTGTGAAAATATGTTTAGCAAAGGGGGCATTGCGTTTTCAATATTGGTCAGGTATATCAGGAAAATCTGCAAATAAGTGTAGTTTATATGAATGTTTACCAATACTGATACCTGTTATGTTTGGGTCCTGTCTAATTCCTTCTGCAAGCGGTTCAATTGCCAGTGTAAACATGAGGGGGGAGAGGGGACATCCCTGTCTAGTGCCCCTTTCTAAAGCAATTTCATCAGATAATGTATTATTTATGTATATTTTTGCTTTAAGACATTTATACAATATTTTCATTACATTTATTATTTCAGCTGGAAATTGAAAAGCTTTCAAAGTTTTGAATAGAAAAGGCCATTCAAGACAGTCGAAAGCCTTTTTGGCATCAACAGCCATTATTGATAAATCTATATCTTGTTTTTTTGCTTATTGTAATAACCTGAAACATGTTCTTGTATTTGTTTGTGTCCATTTTGAATAAATCCTGTTTGATTGATATTGTATGTAGTCTGGTAAGACTTTTGCCATTCTATTGCTTATAAGCTTTGTTATTATTTTATTGTCACTATTTATTAAACTTATGGGTCTATAATCAGCAGGGGACTCTCCAGATTTTCCTAGTTTTAATATAACTGTGCCTATAGAAAGCCTACACCCCCTTGAACTGTTTTCACATTTTGCTGCCTTAAATTTTGATCTAAAAGGGGATTATATTATATATTTTTCCTACAAATCTACACAACCTACTCCACATTTTCAAATTGAAAGAAAGTTATATATTTCTTTCCAAATTAAGAAAATAAATACTGAAATATCATAATTGGACAAATCTCCACCTCCCCGAGTTAATACTTTGTGGAAGCACCTTTGGCAGCCATTATAGCTGTGAATAATTTTAATTAAGATTCTACCAACTTTGCACAACACTTAGGGTAACATACAGTATATGCATTGTTTTTGTAAAAATTGCTTGGCTCAGTAAATTTGGTTGGGGATCATTGATGGACAGCGATATTTAATCCTTGTCTCTGATTTTTTAAGCAGATGTAAATCATGACTGAGACTAGACCACTCAGGAACACTCAACACCTCTAGGAAAGCTATTCTGGTGTGTCTTTGGCAACTTTTTACCTTTGCTGTCACGATCGTTGGTTAGAGAGGACCAAGGCGCAGCGTGCGATACGAACATGACTTTATTAAATTAAAGTACTCAATACAAAACAACAAACAATGACGAATCGTGAAGTCCTCAGTTACAATGACTGATACGGAACAAAAACCCACAACACTAAGGTGAACACTGACAGTTTAAATATGGCTCCCAATCAGAGATAACGAGCCGACAGCTGACACTCGTTACCACTGATTGGGAGTCACACGACCAAACAAGGAAACACAACCAAATACAACACAACCAAATGAACACACCCTGGCTCAAAATACACAGTCCCGGAGCCAGAGCGTGACAGTACCCCCCCCAAAGGCACGGACTCCGACCGCGCCTACACCCCAAATAGGGGAGGGCTGGGTGGGTGTTGCTCCTCGGAGGCGGCTCCGGCTCGGGCTTGACCACCACCCTTCTTCAATCCCCCGTAGCGCCCCGGTCCGATCTGACCCAGCTGGTAGGATCTGGACTGACGACGCGCACCCCCTGGCTTGGCGCGTGAGGCAGGAACGGACCGGACCTGGCTGACGATACGCACCCTAGGCTTGATGCGTGGAGCCGGAACGGGCCTCACCAGGCTGACGACTCGCATCCCTGGCTTGGTGCGAGTAGCAGGAATGGGCTGGATCAGGCTGACGGCTCGCACCCTTGGCTTGGTGCGAGTAGCAGGGACGAGCTGAACCAGGCTGACGACTCGCACCCTTGGCTTGGTGCGAGTAGCAGGAACGGGCTGGACCAGGCCGACGACTCGTACCCCTGGCTTGGTGCGAGTAGCAGGAACGGGCTGGACCAGGCTGACGACTCGCACCCTTGGCTTGGTGCGAGTAGCAGGAACGGGCTGGACCAGGCCGACGACGCACACCGTAGGTTTTGTGCGTAGAGCAGGGACAGGCCGGGCTGGGCTGGCGACGCACACCGTAGGCTTTGTGCGTGGAGCAGGAACAGGCCGGGTCGGGCTGGCGACGCACACCGTAGGCTTTGTGCGTGGAGCAGGGACAGGCCGGGCTGGGCTGGCGACGCACACCGTAGGCTTTGTGCGTGGAGCAGGAACCCGGCCGGGCTGGGCTGGCGACGCACACCGTAGGCTTTGTGCGTGGAGCAGGAACAGGCCGGGCTGGGCTGGCGACGCACACCGTAGGCTTTGTGCGTGGAGCAGGAACAGGCCGGGCTGGGCTGGCGACGCACACCGTAGGCTTTGTGCGTGGAGCAGGGACAGGCCGGGCTGGGCTGGCGACGCACACCGTAGGCTTTGTGCGTGGAGCAGGAACAGGCCGGGCTGGGCTGGCGACGCACACCGTAGGCTTTGTGCGTGGAGCAGGAACAGGCCGGGCTGGGCTGGCGACGCACACCGTAGGCTTATTGCGTGGAACAGGAACCGGCCGGGCTGGACTGGCGACGCACACCGTGGGCTTGGTGCGTGGAGTAGGAACAGGCCGGTCCGTACTGGGAACACACACCACTGGCCTTAACCGGGGATCAGGAACGGGCCGGACCGGACTGGTATCACACCTCAGTCTCTCACGCCGTGCCTCAACTACTTCCCTCCCTCTACTCGCCAATGGCTCCCGTAATCCGGTAGCCTTCTCTCCACGTCTCCCTGTGGCAGCCTCCTGCTGCCCAGCCGCCTAAGCCATGTGCCCCCCAAAAACTTTTTGGGTTGCCTCTCGTCCTTCCGACGATGGCCCTGCTGACGCCGTTGCTCCTCTCTCAGTCGCCTCTCCACTGTTTTACTCCATGGCCGGCGATCCATCCCATCCAGGATTTCCTCCCAAGTCCAAGACCCTTTACCATCCAAAATCTCCTCCCATGTCCAGACCCTTGGCTCCTGGACACGCTGCTTGGTCCTGGGGTGTGGGTTTTTCTGTCACGATCGTTGGTTAGAGAGGACCAAGGCGCAGCGTGCGATACAAACATGACTTTATTAAATTAAAGTACTCAATACAAAACAACAAACAATGACGAATCGTGAAGTCCTCAGTTACAATGACTGATACGGAACAAAAACCCACAACACTAAGGTGAACACTGACAGTTTAAATATGGCTCCCAATCAGAGATAACGAGCCGACAGCTGACACTCGTTACCACTGATTGGGAGTCACACGACCAAACAAGGAAACACAACCAAATACAACACAACCAAATGAACACACCCTGGCTCAAAATACACAGTCCCGGAGCCAGAGCGTGACAGTACCCCCCCCTAAAGGCGCGGACTCCGACCGCGCCTACACCCCAAATAGGGGAGGGCTGGGTGGGTGTTGCTCCTCGGAGGCGGCTCCGGCTCCGGGCTTGACCACCACCCTTCTTCAATCCCCCCGTAGCGCCCCCGGTCCGATCTGACCCAGCTGGTAGGATCTGGACTGACGACGCGCACCCCTGGCTTGGCGCGTGAGGCAGGAACGGACCGGACCTGGCTGACGATACGCACCCTAGGCTTGATGCGTGGAGCCGGAACGGGCCTCACCAGGCTGACGACTCGTACCCCTGGCTTGGTGCGAGTAGCAGGAACGGGCTGGACCAGGCTGACGACTCGCACCCTTGGCTTGGTGCGAGTAGCAGGAACGGGCTGGACCAGGCCGACGACGCACACCGTAGGTTTTGTGCGTAGAGCAGGGACAGGCCGGGCTGGGCTGGCGACGCACACCGTAGGCTTTGTGCGTGGAGCAGGGACAGGCCGGGCTGGGCTGGCGACGCACACCGTAGGCTTTGTGCGTGGAGCAGGAACAGGCCGGGCTGGGCTGGCGACGCACACCGTAGGCTTTGTGCGTGGAGCAGGAACAGGCCGGGCTGGGCTGGCGACGCACACCGTAGGCTTAGTGCGTGGAACAGGAACCGGCCGGGCTGGACTGGCGACGCACACCGTGGGCTTGGTGCGTGGAGTAGGAACAGGCCGGTCCGTACTGGGAACACACACCACTGGCCTTAACCGGGGATCAGGAACGGGTGGACCGGACTGGTAACACACCTCAGTCTCTCACGCCGTGCCTCAACTACTTCCCTCCCTCTACTCGCCAATGGCTCCCGTAATCCGGTAGCCTTCTCTCCACGTCTCCCTGTGGCAGCCTCCTGCTGCCCAGCCGCCCAAGCCATGTGCCCCCCCAAAAAAACTTTTTGGGGTTGCCTCTCGTCCTTCCGACGATGGCCCTGCTGACGCCGTTGCTCCTCTCTCAGTCGCCTCTCCACTGTTTTACTCCATGGCCGGCGATCCATCCCATCCAGGATTTCATCCCAAGTCCAAGACCCTTTACCATCCAAAATCTCCTCCCATGTCCAGACCCTT
Organism: Coregonus clupeaformis; assembly: GCF_020615455.1. Lineage (NCBI taxonomy): Eukaryota > Metazoa > Chordata > Actinopteri > Salmoniformes > Salmonidae > Coregonus > Coregonus clupeaformis. The sequence continues at coordinate 18,305,847 of NC_059210.1, read as the reverse complement.
GGCTCCTGGACACGCTGCTTGGTCCTGGGGTGTGGGTTTTTCTGTCACGATCGTTGGTTAGAGAGGACCAAGGCGCAGCGTGCGATACGAACATGACTTTATTAAATTAAAGTACTCAATACAAAACAACAAACAATGACGAATCGTGAAGTCCTCAGTTACAATGACTGATACGGAACAAAAACCCACAACACTAAGGTGAACACTGACAGTTTAAATATGGCTCCCAATCAGAGATAACGAGCCGACAGCTGACACTCGTTACCACTGATTGGGAGTCACACGACCAAACAAGGAAACACAACCAAATACAACACAACCAAATGAACACACCCTGGCTCAAAATACACAGTCCCGGAGCCAGAGCGTGACATTTGCGCCTTTCATATCTTTTTGATCCACAGTGCCTGCCGATGACAAGCATACCCATAACATGATGCTGCCACCACAATACTTGAAAATAGAGAGGGTTTCACTGTGTTGTGTTGTATTGGATTTGACCCAACCCTGTAGTTTTTAATTTAGGCCAAAACGTTAATTTATTTGCCGTGTTGCCTTCCAGTATTACTTAACAGCCTTGTTGCAAACAGAATGGATCATTTGGAGTGGATTTATTTTAAACACAGGCTTCTTCCTTTTCACTTTGTCGTACAGGCCAGTAATATGGAGTGAATGCAATGTTGTTGGTTCCTTTGTATTTTCAAGTTTTGTGGTGGCAGCATCATGTTATGGGTATGCTTGTCACCGGCAGGGACTAGGGAGTTTGTTAGGATTAAAATAAATATGAAAGGAGCAAAGCCCAGGTAGACAGTTAGAAGAAAACCCACCTCAGTCTTCTGAAAACATAACCCTGGGATAGGGTTAAATTTTTCTTTGGGACAATTGCACACATGTTTATGCAAAAGACACACCAGAATGGCTTTCCAATAGATATTGAGTGTTCCTGAGTGGTCTACACTCAGTCCTGACTGAAGTCTGATTAAAACAAAATCAGAAACAAGGTTTAAATATCACTGTCTATCAATGATCCCCAACCAAATTTACTGAGACCGGGCAATTTTGACAAAAATAATGGATATATTTTCCCTTAAGAGTTGTGCAAACTTGGTAGAATCTTAATGAAAATGACTGACAGCTTTAATGGCTGCCAAAGGTGCTTCCACCAAGTATTAACTCAGGTGGCTGGAGATATATCAATTATGATGTTTCATTAAAATATATATATTTGGGGGGGTGGATGTTCTAAAACTTTTTCACTTTGAAAACGTAGAGTAGGTTGTGTAGATCTGTAGGGGGAAAAATCTAATTGATACCCTTTTTAGATTAAATTTTAAGGCAGCAAAATGTGAAAAAAGCTCAATGAGGTGTAGTCTTTCTATAGGCACTGTAACTGTTTGATACATGGAACTAGGAAGTACTGAATTGTGTAAATATGGGGGCTACTTCGTCCCAAAATGTTGAATAGAATTCTATGGGAAAGCCATCCATTCCTGGTGCTTTTCTCTGTGCAAATGTTTTTACAGTGTCGTAGAAATATTTGACTCAAAAGTAGTCAACTTAAATATATTTCTCAAGAGACTGGAGCTTGTGAATCCAAAAATTAGACTTGTATTATTTGCATAAGAAAGCTGAGCTTGAGCAACTGCTTGCCCTGAACCGGAGCTCTCCTTTTATACAGACACAAATGCATAGTCAACATACATAGTTACTCCTCTCTATGTGAATGAATAACATATTTTCATTATCACATGTTGGTTATTCACAGGGGCTACTTGCTCTTCTCTAAATGGGGCCTCTGTATCTTATTAGTGGCGTGACTCAAAAAATTATGTACATACGTACATTAAAGAACAATCACACTTTGTATTGACTATATTCACTATCCAGACATATATCTGAAGTACAATGTATCAATCATGTTCATTCTGTTTTACCTTTATAATTTCATAACACATTATAAAACATATCAATTAATACTTAAACATGGTTTAAACATGTCATCCGTAACCCATTCTCAACCACATACATTTAAGCATTTATCATTTACCATCCTCCCTGGCCCTTGAGATTATGTGCATGTGGCTATGTGTCAGGTCATAAGCACAAACAAATGATAACCCTAGTTCCATTGTTACTCCAATCTCCACACAGCCACCACGAGGAGTTGTATCTCCATCACATGTCATTGACATACCCAGACCAGCTGCAGGGAGTTTATGAAAAGCACAGAAATGTCTCTGCTCTGTCTCAACCCTTCAACTGGTTCTCAATCCATAAGCATTTAAGGTATATAGGTGTTTCATTCTACCATATATCCCCCCCTGTTGGGACTCTATCAGTCCCAACCAATAAAACAAAAGTTAACATAAATTGAGTGTAAGCATGTGCATATACTTATTCTTAGCCTTGCCATCTGTGGTTACATTTTTATAAGAATATATATTCAGACCAATGTATCTTCCTCATTCTCTGACCCATCCTGTTGAGGACCCAGAGCCCAGTCAGGTATTGGTTACAAGTCTGGAAGGTTTTCCTCTAAATTAACCTTCAAATTGTTCTATTGAGCTTTGTAACCATTGCTCCCCTTTTTGTTTTGTTGTAGCATTTCCAATATACGTGGTAGTATCCTAACACATCAAAATATATAAGAAATAAATGCAACTTTGTTTTAACCATAATATCTAGGACATGTTAAGAATAGTGTCAACATCTTTAGCTTACATAACCTTTTTTACCCATATCACAATTATTATAACAATCAAAATAATCAATATCAATATCGAATCCATTAATTGCAATGTCAACATCATTAGTTATTAACATATTAATAACTTATTCAAATCAATCAGTCACCTTATAATTCATAGTCATTATCAGATGAATTACCCAAAACAAATTTAGAATGACAATTCTTAGTTGTTCACTTTGGTTCCATCATTCAAAGTTAAATCTCTCACCTTGGCACATATTGATACTGGCAGAATGTATATTTATACTATCATAATTCTAGCATTAACTTCCTCATAACGAGAATTACAACAAATCAGTATCTTAATGCATTCCTAGTCTAAATTACTATAAATTTAGCAGTGTATAATACCTCCTTAATCAACATACTACCTTAACTAACACTCCCTTACTCTACTGGCACTCAATCTTCTGGCGTCTTCATTATGTTCTTCAGATAGCTTCATAGTTCATCTTGGATTGCCCATGGCCATGTCCCAATTCCAATGTCACACCTGAGCCGCCCCACCTCCAGCATCATTCTGTTTTGTCCATTTGCAAACCAGTATACCCAAACTACGAAGAACGTTGCATTTGCATAGACCTCTCTCCTCCTCTCTCCTCTCACTCCACATGGACTCCTGTCACATTCCTGAGAGAAAAGGCACAAAAGAGAAGGCAATTGATTGCTTTGATTTGATGCTGGACTCAGGTCTCCTGGCAGAGGTGGTGTCGGACAGGAACGTATTCACCGCCTTTGTTGTTCCTCTTCAGCTGGGTAGAGGTTTTTTTTGTTTTTATTGAGGTTCACACCGCTCTGGACCGAATTATTTCTACTATGCATTACGACACCATCCGTAATAACATCTTGAATGTCTGGAATCTCTCGGTGATCTGGAATCTCTCGGCGGTCTGGAAGATCTTGGAAGTCTCGGTGGTCTCCTAGTCATCAGTTCCCTCACTCTGGTACAATGGTTTAGATGATACCCGATCACGCTCCCCACTATCCGTACCGCTGTTGGTGTAACCTGGACGACGATGTATGGTCACTTTAGCTGTTAACCTTCCCCATCACCAGGGTCTCCTGATCAGCCAGAGTCCCTCTCAATCTATCGACATCAGTCTGCGAAGAGTGTCCTTCTATCAGCCTACCCATAGGGAAGCTCGGAGTTACTGCTGCAAAGACACATGCACAGACACACACAAAAGACAACAATGCTACCCAATGGCTGAAGTTGGAACACTCCTATAGTGGGAAACATGGATCTAAGTATCTATCTCCACCACTTTTACCATCATTAAGGTAGCCAACAACACCTGGTACAGGCCACTCCACATAGGGTCTTTCCAGCTCTTTCTTCTGTAGTCTTTTGCCATCACATAGTCTCCAGGGCACAGAAAATACTCAGATTCTCCTACTCAGTTGGGCAGAGTTATCTTCACCCATGAAAATAAAATCTTAAGAACATTGTTACGTTAGGTGAGACACAGTATGCTACTTATGTCCTCTCATCCGTCAAGAGAAGCCTTGAAATTATGAAGCACACCTGCTTCCAGCTTGTTGTAGTCCACTTATTTCATGCCTCCTATCACAAAAACAAAAAATATTTAACCTAGCCCATAACACATTATTACTACTGCTCATATCCTAAATACACCTTGCATATTTCCCCACAAAACCATTATAAAACATTAAAACCTCTGTAAGCCCAACTTCCCCCCTTGGACACATGCATCACATCGTGATTCATGTGTTCAAAAAGCAAAACAACAACTATATTGCCTATTACACCAAAAATAATAACTAAACTTAAAATGACAACCCTTGAGCATATCTTTACTTAACTGTATCCCATAACACTATTCAAGGAATACCTCTCCTTCAGGACTAACTCTCTCACTTCACTGTGGTCCTCTGTAGCTCAGCTGGTAGAGCACGGCGCTTGTAACGCCAAGGTAGTGGGTTCGATCCCCGGGACCACCCATACACACACAAAATAAATGTATGCACGCATGACTGTAAGTCGCTTTGGATAAAAGTGTCTGCTGAATGGCATATTATTATTATCCTTGTCCTGTTTGGACTAATATATATATACAGGATTGTTTCCAAATTATAAACTTCTTCACAATTATCCTTATTATATCTAACCCCCTAATTCAGCATGCCTCTAGAATTTATAGTGGGGGTGATCAGGTCACACTATAAAGCCAGGACAGATTTCAGAGGTCATTGAAATCATTCAATGAATCATTTCATCCAATAGTATACTACTCATTAATAACAATCAAGACATTTCATGAATGTTGTATCCCGAGTGTACAGTAAGTCCTTAGTACAGCTCTTTTCAAAATAAATCACACATATTTACTTATCCCTCAGTAAATAAAACCCAAATTACATGTGTATGCACCTTTAACATATTTCACTTCCATCCCGTCAAAAAACCCAAAATAGAAATAAAGATCCTATACAGCTAACATTTCATACTAGGTAGTTTGTTTGTGGTTATTCAAACACCATATAGTAAAACAATAAACAAACAAAAAATGGCCAGACCTTATTTATTTTGGTAGCTCCCTATGACAACCTAAAAATAAAACTAATTAATTTTACTAACTAGTTCCACCCTAGCCTACAGACTTTTTTAACATCCTAATGAGATATAAAGAAATCCCCATGTTCCTGGAAGAGAAAGTATACGTGTCGTTAACATATAATCAACAATCCAAAGATAGTAATTACACACAAAACCTCATACATATATCCCCAGTCCTATCTCATCAACAATCATTAACCCCAGCATCGATTTAAAATTGTTTTATACGTCGTGTCCTACTTTACCCCTAACATAATATTATAGGAGACTCCCATCAATCCTGAAAAAAAAACTCCCACTTAGAAGACACTAGATAATAACACGTTTTATTAAGTTAACTACACCTTCCACTATAAACCTATAACCCCTTTTTAGTAATTTAAACATCGCAAACTGTTGCATTGATGTTTAAAAAAATATATAAACCTATTGTTTCATAATCCAAAACCCATAAAAAGTGTCTACTTAATCCATCAGGCCAACAGCAACAACTACCTCCCATCGTTCAACGTACTATAAACAAATTATCGTTATCTGAAGTAATGAACCATCGTCATAACTCACCGCTGTTTAACCAAACTATATAATGTCATAATAAAATGATAAATTATCAAATATCGTTCCTTATTCAACTATCGAGACATGTTCTTCATTAGTAAATCGTCTCCACAAAGCAATACTACCTAATAACATATTCTCATTCTCCTAAATATAAATAATTACTTCTATTAAACAATCCCATTCAACATCAAGTCAACCTGTCTCATCACCCAATTAACTTACTTATTTTTTAAACCCTCTACAATATCTATCATACTCTACCGCTAATTTTCCACATAACGGTACCTCAACAGATGACAAATTATTTTAAATTTATAGTAAAAACCAATAAAACATCCAATTCACCGATATGCAATTTTAATTACTATGTTATCTTATCCGACATGGATTGGTAGGACAACATCTTTCCTATAATGTTATCAATGAAACGAGTAATTCACGTCAATAGCATCAATGTAAAATATTTGCTTTCTGTCCCTTACTGGATTCGATCCAGGGACCCTCTACACACATCGACAACACTCACCATAGAAGCACCGACACCCGTCGCTCCACAAAAGCCGCGGCCCCCGCAAAGCAACTGCTTCCAGTTCATAGAGCAAGTAACGTCACCCAACGAAAACCGCACTAGCTCTCACCGCTAACTAGCTAGCAATTTCCTGCCGATAATAATTCAACCTCCTACGACGTCCTACAAAATACGCGATCCTTGTACACCTAACGTAACCCATAATGTCCCTTATAGCGCTCTCACGTTTCAGCAAGCCCCAATGGTTAACACCCGCAGACAAAAATGGAAATTCTTCCATTTTTACTAGCAGACCTAATAAAACACACTTTCAAACAGCGTTCTGCATTTACCTCTATCATAGGGTTTAAAAACGAACTTAACAACATCCTAAATTGCCGTAGTAACGTCATGTTTGGTTCAGTTTATCTATTACCATATAAGACATTCACTTCTCCATGCGTCGTAAACTATATCCTATTTCTCTTGTAATCAAACCATCACTCCGCCATTATCAGAATGAATGAGATCTATTCAACTATCCTTTCTAAATAAGCTACAAGTAACACCAAACACTTGCTGTAGTTTACCATCATATATTGAAATCATCCATTTATCACGATCCAATTTATTTATAGACATATTCCACCATTGTCACTCATTTAATCTAGCAAAACCTTATTCAATGCCCAAGAAAATTACTACCACGCACTCTTCTCTCCATACCCGTTAAGATTTTCACATGTTAGTCATTTAGCTGATGCTCTTATCCCAAGCGATCCACAATTAGTGAGCTCATACATTTTTATAGTTATACTAGCCCCCCTTGGGAATCGAACACGCAACCCTGGCGTTGCAAGCACCGTGCTCTACCAACTGAGCTACAGAGGACCACAGATGAGCGTATAGTGCCTTTTTCTGATAATGTTATAATTGTAGCCTATTGCATTACTTCAACAAATCTAGAACCCACTATAAATTGGTGCTATTCCCTCAGCATAATAGCCAAAACTCCTTGCATCCCCTGGTTCACGTAACGAAAATACATTATCATTCTAGAATTCACCAACTATTCGCGTACATCACTGGTGTCACGCAAACTATAGAATAAAGTAATAACAATTAGAATTTGTCAAATAAACGTTTTCCATCCAACAATTCAATCTTGCTTCAAATATCTCTTTCAGCTCGATACAGTCAAGCAAGTACGACTCTCTTTTACCCGGAAACTAGTTCATGGCATTAGTAAAGTCTATTCACATCCCAACAATAACTAATAATATATTTATATTCATATTATTGAAAGACCTTACTTTCATTCCAGTCTACCTAAACAATTCAAATTATGGCCATAACTCTATCGCAATTGCCAGTCCGCTATTCAAATGTATGTAACTGTCCTTTCTGATTAGACTATAGTCACTCCTCCTTCTTTCCCGTTGAATAAGTGAGTCCTTCAGTCTGAAAAGACGCAGGCTGCTAAATCATCCAGTCTTATCCTGACTGTTCCATCAATCTAAACAACCCACAACCATAGTTGAACTATACTTAGAAAACCTAGACTCTGATCAGCGATGCAGAATCTATGCTTTATTGAAAAGACAAGTTAATCCTCCTTTATTTCAATGATAATGGTCAGTAGTTTTAATATCTGGCACATACCACACTTTATCAGAAAATAGCTTTGAAGGACACAGATCTCACACACTCAACGTAAACAACTTAGCAGTCAACGAGTCAAACCCCACATTCATTGATTTGGAAACAGATCTAACGATCTAACCAAATTAATTATATTTTCCCCTAATATATTAAAATTCCTTGACTATATCACCTCTGCTTCTGAAATAATAGATAGTTTATTATAATGCTTAATTCCACCACATGCTCTATGTACTGTCTCCCATCCTGGTTGTGCAAGTCAGCACCTATTAATTTTATCCAATCCCTCGTAATAAATTACACTCACATAAAATTCATTCTATTCTAATATATTCACATCAACCAAACCATTAATGTTTCTAATGATTCTTTATTGCCACAAATCAATTAATCACAATCTAGTCTCAGCAGAACAAACAACAAATTACCCAAATCCTTCCTCTCAGTCATAGAATCCTCCCAGAATCGTATATGCTGGTCACTATTCACTGATCTTACAAAATTCTATGACAGGCATTGTTGTACGAAACTCCAAGATATCATTTACAAGAAAAGCGTATTATTCCACCGTATATATAATTATCATACTCACCTCTATATCTCATCATTCAAACTTCAGAGTGCGACACATTTACACCATTTATACAACTCTCATTCCATATTTATACAATGTTGTTCTCAAACGCGCTTAATTACTATTTGTATAACCTACAGGAATATTTTATTCTATCAAAGGGCCCAAATTTGGAATGTTAACCCTATCCCAGTTATTATTTTACTGTAGTCAATTTATCATAATACTACATCACCTCTAAAGTTTCCAAATATAATGTCAGAAACATACCCTAAATGATTGATCAAAATACAATGCATAGACGTCATTTGATCACACCGGTACACGTGACCTGTTCCTTCAACAGGATTTATTCTACCCCTCCTGGTAACGTGAATTTTCTACACTCAGTTGGTCAATGAATATCCACGCACCATTTATTCTTCTCTTTCCTAATGTGAGATTGGGCACGCCCTTTCTCCATCAGACAGAAGCTTCAAACGACCTCAAATATATTTCCTTTCCTTACAGAAAGGCTATTTACTTGCAGGATTTCTCTCACTCACACAGATGAGCAGCCACTTGTGCCCAAATGAATCAGACAGTTTAATGACTCACAGTAGCCCAAGCAAACCACTCATCCACATGATCAGACCTACTCTATTTAACACTTTCTCTATATTTTGAAGCCTTAGTGACTGTTTAACCCGTTCACCTACTCAGGATGACCTATCTTTTTACCTGATCGACCCTTTCTGATTCACTTCCCCAACACAAGAAAGACGATTTTATACAGGATTCTTATTTATTTAGCCCCCTAGGTCAGGGGTGTCAAAGTCAAATGGACGGAGGGCCAAATAAAAAATTTAGCTACAAGCCGAGGGCCGGACTGTTCGAATGTTCATTGAAAATTTTTTAAATGACGCATATAGTCTAGTGAACCTAATTGAACCTACTGAAAACCTAACAAATATATTCCAATATGATCAGATAAATAAAGCAATATTTTCTTATGGCTCTGTATGATACAATGATAAGCTGTCAGCTCACCTGTCGCGTTTTCCTCTTGCATCTTTTCCCGTATCTTCGCCACCAGTCCGCTCCTGTGTCCACACATCGCAGGTGCTCCGTCGGTTGTCAAACCCACGAGTTTTTCCCAAGGCAGCTCCATCTCATTTACACATCTTGACACCTCTTCATACAAATCATGCCCCGTAGTTGTGCCATGCATAGGACGTAAAGCCAAAAACTCCTCTGTCACGCTTAGGCTGGAGTCCACTCCGCGGATGAAAATTGACAACTGGGCAATGTCAGAAATGTCGGTGCTCTCATCCACAGCCAAGGAATATGCAATGAAATCTTTTCCCTTTTTCACAAGCTGCTCTTTTAGATTGATGGACAACTGGTCTACTCTCTCGGCAATGGTGTTTCTGCTCAGACTCACATTTAAAAAGAGTTGCCTTTTTTCTGGGCAAACTTCGTCACAAACTTTAATCATGCAGTTTTTGATGAAATCCCCCTCCGTAAATGGCCGGGCTGATTTAGCGATCTCTTCTGCCAAAATAAAACTGGCCTTGACAGCAGCCTGGCCTTGTGATTTGGCTTTTTTGAACAGAGCCTGTCGAGATTTGAGGCCTCGTTTTAATTCCTCTGCCTTTTGTAGCCTTTGTTCCATGTCCATATTCTTGTTTTTGTCCGCGTGTTTCGTTTCATAATGTCGTCTCAGATTATACTCTTTCAGTACCGCCACACTTTCTCCACACAGAAGACACACAGGTTTTCCAGCTACCTCCGTGAACATATACTCCGACTCCCACCTTGTTTGAAACCCCCGGTTCTCAGTGTCCACCTTCCGTTTTGCCATTTTTGATGGGTATCTGAAAGTTAATTTTACTGTGATGCTGACGACTGCTGTGCCAATAAATATTGAAATGAAGCAGCCTACTGCTCGGTGCGTCACCGTTGCATTGTGGGAAATGTAGTATTGGTGCGTGTAAAAGATCTGCGGGCTGCCGGCTTGCTGCGGTCTGCGGGCCGGTTCTAATAATAAATCAAGATCATCCCAGGGGCCGTAAAAAACCTTCTCGCGGGCCGGATGTGGCCCGCGGGCCTTGACTCTGACATATGTGCCCTAGGTGATACACTTCCTCGACACACCTGGACTTCTACTACGCTTTCCTAAGCGACCTGTAAATTCTGCCCAATTTTTTTTTAAGCGGTATTACACAGGATTTCTGCCTACCTAAGCAGCCTATAAACGATACACTTCCTCGACACATTTATAGTGGTATTCGCAGGACTTTCTAACATGTTATTGTCTGATCGCTCAACCAGATGGACAACCGCCCGTGCCGAAATGACGCAGACAAAGCAATCAGCAGGATGAATCAAATGAATCAAATGAATCAAATGAATCAAATGAATCAAATGAATCAAATGAATTGAACAGACGGTTCAGACGAACAACAGATTGACATCGACATGTATTCTTAAATTCAAAAGCTCCCAGTCTCTAATTTTCTGGTTCTTAAATTTGGAGAGACCTACTTGGTATTTCTGCAGCTGATGCCGTGCCCCGGATCGAACCACACAAACATTATACTATATAAGTAAGAACTTGGCTTACCTATTAAAAGTGGCCGCTTTTGTTTGTATGGTCCGTCAAAGCCGTTTCATAACTGCAGATGTACACCGTCTCAGGCCCCTGTTGTTAACTCCTGGCAAAGCTTGCCAAATATGTCATAGAAATATTTGACTCAAAAGTAGTCAACTTAAATATATTTCTCAAGAGACTGGAGCTTGTGAATCCAAAAATTAGACTTTTATTATTTGCATAACAAAGCCGAGCTTGCTCCATGGAGAACTGCTTGCCCTGAACCGGAGCTCTCCTTTTATACAGACACAAATGCATAGTCAACATACATAGTTACTCCTCTCTATGTGAATGAATAACATATTTTCAATATCACATGTTGGCTATTCACAGGGGCTACTTGCTCTTCTCTAAATGGGGCCTCTGTATCTTATTAGTGGCGTGACTCAAAAAATTATGTACATACGTACATTAAAGAACAATCACACTTTGTATTGACTATATTCACTATCCAGACATATATCTGAAGTACAAAGTATCAATCATGTTCATTCTGTTTTACCTTTATAATTTCATAACACATTATAAAACATATCAATTAATACTTAAACATGGTTTAAACATGTCATCCGTAACCCATTCTCAACCACATACATTTAAGCATTTATCATTTACCATCCTCCCTGGCCCTTGAGATTATGTGCATGTGGCTATGTGTCAGGTCATAAGCACAAACAAATGATAACACTAGTTCCATTGTTACTCCAATCTCCACACAGCCACCACGAGGAGTTGTATCTCCATCACATATCATTGACATACCCAGACCAGCTGCAGGGAGTTTATGAAAAGCACAGGAATGTCTCTGCTCTGTCTCAACCCTTCAACTGGTTCTCAATCCATAAGCATTGAAGGTATATAGGTGTTTAATTCTACCATAACAGTATCTAATATTTATTCTTGGTTGAGCTCTGTTTTTAGTGTTTCTTTTTTGCTGATTATTGTTTCAGAGTTGTTGAGTCTAAGAAGGCTATAGGATCAGTCCAACCATTGTTTAATTCTGATTTATATACATTTTCATGGAAGCTTTTCAAATTGTAATTAATCGCTTTGTTGTTACTAACTACCGATTTTGTGTCTCTATCTTTTAAATCATTATAACTGGTTTAGCATGTATTCATTTTGTGAGAGCTGTGAGATATTTACCACGTTACTTTCCATTAAGTAGTATGCTTTATTTGAGTTCAATCTTTAGTTGTTGGCTCTCTTCAAAAGTAAAAGATTGAATTATTGCTTCTGCTTTACCTGGTAAAGATTTTTTTATGAGATTATCATTCCCCTAATGTAAGCCTTAAAAGGATCACACATTTTATCGGGAGTTGGCTTTTCTCTGTCCTCTATGTCTACATTTGTAATGGTAAAGGTTTTTATTTTTTTGTTTATGTGTTTAATAGTTTTCGGGTCCAGAATATAAGGCCTGTTCATTCTCCAAATTCTGTCGGTAAGTGTATTTCTATTGGTGTAATTAAACATGATACCGGCGAATGATCCGATAACACTATATCATACATTTTTTAATCCAGCAAATTTGTGAGTGCATTTTTGAGGAAAGAGATGTAGTCAATTCTTGAATAGCTTTTCTTAATTTTTGAAAAAAAGGAATAGTCTTTTGTAGTTGGGAATAATAATATCCAGGTGTCCTGTAAATCATTTGTAGAGATAAACATTTTCAGCCTCTTTGGAGGCTCCCTAAATTGTTCTTTTTTATTGCTACCTCTGTCAATCTTATCGAATGTATAATTTAGGTCACCTGCTAAAATAATAGTTCCTGTCTGGATTTCTTCTAATATAGCTTGTTTTATATCTAAAAACACCAGACTTGCCCCTGGTGGGATATACAGTGAGGGAAAAAAGTATTTGATCCCCTGCTGATTTTGTACGTTTGCCCACTGACAAAGAAATGATCAGTCTATAATTTTAATGGTAGGTTTATTTGAACAGTGAGAGATAGAATAACAACAAATAAATCCAGAAAAACGCATGTCAAAAACGTTATAAATTGATTTGCATTTTATTGAGGGAAATAAGTATTTGACCCCTCTCAATCAGAATGATTTCTGGCTCCCAGGTGTCTTTTATACAGGTAACGAGCTGAGATTAGGAGCACCCTCTTAAAGGGAGTGCTCCTAATCTCAGCTTGTAACCTGTATAAAATACACCTGTCCACAGAAGCAATCATTCAATCAGATTCCAAACTCTCCACCATGGCCAAGACTAAAGAGCTCTCCAAGGATGTCAGGGACAAGATTGGGCTACAAGACCATCGCCAAGCAGCTTGGTGAGAAGGTGACAACAGTTGGTGCGATTATTCGCAAACGGAAGAAACACAAAAGAACTGTCAATCTCCCTCGGCCTGGGGCTCCAGTGCTCTCACCACTGTTGTCCCCCAGGGCTCAGTTCTAGGCCCTCCTATTCTCGTAATACACCAAGTCACTTGGCTCTGTCATATCCTCACAAGGCCTCTCCTATCATTGCTACGCAGATGACACACAACTAATCTTCTCCTTTCCCCCTTCTGATAACCAGGTGGCGAATCGCATCTCTGCATGTCTGGCAGACATATCAGTATGGATGACGGATCACCACCTCAAGCTGAACCTTGGCAAGACGGAGCTGCTCTTCCTCCCGGGGAAGGACTGCCCGTTCCATGATCTCGCCATCACGGTTGACAACTCCGTTGTGTCCTCCTCCCAGAGTGCGAAGAGCCTTGGCGTGACCCTGGACAACACCCTGTCATTCTCCGCTAACATCAAGGCGGTGACCCGATCCTGTAGGTTCATGCTCTACAACATTCTGAGAGTACGACCCTGCCTTACACAGGAAGCGGCACAGGTCCTAATCCAGGCACTTGTCATCTCCCGTCTGGATTACTGCAACTCGCTGTTGGCTGGGCTCCCTGCCTGTGCCATTAAACCCCTACAACTCATCCAGAATGCCGCAACCCGTCTGGTGTTCAACCTTCCCAAGTTCTCTCACGTCACCCCGCTCCTCCGCACACTACACTGGCTTCCAGTTGAAGCTCGCATCTGCTACAAGACCATGGTGCTTTCCTATGGAGCTGTGAGGGGAACGGCACCTCCGTACCTTCAGGCTCTGATCAGTCCCTACACCCAAACGAGGGCATTGCGTTCATCCACCTCTGGCCTGCTGGCTCCCCTACCTCTGCTGAAGCACAGTTCCCGCTCAGCCCAGTCAAAACTGTTCGCTGCTCTGGCACCCCAATGGTGGAACAAGCTCCCTCACGACGCCAGGACAGCGGAGTCACTCACCACCTTCCGGAGACATTTGAAACCCCACCTCTTTAAGGAACACCTGGGATAGGATAAATAATCCTTCTACCCGACCCCCCCCCTTACCCCACCCCCCTAAAAAAAAATGTAAAGTGGTTATCCCACTGGCTATAAGGTGAATGCACCAATTTGTAAGTCGCTCTGGATAAGAGCGTCTGCTAAATGACGTAAATGTAAATGTAAAAGTAAGATCTCACCTCGTGGAGTTGCAATGATCATGAGAACGGTGAGGAATCAGCCGAGAACTACACGGGAGGATCTTGTCAATGATCTCAAGGCAGCTGGGACCATAGTCACCAAGAAAACAATTGGTAACACACTACGCCTTAAAGGACTGAAATCCTGCAGCGTGCGCAAGGTCCCCCTGCTCAAGAAAGCACATATACAGAGCCGTCTGAAGTTTGCCCATGAACATCTGAATGATTCAGAGGAGAACTGGGTGAAAGTGTTGTGGTCAGATGAGATGAAAATGGAGCTCTTTGGCATCAACTCAACTCACCGTGTTTGGAGGAGGAGGAATGCTGCATATGACCCCAAGAACACCATCCCCACCGTCAAACATGGAAACATTATGCTTTGGGGGTGTTTTTTCTGCTAAGGGGACAGGATAACTTCACCGCATCAAAGGGATGATGGACGGGGCCATGTACCGTCAAATCTTGGGTGAGAACCTCCTTCCCTCAGCCAGGGCATTGAAAATGGGTCGTGGATGGGTATTCCAGCATGACAATGACCCAAAACACACAGCCAAGGCAACAAAGGAGTGGCTCAAGAAGAAGCACATTAAGGTCCTGGAGTGGCCTAGCCAGTCTCCAGACCTTAATCCCACAGAAAATCTGTGGAGGGAGCTTAAGGTTAGAGTTGCCAAACGTTAGGCTCGACACCTTAATGACTTGGAGAAGATCTGCAAAGAGGAGTGGGACAAAATCCCTCCTGAGATGTGTGCAAACCTGGTGGCCAACTACAAGAAACGTCTGACCTCTGTGATTGCCAACAAGGGTTTTGCCACCAAGTACTAAGTCATGTTTTGCAGAGGGGTCAAATACTTATTTCCCTCATTTAAATGCAAATCAGTTCATAAAATTTTTGACATGCGTTTTTCTGGATTTATTTGTTGTTATTCTGTCTCTCACTGTTCAAATAAACCTACCATTAAAATTATAGACTGATCATGTCTTTGTCAGTGGGCAAACGTTCAAAATCAGCAGGGGATCAAATACTTTTTTCCCTCACTGTACAATGGAATAAATGTGTATTCTTCACCATGTAAGGTACAATTCAACATTAGAAAATTGCCTTCTTGGTCCATTTTCTGGAATTTTAAGGGGAAATGGTGTATTGTTATTTATCAGGATGCCTACTATAGTAGGTGGCAGCATAGGCTTATCCAACCCAGCTCCTCTTTAAACGTTCAATTTCTCATTTTTTAAATGTAATTCTTGCAAGAAAACCACATCTGCTGACAATCTCTTTAAGTGTTCGAGAACCATATGCTTTTTTCCCCATCATGGAGCCCGTGCACATTCCACTTGATAAGTTGGATTTTGTTGGTCTTTACTTGTATAGAATCAAAGTTAACCTTATTTTTTCCGTCTATAATTGAAGAACCAAGTACAATATTTTAGCAGACATGACATATGAGGGTGGTGGGCATTCCATAGAATGGGAGGATCATAGTATAAATGCATAGTTATTGTATACATTACATATATAGAGGGTGTGGGCATGTGGGCTGAGCAGACATTATACAAAAGCAAACATTATTTTTTTACATAGAGCACATTTCGTGTTTGTACTTGAGACGCTATGTCTTTTTAGGGATTTGTAGCTCCAACTTCTCTTCTAATGTACCCCAAAAAACTGTGGATACATACATTGCACATACATTTTACATACTGTACATTTTAAGAAATACTGCCATTTACGTTCTGTGTTTGGTTTGTATTACCTTAATTTAACTTATATAGTATAGTGGCTGGTGGGGTATCTACTTGGGGTGAGTGGGTCCTCCGAGAGACTGAAATGGGATGAGTGGAGGCTCCACGCACACCTCAGAGAAGTGTCTGATGCCATCCCAGTCACCCCATCCCAATCCCCTGGATATAGCCCCTCTCCATTCTCACCAATATCCATCATTAAATCATAGTTGTAATGACAAACATGAAATACTAATGATTCGACAGCCTTTCCTAATCTGTCCAGAAATCGTATTCATTTTGCAACAGGTTTACAAGTCATAAAAAAAGAAAAACAATTACATTGTAGTATAATTAAGTCCTTCCTTCTCTCTCTCCTAAACCAAATCCATCCTTCTCCACCACCCCCTCCCTGTTCTCCCATCTTTACTCCACCTTGTAAGCTTGTCCCACCATCCCATCCTTAACCACACTTGCCCCCCAAAGCCAAGCTTATCACCACCTCCCGTCCTTGCCCTCCCTAACCCACCAAGGCCAAGTTTATCCCAACCTCCATATTTCAAATCAAATCAAATGTTATTTGTCACATGCGCCGAATACAACAGGTGTAGACCTTACAGTAAAATGCTTACTTACAAGCCCTTAACCAACAATGCAGTTTTAAGAAAAATAAGTGTTAAGTAAAAAATAGATAAGTAAAAAATAAAAATAAATAAATTATCTCTAGTGGCACAGCTAGCACTGTGATGCAGTGCCTTAGACCACTGCGCCACTCGGTACAGAGTCAATGTGCAGGGGCACAGTGTCAGAGTGGTGTATGTAGGTGAGTGGAAGGAATCAAGCGCAGGAACCAGGATGACTTCAACCGTTTAGTAATGTACAAATTACACGAGAACAAAATGAGTCGCCAACCCAACCGGGTGGCGCAAACAATTACGCACAAAAACACAGTGCGTCAAAACAAGAAAAGCGCACGCAGTGCGAGCTCTCGGGTAAACACAACGAGAGAATACAATAAACTACACAGAGGCAGGCTGACAATCAACAATCACGCATAACACCTGACCCAAACAAACAAACTAAATAAGGGGAACAATCAAGACACAAATAAGGGACAGGTGTTATGAACAGACAAAACCAAATGAACAAGAAACATAGAACGGTGGCAGCTAGTACTCCGGAGACGACGACCGCCGAAGTCCGCCCGAACAAGGAAGAGGAGCAGCCTCGGCCGAAACCGTGACACACAGGTTAGTCGAGATAATTGAGGTAATATGTACATGTGCAATGCAAATAGTCCGGTTAGCCATTTGATTAGCTGTTCAGGAGTCTTATGGCGGGGTAGAAGCCATTAAGAAGCCTTTTGGACCTAGACTTGGCGCTCCGGTACCGCTTGCTGACACCGCCTGGTATAGAGGTCCTGGATGGCAGGAAGCTTGGCCCCAGTGATGTACTGGGCCGTACGCACTACCCTCAGGAAGTCCAGGATCCAGTTGCAGAGGGAGGTGTTTAGTCCCAGGGTCCATAGCTTAGTGATGAGCGTTGAGGGCATTATGGTGTTGAACGCTGAGCTGTAGTCAATGAATAGCATACTCACGTAGGTGTTCCTTTGTCCAGGTGGGAAAGGGCAGTGTGGAGTGCAATAGAGTTTGCATCATCTGTTGGGGCGGTATGCAAATTGAAGTGGGTCTAGGATTTCTGAGATAATGGTGTTGATGTGAGCCATGACCAGCCTTTCAAAGCACTTCATGGCTACATAGGCTTGTGACACTGGGCAGCTCGCGGCTGTGCTTCCCTTTGTAGTCTGTAATAGCTTGCAAGCCCTGCCACATCCGACGAGCGTCGGAGCTGGTGTAGTACAATTCAATCTTTGTCCTGTATTGACTCTTTGCCTTTTTGATGGTTTGTTGGAGGGCATAGCGAGATTTCCCGCTCCTTGAAAGTGGCAGCTCTACCCTTTAGCTCAGTGCGGATGTTGCCTGTAATCCATGGCTTCTGATTGGGGTATGTACGTATGGTCACTGTGGGGACGACGTCATCAATGCACTTATTGATGAAGCCAGTGACTGATGAGGTGTACTCCTCAATGCCATCGGAAGAATCCTGGAACATATTTCAGTCTGTGCTAGCAAAACAGTCCTGTAGCTTAGCATCTGGGTCATCTGACCACTTCTGTATTGAGCGAGTCACTTGTACTTCCTGCTTTAGTTTTTGCTTGTAAGCAGGAATCAGGAGGATAGAATTGTGGTCTGATCCCCCCCCTTTTTCCTCCAGAGACTGTCTGATCGGAATGAATTGCTTGTGTTTTTTTCCTCAGCCTAGCAGACAGGTTCTGCAAGGGTATTTAGCTTTCTTCTGCTTAATGTCGATCCGATGGCATCACTCCAGATCCTTGTGTGATACATCCACGCCAAGCTCCTCCGATTTCAGCTTGATCACTTTGCTGGAAGGGTCCCCTTTAGCCTCATCTTCCGGTAGGGACAATATTCTCATTTTATTATCGATCTGTTTTCTAGCTGATCCAGTTCATCTTCAAAAGTTTGCAGAAGGCCAATTTTCTTGTATTTTTTGTCCATGCCCCTGCCCTGTATATGTATATCTGAGACGATAGACTCTACTTTCCTTTCGAGCAAATCTACTTTTTTAACAACAGATTGTAACAGTAAAAACATTTTGGTGAGCATTGAGAGCTTTTTAGTTATGTTTTTCTGGACATCCTTCATCTGTTTGTTGCTCTCATTTGCATCACCAAGTTGTTCTTTGTCTTTTCCTCTAAGGGAAGCCTTGCCTTGTTGGGTTCCAGTTTCAGCGTCGCTTTACTCACAGATTGGTTCGCTGTTGTTTATAACCGACCACTCACTCTCTCCCGGTTGGTTGGGGATATATTGATCTATTGATTTTAAAGGCTTAATTTAAACTATGTTGTCTGGCTTCTACATATAATCACAGTTTTGACAGTACAAAACTATCTCCCCATGCGCCTCCCAATGTATGAGGTTCTAATGCAGTTTTGTTTGGCATAGCATAAGTTACCATATTCTTTCGTGGACGGATGAAATCAAATGAATTTGCTTATGTAAAGTTTTTGTCATTACATTTGTTTTAAAACCTTTAAAACATACAAAATAATAGGCATAGTATATCATTAATAACACAGCTGAAGGGTGTTCTTAGGTACACTGAAAAACACAGCATTACCTCTTGGCCTGTTGTGCATTTTTTCTCTTTCAAGGATTTGGCTGCATTCCTACCTATACAGAGATTTTGTTTGTGCCTGTACGGGTCTCTGTGTAAGTTTTCATGTCGGCAGGAAGCCACTCAGACCCATGGAACTCTTGAATGAGGGCCATTTGCGATTACAAAAGTTTGTTTTTCCTCTATTATCATTCCCTCTTGGCCTAGTCCCTCTTTTCTCTTTCGAAGATTTGGCTGAGTCCATCCCTCCCCAGCTGGCCACTGAGCCTGCTAACCCAATCTATGGTCAAGACACATGCAGGGTATGGATGAGCATATGGTTTGGATGAGATTGTGTTGGCATTCCAGGCCGAATTCATTGCAGTCACGTTGTGCACAGCAACCAATAGCTGTGTGCTCGGTCATTGACTGTGCAATTGGGCTTCAGATTGCTGTATACATTTGACATTACATTTTATCCATATATACTTACAGTTAGTGCATTCATGTTAAGATAGCTAGGTGAGACAACCACATATCACAGTCGTAGTAAGTACATCTTTCCTCAATAAAGAATTTATCAAAGTTAGTGCTAGTAGCAAAAGACAAATGTATTTTTTTTTTAGGGGAGGATAAGACTGACTGAGATGTCTTATTTAAGATACTCTTTGAAGAGGTAAAGTTTCAGACCTTTTTTGAAGATGGGCAGGGACTCTACTGTCCTAGCATCAGGGGGAAGTTGGTTCTACCATTGGGGTGCCAGGACAAAGAAAAGCTTTGACTCGGCTGAGTGGGCGCTGAACTCCGGTAGGGGTGGGACGACCAAGAGACCAGAGAAGGGAGAATGGAGTGCTTGGGTTGGGATGTAAGGTTTGAGCTTAGCCTGAAAGTCGGGAGAGGCAGTTCACATTGCTGCTCCATAGGCCCATGTGAGGGTTTTGAAATATATATACAGTACCAGTCAAAAGTTTAGACACTCCTACTCATTCTACATTGTAGAATAATAGTGAGGACATCAAAACTATGAAATAATATATCATGTAGTAACAAAAAAAGGGATAAACAAATTAAAACATATTTTTTATTTGAGATTCTTCAAATAGACACCCTTTGCCTTGATGACAGATTTGCACACTCTTGGCATTCTCTCAACCAGCTTAATGAGGTAGTCACCTGGAATGCATTTCAATTAACACGTGTGCCTTCATAAAAGTTCATTTGTGGAAATTCTTTCCTTCTTAATGCGTTTGAGCCAATCAGTTGTTGTGACAAAGTAGTACCAAATAGGGCTATCTTCTGTACAGCACCCCTACTTTGAAAGTAGGGGTGCTGTACAGAAGATAGCCCTATTTGGTAAAAGACCAAGTCCATATTATGGCAAGAACAGCTCAAATAAGCAAAGAGAAACGACAATCCATCATTACTATAAGACATGAAGGTCAGTCAATCCAGAACATTTCAAGAACTTTGAACGTTTTTTCAAGTGCAGTCGCAAAAACCATCAAGCAGTATAATGAAACTGGCTCTCATGAGGACCGCCACAGGAAAGGAAGACCCAAAGCTACCTCTGCTGCAGAGGGTAAGGTCATGAGAGGTAATAAAAATAAAAATAAATTGGTGGTAGATCAGCCCAATATTGCAGATAGATTGTAACCTCCACCAATGCAACCGTCTGCATCACCTCCAATCCCCCATGTCTTTAATATATATATATATATATATATATATATATATATATATATATATATATATATATATATATACACAGTGGGGAAAAAAGTATTTAGTCAGCCACCAATTGTGCAAGTTCTCCCACTTAAAAAGATGAGAGAGGCCTGTAATTTTCATCATAGGTACACGTCAACTATGACAGACAAAATGAGAAAAAAAAATCCAGAAAATCACATTGTAGGATTTTTCATGAATTTATTTGCATATTATGGTGGAAAATAAATATTTGGTCAATAACAAAAGTTTCTCAATACTTTGTTATATACCCTTTGTTGGCAATGACACAGGTCAAACGTTTTCTGTAAGTCTTCACAAGATTTTCACACACTGTTGCTGGTATTTTGGCCCATTCCTCCATGCAAATCTCCTCTAGAGCAGTGATGTTTTGGGGCTGTCGCTGGCCAACACAGACTTTCAACTCCCTCCAAAGATTTTCTATGGGGTTGAGATCTGGAGACTGGCTAGGCCACTCCAGGACCTTGAAATGCTTCTTACGAAGCCACTCCTTTGTTGCCCGGGCGGTGTGTTTGGGATCATTGCCATGCTGAAAGACCCAGCCACGTTTCATCTTCAATGCCCTTGCTGATGGAAGGAGGTTTTCACTCAAAATCTCACGATACATGGCCCCATTCATTCTTTCCTTTACACGGATCAGTCGTCCTGGTCCCTTTGCAGAAAAACAGCCCCAAAGCATGATGTTTCCACCCCATGCTTCACAGTAGGTATGGTGTTCTTTGGATGCAACTCAGCATTCTTTGTCCTCCAAACACGACGAGTTGAGTTTTTACCAAAAAGTTATATTTTGGTTTCATCTGACCATATGACATTCTCCCAATCCTCTTCTGGATCATCCAAATGCACTCTAGCAAACTTCAGACGGGCCTGGACATGTACTGGCTTAAGCAGGGGGACACGTCTGGCACTGCAGGATTTGAGTCCCTGGCGGCGTAGTGTGTTACTGATGGTAGGCTTTGTTACTTTGGTCCCAGCTCTCTGCAGGTCATTCACTAGGTCCCCCGTGTGGTTCTGGGATTTTTGCTCACCGTTCTTGTGATCATTTTGACCCCACGGGGTGAGATCTTGCGTGGAGCCCCAGATCGAGGGAGATTATCAGTGGTCTTGTATGTCTTCCATTTCCTAATAATTGCTCCCACAGTTGATTTCTTCAAACCAAGCTGCTTACCTATTGCAGATTCAGTCTTCCCAGCCTGGTGCAGGTCTACAATTTTGTTTCTGGTGTCCTTTGACAGCTCTTTGGTCTTGGCCATGGTGGAGTTTGGAGTGTGACTGTTTGAGGTTGTGGACAGGTGTCTTTCATACTGATAACAAGTTCAAACAGGTGCCATTAATACAGGTAACGAGTGGAGGACAGAGGAGCCTCTTAAAGAAGTAGTTACAGGTCTGTGAGAGCCAGAAGTCTTGCTTGTTTGTAGGTGACCAAATACTTATTTTCCACCATAATTTGAAAATAAATTCATTAAAAATCCTACAATGTGATTTTCACAAATTCTCAATTTGTCTGTCATAGTTGACGTGTACCTATGATGAAAAGTTCAGGCCTCTCTCATCTTTTTAAGTGGGAGAACTTGCACAATTGGTGGCTGACTAAATACTCAGTATTTGATACACTGACGATTTTGCAGGTTTTCCTACTTACAAAGCATGTAGAGGTCTGTAATTTTTATCATAGGTACACTTCAACTGTGAGAGACGGAATCTAAAACAAAAATCCAGAAAATCACATTGTATGATTTTTAAGTAAATAATTTGCATTTTATTGCACGACATAAGTATTTGATACATCAGAAAAGCAGAACTTAATTTTGGTAAAGAAACCTTTGTTTGCAATTACAGAGATCTTACGTTTCCTGTAGGTCTTGACCATGTTTGCACACAATGCAGCAGGGATTTTGGCCCACTCCTCCATACAGACCTTCTCCAGATCCTTCAGGTTTCGGGGCTGTCGCTGGGCAATACGGACTTTCAGCTCCCTCCAAAGATTTTCTATTGGGTTCAGGTCTGGAGACTGGCTAGGCCACTCCAGGACCTTGAGATGCTTCTTACAGAGCCACTCCTTAGTTGCCCTGGCTGTGTGTTTCGGGTCGTTGTCATGCTGGAAGACCCAGCCACGACCCATCTTCAATGCTCTTAGGGATCTCGCGATACATGGCCCCATCCATCCTCCCCTCAAAACGGTGCAGTCGTCCTGTCCCCTTTGCAGAAAAGCATCCCCAAAGAATGATGTTTCCACCTCCATGCTTCACAGTTGGGATGGTGTTCTTGGGGTTGTACTCATCCTTCTTCTTCCTCCAAATACGGCAAGTGGAGTTTAGACCAAAAAGCTCTATTTTTGTCTCATCAGACCACATGACCTTCTCCCATTCCTCCTCTGGATCATCCAGATGGTCATTGGCAAACTTCAGACGGGCCTGGACATGCGCTGGCTTGAGCAGGGGGACCTTGCGTGCGCTGCAGGATTTTAATCCATGATGACGTAGTGTGTTACTAATAGTTTTCTTTGAGACTGTGGTCCCAGCTCTCTTCAGGTCATTGACCAGGTCCTGCCGTGTAGTTCTGGACTGATCCCTCACCTTCCTCATGATCATTGATGCCCCACGAGGTGAGAACTTGCATGGAGCCCCAGACCGAGGGTGATTGACCGTCAGCTTGAACTTCTTCCATTTTCTAATAATTGCGCCAACAGTTGTTGCCTTCTCACCAAGCTGCTTGCCTATTGTCCTGTAGCCCATCCCAGCCTTGTGCAGGTCTACAATTTTATCCCTGATGTCCTTACACAGCTCTCTGGTCTTGGCCATTGTGGAGAGGTTGGAGTCTGTTGAGTGTGTGGACAGGTGTCTTTTATACAGGTAACGAGTTCAAACAGGTGCAGTTAATACAGGTAATGAGTGGAGAACAGGAGGGCTTCTTAAAAAATAACTAACAGGTCTGTGAGAGCCGGAATTTTTACTGGTTGGTAGGTGATCAAATAATTATGTCATGCAATAAAATGCAAATTAATTACTTAAAAATCATACAATGTGATTTTCTGGTACACTTCAACGGTCTCTCACCGTTGAAGTGTACCTATGATAAAAAGTACAGACCTCTACATGCTTTGTAAGTAGGAAAACCTGCAAAATCGGCAGTGTATCAAATACTTGTTCTCCCCACTGTATATATATATATATATATATACATACATACATACATACACACATACATACATACATACACACATACACATACATATGTACGTACATACAGTGGGGAGAACAAGTATTTGATACACTGCCGATTTTGCAGGTTTTCCTACTTACAAAGCATGTAGAGGTCTGTAATTTTTATCATCCAGAAAAAATCCAGAAAATCACATTGTATGATTTTTAAGTAATTAATTTGCATTTTATTGCATGACATAAGTATTTTATCACCTACCAACCAGTAAGAATTCCGGCTCTCACAGACCGGTTAGTTTTTTCTTTAAGAAGCCCTCCTGTTCTCCACTCATTACCTGTATTAACTGCACCTGTTTGAACTCGTTACCTGTATAAAAGACACCTGTCCACACACTCAATCAAACAGACTCCAACCTCTCCACAATGTTCAAGACCAGAGAGCTAATCCCTTGATATTATTGTTGGATCTGATTTTAAAAGCTAAAATCTCGATGGCCCTAATAAATAGATATGCCGATAGTGGACAACCTTGTTTCACTCCTCTTGACAGTTTAAAACTTTCAGAGAAATAGCCATTATTTACTATTTAACACCTAGGGTTACTATACATGATTTTGACCCATTTTATAAGAGATTCTGCAAAATTGAAATGATCCAGGCATTTATATATAAACCCCAGTCATACCTTATCAAATGCCTTTTTCAAGTCTGCTATGAATAGCAGGCCTGGTTTCCCAGATTTCCATTGTGTTCTATTGTTTCCAGTACTTGCCTTATATTATTTCCAATGTATCTTCCATGTAAAAAAATCTGTCTGATTAGAATGAATAATGTCCGACAATACCTTTTTAATTCTATGCGCTATACATTTTGCTAGAATTTTTGCATCACAACACTGAAGTGTAAGGGGCCTCCAATCTTTGGGGGGACTGGATCTATATATTTTCCACTTGTATCCTGTTTCAGTAATAATTAAATCAGAGTTAAATCATTTCGAGTTAACTGCACCTCAGATTGCAGCCCAAATAAATGCTTCACAGAGTTCAAGTAAGAGACACATCTCAACATCAACTGTTCAGAGGAGACTGCATGAATCAGGCCTTCATGGTCGAATTGCTGCAAAGAAACCACTACTAAACCACTACAGACTTCCGTTGTGTAAACAGTGAAAAAACGCTGCTGCTTCTTTATGGGCTTTTTTAATTTAAACATTTTCAAAGTTTAAAACATAGAGATTGGCCCGTAAATGGAGGCTTCTGAAGTCTGAATCTCGTGAGGGTGAAAGACAGTCAATTGACAGACTTGTTGGGGAATTTTTGGCGAGTAATCTGGCTAGCCTAGCTATACATTTAGCTGGCTCTCTACCTTGAACAGCAATAACAGAAACACTTAACCGCTAAAACATATGGACTCCGATAGAAATCTACACAGTGGTGAGAAAACCATGGAGCTGAATTTATCAAAGAAAGAAAGTGCCAATAGCATGGCTAATCTCATGACAGAGATAAGGAGTCCAGGTACAAAAATTGAAAAAAAGATGGACGAAATGAAGCTGAGTATTGAAAAAGGAATGAATAGTAAAGTTGACAGCTTTGGAGAAAGCCATTCAGGATAATCATAGAACTTTGCTGACTCAAGTGGAGAATAACAACAAGCAGCTAAAAGACCACATAGCTCTTGAAGTTGGACGTCTGGAGTCCCGTGTAGAATTCCTAGAATCTGGTAGAATAGGCGCTGCCAAAAGTACAAAGTTGGACCCAGACGTGTCTATCATAGTGGCAGGACTGCTAGGTCGTAATCTCCAAAGTGAACAAGTTGATATCGGCAGGCCTAGGCTGCGAAACAGAGGTGATTGCAGTTTAGAGGATGTGGGAGATAGGTAAAGGTCCCAGGGTTGTGAAGGTGGAGTGTCGGTCCGTGGAGGAGAAAGAGGCTCTGTTTCGGCAAAAACAAAAGCTGCGAGGCCATCTTTATTATGACAAGTCTTTCTTCGATCAGCCAAGTCCCACACCTATCGCCTTAAAGAACTGAACTTCAAGACGTTGGTGAGGGAAATACCAGGAGGGGCTTCCCATCCCCTACGAGAATGTTAACAGATGGACTACCTTGAACAATAAATTACGAATAACAATACTAAAATCCTTAAACCCAGACATTATCTCAATTAATGAAACGCATATGCGTCAGCAAGAAACTATTGATATTGAAGGGTATGTATGGTATGGACACAACAGAAAAACTCATGCCAAAGTGAGAATATGTGTAAAGTCTGATATGATGAAAGCATATACAATTTAAATTGTCGATAAAGCCATAGAATAAATTATTGGTTTATGCTTTTAACATAGGGAGTCAGATTATTGTTTTGTTGTGTTTTCATACTATTTGCTACCTGAACAGTCCACATGGGGTAGAGATACATCCTCCTTCTATAGTCATTTATTAAGTCAAGTATACCTACAGTGGGGAAAAAAAGTATTTAGTCAGCCACCAATTGTGCAAGTTCTCCCACTTAAAAAGATGAGAGAGGCCTGTAATTTTCATCATAGGTACACGTCAACTATGACAGACAAATTGAGAAAAAAAATCCAGAAAATCACATTGTAGGAATTTTTTATGAATTTATTTGCAAATTATGGTGGAAAATAAGTATTTGGTCACCTACGAACAAGCAAGATTTATGGCTCTCACAGACCTGTAACTTCTTCTTTAAGAGGCTCCTCTGTCCTCCACTCGTTACCTGTATTAATGGCACCTGTTTGAACTTGTTATCAGTATAAAAGACACCTGTCCACAACCTCAAACAGTCACACTCCAAACTCCACTATGGCCAAGACCAAAGAGCTGTCAAAGGACACCAGAAACAAAATTGTAGACCTGCACCAGGCTGGGAAGACTGAATCTGCAATAGTTAAGCAGCTTGGTTTGAAGAAATCAACTGTGGGAGCAATTATTAGGAAATGGAAGACATACAAGACCACTGATAATCTCCCTCGATCTGGGGCTCCACGCAAGATCTCACCCCGTGGGGTCAAAATGATCACAAGAACGGCGAGCAAAAATCCCAGAACCACACGGGGGGACCTAGTGAATGACCTGCAGAGAGCTGGGACCAAAGTAACAAAGCCTACCATCAGTAACACACTACGCCACCAGGGACTCAAATCCTGCAGTACAGACGTGTCCCCCTGCTTAAGCCAGTACATGTCCAGGCCCATCTGAAGTTTGCTAGAGTGCATTTGGATGATCCAGAAGATGATTGGGAGAATGTCATATGAAACCAAAATATAACTTTTGGTAAAAACTCAACTCGTCGTGTTTGGAGGACAAAGAATGCTGAGTTGCATCCAAAGAACACCATACCTACTGTGAAGCATGGGGGTGGAAACATAATGCTTTGGGGCTGTTTTTCTGCAAAGGGACCAGGACGACTGATCCGTGTAAAGGAAAGAATGAATGGGGCCATGTATCGTGAGATTTTGAGTGAAAACCTCCTTCCATCAGCAAGGGCATTGAAGATGAAACGTGACTGGGTCTTTCAGCATGACAATGATCCCAAACACACCGCCCGGGCAACGAAGGAGTGGCTTCGTAAGAAGCATTTCAAGGTCCTGGAGTGGCCTAGCCAGTCTCCAGATCTCAACCCCATAGAACATTTTTGGAGGGAGTTGAAAGTCCGTGTTGCCCAGCGACAGCCCCAAAACATCACTGCTCTAGAGGAGATCTGCATGGAGGAATGGGCCAAAATACCAGCAACAGTGTGTGAAAACCTTGTGAAGACTTACAGAAAACGTTTGACCTGTGTCATTGCCAACAAAGGGTATATAACAAAAGTATTGAGAAACTTTTGTTATTGACCAAATACTTATTTTCCACCATAATTTGCAAATAAATTCATAAAAAATCCTACAATGTGATTTTCTGGATTTTTTTTTCTCATTTTGTCTGTCATAGTTGACATGTACCTATGATGAAAATTACAGGCCTCTCTCATCTTTTTAAGTGGGAGAACTTGCACAATTGGTGGCTGACTAAATACTTTTTTTCCCCACTGTATATACAGAAGCAGATGCTATTTACCTATGTGGGGATCTTAACAGTCGAATTGGGAGGTTAGATGACTATATAAATGATATTGATGACATTCCATCGTGTGTTGCTTTGGATGACTTTGTTAATCATCATGGGGAAACATTATTATAATTCCTTCAGGACTCTAAAATGTGTTTAATTAATGGAAGGATATGCCCCTTAAGCGATAACTTTACATCCATATATGTTAAAGGAAAAGCTGTGGTAGACTAAATAGTTACCCTCCACGACTGTCTAGAAACTTGTTTGGAATTTAAAGTGTTACCCCCTACACAGATGGTTGAGGAATGCGGATGTTTTGACTTAATTGGAGAAAAAATACTTCCTGATCATTCTCTTTAATTTATGAGCTTTTCTGTTGGCCACAAACTTTCTCAACCAGGTATTACTGTGCATCAACGAAGCAAAATATACATACCCCGCATAGGCCTAAATGTAAGAAAATAAATGTGCCAAATGACTTTCTATGTTCTGAAATGGCATGTAGAGCTCTGGTGGAACACATCGAAACTCTGAAAAGATACCAAGAAACAACACTTGATACATTTTGTGATATTATATATTTTGAAATGGCAAAAAATAATGCGAATAAAGAATGCACCACTAAGTCCAGGAAAGTTTACAAGCCTGTTACGTATACTCTCCCTCTGGCCTCTAGGTCACCAGGCTGCTCTTTTTTACACACACCAGTCATCATCGTTACGCGCACCAGGGCCTCATCAGACTCACCTGGACTCCATCACCTTCCTGATTACATCCCCTATATATGTCACTCCCTTTGGTTCCTTCCCTAGGCGTTATTGATTCTGTTACCCTGTTCCTGTCTGTACGCTACTCTTGTTTGGTTCCATGTTTATTTATCATTAAATGCACTCCCTGTACTTGCTACCCGACTCCCAGCGTACATTGTTACAGAATAACGCCTCACCGAAGGGAAGCATCTGGGAGTGTTTTATTTTGTTTTTGTTTTTGTTGGTGACGTCAGGTCCGGGTACCGCTGCCGAAGCACCCGGGATGCCTCAACTGGCTCGTCAGGCTTCCATGCCTCAGCTGCCTCGACAGGTTCTCAGGCCTCGTTTGGATCGTCAGGTGTCCATTTCTGAAGCTGCCGGGGATGCCTCAGCTAGCTTGTCAGGCTCTCATGCCTCAGCTGGCTCGACATGTTCTCAAGTCTCGGTTGGCATGTCGGGGTCCCGTGCCTCAGCCGGCTCATCAGGCTCCCATGCCTCAGCCGGTTCGTCAGGCTCCCATGCCTCAGCAGGCTCGACAGGCTCCCGCGCCTCAGCCGGCTCGACAGGGTCCCGCGCCTCAGCCGGCTCGTCAGGCTCCCGCGCCTCAGCCGGCATGACAGGTTCCCGCGCCTCAGCCGGCTCGACAGGTTCCCGCACCTTAACCGGCTCGACAGGTTCCCACGCCTCAGCAGAAGTGACCGGTCTGCTCCTGATCCCCGGGATCATCCCTTTGGTCTGTGTCCTGCGGCTGGAGCCACACGACAGGGAAGGGGTACTGTCACGTATACTCCCCCTCTGGCCTCACCAGGCTGCTCTTTATTACGCACACCTGTCACCATCGTTACGCGCACCAGCGCCTCATCAGACTCACCTGGACTCCATCACCTTCCTTATTATCTCCCCTATATATGTCACTTCCTTTGGTTCCTTCCCTAGGCGTTATTGATTCTGTTACTCTGTTCCTGTCTGTACGCTACTCTTGTTTTGTTCCAAGTTTATTTATCATTAAATGCACTACCTGTACTTGCTTCCCGACTCCCAGCGTACATTGTTACAAAGCCGAACAAGCCTTATTGGAATGATGAGTTACGGGATCTATGGTCTGTAATGCACAACGCTGAGTACTTATTTTTACAATGTAAATATAGGAATACAAGAGAACACTGTAGGAAGGAATTTAAGAAACAACAGCATGTGTTTGATAAAAGACTGCTTCTATTCAAACTGAGATATCAGAGAGGGCAGTTATTACACTTTGAGGAGATACAGACAAGAAATCCTCAACAGTTTTGGAGCCAAATAAACAAGTTAGGACCAAAACGACATAAGAAAATTCCAATGCAAGTCAGGGAAGAGCAGGGGGGGCTAAACTCTGATATTACACAGGTACTAAAGGAGTGGGAGAAGGGGTTTGCTAGTTTGTTCTCAGGTAACAAAAATGTGGCATATTTTGAGGAAAATTTTGATATAGACATTCCCTGAGAACTAAAATGGAAAATACAATGTTAGAACCCTCTTATATATGTAACATGTACTTAAATAAGGAGCTGTCTGTGGCAGAAGTTAAGAAGGTGATTGACGCTGCAAATAATGGGAAGGGGTTGGCATTGATGAACTGTCTAATGAAGTTTTAAAATCCGCTAAATTCATTAAAGTCCTATATGATTTGCTCCAAATGTGTTTTGAGTACAGTACACTGCCATCCACTTGGTCTACAGTGAATCCCATTCCCAAATCTTCAAAAAATGCCACTGAACTATAGAGGCATGAGTTTATTAAGTACGGTTTATAAATTACAGTGCCTTGCAAAAGTATTCATCCTGCTTGGCGTTTTTCCTATTTTGTTGCATTACAACCTGTAATTTAAATGGATTTTTATTTGGATTTCATGTAATGGACATACACAAAACAGTCCAAATTGGTGAAGTGAAATGAAAAAAAAAATCAAAAAAATAGATAACGGAAAAGTGGTGCGTGCATATGTATTCACACCCTTTGCAATGAAGCCCCTAAATAAGATATGGTGCAACCAATTACCTTCAGAAGTAACATAATTAGTTAAATAAGTCCACCTGTGTGCAATCTATGTGTCACATGATTTGTCACATGATCTCAGTATATACAGTGGGGGAAAAAAAGTATTTAGTCAGCCACCAATTGTGCAAGTTGTCCCACTTAAAAAGATGAGAGAGGCCTGTAATCCAGAAAATCACATTGTAGGATTTTTAATGAATTTATTAGCAAATTATGGTGGGAAATAAGTATTTGGTCACCTACAAACAAGCAAGATTTCTGGCTCTCACAGACCTGTAACTTCTTCTTTAAGAGGCTCCTCTGTCCTCCACTTGTTACCTGTATTAATGGCACCTGTTTGAACTTGTTATCAGTATAAAAGACACCTGTCCACAACCTCAAACAGTCACACTCCAAACTCCACTATGGCCAAGACCAAAGAGCTGTCAAAGGACACCAGAATCAAAAGTGTAGACCTGCACCAGGCTGGGAAGACTGAATCTGCAATAGGTAAGCAGCTTGGTTTGAAGAAATCAACTGTGGGAGCAATTATTAGGAAATGGAAGACATACAAGACCACTGATAATCTCCCTCGATCTGGGGCTCCACGCAAGATCTCACCCCGTGGGGTCAAAATGATCACAAGAACGGTGAGCAAAAATCCCAGAACCACACGGGGGGACCTAGTGAATGACCTGCAGAGAGCTGGGACCAAAGTAACAAAGCCTACCATCAGTAACACACTACGCCGCCAGGGACTCAAATCCTGCAGTGCCAGACGTGTCCCCCCTGCTTAAGCCAGTACATGTCCAGGCCCGTCTGAAGTTTGCTAGAGTGCATTTGGATGATCCAGAAGAGGATTGGGAGAATGTCATATGGTCAGATGAAACCAAAATATAACTTTTTTGGTAAAAACTCAACTCGTCGTGTTTGGAGGACAAAGAATGCTGAGTTGCATCCAAAGAACACCATACCTACTGTGAAGCATGGGGGTGGAAACATCATTCTTTGGGGCTGTTTTTCTGCAAAGGGACCAGGACGACTGATCCGTGTAAAGGAAAGAATGAATGGGGCCATGTATCGTGAGATTTTGAGTGAAAACCTCCTTCCATCAGCAAGGGCATTGAAGATGAAACGTGGCTGGGTCTTTCAGCATGACAATGATCCCAAACACACCGCCCGGGCAATGAAGGAGTGGCTTCGTAAGAAGCATTTCAAGGTCCTGGAGTGGCCTAGCCAGTCTCCAGATCTCAACCCCATAGAAAATCTTTGGAGGGAGTTGAAAGTCTGTGTTGCCCAGCGACAGCCCCAAAACATCACTGCTCTAGAGGAGATCTGCATGGAGGAATGGGCCAAAATACCAGCAACAGTGTGTGAAAACCTTGTGAAGACTTACAGAAAACGTTTGACCTGTGTCATTGCCAACAAAGTGTAAATAACAAAGTATTGAGAAACTTTTGTTATTGACCAAATACTTATTTTCCACCATAATTTGCAAATAAATTCATAAAAAATCCTACAATGTGATTCTCTGGATTTTTTCTTCTCATTTTGTCTGTCATAGTTGATGTGTACCTATGATGAAAATTACAGGCCTCTCTCATCTTTTTAAGTGGGAGACCTTGCACAATTGGTGGCTGACTAAATACTTTTTTCCCCCACTTTATACACCTGTTCTGAAGGCTCCAGAGTCTGTAACACCACTAAGCAAGGGGCACCACCAAGCAAGCGGCACCATGAAGACCAAGGAGCTCTCCAAACAGGTCACAGACAAAGTTGTGGAGTAGTACAGATCAGGGTTGGGTTATAAAAAATATCAGAAACTTTGAACATCCCACAGAGCACCATTTAAATCCATTGTTAAAAAATGGAAAGAATATGGCACAACAAACCTGCCAAGAGAAAGCCGCCCACCAAAACTCACGGACCAGGCAAGGAGGGCATTAATCAGAGAGGCAACAAAGAGACCAAAGATAACCCTGAAGTAGCTGCAAAGCTGCAGAGCTGGACTTTACGGAAGAGTGGCCAGAAACAAGCTATTGCTTAAAGAAAAAAATAAGCAAACATGTTTGGTGTTTGCCAAAAGCCATGTGGGAGACTTCCCAAACATATGGAAGAAGGTACTCTGGTCAGATGAGACTAAAATTGAGTTTTTTGGCCATCAAGGAAAATGTCTGGCGCAAACCCAACACCTCTCATCACCCCGATAACACCATCCCCACAGTGAAGCATGGTGGTGGCAGCATCATGCTGTGGGGATGTTTTCATCGGCAGGGACTGGGAAACTGGTCAGAATTGAAGGAATGATGGATGGCGCTAAATACAGGGAAATTCTTGAGGGAAACCTGTTTCAGTCTTCCAGAGATTTGAGACTGGGACGGAGGTTCACCTTCCAGCAGGACAATGACCCTAAGCATACTGTTAAAGCAACACTTGAGTGGTTTAAGGGGAAACATTTACATTTATTGGAATGCCCTATTCAAAGCCCAGACCTCAATCCAATTGAGAATCTGTGTTATGACTTAAAGATTGCTGTACACCAGCAGAACCCATCCAACTTGAAGGAGCTGGAGCAGTTTTGCCTTGAAGCATGGGCAAAAATCCCAGTGACTAGATGTGCCAAGCTTATAGAGACATACCCCAAGAGACTTGCATCTGTAATTGCTGCAAAAGGTGGCTCTACAAAGTATTGTCTTTGGGGGGGTGACTAGTTATGCACACTCAAGTTTTCTGTTTTCTTGTCTTATTTCTTGTTTGTTTCACAATTAAAAATATTTTGCATCTTCAAAGCAGTAGGCAGGTTGAGTAAATCAAATGATATAAACCCCCCAAAAAATCAATTTTAATTCCAGGTTGTAAGGCAACAAAATAGGAAAAATGCCAAGGGGGGTGAATACTTTCGCAAGCCACTGTATATACAGTGTATGCATGTATGTATGTACGTATATATGTATGTATGTATGTATGTATGTATGTATGTATATTATTTTACTGCTCTAGGGATATAAGTATTGTTTGGATAACCTTATTTACTATTATGTATTGATTTTTACCTTAAATTGTTTCACTCATTATGCGATGCGCAATGCAGAGAACACCGGAAGAATAATTATCATTTAATTACCACAGTGAATTATTGTAATGTTTGTTTATGTGTCAATTAATCCCATAAGGGATGGGTTACCAATTGACAATTTGACACGAAAATAACATGTCATTCATTCATTCATTCATTCATTCATTCATTCACTAAAGGACACCAATAAGAAGAAGATACATGCTTGGGCCAAGAAACATGAGCAACGGATATTAGACCGGTGGAAATCTGTCCTTTGGTCTGATGAGTCCACATTTGATATGTATGGTTCCAAACGCTGTGTCTTTGTGAGACGCAGAGTAGGTGAACGGATGATCTCCGCATGTGTGGTTCCCACCGTGAAGCATGGAGGAGGAGTTGTGATGGTGTGGGGGTGCTTTGCTGGTGACAATGTCTGGGATTTATTTAGAATTCAAGGCACACGTAACCAGCATGCCTACCACAGCATTCTGCAGTGATACACCATCCCATCTGGTTTGGGCTTAGTGGGACTATCATTTGTTTTTCAACAGCACAATGACCCAAAACACACCTCCAGGCTGTGTAAGGGCTATTTGACCAAGAAGGAGAGTGATGGAGTGCTGCATCAGATGACCTGGCCTCCACAATCACCCGACCTCAACCCAATTGAGATGGTTTGGGATGAGTTGGACCACAGAGTGAAGGAAAAGCAGCCAACAAGTGCTCAGCATATGTGGGAACTCCTTCAAGACTGTTGGAAAAGCATTCCAGGTGAAGCTGGTTGAGAGAATGCCAAGAGTGTGCAAAGCTGTCAACAAGGCAAAGGGTGGCTATTTGAAGAATCTCAAATATAAAATATATTTTGATTTGTTTAACACTTTTTTGGTGCTACATGATTCCATATGTGTTATTTCATAGTTTTGATGTCTTCACTATTATTCTACAATGTAGAATGAGTAGGTGTGTTGACTGGTACTCTGTATATTTTCATTTGCAGGAGAACAACAAGACAACTTTAAATGCTAGTGTTAACTGCATCTAAAATAGCCT
This sequence comes from Coregonus clupeaformis, assembly GCF_020615455.1. Lineage (NCBI taxonomy): Eukaryota > Metazoa > Chordata > Actinopteri > Salmoniformes > Salmonidae > Coregonus > Coregonus clupeaformis. The sequence goes on along the minus strand of NC_059210.1, from coordinate 18,270,352 downwards.
CATATGTTTTCTAAAATATTAGCTTTCAGAAATATAATTGTGGAATACAAAAAAACATTTACTGATTCAGGAATTCAGTTACGCCTTTTTGGCACCAACAAAATCAAGTTCTTTACTGTGACCCTATGTCCAGTTTGCAGGGTCTTAATGTTTTTACCCTATATTTGTATGCAGATAAGGATTTCAGATTGAACTTGATAGAGCTCATCAAGAGCTTTCTATTGATATCATAAACATTTTTGCCCATAATTTTTTTGGGGCCCTTCGGTGCTCTTCCCTCACATGGAAGTGTTGACTGAGGGCCATTTGCGATTGCAAAAGTTTGTTGTTTCCCTCTTTTCTCTTTCGAGGATTTGGCTGCATCCATATGTCCCTGACAGGCCACAGAGCCTGCTAGTCCAATCTATGGCCAATACGTGCAGGGGTTTGAATGAGCAGATGTTTTGGATGAGATTGTGTGAGCGTGGGTGAGATTGTGTGTACTTTCTTATGTCCGCAAAGGGGACACTCAGACCCCTCTTATCATTCCCTCTTGGCCTAGACCATCTCAATTCTTTTTCTCTTTTGAGTATTTGGCTGTATCTCTTCTCTACAGGCCACTGAGCCTGCTAACCCAAAGTCGCTTCATGGTCGGCCATTGATTAGCGCAGAAATGTTTCAAATTGTGTTTTTCACATGACATAAAATTGTTTGCTAAATAACCAGCTGAACAAAAATTTGAAAAGCACTGAGTAACACTATGGCATTAACAGCTTTTCTCTTTCGAGGATTTGGCTGCATCACTCCCTCATGGCATGCTAACCCAATCTATGGTGACTTTATTAATGGCTAATAATGAGCCAATGATGGGCACAGTAATGCTTCAGGGTCCAATGCTCCCATCTTCCCACGACCAGGGGAAACTCTCTCTCGCTCTCTCTCCTCTCTTTCTCTATTTACCTCCTCCTGTCCCTCAATCATATCCTCCTCTCCTCTTTTCGTATCAAAGCGTTGGAGCCTGCTCTTATGAAGAGAGACACATGCGTAAGTGTGGCCTTCCTCGCTCTGGCAACTCACTGAAACATAAAAGGGTGACATGGGAGAAAGACTCTGTGTGCATGTATGTGAGAAGCCGAAAGGGTTAAGAAGCAATTAGTTGTGGTAATTTTGGGGGGTTCTAATGAACACCCCCAGGTAATGGCCTGACAAAGGCCTTTTTGCAGTAAAATACAAAAAAACATCAATTATTCACCCCTTGGTGCCCCTCTGACCTTGTAAACTAACACTGGAGCACAAACCTGCTAGCACCCTTTAATTTCTGCCCGCCACCACCATGGGTGACACCAAAGCAATGATGAGAGTTCGCAAATCCCAGACCTTTCAGTTAATTTCCTCCTAATTACATTTAACGCCTGTCTATCTTCTCCTCTCCGTTTGTTCATTCGTTCATTCTGGTGTTTTCTTCGTAACATGGTCTGTTGGTAATGTACGTTGTGTGGTATTTATGGGGTTGCTGTTGGTTGATGCTTGTTTAAAGAAGTGCCTTAAACACAGTAGCACACACAAACACGGCATGGCAACTGATCTCTCCCTCTCGCCTTTCGCTTTCCAAAGTCTGAGGGCATGCCAACAATCTGTTCACATTCCAGGAATTGAGACTAGAGCTATCAATGAATATATAAGCCTATCTGCCTCACCAAACACAATGAAAGTGATGACGAGGAGTCTTGGCGTAGCTCCCTCACTATAAAACCCCTCTACAGCTGGGTCACCAAGAGGTGCCTAACACTCCCAACAAACACATGGTCTATGCATGGAGTTCATTGGGTTTGTAAGTCGTTGATTATATATTTTTCCAGTTTATGCCATCACGTTTGCCAGTGTTGAAAGAGGATCTTGACGAGCAATTACCGTACAATCACGGTCGTTGGGCTCTTGCTATTTGCATGAGAATGTTTTCTTAATTGTGTTTGTGGTAGCACCCAAGCGTGAGTGCAACCCTTTAACCGGAGAGAGGCTGGCTTTGGCTCTCACGCATTGTCACCTGTTGAAATTGAACTGTTTGTGTGTGTGTGTGTATGTACGTGTGTGTGCATTTGTAGGTGTGTGCGTGTTTGTGTGTGGGTGTGTGTATGTGTGTGCATTTGTAGGTGTTTGTGTGTGGGTGTGTGTCAGTCCACACAGTACAATCAAAATTACAACCGTTGAATCAACAACTCCTGCTGTACGTACAGTAAATGTTTTGATTGCTTTTCTAATTGACTGAATACTCAAATGTAAACAGTAAGGTCACAAACCACAGTTACAGTATTTACAATCAATTTGCTTAAATATGTGTAATTTATCATTTTGATAAGTTCAAAACGTTTTTGCTGTGTGTCATACTCAGTCAATTGTAAATGTCCAGAAATATATTTGGGGGAAATTGTAAACTGAAATTGCAAACTGAAATTGTGTCAAATTGCATCAAACCAATTAAGGGTGGGTTTCCCAAAGTGTTCGTAGCTAAAGTATCTTGATGACCCAGACTTACGTCACTTAATACCAAAGCTTCAATTTACGAATTTAGTTAGTTCATGCACACTACTTACACATATAGGCAGTAATGTCACTGACACATAACATAGGCAGTACACTATAGTACAGTGTTTCTCCATTTTTACTGTACCAGTAACCGTTGAAACATAGTCCTTTTTTAACCAGCTCGTTTTAACCAGCACATTTTTAAGACAAATTCAACATGTAAAAACACCACTGGAGATACAAATCAACACTGTTGCCTCCCTATTGTGCAGTCTGTCTCTGCATATTCTCTGCTGTCACTCTGTCAATCAATCAATCACCATTTTTTATAAAGCCCTTTTTACTTCAGCAGGTGTCGCAAAGTGCTATACAGAAACCCAGCCTAAAACCCCAAACAGCAAGCAATGCAGATGTAGAAGCACAGTTGCTAGGAAAAATTCCCTAGAAAGGCAGGAACCTAGGAAGAAACCTAGAGAGGAACCAGGCTCTGAGTGGTGGCGATTAAAAGAGTACATGGCCATTAAGGCCAGATTGTTCTTCAAGATGTTCAAACGTTCATAGATGACCAGCGGGGTTGCAGAGGGTGCAACATGTCAGCACCTCAGAAGTAAATGTCAGTTGGCTTTTCATAGCCGAGCATTCAGAGGTCGAGACAGCAGGTGCGGTAGAGAGAGCGAGAGAGTCGAAAACAGCAGGTTCGGGACAAGGTAGCACGTCCGGTGGTGAACAGGTCAGGGTTGCATAGCCGCAGGCAGAACAGCACGACCAGGTGGGCTGGGGACAGCCAGGAGTCATCAGGCCAAGTAGTCCTGAGGCATGGACCTAGGGCTCAGGTCCTCCAGGAGGGGAGGGAGGGAGAGAGAGAGAATTAGAGGGAGCATACTTAAATTCACACAGGACAACAGACTGACCCTAGCCCCCCGGCACACAGACTATTGCAGCATAGATACTGGTGGCTGAGATGGGGGGGACACTGTGGCCTGTGGACACTGTGGCCGGTGGACACTGTGGCGCAACAGCTTTTTCTAAACATTTTATGAGGAATGGGAGATTCGATATATAGATTGTTTTTTACAATCTCCGGGTCAAGGTTTGGCTTTTTCAAGAGAGGCTTTATTACTGCCACCTTAGTGAGTTTTGTACACATCCGGTGGATAGGGAGCCAGTTACTATGTTCAACATATGAGGGCCAAGCACAGGAAGTAGCTCTTTCAGTAGTTTAGTTGGAATAGGGTTCAGTATGCAGCTTGAAGGCTTAGATGCCATGACTATTTTCATGAGTGTGTCAAGAGATACAGGATTCACAAGGCCGCAGGGCCAGACGGATTACCAGGACGTGTACTCCGAGCATGCGCTGACCAACTTGCAAGTGTCTTCACTGACATTTTCAACCTGTCCCTGACTGAGTCTGTAATACCAACATGTATCAAGCAGACCACCATAGTCCCTGTGGCCACGAACACTAAAGTAACCTGCCTACATGACTACAGACTCGTAGCACTCACGTCTGTAGCCATGAAGTGCTTTGAAAAGGCAGGTCATGGCTCACATCAACACCATTATCCCAGAAAGCCTAGACCCACTCCAATTTGCATACCGCCACAACAGATCCACAGATGATGCAATCTCTATTGCACTCCACACTGCCCTTTCCCACCTGGACAAAAGGAACACCTACATGAGAATGCTATTCATTGACTACAGCTCAGCGTTCAACACCATAGTGCCCTCAAAGCTCATCACTTAGCTAAGGACCCTGGGACTAAACATCTCCCTCTGCAACTGGATCCTGGACAACTTGACGGGCCACCCCCAGGTGGAAAGGGTAGGTAACAACACATCTGCCACGCTGATCCTCAACACGGGGGCCCCTTAGTGCTGCTTGCTCAGTCCCCTCCTGTACTTCCTGTTCACCCATGACTGCATGGCCAGGCACGTCTCCAACACCATCATTAAGTTTGCCGACGACACAACAGTGGTAGGCCTGATCACCGACAACGATGAGACAGCCTACTGGGAGGAGGTCAGAGACCTGGCAGTGTGGTGCCAGGATAACAACCTCTCCCTCAACGTGATCAAGACAAAGGAGATGATTGTGGACTACAGGAAAAGGAGGACCGAGCACACCCCCATTCTCATCGACGGGGCTGTAGTGGAGCAGGTTGAAGTTCCTTGGTGTCCACATCACCAACAAACTATCCTGGTCCAAACACACCAAGACAGTCTTGAAGAGGGCATGACAAAGCCTATTCCCCCTCAGGGGACTGAAAATATTTGGCATTGGTGTGTTTGGACCAGGATCCAAACACACCAGTTATTCAGCTGCACCATCGAGAGCATCCTGACTGGTTTTATCACTACCTTGTATGGCAACTGCTCTGCCTACGACCGCAAAGCACTACAGAGGGTAGTGCGTACGGCCCAGTACATCACTGTGGCCAAGCTTCCTGCCATCCAGGACCTCTATATACCAGGTGGTGTCAGAGGAAGGCCATAAAAATGGTCAAAGACTCCAGCCACCATAGTCTTAGACTGTTCTCTCTGCTACCGCACGGCAAGCGGTACCGGAGTGCCAAGTCTAGGTCCAAAAGGCTTCTTAACAGCTTCTACCCACAAGCCATAAGACTCCTGAACAGCTAATCAAATGGCTACCCCACACCCACCTCCTCTTTTACGCTGCTGCCAATCTCTGTATATTATCTATGCATAGCCACTTTAACTCTACCTACAGTGGGGAAAAAAAGTATTTAGTCAGCCACCAATTGTGCAAGTTCTCCCACTTAAAAAGATGAGAGAGGCCTGTAATTTTCATCATAGGTACACATCAACTATGACAGACAATATTAGAAAAAAATATCCAGAAAATCACATTGTAGGATTTTTAATGAATTTATTTGCAAATTATGGTGGAAAATAAGTATTTGGTCAATAACAAAAGTTTCTCAATACTTTGTTATATACCCTTTGTTGGCAATGACACAGGTCAAACGTTTTCTGTAAGTCTTCACAAAGTTTTCACACACTGTTGCTGGTATTTTGGCCCATTCCTCCATGCAGATCTCCTCTAGAGCAGTGATGTTTTGGGGCTGTCGCTGGGCAACAGAGACTTTCAACTCCCTCCAAAGATTTTCTATGGGGTTGAGATCTGGAGACTGGCTAGGCCACTCCAGGACCTTGAAATGCTTCTTACGAAGCCACTCCTTCGTTGCCTGGGCGGTGTGTTTGGGATCATTGTCATGCTGAAAGACCCAGTCACGTTTCATCTTCAATGCCCTTGCTGATGGAAGGAGGTTTTCACTCAAAATCTCACGATACATGGCCCAATTCATTCTCTCCTTTACACGGATCAGTCGTCCTGGTCCCTTTGCAGAAAAACAGCCCCAAAGCATGATGTTTCCACCCCCATGCTTCACAGTAGGTATGGTGTTCTTTGGATGCAACTCAGCATTCTTTGTCCTCCAAACACGACGAGTTGAGTTTTTACCAAAAAGTTATATATTTTGGTTTCATCTGACCATATGACATTCTCCCAATCCTCTTCTGGATCATCAAATGCACTCTAGCAAACTTCAGACGGGCCTGGACATGTACTGGCTTAAGCAGGGGGACACGTCTGGCACTGCAGGATTTGAGTCCCTGGCGGCGTAGTGTGTTACTGATGGTAGGCTTTGTTACTTTGGTCCCAGCTCTCTGCAGGTCATTCACTAGGTCCCCCCGTGTGGTTCTGGGATTTTTGCTCACCGTTCTTGTGATCATTTTGACCCCACGGGGTGAGATCTTGCGTGGAGCCCCAGATCGAGGGAGATTATCAGTGGTCTTGTATGTCTTCCATTTCCTAATAATTGCTCCCACAGTTGATTTCTTCAAACCAAGCTGCTTACCTATTGCAGATTCAGTCTTCCCAGCCTGGTGCAGGTCTACAATTTTGTTTCTGGTGTCCTTTGACAGCTCTTTGGTCTTGGCCATAGTGGAGTTTGGAGTGTGACTGTTTGAGGTTGTGGACAGGTGTCTTTTATACTGATAACAAGTTCAAACAGGTGCCATTAATACAGGTAACGAGTGGAGGACAGAGGAGCCTCTTAAAGAAGAAGTTACAGGTCTGTGAGAGCCAGAAATCTTGCTTGTTTGTAGGTGACCAAATACTTATTTCCCACCATAATTTGCTAATAAATTCATTAAAAATCCTACAATGTGATTTTATGGATTTTTTTCCTCATTTTGTCTGTCATAGTTGACGTGTACCTATGATGAAAATTACAGGCCTCTCTCATCTTTTTAAGTGGGAGAACTTGCACAATTGGTGGCTGACTAAATACTTTTTTCCCCCACTGTACATGTACATATTACCTCAATTACCTCGACTAACCTGTGCCCCCGCACATTGACTCTGTACCGGTACCTCCTGTATATAGCCTCGCTCCTGTTATTGTACTGCTGCTCTTTAATTATTTGTTGTTATTTCTTTTTTACTTAACATAATTTTTCTTAAAACTGCATTTTTGGTGAAGGGCTTGTAAGTAAGCATTTCACTGTAAGGTCTACACCTGTTGTAGTCAGCGCATGTGACAAATAACATTTGATTTGATAAAAAAAACTTGAGTGTCTCCATTGATCCTAGGTCCTGGCAGTTCTGAGCTTTGGAGAAATACGCAGATTCAAAGAGGAGTCCGTAATTTGCTTTCTAATGATCATGATCTTTTCATCAAATAAGTTCATGAATTTATCACTGCTGAAGTGAAAGCCATCCTCTCTTGGGGAATGCTGCTTTTAAGTGAGCTTTGCAACAGTATCAAAAATTAATTTTGGATTGTTGTTATTCTCCTCAAAATAGGATGATCGAGCAGCAGTGAGGGGCTCTTCGATATTGCACAGTACTGTCTTTCCAAGCTAGTCGGAAGACTTCCAGTTTGATGGAGCGCCATTTCTGTTCCAATTTTCTGGAAGCTTGCTTCAAGGCTCAGGTATTTTCTGTATACCAGGGAGCAAATTTCTTGTGACAAATGCTTTTTGTTTTTAGGGGTGCGACTGCGTCTAGGGTATTATGCAAGGTTACATTTAAATCCTCAGGTGGTTAACCGATTTTTGTATTCTGACGTCCTTGGGTAGGTGGAGGGAGTCTAGAAGGGCATCTAGGAATCTTTGGGTTGTCAGAGAATTCATAGCATGGCTTTTGATGATCCTTGTTTGGGGTCTGAGCAGATTATTTGTTGCGATTGCATATGTAATAAGATGGTGGTCCGATAGTCCAGGATTATGAGGAAAAACATTTAGATCCACAATATTTATTCCACGGGACAAAACTAGATCCAGGGTATGACTGTGGCAGTCAGTAGGTCTGGAGACATGTTGGACAAAACCCACTGAGTCGATGATGGCTCCGAAAGCCTTTTGGAGTGGGTCTGTGGACTGTTCCATGTGAATGTTAATTAGAATATTATCTGCCATGACTACAAGGTCCGATAGGAATTCAGGGAACTCAGTGAGGAACACTGTATACGGCCCAGGAGGCCTGTAAACAGTAGCTATAAAAATTGATTGAGTAGGCTGCATAGATTTCATGTCTAGAAGCTAAAAATACGATTTTTTTTGTAATTTGAAATTTGGTGTCGTAAATATTAGCAACACCTCCGCCTTTGCGGGTTACGTGGGCGATATGGTCACTAGTGTAACCAGGAGGAGAGGCCTCATTTAACACAGTAAATTAATCAGGCTTGAGCCATGTTTCAGTCAAGCCAATCACATAGAGATTATGATCAGTGATTAGTTCAATGACTATGACTGCCTTGGAAGTGAGGGATCTAACATTAAGTAGCCCTATTTTGAGATGTGAGATATCACAATCTCTTTCAATAATGACAGGAATGGAGGAGGTCTTTATCCAGTGAGATTGCTAAGGCGAACACCGCCATGTTTAGTTTTGCTCAACCTAGATTGAGGCACAGACACGGTCTAATATTTTGGGTAATGGAGTCGCCAATGACTAGGGTTTTCAATTTGTCAGAGCTAATGGTGAGAGGCTTCGGTGGCTCAGACACCGTAACGGGTGGAGGAGAGACCTGAGAAGGCTCGGCCTCTGACTCCGACTCGTTGCTTAATGGGGAGAACCGGTTGAAAGTTTCTGTCAGCTGAATGAGTGACACCGGTTGAGCATGCCAACAGCATTTCTTTCCAGAAGCTTTGAGAAAATTGTCCGGCTGAGGGGACTGTGCGGGGAGATTTGTATTACTATCTATACTTACTGGTGGCACAGGCGTTGTTTAATCCTTTCCTACACTTAAAATGCCCTTGCCTAACAATTGCATCTGAAGCTGGGCTTGCAACACGGCTATCCTCACCATAAGGCGATAGTTCTCCTGTATATTATGAGTACAGCGACTGCAATTAGATGGCATAGTGTTAATGTTACTACTTAGCTTTTTCGGCTGGTGGAGGTCCTGTAGAACCACGTCCAGATAAAGCGTCCGGGGTGAAAAAGTTCAATGAAAAAAGTATAGCGAGGAAAAAACTAAGACGTTGGTAAATGTATTAAAAGTTAAAACAGAAAAGTTTGGCAGATAGCCAAGTAGCAACAAACAGCACAACAGCACGAAGACAAGTCCGGAAGGTGAGGTTAGAGCAATGAGGGTGGAACACTCGAGCAGTATGTCAATCTCAGGTAAATATCTGACAATGTGATGAGGTGGTGTTGAAGGAGTCAGGCGCAGAAGGGTAAATCACAGAATAACAGGCTTTAATCTGCAAAATACAGGTTTACACAAAACTGCGTCAAACACACTCCAGGGCACAAAACAGGTGCACTGGAAAATACAAGGCACACAGGAAAATACTCCCGTCAAACAAAATACACAAGCTCCACCAAGCTTCACTAACTTTCACAATAAACAATCACCCACAAGGGGCCAGAGGGAACACTTATACACAGACTAATTAGGGGATTAGAACCAGGTGTGTGTGACAACGAGTTTAAACGCATACAGAGGACAGTATACAACTACTTACAAAACTACTGATCAATACAACATAACTACTGATCACAAGTAATGAACCACACAACTACTGATCAAAACCACACAACTACTGGCAACAACTACTGAACCACACAACTACTTATCAAAACTACTAACCAAGGCTACTGACCACTACTGACCACAACTACTGACTAACTATTGAGTACGGCCAAAAAACAACTGACCACAAATAATGAACCTAATAACTACTGATCAAAACCACACAACTACTGACAACAACTACTGAACCACACAAAACTACAAACCAAAACTACTGACCACCACTGACCAAAACTACAGAACCACACAACACTACAAACCAAAACTACTGACCACTACTGACCAAAACTACTGACCACACACCTACTGACCACAACTACTGACCACAACCATGCAATTACTGACCACATAACTACTGACCACATCAGCTACTGACCAAAACTACTGACCACAACCATACAACTGCTGGCAACAACTACTGACCACACAACTACTGACCACAACCACACAATTACTGACCACAAAACTACTGACCACACAACTACTGACCACAAATATTGACCGCAACCACACAACTACTGACCACACATCTACTGACCACAAACACTGACCAAAACTACTGACCACAACCACACAACTGCTGACAACAACTACTGACCACACAATTACTGACTACAACTACTGACCACAAATATAAACCCCTCTACAGCTGGGTCACCAAGAGGTGCCTAACACTCCCAACAAACACATGGTCTATGCATTGAGTTCATGGGTTTGTAAGTCGTTGATTATATATTTCCAGTTTATGCCATCATGTTTGCCAGTGTTGAAAGAGGATGTTAACGAGCAATTACCGTACAATCAAACTCGTTGGACTCTTTCTATTTGCATGAGAATGTTTTCTTAATTGTGATTGTAATAGCGCTGAAGCGTGAGTGCAACCCTTTAATCGGAGAGAGGCTGGCTCTGGATCTCACGCATTGTCACCTATTGAAATGTAACTGTGTATGTGCGTGCGTGCGTGCATTTGTAGGCGTGTACGGGTGCACGTTTGTCTGTGGGTGTGCATGTGTGTCAGTCCATACAGTACAATCAAAATTACAACCGTTGAATCAACAACTCCTGTTGTACGTACAGTAAATGTTTTGATTGCTTGTCTAATTGACTGAATACTCAAATGTAAACAGTAAGGTCACAAACCACAGTTACAGTATTTACAATCAATTTGCTTAAATATGTGTATTTTATCATTTTGATAACTTCAAATTGTTTTTGCTATGTGTGTCATACTCAGCCAATTGCAAATGTCCAGAAATATTTTGGGGGGAAATTGGAAGCTTTGCATCAAACTGAAATTGCATCAAATTGCATCAAATCAATTAGGGGTGGGTTTCCCAAAGCGTTTGTAGCTGAAGTATCTTGATGACCCAGAATTACGTCTGAAATCACTTAATACCAAAGCTTCATTTTACGAATGTAGTTCATTCATGCACGATACTTACACATACAGTACCAATCAAAAGTTTGGACACCTACTCATTCAAGGGTTTTTCTTTATTTTTTTTAACAATTTTCTACATTGTAGAATAATAGTGAAGACATCAAAACTGTGAAATAACATATGGAATCATGTAGTAAGCAAGTGTTAAACAAATCAAAATATATTTGAGATTTAAGATTCTTCAAATTAGCCACCCTTTGCCTTGATGACAGCTTTGCAAACTATTGGTATTCTCATCATCCAGATGCATGAGGAATGCTTTTCCAACAGTCTTGAAGGACTTCCCACATATGCTGAGCTCTTGTTGGCTGCTTTTCCTTCAATCTGCGGTCCAACTCATCCCAAACCATCTCAATTGGGGTGAGGTCGGGTGATTATGGAGGCCAGGTCATCTGATGCAGCACTCCATCACTCTCCTTCTTGGTCAAATAGCCCTTATACAGCCTGGAGGTGTGTTGGTCATTGTCCTGTTAAAAAACAAATGATAGTCCCACTAAGCCCAAACCAGATGGGATGGAGTATCACTGCAGAATGCTGTGGTAGCCATGCTGGTTAAGTGTGTCTTGAATTCTAAATAAATCACTGATTATCACCAGCAAAGCACTCCCACACCATCACACCTCCTCCTCCATGCTTCACGGTGCAGAGATCATCCATTCACCTACTCTGCATCTCACAAAGACACGGCGGTTGAAACCAAAAATCTCAAATTGGGATTCATCAGACCAAAGGACAGATTTCCACCGGTCTAATGTCCATTGCTCGTGTTTCTTGGCCCAAGCAAGTCTCTTCTTCCTATTGGTGACCTTTAGTAGCGGTTTCTTTGCAGCAATTCGACCATGAAGGCCTGATTCACGCAGTCTCCTCTGAACAGTTGATGTTGAGATGTGTCTGTTACTTGAACTCTGTGAAGCATTTATTTGGGCTGCAATCTGAGGTGCAGTTAACTCTAATGAACTTATCCTCTGCAGCAGAGGAAACTCTGGGTCTTCCTTTCCTGTGGCGGTCCTCATGAGAGCCAGTTTCATCATAGCGCTTGATGGTTTTTGCGACTGCACTTGAAGTTCTTGAAATGTTCTGTATTGACTGACCTTCATGTCTTAAAGTAATGATGGACTGCCGTTTCTCTTTGCTTATCTGAGCTGTTCTTGCCATTATATGGACTTGGTATTTTACCAAATAGGGCTATCTTCTGTATACCACCTCTACCTTGTCACAACACAACTGATTAGCTCAAATTCATTAAGGAAAGAAATTCCACAAATTACATTTTAAGAAGGCACACCTGTTAATTGAAATGCATTCCAGGTGACTACCTCATGAAGCTGGTTGAGAGAATGCCAAGAGTGTGCAAAGCTGTCATCAAGGCGAAGGGTGGCTACTTTGAAGAATCTCAAATATAAAATATATTTAGATTTGTTTAACACTTTCTTTGGTTACTACATGATTCCATGTGTTATTTCATAGTTTTGATGTCTTCACTATTATTCTACAATGTATAAAATAGTAAAAATAAAGAAAACCCCTGGAATGAGTAGGTGTGTCCAAACTTTTGACTAGTACTGTATAGGCAGTAATGCTACTGACACATGACACAGGCAGTACACTATAGTACAGTGTTTCTCAACTTTTACTGTACCAGTAACCAGTGAAACTCAGTCCTCTTTTTTTAACCAGCTTGTTTTAAGCAGCTAATTTTTAAGACGAATACAACATGTAAAAACACCACTGGAGATACAAATCACCACTGTTGCCTCCCTGTTGTGCAGTCTGTCTCTGCATCTTCTCTGCTGTTTGTCTGTCTGTCTGTCTGTGCTTCTCCTTGTGCTCCTCTGTTGTCACTCTGTCTGTCAATCTGTCTGTCTGTCACTCCTAAGTGTTAATTGCTATTTCATATAGGGCCAACATATTACGGAACTGGCAGTACATATATCTTTCTGTTTTCTTTCTACTTCCACTGCACTCACCTCTGAGCATTCTCTGCTAAGCATTCTGCTAAGCATCCTTTCCCACAACACTGGGACCAGAAGATCAGGGGACCACACTCCCTGTGCCCAGCAAAATCGTAATTGTGAATGAAAAGACACCTTCATTAGATAAAGAACAAAAATTACTGACTAAATGCCTTATAATAGCCTACACAGCAAACCAAAATGTGTTCTCTGAAGGTTCCTAAGAACATTTGTTAGGTCACAGCAAATGTTCCCATAACACAAAAAATGTCCAGTCGTGGTGATGATTATGTAATGTTTGTATAAAACATTTGCCTGGTGTTGCAAGAACATTGCTAGTACACATGTAATATGTTCTTTAAAGGTTCCCAGAATGTTTCATTTAGTTGTGGGAAGAGTCTGGTGAGAACAATGTTGGGACATCACAAAAGATACAGTATGTTCTCAAAACACAAAAACTGTCCAGATGTGCGGATGATTTTACAATTGATCTTTTAGGGTGCAAAGAAATCAATTGTAATGTACACAACTGACCAGAACTACTGACCACAATCACATAACTACTGACCACAATCACATAACTACTGACCACAACTAATTAACTACAGAAGTACTGACCACTAACACAAAACAACTAACCACAACTACTGAACCACACATCTACTTATGAAAACGACTGACCAAAACCACACAAATAATGACCACACCAATTAATCTACAACGACTGACCACAACCACAAAACTCCTGAACACAACCACTGACCACTACTGACCACAACTACTAAACCACACAACTGCTGACCGCAACTACTGACCGCAACTACTGACCGCAACTACTGGCCACAAATAACTAACCACACAGCTACTTACCAAAAGTACTGATGAAAACCACACAACTACTGACTAAAATTAATAAACCACACAACTACTGACCACAAACACAGAACTACTGACCACAACTACACAACTACTGACCACAACTAATGAACCACACAACTAATTATCACACCAATTAAATCACGACTACTGACCACAACAACACAACTACTGAACAAAACTAATAAAACACACAACTAATAACCACACCAACTAAACCACAATTACTGACAACAACCATAAAACTACTGACCCCAACTACTTACCAAAACTACTTATGAACACCACACAACTACTGACAACAACTACAGTGAGGGAAAAAAGTATTTGATCCCCTGCTGATTTTTTACATTTGCCCACTGACAAAGAAATGATCAGTCTATAATTTTAATGGTAGGTCTATTTGAACAGTGAGAGACAGAATAACAACAAAAACATCCAGAAAAACGCATGTCAAAAATGTTATGAATTTATTTGCATTTTAATGAGGGAAATAATTATTTGACCCCCTCTCAATCAGAAAGATTTCTGGCTCCAGGGTGTCTTTTAACAAATAACAAATAACAGCGCCGGAGAAGATAGCTGCCGTTTTACAGCCCTCTAACCAATTGTACTATTATATGTGTTTTTCCGCGTTATTTGTAATTTATTTTGTACATAATGTTTCTGCCATCGTCTCTTATAACCAAAAAGAGCTTCTGGATATCAGGACAGCGATTACTCACCTCGTATTGGACGAAGATTTTTTCTTCAACGAGGCGGCCGTGAAGGATATCATACAGACACCCGACAAGGCCCAAATCCCCGTCATTCGCGTGAGGAAGAGACGGAGATATCGTGGACGTAGATCGGGGTGCCTTGTAAGGATCCGACGGCGAGCGAGTAAACTGCCTCTTCCATCAATTCTATTAGCCAATCTTCAATCATTGGATAACAAATTGGATGACCTAAGATTACGGTTATCCTACCAACGGGACATTAAAAACTGTAATATCTTATGTTTCACCGAGTCGTGGCTGAACGACGACATGGATAACATACAGCTAGCGGGCTATACGCTACGTCGGCAGGATAGAACGGCTGACTCCGGTAAGACAAGGGGTGGCGGTCTGTGTATATTTGTAAACAACAGCTGGTGCACAAAATCAAATACTAAGGAAGTCTCGAGGTTTTGCTCGCCTGAGGTAGAGTATCTTATGATAAGCTGTAGACCACACTATTTACCAAGAGAGTTTTCATCTATATTTTTCATAGCTGTCTATTTACCACCACAAACCAATGCTGGCATTAAGATTGCACTGAATGAGTTGTACAAGGCCATAAATCAACAGGAAAACGCTCATCCAGATGCAGTGCTCCTAGTGGCGGGGACTTTAATGCAGGGAAACTTAAATCCGTTCTACCTAATTTCTACCAGCATGTTAAATGTGCAACCAGAGGAAAAAAAAACTCTAGACCACCTTTACTCCACACACAGAGACGCATACAAAGCTCTCCCTCGCCCTCCATTTGGCAAATCTGACCATAACTCTATCCTCCTGATTCCTGCTTATAAGCAAAAACTAAAGCAGGAAGCACCAGTGACTCGGTTAATAAAAAAGTGGTCAGATGACGCAGATGCTAAGCTACAGGACTGTTTCGCTAGCACAGACTGGAACATGTTCCGGGATTCTTCAGACAGCATTGAGGAGTACACCACATCAGTCACTGGCTTTATCAATAAGTGCATCGATGATGTCGTCCCCACAGTGACCGTACATACATACCCCAACCAGAAGCCATGGATTACAGGAAACATCCGCACTGAGCTAAAGGGTAGAGCTGCCGCTTTCAAGGAACAGGACTCTAACCCGGACGCTTATAAGAAATCCTGCTATGCCCTCCGACGAACCATCAAACAGGCAAAGAGTCAATACAGGACTAAGATTGAATCGTACTACACTGGCTCTGACGCTCGTCGGATGTGGCAGGGCTTGAAAACTATTACAGACTACAAAGGGAAGCACAGCCGCGAGCTGCCCAGTGACACAAGCCTACCAGACGAGCTAAACCACTTCTATGCTCGCTTCGAGGCAAGCAACACTGAAGCATGCATGAGAGCACCAGCTGTTCTGGATGACTATGTGATCACGCTCTCCGTAGCCGATGTGAGTAAGACTTTTAAGCAGGTCAACATTCACAAGGCCGCAGGGCCAGACGGATTACCAGGACGTGTACTCCGAGTATGTGCTGACCAACTGGCAAGTGTCTTCACTGACATTTTCAACATGTCCCTGACTGAGTCTGTAATACCAACATGTTTCAAGCAGACCACCACCAAGCCCAAAGACTCTAAGATAACCTGCCTAAATGACTACCGACCCGTAGCACTGACGTCTGTAGCCATGAAGTGCTTTGAAAGGCTGGTAATGGCTCACATCAACAGCATTATCCCAGAAACCCTAGACCCACTCCAATTTGCATACCGCCCCAACAGATCCACAGATGATGCAATCTCTATTGCACTCCACACTGCCCTTTCCCACCTGGACAAGAGGAACACCTACGTGAGAATGCTATTCATTGACTACAGCTCAGCATTCAACACCATAGTGCCCTCTAAGCTCATCACTAAGCTAAGGATCCTGGGACTAAACACCTCCCTCTGCAACTGGATCCTGGACTTCCTGACGGGCCGCCCCCTGGTGGTAAGGGTAGGTAACAACACATCTGCCACACTGATCCTCAACACGGGGGCCCCTCAGGGGTGCATGCTCAGTCTCCTCCTGTACTCTCTGTTCACCCATGACTACATGGCCAGGCACGACTCCAACACCATCATTAAGTTTGCCGACGACACAACAGTGGTAGGCCTGATCACCGACAACGATGAGACAGCCTATAGGGAGGAGGTCAGAGACCTGGCCGTGTGGTGCCAGGACAACAACCTCTCCCTCAACGTGACCAAGACAAAGGAGATGATTGTGGACTACAGGGAAAAAAAAGAGAACTGAGCACGCCCACATTCTCATCGACGGGGCTGTAGTGGAACAGGTTGAGAGCTTCAAGTTCCTTGGTGTCCACATCACCAACGAACTATCATGGTCCAAACACACCAAGACAGTCGTGATGAGGGCACGACAAAGCCTATTCCCCCTCAGGAGACTGAAAAGATTTAGCATGGGTCCTCAGATCCTCAAAAAATTCTACAGCTGCACCATCGAGAGCATCCTAACTGGTTGCATCACCGCCTGGTATGGCAACTGCTTGGCCTCCGACATCAAGGCACTACAGAGGGTAGTGCGTACGGCCCAGTACATCACTGGGGCCAAGCTTCCTGCCATCCAGGACCTCTATACCAGGCGGTGTCAGAGGAAGGCCCTCAAAATTGTCAAAGACTCCAGCCACCCTAGTCATAGACTGTTCTCTCTGCTACCGCACGGCAAGCGGTACCGGAGTGCCAAGTCTAGGTCCAAAAGACTTCTCAACAGCTTCTACCCCGAAGCCATAAGACTCCTGAACAGCTAATCATGGCTACCCGGACTATTTGCACTGCCCCCCACCCCATCCTTTTTACGCTGCTGCTACTCTGTTAATTATTTATGCATAGTCACTGTAACTCTACCCACATGTACATATTACTTCAACTACCTCAACTAGCCGGTGCCCCCGCACATTGACTCTGCACCGGTACCCCCCTGTATATATAGCCTCCCTACTGTTATTTTATTTTACTTCTGCTCTTTTTTTCTCAACACTTTTTTTGTTGTTGTTTTATTTTTACTTTTTTTGTTAAAAATAAATGCACTGTTGGTTAAGGGCTGTAAGTAAGCATTTCACTGTAATGTCTGCACCTGTTGTATTCGGCGCATGTGACCAATACAATTTGATTTGATTTGATTTGATATACAGGTAACGAGCTGAGATTTGGAGCACACTCTTAAAGGGAGTGCTCCTAATCTCAGCTTGTTACCTGTATAAAAGACACCAGTCCACAGAAGCAATCAATCAATCAGATTCCAAACTCTCCACCATGGCCAAGACCAAAGAACTCTCCAAGGATGTCAGGGACAAGATTGTAGACCTACATGGCTGGAATGGGCTACCACACCATTGCCAAGAAGCTTGGTGAGAAGGTGACAACAGTTGGTGCGATTATTCATAAATGGAAGAAACAAAAAATAACTGTCCATTTCCCTCGGGCTGGGGCTCCATGCAAGATCTCACCTCTTTGAGGAACACCTGAGATAGGATAAGTAATCCTTCTACCCCCCCCCCTTACCCCACCCCACCAAAAAAAATTGTAAAGTGGTTATCCCACTGGCTATAAGGTGAATGCACCAATTTGTAAGTCACTCTGGATAAGAGTGTCTGCTAAATGACGTAAATGTAAATGTAAATGTAAGATCTCACCTCGTGGAGTTGCAATGATCATGAGAACGGTGAGTAATCAGCCCAGAACTACACAGGAGGATCTTGTCAATGATCTCAAGGCAGCTGGGACCATAGTCACCAATAAAACAATTGGTAACACACTACGCCGTGAAGGACTGAAATCCTGCAGCGCCCGCAAGGTCCCCCTGCTCAAGAAAGCACATATATAGATGCCCTTCTGAAGTTTGCCAATGAACATCTGAATGATTCAGAGGAGAACTGGGTGAAAGTGTTGTGGTCAGATGAGACCAAAATGGAGCTCTTTGGCATCAACTCAACTCGCAGTGTTTGGAGGAGGAGGTATGCTGCCTATGACCCCAAGAACACCATCCCCACCGTCAAACATGGAAGTGGAAACATGATGCTTTGGGGGTGTTTTTCTGCTATGGGGACAGGGCAACTTCACTGCATCAAAGGGACGATGGACAGGGCCATGTACCGTCAAATCTTGGGTGAGAACCTCCTTCCCTCAGCCAGGGCATTGAAAATGGGTCGTGGATGGGTATTCCAGCATGACAATGACCCAAAACACACGGCCAAGGCAACAAAGGAGTGGCTCAAAAAGAAGCACATTAAGGTCCTGGAGTGGCCTAGCCAGTCTCCAGACCTTAATCCCATATAAAATCTGTGGAGGGAGCTGAAGGTTTGAGTTGCCAAACGTCAGCCTCGAAACCTTAATGACTTGGAGAAGATCTGCAAAGAGGAGTGGGACAAAATCCCTCCTGAGATGTGTGCAAACCTGGTGGCCAACTACAAGAAACGTCTGACCTCTGTGATTGCCAACAAGGGTTTTGCCACCAAGTACTAAATAATGTTTTGCATAGGGGTCAAATACTTATTTCCCTCATTAAAATGCAAATCAATTAATAACCTTTTTGACATGCATTTTTCTGGATTTTTTTTCACTGTTCAAATAAACCTACCATTAAAATTATAGACTGATCATTTCTTTGTCAGTGGGCAAATGTACAAAATCAGCAGGGGATCAAATACTTTTTTCCCTCACTGTACTAAACCACACATCTACTTAAGAAAACTACTGACCACTACCGACCACAACTACTGACCACAACCACAAAACTACTGAACAGAATTACTGAACAAAATCACACAACTTCTGATCACATCAACTGAACCAAAACAACTACTGACCAAAACTACTGACCACTACTAACTACAACTACTGACCACAACCATATAACTACTGACCAGAAATATTGAACAACACAACAACTGACCACAAACACACAACTTCTAACCACAACTACTGAACCACACTTCTACTTACCAAAACTACTGGCCAAAACTGATATCACAAAAGATACTGACCAAAACTACTGACCACAAAACAAACAACTGCTGACCACAACTACTGACCAACCAACTACAGACCACAACCACTGACCAAAACCACAACTACACAACTACTAACCACACTAACTAAGCCACAATTACTGACCACAACCACAAAATGACTAAACTACTGACCACAACCACAAAACTACTGACCACAACAGCAATCACACAACTACTGATCAGAACTAATGAACCACACAGCTACTTAACACAACTACTAACCACAACTACTGCCACAACCACATACAACAACTACTGACCAAAACCACAAAAATACAAAATACAACTACTGACCACTACTGACCAAAACTACTGACTACAACTACTGACCACAACTAATGAACAACACAACTACTGACCACAAACACACAACTACTTTCCACAACTACTGATATGATGAGGATATGGGGCCATTTCATATGAGTGTGTAACTAGTTTAAAGTTAGTAGAGAGAAGTGGTTCTGGGTGACTCTAAGTCTGGGGCAGTAAATTCCAATCTGTCCAAGGAAGATAGTGGGGTTTATATTAGAATGATGTACGGAGGGAACGTCCTGCTTGGGGCTATGTCCGTTTGTTAGATGAACCCACGGGCTCGTGATCAAATAAATACTTGGTAAAATCTCCACACAATGTCTAAGTAAATTCTTGCATCTTCAACTGTTCAATACCAGAAATTCACCACAACAACTACTGAACCAAACTTTTAGTTGCTACAACTACAGACCACAACCACAAATCTGACCTAAACTACTGACCACAGCTTCTGACCACAACTACACAACTGCTAACCACACCAACTAAACCATAAAACTACTGACCACAACCACAAAATGACTGACCACAACTACTGACCATAACCACACAACTACTGAACCAAATATGTACTTATGAAAACTACTGACCCAAACTTCTGAACACAACTACTAACTACTGACCATGACCCAAAAACTACTCACCACAACTAATGAACCTCCTAACTACTTACCCAAAATACTGATCAGAACTAATAACCGCTTATGACTTCAACTACTGACCACAAACACACAACTACTGACCACAACTACTGTTCACACAACTACAGACCACAACTACTGATGACAACTGCTGACCACAGCTACTGACGACAACCACACAATTGTTGACCACAACTAATGAACCACAAAACGAATGATCAACACTACTGATCAAAACCACACAACTACTAATGCAACTAATGACCACAAACATAAATACTGACCACAACTACTGAACCACACATCTACATACCAAAACTACTGACAAAAACCACTGGAGCAGCTGACCGGAGCTGGATCAGGCACCGGTGGAGCGGACTGCTCTGGCTCCAGACTGGAGCTGCTGACTGGTACCGGACCAGGCACCGGTGGAACGGGCACGGGCCGTGCCGGACTGGACACACTCACCACTGGTCTGGTACGAGGAGCAGGCACGGGCCGAACCGGACTAGAAACATGCACCACTGGCTTGGTGCGAGGAGCAGGAACAGGCCGGGCCGGACTGGCGACACGCACCACTGGCTTGGTGCGAGGAGCGAGAACAGGCCGGGCCGGACTGGCGACGCGCACCACTGGCTTGGTGCGAGGAGCAGGAACAGGCCGGGCCGGGCTGGGAACACGCACCACTGGTTTGGTGCGAGGAGCAGGAACAGGCCGGGCCGGGCTGGCGACGCGCACCACTGGCTTGGTGCGAGGAGCAGGAACAGGCCGGGCCGGGCTGGGAACACGCACCACTGGTTTGGTGCGAGGAGCAGGAACAGGCCGGGCCGGGCTGGCGACGCGCACCACTGGCTTGGTGCGAGGAGCAGGAACAGGCCGGGCCGGGCTGGTGGCGCGCACCACTGGCTTGGTGCGAGAGCAGGAACAGGCCGGGCCGGGCTGGCGACGCGCACCACTGGTTTGGTGCGAGGAGCAGGAACAGGCCGGGCCGGGCTGGCGACAGCGCACCACTGGCTTGGTGCGAGGAGCAGGAACAGGCCGGGCCGGGCTGGGAACACGCACTACTGGTTTGGTGCGAGGAGCAGGAACAGGCCGGGCCGGGCTGGCGACGCGCACCACTGGCTTGGTGCAAGGAGCAGGAACAGGCTGGGCCGGGCTGGGAACACGCACCACTAGCTTGGTGCGAGGAGCAGGAACAGGCCGGGCTGGGAACACGCACCACTGGTTTGGTGCGAGGAGCAAGAACGGGCCGTACCGGACTGTGGAGGCGGACTGGAGGTCTGAAGCGGAGAGCTGGCACAACCCGTCCTGGCTGGATGCCTACTTCCACACAGTATGTGTGAGGCATTAGCACAGGACGCACAGGGCTGTGCACGCGCACTGGCGATACAGTACGTAGAACCGGCGCAGGATATGCGGGACCGAGGAGGCGTACTGGAGACCAGGAGCATTGAGCCGGCACACCCCGTCCTGGCTGGATGCCCATCTTCGCACGGCACGTGCGTTGTGCTAGCACAGGACGTACAGGACTGTGCCGGCACACTGGCGACACAGTACGTAGCTCCGCATAACACGGAGCCTGCCCAGTCACACGCTTCATCGCGTGAGTACGGGGAGTTGGCTCTGCTCTAACACTAGGCTCCGCCAACCACCCTTTTAGCCCCCCAAATTTTTTTTATTGGGGCTGTCTCTCGGGCTTCTTCCTCGACCGGCTTCCTCTGTGTTGCCGTTGCTCCTCTCCTGCCTGGGCATCTACCTTCGCCCAGGCCCTTTCCCCGCAAATATCTCCTCCCATGACCACCAATTGCCCACCTGTGACATGGCTACTCTCTCCGCCTGGGCACGCTGCTTGGTCCTCGTTTGGTGGGATCTTCTGTCACGTTTGTTCATAGATGGGTCGGACCAAGGCGCAGCGTGATATGCATACATGTTTATTATAACGAATAAACACAACGACAAAACAAGAAACGAAACGAAACGTGAAGTCCAAGGTAGTACACAAAACAAACCTTACACGGAACAAGATCCCACAACCCACTAGTGCCAATAGGCTGCCTAAGTATGGTCCCCAATCAGAGACAATGAGCGACAGCTGCCTCTGATTGGGAACCACACTGGCCAACATAGATCTAGACATACTAGACTATAAACATAGATCTACACCACATAGAAAATCACACCCTGACTCAACAAATAAGAGTAAGAGGGAGTGACAGATAAGAGGGAGTGACAGAACCACACAATTACTTAACAAAACTAATAAGACAAAAAATATTGACCAAAACTACTGACTAGAACTACTAACCAAAATGATTGACCAAACCTTCTGACCACAAACATATAAATACTGACCACAACTACTTAACCACACATCTACTTACCAAAACTACTCACAACAACCACTGATCACAACCACACAACTACTTACCACAAAAACACACCTACTGACTAAAACTAATGAACCACACAACTAATTCCCCAAAATACTGTTCAAAACTACTGACACCTACTGACCAAAACCACACAACTGCTGACCACAACTACTGACCACACAACTACTGACCACAACTACAGACAACAACTACTGACCACAACTTCCAAACTACAAACCACAACTACTGACCACTACTTACCACAACTACTGACCACACACACTAAACCACAATTACTGAACACAACCACAAAACTACAGACCACAACTACTGAACCACACTACTTACCAAAACTACTGACCACTATTCATCAAAACTACTGACTACAACTACTAACCACAACTAATTAACAAATGACCACAACTAATGAACACAACTAATGACCACAAAATCACAACTACTAACCACAACTACTGAACCACACTTCCACTTACCAAAACTACTGAACACTACTGACCACAACTACTGACCAAAACTGATAAGACAAAATATACTGACCAAAACCACTGGCTACAACTACTGACCACAACTACTGAACCGCACAACTACTCACCAGTATGCTGTCGCTGCTTCTGTAAATGTCTGAACATTGCATTTAAAAATAAACCGGTCACATTCAGGACATAACTTTATAAGGACTGTACTTGTGCAAAACGTTTCTGTGAAAAAACAGTGTGGCCAGCTCAAACGCTGACTGTTGCCTCAATCTAAACTGGGCGTTCTAAATAAGCATTCTAATCACACCGGTTTGAGCAAATGCTACAGCGACTACTATAGAATGTTCACACCATTTGTTGGTACATGACCATACAACTACTGACCAAAACTGCTGACCACAACAGCTACTGACCAAAATGACTGACCATAACCACACAACTGCTTACCACAACTACTGACCACAACTGCTGACCATACAACTACTGACCACAACCACACAATTACTGACCACAACCACACATCTACTGACAACACATATACTGACCACAACTACTGACCACACAACTACGGATCACAACTAATGAACCACACAATTTCTGACCACAAACACACAACGACTGACCACAACTACTGAACCACACATCTACTTATCAAAACTACTGAACAAAACGACTGACCACAACTACTGACCACAACTAATGAACCACACAACTCATTACCAAAATCACTGATAAGAACCACACAACTACTGACCACAACTAATGAACCAAACAACTACCAACCACAAACACACAACTACTGACCACAAACACAAAACTACTGGCCACAACTACTAAACCACTACTGAACTACTTACCAACACTCCTGATAAAAACTACTGACTACAACTACTGCCCACAACTACAAAACTAATGACCACAATTAATGAACCAAAAATACTACTGACCACAAACACACAACTACTTACCACAAACACACAACTACTGACTAAAACTAATGAACCACACAACTACTTACCAAAAATACTGATCAAAACTACTAACAACAACTACCGACCACAACTATTGACCACAACCTCATAATTACTGACCACAACCACACAACTACTGATCAAAACTACTGACCACAACTACTGACCACAGAAGTACTGAATTACACAACTTATGACCACAACAACACATTTACTGATCACAACCACACAACTACTTACAACACAACTACTGACCACACAACTACTGGTCACAGAACTACCGACCACAACTACTGACCGTACAACTACTGACCATTCAACTTCTGACAACTACTGACGAAAATTACTGACCACAACCACACAACTACTGACAACACATATACTGACCACAACTACTGACTCCTACTTACCACAACTAATGAACCACACTACTACTTACCAAAAATACTGATCAGAACTAATAAACCCTAATGACCACAACTACTGACCACAACCACAAAACAATTGACCACAACGAATGACCACAAACATATCAATACTGACCACAACTACTGAACCACACATCTACTTATCAAAACCACTGACAACAACTACTGACCACAACTACACAATTTCTGACCACACAACTATTGACAACAACTACTGACCACAGCCACACAATTGCTGACAACAACCACACAACTACTGACCACAACTACTGATCACACAACTACTGACCACAACTACTGGTCACATAACTACCGACCACAACTACAGACCGTACAGCTACTGACCATTCAACTACTGACAACAACTACTGACCAAAATTACTGATCACAACCACAAGACTACTGACAACACATATACTGACCACAACTACTGACCACTACTTACCACAACTAATGAACCACACTACGACTTACCAAAAATACTGATCAGAACAAATAAACCCTAATGACCACAACTACTGACCACAACCACAAAACAACTGATGAATGACCACAAACAAATAAATAGTGACCACAACTACTGAACCACACATCTACTTATCAAAACTACTGACCAATACCACTGACAACAACTACTGACCACAACTACACCATTTCTGACCACACAACTATTGATAACAACTATTGACCACAGCCACACAATTGCTGACAACAACCACACAACTACTGACCACAACTACTGATCACACAACTACTGACCACAACTACTGACAACAACTACTGACCACAACTACACAATTTCTGACCACACAACTATTGACAACAACTACTGACCACAGCCACACAATTGCTGACAACAACCACACAACTACTGACCACAACTACTGATCACACAACTACTGACCACAACTACTGGTCACATAACTACCGACCACAACTACAGACCGTACAGCTACTGACCATTCAACTACTGACAACAACTACTGACCAAAATTACTGACCACAACCACAAGACTACTGACAACACATATACTGACCACAACTACTGACCACTACTTACCACAACTAATGAACCACACTACGACTTACCAAAAATACTGATCAGAACAAATAAACCCTAATGACCACAACTACTGACCACAACCACAAAACAACTGATGAATGACCACAAACATATAAATAGTGACCACAACTACTGAACCACACATCTACTTATCAAAACTACTGACCAATACCACTGACAACAACTACTGACCACAACTACACCATTTCTGACCACACAACTATTGACAACAACTACTGACCACAGCCACACAATTGCTGACAACAACCACACAACTACTGACCACAACTACTGATCACACAACTACTGACCACAACTACTGACGACAGCTACTGACCACAACCACACAATTATTGACCATAACTAATGAACCACAAAACTAATTATCAATACTACTGATCAAAACCACACAACTACTGACCACAATTAATGAACCACACAACTACTTAGCAAAACTACTGATCAAAACCACACAACTATTGACCACAACTAATGAACCAAAAATACTACTGACCACAAACACACAACTACTTACTACAACCATACAACTACTGACCACAACTACTGAACCACACAACTACTTTACCTTTTCACGCGTGAGTTCTAAATATCTCTAACAGTTGCCCAAGCGTGAGTTGTTTTATGTATGTGATGTCATAAAGCACTCACTGTTCGAAAATGTGATTATTACGCAACAGGACAGTTAACCCGCTCTGCCTGCTAATTATCTATAGGCTATGTTTGAACTTGTTAGAAAATATTTTGAAATTGGCTAGTTTTATTTTCTAACAATTTGAATTGAGGTGTGTTCCACCTCCTCATTAATTCACATAGAAGAAGCTCATTTCACTGTTATGGACAATTTATGTTTGAGGCTTTACTGAGCCGGACAAACTTCTCTCTTCGAGGAGAACACAAGCACTTCCCAGTGTTTCCGCAGATCAAGTATGCAGATATTTGCGTGGTCTTGCACAAAGTTTTCCCAGTGGCACATTTTCTGGCTGGCTCTCGCATTGCCTTCATTGTGTTTTTCCTTACAGATAATAACTTTGGACATGTGTGCGTTCCTATCAAAGTAAGTGCCTTATTTTCTATATATCGTGTTGTTGTTTCTACTGTAGCATACAGTATGTACACTACCATTCAAAAGTTTGGGGTCACTTTGAAATGTCCTTGTTTTTGAAAGAAAAGCATTAAAATAACATCAAATTGATCAGAAATACAGTGTAGACATTGTTAATGTTGTAAATGGCTATTGTAGCTGGAAACGGCAGATTTTTTTATGGAATATCTGCATAGGCGTACAGAGGCCCATTATCAGTAACCATCAGTCCTGTGTTCCAATGGCACGTTGTGTTTGCTAATCCAAGTTTATCATTTTAAAAGGCTAATTGATCATTAGAAAACCTTTTGCAATTATGTTAGCACAGCTGAAAACTGCTGTGCTGATTAAAGAAGCAATAAAACTTGCTTTCTTGAGACTAGTTGAGTATCTGGAGCATCAGCAATTGTGGGTTTGATTACAGGCTCAAAATGGCCAGAAACAAATAACTTTCTTCTGAAACTCGTCAGTCTATTCTTATTCTGAGAAATGAAGGCTATTCCATGTGAGAAATTACCAAGAAACGGAAGATCTTGTATAACGCTGTGTACTACTCCCTTCACAGAACAGCGCAAACTGGCTCTAACCAGACTAGAAAGAGGAGTGGGAGGCCAGGGTGCACAACTGAGCAAGAGGACAAATACATTAGAGTGTCTCGTTTGAGAAACAGGCGCCTCACAGGTCCTCAACTGGCAGCTTCATTAAATAGTACCCGCAAAACACCAGTCTCAACGTCAACAGTGAAGAGGCGACTCCGGGATGCTGACCTTCTAGGCAGAGTTGCAAAGAAAAAGCCCCATCTCAGACTTGCCAATAAAAACAAAAGGCTTTTACCAAAACTACTCACCACTACTGGCCACAACTACTGACCACTACCAAATAACTACTGGCCACACAACTGCTGAACCACACAACTAATGACAACACAACCACTCACCACAACACAGCTACTGACAACAACTACTGACCCCGTCCATACTGTAGGGCCCAAAGAACCTGCATTACAACTACACAACTACTATAGCATAAAATAACTCACTAACAGTAACTCTCAAAACTGTTCAAGCTAGAGAACCAAACCAACTTTCACATGTTCACATAACTACTGACCACAACTACTGAACCGCACAACTTCTTACGTAACTACTGACCACAACTATTGACCACAACCACACAACTACTGACCACAACTACACAACTACTGACCACACAACTACTGACCACAAGTACTGACCACATCAAAACAAGGATTTACTATAACTACTTACCACAACTACTGACCACAACTACTGCTCACAACTACTGACCACAACCACACAACCACTGACCACAACTACACAACTAATGACCACAAAACTATTGACCACAGCTACTGACCACAACCACACAACTACTGAATGACACAACTACTGGCCAAAAACAACTGACCAAAACTACTCACCACTACTGGCCACAACTACTGACCACAACTACTGACCACTACCAAATAACTACTGGCCACACAACTACTGAACCACACAACTACTGACCACAACCACACAACTACTGACCACACAACAAATGACAACACAACCACTGACCAGAACACAGCTACTGACCATAACTACTGACCACAACTACTGACCCCATCCATACTGTAGTGCCCAAATAACCTGCAATACAACTACACAACTACTGACCACAGCTATAAACACCACCCCAATGTTGACATATACAGACTTGCTCAACTTGATGGTTTCAACACAGCTTTTTGCTGTCATACCGACTTCATAAACTATAAAGCTAGTTGTATCTCCATTAATTTAAACGGCGGAATGCAGACTTCAACATTTAAAAATGAAATCACTGCCATAACACTTTCCGAATGTTGAAAATAAAACATTGAGAGCTTAAAAACACATTAAATGGCTTATGATTATATATTACTCACTCTAGCCTACTATACTAGCCTACTACAACCCACTCTAATAACTCCACACCTATAAACCACCCCAAAATAGGTCACTATAACTAACACATAGCCTTTGAAAACCCTATCACTACCATTGCTACAACTACCATTACTACTGCTTTCACTACCACTGCCACTACTATTTCACAACCATGAATACCTCAACACTAGCAAGCACACCACATTTACTTCAGTAAATGTCCTTTTCTAGTTCTCTCTTGTGGCTGTGTGATTAAGAGTCCTGGATTGTCTGGACCCCAAAAAGCTGTGGATGTGAACAGATAAGTGAAGATTCAGACAGTTGCGGTGGGTTTTTATGGAAATATTTATCGATATAGTATATATACTTTTTCTAAACATGGATTTGCCATAAGTGCAGGCAACAGACATTACGGAGTGTGGTGCCATCTGTAGATTATGTAGTGTGTTGCCTTTTTAATTACAGAGTGTTTTGCCGTCTGTTAGCTGTCAGTCAAACTGTGCAAAAGTGAAAAAACATAAGCTTAGGCATTTACTACAAGTGGATAAGGTTAGGGTGAAGTTTTGGGATAGTTTTAAAACAGAAAAACGTAATAAAAAAACGAGTGCCTTGCACTGTGATTGATTCTGCAATGCTCATAGCCGTAGCTCGATTTAAGCGCATCGTCAACCGAATCCCCAACACCCTAGCTCATTGCGAGCCTACTAGATGGTAACAGACATTCACGTTGCCCCTAGTGGACAGTTGGAAATTGCCATGGAATTAAAATACTAAGACATGCGTAAAGTCAGCATTCTAATAATGGCTGGACATTGCATAATCCACTGGAGATGGACAAAAAAAATACAATGATATTGATATAGATTTTCCATATCAGTGTACATCACTAAATAGGAAAAGAGTACTTGGAGATCAGCCATTGGAAGATCAGAATAACAGCACACCATAGTAGCTCCCCCCCCTCTCTCTTTCTCCTGTGTTGCTGGGATTGCCAGGGTAAACTCAGGCGCTCTCTTCTAACAACAAAATAATAACAAGATAACTAATAATGTAAGCATACTGTGTCCATAATAAGCATGTAGGTTATAGGTTGGGAGCTTTTGGGAAAGAGCACAGTTAGAAAGATATGGCATATAGAAGCAAACCGGATGGACATCATGAAAATGATCGGAGAGGTTGAAGAGTAGAAGAAGTTCAGGAGAAAAAAACAAACAAAATATAATTATTGTAAAATTGACTGTGTCCATAAAATGTAGATAGTAAGTATAAGCTGGAAGTAGAGGCCTAAGCATTGTTGTTCACTAGTTTATCCCAAGTAGGGAAAGGGTGGCGGGGTTGGAAAGTAATAAAGGGGAATATACACTGCTCAAAAAAATAAAGGGAACACTTAAACAACACAATGTAACTCCAAGTCAATCACACTTCTGTGAAATCAAATTGTCAACTTAGGAAGCAACACTGATTGACAATACATTTCACATGCTGTTGTGCAAATGGAATAGACAACAGGTGGAAATTATAGGCAATTAGCAAGACACCCACAATAAAGAAGTGGTTCTGCAGGTGGTGACCACAGACCACTTCTCAGTTCCTATGCTTCCTGGCTGATGTTTTGGTCACTTTTGAATGCTGGCGGTGCTTTCACTCTAGTGGTAGCATGAGACGGAGTTCACAACCCACACAAGTGGCTCAGGTAGTGCAGCTCATCCAGGATGGCACATCAATGCGAGCTGTGGCAAGAAGGTTTGCTGTGTCTGTCAGCGTAGTGTACAGAGCATGGAGGCGCTACCAGGAGACAGGCCAGTACATCAGGAGACGTGGAGGAGGCCGTAGGAGGGCAACAACCCAGCAGCAGGACCGCTACCTCCACCTTTGTGCAAGGAGGAGCAGGAGGAGCACTGCCAGAGCCCTGCAAAATGACCTCCAGCAGGCCACAAATGTGCATGTGTCTGCTCAAACGGTCAGAAACAGACTCCATGAGGGTGGTATGAGGGCCCGACGTCCACAGGTGGGGGTTGTGCTTACAGCCCAACACCGTGCAGGACGTTTGGCATTTGCCAGAGAACACCAAGATTGGCAAATTCGCCACTGGCGCCCTGTGCTCTTCACAGATGAAAGCAGGTTCACACTGAGCACATGTGACAGACGTGACAGCCTGGAGACACCGTGGAGAACGTTCTGCTGCCTGCAACATCCTCCAGCATGACCGGTTTGGCGGTGGGTCAGTCATGGTGTGGGGTGGCATTTCTTTGGGGGGCCGCACAGCCCTCCATGTGCTCGCCAGAGGTAGCCTGACTGCCTTTAGGTACCGAGATGAGATCCTCAGACCCCTTGTGAGACCATATGCTGGTGCGGTTGGCCCTGGGTTCCTCCTAATGCAAGACAATGCTAGACCTCATGTGGCTGGAGTGTGTCAGCAGTTCCTGCAAGAGGAAGGCATTGATGCTATGGACTGGCCCGCCCGTTCCCCAGACCTGAATCCAATTGAGCACATCTGGGACATCATGTCTCGCTCTATCCACCAACGCCACGTTGCACCACAGACTGTCCAGGAGTTGGCGGATGCTTTAGTCCAGGTCTGGGAGGAGATCCCTCAGGAGACCATCCGCCACCTCATCAGGAGCATGCCCAGGCATTGTAGGGAGGTCATACAGGCACGTGGAGGCCACACACTTTACTGAGCCTCATTTCGACTTGTTTTAAGGACATTACATCAAAGTTCGATCAGCCTGTAGTGTGGTTTTCCACTTTAATTTTGAGGGTGACTCCAAATCCAGACCTCCATGGGTTGATAAATTTGATTTCCATTGATAATTTTTGTGTGATTTTGTTGTCAGCACATTCAACTATGTAAAGAAAAAAGCATTTAATAAGATTATTTCATTCATTCAGATCTAGGATGTGTTGTTTAAGTGTTCCCTTTATTTTTTTGAGCAGTGTATATATAAAAAACATGGGGGATTGGAAGTGATGCAGACAATTACATTGATGGAAGTTACAATCTATCTGCAATATTAAGCTGATCTACCCCCCCCCCCCAAAAAAAAATGCGTAAAGTCAGCATTCTAATAATGGCTGGACAGCGCATAATCCACTGGAGATATAGTGTACATCACTAAATAGGAAAATAGTACTTGGAGATCAGCCATTGGAAGATCAGAATAACAGCACACCATAGTAGCTCCCCCTCTTCCCCCCCTCTCTTTCTACTGTGTTGCTGGAATTGCCAGGGTAAACTCAGGCTCTCTCTTCTCTGGTTGGTCCAGCCTCTACTGCTATTTTCAAGACTGAAATCTGAGCAAGCAACTCACAGCAAACAAGCACACACACACACACACACACACACATATATATACATATATATATATATATATATATATATATATATCACACACACGCAAACATGCACACACAGACACACGTGCATGCACCCACAAATGCACTACATACTAGGCACACACCACACTACGCATGCACATACGCATGGAAATACCTACCCAACACTGCACACACACACACACACACACACACAAACACACAGTACTACACAGGAACCCGGTCACCTTTACCAGTTGCTGGCTGCATGGGCTGTGTGAGCACGCACATGGCTCCACGGCCCTGTCTCTCTCCAGCTCCATGCTCCAAGCCCCATCTCCAGTCTACATCCATATTTTATGAGGAACCTTTCTCTGGTCCCCCTACTCTGAGTGGCCTGCTCTCCTCTCCTTTTTCCTCTGCATGGAGCATCAATTCTTTATTCCTCCACCGCAGCAAACAGCTGTGATTTGTCTCCATTGGAAATACAGTAAGAAGGGAAGTTCTCCCCAACAAACTATTTACATACTTGACTAAACCATTTGCATTGATTCTGGAGTTTCAGCCCAGTATCAGCTTATAAGCGTCGGTCTATGATGCTTTTGCGAAAAGATAGGTATCTAAAAACATGAATCATACGTCAATACATTGCATTCAATGCAAAAAGGTTGGTGATAAAGTTACAATTTGTAAATTGGTGAGAGACTCAGACAGACAGACAGACAGACGGAGGGACGGACGGACAGACGCAAGCACGTAGGCAGGACAGACAGACGCAGGCAGGCAGACAGGAACAACCCAACCCTATCTGCACTTGTGTAGATCCGAAAGGATTGGCCCCTACTTGCTTAGGTAGCGGAGATAAGAACGTGCTGTAAGCTCACTCAACAGCTAGCTTGAAATGCTATCGAATTGGATCCTTTTCTATAGCTCAACTTGTTGGTGCGTTGTCAAGGAGGACAGTCACGTGTGTTTGTGATCAGAGGACCGCTGGTTCAACCCGGTAACGGGCCAGGGAATGTGGAGGAAGCTATACTGTTAGTAGCACAATGATGTCGGTGTCCCTTATCCATTTTTAAGGTCAGCACCCATTGTTATGGCTCCACTTGCATGTTCATCTCTATATGCATAGAGCACTACATTATGTGTAGGGCAATGAGTTTTTACTGGCCAAGTGACTTGATCAGAAAAACTCTGGGCCCTAGTTATAGCCTATTCTCAAGCATGTCTTCATCTTAAGTTTGCTTCAATGTTCACTGTCCATCATAAAATAACACAAATCCAGCGTCTGTACTACTAATATTTAGTTTGGAGCATTTAACCCCTAAATTCGGTTTGTTTGGACAGGTGTGAACACTATCCGTACTAGGATGCACACCAAACAGCGCACTGTGGTTGGCTCTGAAGGGTCGTCTCAATCCGAATCCATTCGTCCCGTGGTGTGGTTCGCTGCAAGTGAGAACGCAGAGGTTTGGCACCAGAGGTGCGCAGTATTATTGGTTGTTTATTTTTTAACAGCGAGTATATGATCAAATGGGCGGCA
Organism: Coregonus clupeaformis; assembly: GCF_020615455.1. NCBI lineage: Eukaryota > Metazoa > Chordata > Actinopteri > Salmoniformes > Salmonidae > Coregonus > Coregonus clupeaformis. The sequence goes on along the minus strand of NC_059210.1, from coordinate 18,236,570 downwards.
GGTAGCTTAGTGATTAAGAGCGTTGTGCCAGTAACCGAAAGGTCGCTGGTTCTAATCCCCGAGCCAACTAGGTGAAAAATCTGTCGATGTGCCCTTGAGCAAGGCACTTAACCCAAATTGCTCCTGTAAGTCGCTCTGGATAAGAGCGTCTGCTAAATGACTAAAAAAAATAAAAAAATAAAAGGCACGCAATATCATAATTTCATAGCTCTGAAACTCGCATTTATGAGCACAGCCGATGCAGATTATGGAGACGGGCTGGTTGTCACAAGTCTTCCAACACCAGTGTATCTTTCAACACCAAAATCTTATTAGACTCTATCTAACATTAATAGAGACCAAGGTCTTGGGTTGAAATCGGCAACCTTTTAGAGTCTATCAAACACACTGTCCATTTGAAATGAAGAAATTAATGTAGGCTAACCTACAGTCTTAGAATAGTCAGACTATTGATTTTGATTGAACAATATTCCTAACAATATTCAACAGTTTATACTCCCAATTAGTTATGCTAATTTCCACATGGCTTGTCCTAGCAACTCAGAAATAGGTTTGAAATATAGCTCTTCTTTCCTCTTTTCAACAATATAATTGTTCATGGATAGCCTACTCCTATAATTCGAACAATGAACTACCAGGACATGTATTTTGTACTTTCACAGATTCTCCTCTCCTCAGTGTTTTGAGATGCTGATATGAATTGACCAGGGCCCGGTTTCCCAAAAGCATCTTAATGCTAAATTCATTGTTAGAACCTTCGTAGGAGCATCGTTAAATCTCCGAGCTGTTTCCCAAAACCATCGTAATTAACATTGCACTTGAAAACGCTTATAATCTAACGCCTGTCTCAGACCACTCGTGGAACAGCTAAGTGCGTCTTTAAATGCTTTTTTTGCCCTCCCGCATCACTTTATACAAAGAAGATCTATGCTAAACATAAAATCACATGGTTTACCCATCTCTCTGTGACCTCCGATAACTCCAGAACAAGGTTGACTATAAATACAAAGTTGGCAATGTCTTTGCCATTGATACAAACAAGCGACGTATAAAAATATGCTTCAAATGAAAACCGAGATCACTGCATTGAAATATAAACAGTAGTTTATAGGTCTATTTAAATCATATTGAAAATACATTTAATGTCCATTCAATCAAATGAATTATTTTTTGCAACTTGTAGGATACTGTCTATAAATTCTTTCAATATAGAGACAAATGTTGTTTCGGCCTTCTGTTTCTTACGTTTTATTTTGTTTATAAGTGTTTGTGTCAAAACCTGCTGGTTTGGACTGGATGTTTACCAACTAGCCTAGCTAGCTAGCTAGGTTGCAATGGAGCCCACTTCACCATTTCCAGAAGAAGAAAAAGAAGCTTCATTTTAGAAGCTGTGTTTATTATGCTCTTGTCAAGGGACAATATTGACAATCCAGAGTACCAATGCGGCAATTGTTTGCAAGCGGAGGACTACAGGAATGAGGTGGATATCCTTCGCAAGCAAATTTCAATTCTGCACAAACTTTCTTGTTCTCAACTCCTGTGTCTGGACGCCGCTCGGGATTGATGGATGTATCCCCACCTTGTAGTCTATCCCTATCCGAACGGCCTGTGCTACATGGAACTTGCCAGCAAAGGAAGTCATTTCCATCTGCTTCTCCTCCTCCATCTTGTAGTGGCGTAGACGGAGAACAGTAAGCGGATTGTTCCAATCAGCGCAGGTCCCATGTCACAAGTCGTGGAAACCGAAGGCAGTGGCGTGCTGCTAAACGGACTGGAGTGTCTGTGAGAGGTCGGGAGCAGATTGACATGAAGAACAGCTTCGCCACCCTGGTGCCTGATCTACCTGCACCTTCATCGCTGGGACTGCCTGTGTCTGCGAATGTCTGTGACAGCTGTGCTGACTCCAACTACGCTGACAACAACAGCAGCTTCTTTGTCGAGTTTGGCTCCTTTCCCTCTCTGTGGATCTGACAGGGCTCTGCCTGTTGTGGGAGGTCTGGTCCTATCGCCGGGAGCTGCGGGCGTACGCTATAATACTTCTCGTGGGCCCATGAAAGGTTCCACAAATTGGTTGAGGGGTTGGAATGCGCGGATTTCTCCATCCCCTTCTCCGGCCGTTGTATTGGGCAGTTCAATATGAAAAATGTCTCAGTTCCTGGAGTAAAAATGTTGTGCTATACAGGAGCATGAGTACAGGACATCAATAAGCTGCTCTCAAACATTTTAAACCTGCATCAGGAAATTGAGTATATCATAGTTAATGTGAAGGGCCAGCTCAGAACAGCTGAATATGGATTTAAAAGAACTGATTGGGTGTCTGCTTGACACCAACAAACGCCCTATAATATCTGGCCTTGTGCCCTCCTTCAATCGTGGCATTGAACGTTTCTGCAGACTTTTAGCCCTCCATAACTGGCTATGTGACTATTGAAGCTCTGTGGGTGTAACATTTATTGACAATTTTGATACCTTCTGGAAACAAAGCTTGTTTTATAAGGAGGAGGAGATCCACCCAAATCATTTGGGTTCCTGGATCCTTTCACAGCATTATGAGACTGCGCTTAGACAATGACTTATCAATGACCCAGGCCCAGCTCAGTTAATCCCTACCATTGGCTACAGGTTAATCTGCCTCACCTAATGCCCATTCTTGTGGGAAGCTGCTATGGACCACCAAGTGCTAACAGTCAGTATCTGGATAAGATGTGTTAAATGCTTGATAATGTATGTGATATGAACAGAGAGGTATATTTTCTGGGTGATTTGAATATTTCATCAAGCTGCCCACTTAAGAAAAAGCTTCAAACTGTAACCAATGCCTGCAACCTGGTTCAGGTTATCAGTCAACCTACCATGGTAGTTACAAACAGCACAGGAATTAAATAATCAACATGTATTAATCACATCTTTACGAATGCTGCAGACATTTGCTTTAAAGCAGTATCTAAATCCATCGGATGTAGTGATCACAATATAGTAGCCATATCTAGGAAAACCAAAGTCCCAAAGGCTGGGCATAATATAGTGTATAAGAGGTCATACAATATGTTTTGTAATGATTCCTATGTTGTTGATGTAAATAATATTTGTTGGTCTGTGGTGTGTAATGAGGAGCAACCAGATGCTGAACTTTACACATTCATGAAATTGCTTATTTCAGTTACTAATAAGATTGCACCCATTAAGAAAATGACTGTAAAAACTGTTACATCACTGTGGCTTGATGAGGAATTGAAAAATTGTATGGTTGCGAGGGCTGAGGCAAAAGGAATAGCAAAAAAGTCTGGCTGCACAACCGAATGGCAAATGTACTGCAAATTGAGAAATCATGTGACTAAACTGAATAAAAAGAAGAAGAAACTATACTGTGAAACAAATATAATTTATATAAAGAATGATAGTAAAAAGCTTTCAAGTGCCTTATATGACATGTTGGGCAAAAAGGCAAACTCAGCTCCATCATTCATTGAATCAGATGGCTCATTCATCACAAAACCCAATGATATTGCCAATTACTTTAATGATTTTTTTATTGGCAAGATTAGCAAATTTAGGCATGACATGCCAGCAACAAACGCTGACATTTACACATCCAAGTATAACTGCTCAAATTATGAAAGACAAGCTTTGTTATTTTGAATTCTGTAAAGTGAGTGTGGAAGAGGTGAACATATTATTGTTGTCTGTCAACAACGACAAGCCACCGGGGTATGACAACTTGGATGAAAAATTACTGCCACTCCTACTCGCCATATCTTCAATCTAAGCTTACTAGAAAGTGTGTGCCCTCAGGCCTGGATGGAAGCAAAAATAAATATCCTCTCCAAGAATAGTAAAGCCCCCTTTACTGGCTGAAATAGCCGACCAATCAGCCCGTTACCAACCCTTAGTAAACTATTGGAAAAAAATGTGTTTGACCAGATACAATACTATTTTACTGTAAACAAATTGACAACAGACTTTCAGCATTCTTATGGGGAAGGACATTCAAGAAGCATGGCACTTACAAAAATGACTGATGATTGGCTGAGAGAAATTGATGATAAACAAATTGTGGGAGTTGTTTTGTTAGACTTCAGTGTGGCTTTTGACAATATCGATCATAGTCTGATGATGGAAAAACATATGTGTTGTGGCTTTACATCACCTGCTATATTGTGGATCGAGAGTTACCTCTCTAACAGAACACAGATGGTGTTCTTTAATGGAAGCCTCTCCAACACAATCCAGGTAGAATCAGGAATTCCCTGGGGCAGCTGTTTAGGTGCCTTACTTTTTTCAATCTTTGCTAATGACATGAGCAAAGCCAGTGTGTCTATGTAAGCGGATGACTCAACACTATACACGTCAGCTACTACAGCGAGTGAAATCACTGCAACGCTTAACAAAGAGCTGCAGTTAGTTTCAGAATGGGTGGCAAGGAATAAGTTAGTCCTAAATATTTCAAAAACTAAAAGCATTGTATTTGGGACAAATCATTCACTAAACCCTAAACCTCAACTAAATATTGTAATAAATAATGTGCTAACATTAATAATATGCATGTAAATCTCTCATGGCTCAAAGTGGAGGAGAGACTGACTAAATCACTACTTGTTTTTTTAAGTGTTGACATGCTGAATGCACCGAGGTGTCTGTTTAAACTACTAGCACACAGCTCGGACACCCATGCGTACCCCACAAGACATACCACCAAAGGTCTCTTCACAATCAAGTCAAGAACAGACTATGGGAGGTGTACAGTACTACATAGAGCCATGGTTAAATGGAACTCTATTCCACATCAGGTAACTGATGCAAGAAGTAGATTTAAAAAATATATAAAAATACACCTTATTGAACAGCGGGGACTGTGAAGAGACACACAGTCACAGTAATGGCCTGAGGGCACACACTTAATGTGTTGTGAAAAGTATTATGAAATGTAATGTCATGTAATATTTAAAATTGCATATAACTGCCTTAATGTTTCTGGACCCCAGGAAGAGTGCAGCAGCTAATGAGGGTCCTAATAAATATAAATAGGCTATTTCATGATGTGTAGCCTAACATTTGCGCAATGATGTGCCAAATCGGTGATTAGTGCATTTTTATTGGGCAAGCATTAGAATAAGTCGCCTCAATATTTGCAGCGGTAGGTGGTAATATCTCTCTAGGAGTTGATCCGTCGTCAGTATTGTGAAATAATTATAATGTAAAGGTAAGATTTTAATGGAGAAAGCTGATCTGAGAGCAGCGCTCCGCTCCCTTTCTTTTGATCTATCAGAATCGACACATGCTCCAACGATGAACTTAGTGACCGTTCACTGTGCGTTGTGTTTTGGGAAACACATGTTACATCTTCGGACGTTTTAGAAAAGATGCATCGTTAAAACACTTGTAAGCATAAGTTCCATCGATATCGGGAAACCGGGCACAGGTGGATGACCTCTTGCGAAGAAGTCATACATTTTTATCTTAAAGTAACTGTCCAGTAAAAAGGTCACTTTTAAAAGTTAATATTCTATAATCTAATACCCAAATAATGTTGTTGGCTCATCCTATGCTCGTATTTGTGGCCAAAGGATATTTATTTTTTAAATACTGAAATTGTAACTCAAACAGACTGTTTCGAAAATGCTTGGTATTTCCTCATAGAGAATGTCATTCCTTCTGAGCAGTCTATACTCATGAATATTTTTAATGACAGGTATACGTCCACACCATTCTGTTGTTGGGGTACGCCCACACCATTCCGACACATAAAAGCTGCTTTTTAACATACTGTACTTAGTTACCCTTTTCTGGAAGGAAAAGGATTTCACTCATATTGTAATTAATTATAGGTCATATTTCATAGAAATCTGGAAACACTGGACAGTTATTTAAAAATTATTAAGGCTACACAGCACCCCCTGGATTGGGAGTAATAAGCTATTGACAACATCCATGATGGGACAACCAGCCCCAGACACAGTTATAAAAGCGGCTATTGCGCTGTTGTTTCCCGCGTGTTGTTGGAGCACCAAAGCTAATGTAATATGAAGATTGTGACACTAAGTGATGCTCCATGATGATCATAGATGGATTTAACATGAGCATTTTTGTCCAATAACAAATGACTTGCATGAGCAAGTGGTTTGGTTTAGGCATTTTAGTTTGTTTGACATTTGGCAATGTGAAACCAACTGGACCAAATAAAAAAAGTACAATGTAACAAATAATCAAACTCTGATTCAAACTTGTCACTTCTCTTCCCGTTAGTCCCCTCCGGCGCTCTGATTCGCCGGTCTACTGAGCCACCGGTCTGAGCGCACCACCTTGGCAAACACAGGAATGGAAACCCAATGCACCCTAATCACCTCCAGCGCACCTGCACCTCATCATCTCATCACCACCACTATATAGCCCTGGACTGTTAGTTCATAGTTGTGTGTAATTGTTAGTGTCGTGTCGTTTACTCGCTCTTTGTTATTCTCTTTCTCATTGTTAAGTAAACCTTTACCTTGTTAATTTCTGCATCTGCGTCCTGCCTCTTCGTATGCTCAGTACTCCTCACAGAATCACACACCACTCACGAAAATGGATGCAGCAGGAGTTTCCCAGCGCCTCGACCAGCACCAGCAGCAGCTTGCCCAGTTGAACCCCGCCATGCAGGAAGTGCTCCAAACTCTGCATAATCTGCCCAGCGCTCCGGTTCCACCTCAGGGACCGGCGAGTGCACCCAATCCACCTGTTCCCATGCTATCACCCACTTCTGAGGGAACCCTCGCCCTACCGGAGCGCTATGACGGTAAAACTACTAAATATAGCGGCTTCCTGCTACAGGTTTCACTTTATCTGGCGCATCAGCCAGGGGCATATCCATCTGACCAAGCCAGGATAGCGCTGGTGATTTTGCTACTTAAAGGAAAGGCACTGGATTTGGCCACGGCAGTCTGGGAAGGAGGTGAGGTGTCACGGTTTCGGCCGAGACTGCTCCTCCTCCTGGTTCGGGCAGGCTTCGGCGAGCGCCGTCCCCGGAGTACTAGCTGCCACCGCTCTATGTTTCTGCAGTCGATTGCTTTTGTCTGTCTTTATCACCTGTGGCCAGTTGTGTGTTGATTGCGTGCACTATAAGTTCCTTGTTTTGTGTTAGTAATATTGTGTGTTGTTTCTCACTGTCATTTTGTTCGGAGCTGCGTGTTCGCATTCTGTTTGTTTCATGTTTAGTGTTTACGCGTGTTTGCGTAATTCTCCCTCGCCTCTTGTTTTTCGAGGTCGTGTATTTTGGACAGTCTACTTTGTTTTATTAAAGACTGTTGGACTTTACCTCTGTGTCCTGCGCCTGACTCCTCCACCACATCCACATCGGTTCCCTCCTGACATGAGGCTGTGGCGCTTCCCTACTCCACCTTCCTCACTCGGTTCAGGGCGGTGACTGATCATCCCACGGAGGGAAAGGACGGGCGGGGGTGAACGTCTCCTCCAGCTACAACAGGGAGAGGGCCCGCGTCCGAGTACGCTCTGAGCTTTCGCACGGTGGCGGCGTCTTCCGGCTGGAATGAGAGTGCTCTGCGCACGGCCTTCAGGAGAGGTGTACGGGAAGACATCAAGACGGAACTCGCATGTCAGGACCATGAGATGGACCTTGATACCCTCATCGCCACGTCCATCTATCTTGATGACATGTTGAGAGACAGACGGCATTCCCAACACCTGCCGGAGCCTCGACACTCACCCCATCTGTGCTATGGAAGCTGCCCTTCCTCCGAGTCCTCACCCATGGAGGTGGGCAGCACCCCCTACATCACCACGGACCACAGATCTCCTGGTGGCTCCCAATCTAGGCAGTATGACTCCTGTAGCCGCTCCGTGAGTGTTTTGTCATCTCCTATCACAAAACCATAGTTTTTAGTTCCTATAACGGTGACTGGTTATTCCTTCTCTTCCATTTCCAGTGCAATGATAGATTCCGGATCAGCGGGGAACCTCATAGATAGGGAGCTGGTCTCTGAACGGGGGTTGCCCACCATGCCACTGCCTTCTCCGCTACACATCACCTCGCTGGACAATAAACCACTTGGATCAGGCACCATTACGCACGTCACTCTCCCCATCACCATTCCCACACTACCTGAGCACCACGAATAGCTGTCATTCCACATAGTCACGTCACCCCTTCACCGGATCGTCTTGCGATTGCCCTGGCTCAGATTACACAACCCCACCATCAATTGGATCACCAAGAGGATCACAGCCTGGTCCACCTCATGTCGGAAGACCTGCCTGCCGGTGGTTTGTTGTTCCACATCAGTGGAGTGTCCGGAGTCCGCCCTCCAGCCCAACATTTCACGTGAGTAGGAAGATCTCTCCGATGTCTTCTCTTCATCAAAGGCTACGTGTCTCCCTCCTCACAGGCCCTGGGACTGAGCCATTGACCTGCTGGAGGGACAACACCCCCCGAAGAGTCGCATTTACCCCCTTTCCAATGGCGGAGACTGAGGCCATGGAGAAGTATGTGGCGGAGACCCTGAAAGGGGTTCATCAGACGCTCTACCTCTCCTGCCTCCACCAGCTTCTTTTTCGTGGCCAAAAAAGACGGAGGACTGAGGCCGTGCATTGACTACAGGGGGCTGAACGCTGTCACCACCAAGTACCGGTACCCCCTCCCTCTGGTTCCGTCGGCCATCCAGCAGCTACGAGGGGCCCGGTACTTTACCATGTTGGACCTGAGGAGTGCCTACAACCTGATCCGAATCTGGGAAGAAGACGACTGGAAGACTACATTCAGCACTACCTCAGGCCACTATGAATACTGTGTCATGCACTACGGCCTCACCAATGCACCTTCTGTGTTCCAGTCCTTTGTCAATGATGTGTTCCGAGACATGCTGAGTAGACAGGTGGTTGTGTACATCGACCATATCCTGATCTACTCGGCTATGTTCGAGGAGCACGTCAGGGACGTCAGAGCTGTCCTACTCTGCCTCCGGGAACACAGCCTGTTGGTGAAGGGGGAGAAATGCGAATTCCACCAACAGGCCATCTTCTTCCTGGGCTACAGGATCAGTCCTAAGGGGTGTTCATGGAAAGAGCAAAGACGGACGCCGTCAGGTCATGGCCAGTCCCCATCACCATAAGGGCTTACAGAGCTTACTGGGCTTCGCCAATTTCTACCTGCGTTTCATCAGGTCCTTCAGCTCCATAGCCGCCCCGCTCACCTCTCTCCTTAAGGGTGGGCCTCAGAAGCTGGCCTGGAACCATGAGGCTGACGCTGCCTTCAAGAGGTTGAAGGAGAGGTTCACTACAGCGCCCATCCTAAAAAACCCAGATCCATCTTGTCCTTTCATCCCGGAGGTGGATTCATCAGAGGAGGGTGTGGGTGCGGTCCTCTCCCAGCGGCACGGTAAGCCAGAGAAAATGTATCCCTGTGCCTTTTTCTCTAAAAAGCTTACCCCCGCAAAGAGGAACTCTGGAGTTGGAGACAGGGAGCTGTTGGCAGTGGTCCTCGCTCTGGACGAATGGAGACACTGGCTGGAGGGCGCAGTCCATCCATTCCGAATTCTTACTGACCACCGGAATTTGGAGCACATATGGGCAGCGAAACGGATGAACTCTCATCAAGCCAGGTGGGGCCAATTTCTTACTCGCTTTCAATTCATTCTGTCCTACCGCCCAGGATCCCAGAATGTGAAAGCCGATGCACTCTCCAGGATGCACCATACCGGAGAGAGGAAGGATCTGGGGGGTCCTATCCTGCCCCTGTCTCTCATTGTTGCACCTGTCGTTTGGGATGTGGACGAAGACATCCACCTGGCGGCTCAGGAGGACCCAGCGCCTGTCAATACCCCTCCGGGGCACATGTATGTACCCACCAGTGTCCGTGACCGCCTGCTGATCTGGGCGCACACCACCCTTATGGCAGGGCACTGCGGTATTACGCACACCCTACATTCTCTACCACAAAAATACTGGTGGCCCACCTTGGCTTCTGATGTCTCTCGCTATGTCAACTCCTGTTCCGTATGTTCCCAAACGAAGACATCTCAGAACACCCCAGCAGGCAAAATAGTTCCTATACCAGTGCCTCAGCGACCTTGGTCACACCTGTCCATAGACTTTGCCACGGCCAGCCTCACTTCCGGGTATAGGCCTCAGTCAAATGGGCATGTGGAGCGCATGAACCAGGAGCTGGGGAGATTTCTTCGTTGCCACTGTCAGGACCGGCAGGGTGAGTGGGCGAGGTTTCTTCCCTGGGCAGAATATGCCCAGAACTCCCTTGTTCACTCCTCCACCGGTTCACTCCCTTCCAATGCGTCCTGGGGTACCAGCTGGCGCTGGCCCCTTGGGCACCCAGCCAGACCAATGCGCCTGCTGTCGGCGAGTGGTTCCGCAGGGCCGGACAGGTCTGGGACACCGTCCATGTCCGTCTCCAGATGTCCACTCGACACTTCCCTCTCCGCCTGCCCTGCAAGAAACTGAGCCCCCGGTTTGTGGGGCCATATAAGGTCCTCCTGCGGATTAATGAGGTGTTGTGCCGGCTGCTCCTTCCCCCTCACTACCGTGTCTCACCTACTTTTCATGTGTCTCTCCTCAGGCCGGTGGTCCCTGGTCCTCTGGCGGATGCCGTCCCCAGGGGTACGTCTCCTCCGCCCCTGGACATTGACGGGAGTCCGGCGTATGCTGTGAGGGATCTGCTGGACTCCAGGTTCCGTGGGGGACGGCTCCGTTACCTGGTGGACTGGGAGGGGTATGGCCCTGAGGAGAGGAGCTGGGTTCCGGCTGCGGACATTATGGACCCCAACCTAATTCGGGACTTCCACCATCGCCACCCTGACTGGCCCGCTCCTCGTCCTCGGGGTCGTCCTCTTGGCCGGTAACGTCCTGCGGCGGGAATCTGTCACGTCTCCTCCCGTTGCTCCCCTCCGGTGCTCTGATACGCCGGTCTACTGAGCCACCGGTCTGAGCGCACCACCTCGGCAAACACAGGAATGGAAACCCAACGCACCCTAATTTCCTCCAGCGCACCTGCACCTCATCATCTCATCACCACCACTGTATAGCCCTGGACTGTTCACTCATTGTAGTGTGTAATTGTTAGCGTTGTGTCTTTTACTCGCTATTTGTTATTCTCTTTCTCATTGTTAAGTAAACCTTTACCTTGTTAATTCCTGTGTCTGCATCCTCGTCTACTCAGTACTCATCACAGAACTATAGCAAAGGAACATGTGTGAAAAGGCCAGGGTCTAGGGACCAGTGTTACCAATACCATCCATTAACATTGACAATCTTCAAAATAATATCAGTGGAGCTACGACCAGCTAAGACCTGAAATCTTGAATAATCTTACCAGAGGCTTTAGCTCAGCAGTCTCACATTACCCTGATGAAATTGGTTCAATATCCTGTCTCACAATATTGTTTCATGGAAGATAAACACAAAAACATCATACTGAGAAATATCTATTTTTGCTAATTCACCATCTGGCAAACCACATTTAACCAAATGTTGTTTGCCAGATGGATAGTTAACAAACCGCCCTCCGCTTTGCAGAGATTCAAATGTGACAATAATGCAGTATTTATAGTAAAATGAGAGTTGTGTTTTATGACATACTTAAGCCACAAACATGTAATGGATTTAAAGTGGATACTGTCTGGTTTTGGCAAGGTCTTTCTGAGTTAGGGTTCAAGTGAAGTGTCACTTGTAGCTCAGTTGGTAGAGCATGGCACTTGCAACGCCAGGGATGTGGGTTCGTTTCCCACGGGGGGGCAGTATGAAAATGTATGCACTCACTAACTGTAAGTCGCTCTGGATAAGACCGTCTGCTAAATGACTAAAATGTAAAACTGCAAACATACCAGGCAGATTGCTCAAGAGTGACTTCAAAATTGGACATCTAGCCATGTCCTGAGAAATGGGAAATGCATTCAAAACAGGCCACTAGGGGCAACAGTGAGCACTATTACCATCAAGTAGGTCTGGGTTTTGCTAGGGTGAATCCCATGATTCTGGATCAGAAGGTTGCGTGTTTGATCCCAGTGGTGGACACTCATTTTAATTTTAATTTGTTTTAACCCTATCCCAAACCTTAACCTTCTAAATTTGCTGTTTGGATCAACTTCGAAATTTGACGTTTGGAGAAACGGAACGATACTGAGCAGGAAGAGTCAACCCATGGTGTCAAAAACACTTTGAAATGTGAAGTTTGGAGCAACATTTAAATGTTTAACGTTCGGCAAAATGTGGATTATCTTCTTATTCTGTGTGTGTGTGTGTGTGTGTGCAGTGTTGGGTAGGATACTTTCAAAATGCAATCCATTACAGTTACTAGTTCCTTGTCCAAAATTGTAATCAGTAACGTAACTTTTGGATTACCTTAACGCAGTAACGTAATCTGATAACTTTACTTTTAGATTAATTTCCCCTTAGAGGTCAACTGCACTTCCTGATTTGGCCTCGTTTATCATCAATGCTCATTAAGATATGCTAGCGGCCATGACAGAAGGCAAACAAAATAGTTGTTTTGGGGGTATGGTTTGATGTGGGTGTTTCTTGGGTGTGCCATGTCAAAACGGTCAGCCTGCGCTGACCTTGTGTTTAAATCAAATCAAACTTTATTTGTCACATGAGCTGAATACAACAGGTGTAGACCTTACCGTGAAATGCTTACTTACAAGCCCTTAACCAACAATGCAGTTCAAGAAAGAGTTAAGAAAATATTTACCAAAAAAACTAAAGTAAAAATAAATAAAAACACTATAAAATAACAATAACAAGGATATATACAGGGGGTACCGGTACCGAGTCAATGTGCAGGGGTACAGGTTAGTAGAGGTAATTTGTACATGTAGGTAGGTGTAGTGTGACGATGCATAGATAATAGACAGCGGGTAGCAGCAGTGTAAAAACAAATGGAGGGAGGGGTCAATGTAAATAGTACGGGTGGCCATTTGATTAATTGTTCAGCAGTCTTATGGCTTGGGGGTAGAAGCTGTTAAAGAGCCTTTTGGTCCTAGACTTGGCGATCCGGTACAGCTTGACGTGCGGTAGCAGAGAGAACAGTCTATGACTTGGGTGACTGGAGTCTTTGACAATTTTTTTGGCTTTCCTCTGACATCGCCTAGTATATACAGTGAGGGAAAAAAGTATTTGATCCCCTGCTGATTTCGTACATTTGCCCACTGACAAATAAATGATCAGTCTATAATTTTAATGGTAAGTTTATTTGAACAGTGAGAGACAGAATAACAACAACAAAATCCAGAAAAACGCATGTCAAAAATGTTATAAATTGATTTTGCATTTTAATGAGGGAAATAAGTATTTTACCCCTCTCAATCAGAAAGATTTCTGGCTCCCAGGTGTCCTTTATAAAGGTAACGAGCTGAGATTAGGAGCACACTCTTAAAGACACCTGTCCAAAGAAGCAATCAATCAATCAGATTCAAAACTCTCAACCATGGCCAAGACCAAAGCGCTCTCCAAGGATGTCAGGGACAAGATTGTAGACCTACACAAGGCTGGAATGGGCTACAAGACCATCGCCAAGCAGCTTGGTGAGAAGGTGACAACAGTTGGTGTGATAATTCGCAAATGGAAGAAACACAAAATAACTGGCAATCTCCCTTGGCCTGGGGCTCCATGCAAGATCTCACCTCGTGGAGTTGCAATGATCATGAGAACGGTGAGGAATCAATCAACCCAAGAACACCATCCCCACTGTCAAACATGGAGGTGGAAACATTATGCTTTGGGGGTGTTTTTCTGCTAAGGGGACAGGACAACTTCACCGCATCAAAGGGACGATGGACGGAACCATGTACCATCAAATCTTGGGTGAGAACCTCCTTCCCTCAGCCAGGGCATTGAAAATGGGTCGTGGATGGGTATTCCAGCATGACAATGACCAAAAACACACGGCCAAGGCAACAAAGGAGTGGCTCAAGAAGAAGCACATTAAGGTCCTGGAGTCGCCTAGCCAGTCTCCAGACCTTAATCCCATAGATAATCTGTGGAGGGAGCTAAGGGTTCAAGTTGCCAAATGTCAGCCTCGAAACCTTAATGACTTGGAGAAGATCTGCAAAAAGGAGTGGGACAAAATCCCTCCTGAGATGTGTGCAAGCCTGGTGGCCAACTACAAGAAACGTCTGACCTCTGTGATTGCCAACAAGGGTTTTGCCACGAAGTACTAAGTCATGTTTTGCAGAGCGGTCAAATACTTATTTCCCTCATTAAAATGCAAATCAATTTATAACATTTTTGACATGCGTTTTTCTGGATTTATTTGTTGTTATTCTGTCTCTCACTTTTCAAATAAACCTACCACTAAAATTATAGACTGATCATGTCTTTGTCAGTGGGCAAACGTACAAAATCAGCAGGGGTTCAAATACTTTTTTCCCTCACTGTAGGTCCTGGATTGTAGGACTTTTGGCCTCAGTGATGTACTAGGCCGTACTCACTTCCCTCTGTAGCGCCTTATGGTCAGATGCTGAGCAGTTGCCATACAAGGCGGTGATGCAACCGGTCAGGATGCTCTCAAAGGTGCAGCTGTAGAACTTTTTCAGGATCTGTGGACCCATGCCAAATCTTTTCAGTCTCCTGAGGGGGATAAGGTGTTGTCGTGCCCTCTTCACGACAGTCTTGGTGTGTTTGGACCATGATAGTTTGTTGGTGATGTGTACACCATGGAACTTGACACTCTCGACCCGCTCCACTACAGCCCCGTCAATGTTAATGGGAGCCTGTTCGACCCTCCTTTTCCTGTAGTCCATGATCAGCTCCTTTGTCTTACTTACATTGAGGAAGAGGTTGTTGTCCTGGCACCACACTGCCAGGACTCTGACCTCCTCCCTATAGGCTGTCTCATCGTTGTCAGTGATCAGGCCTACCACTGTTGTGTCGTCAGCAAACGTAATGATGGTGTTGGTGTCGTGTTTGGCCACACAGTCATGGGTGAACAGGGAGTACAGGAGCGTACTAAGCACGCACCCCTGAGGGGCCCCAGTGTTGAGGATCAGTGTGGCAGATGTGTTGTTGCCTACCCTTACTACCTGAGGGTGGCCGTTCAGGAAGTCCAGGAT
Organism: Coregonus clupeaformis; assembly: GCF_020615455.1. Lineage (NCBI taxonomy): Eukaryota > Metazoa > Chordata > Actinopteri > Salmoniformes > Salmonidae > Coregonus > Coregonus clupeaformis. Next base: position 18,221,523 of record NC_059210.1, on the reverse strand, counting down.
CCAGTTGCAGAGGGAGGTGTTTAGTCCCAGGGTCCTTAGTTTAGTGATGAGCTTTGTGGGCACTATGGTGTTGAACGCTGAGCTGTAGTCAATGAACAGCATTCTCACATAGGTGTTGCTTTTGTCCAGGTGGGAAAGGGCAGTGTGGACTGCAATGGAGATTGTGTCATCTGTGGATCTGTTGGGGCGATATGCGAATTGGAATGGGTCTAGGGTATTCGGGATGATGGTGTTGATGTGAGCCATGACCAGCCTTTCAAAGCACTTCATGGCTACCGATGTGAGTGCTACAGGGCGGTAATCATTTAGGCAGGTTACCTTTGCTTTCTAGGGCACAGGGACTATGGTGGTCTGCTTGAAAAATGTAGGTATTACAGACTCGGTCAGGGAGAGGTTGAAAATGTCAGTGAAGACACTTGCCAGTTGGTCCGCGCATGCTCTAAGTACACGTCCTGGTAATCTGTCTGGCCCCGCAGCTTTGTGAATGTTGACCTGTTTAAAGGTCTTGCTCACATCGGCTACCGAGAGCGTTATCACACAGTCGTCCGGAACAGCTTGTGCTCTCATGCATGCTTCAGTGTTGCTTGCCTCAAAGCGAGCATAAAAGGCATTTAGCTCGTCTGGTAGGCTTGTGTCACTGGGCAGTCACAGCTGTGCTTCCCTTTGCAGTCTGTAAAGGTTTTCAAGCCCTGCCACATCCAACGAGCGTCAAAGCCGGTGTAGTAGGATTCAATCTTAATCCTGTATTGATGCTTTGCCTGTTTGATTGTTCATCTGAGGGCGTAGCGGGATTTCTTATAAGCGTCCGGATTAGTGTCCCACTCCTTGAAAGCGGCAACTCTAGCCTTTAGCTCGATGCGGATGTTGCCTGTAATCCATGGCTTCTGGTTGGGATATGTACTGTACGTACGGTCACTGTGGTGACGACGTCGTCAATGCACTTATTAATGAAGCCGATGACTGCGGTGGTATACTCCTCAATGCCATTGGATGAATCCCGGAACATATTCCAGTCTGTGCTAGCAAAACAATCCGCGTCATCTGACCACTTCCGTATTGATCGAGTCACTGGTACTTCCTGCTTTAGTTTTTGCTTGTAAGCAGGAATCAGGAGGATATAATTATGGTCAGATTTGCCAAATGGAGGTCGAGGGACAGCTTTGTACGCGTCTCTGTGTATGGCGTAAAGGTGGTCTAGAGTTCTTTCCCCTCTGGTTGCACATGTGACATGCTGGTAGAAATTAGGTAAAAAGGATTTAAGTTTGCCTGCATTAAAGTCCCCGGCCACTAGGAGCGCCGCTTCTGGATGAGCATTTTCTTGTTTGCTTATGTCCTTATACAGCTCGTTGAGTGCGGTCTTAGTGCCAGCATCGGTTTGTGGTGGTAAATAGACAGCTACGAATAATATAGATGAGAACGCTCTTGGTAGATAGTGTGGTCTACAGCTTATCATAAGGTACTCTACCTCAGGCGAGCAATACCTCGAGACTTCTTTAATATTAGACATCGCGCACCAGCTGTTATTGACAAATAGACACACCCCCACCCCTCGTCTTACCAGACGTAGCTTCTCTGTCCTGCAGATAAATGGAATATTCGGCCAGCTCTATGTTATCCGTGTTGTCTTTCAGCCACGACTCAGTGAAACATAAGATATTACAGTTTTTAATGTCCCGTTGGTAGAATATTCTTGATCGTACATCATCCATTTTGTTTTCCAACGATTGCATATTGGCCAATAGAACGGATATCCTGCGCGTCTGACTCGTTAAAGAAAAAATCTTCCTCCAGTGCGAGGTGAGTAATTGCTGTTCTGATGTCCAGAAGTTATTTTCGGTCATAAGAGACGGTAGCAGCAACATTGTGTACACAATAAATAAATAAATAAAGAGCCTGTAAAACGGCAGCCATCCCCTCCGGTGCCATTATTGGGGAATCTAAGCTGGCAGCAACTAGTTAGCAGAGCTTTGTGATAGCTGAAGCTGTCTATCCAATCTAGCTGATATTTCTCTGTCAAGTCAGTTATAGCAAGATAGCAAGAACCAGTCTCTGGAATGTGTTTCATAAGACACTCGTTCTACAACGCCTTGCTACGAAACCAGCTTGCAACTTAGTTTCAACATTTCATCACGTCATGTAAATCATGTTACCGTGGAAACAATATCAACTACTGCAAGTTGGATGCCCGCGCGGTCTTCAGTCAGCTCAGCTGTCCTACAACACAATATTCTATAACTGGCTAGTTTTGTCTCATCTATCCTTATGTCCGCTGTTAGATCTTTTCCAGGAGACAATATAACTAATATCCCTACAGATGTAGGCTACATGTCGACATTGCACAAATATCGCCCATCTTTAGTGTAGATACATCAACAAAAAATTGATGTGTTGTGTTACAAAGACAAAACATTTTCTGTTGTAAATATCATATCGATGTGCTTATAAAGACAGTATGCCTACCCTTTATCTAACAAATCCAAATCAGTTTTGTGTAGAGTACAACTGCAGCTGTCTAACCAGAACTAGAATTACATTTCTATTTCTTTGGTCTATTTGCCCAAATCTAAAGAATTCGCTGTCTAACACAGTGACATGCACAGCTCTCTTGGTGAGGTTCTGTCTTCATGTCTCCAGTGGGTAATGAAGTCCCTTACATCTATCTAATGTATTACAGCATGTGTCAAACTCATTCCACGGAGGGCCAAGTGCCTGCAGGTTTTCGCTCGTGCTTTGTACTTGATTGATGAATTAAGGTCACTAATTAGTAAGGAACTCCCCTCACCTAGTTGTCTAGATCTTAATTGAAAGGAAAAAACAAAAAACAGCAAACACTCGGCCCACTGTGAAATGGGTTTGACACCTCCGTATTACAGGTTATGGACATGAGCAGTCATGTGGCAGGAGGGGTGAAGTGCATGACACGCCATCCTAGATATGACAGAGTTTACCTCATGGGTCCAGCAGGCAGAGTTCAATAACTACAGGCAGATGTGAGATGCAGGATGATGGCACTCTTCTCGTACTGATTAGCCTACAGAGTAATATGAGAAGAATGCAATTGCTGAACTTATGTAGATATTCTAAACAAAGTGTTTTGATAACTTTCAAGTGTAACAGTTCCATGTAGAATAAACCATCCTTCACATAATACTGTAGAAGCATTGTTCTGCTAATATACCAATGTGCAAATTCTACACTGGTCTTTCATCTTTTATTGTCACTCACAGCCGATACAGATACTGTACCTATCAACATTTTGTCTGGTGGTGCTGGGGCTACCTTGCCAAAAATATCAATCATAACTTCCTGAATTATGCTCTGGTCATTATATGCATCTAAGAAGTAGAAAATAAGCAACAAATAATGTCAGTTTACATAAATGATGTTTCACAATTGGATTATCAAATGTATCAAAGTAATGAAGTGGGTTACCTTCTGTATTTGTACAAATAAGTGATAAGTGAAGGTTGCTGGCCGGATACTTGCCAACATGACTGTTCCATTAAGGAATGGTCACAGCGAGGGCATGTCTGCATGAAGCTGATGAGGGCCCCCTTGCTGGTCTTCTCTATGCTGCATGTTTGGCCGCAAACTGGACATCTCTCGAACAACGGCCTGTGACAGGGTAATATAACAGACAGCCAAGTGGTAAATTGCATTTTGTCCTAAAGAAAGGACAAAGCTTTTTTCTAATGCACTTCACAACCAAAATGACTCTACTAGTTGTGTCTGCTTGACTGGGGAATTAGCCTATTAGTATATGAAGTCAGGTATTTTTTAATACAACTTTCCAGTAACACACATTACCTGTCGTTATTGATGAAGCCGTCTGTGTCATCAGGGAAGTAACTCGGGTCACTGTCAGAGGCCTCATGATGTGGCGTGTCTTTTTCATAGGAGTCGAGGGAGACTCTGGCAACAACAGAGTAGGTGTCACAAGGGTCCTTTTATTCTGAGGTCTTGCTAGACAATCTATGAAAATAGCAAGTGAACAGTGAATGAAATTACTTTGGGCGGTCACAACCATTCCAATCACATTGCTGGACATGTAATGATACCCACCTTTGCTCCTTCTGGTAGTCCCGGCTTCCGTTCATGACCAGGGGATTAGTTTGGCACCCAACTGTGCACTTTGTCTAACAGATAAACCGAGCCAACGATTGTCATCATCACTTAATTATAAACATAGCTCGAGAAATAACGTAATCTCGTTTGTAAGCTAATTATATGCTTTACAGATTTACTGACTGGCTCCTTATTGGATTCAGGCCGGTGATGCCGTTACACTATGTTACCAACTGTGATATGTTTAGTCATACGCTGTTATAGTCAGACATGAGTTAGCTAGTACCAACATAGCATCCAACATTCATTTGTGTCCTAGACATGGGTTGCAGTTCGGAGGCTACTGTGACTGTTTAGTTTAAAGTACACTAACTTATAGTGGCATGGAAATACGATGACATTGCTAAAGTGGGCAAATAATTATTAGAAAACAACTTTGCCATATTATGATGTTGTCAAATTTAGTTTAGAGAGATGGCAATGTTGCCATTGCTGTTACTAGTAAAGTTAGCAAGGCTAATGTTAACTAGCTAAAATATGGTAATTATTGGCTAAAGTTATACTGCATCTAAAGTCAATCTGGCTACATCAAAATCATGACAAAAGGTTTTCCTACTAATTATTTCCCTTCTTTTGAAACGTTATCGTATTTCTAAGCCAAATAAGAGTTGTATTGAGGTAGGCTAACGTTAGCCAGCTAGCTAACATTAGCTATGCTAGCGATGATAATGATGATCAAAATATACATAACCAGATACATATCCAGCAATCTATGGTCTAGCTACCGGTATACTCACCACAAACTCCAACCAGCTATTCCACACGGTAGGGTCCTTCAGCAGGACAAGCAAACACATTTTTTCCAGTCTCTGAAAAACTACAGCTTTTGTTGGGCGGTGCTTCGTGCTCTGGCCACCGTCCTTCCCCAAAGGCAGGCTTTTTTGGAATGGAGGCGGACACTAACAACAATCTTTTGGGCAAAACCGAAAGAACTGACCAGATGCAATGGCTTCAAGTGATTCCTCTCATCAACACGAATTCAACAATGGAGCATCTATTAGCTACAGTGGGGAGAACAAGTATTTGATACACTGCCGATTTTGCAGGTTTTCCTATTTACAAAGCATGTAGAGGTCTGTAATTTTTTATCATAGGTACACTTCAACTGTGAGAGACGGAATCTAAAACAAAAATCCAGAAAATCACATTGTATGATTTTTAAGTAATTAATTTGCATTTTATTGCATGACATAAGTATTTGATACATCAGAAAAGCAGAACTTAATATTTGGTACAGAAACCTTTATTTTCAATTACAGAGATCAAACGTTTCCTGTAGGTCTTGACCAGGTTTGCACACACTGCAGCAGGGATTTTGGCCCACTCCTCCATACAGACCTTCTCCAGATCCTTCAGTTTTCGGGGCTGTCGCTGGGCAATACGGACTATCAGCTCCCTCCAAAGATTTTCTATTGGGTTCAGGTCTGGAGACTGGCTAGGCCACTCCAGGACCTTGAGATGCTCTTACGGAGCCACTCCTTAGTTGCCCTGGCTGTGTGTTTCGAGTCGTTGTCATGCTGGAAGACCCAGCCACGACCCATCTGCAATGTTCTTACTGAGGGAAGGAGGTTGTTGGCCAAGATCTCGCGATACATGGCCCCATCCATCCTCCCCTCAATACGGTGCAGTCGTCCTGTCCCCTTTGCAGAAAAGCATCCCCAAAGAATGATGTTTCCACCTCCATGCTTCACAGTTGGGATGGTGTTCTTGGGGTTGTACTCATCCTTCTTCTTCCTCCAAACACGGCGAGTGGAGTTTAGACCAAAAAGCTATATTTTTGTCTCATCAGACCACATGACCTTCTCCCATTCCTCCTCTGGATCATCCAGATGGTCATTGGCAAACTTCAGATGGGCCTGGACATGCGCTGGCTTGAGCAGGGGGACCTTGCGTGCTCTGCAAGATTTTAATCCATGACGGTGTAGTGTGTTACTAATGGTTTTCTTTGAGACTGTGGGCCAAGCTCTCTTCAGGTCATTGACCAGGTCCTGCCGTGTAGTTCTGGGCTGATCCCTCACCTTCCTCATGATCATTGATGCCCCACGAGGTGAGATCTTGCATGGAGCCCCAGACCGAGGGTGATTGACCGTCATCTTGAACTTCTTCCATTTTCTAATAATTGCACCAACAGTTGTTGCCTTCTCACCAAGCTGCTTGCCTATTGTCCTGTAGCCCATCCCAGCCTTGTGCAGGTCTACAATTGTATCCCTGATGTCCTTACACAGCTCTCTGGTCTTGGCCATTGTGGAGAGGTTGGAGTCTGTTTGATTGAGTGTGTGGACAGGTGTATTTTATACAGGTAATGAGTTCAAACAGGTGCAGTTAATACAGGTAATGAGTGGAGAACAGGAGGGCTTCTTAAAGAAAAATTAACAGGTCTGTGAGAGCCAGAATTCTTACTGGTTGGTAGGTGATCAAATACTTATGTCATGCAATAAAATGCAAATTAATTACTTAAAAATCATACAATGTGATTTTCTGGATTTTTGTTTTAGATTCCGTCTCTCACAGTTGAAGTGTACCTATGATAAAAATTACAGACCTCTACATGCTTTGTAAGTAGGAAAACCTGCAAAATTGGCAGTGTATCAAATACTTGTTCTCCCCACTGTATATGGTGACATTCAACCTTACATGTTTCAACTGGAATATAGCAAAGAGGATTTGAGTTGGATATAGCTAACGTTAGAAGCTCAGCTACAGTCGATGCCAGCACCAAGAGGGCAGATGACAAATACGGTGCCTAGCTAAGTAAGTCATTTATAATCCAAAGAAAATTATGTTTGCTAATTTAGCTAGCTAAACATGAACATGAATGGCGCCGGAGAAGATGGCTGCCGTTTTACAGCCCTCTAACAAATAATTTGATTATGTGTGTTTTTCGCATTATTTGTCATTTATTCTGTACATAATGTTTCTGCCACCATCTCTTAGGACCAAAAAGAGCTTCTGGATATCAGGACAGCGATTACTCACCTCGTATTGGACAAAGATTTTTTTCTTCAACGAGTCGGACACGAAGGATATCCTACAGACACCCGACAAGGCCCAAATCCCTGTCATTCGCATGAGAAAGAGACAGAGATATCGTGGACGTAGGTCGGGGTGCCTTGTAAGGATCCGACGGCGAGCGAGTAAACTGCCTCTTCCATCAATCCTATTAGCCAATGTTCAATCATTTGAAAATAAATTGGACGACCTAAGATTAAGGTTATCCTACCAACGGGACATTAAAAACTGTAATATCTTATGTGTCACCGAGTCATGGCTGAACGACAACATGGACAACATACAGCTGGCGGGATATACGCTACATCGGCAGGATAGAATGGCTGACTCCGGTACGACAAGGGGTGGTGGTCTGTGTATATTTGTAAACAACAGCTGGTGCATAAAATCTACTACTAAGGAAGTCTCGAGGTTTTGCTCGCCTGAGGTAGAGTATCACATGATAAGCTGTAGACCACACTATTTACCAAGAGAGTTTTCATCTATATTTTTCATAGCTGTCTATTTACCACCACAAACCGATGCTGGCACTAAGATTGCACTCAATGAGCTATATAAGGCCATAACTAAACAGGAAAACGCTCATCCAGAGGCAGCGCTCCTAGTGGCCGGGAACTTTAATGCAGGGAAACTTAAATCCGTTCTACCTCATCACTACCAGCATGTTAAATGTGCAACCAGAGGAAAAAATACTCTAGACCACCTTTACTCCACACACAGAGACGCGTACAAAGCTCTCCATCGCCCTCCATTTGGCAAATCTAAACATAACTCTATCCTCCTGATTCCTGCTTATAAGCAAGAACTAAAGCAGGAAGCACCAGTGACTCGGTTAATAAGGAAGTGGTCAGATGACGCAGATGCTAAGCTACAGGACTGTTTTGCTAGCACAGACTGGAATATGTTCCGGGATTCTTCCGATAGCATTGAGGAGTACAGCACATCAGTCACTGGCTTCATCAATAAGTGCATCGATGACGTCGTCCCCACATTGACCGTACGTACATACCCCAACCAGAAGCCATGGATTACAGACAACATCCGCACTGAGCTAAAGGGTAGAGCTGCCGCTTTCAAGGAGCGGGACTCTAACCCGGACGCTTATAAGAAATCCCGCTATGCCCTCCGATGAACCATCAAACAGGCAAAGAGTCAATAAAGGACTAAGATTGAATCATACTACACCGGCTCCGACGCTCGTCGGATGTGGCAGGGCTTGAAAAATATTACAGACTACAAAGGAAAGCACAACCGTGAGCTGCCCAGTGACACAAGCCTACCAGACGAGCTAAATCACTTCTATGCTCGCTTCGAGGCAAGCAACACATGAAGCATGCATGAGAGCATCAGCTGTTCCGGATGACTATGTGATCACACTCTCCATAGCCGATGTGAGTAAGACTTTTAAGCAGGTCAACATTCACAAGTCTGCAGGGCCAGACGGATTACCAGGACGTGTACTCTGAGCATGCGCTGACCAACTGGCAAGTGTCTTCACTGACATTTTCAACATGTCCCTGACTGAGTCTGTAATACCAACATGTTTCAAGCAGACCACCATAGTCCCTGTGCCCAAGAACACTAAGATAACCTGCCTAAATGACTACCGACCCGTAGCACTCACGTCTGTAGCCATGAAGTGCTTTGAAAGGCTGGTCATGGCTCACATCAACACCATTAACCCAGAAACCCTAGACCCACTCCAATTTGTTCGCTGCTCTGGCACCCCAATGGTGGAACAAGCTCCCTCACGACGCCAGGACAGCAGAGTCACTCACCACCTTCCGGAGACATTTGAAACCCCACCTCTTTAAGGAATACCTGGGATAGGATAAAGTAATCCTTCTACCCCCCCAAAAAAAGTAAAGTGGTTATCCCACTGGCTATAGGGTGAATGCACCAATTTGTAAGTCGCTCTGGATAAGAGCGTCTGCTAAATGACGTAAATGTAATGTAAATGTAATTTGCATACCGCCCCAACAGATCCACAGATGATGCAATCTCTATTGCACTCCACACTGCCCTTTCCCACCTGGAAAAGAGGAACAACTACGTAAGAATGCTATTCATTGACTACAGCTCTTCGTTCAACACCATAGTGCCCTCAAAGCTCATCACAAAGCTAAGGACCCTGGGACTAAACACCTCCCTCTGCAACTGGATCCTGGACTTCCTGACGGGCCGCCCCCAAGTGGTAAGGGTAGGTAACAACACATCTGCCACGCTGATCCTCAACACGGGGGTGCATGCTCAGTCCCCTCCTGCACTCCCTGTCACCCATGACTGCATGGCCAGGCACGACTCCAACACCATCATTAAGTTTGCCGACGACACAACAGTGGTAGGCCTGATCACCGACAACGATGAGACAGCCTATAGGGAGGAGGTCAGAGACCTGGCCGTGTGGTGCCAGGATAACAACCTCTCCCTCAACGTGATCAAGACAAAGGAGATGATTGTGGACTACAGGAAAGAAAAGAGGACTGAGCACGCCCCCATTTTCATCGACGAGGCTGTAGTGGAACATGTTGAGAGCTTCAGGTTCCTTGGTGTCCACATCACCAACAATCTCTCATGTTCCAAACACACCAAGACAGTCGTGAAGAGGGCACGACAAAGCCTATTCCCCCTCAGGAGACTGAAAAGATTTAGCATGGGTCCTCAGATCCTCAAAAAGTTATACAGCTGCACCATCGAGAGCATCCTGACTGGCCTCCGACCGCAAGGCACTACAGAGGGTAGTGCGTACGGCCCAGTACATCACTGGGGCCAAGCTTCCTGCCATCCAGGACCTCTATACCAGGCGGTGTCAAAGGAAGGCCCTAAAAATCATCAAAGACTCCAGCCACCCTAGTCATAGACTGTTCTCTCTGCTACCACACGCCAAGTCTAGGTCCAAAAGGCTTCTTAACAGCTTCTACCCCCAAGCCATAAGACTCCTGAACAGCTAATAATGGCTACCCGGACTATTTGCATTGCCCCCCCACCCCAACCCCCTCTTTTACGTTGCTGCTACCCTGTTTATTATTTATGCATAGTCACTTTAACTCTACCCACGTGTACATATTACCTCAATTACCTCGACTAACCGGTGGCGCCGCACATTGACTCTGTACCGGTATCCCCTTTATATAGCCTCCAAACTGTTATTTTATTTTACTGCTGCTCTTTAATTATTATTATTATTATTTTTCATTTTTACATATCTATTTTTTACTTAACTGCATTGTTGGCTAAGGGCTTGTAAGTAAGCATTTCACTATAATGTCTACACCTGTTGTATTCGGCGCATGTGGCAAATAACATTTGATTGATTTGAACTACCAATAGCCATATCTATGACTAAAAATAGAAGAGGTTTTACAATCAGAGATCTTTTGTATCTCGATTGTAAAACCTCTTCTTTCTTTAGTCATAGATATGGCTAGCTACTAAACAGCTAGCTACAACGTTACAACCAGCCACCTAAAGCTAAGTGTACCAGCAAACATTAGCACATGACTGGAGTTGGCGAGCTAGTTAGCCTGGCGCCTGCTAACTTGTTATGCTCCACGCCTCACATTTGTAACTTGTGAGCAAACATGTGTAACATCAGCAAATGTAAATAATTTTACTAGCTAGCTGTGTAACATAATTGATGAGGGTTGACATTGGTTATATGATTATGACCCATGGCGGCGCACATATTGTTGGATTACTTTATGGAGCAAAATAATTATTTATTTCAATAACGGAGCATTTTCTAAATTCCAAATGACCCCCTGCAACTGGTTACAGACATTTTATGAGACTCTTGTTTCCCCGAATCGAGGACAAAGACGGCATCGCTAAGGTTGGTCAAAAAAACAAACATACACCAAACAGTACCTGTCCTGTAACTCCCAGTAATGGATACCAAAAAATATATCGTTAAATCACATTATCTGGTGTAACAATCTGTGGCTAAGAAAGCTGGTGATCAGCAGATGATGGGAGAGGTGGTCATGATGAAATTGCCATTCCAAAGAGAAACAGTAAATTCAGGGAATACTTGTAAAGCGGTGGGAGTGTAAAACTGCCATTCAGCTCCTCACGAGTCATCTGCTTGAAATCCAGTATAATGTCTAATTCTTCGAGAGGGACACAGTTCACTGGATACAGTTCTGCAACAACGACACACGCAGGCAAAGGAATTCTGTTTCTGTATCTTCAATCCACTCCAGGAGGGAGCCCAGCACTACACGGTATTGTCTGTAAGACAGAAAACTAAAATAATTATACTCTATTGTACAGGTTGAACAACAGTTGAACCATACCAGCATTACATCAACATTAGGGTAGACTAGTTGAACATGCATACATACAGAGTTTACATTTACAACAATATCTATCCTAACAGAAAGAAATATAGCATAACCCTCTACCTTTGCACAGTGACCAGGCCATACAAATGAGCCTAGGTACGCAGACAGAATCTACCTACAGCCTTCAGTTGTCACGCCCTGGCTCGGGGGACTCTAGTATGTTGAGCCAGGGTGTGAGTTTTCATTTGTGTTTCTAGTATTGTGTTTCTATGTTGGCCAGTGTGGTTCTCAATCGGAGGCAACGAGTATCAGCTGTTGCTTGTTGTCTCTGATTGGGAACCATACTTAAGCAGCCAGTTTTCCCACAGTGTTTGTCGGATCTTGTTCCAGTGTGGTTTGTGTTAGACCGAGGACGGCACGTTATCGTTTGTTGTTTTTGTTCGTGTAATCACAAATAAAAAAGTATGTTCGCCTTCCACGCTGCGCCTTGGTCCTCTATATCCGACGATCGTGACAGAAGATCCCACCAAAACTGGACCAAGCAGCGTGTCCAGGAGCCATCGCTAGGGGAATCTCTAGCGGATCGCCTTTGCAACCTCGACTGGGCCAAGCCAAGTGAAGAGCAGAGAGGTTGGACTTTGGAGCAGTGGGGTGAGAGTCTGGCGAGAGATATGGAGGCCTGGTCCACGGGGAGGAGAGACACCCAGAACATTTTTAGGGGGGGGCTCACGCCGTGGACGACGGGGCAGCAGGAGGCCGCGATAGAGCAGTCCAGCGGGTTGGCAGAGGAGGCCGCCAGGTTATGGTGGCCACTGGTCACAAAGGGGAAGGAAAGTGTAGAGGCACGGCGAGAGGTACTGGGGTGTGTTACCAGTCCGGTCCGGCCCGTTCCTGATCCCCGCGTAGGGCCAGTGGTGTGTGTCCCCAGTACGGTCCGGCCTGTTCCTGTTCCTCGCATCGAGCCTGTGGTGCGCGTCGCCAGCCCGGTCCGGCCTGTTCCTGCTCCCCGCATCGAGCCTGTGGTGTGCGTCGCCAGCCCGGTCCGGCCTGTTCCTGCTCCCCGCATCGAGCCTGTGGTGCGCGTCGCCAGCCCGGTCCGGCCCCCTCCTGCTTCCCGCACCAAGTCAGTGGTGCGCTTCGTCAGCCCGGTCCGGCCCGCTCCTGCTCCCCGCACCAAGTCAGTGGTACGCCCGTCAGCCCGGTCCGGCCCGCTCCTGCTCCCCGCACCAAGTCAGTGGTGCGCCGTCAGCCCGGTCCGGCCCGCTCCTGCTCCCCGCACCAAGTCAGTGGTGCGCTTCGTCAGCCCGGTCCGGCCCGCTCCTGCTCCCTGCACCAAGTCAGTGGTGCGCTTCGCCAGCCCGGCCCGGCCTGTTCCTGCTCCCCGCACCAAGTCAGTGGTGCACGTCGCCAGCCCAGCCCGGTCCATTCCTGCTCTCCGCACCAAGTCAGTGGTGCGCTTCGTCAGCCCGGTCCGGCCCGCTCCTGCTCCCCGCACCAAGCCTATGGTGCACGTCGCCAGCCCGGCTCGGCCTGTTCCTACTCCCCACACCAAGCCAGTGTTGTGCGTCGTCAGTCCGGCACAGCCCGTGCCTGTTCCACCGGTGCCTGGTCCGGTACCGGTCAGCTGCTCCACGCCGGAGCTAGAGCAATCCGCTCCACCAGTGTTCAGTCCAGCTCCGGTCAGCAGGGCCAGACCGGACCAGGGGTACTGTGGGGGGTTAGAGAGGGAGTGGGGATCATGCCCAGAGCCGGATCCGCCGCCAAGGCGGAGTGCCCACCCGGTCCCTCCCCTGTGGTGTTTGGTTGGCGCGGCCGGAGTCCGCGCCTTTGGGGGGGGGTACTGTCACGCCCTGGCTCGGGGGACTCTAGTATGTTGAGCCAGGGTGTGAGTTTTCATTTGTGTTTCTAGTATTGTGTTTCTATGTTGGCCAGTGTGGTTCTCAATCAGAGGCAACGTGTATCAGCTGTTGCTTGTTGTCTCTGATTGGGAACCATACTTAAGCAGCCAGTTTTCCCACAGTGTTTGTGGGATCTTGTTCCAGTATGGTTTGTGTTAGACCGAGGACGTCACGTTATCGTTTGTTGTTTTTGTTCGTGTAATGTTCGCCTTCAACGCTGCGCCTTGGTCCTCTGTTCCCGACGATCGTGACATCAGTTTTAGAGATTTACAACACTAAATTGTTGTATTATTGTTTCTTCTCACTGTTTAGCAGTAAACTTAGCTAGCTTGCTTGCTGGATATGTAATACTTGTTATTTACATCTATTTGGAATCCTATCTTGCATCATGATTGTTGGGTATGGGAGATTGAGGAGAAATGGCACGTCAATCGCTCTCATACACAACAATACATTTACTGTCTAAGCACAACCAAAACCCTCTTCCTCATCTCAAAGTACCGTCTGAAAACCTTGCCCAGCCCATTGTTGTGCTCCATAACAATAAGGTGTGTCTGCTCCCTCATGCTTGTGTACACAAAGTGCCACCGCTTTGGGTTCTTTTTCAGCAGGGCACTGTGGAATGACTCCAGATAACCTGAGTTTTACAAAAAGAAAAGGTAAAAAGAGAAGAGGGCAGTAGCGGTGCATGGATAAAATGACTGGGGAAGCCCCCCGCCCATATTACAACCTACACTGTATGTGTTGATATAATTGCATTGTTTGCTGTTAATTCATATGCCTCGCGACCGTGATATATAGACCTAAAGGCCGAGACAATAAGAAGACAGTGGCAGAATAAATTCAACCACACCTTTGTTTTATCACAAATCCGTATAGCAACCTTTGTCCAGTGAAGTCCATGATGCATATTGCATGTAACAGACAGTTACATGACCTACAGCATGGTTAAGCAAGTTAATGTTTCCGACATTTTCGGACCACTAAACAACTATTGATTTAGAACCACAGAGAGTGACCGCAAGCCACAAAGAAAACAGGAGCTTCCTCCACTATTCCAGCACCAATTCAACTTCTACATTTCAACATCATCAAATCACCTCTGCTTAGTCTAATACAGTGACAACTGAAAGATACCAAAAACGATTTAGTCCAATCAACATAAGCTAAATATGATGTGGCTGTCAATGGTTCTGATTTTGCGTGTGTGTGCGTGCACACGCGTTCGTGCAAGTAGAAAAACATGTTGACTCACCCTACCTGTAGATAAACGCCACTGCCATCCTCCTCTCTTTCATGTTGACGAAACGGTCTACCACTCTGTCATAGAGTACAGGCTTTTATTTTTTGTTGTTCTAGGCTACCTGGCTAAAATGCTTGCTCGCTAGGCTAACTTCCATTCATGGGCAACGATAGCTAGTTAACATTAGCATTCTACATCTAGCTACTGTAAATATTGAACTTCCATCCTCTTAGGCCAGGGGCACAACAATGTATGAATTAATGGTTGGATTAGAATCGCAGTTATAATCATTGGCCAGTACGGAGAATTAAGTAAAACCACAAGTCCATATCCCTATCTCCATCCAAGGCTACTTTAGGAAAGGGCCAATTTTATCTAGCTAGCTAGCTAGCCACCGGAGGACAACAACACAACGAATTGCAACATTTCAAGTTGTTTCTGTTAATGACGTACAGTGAGGGAAAAAAGTATTTGATCCCCTGCTGATTTTGTATGTTTGCCCACTGACAAAGACATGATCAGTCTATAATTTTAATGGTAGGTTTATTTGAACAGTGAGAGACAGAGTAACAACAAAAAAATCCAGAATAATGCATGTCAAAAATGTTATAAATTGATTTGCATTTTAATGAGGGAAATAAGTATTTGACCCCTCTGCAAAACATGACTTAGTACTTGGTGGCAAAACCCTTGTTGGCAATCACAGAGGTCAGACGTTTCTTTTAGTTGGCCACCATGTTTTCACACATCTCAGGAGGGATTTTGTTCCACTCCTCTTTGCAGATCTTCTCCAAGTCATTAAGGTTTCAAGGCTGACGTTTGGCAACTCGAACCTTCAGCTCCCTCCACAGATTTTCTATGCGATTAAGGTCCGGAGACTGGCTAGGCCACAATGTGCTTCTTCTTGAGCCACTCCTTTGTTGCCTTGGCTGTGTGTTTTGGGTCATTGTCATGCTGGAATACCCATCCACGACCCATTTTCAATGCCCTGGCTGAGGGAAGGAGGTTCTCACCCAAGATTTGATGGTACATGGCCCCGTCCATCGTCCCTTTGATGCGGTGAAGTTGTCCTGTCCCCTTAGCAGAAAAACACCCCCAAAGCTTAATGTTTCCACCTTTATGTTTGACGGTGGGGATGGTGTTCTTGAGGTCATAGGCAGAATTCCTCCTCCTCCAAACACGGCGAGTTGAGTTGATGCCAAAGAGCTCAATTTTGGTCTCATCTGACCACAACACTTTCACCCAGTTCTCCTCTGAATCATTCAGATGTTTATTGGCAAACTTCAGATGGCCCTGTATATGTGCTTTCTTGAGCAGGGGGACCTTGCAGGCGCTGCAAGATTTCAGTCCTTCACGGCGTAGTGTGTTACCAATTGTTTTCTTGGTGACTATGGTCCCAGCTGCTTTGAGATCATTGACAAGATCCTTGCGTGTAGTTCTGGGCTGTAGTTCACCGTTCTCATGATCATTGCAACTCCACAAGGTGAGATCTTGCATGGAGCCCCAGGCCGAGGGAGATTGACAGTTCTTTTGTGTTTCTTCCATTTGCGAATAATCGCACCAACTGTTGTCACCTTCTCACCAAGCTGCTTGGCTATGGTCTTGTAGCCCTTTCCAGCCCTGTGTAGGTCTACAATCTTGTCCCTGACATCCTTGGAGAGCTCTTTGGTCTTGGCCATGGTGGAGAGTTTGGAATCTGATTGATTGATTGCTTCTGTGGACAGGTGTCTTTTATACAGGTAACAAACTGAGATTAGGAGCACCCCCTTTAAGAGTGTGCTCCTAATCTCAGCTCGTTACCTGTATAAAAGACACCTGGGAGCCAGAAATCTTTCTGATTGAGAGGGGGTCAAATACTTATTTCCCTCAGTAAAATGCAAATCAATTTATAACATTTTTTACATGCGTTTTTCTGGATTTTTTTGTTGTTATTCTGTCTCTCACTGTTCAAATAAATCTACCATTCAAATTATAGACTGATAATTTCTTTGTCAGTGGGCAAACGTACAAAATCAGCAGGGGATCAAATACTTTTTTCCCTCACTGTATGCTCTCAAAGCGATTTGATAGGAGAGATGCCAAATCCAAGCTGGCTTCCCTTGACACTTTTTTTTCTCTCGCCGGGACCATTCACAGTTGAGCTCGCTCAGTTTAGCTCAACGCTTATTGGCTAATATTTGTATATATTTTTTGTCTAGGGAGACCAAATGCTCACTGGCTTCCCTTGCATTCAATGCTACGGGTGGCAACAATGTCATACTCGTTTGGACCAGACAGTATCAGATAGATGGCCTACATGTAGAGAGACAGAGGGGTACTGTTTCACTCGCTTGGATGCTTTCTCCTGTGAGATACATTCAGCCTCTTGCGAATTGAAGGAAGATTATGAAACACAGAGATATGAAAGAAATTGTTTTAAGTTTATTTTTATGTATTTTTGTACATTTTCTGGGGAAGCCTGGTTTTCCTTGGCGTCTATGAATACACGGTAATGGAAGAGGGGTAGACTAAATTGATTACATGTTCTGGAAGGTACTCTGTGGTCCTCAGGCTACTTCTAACCACTTGTAACCCCATAACACAAACAAAATTTTTAATAGCTATATTTATATTGAGGTGAGAGCATTGGAAATGCTTTTGGCGGTTGACCTGCTTCTGTTTTGTGGGTGGCATTGTGTGCTGTTTTCGAAGGATGGGTCCTGGCGCCTCGGGGAGCCTAAGGATCCGGGGGGACGGGGATGGTATGCCAATCACTAGGATGGTGAGGGGCTTTAGCGGGGGGAATAGTGGAGAACAATTGGAGGGTTACTTAGTAGCAATGCAAATATCATGGTACAGCTATATGGACATTCAATCACAATGGTATTTTTTATTGGTAAATTTACAAACATATATTATGATCAATAGATTTGAAACTTGTATCTCATTATGGTAAGGAAGGTGAAATAAATATAGCCAGTTATAATTGTAATGGCTTAGCAGATAATAACAAAGGAGAACAATATTTACATGGCTCAAAGAGAAGGAATATAATATCTATTGTTTACAGGAAACTCATTCAACAATTCTAGATGAAGTCATGTGGGGGGGGGATATTTCTCCCATTGGCAAAGAAACTCAAAAGGGGTGATGATATTAATTAACATAATTTCTATACAAATGTGCAAATTGTCCAAACAGATCCGCAAGGTAGATGGATGATTTTAAATATGTTATTGGACCATAAACAGATATGGCTCATTAACCTTTATGGACCAAATAATGATGATCCATCCTTCTTTGACAATATATATAATAAATGATCAACCCTGCAAGCAATACAAGACTCTATTATTATGGTGGGAGATTATAATACTGTTTTAAATAGCTCATTGTACCGTAAAGGAAATCACACCACAAACAATCACCCACATGCTCTTAAGGAAATCATGAATGTCATGGATACATTATAACTAGTAGATACAGTGGGGGAAAAAAGTATTTAGTCAGCCACAAAAAATCCAGAAAATCTCATTGTAGGATTTTTAATGAATTTATTTGCAAATGATGGTGGAAAATAAGTATTTGGTCAATAACAAAAGTTTCTCAATACTTTGTTATATACCCTTTGTTGGCAATGACACAGGTCAAACGTTTTCTGTCAGTCTTCACAAGATTTTCACACACTGTTGCTGGTATTTTGGCCCATTCCTCCATGCAGATCTCCTCTAGAGCAGTGATGTTTTGGGGCTGTCGCTGGGCAACACGGACTTTCAACTCCCTCCAAAGATTTTCTATGGGGTTGAGATCTGGAGACTGGCTAGGCCACTCCAGGACCTTGAAATGCTTCTTACGAAGCCACTCCTTCGTTGCCCGGGCGGTTTGTTTGGGATCATTGTCATGCTGAAAGACCCAGCCACGTTTCATCTTCAATGCCCTTGCTGATGGAAGGAGGTTTTCACTCAAAATCTCACGATACATGGCCCCATTCATTCTTTCCTTTACACGGATCAGTCGACCTGGTCCCTTTGCAGAAAAACAGCCCCAAAGCATGATGTTTCCACCCCCATGCTTCACAGTAGGTATGGTGTTCTTTGGATGCAACTCAGCATTCTTTGTCCTCCAAACACGACGAGTTGAGTTTTTACCAAAAAGTTCTATTTTGGTTTCATCTGACCATATGACATTCTCCCAATCCTCTTCTGGATCATCCAAATGCACTCTAGCAAACTTCAGATGGGCCTGGACATGTACTGGCTTAAGCAGGGGGACACATCTGGCACTGCAGGATTTGAGTCCCTGGCGGCGTAGTGTGTTACTGATGGTAGGCTTTGTTACTTTGGTCCCAGCTCTCTGCAGGTCATTCACTAGGTCCCCCCGTGTGGTTCTGGGATTTTTGCTCACCGTTCTTGTGATCATTTTGACCCCACGGGTGAGATCTTGCATGGAGCCCCAGATCGAGGGAGATTATCAGTGGTCTTGTATGTCTTCCATTTCCTAATAATTGCTCCCACGGTTGATTTCTTCAAACCAACCTGCTTACCTATTGCAGATTCAGTCTTCCCAGCCTGGTGCAGGTCTACAATTTTGTTTCTGGTGTCCTTTGACAGCTCTTTGGTCTTGGCCATAGTGGAGTTTGGAGTGTGACTGTTTGAGGTTGTGGACAGGTGTCTTTTATACTGATAACAAGTTCAAACAGGTGCCATTAATACAGGTAACGAGTGGAGAACAGAGGAGCCTCTTAAAGAAGAAGTTACAGGTCTGTGAGAGACAGAAATTCTGCTTGTTTGTAGGTGACCAAATACTTATTTTCCACCATAATTTGCAAATAAATTAATTACAAATCCTACAATGTGATTTTCTGGATTTTGTTTTCTCAATTTGTCTGTCATAGTTTACGTGTACCTATGATGAAAATGACAGGCCGCTCTCATCTTTTTAAGTGGGAGAACTTGCACAATTGGTGGCTGACTAAATACTTTTTTCCCCACTGTATATGGAGGCTTAAATATTCTGACCTAGTAAGATATACATGGCGGAGACTCAATCAAGTTAGTCGTCTTGACTTCTTTCTTATGTCATTCTCATTGGCACCAAAATTTTTAAAAAGTGTTGATAGGGGACAGAATGCGGTCGGACCATCATATAATTGGCATATACATTACTCTTACTGAATTTCCACGTGGGCGAGGATATTTGAAATGTAATCAAAGCCTATTGGATGATAACTTGTTTTTAACTAGGACAGAGGAATTTATAACTGATTTTTTTTCCGACATAAAATAGGTATAGCAAATCCCCTTATTGTATGGGACACTTATAAATGTGCCTTTAGAGGCCATGCAATTCAGTACTCATCTCAAAACAAAATCAATTTAGGTCAAAATGGTCCATACAAACAAAGGAAATAGAAGGTCTATCAGAACATATAGATAGCAATAAAAACTGTAACATAGAGGCTTAGAATAAATTAGAGGAAAAACAAAAAGAAATGGAGAAATTTATATTTATTTGATCAAGTGTAATATATTATAAAAATAAAGCAAACTGGATGGAATATGGGGAAAAATACACCAAATTATTTTTTTATCTTCAACATAGAAATGCTACCAAAAACAATTTACTGAAACTGGTTGCAAATGACGGAGTCACCCATGATTCACCAAATTATATTTTGAAGGAGGAAGCAAAGTACTTTAAGCATATGTTTTCGTATCAGTTGCCTCCATCTCCTCTAACTGAAGCTAATTGTAGGGATTTTTTTTCTATTGATAATGTAAAATTAACAGCCATACAGAAAGACTCATGTGAAGGTGAAATTACAGAGGAGGATCTTCTGGATGCAATTAAAGACTTTAAGTCCGGGAAAACTCCAGGGTTGGATGGCATACCAGTCGAGGTATACCAAACCTTTTGTGAAATACTCAGAGGACCGTTTTTAGCATGTTTTAACCACTCCTATGTAAATGGTAGATTATCAGACACTCAAGAAGGTCTAATTTCATTATTACTAAAACAGGATACAAGTGGGAAATATAAAGATCCAGTCCATTTAAAAAATTGGAGGCCCCTTACACTTCAGTGTTGTGATGCAAAAATTATAGCAAAATGTAAAGCGCATAGAATTAAAAAGGTATTGTCGGACATTATTCATTCTAATCAGACAGGTTTTTTAAATGGACGATACATTGGAGATAATGTCTCTGGAAGACTGAAACAGGTTTCCCTCAAGAATTTCCCTGTATTTACCGCCATCCATCATTCCTTCAATTCTGACCAGTTTCCCAGTCCTTGCCGATGAAAAACATCGCCACAGCATGATGCTGGGGATGGTGTTCTCGGGGTGATGAGAGGTGTTGGCTTTGCGCCAGACATAGCGTTTTCCTTGATGGCCAAAAAGCTCAATTTTAGTCTCATCTGACCAGAGTACCTTCTTCCATATGTTTGGGGAATCTCCCACATAGCTTTTGGCGAACACCAAACGTGTTTGCTTATTTTTTTCTTTAAGCAATGGCTTTTTTTATGGCCACTCTTCCGTAAAGCCCAGCTCTGTGGAGTGTACGGCTTAAAGTGGTCCTATGGACAGATACTCCAATCTCCGCTGTGGAGCTTTGCAGCTCCTTTAGGGTTATCTTTGGTCTCTTTGTTGCCTCTCTGATTAATGCCCTCCTTGCCTGGTCCGTGAGTTTTGGTGGGCGGCCCTCTCTTGGCAGGTTTGTTGTGGTGCCATATTCTTTCAATTTTTTTTAATAATGGATTTAATGGTGATCCGTGGGATGTTCAAAGTTTCTGATATAAAAATAAATAACCCAATCTTTATCTGTACTTCTCCACAACTTTGTCCCTGACCTGTTTGGAGAGCTCCTTGGTCTTCATGGTGCCGCTTGCTTGGTGGTGCCCCTTACTTAGTGGTGTTGCAGACTCTGGGGCCTTTCATAACAGGTGTATATATACTGAGTTCATGTGACAGATCATGTGACACTTAAATTGCACACAGGTGGACTTTATTTAACTAATTATGTGACTTCTGAAGGTAATTGGTTGCACCAGATCTTATTTAGGGTCTTCATAGCAAAGGGGGTGAATACATATGCATGCACCACTTTTCCGTTATTTATTTTGTAGACATTTTTTAAACAAGTTCTTTTTTTCATTTAATTTCACCAATTTGGACTATTTTGTGTATGTCCATTACATGAAATCCAAATAAAAATCAATTTAAATTACAGGTTGTAATGCAACAAAATAGGAAAAACGCCAACAGGGAGGAATACTTTTACAAGGCACTGTATCAGTAATAAGTGATATCTGTATCGCCTGTAGACTAAACCACTACTCTCGTCCTTACCGCCAAGCGTTTATTCCAGTTGGATAATCTTTGGATTCCGACAGCATTCGCAACATTGGAAGACATAGCTTGGACTGTAGCCTACAAAAGCCTATTCCGGCAAACCATCAAACGCATTTGGTGTATCATCATAGCGGTCTCTGACTTGTGGTCAGACTCGCTCAGGCAGAACAAACTTGAACTTGCTCCTTTTTTCAATGCTGATTTGAATGTCATTGAGAAAACAGAAAGGTTTCCAATATATTCTTCTGAAAATTCCTTTCTGAATTTAAAAGTCCTAGAAGTAATCATCTAGTTTTTCAAAAGTAACTGTAAACTGTTAAGATTTTTGCTGGTAACGTAACGGATTACAGTTCTAGTTGTGTATATTCAGTTACATGTAACTGATTACATGTAACCTTGTTGCTCCCCAACTTTGTGTGTGTGTGTGTGCGTCAAATAAAATAAAATCTAATGTTATTTGTCCCATGCTTCATAAACAACAGGTGTAGACTAACAGTGAAATTATTGCTTACAGGTCCTTTTCCAACAACGCAGAGTTAAAGATAAAGATAAAAAATATACAATTAAAATAGAAATGGTGACACAAGGAATAAATACACGGTGAATAACGAATGACAATAACACGGAAAAAGAACATGGCTATATACTGGGTGTACCGGTACCGAGTCGATGTGAAAGGGTATGAGGTAATTGAGGTAGCTATGTACATATAGGTAGGAGTAAAGTGATTAGGCAACAAGATAGATAATAGACTGAGGTGTAGCAGCAGCATATGTGGAGCAGTAGCAGCAGCGTATGTGGTGAGTGTGAAAGTGTGTGTGTGTGTGTGTGTGTGTGTGTGTGTGTGAGAATGGCGTCAGTTTGCATGTTATGTGTGTGTTGGGGTGTCAGTGTAAGTATGTGTTAGTGTGTGGGTAGAGTCTAGTGTGTGTGATTAGAGTCAGTGCAAGACAGTTAGTTCAAAAAAGTGTCAATGCAGGTAGTCCGGGTAGCCATTTGATTAGCTATTTAGCAGCCTTGTTTACCAGTCTTATGGCTTGGGGGTAGAAGCTGTTCAGGAACCTGTTGGTTCTAGACTTGGTGCACTGGTACCACTTGCTGTGCGGTAGCAGAGAGAACAGTCTATGGCTAGGGTGGCTGGAGTCTGACAGTTTTTTGGGCCTTCCTCTGACACCGCCTGGTATCGAGGTCCTGGATGGCAGGGAGCTCGGCCCGAGTGATGTACTGAGCCGTACTCACCACCCCCTGTATCGCCTTGCGGTCAGGTGCCTTGCAGTTGCCGTACCAAGAGGTGATACAGCCAGTCAAGATGCTCTCAATGGTGCAGCTGTATAACTTTTTGAGGATCTGAGGGCCCATGCCAAATCTTTTCAGCCTCCTGAGGGGGAAGAGGCCCTGTCGTACCCTCTTCACAACTGTGTGGGTGTGTGTGGACCATGTTAATTCCTTAGTGATATGGACACAGAGGAACTTGAAGCTCTCAACCTGTTCCACTACAGCCCCATTGGTGTGTGTGTGTGTGTGTGTGTGTGTGTGTGTGTGTGTGTGTGTGTGTGTGTGTGTGTGTGTGTGTGTGTGTGTGCGTGTGTGCGTGTGTGTGTTTACGTGTGGGAAAAGAGGGGTCGAAGTGTGTGGCGATAGGGGTATGTCTCTGACGTACATAACAGCCCACATTGATCATCCGGTCCCTGTCTGTTGTAAAGACTCAAGCCTGCCAGACGCCTCTGGCTAAATAACACAATTATTGCCAATTTAGATGTGTGTGTGTGTGTGTGTGTGTGTGTGTGTGTGTGTGTGTGTGTGTGTGTGTGTGTGTGTGTGTGTGTGTGTGTGTGTGTGTGTGTGTGTGTGTGTGTGTGCATGCATTTGTGTGTGCACACTTGCATGTATGTGCAACAAATCTAATTGCTTCAAGATCGGCGACGGTGGTTGCAATTTATCTGGAATTTGAACTCGCAAAGTGACAAGGTCGCGAGATAAGATGTAGTGTTCTGGTAAAATATGAATACTGTAGGCTAGTTCCTGTTAAAACAAGTTTGAGGCCACTATGCTGAAAACAGCAGCAGGCAGCAGAAGAAGAGGAAGGATAGTTCAAGTCTAATCATAGCGAACACACACTGCCCTGTCTAGAGAGAGAACACACAGTTGTCAAAAAGAAAACAGTGACCTTTCTAAGCGGAAACATGAGTTTGTTTCTGCTGAGGCATCCTGAATTCACAGAAATCTTCAAGGAGTGGAGCGGCTGGAGAGAAAAAACCAAGGGAGGAATAAAGGGATAAAAAGCATCAGGAGAAGAAGAGCGAGGAAAAGGGGATGGAGGGGTTGGGGGGATTGATTTCACAATTTCACAAACCCGGTGCCTCCTCTCCCGTCACCCGGCATAACCCTGCTCAGCTTTTCTTTTTCTGTGTATCTGGCATGTTGGCTATATAGACCAGGGGAAGGAAACATCTTGGGGAAGTGGGATGAGAGTGCGATACCTTCTCTCTTAGCGCTGCATTTTTTATTTTTTTTGTACCAGTGTTAAGCACTTAGCCACTCTGGTGGTTTTCATTAAGAAAGGAATCACCTTGGCTCTGCCGAGGATGTTTAATTGAAGCAAGATGGACCTCCACGTTGTACACAACTCTCTTAAGCCTCGATCAGACCGACAGCGTCATTGCATAAATGCTGTGTGGAAATGTGTGTATGAAAAGTTTTGCTACTATTTCTGCCAAGTATACGCATACAATTTGATGCACATGTTGGATAAATCCAACGTGTGCATCACACAGAACGCACTGCTACTGCTTCTGTAACGCAATGCTTCAATGCAAACGCAGCGTTCCATTGGAAATGAATGTACCAAAACGCAACGACGCTGTCGGTCTGATCGAAGCTTTAATGTGACAAATTATCCCCATCGCTACGGCACTGCTTCCCATACACACAGAAAAACATTCCCCTCTCTTGCCAAAGGAAATCTCTGTTTTTGTTAATATTGCAATGCTCAGTCTCTGTTAAAACAACAAGGGCTTTGTTTTTGAATGTCCTTTCCTGCGCTTCAGATTCGGTGTGTGTGTGTGTGTGCGTGTGCATGCATGTGCTAGTTTATGTTTGTTTGTGTGTATGCATGACTGTGTGTGTATTTGAATGTGTTGTGCGTTGTGTTTCTGGAAGGTTTTGTCCCTGTACTGTAACTGCATGTGTCAAGTTGGGAGTCTGTTTTTGAAACCAGTAGAGTAGACTTGGCAGGGTAGAGAGCAGTGAACACATTGTGTGACTCTGTGTCCACTATATATGCCAGTTCTGGGCATAACACCGCTCACTTGGAGCTCAAAGAAAAAACAAGACCCGAGAGTGAAAAACAGAGAAGCTTCAGGGCCTAACTATAGCAACAGCTCAGCCACAACTCTGGCTCCAAACTGCTATCATATAATCCAAACTCTCTTCATGGACTGTATTTAATAATATATGCAATGAAAGTTGAGTAGAGTGGAATTGAGACAGCTACCTTGCTTCCTTCGAAAGTGAATCCACGCATACCCCCACCCCCCTCTCCCACTTTCGCGTAATCCTTTTGGCATGTTTGTATTTCTTTGAAAAATATTATTAATACTGTGGAACTGTGGATGTAGTGGCTCCTGCTGTGGGCTCTCTTTCTTTCCTCATTTCCTCCCCAAAGCTCCCTTGATATGGGTCTTGTCATGTTTTCACTGGTGTGTGAGAGACCACTGTGTGTTATTACTAAGGCCCCCTCGCCCTCCACAGCATAACCCCCAAGACCAATTCGGACCAGGTAAAGCGGTACCACAAATTGCCAAAGCTTGGTTCCCATAGCCAGCACTCAGGTGGGTGTTACATATTGCTGTTGAATGAGGTGACCCAGCAAACAATCTCTTCGCTCTCTCCCTCTCTCGCCCCACTCTTCACTCAGTACTGCAGTGCAGCTGTGTGTGTGTGTGTGTGTACCCATCATGGGTGGCCATGTGGAATCAACTAATTGTATTATAAATAGCGTAAAAATGTCTTAAACTATGATGCATTAATGATTTTTTATCTTATTATAATCTCACTGTAATGTCCAGTGTTCTCAGCTGACATGGAAATGTATCTGTCCCTAATATATTCAAATAAATCAATTTGGATAGTTAAATTCAGTGGTAACTCACTGGCATTGAATAATTATCAACCTTTGAAAGCAGCATCAATGATGAGATGGAATGATAGTGTTACTGTGTTTTCTTTCTTTTAATCACTGCTCTGATTCTGACATGGTTAGATTGGTAAAAGCAATGCGTTGGGACCTTGGAAACCAACAATGCCTGCACCAGTTCTCTAATGCAGTGGTCACCAACCTTCATGATCACTTCCCAGCAAACCGGGAACATTCCCAGAACATTAGCTAAGATGCCCATTAAGTTCTAGTTAGGGCTCTATCTAACATTAGGATGGTAACATTCTACAAATATTCAGAGAATATTTATCAAAAACGTTTTAGATAAAATATCCTTGGAATGTTGTCCTAACACTCACTAAGATGTTGTTCACAACATCTGTAACAACCACCACCAAAATATTGTTTGTATAAAATGTTTGCCTGATGTTGTAAGAACTTTCCTATAACACATTTAGTCTGATCTTTAAAGATTCCCAGAATATTTCATTAGGTTGTGGGAACAGTCTGGTGGGAACATTGTGGGGACATCACAAAAGATATGTTCCCAAAATGCAAAACTTTACAGTTGTGCAGATGATTCTACAATGTTTCTTTTAGGGTGCAAAAAACATTCATCAGATTTTACAAGAATGTTCCCAGAACACATTTTGTCTGATCTTTAAAGGTTCACAGAATGTTTCTTTAGGTTGTGGAAACATTGTGGGGAAATGCCGAGAGATATGTTCCCAAATTGCAAAAGCTGTCCAGTTGTGCAGACATTCAGATAATGTTTGTATCTGGGTGCACAAAACATACCTTTTGATGTTGCAAGAATGTTGCCAAAACAGCCTTTCTGCGTTATTTAAATGTTCCCAGAACATGTAATTAGGTTGTGGGAACAGTGTGGGTACATTACAAGAGACAGGTTCCCAAAACACAAAATATGCTCAGTTGTAATGACATTCATAAAACAAATTAGTTAGGTTGCACAGGACATTCCCTTAATGTTGTTAGAAAAAAATGTCCGTTTTTATGACGTTCATAGCATATTTGTTTTAGGTTTAACATAATATTCCATTGATGTTCACGCAATATGCATTTTACCTTGTCTTGATGGTCCTCAGAACATTTCAAGAACATTTTGTGTTATGTTTAAGTTTGACCAAATATTACCACAATATTAGAAAGCAGAATGGAATACATCCCCATTATGTTTATCTCCAGATTTAATGGTATACTACATGACCAAAAGTATGTGGACACCTGCTCATCAAACATCTCGTTCCAAAATCATGGGCATTAATATGGAGTTGGTCCACCCTTTGCTGCTATAACAGTCTCCACTCTTCTGGGAAGGCTTTCCACTAGATGTTGGAACATTGCTGCGGGGACTTGCTTACATTCAGCCACAAGAGCATTAGTGAAGTCGGGCATTGATGTTGGGCGATTAGGCCTGGCTCGCAGTCGGTGTTCCAATTCATCCCAAAGGTCTTCGATGGGGTTGAGGTCAGGGCTCTGTGCAGGCCAGTCAAGTTCTTCCACACCGATCTCGACAAACCATTTCTGTATGGACCTCTGTGTGCACGGGGGCATTGTCATGCTGAAACAGGAAACAGCCTTCCCCAAACTGTTGCCACAAAGTTGGAAGCACAGAATCGTCTAGAATGTCATTGTATACTATAGTGTTTAGATTTCCCTTCACCGGAACTAAGGGGCCTAGCCCGAACCATGAAAAACAGCCCCAGACCATTATTCCTCCTCCACCAAACTTTACAGTTGGCACTATGCATTCGGCAGGCAGCGTTCTCCTGGCATCCGCCAAACCCAGATTCGTCCTTCGGACTGCCAGATGGTGAAGCGTGATTCATCACTAGAGAGCACGTTTCCACTGCTCCAGAGTCCAATGGCGGCAAGCCATTGTGTTTACACCACACCAGCCGACGCTTGGCATTACGCATGGTGATCTTAGGCTAGTGTGTGACTGCTCGGCCATGGAAACCCATTCGTGAAGCTCCCGACGAACAGTTCTTGTGCTGATGTTGCTTCCAGAGGCAGTTTGGAACTCGGTAGTGAGTGTTGCAACTGAGGACAGATGATGTTTACGTGCTACGCGCTTCAGCACTCAGCAGTCCTGTTTGTGTGGCCTACCACTTCATGGCTGAGCCGTTGTTGCGCCTAGACGTTTCCACTTCACAATAACAGCACTTACAGTTGACCGGGGCAGCTCTAGCAGGGCAGAAATGTTACGAACTGACTTGTTGGTGATGAGCAGGAAATAAATGATGCCAGTCAGCCTGCACAGCTGGCCCATCATAACTACACCTAAACTATACCGAAACGAATTTCACACATAATAAGAGTTAGCCTATAGACAAGATTACATTTACAATAATCTGATGAGTGACGACATTAGGCCTATCAGTTGTCAAATTGTACATGATGAGAAGGTCGCATCTTGTAATTGACAGATGCAGGGAAAGGAGCATCACTTGATCAAATCCTCCTTCAGAGTCACATGCAGGTAAAACATGTTGATTACTTTGTAGTATCAGAAAGAGCATATTCTGCAGTTTCTATGATACTTACCTTTGTCAAATAACTCTCAAAATTCAAGAGGTGCAGCTCTATTTCCAAATTTCACTTTTTCCAAGAACAGCCATGCTGTCCATGCATTCAGTATATGACCACTCGCGCGCAGCATTGCTCTGGCTACTAAGCAAAAACTAGTGACACAATAACATTTTAATTAAAATATGCTATTCTGTCATCAATGGATGAACGGGCGACAGAAACTGATAATGGTGCATGTGACTTCAATGAACTGAATATCGAGGAGGGTGATGAGGGTGATTGGGTTTGATTGATCTGAATGATGAGGGTGAAGAGGATGATTGAATTTTGAGCAACAGTGTAATGATGATAAAGAATTGTGAGTCTTGTAGGAGGTCTAATTATTCTATTATGAAAAGCTGGAAATTGTATATAATTTCCCCCTCGGAGAGTCAAATCAGACACTGAGTACAACACACAATTTGTGTTGTTCACAATGGCAAGCCCAACCAAATGAATGGACGCACTGACAGCATTACAAATGAGTTGGAGTCGGATGGAGGATCGAATATTGAGCTTGAAATCGACGTTGCTGCCTCATGCACAAATTCTTGTTGTTACTATGACCAGACAAAATACTCCTCCATATTAGAAAAGACAAACACGAGCCACTAATAGGCCTAAAGAAAACGCAGGCCTATCGATACACTTGGCTCATTGCATTTGCAGTGTTGGTTGTAGCGCGAGTGGAAGTAGCCTAGAGAGAAGCGCATTTCATGGTTTATAAAAGTGTTAAATAAAAACAGTGTTGACAGTCCTGAACAAAAACTTAAACACAATCTCTCTCTAGTCATGGTTTTGAAATCTCTCAGTATCTTGTGGAAGAGAGAAAGAGAGAGAGATGAGGGGTTCAATATGTCTTCTGGCATTAAAGAAGTGGGACAGAGGAGGCAGAGCAGCTAATCTGGTCAGCCACAGAGAGAGAGTGTTTACACTGTTAACACTTTGTTATTTTAACCACCCACACACACAAACACACACACCGCCCCAATCAGTTTACCCTACAGGGGAAGTATTATTATTTTATATTAGAAAGACTCACAAACAAAGTCTATGAGTTAGTGGGGGATATTGTATGTTTGATGCACTTTCTCAGAATGTATTTTTTTTGGACAAACTTTCTCAGAAGAGGAGTTTGTTTTATCCAAACTCAAACAGATGGTAAGAGAGAGGTCAGGTCTAGCCTAAATGTTTGAAAGTACAGACATGGTCCGACCCTTTCTTGTCTCCTGAAGGCCACACACAGACACACACACACACATGACTTCAGGTCCACTGGACTGTGACACGGTTCTGTATTCGTCACAGGGTCCTCTTACCAGAGAGGTGGATAGTTATGTTTTTAGGATTTTTTTTCTGGCAGTGGAAGGTGGACAGTGACACACACAGCAATGAGTGAGAATTGGGGTCTGGGGCTCCCAAATGCCACACACATGTCATTCTAAAGACCAAAACAGCACGCCATGTCAACATGGCCTGTCAACACAGCATGTCAACACATCTCCTCTCCATGCAGGAAGAGATGTTATGTAATTGACACTTCACTGACACAAACCCAGAGAGTCAAGATGTCCATCCTTTGTTTTATGTACAATTAGTCATTGATCGAAACAAGGTGGAATGGAAAACAGTGTTCGATGTCCAATGTTTCTCTCAGACCGATAGGCCTATAGTTGGGTACATTATGTTTGATAAACAGTAATGGAAGGACATGCCATGATGGCTATAAGAATATGTTTATTTTTTAGATGTCTAGAATGGATTCTTGGCAAGTTATTGAAATGTTGATGGCGAAAACTGTAGAGTAAATGCACGTAAATGCCATTTACACACCTTTTTTATTTTGTGCAAATGTTTACCCACCTATCACAAAAAAAGCATTGAAGGAGCTATTCTTTATTTACAGTGAACGGTGATCAGCAATTTACCCACCAATTTTTTTTAGCACTACATCACTAGTTATAGCCATGTCGGCCATCTCATAGACGGGTTGGTTGTTTAGCAACAAAACTGACGTGTGTGCAGCTATGGGGCAAAACAGACAGGGATGGCTTAGATTGTTGACAACATGTAAACTATATTTAATCTTCAAATGTTTATTGAAAACATAAATACATTTGCAGAATGAGCTATTGTTGTCACTCAAATACATTGTTGCATTTGTTGGTTAGGTAGCTAGCAATTTAAAAAAAAAGTCAAAACACCTTAAAACAAGACATGGTATCAAGAACAATATATATCTAGCTGAAACCAGAAACCTACGTTTCCTCACATAGCAGTTTCTTGTCATTGTTGCTAGCTATCTGACTGTTCAGAATCATAACAAAGCACGGCTTCTGGCCACATCAATGCGCGCGCATCATTTCCGTGATGTTGTCAACCAACCGTCTATAGGAACATCCCTGGGAACCTCTGTCAAATGTTCAGGGAACATTACAGAAGTTGACATTAACATTCTCAGAACGTGTTACAACCAGTTTCTTTCTGCCGCCAGTGCCCCACTTTCTCGGAATGCAGAGGTAATTCAATGCAAATTCTAATAACTTTTATTGCCTGATAAGGAACTTAATGTGGTTGGGTTTCTGTATAGCACTTTGTGACATCTGCTGATGTAAAAGGGGCTTTATAAATACATTTGACTTGAATTGGTTACGGATTTGGTATATACAGTAGTGGTCAAAAGTTTTGAGAATGACACAAGTATTGGTCTTCACAAAGTTTGCTGCTTCAGTGTTATGAGCTATTTTTGTCAGATGTTACTATGGTATACTGAAGTATAATTACAAGCATTCCATAAGTGTCAAAGGCTTTTATTGACAATTACATTAAGTTTATGCAAAGAATCAATATTTGCAGTGTTGACCCTTCTTTTTCAAGACCTCTGCAATCCGCCCTGGCATGCTGTCAATTAACTTCTGGGCCACATCCTGACTGATGGCAGCCCATTCTTGCATAATCAATCCTTGGAGTTTGTCAGAATTTGTAGGTTTTTGTTTGTCCACCCGCCTCTTGAGGATCGACCACAAGTTCTCAATGGGATTAAGGTCTGGGGAGTTTCCTGGCCATGGACCCAACATTTCGATGTTTTGTTCCCCGCACCACTTAGTTATCACTTTTGCCTTATGGCAAGGTGCTCCATCATGCTGGAAAAGGCAATGGTCGTCACCAAACTGTTCTTGGATGGTTGGGAGAAGTTGCTCTCGGAGGATGTGTTGGTACCATTCTTTATTCATGGCTGTGTTCTTAGGCAAAATTGTGAGTGAGTCCACTCCCTTGGCTGAGAAGCAACCCCACACATGAATGGTCTCAGGATGCTTTACTGTTGGCATGACACAGGACTGATGGAAGCGCTCACCTTGTCTTCTCCGGACAAGGTATTTTCCGGATGCCCCAAAAATTGGGAAGGGGATTCATCAGAGAAAATGACTTTACCCCAGTCCTCCGCAGTCCAATCCCTGTACCTTTTGCAGAATATCAGTCTGTCCCTGATGGTTTTCCTGGAGAGAAGTGGCTTCTTTGCTGACCTTCTTGACACCAGGCCATCCTCCAAAAGTCTTTGTTTCACTGTGTGTGCATATGCACTCGCACCTGCCTGCTGCCATTCCTGAGCAAGCTCTGCACTGGTGGTGCCCCGATCCCGCAGCTGAATCAACTTTAGGAGACGGTCCTGGCGCTTGCTGGACTTTCTTGGGCGCCCTGATGCCTTCTTCACAACAATTGAACCTCTCTCCTTGAAGTACTTGATGATCCGATAAATGGTTGATTTAGGTGCAATCTTACTAGCAGCAATATCCTTGCCTGTGAAGCCCTTTTTGTGCAAAGCAATGATGACGGCACGTGCTTCCTTGCAGGTAACCATGGTTAACAGAGGAAGAACAATGATTTCAAGCACCACCCTCCTTTTAAAGCTTCCAGTCTGTTATTCTAACTCAATCAGGATGACAGAGTGATCTCCAGCCTTGTCCTCGTCAACACTCTCACCTGTGTTAACGAGAGAATCACTGACATGATGGCAGCTGGTCCTTTTGTGGCAGGGCTGAAATGCAGTGGAAATGTTTTAAGTTCATTTTCATGGCAAAGAGGGACTTTGCAATTAAGTGCAATTCATCTAATCACTCTTCATGACATTCTGGAGTACAGTGGGGGGAAAAAAGTGTTTAGTCAGCCACCAATTGTGCAAGTTCTCCAACTTAAAAAGATGAGAGAGGCCTGTAATTTTCATCATAGGTACACGTCAACTATGACAGACAAATTGAGGAAAAAAAATCCAGAAAATCACATTGTAGGATTTTTAATGAATTTATTTGCAAATTATGGTGGAAAATAAGTATTTGGTCACCTACAAACAAGCAAGATTTCTGGCTCTCACAGACCTATAACTTCTTCTTTAAGAGGCTCCTCTGTCCTCCACTCGTTCCCTGTATAAATGGCACCTGTTTGAACTTGTTATCAGTATAAAAGACATCTGTCCACAACCTCAACCAGTCACACTCCAAACTCCACTATGGCCAAGACCAAAGAGCTGTCAAAGGACACCAGAAACAAAATTGTAGACCTGCACCAGGCTGGGAAGACTGAATCTGCAATAGGTAAGCAGCTTGGTTTAAAGAAATCAACCGTGGGAGCAATTATTAGGAAATGGAAGACATACAAGACCACTGATAATCTCCCTCGATCTGGGGCTCCACGCAAGATCTCACCCTGTGGGGTCAAAATGATCACAAGAACGGTGAGCAAAAATCCCAGAACCACACGGGGGGACCTAGTGAATGACCTGCAGAGAGCTGGGACCAAAGTAACAAAGCCTACCATCAGTAACACACTACGCTGCCAGGGACTCAAATCCTGCAGTGCCAGACGTGTCCCCCTGCTTAAGCCAGTACATGTCCAGGCCCGTCTGAAGTTTGCTAGAGTGCATTTGGATGATCCAGAAGAGGATTGGGAGAATGTCATATGGTCAGATGAAACCAAAATATAACTTTTTGGTAAAAACTCAACTCGTCGTGTTTGGAGGACAAAGAATGCTGAGTTGCATCCAAAGAACACCATACCTACTGTGAAGCATGGGGGTGAAAACATCATGCTTTGGGGCTGTTTTTCTGCAAAGGGACCAGGACGACTGATCCGTGTAAAGGAAAGAATGAATGGGGCCATGTATCGTGAGATTTTGAGTGAAAACCTCCTTCCATCAGCAAGGGCATTGAAGATGAAACGTGGCTGGGTCTTTCAGCATGACAATGATCCCAAACACACCGCCCGGGCAACGAAGGAGTGGCTTCGTAAGATGCATTTCAAGGTCCTGGAGTGGCCTAGCCAGTCTCCAGATCTCAACCCCATAGAAAATCTTTGGAGGGAGTTGAAAGTCCGTGTTGCCCAGCGACAGCCCCAAAACATCACTGCTCTAGAGGAGATCTGCATGGAGGAATGGGCCAAAATACCAGCAACAGTGTGTGAAAACCTTTTGAAGACTTACAGAAAACGTTTGACCTGTGTCATTGCCAACAAAGGGTATATAACAAAGTATTGAGAAACTTTTGTTATTGACCAAATACTTATTTTCCACCATAATTTGCAAATAAATTCATAAAAAATCCTACAATGTGATTTTCTGGAAAAAAATTTCTCAATTTGTCTGTCATAGTTGACGTGTACCTATGATGAAAATTACAGGCCTCTCTCATCTTTTTAAGTGGGAGAACTTGCACAATTGGTGGCTGACTAAATACTTTTTTACCCCACTGTATATGCAAATAACCATCATCAAAACTGAGGCAGCAGACTTTGTGAATATTAGTATTTGTGTCATTCTCAAAACTTTTGACCACGACTGTACAGTATAAGACACATAACAACAGAGCACAAAAACATGTACATTATAAAGGTTTAGAGGCATTAGGCCTACCGGTAAATACAATCACAGGCTACAGTCTTCACCATACGTATTTGGACAGTGAAGCTAAATTGTTAATTTTTGGCTCTGTGTTCCAGCATTTTGGATTTGAGATCCAATGATCAATATGACACGATAGTACAGAATGTTACCTAATATTTAATAATAATACATCTTCTATTTTCAATTACAGAAAAAGTTACTCCAAAATCACACCAGACATCATTCACTGATCAGTTACTATTGGGCAAGCCATGACCCAAAACAAACTGCAAATGCACCCAAAGAATGCACCTTCATTCACCTTCCTACTGATTTGTATTACCCTGTTCAATGGTTTCTGACTAGTGTTCCCTAGAGCACCAAACCACCCCACAATATTAAAAGCTAAGATGGTAACCAGAAATTGGTTGCTGGGTATTTGGAATCATTCTCAAATACCCAACATGAAATTACCCCAGGAATCGATAGAACATTGCTCAGAGATGATATCGGAGCCTTCAGAAAACACTGCTATCAAAGCTGCATCACCTAAACCTTACCAATAACTTAAAGGAATCAAGGACTGGCTTCATCTGCTCACTGGTCACAGCTGACTATAGCTAGGCATTTGACAGTCTGCCACAATGTGGCCATCACTAGACTCCTAGACATGGGGCTTCAACCATGTCAGAGCAGCGATCACTGTACCTGTACACAGCCATTCTGAAATTAGCCCACCCAACTACCTCATCCCCATATTGTTATTTATTTTGCTAATTTGCACCCCAGTATCTCTATTTGCACATCATCTTTTGTACATCTATCATTCCAGTGTTAATACGAAATTGTAACTATTTTGCACTATGGCCTATTTATTGCCTTACCTCCATAACTTACTGCATTCGCACACACTGTATATATATTTTCTGTTTGTATTTTTGACTTTATGTTTTGTTTACCCCATATGTAACTCTGTGTTGTTGTTTTTATCGCACTGCTTTGCTTTATCTTGGCCAGGTCGCAGTTGTAAATGAGAACTTGTTCTCAACTGGCTTACCTGGTTAAATAAAGGTGAAATAAATACAAGTAAATAAATAAAAAACCGTCACTAGTCAGGTGGATTGCTGACTTCCTATATAACAGGCACCAGGTAGTAAAGTACCATGGCTCCATGTCGCACAGCGTCAGAGTGTCATGTGGCCTCCCCCATAAAACATTGCTCGGGACCCTGATATTTAACGAATATATCAACACTGCAGCAAGCGATGCAGCAGTACACCACTGGAGGTTCGTGGACGACCTAGAGGTCTAACCCCAAACTGCACCCTCTTGAATACAACAAGACCAGTCTGACCTGGAGTCATGGTCCAGAGACCGTCACATGATTCTCCACCCACAGAAATGCTTCTCAACTTCTTCTCCAGAACATCACCGGATCTACCACCACTGCACATCAATAACTCAGAGCTTGAATACGTAAAAACCTAGGCATCCATTCTATAAAGGAATGCATCCAAATGCATCATCAAGGCAAGTTTTTGCTCTGTACTGAAAATGCTCTATCTTGAAAACTTGACTGCTGACATGCACCGTTTTTGAGGATTGTATTAACAGTGGACTAATGACCAAAATACTAAAATATAGTTTTTGAGTGAAATATCCTTTAATGTCCTATAATGCACAGATTTCTTGTTTCATAGATGATTTGTTTCATGGCTTTTCGGGGGAACACATCTCTTTCCTAAACTCCACCCAGTCAAACCTTGTGTACATTTAGGAATCACATGTGTATACCACCTCTGGGGCAGATTTCAACATCGTCCAGCATTGTGAACATTTTACCATTTGTAGGATGTTGTTTATGTTTTGACAGGACAATTATTGTTGTGTAGCAACGGAACCATTTACATAATTTTGCAATCGCGTAAGGCCTTACATAACGACCCATTCATCTGGATTGAACTGCAGCTCCCTGCATGGCCCCTGGGTCCGGAGACACAGCAGGACACACACACGCACACATATACACACAGAGAAGATGTTCTTCGCTATGATAATACTAGGTTTACTGGAAGTTGGATCCCCCAGAACGCATCAGGGATTCACAAATCAACAGACTGACAAATAAATGAGTCAGAAAAAATAAGTAATAGACACGTTGGAATAAACAATTGGTACATATGAGGAAATGTTTTGACCCAGATGGTGCAGATGGTTGGGGCAGCTTAATTCTTGTGTGGGCCATAAAACTGACTATATGTTTAAACAAAAGTGTTGACTAAAGCAGTGGTTCCCAACCTTTTTTGAACAGTGGCACACCTTGATGGGATATAACATTTTGCAGCACACCTAAAATGTTCCTATTCATTTATTTAGTGGTAATTACCTCCATCTCATCTGATCCATAATGCAAATCATCTATTTTCTGTGAGAAACATTTTTTAAAGATTAAATTATGGTTAATTTATGTGCACCCCTTTAAGAGCGTCCTGCGAATCTGCACCTGAAAGTATTTTTTTTATAGCTCCGGTAAAATACTGGTAGGTCTTTAGTTTTGAACTGTTTGGTCTAAAGACGAGCAGTTTTATGCATGTAAAGGTGCAACCACGGACACAAAGCCATGCTTCGCTTGTTTCTATTGCAGAGGCTGTGGTACATCTAATCCCAGAGCCATATATTAATAAATAAATGACTAAGCCTAATCAGACTTGCCTGTGCTAATGGTTTTCAAAGACGAAGTAAAATGATACAGATGACTTTGCTCGTGATGCGCACCCCTCAAATGATACAAATGTAACAACAGCCTGAGTGCACTGGACATAAAACAACGATACAGATGTAACCATGTGCCATCTAATGTATTATCTGACTGACATTAGTGCTTCCAAGTCAAAATTCCATGTACAATCCACAGGTTTATACGGGTTGGCTGACAACGTCAGGAAAATTATGCACGTGCATCGATGTGGCCGGAAGGCGTGCGTTGTTATGATTCTGAACGGTCAGATGACAAGAAGCTGCCATGTTTCAGCTCGTTGTATCTTGTTATTGATAGAATGTCTTGTTTTGAGGTGTTTTGACTGATGTCATGTCTATGCTAATATGGCTAAAATACGCTAGCTAGCTAAGCAACAAGTGTAACAATGTATTTGGGAGACAAGTGCTCATTGTGCAAATGAAATTATGTTTTCAATATAGTTTACAAGTTGTCAACAGTCTAAGCCACCCCCTTTTGATCACTTTTGTTGAATAAACAACCAACCCGTCTATAAGTAAGTGTTCAAAAAAATTATCAAGATTAGGAAAAGTTTCGATAGCAACAGATTCCAGTTGCCTGTGTGGCAACAACTGTAGCTTGGGAAATATTTGTGGGGGCATTGCTTGTATCATGTTCATACATTGGATGAACAGGCCATTGCTACACACACACACGCAACCACACACACTCATGTACGCACAGTCCTCTCTTTCACCCACACGTCTGTGCAGGTTTCTCTCTCAGTAATGGTCACAGGACTGAGGTAAGCTGCCTGAAATAGATGAAGGGAAAAGGAGAAGAGGAGAGAGGAGAAGTGGCTTGACTATTGTCGCAGGATCCTACCTAGGACTTCCAATGTATGTACAGTATTCAAAAGAAGCGTGTTGTCTGGTTATATGCGATAAACAGTTTATTAGGTACATCTATTTTGTACCGGGTCTGAACCCCCTCTACCTCCAGAACAGCCTGAATTCTTCGGGGCATGGATTCTACAAGTCGGAAACATTCCACAGGGATGTTGGTCCATGCTGATGCAATGGCATCACGCAGTTGCTGCAGATTGGATGGCGGTACACCACCGCCACCAGCCTGTACTGTTGACAATAGGCAGGATGGGTCCATGGACTCATGCTGCTTAAACCAAATCCTGACTCTGCCATCAGCATGACACAACAGAAACCGGGATTCGTCTGACCAGGCGATGGTTTCTACTCCTCAATTGTCCAGTGTTGGTGATCGCGTGGCTACTGGAGCCGCTTCTTCTTGTTTTTAACTGATAGGAGTGGAACCCGGTGTGGTCGTCTGCTGCAATAGCCCATCCGTGACAAGGATCGACGAGTTGTACATTCCGAGATGCTGTTCTGCACACCACTGTTGGTTGTACTGTGCCATTATTTGTCTGTTTGTGGCCCGCCTTGCCATTATCCTTTGACGTCTCTCATCAACAAGTTGTTTTCGCCCACAGAACTACCGCTGACTGGATGTTTTTTGTTTGTCGCACCATTCTTGGGAAACCCTAGACATTGTTGCATTAAAAGCCCAGAAGGGCAGACGTTTCTGAGATACTGGATCCGACGTGCCTGGCACCGATGATCATACCACGCTCATACCGCTCGTTCTGCCCATTTTAACATTCAATCAAACAGTAACTGAATGCCTTGATGCCTGTCTGCCTGCTTTATATAGCAAGCCACGTCCACGTGACTCACTGTCTGTAGGAGCGATCCATTTTCCTGAATGAACTGGTCGGTGAGTGTTTATTCCGCTGTGTTTTGTATTTATGTTTATTTTTCAGTTTTTTGTTTTTAAAATGTCCGTTGTTTCAGGTAACCATGCTTTCACAATGCATTATGATGTATGCATTTGTAGGCCAAATTACCATGGCAAATATGTATCACAATAGTAATTCCATTTCTATCGTAAATGTCCTTCTATGATGTAGGGAAGGCCAGTAACTTTTGCAGCCAAATTATTTTACTGTGCCCGGTCGCACACCAACTTTCACACAAGGTGGACATTGAATTCAAAATTAGTAGCCTAACAATTATTTACATGGCCACCATTACATTTGGAAGGCCCTCAAAATTGTCAAAGACTCCAGCCACCCTAGTCATAGACTGTTCTCTCTGCTACCGCACGGCAAGCGGTACCGGAGTGCCAAGTCTAGGTCCAAAAGACTTCTCAACAGCTTCTACCCCCAAGCCATAAGACTCCTGAACAGCTAATCATGGCTACCCGGACTATTTGCACTGCCCCCCCACCCCATCCTTTTTACGCTGCTGCTACTCTGTTAAGTATTTATGCATAGTCACTTTAACTCTACCCACATGCACATATTACCTCAACTACCTCAACTAGCCGGTGCCCCCGCACATTGACTATGCAACGGTACCCCCCTGTATATATAGCCTCCCTACTGTCACTTTATTTTACTGTATATATAGCCTCCCTACTGTCACTTTATTTTACTTCTGCTCTTTTTTTCTCAACACTTTTTTGTTGTTGTTTTATTCTTACTTTTTTGTTTAAAATAAATGCACTGTTGGTTAAGGGCTGTAAGTAAGCATTTCACTGTAATGTCTGCACCTGTTGTATTCGGCGCATGTGACCAATAAAATTTGATTTGATTTGATTTGATTTGATTTGCAACCAAATTATGTTTCTGTGCGTATTATATGTTAATGTTTAATAATGGTTTAGTCTAAAGATTTGACATAGGCCTACTACATGCATTTTTACGTTGTGGGTAACATGGGTTGGTAGGCCTATATCAAATCATTGACTTTTCAAGAAAAGCCTGATCCCATGGGAAATTTGGGCCA
Organism: Coregonus clupeaformis; assembly: GCF_020615455.1. NCBI lineage: Eukaryota > Metazoa > Chordata > Actinopteri > Salmoniformes > Salmonidae > Coregonus > Coregonus clupeaformis. The sequence goes on along the minus strand of NC_059210.1, from coordinate 18,181,435 downwards.
GAGTTAGATTATTTGGTGGTTGCTTCACTGTCGTTCCTCAAACATGAAATTACATTGAATCGAATTAATCATCAGGCACTTTTATCCAAATCGACTTAGTCATACATGCAAAAAAAATTGTATAGGTGATCCCAACGGGAATCAAACCCACAATCCTGGCCGTGTTCCCTATCAGATGTCTGAGTTTTCATGTTAACTATATTCCTGAAATCAAGTCTTTATTTTTTTCCTGTCATTGCATCAGTGACCTCCTTATTGCTGAGTTCCATTTAAAAGCGATCTGCCATCATTGATGCTTTTTCATCCCACGGCATGAACACTGTTTTATTTGGAGACTGTGATAGCCACACACACACACACACAACACACATGCACGCACGCAGACACAAACTAAAAAATACAATAAAAATGTGCCTCAGACAGAGTGAGAGGAATATTCCTGCTCTGTGGTTGCAGGGTGGAGTGGACTGGACCAAACCTGATATAAAATTAGAATCATGCCATATGAGAATGACATCAACCTCAAGTTCAGAGAAACACTGGTAGATACATTGTAACGCAATCCAATCTCCAGTCATATCACTCTGACTTGACCTCTCCATCATGGGGCCAGCATACAATAAAGCTATTGTATGTTAAAGTCCCTAACCAGTCCCTCCAGGATTCAGCAATTCTGCGATCGCAAGTATTTGCAAAATCAACAATTACCTGCATATTATGCGAGGGCTTGCCAATTTGACCAATGACCGTACTATTTCCTCATCAAACAGTCAAATCATTATCGTATAAAATGGACCCATCACCCCTGTACAAAAAGAGGGCTCGCAATTTCAACCAATCACCGCACATTTACCGCATATGGTTCAATCAAGCCACACGTCAACAAAACGTTTTCCTTCATCAGCGCATTTTTGCAACAAATTGAACAAAATCATTGCATATTTCCATGTAAATTGTCAGAATTGCCCCAGCAAAATCAATCATATTTGCCTGCAAATATCACAAAAAATCCCAGCGAAATCCTGGAGGACTGACTAACAGTCAAGACTGGTGCAGTCACCTTATGTCTAGGGCTAGGGGTTTTTCCTGACTACGTGCCCTGACCAGGAAAATATCTGGACCCTAATTATTTTATATAACTAGGGCCTGGATTTTTACCTGGTCAGATCATATGGTCCGGAAAAGGCCTATATAATCTTAATTTTCTATTGTGAGAGGAGGAAACAGAGTAGAGGTACAGCATAGCTACGTTCCGAATCTCTTCCCTTCTCCCAAAGTGTGCACTTGTACATTCCCTCTCATGAATTTAAAAGGAATAGACTGGTGTAAGGCATGCCTGCTCCAATCCAATGCTTGTAATGCATGAGGGAGAGTGAATAATTGCATAATTCTGGGTGAAGGGTAGAGAATTGGAATACAGCCTATATAGAGTTGAAGAGGTCAAGCAAGAATTGAATCCCGTTCTCTCACTGGGCATGTGTAGCCCAGAGATGGCTGTGCTACCGCTAGACCAAACTCCGGCACTATACGGTAATTCTGTGATAACAGTAATGGATTCCACAAACTGATGATGTCAGTTTATGACTACATACTTAGAAAATAGGTTTCTTCAAAAGTTATTTGGTAAGGGTGATGGTTCTATTGCCCTGCAATGGTTCTTTGCATTTCAGAAAAGGGTTCTTTCCTCTTTTAGTGATAATGAAAATGTGAGGCGGCAGCTCATTCGAATATTTGGGGGCGTGGTTTGCTCAAAGCTTTTTTTGTGCAATCGTGAATGTGTGTCATTCCAGTTGATCTAATCTGTTGTGTTATGCCATTACATTTGAACATGACTATGGCCATTAACGGTGTCTTGTTGCAGACTCAAGTAAGGTCTTGTGTCAATTAAAGGTGACAGGCAAAGGTCTTCATATAGACCATAACACTTATCAGTCAGTTTAAGCTAGAGATATTTCCGCCAATGTCGCACTTCCGCAGCTGCGGTGAAAGGTTACAGAGCTAGAGCGGTGTTTGTCAGACCATGAGCCATCCCGAAAATCGGTCTTCTCACAAAATCATCTGTAGCGTCCGAACGTAGTGGTCTACAGACTAAAGATGAGACTCTCATAAACACAATGGTGTTCTCTGTTTTGCTCTACGACCCCCACAAGCACCTTGGTATCTTGTCTGAAGTCAGTATAGCCGATATGCCAACTTCTGTGTCACGCCCTGGCTCTGGGGACTCTTATATGTTGAGCCAGGGTGTGGATTATCTATGTTGTATTTTCTATGTTATGTTCTAGATCATGTAGATCTATGTTGGCCAGGGTGGTTCCCAATCAGAGGCAGCTGATTCTCGTTGTCTCTGATTGGGAACCATACTTAGGCAGCCTGTTTGGCATAGCTATTTGTGGGATCTTGTTCTGTGTAGGTTTGTGTTATTGACCGTAGACTTCACGTATCGTTTTGTTGCATTGAATTAAGTACTCCATTAAAGATGTACGCCTATCACGCTGCGCCTTGGTCCACTCCTTTTGACGATCGTGACATTCTGTCTGTAGCGTTTTGCTCTAGGATGCCCACAGGCCTCACAAGACTCGTCTGAAGGTCCCCCGGTACCAGTTTAAAAAATGAATGGAACTGTACAGTATATACAGACTGTTAGTGCCAAAAATAAGGTGTTAAATATATCTCTCAAATATAGGACAGACACTTCAGCACAAACTTCCTTTAGATTTTTTTGGGGGGACTACTGTATCTGTTGTTCCATGTAGTGAATATGTTATTCAATTGTCAGGGGCGACGTGTATGCGGTGAGTGAAGTCAAGCGCAGGACACAGAGATACTAGCAGACGTACTTTACTAATAGTAAATAACATACAAAACAAAACCTCCTAACATGGAGGAAAACAAATACACGTATACGACAAAAACAGCAATGCCGAATACAGCCTAGACACAAAACAATAACACACAATACCAGACGAGAGACATGGGTAAATATAGGGACTACAATCAAACATAATAGACAACAGGTGTAACCACTCAAGACAGAACAAGACAAACACCAAAACATCGATCGGCAGTAGCTAGTACTCCGGGGACGACGAACGCCGAAGCCTGCCTGAGCAAGGAGGAGGAGCAGCCTCGGCAGAATCCGTGACAGTACCCCCCTTGACGCGCGGCCCCAGCCGTGCGCCGACCCCGGTCTCGGGGACGGCCAGGAGGACACGGAGCAGAGCGAGTCGGATGACTCCGGTGGAACTCCGTCAACAGGGAGGGATCTAGGATGTCCCTCCTAGGGACCCAGCACCGTTCCTCCGGACCGTACCCCTCCCACTCCACGAGATACTGCAGACCCCCCATCCGATGTCTCGAATCCACGATGGAACGGACTGAGTACGCCGGAGCCCCTTCGATGTCTAGTGGGGGCGGAGGAGCCTCTCGTATCTCATTCTCCTGGAGTGGACCAGCTACCACCAGCCTGAGGAGAGACACATGGAACGAGGGGTTAATGCGGTAATTTATGGGCAGTTGTAACCTATAACATACCTCGTTCAATCTCCTCAGGACTTTAAATGGCCCCACAAACCGCCGACCCAGCTTCCGGCAGGGCAGGCGAAGGGGCAGGTTTCGAGTCGAGAGCCAGACCCGATCTCCAGGTGCATAAACTGGACCCTCACTGCGGTGGCGATCGGCGCTCGCCTTATGCCTACTGATAGCCCGCTGCAGATGGACATGCGCAGCGTTCCATGTCTCCTCCGAGTGCCGAAACCACTCATCCACCGCAGGAGCCTCGATCTGGCTCTGATGCCAGGGTGCCAGGACCGGCTGATACCCCAACAAACACTGAAAAGGAGTAAGGTTAGTGGAGGAGTGGCGGAGTGAGTTTTGGGCTATCTCTGCCCAGGGGATATACCCCGACCACTCCTCCTGCCGGTCCTGGCAATAGGACCTCAGAAACCTACCCACATCCTGGTTACTCTCTCCACCTGCCCAATACTCTCGGGGTGAAAACCCGAGGTAAGGCTAATCGAGACCCCCAAACGTTCCATAAACGCCCTCCAGACTCTAGAGGTGAACTGGGGACCCCGGTCAGACACTATATCCTCAGGCACCCCGTAGTGCCGGAAGACGTGGGTAAACAAGGCGTCAGCCGTTTGTAGGGCTGTAGGGAGACATGGCATTGGAATGAGACGGCAGGCCTTAGAAAACCAATCCACAACTACCAAGATCGTGGTATTCCCTTGGGAGGGGGGAAGGTCCGTGACAAAATCCACCGATGGGTGAGACCACGGCCGTTGTGGAACGGGTAGAGGTTGTAACTTCCCTCTGGGCAGGTGTCTAGGCGCCTTACACTGAGCGCACACCGAACAGGAAGAAACGTAAACCCTCACGTCCTTAGCCAAGGTGGGCCACCAGTACTTCCCGCTAAGGCAGTGCACCGTTCGACCAATACCCGGATGACCAGAGGAGGGTGACGTGTGAGCCCAATATATCAGTCGATCACGGACCTCGAGCGGCACGTACTTCCGCCCCTCTGGACACTCAGGAGGAGTAGGGTCTGTACGTAATGCCCGCTCGATCTCCTCATCGACCTCCCACACCACCGGTGCCACTAGACAAGACTCCGGAAGTATGGGAGTGGGCTCAATGGACCTCTCCTCTGTGTCATATCGTCGGGACAGGGCGTCTGCCTTCACGTTCTGTGACCCTGGTATATACGTGAGCTTAAATACATGAAACATGGCCCACCTAGCCTGACGAGGGTTCAGTCTCATCGCTGCCCGGATGTACTCCAGGTTACGATGGTCAGTCAGAATGAGGAAAGGGTGTTTAGCCCCCTCAAGCCAATGCCTCCACACCTTCAGGGCTTGAACCACCGCTAGCAGCTCCCTGTCCCCCACGTCATAATTGCGTTCCGCCGGACTGAGCTTCTTAGAATAAAAAGCACAGGGACAGAGTTTTGGAGGCGTGCCCGAGCGTTGAGACAGTACAGCACCAATCCCCGCCTCGGACGCATCCACCTCAACTTGGAACGCCAAAGAGGGGTCCGGATGTGCCAGCACTGGAACTGAGGTGAACAGGTCCTTCAGATGTCTAAACGCTCTGTCCGCCTCAGCCGACCACTGCAAACGCACCGGGCCCCCCTTTAGCAGGGAGGTGATGGGAGCTGCTACCTGTCCAAAACCCCGGATAAACCTCCGGTAGTAATTGGCAAAACCCAAAAACCGCTGCACCTCCTTAACCATGGTGGGAGTCTGCCAATTACGCACGGCTGAAACGCGGTCAATCTCCATCTCCACCCCTGACGCGGACAACCGATGTCCCAAGAAGGAGATGGACTCCTGGAAAAACAGGCATTTCTCCGCCTTCACATACAAGTCATGCTCCAACAGTCTGCCCAACACCCGACACACCAGGGACACATGCTCGGCTCGTGTAGCGGAGTATATTATAATGTCATCAATATACACCACTACACCCTGTCCATGCAAATCCCGGAAAATCTCGTCCACAAATGATTGGAAGACTGAAGGAGCATTCATTAAACCTTATGGCATGACGAGATACTCATAGTGACCCGAGGTGGTACTAAATGCTGTTTTCCATTCATCTCCCTCCCTAATGCGCACCAGGTTGTAAGCGCTCCTGAGATCCAATTTTGTGAAGAATCGAGCCCCGTGTAATGTCTCCGTCATACTCGCAATCAGAGGGAGAGGATAGCTGTATTTAATGGTAATCTGATTGAGACCACGGTAATCAATACACGGGCGCAAACCCCCATCCTTCTTCTTCACAAAAAATAAACTTGAGGATGCAGGAGAAGTGGATGGCCGTATGTATCCCTGTCCCAGAGACCGCCCGACACACTGATCAGACCATTCCCTGAGAGCCCTCTGTTGCCATGAAATGTTGGGGTCATGAGATATTAACCAGGGAAGCCCCAACACCACGGGAAACGCAGGAGAGTCAATCAAATACAACTGTATAATCTCCTCATGACCCCCCTGCGTCTTCATCTTAAGTGGCGCTGTGACCTCCCTAATCAATCCCGACCCCAAAGGGCGGCTGTCTAGGGCATGGATGGGGAAGGGCACATCAACTGGTATAAGGGGAATCCCTAACTTATACGAGAAACAGCGATCGATACAATTCCCAGCTGCGCCTGAATCGACTAGCGCCTTATGTTGGGAGTGAGAAGAAACCTCGGGAAACACAACGTTAATACACATGTGTACAACAGAGAGCTCTGGGTGAGTTGGGTGCTAACTCACCTGGAATGACTCATCTGTGCGTGGCCTGCTGCCTCGATCCCTAGGAGACCCTCCCCAGCACCGAACCGCAGTGTGTCCTCTGCGGCCACAGTTGGTGCAGGGGACGGCCTCTCTCCTGGTCTCTCTCCTCTTCTCTCTAGCACCAGCACCCCCGAGCTCCATAGGGCTCGGCTCGGAGGTGCTGGGGGATGGAATGGACGGCCCCAACTCCGGACACACGGGTAGCCAACAGGGTATCCAGACGAATCGACATGTCCACCAGCTGATCGAAACTTAGGTTGGTGTCCCTGCAGGCCAACTCTCGGCGAACGTCCTCCCTTAGGCTGCACCTGTAGTGGTCGATGAGGGCCCTCTCATTCCATCCCGCATTGGCAGCCAGAGTCCGGAAATCCAGTGCGAATTCCTGCGCGCTCCTCTTCCCCTGTCTGAGGTGGAACAGACGCTCACCCGCCGCTTTCCCCTCTGGGGGATGATCGAAAACCGCCCTGAAGCGGCGGGAGAACTCTGCATAGCTGACTGTAGCGGCGTCTATTCCCCTCCACTCGGCGTTGGCCCACTCCAGTGCCTTGCCGGACAGACAGGAGATGAGGGCGGAAACGCTCTCGTATCCCGAGGGCGCCAGGTGGATGGTTGCCAGGTAGAGTTCTACTTGGAGCAGGAAACCCTGACACCCGGCCGCGGTGCCATCATAAGCCCTCGGGAGCGAGAGCCGAATCCCACTGGACTCCAGAGATGGAACGATGGGTATGGCTGATGGTGGTGGTATCATTGGAGGAGGTGTGGGCAAACCTCCTCTCTCCCATCGCCTCAAGGTGTCCATCACCCCTTGCATGGCGGTGCCCAGGTCCTGGATCATGGCTGCTTGGTGGATTACGCGCTCCTCCAGTGATCCCGTTGGCACCGCCGATCCTGCTGACTCCATGGTGGTGTGTTATTCTGTCAGGGGCGACGTGTATGCGGTGAGTGAAGTCAAGCGCAGGACACAGAGATACTAGCAGACGTACTTTACTAATAGTTAAGAACATACAAAACAAAACCTCCTAACAGGGAGGAAAACAAATACACGTATACGACAAAAACAGCAATGCCGAATACAGCCTAGACACAAAACAATAACACACAATACCAAACGAGAGACATGGGTAAATATAGGGACTACAATCAAACATAATAGACAACAGGTGTAACCACTCAAGACAGAACAAGACAAACACTGAAACATCGATCGGCAGTAGCTAGTACTCCGGGGACGACGAACGCCGAAGCCTGCCCGAGCAAGGAGGAGGAGCAGCCTCGGCAGAATCCGTCACATCAATGCATTTGTATGCGCTAATAGCAGTAACGCCAAATAAAAATTTTCATCAAATAATTCGTTTTTTTAAACTTCAAGGGGCTGGAAAATTCCAAATCAAATAGCTAAATGATCCTTGGTATGACTTTCTTAAAACAATTCCATATAGCTTAGTAGAACCCCTAGAGCTCTGTGAGGGGGGCAATGAAGGCAGACGTTTTGATCAAGAGACCTTTAGAAAATATGCACATTTTCTCTAAACACTAAACATACAAATATGTATTTTACAATTATAAGGAAGGTGAAATCTTATAGTTAGTCATTTTATAATTTGATTATACTATATATAGAAAGCATACAGTCATACAGTTTTGTTGTGCTGTGTACCTGATCTTGTGTCCTCAAAAGTGAGATTTGCAACATGAGTTATTGTTTATGGCCCTCTCATGATAAATAATTACTTTGGGGATTACATTTAGTTACATTTATAAATATTAATGCTCATTTAGGCTTAATTAAATAAGCCTCGACAACATTTGTCTATCACTACATTTTGGCTGTAATTTCTACTTTTTAGTGAAGATGTCATTTTCTGGCCATAGAATGACATCATTTGTGGGCGAAAAGAACAATGGCGTACTGCAAACAACACAAGCTACAGCCATGGCTTTTATGAGACCTTTTCTGGATCAGAAATGAAACAAATGATACTGACGTGATGTGGGAAGACACTCGTATATCTGGGGAATGAACATTTAGATCAATAATGATCACTCATATGCAGAAAGGGATATATATGATCTAGCTAGTAAGCTAGCCGTAGCAAGTCAGTGAATTCCCAGTCAATGTGATGAGGCTGCTATGTAAACAGCTAAGACTCGTTGGCTAGCCACGTAAATTTTTTTGTTGATAAGAAATTGTTGGATGACACCACACATGTATAATGAATGCTAGCTAGCTAGTAAGCTAACAAATAAACTTAGCAGAAATATTGTTTCCCAATAAGTAAATTAGCTAGCTAGCTAGACAGCCATTGATGATGCATCCAGCTATACTAACTGGCTATCCAAAACGTGGCTGATGACCACATGAAAATAATTCAGCTATGTTATTTCTGATCAAATGTTACCATATAGCTAGTCCATTTCTGCCAGTTAGGACTAGAAGGGGTACACTGAGTGTACCAAACATTAGGAACACCTGTTCATCCCATGACATAGACAGACCAGGTGAAAGCTATGATCCCTTATTGATGTCACCTGTTAAATCCACTTCAATCTGTGTAGATGAAGGTGAGGAGAAAGGTTAAAGAAGGATTTTTAAGCCTTGAGACCATCGAGACATCGATTGTGTATGTGTGCCATTCAGAGGGTGTTATGATGAGTTTCTGGTATCGAGAAGTTCAGGATGCAAGAAAGTATTCGACCATTCAGATGGAGATTTGATTCAGTCATTATTTAATGGTTACAGTACTGGATTCGTGTGACAGGCGGTATGGGCGTAGCCCCTTGTCATCTGAATGACTTCCATAGAAAATCTCTCAATTTATATAATGCTCTCCGAGCTACTTCTGTCCATCATCTGCCAACCATCATTGAGTGTCACTCATCTACTACAATAGTATCCCCATACATGGTATCGGGTGGCACCCTAGCCAGGCCATTCCCTCACGTACCCCTCCTCAGATTAGCACAAGTGGCCCCCAATCTACCTTGGCACGCAGACCTTCTATCACTCACCAATTACCTCAATAACACATGGGGTGTCCTTGTCCTCTCTATAGGCGATCAACGACATTAACCAATACTGTATCAAAAGTCGTCATATCAGAGGGTGAATGGGCAAATCATAATATTATAGTGCCTTTGAACGGTGTATGGTAGTAGGTTCCAGGCACACCTGTTTGAGTGTGTCAATAATTACAATGCTGCTGGATTTTTTTAGCTGAACAGTTTCCCGTGTGTATCAAGAATGGTCCACCACCCAAAGGACATCCAGCCAACTTGACACAACTGTGGGGACCATAGGAGTCAACATGGGCCAGCATCCCTGTGGAATGCTTTCGACACCTTGTAGTCCATGCCTCAATGAATTGAGGCTGTTTTGAGGGGAAAAGGGGGTGCAACTCAATATTAGGATGGTGTTCCTAATGATTTGTACACTCAGTGTTCAGCTATGGACAGAAGTGACTTTTCGAAACAGCTTAGGAGAGCTTACGTAGCAGGTTAGAAGAATTAGGTTAAGGTTAGGAAAAGAGTTAGGGTTAGCTAAAATGCTAAAGTTCTCCTCGACGGGACTCGAACATGCAACTTCTTTACCGTAGCTGTATACCATCTAGCCGCAAACCTTTCTGCCAAATGTACTGTGAACACAGGGTTAGCTAACTGAGTAGCTAGCTAGCTACCAAACATTAGCTATACCAAGTGTAGTATATAGTTAGCCAAGAAGATTGATGATCTCTCCTGGCAAAATTGCTTTGAAAATAATTTTCTCAACCACAAATACTCTCAACACTATAGCGCTGTCCATAAATAAATATAACTGTAAACAGTAGTGTCGTTTCAAATGATTTATTATAGTTAGCTAGATGGAGAACAGCGTCTTGTCTCCTCTGCAGCATAAATCCAACTGATCGCCAACAGTCTCACTGTGCAGCGCAAGTGAAAACTACTTTAAAGACCCGGCACGGGAATATTTCCTGACTAGAATAGCTGAATCAAATGTTAAATGTGAAAAAGAGCTCTGCTTGTGTTCTCAACAGTACAATATTGAGCATGTGAGCTCAGAGATGCGTGAAATTGTGCACTAAAAATAACTATGTAATTTTCACAATGCCCACAAATGACATAATTTTCAACCATTCCAAAGGAGCATGTTGACAGGTGATCATGCCTCTCTTAGTGTTATATCAAGTATATGAAATCTACTCTGACCAAATTATTGTTGGAGATCAATGTATGATACATTTAGATTTGTATAAAGAAATGTTTTAACAGGCATCATTTTGTCTACATCAGCGGTTCTCAAACCTCTCCTTGCGGACACCCAGCTGTTCCATGTATTTGATCTATTCCAGTGCTAGCACACCTGATTCAACTTGTCAACTAACACAATAATAGCACCTATAACATTTTTATTTAACTCAAAATATTATAATCTCCAGGGGTGGGGGGTGGGGCCAAGAGTACTAATCTGGAGGAAGTGTTTGGAGCTGTTCAAAATAGGATATCATCAGGTCCCAGGTGGAATAGAATGAGTTGGTTGACCCTCGGATGGTATACTTAATTTGTTCTAATTTTAGGAACAGCCAGTTATGATTTTAATATGCACATTTCCGTGGAACAGTTTCATTATAATAAAGTCTTCGTATCTCAAAATCATTATCATGTGGTTAATCAAAATTCTAAAAGTAACTTCTATTGCCATTGCCAAAGATGTAAAAAATTGCCAACAAATAAAAACATTGCAGTCTGCATGTAGAAAATATCCTGATAAAAATGAATATCCTACACAAGTGTGTAAAATACTTTTTTGAAGGTTGTACTGATTATGATGCGCTAGTGCTAAACTAATTGCCAGCTATGTGTGACGCCATGTTAGTTGACATCATACAATGCATTCTGGTTGTCATGTAAATGTCTGTCAGACCAAAGTTGTTACAACAAAATGAGCTGAAGGGATGGTTCACTCATCTTTCGCGTAAACTTTGGGAAGTGAATGATGGAAGTTGTCACGACCGTCTTCAAAGGGAGTAGACCAAAGCGCAGCGTTTGAAGTGAACATGACTTTATTAATAAAGTGCAACACGAAAAACAATAAACAACGACGAAACGTGAAGTCCAACAGTACAAAGACTGAACACGGAACAAAAACCCACAAACACAAGGTGAAAACACACAGTTTAAATATGGCTCCCAATCAGAGATAACGAGCCGACAGCTGACACTCGTTACCTCCGATTGGGAGTCACATGACTAATCAAAACCAACAAAACCAAACACACCCAATAACACAACATAACCTACCCAAAACCCAACAAAACGAACACACCCTGACTCAAAATACAAGTCCCGGAGCCAGAGTGTGACAGTACCCCCCCCTAAAGGCGCGGACTGCGACCGCGCCTCACCACCCCACAATAGGGGAGGGCTGGGTGGGTGTTGCTCCTCGGAGGCGGCTCCGGCTCCGGGCTTGACCACCACCCCACTATAGTCACTACCCACTCTCGTAGCCTCCTCCAAATGACCACCCTCCAATTTAACCCACCTGGATTAAGGGGCAGCACCGGACTAAGGGGTAGCACCGGACTAAGGGGGCAGCACCAGGATAAGAGGCAGCACCAGGCTAAGGGGCAGCACCGGACTGAATGGCGGATCCTGGCTGGCTGGCTCTGGCGGATCCTGGCTGGCTGGCGGATCCTGGCTGGACGGCTCTGGCGGATCCTGGCTAGACGGCTCTGGCGGATCCTGGCTGGACGGCTCTGGCGGATCCTTGCTGGACGGCTCTGGCGGATCCTGGCTGGGACGGCTCTGGTGGATCCTGGCTGGACGGCTCTGGCGGATCCTGGCTGGACGGCTCTGGCGGATCCTGGCTGGACGGCTCTGGCGGATCCTGGCTGGACGGCTCTGGCGGATCCTGGCTGGACGGCTCTGGCGGATCCTGGCTGGACGGCTCTGGCGGATCCTGGCTGGACGGCTCTGGCGGATCCTGACTGGACGGCTCTGGCGGATCCTGGCTGGACGGCTCTGGCGGATCCTGGCTGGACGGCTCTGGCGGATCTGGCTGCTCATGGCTGGCTGACGGATCTGGCTGCTCATGGCTGGCTGACGGATCTGGCTGCTCATGGCTGGCTGACGGATCTGGCTGCTCATGGCTGGCTGACGGATCTGGCTGCTCATGGCTGGCTGACGGATCTGGCTGCTCATGGCTGGCTGACGGATCTGGCTGCTCATGGCTGGCTGACGGATCTGGCTGCTCATGGCTGGCGGAAGGCTCTGGCTGATCCTGTCTGGCGGAAGGCTCTGGCTGATCCTGTCTGGCGGAAGGCTCTGGCTGATCCTGTCTGGCGGAAGGCTCTGGCTGATCCTGTCTGGCGGAAGGCTCTGGCTGATCCTGTCTGGCGGAAGGCTCTGGCTGATCCTGTCTGGCGGAAGGCTCTAGCGGCTCCTGTCTGGCGGAAGGCTCTAGCGGCTCCCGGTCTGGCGGACGGCTCTGAAGGCTCATGGCAGACGGGCGGCTTTGCAGGCTCAGTACAGACGGGTGGCTTTAGCGCCCGTTGGGCAGACGGGCAGTTCAAGCGCCGTTGGGCAGACGGGCAGTTCAGGCGCCCGTTGGGCAGACGGGCAGTTCAGGCGCCGTTGGGCAGACGGGCAGTTCAGGCGCCGTTGGGCAGACGGGCAGTTCAGGCGCCCGTTGGGCAGACGGGCAGTTCAGGCGCCGTTGGGCAGACGGGCAGTTCAGGCGCCGTTGGGCAGACGGCAGACTCTGGCCGGCTGAGACGCACTGTAGGCCTGATGCGTGGGGCCGGAACTGGTGGTCCCGGGCTGAGGACACGCATCTCAGGGCTAGTGCGGGGAGCAGCAACAGGCCGGGCTGGGCTGGCGACGCACCCCGTAGGCTTCGTGCGTGGAGCAGGAACAGGCCGGGCTGGACTGGTGACGCACCCCGTAGGATTCGTGCGTGGAGCAGGAACAGGCCGGGCTGGGCTGGTGACGCACATCGTGGACCTGGTGCGTGGAGTAGGAACAGGCCGGTCCGTACCGGGAACACACACCACTGGCCTTAACTGGGGATCAGGAACGGGCCGGACCGGACTGGTAACACACCTCAGTCTCTCACGCCGTGCCACAACAACTTCCCTCCCTCTACTCGCCAATGGCTCCCGTAATCCGATAGCCTTCTCTCCACATCTCCCTGTGGCAGCCTCCTGCTGCCCAGGCGCCTAAGCCATGTGCCCCCCCAAAATGTTTTTGGGGTTGCCTCTCGTCCTTCCGACGATGGCCCTGCTGATGCCGTTGCTCCTCTCCTGCCAGGTTCTCCCCCCTTCATCGCCCTCCGGTACCGGACGGCCTCCTCCTGCGTAATATGTCCCCCGCCGAGGAGGACATCCACCAGCGTTCTCTCCTTACCCGGCGCTTCCTCCCCAAGAAATTCTTGGGTAGTACTCTCGGGCTTCCAGCCTTGCCTCCGTGCTGCCTCCTCATATCGCCGCCTCTCGGCTTTAGCTGCCTCCAGCTCTTCACGAGGACGGCGATATTCTCCCGGTTGTGCCCAAGGCCCCTTACCATCCAGAATCTCCTCCCATGTCCATGAATCCTTTATGGGTGGATATAAATCCTGTGTAGGTGGATCCTGTTGCCGCTTGACACGCTGCTTGGTCCTTTTATGGTGGGTTTTTCTGTCACGACCGTCTTCAAAGGGAGTAGACCAAAGCGCAGCGTTTGAAGTGAACATGACTTTATTAATAAAGTGCAACACGAAAAACAATAAACAACGACGAAACGTGAAGTCCAACAGTACAAAGACTGAACACGGAACAAAAACCCACAAACACAAGGTGAAAACACACAGTTTAAATATGGCTCCCAATCAGAGATAACGAGCCGACAGCTGACACTCGTTACCTCCGATTGGGAGTCACATGACTAATCAAAACCAACAAAACCAAACACACCCAATAACACAACATAACCTACCCAAAACCCAACAAAACGAACACACCCTGACTCAAAATACAAGTCCCGGAGCCAGAGTGTGACAGAAGTGAAAGATGATATATGAACATGCATACTGCAAACAGACCCAACTCATCTTGTAACCTCTTATCTTTGGTTAACAAAAATAAAAAACATTACTCAATTATTTTGATCACTGGTGAGCTCACCCGTGATGTGATGAATTGTAAATAGTAATTGCTATTAGCTAATTCATATTATGGTTTCTGTCAGCCGAGCGTTAGCTAAATATGACCGCTTGTGTTAGGTCACTCTTTCCTCAGTTAGCACTACGACTAATGTAGCTTACATTTTCCAGTTTGGATGAGAATTGTGTTATGCTGTCGCTACTTCTGTAAATGTCTGAACATTGCATCCAAAAATAAACTGCTCAAATTGAGGACATAACGTTGTAAAGACTGTGGCCAGCGCAAACGCTGACTGTTGCGTCAATCGTAACTGGATGTTCTAAATAAGTGTTCTAATCACACCGGTTTGAGCGTACGCTGCAGGGACCACTGTAGAATGATCACACCCATGTGTTCGTACTCTGTTGATGGCCGATGGTAGCTGGCAGCAGAAAATCCAGGTATAATGGCTAACACAAACATTGGCTACCATGATATCTGTAAGGTTCTGTATTTATTTTCTTAGTTCACCTTGTGTTCTTGAACATAGCCCTGTTTCTTTTGTGTTCTTGAACGTAGCCCTGTCTTTCATTTTTATTCATTGATTTCACCTGTGTTAGTTACTCACCTGGTCTCATCAGCTCCTTATTTAGTTCAGTTCTTTCTGTTTGTGCCTTGTGAGGTATTGTTCATTTTGACTCTACTAAGCCTTTTCCTAGCTCGTTTGTGAGAACCCGTTTTATCCTTCAGTCCTAGTTTTCTTTCACCTGCCTGTGACCACGATTCCTGCCTTCTGCGAAGGCGTAATAAACACCTGCTGCGCTCTGCACGTGAATCTACACCTTTATCTCCCTGAGTATTCATTACAATATCCTGCAAGTTATATCGACCAAAAATGATCAGGCAGTTCAGCAAAAATAAAGACATAACTTGAAATAAACAAACAATGACATTAATCCGATTGGTATTTGACCACTTATTTCTTATGTCCAAAGTTGAAAGTGTATTGGGGTGACGTTTATAAAGCTTCACATGAGGTGTATCATGTAGAAATACCCCCCCCAACTTAATGTTTCATGATTTCTGTTATGTTAATGTGCCACCTTATATATTATTTTACCATGTACCATGAACTGTACCAATCTCTATTAGTGAGATAAATGCATGCAAACCAGAAAAGGTTATGAAGGCTAGCTTGTCCTGAGGCAGAAAGTTATGAGTTATGGATGATAATAAAATGACAGAGCCAGACGTGAGAGGTCAGATCCTCACTGTAAGGTTGAGTCCAGTGTTGAGTTCAGTGTTGTGTGTGTTGGATTTAAGTCCACGTGGGCGTGTACAGCAGTTTGTCTGCTTTTTAAAATTGAAAATAAAACATTTCAAAAAAATAATCATAAGTGCAATATTCTGTTGATGTAGCTTGCTTGCTAGCTAGCTTATTCCATCCCCAAACACCATGCTAGATCCGAGTGGGCCAGTTCGTTTTGCATGGCCCTTTGCACTTTTCAATCATTTACTAGCAACATATCATGACAAACCTCAATCACCAAAGCCGCCCGCTGCTGTGCTGTAGTAACACCGGTGGTGTCAGTGGATTTGGATCCTACCGGTTTTTAGCCTCAGCTTCAAAGTGAATCCAGTTTTCCACTGTTGGTAGCCATTGTAATCGTTTGGGATAAAATGAGCCTTGCATATGACAGAAGCGCCAAGGGTTCCCTTGACCCAGTCTTCCTGCCGCATCCTCACGAAGCGGTCAGACTTTCTTCCCATCTTCTCGCATTTTGGCCAGATATGCATGCTGGTAAACAGTTGTTGTAGTGCACTGCCGCCACCACCAGGCTGTTCCTTACTTGAAGTCAAAGCCACATTGTATTGTTGGCATATACATTTTTCATGTAATTCAAATTGCAAAAATAGTGTATAGTTAAAAAAAAAAAGATCTATAAACTTTTGTATAAAGACCGTTTAGATGGAATATCATCAATCTATAGTGAACAAAAATATAAACGCAACATGCAAGAATTTCAAAGATTTTACTGGGTTACAGTTCATATGAGGAAATCAGTCAATTTAATTAAATTCATTAGGCACTAATCTATGGATTTCACATGACTGGGAATACAGATATGCATCTGTTGGTCACAGATACCTTAAAAAAATAGGGCCTCACAATGGGCAACCTTATCTTGTTATGGTATTTTTGTGCATTGATATTGCCATCGATAAAATACAATTGTGTTCATTGTCCGTAGCTTATGCCTGCCCATACCTGCCCATACCATAAGCCCACCGCCATCAACGTTGACATCAGCAAACCGCTGACCCACATGACGCCATGCACATGGTCTGCGGTTGTAAGGCCGGTTCAGTGTACTGCCAAATGATCTAAAACGACATTGGAGGTGATTTATGGTAGAGAAATAAACATTACATTATTTGGCAATGGCTCTGGTGGACATTCCTGCATGTAATCTGTATAGGAAGGTTGTTAAGAGCAAATTGTATATTGCTGTAACAGCATGGTTTAATCATAATGAAAGACAAACACACACACTGTGCTGCCAGTCGCAGTGTAGGGCGTGAGATATAACTGACATTATGCGGGTGAGGAGAGAGCGAGAGAGGATATAGAAAGCTTGCCTTGAAGTGCTGGGCATGTTGTTATGGCATGCATTATCTGAATTAGGCCCACAGAATTATACCTACGGAGGAGTGGCTTCTATGAAGGAATTTTGAATGTCTTTGAACTTCAGAGTTTGTTTAACATTGGACCAGAGAAAACATTAGAAACTTTAGCTAGCTAGCTAACAAGGTTGAGTGTGCAGAGCAGCATTATAATTAAAAACATGTCTTACCTTTTTGTAGTTAAAACCTTAAAGTATAAGCCGTGTGGAATTGTTTTAAGATGATATTACCATTGAGCTATTTGATTTAGAATTTTAGGACCCCTTTAGGTTATAAAAAAATTATTTGATAAAATATTGAATTTGGCCTTTACCACTATAAAAACGCATTGAATAACACATTCATGAATGGCAAAAAAGTAAACAAATATATATAGAAAAATTAATCATAAGGAATAAGGTTTTGAAGTGTCTGTCCTATATCTAGAAGATATAAGGAAGCTCAGGAAATATTTTAGTGTCAGGGGTGCTGAAGGTGGGTGTGGTGCAGGAATCAAGCGCAGGACGCAGAAGCTAAGTCCAAAAGACTTTAGTGAATTATTCACGTAGTAAGCGAGCACAATAAGCCCGGAGGCGAAATAAAGGCGCACACAGGCGTCAAACAAAAGGCGCACTAACATGTGCGAAAACCTCTCCAAACAACGGAGGGAAGTACGTAGCTCAGAACACCAAAACAGAAGAGCAATCACACACAACACCATACACACACAACGAGAACTAAATAGGACACTAATGAGGACTAACTAGACACAGGTGTACAACATCAAGACAAAACCAAACGAACATGAAACATAGATCGGTGGCAGCTAGTACTCCGGGGACGACGACCGCCGAAACCTGCCCGAACAAGGAGGAGGAGCAGCCTCGGCCGAAACCGTGACAGTACCCCCCCCCTTGACGCGCGCCTCCAGCCGTGCGCCGACCCCGACCCCGGCCTCGGGGACGACCAGGAGGGCGCGGAGCAGGGCGCGCGGGATGGTCCCGGTGGAACTCCGACAGGAGAGATGGGTCTAGGATGTCCCTCCGCGGCACCCAGCACCGCTCCTCCGGGCCGTAACCCTCCCACTCCACGAGATACTGGAGACCCCCCATCCGGCGTCTTGAGTCCAAGATGGACCGAACGGTGTACGCCGGAGCCCCCTCGATGTCCAGTGGGGGCGGAGGAGTCTCTCCTATCTCACCTTCCTGGAGTGGACCAGCTACCACCGGCCTGAGAAGAGATACATGGAACGAGGGGTTAATATTCTTATATTCAACAGGCAGATGTAACCTATAACACACCTCGTTCAATCTTCTCAGGACTTTAAAAGGCCCCACAAACCGCCGACCCAGCTTCCGGCAGGGCAGGCGGAGGGGTAGGTTTCTGGTAGAGAGCCAGACTCAATCTCCGGGTGCGTACACCGGCCCCTCACTGCGGTGGAGATCGGCGCTCGCCTTGTGACGACGGATGGCCCGCTGCAGGTGGACGTGTGCAGCGTTCCACGTCTCCTCCGAGCGCCTCATCCAATCATCCACCGCAGGGGCCTCGATCTGGCTCTGCTGCCAAGGTGCCAGAACCGGCTGGTAACCTAACACACATTGGAAGGGGGTTAGGTTGGTAAAGGAGTGGCGGAGAGAGTTCTGGGCCATCTCGGCCCAGGGAATGTACCGAGCCCACTCCACAGGCCGGTCCTGGCAATACGACCTCAGAAACCTACCCACATCCTGGTTGACTCGTTCTACCTGCCCGTTACTCTCCGGGTGGTACCCTGAGGTAAGGCTCACCGAGACCCCCAAACGCTCCATGAACGCTCTCCATACTCGGGAGGTAAACTGGGGGCCTCGATCAGACACTATATCCTCGGGTAACCCGTAATGCCGGAAGACGTGGGTAAATAGTGCCTCTGCGGTTTGTAGGGCAGTAGGAAGACCCGACATAGGGGAGAAGACGACAGGCCTTAGAGAACCGGTCCACAACGACCAGGATGGTGGTATTCCCCTGAGAGAGGGGAAGGTCTGTCACAAAATCCACCGAGAGGTGGGACCATGGTCGTTGTGGAACGGGCAGGGGTTGTAACTTACCCCTGGGCAGGTGTCTGGGCGCCTTACACTGGGCGCACACCGAGCAGGAGGAGACATAAACCCTCACATCCCTGGCTAACGTGGGCCACCAGTATTTAGTGCTAAGACAATGCACTGTCCGGCCAATACCCGGATGTCCAGAGGAGGGTGACGTGTGAGCCCAGTAAATGAGTCGATCCTGAATCTCGAGCGGAACGTACTTCCGACCCTCAGGACACTGTGGAGGGCTGGGGTCGTGCGCAACGCTCGCTCGATTTCGGCATCGACCTCCCACACCACCGGTGCCACAAGACAAGACTCCGGTAGTATGGGAGTAGGCTCAACGGACCTCTCCTCCGTGTCATACCGCCGGGACAGCGCATCTGCCTTACCATTCTGGGACCCAGGGATGTACGTGATTTTAAATACGAACCTGGCGAGAAACATGCTCCATCGAGCCTGGCGAGGGTTCAGTCTCCTCGCTGCCCGGATGTACTCCAGGTTCCGATGGTCAGTCAAAATGAGGAAAGGGTGTTGAGCCCCCTCAAGCCAATGCCTCCACACCTTAAGGGCCTGAACTACAGCTAACAGCTCCCTGTCCCCGACGTCATAATTTCGCTCCGCCGGGCTGAGCTTTTTAGAGTAAAAAGCACAGGGGCGGAGTTTAGGTGGCGTGCCGGACCGTTGAGAGAGTACGGCCCCTATACCGGCCTCAGACGCGTCCACCTCGACCTGAAAGGGTAATGCGGGGTCCGGATGCGCCAGCACCGGGCCGACGTAAACAGGTCCTTCAGTCTCCTAAAGGCCCTGTCCGCATCAGCTGACCACTGCAGGCGCACCGGACCCCCCTTTCAGAAGGGACGTGATGGGAGCTGCCACCTGTCCAAAACCCCCGGATAAACCTCCGGTAGTAATTCGCAAAGCCCAAGAACTGCTGCACCTCTTTGACAGTGGTTGGGGTTTGCCAATTACGCACAGCTGACACACGATCCACCTCCATTCTCACCCCTGACGCGGACAACCGATAGCCCAAAAAGGAGACAGACTCCTGGAAAAACAGACATTTCTCTGCCTTGACATATAGGTCGTGCTCCAACAGCCTCCTCAATACACGACGCACCAGGGCTATATGCTCGGCTCGGGTAGACGAGTACACTAGAATGTCATCAATGTACACGACCACCCCTTGCCCCTGCAAAATGTCATCTACGAAGGATTGGAAGACTGATGGAGCATTCATCAACCCATATGGCATGACGAGATACTCGAAATGACCTGACGTGGTACTAAACGCTGTTTTCCATTCGTCGCCCTCCCTAATGCGCACCAAGTTATACGCGCTCCTGAGATCCAGTTTTGTGAAAAACCGCGCTCCATGCAATGACTCCGTCATGGTCGCAATCAGAGGGAGTGGATAACTGTATTTCACACTAATCTGATTGAGACCACGGTAATCGAGCTCGAGGAGGCGGGAGAAGTGGAGGGCCGTATGTATCCCTGTCTCAAAGATTCGGCTATGTAAGTTTCCATAGCTTTTCTCTCCTCTTGAGACAAAGTATACACGTGGCTCCGTGGGAGCGCTGCTCCTGCCTGGAGATCAATGGCACAATCCCCCTGTCTATGAGGAGGCAACTGCGTCGCCCTAGCTTTACTAAACACGAGAGCTAAATCCCCATATTCAGGCGGAATGTGCAGTGCGGGCACTTGGTTTGGACTTTCCACCGAAGTCGCCCCTACGGAAACACCCAGACATCGCCCCTCACACTGAGCAGACCACCCATTGAGAGCCCTCTGTTGCCACGAAATAGCAGGGTTATGGGTGCTTAACCAGGGAATTCCCAGCACCACCGGGTACGCAGGAGAGTCGATCAGATACAACTGTATAGTCTCCTCATGACCCCCTGCGCACACATCCTAAGTGGCGCTGTGACTTCCCTAATCAACCCCGACCCCAACGGGCGGCTATCTAAAGCATGAACGGGAAAAGGCTTGTCAACAGGTAGGAGAGGGATCCCTAAATCTAAACAAAACTTCCGATCAACAAAATTCCCAGCTGCGCCTGAATCTACTAGCGCCTTATGCTGGGAATGAGGTGCAACCTGTGGAAAACAAACAGGTATACAAAAGTGCGCAACAGATAGCTCTGGGTAAGTGGGGCGTCTACTCACCTGGGAAGGCTCCCCAGTGCGTGGCCTGTTGTCTCCTCCCTCGGGGAACCCTCCCCAGCACCTGGCCGCAGTGTGCCCTCCACGACCGCACTTGGTGCAGGGGACAGGGCCCCCTCGGGCTCCTCCTCCTCCTTTCTCTAGCGCCAGCACCCCCGAGCTCCATAGGGCTCGGCTCGGAGGTGCCGGAGGGTGGAATGGACGGACCCCACTCGGGACGTCCACGGGTGGCCAGCAGGGTGTCCAGACGGATGGACATATCGACTAACAGGTCGAAGGTGAAATTGGTGTCCCTGCAGGCCAACTCACGTTGAACGTCCTCCCGTAAGCTACATCGAAAATGGTCGATGAGGGCCCGTTCATTCCACCCTGCGTCTGCCGCTAGAGTCCGGAACTCCAGCGCGAACGCCTGTGCGCTCCTCCTCCCCTGTCTCAGGTGGACTAGACGCTCCCCCGCCGCTTTGCCCTCAGGTGGATGGTCGAACACGGCCTTGAAGCGACGGGAGAACTTCGGCGTAGGAGATGGTGGTGGCGTCCATCCTCCTCCACTCGGCGTTGGCCCATTCCAACGCCTTGCCCGTGAGACAGGAGATGAGGGCGGAAACGCTCTCGTGTCCCGAGGGCACCGGGTGTACAGTGGCCAGGTAGAGCTCCACCTGCAGGAGGAACCCCTGACACCCGGCAGCTGTTCCGTCATACGCCCTCGGGAGCGAGAGCCGAATCCCACTGGGTTCCGGACCTGGGACTGGTGGACCGGCCGATGGGGGGTGGCAGGGTAGGTGGAGGTGTGGGTACCCCTCTGGACTCCCATCGGTGCAGGGTGTTGATGACGTCCTGTAGAGCTGTCCCCAGTTGTCGTATCTGGTCATCCTGGCCGCGGACATGCTCCTCCAGCGACTCAGGCGTGACTGTTGCTCCTGCTGATTCCATTATTAAAGGTGTGTGATTCTGTCATGGGTGCTAAAGGTGGGTGTGGTGCAGGAATCAAGCGCAGGACGCAGAAGCTATGTCCAAAAGACTTTAGTGAATTATTCACGTAGTAAGCGAGCACAATAAGCCCGGAGGCGAAATAAAGGCGCACACAGGCGTCAAACAAAAGGCGCACTAACATGTGCGAAAACCTCTCCAAACAACGGAGGGAAGTACGTAGCTCAGAACACCAAAACAGAAGAGCAATCACACACAACACCATACACGCACAACGAGAACTAAATAGGACACTAATGAGGACTAACTAGACACAGGTGTACAACATCAAGACAAAACCAAACGAACATGAAACATAGATCGGTGGCAGCTAGTACTCCGGGGACGACGACCGCCGAAACCTGCCCGAACAAGGAGGAGGAGCAGCCTCGGACGAAACCGTGACATTTAGTTTTCCCTTTCCACAGTCATATTAGTTTGTAGCCCAAACGGTTTGGACGCTACAGACAGAAGTTGGCACATCAGCGTTACCGAATTCAGACAAGTCCCGTGGGGAATGTGGGGGTCGTAGAGCAAAACAGAGAACACCATCGTGTTTGTGAGTCTCATCTTTCCATATTAGTTTGTAGGCCAAACCATTCAGATGCTACGGATGTTTTCATAAGAAGACCTTAAATACTTATTTTCCACCATAATTTGCAAATAAATTCATAAAAAATCCTACAATGTGATTTTCTGGATTTTCTCAATTTGTCTGTCATAGTTGACGTGTACCTATGATGAAAATTACAGGCCTCTCTCATCTTTTTAAGTGGGAGAACTTGCACAATTGGTGGCTGACTAAATACTTTTTTCCCCCACTGTAGATAGAGTTGGGCCAGGTTTTAGAATGGCCGCCATGTTAGCGCCCATATAGAACATTCCATGAGGTAATAATATAGGAGTCTTTGCTAGCCAGAGCACAAGCTCCAAATGAGATTGTGAGATTTTGCCGCCACCCACAGACCATCAACTCCACTCACAGCTGCTGCCAGATTTACAACGGTCAGACAACATGAGCAATGAGATATTAGCTAGAAGTCACATTTAATTCAAAATTACTGTAGTTAATGTCATGTTTAATGGGAAAATAGTTTGCTTCATTTTAATTTCATTTTGTGTGGTAATTTGTGTGATTTCATTACTTGACCGGAGATGAGAACCATCATGACTCATTAAGTTAGCTAGCCACAGGAGGAAGGAAGATTGTGGTTCAGACAGTTGCATCGTTCCAGTCAGTCAGACAACCTCTTTTGGATGTTGGCTTTAACAAAATGTTTCATTTTGGGCGATTTTAAGACATTTAACATCTTGGAAATATCCAACACAACATCGTGGACCACAACATAGTGGTCCTCTGTAGCTCAGCTGGTAGAGCACAGCGCTTGTAACGCCAAGGTAGTGGGTTCGATCCCCGGGACCACCCATACACAAAAATGTATGCACGTATGACTGTAAGTCGCTTTGGATAAAAGCGTCTGCTAATTGGCATATTATTATTATTATAACATCCTTATGTTAGATGGGTTTACTTTGGGATTCAACTTGGAAGGAAACCACTGTAAGTAACTATCTCGCTTGCTTGCTTGCTAGCTAGCTAATTGTAAATGTATATTTCAGATGTCACATTAGCTAGCTATCTAGCTAGCTAGTTTAAGATTGTATGTAGTATTATGTAATGTTGGTGCTAGCTAATATCATTCATAGATTAGGCAGCTAGCTAACCAAGTAGCTGACAAAATATAAGATGGTCACAGGGTTTTGAATAAATGCCAAATGTTACATTA
This sequence comes from Coregonus clupeaformis, assembly GCF_020615455.1. Taxonomy (NCBI): domain Eukaryota; kingdom Metazoa; phylum Chordata; class Actinopteri; order Salmoniformes; family Salmonidae; genus Coregonus; species Coregonus clupeaformis. The sequence goes on along the minus strand of NC_059210.1, from coordinate 18,157,404 downwards.
TCTGTGCAAATGTTTAGCTGTTGTTGACTATCGTTTAGCTATTGTTAGCTAAATCATAAATCGGAACTATAGAAAACTGTTGATACAATCTGGATATATTTTGAGTCAGTATTCAAATATCTGATTAGAAAAATGGTTGTGTTATAATAAAAGGCGTCAGGGCGCCCAAGAAAGTCCAGCAAGTGCCAGGACCGTCTCCTAAAGTTGATTCAGCTGCGGAATCGGGGCACCACCAGTGCAGAGCTTGCTCAGGAATGGCAGCAGGCAGATGTGCATCTGCACGCACAGTGATGCGAAGACTTTTGGAGGATGGCCTGGTGTCAAGAAGGTCAGCAAAGAAGCCACTTTTCTCCAGGAAAAACATCAGGGACAGACTGATATTCTGCAAAGGGTACAGGGATTGGACTGCTGAGAACTGGGATAGAGTCATTTGCTCTGATGAATCCCCTTTCCGATTGTTTGGGGCATCTGGAAAATACCTTGTCCGGAGAAGACAAGGTGAGTGCTACCATCAGTCCTGTGTCATGTCAACAGTAAAGCATCCTGAGACCATTCATGTGTGGGGTTGCTTCTCAGCCAAGAGAGTGGGCTCACTCACAATTTTGCCTAAGAACACAGCCATGAATGAAGAATGGTACCAACACATCCTCCGAGAGCTTCTCCCAACCATCCAAGAACAGTTTGGTGACGACCAATGCCTTTTCCAGCATGATGGAGCACCTTGCTATAAGGCAAAAGTGATAACTAAGTGGCTCGGAGAACAAAACATCAACATTTTGGGTCCATGGCCAGCATACTCCCCAGACCTTAATCCCATTGAGAACTTGTGGTCGATCCTCAAGAGGCGGGTGGACAAACAAAAACCCACAAATTCTGACAAACTCCAAGCATTGATTATGCAAGAATGGGCTGCCATCAGTCAGGATGTGGCCCAGAAGTTAATTGACAGCTTGCCAGGGCAGATTGCAGAGGTCTTGAAAAAGAAGGGTCAACACTGCAAATATTGACTCTTTGCATAAACTTAATGTAATTGTCAATAAAAGCCTTTGACACTTATGGAATGCTTGTAATTATACTTCAGTATACCATAGCAACATCTGACAAAAATAGCTCATAACACTGAAGCAGCAAACTTTGTGAAGACCAATATTTGTGTCATTCTCAAAACTTTTGACCACGACTGTAGCGCAGCTATCTCCTGGGGTGGAACCAGTCTCAAAATGGACTACTCTAAAAGACATCCTGACACATGGCATCATACTAATATCTGAGGATAAAAATGTTTTTCGGGCATGCCAAGACAAATTCAAAGGTCAATAAAATACATTCAAGACTGGTCGATCTGACGGAAGAGTCCACAGAGCACATCAATCTCCCAACATGCCACAACATTAAAGTGAAGGTAGCAAAAACGTAACCACATCTAACATATGGATTTGCATTAGTTTACGCATCAAAAGTCCAAATGAAAAGTTACACCTCACTTTTTTCTATTTTTCTGAGTTATTAGATTAAACCTATGAAACAAGGATAAATGACATAAAGAATGATAGTGACAAGCTTTGGAGCACCTTCAATGACATTTTGGGAAAAAAATCAAACTCAGCTCCATCATTCATTAATAATTTTTTCATTGGCAAAATTAGCAAATTTAGGGATGACATGCCAGCAACAATTGCTGACACTACACACCCAAGTATATCTGACAAAATTATGAAAGACAAGCATTGTAATTTTGTGTTTGACCAGATACAATGCTATTTTACTGTAAACAAATTGACAATACTTTAAGCATGCTTCTAGAGAAGGATATTCAACAAGCACAGCACTTACACAAATTACTGATGATTGGCTGAGAGAAATTGATGATAGAAATATTGTGGGGGCTGTTTTGTTAGACTTCAGTGTGGCATTTGACATTATCGATCATAGTCTGCTGCTGGAAAAATGTATGTGTTATGGCTTTACACTCCTGCTGTAATTTGGATAAATAGTTACTTGTCTAACAGAACAAAGAGGGCGTTCTTATAATGGAAGCCTCTCAAACATAATCCAGGTAGAATCAGGAATTCCCCAGAGCAGCTCTCTAGGCCCCTTGCTTTTTTCCATCTTTACTAACGACATGCCACTGGCTTTGAGTAAAGCCAGTGTGTCTATGTATGCGGATGACTCAACACTATACACATCAGCTACTACAGCAACTAATGAGGATTCCTAATAAATACAAATACAAACAAACCGATCATAATTCCGTAATCTGACAGACACAATAGTGGTAGGCCTGATCACTGACAATGATGAGACAGCCTGTAGGGAGGCTACCCTTACCACCTGAGCCACTTGGGGGTGGCCCGTCAGGAAGTCCAGGATCCAGTTGCAGAGGGAGGTGTTTAGTCCCAGGGTCCTTAGCTTAGTGATGAGCTTTGAGGGCACTATGGTGTTGAACGCTGAGCTGTTGTCAATGAATAGCATTCTCACATACAGTTGAAGTCGGAAGTTCACATACACCTTAGCCAAATACATTTAAACTCTGTTTTTCACAATTCCTGACATTTAATCCTAGTAAAAATGCCCATTCTTAGGTCAGTTAGGATCACCACTTTATTTTAAGAATGTGAAATGTCAGAATAATAATAGAGAATTATTTTTTTCAGCTTTTATTTATTTCATCACATTCCCAGTGGGTCAGAAGTTTACATACACTCAATTAGTATTTGGTAGCATTGCCTTTAACTTGTTTAACTTGGGTCAAACGCTTCAGGTAGCCTTCCACAAGCTTCCCACAATAAGTTGGGTGAATTTTGGCTCATTCCTCCTGACAGAGCTGATGTAACTGAGTCAGGTTTGTAGGCCTCCTTGCTCGCACACGCTTTTTCAGTTCTGCCCACAAATGTTCTATAGGATTGAGGTCAGGGCTTTGTGATGGCCACTCCAATACCTTGACTTCGTTGTCCTTAAGCCATTTTGCCACAACTTTGGAAGTATGCTTGGGGTCATTGTCCATTTGGAAGACCCATTTGAGACCAAGCTTTAACTTCCTGACTGATGTCTTGAGATGTTGCTTCAATATATCCACATAATTCTCCTTCCTCATGATGCCATCTGTTTTGTGAAGTGCACCAGTCCCTCCTGCAGCAAAGCACCCCCACAGCACGATGCTACCACCCCCGTGCTTCACGGTTGGGATGGTGTTCTTCGGCTTGCAAGCCACCCCATTTTTCCTCCAAACAAAACGATGGTCATTATAGCCAAACAGTTCTGTTTCTGTTTCATCAGACCAGAAGACATTTCTCCAAAAAGTACGATCTTTGTCCCCATGTGCAGTTGCAAACAGTAGTCTGGCTTTTTAATGGCGGTTTTGGAGCAGTGGCTTTTTCCTTGCTGAGCGGCCTTTCAGGTTATGTCGATATAGGACTCGTTTTAATGCGGATATAGATACTTTTGTACCTGTTTCCTCCAGCATCTTCACAAGGTCCTCCTTCCAGGGTAGAGGGCTAGTGTGGTGGATGTAGCCCAGGCTAGGGAGCCCTGTGGCGGGCTGTGTAGATTCAGCCTACTGGGGGAAACCGCCCTGCTGCTGGTTTGATGTGGGGAAACCCTGTTAGTTAATGGCAGAAAAGAAAAAGGGCCTCCTTAAGGTTAGGCTGGAAAACCCATGACATCATCATTCCAAAAGAGCGCTAGGGATGGAGGGAGAGAGAGAAAGTGTGAGAGGAGGGGGAGACAGTCTTTTTTTTTGTAAATGTGACTGATTAGCAACTGTTTCCAATTAGAGCAACGTAGGGCAGGAAAACCACACTCACACACACACTGAGTAGAGTTTTCCAGGAGCAGCCTAATTTGTGTCAGTGTACACTTACAGCACAATATAGGTCCAGTATGATCTCAGCTCAGACAGATAGACCTGAGTGTTTGAGTGTGCTTACGTGTCTGTTTTTGTTTGTGTCTGTTTTTGACAGTCTGTGTGTGTTTGACAGTCACTGTGTGTGTGTATATGCGTACCTGCATTCAAAAGTCTGTGTGTATGCCTGCCTGCCTGCGTGTGTTTGTGGCAGTCTGACAGCAGAGCAGAGGTCAGGCTAAGGTTGGGATGAAGTCAGCGTGTAATTATGCTTCAATGAACCAAAGGGGAAGTAATAAAGACCAGCTGCATGTTGTGGGACTCGCAAAGTTTGGGTTAAAAAATAGGCTGCACATTCATACTCTCTCTCTCTCTCTCTCTCTCTCTCTCTCTCTCTCTCTCTCTCTCTCTCTCTCTCTCTCTCTCTCTCGCTCTCTCCTACCCTCTATCCTACCCTCTATCCTACCCTCTATCCTGAGAAGTGGAATACGCAGTACAATAACACAAAATGGGAGGTAAGACAAGAATAGGAAAAGTTGGATAACTGGCGAGCAGCCAATGACAGAGATGGTCACTGAGTGCATGTGGGGGCACACACCAGGTGGTTTCACTCGGGTGATCCAGCCACTGCCTGTGTAAAAAAAAAAGGAAAGAGAAAATATAAACTGGACTGTCAAAAACAAGAGGTGGAAAAATTGTGGAAAACTATCTACCACTAGTTCTCTATCATTTTTGTCTCTCTCTGTCTCATTCAGTCTCTTAATATATCTCTCTCTCTCCCCTCTCTCTCTTTCTTTCTCATCATCTACTCCCCATCCGTCTCACTCAGACCTGTTTTCCAGTCTGTGACAGACATAGATACTTTATCCACCAACAGTAGCCCAGTGGTGACTTGTGGGAAACCTCAGGGGAAGGGTGGGAAGCATAACAGGTGATGCAGGGAGGGAGGGTACAGGGTGATACGGGTGAGCCGCAGGGAGGCCTCTAGCACACACTCCCTACTCTGATAACGACACTAGTGCATGTCTATCTAGAAACACAATGAATTGGAAACATACTGCCCCACATGCACCAGGCAGACAGACAGGGAGAAATATGTCAAACGTTCCTCTTTTGTTTAAACATCTGTTTATTGGGATTGTCTGAGTAGAATAAACAATCTAGCAGGAGGGCGCAGTTTTTCGAGACCATGTAACCTGACCAGGAAAAACTCTGGACCTTAGCTATGACATGATCAGGAAGAACTGAGGGGCCTAAACATAGGGCATATTCAGTCAATCAAGGATTGATTCCTGTTGCATTGCCTTGAGTATAATGTATTATTGTAACGTTATTACTAAAATATGATATATATACAGTGGGGAGAATTTGATACACTGCCGATTTTGCAGGTCTTCCTACTTAGAAAGCATGTAGAGGTCTGTCATTTTTATCATAGGTACACTTCAACTGTGAGAGACGGAATCTAAAACAAAAATCCAGAAAATCACATTGTATGATTGTATGATTTTTAAGTAATTAATTTGCAAAATCATACAATGTGATTTTCTGGATTTTTGTTTTAGATTCCGTCTCTCACAGTTGGAGTGTACCTATGATAAAAATTACAGACCTCTACATGCTTTGTAAGTAGGAAAACCTGCAACATCGGCAGTGTATCAAATACTTGTTCTCCCCACTGTATGTGTGTATATATATTGTGATGTCACGAGAGGCTGTGTCCTGGAGGGACGTTACATCCCCCTGAGGTGGCTGCAAACCCAGACAGCTATGGCTCCATCTGCTGGTATGGTCGGGAACTCCACCCCTCTATGGCCAATCTTCCCACGCAGCTGAAACAAATGAGGAGCTGATGAGCTGAAGGTTTGGGAAGGGAAGAGACACAGTCTCCAACCTGGGCTCTCTGGAGGACAAGAGTGCTGCACGTCCACTTCCATGAGGAATATAAGGATTTGGAGATACTTACCTTTGGGAAATACTCACCTTTGGATATATGCACCTGTGGAAATACGTGAGAGACATTTGGAAGGACTTTTTGCTGGGTTGGCCACTAGCTGCAACGTGGACTACAGTAAGGCTGGGGAAAAGTTATCTGAGCGAGTGAGAATTATGATTTTGGATGTGGAAGAGACATCCCTGAACTGTTAACCCTTAAAGAGCCACAAGAGAACAGAATTTTGTTATATTTTCGTTAATTTCCCCAAGACCTATAATAAAATCCTTGTTTTGTTTGAACCTTGTCTCCTTGCACTACTTGAGCAATCCCGCTGAAAGCTGTGTAGCCTCTCGTGACGTCACAGATGGTGGAGAATACAGGCACGCTCAAGCGTTAATAGTGCATGTCAGAGGAGGATACCGAAGGTTTGATCACCCAGTTTTCCAAGTTGGCCGTAGGCTCCCCGCCCGACTGAAATGGAGGACATATTGAAAGCCCTTGTTGCTGGCCAGCAAGCCCAGATGCAAGCAAACGTGGCTCTCTTGGAGGAGCAAAAGAAAGCCAACCTTCTGAAGGCAGAGGAATTGCAGTTGCAGAGACAGAGGGTGGTCCAAAATACCCGCCCAATAAAGGCAAGTGACTTTATATCTAAGATGGGAGCTACCGATGACATTGAGGCATACCTGCATGCATTTGAGGCCACGGCCACTAGGGAAGCCTGGCCCAAGCAACAGTGGGTTGGTCTGTTAGCCCCCTTTCTAACCGGGGAATCGCTGAATGCTGTCCGGGACCTGGGCCCTGACCAGGTTACTGACTATGATGCCCTGAAGTCTGAGATCCTCAGCAGATATGGACTCACAAAGTTTGGTATGGCCCAGCGCTTTCACAGCTGGACCTTCCAACCAGACCAACCTCCTCGGGCGCAGATGCATGAACTTGTCCGAATCGCAAGGAAATGGCTGGATCCGCAGAGGAATACAGCAGCGGCGGTGGTGGAGGCCGTTGTGGTGGATCGTTACCTACGCGCCCTGCCTTATGAGGCAAAACGGTTCATCAGTCAACAGGCCTTGACCACGGCTGATCTGACCGTGGAAGCTGTGGAAAAGTACCAGGCCACAGCGGAGATGCTGAATGCTTCCCGAAAAGACCCCAGGAGTGCGGCCCCACCACAAATGGGAAGAACCCGTCCAAAGGACCCCAAGGTCTCGAACCCAGCCACGTCAGGACTTATCCCGGCTCCAGGGGGAGCCAGAAACCAGGCGGGTCCAAGAAGAGTACACCAGGAGGGGGAAACTCGACAGTGTTACCGGTGTGGGGAGATGGGACATATCTCCTGGCAGTGTGGGAAACCAGCCGATGAACCTATGCCCACTGCGGAGTCCTCCAGCTCAGCACCCACACACCGTTTTGCCTCGCTCTTGGGAGTCGTAGATGGCGGCCCAGATCGACCCCCACCTGCCCGGTAACTGTGAATCACCATGATGTGGAGGCCTTACTGGATTCTGGTAGCCGGGCCACCCTGGTGCTTAAGGATTTGGTGGGCCCAACGTGTCTGACCCCCGGGGAAAGTCCTCCCAGTTTCCTGTGTCCATGGGGACACCAGAGAATACCCCATTACTGAACTTACAATGACCAGCACACGGGGAACCATACACACGACGGCGGGGTGGTTGATTCCCTCCCCGTCCCTGTCCTAATTGGACGAGACTGCCCAGCCTTTTACCCACTCTGGAGAGAGTCTCAGGAGAGGATAACCCGAGTACCTCGGAAACGGAGAGGCAAGACTCATCCTGGGAAGGCTCCGGTGCAATCCTCCGAATTACTCACTCCCGCCCCGGGCTCTGATAGGGATGGCAGGTGCCCAGACCGACACAGAGACGGAGCTACAGAATCTGGACAAAGAACTGTCTGGTCTGAAGGGGACCGCTGAGAGGTATCGTTTGTTAAAGCAACAGTTAGACATGAAGACAGAAGAGTTAGATATCCTCCAGGCTAAACTCCAACAGAGCTCCTTCCATAAGCAACAGGAGGAGCTGGAGAGGCTGCGCAGGACCATCGAGGAGTGTGAGGAGACCCTGCGCAGTAGTAAGGAGGTCCAGAAGAAGGCAGAGGAGAAGTACAAGGTGTTGGAGAACAAGATGAAGAATGCGGAGGCAGAGAGAGAGAAGGAACTGAAAGCTGCTCAACAGAAGCTAAACTCTGCTAAAACCAAGGCTGATGCGTTCAGTAAGAAACTCAAGGAGAGACAACAGGAGGCTGAGTCCCTGGTCCTAGAGTTGGAGGAGTTGAAGAGAGAGCAGTCTGGCAAGCACCACGGCAATGCGGACGCCCTCTCCCGGCGTGATGCCTTCTTCGCTGCCTTTACCCCGACGAGGACGTCGGTCCCGAGGAGGGGGATGTGTGATGTCACGAGAGGCTGTGTCCTGGAGGGACGTTACATCCCCCTGAGGTGGCTGCAAACCCAGACAGCTATGGCTCCATCTGCTGGTATGGTCGGGAACTCCACCCCTCTATGGCCAATCTTCCCACGCAGCTGAAACAAATGAGGAGCTGATGAGCTGAAGGTTTGGGAAGGGAAGAGACACAGTCTCCAACCTGGGCTCTCTGGAGGACAAGAGTGCTGCACGTCCACTTCCATGAGGAATATAAGGATTTGGAGATACTTACCTTTGGGAAATACTCACCTTTGGATATATGCACCTGTGGAAATACGTGAGAGACATTTGGAAGGACTTTTTGCTGGGTTGGCCACTAGCTGCAACGTGGACTACAGTAAGGCTGGGGAAAAGTTATCTGAGCGAGTGAGAATTATGATTTTGGATGTGGAAGAGACATCCCTGAACTGTTAACCCTTAAAGAGCCACAAGAGAACAGAATTTTGTTATATTTTCGTTAATTTCCCAAGACCTATAATAAAATCCTTGTTTTGTTTGAACCTTGTCTCCTTGCACTACTTGAGCAATCCCGCTGAAAGCTGTGTAGCCTCTCGTGACGTCACAGATATATATATATATATATATATATATATATATATATATATATATATATATATATATATATATATATACACACACTACCAGTCAAAAGTTTGGACACACCTACTCATTCAAGGGTTTTTCTTTATTTTTACTATTATCTTCATTGTAGAATAATAGTGAAGACATCAAAACTATGAAATAACACATATGGAATCATGTAGTAACCAAAAAAGTTTTAAACAAATATATTTGATATTTGAGATTCTTCAAATAGCCACCCTTTGCCTTGATGACAGCTTTGCACACTCTTGGCATTCTCTCAACCAGCTTCATGAGGTAGTCACCTGGAATGCATTTCAATTAACAGGTGTGCCTTCTTAAAAGTTAATTTGAGGAATTTCTTTCCTTCTTAATGCGTTTGAGCCAATCAGTTGTGTTGTGACAAGGTAGGGGAGGTTAACAGAAGATAGCCCTATTTGGTAAAAGACCAAGTCCATATTATGGCAAGAACAGCTCAAATAAGCAAAGAGAAACGGCTGTCCATCATTACTGTAAGACATGAAGGTGAGTCAATACGGAACAATTCAAGAACTTTGAAAGTTTCTTCAAGTGCAGTCGCAAAAACCATCAAGCGGTATGATGAAACTGGCACCCAGAGTTACCTCTGCTGCAGAAGATAAGTTCAATAGAGTTTATTTGCAGCCCAAAGAAATGCTTCATAGAGTTCAAGTAACAGACACATCTCAACATCAACTGTTCAGAGGAGACTGTGTGAATCAGGCCTTCATGGTCGAATTGCTGCAAAGAAACCACTACTAAAGGACACCAATAATCAGAAGAGACTTGTTGGGCCAAGAAACACAAGCAATAGACATTAGACTGGTGGAAATTTGTCCTTTGGTCTGGAGTTCAAATTTGAGATTTTTGGTTCAAACCGCCGTGTCTTTGTGAGACGTGGTGTGGGTGAACGGATAATATCCGCAATTGTATTTCCCACCGTAAAGCATGGAGGAGGTGGTGTTATGGTGTGGGGGTGCTTTCTGGTGACACTGTCTGTGATTTATATAGAATTCAAGGCACACTTAACCAGCGTGGCTACCACAGCCATCTGCAGCGATACGCCATACCATCTGGTTTGGGCTTAGGGGGACAATCACTTGTTTTTCAACAGGACAATGCTCCAACACACCTCCAGGCGGTGTAAGGGCTATTTTACCAAGAAGGAGAGTGATAGAGTGCTGCATCAGATGACCTAGCCTCCACAATCCCCTGACCTCAACCCAATTGAGATGGTTTAGGATGAGTCGGACGGCAGAGTGAAGGAAAAGCAGCCAACAAGTGCTCAGCATATGTGGGAACTCCACCAAGACGCTTCCTAGAGCTGGCCGCCCGGCCAAACTGAGCATTCGGGGGAGAAGGCCCTTGGTCAGGGAGGTGACCAAGAACCCGATTGTCACTCTGACAGAGCTCCAGAGTTCCTCTGTGGAGATGGGAGAACCTTCCAGAAGGACAACCATCTCTGCAGCACTCCACCAATCAGGCCTTTACTAGTCAGGATCGAGGGAAAGATGAACGGAGCAAAGTACAGAGAGATCCTTGATGAAAGCCTGCTCCAGAGCACTCAGGACCTCAGACTGGGGCAAAGGTTCCCTTTCCAACAGGACAACGACCCTAAGGACACAGCCAAGACAACGCTGGAGTGATTCGGGACAAGTCTCTGAATGTCCTGGAATGGCCCAGGCAGAGCTTGGACTTGAACCCGATCTAACATCTCTGGAGAGACCTGAAAATAGATGTGCAGCGACGCTCCCCATCCAACCTGACAGAGCTTGAGAGGATCTGCAGAGAAGAATAGGAGAAACTCCCCAAATAAAGGTGTGCCAAGCTTGTAGCGTCATACCCAAGAAGACTCGAGGCTGTAATCGCTGCCAAAAGAGCTTCAACTAAGTACTGATTAAAGGGTTTGAATACTTATGTAAATGTCATATTAATGTTTTTATTTGTAATAAATCTGAAAAAAATCTAAATTCCTGTTTTTGCTTTGTCATTATTGGGTATTGTGTGTCGATTGATGAGGGGAAAAAAACAATTTAATCAATTTTAGAGTAAGGCTGTAACGTAACAAAATTTGGGGTCTGAATACTTTCCGAATGCACTGTATATTTTTAATTAATTGTGGCAATGTTGCGGGTACAACATTATTTTGGTTCAAGTATGTCTTTAAACAATTTATAAAAAAAAGTAGATACAGTAACAAAGACTACACGAACTATGCCTTTCAATCGCAGTATTGTCTTCAAAGGCTTTTTCCTTGAGAATTTTTTTATCACATAAAGCACAACAAAGGTCTATAACGAGGGGAACAGTGGTTTTCCGGCTCAGTCACCGTTGTGTAAAATGGCCTTTTAATAAATGGCTTATGGGGTCTCATGAAAGTTTTTATGGGTTATGGGCACCTTACATAAAGTGTAGGCTTGGATGTACAGCTGAGCTGGGAAAGGCCTTAATTCCTCGAAATGGAATGAAGCCTTCTACTGAAAAACAAGTTTATCAAGGAAAGTTTAAGTGAAGTGGAGCCTTAGAGTGAAAAACAAGTCAAGGTTTATTGAGGAAACTCAGAGTCACCCAGGCTTGATGTGGCAGCTGGTGGGTCTGTGCTGTTAGAACTTCTCCATGTTAACAGATACTCTGCATTCACCACTCATACCCCCAAACATGTAGGAGAAGGATATGTTTTTTCCTGAAGGTTTCCTCTGTGTGTGTGTGTGTGTGTGTGTGTGTGTGTGTGTGTGTGTGTGTGTGTGTGTGTGTGTGTGTGTGTGTGTGTGTGTGTGTGTGTGTGTGTGTGTGTGTGTGTGTGTGTGTGTGTGTGTGTGTGCGTGAGTGTTCCTGCCCTCCGTTGCTCGAATTGTAATCAGTGTGTGTGCATTTCTTCATGCATTCCCTACTGCAGTGGTTCTCAAACCTCTCCTTGGGGCTCCCCCAGACATTTCACAATTTTGTTGTAGCCCTGCAGTAACTCACCGGATTCACCTAGTCAAGGACTTGATAATTAGTTGACAAGTTAAATCAGGTGTGCTAGCTCTAGAATAGTTCAAATACATGGAATGGCTTGGAGTCCCCGAGGAGAGGTTTGAGAACCACTGCCCTACTGTACTAAATGATCATTATGGTTTTCATGACAAAAAATCTAATTGATTCATGTACATGATAGAGAAGTGTGTGTTTGTGTGTGTGTGTGTGTTTGTGTGCTTGTGTCTGTTATCTACTACCTTACTTACGTATTACTTTTAAAAAGGCAACCTCCAAGGCAAATGGAGGCATTTGCCATAATTGCAGGCAACAGAGATTATGGAGTGTGTTGCCCTTTTAATTAGGAAGTGTGGTGCCGTCTGTAGATTATGGAGTGTGTTGCCGTTTTAATTACAGCGTGTTTTGCCGTCTGTTAGCTGTCGTTGAAATTGCACAAAAGTTAAACAGAAACTTTAGTTCATGCATTAATTCAGAGTGGTTAAGGTTTGGGATAGGGTTCAAACAGAAAAACTAAAATTACAAAACTAGTGCCTTGCCCTGGGATTGAACCGCAATGCTTGGAGCCGAAGCTCACAGTTTAAGGCCATCCTCAACTGATTCAATCAAATAAGCGTTAACCCGCGGTAGCTGACAATCGCATAGCATATAATTGTTAATTGTAATTTTCACTTTCTCGTTCTGAACTTCTAACGCGTGTGGGACAGATGTGGCTTCGAGACAATGACCACAAGAGCAGCCGCTCACCGATTTGACAGTAACACCTCTGACATTGCCTAAACAAAAACAATTATATGCTATGCTGTTGTTGGTTACCAACAGTTAACGCTGATCTGATTGAATCTAGGCTTAAGCCCATTCAAGGTTTTTTATGTTTTGCAGATTTGACCCTGTATATGCAACAAAAAAAAGGAACTACCCAACACATCCTTTTAAAAACCTTACACCCTATTGTACAATAGCACATCTCATACTATTGGCCAAACACACATTTCATGAAAACTATCTGACCAACAGGATAAAAACACATCCTTTTCAAAACCCAGTTCCCCAGAAGACAAAAGAACATCCTGCGAAAAACAGATGGACAGTGTCAGGGCTGAAAAACAAAAAATGGATTCTCTCACACTGTTGAATGCTCCTAAGGTTTATAGAGTGCAGCAGTCAGGCTAGGGTTCAGCACTTTCAAAAAGTTGCGTGTGTGGTGGGCAGACGGACACAGCTGGACCAAAGGTGGGCCTCTGCCCCTCCAGCCCCCCCAACCAGAGAGAGATGTCTGTTGAGTGGAAATCCTCTTTAATACTCACAGGAAATCAGACAGTCTGGGCAAAAATATGAGGATACTGTCAGAGTTTGCACGCACACAGAAACAAACATACTGACAGCATATGCAGAGAGAAAGGACACGGTTCACATTTTACATGTAGACACAACATAAACGATACATGGACAGAGAGACAGACACAAAAGCACTTTGAGAGCGCACAAATATTATTATGCACACATGCACATCTGGCAGATAAACATTCTGTATATGGTGCGCACGCAGATATATGGACACACAAACAAGCAAACACACATACATGCACACACACACACTTCTCTCTCTCTCTCTAACTTCACTTCTCTCCCTACTCCCATCACTCTCTCTGGACAGGCCCTCCAGGCTATTGTAGAGTTAAGCTGAGGACACATAGTGGCCTGGTCAAACTTGCGTGTGTGCGTGCCTGTGTGCGCGTGAGTACCCTATATTTTTGGATAGTTCTGCTCAATCCATGTAAGGTCATTAACCCACCTCAGCTGGCTCTGCTTTGTGTCTCAATGGCAACTTCCCAAACATTGGAATATTTTCCTCACATCCTCTTAAAACACACACACACACTCACAGACACACACACACAGTATGGACTGGAAGCTATAAGGCAGACCTATTGTGGACCACAGACTGTGTTCTATAAATAGAGGGTGTGTGAGTGTGTGTCTGGTCTGCTCTGCTCTACAGCAGAGCCATAGGCTCTGTCTCAAATGACACCCTATTCCCCATATAGGGTGAGCTAATGACCTGACAAGAAAACAACTCTGTGCCCTAATCAAAGACTATAATTGGGCCCCAAGTTTTTCCTGTTCAGGTCAGCCAGTATTCGAAGCCAGGCCCAATGTTTTTCCTGTTCAGGTCAGCCAGTATTCGAAGCCAGCCTGTGTGTGTGGTTTGGAACAGTGGTTCCCTTTCAGTCAGTCAACTTTGGTACAACATACTATGGGGAGTCGCACTCTCGCGACTTTGGTTGAAGGACCTACAATCACGCCTAACAAGGCCAATGAAATCCGCATCTCGCTAGAAGCCGCACCTTCCACAGGTGATAACGTCAGGCTCGGATTCATTCCTTCAACAGTCACATTTTTCCTAACCATTTCTGTATGGACCTTGCTTTGTGCACGGGGGCATTGTCATGCTGAAACAGGAAAGGGCCTTCCCCAAAATGTTGACACAAGGTTAGAAGCACAGAATCGTCTAGAATGTCATTGTATGCTGTAGCGTTAACATTTCCCTTCACTGGAACTAAGGGGCCTACCCCGAACCATGAAAAACAGCCCCAGACCATTATTCCTCCTCCACCAAACTTTACAATTGGCACTATGCATTCGGGCAGGTAACGTTCTCCTGGCATCCACCAAACCCAGATTCGTCCGTCAGACTGCCAAATGGTGAAGCGTGATTCATCACTCCAGAGAACGCGTTTCCACTGCTCCAGAGTACAATGGCGGCGAGCTTTACAACACTCCAGCTGACGCTTGGTGATCTTAGGCTTGTGTGCAGCTGCTCGGCCATGGAAACCCATTTCATGAAGCACCCAACGAACAGTTCTTGTGCTTACATTGCATCCAGAGCAGAGTATGTGAGCGGAGCTGTAGTGGAGCGAGGAGCGGCGCGTGTCCATCAGCCTTCTCGCCCACTCCAGTAGCTCTCACTCAGGGAATGCCCGGCCCAGCATGCATTTGTAGTCTACTTGTGTGCTGCTATAGCCCCTTGCTTTAGCTACTGTCATGGAGTTCACTAAATATTTTCATAAAGAAACTGATAGAACACAAAGATGCTGAATCAAAGTGACTTACAAAGATGACGACCAAGAGCAAGAGACGAAGTGCGGTGATGTAGTGTCCACAACTAAAGAATCATTGTGGAATCTGAAAAGACACATATCCCAAAAGCATGATGGTGTATTTACTATGTGCACATGCTAAAAGAAAGGAACAAGGTGGGTAGATAACTAAGTGTCATTGTAACAAAGTATTTATAAATTAAAAATCAGATCTCTTAAACGTTTCGTAAATTTTTGTTCTATTATCTATACAATAGGCCATGATTGATTTTAGCCCAATAGGCCTGGCATATTCTCACGTTCAAGGAGCTTTCCATTTTGATTGGGTTATTTTGCCTGGCAAGAGAGGCCAAAAGGGTGTTAAGCATCCCCAGCGGCTCTGCAAGCGTTGAAAGGATATGCTCCGATACTGGCCTGCTCTCCAGGCACCATTGCATGAGCCTAAATCACAGCCAAACTCGTGTTTCTAAAAATGAATTCAAAAAATGAATTCAAAAGGCACTAATAAGTCATTTTTCGTTTAATTTGAATTTAATTCCAAGTAAGTCACAGCCTATATGTGCAATTTATAGCCTATAATGATTTAATACAACAAAATGTTGTTTAAAGCTGAACGTTTTATGTCCCTACCAGCCTACTGTGTCGCACTCACAAATGCTTCACGATGTATTTCTTTGTAGGCTATAGCCTTGAAAAAATTGAAATAATATAGCCTAAATTATTCATCTTCGTTCCTTCTTAGGCTCCCTGTCTGGCTCCTGACCTATTTAGAGTGTTTATTTGCTGTTTAATATGACATGTCGCATATTTGAAATGATGTGCGCTTCTTACGTTCACCTTTTCATGTTTATTCAAATACATTTCATTCAAATCCATATGGTTTGGTTTCAATACTTGAAAACCAAATGGCAGGTCCAGGTAGTCACAAAAATAGATGGGTATTGGTTAAATTGTGATTTTAATGAATGGGCGAATTTGGAGCGGCAGTTTCTTTTTCTGTGAGTGCAGAGTGTTTTTTAGCAGAGCGGTTGGTAAGGACATGGAGCTCAACTCCGTTTGGAACTCCATAGTGAGTGTTGCAACCGAGTACAGATGATTTTTAAGCGCTTTGCGCTTCAGCACTCGGCGGTCCCGTTCTGTGAGCTTGTGTGGCCAACCACTTCACGGCTGTGCAGTTGTTGCTCCTAGACGTTTCCACTTCACAATAACAGTACTTACAGTTGACCGGGGCAGCTCTAGCAGCAAATGTGACAAACTGACTTGTTGGAAAGGTGGCATCCTATGATGGTGCCATGTTCAGTAAGGCCATTCTACTGCCAATGTTTGTCTATGGAGATTGCATGGCAACGGATTGCAATCCACTAATTTGAAGTGTTTGTCCACATACTTTTGTATATATAGTGTACGTGCCCTCAGCAAGCACCTTAGAGTCTACAAACTCAGAATATTCATGAGCAGCGGGCTATTACAGCTGATTGGCTGGTGGCGGTGGAGTCGAAGGGGCAAGTGGTAATACACACATCCATGCTACTGTCCCTCATTCAGTCTCTAGGCTTCATAGGAAACCAGAAAAAAGGCTGTGTGACTCCATCTCAGCGCATTCCGTTTCTGGGTCTCGAGCTAGACTCTCACCTGGACGCATCTCGCAGCCTAAGCCGTTCACGTCGGGTTTCGCTGTCAGGTCTACAGGCCATGGCCCAGTGGTGGTACCCTCTGCTATTGTCAGGTGGTCATGACAGATGCATCCCCCCGAGGGTGGGGTATGCTGAACGAAGGCAACTCGAATCGGGGGGTATGGACACTGGTACGGAGTGCACTGCATTACCCTGAGTTCCTAAAGGTGTATCTGGCGCTCAGGCGCTTCCCCCTGCATTTATCGGGCCAGCTTGTGTTGGTCAGAACCGACAATATGTCAGTGGTGTCATGCATCTAACCTTGGCTCGCTCCCTGTTGCTGGGGAGCAGTGCGCACATGCTCTCGCTTAGGGCGACGCATGTCCCTGGTTGCCTCAACTCAGGTGCAGATCTTTTATCTAGGTGGGACCCTCTCTCTCAGGAGTGGAGGCTTCACCCCTGTGTGGTCTCCCAGGTATGGGACATTTTCGTCAGGGTCGACGTAGATCGCAGGGGCGATGTAAAACACGCAGTGTCGTCTATTTTTGCCGATTAGGGACCCTAGTCCCCATTGGGAATGGACACTCTGGTGCACCAGTGGCCTCGGACCCTCCTTTACACATTTCCGTCAGTGGTTCTGATTCAGCCCGGGAGGGCTTATCATTGATTCTTGTGGCTCCCTGTTGGCCCAGGCAGCCTTGGTTTGCAGAGATCATTCGCCTTTTAGTCTGGGACACGTAGCAACTCCTATTGCCCAGGGACCTGTTCTCTCAGGCGCACGGACTGGTTTGGCAAGCGAGGGCCTGACCCCCTGAGAGGGCCAATCTGATGGCTAGAGGTTTACCTCAGAATGTTATTGCTACCATTCAGTCTGCAAGGGTGCCCTCCATGAAAGGGCTGTATGCATATTAATGCTAAACATTTGTGCCCTAGTGCCAAGATAGAGGACTTGTTCCTTTTCAGTGCTCTGTGAGGGACATACTTACTTTCCTACAGGAGCTTTTCGAGCAGGGGTAGGCATTCTCTACATTAAAAGTGTACGTGGCTGCTATCTCAGCGGGTCATGTGTGAATTGACGGAGCCTCACCGGGGGCCCACCCCCTGGTTGTGCGGTTCCTGAAAGGTGTACATCGTCTCAGACCGGTCTCTAAACCTATTGCGCCCACATGGGACCACAAGGTCCTCTCCTACAAAACCAAAACCTCCCTGCTCATGGCATTGGCCTCGGCTAAATGTGTTGGGGACATACACATGTTATCCAATACTCAGTTCGCCCCAGGCGAATCTAATGTGACGTTGCATCCAAATGCGGCCTTTGCCCCAAAAGTCATGATCCTTAGCTTTTGAGCTATTTCCCTTTTCACCTCCTCCTTTTCCTTCTGAAGAGCAAGAGAGGTTACATGCCCTGTGTCCAGTGCGAGCTTTACATACGTACATTGAACGGACCCGGGATATCCGGTTATGTGACCAGATTTTTGTCTGTTTTGCTAATCCAGCATGTGGCAGGGTGCTCCCTAAGCAGCGTCTCTCCCACTGGATTGTGGAGGCTATCTCCCTGGCATATAGCAGCAATTGGCAAGGGTTCCCTAGCGGTGCAATTGGCAAGGGTTCCCTAGCGGTGTACGTGCCCACTCCACCAGAGGTCTGGCAGCATCTTGGGCGTTGTTTAAAGGGTTGACTAAAGGAAATATTTGTGCTGCGGCAAGTTGGGCATCACCGCACACTTTTGTAAGGTGTTATCGCTTGGATGTCACTGCTCCCAGTGTAGCCCACAGGGTGCTTAGGGCTGGGACAGGGGGAAGTAACTAGGCAGCGTCCCATGTGTGCAATACCCAGACTACCGCATCTGGCGAGGTCAGGTCTGGGTGGTCTGCCATGGGCCGTTTTCATTTATTATCCGTTGGGGTTGGCTTGGTGCGTGATTATATTTCCCCATAGTATGTTTTACCAAAGTTGACTAATTGAAAAGGAATTTGGCATTATGACTATAACTACTGTTCCCTGATGGAGGGAAAGGAGGTACAACACCTGTTTGGCCCAGCATCATCCATTCCTGGGCTGTGTGAAGAGTGGTATTAAATTGAAGGAATGAGTCCGAGCCTCATACTTATTACCTGTGGAAGGCGGGGCTTCCAGCAACAGTGGCATGTATTCATGGATGCCAAGGGAAGCCAGGCTTCCCCCCAAAAAACATATAAAACATATAAAATAAAAATAAAAATTGGTCTCTCTGTGTTTCTTAATTCTCCTTCAATTCACAAGAGGCTGAATGTATCTCACCAGAGAAAGCATCCGAGTGAGCGAAACAGCGCCCCTCTGTCTCTGTATGTGTAACCCATCTATCTGATGCTGTCTGGTCAAAAAGAGTATGACATTGTTGCCACCCATAGCATTAAATGCAAGGGAAGCCAGCGAGCATTTGGCCTCCCTTGATATATACAGTGCCTTCGGAAAGTATTCAGACTCCTTGACTTTTTCCACATTTTGTTACGTTACAGCCTTATTCTAAAATTGATTAAATTGTTTTTATTTCCTCATCAATCTACACACAATACCCTATAATGACAAAGCAAAAACAGGTTCATAGCCTTTCCAAATCATGTCCAATCAATTGAATTTACCCCAGGTGGACTCCAGTCAAGTTGTAGAAACATCTCAATGATCATCAATGGGAACAGAATGCACCTGAGCTCAATTTCGAGTTTCATAGCAAAGGGTCTGAATGCTTATGTAAAGGTATTTCTGTTTTTTATCTTTAATAAATGTGCAAAAAAATCTAAAAACCTATTGTGTGTAGATTGCTGAGGATATTTTTTTTAAACAATCAATTTTAGAATAAGGCTGTAATGTAACAAAATGTGGAAAAGGTCAAGCGGTCTGAATACGTTCAGAAGACACTGTATATATATATATATATTACCATAATAGCCAATCAGCGTTGATCTAAACTGAATGAGCTCAACTTTGAATGGTCCTGGCGCACCAATAGAAAGTGTCAATATTGTATATACAGCTCTGGAAAAAATTAAGAGACCACTGCAATTTTTCTTAAATCAGCATCTCTACATGTATGACAGCCATTCCATTCCAGTGTCTGTTGAATTCCAACACAGGCACACCTCATTCTACTGAATTAGGTACTGATTAGGTGATCACCTGAACCAAATGTTATTTAACGAGGAAAAGTATAAAAACCACTGCTGTGATCATCACTATCCTCTTGCAATAGGACCAGCTGGATGGCAAAAACAGTGCTAATAGTACCTCAAAAGTAATATTAATTAAAAAAATAACTATGGACCATGCCAAAAGAGTTGAAAAGGAAAGTTTTGAGTGAGGAAAAGAAGGGTTCAATTCTGGCTTTACTGGCAGAGGGATACAGTGAGCATCAGGTTGCTTCCATCCTTAAAATTTCAAAGACGGCGGTTCATAAGAACAAGGTCAAGCAGCAGACATTGGGGACAACAAAGCTACAGACCGGCAGAGGGCGAAAAAACGACTCTCTACTGACCGGGATGACCGCCAACTCATTCAAATGTCACTCAACAACCGTAGGATGACATCAAGTCACCTACAAAAAGAATGGCAAACGGCAGCTGGGGTGAAGTGCACAGCGAGGACGGTTCGAAACAGGCTCCTAGGGGCAGGGCTGAAGTCGTGCAAAGCTAGAAAAAAGCCCTTCATCAATGAGAAACAAAGAAGAGCCCGGCTGAGGTTTGCAAAAGACCATAAGGATTGGACCTTAGAGGACTGGAGTAAGGTCATTTTCTCTGATGAGTCCAATTTTCAGCTTTGTCCAACACCTGGTCGTCTAATGGTTAGACGGAGACCTGGAGAGGCCTACAAGCCACAGTGACTCGCACCCACTGTGAAATTTGGTGGAGGATCGGTGATGATCTGCGGGTGCTTCAGCAAGGCTGGAATCGGGCAGATCAAGCCACGTACAAGGTTGTCCTGGAAGAAAACTTGCTTCCTTTTGCTCTGACATTGTTCCCCAACTCTGAGGATTGTTTTTTCCAGCAGGACAGTGCGCCATTCCACACAGCCAGATCAATCAAGGTGTGGATGGAGGACCACTAGATCAAGACCCTATCATGGCCAGCCCAATCTCCAGACCTGAACCCCATTGAAAACTTCTGGAAAGTGATCAAGAGGAAGATGGATGGTCACAAGCCATCAAACAAAGCCGAGCTGCTTGAATTTTTGCGCCAGGAGTGGCATAAAGTCACCCAACATCAATGTGAAAGACTGGTGGAGTGCATGCCAAGACGCATGAAAGCTGTGATTGAAAATCAGGGTTATGCCACCAAATATTGATTTCTGAACTAAGTTAAAACATTAGTATTGTTTTGTTTAAAAATGAACATGAACTTATTTTCTTTGCATTATTCGAGGTCTGACAAAACTGCATATTTTTTGTTATTTTGACAAGTTGTCATTTTCTGCAAATAAATGCTCTAAATGACAACATTTTTATTTGGAATTTGGGAGAAATGTTGTCAGTAGTTTATAGAATATATATTTTTCAATTTTACCCAAACACATACCTATAAATAGTAAAACCAGAGAAACTGATAATTTTGCAGTATTCTCTCTTAATTTTTTCCAGAGCTGTATATGTGTGTGTATATATATATATATATATATATATGGACAATGACCCCAAGCATATACACACACACAGTTGAAGTCGGAAGTTTACATACACCTTAGCCAAATACATTTAAACTCAGTTTTTCACAATTCCTGACAATTAATCCTAGTAAAAATGTCCTGTTTTAGGTCAGTTAGGATCACCACATTATTTTAAGAATGTGAAATGTCAGAATAATAGTAGAGAGAATGATTTATTTCAGCTTTTATTTATTTCATCACATTCCCAGTGGGTCAGAAGTGTACATACACTCAATTAGTATTTGATAGTATTATCTTTAAATTGTTTAACTTGGGTCAAACATGTCGGGTAGCCTTCCACAAGCTTCCCACAATAAGTTGGGTGAATTTTGGCCCATTCCTCCTGACAGAGATGGTGTAACTGAGTCAGGTTTGTTGGCCTCCTTGCTCGCACATGCTTTTTCAGTTCTGCCCACAAACTTTCTATAGGATTGAGGTCAGGGCTTTGTGATGGCCACTCCAATACCTTGACTTTGTTGTCCTTAAGCCATTTTGCCACAACTTTGGAAGTATGCTTGGGGTCATTGTCCATTTGGAAGACCCATTTGCGACCAAGCTTTAACTTCCTGACTGATGTCTTGAGATGTTGCTTCAATATATCCACATAATTTTCCTTCCTCATGATGCCATCTATTTTGTGAAGTGCACCAGTCCCTCCTGCAGCAAAGCACCCCCATAGCATGATGCTGCCACCCCTGTGCTTCACGGTTGGGATGGTGTTCTTCGGCTTGCAAGCTGCACCCTTTTTCCTCCAAACATAACGATGGGCATTATGGCCAAACAGTTATATTTTCGTTTCATCAGACCAGAGGACATTTCTCCAAAAAGTACGATATTTGTCCCCATGTGCAGTTGCAAACTGTAGTCTGGGTTTTTTTATGGCGGTTTTGGAGCAGTGGCTTCTTCTTTGCTGAGCGGCCTTTCAGGTTATGTTGATATAGGACTCGTTTTAATAATAATAATAATAATATGCCATTTAGCAGACGCTTTTATCCAAAGTGACTTACAGTCATGCGTGCATAAATTGTTTGTGTATGGGTGGTCCCGGGGATCGAACCCACTACCTTGGCGTTACAAGCGCCGTGCTCTACCAGCTGAGCTACAGAGGACCACCCTGGAGTTTTACTGTGGCTATAGATACTTTTGTACCTGTTTCCTCCAGCATCTTCACAAGGTCCTTTGCTGTTGTTCTGGGATTGATTTGCACTTTTCGCACCAAAGTACGTTAATCTCTAGGAGACAGAACGCGTCTCCTTCCTGAGCGGTATGACGGCTGTGTGATCCCATGGTGTTTATACTTGCGTACTATTGTTTGTACAGATGAACGTGGTACCTTCAGGCGTTTGGAAATTGCTCCCAAGGATGAACCAGACTTGTGGAGGTCTACAATTCTTTTTCTGAGGTCTTGGCTGATTTCTTTTGATTTTCCCATGATGTCAAGCAAAGAGGCACTGAGTTTGAAGATAGGCCTTGAAATACATCCACAGGTACACCTCCAATTGACTCAAATGATGTCAATTAGCCTATCAGAAGCTTCTAAGACCATTACATCATTTTCTGGAATTTTCCAAGCTGTTTAAAGGCACAGTCAATTTAGTGTATGTAAACTTCTGATCCACTGGAATTGTGATACAGTGAATTATAAGTGAAATAATGTTTTTACTTGTGTCATGCACAAAGTAGATGTCCTAACCGACTTGCCAAAACTATAGTTTGTTAACAAGACATTTGTGGAGTGGTTGAAAAATAGTTTTAATGACTCCAACCTAGGTGTATGTAAACTTCCGACTTCAACTGTATGTGTATATATACAGTGGGGAAAAAAAGTATTTAGTCAGCCACCAATTGTGCAAGTTCTCCCACTTAAAAAGACGAGAGATGCCTGTAATTTTCATCATAGGTACACGCCAACTATGACAGACAAAATGAGGAAAAAAAATCCAGAAAATCACATTGTAGGATTTTTAATGAATTTATTTGCAAATTATGGTGGAAAATAAGTGTTTGGTCAATAACAAAAGTTTCTCAATACTTTGTTATATACCCTTTGTTGGCAATGACACAGGTCAAAGGTTTTCTGTAAGTCTTCACAAGGTTTTCACACACTGTTGCTGGTATTTTGGCCCATTCCTCCATGCAGATCTCCTCTAGAGCAGTGATGTTTTGGGGCTGTCGCTGGGCAACACGGACTTTCAACTCCCTCCAAAGATTTTCTATGGGGTTGAGATCTGGAGACTGGCTAGGCCACTCCAGGACCTTGAAATGCTTCTTACGAAGCCACTCCTTCGTTGCCCGGGCGGTGTGTTTGGGATCATTGTCATGCTGAAAGACCCAGCCACGTTTCATCTTCAATGCCCTTGCTGATGGAAGGAGGTTTTCACTCAAAATCTCACGATACATGGCCCTATTCATTCTTTCCTTTACACGGATCAGTCGTCCTGGTCCCTTTGCAGAAAAACAGCTCCAAAGCATGATGTTTCCACCCCCATGCTTCACAGTAGGTATGGTGTTCTTTGGATGCAACTCAGCATTCTTTGTCCTCCAAACACGACGAGTTGAGTTTTTACCAAAAAGTTATATTTTGGTTTCATCTGACCATATGACATTCTCCCAATCCTCTTCTGGATCATCCAAATGCACTCTAGCAAACTTCAGACGGGCCTGGACATGTACTGGCTTAAGCAGGGGGACACGTCTCGCACTGCAGGATTTGAGTCCCTGGCGGCGTAGTGTGTTACTGATGGTAGGCTTTGTTACTTTGGTCCCAGCTCTCTGCAGGTCATTCACTAGGTCCCCCGTGTGGTTCTGGGATTTTTGCTCACCGTTCTTGTGATCATTTTGACCCCACGGGGTGAGATCTTGCGTGGAGCCCCAGATCGAGGGAGATTATCAGTGGTTTTGTATGTCTTCCATTTCCTAATAATTGCTCCCACAGTTGATTTCTTCAAACCAAGCTGCTTACCTATTGCAGATTCAGTCTTCCCAGCCTGGTGCAAGTCTACAATTTTGTTTCTGGTGTCCTTTGACAGCTATTTAGTCTTGGCCATAGTGGAGTTTGGAGTGTGACTGTTTGAGGTTGTGGACAGGTGTCTTTTATACTGAAAACAAGTTCAAACAGGTGCCATTAATACAGGTAACGAGTGGAGGACAGAGGAGCCTCTTAAAGAAGAAGTTACAGGTCTGTGAGAGCCAGAAATCTTGCTTGTTTGTAGGTGACCAAATACTTATTTTCCACCATAATTTGCAAATAAATTCATAAAAATCCTACAATGTGATTTTCTGGAATTTTTTTCCTCATTTTGTCTGTCATAGTTGACGTGTACCTATGATGAAAATGACAGGCCTCTCTCATCTTTTTAAGTGGGAGAACTTGCACAATTGGTAGCTGACTAAATACTTTTTTTCCCCACTGTATATGTATAAATATATTTGCAAGAAAAAAATATGGGTGATTGGAAGTTACATTGATGGAAGTTACAATCTATCTGAAATATTAAAGCTGATCTACCCCCTAAAAAAAAAGTGTCAGGGAAGCTAGTTTTGATTTAGCCTCACACCAACGTCAATTGTTGCATCTTGTTCTGTTGTTGTCCTCCGGTGTCTGGCTAGCTAAAATTGTCCCTTTCCTAAATTTGCCATGGACGAAGATAGGGATTTGGACTTGTGGTTTTACTTAAATCTCTGTACTGACCAATGATTATAACACTGATTCTGACCCAACCATAAATTAATACATTGTGCCTCTGGCCTGAGAGGATGGAAGTTCAATATGTAGCTAGATGTAGTAGGCTAATGTTAACTAGCTGGCTAATCGTTGCTCATGAAAGGAAGTTAGGCTACTGAGCAAGCATTTTAGCCAGGTAGCCTAGGACAACAAAAACGAAAAGCTTGTACTGTATGACAGAGTCATAGACCGTTTCAGCAAAGTTTTTTATTCTATTTAACTAGGCAAGTCAGTCAAATTCTTATTTACAGTAACAGCCTAACCCGGCCAACGCTGGGCCAATTGTGCGCCGCCCTATGGGACTCCCAATCACAGTTGGATTGTGATACAGCCTGGAATCGAACCAGGGTCTGTAGTGACGCCTCTAGCACTGAGATGAAGTACCTTAGACACCTGCGCCACTCGGGACCACGAAAGATGGGAGCCCAAAACATGAGAGGAAGATAGCAATGGCATTTCTCTACAAGTTGGGTGAGTCAACATGTTTTTCTACTTAGGCACACATACACAGAAATTAGTACCATGGACAGTCACATGATATTTAGCTTACGTTGATTGGACTAAATTGCTTTTGGAATCTTTTAGTTGTCAATGAATTAGACTAAGCATAGGTGATTTGATGATGTTGATGTTGAAATGGTGCTGGAATAGTGGAGGCAGCTCCTGTTTTCTTTGTGACTTGTGGTAACTCTGTTGCTCTTCGGTTTTGTGATGAAACAAAGTTGTGGTTGAATTTATTCTGCCACTGTGTCTTCTTATTGTCTCGGCCTTACGCCTATATATCACGGTGGCAAGGCATATGAACTAACAGGTTATAGAGCAAACAACGCAATTAGCACAACACATACACTACCGGTCAAGTTTTAGAACACCTACTCAATCAAGGGTTTTTCTTTATTTTTACTATTTTCTACATTGTAGAATAATAGTGAAGACATCAACACTATGAAATAACACACATGGAATCATGTAGTAACCAAAAAAGTGTTAAACAAATCAAAATATATTTGATATTTGATATTCTTCAAAGTAGCCACACTTTGCCTTGATGACAGCTTTGCACACTCTTGGCATTCTCTCAACCAGCTTCATGAGGTAGTCACCTGGAATGCATTTCAATTAACAGGTGAGCCTTCTTAAAAGTTCATTTGTGGAATTTATTTCCTTCTTAATGTGTTTGAGCCAATCATTTGTGTTGTGACAAGGTAGGGGGGGGGGGGGTATACAGAAGATAGCCCTATTTGGTGAAAGACAAAGTCCATATTATGGCAAGAACAGCTCAAATAAGTAAAGAGAAACAACAACAGTCCATCATTACTTTAAGACATGAAGGTCAGTCAATACGGAACATTTCAAGAACTTTTAAGGTTTCTTCAAGTGCAGTTGCAAAAACCATCAAGCGCTATGATGAAACTGGCTCTCATGAGGACCGCCAAAGGAATGGAAGACCCAAAGTTACCTCTGCTGCAGAGGATATGTTCATTAGAAATTGCAACCCAAATAAGTGCTTCACAGAGTTCAAGTAACAGACACATCTCAACATCAACTGTTCAGAGGAGACTGTGTGAATCAGGCCTTCATGGTCGAATTGCTACAAAGAAACCACTACTAAAGAACACCTAATAAGAAGAAGAGACCTGCTTGGGCCAAGAAACACAAGCAATGGGTGAACGGATTATCTCTGCATGTGTAGTTCCCACCGTAAAGCATGGAGGAGGAGGTGTTATGGTGTAGGGGTGCTTTGCTACCACAGCATTCTGTAGCGATACAACATCCCAACTGGTTTGGGCTTAGTGGGACGATCATTTGTTTTTCAACAGGACAATGACCCAACACACCTCCAGGCTGTGTAAGGGCTTTTGTCCAAGAAGGAGAGTGATGGAGTGCTGCATCAGATGACCTGGCCTCCACATCCCCCGACCTCAACCAAATTGAGATGGTTTGGGATGAGTCGGACGGCAGAGTGAAGGAAAAGCAGTCAACAAGTGCTCAGCATATATGGGAACTCCTTCAAGACTGTTGGAAAAGCATTCCAGGTGAAGCTGGTTGAGAGAATGCCAAGAGTGTGCAAAGCAGTCAAAGGGTGGCTATTTGAAGAATCTCAAGCATTTTACAATTTAGTCATTTAGCAGACGCTCTTATCCAGAGCGACTTACAGTTAGTGAGTGAATGCATTTTTCATACTGGCCCCCCGTGGGAATCGAACCCACAACCCTGGCGTTGCAAGCACCATGCTCTACCAACTGAGCTACAGGAGGCCTATATTTATACATATATTTTGATTTGTTTAACACTTTTTGGGTTACTACATGATTCCATATGTGTTATTTCATAGTTTTGATATGTTCACTATTATTCTACAATGCAGAAAATAGTAAAAACAAAGAAAAACCCTTGAATGAGTAGGTGTTCTAAAATTTTGGACCTGTAGTGTAGGTTGTAATATGGCTTTTTTTTCCTGGCTTAGCTTCCCCAGTGATTTTACTCACGCAACGGTACTGTCCAGCAAGGCGCGGATTTCATTGGACTTGTCAGGCGTGATTATAGATCCTTCAACTGAAGTCGCGAGAGTGTGACTCCCCATAGTATGTTGTACATTGTTTCCCTCCTTCAGGGAACAGTAGTTATAGTCATAACACTACATTTCACCATGTCCATAAAATCCTGTGATATATCTGTATTTTCCTCTGGACAGCCTGTCTCTTATTCTACCTTTTATCATGTAACACCACTTGGCCCAGCCACTATCACACGAGACCCTCTGTTCTGAATAACACACTACATGTGAAACGAGGACGTCAAAAACTATAGACCTGTATCCCTTCTTTCTTTTCTTTCAAGAACACTTGCGCGTGCTGTCTCTGATCAACTTTCTCGTTATCTCTCTTAGAACAATCTTCTTGACCCTAACCAGTCAGGCTTCAAGTCGGGTCACTCAACCAATACTGCTCTTCTCTGTGTCACGGAGGCTTTCCGCACTGCCAAAGCTGACTCTCTGTCCTCTGTTCTCATCCTCCTAGATCTATCCGATGCCTTCGACAACGTGAACTATCAGATCCTCCTCGCCACCCTCTCAGGGCTGGGCGTCTCAGGCTATGCACACTCTTGGATTGCATCCTACCTGGCAGGCTGCTCCTACCAGGTGACGTGGAGAGGATCTGTGTCTGCAATACTGGCATCCCCCAGGGTTCGGTACTAGGCCCTCTCCTCTTCTCTCTATACACCTAGTCACTCGGCTCCATCATATCCTCACATGGTCTCTCCTATCATTGCTATGCGGATGACACTCAACTACTTTTCTCCTTCCCCCCTTCTGACACCCAGGTGGCAACACATATCTCTGCGTGCCTGGCAGATATCTCAACTTGGATGTCGGCCCACCACCTCAAGCTCAACCTCGACAAGACGGAACTGCTCTTCCTCCTGGGGAATGCCTTCCCACTCAAATACCTCTCCATCACTGTTAACAACTCCACAGTGTCACCCTCCCAGTGTCACCCTCCTTGGCGTGACTCTGGACAACACCCTGTCGTTCTCTGCAAACATCAAAGCAGTGACCCGCTCCTGCAGGTTCATGCTCTACAACATCCGTAGAGTACGACCCTACCTCACACAGGAAGCGGTGCAGGTCCTAATCCAGGCACTTGTAATCTCCCGTCTGGACTACTGCAACTCGCTGTTGGCTGGGCTCCCCGCTTGTACCATCAAACCCCTGCAACTTATCTAGAATGCAGCAGCCCGCCTAGTTTTCAACCTTCCCAAGTTCTCTCATGTCATCACACTCCTCCGCACACTCGACTGGCTTCCATTCAAAGCTTGCATCCACTACAAGGCCATGGTAATTACCTACGGAACAGCAAGAGGAACTGCCCCTCCCTACCTTCAGGCTATGCTCAAACCCTACACCCCAAGCCGAGCACTCTGTCCATGCCCATCTTCCGAAAACATCTGAAACCCTAACTCTTCAAACAGTATCTTAAATAATCCTCCTCCTCACCTTGACCCCCCCACCTCCCCTTCTAGCTCTGATTCTGCTGATAGCTACATTATTTAGGTAAAATGTACTTTCCATGCCTGTGATATGTGGTTGTCCCACCTAGCTATCTTAAGATGAATGCACTAACTGTAAGTCGCTATGGCCATACTGACATAACAGATCCTATCAAGGGTCTGCCTCTCCTCACATCTGATTATTTCCTTTTTAATTCCAGGACCTCCACGCCTTGTCTTCAGAGGACGCCAGCGTCTGAGATTGTTGCTTTTCATCCATGAAAAAAAAAAAAAAAAAAGATGAATTCCCAAAGCATACAGTTATGCTTGGGAATTCCGATGTGGAGCCGTTATTAGGGTTGAACAGAAACATCACAGGAATCACAGAGACATAATGTTTAGATAGAATGTAATATAATACATGTTGGTCATTTAGAATATAATATAATATCCATAATGGAGGTGTGTTCTACTGGTTCGGGCAGCAGACAGGAGACATTCTAGAGTTAAACATGTTACTGTATTGATGGTCAAAACCATATTGAATTAAGAATTTAATTATCAATGTGGGCCCCTCCCCCTTAATACTAAAAAAGAGAGGTTGAATCCCCCCGCCCCAAGAATCAATGTGCAATTTAAACCTTGAGCTCAGTGTTATTATACTGTTGGGTATACTGTAAGTTATCATGCACACAAAACTACACTATATATACAAAACTATGTGGACACCCCTTTAAATTAGTGGATTTGGTCATTTCAGCCACACCCATTGCTGACAGGTGTATAACATTGAGCATACAGCCATGCAATCTCCATAGACAAAACATTGGCCAGTAGAATGGCCTTACTGAAGAGCTCAGTGACTTTTAACGTGGCACCGTCATAGGATGCCACCTTTCCAACAAGTCAGTTCGTCAAATTTCTGCCATGCTAGATAGAGCTGCCCCGGTCAACTGTAAATGCTGTTATTTTGAAGTGGAAATGTCTAGGAGCAACAACGGCTCAGCCGCGAAGTGGTAGGCCACACAAGCTCACAGAAAGGGACCGCAGAGTAATGAAGCGCGTAGCGTGTAAAAACTGTCTGTCCTCGGTTGCAACACTCTTCTTCTCTTCTTGTTCTTGTGTTGACACGCCTCTGGAAGCAATGTCAACACAATAACTGTTCGTTGGGAGCTTCATGAAATGGATTTCCATGACTGAGCAGCCACACACAATCCTAAAATCACCATGAGCAATGCCAAGCGTCTGCTGGAGTGGTTTAAAGCTTGGACTCTGGAGCAGTGAAAACGCATTCTCTGGAGTAATGACTCACGCTTCACCATCTGGCACTCCGACAGACAAATCTGCGTTTGGGGGATGCCAGGAGAATGCTACCTGCCCGAATGCATAGTCCCAACTTAAAGTTTGGTGGAGGAGGAATAAGGGGCTGTTTTTCATGGTTCGGGCTAGGCCGAACTTTGTGGCAACAGTTTGGGGAAGGTCATTTCCTTTTTCAGCATGACAATGCCCCCGTGCACAAAGCGAGGTCCATACAGAAATGGTTTGTTGAGATCGGTGTGAAAGAACTTGACTAGGCTGCACAGAGCCCTGACCTCAACCCCATCGCACACCTTTGGGATGAATTGGAATGCCGACTGCGAGCTAGGCCTAATCGCTCAACATCAGTGCCCGACCTCACTAATGCTCTTGTGGCTGAATGGAAGCAAGTCACCGCAGCAATGTTTCAACATCTAGTGGAAAGCCTTCCCAGAAGAGTGGAGGCTGTTATAGCGGCAAAGGGGGGACCAACTCCATATTAATAGCCATGATTTTGGAATGAGATGTTCGACAAGCAGGTGTTCACATACTTTTGGTTATGTAGTGTATGTTGTTATTGTAAAATATTATTCTTGATGATGTACAAGGCTGAATAAATACATCTGCTAACATATTATAAGCAAAGCTGGAAGGGTACAGGTATGCTACTGCTCTGACATTTGGTTCAGGAGTAAGCTGCTACAGTGGCACAAGTAAGGCAGAGTTTTTAACATGTGTAAGAGTATTGATATGTGGGGTATTCCAGTAACTGTGACACACAGACGCACACACGCACACTATGAGTCAGCGCTTTGGAATGTTGGTTGCCTGCTTAGGTCTCAGCTGGAAGCTCCAGACATGAGATAACATGATGACTGTCTGCCTGGCTGCAGAAAATTACCCCCAAGCTGTCATAGCCCTGTCACTCTGGCCCCAGCACACACCAAGGTTATTATAGTAAACTAAATCTTTGTTGAGTAAACTGAAATAAAATAATTTTCAAGCCCGTTTGGAAAAATAGAACTATACTGAAACTATTATCTTTGACTCCAAAACTAACTAAAAAATAAAAAAAACTATGAATTATGTTCAGTTCTCATTTTTGTTCTGAACTTTGAGCAAAAATTAATGGGGTTTTCAAGCTTTTTGGCGAGTTTCAAGCTACTGAATCTGGCAAGTAAATGCTGCCAGGTGATGGCAATGTTTTAAATAGGCCTAGTTTGTGCATACCTATTAGTCTCTCTCTTCTTGACAGATGGGTTGCTTGCCTAGCTTACAATGCTCCAAGATCTAGGATATCCGAGACTACATCACAATCACCAGAGAGGAAGAGGCAAAGCGAGAGTGTTACTCCGCCCAGAATCTGTCCACGTTAAGCAGATCATTAATTATTAAGCAAGTGAGGAGTTTTTGTATAAGGTTAATGAGAGTGTGTCAAATTTAGTCAAGATAAAAATGTATTGCTATTTAGATACATGAGGCTTCTAACAGAAGTTTCATAATGCTTAGGTTGTTAAGAGTGTACTGATATGCACTGAGTGTGCAAAACTATATTTCTGAAGGGGAACGACAATTGAACTTAGCTCATGAGGCATTTATAAGTTACAGTATGTTCAGAAAGTATTAATACCCATTGACTTATTCCACCTTTTGTTGTGTTCCAGCCTGAATTCAAATTGATAAAACATTAAATTATTTTTTTTCTCAACCATCTACCCCATGAAGACAAAGTGAAAATATGTTTTATACTTTTTTGATAATTAAATACAGAAATATGACATTTGTCTCAAGGTTTAAAAATCATTCTTTAACCTGTCTCCTCCCCTTCATCTACACTGATTGAAGTGGATTTAACAAGTGACATCAATAAGGGATCATAGCTTTCACCTGGTCAGTCTGTCATGGAAAAAGCAGGTGTTCCTAATGTTTTAAATACTCATGGTATCTGAGAAATACTTATAGTTTTACTCCAGAAAAATCCACCGAAAACCACGAATTCCTATAATTTACAATGTTAAATACACTGCTCAAAAAAATTAAGGGAACACTAAAATAACACATCCTAGATCTGAATGAATGAAAAAATCTTATTAAATACTTTTTTCTTTACATATTTGAATGTGCTGACAACAAAATCACACAAAAATTATCAATGGAAATCAAATGTATCAACCCATGGAGGTCTGGATTTGGAGTCACCCTCAAAATTAAAGTGGAAAACCACACTACAGGCTGATCCAACTTTGATGTAATGTCCTTAAAACAAGTCAAAATGAGGCTCAGTAGTGTGTGTGGCCTCCACGTGCCTGTATGACCTCCCTACAATGCCTGGGCATGCTCCTGATGAGGTGGCGGATGGTCTCCTTAGGGATCTCCTCCCAGACCTGGACTAAAAGCATCCGCCAACTCCTGGACAGCCTGTGGTGCAACGTGGCGTTGGTGGATGGAGCGAGACATGATGTCCCAGATGTGCTCAATTGGATTCAGGTCTGGGGAACGGGCGGGCCAGTCCATAGCATCAATGCCTTCCTCTTGCAGGAACTGCTGACACACTCCAGCCACATGAGGTCTAGCATTGTCTTGCATTAGGAGGAACCCAGGGCCAACAGCACCAGCATATGGTCTCACAAGGGGTCTGAGGATCTCATCTCGGTACCTAATGGCAGTCAGGCTACCTCTGGCGAGCACATGGAGAGCTGTGCGGCCCCCCAAAGAAATGCCACCCCACACCATGACTGACCCACCGCCAAACCGGTCATGCTGGAGGATGTTGCAGGAAGCAGAACGTTCTCCACGGCGTCTCCAGACTCTGTCACGTCTGTCACGTGCTCAGTGTGAACCTGCTTTCATCTGTGAAGAGCACAGGGCGCCAGTGGCGAATTTGCCAATCTTGGTGTTCTCTGGCAAATGCCAAACGTCCTGCACGGTGTTGGGCTGTAAGCACAACCCCCACCTGTGGACGTCGGGCCCTCATACCACCCTCATGGAGTCTGTTTCTGACCGTTTGAGCAGACACATGCACATTTGTGGCCTGCTGGAGGTCATTTTGCAGGGCTCTGGCAGTGCTCCTCCTGCTCCTCCTTGCACAAAGGCGGAGGTAGCAGTCCTGCTGCTGGGTTGTTGCCCTCCTACGGCCTCCTCCACGTCTCCTGATGTACTGGCCTGTCTCCTGGTAGCGCCTCCATGCTCTGGACTCTACGCTGACAGACACAGCAAACCTTCTTGCCACAGCTCGCATTGATGTGCCATCCTGGATGAGCTGCACTACCTGAGCCACTTGTGTGGGTTGTAGACTCCGTCTCATGCTACCACTAGAGTGAAAGCACCGCCAGCATTCAAAAGTGACCAAAACATCAGCCAGGAAGCATAGGAACTGAGAAGTGGTCTGTGGTCACCACCTGCAAAACCAGTCCTTTATTGGGGGTGTCTTGCAAATTGCCTATAATTTCCACCTGTTGTCTATTCCATTTGCACAACAGCATGTGGCATTTATTGTCAATCAGTGTTGCTTCCTAAGTGGACAGTTTGATTTCACAGAAGTGTGATTGACTTGGAGTTACATTGTGTTGTTTAAGTGTTCCCTTTATTTTTTTGAGCAGTGCATAACAAATATGTGAGAACAATATTTTTTGTGAACAAATGTTCATTTTGTCATTATAATAAGGTTGGTAGCAACATGTGAAAATCGTTGTGGAAAAATCTGCTGCAGCTCAAGTCGACTACAAAACCCACAATGCAATGCTCTCTCAATGGACTGGTAGCTAGCTAGCAAATGTAGCTACACACAATAATAATAACAAAGTCAATATCAGCATGTGAAGTAGCTAGTTAGCTGTAAAATTGCCTAAACAAACTGCACTATCAATTTAGGAGTATACAATCTCACCATGTTCAACCTGCAGATCGATGTGCCTCGCAGAGTGGAGTCTGACATTCGCATCGTCCATGTAACGGCACCATGTAATGCACCCTGGACTGAAGAGGCAGACACAAAGGAGAAATGTGGTGGGCCCTCTTAAATTACACATTTCTTGAGGTAGGAATATCACAAAAATATGATCAATGGCTCATTTGAGAGAAGACGACCTCCCGCATTATGACATCAGCCAGTATTGAAATCTGACATGTATGATAGACGTTTTCGCAATCTAAAACTTCCAGTGTAGTGACTTTATCTCAATGCTACGTCATACCGGCCGGATTTCTGCCTGCTTGAACGGCAAAAGCTCAGATACACATGAAAACATGAAATTACCCCGGGAATCAATAGAACATTGCTCAGCGATAAACAAAAACAATATAACATTCAAAAAGGGTGAGTCTTTCCTTCAATTAAAGTGCAACTTACCTCTGATCGCATCTGGCTAAGAATCCACAAACAAAAATCTCCTCGAGTGTAGTTTTGATGACAATTCATTGGTCAAGGGGTCGTGAAACATTCATATAGACCTAAAGGGGAACCAATAGTATTGATTGTGGTTGGATAGCTCTCTAACATCTTGAAAGATGCATAGAGTATTATTTGACGCTCATTTTTTATACTTTTTTGGGATCGGTGGCAACAATTAAGCAGCGGCACAATATAACGGAAACACTGTAGTCCTATCTGTCACATTTTTTAAGACCTTTGAAAAATTTATTTAAGACATTAAGACTTAAAATCGAATGAATGTAAGACTTTAAGGACCCACAGACACCCTGTTCCCTGTAAGGTCAGAACGACAGGTTGCCATAATCAGGACACAGCCGAGCCGGCGCAAGATATGGCTCAGAAAACGTACACGCTGGCATGCTGACCTCAGGAATGTCCACCAGAGCTGTTGCCAGAGAATTGAATGTTGATTTCTCTACCATAAGCCGCCTCCAACATTGTTATAGAAATTTGGCAGGGCAGCTGATGAAACTGTGGGTTTGCGCAACCGAAGAATTTCTGCACAAACTGTCAGAAACTATCTCAGGGAAGCTCATCTGCGTACTTGTCGTCCTCACCAGGGTCTTGACCTGACTGCAGTAACCAATTTCAGTGGGCAAATGATCACCTTCGATGGCCACTGGCATGCTGGAGAAGTGTGCTCTTCACGGAAGAATCCCGGTTTCAAATGTACCAGGCAGATGGCAGACAGCGTGTATGGCGTCGTCTGGGCTAGCGGTTTGCTGCTGTCAACAACAATGTGAACAGAGTGCCCCATGGTGGCGGTGGGGTTATGGAATGGGCAGGCATAAGCTGCGGACAACGAACACAATTGCATTTTATCAATGGCAATTTGAATGCAGAGATACCGTGACGAGATCCCGAGTCCCATTGTCATGCCATTCATCCGTCGTCATCACCTCATGTTTCAGCATGATAATGCATGGCCCCATGTCGCAAGGATCTGTACACAATTCCTGGAAGCTGAAAATGTCCCCGTTTTGCCAAAAATGATCTTTGTCCACATGTTTGCTGTCCAAATGGGAGTTGATGTACAAAAATAATTCAGCAATGGCTTTCTTCTCGCCACTCTTCTATAAAGCCCAGCTTTGTGGAGCGTCCGAGTGATAGTTGTCCCATGGACGGTTTCTCCCATCTCAGCTTCGGATCTCTCCAGCTTCTTCCAGACAGGGAGGCAGGTAGCTTAGTGGGTAAGAGCGTTGTGCCAGTAACCGAAAGGTCGCTGGTTCTAATCCCCGAGCCCACTAGGTGAAAAATCTGTCGATGTGCCCTTGAGCAAGGCACTTAACCCTAATTGCTCCTGTAAGTCGCTCTGGATAAGAGCGTCTGCTAAATGACCAATTATTTATTTATATTATATACTTTCAGTTTTTTTATAATGGATTTAATGGTGCTCTGGGGGATGTTAAAAGTTTGGGATATTTTTTTAGAACCCAACCCTAATTGGTGCTTCTCCAGAACTTTATAATAATAATAATAATAATATGCCATTTAGCAGACACTTTTATCCAAAGCGATTTACAGTCATTTGTGCATAAACATTTTATTTTACGTATGGGTGGTCCCGGGGATCGAACCCACTACCCTGGCGTTACAAGCGCCATGGTCTACCAATTGAGCTACAGAGGACCACACTTGTTTTGATAGTTCCTTGATTTTCATGATGACAAACTCTGGGGCCTTCCAGAAACAGGTTTATTTAATCTGAGATCATGTGACACTTTAATTGCACACAGACTCCATTCAACTAATTATGTGACTTCTGAAGGCAATTTGTTTCACCACAGTTTATTTAGGAGTTTCAGAGCAAAGGGGGTGAATACTTATGCAATCAAGAATTTTCAGTTTTTTATCTGTAAATCATTTTGAAAAAAAGATGTAGATAGTTTTTTGCACTTCGACATTATGGACTATTCTGTTTAGATCAGTGGCAATTCCAGGTTGTAACACAATAAAATGTAGAAAAGTCTAAGGGGGGGTCCTGGGTGTCGCACTGGTCAAAAGCACTGCACCGCAGTGCTGGATTGCCACTACGGCCTGGGGTTCAATCCATGACAGGGTAATTGTTGATTTTTGGTTCTATTTTTGGTCTTTGTGAGACGCAGTGTAGGTGAACAGATGATCTGCGCATGTGTAGTTCCCACCATGAAGCATGGAGGAGGAGGTGTGATGGTGTGGGGGTGCTTTGCTGGTGACACTGTCAGTGATTTATTTAGAATTCTAGACATACTTAATCAGCATGGCTACCACAGCATTCTGCAGTGATACACCATCCCATCTGGTTTGGGCTTAGTGGGACAATTTGTTTTTCAACAGGACAATGACCCAAAACACCTCCAGGCTGTGTAAGGGCTATTTGACCAAGAAGGAGAGTGATGGAGTGCTGCATCAGATGACCTGGACTCCACAATCCCTCGACCTCAACCCAATTGAGATGGTTTGGGATGAGTTGGACCGCAGAGGGAAGGAAAAGCAGTCAACAACTGCTCAGCATGTGGGAACTCCTTCAAGACTGTTGGAAAAGCATTCCAGGTGAAGCTGGTTGAGAGAATGCCAAGAGTGTGCAAAGCTGTCATCAAGGCAAAGGGTGGCTACTTTGAAGAATCTCAAATATAAAATATATTTTGATTTGTTTAACACTTTTTTGATTACTACATGATTCCATAAGTGTTATTTCATAGTTTTGATGTCTTCACTATTATTCTACAATGTAAAAAATAGTAAAAATTAAGAAAAACCCTTGAATGAGTAGGTGTGTTCAAACTTTTGACTGGTACTGTATATATATATTTTTAAAGGGGTGCCTACTTACGTAATGCATTGTATATATTATTTATATTCCGGACAGGTCCGGAAGTTAATTTCCTGCAATTCTATCCATTTTGCTATGGGGTTTTGTACTGTGTATTTATGTACTGTATTCTCTGTATTTATGTACTGTATTCCCTTGAAAAAGTATTCATCCCCCTTGCCGTTTTTCCTATTTTGTTGCATTACAACCTGAAATTTAAATGGATTTTTATTTGGATTTCAGGTAATGGACATACACAAAATAGTCCAAATTGGTGAAGTGAAATGAAAAACTTTTTTCAAAAAATTTGAAAAAATAAATAACGGAAAAGTGGTGCGTGCATATTTATTCACCCCCTTTGCTATGAAGCCCCTAAATAAGATCTGGTGCACATAATTAGTTAAAGTCCACCTGGGTGTAATCTAAGTGTCACATGATCTGTCACATGATCTCAGTATATATACACTTGTTCTGAAAGGCCCCAGAGTCTGCAACACCACTAAGCAAGGGGCACCACCAAGCAAACAGCACCATGAAGACCAAGGAGCTCTCCAAACAGGTCAGGGACAAAGTTGTGGAGAAGTAAAGATCAGGGTTGGGTTATAAAAAAAGATCCAAAACTTTGAACATCCCACGGAGCACCATTGAATCCATTATAAAAAAATTGAAAGAATATGGCACCACAACAAACCTGCCAAGAGAGGGCCGCCCACCAAAACTCACGGACCAGGCAAGGAGGGAATTAATCAGAGAGGCAACAAAGAGACCAAAGATAAACGTGAAGGAGCTCCACAGTGGAGATTGGAGTATCTGTCCATAGGACCATTTTAAGCCGTACGCTCCACAGAGCTAGGCTTTACGGAAGAGTGGCCAGAAAAAAAGCCATTGCTTAAAGACAAAAATAAGCAAACACGTATAGTGTTCGCCAAAAGGCATGTGGGAGACTCCCCAAACATATGGAAGAAGGTACTCTGGTCAGATGAGACAAAAATTGAGCTTTTTGGCCATTAAGGAAAACGCTATGTCTGGCGCAAACCCAACACCTCTCATCACCCTGAGAACACCATCCCAACAGTGAAGCATGGTGGTGGCAGCATCATACTGTGGGGATGTTTTTCATCGGCAGGGACTGGGAAACTGGTCAGAATTGAAGTAATGATGAATGGCGCTAAATACAGGGAAATTCTTGAGGGAAACCTGTTTCAGTCTTCCAGAGATTTGAGACTGGGACGGAGGTTCACCTTCCAGCAGGACAATGACCCTAAGCATACTGCTAAAGCAACACTCGAGTGGTTTAAGGGGAAACATTTAAATGTCTTGGAATGGCCTAGTCAAAGCCCAGACCTCAATCCAATTGAGAATCTGTGGTATGACTTAAAGATTGCTGTACACCAGCGGAACCCATCCAACTTGAAGGAGCTGGAGCAGTTTTGCCTTGAAGAATGGGCAAAAAGCTTATAGAGACATATCCCAAGAGACTTGCAGCTGTAATTGCTGCAAAAGGTGGCTCTACAAAGTATTGACTTTGGGGGGGTGAATAGTTATGCAAGCTCAAGTTTTCTGTTTTTTGTCTTATTTCTTGTTTGTTTCACAATAAAAAAAATTTGCATCTTCAAAGTGGTAGGCATGTTGTGTAAATCAAATTATACAAACCCCCCAAAAAATCAATTTTTATTCCAGGTTGTAAGGTAACAAAATAGGAAAAATGGCAAGGGGGGTGAAT
The DNA here is from genome assembly GCF_020615455.1 of Coregonus clupeaformis. Taxonomy (NCBI): domain Eukaryota; kingdom Metazoa; phylum Chordata; class Actinopteri; order Salmoniformes; family Salmonidae; genus Coregonus; species Coregonus clupeaformis. Next base: position 18,118,275 of record NC_059210.1, on the reverse strand, counting down.
ACTTTCGCAAGCCACTGTAGCTCATTCTAATATTTCTACTACTATACATTGCATTTTAGTCACACTGTTTATACACACTGTATATTTATTTATATACTGGATTCTTGACATACTGTAGCTCACGCTAATGTATCTATTGCTGTACATATCATTCCTAGTATATTTTCTGTAAATTCATTCAGTGTATATACAGTGGGGAAAAAAAGTATTTAGTCAGCCACCAATTGTGCAAGTTCTCCCACTTAAAAAGATGAGAGAGGCCTGTAATTTTCTTCATAGGTACACGTCAACTATGACAGACAAATTGAGAATTTTTTTTCCAGAAAAGTACATTGTAGGATTTTTTATGAATTTATTTGCAAATTATGGTGGAAAATAAGTATTTGGTCACCTACAAACAAGCAAGATTTCTGGCTCTCACAGACCTGTAACAACTTCTTTAAGAGGCTCCTCTGTCCTCCACTCGTTACCTGTATTAATGGCACCTGTTTGAACTTGTTATCAGTATAAAAGACACCTGTCCACAACCTCAAACAGTCACACTCCAAACTCCACTATGGCCAAGACCAAAGAGCTGTCAAAGGACACCAGAAACAAAATTGTAGACCTGCACCAGGCTGGGAAGACTGAATCTGCAATAGGTAAGCAGCTTGGTTTGTAGAAATCAACTGTGGGAGCAATTATTAGGAAATGGAAGACATACAAGACCACTGATAATCTCCCTCGATCTGGGGCTCCACGCAAGATCTCACCCCGTGGGGTCAAAATGATCACAAGAACGGTGAGCAAAAATCCCAGAACCACACGGGGGGACCTAGTGAATGACCTGCAGAGAGCTGGGACCAAAGTAACAAAGCCTACCATCAGTAACACACTACGCCGCCAGGGACTCAAATCCTGCAGTGCCAGATGTGATCCCCTGCTTAAGCCAGTACATGTCCAGGCCCGTCTGAAGTTTGCTAGAGTGCATTTGGATGATCCAGAAGAGGATTGGGAGAATGTCAGATTAAACCAAAATAGAACTTTTTGGTAAAAACTCAACTCGTCATGTTTGGAGGACAAAGAATGCTGAGTTGCATCCAAAGAACACCATCCCTACTGTGAAGCATGGGGGTGGAAACATCATGCTTTTGGGCTGTTTTTCTGCAAAGGGACCAGGACGACTGATCTGTGTAAAGGAAAGAATGAATGGGGCCATGTATCGTGAGATGTTGAGTGAAAACCTCCTTCCATCAGCAAGGGCATTGAAGTTGAAAAGTGGCTGGGTCTTTCAGTATGACAATGATCCCAAACACACCGCCCGGGCAACGAAGGAGTGGCTTCATAAGAAGCATTTCAAGGTCCTGGATTGGCCTAGCCAGTCTCCAGATCTCAACCCCATAGAAAATCTTTGGAGGGAGTTGAAAGTCCGTGTTGCCCAGCGACAGCCCCAAAACATCACTGCTCTAGAGGAGATCTGCATGGAGGAATGGGCCAAAATACCAGCAACAGTGTGTGAAAACCTTGTGAAGACTTACAGAAAACGTTTGACATGTGTCATTGCCAACAAAGGGTATATAACAAAGTATTGAGAAACTTTTGTTATTGACCAAATACTTATTTTCCACCATCATATGCCAATAAATTCATTAAAAATCCTACAATGTGATTTTCTGGATTTTTTTTCTCATTTTGTCTGTCATAGTTGACGTGTACCTATGATGAAAATTACAGGCCTCTCTCATCTTTTTAAGTGGGAGAACTTGCACAATTGGTGGCTGACTAAATACTTTTTTTCCCCACTGTATAACAAAGTATTGAGAAACTTTTGTTATTGACCAAATAAATTCATTAAAAGTCCTGCAATGTGATTTTCTGGATTTCTTTTCCTCATTTTGTCTGTCATAGTTGACGTGTACCTATGATGAATATTACAGGCCTCTCTCATATTTTTAAGTGGGAGAACTTGCACAATTGGTGGCTGACTAAATACTTTTTTTCCCCACTGTACATATAGATTGCATTTAGATTACTGTTACAGTGCTATTTGGGTTGTTAATTTGATTTGTTACAACATTATTATTGTTTTTGTACTTTTCAAATGCATGCAGGACGACTTTCGCAATGCAGCCTTGTCCGGCAGATGTGCCACAGAGTCACCATTTAAAAGTAATTACTTCCAGCGGAACGATATACCACGTTGCGTTGCTGTGTGTACGCGGCGTAACGTTAATGACTCTGGACTACACACACAGTGAGGGAAGAAAGTATTTGATCCCCTGCTGATTTTGTATGTTTGCCCACTGACAAAGACATGATCAGTCTATAATTTTAATGGTAGGTTTATTTGAACAGTGAGAGACAGAATAACAAGAAAATAATCCAGAAAAACGCATGTCAAAAATGTTATACATTTATTTGCATTTTAATGAGGGAAATAACTATTTGACCCCCTCTCAATCAGAAAGATTTCTGGCTCCCAGGTGGCTTTTATACAGGTAACGAGCTGAGATTAGGAGCACACTCTTAAAGGGAGTGCTCCTAATCTCAGCTTGTTACCTGTATAAAAGACACCTGTCCACAGAAGCAATCAATCAATCAGATTCCAAACTCTCCACCATGGCCAAGACCAAAGAGCTCTCCAAGGATGTCAGGGACAAGATTGTAGACCTACACAAGGCTGGAATGGGCTACAAGACCATCGCCAAGCAGCTTGGTGAGAAGGTGACAACAGTTGGTGAGATTATTCGCAAATGGAAGAAACACAAAAGAACTGTCAATCTCCCTCGGCCTGGGGCTCCATGCAAGATCTCACCTTGTGGAGTTGCAATTATCATGAGAATGGTGAGGAATCAGCCAAGAACTACACGGGAGGATCTTGTCAATGATCTCAAGGCAGCTGGGACCATAGTCACCAAGAAAACAATTGGTAACACACTATGCCGTGAAGGACTGAAATCCTGCAGCGCCCGCAAGGTCCCCCTGCTCAAGAAAGCACATATACAGGGCCGTCTGAAGTTTGCCAATGAACATCTGAATGATTCAGAGGAGAACTGGGTGAAAGTGTTGTGGTCAGATGAGACCAAAATCGAGCTCTTTGGCATCAACTCAACTCGCCGTGTTTGGAGGAGGAGGAATGTTGCCTATGACCCCAAGAACACCATCCCCACCGTCAAACATGGAGGTGGAAACATTATGCTTTGGGGGTGTTTTTCTGCTAAGGGGACAGGACAACTTCACTGTAAAGGGAAGATGGACGGGGCAATGTACCATCAAATCTTGGGTGAGAACCTCCTTCCCTCAGCCAGGGCATTGAAAATGGGTCGTGGATGGGTATTCCAGCATGACAATGACCCAAAACACACGGCCAAGGCAACAAAGGAGTGGCTCAAGAAGAAGCACATTAAGGTCCTGGAGTGGCCTAGCCAGTCTCCAGACCTTAATCCCATAGAAAATCTGTGGAGGGAGCTGAAGGTTCGAGTTGCCAAACGTCAGCCTCGAAACCTTAATGACTTGAAGAAGATCTGCAAAGAGGAGTGGAACAAAATCCCTCCTGAGATGTGTGAAAACCTGGTGGCCAACTACAAGAAACGTCTGACCTCTGTGATTGCCAACAAGGGTTTTGCCACCAAGTACTAAGTCATGTTTTGCAGAGGGGTCAAATACTTATTTCCCTCATTAAAATGCAAATCAATTTATAACATATTTGAGATGCGTTTTTCTGGATTTTTTTGTTGTTATTCTGTCTCTCACTGTTCAAATAAACCTACCATTAAAATTATAGACTGATCATGTCTTTGTCAGTGGGCAAACATACAAAATCAGCAGGGGATCAAATACTTTCTTCCCTCACTGTATCCCCTGGCGACGGGGGTACTGTCCGAGTGCTGACTCGGCCTCTCCTGTCCAAGCCCTTAAACGTTTCTCTCTGTGTCCTTTTCATTGCCTAGTTCCCCCATCTACTGTACTTCCGACTGTTCAATCGGAAAATTATAAAATATGTAAGGTTGATCGAACCTTAAATTACCACTCCCCCAAAGGAGCTATTATTCTTGGAACAGTGGTAACATGTCCAACTCTGGAGTCCTGGGTTCGATTCCTACCTCTCAATGCTGTACATTTAGAATTACACTATTCACACGTGGTTATTCAGGCACAGAAATACACACACAAAGACGCACTCAGTCATACCACTAGCCCTAAGTCTCTCTCTCTCTCCCCCCATTCATTACTTGGTCCAACGTAAGAGAGAGAGGAAAATCAACAGGCTCAGTTCCCACATCGCCATAGTTGCTATTTTAATAATGTAGCTAAGCTTTTTCCAGCCTTTTACTGAGGGGAGAACTACTATTTATTTTCCCTGGATCTGCCACACGTTCAGCCAGGGAGAGCACAGATATATACTACAAAACCCCAAATTTTTCCTTTACATCAGAGAACACACACATGTGAATGAACACACAAACACACATGCACGCAGGCTGCGCACATTCACCCTCCCCACATGTAAGGAAAGAACAAGTGACGTTTAACTGCAGGTACTGAGAGAGTGCCCACTCACTCTCACAAAGAGTGTGTGTCAGAGACAGAGAGAGCGAGAGCGAAGAGAGCAACACAGATGGGGTGAGTGAGTGCGTAATAACATGCGTCGATGATTGATATTTCTCTAACACCAGAGTCCATTCCTCCACTGGAAAAGGCAGAGAGGGAGAGAAGACCCGTATTCACCTGATGCCAGACCATAATATTATGATTGTGCTCGTTTACATTTATTGGTGGGTTTAAGCATGGTGGTAAAAGCATGGTTACAGGAAGCAGCTACAACGTTGTTTTTCCCCCCTGGTAAAGAGCCTGTGTTCTAGTAAAACATTTATTTGAGGGGGGACTTCAACACACACACACACACACAAGCATGCGAACACAAATATACACACGCGCAGACTGACAGACATATGCAAGACACGCACACACACACACGCACACGCACAAACAGATTGTATTACTGGAACAACTGAGAGAGAAAAGCAAGAAGAAGACAGATACGTCGTCTTCTGAGGGATGACATGGTGTAGAAACGTTTTTAATTACAAATAGATTAAGCCTTTTGTGATGTTGTTGTGTGGTCTCTTTGTAAACTTTCCCAAGATTTGTTTAGAAATTTGTGTGGATGTCCTCCTTTTGTTTGTCTTCCAGAAGACGAGGGGCTGACTCTCTCTCTTAGAACGCTGGCCAATGTTTGGACTGAGAAACCTGGAGCGGTAGACTACTCAGGACAGGACTGGAGGCAGTAGAGAGAGAGAAACTTGGGCTGCTTCTCATTCCAGAGAGTTGTAACTTTTGTATGATGACACAAAAAGATCAGCACACTATTAAAAGAACCACACATTATATTGTTAAATTATACCACATTTGCTGTAATAGTGATACTATTTATATCTCAAGTGGAACCAAGTCAGGTTAAAAAACAGGAAACCAATCAATAAAATGAGACGCAGCCCTGTAATTTTCCAAATGTTCAATATGAATAATAAAATAATGTCCAGACACAGATCGAGTTGATGGTTGCTTATCTAGAAGTGTTGCATGGTTCACACACACACGTTCAGTGGTTGGACTGACTCTTTCTGTGGATCAAAGTATGACATGGTGATGTTACTGGTTAAACTGCCTTTTAGCTTTTTCAGCACTAGTTCCTGCTCCTCACCCCACTGCCATGGAACATCCTTCTTTGTGAGCTCCCGTAGTGGTGCAGAGATGGTGGCATAATCCTGGATGAAACGTGAGCAGTAGTTGGCCCTGCCGAGGAGATGCTTGAGTTCACTTGCATTTTGGGGATTGCTGGTCTGGTGAATAGGGGTGACTTTTTTCAGGTCAGCTGAGATGCCGCCAGCAGAGAAAATGAACCCAAAGAACTCCAGTCTGCATTTATTGTACTCACATTTGTTACGGTTGAGAGTCAGTCCACTCTCCTTCAGCCTCTGGAACACTGCTCTCAGGCTGTTATCGTGGTCAGCTTGTGTTGCTCCACACGATGATGTCGTTGCTGAGGTTTTTTACACCTGCAATGCCTTGGAGTGTCTGACAGATGGCATTCTGGAACACCTCTGCAGCTGAAGAGGTACCAAAGATCAAACTTTTATACCTCATCAGGCCTAGATGAGTGGTGAACGTGGTTATGTACCTACTTTCGGGGTGTAGTTCAAGTTGGTGATATTCAGCTTGGAAAACACTGCGGCTCCGTTGAGCTCGTGGATGATGTCGTCCATGGTGGGTGTGATGTGACGTTCAAGTAAAATGACTGTATTTGCCTTACGCATGTCTACAAAGATTCTGACCTTGTCTGAGTCCTTAGGCTTTGGAGGCGTCACAATGGGGGAAATCCAGGGTGTAGGGCCTGTCACCGTCTTAACAATGTCATCAGTCTTCAGTGACTGAAGCTCCTCTTTGACCTGTGTGGTTGGCATGTGGGCTGGACTTGTGTTGTTTTAGCTGGAAACATTTCAGCTTTCCGATACCACTGAACATATTTGGATGGCTGTCGACAAGTTCATCTGCCACTGTGCGCTTGACTGGTCGAGGAGACACAGAATTTACAATCTTGATCCTCAGCTGTTTGGTAGCTTAGCAGGGAGTGGACATCACCTTGAATGACATAGAATGTGCTCTGAGTGTTCTTGTGTCTTGCTTCAACATTGCATGTGAATGCACCAGCAGTGGACAGTAGGTTTGTGGAGCCATATGAAAAGATTTAGATTTTTGCTTGACTGAGCTTGGCTGTGGCTTCAGAGTGTTAAAAATCACCTCACTGATATTGTTCACTGCAGCCCCTGAGTCTATCAGAACTGCTATTCAGACACCATCTAGCTGAATGTGTGTCTGTGGCTGTTTAACACTTTGTCACTGTTAACTACAAACATATAGGCCTCATGCTGCTTGATCCGTTTGGTCTTGCATCTCCATTATGTGTTGCACTTACTTGGTTGACTCTCTGGCGTGATCTGTGTTTATCCGTGTGTTGCTCCTGCTTTGGTTTTGAACGGCACTGCTTTGCAAAGTGATTTTGTTTCACTCTTTTCCTCTCGCCCGACAGTCTCCATTATGTGGGTATTTGCCTCCACAATTCCTGGTTGGTTGATTTAGCCCTTTTTGTGTGTTTGTTGTATTGCTTCTGATGCACTGCATTGACTACAGTAGCTGAGCCCTGTTCTATGCCTGTTCCCTGGATTTCAGATAACTCCAGTGATCTCCCATGATCGAGAAGGTTGGTTAAAGTCATGTCAGGCTGTCTCAGCGCTCTCCTGCGCAGCCTGGATGAGGTACAGCTCTGTGTCAATTGTGCTTTGATCTCCATGTCAACATCTGCAAACTCACAGTTCGTTGCCAACATGCGAAGTGTGGTGTGGTAAGTATCTAGGTTCTCGCCCTGCTGCTGAGTGGCTTTCCTGTATATTTACACTACCGTTCAAAAGTTTGGGGTCACTTAGAAATGTCCTTGTTTTCGAAAGAAAAGCAATTTCTTTGTCCATTAAAATAACATCAAATTGATCCGAAATACAGTGTGGACATTGTTAATGTTGTAAATGGCTATTGTAGCTGGAAACGGCTGATTTTTAATGCAATATTTTCATAGGCGTACAGAGGCAAGTTGTGTTTGCTAATCCAAGTTTATCGTTTTAAAAGGCTAATTGATCACTAGAAAACCCTTTTGCAATTATGTTAGCACAGCTGAAAACTGTTGTGCTGATTAAAGAAGCAATACAACTGGCCGTCTTGAGACTAGTTGAGTATCTAGGTGGTCTACTTGAAACATGTAGGTATTACAGACTCGGTCAGGGAGAGGTTGAAAATGTCAATGCAGACACCTGCCAGTTAGTCCGTGCATGCTTTGAGTACACGTCCTGGTAATCCGTCTGGCCCCGCGGCTTTGTGAATGTTGACCTGTTCTTGCTCACATCGGCTACCGAGAGCGTGATCACAGAGTCGTCCGGAACAGCTGGTGCTCTCATGCATGATTCAGTGGTACTTGCCTCGAAGCGAGCATAAAAGGCATTTAGCTCGTCTGGTATGCTCGCGTCACTGGGCAGCTCGCGGCTGGTTTTCCCTTGGTAGTCCGTAATAGTTTTCAAGCCCTGCCACATCTGACGAGCGTCAGAGCCATCTCGTTTTTAATCCTCGTTGCCATTGTAATATTCTATATGCTCAATATTAATAATAAAATAATGTCCAGACACAGATCGAGTTGATGGTCGTTTATCTACAAGTGTTGCATGGCTCACACACACACACGTTCAGTGGTTGACTGACTACCATAAACTGTAGTACTATGGATCCACCATGACGTGCCGTATTCGGTTAGTGTTGTCGTAAACAATTATCAGTCTTACTGCACTGTCGTGCCTAAACATTACAAGCCCAACGTGTTGTTAATGTTGTTTTCCGTGCTTCTTTTGGGAGTTCCGGCCAAGACATATTCCTTTTATAATAACTAGACCTAGAGGACACTTAATTTAATTAGTTTTTACTTTTACTGGGGTAATTAACATCCAAAGTGTTAATTCTATTCAACAATATTGTTGATCTAGAGTTAACTCCTTTTAGTGTTAAACAAAAACAGTGTTACAGTAAGTCATTTTGGGTGTTGATTTAACACTGTATGGTGTCAAGCCTAATTTGCATATTTCCAATGGTCTCTTTTCTTTTTGAGTGAATTGTAGAATTACCACCCATGACTGTATTTGTTAATAACAGAGACATGGTTGTTGAATTATTTCCTTTTAAAGGCCTGTGGCTTTCACCAAATGAGTACCTAGGTGAATATTATCATTAAAATTGTACATTATAACAATACATTACATAATATCATAAGGTTTTACAGTGGTGTAAGAAAATTCCTGGTTTACAGGCCACATCAGGCCTGCAAGTCACATTATGCTGGCTTAACCACGAGAGAGAGGAGAGAGGTCTTCTTCCTGAGCAGTCCCGCCAACTTGAACAAATTGACAAACTTTACAAACTTCTTGCTATGTTACTTTGCGATTATTAATGGCACACCGAATGTTTATAAATAATGACAATGTGTGGATATTTAGGCACTGTTAGGAGGGAAAGACAGAAATAAAAATTAGAGAAAAAGACAGTCAACGGACTGAATCCGACTGGAACTGAAATATATTTTAAACCAACAAAAATAATTCTACAAGGAGCTGTTACAACTGCAGGAGAATAGCTTCAAAAGCTTTGTCCAAATACTGGTAGATTCAAATATCAAAGAATGGACGATCTGACCAGAGATGTCCAGGACTTGAAGAACAGTCTGCACTTCGCCCAGGGAGAGCTTGATTGCTTGAAAAAGCACTGCAGCAACATGACAACTGTAAATCCATGAGAAACGACATCAGTACTGTCTGTGAATGTATTTAACAATGAAAGGGAAACAGGATTATCTAAAAGGAAAATCAAGGCAAAATAACACTGCTGTGGATGGAATCCCAGAGTCTCCACATGAGACCTGAATGGAGTCTGAGGAGAAAGTGAGCAAAAGGATCGATGATAAGCTGCTGATGTATCATAAGAAGATTGAGGTGGAGCGCGCCCACAGGACTGGAAAACGGCCCAGGTGACAGACCCTGGTCAATAGTAGGGCTGTTGCGGTGGCCATATTACTGGCACACCGGCAGACATGAGTCATGAACGTAGTTGAGTCACGGTAATCAATGCGCTCTGTACATGAATATGGTTTGTGTTATGGGATTACAAGTGGTTAGAAGTAGCCTGAGGACCACAGAGTACCTTTCAGACCATGTAATCAATTTAGTCTATCATTTTCCTCTTTTTTACCTTTTGTCTTTGTAAAACTCAGGTTATCTGGAGTCATTCCATAGTGCCCTGCTGAAAAATACCCCAAGCAGCAGCATTTTGGGTACACAAGCATGAGGGGGCGGACACACCTTGCGGTTATGGAGCACAACAAGTTTGTGGGACAGAAACCAGCAAGGGACACTGAAAGGTATAAAATCAAGAATACAACAGTAATGACACAAACACCTCTTTCTTCTCTCTGCAGATTCTCAAAACACAATACAAAGAAATGTCTACAAAAAGCCCATGCAAAGGGCTATTATTGACAATAATGATCTGTCAAAGTCAATGGGCTGGGGGATGTTTACAGACAGTACTTTGAGATGAGGAAGGAATTATGCTTCTGTATCTAGAATCCACTCCAGGTAGAATCCCAAGCACCACGGTATTGTCTGTAAGACAAAAATTAATACATTATACTCTATTGTAGTTTGAACGACAGTTGACCTGTGCCAATATAACATCAACATAAGGGTAGGCTAGTTGAAAACGCATACATGTGCACAGGCACAGAGATTACATTTACCACAATGTCTAGCCTAATAGAAAGAAATATGGCACAACCCTCAACCTTTGCAAAGTGACCAGACCGTACAGATGTACCTATGTAGGTAACCAGACAGTATCTACCTACAGCCATGTCTATCAGGCATGCTTAGGCAGATACTTGTATAGTGAAACCAGCTTCAGTTTTAGAGATTTACAACAGTAAATTGATGTATTATCTTTTATCCTAACTGTTTGCTAGTAAACTTAGTTAGCTAGCTTTCTGCATATACAATACTTGTTATTTACTTCTGTTTGGAATACTATTTTGCGTCATGCCTATAATTTTATGATAATCATAACCAATGTCAAACCTAATCAATTATGTTACATAGCTAGATAGTACAATTATTTACAGTTGCTGATGTTAAAACGTTTGCTAACAAGTTAACTAGCTAGCCAACTCCAGTCATGTGCTAACGTTTGCTGGTAAACCTAGCTTTAGTTGGCTGGTTGTAGTTTTGTAGCTTGCTGTTTAGTAGCCATATATACGACTAAAAAGAGAATACGTTTTACAATCGAGATACAAAAGATCTCTGATTGTAAAACCTCTTCTATTTTTTGTCATAGATATGGCTACCGGTATTTGTTTAGCTAACTTAGCTACCTAGCTAGCTACCTAGCTAAGTTAGCAAACAGAAAGATAATTAGATTTCCCCCCACTGTAACAAAGTAGTATGCTAGCCAGAAATACACAATATGTGTTCAGTATATAAACTAAAGTTAGCTAGCTAGCTAGGTGGCTTGCAGAAAAAATAACTTACATAGCTAGGCACCATATTAGTAGCAGAGCTTCTAACGTTAGCTAAATCTAACACTTTCTTTCGAATTATCTTTGCTATATTCCAGTTGAAACATGCATGGTTGAATATCACCATGTAGCTAATAGAACATCAAAAAATGCTCCATGGTCGAATTCGTGTTAATGAGAGGAATCACTTGAAGCCATTGCGTCTGGTCAGTTCTTTCAGTTTTGCACAAAGGATTGTGTTAGTGTCCCCCTCCTTTTAAAAAAAGCCTGCATTGGGGAGGGATGGGGGCCAGAGCACGAAGCACCGCCAAACACAAGTTGTAGTCTTCAGAGACTGGAAAAAATCTGTCTGCATGTATATTTAGCAATTAATCCACCGATAGGAACATCGCTGAAAGTCCAATGGCTCTATCGAACAAGGACAACCATATCTACACGGACAAAAACATCTGAATATGCTCGGACATGTTGAGTCTTGACAGTGTTTTGAACATGTGTCCCGAGTTTGGTTACCATACGAATATTCGTGACTTATTTTTTATGCATTAATGTGCTAGACCATGCCCACATGAATGTTTGTTGGTCAGTAGCGACCATGTTGTTTGACATACTAGTCTGGAAAATATTGCATTCAGAGACCTTGGTACATAGATGCCATATTGCAAGGTTTATCCAGATCTACCCAGTGATTCCAGAGGAGATGTCATTTAAGTGTTTTTCACAACATTCAAAATAGCGGAAAATCCATAATGGCAGACTTTATGTGTCCTTTAAGCAAATGTTTTCCTTGTGAGAAGAGGGATCTATGCACTGAATTTATAGGTTGAGGGGCGTGACCTTTAAAAGTTTACAATTTCAGTCGCCTGTTATAGCGCCACCTTGTGACCAATTGGCATGGTATTGCATAAGAGGGTATGGACTATGGGCCTTTACCATCATGTCAAGATGCACCCTCCTTACCATCTCACATCTCTCTTAATTTGCACGTTCATTTTCCTCGCAAGAAGAACCGGTATTATAATAATAATAATAATGAACCAGAAGAAACACAATAGGGTTTCACCAGCTTCGCTGCTTGAACCACTAAATATACTGTAGCTGCAAGCAGTATTGCCGGGGCTTCAAGCTGTGAGGCCCACTGTGCCACCATCAGGACAAATTGCCATATATCAAGTTTTACAAAGATCGGTCATTTGGTATTTTTCACAAAATTCTAAATGGCAGAAAATCCATCATGGCAGACTTTATGGGTTCTTCAGGCAAATATGTTCCTTGTGATGAGAGGGACCTATGGATAACATTTCATGACTCTAGGTCACATGGGGTGTGGGGGCAGACCTTTCAAAGTTTCCATTTTCAATCGCTTGTTATAGCGCCACCATGTGGCCAATTGGCATGGTATTGCATGAGAGGGTGTGGCCCTTGGCCGTTTACCATGTTGCTAAGTTACACAGTCCTGGGCCTTTCATCTCACAGGAATTTGCATTTTTTCACCAAAACGGCAAAAAAAGGAAGATAATAATGGTTAAAGTGGCAAGCAGTGTTGCCAGGGTTCAAGCTGTAAAATTCAGATTTTTTTCAGAAATATCCAAGGATGTATAGTCCAAATTCACAGTTTTCAGTTTTTTCAGTATTTTCAGTAATTGCTTTTATTTTATGAGGAAAAATAACATCAGGAGTCATAGTCAAGTCATTTTCCGCCCTTTCTGCCTCTGTCTTAGTCATGTCAGTCTGAGCTTGGCGGTAACGTTGCACGGTATACCGAAACTTCTGTACTTTTTAGTTATAAAAAAGAAACGGTATGTAGACATTTTTAAACTGTTCATTACTGTTCGCAAAACCAATGTCCATACAGGCTAGAACACTTTTACAATGCAAGACAATACCGGTAGCTTCTAGATTTAATTGTAGGCTAACTTTAATTGATAGCTTACAGCTGAATTCACTAGCCTAGTACTTTGTTTGTGAACCATTACGCAATATATGCTGATTTCAAAGCTGACTGTCACCAAAAACGTCTGTACTTCTGTACTGTAGCCCAACTTTTCCTTATGGCCTCTGATCGCTGTTGCCCTCGTTTGCGTGGCATTTAAGAACAAATTCACCATAATTAGGTCACTGTCATTCAATGCTGGCAGGAAAGACAACAGAAGGAACAACGAAATTCAGCAACTCTTGGAGGACAGTGGAACTTGATAGAAGAGCTTATTTATTGCAAAAACTAAAATCAGCTATTTCAGCTCTTGGCATTCATCAAGGTATTTCAGAAACAGATGTTCACACACGACTTCACATGTGGAACTAATCAATGATTTTAATTGTCTTGATAACTAAAATATGAAGGTTCATAGTATTTAAAAAAATTCTGTTTACACATTAACATTCAACTCTAACATTCACTACACATATGAGTACCCAAGTAAAACATGTAAGTTAACATGCACATTATTGCGCATGTGAGAGAAAAAAGTAATTTGCTTTGATTCTGCTAAACAGTGTCCATATGTGGAGACCTAATCAATGTGTGGTGTGTTATGATTTACCTGAAAACACCATCCACACTAGTCGGTCACCCAATCAGATGAACACATGAAAAAGACGAGAGAATTACGCTAGCCTTTTTTGTGGGGGGACAAGTGACTTGAGCTTTCGGACAAGTAAAACATCTGTCCTACTTGTCCAAAGTAGAAGTCAACAAAAAAGCTAATTTCAAACCCTGTGTGGTCTGTGTGACTTACCTAAAAGCACCATCCACAATAGCAGATCACAATCCGAATCCAATCAGATGAACACATGAAAAAGACGATAGCCAATGTCCACAAAATATTTCACAGTATATTATCCAATACCGAACTGATAGCACTAGCCTATATTGTTACATTGAATGTCAGTTAGTGTTGGGTGATTTGGGCAAGTGGCTAATAAAGATAATGTCAAGCCCTGTGTGGTAGGAATAGGCTAATTACTCTGAATGTCACTAGTGTGCTTCCCTTCTGTGAACTCCCTTACTCCATTCTTTACGGCCCAATTTTCAATAGGTCTACTTGTTGCTGAGGAATGAATCCTTATCTCAGCAGTACTAGATATTAGATGGTTGTGGTTATAACATGCTGGCAACATAGTGCCTCTTTCTAAACCATTGTTAACATTCATGCTTACAATTCATCAAATTGTACAGACCATAAAAGCTCATACACTGTAGACGCAACATGTCTTTCTATCAAAATACTTGAAATTGGGCCGATTCTACCAGATAGGGAAATCATAAATCAGACAGTCACTGATATGATTACAGCAAAGTAACAAAACTTTGCAATACACATTTCCACCAGTTTTATTGTCGGAAAAGGTAGCTAACATTTACACATTTATCGAGAGCCCTGAAAAGTTAATCATGACGCTGTCACTGACTGACTGTGAAGAGAGATCAGTGAAACCACTTGGGGACAACTTGTACAAAGTGAGACTTCAGTGGAGAGAATGCATCTACGATCAGTTTTACCATCCTACCAGCTTCCACCCTCAGTCGTTACCATCTCATGTGAATTTGCATATTTTCAAAAAGATTCGGCAAAGCTAGCTAAGTGGCTAACGCATTAGCTACCTGCCGTTTGTTCTATATTTTCTGGGGGATGAAATTGAAATTGTAACCAGCTCTGCATTGCTTGTTTGAAAAAAGAGAGCTACTTTGAACAAGGTTTCATTTTCAACTAATCGAAAATGAGAAATGGCAATCTGCACAAAGGCAAAAAGGCCATTTTTAAACAAGGGATGAGCTTTTGTTAGTAATCTACTTGAGAACCATTTTGGGTTCAAGTACAACTTTTATATAAGTGAAGCTTTTAATGAGAGGTTTAGCATCCGCACGGTTTGGCCTACTCTCACTAACACAATGGTGTTCTCAGTTTTGCTCTATGACACCCACAAGCCCCACGGGACTCGTCTGAAGTCTGTAACGTTGATGTGCCAACTTCTGTCTGTAGTGTCCGAACCGTTTGGGCTACAAACTAATATGACCCCACTGTGGAAAGGGGTTTTTATGAT
Source organism: Coregonus clupeaformis (assembly GCF_020615455.1). NCBI lineage: Eukaryota > Metazoa > Chordata > Actinopteri > Salmoniformes > Salmonidae > Coregonus > Coregonus clupeaformis. The sequence goes on along the minus strand of NC_059210.1, from coordinate 18,103,097 downwards.
TTATTTTTGGACTGTCTTTTTTGCCCATGACTGTCTTTTCCCCCCGTGCATTTCTGATAGAAAAAATACACCAAGTGTAGGCTACATTTTGACTCGGGAACAGAAGTGGAGAAATAGGATTTCTTCCTTTCAGCATCTTGAGAGAATGCAGATGTCTGTAGAGGTGCTATCTTTATTAGCATCATAAAAGCTGATAGTATTTCAACCACATAAAATATGCATCCAAACCAAACTGAAATCTTATCAGAAACATGTTGTGTTGTAATTTAGACATTATTTTTGTTTTTTTGTTATTGCATTTGATTCCTGGTCCCTAAAAGTCTTTGCTCCGCGAAAGAAGCAGAGATGACAGAGAAAAATTTACCGATGTCAACTAGATTGAAGCATTCATTCTATTGATGATTATTATTATTATGGTAAGCAAGGGTTTATTTTGTCTTTTAAGGCAACATATAGGCTAACGACAGAAGAGAGGCTGCATGTAGCCTATCTAATTATAGACAAGTTGACTAACAAATAGCCTATCAAAAAGTCGGAAATGATAAGTAGAAACATATCTAAATTAGGCAAAAAAAGATCCTGCACCCTCTGTCAAAAAATCGTTCTGTCGTCTCACTGTAGTCTACAGTGCATTTTCTATATTAGCGGGTTAGGGTTGGGTGGGGGTCTCAGATTTTCACTTTATCACATACAGTTGAATTCGGAAGTTTACATACACTTAGGTTGGAGTCATTAAAACTTGTTTTTCAACCACTCCACACATTTCTTGTTAACAAACTATAGTTTTGACAAGTCGGTTAGGACATCTACTTTGTGCATGACACAAGTAATTTTTCCAACAATTGTTTACAGACAGATTATTTCACTTATAATTCACTGTATCACAATTCCAGTGGGTCAGAAGTTTACATACACTAAGTTGACTGTGCCTTTAAACAGCTTGGAAAATTCCAGAAAATGATGTCATGGCTGTAGAAGCTTCTGATAGGCTAATTGACATCATTTGAGTCAATTGGAGGTGTACCTATGGATGTATTTCAAGGCCTACCTTAAAACACAGTGCCTCTTTGCTTGACATCATGGGAAAATCAAAAGAAATCAGCCAAGAGTTCTGAAAATAAATTGTAGACCTCCACAAGTCTGGTTCATCCTTGGGAGCAATTTCCAAACACCTGAAGGCACCACGTTCATCTGTACAAACAATAGTACGCAAGTATAAACACCATGGGAAAGTTCTTCCAAATGGGTCTTCCAAATGGACAATGGCTTATGGACAACAACGTCAAGGTATTGGAGTTGCCATCACAAAGCCCTGACCTCAAACCTATTGAAAATGTGTGGGCAGAACTGAAAAAGCGTGTGCGAGCAAGGAGGCCTACAAACCTGACTCAGTTACACCAGCTCTGTCAGGAGGAATGGGCCAAAATTCACCCAATTTATTGTGGGAAAGCTTGTGGAAGGCTACCCGAAACGTTTGATCCAAGTTAATCAATTTAAAGGCAATGCTACCAAATATTAATTGAGTGTATGTAAACTCCTGACCCACTGGGAATGTGATGAAAGAAATAAAAGCTTAAATAAATAATTCTCTCTACTATTATTCTGACATTTCACATTCTGAAAATAAATTGGTGATCCTAACTGACTTAAGACAGGGCATTTTTACTAGGATTAAATGTCAGGAATTGTGAAAAACTGAGTTTAAATGTACAGTGAGAGAAAAAAGTATTTGATCCCCTGCTGATTTTGTACGTTTGCCCACTGACAAAGAAATGATCAGTCTATAATTTTAATGGTAGGTTTATTTTAACAGTGAGAGACAGAATAACAACAACAAAATCCAGAAAAACGCATGTCAAAAATGTTATAAATTGATTTGCATTTTAATGAGGGAAATAAGTATTTGACCTCCTCTCAATCAGAAAGATTTATGGCTCCCAGGTGTCTTTTATACAGGTAACGAGCTGAGATTAGGAGCACACAGGGACAAGATTGTAGACCTACACAAGGCTGGAATGGCCTACAAGACCATCGCCAGCAGCTTGGTGAGAAGGTGACAACAGTTGGTGCGATTATTCGCAAATGGAAGAAACACAAAAGCACTGTCAATCTTCCTCGTCCTGGGGCTCCATGCAAGATCTCACCTCGTGGAGTTGCAATGATCATGAGAACGGTGAGGAATCAGCCCAGAACTACACGGGAGAATCTTGTCAATGATCTCAAGGCAGTTGGGACCATAGCCACCAAGAAAACAATTGGTAACACACTACGCCATGAAGGACTGAAATCCTGCAGCGCCCGCAAGGTCCCCCTGCTCAAGAAAGCACATATACAGGGCCATCTGAAGTTTGCCAATGAACATCTGAATGATTCAGAGGAGAACTGGGTAAAAGTGTTGTGGTCAGATGAGACCAAAGTTGAGCTTTTTGGCATCAACTCAACTCGCCGTGTTTGGAGGAGGAGGACTGCTGCCTATGACCCCAAGAACACCATCCCCACCGTCAAACATGGAGGTGGAAACATTATGCTTGGAGGGTGTTTTTCTGCTAAGGGGACAGGACAACTTCACTGCATCAAAGGGACGATGGACGGGGCCATGTACCATCAAATCTTGGGTGAGAACCTCCTTCCCTCAGCCAGGGCATTGAAAATGGGTCATGGAAGGGTATTCCAGCATGACAATGACACAAAACACACGGCCAAGGCAACAAAGGAGTGGTTCAAGAAGAAGCACATTATGGTCCTGGAGTGGCCTAGCCAGTCTCCAGACCTTAATCCCATAGAAAAGCTGTGGCGGGAGCTGAAGGTTCGAGTTGCCAAACGTCAGCCTCGAAACCTTAATGACTGGGATAAGATCTGCAAAGAGGAGTGGAACAAAATCCCTCCTGAGATGTGTGCAAACTTGGTGGCCAACTACAAGAAACGTCTGACCTCTGTGATTGCCAACAAGGGTTTTGCCACCAAGTACTAAGTCATGTTTTGCAGAGGGGTCAAATACTTATTTCCCTCATTAAAATGCAAATCAATTCATAACATTTTTGACATGCGTTTTTCTGGATTTTTTTGTTGTTATTCTGTCTCTCACTGTTCAAATAAACCTACCATTAAAATTATAGACTGATCATGTCTTTGTCAGTGGGCAAACGTACAAAATCAGCAGGGGATCAAATACTTTTTTCCCTCACTGTATTTGGCTAAGGTGTATGTGAACATCTGACTTCAACTGTATAGTCGGGTGGTTGCAGATGGGTTATTAGCAAACCATTGACCTATGCACCACTAGCCACCGTGTGGTCGATATGAAGGTGCCTGCATATGTTGAGTCTTGACAGTGTTTGGAACTTGTGTACCAAGTTTTGTTACAGTACGAATATCCGTGACTGATTTATAGGCATTTATTTAAATTTTAGTCATTTAGCAGACGCTCTTATCCAGAGCGACTTACAGTTTAGTGAGTGCATACATTTTCATACTGGCCCCCCGTGGGAATCGAACCCACAACCCTGGCGTTGCAAACGCCATGCTCTACCAACTGAGCTACACGGACTACAGAGTTGCAAAGAAAAAGCAAACAAATTTAACACAAAAACGACAGGCTGTATGACATCAAAATAGCATAACTGGTATATTTTAACACCAATAAAACCATCCGTTTAAAAATGTATTGAGTATATGTCAATCTAGCAAACCAGGCAACTGAAAGCAACTTTCTAAACAATATTTTGGTTAATTTCTAGCTCGTTAGCTAGCTAGCTAGCGTTAAGTTAGCTGGCTAGCCAGTTCAAATAATGACCATATCATATAGCTGACATCATCTTAACTTTACCTAATTTGTATTCATTATTAAAGGAAAATAAACTCACAACAAGATCATTATTTACAAGTTAATGACGAGCTAATTACAGAAAATAGCTTACGGTTATGAGTGTGACGATATAAAAGCAGGGCATTCTACCGGATAATTTTAAAACTTGGACACTGTCTCGTTGGCCTAACGTTATATCCTAATTTGACTCTGGTGCAGGTCATGTTCTTCTTCACATTACCGTCTCTGGTAAACACATACTATATCAAATAAAATCAAAGTTTATTTGTCACATGCACAGGCTACAGAAGGTGTAAACAGTACAGTGAAATGGTTACTTGCATAGTGGAGTATTAGCTAGCTAAACAATTAACCATAATCCCAACTCATAAAGTTACTACCCTGCAAGAATCTACAGGTAGCTAAAGCTAACCAACTAGCTAGGTTCAATGTTAGCTATCTAGCTAACATTAGGCTATACAGTGGGGGGAAAAAAAGTATTTAGTCAGCCACCAATTGTGCAAGTTCTCCCACTTAAAAACATGAGAGAGGCCTGTAATTTTCATCATAGGTACACGTCAACTATGACAAACAAAATAAGAATTTTTTTTCTCCAGAAAATCACATTGTAGGATTTTTAATGAATTTATTTGCAAATTATGGTGGAAAATAAGTATTTGGTCAATAACAAAAGTTTCTCAATACTTTGTTATATACCCTTTGTTGGCAATGACACAGGTCAAATGTTTTCTGTAAGTCTTCACAAGGTTTTCACACACTGTTGCTGGTATTTTGGCCCACTCCTCCATGCAGATCTCCTTTAGAGCAGTGATGTTTTGGGGCTGTCGTTGGGCAACACGGACTTTCAACTCCCTCCAAAGATTTTCTATGGGGTTGAGATCTGGAGACTGGCTAGGCCACTCCAGGACCTTGAAATGCTTCTTACGAAGCCACTCCTTCGTTGCTCGGGCGGTGTGTTTGGGATCATTGTCATGCTGAAAGACCCAGCAACATTTCATCTTCAATGCCCTTGCTGATGGAAGGAGGTTTTCACTCAAAATCTCACGATACATGGCCCCATTCATTCTTTCCTTTACACGGATCAGTCGTCCTGGTCCCTTTGCAGAAAAACAGCCCCAAAGCATGATGTTTCCAACCCCATGCTTCACAGTAGGTATGGTGTTCTTTGGATGCAACTCAGCATTCTTTGTCCTCCAAACACGACGAGTTGAGTTTTTACCAAAAAGTTCTATTTTGGTTTCATCTGACATTCTCCCAATCCTCTTCTGGATCATCCAAATGCACTCTAGCAAACTTCAGACGGGCCTGGACATGTACTGACTTAAGCAGGGGGACACGTCTGGCACTGCAGGATTTGAGTCCCAGGCGGCGTAGTGTGTTACTGATGGTAGGCTTTGTTACTTTGGTCCCAGCTCTCTGCAGGTCATTCACTAGGTCCCCCCGTGTGGTTCTGGGATTTTTGCTCACCGTTCTTGTGATCATTTTGACCCCAAAGGGTGAGATCTTGCGTGGAGCCCCAGATCAAGGGAGATTATCAGTGGTCTTGTATGTCTTCCATTTTCTAATAATTGCTCCCACAGTTGATTTCTTCAAACCAAGCTGCTTACCTATTGCAGATTCAGTCTTCCCAGCCTGGTGCAGGTCTACAATTTTGTTTCTGGTGTCCTTTGACAGCTCTTTGGTCTTGGCCATAGTGGAGTTTGGAGTGTGACTGTTTGAGGTTGTGGACAGGTGTCTTTTATACTGATAACAAGTTCAAACAGGTGCCATTAATACAGGTAACGCGTGGAGGACAGAGGAGCCTCTTAAAGAAGAAGTTACAGGTCTGTGATAGCCAGAAATCTTGCTTGTTTGTAGGTGACCAAATACTTAATTTCCACCATAATTTGCAAATAAATTCATTAAAAATCCTACAATGTGATTTTCTGGATTTTTTTTCCTCAATTTGTCTGTCATAGTTGACGTGTACCTATGATGAAAATTACAGGCCTCTCTCATCTTTTTAAGTGGGAGAACTTGCACAATTGGTGGCTGACTAAATACTTTTTTTTCCCCACTGTAACTGAGAGTGAGAGGTTGTAATCTGAATAAAGGGAAAATGGCCATTCTTGAACTTGGGGTGAGAAAATTTTACTTATTTGCTAGAGAACCAGTTTGGATTTAAGTATAACTTTTGAATGACTGAAGCTTTTAGTGATAGGTCTAATGCTTTAATATTTAATAATTTCTGTCCTCCGAATTCATATTCATTATAAAAATTGGCCCATTTAATTTTGTCTGGCTTGCCTTTCCAAATAAAATGGAATCTTTTTTTCTCTTATAATTTAAAAAAAAACTGTTCGCTAGTCGTAGGCAAGACCATAAGCAAATAGGTAAACTGGGATAATACTAAAGAGTTAATCAGGGTGATTTTTCCACAAATAGACATGTATTTACCTTTCCATGGTAGCAAGATCTTATCTATTTTTGCTAACGTTCTATTAAAATGTATTGGAGTGAGATCATTTATTTCATTTGGGATATGAATTCCGAGTATATCCACATCACCAACAGACCATTTTATTTGTAAACTACATGGTAATGTAAAAATTGTATTTTTTAGTGATCCAATGCGAAATATAGTACATTTATCATCATTTGGTCTAGATCCTCTATGAGGCTGTGGAGGCATTCAAGTTGTGGATTTAAAAGAAAAAATGAATCATCAGCATACAATGACACCTTTGTTTTTAAGCCCTGGATTTCTAATCCCTTGATATTATTGTTGGATCTGATTTTAATAGGTAACATTTCGATGGCCATAGTAAATAGATATGACGATAGTGGACAACCTTGTTTTACTCCTCTTGACAGTTTAAAACCTTCGGAGAAATAGCTTTAACTTACAATGAAAACAACTTTCTGACAAAATTAGAAACTTATAATATCTGAAAATGTAGCTAGCTAGACTCTCTTACCCGTATACACGGATGAACGCTTCTCCCTCTCTGTCACGGATGCCATGGCTACCCTTGGTTTGAAGATGTAATCCGGAGACAGGTCTTTTATACAACAGCCTTCTGTGTTCTCTTTTAGACTCCCTCCGTATTTGCAATCAAACACCTGAATTCTCTCCATCTCCTTAGCTATCTTGTTCTGCTTCCACCGGGCATTCCACTGATTTCAAAACTCGGTCCTCCCAAAAGTGGAGAGCCTTAGCAACACTTGTGCAATTCTTCATGATAGCTTTCAAAAAAGCAGCTTTAGAAAGGATTACATACAAATACTAAGCAGCACATGTTATAGACAGAAGCCTGCTACATGGCAGACCAATCTGAACTCATCTCTCGGCATGTCCAGCCAATCCATTATCTCAGCCAATCATGGCTAGCGGGAAGGTTCCTGTCTTTTTTCATGGCTAACCCAACTAGGCTCATAATCTAACAATTTTATTTGTATTTACAGATGTCATACATGTTTGTTATTAAGGCACATGAAAGTTCACATTGTCCAGAAGGCATTTCTGCCAAAAAACACATTTTAATTAAACAAAAGATAATGTTCAAATACCTCTCCTGTGAAGTGATGCGCGACATACGCCTAGTTTCCCAAAACGAGTTGCAAATCTGCAGAGATACATTAAAGTTCCTGAATGCGTACGTCTTCTTTAAGAGTAATACAACTTTATGTTTTCTGTTATTATTGGGGCAGCAACAGTATTAAAAAGTTAATGAGGTATTTAAGACAGAATGAGTAGTAGGCTGTATCATGAATAGAAAATAAGAGCTGAGAATACATTGTGCCTTTTAGCACATACAGTGGGGAGAACAAGTATTTGATACACTGCCAATTTTGCAGGTTTTCCTACTTACAAAGCATGTAGAGGTCTGTAATTTTTATCATAGGTACACTTCAACTGTGAGAGACGGAATCTAAAACAAAAATCCAGAAAATCACATTGTATGATTTTTAAGTAATTAATTTGCATTTTATTGCATGACATAAGTATTTGATCACCTACCAACCAGTAAGAATTCCGGCTCTCACAGACCTGTTAGTTTTTCTTTAAGAAGCCCTCCTGTTCTCCACTCATTACCTGAATTAACTGCACCTGTTTGAACTCGTTACCTGTATAAAAGACACCTGTCCACACACTCAATCAAACAGACTCCAACCTCTCCACAATGGCCAAGACCAGAGAGCTGTGTAAGGACATCAGGGATAAATTGTAGACCTGCACAAGGCTGGGATGGGCTAGAGGACAATAGGCAAGCAGCTTGGTGAGAAGGCAACAACTGTTGGCGCAATTATTAGAAAATGGAAGAAGTTCAAGATGACGGTCAATCACCCTCGGTCTGGGGCTCCATGCAAGATCTCACCTCGTGGGGCATCAACGATCATGAGGAAGGTGAGGGATCAGCTCAGAACTACACGGCAGGACCTGGTCAATGACCAGAAGAGAGCTGGGACCACAGTCTCAAAGAAAACCATTAGTAACACACTACGCCGTCATGGATTAAAATCCTGCAGCGCATGCAAGGTCCCTCTGCTCAAGCCAGCGCATGTCCAGGCCCGTCTGAAGTTTGCCAATGAGCATCTGGATGATCCAGAGGAGGAATGGGAGAAGGTCATGTGGTCTGATGAGACAAAAATATAGCTTTTTGGTCTAAACTCCACTCGCTGTGTTTGGAGGAAGAAGAATAATTAGTACAACCCCAAGAACACCATCCCAACCGTGAAGCATGGAGGTGGAAACATCATTCTTTGGGGATGCTTTTCTGCAAAGGGGACAGGACGACTGCACCATATTGAGGGGAGGATGGATGGGGCCATGTATCGCGAGATCTTGGCCAACAACTTCCTTCCCTCAGGAAGAGCATTGAAGATGGGTCGTGGCTGGGTCTTCCAGCATGACAACGACCCGAAACACACAGCCAGGGCAACTAAGGAGTGGCTCTGTAAGAAGCATCTCAAGGTCCTGGAGTGGCCTAGCCAGTAGAACATCTTTGGAGGGAGCTGAAAGTCCGTATTGCCCAGCGACAGCCCCGAAACCTGAAGGATCTGGAGAAGGTCTGTATGGAGGAGTGGGCCAAAATCCCTGCTGCAGTGTGTGCAAACCTGGTCAAGACCTACAGGAAACGTATGATCTCTGTAATTGCAAACAAAGGTTTCTGTACCAAATATTAAGTTCTGCTTTTCTGATATATCAAATACTTATGTCATGCAATAAAATGCAAATTAATTACTTAAAAATCATAAAATGTGATTTTCTGGACAGTTGAAGTGTACCTATGATAAAAATTACAGACCTCTACATGCTTTGTAAGTAGGAAAACCTGCAAAATTGGCAGTGTATCAAATACTTGTTCTCCCCACTGTATTAAAGGCTTGTTTTAAATAATTTATTTTCTGTTTTAATAATTTCTACAGATAAGCTGGCTGCAGTGATAAAGCTTTACAAGGAGCATGGTGTGCCTCCAAGGAAGAAGAGGTGTGGTGGTCATCTCGCCAGCAAACCGGTGCTGTCCTTAGAGGACATTTAGCGATTTGTCCACTATTTCAACAACTCTGCCGATGTCCACACGATGCCGCTTCCAGGACGGAACCCTGGATTTAAGAGGGCAGACATCCGAGTGCTACCGACATTTGAGACCAAGTCCTCTGTGTGGCGCATGTACAAAACGTTTTGATGCGTGATCATGTTGAGTGTTTTCCTAAATCTTGATACTTATTTTTGTATCAAACTTTAAACAGCTCAAGCCAGTGGACCAGCGGCAAAGACTCTAACCAAAGCCCTCACGAATCGGATCCAAATGTCACGACTTCCTCCGAAGCTGCCTCCTCTCCTTGTTCGGGCAGGCTTCGGCGTTCGTCGTCACCGGCCTTCTAGCCACTGCCGCATCACATCTCATCATTCCATTTGTTTTTGTCTTGTCTATTACACACACCTGGTTCATATCCCCTCATTAGTACTTGTATAAATGTTCCCTCTGGCCCCTTGTCCTTGTGGGTGATTGTTTTATGTGAGGAGAGTGTAGCTCGGTTGAGCTCTGTGTATTTTGTATTGCCGGGGTATGTTTTCCCTGTGTGCCTGTTTTGTTCCAGTGCGCCTGTTTTGCGCACTGGACTGTTGGACGTTATTCTGCGTAACTCTGTATTCCGGAATAAACTCAGTATTCTGTGATTGACCCTCCTGCGCCTGACTCCTTCAAATCACCCATCACACCAAAGAAACTGTCAGTCCTTACTCTCTGGTGAAGTGTGTGTGGTCATATTTTCTTTAACATTTCTCATTTAAGTAGCTTACTCTGACCGTTTTTAGCTCTCAACCCCTCCATCCCTTCCCTGTTTTAGCTCTTTTCAGATGTTACTCTGTCTGACTGTTATAAAAATGCAGATCCTGGGTTTGTGAGAGGGTTTCTTGGGCACATCTGCATAATGCTGTGTGCTGTACCTAGGGATGTGTCAGATGGAAAACATTTGTTTGAGTATAGCCTATACACATTCTCTGTGACATGTTATTTAATTTAGTGGTAATTTATTAATTATTTATGCTCCCAAGCCTTATCTCTGAATGTAATCTAACAAGGGCCACAACCATGATATGTGCGAGGACTACAAGGGATGTGCACACGTTTGTGTCCATGTATACAGTACGTGCACATGTATGCACATGCATGTGCAAGTACACATGCAAACAAACACGTGCACACTGCATGTAGTCCTCACACATATCATGGCATGAACACGTGCAGTGTGAGAGTGTTTCTCTGTCATACATATGTATGTGCATGTACAGTGAGGGAAAAAAGTATTTGATCCCCTGCTGATTTTGCATGTTTGCCCACTGACAAAGAAATGATCAGTCTATAATTTTAATGGTAGGTTTATTTCAACAGTGAGAGACAGAATAACAACAAAAAAATCCAGAAAAACGCATGTCAAAAATGTTATAAATTGATTTGCATTTGAATGAGGGAAATAAGTATTTGACCCCCTCTCAATCAGAAAGATTTCTGGCTCCCAGGTGTCTTTTATATAGGGTAACGAGCTGAGATTAGGAGCACACTCTTAAAGGGAGTCCTAATCTCAGTTTGTTACCTGTATAAAAGACACCTGTCCACAGAAGCAATCAATCAATCAGATTCCAAACTCTCCACCATGGCCAAGACCAAAGAGCTCTCCAAGGATGTCAGGGACAAGATTGTAGACCTACACAAGGCTGGAATGGGCTACAAGACCAACAGTTGGTGGGATTATTCGCAAATGGAAGAAACACAAAAGAACTGTCAATCTCCCTCGGCCTGGGGCTCCATGCAAGATCTCACCTCGTGGAGTTGCAATGATCATGAGAACGGTGAGGAATCACCCCAGAACTACACGGGAGGATCTTGTCAATGATCTCAAGGCAGCTGGGACCATAGTCACCAAGAAAACAATTGATAACACACTACGCCGTGAAGGACTGAAATCCTGCAGCACCCGCAAGGTCCCCCTGCTCAAGAAAGCACATATACAGGGCCGTCTGAAGTTTGCCAATGAACATCTGAATGATTCAGAGGAGAACTGGGTGAAAGTGTTGTGGTCAGATGAGACCAAAATCGAGCTCTTTGGCATCAACTCAACTCGCCGTGTTTGGAGGAGGAGGAATACAGCCTATGACCCCAAGAACACCAACCCCACCGTCAAACATGGAGGTTGAAATATTATGCTTTGGGCGTGTTTTTCTGCTAAGGGGACAGGACAACTTCAACGCATCAAAGGGACGATGGACGGGGCCATGTACCATCAAATCTTGGGTGAGAACCTCCTTCCCTCAGCCAGGGCATTGAAAATGGGTCGTGGATGGGTATTCCAGCATGACAATGACCCAAAACACATGGCCAAGGCAACAAAGGAGTGGCTCAAGAAGAAGCACATTAAGGTCCTGGAGTGGCCTAGCCAGTCTCCAGACCTTAATCCCATAGAAAATCTGTGGAGGGAGCTGAAGGTTCGAGTTGCCAAACGTCAGCCTCGAAACCTTAATGACTTGGAGAAGATCTGCAAAGAGGAGTGGAACAGAATCCCTCCTGAGATGTGTGCAAACCTGGTGGCCAACTACAAGAAAAGTCTGACCTCTGTGATTGCCATCAAGGGTTTTGCCACCAAGTACTAAGTCATGTTTTGCAGAGGGGTCAAATACTTATTTCCCTCATTAAAATGCAAATCAATTTATAACATTTTTGACATGCGTTTTTCTGGATTTTTTAGTTGTTATTCTGTCTCTCACTGTTCAAATAAACCTACCATTAAAATTAGAGACTGATCATGTCTTTGTCAGTGGGCAAACGTACAAAATCAGCAGGGGATCAAATACTTTTTTCCCTCACTGTACATGTGTGCGTGCACATGTGCATGCACACGTGAAAATAAGTGAATGTAGCCAGTACATTAATTTGCTTGTATGCGTACAAACTTATGTGTACAAATGTGTGCACGTATACAAATGCATGTGTACACGTGCACATATTCGTGTGCACGTATACATGTACATGTGTATGCATATACGGTACGTGCATGTATGTGCACGACAACGATACAGACAGACTGCATAGTTAGAGCAAGATGTAATTTATATGTAGCCTGTGTGTGTGTGTGTGTGTGTGTGTGTGTGTGTGTGTGTGTGTGTGTGTGTGCGTGTGTGTGAGAGTGAGTGAAAGAAGAACAACACAGGCACTCACTTCAATGGATTTCATGTATTGTGTTTTGTATTAAGTAAATAGTTGTTCTTCATTATTTGAATAAATGTCTTAAAAGTAACAGCAAACTTTGACTGTGTTTTTCTCAAAAACATGGTTTGGTGACACAGCATGTAATGGCAGGCAACTCACTTGATATTTCGAGTAGAGAGATATTGTTGGTCTCATTAGAAAGCTACCATTCTCCTCTTTCCAGCAAAGTATAAAACACCAAATGTGTTTTGGGGTCAATGTGACTATCAGAGACTTTGGCGCCAGAGCTGTGTTCCAAGAAAGAAAGAAGAGTCAGGGACTTTTTCTTCCCACTCTCCGTAACAAAGAGAAAAGGTCGCCAATAGCGTCAGAACGTAATAAACAGGTTTCTTATCAATGTATTAAACTGAAAAACTCATATGTTATTATAACCTGAAACATAATGTGAGATTTATCTTCTGATCATCCTGTTTCATAAAATAAGTATAAATGTGGATTTTGCTTTAACATACAAAGTGGTCATGTTTTTACTCTAGAGGCTACGTATTTCCTGTTAATGATTGTGAAATAGTTCTCTGCACAGAAAAAAACATTTTGTGAACACTTATGAGAAAATATCAGTTTTATCTCATTTGAACATTAGCCTCCTAAGGTCGATGTCCGCGCCACCCCGGAAATCTAATTAGCATAATACAAAAATACTCGTAGAAATCCATCAGCTTAAGCTAGAGATATCCGTCTCAATCCACCGCATCCACCTATGTCGCACTTCCGCATCTGCAGTGAAATGTGACAGAGCTAGAGCGGTGTTTGTCAGACTATGGAAAGATGAGACTCTCACGAACACAATGGTGTTCTCCGTCTTGCTCTATAACCCTCACAAGCGTCTTGACACACGTCTGAAGTCGATACAGCAGATCTGCCAACTTCTGTCTGTAATGTCCGAACAGTTTGGGTTTTGTTTTGCTCTAGGATGCCCACAGGCCTCACAAGACTCATCTGAAGGTCCCCCGGTACCAGTTGAAAAAAGGAATGGAAGTATATATGGAGACTATTTAGTGCCAAAAATAAGGGGTTAAATACATGTTAAGAATCTGATCTATTTATACAGTGCCTTGCAAAAGTATTCATCCCCCTTGGCGTTTGTCCTATTTTGTTGCTTTACAACCTGTAATTTAATTTGATTTTTATCTGGATTTCATGTAATGGACATACACAAAATAGTGAAATGAAAAAAATAACTTGTTTCAAACAATTCTAAAAAATTAATAACGGAAAAGTGGTGCGTGCATATGTATTCACTTACTTTTCTATGAAGCCTCTAAATAAGATCTGGTGCAACCAATTACCTTCAGAAGTCACATAATTAGTTAAATAAAGTCCACCCATGTGTAATCTAAGTGTCACATGATTTGTCACATGATCTCAGTATATATACACCTGTTCTGAAAGCCTCTAGAGTCTGCAACACCACTAAGCAAGGGGCACCACCAAGCAAGTGGCACCATGAAGACCAAGGAGCTCTCCAAACAGGCCAGGGACAAAGTTGTGGAGTAGTACAGATCAGGGTTGGGTTATAAAAAAATATCAGAAACTTTGAACATCCCACGGAGCACCATTAAATCCATTATTAAAAAATTGAAAGAATATGGAACAACAAACCTGCCAAGAGAGGGCCGCCCACCAAAACTCACGGACCAGGCAAGGAGGGCATTAATCAGAGAGGCAACAAAGAGACCAAGGATAACCCTGAAGAAGCTGCATAGCTCCACACCTGAGATTGAAGTATCTGTCCATAGGAACACTTTAAGCCGTACACTCCACAGAGCTGGGCTTTACGGAAGAGTGGCCAGAAAATAGCCATTGCTTAAAGAAAAAAATAAACAAACACGTTTGGTGTTCGCCAAAAGGCATGTGGGAGACTCCCCAAACATATGGAAGAAGGTACTCTGGTCAGATGAGACTAAAATTGAACTTTTTGGCCATCAAGGAAAACGCTATGTCTGGCGCAAACCCAACACCTCTCATCACCCCGAGAACACCCTCCCCACAGTGAAGCATGGTGGTGGCAGCATCATGCTGTGGGATGTTTTTCATCGGCAGGGACTGGGAAACTGGTCAGAATTGAAGGATTGATGGATGGCGTAAATACAGGGAAATTCATGAGGGAAACCTGTTTCAGTCTTCCAAAGATTTGAGACTGGGATGGACGTTCACCTTCCAGCAGGACAATGACCCTAAGCATACTGCTAAAGCAACACTCGAGTGGTTTAAGGGGAAACATTTAAATGTATTGGAATGACCTAGTCAAAGCCCAGACCTCAATCCAATTGAGAATATGTGGTATGACTTAAAGATTGCTGTACACCAGCGGAACCCATCCAACTTGAAGGAGCTGGAGCAGTTTTGCCTTGAAGAATGGGCAAAAATCCCAGTGGCTAGATGTGCCAAGCTTATAGAGACATATCCCAAGAGACTTGCAGCTGTAATTGCTGCAAAACGTGGCTCTACAAAGTATTGACTTTGGGGGGGTTAATAGTTATGCACACTCAGGTTTTCTGTTTTTTTTTTTATTATTTCTTGGTATATATATAAAAAATATTTTGCATCTTCAAAGTGGTAGACATGTTGTTTAAATCATTAAAACTTGTTTTTCAACCACTCCACAAATTTCTTGTTAACAAAGTATAGTTTTGGCAAGTAGGTTAGGACATCTACTTTGTGCATGACACAAGTCATTTTTCCAACAATTGTTTACAGACAGATTATTTCACTTATAATTCACTTCATCACAATTCCAGTGGGTCAGAAGTTTACATACACTAAATTGACTGTGCCTTTAAACAGCTTGGGAAATTCCAGAAAATGATGTCATGGCTTTAGAAGCTTCTGATAGGCTAATTGACATCATTTGAGTCAATTGGAGGTGTACCGTTAAACTAAGTTTAAATGTATTTGGCTAAGGTGTATGTAAACTTCCGACTTCAACTGTAAATCGGAAGATTACATACACCTTAGCCAAATACATTTAAACTCAGTTTTTCACAATTCTTGACATTTTATCCTTGTAAAAATGCCCTGTCTTAGGCCAGTTAGGATCACCACTTTATTTTAAGAATGTGAAATGTCAGAATAATAGTAGAGAGAATGATTTATTTCAGCTTTTATTTCTTTCATCACATTCCCAGTGGGTCAGAAGTTTACTCCACCAGTCCTACCTATGATATCATTTACGAAGATACATTTTGTCAAAAGATAATGTTTTTTTATCAATTAGTATATTTGAGTTTAACCACAATATTTGTTGTATTATTTGCTCTGTCGTTTCTGGAGGATTAAATTGAAATTGCAACCAACTTTCTATGGCTTGTTTTAGAAATGGTGATATTTGGGAGATGATTTCCTTTTCAAATATCTGAAAGAGCTAGAGCGGTGTTTGTCAGACCATGAGACATCCCGAAAATCGGTCTTCTCACAAAATCGTCTGTAGCGTCCAAACAGTTTGACCTACAAACTATCATAGAAAGATCTATGGAAAGATGAGACTCATGAATAAGATGATGTTCCTTGTTTTGCTTTACGTCCCCCAAAAGCATCTTCGGACTCGTGCCTGTATGACCTCCCTACAACGCCTGGGCATGATCCTGATGAGGTGGCGGATGGTCTCCTGAGGGATCTCCTCCCAGACCTGGACTAAAGCATCCGCCAACTCCTGGACAGTCTGTGGCGCAATGTGGCGTTGGTGTATGGAGCGAGACATGATGTCCCAGATGTGCTCAATTGGATTCAGGTCTGGGGAACGGGCGGGCCAGTCCATAGCATCAATGCCTTCCTCTTGCAGGAACTGCTGACACACTCCAGCCACATGAGGTCTAGCATTGTCTTGCATTAGGAGGAACCCAGGGCCAACCGCACCAGCATATGGTCTCACAAGGGGTCTGAGGATCTCATCTCGGTACCTAATGGCAGTCAGGCTACCTCTGGCGAGCACATGGAGGGCAGTGCGGCCCCCCAAAGAAATGCCACCCCACACCATGACTGACCCACCGCCAAACCGGTCATGCTGGAGTATATTGCAGGCAGCAGAACATTCTCCACGGCGTCTCCAGACTCTGTCACGTCTGTCACATGTGCTCAGTGTGAACCTGCTTTCATCTGTGAAGAGCACAGGGCGCCAGTGGCGAATTTGCCAATCTTGGTGTTCTCTGGCAAATGCCAAACATCCTGCACGGTGTTGGGCTGTAAGCACAACCCCCACCTGTGGATGTCGGGCCCTCATACCACCCTCATGGAGTCTGTTTCTGACTGTTTGAGCAGACACATGCACATTTGTGGCCTGCTGGAGGTCATTTTGCAGGGCTCTGGCAGTGCTCCTCCTGCTCCTCCTTGCACAAAGGCGGAGGTAGCGGTCCTGCTGCTGGGTTGTTGCCGTCCTACGGCCTCCTCCACGTCTCCTGATGTGCTGGCCTGTCTCCTGGTAGCGTCTCCATGCTCTGGACACTACGCTGACAGACACAGCAAACCTTCTTGCCACAGCTCGCATTGATGTGCCATCCTGGATGAGCTGCACTACCTGAGCTACTTGTGTGGGTTGTAGACTCCGTCTCATGCTACCACTAGAGTGAAAGCACCGCCAGCATTCAAAAGTGACCAAAACATCAGCCAGGAAGCATAGGAACTGAGAAGTGGTCTGTGGTCACCACCTGCAGAACCACTTCTTTATTGGGGGTGTCTTGCTAATTGCCTATAATTTCCACCTGTTGTCTATTCCATTTGCACAACAGCATTTGAAATGTATTGTCAATCAGTGTTGCTTCCTAAGTGGACAGTTTGATTTCACTTGGAGTTACATTGTGTTGATTAAGTGTTCCCTTTATTTTTTGAGCAGTGTAATTATATGGAAGTATACTGTACAGTGCATTGGGAAAGTTTTCAGACCCCTTGACTTTTTCCACATTTTGTGATGTTACAGCCTTATTCTAAAATGGATTTAAAAATCCTCATCAATCTACACACAATACCCCATAATGACAAAGCAAAAACAGGTTTTTAGAAATTTTAGCTCATGGATGACATGAGTTCAACAGACAACGTGTGCGCGCACACACATAATGTCACTGAATGCACACTTACTGGAAGGAACAGAACAATGCAAATGTATTACAAAATAGAAAAACAGAAATACCTTAAGTATTCAGACCCTTTGCTTTGAGACTCGAAATTAAGCTCAGGTGCATCTTGTTTCCATTTATCATCCCTGAGATGTTTCTACAACTTGTGGTAAATTCAATTGATTGGACATGATTTGGAAAGGCACACACCTGTCTATATAAGGTCCCACAGTAGACAGTTCATCTCAGAGCAGAAACCAAGCCATGAGGTCGAAGGAATTGTCGTAGAGCTCCAAGACAGGATTGTGTCGAGGCACAGGGCACCAAAACATTTCTGCAGCATTGAAGGTCCCCAAGAACACAGTGGCCTCCATCATTCTTAAATGGAAGAAGTTTGGAACGCTTCCTAGAGCTGGCCGAAGTTTGGAACCCTTCCTAGAGCTGGCCGCCTGGCCAAACTGAGCAGTTGGTGGGGAAGTGCCTTGGTCAGGGAGGTGACCAAGAACCCAATGGTCACTCTGACAGAGCTCCATAATTCTTCTGTGGAGATGGGAGAACCTTCCAGAAGGAAAACCATCTCTGCAGCACTCCACCAATCAGGCCTTTATGGTACAGTGGCCTGACGGAAGCCACTCCTCAGTAAAAGACACATGACAGCCCGCTTGGAGTTTGCCAAAAGGTACCTAAAGGACGCTCAGACCATGAGAAACAAGATTCTCTGGTCTGATGAAACCAAGATTTAACTCTTTGGCCTGAATGCCAAGCGTCACGTCTGGAGGAAACCTGGCACCATCCCTACGGTGAAGCATGGTGGTGGCAGCATCAGGCTGTGGGGATGTTTTTCAGCGGCAGGGACTGGAAGACTAGTCAGGATCGAGGGAAAGATGAACAGAGCAAAGTACAGAGAGATCCTTGATCAAAACCTGTGTAGCGACGCTCCCCATCCAATCTGACAGAGCTTGAGAGGATCTGCAGAGAAGAATGGGATGCCAAGCTTGTAGCGTCATACCCAAGAAGAGTCAAGGCTGTAATCACTGCCAACGGTGCTTCAACAAAGTACTGAGTAAATGGTCTGAATACTTATGTAAATGTGATATTTCCGTTTTTTAGTTGTAATAAATTTGCAAAAATGTCAAAAAAAACTTTTTTTGCTTTTTCATTATGGGGTTTTGTGTGTAGATTGATGACGGAAAAAAAAACAATTGAATGCATTTTAGAATAAGGTTGTAACGTAACAAAATGTGGAAAAAGTCATGTGGTCTGAATACTTTCCGAATGCACTATATAATAAAATGATTTAACAAAACATTTCAATTTAAGGAGGAACTCTTCTTAAGTGCTGCTGCTCATGGAATTGTTTGCTAGGAGTTGTGTGGTTGTGGTCAGAAGTTGTATTCAGGAGTTGTGGTCAGGAGTTATGGTCCAGTGGTTGTGTTGTTGTTGTCTGTAGTTGTGTGGTCAGTATATGTGTGATTGTTGTCAGTCGTTTTATGGTTGTGCACAGTAATTGTGGTCAGTAGTTGTTTGGTTGTGGTCAGTAGTTGTGGTCAGGAGTTGTGTGCAGTGCTGTTCAGTAGTTGTGGTCAACAGTTGTGTGGTTGTGCTAAGTAAGTTAGGTCAGTAGTTGTGGTCAGTACTTGTGTGGTTGTGGTCAGTAGTTTTGTGGTTCAGTAGTTGTGTGGTCGTTAGGTGTGGTCAGTAGATGTTTGGTTATGGTCAGTAGTTGTGGTCAGTAGTGTTGTTCAGTGGTTGTGGTCAGTAGTTGTGTGGTTCTGATCAGTAGTTGTGGTTAGTAGTTGTGTTCAGTAGTGGTCAGTGGTTTTGTGGTCAGTAGTTGTTGTGAGTAGTTGTGTGGTCAATAGTTGTGTGGTTGTGGTCAGTTATTTTGTGGTTGTGGTCAGTAATTATGGTCAGTAGTTGTGCTTAGTAATTGTGGTTATTAGTTGTGGCCAGGTGGTTGTGGTCAGTAGTTGTGGTGGTCAGGATGTATAGTGATTAGAAGTGTGGTCAGTAGTTGTGTGGTCAGAAGTTGTGTGGTTATGGTCTGTAGCTTTGTGGTTATGGTCGCTAGATGTGGTCAGCAGATGTGTGGTTGTGGTCAGAAGTTGAGTGGTCACTTGTGTGGTTTTGGTCAGTAATTGTGTGGTTGTGTTCAGTAGTTGTGTGGTTCAGTAGTTGTGTGGTCAGCAGGTGTGGTCAGTAGTTGTGTGGTTGTGGTCAGTAGTTGAGGTCAGGAGTTGTGATCAGTAGTTTTGTGGTTCTGGTCATTAGTTGTGTGGTTCAGTAGTTGTGTGGTCAACAGTTGTGTGGTTGTAGTCAGTAGTTGTGGTCAGTGTTTGTGTGGTTGTGGTCAGTAGTTGTGGTCAGGAGTTGTGTTTAGTTGTTGTGGTCAGTAGGTGTGGAGAGCTTTAGAATGCTGAGGAAATGTCATGAAAGTGAATAAGGATGGAAAAAATAAGGATTATAACTTATAAATGATAAATGCATGTATACAACATTTTCAATTCAGACTGGTCTACACGTTTCAAAGTTTGAATTACGTTTCTAGCTTAAACGGTGTAAGATGAGTAGCATACCAAATAATAATAATAACTTGATTGCAACTTTACAAGTTAAGTTGTGGGGTGTGTTAGCTCTTAAAAAGTATTTTAGTGGTAGTGGAAGATGTTTAAGAATATGTACTTTCATTATATGAAGTAGTCAGTAGTAGTCAGTAGTTTCGGTCAGTAGTTGAATGATTGTGGTCAGTAGTTGTATGGTTGTGGTTAGTAGTTGTGGTCAGTAGTTGTGGTCAATAGTTGTGTGGTTGTGGTCAGTAGGTTAGGTCAGTAGTTGTGGCCAGTTAAGTGGTCAGAAGTTGTGGTCAGTAGTTGTCTTTGTGGTCAGTAGTGGTCAATAGTTTTGGTAAGTAGGTGTGTGGTTCAGTAGTTGTGGTCAATAGTTGTGGTCAGTAGTTTTGTGGTTCAGTAGTTGTGTGGTCATTAGGTGTGGTCAGTAGATGTGTGGTGATGGTCGGTACTTGTGGTCAGTAGTTTTGTTCAGTGGTTGTGGTCAGTACTTGTGTGGTTGTGATCAGAAGTTGTGGTCAGTAGTGGTTAGTAGTTTGTGGTCAGTAGTTGTGGTTCAGTAGTTGTGGTGAGTAGTTGTGGTCAGTGGTTGTGGGCAGGTGGTTGTGGTCAGTAGTTGTGGTCAGTAGTTATAGTGATTAGATGTGTGGTCAGTAGTTGTGTGGTCAGAAGGTGTGTGGTTATGGTCAGAAGTTTTGTGGTCAGAGGTTGTGTGGTTGTGGTCAGTAGATGGGGTCAGTTGTTATGTGGTCAGTAATTGTGTGGTTGTGATCTGTATTTGTGTGGCAAATATTTGTGTGGATGTGGTCAGTGGTTGTGGTCAGTATATGATATCAGCAGTTGTGTGGTCGTGGTTAGTAGTTGTGGTCAGTAGTTGTGGTCAGTAGTTGTGTGGTCAGTACTTGTGTGGTTGTGGTCAGTAGTTTTGTTGTTCAGTAGTTGTGTGGTCATTAGGTGTGGTCAGTAGATGTGTGGTTATGGTCGGTACTTGTGGTCAGTAGTTTTGTTCAGTGGTTGTGGTCAGTAGTTGTGTGGTTGTGATCAGAACTTGTGGTCAGTAGTGGTTAGTAGTTAGTGGTCAGTAGTTGTGGTTCAGTAGTTGTGGTGAGTAGTTGTGGTAGTGTAGTTGTGGGCAGGTGGTTGTGGTCAGTAGTTATAGTGATTAGATGTGTGGTCAGTAGTTTTGTGGTCAGAAGTTGTGTGGTTATGGTCAGAAGTTGTGTGGTTGTGGTCAGAAGTTGTGTGGTTGTGTACAGTAGATGGGGTCAGTTGTTATGTGGTCAGTAATTGTGTGGTTGTGATCTGTATTTGTGTGGCTAATATTTGTGTGGCTGTGGTCAGTGGTTGTGGTCAGTATATGAGATCAGCAGTTGTGTGGTTGTGGTTAGTAGTTGTGGTCAGGAGTTGTGGTCAGTAGTTGTGGTCAGTAGTTGTGTGGTCAGTAGTTGTGTTGTTGTGGTCACTAGTTTTGTGTTGTGGTCAGGAGTTGTGGTCAGTAGTTGTGTGGTCAGTGTTGTCAGTAAGTATGTGGTCAGTAGTTGTGTAGTTGTGGCCAGTAGTTGTGTGGTTGTGGTCAGTAGTTGTGGTCAGTAGTTGTGTGGTTGTAGTCAGTAGTTGAAGTCGGGAATAATGGTCTGTAGTTGTATTGTTATGGAGAGTAGTTGTGTAGTCAGTATCTGTGTTTTTGTGGTCAGTAGTTGTGTGGTTGTGGTCAGTAATTGTGGTCAGCAGTGGTCAGTAGTTGTCTGGTTGTGGTCAGTAATTGTGGTCACTCTCTTCATCCTTGTCATAATATCCATAGCAACGGCTCTGTTTGGGCTGACACAGAGAGCTGTTAGCTGACGTTAGCTAGACACTTTTTGTCACGCTAAACTCAGCTGTAACTCTTTATTGGTAGAAGCTATTCCTAATACGCTCCATACAACCAGAGAGGTACAGCCCGCCCTTCTCTTTAGAGACAGGCAAACTAGCTAGTTGAGTTATTTAGAGCACAGAGCATGATCCTGAGAAGGAGGACGAAGCTAGTGAGTATTAGAAACCTTCACTTTATCATTCCAGGTCGTCCAGAACGGGGGAGCATTCAAAATCTTAGCGCTAGCTGTTCGGCCCGAAAAAGATTCACAAATCAGGGGAATTTGTCGAGCTATGAAGACAGTCTCTCCCTATGATTCAAGCGTTGCTAGGCAACAGTAGCCTTGTCAACACTGCTAAAGCTAGTGTGAGAATCATGCTAACAACAAATGTTTTTCTTTTAAACTAAATAAATACTGCACTCTGACCCACAAAACGTTTTTGCTAGATTCATGATAGTGTTGTTAGACAAAGCAAGGAAAGTGAACTTCAAATCGTGATGTAGTTTTATTGGAATTTACAGCTGTTGTTGGTAAGTAATGAATCTGCTAGCTTCTGACATGACTCCTGCATCTAGAGCAGTTGATGGATTACTAAAACAGCTCGTTCTATTAATTGATAGAAGCTATTACTACAATCTTTTCAGTTTTTAAAAGCAGAGAAGTAGAGGAAGATTTTATACCCTCTTAGTTTTGTCTGACATTGGGGGAGTGGTCAAAATGGCAGTTTTTTGGAAGAAGATGGGAAAACGTGTTAATGCAGTTATTAAAACAGCTGTATCGTTAGATCCGTAGCGGATATTTTGGTTCCATTGCCAGATTTGAATAGCAACGAAGTAGCCGAAGATGTCATACCCTCGAACTTTTTGTCTAAATTGTTCGAAAAGTGGTCAAAGTAGCTGATTTGTGTCAAAAGTTGTGTTGTTGCATTGACAATGTAAGTTTGGAAATCCCATGAAAGTGAATGAAGATTGACAAAAAGTATGACATATATTAGAAAGTTGAATACAAGCAACTCAATCCAGACCAGTCTACACTTTTTAAAGTTTGAAGAGTGTTTCTAGCTTAAAAAGTGTAGGAGGAGTTGAGTGCTAAAGAAGAAGAAGAAGAAGTATGTTGAATATTTAAGCTGGGGCTTTTGCTTCGCAAGCCCCACAATATTAATAACTAGATGGTAACTTTACAAGTAAAGTTGTGGTGCTTGCTAGTATTTTTGTGATAGTGGAAGAAGTTTAAAAAGTTGTACTTTAATTGCATTGTGTGAATAGTGAAATCATTTCACATGCTCATCGATGGTCAGTAGTTTTGGTCAGTAGTTGTGGTCTGTAGTAGTGCTCAGTAGTTGTGTGGTGCAGTAGTTGTGGTCAGTAGTTGTGTGGTCAGTAGTTGTGGTCAATAGTTGTGGTCAGTAGATAAGTTCATTAAATGTGTGGTAAGTAGATGTGTGGTCAGAAGTTGTGTGGTTGTAGTCAGTAGTTGTGTGGCTGTGGTCACTGGATGTGGTCAGTAGTTATTTGGTTGTGGTCAACAGTTTTGTGGTTGTTGTCAGTAGTTGTGGTCAGTAGTTTCAGTAGTTGTGGTCAGTAGTTGTGTGGTTGTAGTTAGCAGTTGTGTGGTTGTGGTCAGTAGTTGTGGGCAGTAGTTCTAGTTATTAAATGAGTTGTCAGTATTTGTGTGGTCAGAAGTTGTGGGGTTGTGGTCAGTAGTAGTGTCGTCGGTAGTTATGTTGTTGTGCTCAGTAGGTTTGTGGTTGTGGTCAGTAATTTTGTTTAGTAGTTGTGGTCAGTAGTTGTGGTCAGTAGTTTTGTGGTTGTGGTCAGTAGTTGTGGTCAGTAGTTGAAGTCGGGAATAATGGTCTGTAGTTGTATTGTTATGGAGAGTAGTTATGTAGTCAGTATCTGTGTTTTTGTGGTCAGTAGTTGTGTGGTTGTGGTCAACAGTTTTGTGGTTGTTGTCAGTAGTTGTGGTCAGTAGTTTCAGTAGTTGTGGTCAGTAGTTGTGTGGTTGTAGTTAGCAGTTGTGTGGTTGTGGTCAGTAGTTGTGGGCAGTAGTTCTAGTTATTAAATGAGTTGTCAGTATTTGTGTGGTCAGAAGTTGTGGGGTTGTGGTCAGTAGTAGTGTCGTCGGTAGTTATGTTGTTGTGCTCAGTAGGTTTGTGGTTGTGGTCAGTAATTTTGTTTAGTAGTTGTGGTCAGTAGTTGTGGTCAGTAGTTTTGTGGTTGTGGTCAGTAGGTGTGGTCAGTAGATATGTTCACTAAATGTGTTGAAATTAGTTGTGTGGTCAGAAGTTGTCTGGTTGTGGTCAGCAGTTTTGTGGTTGTTGTCAGTAGTTGTGGTCAGTAGTTGAAGTCGGGAATAATGGTCTGTAGTTGTATTGTTATGGAGAGTAGTTATGTAGTCAGTATCTGTGTTTTTGTGGTCAGTAGTTGTGTGGTTGTGGTGAGTAATTGTGGTCAGCAGTGGTCAGTAAATGCATTCCAGGTGACTACCTCATGAAGCTGGTTGAGAGAATGCCAAGAGTGTGCAAAGTGACTTTTTACACATTTTGTTACGTTACAGCCTTCTTCTAAAATTGATTACGTTTTTTTCTCTCCCATGGAGCTCAGCCCAAATAAATGCAAGTAACAGACACATCTCAACATCAACTATTCAGAGGAGGCTGTGTGAATCAGGCCTTCATGGTCGAATTGCTGCAAAGAAACCGCTACTAAAGGACACCAATAAGAAGAAGAGACTTGCTTGGGCCAAGAAACATGAGCAATGGACATTAGACCGGTTGAAATGTGTCCTTTGGTCTGGAGTCCAGATTGGAGATTTTTGGTTCCAACCACCGTGTCTTTGTGAGACGCGGTGTGGGTGAACGGATGATCTCTGCATGTCTATTTCCCACCGTAAAGCATGGAGGAGGAGGTGTTATGGTGTGGGGGTGCTTTGCTGTTGACACTGTCTGTGATTTCTTTAGAATTCAAGGCCCACTTCACCAGCATGGCTACCACAGCATGCTGCAGCGATACGCCATCCCATCTGGTTTGGGCTTAGTGGGACAATCATTTGTTTTTCAACAGGACAGTGACCCAACACACCACCAGGCTTTTAAGGCTATTTTACCAAGAAGGAGAGTGATGGCGTGCTGCATCAGATGACCTAGCCTCCACAATCCCCCGAACTCAACCAAATTGAGATGGTTTGGGATAAGTCGGACCGCAGAGTGAAGGTAAAGCAGCCAACAAGTGCTCAGCATATGTGGGAACTCCTTCAAGATTGTTGGAAAAGCATTCCAGGTGAAGCTGGTTGAGAGAATGCCAAGAGTGTGCAAAGCTGTCATCAAGGCAAAGGGTGGCTACTTTGAAGAATCTCAAATATAAAATATATTTTGATTTGTTTAACACTTTTTTGGTTACTACATGATTCCATATGTGTTATTTCATAGTTTTGATGTCTTCACCATTTTTCTGCAATGTGGAAAATAGTAAAAAAAATTAAGAATAATTCTCATTCTTGAATGAGTAGGTGTTCTAAAACGTTTGACCGGTAGTGTATATACATACTCAAGACTCCGACTTTGGTCGTCCAAATATGTCTATATTTCTTAATTTAATTATTTTACTTTCATATTTGTGTGTATTGTTGTGTATTGTTAGATATTACTGCAGTGTTGGAGCTAGGAACACAAGAATGTCGCTACACCTGCAATAATATCAGCTAAACGTGTATGCGACCAATCAAATCTGATTTGATTTAGGGTTTCTAATAATAATGAACAATTACAAATACAATATGGTTTCACCAGTTTGAACCCCTAATAATGAACACTAACAAATACAATAGGGTTTCACCAGTTTCTCTTCTTGAACCCTTAATAACGGCAGAAAAACATAAACATAAATATTTAAGATGTCTTTGGCACATAACTAAACAAACTAGTCATCTTTGGACTGTATTATTATGCATACTGGATGGACTGGTTACCTTATGCTACGCTCCAAACTTTCTATCCATGAGTCTGGGGGAGAACATACAGGCCTAGGCGATGCTGTTGGTTCATTAATTGTGCAGGCCGGCTTACAGAGTAAAGTTAGCCTACAATTATAGTGAATTTGTATTTGATTTTGAATAACCTAGTCATATGTCATTTTTAATATTTTCATAATTAATAGGGTGACACATTACCTTAAGGAACAGAATCTCACCACCGTGCTTTTCCATCTCCTCCTCTCCTTTCTCAAGTGCGCAGAGAGATGTGAACGGTTTAATAAAATAGTTTAGTTGTTAAAACATGTTACTATTGATGTTCCCAAGCAAATTTCACTTGGTTTCCCAAATTAAGCACTGGGTAGCTGCAGGAATAGGGTTGGGGAGCCCATGGCATACCGAGTTTGGGTCATCTGTCAAGCAGTGTGCAGCGAGAGGCTGATCCTCAAACAGTGGTTGATGTGTGGAGTGAAATAAGTGTTCTTATAAGCCCAGACATTTCTATATGCAATTACGTGTGAAAGCAGAGTTTTGATGGTTGCCACTAAAACGAGGAGTATCCCAGCTTTCTACTGCTACTATATATTTATTTCTCAGCTGCTAATATTAAGCACATTGCTTTGCTGTAAAACCGGAGTATGATTGAAAAAGGAACCTTCCCATTTGATAATGGCCCATTCTAAATCGAAACTAATTTTGAGAATAGTCTGATGGGTGAGAATATGATCACTTAATGAGAGAACAGCGTGTGCAGCCTGAGGCAAGGAACAGAACGCAAGTTTTTTTGTGACTTTTTCAAATCATCAATATTCGCATAATGCAGCCCATATATGTTTTGATTTTTAAGACATTCTAAGGTTTGTATCATTCATAACTAAAGTTGCCAAATAACTCTAAATCTAGCGTTGAAAGCTGCAGCTGGCCCAGAACAGAGCATGCACGTTTTGCTGTAATCAGAGATTTACTGTGTCACTTCTTGTTTTTATAAGAAATATTAATTAATTCTAAACTGTCTACACAATCAGCTAACATACAGCTCTGACAGACATATGTACCCCACCAGGCATGCTACCAGGGGTATCTTCACAGTCCCCAAATCCAAAATGAAGTCAAGGCAACGCACAGTATTGTATAGAGCCATGATCGCATGGAACTCCCTGCCATCTCAAATCCCTCAAGCAAACAGCAAAATTTGCTTTAAAAAACAAATAAAACAGCAGCTCACAACACAACGCCTCTCCCCTTACTGACCTAAATAACTTGTAGACCTAAGTATATGTACTGATATGTGTGCATGTATGTGACTGGTGGATGCTGCTGGGTGTGAATATGATATATGGGAATGAAAATGGAAATGTAAGACAAGTTGCTGAGGTCGAAACCATTAAGTTGAAACTCACTCTAGCGGGAGGAAACTCCACACGATTCAAGGTATGAATGTCGCATCTTACTTAATGAAACCCATAGCAGGTGGTAATGTAACAAAAAGGGATTACATGTTACCCCAGGAAACCCATTGTGGTTGGTAATTGTGACTCATTTCAGGAAACTAGGCGTATGTCACGTGTCACTACTTCACAGGAGAGCTATTTGAACGTAAACTTTATTTATTTTTATCAAAATGTGTTCTTTGGCAGAAATGCCTTCTGGAACATGTGAACTTTCATGTGCCTTAATAACAAGCTTGTATGCCATCTGTAAATATGAATACAATTGTTAAATTAAGAGCCAAGTTGGTTTAGCCATAGAAAAAGACAGGAACCTTCCCGCTAGCCATGATTGGCTGAGATAATGGATGGGCTGGACATGCCGAGATATGAGTTTGGATTGGTCTTTCACTACACCTTCTGTATCCTGTGCATGTGACTAATAAACTTTGATTTTATTTGATATAGAATGTGTTTACCAGAGATGGTAATGTGAACATGACCTGCACCAAAGTCAAATTAGGATATAACGTTAGGCCAATGAGACAGTGTCCAAGTTCTAAACTTCTCCGGTAGAATGCCCTGCTTTTATTTCGTCACACTCACAACCGTAAGCTATTTTCTGTAGTTGGCTCGCCATTAACTTGTAAATAATTATCTTGTTGTGAGTTTATTTTCCTGTAATAACGAAGAAAAATGAGCTAAAGTGAAGACGTTGTCAGCTATTAAATATGGTCATTATTTGAACTGGCTAGGCAGCTGACTTAACATTAGCTAGCTAGCTAACAAGCTAGAAACGAACCAAAACATTGTTTACAAAGTTGCTTTTAGTTGCCTAAATACTTTTTTAAACAGGTGGGTTTGTTGGTGTTAAAATACACTAGTTATGCTATTTTAGACCACCAGGCTGCTGATGTCATGCAGCCTGTAGTTTTTGTGTTTATACTTTTTCATAATGACAACGACAAGTTGTCGGACGACAATAGAATGTTCATGATGTCACTGCGACAACTGTCGATAGACGTAGTTTAAACCAGCCTTTAGTCTTGAAATCTTTGGTTGTTTAGCACATGGCCTCACGTGACTCCTTAAAGAGATGGGTGGGGCTACGGCTTAAGAGGGTGTGAACGATGCTGAATGGGTGTAGACAAAGAAGAGATCTCCAGTAGGTGTACCAAAACATTCAAGGGCCATTTTCTCAAAAAGGGACGTTACAAGTTTATCAACTTTTAAAGCAGAATTACTTTCCCATTGTTCCTCAACTGTAGTGTGTGATATACAATTTTCTAGCTCTGAGTCTCTACTTTTATCCAATGTAAAAAACACAATTTCAAATTTTGCTATATAAGACCGAATTGGTCACAATTGCAATAAAATCTTTATCCCAGGATACCCATTGCGGGCGGTAACTGTAGATGACAAGGTAGCTTTATTCACGTCAGAGGAATATAGCAAAACAAGGTAACTTTATTCACATCAGGGGCATTTTGCAAAACAAGGTAGCTTTATTCACGTCAGGGGAATTTAGCTAAATAAGGTTGCTGCTGTCACTTCAGGGGAATATAGCAAGGGTGAAACTTAGGTGCAACTCAATACTGTCAGCTTCCTGCCTCCTGTTTGTCTCCGGGCCTCTAGAGGTCATCTGTGTTCCCCTCTGCCTTAGTTCTTCCTCGTGTGTGTCAGCTTCCTGCCTCCTGTTTGTCTCCGGGCCTCTAGAGGTCATCTGTGTTCCCCTCTGCCTTAGTTCTTCCTCATGTGTCCTAATTAGCTTGATCCAGGTCACCTGTGCCTTGTTTCCCCTTGTGTATTTTAGCTGTGTGTTTTCCCCTTGTTTCTCACTTGGTTATTGCGTCCTGACTATGTGTCTCCTGCTTTGTCCCACCGTGTCTGTCCTAGTAAGTTGTTCAAAGTTATCTTTAGTTTGTTTTTCTCCCCTCGTGGAGTTGTTTTGTTTTGCCTCCTGTTTTGGAACATTAAATCTACTTGCCTGGAGTATTGCCTTGGGTGTTTCATTTGGGTCCTACAACACCTCCTCTGTGGCTAAGGGGTAGTACCCCCAGCTCTCCACATCTGAGACCGGAGTTTCTAGCCCGGCTTGTGACAGAATAACCAAGTCAGAAACATGGACCCAGAAACACTCAGTTCCCCGGACCTGTTTGCGGTGATCACTCGACATGAGGCTTCTTTCCAGCGCCATGAAGCCGTTCTCAGCCGACAAGAGGAGCTGATGGCTAGTCATTCTCAACTCCTGGCCGAAATGATGAGTTCCCTCCGCCAGCTCTTTGAACGCCTCCCTGGTCCTCTCCCTTCCCCCAGGTCACCCCTCTGTGACGACAGGTCGTCTCGGTTGGCGGAGCCCCGACTACCACCTCCCAAGCCCTTTTCTGGGGATCCAAGCTCTTGCCAGGGTTTCCTCACCCAATGCTCCCTCACCTTCGAGCTCCAACCCTCAAGTTTTCCCACAGACCGTTCCAAGATTGCCTACATCATTACCCTTCTTTCAGACAAGGCGCTCGCCTGGGCTTCTGCGGTGTGGCAGTCCCAGGAGGCCTGTTGTGACTCCCACGCTGCATTTGTAGAAGAGTTCAAGCGGGTGTTCGATCATCCTGTCAGTGGGCGGGAGGCTTCCAAGCGCCTACTGTCTCTCCGTCAGGGGCCCCGAAGCACGGCAGATTTTGCCATTGATTTCCGGACCATAGCAGCAAGGAGCGGATGGAATGATGAAGCGCTGAGGGTCTGCTTTCAGGGAGGGTTATCTGAGCCCCTTCAAGATGAGTTAGCCACCCGAGAACCAGCTGGTGATCTCGAGTCCCTCATAGCCTTGGCCATCCGCCTGGACAATCGTCTAAGAGAGCGGAGAACGGCTCGCTTCCGCTCCACTTGCCCCGAGCTTTCGGGAAATGCCTGTCCCCGCCCAGCTACAGGAGGGCTGTGATGGGGAGAGTTAGAGCGCCTCCTACTAACGCTGTCCTGGCTATTCCAGCCACTCTGTCCTGGGGGGGCCACCAGCATCGGGTCCAGGCTATGATCGATTCCGGTGCCGCAGGTGATTTCCTGGATGTAACCTTGGCTAAGGAACTTAAGATCCCTACCCAACTACTTCCTCAACCCCAGGCAGTTACAGCCTTAGATGGCAGACCTCTGGAACCAGGAAAGGTTACCGAGGCGACTCAGTCCCTGCGACTTACCATCTCTCAACACCAGCAGGAGGAGACCTTCTATCTCATTGACTCTCCCGAGTATCCTATTATCCTGGGTCACCCTTGGCTATGCAGACATAATCCCCAGATCGACTGGCCTACGGGCACCATTCTAAGCTGGGGTCCCGCCTGCCAACTCACCTGCATGCTTCAGAGTCCCTCAGCCCCCTAGTACCCAGTTTCAAGAGTCTGTTGACGTCTCCCGAGTCCCCAGTGTTTACCATCGGTTCAAGGCAGTGTTCAGCAAGGCCCGGGCTACTTCCTTACCGCCTCATCGCACGTATGACTGTGCCATTGATCTACTCCCTGGGTGCTGCCCTCCTAGAGGTCGGATCTTTTCCTTGTCCTCCCCCGAGCACGCAGCTATGGACACCTACATCAAGGAGTCCTTGGCAGCTGGCCTCATCTATGCCTCTACTTCCCCGGCTGGGGCGGGCTTCTTTTGTTGAAAAGAAAGACGGGGGTCTTAGGCCTTGTATTGATTACACGGGGACTCAACAAGATCACGGTTCGGAATCGATACCC
Organism: Coregonus clupeaformis; assembly: GCF_020615455.1. Taxonomy (NCBI): domain Eukaryota; kingdom Metazoa; phylum Chordata; class Actinopteri; order Salmoniformes; family Salmonidae; genus Coregonus; species Coregonus clupeaformis. The sequence continues at coordinate 18,071,929 of NC_059210.1, read as the reverse complement.
CCTTCCTCTCATGGCCACTGCTTTTGAGCTGCTTCAAGGGGCTTCCCATTTTTACTAAGCTGGATCTCCGCAATGCTTACCATCTCGTGCGGATCCGGCAAGGAGACGAATGGAAGACGGCGTTCAACACGCCCACGGGGCACTATGAATATCGGGTGATGCCGTTCGGGCTCACCAATGCCCCGCAGTATTCCAAGCCCTGATTAATGATGTTCTCCGGGATATGCTTAATCTGTTCGTCTTCGTGTACCTGGACGATATCCTCATCTTCTCGAGGTCACTGAAGGAGCATGAGGGGCATGTTAGCAGGGTTCTCCAGAGGCTCCTTGACAATCACCTCTACGTTAAGCCTGAGAAGTGTGAATTTCATGTTTCTCAGACTCAGTTTCTCGGGTTTATTGTCACTCCCGGGCACCTAGAGATGGATCCCAAGAAGGTCAAGGCGGTCCACGATTGGCCCACACCTGCCACGGTCAAGGAGGTTCAACGGTTCATTGGCTTTTCTAACTTCTATCGGAAGTTCATTAAGAATTTCAGCTCGGTGGTAGCCCCCTTGACGACGCTTACCAGGGAGGAGGGACCAAGATTCACTGGGGTCCCGGAAGCAGCAGGGGCCTTCGAGGATCTCAAGCGCCGCTTCACGTCTGCTCCGATTCTGGTGACCCCTGACCCAGAGAGACCTTTCGTGGTGGAGGTGGACGCCTCAGAGGTGGGGGTGGGAGCCGTCCTGTCACAGAGGGGTGCGGATGGGAGATTACACCCTTGTGCCTTCATGTCTCGCCGCCTGTCTGAGGCCGAGCGCAACTACCACATGGGGGATCTAGAGTTGCTTGCGGTAAAACTGGCATTGGAAGAGTGGCGCCATTGGCTTGAGGGGGCTCAGCACCCTTTCCAGGTTCTCACAGACCACAAGAACCTGGAATATCTCCAACAGGCTAAGCGGATGAACCCTCGCAAGCACGATGGTCCCTTTTCTTTAATCGATTCCAGTTCCTCCTGACTTACCGACCTGGCACCAAGAACGTCAAGCCGGATGCTCTGTCTCGAGTCTATTCTCCCGAGTTACAAGAGAAGCCCTTGGCATCGATTATTCCGAGGTCTAGGATCGTCGCACCTCTTCAGTGGGAACTAGAAAGAGGGGTACGAGAAGCTCTTGTCCAGGGAGCCCGATCCAGGCGGTGGTCCTGCCGGTCGCCTGTACGTTCCCTCTCTGTTCGGGGCCGCGTCTTGCAGTGGGGTCATGAGTCGCCCTTGACATGCCATCCAGGCAGTGCTCGCACACTGGAGTTCCTCCGACGGCGGTTTTGGTGGCCGTCCCATCAAGAAGGACGTGCAGGTATATGTTGAGGCCTGCCCTGTGTGCAACCAGGGAAAGTCGACACGCCAGCGACCCCAGGGACTGCTCCATCCCTTACCTGTTCCTCGAAGGCCATGGTCACACCTTTCTCTGGACTTTGTTACGGGACTTCCCCTCTATCCCAGGGCAACACCGTCATCCTAGTGGTGGTAGACCGGTTCTCTAAGGCTGCCCGGTTTATTCCCCTGCCCAAGCTGCCCTCGGCTAAGGAGACTGCTGAGCTCCTCATGAACCATGTCTTCCGGATATTTGGTATTCCCCTGGACGTGGTCTCTGACCGAGGTCCCCAATTTCGTCCCGGTTTTGGGGGGGCCTTCTGCAGGCTTGTTGGGGCCACAGCCAGCCTATCGTCGGGGTTCCATCCAGAGTCTAATGGCCAAACGGAACGGATTAATCAGGATCTGGAGACCACCCTGCGGTGTATGGCGGCCAGTAATCCCACGTCTTGGGCCACCTATATCATTTGGGCTGAATATGCCCACAACACCCTCCAGTCCTCAGCCACCGGATTGTCCCCCCTTCGAATGCCAGTTCGGTTACAACCCTCCATTGTTTCCAGAGGAGGAGGCGCAAGTTGGTGTTCCCTCGGCCCAGCGCTTTGTCCAACGCTGTAGGCGGACCTGGAAGAAGGCCAGGCGTGCCCTCCTTCGGACCTCCCAGAGATACCAAAGTCAGGCTAATCGCCACCGCCGGGACGCCCCTAGTTTCCGAGCTGGTCAGAGAGTTTGGTTGGCCACTAAGAACCTGCCCCTCCGGGTCGAATCCAGGAAGCTTTCCCAGAGATACATCGGGCCTTTCCGCATTGCTAGAAAGGTTAACCCTGTGTCGTATCGTTTGGTTCTCCTCGCTCCCTTAGAGTTAACCCCACTTTCCATGTTTCACTCCTTAAACCTGTCTTGTCTTCTCCCTTTGCCCCCCCACGCAGACCCCCGCCACCTCCCAGGATCATTGACGGCCAGCCAGCCTACACAGTCCGCCGGATACTGGACTCCCGGAGGGTCCAGAACTCTCTGCAGTATCTGGTGGACTGGGAGGGCTACGGGCCGGGAGGAGCGCTCCTGGGTTCCAGCCAGGGACATCCTGGACCCAGGTTTGATCCGAGATTTTCGCACCCTGGGGCCAGGGTGTTCTGGAAGGAACGTCAGGAGTCGTTCCTAGAGGAGGGGGTCCTGTCAGCTTCCTGCCTCCTGTTTGTCTCCGGGCCTCTAGAGGTCATCTGTGTTCCCCCTCTGCCTTAGTTCTTCCTCGTGTGTGTCAGCTTCCTGCCTCCTGTTTGTCTCCGGGCCTCTAGAGGTCATCTGTGTTCCCCCTCTGCCTTAGTTCTTCCTCATGTGTCCTAATTAGCTTGATCCAGGTCACCTGTGCCTTGTTTCCCCCTTGTGTATTTTAGCTGTGTGTTTTCCCCTTGTTTCTCACTTGGTTATTGCGTCCTGACTATGTGTCTCCTGCTTTGTCCCACCGTGTCTGTCCTAGTAAGTTGTTCAAAGTTATCTTTAGTTTGTTTTTCTCCCCTCGTGGAGTTGTTTTGTTTTGCCTCCTGTTTTGGAACATTAAATCTACTTGCCTGGAGTATTGCCTTGGGTGTTTCATTTGGGTCCTACAACACCTCCTCTGTGGCTAAGGGGTAGTACCCCCAGCTCTCCACATCTGAGACCGGAGTTTCTAGCCCGGCTTGTGACAAATACGATATGATATGTGGCTCTGTTCACGCCAGGGGAACTGAGCAGGAGTTTATGACTTTGGTGAAACACCACATGATAATTTCATTTCCATTTTCATGTGTTGCACTTGCATTCAGTAGCGTCTATGAATCACATAATTATGCATAGTATTGGAATCAAACGGAAGAACCAAGGACACGGATGGTTCCTGATGTTGTGAGATTGTCTCTGGTGTTTACAGAACAACTTGTGCTGTGAGATTAGAATATCAGGATTCAAGGCTGACATGAGATTAGGATATCAGGTCCTGTTTAGACAAAGCAATTGTAACAGTAGAGTAAAGGATCGCAATATATGGAAAAATGAATGGCTTTTGCCATTATAATGAGTAAATGATGCATGGAATGGTAAGGCATAAATGTATGAAAGTGTGTATTCTTATTTTAAATTCATATAGTTCTGTCCTTGTGCTGTACTTGTCTATTATGTCATGTTTTATGTTTGTGTGGACCCCAGGAAGAGTAGCTGCTGCTTTAGCAGTAGCTAATGGGGTTCCTTATAAAATAATTTTAAAAAAAATACTTGCAAAGTTATGTGTAATTCCTATTGGAATCCAGCCAGAGTTAGGATACAGTTGGATTTTTTATTCACCCTCAATCTGCATTCAGAATGACTGTCAGGGTTAGGAAACCTGATGGGACTTTTTTACTCTCCACAGTGTAAAACAAACCATAACTTTGGTTATTAACACTAACAACTGGGGGTTCCTTTACACCACTGAATGTTAATTTCTCTCTTACAGAGTGAATTTAACTCCTGAATCAACACTAGAAATGTTACACTGAAAAATCAACGCTGGCCAATTGGCTGTGCAGTCTTTATTGGTACAGGGGAGGACCAGCAACAAATGTCTGTAGAAAATCAGTGTTCTTTTCTTTAATCTATCCTTGGCTCTGAACTTCTGACGTTCATACGACGTCCATACATCTCATCACTTCTTCTCCTTCATCTCCTCTGCTGTGACTGAACTGAACAGCCAGGATCCTGGATAATTTGATGGCCTAATAGTTGGGGGCGCATAGACAGGTAGCGGAACCATGTCGCCTTGCTATCTATCTAACCCTATTCCCCCCCATAACCCCTGCCCCCCAATAACAACAATAACCACTTCTCTGTTTACTTGACTGTTGTGTAGTGGCCTCAATCCCAAATCTATGACTTAGTTTGTACAATGTGCAGATGTTTGTCATGAAGTTCGGGAGGTTTTGGGAATATGAGGCATCATTTCTGTAATGGGATAGGTTCTGTGAATGCAGTCTTTGAGCTCCCAATGGTCAAAACATGCTTGATATTTCTTCGATGCGCTTTCTATAAATGCCCGACATTCTCTGTTCAAGTCGTTAAATATCAAATATCTAGCGACTTTGACATTAGAACTCTCTCGCATGTCATAGGAAAGGTTATGTGAACAGTAATGCAAAGATAAATTGTTTAGTGTACAGACTACACACCGTAACTGTAAAAAAAACGCTACCCCTCAAAGGGCTAACAAAGGATTTTCTGTTGTGGAATAGAATAAATGATGAGATGGGGGGATGGGTACTAGTAGAGTCCCTCACAGCCCAACTCCTATACCACCACTCCTGGGGAAAGCTCGCTTGTTCTACTGACTTCATGGAGAAAATTGGCTCACGCCCGTTAGCTTTTCCATCTGCTATCCACACAGCGATGACACTGTTACACTAATCATCCTTTTACATGAGCAGAGGGCAAATACAGTACGCATTTACTGTAAGAAAATGAAGAAAGAAGGGAAGGAGAGAGGGAGATGAAAACATGCTTTTTGTGTGTTTGTGTGTATGTGTGTGTGTGTGTGTGTGTGTGTGTGTGTGTGTGTGTGTGTGTGTGTGCAGAAGAAATGCTGTTAAAAAACATGTCTGGTGATGTTTTACAACAACTGCAGAGGATCCAGTAGTGTATGTGGTCTTATGACCAGTTTCCTGGACTAAACTATGTCCGTAAAACCGGCCCATCAAATTCTAGAACAACTGTAGCTGTATTAGTGCATTCTCTGTTCCGGAACAACTTCAACTCCAGAACTAATGGCACCCTATTCCCTACATAATGTACCACTATGTAGGGATTAGGGTGACATTTGGGACGCAACCCAGAACGGCCTAGTGTTTCTGATCTCCATGAGGAGTGGCCACAGCCTGCATTGTGCTCTACCAGCTGAACCAACAGAACAACCTGGGCCCAATCCTGCTGCACCTAGTGCCCATCCGGTATCCATTGTCTGCAATTAGGACCAAGGCTTTTCATTCCACCACAGAATATTGTGAAACAGCATATGTACAGTATGTGTCTGTGTGAGTTTGCGTGTGTGTGTGTGTGTGTGTTCAGTGCCTTCAGAAAGTATTCACACCCCTTGAATTTTTCCACATTTTGTGGGATTCAAATTGATTTAATTGTCATTTTTGTTTGTCAACGATCTACACAAAATACTCTATAATGTCAAAGTGGAAGAAAAATCTGAAGATTTGTAAAAAAATATATATATAATAATAATCATGAAAAATAAAACACTAATATATCTTGATTAGATAAGTATTCAAGCCCCTGAGTCAATACATTTGAGAATCACCTTTGGCAGTGATTACAGCTGTGAGTCTTTCAGGGTAAGTTTTTAAGAGCTTTCCACATCTGGATTGTGCAACATTTGCCCATTATTATTTTCTGAATTCTTCAAGCTCCGTCAAATTGGTTGTTGATCATTGCTAGACAACCATTTTCAGGTCTTGCCATAGATTTTCAAGCAGATATAAGTCAAAACTGTAACTTGGCCACTCAGGTAAATTCACTGTCTTCTTGGTAAGCAACTCCAGTTTATACAACGGGTGGGTCTAAAAGTCAATTTATGCTTGATCCTATAATGTGGTCGGAGTCTCTATATGGAGGGTGTGATGCAATTGCGGAGCCTACGAAGGCATGCAGAGGCCAAATTGAGCTCCGTACCGCATCGCCCTCCAAATTTTGTAACAATGAGGAGGGCTCCGTATAGTTCCGCATTGACATTGGTTGCTTGACGGTAGGTGGGGGTGGGAGGTCCTGTGTAAACACAAACTCACTTCATTGACAACTTCCTTCACAACAGCCCTGCACAACAGCTCTGCGCTGCTCGGCGAAGCACAAGAAGTATAAATGCCCTGATTTCTGCAGAGGCCGTATCACAGTAAATACTCTACGGCCACTGCAGATGTCAGATTGACCATTCAGAGCCTTTTATCCTGGACGCTGATTGGTTAAAACCGCCTTCCAGCCAGTGTCTATTCCATAAATTACCACCGGCTAAAGCTAGGACGTTGAAATGCCTATTTGCTCTGTTCCATCTCAATGCACAATCCCCTGTCTCATCAGCCCAGCCAGACATTTGATTAACTTGAGCTCCACAGTAAAAAGCATCTAGACATTATCTCCCATTTCTTTTAGACTAGCAATTGGTTTTCAACAGCGGAGATTTGTATAAACCTTGCTGTCTGTCTCTCTGACATTTGCAACATTGTTTCAATATTGAAATTCGATCTCCAGCTGTCCCATAGTAATGCACGTGTAGGGGTCGGGAGTCGGGACGAGACAGACAGGCAGCTTTTATAAGCCAGTCGAAATCATGAATCAGCATCGTTTTATGGATATATACAAATAAATGTCAATAGAAAATAGGTCAAACGAAATGTAGCTAGTTTGCAGCCTTTCCAGCTTCATTTTGAAGTGATTGTGTTAGCTGTTTTGTTGTCCTGATGAGAGAGCACATTATCTATGCCAGATTAAATCACTCATCATTAGCTCATTGATATGGATGTATCCAAATAAATGTCACTAGAAAACAGCTTATACAAATGCTCAGCAGCTACTTTGCTGTTATTCTGGCCGTACTGTTTGACGAGACTGTAAGTTAGCCATAGTTGGCTAGCTAGCAAGCAAGGGATAAGAACATTGCCAGCCAGTATGGCAATAGAACATTTAGAACGAACTACTGGGTCGCGTCCATAGATACAGAACAAAAATACTTAACGACTGGGTCGCGTCTCTGGCAACTGAAGATAGATTTGTGTCGGGACTATATCTCATGGAAGGATGAAATAGTATGAATAAATTCATCGAAATACATTTTTTTATGAAAATATGTCAATCATTATTTGAATATGTTGGTAACCCGTTGTATAAAAGTGATCATGCCCTCAAAGACGGTCTTTGGAGGATATATTGGCATAACATTATGCAGCCACCACTATGCTTTAAAATATGGAGAATGGTACTCAGTAATGTGTTGGATTGGATTTGCCCCAAACATAACACTTTGTATTCAGGACAAAAAAATTAATTGCTTTGCCACATTACTTTAGTGCCTTGTTGCAAACAGGATGCATATTTTTATTCTGTACAGGCTTCCTTCTTTTCACACTGTCAATTAGATTTAGTATTGTGGAGTAACTACAATATTGTTTGTCCATCCTCAGTTTTCTCCTGTCACAGCCATTAACTCTGTAACTGTTTTAAAGTTACCATTAGCCTCATGGTAAAATCCCTGAGCGGTTTCCTTCCTCTCTGGCAACTGAGTTAGGAAGGACGCCTGTATCTTTGTAGTGACCGGGCGTATTAATACACCATCCAAAGTGTAATTAATAACTTCACCATGCTCAAAGGGATATTTTATTTTATTTTTTACTCATCTGATCTCTGAGGCATTGGAAAACCTCCCTGGTCTTTGTGGTTGATTCTGTGTTTGAAATTCACTGCTCGACTGAGGGACCTTACAGATAATTGTATGTGTGGGGTACAGATTTGAAGTAGTCATTCAAAAATCATGTTAAACACTATTATTGCACACAGAGTGAGTCCATGCAACTTATTTTGTGACTTGTTAAGCACATTTTTACTCCTGAACTTATTTAGGCTAGCATAACAAAGGGGTTGAATGCTTATTGACTCAAGACATTTCAGCTTTTCATTTTTTATTAATTTGTAAATATTTCAGTTTGACATTATGGGGTATTGTGTGTAGTTTTTTTAAAATCCATTATAAATTCAGGCTGTAACACAACAACATTTGGAAAAAGTTAAGTGGTGTGAATACTTTCTGAAGGCACTGTACATGTATGTCTGTACGCCACAGGAGGTTCGTGGCACCTTAATTGGGGAGGACGGGCTCGTGGTAATGGCTGGAGGGGAATTGTGGAATGGTATCACATACACCAATCCGTTCCATCCATTATTATGAGCCATCCTCCACTCAGCAGCCTCCACTCAGCAGCCTCCACTCAGCAGCCTCCACTCAGCAGCCTCCACTCAGCAGCCTCCACTCAGCAGCCTCCACTCAGCAGCCTCCACTGCTGTACGCATGTTTTTATTCATTCTCCCCTTTTCAACACAGGACTTTATTTGATCTTTCTCTCTCTTTCGTGTGTGTAGGGCATCAGCACAAACCCCTGGCAGACCAGGGAACCATGAAAACAGCCCCGCTTCGAACAGCGCCAAATATTAATCCGTCAAGATGCAGAGTAAGTCTTGGAGCAAACCTCAGCAGAAGAAGAAAAGAAAAAACAGAAAAGAAAGAGAGAACGAAATAAAGGAAGAAAGAAATGTGGTTCTAACAGGGAGGGAGAGCAAAATCCCTCTGCTTGTGCCTGCCAACTTTCTTTGGTAGTGCGGAAATGAGAGCGTGCTAGATTCTCCCCTCCCGAGAAAAACACTAACCCCTCAAAGCGCAAATCAAACACACAATCCACGTCACAGGAAACCATTCTGAAGCGTAAAACCTCCCAATGGGAGCTACATTTAAATGCTGCGGGTATGGACTGCCTTGCTCGCCCCCTGCACCTCTCTCTCTCTCTCTCTCTCTCTCTCCAGGCACCAACCGCAACCCGAACCACAGCACCTTATAGATGACAAAACTCAATTTCTATCACACTCTCCTCTCTCTCTCCCTACTTCCCTTGGTTACAATCAACTGCTCTGATTGTGCCTTTGACAATGGGAAATTAAAGCAGCACACTACAATGAGGAGAGAGAGGGTGGCTGCTGATTAAAGAGTGGTTGGAATAGCCGAATCTGTATCTGCCACCCATGCCAACCCAGCACTGAGCTACTGATGTACACACAATCACACTCACTCTCAAATGTAGATATGCATGCACGCACGCACAAACACACACACACACACATACCCATACACACATGCATAGATGAACACTTTCTCTAACTCTCTCTCTCACACACACACACTCTCACACACACACACTCACAGCTTAATCAGTGTCATGAGCCAGCCTCTACATAAGAACTCAAGTGAACCCCAACCATCCCCCGCACCCCCCCTAGTCCAACCACAGCCCTTCTACCCCCACCCCCTTCCCTCTTCCTTCACCTCCTTTTCCTTCCCTCTCCCCCGACATTTGAAAGAACGGGGTCAGAAGGCCAGATCCCAATTAATCAAAGAGGTTTGTTTTGGCCCCCCAACCACTTCACCCCCTTCACCCCCCCTAACTTAAAGGCTGTGGAGAGGCTCTGCCGCCCCCTCGCCTGCCTCTCTGGGAAACAAAAACGTTCTTAAACACCTCTGAGGCCCTCTCTGCCCTCCCAGGGCACACTAGTCAAGCCCCATTTGTAATTGTGTCAGATTGCTACGATAATAAGAGCTCAAAATGTACAGTATTTCCGTGTTAATATGTCAGTTGAACATATGGATTCTTTAGCCATGGTAAAAAAATAAATAATGCACGCTGAAAATAATAGTCACAAATTATCAATAAATAATAGATAAAGCGACAAAATATTTTGTATCCCCTTAACAAGTACGTGACTCTCAAACTCTCAAACTCCCCTACTAGCGGGGCAAGGAAAGTTTTGAGGATATTTTTCAACAAAGTAGTAAATTAGGAAGCCTACTTTAACAATGTGTATAAAATCTATCATGAAATGAGTGTGGATATTTGGCCTGGTGAAGCGGTTTTATGCGTTGACTGAACATGGAGCTGATAATTATGACGCTTTTGTAAACGTTTTTACTCTGCTGGTCTCGAGAAGAAATTATGAGTACTCACTCAATTACCACTCGAGACCGCTCTCTAATACTACAACACTGGCCGATAGGCTAGTTGAGCTCTGGACACACTAGTTTAGCACCATTAGTTGAAATCAGGCCACACTACTCGAGCCCTGCTAGTTGAACTCAGGTCACACTAGTCGAGCCCCGATAGGCTAAATGAGCTCTGGCCACACTAGTTGGGCCCCGTTAGTTGAAATCAGGTCAAATTAGTCCAGTTCTGTTAGTTTAACTTTGTCTGTCTGTTTGTCTTTCTGTCTTGGATGTAAGTCAATGAACCTCCAAGCCTCCTAAGACCTGTCCCAGATCCGTAAAAAACGTATGAGGATGGAGAGCATTTGCAGCTTTGTCCATCTTTTTTTATGTACAAAGTTGACAGGTGTTGAACTTTTAAATGACCTTAGTATACTAATCATCCGTTAGCTGTTCAATAGCCAATTAGAACACGGTCCTTGCCATTTTCCCAATACGGACGAACATATCGTTTTGTGTTGTATAGCTTCCCAAAGCAACCCATCACACATTCTAAAAGGGTATACAAAGGACAGTGACGCATGCAGATGCATATTTCATACCTTTTCATCCGTCTCTGTGTGGCTGTGGCCTACGCCTCTACTCCCAGATCTCAAGTCACACACATACTCAAACACACAGACACACACACACACACTTAAACATGTACGGTACACACAGTGGGGGAGCTGTTGCAGGAAATGAAATCATCCATCCTCTGAGCCTCATGGGTGATTTAATGTGCTCTTAATGTGCACCTTCACTGTATTGCTGAACTGTGTTGAGGTCAGGGTGACCGCGGTGGCAGACAGATGCTTCATCAGAAATTACACCCTATTCCCTACATAGTGCACTATGTAGGGAATAGGGTGTCATTTGGGATGCACCCAGAAAGGAGAGATAACCCTCTCCTCCAATAACTGACCGTTATCATGACGACCTCACTGTGGAACCGTGAAGCAGTGCCGTGTGAGGTGTGCGGCAGCAGGTACACAGACTACACACAGACACAGACACACACACAACCACAACCACACACAGCAGCAGGTACAGCAGGTTAGAGCCTGGGAGTGGAAGCTGAACAACAGGGATCAGCAAGTTATTGATTTGGCACAGCCTCAAGCCAGTCTCTACGTTTCCACGGACCAGTGTGTGTGTATTTGTGTGTGTGTGTGCCTCATATTCTATCCAGACCAGCATCACACTGTAACCATTTGCATACAGTATCCCTTGGGCCAGATGGGTGGCCGGTCTCTAGTTGATTTCTGTTATAGCAATTGAACTAATTTAAGTTCATTTAACCAGCCTGCCAGTCCGTTGGTTACTCTCCTGCACATCAAAACAACCCCGTCGTTTCCTCTCTCTCTCTGTCCCTCTCTTCTTAATTATTAGCTTGTTTACCTTGCAAATGTATGTGTTGAGCAGCTGGCAGGGCTGGAGATCAACCAGTGTGTAAAAGCATTATTGATGGCAAATAAGTAGTGGTAGTAATAGAGTCGTGGTGGTGGGGGAAACTCTCTCTCTACCTTTCAGATGGACCGCAGCCACACACACACACAGACCCTTTGAAGATCCCGTACAACAAATACGTTGACCATGGTAATTCATCCTAATTGAGTGACGTCATGACTCACGAAGGGCACAGGGCTAATGGAATAGAACATATGTTAAATGCGGGACATCTCCAATGTATGCAGGGATGAAATACAACTCCAGTAAACTCTAACTACACAGTACAGTACTCACTGAAGTGAGTTCAGCCCAGCCCAGAACAAGGGACGGTATATCCAATATTACATTAAGCTTCAATAATTGATTAGATCTTCCTGTCCACAAGGACTTACAGTAAGTGCAGGCAATAAGAGGTATATCATGTTACTGTAATAGCTTGTATAATATAGCTATATCTACGCACTGGGGAGCTTATGCAGATAGATACTCAGAATGCATATTCTCCACATAGGTTGACTGAGAAGTGAAAACACGTTCACTTTTACAGCGTGGACCTGAGGAAGAGAGAGGAGGGTCGTTCCATTTGATTTCAATCACTTTTTGACCACACCCATTTTGATTTCAATGAAACTTTCTACACAAATTTGCCGATGGCAGAAGTGGTCAGAAAGTAACTTTTTGAACCTGAATGCCAAAACATTTAGGAGATGGAAGTGCTCAGGTTTGCATACCCCAACCTATCATGACACATCATTGTCTTTATCACTGGAAAATATGATTGTTTGAGTTGGATATAATTTAAAAGCTTAAAAACAGAGTTGTTAAACTATTTAATAATTTCTTGAAACCAATGTTTTTATAATAACAATTATTTTATTTTTTTACCTTTAACGTCAATTATCTAAAAACGTGTTGTAGCTTAGACCATATTTTACATAATCTGAATCAAATCAAAACAAATCAAATTTGATTTGTCACATGTGCCGAATAACACAGGTGTAGACCTTACCGTGAAATGCTTACTTACAAGCCCTTAACAAACAATGCAGTTTTATGAAAAATAAGAGTTATATTTACTAAATCAACTAAAGTAAAAAATAATAGAGCAACAACAAAATAACAATAACGAGGCTATATACAGGGGGTACCGGTACCGAATCAATGTGCAGGAGGTGTTTGTGTTGTGCCGTTGAGACACAGCATGCTCTTGAATACAGGGTGGGTGTCATGTTTTGGCTGATAAATGTACTAATATGGGAATAAAATTGAAATGTAAACTTTCAAATTGTAGCACAAAGATGGTTGGACTTGAATGGAAATATCAGTTATTTTAAATTATACTGTCAATCTTGCATTGGAAATGTATTGAAATCATAGAAATATAGATTAAGATAATAGAACAGACATTCCCATTTAAATTGACATTCAACAGTGAGTGGACCAATGAACATCTTTGTGGTAGTAATTGGAAGTAAAACTTTCAATTCAATTTACATTTCAATGATGTACTAGCTAAATTGCAGTGTACTGAAACAGGGGTTGGAACTAAAACATTTCCCCAAAAAATTATGTTCCACTGTTCCATCTGCAAAATAAAGTTCTGAACCAGTTCTAACCCCAAAAAAGTTTCGGTTTATATCGTTCCTTTCTGTTCCTTTTTAAACCTCTGAAATATATATCTATTTTTACATTTGGCTAAACATTCAATTACTTCACCTAAGGATAGAGCAGCTTGCTATGGAGCGGTCAAGCTATGTACAGTTGTACAAGCAAATACATTTCAACTCAATTTTTCACAATTCCTGACATTTAATCCTAGTAAAAATTTCCTGTTTTAGGTCAGTTAGGATCACCACTTTATTTTAAGAATGTGAAATGTCAGAATAATAGTAGAGATTTATTTCAGCTGTTATTTCTTCCAGAAGTTTACATACACTCAATTAGTATTTGGTAGCATTGCCTTTAAATTGTTTAACTTGGGTCAAACGATTCGGGTAGCCTTCCACAAGCTTACCACAATAAGTTGGGTGAATTTTGGCCCATTCCTCCTGACAGAGCTGGTGTAACTGAGTCAGGTTTGTAGGCCTCCTTGCTCGCACACGCTTTTTCAGTACTGCCCACAAATTTTCTATAGGATTGAGGACATTTCTCTAAAAAGTACGATCTTTGTCCCCATGTGTAGTTACAAACTGTAGTCTGCCTTTTTTATGGCGGTTTTGGAGCAGTGGCTTCTTCATTGCTGAGCAGCCTTTCAGGTTATGTCGATATAGGACTCGTTTTACTGTCGATATAGATACTTTCATACCTGTTTCCTCCTTCATCTTCACAAGGTCCTTTGCTGTTGTTCTGGGATTGATTTGCACTTTTCGCACCAAAGTACGTTAATCTCTAGGAGACATAACGCATCTCCTTCCTGAGCGGTATGATGGCTGCGTGGTCCCATGGTGTTTATACTTAAGTACTATTGTTTGTAAAGATGAATGTGGTACCTTCAGGCGTTTGGAAATTGCTCCCAAGGATGAACCAGACTTGTGGAGGTCTACAATTATTTTTCTGAGGTCTTGGCTGATTTATTTAGATTTTCCCATGATGTCAAGCAAAGAGGCACTGAGTTTGAAGGTAGGCCTTGAAAGACATCCACAGGTACACCTCCAGTTATAATAATATAATATAATATGCCATTTAGCAGACGCTTTTATCCAAAGCGACTTACAGTCATGCGTGCATACATTATTTTTTTGTGTATGGGTGGTCCTGGGGATCGAACCCACTACCTTGGCGTTACAAGCGCCGTGCTCTACCAGCTGAGCTACAGAGGACCACAATTGACGCAAATGATGTCAATTAGCCTATCAGAAGCTTCTAAATGTATTACATCATTTTCTAGTATTTTCCAAGCTGTTTAAAGGCACAGTCAACTTAGTGTATGTAAACTTCTGACCCACTGGAATTGTGATATAGTGAATTATACGTGAAATAATCTGTCTGTAAACAATTGTTGGAAAAATTGTGTCATGCACAAAGTAGATGTCCTAACCGACTTGCCAAAACTATAGTTTGTTAACAAGAAATTTGTGGAGTGGTTGAAAAAATAGTTTTAATGACTCCAAACTAAGTGTATGTAAACTTCCGACTTCAACTGTACATACATTGGACAGACAAGTGTAGTGTAGGGTGCGACATGAGACTGACAATTTGCAGGTAAGGAAAGTGCTGGGCATCTTGTTGTTATGACATGCATTATCTGAATTAGGGCCACATAATTATACCTATGGAGGAGCGGCTTCTATGAAGGAACTTTGAATGTCGTTGAACTTCAGAGTTGGCTTAACTAACGTTGGACCAGAGTTAGCCCTTGGTCATGACTCTCAGTTCCATTACGTTACACATAATGCCGCCTAGAGTTTTCAACAGCTAGACCAGAGCTAGCTAACAAGCTAGCTAGCTAACAAGCTTGTGTGTGCAGAGCGGCACCAGAATTAAAATAAAAACACATCTTTGTAGTTAATAAATCCAATGTGAAACGTGATAACTATAGTATCCTTAACTAGCATTGAACAAGTTAATCCATTGCTCTCTAATATAACATCTCTCTTATTTATGAATCACACCTGTAACTACTGTAGACTATGCATGCTTCGGAGGGAGGGGGAGGGGCAGGTAGCCTACACATACACACTGGCAAAATGTTCAGCTGGCAGGCAGGCAGACACTGGAATACGTTTCTGAGTGACAGTGAGTGTTTTGCATTGGCGCTTGGTTGCGTTTTTTGTGGGACTGGTAAAAAATGCCCAGAACGTAAAAGAACGTTATTAACCGGTTCCACTGCTTTTAAAATAACGGTTCTGTTCCGGGACAGTATAGATCACTTTCTTTCTCGGTTCTGGTTCTGTTCCTGGAAATGTTTTGTTATTTTCCGGTTTTCTGTTCTGTTCCCTGAACCAGTTACAACCCCTGGTCTGAAGGGATATGTCCATTCTATGAATTGTATTTTTATGATTGAAATTACACCCATCCTGTATTCAAGCATATGCTGTGTCTTAACCAATGGCTGGCACAACACAAACGCCTCAGATTATGTAAAATAAGGGAGGGTCTAAGCTATAACAGATGTGAAAATGAAAAAGATCTGAGTTTACACGTTTTTAGATATTTTACATATATATTTTTTAAATATGTATTAGTTCAAGAAATTATAAAATAGTTTGACAACCCTGTTTGTAAGCTTTTAAGTGATATCAAACTCAACCTCTTTTCCAGTGATGAAGACATGGATGTCTCATGGTGGGGTGTGATGCTGTATGCAAAATGGGTCAACTTTGAGCACGTTTATCTCCTAAATGTTTTGGCATTCAGGTCCAAAAAGTCATGTTCAGACCACTTCTACCGTAGGTCAAATATGTATGGAAAGTTTCGTTCAAATCAAAAGGGGTGCGGTCAAAAAGTGATTGAAATCAAATGGAACTACCCAGGAGAGAGGGATGGAAACTTTACAATTGAAAAATATTATGTTAAACATGTATTGGTCTTTCCACAAATTGGTTTGTCTTACAGTGTGATCCAGAGTGTGTCTTCAGAGTGTGTGTGAGGCTGGTTAGGTTAGGGGGGACTAGGGGGGGCCCACTCAGTAAATCTCCTTGAGCCTCCTCACAGTCCCAAAGACACCTCTGTGGTGTTTGTGTGTGTGTGATTGTGTGTGTGAATGTGAGAGAGAGAGAGCGAGAGAGAGAGAGAGAAAGTGTGAGAGAGAGAGAGAGAGGGTGGGGGACTGACTGTACAGAAAACAGGATGCAGAGAAAGAATTTGGAGACAGTGCGACGGTATATGTACAGTACGAGCATGCTTGTGTCCTGTGGGGCCATGCAGGTGTAGGTTACACACGCACACAAACATGAACAAACATACACGAAGGAAAGGAACTGCACGCACACACACAAGCATGCACGAATCGAAGGAACTGCACGCACACACACAAACATGCATGAACGAAGGAACGTGCGCGCACATGCGCAGACTCACACACACGCACACACTTGTGGGGTGACAGAGTGCACTGGCTGAGCTGAACCAATGGCAACCTGGGGGAGGCAGGAATGTGTATGGCCCTGGTCCAAGAGAGGCCAGCGGAATCCACAGCAGGCCACCGCCGTTGTCTAAGTGAACACTACTGACACACTCTAACCCACTCTGTGTGTCTGTGTGTCTGTGAGTGTGTGTCTGTGTGTGTATGTGAGTGTGTGTGAGAGAGAGAAAGAAAGAGGGCTAGGGGGAAAGGGAGAGGAAGTGTGAGTAACAGAGTAACAGAGTGCTCCTACAGTAGACCTATGCACAATAGTCTGCGTGTCAGTGTTTGAGTGTGCGAGTTTTCCTTGACTGTGTGTCAGCGAGTGCAATTGTATAAGTCTGCATCTGCAAGTGAGTGTGTGTATTTGTGTGCATGTGTGTGTTTGTGAGAGTCTGAGTAGACGATTGTGTGAATGAGGCCCATGGTCTTTCTTAAGATTCGCCATGCAGCTAATAGCTATTAATAGTGGGGTAGTCCTCCGTGGCTGGCCAACACCCAACAGGCTGGGTGTCCAACTGTTGTCTCCTCTTACTGCCAGGATCCCACACCGCCTTGTCTCGAACACACACGCCCCATAGCCAGCACTAGGGCCAGGAGTTTTTTCTGATGGCCTTTACCTGTGTCACATTCATTAGGGCATGCAACATTGTATACAGTGGCTTGCGAAAGTATTCACCCCCCTTGGCATTTTTCCTATTTTGTTGCCTTACAACCTGGAATTAAAATGGATTTTGGGGGGGTGTTGTATCATTTGATTTACACTACATGCCTACCACTTTGAAGATGCACAATTTTTATTTATTGTGGAATATTCACCCCCCCAGCCCCCACCCCCGAAGTCAATACTTTGTAGAGCCACCTTTTGCAGCAATTACTGCTGCAAGTCTCTTGCGGTATGTCTCTATAAGCTTGGCACATCTAGCCACTGGGATTTTTGCCCATTCTTCAAGGCAAAACTGCTCCAGCTCCTTCAAGTTGGATGGGTTCCGCTGGTGTACAGCAATCTTTAAGTCATACCACAGATTCTTAATTGGATTGAGGTCTGGGCTTTGACTAGGCCATTCCAAGACATTTAAATGTGTCCCCTTAAACCACTCGAGTGTTGCTTTAACAGTATGTAATTGTCCTGCTGGAAGGTGAACCTCCGTCCCAGTCTCAAATCTCTGGAAGACTGAAATAGATTTCCCTCAAGAATTTCCCTGTATTTAGCGCCATCCATCATTCCATCAATTCTGACCAGTTTCCCAGTCCCTGCCGATGAAAAACATCCCAACAGCATGATGCTGCCACCACCATGCTTCACTGTGGGGATGGTGTTCTCGGGTGATGAGAGGTGTTGGGTTTGCGCCAGACATAGCGTTTTCCTTGATGGCCAAAAAGTTCAATTTTAGTCTCATCTGACCAGAGTACCTTCTTCCATATGTTTGGGGAGTCTTCCACATGCCTTTTGGCGAACACCAAACGTGTTTGTTTATGTTTTTCTTTAAGCAATGGCTTTTTCTGGCCACTCTTCAGTAAAGCCCAGCTCTGTGGAGTGTACGGCTTCAAGTGGTCCTATGGACAGATACTCCAATCTCCACTGTGGAGCTTTGCAGCTCCTTCAGGGTTATCTTTGGTTTCTTTGTTGCCTCTCTGATTAATGCCCTCCTTGCCTGGTCTGTGAGTTTTGGTGGGCGGCCCTCTCTTGGCAGGTTTGTTGTGGTGCCATATTCTTTCCATGTTTTAATAATGGATTTAATGGTGCTCCGTGGGATGTTCAAAGTTTCAGATAAAACATTTTATAACCCAACCCTGATCTGTACTTCTCCACAACTTTTTCCCTGACCTGTTTGGAGAGCTCCTTGGTCTTCATGGTGCCGCTTGCTTGGTGATGCCTCTTGCTTAGTGGTGTTGCAGACTCTGTGGCCTTTCAGAACAGGTGTATATATACTGAGATCATGTGACACTTAGATTGCACACAGGTGGACTTTATTTAACTAATTATGTGACTTCTGAAGGTAATTGGTTGCACCAGATCTTATTTAGGGGCTTCATAGCAAAGGGGGTGAATACATATGCATGCACCACTTTTCCGTTATTTATTTTTTTCATTTCACTTCACCAATTTGGACTATTTTGTGTATGTCCATTACATGAAATCAAAATAAAATGTTATTTAAATTACAGGTTGTAATGCAACAAAATAGGAAAAACGCCAAGGGGGATGAATACTTTTGCAAGGCACTGTATGTTTATAGAAGTGTTGTTTATTTGATGTATTGATGCAGGGCTCATCTGTAAAAGTATTAATGCAGGGCTCACCCCCTGCTAAATTAAAGTAACAGTAAACTTGAGGTCTTACTGAATGTTTTTTTTATCTTCAATAGTGCCAATGACTCAGATGACCTTAGGGAACCACCACATTCAAGTCGTCCATCCCCCACTCATTCAAATCTAGAAACTGGTTCATCCAGTCTGACCCCTGCTGCGGTCTCTGACTCCACACCTCGTCCTGCCCGGCCATCTAGAGGTGTGAATGTCCACATTCCAGCTGCTGTAACGGATTACAACAACAGGATGGGAGGTGTGGACCTGTCCGACGCGCTGATAGGCTGCTACAATGTTTTTCTTTAAGCAATGTTTTTTTTTTGGCCACTCTTCCGTAAAGCCCAGCTCTGTGGCGTGTATGGCTTAAAGTGGTCCTATGGACAGATACACCAATCTCCGCTGTGGAGCTTTGCATTATTTCACTTCACCAATTTGCACTATTTTGTGTATGTCCATTACATGAAATCCAAATTAAAATCCATTTAAATTACAGGTTGTAATGCAACAAAATAGGAAAAACGCCAAGGGGGATGAATACTTTTGCAAGGCACTGTAGATCAGTGTTGGCTGCTAACTTGGCCCTTATCTTCAATGGTTCACTTCTGTGTTGGGAGGCATTGGATCAGCTTTCTCGTCATGTCTCCTGTTAGTACCTTTTATGAAGGGAAGCTAATGATCCATCATGTATGACATTCCTGGGAGTGTGTAAACGAAAAAAAAATATTACCATAGCATTTTTGTATGTTCTCCATAGTTATGTACTTGAAAATGTATCAATTGACCAATTCGGCCACGTACATCTGGGCTAACTCGTGAGGGCCACCTGGGAGTCTTGATACAAAATATGATATTGTGTTGTCATCCTTCATTGTATCAGTCTGAAACTTTGCACACACACTGCTGCCCTCTTGTGGATAACATCTAAATTACCTCAAGCTTCCTATATGAATGTATGGCCTTTATATTTCATTTAAAAGATGATGCAACAAAAATAAAAATAGAAAAGGTATGTTTTTTTGTATGTTTTATCTTTTACCAGATCTATTGTGTTATGTTCTCCTACATTAATTTCACATTTCCACAAACTTCAAAGTGTTTCCTTTCAAATAGTATTAAGAATATGCATATCCTTGCTTCAGGTCCTGAGCTACAGGCAGTTAGATTTGGGTATGTCATTTTAGGCGGAAATTGAAAAGAAGGGTCTGATCCTTAAGAGGTTATGGTCATGAGAAATTGTCCAAAATACATCAAAAGCATGTTGCACAATCTGTTTGATTTTGAGTTCTGATATTTGGCAAGCGTGGTAAGTAGAACAAGAGTAGCTTATCCTAGGGCAATGTGTCCAATTTGTCCTGATGGTGGCACAGTAGACCCACAGCTTGAACACCGGCATTGGTGCTTGCAGCTATATTAAGGGGATAAAGCAGCAAAGCTGTTGAAACCTTATTGCATTTGATGGCGTTCATTATTAGGGATTCAAGCAGCGAAGCTCGTAAAACCCTATGGTACACTACATGACCAGAAGTATGTGGACATCTGCTCGACGAACATCTCATTCCAAAATCATGCCCCCCCTTTGCTTCTATAAAAGCCTCCACTCTTCTGGGAAGGCTTCCATTAGATCTTGGAACATTGCTGCGGAGACTTGCTTCCATTCAGCCACAAGAGCATTAGTGAGGTCGGGCACGGATGTTGGGCGATTAAGCCTGGCTCGCAGTCGGTGTACCAATTCAACCCAAAGGTGTTCGATGGGGTTGAGGTCAGGGCTCTGTGCAGGCCAGTCAAGTTCATCCACACTGATCTCGACAAACCATTTCTGTATGGACCTCGCTTTGTGCACGGAGGCATTGTCATGCTGAAACAGGAAAGGGCCTTCCCCAAACTGTTACCACAAATTTGGAAGCACAGAATCGTCTAGTATGTCATTGTATGCTGTAGCGTTAAGATTTCCCTTCACTGGAACTAAGGGTCCTAGCCTGAACAATGAAAAACAGCCCCAGGCCATTATTTCTCCTCCACTAAACTTTACAGTTGGCACTATGCATTTGGGAAGGTACTGTTCTCCTGGCATCTGCCAAATCCAGCTTAGTCCGTCGGACTGCCAGGTGGTGAAGCGTGATTCATCACGCCAGAAAAGGCTTTTCCACTGCTCCAGATTCTAATGGCGGAGAGCTTTACATCACTCCAGCTCTTAGGCTTGTGTGTGGCTGCTCGGCCATGGAAACCCATTTCATGACGCTCCCGACAAACAGTTATTGTGCTGACGTTGCTTCCAGAGGCAGTTTGGAACTCGGTAGTGAGTGTTGCAATCAAGGACAGACGATTTTTACGCGCTACGCGCTTCAGCACCCGGCGGTCCCGTTCTGTGAACTTGTGTGGCCTACCACTTCGCGGCTGAGACATTGTTGCTCCTAGACGTTTCCACTTCACAATAACAGCACTTACAGTTGACCAGGGCAGCTCTAGCAGGGCGGAAATTTGACGAACTGACTTGTTGGAAAGGTGGCATCCTATGACGGTGCCACGTTGAAAGTCACTGAGCTCTTCATTAAGGCCATTCTACTGCCAATGTTTGTCTATGGAGATTGCATGGCTGTGTGCTCGATTTTATACACCTGTCAGCAACAGGTGTGGCTGAAATAGCTGAATCCACTAATTTGAAGGGATGTCCACATTCTTTTGTACAGTATACAGTGGGGAAAAAAATTATTTAGTCAGCCACCAATTGTGCAAGTTCTCCCACTTAAAAAGATGAGAGAGGCCTGTAATTTTCATCATAGGTACACGTCAACTATGACAGACAAAATGAGGGGGAAAAAATCCAGAAAATCACATTGTAGGATTTTTTATGAATTTATTTGCAAATTATGGTGGAAAATAAGTATTTGGTCAATAACAATAGTTTCTCAATACTTTGTTATATACCCTTTGTTGGCAATGACACAGGTCAAACGTCTTCACAAGGTTTTCACACACTGTTGCTGGTATTTTGGCCCATTCCTCCATGCAGATCTCCTCTAGAGCAGTGATGTTTTGGGGCTGTCGCTGGGCAACACAGACTTTCAACTCCCTCCAAAGATTTTCTATGGGGTTGAGATCTGGAGACTGGCTAGGCCACTCCAGGACCTTGAAATGCTTCTTACGAAGCCACTCCTTCGTTGCCCGGGCGGTGTGTTTGGGATCATTGTCATGCTGAAAGACCCAGCCACGTTTCATCTTCAATGCCCTTGCTGATGGAAGGAGGTTTTCACTCAAAATCTCACGATCCATGGCCCCATTCATTCTTTCCTTTACACGGATCAGTCATCCTGGTCCCTTTGCAGAAAAACAGCCCCAAAGCATGATGTTTCCACCCCCCATGCTTCACAGTAGGTATGGTGTTCTTTGGATGCAACTCAGCATTCTTTGTCCTCCAAACACGACGAGTTGAGTTTTTACCAAAAGTTATATTTTGGTTTCATCTGACCATATGATATTCTCCCAATCCTCTTCTGGATCATCCAAATGCACTCTAGCAAACTTCAGACGGGCCTGGACATGTACTGGCTTAAGCAGGGGGACACGTCTGGCACTGCAGGATTTGAGTCCCTGGCTACGTAGTGTGTTACTGATGGTAGGCTTTGTTACTTTGGTCCCAGCTCTCTGCAGGTCATTCACTAGGTCCCCCCGTGTGGTTCTGGGATTTTTGCTCACCGTTCTTGTGATCATTTTGACCCAACGGGGTGAGATCTTGCGTGGAGCCCCAGATCGAGGGAGATTATCAGTGGTCTTGTATGTCTTCCATTTCCTAATAATTGCTCCCACAGTTGATTTCTTCAAACCAAGCTGCTTACCTATTGCAGATTCAGTCTTCCCAGCCTGGTGCAGGTCTACAATTTTGTTTCTGGTGTCCTTTGACAGCTCTTTGGTCTTGGCCATAGTGGAGTTTGGAGTGTGACTGTTTGAGGTTGTGGACAGGTGTCTTTTATACTGATAACAAGTTCAAACAGGTGCCATTAATACAGGTAACGAGTGGAGGACAGAGGAGCCTCTTAAAGAAGAAGTTACAGGTCTGTAAGAGCCAGAAATCTTGCTTGTTTGTAGGTGACCAAATACTTATTTTCCACCATAATTTGCAAATAAATTCATTAAAAATCCTACAATGTGATTTTCTGTATTTTTTTCTCTCAATTTGTCTGTCATAGTTGACGTGTACCTATGATGAAAATTACAGGCCTCTCTCATCTTTTTAAGTGGGAGAACTTGCACAATTGGTGGCTGACTAAATACTTTTTCCCCCCACTGTATATAGTATATTTGTTGGCATTCATTATTATGGTGGTGAGGCCGATGAGGGTGCAACCTTGCATGATAGTAAAGGGCCATGGCCCACACCCTCACTCGTAATGCCATGTAAATTGGCCACATGGTGGTGCTATAACAATCGGTTTAACATGCACATTCTGCAAGGTCACACACCTCACCCTGTGTGAGCTAGAGTCCTAAAAATTGGTACAGAGGTCCCTCTCCTCACAAGAAACAAATTTGCCTCAAGAACCCATAAGGTCCGCCATGATAGATTTTCCGCCATTTAGAAATATGTGAAAAACACCCAAAACGCTACTTCTTTGGCACCGAATGACCGATCTGCACAAAGCTTGATACATGGCATTTAAGTGGGTGTGGTGTTGTTCATAAATGCATATAAATCAGTCACGGATATTCGTACTGTAACAAAACCTGGTACACAAGTTCCAAACACTGTCCAAACACAAAATATTCAAGCACATTCAGCTCGACCACACGGTTGCGCTATAACAGGCACATCTTTATATCTCTTAATCTGTTTGACTAAGAGTGATGAGATTTAGCACACATACTCAGGGATATGAGTCTAGAAAACCTGTAAAGTATGGTTCAGTTTGGCCGCATGGTGACGCTATTGGACAGCAAAAAATATTAATGAAAGCTTGTTGGCTCATTGGTTGCATTTAAAAACATGGGTACATAGATGCTACGTACCAAATTTGGTTCCGTTCAGTCCAGTTGTTCTAGAGAAGAAGACATTTAAAGTAGTCAACATCATTACAAATGGTCCAAAATACATCAAAGGCATATTGCATGATCTGTTTGATGTTGAGTTCAGTGTGGTAAGGAGTACAGAAGTAGCTCATCCTTTGAAAATAAACACATAAAAATATTCTGGGGATGAGCATGTGTATCTTCAATATGTACCCATTGTTCCTCTTTAGTGCATTTAACTATATGTCGCAAGTAAAAGTCTTGGGTAACGAGTTGATACAATTCCAAGTCTGGAAGGTTAAAACCACTATCAGACTTAGGAAGATGTAATTGCCCATATAAAGTCTGTTATGACCGAGTATACTTTTTCATAGAATGTCTTCGGTGGGGTAATTGGTATTACCGAAAATAAATACAAAAACTTTGGGAGCCATGCCATTCTGAGGTTTATTCTACCTGTAAGATTTATGGGAAGATTGTTCTATTTAATTAGATCTGCTTTCATATTGTTGAGTAATGGAATAAAGTTATCTTTAAAAAAATGTGCTGTTTGATGTCACTTATTAAGCATCCTAAGTATTTAATATTTTTAGTGGTCCACTTAAAGGATTGCTGTAGATCGTGAGTTATTATTTAAATTTTTCCGATTGCCATTATTTCGGCTTTTTCCATGTTAATTTTATAACCTGAGATTCTAAAGAATTCTGAAAATATTTTTGGTAAAGGGGGCATTGACTTTTCAATATTGGTGAGGTATAACAGGAGATCAACAGCAAATAAGTTAAGATTATATTCATGTTTACCAATACTCATACCTGTTACATTTGGGTCCTGTCTAATTCTTTCTGCAAGCAGTTCAATTGCCAGTGAAAACAAGAGGGGGGAGAGGGGACATCCCTGTCTTGTGCTCCTTTCTAAAGCAATTTCATCAGTAAAGTATTATTTGTTTAAATGTTTGCTTTGGGACATTTATATAATATTTGTATTACATTTATTATTTCAGCTGGAAAGTTGAAAGCTTCCAAAGTTTTGAATAGAAAAGCCCATTCAAGACGGTCGAAAGCCTTTTCGGCATCAACAGCCATTATTGATACAGCTATATCTTGTTTTTTTTGCGTATTGTATTACACTGAAAATTTTACTTGTATTTGTTTGTAAGTGTCTATTTTTAATAAACATTGTTTGAATGATATTTATTAAGTGTGGTAAGACGTTTGCCATTCTATTGCTTATAAGCTTTGTTATTATTTTGTCACAATTTACAGTGGGGAAAAAAAGTATTTAGAAAGCCACTAATTGTGCAAGTTCTCCCACTTAAAAAGATGAGAGAGGCCTGTAATTTTCATCATAGGGACACGTCAACTATGACAGACAAATTGAGGAAAAAAAATACAGAAAATCAAATTGTAGGATTTTTCATGAATTTATTTGCAAATTATGGTGGAAAATAAGTATTTGGTCACCTACAAACAAGCAAGATTTCTGGCTCTCACAGACCTGTAACTTCTTCTTTAAGAGGCTCCTCTGTCCTCCACTCGTTACCTGTATTAATGGCACGTGTTTGAACTTGTTATCAGTATAAAAGACACCTGTCCACAACCTCAAACAGTCACACTCCAAACTCCACTATGGCCAAGACCAAAGAGCTGTCAAAGGACACCAGAAACAAAATTGTAGACCTGCACCAGGCTGGGAAGACTGAATCTGCAATAGGTAAGCAGCTTGGTTTGAAGAAATCAACTGTGGGAGCAATTATTAGGAAATGGAAGACATACAAGACCACTGATAATCTCCCCCCGATCTGGGGCTCCACGCAAGATCTCACCCCGTGGGGTCAAAATGATCACAAGAACGGTGAGCAAAAATCCCAGTACCACACAGGGGGACCTAGTGAATGACCTGCAGAGAGCTGGGACCAAAGTAACAAAGCCTACCATCAGTAACCCACTATGCCGCCAGGGACTCAAATCCTGCAGTGCCAGACGTGTCCCACTGCTTAAGCCAGTACATGTCCAGGCCCGTCTGAAGTTTGCTAGAGTGCATTTGGATGATCCAGAAGAGGATTGGGAGAATGTCATATGGTCAGATGAAACCAAAATATAACTTTTTGGTAAAAACTCAACTCGTCGTGTTTGGAGGACAAAGAATGCTGAGTTGCATCCAAAGAACACCATACCTGCTGTGAAGCATGGGGGTGGAAACATCATGCTTTGGGACTGTTTTTCTGCAAAGGGACCAGGACGACTGATCCGTGTAAAGGAAAGAATGAATGGGGCCATGTATCGTGAGATTTTGAGTGAAAACCTCCTTCCATCAGCAAGGGCATTGAAGATGAAACGTGGCTGGGTCTTTCAGCATGACAATGATCCCAAACACACCGCCCGGGCAACGAAGGAGTGGCTTCGTAAGAAACATTTCAAGGTCCTGGAGTGGCCTAGCCAGTCTCCAGATCTCAACCCCATAGAAAATCTTTGGAGGGAGTTGAAAGTCCATGTTGCCCAGCGACAGCCCCAAAACATCACTGCTCTAGAGGAGATATGCATGGAGGAATGGGCCAAAATACCAGTAACAGTGTGTGAAAACCTTGTGAAGACTTACATAAAACATTTGACCTGTGTCATTGCCAACAAAGGGTATATAACAAAGTATTGAGAAACTTTTGTTATTGACCAAATACTTATTTTCCACCATAATTTGCAAATAAATTCATTAAAAATCCTACAATGTGATTTTCTGGAATTTTTTTTCTCATTTTGTCTGTCATAGTTGACGTGTACCTATGATGAAAAATACAGGCCTCTCTCATATTTTTAAGTGGGAGAACTTGCACAATTGGTGGCTGACTAAATACTTTTTTTCCCCACTGTATTAAACCTTTGGGTCTATAATCAGCAGGGGACACTCCAGATTTTCCTGGTTTTAATATAACTGAAATAACTGTTTGATACATGGAGCTAGGATGTACTGAATTGAGTGATGTGTGTTGTCATTTGTGTATATAGGGGCGCTAATTTGTCCCAAAATGTTGAAAATAATTATATGGGAAAGCCATCCATTCCTGGTGCTTTTCTCCGTGCGAATGTTTTAACAGTATCTAATATTTATTTTCGGGGATCTCTGTTTTTAGTGATTATTTTTTGTTTGCTGATAGTTTCTTCAGGGTTGTTGAGTCTAAGAAGACTATAGGATACTTCATCAAGACCAGAGGACATTTCTCCAAAAAGTAAGATCTTTGTCCCGATGTGCAATTGCATACCGTAGTCTGGCTTTTTTATGGCGGTTTTGGAGCAGTGACTTCTTCCTTGCTGAGCGGCCTTTCAGGTTATGTCGATATAGGACTCGTTTTACTGTGGATATAGATACTTTTGTACCGGTTTCCTCCAGCATCTTCACATGGTCCTTTGCTGTTGTTCTGAGATTGATTTGCACTTTCGCACCAAAGTACGTTCATCTCTAGGAGACAGAACGCGTCTCCTTCCTGAGCGGTATGACGGCTGAGTGGTCCCATGGTGTTTATACTTGCGTACTATTGTTTGTACAGATGAACGTGGTACCTTCAGGCGTTTGGAAATTGCTCCCAAGGATGAACCAGACTTGTGGAGGTCTATAATTTTGTTTCTGAGGTCTTGGCTGATTTCTTTTAATTTTCCCATGATGTCAAGCAAAGAGGCACTGAGTTTGAAGGTAGGCTTTGAAATACATCCACAGGTACACCTCCAATTGACTCAAAATGATGTCAATTAGCCAATTACATCATTTTCTGGAATTTTCCAAGCTGTTTAAAGGCACAGTCAACTTAGTGTATGTAAACTTCTGACCCACTGGAATTGTGATACAGTGAATTATAAGTGAAATAATCTGTCTGTAAACAATTGTTGGAAAAATTACTTATGTCATGGACAAAGTAGATGTCCTAACCGACTTGCCAAAACTTGTTTGTTAACAAGAAATTTGTGCAGTGGTTGAAAAACAAGTTTTAATGACTCCAACCTAAGTGTATGTAAACTTCCGACTTCAACTGTATCTATACACAAACTTTACATTGTTTGCGAGATCATTTTCGGAAGTTGTTTTAATTTTAGCGCATCTAATTTGCAAACATTTCAACTGTATTACATTTTTACTTATTTCAATTGCACAAAAAATGAACACTCACCAAAATAAAGTTCTATGTTTTTGTGATGTAAGTATCGAGACGGTGCGTTAAATTCCCGACCAAGAGTTGGCTCTGTTATAGATAGGCCTTCCTAATTGACCTGGCCCAGGTATCCTGGATGGATATAGATCTCATTCCGTCAGTAGAGGATGCCTGGTTGTTCCTTAAAAGTAATTTCCTCTCAATCTTAAACAAACATGCCCCATTCAAAAAATACAGAACTAAGAACCGATATAGCCCCTGGTTCTCCTCAGACTTGACTGCCCTTGACCAGCACAAAAATATCCTGTGGCGTACAGCGTTAGCATCAAATAGCCCCCGCGATATGCAACTTTTCAGGGAAGTTAGGAACCAATATACACAAGCAGTCAGGAAAGCAAAGGCTAACTTTTTCAAACAGAAATTTGCATCCTGTAGCACTAACTCCAAAAAGTTTTGGGACACTGTAAAGTCCATGGAGAATAAGAGCACTTCCTCCCAGCTGCCCACTGCACTGAGGCTAGGAAACACTATCACCACCGATAAATCTACAATAATCGAGAATTTCAACAAGCATTTTGCTACAGCTGGCCATGCTTTCCATCTGGCTACCACTAACCCGGCCACCAACTCTGCACCCTCTGCTGCAACTTGCCCATGCCCCCCCGCTTCTTCTTCACACAAATTCAGACAGCTGATGTTTTGAAAGCGCTGCAAAATCTGGACCCCTACAAATCAGCTGGGCTAGACAATCTGGACCCTTTCTTTCTAAAACTAGCCACGAAATTGTCGCAACCCCTATTACTAGTCTGTTCAACCTCTCTTTCATAACGTCTGAGATCCCCAGAGATTGGAAAGCTGCCGCGGTCATCCCCCTCTTCAAAGGGGGTGACACTCTAGATCCAAACTGCTACAGACCTATATCCATCCTGCCCTGCCTTTCGAAAGTATTTGAAAGCCAAGTTAACAAACAGATCACCGACCATTTCGAATACCACCGTACCTTCTCCGCTATGCAATCCGGTTTCCGAGCTGGTCACGGGTGCACTTCAGCCACGCTCAAGGTCCTAAACGATATTATAACCGCGATTGATAATAGACAGTACTGTGCAGCCGTCTTCATCGACCTAGCCAAGGCTTTCGACTCTGTCAACCACCGCATTCTTATTGACAGACTAAATAGCCTTGGTTTCTCAAATGACTGCCTCGCCTGGTTCACCAACTACTTCTCAGATAGAGTTCAGTGTGTCAAATCGGAGGGCCTGTTGTCTGGACCTATGGCAGTCTCTATGGGGGTGCCACAGGGTTCAATTCTTGGGCCGACACTTTTCTCCGTGTATATCAATGATGTCGCTCTTGCTGCTGGTGACTCTCAGATCCACCTCTACGCAGACGACACCATTTTGTATACATCTGGCCCTTCATTGGACACTATGTTAACAAACCTCCAAACGAGCTTCAATGCCATACAACAATCCTTCAGTAGCCTCCAACTGCTCTTAAACACTAGTAAAACTAAATGCATGCTTTTCAATCGAAGCGCTGCTAGCACCCGCCCACCCGACTAGAATCACCACTCTCGACGGGTCTGACCTAGAGTATGTGGACAACTACAAATACCTAGGTGTCTGGTTAGACTGTAAACTCAACTTCCAGACTCACATAAAGAATCTCCAATCCAAAGTTAAATCTTCTAGAATCGGCTTCCTATTTCGCAACAAAGCCTCCTTCACTCATGCTGCCAAACATGCCCTCGTAAAACTGACTATCCTACCGATCCTTGACTTCGGCGATGTCATTTACAAAATAGCCTCCAACACTCTACTCAGCAAATTGGATGTAGTCTATCACAGTGCCATCCGTTTTGTCTCCAAAGCCCCATACACTACCCACCACTGTGACCTGTACGCTCTTGTTGGCTGGTCCTCACTACATGTTCGTCGTCAAACCCACTGGCTCCAGGCCATCTATAAATCACTGCTAGGCAAATCCCCGCCTTATCTTAGCTCATTGGTCACCATAGCAGCACCCACCCGTAGTCTGCGCTCCAGCAGGTATATCTCACTGGTCATTCCCAAAGCCTACACCTCCTTTGGCCGCCATTCCTTCCAGTTCTCTGCTGCCAATGACTGGAACGAATTGCAAAAATCTCTGAAGCTGGAGACTCTTATCTCCCTCAATAACTTTAAGCATCAGTTGTCAGAGCACCTTACCGATCACTGCACCTGTACACAGCCCATCTGAAATTAGCCCACCCAACTACCTCATCCCTATATTGTTATTTATTTTGCTCTTTTGCACCCCAGTATCTCTATTTGCACATAATCTCTTGCACATCTAGCATTCCAGTGTTAATACTATTGTAATTATTCTGCACTATAGCCTATTTATTGCCTTACCTCCATAACTTGCTACATTTGCACACACTGTATATATATTTTCTGTTGTATTTCTGACTTTATGTTTTTTACCCCATATGTAACTCTGTGTTGTTTTTATTGCACTACTTTGCTTTATCTTGGCCAGGTCGCAGTTGTAAATGAGAACCTGTTCTCAACTGGCTTACCTGGTTAAATAAAGGTGAAATAAAATAAAATAAAAAATAGATGCAGCAAAAAACCATTGTATTCCATTGAGCCCATTTCAGCCATTACCAGGGTGTGTTTGACAGGTCATTTCAAGCTTTTTCGAAGTCATAACTTAACAGGACAAAAACGAATGGCACAAGCAGGTGCAGGAAAGAGTCGAAGGGTAAAATGAAAGCAATCACTCCAGTGAGATTTAAGTGACAAGTGGATTTTGCACACCTCAAACACAGGAAATTGATGGCTGAAAAGGAGAAATTGTCAGGTGGGCGGGGAATGCACATCAGACCTGGGCAGTTTATTTGAAAATATTAACATTTCAAATACTCGAGGTAGTCAAATATAGTTTATATAGAGTTTCAACTAAAAGGCAACTATTTTATTTGATATTTAAATGCAGGTCTCATAAAAAAAATGAATCATATTTGAAAGTATTTTGAATGCCTTTCAGAAAACCAAATAATATTTGAAGGTATTTGAATATATGCAAGTTATTTGAAAACCAAACATTTTTTATTTGATGGCTGCCAAAGATGAAGAACCAAAAACTACAACAGTTAGTTGAATTAGTCTAAATATATAATCATAAGCACATGGTTTGGAGGGCTTTTAAATATGAATGTTAATATAGCCTATTGACTAGAATTACATGAGGGGCATGGAATCACCTCAACATTAGAGTAGACCATGTTTGCAGCTTCAAAATGACTAACAAATATATTTTCATAATGAGTGACGCATAAGATAATACAGTAACACTTGACATCAAGTTCTTATACATGTGTAGTAACTTTGTGATGATTACAATAGCAACATTTTTGTTACATAGGAATTTAGAAATTGCTTTAGAATTTCATAATAATGGAGTTATTAGATAAGTGGAATAAGGAACAGTCACTATTCCTCGTGTACAGTAGTTACAAAAACTCTTAACTCATTGCTATGCAATTAAAATGCAATTACCAAAGTGTTATGTAACAACATACTTAATAAAATGTTGCTCCAAAAGGAATTACAGTTTTATTACGAAGGCACAATAACAGTTTGCCCACTGACAAAGACATGATCAGTTTATAATTTTAATGGTAGGTTTATTTGAACAGTGAGAGACAGAATAACAACAACAAAAAATTTAAAAAATGTTATAAATTGAATTGCATTTTAATGAGGGAAATAAGTATTTCACCTCTCAATCAGAAAGATTTCTGGCTCCCAGGTGTCTTTTATACAGGTAACAAGATGAGATTAGGAGCACTCCCTTTAAGAGTGTGCTCCTAATCTCAGTTTGTTACCTGTATAAAAGACACCTGTCCACAGAAGCAATCAATCAATCAATCAGATTCCAAACTCTCCACCATGGCCAAGACCAAAGAGCTCTCCAAGGATGTCAGGGACAAGATTGTAGACCTACACAAGGCTGGAATGGGCTACAAGACCATCGCCAAGCAGCTTGGTGAGAAGGTGACAAAAATTGGTGCGATTATTCGCAAATGGAAGAAACACAAAAGAACTGTCAATCTCCCTCGGCCTGGGGCTCCATGCAAGATCTCACCTCGTGGAGTTGCAATGATCATGAGAACGGTGAGGAATCAGCCCAGAACTACACGGGAGGATCTTGTCAATGATCTCAAGGCAGCTGGGACCATAGTCACCAAGAAAACAATTGGTAACACACTACGCCGTGAAGGACTGAAATCCTGCAGAGCCCGCAAGGTCCCCCTGCTCAAGAAAGCACATATACATTACATATGTATTACTCTGACTTTTCCTCTATCAGCTGCATGCCTGACCCTGAATTAGGTCTAGAATTGTTCTCATCTATTTCTCTCTCTCTGGCAGACCAACACGCTCCCTTTAAACACCTTAGAGTAAAAAAATATAACAAATCCTTGGTTCTGTATAGAACTTTCAGATCTTGTTATGATGATAAATTAAGTCTGGGCCAAGGCTAGAAAAACTGACTCTGTAGCTGATTTCTTCAGGCAATTGAGAAATTGACGATGCACTTCCTCAATCAAGAAAGCTACAGTGCCTTCAGAAAGTATTCTTACCCCTTGACTTATTGTATATCAAAAGCATTGTTTGTGTGTGTGTAGCTAGTTCTACAGCCTTTTTTAATAATTTCTAGTTGAATGAACATATGACACACGTTGAGCAAACACATCGTTTAAAGTTGACAGAATTTTTACCTAAGTTCTCTCATATTGGAGCTAAGTTTGGGCCAACTAAACATTTTTAGTTCAGGTAACACTTTGATAACAAAGTTGAGTAAACTAAAAAAGGCTCTCTCTCAGTATCCTCCCCCCTCTCTCTTTCTCAAACACTATCCTCATTCCTCTGTCTTCCTCTTCCACTATACTCCATCTCTCTCTACTCCATCCTATCTCATTCACACTGTTCTTTCACTCAGTATCAGGACTACCACGTCTCTTATGTGGAGGGGAGGGGAGGAAGATAACATGCCCCCATCTTTCCCCTCCCTCCTATCCTCTCCATCACTCTCTCCTCTTCTCCCCCCCATCCCCATCCCCTCACACCACGCCATGCAGCCTGCTGTATCCTGACAAGCAGGGAGAACATTGTGTGAATAAACAGGGAAAGTAGTGCCAGCTGCAGACACTGCCGCACTGCTGGGGGAAATGCATTGTGCTCCCAGCATTTTATTGGGTATGGGGAGAGAGGGGGATGAGAGGAAGGGGAGGAAGAGAGGAGGGAAAGATAGTTGCTTGGCAAACACCAGCACTAGATTTCCAAACGTTCATGTGGGGTCTCTTCAGGCGGTGAGGAGAGCAGTCAGGAATTTGGACTCCCTCTCTCTAGCTGCTTCTCTGGACGGCCAGGGAGGGATGAGGTGGAAGAAAAAGCGTGACA
Source organism: Coregonus clupeaformis (assembly GCF_020615455.1). NCBI lineage: Eukaryota > Metazoa > Chordata > Actinopteri > Salmoniformes > Salmonidae > Coregonus > Coregonus clupeaformis. Next base: position 18,038,381 of record NC_059210.1, on the reverse strand, counting down.
GAGGGAGAAAGAGATGGAAGAGAAAGTTTTGTGGGGGCTTGTTTTGTTCTAAATCAAATTGTTTTATAGCTACGCAGGGGTTGTGAGGTTCCAGGCACAACACAATGGCCAGCAGGATCAATATTGACATTCTCCTTGGCGATAGTCCGGTTGGCTCGGTGTGGTCAGAGGACTGAGGTATGAAGGACTGGAACCCACATGGACACGCTGCCATTTTGTGGTCACGGCTGGAGGACAGTTTCAGAAACGTCCTGGGTTTCTCCCACAATGGCAGTTCTTAGACAGCCTTGGGAGAGTATACCCCGACTGTGTCCCAAATGGCACCTTACTCCTTATATAGTGCACTACTTTTGACCAGAGCCTTATGGGTGCACTACATGGAAAATAGGGTGCTATTTGGTACGCAACCCTGACCCTCCCTTAAGGACCCTATTAAGGCCCTATTACCGTAAGTCGGCTTTCATCCTTCTGGTCAGTGGCCAGCTCGTAGCACAGCTCATTACTTTATCACAATAACTGGAGCACTTTGGCACCACTGTGCTGTATGGGACCGTGTGTGGAGAGTGGTATTGGAAGTGCCCAGTCCAAGTAAAAACACAGCAGTGGTAGAGTAAAGAAAGTAAAGAAAGTAAATGTAACAGTAAGCAGAGGCTTGACAAGTGACTTTTTATTAGCTTTTCCTTGTACAGTAGTTTACAGTAAAACACTCACACAGACAGATTGAAATGAACTAAATCATTGAGTAAAACGCTCATACAGACGTATTGAGCTGAACTGAAAACACATTCACACACAGTAGCCTTCTCCCTCAGGGAGATGTTATTGTAGGTCAGGGGTGGTGGCCAACCCTCCTGTTGGAAAACTACTGGGGGTGCAGGGTTTTGTTCTAGCTCTTCTCTAACACAACTGATTTGACAGTTAATCATCAGTAATCAGCTACTCTCATCAAAACATTGGTTTGTTGAATCAGGTGTGTTACAGCAGGTTCAGAGCAAAAGCCTGCATACCCAGTAGTTCTCCGGGAGGAGGGTCGGTCAACACTGGTATAAGTGGTGTTACCTGACAACAGAGAATGTCTCAAATGTTCAAAAATTGTATTTTAATTATTTTCGATTGTATTTCACCAAATAATAGGATGCCTGAACAGCTATTGGTCACATGTTGCATTCTTGCAATGACAGTATCTAGGTTTCCATCCAATTGGCAACAGATTTTCATGTGAATATTCTAAAATCTGCATAAAGAAAATATGCACATTTTCCCACCAGTGGTGTTTCCACCAAACGGACTTGTTGCGGATAACAATCAGTACATGATGACACAATGCACACACAATATTATCACTCTCTCACAAACAAACTCACACACCAGAAGTGTATATCTCCTGACAGTCACTCTAGCTCTCTAGAGGCCGAACCACTCTGTGACCCCTCCCCTGCGAAGGTCCGGTTTCTGCCTCTGTTTCTCGTCCTCCATGAACTTCTCCTGCATCTCCTCCACCGAGCCCTCGGCTGACTTCACATCCTTCTGGGGGAAGATGTCAGGGAACTCAAACGTCTGCTGCTGCGCCTGGAGACACACAGAGGGAGAGGGTTTGAGACAGACACACCTAGGGTCAATCTGAAATGGCAACTCGCCACCTACCCCTTGTCCCCTAACCCCTCGGTCTCTACTGACTTAGCCGACAAGAGTTGGGGTGTTACACACACACACACACACACACACACACACACACACACACACACACACACACACACACACACACACACTATAGATCATAGACAGAATCTCTCCAACTCCTTTCTCTATCACCAAAGCTATCCCTCTCTCACAGTCACTCACTCCCTGTCTCACTCTTACTTATAAACTTTGTCTCCTCTGTGTAAATCCCTTTCAGTCTCTCTCCCTTCCTCTCCATACTGTTAATTTATTCAGAGGCTGAGGAGGGTATATATTATTTAGTTGGTATGCTACAACAGCCCATCTCAGGCCCAGGATGCATTAGGCTGCAGGGCAGTCTGTTACAGCTTAAAGTATCTAGCCTACAGCACCTGCCTGCCTGTGTGCTTGCAGTTAGGGCTGGACGCTAGGGCCTTCAAAATTAGTGGATTTGGCTATTTCAGCCACACCCTTTACTGACAGGTGTATAAAATCAAGCACACAGTCATGCAATCTCCATAAACAAACTTTGGCAGTAGAATGGCCTTACTGAAGAGCTCAGAGACTTTCAAAGTGGCACCATCATAGGATGCCACCTTTCCAACAAGTAATTTCGTCAAATTTCTGCCCTGCCAGAGCTGCCCCGGTCAACTGTAAGTGCTGTTATTGTGAAGTGGAAACGTCTAGGAGCAACAACGGCTCAGCCGTGAAGTGGTAGGCCACACAAGCTCACAGAACGGGACCTCTGAGTGTTGAAGCGCGTAAAAATCGTCTGTCCTTGGTTGCAACACTCACTACCTAGTTCCAAACTACCTCTGGAAGCAACGTCAGCACAATAACTGTTTGTTGGGAGCTTCATGAAATGGGTTTACATGTCCGAGCAGCCGCACACCATGCGCAATGCCATGCGTCGGCTGGAGTGGTCTTAAGCACGCCACCATTGGACTGGCACAGTGGAAACGTGTTCTCTGGAGTGATGAAGCACGCTTCACCAACTGGCAGTCCGATGGACGAATCATGGTTTGGCAGATGCCAGGAGAACACTACCTGCCCCAATGCAGAGTGCCAACTGTAAAGTTTGGTGGAGGAGGAATAATGGTCTGGGGCTGTTTTTCATGGTTCGGGGTAGGCCCCTTAGTTCCAGTGACGGGGCAAGGGTTTGGATAAAGCACTGTCTGAGACAGTAATTTTACGGTCCATTATTATAACCTAAGAGGTCTAGCCACTAGCCTCTATAAGGTGAACAAGTGGTATCCTAAATTAGCGTTATAACTGAGACAAATAACCTATAACGAAGACGACGCCCCTGTTTTGGGAAAACCTACGCATCCTTCATTCCTCCCATCCTTGAATACATCACTGATAGATGGATAGTGAAAGAAGATATTACGCAAGTCATTTCAGATCAGTGATTATTTCTTTACAGCCTATATATCTACATTACATTTACATTTTAGTCATTTAGCAGATGCTCTTATCCAGAGCGACTTACATGAGCAATTAGGGTTAAGTGCCTTGCTCAAGGGCACATCGATAGACTTTTCACCTAGTCGGCTCAGGGACACAAACCAACAACCTTTCGGTTACTGGCCCAACGCTCTTAACCGCTAGAAGGATAGTTGCCATAAGGGGGAAATACTATGGGTAAGGTCATTAATAGTTGACATTATGCACAGATTTATTGTAAGGCGTTCGTGTAGGCTACCTATGCAGCAGAACGTTGCAGCGAATTCGGAGGGCAGACAAAGGGACTCAACCCCAGTTCTCTTTGCATTCAGTGACAATAACGTTTTTTTGTTTGTGCTCATAATGCGCCATAGCCGTTATTAGTGTATGCCTATAGTCTGAAATTGCCAGGGGGCAACTTGGTGTGTGTCTGTGTGCGTGCGAGTTATTAGATTGAAACCGTGAGTGCGCAGTGACGCCTGTTTGAACGAGTCCATTAGATCTTTAGATTGATGCAATTTTCTTTTTTTTTACCGCCCACACACACACACACACACACACACACGCACAAACCTATGTATGTAACCACTGTTACTCCTTCTGAAAATAATCTGTGGCACAACCTTTTCCAGGTCCTAATACTTAGAATAATATGGTTATGTGCTAAAAGGGAAAGGATTTCCTTGTTACTAAAGCCATTTCTAAAGTATAGTTTCACCAGGTCATCTAACTGCAGGCATTTCAACGGTGGCACGCACAGCAAAAGAGAGCCAGGGAGCACTTAACCAAAACCCCTACGTTAATCTTGAAATATAACTGCAATTTAAGTCTCCACATTTTGACTTTATTCCTCTAAATTAAATTTTGAGTTTATTCTTTAAATACTGCCACTTTTCTCCAAATATTGCCACTTTTTGAAGTACTATCGTACAAAAAATAATAATACAAGTACCACCACCATCACTGTTTTTTAAAAGTTTTTTAAAACTTTGCCCAAATACTCTTTACTGTCTATGAAAATGCAATTTTTGTGAATTTCTTTACCAGAACCACGCACATCCACTAATAATGGCCAACTTCTGGTAGCAGGCATTATAGAAAATAAACACAAGTCTCAAACAATCTCTCAAGCACAAGCCCACGTGCTAGTGAGTAGCCAGCTAATCTTTATATTTAAAGTCTAGCCAACTTGGATCTATTTGCTCGCTAAGAAGGTAGAACAGTTTAACTGTTATGAATACACCCTCCTGTCCGTCTCCAACTGTTTGAATAGAATAGCCTGTTCACTTTGTTTAGATGTTGAAATCAAAAGTGGACTACCTGGATCTGAATGAGAACGAGTTGCCAATTCCTTATGTAAATGTGTATATATTTTTTTCCGGTAAAATAATGTCCATATGACCGATTCTGTTGGACCAAACCTCACATGTAAATAACGAGTTGAAACTGCTTGTTGTCAGAGAGGAAGAAGTGATCTTATCTCTTTGTTGTTGTGAGTGAGAAGGGGCTTGGTGTCTGTGTGTGAATGGGAAGGTGCACAGTGCACAGAAGGATGGAAGAATTAAAACTATGATTCTTGCGATATAGGCATTTGGGAACATCGCGCTAAAACATCAATTCAAATTAATTTGATATATCACCCAGCCCTACCTGCAGTACAAGTACATACAGAGATCACTGGGTACAGGCATGCACACCCCACTCTCTCTCTCCCTCACCCTCACCCATGGACGCACACACAGTCTCTCTTTCTCTCCCTCTCTCACACACTTTTACCTTGCAACCTGATTGGACATCATTCCACCTGCTAATCAACATTGTCCATTAGGTTAGGTTGTTTTAGTCTACTGAATGTACATCCCTTGTTGCATGGTCTGATCAGATCATTGTGAGCTTGCAAAATATGTCCACATCATAGGATGACACATATGGGCTAAGAGGAATTGTTATTTATGTAACGGATGTTATACACAGCAAATTGTCCAGTGTTAAGTAGTGTTGATTTTTCAGTGTAACATTTTTAGAGTTGATTCAAGAGTTAAATTAACCTGTAAAGAGGTAAATTAACACTCAGTGGTGTAAAATAACCACAATGTTGGTGTTTATTATCAGAGTGTGATTGTGTAGAGAAAAACATTCAAAACCACGCCCATCATTAGAATTATTTGTTTCAATATCTGTTTTTGCATGTACATTGATTGACCGATTGACCTTATGTTATACAAAGATAAATAACAATATTTTCTAAACTAATCCCATCTGTTAGTTGTTGGAATTATTGCACCTGTTACTGAGATGGTTGTTCCAGTTTAGATGGTTTAGGTAGTCTCATTTATCAATCTTCCCTACCATGGCAGTCCAGTTGTTAGACAACCTCACACTGGCTGGATTCCAATATGATTTACACAACTTTGCAAGCTAGCATAATGGGACTTGCACGCCTGATGTGGCCTGCAAACCAGGAGTTTCAGACCACTTCGTTAGGGTAAAACTAGGCCGTCAAAGTAAGGCCTTATGATATACACTACCGGTCAAAAGTTTTAGAACACCTACTCATTACTACATTGTAGAATAATAGTGAAGACATCAAAACTATGAAATAACACATATGGAATCATGTAGTAACCCTAAAAAAGTGTTAAACAAATCAAAATATAGTTTATATTTGAGATTCTTCAAATAGCCACCCTTTGCCTTGATGACAGCTTTGCACACTCTTGGCATTCTCTGATGTCTTCACTATTATTCTACAACGTAGAAAATAGTAAAAATAAAGAAAAACCCTTGAGAGTAGGTGTTCTAAAACTTTTGACCGGTAGTGTTTGTAATGTATTCCATAAAGAGTTTATTTTTTTATGATAACATATTCACATAGGCACTCAAATTGGTGAAGGCTCCAGGACTGAAAGCCACAATGCAACAAACATGTCTCTTTCACTAACAAACACAGTCATGGGTGATACAGTAACTCTACAATTCACTCAAAAGGCAAACTGGTAAATATGCAAATAAGGCTTTACACCCTACAGTGTTAAAACAACATCCAAAAACGAGTTACTGTAACACTACAGGTGTTCATTCCCTAACACTAAGAAATGGTAACAGCATCAGCTCTAAGCAAAGTGTTAATTTAACTCTGAAAAGTGTGGACCCATTCTGGAAAAGTGTTAAGTGTAACACTCTCAGAGTTCGTGCTGAGCTCAGATACGTAGCTTCTTTGGAGATAAATCAGATCAAGCCCAAACTGTGCGATGTAGTATGGAGTTGTAGTTTCCAACAGACCAATATTCTACATAGTTTAGCGCAGAAAACTTGGTAATTAATTAACTACAATGACCCTAATCCATTGTGCGCCCACCTACTTGTCCGGTCTGTGTCGAGAGAACAAGATCGAGAGGGATAGAAAACAGTTGCTTAGCGAGGTACCTTTACCTGAAAATGCATCTAAGTAAATTGATAGTTGGTATTCAGCAGTCATAAAAGTATGCCTTACTTACTTTAAAGAACTACTGAAATAGTGATTTTGTCAGACAGCAAAGGCAGCAGCTCTATAGAGATGACTTGCAATTAAATAATAAAGTCATCAAATAAAATATTTAATTAAAGTAAAATAAAGTAATAAGAATAAATGATGGTTAATAAGTGATAAGCAGTAATAGGCAGTCGGTTCGATAATTTTTTAAATAATCGAACCGACCTCAAAAAGCACTAATCACTCAGCACTACTCAGAGTTGATTTAACACTGGAGAATTTGCGGTCTACCCTTATTTTTCATTAGATTGTAACTTTCCTACAGTAGCCTACTGATGCATGCATCTATCGAAATGCAATTCATGCTAGCTATCCAATTTTTTATTGGGGTAAATCAAATATCCTATTATTACATTAACAAATCGGGAGACTAAATGAGAATCATTTACAAAAATGCAAGAGATTTTGTTTTCAAGCCTCGGCCAAATTGCTTTCCGCGAGCGAGCGATTTGATAATGTTATTTTTTACAATGGAAAAGTTAGTAGAAAGTATTCACACCCCTTAACTTTTTCCACATTTTGTTGTGTTACAGCCAGGGCCGGATTGATTCAGGGACTTACCGGGGCTGAAGCACCTGGGCCCAAGAGGCAGCAATTTTATATATATATATATACACTACCGTTCAAAAGTTTGGGGTCACTTAGAAATGTCCTTGTTGTTCCCGACTCCGGGATGCTGACCTTCTAGGCAGAGTTGCAAAGAAAAAGCCATATCTTAGACTGGCCAATAAAAATAAAAGATTAAGATGGGCAAAAGAACACAGACACTGGACTTGAGTCAGGGACTGGGCCCAAGCCCGTAGGGGGCCAAAGAGGCAAAAACAATATAAATAAAAATTATGTTATTTTCAAAAATATTATATACGTTTTTATCCAACCACAGAAGCCCGCTCTCAATGTTCAAAATACACCAGAGAGCATAATTTTGCCACAGAAGATAAATTGTTTACAAAAAAGAACTGTGGATGACGTTTTATCACAAGCACATACAGCTACAGTGCTTTCGGAAAGTATTCAGACCCCTTCCCCTTTTCCACATTTTGTTACGTTACAGCCGCATTCTAAAATTCATTTTGTTCCTCAATCTACACACAATACCCCATATAAAAAACAGAAATAACTTAATTACATAAGTATTCAGACCCTTTGCTATGAGACTCGAAATTGAGCTCAGGTGCATCCTGTTTCTATTGATCATCCTTGAGATGTTTCTACAACTTGATATGAGACCACCTGTGAACACAGTGGCCTCCACCAAGAACACAGTGGCCTCCATCATTCTTAAATTGAAGAAGTTTGGAACCACCAAGACTCTTCCTTGAGCTGGCCGCCAGGGCCAAACTGAGCAATCGGGGGAGAAGGGCCTTGGTCAGGGAGGTGAACAAGAACCCAATGGTCACTCTGACAGAGCTCCAGATTGCCTCTGTGGAGATGGGAGAACCTTCCAGAAGGACAACCATGTCTGCAGCACTCCACCAATCAGGCCTTTATGGTAGAGTGGCACATGACATCCCGCTTGGAGTTTGCCAAAAGGCACCTAAAGGACTCTCAGACTATGAGAAACAAGATTCTCTGATCTGATGAAACTAAGATTGAACTCTTTGGCCTGAAAGCCAAACTTCACGCCTGGAGGAAACCTGGCACCATCCCTACGGTGATGCATGGTGGTGGCAGCATCATGCTGTGGGGATGTTTTTCAGCAGCAGGGACTGGGAGACTAGTCAGAATTAAGAAAAGATGAATGGAGCGAAGTACAGAGATCCTTGATGAAAACCTGCTCCAGAGCACTCAGGACCTCAGACTGGGGCGAAGGTTCACCTTCCAACAGAACAACGACCCTAAGCATACAGCCAATAAAACGCACAAATGGCTTCGGGACAAGTCTCTGAATGTCCTTCAGTGGTCCAACCAGAGTCTGGATTTGAACCCGATCGAACATCTCTGGAGAGACCTGAAAAAATCTGTCCAGCGACGCTCCCCATGCAACCTGACAGAGATTGAGAGGATCTGCAGAGAAGAATCTGAGAAACCACCAAATACAGGTGTGCCAAGAAGACTCGAGGCTGTAATCAAGTACTGAGTAAAGGGTCTGAATACTTATGTAAATGTGATATTTCCGTTGTTGTTTTTTGCTTTGCCATTATGGGGTTTTGTGTGTAGATTGATGAGGGAGAAAAAACTATTTAATCAATTTTAGAATAAGGCTGTAATGTAACAAAATGTGTAAAAAGTCAAGGGGTCTGAATACTTTCCGAATGCACTGTAACTAAGCATTTACAGGCAATCCGTGTTGCCTTACAAGTGCGCCTTCACTATGAAAGGGACAAGAGCGCAGCTAAAATGCATTAAATATATTAAGCATTGAATGTCAGGTTTGAGTGGCTTTCTCCGCCAAGAGAATATTACAGATAGTGTATTATGCGTCTATGAGCTATAAATTGACACATCAAGTCCAAAACGGAAGGTAGTTTTCAAGATCCTGGCTAGCCGTCGGCCCCCGCAAGATTTGCAGTCGCTGTCTCATCGAAAATAATGACATCCGGTTTCATCAATTTTTTACATTTAACTTCAGTCATTTAACAGATGCTCTTATCCAGAGCGACTTACAGTAAGTGCATTCATCTCAATCTTAAGGTAGCTAGATGAGACAACCACATATCAATCATAGTAAGTAAAACTTTTCCTCAAAGCAACTATCAGCAAAGTAAGTGCTAGTAAGAAAAGACCTGCTGTCATTCTGCTGTCAAGCGTCAATGATATGCAGCATATCACACGCATAGAAATGCACACGCTCGTACACACACTCGTCTCAATTACGTGTGTCCTGGGACTGATAGTGAGGCAGAGTGAGGTGAAATGGTTCAATTGTGAGGTTCTTTAGAGGCACTCTCTAAGAGAGCAGGCCAAGGCACACCTCTCTCCCTACCAGCGCCTCTTCTCAAACTATCCTCTACACACATTCCACTCTTTCCACACACAAACACACATGCGCACTCACACACGCACACCAATCTATCCACCTACAGTGAGGGAAAAAAGTATTTGATCCCCTGCTGATTTTGTACGTTTGCCCACTGACAAAGAAATGATCAGTCTATAATTTTAATGGTAGGTTTATTTGAACAGTGAGAGACAGAATAACAACAAAGAAATCTAGAAAAATGCATGTCAAAAATGTTATAAATCTTTTATACAGGTAACGAGCTGAGTTAGGAGCCCAGAACTACACGGGAGGATCTTGTCAATGATCTCAAGGCAGCTGGGACCATAGTCACCAAGAAAACAATTGGTAACACACTACGCCGTGAAGGACTGAAATCCTGCAGCGCCCGCAAGGTCCCCCTGCTCAAGAAAGCACATAAAGGCCCGTCTGGTTTGCCAATGAACATCTGAATGATTCAGAGGAGAACTGGGTGAAAGTATTGTGGTCAGATGAGACCAAAATCGAGGTCTTTGGCATCAACTCAACTCGCCGTGTTTGGAGGAGGAGGAATGCTGCCTATGACCCCAAGAACACCATCCCCACCGTCAAACATGGAGGAGGAAACATTATGCTTTGAGGGTGTTTTTCTGCTAAGGGGACAGGACAACTTCACCGCATCAAAGGGACGATGGACGGGGCCATGTACCGTCAAATCTTGGGTGAGAACCACCTTCCCTCAGCCAGGGCATTGAAAATGGGTCGTGGAAGGGTATTCCAGCATGACAATGACCCAAAACACACGGCCAAGGCAACAAAGGAGTGGCTCAAAAAGAGGCACATTAAGGTCCTGGAGTGGCCTAGCCAGTCTCCAGACCTTAATCCCATAGGAAATCTGTGGAGGGAGCTGAAGGTTCGAGTTGCCAAATGTTATCCTCGAAACCTTAATGACTTGGAGAAGATCTGCAAAGAGGAGTGGGACAAAATCCCTCCTGAGATGTGTGCAAACCTGGTGGCCAACTACAAGAAACGTCTGACCTCTGTGATTGCCAACAAGGGTTTTGCCATCAAGTACTAAGTCATGTTTTGCAGAGGGGTCAAATACTTATTTCTCTCATTAAAATGCAAATCAATTAATAACATTTTTGACATGCGTTTTTCTGGATTTTTGTTTTGTTATTCTGTCTCTCACTGGTTGTTATTCTGTCTCTCACTATTCAAATAAACCTACCATTAAAATTATAGACTGATCATGTCTTTGTCAGTGGGCAAACGTACAAAATCAGCAGGGGATCAAATACTTTTTTCCCTCATACACAACCACGCTCCACTTTGCACATGAAACCCAACAACCCAGGGCTCTACAGTGCGACCATTTTATTTGCATTTGCACCTAAATATTTTGTGGTACGACTTGGATATTTTATTTAAGGAACGCCAGCGCCTAGAAAAATTAAGGATTCTAGCTTTATTACCTCAAATATTTTTCATTGTGCTCCTAAATTTCTTTGTGTGCGCCTACATTTTCCAACATGTGCTCCTTGTAAAAAAGGTCAGTGTAGAGCCCTGCAACCTAAGTTTGACACCCATGGTCTAGTACGTGTTGTGTTTCAAAATGTCATTAATAAATACATTAAGTGGTTAGTTGATTGGAGGTGGCTGTGAAGACGGGTAGACCGCGTCGATTAGCTGACTGCGCCTGCCACGGCTAATGCCTCGTGCATTGCCAAGCCAACCAACTAAACCCCTTTTTGAACCAGAAAAATACCTGCTAGAACAATGACAATCGAATGATTGAATAACGTATTGATTTTCCAGTGATGTTTATTCATTTATAAAAAGGGGAACAGAATGGCCTGTTATACCTTGGTTTGAACACGACTGCTGTGAAATACTGTGCATTATCATCCTCATCATCGTAGGGGGGAATGGAGCATTTACATAGTACATTAACAGTACTTGTACATATCCTCCTCAAAGACAGCAACACAGCATAGCCTGACTATGTGAAGTATGTTGGTGGGGATCAGTGTGTAGGCGTGTTTGGTACAGTATGAACCTCTGAGAATGTTGGTCTCTCAGTCTCAAACCCCAAAATACTGTGAAAAATGCATACTTCACCACATTTGTATGGGGTTTACTCCCAACGTGAGGACAACAGACAGCTCGCACAGTCCAGAAAGGGAATTGACCTGCGTCAAAAATCCCTGTATGCGTGTGTTGTTCGGGAGAGCAAAACACAAACCCAGCAACATCAATATACAACAACAAAAACAGCATCCAGAACAGGGCAAAGGTATGGCTGCTGGCAATTGGCTGAGAGAAGCAAGGACTGGCTGGACAGAGGCAAATTCAGGAAGGCATTCCTGTGGTGGAGTTCTCACTCACGCAACACACTCCTGCTGCTTCACAACCAAACAGACCTGAATATCTAACTAACTACTAAACGTCAACACAGTCCACAGGGTTCTGTTTGTTAGGCACCAAATGGAAGAAAACGGACTGAAACAGGGAGGGACTACCTGGACTCGTCCAATAAGAAATGTTCATTTTCCGTTTTTGTCTGTTGTTTTTGTTGCGTGCCAACATGTCCCTGGTGTTCACAATATAACAAAACAATTTTAATATCTTACAGACAGAAAACCAAGCGTAAAATAGGCTACAAAACATAGCACGAACTAACAATAAGAGGCACCAAGCATACATCATTCAGAACCTTAAAAAAAACAATTTGAGTATGACTGGAGGGGAAAAGACCTTAAATCAACTTCCAAAAAACATTCCTTGAAGCTCCGGCCAACATCCTTTATCCAGATTTTCATATCATCATACTGTCCTTCTCTCATCCCGGGATTTACGGTATTACCGGCTTAGTACACAAGTGGGCGCCAAAAATGCACAAAAAGCCCATTGGCCGCCTATTACCAGAACGCTAACAACATTTGTACAAGTAATAGCATATTTCCATGGGGCTGCTAGCTAAAAATACTAACGAGCGCAAATGAAAATAAATAAATTGCCAAGACAGGCAATCCAGCACAGAGTTATACATATATATGTAGGAGCTACTGAATGTCATTTTCGGTAAGTTTGGACATTTACAAGCAAAGTTTTGATGCATGCTTGTCTGAAGGAACAACAGTACTGGCTCTGGAGCAGCATGTGTACACGCCTAGCTGCTGTGCTCATAGAAGAGGGGAGGGGGAGCAGACGGGCAGAGAACAGCGAGGAGAAAAAAACTCAAGGAAATCAAGGTAGCAGTGGCAGCTGTACAGATTTCTCAAACACGGCAGAAAGCTAACACTATATGATGCCCCGTCTCCTTATTCATTCAGCCACCTACTTAGATAACTAGCTAGTTAAACTTAGGGGTCGCATTAACGCAGAAATCTGCGTTTTTTCACGCAGAAACAAAAAAATATAAAAACCATAAATATCTTGCTGCATTTTGTAAACACAAATCTAAAATGCTTATTTTGTCATTTCTAATCGGCATCTTATTAATTTTGTTGTCATCTGATGAAAATGAAGCAATTTTCGGTCGAATGTGTTTTATGTGAAGGAAAACTATAGTAGCAATCCCCTGATCACTCTATTGAAGCAAAAAACTAAACAAAAACACTTTCAATATAAAATGCGACCACTGTCAATACACAGCTGGACTCACCTGCTCCCACTTTCTCCTGTTGTGTTATTTACATACAAACACATGACTGGCTCAACTGTTCTGGGGAACTACAGTAAGTTTCATAATGTAAAATAATTTGAAAGGTGAAATTAACGCGATCTGCTTTATCTCCTAACATATTGCACAAGTTGACTGCAGGTATTTACTTAAAAAGTAGCTATACATATTAAAATGTATTGAAAAACTTCAAAGAAATAGTTAACGGTATTGAAAAACCACCCCGTGGCTATTTCCAAATGCCAAGGTATTTAGTATAGGAGCCTACATTAGTTTTTACCTTTTAAAGTAAATTGAGTCATCAACATGTCGGCGGGGGAAATTCTTATGTACAGTTGAAGTCAGAAGTTTACATACACCTTAGCCAAATACATTTAAACTCAGTTTTTCACAATTCCTGACATTTAATACTAGTAAAAATTCCCTGTCTTAGGTCAGTTAGGATCACCACTTTATTTTAAGAATGTGAAATGTCAGAATAATAGTAGAGAGAATTATTTATTTCAGCTTTAATTTCTTTCATCACATTCCCAGTGGGTCAGAAGTTTACGTACACTCAATTAGTATTTGGTAGCATTGCCTTTAAATTGTTTAACTTGGGTCAAACGTTTCGGGTAGCCTTCCACAAGCTTCCCACAATAAATTGGGTGAATTTTGGCCCATTCCTCCTGACAGAGCTGGTGTAACTGAGTCAGGTTTGTACGCCTCCTTGCTCGCACACGCTTTTTCAGTTCTGCCCACACATTTTCTATAGGATTGAGGTCAGGGCTTTGTGATGGCGACTCCAATTCCTTGACTTTGTGGTCCTTAAGCCATTTTGCCACAACTTTGGAAGTATGCTTGACCCATTTGCGACCAAGCTTTAACTTCCTGACTGATGTCTTGAGATGTTGCTTCAATATAGCCACATAATTTTCCATCCTCATGATGCCATCTATTTTGTGAAGTGCACAAGACCCTCCTGCAGCAAAGCACCCCCACAGCATGATGCTGCCACCCCCGTGCTTCACGGTTGGGATGGTGTTCTTCGGCTTGCAAGTACCCCCTTTTTCCTCCAAACATAACGATGGTCATTATGGCCAAACATAATTTTTGTTTCATCAGACCAGAGGACATTTCTCCAAAAAGTATGATCTTTGTCCCCATGTGCAGTTGCAAACCGTAGTCTGGCTTTTTTTTATGGCGGTTTTGGAGCAGTGGCTTCTTCCTTGCTGAGCGGCCTTTCTGGTTATGTCGATATAGGACTCGTTTTACTGTGGATATAGATACTTTTGTACCCGTTTCCTCCAGCATCTACACAAGGTCCTTTGCTGTTGTTCTGGGATTGATTTGCACTTTTCGCACCAAAGTACGTTCATCTCTAGGAGACAGAACGCGTCTCCTTCCTAAGCGGTATGACGGCTGCGTGGTACCATGGTGTTTATACTTGCGTACTACTGTTTGTACAGATCAGGCCTTCAGGTACCTTCAGGCGTTTGGAAATTGCTCCCAAGGATGAACCAGACTTGTGGAGGTCTACACATTTTTTTTCTGAGGTCTTGGCTGATTTCCTTTGATTTTCCCATGATGTCAAGCAAAGAGGCACTGAGTTTGAAGGTAGGCCTTGAAATACATCCACAGGGACACCTCCAATTGACTCAAATAATGTCAATTAGCCTATCAGAAGCTTCTAAAGCCATGACATCATTTTCTGGAATTTTCCAAGCTGTTTAAAGGCACAGTCAACTTAGTGTATGTAAACTTCTGACCCACTGGAATTGTGATACAGTGAATGATGGGATGTAGCTCAGTTGGTAGAGCATGGCGTTTGCAACGCCAGGGTTGTGGGTTCGTTTCCCACGGGGCGTATAAAAAAATAATGTATGCACTCACTAACTGTAAGTCGCTCTGGATAAGAGCGTCTGCTAAATGACTAAAATGTAATGTAAATGTAATTATAAGTGAAATAATCTGTCTGTAAACAATTGCTGGAAAATTACTTGTGTCATGCACAAAATAGATGTCCTAACCGACTTGCCAAAACGATAGTTTATTAACAAGAAATTTGTGGAGTGGTTGAAAAACAAGTTTTAATGACTCCAACCTAAGTGTATGTAAACTTCCGACTTCTACTGTAACTGACCTCCATTGATTTCTAGACGGCAACAGCGGGACGATGCACTGAGAGCTGCTGTCTGTCAGTGGGTCTTGTGGGTCTTCCTAATGACTACAGGTGATCAGTTGTGGTTTGCTGATATTATCACGCAGTCAGAACTGGTCGCCATTCTCGCCGTCAGATTTTATTTGTTGAAGTGAGAGTGCGAGAATCTACCAATTCTTTGTGGCTAGCTAGCTAGCCAGTTAGCCCTATTAACTTACTATGGGGCTGCGATCTATGCACACTACAGTGGGTATTGTAGGCAGGTAAACACGCCAGATTAACAAACTATTTATTAAAGTATCAAGATTAAATATTATAGTCAGGCAACATATGGCCACCATTGATTTCAATCAATTTTTCGTAGTTTTTGACATGGTTGCGTCATATTTCTGTCCATACTTTAGTTGAAGCTTACATCGATGCACGCTTCGAAATGTGTACAAGTGGAGTACGCATCCGAGAAGTGCCCTCCGTGCTCCGTTTTCACTTTGATTTGGATTCATTGCTCTAACTTGCGTGCTCGGAGCACGGTAGTATGCATATTGAGAAACACCCAGTGTATCCGATTGACCTTTGGTTCTGCCCTGAGAAAAAACCCTGCACATGCAGCCAGCCGGTCTTCAAAAACAGCAGCAGGAAGGGAATCCTTGTTATGAACAGTAAAATAATGTGTATCCAGCAGGCTTGGAATGCATGTTAAATCAATAAGTACCCAAAATGAAAGACACAGTTGTTCCGGGGTGATGTGTTAAAAGTTCCTTCGATGAAAACAGGAAAAGGTACTATTGCACTGTAGGGTTGGGCGATGTCAACCTTCGTCCTATCGTGATTATATACCCATAAAACATTGTGATACGATGCTATCGCCCTATTTAATTTTTTTTTATAGAATAATAACAAAAAATGCTGTTAAAATTACAGTTACGCTATAGCGCAAAATCGAATGCAACTCTAGGAATCATGATGAAAGATAATGTTGTTGAAAGCCTGGGCAGAGGTTAAGTGCAGGAATTGGTAAATCTTTTCTAATATTCCTTTCTGGTGAAGGAGCAGAACAGGTTTGTGTGTGTGTCTGTCAGTCTGTGTGGCGAGCACATGATGGAGCAGTGACTGTCTGATGAGGAACGGGCTGCCTTACCGTAGTGAGCAAGGTTATAGGCCTACATCATGGGTTGGATAGAAGCAGTAAACCGTCTTCAGAACTGGATAATATTTGCAACATAAAATAATAGAAAATAATAGAAAAATGTTTGTTCTATCTCTCATTAAGCTGTGACTAAGCTAATTCTTGTTATTATTTGAAAGCCACAATAACTTTAGAACACCACCTTCATAGGCTAGAATATTTGGGCCCTGGTCAAAAGGAGTGCACTATATAGGGAATAAAGGTGCCATTTGGAACTCAGCCTATAGTAGCAGTCTCTGAGACTGGTACAAAAGACTGATTCTATCTCAGGTCGTGGTAAAGTTACTGTACATTTATTTCAATGATTGACGCACATAGACAAATGCTGTGGACCCCCAAGATTTTTAAAAAGCATGTCACAGAGGCCTTCACGATTCACCACGTTGGATAAAAAGACAACCATTACATGACTGGAGAAGTGTGGGAGTAGCTTGGCTATCAGTCTGTTTAGCTAACAATTCACTCCTTGTACTCAGTGTCATTGCCAAACAGATTGGCCTTTTGGCAATCTTCAAATATGAACATTCTATCATTAATGAGAGAGGAGATCAGAGGATTTGATCCTGATTTGATAACCCTCACAGCTATAATCCAATACTCTGAGTCGATATCAAATCACATTTTATTGGTTACATACACATATTTAGCAGATGCGAAATGCTTGTGATATTCACGTATACGACCACAAATTTGGGAAAATAAACATTCTTTGCTATTGACCCCCATTTTAAAAGAGCCAACTTCGTTGTCGATTATTATTTTATTGAATTGTTTATTTTCTCCCCAATTTCGTTTTATCCAATTGGTAGTTACAGTCTTGTCCTATCGCTGCAAGTCCCCTACGGACTCGGGAGAGGCGAAGGTCGAGAGCCATGCGTCCTCCGAAACACAACCTTGCCAAGCCGCACTGCTTCTTGACACACTGCTCGCTTAACCTGGAAGCCAGCCGCACCGATGTGTCGGAGGAAACACCGTCCATCTGGCGAAGTCAGCTTGCAGGCGTCTGGCACGCCACATGGAGTCACTAGAGTGCGATGGGACAAGGAAATCCCGGCCGGCCAAACCCTCCCCTAACCCGGACGACGCTGGGCCAATTGTGCGCCGCCTTACGGGTCTCCCAGTCATGGCCGGCTGTGACACAGCCCGGGATTGAACCCGGGTCTGTAGTGACGCCTCAAGCACTGCGATGTAGTGCCTTAGACCGCTGCGCCACTCGGGAGGCCCTCGTTGTCCAGTTATACAGAAATAACAAAACATGCTGAAAAGCTGCTGTGTTGTTCAATGTTCATGCAACCAGGTAAAAAATCCTAACATACGGTTTGCAATGCTCCCACGTAGGGAAATAGAGCCTGCAGAAGAGCCCTGTGGCTTCAGGCTATTCGGCGTGAGAGAGTGGGAAATGTGGGGACCCGGTGTCCTGGGTAGGCTACACGTAGCTATGTGTGTGGAAAACATTTCATCACAGGTAAGACATTTTACTTGTTTAGTATAGTGCATTTGTAACTGCACTCACGACTTGCAGCTGTATAGTCAGTTTGTTTGTGTTGTTGGTCTTGGCTAGCTTAATGTTCCGGTCGGTAGCTAGCTAGCACTCACACTGAAAATGGGCCATGAGGGAAGCCCTACAGTATTACGTTTTTCAAAGTAGTGAGAACGCTCGGGAGTAGGCAATGTTGAAATGTAATCTTTAGACATGTAGTACTTTTCTTAAATTTAGTTTTGTAATTGACAAAAATTTGCAGACAACAAGAAAATTGCATTTGAAATAGGTCAAGTATTTGCTGTGAGCCAATTGGGTAACCTAGGTTGTAACAAGTTGTTTCCCCACAGGCGGGCCTGGCCGCGACAATCTATCTAATGCCGACTGGGACTATCACAAGGGTTAAGCAAATATTTAACTATATAAAAAAAAATCAGTGTTGATGTCCGGTTGCCTAGCAACCATTTTTTGTTTGTTCATGCGAAACCAGTTTATCACGTAACATTTCTCAAACTAAATGCATACTGCAATTCCAACCGCAAAACGTCTTAGCTTTGATTTTAAACCTCAAAATACAACAACTTGCCTAGCTAAAAGCTAAATGTTTGTTTCTGACTTTGTTGTTAAAATTCAAATTTTATTTGAGGCTCTGCATGTTGTCATGTAATTTTTTATGCTATGTTCAACAACAAATCAGTGACAATGCACAATCAAGCTGCATATTAAATGTTGAGATTGGCCAGTCTGTTTGGCGTTACAGATAAAACAGACGAGACGAGATGGTTTTATGTAGATTTAGAACAAAGCTTGCTTGATCAGAACAGTCTAATTTTAGAATGTTTCATGTTGGCTGCTGGGGTTTTCAAAATTCAACATGTAAAATCTTAGCTGAAGACTTGCGATGAGACAGATCTGTTTAGCCAATCAGAGAACAGTGCACTGACGTTCTGTGTTTCGCCAAGCAGCTAGCTAGCTAGCTAGCCAGCCAAGCAGACAGCCCCGCCCCAGAATAACCAAGCTCCTGTCTGACGCCCTCAGACAAGCTCAAGTTTCAAAAGCATGTAAGCCAATGAGGGCAACGGCAAAAACAGAATTTATTTTTAAAAAACGAATTGTTTAAATGGCTAAATAAATTAACAGTGCACCAGGGCCAATTGCAACTGTGAATCCTGAAATGCAGAGCCTGTTGGAGTATTCTTCATCCGAAATTATACTTTTGTTGCATTGTTTGCTAGCCGGTTAGCTAGCTCTCAGTCTCATTGACCACCATTGAAAACGTTGCCATCGCTAGATAGCTACTCTGTAGCTCAGCTGGTAGAGCACGGCGCTTGTAACGCTAAGGTAGTGGGTTCGATCCCCGGGACCACCCATACACAAAAAAAATTATAATTATGCACGCATGACTGTAAGTCGCTTTGGATAAAAGCGTCTGCTAAATGGCAAAAAAATATTTTAAAAAATTCTCCAAAATATTTGACACCCTTGATAAAGATGAGCAAATAAGGCAATAAAATAAATTATACAAATACTGAGCTATATTGTATGCTCCAAAAAATATTTTATACTAATACAATTGCTCAGTTTTCAATACCTCACCTTGCGATGATAACGACACTGATCCTTTTTCTAAAATGTTTTATAAGATTGGAGAACATATTGGGAGGGATATTAGACCATTCCACCATACAGAATCTTTCCAGATTCTTCATATCCTTTGTCTGTCCTTATGGACTGCCCTCTTCAATTCAAACAACAGGTTTTCTATGATGTTCAAGTCTGGAGACAAATGTTGATTTTGTGGTCAATTAACTATTTCTTTGTGGATGTTGATGTGTGCTTGGGGTTGTCGTCTTACTGGAAGATCCACTTGCAGCCAAGTTTCAGCCTCCTGGCAGAGGCAACCAGGTTCATGGCTGAAATGTCCAGGTACTGGGTAAAGTTCATGATGCCGTTTGCCTTAACAAGGGCCCCAGGACCAGTGGAAGCAACATACAGTTGAAGTCGGAAGTTTACATACACCTTAGCCAAATACATTTAAACTCAGTTTTTCACAATTCCTGACATTTAATCCTACTAAAAATTCCCTGTCTTAGGTCAGT
This sequence comes from Coregonus clupeaformis, assembly GCF_020615455.1. NCBI lineage: Eukaryota > Metazoa > Chordata > Actinopteri > Salmoniformes > Salmonidae > Coregonus > Coregonus clupeaformis. Next base: position 18,018,234 of record NC_059210.1, on the reverse strand, counting down.
TAGGATCACCACTTTATTTTAAGAATGTGAAATGTCAGAATAATAGTAGAGAGAATGATTTATTTCAGCTATTATTTATTTCATCACATTCCCAGTGGGTCAGAAGTTTACATACACTCAATTAGTATTTGGTAGCATTGCCTTTAAATTGTTTAACTTGGGTCAAACGTTTTGGGTAGCCTTCAACAAGCTTCCCACAATAAGTTGGGTGAATTTTGGCCCATTCCTCCTGACAGAGCTGGTGTAACTGAGTCAGGTTTGTAGGCCTCCTTGCTCGCACACGCTTTTTCAGATCTGCCCACACATTTTCTATAGGATTGAGGTCAGGGCTTTGTGATGGCCACTCCAATACCTTGACTTTGTTGTCCTTAAGCAATTTTGCCACAACTTTGGAAGTATGCTTGGGGTCATTGTCCATTTGGAAGACCCATTTGCGACCAAGCTTTAACTTCCTGACTGATATCTTGAGATGTTGCTTCAATATATCCACATAATTTTCCTTCCTCATGATGCCATCTATTTTGTGAAGTGCACCAGTCCCTCCTGCAGCAAAGCACCCCCACAGCATGATGCTGCCACCCCCGTGCTTCACAGTTGGGATGGTGTTCTTCGGCTTGCAAGCTCCCCCTTTTTCATCCAAACATAACGATGGTCATTATGACCAAACAGTTATATTTTTGTTTCATCAGACCAGAGGACATCTCTCCAAAAAGTACGATCTTTGTCCGCATGTGCAGTTGCAAACCGTAGTCTGGCTTTTTTATGGCGATTTTGGAGCAGTGACTTCTTCCTTGCTGAGCGGCCTTTCAGGATATGTCGATATAGGACTTGTTTTACTGTGGATATAAATACTTTTGTACTTGTTTCCTCCAGCATCTTCACAAGGTCCTTTGCTGTTGTTCTGGGATTGATTTGCACTTTTCGCACCAAAGTACTGTCATCTCTAGGAGACAGAACGTGTCTCCTTCCTGAGCGGTATGACGGCTGCGTGGTCCCATGGTGTTTATACTTGCGTACTATTGTTTGTACAGATGAACGCGGTACCTTCAGGCATTTGGAAATTGCTCCCAAGGATGAACCAGACTTGTGGAAGTAAAAAAAAAAAATCTGAGGTCTTGGCTGATTTCTTTTGATTTTCCCATGATGTCAAGCAAAGCGGCACTGTGTTTGAAGGTAGGCCATGAAATACATCCACAGGTACACCTCCAATTGACTCAGTATGAAAAATGTATGCACTTTTATAAGTGAAATAATCTGTCTGTAAACAATTGTTGGAAAAATTACTTGTGTCATGCACAAAGTAGATGTCCTAACCGACTTGCCAAAATGATAGTTTGTTAACAAGAAATTTGTGGAGTGGTTGAAAAACGAGTTTTAATGACTCCAACCTAAGTGTATGTAAACTTCCGACTTCAACTGTACCTCATGCAATTAATTATGCATGTTTGCTTTTATTGCCTGTTATTTTTTGTATCTTTTGTGTTTCCTCTGTACATACTTCATACAGTACCAGTTAAACATTTGGACACACCTACTCATTCAAGAGTTTTTATTATTATTTTTTACATTGTAGAATAATAGTGAAGACATCAAAGTGTTAAACAAATCAAAATATATTTTATATTTGAGATTCTTCAAATAGCCACCCTTTGCCTTGATGACAGCTTTACACACTCAATTGGGTTGACGTCGGGGGATTGTGGAGGCCAGGACATCTGATCAGCACTCCATCACTCCCCTTCTTGGTAAAATAGCCCTTACACAGCCTAGAGGTGTGTTGGGTCATTGCCTTGTTGAAAAACAAATGATAGCCCCGCTAAGCCCAAACCAGATGGGATGGCGTATCGCTGCAGAATGCTGTGGTAGCCTAGTTGGTTAAGTGTGCCTTTAATTCTAAATAAATCACAGACAGTGTCGCCAGCAAAGCACCCCCACACAATAACACCTCCTCCGCCATGCTTTACTGTGGGAAATACACATGCAGAGATCATCCGTTCACCCACACCGTCTCTCACAAAGACATGGCGGTTGGAACCAAAACTCTCAAATTTGGACTCCAGACCAAAGGACAAACTCCCACCGGTCTAATGTTCATTGCTCGTGTTTCTTGGCCCAAGCAAGTCTCTTCTTCTTATTGGTGTCCTTTAGTAGTGGTTTCTTTGCAGCAATTCGACCATGAAGGCCTGATTCATTACATTTACATTTGCGTCATTTAGCAGACGCTTTTATCCAGAGCGACTTACAAATTGGTGCAATCACCTTATGATAGCCAGTGGGACAACCACTTTACAATATTTTTTTTATTTTTCGTTTATTTTATTTTATATATATTTTTCAAATGGTTTTTTTGAGTATATTTTTAATTTTCATTTGTTTTATATATATATATATATAAATATTTGTTATTTTCTTTTAAATATATTTTAGTTTTTTTTTATATATATTTTTATAAATTATTATTATTTTAAAAAACAAATTGTGGGGGTGGGGTAGGGGGTAGAAGGATTACTTTATACTATCCCAGGTATTCCTTAAAGAGGTAGGGTCACACAGTCTCATCTGAACAGTTGATGCTGAGATGTGTCTGTTACTTGAACTCTGCGAAGCATTTATTTGGGCTGCAATTTTCTGAGGCTGGTAACTCTAATGAACTTATCCTCTGCAGCAGAGGTAACTCTGGGTCTTCCTTTCCTGTGGCGGTCCTCATGAGAGCCAGTTTCATCATAGCACTTTATGGTTTTTACGACTGCACTTGACGAAACTTTCAAAGTTCTTGAAATTTTCCGTATTGACTTACCTTCATGTCTTAAAGTAATGATGAACTGTCGTTTCTCTTTGCTTATTTGAGCTTGCCATAATATGGACTTGGTCTTTTACCAAATAGGGCTATCTTCTGTATACCTCCCCCTACCTTGTCACAACACAACTGATTGGCTTAAACACATTAAGAAGGAAAGAAATTCCACAGATTAACTTTTAAGAAGACACACCTGTTAATTGAAATGCATTCCAGGTGACTACCTCATGAAGCTGGTTGAGAGAACGCCAAGAGTGTGCTAAGCTGTCATCAAGGCAAAGGGTGGCTATTTGAAGAATCTCAAATATAAAATATATTTTGATTTGTTTAACACTTTTTTGGTTACTACATGATTCCATATGTGTTATTTCATAGTTTTGATGTCTTCGCTAATTATTTTATAATGTAAAAAATTGTAAAAATAAAGAAAAACACATGAATGAGTAGGTGTGTCCAAACTTGACTGGTAGTGTACATACATACCTCTACAGAGCCACCGGCTTGTCCATCTGATTCAAGACAGTTTAGCGTCAACTCTCTGTCAATCAATCCCATGCCATATATCATCTACATCACCTGAAAAATATATAAAGACTTAAACTGAACTGCATCTCTGCCTCCACCTGCTCTCTAATCAGAGTCCCACAGTAGATGGACATCACCATAACCCTCATCTAAATCTTCATTCAGTTACATTGGTCCTGCGAGCCAGATGCTACAACACCTACTGGGTCATCGCAGAGGAACAAAGAAACACAGCAACAGTATTATCATCAGAAGATCCCATCCCAGGACGTGATCTCAGATACCTCTACAATATCGACAACTACCTGTGGCAGGACATGCCCAACTTCTACAGACTCTCCAACCAGCATCCACAGTTTACCTGACTTCCCCGGCAGAAAGCAGAAGTGCCAGCACCATTGAGCTGCAGCCCATCGGAGGGCGGCCTGCGCCCGCCGTCAACCAGCTATCTCCTGTGCTCGGGTCCTCTGCCACACAACTGCGAGGAGAGTTCATTACCCTCGGCTACATTGTATCACGCCATGGCCTTCCAGTTCGGTGAGGCCGTACAGATCCATACCCTCGAATCAAGCCTGTTCAGTGTGGAGTCCGGAGTGAAGGGTCCAGGTCCCTACAGTGCCACTTCAACTGCATCCCAACACACCCAGTGTAATGAACTGCCACTATCCCCCACCCAGCTTATGGTAAGGCCAAAGGACACTGCTGCCCATGTTCCAGTCCACCTACCGCTTACATACCCCACGGCAGGAATGGAAGCAGTGGTGTGGTCGACCCCGTGGAAAATCACCACTGCTAGAGGCCACCATCACCACGCAGACCTACACAGTCACAATATCACTGCCACAGACCGTGATTTCAAGTAGGCAGTCAAGTAGGGTATCAGCCATCAGCTGCTCAGATTCAGTCCACCTTCCAACCTCCTTCAGCTGCTCTATCCTATTAAAAACTGACCAACCGTGGACTCCATCTTCCCAGCTAGCTTATCCTCCATGGACCGCTCCTCTCCAGCCGGCTTTTCAGCTGCACGTCTCCAGCCAGCTCACCTGCTTGGACCTGCTACACCTCTCCATCCAGCTTACCACCTGCCTGGAACTGCTGCACTTCTCCGGCCAGCGCACCTGCCTGGACCTGCTTCACCTCTTCAGTTAGCTCATTTGCCTGGACCTGCTGCACCTCTCCGGCCAGCATACCTGCCCGGACCTGCTGCACCCTTTCAGGCAGTTGATCCTGCTCCACATGCACTGGTATCTCAGGAACCTCCAGTCCAGCCTGTACAGCTAGTGAACCCACCTGTACCACAGTCAGCTTATCCGCTCCGACCATACTTGCAACCAGTACCTGTGCCAAACCTTCTCAATCTAGTCAAATCAAACTAATCTAAAAAGTAAAAGAATGGAAATATTATTTATTTATATATATATATATACACACATACATACATACATACATACATACATACATACATACATACATACATACATACATACATACATACATACATACATACATACATACATACATATATACACACACACACTGAACAAAAATATAAACGCAACATGTAAAATGGTGGTCCCATGTTTCATGAGAATAAATAAAAGATCCCAGAAATGTTCAATACGCACAAAAATATTATCTCAAATTTTGTGCACAAATTTGTTTACATCCCTGTTAGTGAGCATTTCTCCTTTGCCAAGATAATACATCCACCTGACAGGTGTGGCATATCAAGATGCTGATTAAACAGCATGATCATTACACAGGTGCAACGTGTGCTGGGGACAATAAAAGGCCATTCTAAAATGTGCAGTTTTGTCACACAACACAATGCCACAGTCTCAAGTTTTGTCCACCAGAGCTGTTGTCAGAGAATTGAATGTTAATTTCTCCCACCATAAGCCGCCTCTAATGTCATTTTAGAGAATTTGGCAGTATGTCCAACCAGCCTCAGAACTGCAGACCACGTGTAACCACGCCAGCCCAGGACCTCCACATCTGGCTCGCCTGACACCAGCCACACAGACAGCTGATGAAACGGAGGAGTATATCTGTATAAAGTCCTTTTGTGGGGAAAAACTCATTCTGATTGGCTGGGTCTGGCTCCCCAGTGGGTGGGCCTGGCTCCCAAGTGGGTGCGCCTATGTATATATATGATGTATAGACATTATGGACAGTATATGGATAGAATATGTGGAATAACTGTAGAAAACGTAGGATAGAATAGTATATGTACAGACAATAGTTAAATAGGATAGGCCTTAACTAGAATACAGAATATACAATGCATTCAGAAAGTACTAAGACCCCTTCACTTTTTCCACATTTTGTTACGTTATTCTTAAATTGATTAAATAGTTATTTTCCTCATCAATCTACACACAATACCCCATAATGACAAAGCAAAAAGGTTTTAGAAATGTGTGCAAATTGATTGTTAAAGAAACTACTGAAATATCATATTTACATAAGTATTCAGACCCTTCACACCGTACTTTGTTGAAGCAACTTTGGCAGCGATTACAGCCTCGAGTCTTCTTGGGTATGACACTACAAGCTTGGCACACCTGTATTTGGGGAGTTTCTCCCATTCTTCTCTGCAGATCCTCTCAAGCACTGTCAGGTTGGATGGGGAGCGTCGCTGCACAGCTATTTTCAGCTCTCCAGAGATGTTAGATCGTGTTCAAGTTCGGGCTCTGTCTGGGCCACTCAAGCACATTTAGAGACTTGTCCCGAAGCCACTCATGGTCTGACAGTCCTTTAGGTGCCTTTTAGCAAACTCCAAGCAGGCTGTCATGTTCCTTTTACTGAGGAAACCTTTAAGTCCTTCATAGTGGCACTAAGATTGCACTCAATGAGCTGTATAAGGCAATAAGTCAACAGGAAAACGCTCATCCAGAGGCAGCACTCCTAGTGGCTGGGGACTTTAATGCAGGGAAACTTAAATCCGTTCTACCTAATATCTACCAGCATGTTAAATGTGCAACCAGAGGAAAAAAATACTCTAGACCATCTTTACTCCACACACAGAGACGCGTACAAAGCTCTCCCTCGCCCTCCATTTGGGAAATCTGACCATAACGCTATCCTCCTGATTCCTGCTTATAAGCAAAAACTAAAGCAGGAAGCACCAGTGACTCGGTTAATAAGGAAGTGGTCAGATGACGCAGATGCTAAGCTACAGGAATGTTCTGCTAGCACAGACTGGAATATGTTCCGGGATTCTTCCGATAGCATTGAGGAGTACACCACATCAGTCACTGGCTTCATCAATAAGTGCATCAATGACGTCATCCCCACAGTGACCGTACGTACATACCCCAACTAGAAGCCATGGATTACAGGCAACATCCGCACTGAGCTAAAGGCTAGAGCTGCCGCTTTCAAGGAGCGGGAAATCCCGCTACGCCCTCCGACAAACCATTAAACAGGCAAAGAATCAATGCAGGACTAAGATTGAATCGTACTACACCGGCTCTGATGGTCGTCGGATGTGGCAGGGATTGAAAACTATTACAGACTACAAAGGGAAGCACAGCCGCGAGCTGCCAAGTGACACAAGCCTATCAAACGAGCTAAATCACTTCTATGCTCTCATCGAGGCAAGCAACACTGAAGCATGCATGAGAGCACCAGCTGTTCCGGATGACTATGCGATCACGCTCTCCGTAGCCGACGCGAGTAAGACTTCTAAGCAGGTCAACATTCACAAGGCCGCAGGGCCAGACGGATTACCAGGACGTGTACTCTGAGCATGCGCTGACCAACTGGCAAGTGTCTTCACTGACATTTTCAACATGTCCCTGACTGAGTCTGTAATACCTACATGTTTCAAGCAGACCACCATAGTCCCTGTGCCCAAGAACACTAAGATAACCTGCCTAAATGACTACCGACCCGTAGCACTCACGTCTGTAGCCATGAAGTGAATTGAAAGGCTGGTCATGGATCACATCAACACCTTTATCCCAGAAACTCTAGACCCACTGCAATTTGCATTCCGCACCAACAGATCTACATATGATGCAATCTCTATTGCACTCCACACTGCCCTTTCCCACCTGGACAAGAGGAACACCTACGTGAGAATGCTATTCATTGACTACAGCTCAGCGTTCAACACCATAGTGCCCTCAAAGCTCATCACTAAGCTAAGGACCCTGGGACTAAAACACCTCCCTCTGCAACTAGATCCTGGACTTCCTGACGGGCCGCCCCCAGGTGTTAAGGGTAGGTAACAACACATCTGCCATGCTGATCCTCAACACGGGGACCCCTCAGGGGTGCGTGCTCAGTCCACTCCTGTACTCCCTGTTCACCCATGACTGCATGGCCAGGCACGACTCCAACACCATCATTAAGTTTGCCGACGACACAACAGTGGTAGGCCTGATCACCGACAACGATGAGACAGCCTATAGGGAGGAGATCAGAGACCTGGCCGTGTGGTGCCAGGATAACAACCTCTCCCTCAACGTGATCAAGACAAAGGAGATGATTGTGGACTACAGGAAGAAAAAAAGAGGACTGAGCATGCCCCCATTCTCATCGACGGGGCTGTAGTGAACAGGTTGAGAGCTTCAAGTTCCTTGGTGTCCACATCACCAACAAACTATCATGGTCCAAACACACCAAGACAGTCGTGAAGAGGGCACAACAAAGCCTATTCCCCCTCAGGAGACTGAAAAGATTTGGCATGGGTCCTCAGATCCTCAAAAAGTTATACAGCTGCACTATCGAGAGCATATTGACTGGTTGTATCACCGCCTGGTATGGTAACTGCTTGGCCTCCGACCGCAAAGCACTACAGAGGGTAGTGCGTACGGCCCAGTACATCACTGGGACAAAGCTACCTGCCATCCAGGACCTCTATACCAGGCGGTGTCAGAGGAAGGCCCTAAAAATTATCAAAGACTCCAGCCACCCTAATCATAGACTGTTCTCTCTGCTACCACACGGCAAGCAGTACCGCAGCGCCAAGTCTAGGTCCAAAAGGCTTAACAGCTTCTACCCCCAAGCCATAAGACTCCTGAACAGCTAATCATGGCTACCAGGACTATTTGCATTGCAATCCAGCTGGTGAACAAGCAGCTGTACATATGCTTGGTTGGACACTCCAGGGCCCTTCTGGTCTCCTGCCTCACCGGGTACAGACCCAGCAATGGCTCATCACATCTATCTACCCGATGGCCAGGTACGTAACTTGCGGGGGGGACAGTGGGGTCATGACCCCCCACCAATATTAGAGACAGGACAATTTGACCCCCTCAATAATATACCTTAATGAATTTGATGGATTGGAAAATATTTTCCCACCCTAGCTACTGGCTTTCTGTGGCTTTACATTACACAGTACTACTCAATTCCTCATTTTATGATTGGATCCCCCCCGCAACCAATTATGCTTTTGGTTTGGCCCGGTCCTCAGATGCCGTGGTTTGTGAAGGCAAAAAAAAGTTGCGCAAGGCTTGTAAGGAGAACGGAGCAATAGCTCCTCTATTTCGCTCTCTCTCCTCTCTCTTCTTAACAAACCTTTAATTATGTGAAATAACTCGTAAGAAAAATAAGTACAGTGATATTTAATCATAAGCATGAATAAGAATTATATAGAAAATGATATTTTTCAAATTGAGAAAGTATCTATTTCGAAGTGACGAGATGCGCATCTCACGTGTGAACTGTATTTCTCAAAACAAGTGATACTTGTTTACGGTTATATTGGGCTCAATTTTGTGAGTTCAAAGACAACTTTGGTAGTATTATAAACTGAAACAACTGGTTTCTTGAAGGCTACAGAAATAGAGAAGGGCTGTTTTCTGAATCTCATGCAATTTGCTCAAGCAAGCCCATTTCTCTCCCCAGTCAGAGGCAGCATGCCTGTCTAAGACTCTGACCAGCAGCAGCAACCTATCCTCCTTATTTATGTTTAGAAAAATAAATAATTTGAAGGCCAAAATTGTGGGGGAAAGCACTCATGTTTATGCAACCTAAAAATCACCCTAAGAATACTACCAGAACCACCTTTATATTTTATTTCAATTGAGAAAATCTAATAACGAAATTGGCCCATCCTAGTCTTCATTGATAGGGATGCATGTGACATTGAGCAGCAGTAAGCTGGTTTATTTCTCTATTATTTATTGCTTCTTGATTTCAATATGGAAGGGAAACCAGGTACTGGTGTATGTATGTACTGTTTCTTTATGAGTAAAATGTATTCTTATACCATATTTCTGTGGGGATGTTAGGGAGCATATACAGTGCATTCGGAAAGTATTCACCTGAAAAATGACATTTACATACGTTTTCAGACCCTTTACTCAGTACTTTGTTGAAGCATCTTTGGCAGCGATTACAGCCTCGAGTCTTCTTGGGTATGACGCTGCAAGCTTGGTACATATGTATTTGGGGAGTTTCTCCCATTTTTCTCTGCAGATCCTCTCAAGCTCTGTCAGGTTGGATGGGGAGCGTCGCTGCACAGTTATTTTCAGGTCTCTCCAGAGATGTTAGATCGGGTTCAAGTCCGGGATCTGGCTGGGCCACTCAAGGACATTCAGAGACTTGTCCCGAAGCCACTCCTGCATTGTCTTGGCTGTGTGCTTAGGGTCATTGTCCTGTTGGAAGGTGAACCTTCGCCCCAGTCTGAGGTCCTCAGCGATCTGGAGCAGGTTTTCATCAAGGATCTCTCTGTACTTTGCTCCGTTCATCTTTCCCTCGACCCGGACTAGTCTCCCTGCCGCTGAAAAACATCCCCACAGCATGATATTGCCACCACCATGCTTCACCGTAGGGATGGTGCCAGGTTTCCTCCAGATGTGATGCTTGGCATTCAGGCCAAAGAGTTCAATGTTGGTTTCATCAAACCACAGAATCTTGTTTCTCTTGGTCTGAGAGTCCTTTAGGTGCCTTTTGGCAAACTCCAAGCGGGCTGTCAGTGGCTTCTGTCTGGCCACTCTACCATAAAGGCCTGATTGGTGGAGTGTTGCAGAGATGGTTGTCCTTCTGGAAGGTTATCCCATCTTCACAGAGAACTCTGGAGCTCTGTCAGAGTGACCATCAGGTTCTTGGTCACCTCCCTGACCAACATCTTCTCCCCCGATTGCTCAATTTGGCCGGGCGGCCAACTCTAGGAAGAGTCTTGGTGGTTCCAAACTTCTTCCATTTAAGAATGATGGCGGCCACTGTGTTCTTGGGGACCTTCAATGCTGCAGAAATAAATAATAAAAAGTCAAGCGTAATAAAATGTGGAAAAAGTCAAGCGGTCTGAATACTTTCCGAATGCAATGTAATGTTCCCCCATGATGAAAGGGGGTCATGACAAAAAATGTTTTGAAAGCACTGATCTAGCTAATGATTAGCACAAATACCAAGGAGGCCGTCATGCCAAACCTCAGGAGCACGATAAGCGGTTGTCAAAGGACCCCATTAAAGGCCAAGATCTACAACAGAGAGATCCAGAAGCTCAGAGGCAGGTTGCGTCACAAAATATAACCAATAGGCAGTGGATCAGTCGAAGGAATCCTGGTTCATACCTGACCACCTAGTCCATCACAACGGCAAAGACCGGCTGGTCTTCAACTGCTCGTATGCCTACATAGTCCCCTCCCTGAACCAGCAGCTCCTTCCACGTCCAACCCTTGGGCCACCGCTACTCGCTGCACTCCTCCGGTTTCGCCAACATGCTGTTGCCATCAGCGGGGACATCCGAGCCATGTTCCATCAGGACCAGCCAGTACTGAAGTTCATCTGGAGGAACATGAGGATAGAGGAGCAGCCAGAGGTCTATGAGTGTCAGGTCCTGCCATTCGGCACAATATGCAGACCGTCTTGTGCCACCTTTGCTTTACAGAAGCATGTACGAGACCGTAAAGAAGGCAACGAAGACATCCTGCAATCCCTGCGGCAGTGCTTCTTTGTGGACTGTCTTCAGAGCCTTCCATCAGTGCAGGCTGTCAAGTTCCTGGTACACAAGATGTGCTGGCTTTTAGCCTCTGCAGGGTTTGAGAGCCGACAATGGGCCAGCAACCAGTCCTCCGTCGTTGCACTCTTACCTTCAGCTGCCAGGTCAGATAGCACAGAGCTATGGCTTACACAGAACTGTACCGACCTCCAAGAGCCAGCCTTGGGCCTACGTTGTTACTGTCCAACTGACATGCTAGGCTACAAGCACAGACCATTGGAGGACCACCTCCCGACCATGCGGAACATATACAAAGTCCTGGCCAGCCAGTATGACCCGCTGGGCTTGATCAGTTCCCTTTGCAACACGAGCCAAGGTTCTCGTTCAAAGGCTGTGGGCGAAGAGGAGTTGGGTTGACCCCAGCCTTCCACCTTACCTCCTAGAAGCCTGGCGCACCTGGGAAGAAGAATTATCCAACCTCGCAAACATCACCTTACTGCGAGGCTATGCACCTCTCGAGCTTTCCACAGAAGAGACTGTGTACGACCTTAATGTCTTCTCCGACGCTTCAGAGCTGGCATATGGCTCGGAGGCATACCTCTTCATGATGGCAAAGTTCACACCTCCTTTGTCATGGCCAGATCCAGGGTGGCCCCGAAATGACAGCTATCCATACCATGCCTGGAACTCTGCACTGCACTGACCGGGGCACAACTGGCTTCCCTCCTTCAAAGAGAGCTCATGCTGACAATCAAGCAGACCTTTGTGTGGACTACTGACTCCTCGGCATGGCTGCAGTCTGAATCATGTAGGTATAAAGCAGGGGTGTCAAACGTCCGGCCCGCGGGCCGGATGAGGCCCGCAAACGGGTTTAATCCGGCCCGCGAGATGATAAAAAAAAAAAATACATTTCATAATAATTTTGTAAAGTATAAAAATGCGCTGCAATTTTTCAATAAAATAAACTGCTGTTCCAATTGCGTCCACTGGATGGCGCAATAGCAATTGTGTTAAGCAAGCAAACTGTTTATACCGGGGCAGAGCAAGTAGGTCAAGCACGTGCAGCCAATGAGCTACTTTGTTTTGCCCGCAATATTTATTACGGCTTCTACTTTTAACATTATGTGCTTTGGCACCCTCATTGCCCCAATATGTCTCTGTCAAAAAAGAGAAAAGTGGACGCAGAGTGCAGAGTGTTCGAAGAAAAATGGTCATCCTATTTATGCTGAAAGAATATAACCTTCGTCGCCACTATGTGAGTCTTCATGCCGACAAATATGACAACTTTCAAGGACAGCGGAGATGAGAGAAGGTGAATGAACTGTTGGCGGGTCTGAAGAAACAGCAGTCTGTGTTTACTCACAGCCGAGACATCAGTGACGCTGCAGTGAAAGCTAGCTACCTCATTGCTAATGAAATCGCAGTGGCTTCAAAACCATTTAGTGAGGGTGAATTTGTAAAAACATGCATGATGAAGGCAGCGGAGATTGTGTGCCCTGAAAAGCGGCAGGCTTTTGCAAATATCAGCCTGACAAGAAACACAGTTGCAGACAGGATTTCCGATCTTTCAGTGGATTTGGACAGCCAGTTGAAGCAAAAAGTAAAGTCATTTATTGCGTTTTCGGGTTGCAATTGATGAAAGCACGGACATTACAGATGTTGCACAACTGGCCATTTTCATCCGCGGAGTTGATGACACATTGACCGTCACCGAGGAGTTCGTGGAGTTGGTGCCGATGACAGATACAACGACAGCAGCTGATATTTTTACCGCGACTCGTCGGGCGCGCTGGACAGGGTCGGAGTGGACTGGTCCCGCGCTGTCAGCCTGGCTACAGATGGTGCGCCCTCAATGATCGGGAAAAAAGCAGGCGTTGTGACAAAGTTCAGAGAGAAAGTGCAATCTGCAAATGGAGGACGTGATTTTTTGACTTTTCACCGTATTTTGCACCAGGAGGCTTTGTGTTGCAAGTCATTAAAGATGGATAACGTCATGAAGGTGGTCATCCAAACTGTTAATTTCATCCGATCCAGAAGCCTGAATCACCGTCAGTTTGACAGCCTTCTCAGAGAGAAAGACCACATCTATGGCCTGCCATACCACACTGAGGTAAGATGGTTAAGCCGAGGTGCTGTGCTGAGGCGTTTCTTTGATTTACGAGAAGAAATTGAACAGTTCATGGAAGAAAAGGGCAAACCAGTGTTAGAATTTCATTCCGCAGAATGGATGCAGGACCTTGCATTTATGGTGGATGTTACAGAGCACCTGAATAACTTGAACAAACAGCTGCAAGGGCGCAACAAAGTTGTCACGCAGTATTATGACAGCATACGTTCTTTCAAGTTGAAGCTGTCATTGTGGGAGACGCAACTTGCCGGTGGTGATGCAGCTCACTTCCCCTGTCTGAAAAATGTGTGCGCGACCCAACATGTGGCAGACATGAAGCGGTTCAAAGATAAAATAACGGGACTGTTACGGGAGTTTGAGCAACGCTTTCAGATTTATGTTTATATGTTTTTATGTTGATGTGCTATTGTTTTTAATTGATTTTATTTTATTTGTATATTTAACCTATTATTGACTCTGTGGTTCTTGCACTTGTTTGGGGAACATGATTTCATTATTTTTATCTACATTTCTGCCTGAGAAATGACACCCTGATATAGTTCTGTGATCTGTGATATACTTCTGTGAATCACTGAGGCATTGTGTGTTTGTGTGTTCTTTGTCCTCAGAACTTTCAAATAACTTGAGGTGTTTTATGATTAATAGTGATGTTGTGCTTTTGGACACTGTCCTCAGGCTCCAGCTTTATGTTTATATGTTTTTATGTTGATGTGCTATTGTTTTTAATTGTTTTTATTTTATTTGTATATTTAACCTATTCTTGACTCTGTGGTTCTTGCACTTGTTTGGGGAACAGGATTTCATTATTTTTATCTACATTTCTGCCTGAGAAATGACACCTGATATAGTTCTGTGATCTGTGAAACAGTTCTGTTAATCACTGAGGCATTGTGTGTTTGTGTGTTCTTTTTCTTTAGAATTTTCAAATAAACTTGACGTGTTTTATGATTAATAGTGATGTTGTGCTTGTACTATTTTGGACACACTGTCCTCAGGCTCCAGCTTTATGTTGTATGTTGATCGTATTAAAACAAAGAAAACAATCTGAAGTTGTTGTTTTTAAGTTATATATACCATGATTTTTCCGGTCCGGCCCACTTGGGAATAGATTTTCCTCCATGTGGCCCCTGAGCTAAAATGAGTTTGACACCCCTGGTATAAAGTCTCGTTGGGACCAGGGTCGTTGAAATCCAAGAACTGATCCCCTACAGGCTTCGGTATATCGCACGCAGAGGGACTCCATCGCACCTAGACGGAATTAAAGGAGGCATTCGCTGCCAAGTAGCCACACCTACAGGAGCACCTGAAGGCCCATCAGTTCAAGCCTCCCAGTCTATGGGGTGTTTCTCATCGGATGTGGCAGATCCAGACTCCTTAACACCGAACATGCTCCTCATGGGGCGGGGGCATGCCTCCTTACCACAAGCTGCCTACGCCCCTGAAACAATAACCAGACGTCGCTGGCGCCACACCCAAGTGGTAGCAGATCACTTCTGGGCTCAGTTAATTCGTCACTACCTCCTGACCCTGCAAGCACGTCGAAAGTGGAACAGACCTACTAAAGATCTAGCCCAAGATACCGTGGTGATAATTGTAGATCCACAGTTGCCATGCGCCCACTGGCCAGTCGGACAAGTGTCCAAATTGATTCCCAGTCAGACGGACGCACCAAGTCTGCAAAAGTTAAGATCAAGGACAAGACTTATCTGCAACCTGTCGCCCGCCTCATAGAGCTGCCAGTCATCCCGGACAACAACAGCCAAAAGGGGCCGGAACCAGCATAGGGAATTCATGGGGTTGTACATTTTGGCCCAGCTAAGCTGGGGACGGCTGAACAGAATTCTATGGTCACGTGATGACAGATGGCACTCGTGGCAGGAGTGCCCTCTGTCAAACTCTATGGTCAGGTATTTAAACAGGCAGGTTGGAGGGTGCCTCCTTCCAATTCGGGTCCTTCCGACAGAGTTGAGCACGCCTACAACAACCTGTACGAGTATGTGTCATTGAATGTGAGTACCAACATCCTTTATTGCATACAAGAGGACTAAGAAGAGGTCTTCCTCACCTCTGTTTTGTTTGTGTTGGATTTCGGACGCTAATGGCCACCACATGCTAATGACCAAGCCAAGCAGCCATTGTCATTTATTGGTTTTCCTTTGCTACATGTAGTTGGCAACTGACATATGTTTGTCATTTGCACCTTTTGTGCAGTTGCATTATGATGTTAATTAGGCCTGCTTTATGGCTATACTTCTACCTTTATAGTTTATATTGTTTGCTGCCACATGCCATGCTACGTAGACACTGTTCATGTAGCCTGCTCTAGCTTCGGCCTCCCATGCTGCATGCTATCGCACCTCTTCCTTCTGCCATTCGTTGTTAACTGCTGCTATACCCATTCATGCTGATCGCATTTGTAAATTGATATTGCCATTTGTACTCATTTATGAGCATGGTTACATGCACACAATAATACTATTATTGTGGATAGTCAGATGAATATAATAGTTAGTTTAAAAAGTGTACATGCTTTGCAATAGGAACGATTTCCCTAATAATCCTGTTTACATGGAAACATCTGAAATCAGGCTACCTAATGGAACATTTGATAAATGCCAAAAATTGGGCAATCAAAACGATGTTATTTTTGCAAAGCCTATTTGATGCTGAGTTTGGACATAAAGTTATGTGAAAAATATTTCTAAGATACATACTTTCAGTTTTTCCGAACTAAGAGGGATGCTTGCGCTACCGGTGCTGGCACGTGGGGAGATCAAATACAATGCTGGAACTCCGATTAAGCTGTTTACATGTCCTAATAATTTTGAAAGATCGCTCAGAAAACCAGGTGTTTTTGACATTACATCGATTAAGATACGCAGAGTAAGGTGTTTACATGACTATTTCCATACTCGGCCTACTGCCAATCAGTTTAATATCGAATTAGTAGTGTGTATGTAAACATACTCTGTTATATTAATTAACAGCCAATTAATTATGCATGTTTGCTTTTATTGCCTGTTATTCTTTTTATCCTTGGTCTCCTCTGTAGAAAAACCATACTTCATACAAACATACTCCACAGAGCCACCGGCTGATCCATCCGATTCAAGAGAGTTTCATGTCAACTGTCTGTCAATCATTCCATGCCATGTATCATCTCTATCTGAAAAATATATAAAGACTCTTAAACTGAACTGCATCTCTGTTTCCACCTGCTCTCTAAATCGGAGTCCCACAGTAGAGATGGGCATCACCATAACCCTCAATTAAACCTTAACTCAGTTACAACACTATTTTACAGTAGTTATGGAGTTCTTTTCTGCTTATGCAACCTTATTTCGATGCCAAACCACCACAGGTGTGCGTGGCCAAAGAGCTCTATTTTCATGTCATCCAACAAATGTAAACGCCTGGAGTTTGCTAAACGGCATTGGCACTTGGATTGGAACCAGTGCTATGGTCAGATGACATGAAAATAGAGCCCTTTAAAGATATTGACACTGTGGTGAAACCAAACCATGAACGTGTTAAGAGAGATCAGTGTTTCAGTGTGGTCGACCCCATTCTGCCCACAACTGACGGTGAGTTGTGTGTGTGAGAGAGACTGGCAGAGGCTTAAAGGCTTAGAAGGCAGGTTCCAAGGATTTAGTACCAAGGGTAGCTAAATACCCCCACAGTTTGTGGCAACAACACACACCCAGACACATATGCACACATGTGTATAGGGTAAAATGTGTGTGTGTGTAATGTGTGTAGCAGGGTTTCCGTTAGCCGGTAATAGCCAGCTTTTTGACAAATGAAAAGCCGACGAATAAAATTGGCACCGGCCAATTGTCAAAAAATAAATAAATCCCATTGCAAAATAATGCTTTTTAGCCTATTCATTGATGGAAATACCAGTCGATGTAAATACATTTGACCGGTCATGCTTATAGGTCTATAGGTTAATTAGCATAATTTACTGGAATTAAATTGGCACGTGTATTTTCGTTTGTCATTATGCTGCTACAGCGCCTGTTGCTCCTGGAGTGAATTGTGCTTTGATAAGCCCAATAATTTTGCAACAATTTTAAATGCAATTACGTGTTAAACTGTTTTGATGGCCACGATTAAAATGAGCTACTATTCAACTGGTAATTGAAGCGCGATTCCCATTCAAGTGCTTAGGCAACGGTAGGCAGGTTTCAGCGCGTCACACACCACTTTGAAATGTGAGGTGGCGGCAGTATGCATTTTGAAAACATATACTTAATTGTGTGAAACCTTTACGTTTTACTTCATATTATGAAGCATGTCTTACCTTGCTTCAAAGTAGGCGAGCCAAAAAAACGTTTCTAGAAACAGATCCAATTATTTTATAGACTTCCATAGGCCATTGAAACAAGTAGCCTATTTCTCTCATGTTCTTTTGGTTTTCAAATCAACTTTCTTTCGTTGTCCAGCAGCCAAAGGCACAATACTAATCATATGAGCAACCCATGTGAGTTGTTGCATCTTTAGATCTCCGATCTTTCTATATTTCTAATGGATATTTTCATCTCTGTCATATGAAACCGTTCACATGTGGGATCTATTGTCCCGAAGTCTGTTTGGAATAGGCTATTTCTTTCTCACACAGAATGACATGGCAAGGCGGGGGATCGGTTTGCGTAACATTGGAAGTCAATTAACAAGTTCATTACCAGGCGAGGTAGAGGGAATGAGAGGAGAGGAAATGCAGGCAACTGATTATAAACAGCTCTTGCTGCAAACCCCCTGGGTGGGCCTCACACACACTTCTCTTCCCTCAGATGCCGCTGACCGAAGCTTCTGACGCAAACGATTGCAGAGACAGTCCAGGAGAGAAAGAAGGAGAAAGAGAGGTGGGAGGGTGCGAGATGAGAGGAATGAATTGAGGGGTAGTGGGGGAGAAGTGAGGGGTAGAGGAAAAACAATTAGGAAGGAGTGAGGAAAATAACAATTGAGTTGAGACGGAGATACATTTGAAGGGGGGGGATAGAAATGGAGAGAGAAGTGTGGTAAGAAAGAACAGGAGCAACCAGGGAAGAGAGTCCTAGGTAAGGGAACAGAGATGTAAGGAGCAGGTAGAGAGAGGGTGAAGGATGTGAGAGAAAGTTAGAGAGCAAGAAAATAGAGCGATAATTTCAGTTTCAATTTTCAATGTCACATGCACAAGCACAGTGAAATGCCTTTCTTGCAAGCTCTAAGGAGGAGACCATTGTTAGGGACCAATAAAATCTGTGTTGCGGAGAACATCCAGACATTAAAACGGAAATAACAAATATTCAAAAATGTATTTAATTTAGTAGGAAATCAACTAAATGTATTTCAATTATTAGAAAAGTTATTTATTTGTCAAATATGATCATAAGCCGTGATTCATATTTTCCTTCACAACTTTCTGAAGAGGCAACGGCACAGGAATGCCCGTCTGTGTGCGCGCGTTTGTCTACCACTGTGTAGCCGTTAGCGATTATGCTAATGTTTTGACAACGGTCTTCTGGTAGATGGCTTTCCCAAAAATCTTCTCAATTGAATGTTAAAGGGCAACTCATTATCTCCAGCACAATACCAGTGTCAAAGTATTCACACACCTGGACGTTTTCCACAGTTTGTTGTTACAAAGTGGGATTAAAACGGATTTACACAATCCTCTGTAATGTCAAAGTGGAAGAACTTATATACTGAACAAAATTATAAACAAAACATGTAAAGTGTTGATACCATGTATCACGAGCTGAAATAAAAGATCCCCGAAATTTTCCATACGCACAAAAAACATATTTATCGTAAAAAAAAAAATCACAAATTTGTTTACATCCCTGTTATAGTCCCATGTAGCTCAGTTGGTAGAGCATGGCGTAAGCGCCAGGGTTGTGGGTTCGATTCCCATGGGGGACCAGTACTGAAAAAGTATTAAAATGTATGCACTCACTCTGTAAGTCCCTCTGAATAAGAGCATCCGCTAAATTACTCAAATGTAATGCCTAAAATGTAAATGTTAGTGAGCATTTATCCTTTGCCAAGATAATCCATCCACCTGACAGTTGTGGCATATCAAGAAGCTGATTAAACAGCATGATCGTTACACAGGTGCACCTTGTGCTGGGGACAAAAGTCTACTCTAAAATGTGCATTTTTTGTCACACAACACAATGCCACAGATGTCTCAAGTTGAGGGAGCGTGCAATTGGCATGCTGACTGCAGGAATGTCCACCAGCTGTATGTTCACTCTACCATAAGCCCCCTCTCCATCATTTGAGAGAATTTGTCAGTACGGCCAACCGGCCTCACAACCACAGACCACGTGTAACCACGCCAGCCCAGGACCTCCACATCTGGCTTCTTCACCTGCGGGATCGTCTGAGACAAGCCACCCGGATAGCTGATGAAACTGTGGGTTTGCACAACCGAATAATTTCTGCACAAACTGTCAGAAACAGTCTCAGGGAAGCGTATCAGCGTGCTCGTCATCCTCACCAGGGTCTTGACCTGACTGCAGTTTGGTGTCGTAACAGACTTCAGTGGGCAAATGCTAACATTCGATGGCAACTGGCACGCTGGAAAAGTGTGCACTTCACAGATTAATCCCGGTTTCAACTGTACCGGGCAGATGGCAGACAGCGTGTATGGCGTCATGTGGGCGAGCAGTTTGCTAATGCCAACGTTGTGAACAGAGTGCCCCATGGTGGTGCATTTTAACAATGGCAATTTGAATGCACAGAGATACCGTGCCAAGATCCTGAGGTCCATTGTCGTGCCATTCGTCCGCCGCCATCACCTCATGTTTCAGCATGATAATGCACTGTCCCATGTCGCAAAGACCTGTACACAATTCCTGGAAGCTGAAAATGTCCCAGTTCTTCCATGACCTGCATACTCACCAGACATGTCACCCATTGAGCATGTTTGGGATGCTCTGGATCAACATGTACGACAGCGTGTTGTAGTTCCCACCAATATCCAGCAACTTCGCACAGCCATTGAAGAGGAGTGGGACAACATTCCACAGGCCACAATCAGCAGCCTGATAAACTTCATGCGAAAGAGATGCCGCGCTGCATGAGGCAAATGGTGGTCACACCAAATACTGACTGGTTTTCTGATCCACTCCCCTACCTTATTTTTAAGGTATCTGTGACCAACAGATGCATATCTGTATTCCCAGTCATGTGAAATCCATAGATTAGGGCCTATTGAATTTATTTCAATTGACTGATTTCTTTATATGAACTGTAACTCAGTAAAATCTTTGAAATTGTTGCGTTTATATTTTTGCTCATTGTATTTAGGCTTGTCATAACAAAGGGGTTGAATACTTATTGAGTCAAGACATTCCAGCTTTTTATTTTCTATTAATAAAAAAAATAATAATGAAAAACATAATTCCACTTCGACATTATGGGGTATTGTGTGAATGCCAGTGATAAAAAGATCAATTTAATCAATTTTTAATCCAGGCTGTAACAACAAAATAGGAAATAAATCCAGGGGTGTGAATACTTACTGAAGGCACTGTAGTTATGTCAGAGTGGTCATTGGGTTCTTGGTCACCTCCCTGACCCAAAGTATTTATTGCCTGGTTGCACGGACGGCCAGCTCTAGGCAGAGTCTTGGTACTTCCATATTTTTTCAATTTCCCAATGATGGAGACCACTGTGCTCTTGGAAACATTCAACACTCAAAAAGTTGATTTATACCCCTCCCCAGATATATGCCTCATCACATCTCGGAGATCTACGAACAGTTCCATTGATTTCATGGTATAGTTTCTGCTCTGACATACATTGTCAACTGTGGGACCTTACATAGACAGGTGACTCTTTCTAAATCCATGTCCAAACAATTGAATTGGCAACAGGTGGCCTCCAATCAAGTTGTAGTGACATCAAGGATGATCAAAGTAAATTGGATGCACCAGAGCTAAATTATTCGTGTCATAGCAAAGGGGTGAATACTTATGTAAATTACATATTTCTACATTTCATTTTCAATAAATTAGCAAAAATATACATCAGATAGGTGAGAAAAAATCAACTTCATCAATTTTTAATCCAGGCTGTAACAACAAAATGGGAAATAAGTCCAGGCGTATGAATACTTTCTGAAGGCACTGTATGCCTACCTGGCAGAATAACATCATGATTATTTGCATCAATCCAGTGGCCTTCTGTTTTGTAAACTCTGAATCACATGGTCACTACAGAAACATCTCTAACCAAACAACAGTCTCTGGCTGGTGCGCAGTTGAATTAAAGGGTAACTACACCCAAAAATCTAAATCTAAATGTGTGATTTTAAGAGCGAAAACCTGAACTGGGAAAAACGGAAACCTGGAAAAACAAAACAAAGAATTTAATTTTGGGAAAGAAATGTAATCAGGCAAAAAAAATTACAGATTTTATAGGCCCTACGTTGTAATTAAGAATTTGATTGATGATATCAGATCTCTGTGTGAGTCAGAGAACTCAGTCATACAGGGGTAAAGAGAAGTGGTAGAAAAAAGCATGGGAGAGAGGATTAAATGACTCTAGCTGGAGAGGGGGAGGGTGAAAGGAGGGAAGAGAGAGAGGGACCTTAATTTTACCAGGGAGTCATACTGAGACCAAAGTCTCCTTTACAGAAGAGCCCTGAATTACAGAAATTACACGGTCATAAAAAACAAACACATTCATAACGTCCTCAATCAGGACTAATCTGAAACTATCCCTTCAAAAAAAGGAGAGACAAAGAGAGGCGCTGAGAGAAGACCACAGACCAATAGCATCCTGCATGCTGTAGGCCTATTCAGGTCATAACCTTGTGCTGCCACACAACCACACACACACAAATTACGCTCAATTGCTTCGAATCGCTGCCAATCTCTACTGCGGCCACCAAACAAATTATCTGGTTTGCATTGGCCAGCATGTGCGTGCGTGTGTATTAGCACATGCTAGCGTGTGTATTTGCTTCTCTCTATGTGTGTGTGTGTGTGAGGAAGAGGAAATGTGTATCTTGATATGATGACACCAAATAAGGCAGTCAGAAAAGGGAACATTTGCTGGCCGAACTAAAAACAACAGAGGTCACCCCTAAACAACCATAGCACGGACTTCAACTAAAGCTGGGCTTAAAATCATAGGATTGCCGGATGATTGAAAAAAACATGACCAAAGTTAGAAGTAGCTGGTGGGGTCCCAATAGTTGGCTTCAGTGACAAAGAGTTGTCTAATTCAGGGGTATTCAACCGGGGGTCCAGTACTGCAGGGGGTCCTCAAAATATATATATATTTTGAAAGTAAAAAAAAAAAAAAGTTTGTTTTTATTTCAATGTTTTTATGAATATCACTAGCAACAATAGAATAAACAAATGTTGAATTACATACACTACCGGTCAAAAGTTTTAGAACACCTACTCATTCAAGGGTTTTTCTTTATTTTTACAATTTTCTACATTGTAGAATAATAGTAAAGACATCAAAACTATGAAATAACACATAGAGAATCATGTAGTAACCAAAAACGTGTTAAACAATTCAAAATATATTTGAGATTCTTCAAATAGCCACCCTTTGTCTTGATGACAGCTTTGCACACTCTTGGCATTCCCTCAACAAGCTTCACCTGGAATGCTTTTCCGACATTATTGAAGGAGTTCCCACATATGCTGAGCACTTGTCGGCTGCTTTTCCTTCACTCTGCGGTCCAACTCATCCCAAACCATCTAAATTTGGTTGAGGTCAGGGGATTGTGGAGGCCAGGTCATCTGATGTAGCACTCCATCACTCTCCTTCTTGGTAAAATAGCCCTTACACAGCCTGGAGGTGTGTTGGGTCATTGTCCTGTTGAAAAACAAATGATAGTCCCACTAAGCCCAAACCAGATGAGATGGCGTATCGCTGCAGAATGCTGTGGTAGCCATGCTGGTTAAGTGTGCCTTGAATTCTAAATACATCACTGACAGTGTCACCAGCAAAGCACCCCCACACCATAACACCTCCTCCATGCTTTATGGTGGGAAATACACATGCGGAGATAATCTGTTCACCCACACCGCGTCTCACAAAGACACAGCGGTTGGAACCAAAACCAAAAGGACAAATTTCCACCGGTCTAATGTCCATTGCTCGGGTTTCTTGGCCCAACCAAGTCTCTTCTTCTTATTGGTGTCCTTTAGTAGTGGTTTCTTTGCAGCAATTCGACCATGAAGGCCTGATTAACACAGTCTCCTCTGAATAGTTCATGCTGAGGTGTGTCTGTTACTTGAACTCTGTGAAGCATTTATTTGGACTGCATTTTCTGAGGCTGGTAACTCTAATGAACTTATCCTCTGCAGCAGAGGTAACTCTGGGTCTTCCATTCCTATGGCAGTCCTCATGAGAGCCAGTTGCATCATAGCGCTTGATGGTTTTTGCGACTGCACTTGAAGAAACGTTCAAAGTTCTTGACATTTTCCGTATTGACTGACCTTCAGTATTGGACTGTCGTTTCTCTTTGCTTATTTGAGCTGTTCTTGCCATAATATTGACTTGGTCTTTTACCAAATAGGGCTATCTTCTGTAAACCCCCCTACATTGTCACAACACAACTGATTGGCTCAAACACATTAAGAAGGAAAAAAAATCCACAAATTAACAAGGCACACCTGTTAATTGAAATGCATTCCAGGTGTCTACTTCATGAAGCTGGTTGAGCGAATGCCAAGAGTTTACTAAGCTGTCATCAAGGCAAAGGGTGGCTATTTGATTTGTTTAACACTTTTTTGGTTGCTACAAGATTCCATGTGTTATTTCATAGTTTTGATGTCCTCACCATTATTCTACAATGTAGAAAATAGAAATAAAGAAAGAAAAACCCTTGAATGAGTAGATGTTCTAAAACTTTTTTTTACCGGTAGTGTACCTACAGTAGAAAACAGGATATCTTCTTTCAAAGGGAATGACCCAATTTGTTCAATATTAGGAGATGAGAAATAAAGTGTTTATTTCTCATCTCTTAATATTGAGCAAATTGGGTAATTCCACAAAAAACGTGGGCCTTTAGCAACACTTTGATATTTTAAGTAGAATTTGTGCACCAATAAATTTTTAAAACTTGTTATAGTCAATGAAGTGCCCACAAAGGGACCACATGGGACATTCTATTAATCAAATTTCTTATACAAATAAAGACTTGCTAATGTGCAAAAATTCTGCATTTTGACATTTTCCCTCTGGGCATCCTGTGACTTCCAAGAAGATGTTAACCCACTTAACCCCAACATTTCTACACGTTTTCACCATCATTGTAAAGCCTTAGTTATTGTTGCTTTGACAAAGTCATCTCTAAAGATTGTTTATTTCTTTCATGTGATTAGTGATTCATTTTAAGCAGAAAAAAAACATGTCCCTCATTTTAAGGTCAATCCTGTTATGTGAACAAAACTCATTTTAATATGGTGAAATATATATATATATTTTTTCTCAAATAAACATTGAACATCTAAGTCAAATCATACTGTAAAAGCAGGTGAGCTGGTTCTACTCTTTTTGGCCGTTTTGTTGTGAAAACTGAGTGGGTCGAGCATAACCCATCAACCATTTTAACCATAAATAGACAGGCTAGAAATGTTTTGAAGGCCCAGTGCAGTCAAAAATCATGATTTTCCTGTGTTTCATAAATATTTCCACACTGAGGTTAGAATAATACTGTGAAATTGTGAAAATGATGATAATGCCATTATTTTTTTTTTTTTTTTTTTTTTTTTTTTTTTGGGAAATGGATCAGCTTAATATTGCAGATAGATTGTATCTTCTATCAATGTAATTGTCTGCATCACTTCCAATCCCCCATTTTTTTTTTTTTTTTTTTTTTTTTTTATATATATACTCCCCTTTATTACTTTTCAACCCCACCATCCTTTCCCTACTTGGAGTAAATTAGTGAACAACAATGCCCAGGTCTCTACTTCCGGTCTATACTTACTATCTACACCTTATGGACACAGTTAATTTTACAATAATTCTATTATATATATACATATATATATACATATACATACATACATATATATCATTATTATTATTATTATTATTATTTATTATTTTTTTGCTCCTGAACTACTTCTACTCTCAACCTCTCCGATCGTTTTCATGATGTCCATCCGGTTTGCTTCTATATGCCATATCTTTCTAACTGTGCTCTTTCCCAAAAGCTCCCAACATACAGCCTATATACTTATTATGGACACAGTATGCTTTACATTATTAGCTATCTTTGTTATTATTTGTTATTAGTCCCATCCTTCAACTCTATTCAATACCTCCCATCTATCTCTTAACACCATCCATATCGGATTTCTATTTGCCATATATATTTCAACCGTGCTGTGATGTTTTACAATAATTCTGAACCTTTCTATTCTCATTGCTTCTACAGATTGAGAGTTAAAAATAAACAGCTTTGCTAAAAGTATTATTATATTATTGATTGATTGACTATGACTTTTCAGATCACCCAGTAATGCTATCTGCAAGGTTAGTTCCAGGTAAATATTGCAATCCTTTAGCCATTCCTGGACCAGTGTCCAAAAACAAGCTACAAATGGACAGAACCAAAACAAATGGTCCAATGATTCCGTCTCTTCACAGCAAAATCTGCAGAGCTGGGAAGATTGTATCCCCCATATAAATAACATTCTATTGGTAGCAAGGATTTTATATAGTAATTTAAATTGAAAGATTCTAATTTTTGAATCCGGTGTCGTTTTGCGTGTCAGTTCATAAACACTATGCCATGGGATCGGTACATCAAAGATCTCTTCCCAACTATTTTGCAATCTATATGGGACGGCTGTCAATCCTTTGGTCCTTAAGTGAAACTGATATATTTTTTTATTTATCACAGTTTTCCTTAACCAATTATGTTCTTTAATGCAAGGCCGACAGACAAGTTCCTTACTTTCTCCCCCTTCCACTTTCCTCTTCCATTTTTGCGGTAATGCTGCCATTATTTGGTTGTAATTTTGGGTAGAGCAGACATTTCCATATGTTTTTGTTAGCTGCATGTGCGTCATAACTCCACCAGTCCTACCGATGATATCATTTACAAAGATTATACCTTTTTTAAACATTCTGTCAAAAATAAAGGTTTTTTGTCAATTAGTATATTTGAATTTAACCACAATATTTGTTGCATTATTTGTTCTGTCGTTTCTGGAGGATTAAATTGAAATTGCAACCAACTTTCTATGGCTTGTTTTAGAAATAGTGACATTTGGGAGATTATTTCCTTTTCAAATAACTGAAAGTGTGAGGTTGTAATCTGAATAAAGGGAAAAAGGCCTTTCTTGAACATTGGGTGAGACAATCTTACTAATTTGCTTGAGAACCAGTTCGGATTTAAGTATAACTTTTGTAAGACTGAAGCTTTTAGTGATAGGTCTAATGCTTTAATATTTAATAATTTCTGTCCTCCGAATTCATATTCATTATATAAATATGCTCTTTTAATTTTGTCTGGCTTGCCGTTCCAAATAAAATTGAATATTTTTTTCTCATATAATTAAAAACTGTTCGCTAGGCGTAGGCAAGACCATAAGCAAATAGGTAATCTGTGATAATACTAATGAATTAATCAGGGTGATTTTTCCACAAATTGACAGGTATTTTCCTTTCCATGGTAGTAAGATCTTATCTATTTTTGCTAATTTTCTATTAAAATTTATTGAAGTGAGATCATTTATTTCCTTTGGGATATGTATTCCGAGTATATCCACATCACCATCAGACCATTTTATTGGTAAACTACATGGTAATGTAAAAATTGTATTTTTTAGTGATCCAATACGTAATATAGTACATTTGTCATAATTTGGTTGTAATCCAGAGAGGTTAGAAAATGTATCTAGATCCTCTATGAGGCTGTGGAGGGATTCTAGTTGTGGATTTAAAAAAAAACATGAATCATCAGCGTACAATGCCACCTTTGTTTTTAAGGTCTTTATTTCTAATCCTCTGATATTATTATTAGATCTGATTTTAATCGCTAACATCTCGATGGCCACAATAAATAGATATGCCGATAGTGGACAACCTTGTTTCACTCCTCTTGACAGTTTAAAACTTTCTGAGAAATAGCCATTATTTACTATTTTACACCTAGGGTTACTATACATGATTTTGACCCATTTTATAAGAGATTCTCCAAAATTGAAATGCTCCAGGCATTTATATATAAACCCCAGTCGAACTTTATCAAATGCCTTTTCGAAGTCTGCTATGAATAGCAGGCCTGGTTTCCCATATTTTCCATAGTGTTCTAATGTTTCCAATACTTGCCTTATATTATCTCCAATGTATCTTCCATGTAAAAAACCTGTCTGATTAGAATGAATAATATCCGGCAATACCTTTTTAATTCTATGCGCTATACATTTTGCTAGGATTTTTGCATCACAACACTGAAGTGTAAGGGGCCTCCAATTTTGTAAATGGACTGGATCTTTATATTTTCCACTTGTATCCTGTTTCAGTAATAATGAGATCAGTCCTTCTTCTTGAGTGTCAGATAATCTACCATTTACATAGGAGTGGTTAAAACATGCTAATAACGGTCCTCTTAGTATATCAAAAAAGGTTTGGTATACCTCGACTGGTATGCCATCCAACCCTGGAGTTTTCCCAGACTTAAAGTCTTTAATTGCATCCAGAAGTTCCTCCTCTGTAATTTCACCTTCACATGAGTCTTTCTGTGTGGCTGTTAATTTGACATTATCAATAGAAAAAAATCTCTACAATTAGCTTCAGTTAGAGGAGATGGAGGTGACTGAAAAGAAAACATATGCTTAAAGTACTTTGTTTCTTCCTTCAAAATGTCATTTGGTGAATCATGGGTGACTCCGTCAATTGTAACCAGTTTCATTAAGTTCTTTTTGGTAGCATTCCTATGTTGAAGATTAAAAAAGAATTTTGTGCATTTTTCCCCATATTCCATCCAGTTTGCTTTATTTTTATAATATGTTACACTTGATCTTTCTTGAATAAGTTTCTCCATTTCTTTTTGTTTTTCCTCTAATTTATTCTGAGCCTCTATGTTACAGTTTTTATTGCCATCTATCTGTTCTGTTAGACTTTCTATTTCCTTTCTTAGTATAAACTCTTTTGACCTAAATTGCTTTTGTTTTCGAGATGAGTACTGAATTGCATGGCCTCTAAAGGCACATTTAAAGGTGTCCCATACTATAAGGGGATTCGCTGTACCTCTGTTATGTTGGAAAAAATCAGTTATAAATTCCTTTGTTCTAATTATAAATAAATTATCATCCAATAGGCTTTGATTAAATTTCCAATATCCTCGCCCACGTGGAAATTCAGTAAGAGTAATATATATGCCTATTACATGATGGTCTGACCGCATTCTGTCCCCTATCAACACTTTTTTTACTTTTGGTGCCAACGAGAATGAGATAAGAAAGAAGTCAAGACGACTAGCTTGATTCAGTCTCCGCCATGTATATCTCACTAGATCAGTATATTTAAGCCTCCATATATCTACTAGTTCTAATGTATCCATGACATTCACAATTTCCTTAAGAGCATGTGGGTGATTGTTTGTGGTGTGATTTCCTTTACGGTCCATTGAGCTATTTAAAACAGTATTATAATCCCCCACCATAATAATATTGTCTTGAGTTGCTTGCAGGCTTGATAATTTATTATATATATTGTCAAAGAATTGTGGATCATCATTATTTGGTCCATAAAGGTTAATGAGCCATATCTGTTTATGGTCCAATAACATATTTAAAATAATCCATCTACCTTGTGTATCTATTTGTACAATTTGCACATTTGGATCGAAATTACTATTAATTAATATCATCACCCCTTTTGAATTTCTTTGCCCATGGGAGAAGTATATTTCCCCCCATTCTTTTTTCCACGCTACTTCATCTCGAATTGTTGAATGAGTTTCCTGTATACAATAGATATTATATTCCTTCTCTTTGAGCCATGTAAATATTGTTCTTCTTTTGTTATTATCAGCTAAGCCATTACAATTATAACTGGCTATACTTATTTCACCATACACCATAATGAGATACAAGTTTCAAGTCTATTTATCATTATATATGTTTGTAAATTTACCAATAAAAAATAGCGTAATGATTGAGTGTCCATATAGCTGTACCGTGATATTTGCATTGCTACGGAGTAGCCCTTCAATTGTTCTCCACTAATTCCCCCGCTAAAGCCCCTTCCCATCCCAAGTTGAGCCGTCATCGCCGTGATCAGCATCCCACCCACGTCCCTCCGTATCCCTAAGGCCCCGAGAGGCCAGGACCCATCCATCGAAAACAGCACATAGTGCCACCCACAAAACAAAAGCAGGTCAACCGCCAAAAGCATTTCCAATGCTTTCACCTCTATATATATATATCTATTTATTTATTTTTTAATTATGCATATCCTATTTTTCATCATTATCAATTAATATGCGTAATAATGTCGGCAGTTCACGCGTAGGATTCTAACATATAACCCGGATTGCCATTGTATTACATTTAATTCCTTGACAAGTAATCATTATCCCAGCAAATAATTCCTGCGGTCCATCCCATACCCTCCCCCCAACATCCCCACCCCCCACAACAGACGTCAGACAAGCACACACGCACATACTCACATACTCCAACACACTCAACCCCTCCCTCCACAGTCCACCATAAAAACAGATACTCAACAGCTGTTATATCCCAGAGCCCAACTCGAGAAATAACTTGATCTACGAGTGCAGATACAGTTAAAGCTGACTGAGAAAGCATGCAGATTGAGTAGAAATTGATAACAATGTGAGATTTGATTAATCTACTTAATCCATGTCAAGTCCTAGGTGATGGAGATCAGATCCACCCTCTTCACCTGAGACACAAACACTCTGATCCCCTGTTTTAACCATTTTCCCAAGCATCTCCATGCGATCAGACCTTTGATTATTTTGTGCCACCTGGGCTACAATGATAAACCCCCTCTCTGATTGTCCGAGTGTGACCCCCTCCCCATGGGTTACTGCAGCCAGTGTTGCCAGCACTGCCACTACCTGGGTGGGCGTACCCCACCGGAATCCCCACCGGCTAGGTAAAAGGTCGTCAAGGTTCTCATTAGCAGCTTTGAGAATTTCCTTGTTTATTATGCTCTCCCATCAGGGGGCTCTGGCTTTGTATGACCAACCCTGCCAGGCAGGCTCAGAATCTTGAGGGGGCGGTGCTGCTCAAGTAGGTCTCTGACCGTATTTTTTCTCTGTTTAGGCTGCATATTCACAGCAGGTCCAAAAAGAGATGGGAACTTCTCTTTGGTGTATAGGTCGCTCAGGTGGGTGTCAAGGTTATAGGGTTAGGGATCTTTCCATCATGATAGGACAATGGAAAATTAGATTAGTTGTATACTATATTTAAAAATGTATATCCCTCATCCACACAAAATTGACAGCTCTCTCTCTGTACCCCTGCTCCCAGACCCCGGTCGGCTCCGGGATATGCAACCATTTCCCCTCTCACTCATTTAACGCCGCACCTTTTCAAACACAAAAATGCATACCACATGGTTGACTGGGGAAGAAATGGGCCGAGCGTGCAAACGCACCCGCATCCACATCTGCCGCAAGGGGAAAGGACGCCAGAGAGAACACAGGACCAACCACAACAACCATCCGCCAAAACAACAACCTCCCGCCAAAAAAAAGCCATGTTCTAATTATTTGTATTTAAATATGTATTATTCTGCTTGTTATATCGTTTTATACAATACTATACTTACTATAAATGTCATTTAATATTACAATCCCTATCAGGTGCTCCAATATTTGACTCCTCTATTACCACTTAGAATAGCCATGGAGTAGTCTTTGTGTCTCTGAACATTTGGTTGTCAATATATAATTTATCCACCACTAATGCAACACGCTTCCCTTTTAATCTGTTTTCCTTGAAGATTGGATACAGAACTTTGCGCCTTTCTACAATCTCCCTCGGGAACTGATCATTCATGCCTATTTTTGTGCCAGCAAGTCTTTTCCCAGGCTCTTCACCATAGCTTTCTCCTTAAAAAACGCAAATTTGGCAACGATTGGGCGCTCATATTTCTGTCCTCTTTTTCCTAAACGATGTACACGTTCGAGTTGGATTTTATCGACAGCCTCGAGTGGGATTTGTAGCGCTGTATGCAGGAAGTCCTTCATAACATTCTCTGTTATTTCTCCCTCCTTTTCCTGAATACCGGTAAGTACTAGATTTTCCCTCATCGATCTAGTTTGAATGTCTAGTAAGGCTGCTTTCAGAAGATTGTTCTCATTTTTTAGTTCCCTAACGTTCGTTTCTATTTTAGAGACTGTCACTTTTAATTCTTTGGTTTCTTTCTCCATTACCAAAGCTTTTTCGTCACTCATTTGAAGACTCGCTTTCAACTCTTTTACGTCTTTACTGACCAGTTCTAGTATGCCCAATTTGTCATTTATAGACTTCAACAGATCGCTTTCCACACTTACCATACCTAGTGGTGAAAAGCATATGTCATCCGTATCAGTTGAAGAGTCGCGTTTTCTTTTGGGGATCGGCTCTCCTCGCTTATCTTCCGCCATGTTTGGGTGTTGCGTGTTGATGTAATATTTGTCGATATATTTCTCTAGCCTTATGATCTGTTTTATGTTATTATCCAGATTGAATTATATTAACTGCGAATATATGAAATGCTAATATTTAGTCTAACTTACTGATTTTGAATATTATGTTTTTATCTTGAGGTGGTTTGTACCGCTTTCTATTCAATACGCCATCTTGTCTATGCGCGCCCCCGTCTATGCGCGCCCCCGTCTATGATAATGCCATTTTAGTGTAAGAGCTGTTTGAAAAGACCGCCTGAAATTTCAGCCCACTTTGGTGTGTGTGGAGTTTTGGCCTTTTTAGTGACATCACCAGGCAGTAAATGAGTTAATAATAAGGATGCGATAAATGTACAATTTATATTAAAGTTTAAACAGCCATTTTTTTATTGGTTTTCCTAACATTCCAGGCCAATTCATAATGCAGAATAGTGGTCCTACTACGAATGTATGACCGCTAGGGCCAGGCAATAACGTTCCATCTACCGCAGGGAAATACCCTTGAAAGCGCCTCGGCTACAGCATACACTACGCCTTTTTAACACTAGAACCGCTAAAGCAGTCATTTGGACTGCTAATGAATATTTATTTATTTTTACTCTGCCATTTTTTAAGTCATGCCACCCTCTGTCCTTGACTTTTCCTAAATAAGCCTACAGTGGGGGAAAAAAGTATTTAGTCAGCCACCAATTGTGCAAGTTCTCCCACTTAAAAAGATGAGAGGCCTGTAATTTTCATCATAGGTACACATCAACTATGAAAGACAAAATGAGAAAAAAAAAATCCAGAAAATCACATTGTAGGATTTTTTATGAATTTATTTGCAAATTATGGTGGAAAATAAGTATTTGGTCAATAACAAAAGTTTCTCAATACTTTGTTGTATACCCTTTGTTGGCAATGACACAGGTCAAACGTTTTCTGTAAGTCTTCACAAGGTTTTCACTCCATGCAGATCTCCTCTAGAGCAGTGATGTTTTGGGGCTGTCGCTGGGCAACACGGACTTTCAACTCCCTCCAAAGATTTTCTATGGGGTTGAGATCTGGAGACTGGCTAGGCCACTCCAGGACCTTGAAATGCTTCTTACGAAGCCACTCCTTCGTTGCCCGGGCGGTGTGTTTGGGATCATTGTCATGCTGAAAGACCCAGCCACGTTTCATCTTCAATGCCCTTGCTGATGGAAGGAGGTTTTCACTCAAAATCATATGGCCCCATTCATTCTTTCCTTTACACGGATCAGTCATCCTGGTCCCTTTGCAGAAAAACAGCCCCAAAGCATGATGTTTCCACCCCCATGCTTCACAGTAGGTATGGTGTTCTTAGCATTCTTTGTCCTCCAAACACGACGAGTTGTTTTGGTTTCATCTGACCATATGACATTCTCCCAATCCTCTTCTGGATCATCCAAATGCACTCTAGCAAACTTCAGACGGGCCTGGACATGTACTGGCTTAAGCAGGGGCACACGTCTGGCACTGCAGAATTTGAGTCCCTGGTGGCGTAGTGTGTTACTGATGGTAGGCTGTGTTACTTTGGTCCCAGCTTTCTGCAGGTCATTCACTAGGTCCCCCCGTGTGGTTCTGGGATTTTTGCTCACCGTTCTTGTGATCATTTTGACCCCACGGGGTGAGATCTTGCGTGGAGCCCCAGATCGAGGGAGATTATCAGTGGTCTTGTATGTCTTCCATTTCCTAATATTTGCTCCCACAGGGGCAATGCAAATAGTCCTGGTAGCCTTGATTAGCTGTTCAGGAGTCTTATGGCTTGGGGGTGGAAGCTGTTAAGAAGCCTTTTGGACCTAGACTTGGCGCTCCGGTACTGCTTGCCGTGTGGTAGCAGAGAACAGGCTATGACTTGGGTGGCTGGAGTCAATTCTTAGGGCCTTTATCTGACACCGCCAGGTATAGAGGTCCTTGATGGCAGGGAGCGCAGCCCAAGTGATGTACTGGGCCGTACGCACTACCCTCTGTAGCGCCTTGCGGTCGGATGCCAAGCAGTTGCATTACATTGCCAGGTCTCAGACCTCCTCCCTATAGGCTGTCTCATCGTCGTCGGTGGTCAGGCCTACCACTGGCGTGTCGTCAGGCAAACTTAATGATAGTGTTGGAGTAGTACAGGGCCACAGTCGTGGGTGAACAGGGAGTACAGGAGGGGACTATGCATGCACCCCTGAGGGGCCCCAATGTTGAGGTTCAGCGTAGCAGATATGTTGTTGCCTACCCACACCACCTGGGGGAGTCCCATCAGGAAGTCCAGTTGCAGAGGGAGGTGTTCAGTCCCAGTGTCCTTAGCTTAGTGATGAGCTTTGAGGGCACTATGGTGTTGAACGCTGAGTTGTAGTCAATGAACAGCATTCTCCCGTAGGTGTTCCTTTTGTCCAAGTGGGAAAGGGCAGTGTGGAGTGCAATGGAGATTGCGTCATCTGTGGATCTTTTTGGGCGGTATGCAAATTGGAGTAGGTCCAGGGTGTCCGGGATGAAGGGGTAGATGTGAGCCATGACCAGCCTTTCAAAGCCTTTCATGGCTACAGATTTGAATGCTACGGGGCCGATAGTCATTTAGACAGGTTACCTTGGCGTTCTTGGGCCCAGGGACTATGGTGGTCTGCTTGAAACATGTAGGTATTACAGACTGGGTCAGGGTGAGGTTGAAAAGGTCAGTGAAGACAATTGCGCATGCTCCGAGTACACGTCCTGGTAGTCTGTCTGGCCCAGTGGCCTTGTGAATGTTAACCTGTTTAAAAGGTCTTACCTCACATTGGCTACAGAGAGTGTGATCACACTGTCGTCCGGAACAGCTGGTGCTCTCATGCATGTATCAGTGTTGCTTGCCTCGAAGCGTGCATAGAAGGCATTTAGCTCGTCTGGTAGGCTCACGTCACTGGGCAGCTCGCATCTGTGTTTGCAGCTATCTTAAGTTGAATGCACTAACTGTAAGACAGTCTGGATAAGAGCGTCTGCTAACTGATTAAAATGTAAAAATGTCTGCAAGCCCTGCCACATCCGACGAGCGTCAGAGCCGGTGTAGTAGGATTCGATCTTAGTCCTGTATTGACCCTTTGCCTATTTGATGGTTCGTCGGAGGGCGTAGCGGGATTTCTTGTCTGGGTTAGTGTCCCGCTCCTTGAAAGCGGCAGCTCTAGCCTTTAGCTCAGTGAGGATGTTGCCTGTAATCCACGGCTTCTGGTTGGGATATGTACATAAAGTCACTGTGGGGACGATGTCGTCGATGCACTTTTTAATGAAGCTGGTGACTGATGTGGTAAACTCCTCAATGCCAATTGGATTAGTTCCGGAACATATTCCCGTCTGTGCTACCGAAACAGTCCTTTAGCTTAGCATCTGCTTCATCGGACCACTTCCGTATTGAGGGTGTCACTGGTACTTCCTGTTTGAGTTTATTGGAGTGAGAGTTTTATTGGAGTACACAGTGAGAGCATGCATAATTTACAATAGCAAGAAGACCAAGACGATTGGATGCATATTTTACTTGTCTGTAAAGAAATGCCGCTTCTGAAAGCGGGACTAACGTCCATCACTAGGCAACCAGAACTGTCAATGAAATAATCTCGAGCTGCCTGCGCGCATCCTGCCTGCGTGCGTGCAGACCACTCTCTCCTAAAAAAGTATTTTAAAGTTAGTTAAATACCGCGACTTACCAAGACATTTATTATAAAGAAAGGAATCGCTAGGAATCGACTCCTAAGATAAAGTATTTTTGGAACGGAGGACACTGATTAGTTGCCGTACTTCCGAGAACATAAACACTTGCATCTTTCGTAGCCAGCTAGCAAGGGACGGAGAGAGAGGGGAGGGGCACAGTATATGCAGGTTGACCACCAGGCAGAACTGTGCACTAGGCCTATCTATCGTCAATCAAAAGCTGCATCTCACAATGGAATGCTGTATTTCGCAATTTCTTGGCTTGCAACTTAAGTAACGCAGGGCATATCATCAATGAATAGGCTAGGATATTCTACACGCAACAGACCAAAGACTGAACACACTCGCATCATTAGCGAAGAGAAAGCACAGGCGAGCCTTTTACGGTCAACCATCTTATTTTATTTGGCACTTAATACTATACAATTTTAAGATGGGAAAACATGTTTTTTTTTATGAAGTTGATCATGTGCTCTTTATGACAGAATGTTACAATTTGGTGAAATGAAACGCAGTTACACATCTCAAAAGGCACCGAATCGGTGGAATGACCCAATTACAGTCACTGGAGTATCTGACATAGCACCCGTAAAAAGGCTACCATTGCGACAAGTGCCGCTGCCTGTTGGTAAGCTTTCTTAACTTGCACATTAATATTTGCCAACACATGGCTAACCTTTGTTTAATCTGCTAAACAGATGATATTAGCAAAAATATGTTTAGAGTTACCTTTCTAGCTAATAGGCTATGTTAGAGTTTACACTTAATTAATATTTTTCCGAAAATCAACCAAGTTTCAATACCTGGAATAATTCATATTTATCCCGAGGGTCCTGGGAAAAACCGCAAAAATCGGAAGTGCCCATTTAAAGCGTTTAAACCAAGATTGTCACTATGCCAGGGTTCTCCAAAAAATAAGATTGTTGCTCCTCCACATTGCCAGCTTGGCTGCGCCACTATGTAAAGATTTGAGTACACTGATATTTAGTAATTCGAGTAACTTTTATCGCCAATGACATTGTTGTGAATTGCGAAACAGGCCGTTCATAAATTCAGACTTTTATCATGTTCCTCAATTCATTCAGGCCTAGGTTTTCTCAACACAGAGCGCACTCTGGAAGCACAGAGCACACCCCGAGTAAGCTATAGCATTGTCGAATCATACAGACTTTGTAACAGCAGTCAAACAAAAGTCAAATGACCAAAATTGTTAAGCTTGCTAGATAACCTCCAACGAATGACAGAATATCTCCTATTTGGCAAAATCAAGTTGATGATTATACAGATAGCAAATCAGCTCATGAGTAACTGGGAGATGAAGAGAGGAAATTGTTTAAATATCAAGGTATCTTAACAGGGTCCACTGTTTAAAACAATATATATATATATATATATATATATATACACACACACACACACAGTGGGGAGAACAAGTATTTGATACACTGCCAATTTTGCAATCTTACAAAGCATGTAGAGGTCTATAATTTTATCATAGGTACACTTCAACTGTAAGAGACGGAATCTAAAACAAAAATCAAGAAAATCACATTGTATGATTTTAAAGTAATTCATTTGCATTTTATTGCATGACATAAGTATTTGATACATCAGAAAAGCAGAACTTAATATTTGGTACAGTAACCTTTGTTTGCAATTACAGAGATCATACGTTTCCTGTAGGTCTTGACCAGGTTTGCACACACTGCAGCAGGGATTTTGGCCCACTCCTCCATACAGACCTTCTCCAGATACTTCAGGTTTCGGGGCTATCGCTAGGCAATACGGACTTTCAGCTCCCTCCAAAGATTTTCTATTGGGTTCAGGTCTGGAGACTGGCTAGGCCACTCCAGGACCTTGAGATGCTTCTTACGGAGCCACTCCTTAGTTGCCCTGGCTGTGTGTTTCGGTTCGTTGTCATGCTGGAAGACCCAGCCACGACCCATCTTCAATACTCTTACTGAGGGAAGGAGGTTGTTGGCCAAGATCTTGCGATACATCGCCTCATCCATCCTCCCCTCAATACGGTGCAGTCGTCCTGTCCCCTTTGCAGAAAAGCATCCCCAAAGAATGATGTTTCCACCTCCATGCTTCACGGTTGGTATGGTGTTCTTGGGGTTGTACTCATCCTTCTTCTTCCTCCAAACACGGTGAGTGGAGTTTAGACCAAAAAGCTCTATTTTTGTCTCATCAGACCACATGACCTTCTCCCATTCCTCCTCTGGATCATCCAGATGGTCATTGGCAAACTTCAGACGGGCCTGGAAATGCGCTGGCTTGAGCAGGGGGACCTTGCGTGCGCTGCAGGATTTTAATCCATGACGGCGTAGTGTGTTACTAATGGTTTTCTTTGAGACTGTGGTCCCAGCTCTCTTCAGGTCATTGACCAGGTCCTGCCGTGTAGTTCTGGGCTGATACCTCACCTTCCTCATG
Organism: Coregonus clupeaformis; assembly: GCF_020615455.1. Lineage (NCBI taxonomy): Eukaryota > Metazoa > Chordata > Actinopteri > Salmoniformes > Salmonidae > Coregonus > Coregonus clupeaformis. Next base: position 17,980,169 of record NC_059210.1, on the reverse strand, counting down.
ATCATTGATGCCCCACGAGGTGAGATCTTGCATGGAGCCCCAGACCGAGGATGATTGACCGTCATCTTGAACTTCTTCCATTTTCTATTAATTGCGCCAACAGTTGTTGCCTTCTCACCAAGCTGCTTGCCTATTGTCCTGTAGCCCATCCCAGCCTTGTGCAGGTCTACAATTGTATCCCTGATGTCTTTACATAGCTCTCTGGTCTTGGCCATTGTGGAGAGGTTGGAGTCTGTTTGATTGAGTGTGTGGACAGGTGTCTTTTATACAGGTAACGAGTTCAAACAGGTGCAGTTAATACAGGTAATGAGTAGAGAACAGGAGGGCTTCTAAAAGAAAAACTAACAGGTCTCTGAGAGCCGGAATTCTAACTGGTTGGTAGGTGATCAAATACTTATGTCATGCAATAAAATGCAAATTAATTACTTAAAAATCATACAATGTGATTTTCTGGATTTTTGTTTTAGATTCCGTCTCTCACAGTTGAAGTGTACCTATGATAAAAATTACAGACTTCTACATGCTCTGTAAGTAGGAAAACCTGCAAAATCGGCAGTGTATCAAATACTTGTTCTCCCCACTGTATATATCTACTCTCATACTGTTTGTTGATCCCACGTTCTCTACTGAATCGCTCACATGGGCAGCAATACGACACAGCGCAGAGAAGCGGGGGAAATGTTACAGACGTGCTTTGATAATGCAGCCTATGGATTACAGAATAACATTTTGATTTTTCATGCGAGACAGGAGTCAGGATTTTGGATTTCAGTTGGATTGGGACGATAGGAAAATAGCCTAGGCTCTATATAAGGCTACTACGTGAGTCAATAGATAAAAAATACATTTGATTTAGGCTACATTATTGCACGCTAAGCATTTCTGATCAGTGATAGATGAGCAAACAAATAAATGAGCTACCACTTCCACTTGTCCAGCCAGAGATCAATTAAACAAATATATAGACAGATTCAGTTAAACAAAATCACATTGATTGATTATCAGACAAGTCACAGGCTTTTGGTCAAGAGTAGGACTGGCTACTACGCGAGTGAAGAGCAAGCAGACTTGTATAACATGCTAGCAAAATGTTATGATCAGCTAATATATGAGGAAACTAGAATAAATATGACAATTAGCACTCACCTCAGCTAACATTTCCCCAGCCTAATTGTTACCAAATATCCAAACGGAGATTCAGTGAAAACAAAAATCTGACATTGATTGATTTATCTAGATAAGTCCCCAATGCTTGTCTCAAAACAGAGCGATGGAACGTTCCCAAGCAAAATGGTGCTGAAATTATAATCTAGGTGACCAGGCAAGACTATTGCTTTAAATTAGTATAACGGTTGTATATAACTTTGGGAGTTTCAGTATACGCAAGAATTTGATACATGCCTTCAATTGCATTAGCCTACATCATTCCAATATTTTCATCATTCTGTTTAATTTTTTTTATTTTATTTCACCTTTATTTAACCAGGTAAGCCAGTTGAGAACAAGTTCTCATTTACAACTGCGACCTGACCAAGATAAAGCAAAGCAGTGCGATAAAAACAACACAGAGTTACACATGGGATAAAACAAAACGTACAGTCAATAACACAATAGAACATCTATATACAGTGTGTGCAAATGTAGTAAGTTATGGAGGTAAGGCAATAAATAGGCCATAGTGCAAAATAATTACAATTGAGTATGAACACTGGAGTGATAGATGTGCAGAAGATGTCCAAATAGAAATACTGGGGTGCAAATTAGCAAAATAAATGACAATATGGGGATGAGGTAGTTGGGTGGGCTAATTACAGATGGGCTGTGTACAGGTGCAGTGATCAGTAAGCTGCTCTGACAACTGATGCTTAAAGTTAGTGAGGGAGATAAGTGTCTCCAGCTTCAGAGATTTTTTGCAGTTTGTTCCAGTCATTAGCAGCAGAGAACTGGAAGGAATGGCGGCCAAAGGAGGTGTTGGCTTTGGGGATGACCAGTGAGATATACCTGCTGGAGCGCATACTATGGGTGGGTGTTGCTATGGTGACCAATGAGCTAAGATAAGGCGGAGATTTGCCTAGCAGTGATTTATAGATGACCTGGAGCCAGTGGGTTTGGCGACAAATATGTAGTGAGGGCCAGCCAACGAGAGCGTACAGGTCACAATGGTGGGTAGTATATGGGGCTTTGGTGACAAAACGGATGGCACTGTGATAGACTACATCCAATTTGCTGAGTAGAGTGTTGGAGGTTATTTTGTAAGTGACATCGCCAAAGTCAAGGATCGGTAGGATAGTCAGTTTTACGAGGGCATGTTTGGCAGCATGAGTGAAGGAGGCTTTGTTGCGAAATAGGAAGCCGATTCTAGATTTAACTTTGGTTTGGAGATGCTTAATGTGAGTCTGCAAGGAGAGTTTATGGTCTAACCAGACACCTAGGTATTTGTAGTTGTCCACATATTCTAAGTCAGACCCGCCGAGAGTAGTGATTCTAGTCGGGCAGGCGGGTGCAAGCAGCGTTCGATTGAAGAGTATGCATTTAGTTTTACTAGCGTTTAAGAGCAGTTGGAGGCTACGGAAGGAGTGTTGTATGGCATTGAAGCTCGTTTGGAGGTTTGTTAACACAGTGTCCAATGAAGGGTCAGATATATACAAAATGGTGCTTTGAATTTATGACAACTTTGTGTGAAGTAAATATGCTAAGCTAAAGGCTTCCATATAACAACCTGTTTGGATAATGTGCTATTTAATTATTTGCCGATCTGCTGCTAGCATTTGTATTTGGTGGAATTGCATTAGTGCGACATTGGGGGAAAAAGTTGTAATTTCCCGGGTCTTGTCATTACATTTTTTCGGGAAATGTGAAGTGGTCCCAGGACAGTGTTAGTGGTACCGGTTACTGGTGTTAATCCCTAGTGAGGAGGTCAAAATAATGAACAACTATCTACCAATTCATTTTAAAATGTTGATTACTTCACTTTGTCATTATCATTCACCTGATGATAAGAGAAGGCATGTTAATTCATTATATTTTGCATTCCTGGGTCCCCGGTTTGCCTGGGAGGGGTCACCCTGGCAAGAAAAGTTTGAAGACCCCTGGTCTAATTCGCACAGAGTAGCTGTTGTGAAGTTTCATTTTTCAGCACTGCTCGGCCTCACCAAATCCTGACCTTAACCATGAAGGGGGAAAATAACTACTAACCTTAGATCAGTGTCTTGGGGCGACTGACTGTCTGAGACAAAGCTAAGATCAGGAGCAGTTCAGGACAGGAGGAGATCTGCTGGCTCAGACAATGACATCATTCTATAGTCACACACACACACACACACAAATAACCCCCCTCCCACACAAACCTCATGTATCCCCCTCCCACGCACACACACGTCTCACATGTACAAGCACCTCCTGGTCTTTCTGCCCAGTGACAGACACGCAGACAGACGGACAGGCAGAGCTGTGGGCATGTCTGAGCATGTCTAAGCCTGAGCTGTATATTACTACTCCCGGAGACCGCTACTGGAAACCGTTAACAGAGAACACAGAGAGGCTCATCACAGTATAAAAGACACACACACACAATCTCTGCCTATCCTGTCCTACCATATGACTGGACCACACTAGAAGACAAAAACAACAAAAATGCCGCGGCCACCCGCATGCCGCCACCCTGCCCCTATACAACCAGGAAATCTATTTGAAACGGTGCCAGAGGAAGGCACACAGCATCATCAAGGACCCCACACAACCCAGACAGGAGCTGTTCTCTCCCTTATCGTTGGGCAGACGGTATTGGAGCATGAGGTCTGATACCAACAGGTTCTATCTACAAGACATCAGACTGCTGAACACTTGAACTGGATTGACCTCCTGCTCTGATTCTCCGCAGCTTAGCACACATGCACTCACTCACACAGAAATACACACACACACACATATACATTCATGCTACACACACACACATCACAAGTGCTACTACCACACTCTTATTATACTGCTCAGTATATACACTGCCCCCCCCCATCCCCCCCTTCCCCAATACACGTGTAAATATTGGACTATAAAACTGTGCCTTCCTGTATTATACTTATGCTAAAATATTTATTATATTCTACTGAGCCAATTACTTTGTTCTTATTTTTATATTGTATTATTTCTTATTGTTGTTGCATTGTCGAGAAGGAACCTGCAAGTAAGCATTTCGTTGGACGATGTATATACGACTAATAAAACTTTGAACTAACCTTCACCCCATCTAGCACCGCTCCGGGGTGAAATTTCTCCAAGGTGGAGATCTAGGTTCAGCTTCCCTTCCCACAATCCTAACCTTAACGATTAGTAGGGAAAATGCTAAACTGACCTAAGATCAGCGTCTAAGGGAAACTTAACCCTACTCTTCTAGCCCCCATTCCCCCTCCTTTTACTCCTCCGACCCCCCACTGCCCTCCTTTTCACCTCATCACAGAGGAATGCAGGGACCAGCTGGTTGAAAAAAAAGGAAGCTCCACCAAAACAGGAAATGCATCAGCGGGGTCCTATCAGCCTATCAGAGAGCTTTATCATGGACACTGGTGGGAGGATCAATCAGGCTGTACGGTACATGAGTGTGTGTCGTTGCGGTTGAGTGTGTGTGTGTTTAACCGTATGCATGTGTGGAGTGTGTGTGTATGGACATATGCTGATGTTTGTATGAGGGTTTCTGTGCATGCATGTGTTACTGTGTAGTACGTGAGATTCAAACCAGAGACCCTGTTCTGTTGTCCATAATTCATGTTCTGCTCTCCTGAGCCCTGTATCCACAGCCCTGGCAGGGAGACCGATTTAGATTGAATGGACACACACACACACACACACAAACGAAAGCTTCTCCCTTTACAGATCGAAACATACACATGCGTGTACGTGCCTGTATCTAGCACGCCAACACAGACATATCCAGTAACATGCCCATGCATACCAACACACATACCCAAACATGTAGGCCTCCATGTACACACCCATTCCCACACACATTAGAGCATCAGCCAATTCCTTCCTTCCTAACATACAGTTACGCCTAAAAGATTAACAGAGCATGGAGTTTATAGAGAGAGGCGACTCAGAGGAATAAGAAACGAGAAAATAAGAGGGGGAAAAAACTAAGATTCTTCAAAATCTGAAGAGAGAGAGAGAGAGAGAGAGAGAGAGAGAGAGAGAGAGAGAGAGAGAGAGAGAGAGAGAGAGAGAGAGAGAGAGAGAGAGAGAGAGAGAGAGAGAGAGAGAGAGAGAGAGAGAGAGAGAGAGAGAGAGAGAGAGAGAGAGAGAGAGAGAGAGAGAGAGAGAGAGAGAGAGAGAGAGAGAGAGAGAGAGAGAGAGAGAGAGAGAGAGAGAGAGAGAGAGAGAGAGAGAGAGAGAGAGAGAGAGAGAGAGAGAGAGAGCATTTGCGTGACAAGGTCAAATGGATGAAGAGAGGGCGGCCTGGTGAGGAGTAGAGGGAGCCTGCATGATCCAAATAGTCTAACATAATAAAATTCCACAAAGATAAGCAGGATTTCCCCTTTGCCCAGAACCCCTGAATCAGCACCTCGACTTCCAGAGAGCCAGTGCCTGGTCCCACAGTGGAGAGCAGGAATGGAGGGAGGAGGTGAGGGGGATGCAGAGGGGGGAGATTCTTTCTGCTTTGGCCTGGACAGAGGGAGAATCTCAATTGCATAATCCTCGCGTCCTCTCTCTTCACCTCCTTCTCAAAACCCATTGGAAGAAAAGTTCAGAGGGGAGGGACCTCTGGCTTTCTCATCCAATGGGTTTTGAGAAGGAGGTAAGGAGAGAGGACGCAAGGAGTATGCAATTGAGATTCTCCCAGGGACATATGGGGAAAATGCTGCCCCCTCCCGCACCCCTCACTCTCTCACACAAACACGTGCACGCGTACAGACACACACACATACACACCTAGAGAGGCTGGGGCTCATGTTGAGCAACAAGCAGTCAATAATAGGAGTGGAGGGGATAAGCCAGAGAGTTATAGCAACTTGGACTAGAGTTAGAGAGAGGGAGGAAGGGCTAGCAGCACAGTAAAACGTTGCCATCTAGTGTCGATCAGATCAGTCTCTGTCTCTCGGTCTCCCTCTCTGTGTGTGTGTGTGTGTGTGTTTGTCTCTCTGTGTGTGTGTGTGTGTATGTCTCTCTCTCTCTGTGTGTGTGTGTGTGCCTCTCTCTGTGTGTGTGTGTGTGTGTGTGTGTGTGTGTCTCTCTCTCTCTCTGTGTGTGTGTGTGTTTGTGTGCGCATAAATAAATATAAATAAATAATAGGAATAACAATAAAATGGTACCGTCAAAATAAATAGAATAGAAACATGGAAAATGAACATGCTACTATTATTACTACTAAAATGAATGCTACCACCACTATTAATAACAATAACACTAATACTATCCCTACTACTACCATTACCACTAGTAGCATTTCTACCTCTAATATTGCTACCTACTAAAACTATAACTACAGTGGGGGAAAAAAGTATTTAGTCAGCCACCAATTGTGCATGTTCTCCCACTTAAAAAGATGAGAGAGGCCTGTAATTTTCATCATAGGTACACGTCAACTATGACACAAATTGAGGGAAAAAAATCCAGAAAATCACATTGTAGGATTTTATATGAATTTATTTGCAAATTATGGTGGAAAATAAGTATTTGGTCACCTACAAACAAGAAAGATTTCTGGCTCTCACAGACCTGTAACTTCTTCTTTAAGAGGCTCCTTTGTCCTCCACTCGTTACCTGTATTAATGGCACCTGTTTGAACTTGTTATCAGTATAAAAGACACCTGTCCACAACCTCAAACAGTCACACTCCAAACTCCACTATGGCCAAAACCAAAGAGCTGTCAAAGGACACCAGAAACAAAATTGTAGACCTGCACCAGGCTGGGAAGACTGGATCTGCAATAGGTAAGCAGCTTGGTTTGAAGAAATCAACTGTGGGAGCAATTATTAGGAAATGGAAGACATACAAGACCACTGATAATCTCCCTCAATCTGGGGCTCCACGCCAGATCTCACCCTGTGGGGTCAAAATGATCACAAGAACAGTGAGCAAAAATCCCAGAACCACACGGGGGGACCTAGTGAATGACCTGCAGAGAGCTGGGACCAAAGTAACAAAGCCTACCATCAGTAACAGACTACGCCGCCAGGGACTCAAATCCTGCAGTGCCAGACGTGTCCCCCTGCTTAAGCCAGTACATGTCCAGGCCCGTCTGAAGTTTGCTAGAGTGCATTTGGATGATCCAGAAGAGGATTGGGAGAATGTCATATGGTCAGATGAAACCAAAATAGAACTTTTGGTAAAAACTCAACTCGTCGTGTTTGGAGGACAAAGAATGCTGAGTTGCATCCAAAGAACACCATACCTACTGTGAAGCATGGGGGTGGAAACATCATGCTTTGGGGCTGTTTTTCTGCAAAGGGACCAGGACGACTGATCCGTGTAAAGGAAAGAATGAAAGGGGCCATGTATCGTGAGATTTTGAGTGAAAACCTCCTTCCATCAGCAAGGGCATTGAAGATGAAACGTGGCTGGGTCTTTCAGCATGACAATGATCCCAAACACACCGCCCGGGCAACGAAGGCGTGGCTTCGTAAGAAGCATTTCAAGGTCCTGGAGTGGCCTAGCCAGTCTCCAGATCTCAACCCCATAGAAAATCTTTGGAGGGAGTTGAAAGTCCGTGTTGCCCAGCGACAGCCCCAAATCATCACTGCTCTAGAGGAGATCTGCATGGAGGAATGGGCCAAAATACCAGCAACAGTGTGTGAAAACCTTGTGAAGACTTACAAGAAAACGTTTGACCTGTGTCATTGCCAACAAAGGGTATATAACAAAGTATTGAGAAACTTTTGTTATTGACCAAATACTTATTTTCCACCATAATTTGCAAATAAATTCATTAAAAATCCTACAATGTGATTTTCTGGAAAAAAATTTCTCATTTTGTCTGTCATAGTTGACATGTACCTATGATGAAAATTACAGGCCTCTCTCATCTTTTTAAGTGGGAGAACTTGCACAATTGGTGGCTGACTAAATAAAATTTTTCCCCACTGTAACTAACTGTCATCATCACTACAACTTACTTTCATCCTTACTACTACTACCACCACTATCATTACCATCATTAAACTACTACCGTTACCATCACCCCTACTACCCGTACCACTACTACTTGGAATAATAATCATGACAATAATAATAACAACAATACTAATAATACGTTACTTCTTACTGTGCAGATGTCATTATTCAGTGTCCCTCAGGCTATCGCAGGCAAATACATATTTGGCTGCAAGAGGAGCGTTGCTCTTTCGCCCATGAGTATTTTTAGCTTTTCCTCTGTGTTTAATAAGATAACATTTGGAATAAATGTCATAATTTCTGCGAATAATGAATCTCTTGGTGAGGAATATTTCTCACAGTAGAGGAGAAAGTGCATCTCTGTCTCTACCTCCCCTGTCACGCCGTGACCACATACACGCTCCTCTTTGGGTAGCCATGTCTTTTTATGTCTGCCGCTTTTTATTGCCAGTTGGTGGTCAATCAGCCTGTACTTGGTAAGGATCTGTCTCTGCAAGGCCGCGGGCCCTGACGGTATTCCAGGGCGCATTCTCAGAGCATGCGCAGAACAGCTGGCAGGCATATTCACAGTAATTTTCAACCTCTCCTTGTCCCAGTCTGTAATCCCCACATGTTTTAAGATGACCACAATAATTCCTGTTCCTAATAACTCTAAGGCTTCATTCCACAACGTAGCACTCACTTCTGTAATCATGAAGTGCTTTGAGAGGCTGGTTATAGCACACATTAACTCCTCCACCCCAGCCATCCTAGACCCACTACAATTTGCATACTGCCCCAACAGATCCATAGACGACGCAATCTCAATTGCTCTCCACACTGCACTCACCCACCTAGATAAGAGGAATACCTATGTGAGAACGCTGTTCATTGACTACAGCTCAGCATTCAATACCATAATGCCCTCCAAGCTCATCACTAAGCTAAGGATCCTGAGACTGAACACCTCCCTCTGCAACTGGATCCTGGACTTCCTGAATGGCCGGCCCCAGGTGGTGAGGGTAGGCAACAACACATCCGTCATGCTGACCCTCAAGACGGGGGCCCCTCAGGGCGTGCTTAGTCCCCTCCTCTATGCCCTGTTCACCCACAACTGCGTGGCTGCGAACGACTCCAACCCCAGCATTAAGTTTGCCGACGACACGACAGTGGTAGGCCTGATCACCGACGACGACGAGGGAGGACGTCAGAGATCTGGCAGTTAGGTGCCAGAACAACAACCTCTCCCTCAATGTCAGCAAGACAAAGGAGCTGATCGTGGACTACAGGAAACGGAGGGCCGAGCACGCCCCCATTCACATAGACAGGGTTGTAGTGGAGCGGGTCGAAAGCTTCAAGTTCCTCGGTGTCCACATCACTAAGGATCTATCATGGTCCACACAGACCAACAGAGTCGTGAAGAGAGGCTGCATCACCGCTCAGATTCTTTACAGTCATGTTTTTTTTCTTCATATTTTAAATAACTTGTAGAGCGCGAGAGAGAGAGCGTGAGATAGAGAGTGAGGAAAGATCATTTTGTAAGTCTATGGAATAATACCATCAAAGGAACTTTCTTTAAACCAAAGAAAAACACAAGATTAAAAACAACCAGAACCCAATTGACTACCAAATTACACAGGCTGAACTTTCAAAGAAAATACAAAGCCTTAAACCTGGAAAGGCATGTGGCCCTGACAGCATCAGGAATGAAATGCTTAAAAGACAGTAGTCCTGAGCTGCAGGACGCCTTATTAAAACTATTCAACCTGGTTTTGAGAGAACGGCTGCTTCCCCTATATTTGGAACCATGGGCTCATTACCCTAATATATATATATTTTTAAAAAGAGACAAATTTGACCCTAATAACTAGAGGAATATGTGTCACCAGTAACATGGGAAAACTGTTCTGCTGTATTCAATCAATCAATGACCGAATACAGAACTTCCTCACACAACATAAGGCTCTCAGCAAAAAACTAATTGGCTTTCCACCTAAACACAGAACAGACCACATGCACACACTAATAAACCAACATGTTCATCAGAAAAGCAGAGGAAAAGTATTTGCATGTTTTGTTGATTTTAAGAACGCTTTTGATTCCATATGGCATGATGGATTAATTACAAAACCCTCCAAAGTGGCGTTGGGGGTAAAGTATACGTCATCGTAAAATCGATTTACTCAAACACATGTAGTATTAAACTGAACAATAAAAGAACAGAGTTTTTTGCACAAGGGCGAGGGAAGAGACTAGAGTGCAGTTTAAGTCCAAACCCGTTCAACATCTACAACAAACTAGCAGTGTTGTTGGACCAATCTGCAGCTCCTGGACTCACTCTCAAAGATGAGGTGGTCAGATTCCTGCTCTACACAGATGACTTTGTCCTACTGTCACCAACAGAGCTGAAGGAACAACTGAACAACATGTTTCAAGCAGACCACCATAGTCCCCGTGCCCAAGAACTCTAAGATAACCTGCCTAAATGACTACCGACCCGTGGCACTGACGTCTGTAGCCATGAAGTGCTTTGAAAGACTGGTCATGGCTCACATCAACAGCATAATCCCAGAAACCCTAGACCCACTCCAATTTGCATACCGCCCCAACAGATCCACAGATGATGCAATCTCTATCGCACTCCACACTGCCCTTTCCCACCTGGACAAGAGGAACACCTACGTGAGAATGCTATTCATTGACTACAGCTCAGCATTCAACACCATAGTGCCCTCTAAGCTCATCACTAAGCTAAGGATCCTGGGACTAAACACCTCCCTCTGCAACTGGATCCTGGACTTCCTGACGGGCCGCCCCCAGGTGGTAAGGGTAGGTAACAACACATCTGCCACACTGATCCTCAACACGGGGGGCCCCTCAGGGGTGCGTGCTCAGTCCCCTCCTGTACTCTCTGTTCACCCATGACTGCATGGCCAGGCACGACTCCAACACCATCATTAAGTTTGCCGACGACACAACAGTGGTAGGCCTGATCACCGACAACGATGAGACAGCCTATAGGGAGGAGGTCAGAGATCTGGCCGTGTGGTGCCAGGACAACAACCTCTCCCTCAACGTGACCAAGACAAAGGAGATGATTGTGGACTACAGGAAAAAAAAGAGGACTGAGCACGCCCCCATTCTCATCGACGGGGCTGTAGTGGAACAGGTTGAGAGCTTCAAGTTCCTTGGTGTCCACATCACCAACGAACTATCATGGTCCAAGCACACCAAGACAGTCGTGAAGAGGGCACGACAAAGCCTATTCCCCCTCAGGAGACTAAAAAGATTTGGCATGGGTCCTCAGATCCTCAAAAAATTCTACAGCTGCACCATCGAGAGCATCCTGACTGGTTGCATCACCGCCTGGTATGGCAACTGCTTGGCCTCTGACCGCAAGGCACTACAGAGGGTAGTGCGTACGGCCCAGTACATCACTGGGGCAAAGCTCCCTGCCATCCAAGACCTCTATACCAGGCGGTGTCAGAGGAAGGCCCTCAAAATTGTCAAAGACTCCAGCCACCCTAGTCATAGACTGTTCTCTCTGCTACCGCACGGCAAGCGGTACCGGAGTGCCAAGTCTAGGTCCAAAAGACTTCTCAACAGCTTCTACCCACAAGCCATAAGACTCCTGAACAGCTAATCATGGCTACCCGGACTATTTGCACTGCCCCCCACCCCATCCTTTTTACGCTGCTGCTACTCTGTTAAGTATTTATGCATAGTCACTTTAACTCTACCCACATGTACATATTACCTCAACTACCTCAACTAGCCGGTGCCCCCGCACATTGACTCTGCACCGTTACCCCCCTGTATATATAGCCTCCCTACTGTCACTTTATTTTACTTCTGCTCTTTGTTTTTCTCAACACTTTTTTTTATTTATTTTTTATTTTTTTTTTATTATTTTTTTTGTTGTTGTTTTATTCTTACTTTTTTTGTTTAAAATAAACGCACTGTTGGTTAAGGGCTGTAAGTAAGCATTTCACTGTAATGTCTGCACTTGTTGTATTCGGCGCATGTGACCAATAAAATTTGATTTGATTTGATTTGATTTGATTTGATTTGAACATTCTTTGGGAAAAAAGCATCAACTGGGCAATCAAGATCAACTTTCAGAAAACCAAAGTTGTGATTTTCCAGACAATGGCCAAGAATCAGAGCAGCAGACACCCAATGGTACAACTAACTACCTGTGACAAAAAATCAGTGCCACTGGTGGATTTTGTCTGGCAGTGAATGCACTAAAAGAAAAAGAATAAAGCATTTTACTCCATAAAAATAAAAAATTCTCAAAAATAAATACTCCTATCCAAATCTGGTGCAAAATATTCAATAGCACTATATGGAAGGGAGTTTGTGGTCCAACCTGTAATTACGAATATAAGCATTGGGAGAAAAACACAATTGAAAATATACATACAGAATTCTGCAGAATTATCCTAAATATTCAAAATAAAGTACCAAATAATGCATGCAGAGCGGAACTCGGAAAATTCCCTTTAATTGTAAATATTAAGAAAAGGACATTACAATTTTGGCACCATTTGAAATGATGCCCCAAAACATCCTTACAATTCAAAGCACTGGAAACCCAAGAGCTGAACCCTGAAAAGAGTCCCCCGTCAGCTGTTAACACTAAACAACCCTATTATCCTATTATCCAAACACACAGGGAAATCAATCAATTGTTAGAAATGAAAACCTATTTGACAAATTGGGAAAATGAAACAAAAACACAGAATAAACTAAATTGCTATTTGGCCCTCAAAAGAGAATTGGCAGAATATCTCTAATCAGAGACAGATCCTGACCAAATACAGGCTCAGTGACCATCAATTGGCTAAAGAAAAAGGGAGACCCAAAAAGACATGGCTACCCAAAGAGGAGCGTCTATGTGGTCACTGCAAGGCAGGGTCAGTAGAGACTCTCTACTGTGAGAAAAACTCCCAAATTACATCATATTTTTTCAAGAAAATATCTCAAACAATTCCCAACTTCTGTGAATTTACTAATGACAAGAGCTGGGAATTATTCTGGGTGTGGGAAAAAACACAAATATTACTGCAAGATATGTATATGATTGCCATAGCCTGAGGGACATCCCATGAGCACTAATTCCCTGAAGTATTTACATTGTATGTAACTTATAAGTGATACATAGTGTAACCATCATCCATGTACATTGTTGTTTATTTATTAGCCACTTTTTCTTTTTATAATCTTATTTTTATTTAATTGTTGTTCCTGTATACTGTATGTACTATTATTACTACTGAAATTAACTGTATTTCCTTATCCTCATTGCTTTGTACTGTATTTACTGAAATGCTGTACCACTATACTGCTTTTGCAATATCTACAAATTGTATTTCATGCCAACAAAGCTATCTGAATATATACTACCGTTCAAAGTTTGGGGTCACTTAGAAATGTCCTTTTTTTCCCCATGAAAACATACATGAAATAAGTTTGAATAGGAAATATAGCAAAATGCATAGGAAATGTAGTCATTGACAAGGTTAGAAATAATGATTTTTAATATAAATAATAATTGTGTCCTTAAAACGTTGCTTTCGTCAAAGATCCCTGCATTTGCAGCAATTACAGCCTTGCAGACCTTTGGCATTCTAGTTGTCAATTTGTTAAGGTAATCTGAAGAGATTTCACCCCATGCTTCCTGAAGCACCTCCCACAAATTGGATTGGCTTGATGGGCACTTCTTACGTACCATACGGTCAAGCTGCTCCCACAACAGCTCAATAGGGTTGAGATCCGGTGACTGTGCTGGCCACTCCATTATAGACAGAATACCAGCTGACTGCTTCTTCCCTAAATAGTTCTTGCATCGTTTGGAGCTGTGCATTGGGTCATTGTCCTGTTGTAGGAGGAAATTGACTCCAATCAAGCGGCGTCCACAGGGTATGGCATGGCGTTGCAAAATGGAGTGATAGCCTTCCTTCTTCAAGATCCCTTTTACCCTGTACAAATCTCCCGCTTTACCACCACCAAAGCACCCCCAGACCATCACATTGCCTCCACCATGCTTGACAGATGGCATCAAGCACTCCTCCAGCATCTTTTCATTTGGTCTGAGTCTCACAAATGTTCTTCTTTGTGATCCGAACACCTCAAACTTCGATTCGTCTGTCCATAAATTTTTTTTACAATCTTCCTCTGTCCAGTGTCTGTGTTCTTTTGCCCATCTTAATCTTTTATTTTTATTTGCCAGTCTGAGATATGGCTTTTTCTTTGCAACTCTGCCTAGAAGTTCAGCATCCCGGAGTTGCCTCTTCACTGTTGACTTTGAGACTGGTGTTTTGCGGGTACTATTTAATGAAGCTGCCAGTTGAGGACCTGTGAGGTGTCTGTTTCTCAAACTAGACACTAATGTATTTGTCCTCTTGCTCAGTTGTGCACCAGGGCCTCCCACTCTTTCTATTCTGGTTAGAGCCAGTTTGCGCTGTTTTGTGAAGGGAGTAGTATACAGCGTTGTACAAGATCTTCAGTTTCTTCGCAATTTCTCGCATGGAATAGCCTTCATTTCTCAGAACAAGAATAGACTGACGAGTTTCAGAAGAAAGTTCTTTGTTTCTGGCCATTTTGAGCCTGTAATCGAACCCACAATTGCTGATGCTCCAGATACTCAACTAGTCTCAAGAAGGCCTTCTTTAATCAGCACAACAGTTTTCAGCTGTGCTAACATAATTGCAAAAGGGTTTTCTAATGATCAATTAGCCTTTTAAAATGATAAACTTGGATTAGCAAACACAACGTGCCATTGGAACACAGGACTGATGGTTGCTGATAATGGGCCTCTGTACACCTATGTAGATATTCCATAAAAAATCAGCCGTTTCCAGCTACAATAGCCATTTACAACATGAACAATCTCTACACTGTATTTCTGATCAATTTGATGTTATTTTAATGGACAAATTGTTTTGCTTTTCTTTCGAAAACAAGGACATTTCTAAGTGACCCCAAACTTTTGAACGGTATTTGTGTGTGTATATATATATATATATATATATATATGAGTGAGAGAGAGCGAGAGAAATGGGAAAGAAAGAAGCAAGAAGGAAAGCAAGAGCCCTTCCATAATACTGATGGAGGGAGGAGGGGGAAGAAGAGGAGGGGAGAAGGAGGGGGGATATCGGGCCTCTGAACACTCCCCCACATGTGGTGTCAATTAGGAACAATCTTGTTTTCTACCCACCGCTGCAGAGAAAGGAGGGTTTTTCTGAGTAGTGTGTGTACGTGTGTTTGCACAAGCACGCGTGTTGGTTTTTTTCTACAGACCTGCCAGGCTAGATATTCATTTTTATATCAATGTGTTTAAAATTTAAGCACACGTAGACCCAGCAATTCGGCTCCCATGCTGTTCACACTAAGACAAGCATGCCTTCAAACGAGCACAATCATACTAAAATATAACATAACTAAAGCATGAATGACACTCATGACAAACATCGGCTCGAGGGCTCAACATGCTGCTGACTGTACATAGAAAGGTGAATGTGTGCGTGGGTTTGTGTGTGTAGGTCAGGGTCAGGGCATAATTTAGGTATTGGTGGGTAGGAATGTATATTTCACCAACCATGTAGGTCAAAAGTCAAGTGTGAGCACATGTACTAGTTGTGATTTATAGCAGAAAAATGCTGCAGCAGCTGTTTTCTAAGTATTTCCGCTGTTTTGTTTCATAGCTGCTAATCTCACAAACAAATATGAATACTGTACCTCACCTCACACAGCAACAATGCCTTGCTGGGGAGCTGCGCACACTGTGAGTTAAGTGCTGATAGATTCATTTTTGAGGCGCATAAAAGTTGGTCTAATTTACACTAAAGTCCACAAAGTGAGACTTTGTCCACGTTTCTTGGCTATTACATTGTTTTGTTCACAAGCTCGGTTGCTAGTGAAGAGACGCTGTCTACTACTAGTCAGATCCAAAATCACAGACACAAGTGACAAGACTTGAGTGGCCCCGTTACCACGGTAACCTCCTGTCCTTAAAGGGGCAGCTGAACATTTTCTCATCTGATACAATTTTGGTCAGAAGACTCAGGTCACAATTTTTTTTTGCAATATACTACATTCCTTTTTACTAATACATGTCTCGTTTTAGAAACATTACAAAGCATGGTCATAATTTTTTTTAAATTACATTATTATTATAGGCAAAACAAATGGCCGGCCCAAAAATCTGAGTGGCTGGTAGATTTTTTAATCTACCTGCATCTGTGGCTGGTGGACCAAAATGTTAATGTTAGGCCCTGATCAGGGTTTCCCTTAGCCGGTAATTGCCGGCTTTTGGCCAGTTAAGCCGATAAATAAAATAGCCGGGGCTTCGGCTTCAGAACCATTCTCTCACTCCTTGCACGCTGCCTTACGTGCATGCGCCTGCTGCTGAGTAGAGAGAGAGCGCAAATGAGGAGCCTTGGCATGGCCAAAATGCAGGCTACTGTGCAACTCGCTAATCAGGTAGGATGCAATTTTCTAATTTGTGTTTATTTATTTTCTTCGTAATTATAATAATTGATTTAATCATTAGTGTTCATGTATATCATTGTTATTATTGTAGGGCTATTTATTTATTAATCTAAACCAGTTCTTTAAATATGCTAAACATGTTTTCTTTCATCCCGTTGAGACATTTTCGTTGGCTAAATTAAGTTAAATCTCGGTCTTTTTAATTGTGTAGGCCTGTTGTAAAATAAATATAATTAGCCTATTGCTGTCTTTTGTTGGGTACGGTAGGCACTAGCCTTTCTTGGTAATTGCTGAAATATAGCCTGTTCAAAACTTTAGTGAAGGTTTAAACCAGTTCGCAAGTTTCTTCTTTTTTTCTGTTGAGCCAATTTAAGTTCCAACTGTAATGTTGTGTTTGCCGCAATATAATAGCCTGCTCGTATTTTCCCTATAAACAATGGCTTGACTTACTTTGATATTACCCTAATAACGTTTAGAAACTTTGGTGAAGGTTTGGTGTGGTGTGACTACTAGCCTATTATACTGCAGGGCCTATGATATAAATGCAGTGTACACCTGCGTTCCAACTGACTCTGATAGTTGAACTTGAGGTGAGGAATAATGTTTTAGGCCTACCAGAGTTACTCCTATAATTTAACAATATATGATTATTTTTATTAAAAATATATATATATTCTGATCGAAAATGTACAGATTAGGTCTCCCGAGTGGCGAGAGCGGTCTAAGGTACTGCATCGTAGTGCTTGAGGTGTCACTACAGCCCCAGGTTCGATCCCCAGGCTGTATCACAGCCGGCCATGACCGGGAGCCCCATGAGGCGGTGCACAATTTGGCCCAGCGTCGTCTGGGTTAGGGGAGGGTTTGGCCGGCCGGGATTTCCTTGTCCCATCGCACTCTAGCGACTCATTGTGGCGGGCCAGGTGCCTGCAAGCTGACTTTGGTCGCCAGCTGGACACTTTGGTGCGACTGGCTTCCAGGTTAAGCGAGCAGTGTGTCAAGAAGCAGTGCGGCTTGGCAGGGTCGTGTTTCGGAGGACGCATGGCTCTCGACCTTCGCCTCTCCCGAGTCCGTAGGGTAGTTGCAGCGATGGGACAAGACTGTAACTACCAATTGGATATCACAAAATTGGAGAGAAAAAGGGGGGTAAAAGTACAAAAAAATACATAATAATAATAAATAAATAAAAAATGTACAAATTAGCCTCCTCCTGTACACCTAAATGTATATTTGTATAACAGATGCAGTAGCCCATCTGACAAGGATAAAGAAACGCATGTCGTTGTCGTAGCGTACCCCCGGCATATCTCTATCTCTCTGGGGCTAGGCCTAAGCTTCTCTTCCTTTTATATATTTGTAAAAAATATTAATAGGCCTATCAAAGAGTGGATGCCTATGCCTATAGACCTGAGTGCAATGCCCTGATGCATTTAGTGCTCAAATCTCTGACAGCTGAACCGAGAGATGGACAATTATTGTTTTAGGAAAGTAAAAACCAATAAAACAATAGGCTATACCGTTTTGCATATGCTACACACCGAAACACAAGGAATATAGTATTAGTAATTTGTTATATTTGTAAGGACACGTAAATGTGGCTCATATGGCCAATAACCCTTGTTTAGTGATGGTGCTGGCTGCGTGGGTGGACGCTGTAACGGGTTATGCACCCAAAGCATATGGATGACGGGTAGATTTCTCAAATCGACACCATGGGACTATAAGGTTATATCTGACATTTTTGTCAAAAATGAGTTATTCACATATATTGATCTTTAGATGGTTCTTCATATGTTTGTGCAGTTAGAAGTGCATTTTAAGTGACAAAAATGAAAAAATATGACGTTCTATCTGCATAAACCCATATGAGCTTGGCGCTATAAGGTTCTATCTGCAATCTAATCACAAGCCTGAACAAATACAGACAGACCAATCAGAACACATCTTTGCCATCTCCCTCTAAGTACGGTCAAGACTAGTCTGGCCAGAAATAATGGCACGCAAGCAAAAAAACAACACTGTCAGAAATCTTAAAGTAAATAATGTGATCACCTTGTTGTTCAGTGATGACAGGTTTTTGTCTGATGATCATTTCTTAATGTATTTGATGATGGGTTCTGACTATCTTGGTAAAACTGTGTTATTCTATCATTTATGTATTCAAATAGCTAGTTTTCTTAAAAACAGAACATGTATAATTCAGAAGTGACAGATAGAATGGTTAACCCTAGACTGACATTTCAGTGCAATAAGGTTCTATCTGCGATTCCACCCGCCTAAAAAAACCATTTACAAATGTCTCAGGATTTTGATACTCTGCACTTTGGGTACCTTTAAGGTGAGGACCTTAATGGGTTATGAAATAAGAATTCACTACAAACTGTTGAGATCTGGGATGTGAATAGTTTGATGATCAATATCTCAGAACTACAGTATGCTTTGCGCTGATAGACCCTTATAGTCCTAAGGTCACGAAATGTCTGATGAATAAAAATCTTCAAATTAAAAGCACTTGTCCGGTGCCAAATTTTCCTAACAGAAACCCTGGTGTGCCTGTATGTGTGTGTGTGTGTGTTCGCAGGGAATAAAGGATGTCTAATTGCCCTGTCATGCATACACACACGTCTGATTATGCTGTGGGACTGGTTGCGAGACAGACGCATCACTGGACACACACACATCGTCTCTCTCCCTCTCACACACACGCAGTCACACATCCATGGGCACACATGCGCATGCACACACACACACACATAAACACACACAGAGAGACACAGGACAGGCTCTCAGGAAGTTCTGCTTGTTTCAGACAGACAAGAGGAAGTCTCCCATCTAAAAGATTAATGGGCGTGCTTCAATTATGTATCCACTTTAAAATTGTCCTGTTTAGACAATGTCAATTATTCATCCCTTCGTTGGTTCCCAGTTTTATGGTTCCCTGTGCTGCCTGTGATTGAGGGAGTGATAAACAAGCGTCTACACCCCTGTTGACTTACAATATACTATCCCCCATAGTATCAATCAATGCCAATCTACTATCCCCCATAGTATCAATCAATGTCAATCTACTATCCCCCATCGGTCAGCTTGTCGTTCTATGCAATAAATAAATAGCCTATTCCAAACAGACTCTGGGACAGTTGTGGGATGACAGATCCCAAATTCATACAACCCGTAGGGACAGGCTACATAAAATAAAAAATAAGCAATGAGGCTGATGCACCAGATGATAACATTAAAGCATAACATTTTGATAAACTATTATTTCTTCACATTATAAGCGCAGCAATGCACACAAGGCAGTAGACTATGCACGATAGTTCGTTCCATAATACAACTAGGCACTGCACATGCGACAGAAATTAAAACATCCGTTAGAAATTTAGAAAGTGGGGAGATCTAAAGATGAAACAACTAGCATGGGTTGCTAATATGACTAGGATTGTGCCTTTGGCTACTGGACTGTGAAATAAAGTTGATTTGAAAACCAATAGCACAATGGCATATGGAAGTATTTATAAAATAATTGCCTCCACGTTTCTATGGTGGGATTTTGGCTAGGCATACTACTTCTAGCTCATTGCAAAGTGGTGTGTGAAGCGCTCCAGTCCGCCTAACGTTTCCTATGCACTTGAATGGCGAATGGGAAGCAGTCATCAATAACAGTTGAGAAAAAAAAGTTGCTCTTTTTAAATCGTGGCCATCAAAACGGTTTTAACACGTGATTGCATATAGAATTGTTGCGCAATGACAGGGCTTATAAAAGCATGTTTCACTCCAGCAGCACACAGGAGCAGAAAGCGCTGGGCCAGTTAGTCCAGACACTCACTCACTCACTCACTCGACAGGACAGACAGAGAAGCAGGGCTAGTCTGTGTGTGGGAGGAGGAGGAGGGCATCGAGTCTATGTAGAAGCACCAAGTGTGTGTGTGGGGACGGGGGGAATAGACACACTGAAAACAGGGCAGGGACATAAGGTACTGAGCCACAATAAGGTGAGGGGGTTTGAGTGCTCTCCCCTTCAAATACTACCTGCCTTGGGGCCCTCCGGGGAAATAAAAGCCCTCACCCTCCTCACAGTCCCTCGACCTCCAGAAGACTAGCCTCTACAAAAGAGGGCTTAGAGGGGAAAAATCAACCCCCCCAGTCCGCCTTAACTCACCAGCTGAACGTAGGCCACTTTATAATCCGGTCTCTTCACTTTCTGGTTGAGGTGGTTTCTCTTCTTATTCGTACCTGTGAGAGAGAGAGAGAGAGAGAGAGATAAAGAGAGAGAGAGAGACAGTATATTTGACCTCTCAGCTTCCCTATCAAATCTAAAAATCTCTAACAGAAAACCAAAGAAAAGTAATAACAGTGATAAATGGTTTGATGAAGAATGCAAAAACCTAAGAAAGAAATTGAGAAACCTATCCAACCAAAAACATAGAGGCCCAGAAAACCTGAGCCTACGCCTTCACTATGGTGAATACCTAAAACAATACAGAAATACACTATGGAAAAAGAAGGAACAGCATGTCAGAAATCAGCTCAATGTAATTGAAGAATCCATAGACTCTAACCACTTCTGGGAAAATTGGAAAACACTAAACAAACAACAACACGAAGAGCTATTTATCCAAAACGGAGATGTATGGGTAAACCACTTCTCCAATCTTTTTGGCCCTATAACAGAGAACAAACAGCAAAAAAATATACATGATCAAATGCAAATCTTAGAATCAACTATTAAAGACTACCAGAACCCACTGGATTATCCAATTACATTGAATGAACTACAGGACAAAATACAAACCCTCCAACCCAAAAAGTCCTGTGGTGTTGATGGTATCCTCAATGAAATGATAAAATATACAGACCACACATTTCAATTAGCTATACTTAAACTCTAACATCATCCTTAGCTCTGGCATCTTCCCCAATATTTGGAACCAAGGACTGATCACCCCAATCCACAAAAGTGGAGACAAATTTGACCCCAATAACTACCGTGGGATATGCGTCAACAGCAACCTTGGGAAAATCCTTTGCATTATCATTAACAGTGAAAACAATGTACTGAGCAAATGTCAAATTGACTTTTTACCAAATTACCGTACGACAGACCACGTATTCACCCTGCACACCCTAATTGACAAACAAACAAACCAAAACAAAGGCAAAGTCTTCTCATGCTTTGTTGATTTCAAAAAAGCTTTTGACTCAATTTGGCATGAGGGTCTGCTATACAAATTGATGGAAAGTGGGGTTGGGGGAAAAAACATACGACATTATAAAATCCATGTACACAAACAACAAGTGTGCGGTTAAAATTGGCAAAAAACACACACATTTCTTTTCACAGGGCCGTGGGGTGAGACAGGGATGCAGTTTAAGCCCCACCCTCTTCAACATATATATCAACGAATTGGCGAAGGCACTAGAACAGTCTGCAGCACCCGGCCTCACCCTACTAGAATCTGAAGTCAAATGTCTTCTGATGATCTGGTGCTTCTGTCACCAACCAAGGAGGGCCTACAGCAGCACCTAGATCTTCTGCACAGATTCTGTCAGACCTGGGCCCTGACAGTAAATCTCAGTAAGACAAAAATAATGGTGTTCCAAAAAAGGTCCAGTTGCCAGGACCACAAATACAAATTCCATCTAGACACCGTTGCCCTAGAGCACACAAAAAACTATACATACCTCGGCCTAAACATCAGCGCCACAGGTAACTTCCACAAAGCTGTGAACGATCTGAGAGACAAGGCAAGAAGGGCCTTCTATGCCATCAAAAGGAACATAAAATTTGACATACCAATTAGGATCTGGCTAAAAAATACTTGAATCAGTTATAGAACCCATTGCCCTTTATGGTTCTGAGGTCTGGGGTCCGCTCACCAACCAAGAATTCACAAAATGGGACAAACACCAAATTGAGACTCTGCATGCAGAATTCTGCAAAAACATCGTAAACGTAAAACACCAACTAATGCATGCAGAGCAGAATTAGGCCAATACCCGCTAATTATCAAAATCCAGAAAAGAGCCGTTAAATTCTATAACCACTTAAAAGGAAGCGATTCCCAAACCTTCCATAACAAAGCCATCACCTACAGAGAGATGAACTTGGAGAAGAGTCCCCTAAGTAAGCTTGTCCTGGGGCTCTGTTCACAAACACAAACAGACCCCACACAGCCCCAGGACAACAACAACAACAACACAATTAGACCCAACCAAATCATGAGAAAACAAAGAGAATTACTTGACACATTGGAAAGAACAAACAAAAAAAAAGAGCAAACTAGAATGCTATTTGGCCCTAAACAGAGAGTCCACAGTGGCAGAATACATTTACATTTACATTTTAGTCATTTAGCAGACGCTCTTATCCAGAGCGACTTACAGTTAGTGAATACATTTTTTTTTTTTTATACTGGCCCCCCGTGGGAATCGAACCCACAACCCTGGCGTTGCAAACACCATGCTCTATCAACTGAGCTACATCCCTGCCGGCCATTCCCTCCCCTACCCTGGACAACGCTGGGCCAATTGTGCGCCGCCCATGAGTCTCCCGGTCGCGGCCGGCTGCGACAGAGCCTGGATTCGAACCAGGATCTCTAGTGGCACAGTTAGCACTGCGATACAGTGCCTTAGACCACTGCGCCACTCAGGAGTTGAATACCTGACCACTGTGACTGACCCAAACTTCAGGAAAGCTTTGACTATGTACAGACTCAGTGAGCATAGCCTTGCTATTGAGAAAGGCCACCGTAGGCAGACCTGGCTCTCAAGAGAAGACAGGCTATGTGCACACTGCCCACAAAATGAGGTGGAAACTGAGCTGCACTTCCTAACCTCCTGCCAAATGTATGACCATATTAGAGACACATATTTCCCTCAGATTACAGCGATCCACAAAGAATTCGAAAACAAACCCAATTTTGATAAACTCCCTTATCTACTGGGTGAAAAACCACAGTGTGCCATCACAGCTGCAAGATTTGTGACCTGTTGCCACAAGAAAACGGCAACCAGTGAAGAACAAACACCATTGTAAATACAACCCATATTTATGTTTATTTATTTTCCCATTTGTACTTTAACTATTTGCACATTGTTACAACACTGTATATATACATAATATGACATTTGAAATGTCTTTATTCTTTTGAAACTTCTGAGTGTAATGTTTACTGTTAATATTTGTTTATTTCACTTTTGTTTACTATCTACTTCACTTGCTTTGGCAATGTTAACACACGTTTCCCATGCCAATAAAGCCCTTAAATTGAAATTGAATTGAATTGAGGGAGAGAGAGAGAGACACAGAGAGAGAGAGAGAGAGAGAGAGACAGAAAGACAGAGCAAGAGAATGCTGTGGTTGGTAAAAAGTATCGACAAAATCGAGGATATAGCTCACTACTTAAGCCAAATGTTGTCTTTTGTAACGGCAAAACATGCCAACGATTAGAGGTTTGACTAAAGTAGAAAGGTGGGAGGTAGAAGGTAGGTGTTGTTGTAAAATAGAGCAGATCCTGGTCCTGTTGACTTAGGAATGCAGGTTAACCTCTTATTTCCCCAGCTGGTGGTAATGACATCATACCTCTCAGAGAGAGAAAAACAACCACAACCAAAAGAGAGGGACTGTAGCTGTAGATTAGAGTAAGCTTAATGTATTATGGAAGGATGTTGCATCTTGCTGTTGATGACGCAATGTGTCAATGTTTAAACTGTAGGCCTTTCTGTCCTTATCAAATAAACTATTAGCAGAACTATTGAATAGTACTTAGTATTTCATTAGGATCTCTATTAAGTGGCTACTTTTCCTGGGGTCCAAACAGGAAACAAAACACATCAAATAAATACATAATATAACACTATATATAAAAATATCTGTCTCTTTGCAGTCCACATCTTGCCGTAAGGTGTTCTTTTATATATACAGTTGAAGTCGGAAGTTTACATACACCTTAGTCAAATACATTTAAACTCAGTTTCTCACAATTCCTGACATTTAATCCTAGTAAGAATTCCCTGTCTTAGGTCAGTTAGGATCACCACTTAATTTTAAGAATGTGAAATGTCAGAATAATTGTAGAGAGAATTATTTATTTCAGCTTTTATTTCTTTCATCAAATTCCCAGTGGGTCAGAAGTTTACATACACTCAATTAGTATTTGGTAGCATTGCCTTTAAATTGTTTAACTTGGGTCAAACGTTTTGGGTAGCCTTCCACAAGCTTCCCACAATAAGTTGGGTGAATATTGGCCCATTCCTAAAGACAGAGCTGGTGTAACTGAGTCAGGTTTGTAGGCCTCCTTGCTCGCACACGCTTTTTCAGTTCTGCCCGAACATTTTCTATAGGATTGAGGTCAAGGCTTTGTGATGGCCACTCCAATTCCTTGACTTTGTTGTCCTTAAGCCATTTTGCCACAACTTTGGAAGTATGCTTGGGGTCATTGTCCATTTGGAAGACCCATTTGCGACCAAGCTTCAACTTCCTGACTGATGTCTTGAGATGTTGCTTCAATATATCCACATAATTTTCCTTCCTCGTGATGCCATCTATTTTGTGAAGTGCACCAGTCCCTCCTGCAGCAAAGCACCCCCACAGCATGATGCTGCCACCCCCATGCTTCACGGTTGGGATGATGTTCTTCGGCTTGCCAGCATCCCCCTTTTTCCTCCTAACATAACGATGGTCATTATCGCCAAATAGTTATATTTTTGTTTCATCAGACCAGAGGACATTTCTCCAAAAAGCACAATCTTTGTCCCCATGTGCAGTTGCAAACCGTAGTCTGGCTTTTTTATGGCGGTTTTGGAGCAGTGGCTTCTTCCTTGCTGAGCGGCCTTTCAGGTTATGTCGATATAGGACTCGTTTTACTGTGAATATAGATACTTTTGTACCTGTTTCCACCAGCATCTTCACAAGGACCTTTGCTGTTGTTCTGGGATTGATTTGCACTTTTCACACCAAAGTACGTTTATCTCTAGGAGACAGAACGTGTCTCCTTCTGAGCGGTATGACGGCTGCGTGGTCCCATGGTGTTTATACTTGTACTACTATTGTTTATACAGATGAACGTGGTACCTTCAAGCGTTTGGAAATTGCTCCCAAGGCTGAACCAGACTTGTGGAGGTCTACAAAAAAAGATTATTGGCTGATTTCTTTTCATTTTCCCATGATGTCAAGCAAAGAGGCATTGAGTTTGAAGGTAGGCTTTGAAATACATCCACAAGTACACCTCCAATTGACTCAAATGATGTCATGTGTATGTAAACTTCTGACCCACTGGAATTGTGATACAGTGAATTATAAGTGAAATAATCTGTCTGTAAACAATTGTTGGAAAAATTACTTGTGTCATGCACAAAGTAGATGTCCTAACCGACTTGCCAAAACTATAGTTTGTTAACAAGAAATGAAAAACAAGTTTTAATGACTCCAACCTAAGTGTATGTAAACTTCCGACTTCACTGTATATATATTTGTATCTGTTTTAATTGCTAGCTTGAGTTACCTGAGGTGACAGAGTTTATGGCTCTATTTAATACTGTGCGTTTCCCAGCCTCTGTTCTGGACCTGGGGACTTTGAAGAGACCTCTGGCTGCATGTCCGGTGTGGTACCGATGAGGGTCCGAACTGTGTGCCAACTGCTTGAACAGACAGTTCGGTACCTTTAAACCATCAACACCTTGCACAAAGACCAATAGTGATGCAGTCAATCTCTCCTCAACTTTGACCCAGGGGAGATTGACATGCATACCACTGACATTTGCCCTCCATGTACATCTAAGCACAATACGTGCTGCTCTGTTCTGTGCCAACTGCAAATGTCCTTTGACGCACATGACCACACATCTGGGTAGTAGTCCAGGAGCGACAAAACTAGGGCCTGTAGGACCTGCCTGGTTGATTTAGATGTCAAGAAATCAGAGCAATGCCTTATCATGGACAGACCTCTTCCCATTTTAGCAACCATTGAATCTATGTTTTGACCATGACAGCTTGCTATCTAGGGTTACATCTAGCAGTTAAGTCTACACTTGCTCAATCGCTACATTATTCAGTAATAGATCTAGATGAGGTTTAGGGTTGAGTTAGTGATTTGTCTCAAAAACAATGCTTTTAGTTTGAGATATTTAGCACCAGCCTATTGCTATTTACCATTATAAAACTGACTGGAGTGCTAAGTTACGGGTGTTAGAGTAAGTGTACCGGTTTAGCCCAGTTGAGTTGAGACACTTTTAACATATACTGCCCTAATTTCTGTAAGCAACATGGAGATAAATGTAAGATTAATCTCTCATGTGAAATTTTATGACATACTTAAAAATATATATATATAAGATATACAAATATTTGATCAAATGTGTAAAGTCGGGACTGGGCTTCATGGATACCGAATGTACCATTTAAGCCCATGGGTGTTCTAAATAAGCCCACCTCTTAAATCATCTATTTTAATTCATTTCCAAACGTTCAAAACGAACAAACAGACATTTCTGAAGTAAAATTACAGTCCCTATATTAAAGTTATTAATATAAACTCATTACTATTCATCATGAAAGTAGCACTCATAACAAGGGGGGTCCAATCATATCCACAGAGATCAATGTGGACTTAGGCTTTTGTTCTTGCCAACCAGTACACACCTGATTCAACTATAGACTTCAATCAAGACATGATTAGATGAATCAGGTGTGTTATTGCTTGGTTATAAAAAATAAAATAACTGTCACCAACACTGGCCCTACGTGGATAAGAAGCCATGCACAAAGACCATAAAACACAAAACTTTCAATGAATTATCTGAAGCTGATTCACATTTGCTGTACTGCTATTTTTGTTAATTAGTTCAACAATGCCCCCACCCAAAAAGTGCATGAGTAGTTACCCAATAGTAATCTTCTTGTCCTTCATTTGTTTGCATTTTTGTCCCCTACTTTACATTTGACATTTTAGTCATTTAGCAGACGCTCTTATCCAGAGCGATTTACAGGAGCAAGTAGGGTTAAGTGCCTTGCTCAAGGGCACATTGACAGATTTTCCACCTAGTCGGCTTGGGGATTAGAACCAGCGACCTTTCGGTTACTGGCACAACGCTCTTAACCACTAAGCTACCTGCCGCTTGTAGGTCTTCTATCCCAGATATCCCTCAACCCTGATCTTATTCTTCTTTCTCTGCATCAACGACTACCTGTCCACTCCAAACGTCTTGGAGAGAGTATGGAGGTTTCTAATGGTTGCTACATTTTTCTAATCTGGGTAAAGGCACCATGGCTAGATGCATAATATGCACAACTGTCTTTTTTGTGTGTTTTGATCAAATTAAATATGAACAAAAAACCTATTTATGCTCATGTTCATTGAATATTAGGAATATCAAAACACTATCCCCATGTGTTTCAATGCAAACCAGGCTTAATAGGAGCATACTGGGCTTAATTGGAACAACCGTGATTTAGGGTGAAAAAGACAGAATAGCAAAGTCTAATCATAAAATATTTGGAGACCAATGGTTTGGGGTATAAATATACACTACATACAATATTATGCAAAGTTAGTAATGATCAAATTGAACTATATTTATTTATAGCCATTTACATTCTATATAGAGGGGGTGCTTTTTGTGCTACTGTACCCTTTAAGCCCACCGGAGATAAATGTAAAAAAAAAAAGGGGAAAAAAAAGATATGTATATCAATGCAAGGTTCATTTAACAGTAAAATAAGACAAAACGCATTAAAAAATGTAAGCTGTGAATGCCTGAAATCTATTATCTTGTTGTAGTTCAAGTTAGGTTGCTACTGTGTGACTGACATGCAGGCACGACTGCTAGCATGAACATCCCATATTTCAATTGGCAAGAAATAGTCATTAATGTAAATGAAATATGCTATCATGTGCACATTTCAGTACATGAATCTCTTAATTCTACATAAAGTAAGATCACATATCTGAGAAGGTACACAAAATATGTTTATCTGAGCGTTGCCTCAACTCCAACGTTTTTTTGCAGCTTTGAAATTGGCCACTAGTGGGAACTCACACTTAACAGTCACTAACTTAATAATAAAACATCTGATTGGTTTAAAAAAAATTAAAAAAATTTATCAAAAGATTGAAGTGGGCTTAATGGGTACGTGGGTTTAATAGGTACACTTAACCAATTTATTTTACTGTCGTAAGTGAGTAATTGAGTCGTCAAATTACATAGACACACAGGCTTTATTCAAGTAGAAGGTCATTAGTAAAAACAGAAAACAATAACGGCCCAAGCAGGCTCCCCTGCGGTACACCACACATTTACATTAGAGAGGCTTCCATTAGATAGGTAACTCTCAATCCATGATAAGGCAGAGGATGTAAATCCATAACACCTACATTTTTTCATCAATATGTTATGATCAATGATATCAAAAGCGGCACTGAAATCTAACAAAACAGCTCCCCCAAAATTCTTATCAATCAAAGCTGACCAAAGCAAATCACCATGTTCTCTCAAACACAAAATAACAACTAAACAAACCAACAACCCATGTGTGTTTTCGCACCATTAGAACTCCTGTTTGAAC
The DNA here is from genome assembly GCF_020615455.1 of Coregonus clupeaformis. Lineage (NCBI taxonomy): Eukaryota > Metazoa > Chordata > Actinopteri > Salmoniformes > Salmonidae > Coregonus > Coregonus clupeaformis. Next base: position 17,951,028 of record NC_059210.1, on the reverse strand, counting down.
ATTAGCCGGGTCGTCGAGTCAACAGGCAAGAGATAACTCCGTTAACATGGGAACAATTTCTGACATGAAAAACGAGGGAAACATTCCGCTGTAATGAGTCATTTGTGTGTGTTTAATGATCACCAGCCAGGCAGCCCACAGCTCAGGGAAAGCCCTTACCAGGGTCGTAAAATGCCCCAATCACACCCCCTACCTATGTGGAGGCCCCCTGTGTGGGTGTGAGAGACGGGTGAGAGTGTCTAAGTGTAGGGGGGAACCCTCGCCCCCAACTCAGAGTCAGGTGAATAGGTAGGCTAAGCCACCATGATGGTGTTTGTCATATTCCCCACCCCAAGTTGCACTCCCACATTCACCCCATCCTACCACACACAAACGCACGCACGCGCACATGCACACACAAACAATTTTTTTCAAGGGGGATTGCGGTTTGGCAGCCGGCTACCACGTTACAAATCCCAGAGCCGGAGGGGTAGCCATGGCAACACCTTCCAAAATACCCAAGCCCGCCTGCCGCCCAGGGAGAGAGAGAAGAAAGGGGTCGTTTGCGTCCGTCTCTCTCTCGTTCCCCTCTTTAGGCTGCCAATGGCATGGAACCCCTGACGCAGGCAGGGATACCTTCTCTGACGCACCTCGGGATCGCCTGGGCCCCACTTGCCAGCTCAGTTATTTTTTCTCTCCTTCTCTCGCTCTCCTCTTTCTTTTTCCCCCCTTGCCTTTAACGCAGCTCTCGTAAAGAGAGTTCTAATGGGTTCTTTTCCATATTACGTAGGCTTGGCGTCTCGCTGTCTCCCTCTGCCGCTCTCTCTCTCTGGGGTTCTCTCTCTCTCCGTCTTTCTTTGCCCCAAAGAGAGAGGGGGCTCCTCTGGGCCCTCCAAGCCCAGCAGCACGCCTTCCTTCTCTGGCCCTCCCTGCATCACCACAATCCCTCCGGTCTCCAGGCCTCTCTCTCCTCCTCTCACTTTTTCTCTCTCCCTCCCTCCTTTCTTCCAGGAACTAGCAAATTCGTAGCCTCATAAAAGAGCCTCTAAACAGCCCATGCTAACCCAAAATGTTTCCTCCCCCATGAAATGCCAAGAGGATCCTTTAGTCAATCATATAACCCCTCTTTGTGGCTTTCTGATCATCTAAATTTTAAAAGGAGAGAATGGGAGAGAGGGATGGATGGAGGGAGGGGTAAGGTTGTGTAACCCTGCTTGGCCCACTTTTAGGCCCTTGAGCAGTGTGTGTGGAGGAAGAGTGCAGAGGCACCTTGGGACAGCTGTAGGCCGGAGTGATGCAGCAGCAGATTCTGTGATAAGCAGCTGTGGTGGAGAGTCCAGCCAGGCACGCTAACCGCAATCGCTGCTAACTGCTAAACAACTTGCCCCTACCTGCTTATCAATGGATACTCGATAGCTAAACATGCTCGATAGCTAAACATGCTAACCATTGCTAACGACCTCAAAAACACCTTTCTCACTGATTATCAATGGATAAAAAGATTACCTAGGCGGGCTAAATGCCTTTTATGCTTGCCTCGAGGCGAGCATAAAAGGCAGTTAGCCCGTCTGGTAGGCTCGCGTCACTGGGCAGCTCGAGGCTGTGTTTCCCTTTGTTCCCCTAAGCCGTGAGGGAAATGTTTTTTAGTGGTTAGCTGTCTAGGTAATCTTTTTATCTGTTGATAATCAGTGAGAAAAGTGTTTTTGAGGTCGTTAGCAATGGTTAGCATGTTTAGCTATCGAGCATGTTTAGCTATCGAGTATCCATTGATAAGCAGGTAGGGGCGAGTTGTTTAGCAGTTAGCGGCGATTGCGGTTAGCGTGCTTGGCTGGACTCTCCAACACAGCTGCTTATCACAGAATCTGCGCTACAGAGGGTAGTGCATACAGCCCAGTACATCACTGGGGCCAAGCTACCTGCCATCCAGGACCTCTATACTAGGCGGTGTCAGAGGAAGGCCCAGAAAATTGTCAAAGACTCCAGTCACCCAAGTCATAGACTGTACCGGAACACCAAGTCTAGTTCCAAAAGGCTCCTTAATAGCTTCCACCCCCAAGCCATAAGACTGCTGAACAATTAATAAAATGGCCACCCGGACTATTTGCATTGACCCCCCCCACACACAAATTACCTCGACTAACCTGTACCCCCGCACATTGTCTCGGTACCCCCTGTATATGGCCTCATTATTGTTCTTTTATTGTGTTCCTTTTTTGTCTTTTTACTTTTTTTCATGTATTTAGTACATATTTTCTTAACTCTATTTTCTTAAAACTGCATTGTTGGTTAAAGGCTTGTAAGTAAGCATTTCATGTTGTATTCGGCGCATGTTACAAATAAATACAATTTGATTTGATTATCAATGGACACTGGTGTTACCTCAATAGGTAAACATGCTAACAACCTAAAACCCGCTCTTCTTAACAGATAAAAATAATACCTTGATAGCTAACCGCTAAGAACACTCCTCTCACTGTTTATCAATGAATCAATTGGGTTAGCTAAACTTGCTAACCACTGCTAATCACTGCAAAACATACCATTTTACAATTTGATAAATGTTATTATCCCCAAGGTGAGAATGGTCTTGGATTGTGCCGAAAAAAGTATTGTTTGTCACTTTCTTTAAAAAATAAAAATCTTAGGTGAGAGAGCTTCTTTTTGTGTTATCCAATGATGTGACGTGTGGTTTAAACTAGGGGTTTTAATGGTAATAGAAAATGTACCAAAGAAAATCAACCAACCAATCATTGAAATACGTATTTTCCCTTGATCAACATATGGTATGTTTAATGGTACTCACAGTATTGTATCCTGGTGCGGACAGCTCCCACTGGAACGTTGTAAAGCTTATCCAGGTAGTTCCTCACATCACATTTGGTCATTCTGTCCACAGGTCATGAAGAGCAAGAGAGAGGAGACAGAGAGCGAGAGGGAGAGAGAAGAAGAGGGGGAGAGAAAAAGACAACAGTGTTAGCCTATGGAAGATAATGTCCAGGTGAAGTGGCCTATTTCTACATCAGTTTTACAACAAGGAGAGCGATATTGACACCAGAGACATGGTCCACAGATGTAGGACAGACTTATTTTCTGACATATGGCTTAGACCTACACAAAGCAAACTCAATGTAGACCTGGGTATTGTTCATTAGGGCACATTAAGGAAAACAAACTCTCTCCATTTGGGAGCGTTTTCTTCCATTTTGTTCCTACTGAACACGACCCTGCACTCATAAGGTACTTCTGGCCCCACTCATTTACATTACAATGCTAACAGCCTAACGCTAATATGATAGAAACCCAGGTGTTCTATGACCTTACGTGGCAAAGGCTATTTGAATACACTACACTAACCCACCATTTCCCCAGTACAGGTCCAAACAACGTGGCAACACAATGGTCCTTTGGGGAGTGCAGTGCAGTCAGTGTTCTCAAAGAGCCCAGCTTTATCCCCAAATCAACATGGATCTCTTTCAGTGAGGGGAAGACATAGGGACTGAAACCTCCTCAGGCTAGAATAGCAGAGCAGTCCGAGCCAAGGGACAAAGGACATTCAGAAAAAAAAAGTGTGAACAAACACATTTAGGATCATTTATTTATGGGGACCCAGACCAGTCTCCTTAGAGACGCAACACCTCCAGGCCCTGTTTCCATTCCTCCTTCCCCTAATCCCTCCATCCTATAATGTGTGTGCCAGAGGTTAGTGAAGCAGAGCAGAGTGGCATTAGGAGAGGAGAGAGAAAGAGTGGAGAGGTAGAGAAAGAGGGGTTAGAGAGTGGGAGAGAGAGGGCACTTGAGAAGAAGAGGGAGAGAAAGAGTGCGATTGTGTGAGTCGGAGGATTTCCTAGAAAGCGGAGGGAGAGAGAAAGTGTGTGAGTGGGGGGGGAATAGAGTCCTCTCAGGGTCATTAGAGCGCGAACACTGATCCTGATTAAAGAGAGGAACATTCTCTTAATCCCTGCTGTCACACACTCCAATTATCCTCCTGCCACACACGCACACACTCACCCACTCAGACCGGCAAGGAATTTCACTCAAGCAACGGCGCCCCCTCTGATAGCCTAGATAAAACAACAAACTCATAAAAGTGCAACGATAAAGGTAAGACGATAGGAAGAGTCGTTAACACTCCACAAACCAAATTACCAAAAGGGTGCAGTGACCCAGAGCTCAAGCCTACTGCTCAAGTAATGCAGTCCTCACGACAACATCACCAGAGTAAAAATACACCGTTTACTCTAGAAGCAGAAAGAGCCGTAACCTTTTCACACCATTATTCACCACTCCCATGAAAAAATGAATACCTGTCTTAAGGCAGCTGTTAAGGCTGAATGCATCATCACCTCAGATACTGATATATTTATACACAAACACACGGCTCTGCGCATTCCCCCGCAGTAACACTAGCCCACGGATGACGGAAACTTTCCACCCATGCAAAATATAGAAGGGCATCAGATAACGTCGGAAAATGGTTTCCAATTTGGGCCGGCGTTTGTCGAGCAGGTTTAAGACGTCAGAGACATGCCAAGGTTTTTTCTGGATCAAAAACGGGCCGTGGTAAAAGGGGCATGGCAATGGCCACGGTCCCTCATCTTGGTGGTGTAGAGACATTTTAGCATTTTTAAGCCCATTTACTGCAATTCTACACATTTCTCCATGCAGCTGAGAAATCTTTGCAGTTTTTTAAACTAATTTCCTGCAATTCTAGGCATTTATGCCCTGGCTCATACTGTGTTCTTTTACTCAAACCTAATAACGAAATCAATACTTTTACGCTGTTTGGACTTAGGCAGCCCAATAAAACGCTTAGGCCACCTGCCCAAGGATTTAAATGGCCAAAAGAATCCCTGCGTTAGGCCTTGGGGGGATTAATAAAGTTGTATTGTTTCGTATTGTTTTGGCCATAAATATGATATTAAAGTAGAGTCAAAGGGAAACAGAGGCGAGTGTAATCAATGCAGCTTCCTGTGAGAGAACAGAAGGGAACATTGTGAACTTTGGGTCTTTGTCTCATGGTCTTTGTTTCCTACTAGGGTTACATATTTTGGTGGATAGGTAACAGTCCGGCTATATCAATTAGGGCAGTGGTTGCAAACCTTTCTCGGTTACTGCTGTACCAACTGAATTTTCCTCTGCCCGGCGTACCAATAAAGTACCCCCTGATGTGCATTTTACCAGTAGGCCTATGGTCTCATGAGTCTTCAAGTACCCCCTGTGGATAAGCCTAGTACCCCAGGTTGGGAACCATTGAGTTAGGGGATTCGTTTTAGATGGGGGGTAGGGTTGCAAAACTCCTGGTAATTTCCCAAAGTTACCAAACTTTTCAGAAATGTTCAGAGATTTTAGTTTGGAGATTTGCGAATGTGAGATGGAGATTGTCTACCGTAACTGCGTCGAGAGGTCGCGTGTAGCCTACACATGAAATTCAGCAATTACATTTATAGAAGCCATGCAAGTAAGTTATGTTTTCTATTGGGGACTTTATGTTGAGTAAATATGGTAAGCTGCCAGCATTGATGACTTGTCTAATTTATGAATAAAGACAGAGAGTTGATATGTCCATTTCATACAGCTATTAGCACATGCATATTTTGTATTTTTGCATTAGTGCGGCATACTCACTGGACTCTACATTCTACACTGACACTCCCAACACACACACACAAAACATAAGCTCTCACACACACACTTGCATATTGACGCCACACACACACATTCAAATTCTTTACATACGCTGCTGCTACTCTGTTTAATATCTACCCTGATTGCCTAGTCACTTTTACCCCTACCTACATGTACATATTAACTCAAATACCTCGTACCCCTGCACATTGACTCGTTACCGGTACTTCTTGTACATAGCCTCGTTATTTTTATTTTATTGTGTTACCATTTTCTTTTTTTCTTTAGCAAATATTTCATACTTTTTAACTGCATTGTTGGGTAGCTATTTTCAAAGTATTGCTGCTGTTTTGTTTCATACTCTGGTAAATGCACAAAATAAATATGAATCCCATATCCCCGCTCGCGGAGCAACAGTGCCTGGAGGCTGTGCGCACCACTGTAAGGAAGTGCTGAAAGGTTCATTTTTAGAAGCCCACAGCACAGGCATAGAAGTACCTGAAAGGCTACTGAAGGCCATTTAGGCCTACATCTTTTTGTTCACCCGCTAGGTTGTTTTTCAATGTTAGTTTGAGATTATTTTTAGTTTGAGATTATTTTTCAGTTTAAGTATTAGCGAAGAGGCGTTGAAGATAAACATTAATTTTCACTGCTACCACAGCAACCTCCCGCCCTTAAAGGGCGACTGCACTTCCTGATTTGGGCTCGTTTTAGATTTGGTTCATTAATAAGTGCTAGTGGCCATGACTGAATTCAAACGTGAGTTGCTTCAGGGGTGTGGTTTGATGTGGGTGTCTCTTGTGTGTGTTCGCAGGTGGAAAAAGACTTAGCCAAATTATTTAGCCAATTAGCTTCAGCCAGCTGGTGTGCGACCGTGGCAAAATTGGTTTGACTTTGGATAGCCCATCTCTGGGGATAGTTAGGGACCGCCAGGTTGGTCGAAAAATGAGTGTTGTTTTTGCTACATTAAATACATGCTTAATCATGTGGACAAGTTTCCTGCCTCTATTGTATTGTGTTTTTGAGAAAATGGGGGTCATATTAGCAGTAACTGCAAAAAGTTACTGTGAAACCAAGGTAAATGGCAGTAACTGAACGTACTGCCTTTTAGCTTGGTATTAACCTGTCCTTGGCTGCAGTTACTGCCTTTTACCTTGGTATCATATCATTTTATTCTGATAGCGATACAATCGAACCTGTATGACACCGACTGAAAGCTACACACACATACATTGCTTATCTAGGGACACAACATCATGGCACAGCATTCCCGGGGGGAAATGATGGTTGAACTTGCTCTGAAATGCCAACACCTAGACACTGGTAAGAACTAGCTAGCTAAGTGGATCTGAGAACATAATTAATTAACTAGCTAGCTAGCTAACTAGCGAGCATAGACTAACAAAGCTACCGGCTCCCATAAGACGAGATCTGCAGTTGATACTATCATGAGTTGCCCTCATGGGTTGAGGATCAAAGATGCCGGCTAGGCAAAAGTTTGAACACCCCATTTCCTGGGTGCCAGTTTTATGACTGGTCGTAAATTCCTTGCAGAAACTTTCTTTTCAGTGCCATGCAGTATTGGGAGAGGGAATTTCCTTGTGAGACAAAGGAAGTTCGTTACTATGTTGTGATGTCATTAAAGACGGTGGAACAACATAACTGTATCTCTGGGGGTGTACAGTTCCAAGTTATGAGGTTTGCATTTAATTGTTGTATAAAACAAATGATTAAGTATAATAATACTTTTGTGAAGATAACAATGTGATTTTAGCATTCTAGATGAGATTATTGTTTCTATATTGATTTGTTCTCAGTATGTGGCCACGCCCAGATGAGCACAAACATGATGAAAAACCCTATTTTCTACGCAAGTATAAAACCCCTCGTGACGAAATTCACCTAAGATCAGGAAGCCCCACGGCTTAAAATGGTTGAAATTCTACAGACCAGCAGACGTGAAGCGTGAGCTAAACGTTACAAAATGGTTTAAAACTACAACTCCATTACCAAAGGAAGACCAAGCAGATTACGGTATAAGGCGGATGTTGCAAATGGTTGAATTTCTACCAGACCAGGAAGCGTGAAGCTGAAACTACACATTACAAAATGGTTAGACCAGAAAGACCAGAAATCGTGAAACGTTAGATCACACGTTTGAAATTGAGAAATGTTGAAACTCTCAACCTCTACACGAGGTGAAGAAGACAATGCACTATACCTTATCATCTCAGTCTGCAGCTGGCATGTATAGTTGTCTAGAGAACTTTCACTAAAGACACGAGTTGGGAAGGACAATCCCTCTCCGACAACCGCTGGTACATCTGAAGTATCTATTCTAACAGATCAACTCTATGAACTACAGGGTACGCTGAAGTAGCCATTCCTAACCACCACTACGACCAGAAACCCTACCAAGGACATTGGGATCTCTGGTGGGCAAATCAGAGTCCTACATCATCAACTCAACTATCGAGTACAGCTACACGTAAATACATGTCCCGTGTAGCTCAGTTGGTAGAGCACGGCGCTTGCAACACCAGGGGTTGTGGGTTCGATTCCCATGGGGGGGGCCAGTATGAAAATGTATGCACTCACTAACTGTAAGTCGCTCTGGATAAGAGCGTCTGCTAACTGACTAAAATATAATGTTGCATTTCTAATCCGAATGAGCGGCTCCATGCATTTGTATTTCCGTGAGCGTAGTTTACAAATGTCCGATAGGTGAATTCCTTTGTCTCTTCCTTTACCCCCCTCTCTCTGAATCAGCCAACCCTCCTACCCAAGCATTCATGCTATTGTTAGTCCAGTCCACTAGGGACCTGTTTTCATTGTATTACGTTAGTAATCAATAACCTGTGTGTGTGTGTACAAGACAGGTAATAATTTAATGTAATTAAAACAATTGTAGTGCTACCTTTCACATTTATTCTTATAACAAGACATGGGCTTACTTGTAAAACACAGTATGAAATATAACTGACGCAGAACCTACATCTCCATGTAAATGCAACTGGTATCTTAATGGAAGACACACAAAGGATGCAGTTTCAACTCTGTTACACTGGCACTAATTACAGTGCTCTTTTATTAATAGCATAAATGAGAAGTATAGTAAACTAACAAATGAAAATGGCAGATACTGCTCTTTACTTTGTTATTACCCTGCAATTTGTAACATATCATGCCAAGGAAGAAGGCAATAACTGTCGTTTAAGGGTCAAAGGTCATGTCAGAGGTCAGGGTCAACATGAATAAAAAATGAACTCATAGTAAGACAACAGATCACTACATCTCCAATGATCTCCTTGGAATTAATTTGGCTGGACAATTAAACTTTGAAGCCATCTTTCTCAGTTCCACGCTATAAGCAGTTACTGCCTTTTTGCTTGGTAGGGCAGTTATATAGACAGATGTGTGCCTTTCCAAATCATGTCCAATCAATTGAATTTACCACAGGTGGACTCCAATCAAGAGGTAGAAACATCTCAAGAATGATCAATGGAAACAGGATGCACCTGAGCTCAATTTCGAGTCTCATAGCAAAGGGTCTGAATACTTATGTAAATAAGGTATGTTTTTTTATTTGTAATTCAATTGCAAGAAAATCTAAAAACCTGTTTTCACTTTGTCATTATGGGGCCCAACCAGAGCCCAGACTTGAACCCGATCGAACATCTCTGGAGAGACCTGGAAATAGCTGTGCAGCAACGCTCCACATCCAACCTGAGAGAGCTTGAGAGGATCTGCAGAGAAAAATGGGAGAAACTCCCCAAATACAGGTGTGCCAAGCGTCATACCCAAGAAGACTCGAGGCTGTAATCGCTGCCAAAGGTGCTTCAACAAAGTACTGATTAAAGGGTCTGAATACTTATGTAAATGTGATACTTCCGTTTTTTTAAATATAAATTAGCAAAAATGTATAAAAACCTGTTTTTGCTTTGTCATTATGGGGTATTGTGTGTAGATTGATGAGGGGAAAAACCCAATTTAATCAATTTTAGAATAAGGCTGTAACCTAACAAAATGTGGAAAAAGTCAAGGTGTCTGAATACTTAACTAGCCCCATAGGGATATCGAATATCAAACCAAATTGACCATGGGCATTACAATTGGGTCAAGTGCAGCTGCGCTCAGAATTGATGTTTACTTGGATGCTGCCAGATGTGGGCATGTGGGTCGGATTAAAATAAACCCAACCCAAGGAAAACGGTTACGGTACCCTTCATTCCGTGACATACCATTGTTCTATAATCTCGCAAATCTTCGTTTTGGACGAGACTGACGTTGTGACCAAAATTATCCTATTTACACTTTGTAGTCAATTTTGACACTAGAATAAATGTTTATGACTCATATAAATGCAACAGAGGCCGTTTTCATAACGAGCAGTTGCTTTTTAGGGGAAGTTTCTCTTTAAAGGGGCAGCTGAACATTTGTCTCACTAAGTGAATCAAATATTTGAGGGTACATTGAGCATGGAATATCATTAAAACACTATTCCTCAAAATACTTTATTTGTGCTAAAAAAAAAGTATTGTTGTGTTCCTACATTTTACAACTTGTGCTCCTTGTAAATGTGCTCCTTGTGCCATTCACACACGCAAAGTCTTAACCGTGACAAAGAACCACCCAATACACAGGGCACAACTCAGAAACATGAAATACCAAGAGACTAACAAAAGGTTTGTACGGAGGGAAGATATGATGAATACTGAGATGAGGAGAGAAAGAATAACAGTTGATAGATGACATTAGTGATGTCCTGCTTGAGGAGATAAGCAGCAGTTCAAACTTCATGTTATTATATAAAAGAAAGGTCAAAGGGTAACAAGGTCCCAAACTCCTACACACACACACACACACACACACACAGAGGGACAGATGTGGAAAACTCAACAGTTTCAAATATTATGCTGAGACATTGTTCAGTAGGATACATGAAACAGTGCAGGCCAGGCACAAAATGATTTGCTGTGACATTTCCTACAGAGAGAAATGTAAATAAGCTATGAGAAAAGTAATGAAGTTTGCAGACAAGATGAAAGGCAGCGGCACTACAAATCATTTTGGGGAGCGCAAAGCAGCCAGCCGAGGTGGATTTAATGAAGAGGCCCACCTGCATTACCTCTAGTATAATTTACATAAACTACTACGCTCAGTCGTTTAACTTTCAGTTCATGTGTTTGTCACTAAATTACTTCCTTTCTGTGACATAAACCTAATTCTTTAGAGTCTAAGACATTGGGGGAGGGGGGGTGCTAACCTGACATATGAAATTGTTTTAAGATTGTCGTACTACTCATCTAGCTATTTTATTTAGAATTTTAGGACCCTTTCAGGTATCAAAATCAAATATTGATTTTGGCCATTACTACTAAAACCCATAGAAACGCATTGAAAAACACATAAATGGCAAAAAGCACAGTCAAAAAATTAAATCATAAGAAACAAGGTGTCTGTCCTAAATCTAGGAGATTACACATGTTTAACCCCTTTTTTGGATAGGAACAAAACTACCTTCATACTTCCATTTGTTTTTTAAACCGGTACTGGTTACCTTCAGACGAGTCCGTGACACTTGTGGGGGTTGTACAGAAAAATGATAATCTCCCGAACGCTACCAAACAGAAGTTGGCACATCGACGGTACCGAGTTCAGACGAGTCTCCTGACACTTGTGGGGGTCGTAGAGCAAAACACCATGGTGTTTGTAAGAGTCTCCCCTTTCCATAGACTGGTCATAATAGTTTCTAAGCCAAACCGTTCGGACGCTACAGACTTTTTCGTGAGAATACCGTTTTTCGGGATGTCTTATGGACAAACACCGCTCTAGCTCTGCCACCTTTCACCGCAGATGCGGAAGTCGTGGATTGAGAATGTGGTGCATTGAGACGCATCCAAAAACGGACACCTCCATCTTAAACTGACAGATTTTGATGGGGATTATTTTGTTATGTAATTTAGTTTGACGCACCAGTGCGTCAATCGACTCTAGGGGGTTAATAAGGTAAAATCTGCTATTTTTCCAATTCAGAGACTCTCGATGGCGGAACCAAAGAGATGAAGCAGAGCGTGTTACCATGGCAACCTCCTGGCAAAACAACACTTTTTTTTGTGCAGCAGGTAGAATACATGATCCCATGTTCGCAGAATGAATGAATACATTGGAGAGATCCTATTAAATTAATAGAGGGGCTATGTCATAAACCCTCAAAGTTCCAGAATTGAGTGAAAATGGCAGCCATATTGGTCAGGGAGAAACCAGTCTAATGCCATATTGGTCAGGGAGAAACCAGTCTAATTGCAATGAATGGAATGAATGGCAGTGGAGGCATAATCCTGATTTTACTAAGGCATGTGATATATCAGAAATGGTGTAATACAATTATTGTCAACTTAAAATATTTTCATATAATCATTGTATAAAGTTTATTCAGGTTTTATACCGATGAACTGTATAAATCGCCTCTAAAATACTGTATATGTAAACAGACACAAATGAAGGTTCATGTCCATTCTAGTATTCTAATTCCTAATTCTATGGAATACATACTGTATTGTCTATTTTGTGAGCAACAGACATTGATCTTCAGCCTATCTCAACTACCCCACCCCCAAGAAACACACACACATTGAACTGCACAAGACAAGAGTCCACTAAGTGTGTGTGTCCTGCAATCTAAAGCTTACCACTGTTCTCTTACACAAGAACGTGTATGCAAACCTAGAAACCCAACGATGGCGCAGGAGCGAAGAAGAAATACTTCAAGACCACAAAACGACTCAATGAACACTCAAAATGACAAGAGAAACCAAACACCCTCAGCACTAAGGAAGCGAGAGAGAAACACTCCCGGGGTGGTTTGAGCCAGTGAAAGTGCCAAGGAAGGATTAGGAGGCGGTTGTGTGGTTTTCGAAACATTTGCTGATCGTTTGGGAAGTGTATAATAGTAAAGTGTTGAGCAGAGAGAGAATGAGTCGAGTTCCGTCCGGTGCGTCCACAGAATTAAATAGGACTTCTATGGGTGTGTCAGGCCCCAGGTGCTAAGCAGACAAAGCGAACCTTGTGTTTGTCCTGAGAAAAACAAAATTAAAGCACTCAATAAAGGCTCCGATAACTGCTCATTACCAAAACACTACTACCTACCGCCACAATCACAATCAACACTTTATTGTAGTGACGGCACAGTAGTCACAGGGTTTTCCGTTGGCCGCAAAAAAAAATATGAAAAGCCGATAAATAATATTGCCGCCGGCCAATTGTCCATGAGTGGGGAAAAAAGCCCATTGCGAAATAATGCATTTTAGCCTATTAATTGATTGAAATACCAGTCAATGTAGAGAGAGAGCTGCCAGAAACTGCTCAAACAGGTGTTTGTTACTGCTGGAGTGAAATAAGCCCAATCATTGCGCAACATTTTTAAAAGCAATCACCTGTAAAACAAACTATGGCGACGATTAAAAAGAAAACATATACTTAATTGTTTGAAACCTGAACGTTTTACTACATATTAATGAGGCATGTCTTACCTTGCTTCAAAGTAGCCTAGCCAAAATCGAACCAAACGTGCAGGTTATTATTTGAGAAAAACTTCAATATGCCATTGAAACCAGTAGCTGTTTTCTCTCATGTTCTATTGGTTTTCAAAAGATCTTTCTTTAATTGTCCAGTAGCAAAAGAAACAATCCTAGTCATATTAGCAACTCATGCTAGTTGTTGCATATTTCCAACTACTGCCTTGTGTGCATTGCTGCGCTTATAATGTGAATAAATAATAGTTTATCACCATTTTATGCTAAACGTTCTGATCTGTTGCATGAGCCTCATTGCTTTTTTTAAATGTTGGATGTAGGCTGGTTGTATGAATTCTGGATCCATCATCCCACAACTGTCCCTGAGGCTATTAGGAATAGGCTATTTATTTATTGCACAGAACGACAAGCTGACCAATAGAATAGGGCAACCTTTCTACTATGGGGATAGTAGATTGACATAGACAAGTGATTTTTCAATGCAGCGCGTACTGGCTTAGAGTAGGCATAGGCTATAGGCTAACATACATTTCTTCTCCTTTCTTTGCAAAGGAAAATGTTGGCCTTTTATAAACACATTTCATGCAATTCTACTACACTTTATATGACTGGGAGACATTAGCAGAAAATGTTTTTATACGACACAAATGACAGGGTAGCCTACTCTGCTGACATTGACAAACAGATCAATAAAAACGACGTTCTGTGATCCATATATTAGGCCTACGAAAAGGAGAGACACAAATACAATGACGTTAATCTAACCTGGAAGAGAAAATGAATGATAAAGACGGTGAATATGCACACTCACCGGAGATATGACGCTAATTAGGCTATATAATTTCGCCATTTTAATTCAATTTACTTTAGGGAAAGCTTCCCCTAGCCTTATGGACACGCCGCCTATGTATTCGCCAATGTATCTTTAAATTGCTCATCGGAATTCGGTAAGAATGACACACGCCGTTGCATCCGAGTTGCATGTTCTGTTAAGAGGACTTACCATGAACTAAATGTGATTTCTGTCATTCTGAGAACCGTGGGTGGATGCCCTAATCAGGTTATGCAACCAATGCATATTGGTCCGGTACATTTCTTAAATGTCCTGTAAATAATATCATGTACATTACGTGATCCGGGGAGGGTATAGATGTGTGTAAGCGAGCGAGAGAGACAATGTGTGTGCCTTTGTGTTTATATTTGTGTGAGCATGTGTGCCTGTCTGTGTGAAGAGGAACAACAAGCTGTAGTAAACACACTCGCTTTTCTTCGGTGGAGGTACAGCAATCATGTGCCTCTCCCTGGCCCAGGCAAAGGCACCAGGAAAAACACCCACACACACACACACCGGCCTTTCAAAACAAACAACCTCACACATGGCCCTGGAGTCTGGCGCGAGAACCCAGTACCTGAATGAATAGATTAGGATTAAGCCCCTGCAAAGACTGGTTTGATGCTCCACTCGAAGCTTCCATTTAAATCCAGTGGAGTCATTGGACTCTCTGATCATTGAAGCAGCAGATGACCTGTGACCTACTTCTTGGACCAAGACAATAGCATTGTGGAAAGACTTTTAATGCCAACAAGACCCCATTAAAATGACAGTACATCTCTCAACTCTTTGTATCTATGGCTCTGGGTGGTTATAATCGTTCCCTGTACATGCTTGATGTCACGTTGAAGTCGTGCGAATGAATGGAGCTAGCATAGCAATAAAGCAAAACGCTCACAGCAAGAACAAGTCGCCCTTGAAAATATACCTGACCCTGAATCAATAGTCTGGGGAAGCCAGTACCTATTCGGTTTTGTTCTTCTGATCTCATGCTCAGTCAGTCAGCTCAGTACTGGGGTCAGAGGAACAACCTACAGCAGCCTGAAGCCGATTGCTGCCGTTCGTTTCTTTAGGTTAGCACTCCATCTAGTGGCCAGGATGCAAGCCAGCATTTGTTCACTCCCCCTCATAGAAATGGACTGGTGTAAGAAATATGCTTAACATTCTTACACACCCATCTAATGCTTTTAAATCTATGAGGGAAAGGGAAACAAGGTAGTACAGTACACTTTCAGTAAAAGGAGGGCAAATGGAATTGGGTTCTGAGCTGGGGTCCGATTCTCTACAATTCTCCCTCTCAGGGTGCCCTCATTCTCCCCCCACCCCCCTCCCGTTTGGACACACATTTCATTTACAATTCACAGTGCTGTTACGGACCATTCAAAAACAGACTTACTCCATGGGGATTCTGAACTGCACTGTGTCCGGAGGCTGCTCCTTCCCTGGTCGGACCAGAGTCAGGGAGAATGGCGGCCGGAAGATCCTCAGCTGGGGGTTCCCGATCTGGTACAGAGGGTATCTGTATGGAGAACAGGAGACTGGGTTGAAGGAGAGCCCTAGCACACTTTCCAGGGTCAGTTTCTCAGACCCCTACTCCTGGACTAAAAGGTATGCTCAATATAGATTATCAATGGAAAGTGTTTTTAGTCCAATAACAGTCTTAATAATCTGGATCCAGGAAACTGGTCCATAGAATCAATGCACATTATTGTGGCTATAGCTATGATTTTGGCCAACATGGTCTTCTTCTGAACAGTGAGAGTAGAAAGTGAGCAAGTGCAGTCAGTAGAATACAGGGAAGGGGACTAATGTCAATGGGACCCATGTCAATGGGGAGCATTTCAATAGTCCTGGTCCTCCCCTCTTCTCCATTCCTAGGTGCATGACAAGTGAAAATGTGTCAAGTAGAGTCTAGCTTTCGAGTTACAAGCCAAAGAATGTCTGTTCAATCAATTTGCCAATATCAAAAGTCATTTTAACTAGCCGACTGTCCCTTAGCCCGACTACTCATCCACATCGCTCCGGCCAAACTAGCGTTTCTTCTCCACGATGAATCTGGGTTTGCTCGTGCTCGGAGCACGTCTCTGGAGCCGCTGAGCCGGAGGAGTGTGTATCAATCCTGCTGTAGCCTAAAGATCCTTACAGTGCCTTGCAAAAGTATTCATCCCCTTGGCGTTTTTCCTATTATGTTGCATTACAACCTGTAATTTAAATGGATTTTTATTTGGGATTTCATGTCATGGACAAAATAGTCAAAATTGGTAAAATGGAATGAAAACAATAACTTGTTTCAAAGAATTCTAAAAAATAAATAACGGAAAAGTGGTGCGTGCATATGTATTCACCACCTTTTCTGTGAAGACCCTAAATAAGATCTGGTGCAACCAATTACCTTCAGAAGTCACATAATTAGTTAAATAAAGTCCACATGTGTGCAATCTAACTGTCACATGATCTGTCACATGATCTCAGTATATATACACCTGTTCTGAAAGGCCCCAGAGTCTGCAACACCACTAAGCAAGGGGCACCACCAAGCAAGCGGCACCATGAAGACCAAGGAGCTCTCCAAACAGGTCAGGGACAAAGTTGTGGAGAAGTACAGATCAGGGTTGGGTTATAAAAAAATATCAGAAACTTTGAACATCCCACGGAGCACCATTAAATCCATTAGAAATTTTTTTGAAAGAATATGGCACCAAAACAAAGCTGCCAAGAGAGGGCCACCCACCAAACCTCACGGACCAGGCAAGGAGGGCATTAATCAGAGAAGCAACAAAGAGACCAAAGATAACCCTGAAGGAGCTGCAAAGCTCCACAGCGGAGATTGGAGTATCTGTCCATAGGACCACTTTAAGCCGTACACTCCACAGAGCTGGGCTTTACTGAAGAGTGACCAGAAAAAAGCCATTGCTTAAAGAAAAAAATAAGCAAACACGTTTGGTGTTCGCCAAAAGGCATGTGAGAGACTCCCCAAACATATGGAAGGTACTCTGGTCAGATGAGAATAAAATTGAGCTTTTTGGCCATTAAGGAAAACGCCATGTCTGGCGCAAACCCAACACCTCTCATCAACCCGGGAACACCATCCCCACAGTGAAGCATGGTGGTGGCAGCATCATGCTGTGGGGATTTATTTCATCGGCAGGGACTGGGAAAATGGTCAGAATTGAAGGAATGATGGATGGTGCTAAATACAGGGAAATTCTGGAAGGAAACCTGTTTCAGTCTTCCAGAGATTTGAGACTGGGACGGAGGTTCACCTTCCAGCAGGACAATGACCCTAAGCATACTGCTAAAGCAACACTTGAGTGGTTTAAGGGGAAATATTTAAATGTCTTGGAATGGCCTAGTCAAAGCCCAGACCTCAATCCAATTGAGAATCTGTGGTATGACTTAAAGATTGCTGTACAGTAGCGGAACCCATCCAACTTGAAGGAGCTGGAGCAGTTTTGCCTTGAAGAATGGGTAAAAATCCCAGTAGCTAGATGGGCCAAGCTTATAGAGACATACCCCAAGAGACTTGCAGCTGTAATTGCTGCAAAAGGTGGCTCTACAAAGTATTGACTTTGGGGGGGGGTGGGGTGAATAGTTATGCACACTTAAGTTCAATTTTTTTGTCTTATCTCATGTTTGTTTTACAAAAAAATATATTTTGCATCTTCAAAGTGTTGGCATGTTGTGTAATTCAAATGATACAAACCCCCAAAAAATCAATTTTAATTCCAGGTTGTAAGGCAATAAAATAGGAAAAATGCCAAGGGGGGTGAATACTTAAGCAAGCTACTGTACAGTCGCCGTAAACACACTGTGACATCTGCTGATGTAAAAAGGGCTTTATAAATAAATGTGATTGATTGATTTTCCGTTTCTACAGGTTCAATGAAGTTGAATTTAAGACTTTAAACCTTTTATTGTGTTCGCAACACACCTGCTAATATTTCTTGTCGGGAATGAGCCCAGTATTTTTAGGGTATGCTCTTTCACCAAAAGCTATAGCCTACATGGCTCATATTGTCAGGCATGTGTGCTATTTTAGCAATGTAAACTAACGGATGTAGTAGCATAGTGGCTAGGCGATAGATTAGTGATGGGCGAGTTGACTCATAACCCGCAGTCCCCGCAGTTACAGTGCCTTCGAAAAGTATTGACTTTTTCCACATTTTGTTACGTTACAGCCTTATTCTAAAATTGATTAAATCGTTTTTTTCCCCCCTCATCAATCTACACTCAATACCCCATAATGACAAAGCAAAAACAGTTGTTTTTCTGTGCCAATGAAAAAAATGAAAAAATGAAATATACATTTACATAAGTATTCAGACCCTTTACTCAGTACTTTGTTGAAGCACCTTTGGCAGCGATTACAGCATAGAGTCTTCTTGGGTATGACGCTACAAGCTTGGCACACCTGTATTTGGGGAGTTTCTCCCATTCTTCTCTGCAGATCCTCGTAAGCTCTGTCAGGTTGGATGGGGAGCTTCGCTGCACAGCTATTTTCAGGTCTCTCCAGAGATGTTTGATCGGGTTCAATTCCCGGCTCTGGCTGGGCCACTCAAGGACATTCAGAGACTTGTCCCGAAGCCACTCATGCGTTGTCTTGGCTGTGTGCTTAGGGTCGGTTGTCCTGTTGGAAGGTGAAACTTCGCCCCAGTCTGAGGTCCGGAACGCTCTGGAGCAGGTTTTCATCAAGGATCTCTCTGTACTTTGCTCTGTCCATCTTTGCCTCGAGTCTGACTAGTTTCTTAGTCCCTGCCGCTGAAAAACATCCCCACAGCATGATGCTGCCACCACCATGCTTCACCGTAGGGATGGTGCCAGGTTTCCTCCAGACATGACACTTGGTATTCAGGCTAAAGAGTTCAACCTTGGTTTCATCAGACCAGATAATCTAGTTTCTCATGATCAGAGAGTCCTTTAGGTGCCTTCTGGCAAACTCCAAGCGGGCTGTCATGTTCCTTCTACTGAGGAGTGGCTTCCGTCTGGCCACTCTACCATAACAGCCTGATTGGTGGAGTACTGTAGAGATGGTTGTCCTTCTGGAAGGTTCTCCCATCTCCACAGAAGAGCTCTGTCAGAGAGACCATCGGGTTCTTGGTCACCTCCCTGACCAAAGCACTTCTCCCCCGATTGCTCAGTTTGGCCGGGCGGCCAGCTCTAGGAAGAGTCTTGGTGGTTCCAAACTTCTTCCATTTAAGAATGATGGAAGCCACTGTGTTCTTGGGGACCTTCAATGCTGCAGACATTTTTGGTACCCTTCCCCAGGTCTGTGCCTCGACACAATCCTGTCTCGGAGCTCTATGGACAATTCCTTCAACCTCATGGCTTGGTTTTGCTCTGACATGCACTGTCAACTGTGGGACCTTATTTAGACAGGTGTGTGCCTTTCCAAATCATGTCCAATCAATTGAATTTACCACAGGTGGACTCCAATCAAGTGGTAGAAACATCAAGGATGATCAATGGAAACAGGATGCACCTGAGCTCAATTTTGAGTCTCATAGCAAAGGGTTTGAATACGTAAATAAGCAATTTCTGTTTTTTATTTTTAATACATTTGCAATCATTTCTAAAAACCTGTTTTCGCTTTGTCATTATGGGGTATTGTGTGTAGATTGCTGAGGATTAAAAATATATATATTTGGAATAAGGCTGTAACGTAACAAAAATGTGGAAAAAGTCAAGGGGTCTGAATACTTTCCGCGGGGCGTGCGGGTTTAGAGTCATGAAATATTGTGTGAATGAAGGGCAGATGGTTGAATAAAGAGAAAGCAATGCATTAAAAATCAATAAATGTATCATTCTTGTGCAATTCATATCTACAGTATATGCTACATTGAGTATTTTCTTTCATTATTTTTATCTGACGTTAGCGCGTAGCTTAAACCTAAGCTTCAGGGCCTAACTGTAGTGCACCAAATACTTGCCAATTGCTAAATGCTTTTGGGAACTTGGGCAGAAAAAGTTAACATTGATCCACTGAGGCAAAAAGGACAATGTCGGAGTTTAATTAAATAAGAGAAGAGCTGCGAAATGGAGAGTTGAAAATAAGGGAGGGCCAGAAGAGTAGTGAAATGTTTGGGACATTTTTTTGTAAAGTGGTTAAAGAGGATGATAGCAGTGTTGAATATGTTATGTCTGATGATTGAGAGGCGCTATACAAATTCGACAGTCACAAGACGGGGACTTCAAAATGGCACGTCAAGGTAACTGTACTGTTCAGATCATATAGTCGGGCGGTTGCGGATGGATTATTAGCAATTGCTGGCGGGTGGGGGTCAACAAACAGCTCACCCACGCATCACTACTATTGATGGCTGAAGCATGGGGTTGCACATCTGCATTTGTTTAGACAACCCAATGGGCTAATCATTAGCTAGTTCACAGATTCTAGGCTCAAGTGTTCCG
Organism: Coregonus clupeaformis; assembly: GCF_020615455.1. Taxonomy (NCBI): domain Eukaryota; kingdom Metazoa; phylum Chordata; class Actinopteri; order Salmoniformes; family Salmonidae; genus Coregonus; species Coregonus clupeaformis. Next base: position 17,930,649 of record NC_059210.1, on the reverse strand, counting down.
AATTTTCGCTCCGATACCAATACCAGCTTAGTATAATAATACTCAATACTATAACAATACCACTGTGAACAAAATGCAGTGAAGTCAAATATACAGCACTGTATAAAACACGTCGTCAACTCTCCATCTGGAGAGCTAGGCCACAGGGTGTACATGATTTTGATCCAGCACTGCTCTAACACACCTGAGTCAGCTTAACAAGGTCCTGTTCAGTAGTCGATATGTAGAATATGGTGTATTACAGTAGGGCTGGAACAAAAGTCTACACACCCAGTAGCTCTCTTGGAGGTATTATGATAGAACATTAGCAAATTAGCTAAGTGGGAGGGCTCTAAACTGACTTTTTCCAGTGCCAAGTAAGACATAAAAGTGAGCTATTTCATCGAAAATGTTCAGGGAATGCTTTATGGATATTTTGATGTGCAACATGTCAAAATAGGATTCAGAATAATCACATATCTTTTTGGCTCTTTAGAGATTAATTTGCCTGCATGTGTTTTGTGCATATTTGCCTAGGCTATGCTACATAATTTACCACGAGGAAGTGAGAACTCAAAACACATTAGCTAGATCGCTAACTCTTAATATGATATTGTTGCTAGTAGGGATGTAACGATTCACCAACCGGTCCCCGGTTCAAATGTTTAAGGTATGAGTGCATTGGTCTGCGGGACCCCAAACCAATCCAAATGTAGCATGCATCGGTCAGAAAATCTATTTAAAAGTTATGAATCAGCAGTTCACTAAATGCTCTGCTAAAATGACCATTTCTACCTTCCAAAAAGACCTCTCATCTTTTGTAAGGACAGTGTCAAACTAAAACTGTAATTATGTTGACAGTCGTTGATCTAAAAGTAATTTTGCATGCCGAACAACCCCAGGCAAAATCAGTAGCCTAGTCAAACTGCATGCGCTGATCAACGAGAGGTAGGCCTATTCCTGATCTAGCACATCTGTGAGTCACCTTCAGTAATCAAATGTTTGTAAAATGGCTTGCGGAATATTAGGCTTTATTAGTTGAGAGACAATCAATGTAATTAGCTAGATTATTTTTGATCAAATGCGCTGTTGAAAACTGTGTTTTACAGGAATAAAAGCATCTTACGTTACCACCATAGACAACTCTCATCTGGCTATAGGCTTGATGCATAGGCTACATACAATTGTATTTATATTGCTCAGGTTCACCATCCGCAATAGTTTTGGTAGTTTTGCTTGAAACGACAGCATACACTATATATACAAAAGTATGTGGACATCCCTTCAAATTCGTGGATTCGGCTATTTCAGCCACACCCGTTGCTGACAGGTGTATAAAATGGAGCACACAGCCATGCAATCTCCAATCATTGGCAGTAGAAATGGCCTTACTGAAGAGCTCAGAGACTTTAAACATGGCACCTTTAAAGGATGTCACCTTTCCAACAAGTCAGTTCGTAAAATTTCTGCCCTGCTAGAGCTTCACCGGTCAGCTGTAAGTGCTGTTATTGTGAAGTGGAAACATCTTGGAGCAACAACGGCTCAGCCGCTAAGTGGTAGGCCACACAAGCACACAGAATGCAACACTGTGTCCTCGGTTGCAACACTCACTACCGAGTTCCAAACTGCCAATTTAAGCAATGTCAGTACAAGAACTGTTCGTCGGGAGCTTCGTGAAATGGGTTTCCTTGGACGAGCAGCCGCAAACAAGCCTAAGATGACCATGCGCAATGTCAAACGTCGGCTGGAGTGACGTAAAGCTCGCCGCCATTGGACTCTGGAGCAGTGGAAATGCGTTCACTGGAGTGATGAATCATGCTTTACCATCTGGCAGTTCGACGGACGAATCTGGGTTTGGCAGATGCCAGGAGAACGTTATGTTCAGGTGTTGTTTTTCCATGGTTCGGGCTAGGTACCTTAGTTCCAGTGAAGGGAAATCTTAACCTACAGCATACAATGACATTCTAGACAATTCTGTGCTTCCAACTTTGTGGCAACAGTTTGGGGAAGGCCCTTTCCTGTTTCAGCAACGCCCCCGTGCACAAAGCGAGGTCAATACAGAAATGGTTTGTCGAGATCTGTGTAGGAGAAATTGACTGGCCTTCACAGAGCCCTGACCTCAACCCCATCGAACACCTTTGGGATGAATTGGAATGCCGACTGCGAACCAGGCCTAATCGCCCAACATCAGTGGCCGACGTCACTAATGCTCTTGTGGCTGAATGGAACAAGTCCCCACAGCCTTCCCAGAAGAGTGGAGGCTGTTATTGAAGCAAAGGGAGGACCAACTCCATATTAATGCCCATGATTTTGGAATGACATGTTCGACAAGCAGGTGTCCACATACTTTTGGTCATGTAGTGTATATATGGTCATTTTAATAATAATTTAATAACGAGGACAGCAATTACTTTTGCTTCCTGCACTGCATTGGTCAATGTGGGAGATGAAACGGTCTACACCAGGGTTCTTCAATTCTGGTCCTGGAGGGCCGAAACACCTCTGTTTTTCATCCTCTCCTTCTAATCAGGGGCTAATTCAGACCTGGGACACCAGGTGAGTGCAATTAACTACCAGGTAGAAATAAAAAACAGAAGTGTTTCGGCCCTCCAGGACCGGAATTGAAGAACCCTGGTCTACACCATTCGATTATGAGATAGGGTTGGATATACAGCTCTGGAAAAAATTAAGAGACCACTGCACATTTTTCTTTAATCAGCATCTCTACATGTATGATAGCCATTCCATTCCAGTGTCTGTTGAATTCCAACACAGGCACACCTCATTCTACTGAATTAGGTACTGATTAGGTTATCACCTTAACCAAATGTTATTTAACAAGGAAAAGTATAAAAAACACTGCTGTGGTCATCACTATCCTCTTGCAATAAGACCAGCTGGATGGCAAAAACAGTGGTAATAGTACCTCAAAAGTAATATTAATCAAAAAATAACTAATGACCATGCCAAAAGAGTTGAAAAGGAAAGTTTTGAGTGAGGAAAAGAAGGGTTCAATTCTGGCTTTACTGGCAGAGGGATACAGTGAGCGTCAGGTTGCTTCCATCCTTAAAATTTCAAAGACGGCGGTTCATAAGAACAAGGTCAAGCAGCAGACATTGGGGACAACAAAGCTACAGACCGGCAGAGGGCGAAAACGACTCTCTACTGACCGGGATGACCGCCAACTCATTCGAATGTCACTCAACAACCGTAGGATGACATCATGTGACCTACAAAAAGAATGGCAAACGGCAGCTGGGGTGAAGTGCACGGCGAGGACGGTTCGAAACAGGCTCCTAGGGGCAGGGCTGAAGTCGTGCAAAGCTAGAAAAAACCCTTCATCAATGAGAAGCAAAGAAGAGCCAGGCTGAGGTTTGCAAAAGACCATAAGGATTGGACCGTCGAGGACTGGACTAAGGTCATCTTCTCTGATGAGTCCAATTTTCAGCTTCGCTCAAAACCTGGTTGTCTAATGGTTAGACGGAGACCTGGAGAGGCCTACAAGCCACAGTGTCTCGCACCCACTGTGAAATTTGGTGGCGGATCGGTGATGATCTGGGGGTGCTTCAGCAAGGCTGGAATCGGGCAGATTTGTCTTTGTGAAGGACGCATGAATCAAGCCACGTACAAGGTTGTCCTGGAAGAAAACTTGCTTCCTTTTGCTCTGACATTGTTCCCCAACTCTGAGGATCGTTTTTTCCAGCAGGACAATGTGCCATGCCACACAGCCAGGTCAATAAAGGTGTGGATGGAGGACCACCAGATCAAGACCCTGTCATGGCCAGCCCAATCTCCAGACCTGAACCCCATTAAAAACGTCTGGAATGTGATCAAGAGGAAGATGGATGGTCACAAGCCATCAAACAAAGCCGAGCTGCTTGATGTTTTGCGCCAGGAGTGGCATAAAGTCACCCAACATCAATGTGAAAGACAGACATGGCGCCAGACATGGCGTTTTCCTTGATGGCCAAAAAGCTCAATTTTAGTCTCATCTGACCAGAGTACCTTCTGCTTATTTTTTTCTTTAAGCAATGGCTTTTTTCTGGCCACTCTTCCGTAAAGCCCAGCTCTGTGGAGTGTACGGCTTAAAGTGGTCCTATGGACAGATACTTCAATCTCCGCTGTGGAGCTTTGCAGATCCTTCAGGGTTATCTTTGGTCTCTTTGTTGCCTCTCTGATTAATGCCCTCCTTGCCTGGTCCGTGAGCTTTGGTGGGCGGCCCTCTCTTGGCAGGTTTGTTGTGGTGCCATATTCTTCCTATTTTTTAATAATGGATTTAATGGTGCTCCGTGGGATTTTCAAAGTTTCGGATATTGTTTTATAACCCAACCCTGATCTGTACTTCTCCACAACTTTGTCCCTGACCTGTTTGGAGAGCTTCTTGGTCTTCATGGTGTCGCTTGCTTGGTGGTGCCCCTTGCTTAGTGGTGTTGCAGACTTTCAGAACAGGTGTATATATACTGAGATCGTGTGACAGATCATGTGACACTTAAATAAAGTCCACCTGTGTGCAATCTAACTAATTATGTGACTTCTGACGGTAATTGGTTGCACCAGATCTTATTTAGGGGATTCAAAGCACGCACCACCTTTCCATTATTCATTTTTTTGAAAAGTTATTTTTTTCATTTCACTTCACCAATTTGGACTATTTTGTGTATGTCCATTACATGAAATCCAAATAAAAATCCATTTAAATTACAGGTTGTAATGCAACCAAATAGGAAAAACGCCAAGGGGGATGAATACTTTTGCAAGGCACTGAATACATCACTCACCCTCTCTCACACAGAGACAGAGGTAGAAGTCGGCTCAGACAAATCCAGCTCATGAGCTCCATCAGCAACAGATTTGATTTTAGAATGAAAAATGAATGTGTTTATGCAACTAATGTTCCTCTAATCAAACCGAAACGCACTGAATCATTTCAAACTAAAACGTATTGTTCCTGAATCGTGTCTTTCCCGCAATTACATTTTGAAATGTTGCTCAACTGTCAGTATGCTTTTGCTTATCAGAATGCATCTCTCCCTTCACTTCTTGTGCAAAGGGGGGAGAGGCAAAGTTCGGTGGAGTACTGAAAATCGGTACTTAATTTAAGTAAAAGTACTGTTACTTAGATTGTAATTTACTCAAGTAAAAGTAGCCCTCTTAAAAAACTACTCAAGTAAGAGTTACACATTTAGTTAGGTCATTTTTTACACCTTAGGGTAGTAAACTGACAGCAAACAAAAATAACAACATTTTAGTGCAAATTATTTGCCATCAATTTATTATTTAAGCCTGCGACACTATCTTGCAGATGTCCTTCAGCACAGGTAGTCTCCAATGAAGACTGACATCAAACAAAGTCTGTAGGCTGTACAGTTTCTATTAAGGTCTTAATCAAAGTGCTACATTTCATAAAAAGGTAAATGGTACGAGAGACATTGGAATAATTTCCCATTTTCAATTGCATCAACGAAAATGTATTTCATAATATAAATTCAAGTACATGTGATGATGAATGCGTTCTAAAAAGATTTACAGCATGTGTGATGTTAAATGTTTTATTCAGAATGAAATATCAAGGAGGATCACGTAAGTGTTACAACAGCCAAACAACAATCAATATCGAAAGGTCACTATCAATCATGTTACAAGTATACCTGGCCCAGGTATCCTGGATGGATATAGATCTCATTCCGTCAGTAGAGGATGCCTGGTTGTTCCTTAAAAGTAATTTCCTCTCAATCTTAAATAAACATGCCCCATTCAAAAAATACAGAACTAAGAACCGATATAGCCCCTGGTTCTCCTCAGACTTGACTGCCCTTGACCAGCACAAAAACATCCTGTGGCGTACAGCATTAGCATCAAATAGCCCCCGCGATATGCAACTTTTCAGGGAAGTTAGGAACCAATATACACAAGCAGTCAGGAAAGCAAAGGCTAACTTTTTCAAACAGAAATTTGCTTCCTGTAGCACTAACTCCAAAAAGTTTTGGGACACTGTAAAGTCCATGGAGAATAAGAGCACTTCCTCCCAGCTGCCCACTGCACTGAGGCTAGGAAACACTATCACCACCGATAAATCTACAATAATCGAGAATTTCAACAAGCATTTTGCTACAGCTGGCCATGCTTTCCATCTGGCTACCACTAACCCGGCCACCAACTCTGCACCCTCTGCTGCAACTTGCCCATGCCCCCCGCTTCTCCTTCACACAAATTCAGACAGCTGATGTTTTGAAAGCGCTGCAAAATCTGGACCCCTACAAATCAGCTGGGCTAGACAATCTGGACCCTTTCTTTCTAAAACTAGCCGCGAAATTGTCGCAACCCCTATTACTAGTCTGTTCAACCTCTCTTTCATAACGTCTGAGATCCCCAGAGATTGGAAAGCTGCCGCGGTCATCCCCCTCTTCAAAGGGGGTGACACTCTAGATCCAAACTGCTACAGACCTATATCCATCCTGCCCTGCCTTTCGAAAGTATTCGAAAGCCAAGTTAACAAACAGATCATCGACCATTTCGAATACCACCGTACCTTCTCCGCTATGCAATCCGGTTTCCGAGCTGGTCACGGGGTGCACTTCAGCCACGCTCAAGGTCCTAAACGATATTATAACCGCGATTGATAATAGACAGTACTGTGCAGCCGTCTTCATCGACCTGGCCAAGGCTTTCGACTCTGTCAACCACCGCATTCTTATTGGCAGACTAAATAGCCTTGGTTTCTCAAATGACTGCCTCGCCTGGTTCACCAACTACTTCTCAGATAGAGTTCAGTGTGTCAAATCGGAGGGCCTGTTGTCTGGACCTATGGCAGTCTCTATGGGGTGCCACAGGGTTCAATTCTTGGGCCGACACTTTTCTCCGTGTATATCAATGATGTCGCTCTTGCTGCTGGTGACTCTCAGATCCACCTCTACGCAGACGACACCATTTTGTATACATCTGGCCCTTCATTGGACACTGTGTTAACAAACCTCCAAACGAGCTTCAATGCCATACAACAATCCTTCAGTAGCCTTCAACTGCTCTTAAACACTAGTAAAACTAAATACATGCTTTTCAATCGAACGCTGCTAGCACCCGCCCACCCGACTAGAATCACCACTCGACGGGTCGGACCTAGAGTATGTGGACAACTACAAATATCTAGGTGTCTGGTTAGACTGTAAACTCAACTTCCAGACTCACATAAAGAATCTCCAATCCAAAGTTAAATCTAGAATCGGCTTCCTATTTCGCAACAAAGCCTCCTTCACTCATGCTGCCAAACATGCCCTCGTAAAACTGACTATCCTACCGATCCTTGACTTCGGCGATGTCATTTACAAAATAGCCTCCAACACTCTACTCAGCAAATTGGATGTAGTCTATCACAGTGCCATCCGTTTTGTCTCCAAAGCCCCATACACTACCCACCACTGTGACCTGTACGCTCTTGTTGGCTGGTCCTCACTACATGTCCGTCGTCAAACCCACTGGCTCCAGGCCATCTATAAATCACTGCTAGGCAAATCCCCGCCTTATCTTAGCTCATTGGTCACCATAGCAGCACCCACCCGTAGTCTGCACTCCAGCAGGTATATCTCACTGGTCATTCCCAAAGCCAACACCTCCTTTGGCCGCCATTCCTTCCAGTTCTCTGCTGCCAATGACTGGAACGAATTGCAAAAATCTCTGAAGCTGGAGACTCTTATATCCCTCACTAACTTTTTAAGCATCAGTTGTCAGAGCACCTTACCGATCACTGCACCTGTACACAGCCCATCTGAAATTAGCCCACCCAACTACCTCATCCCTATATTGTTATTTATTTTGCTATTTTGCACCCCAGTATCTCTATTTGCACATAATCTCTTGCACATCTAGCATTCCAGTGTTAATACTATTGTAATTATTCTGCACTATAGCCTATTTATTGCCTTACCTCCATAATTTGCTACATTTGCACACACTGTATATATATTTTCTGTTGTATTTCTGACTTTATGTTTTTTTTACCCCATATGTAACTCTGTGTTGTTTTTATTGCACTACTTTGCTTTATCTTGGCCAGGTCGCAGTTGTAAATGAGAACCTGTTCTCAACTGGCTTACCTGGTTAAATAAAGGTGAAATAAAAAAAAAAAAAAATGCAAATCAGACATTTCAGCATAGAATTAAACATCAAGGTAGGTATTCAGGTAAGAATCCTCTAACTAAAAAATAATCAAATAATTGCCATAGTCAACTCAATCATCTTTTTCCTCCTCCTCCTCCGCCTTTCCACTTTGAAGGGTATTTTAATTTCTTGGCTGGCCCATTCTCCTCCCCCTCGGAAGTGCCACTAAAAACTACAAATAAAAAGGACACACCAAAAAAACTTGATTTCTAGTATATGGCACAAAAAGGTTACGGAAATGATGCACTGTATGACTGACGTGCTTATAAGGCCTTTTCTTAAAAACAGAATGACATTTAAACATACACAGAGCAGAGATAGCTAGTAAGCGATTACCACAAACATCTGATTAATCTGTTCACTCTTTATGCCAATGACAAGGTGGCTAGTTGGCCAACAAGCAGAGATCATATGGGGAGCTAAAAACAGGTCAAATTCTGGTTTGCCAAGCTAACTACACTGAACAAAAATATAAACGCAACATGTAACAATTTCAAAGATTTTACTGAGTTACAGTTCATATAAGGAAATCAGTCAATTGAAATGAATTCATTAGGTCCTAATCTATGGATTTCAAATAACTGGGAATACATCTGTTGGTCACAAATACTTGTTTTAAAAGTTAGGGGTAGGAATCAGAAAACCAGTCAGCATCTGGTGTGACCACCATTTGCCTAATGCAGCGCGACACATCTCGTTACCAAAGAGTTGATCAGGCTGTTGATTGTGGCCTGTGGAATGTTGTCCCACTCCTCTTCAATGGCTGTGCGAAGTTGCTGAATATTGGTGGGAACTGGAACACGCTGTCGTACACGTCGATCCACAGCATCCCAAACATGCTCAATGGGTGACATGTCTGGTGAGTATGTAGGCCATGGAAGAACTGAGACATTTTCAGCTTCCAGAAATTGTGTACATATCCTTGCGAAATGGGACAGTGCATTATCATGTTGAAACGTGATGGCGGCAGAATAATGGCACAACAATGGGCCTCAGGATCTCGTCACGGTATCTCTGTGCATTCAAATTGCTAATCGATAAAATGCAATTGTGTTCGTTGTTGATACAGTGAGGGAAAAAAGTATTTGATCCCCTGCTGATTTTGTACGTTTGCCCACTGACAAAGAAATGATCAGTCTATAATTTCAATAAAAGGTTTATTTGAACAGTGAGAGACAGATTACCAACAAATAAATCTAGAAAAAAGGATGTCAAAAATGTTATAAATTGAATTGCATTTTAATGAGGGAAATAAGTATTTGACCCCCTCTCAATCAGAAAGATTTCTGGCTCCCAGGTGTCTTTTATACAGGTAACAAGATGAGATTAGGAGCACACTCTTAAAGGGAGTGCTCCTAATCTCAGTTTGTTACCTGTTTAAAAGAAACCTGTCCACAGAAGCAATCAATCAATCAGATTCCAAACTCCCCACCATGGCCAAGACCAAAGAGCTCTCCAAGGATGTCAGGGACAAGATTGTAGACCTACACAAGGCTGGAATGGGTTACATGACCATCGCCAAGCAGCTTGGTGAGAAGGTGATAAAGTTGGTGCGATTATTCGCAAATGGAAGAAACACAAAAGCACTGTCAATCTCCCTCGGCCTGGGGCTCCATGCAAGATCTCACCTTTTGGAGTTGCAATGATCATGAGAACGGTGAGGAATCAGCCCAAAACTACACGGGAGGATCTTGTCAATGATCTCCAAAAAAAAAAAAAAAAAAAAAAAAAAAACATTGTAAAGTGGTTATCCCACTGGCTATAAGGTGAATGCACCAATTTGTAAGTCGCTCTGGATAAGAGCGTCTGCTAAATGACGTAAATGTAAATGTAAATGAAAGACAGCTGGGACCATAGTCTCCAAGAAAACAATTGGTAACACACTACGCCGTGAAGGACTGAAATCCTGCAGCGCCCGCAAGGTCCCCCTGCTCAATAAATCACATATACAGGGCCGTATGAAGTCTGCCAATGAACATCTGAATGATTCAGAGGAGAACTGGGTGAAAGTGTTGTGATCAGATGAGACCAAAATCGAGCTCTTTGGCATCAACTCAACTCGCCGTGTTTGGAGGAGGAGGAATGCTGCCTATGACTCCAAGAACACCATCCCCACCGTCAAACATGGAGGTGGAAACATTATACTTTGAGGGTGTTTTTCTGCTAAGGGGACAGGACAACTTCACCGCATCAAAGGGACGTTGGACGGGGCCATGTACCGTCAAATCTTGGGTGAGAACCTCCTCTCAGCCAGGGCATTGAAAATGGGTCGTGGATGGTATTCCAGCATGACAATGACCCAAAACACACGGCCTAGGCAACAAAGGAGTGGCTCAAGAAGGAGCACATTAATGTCCTGGAGTGGCCTAGCCAGTCTCCAGACCTTAATCCCATAGAAAATATGTGGAGGGAGCTGAAGGTTCGAGTTGCCAAACGTCAGCCTCAAAACCTTAATGACTTGGAGAAGATCTGCAAAGAGGAGTGGGACAAAATCCTTCCTGAGATGTGTGTAAACCTGGTGGCCAACTACAAGAAACGTCTGACCTCTGTGATTGCCAACAAGGGTTTTGCCACCAAGTACTAAGTCATGTTTTGCAGAGGGGTCAAATACTTATTTCCCTCATTAAAATGCAAATCAATTTATAACATTTGACATGCGTTTGTCTGGATTTTTTTGTTGTTATTCTGTCTCTCACTGTTCAAATAAACCTACCATTAAAATTATAGACTGATCATGTCTTTGTCAGTGGGCAAACGTACAAAATCAGCAGGGGATCAAATACTTTTTTCCCTCACTGTAGCTTATGCCTGCCCAGACCATAACCCAGCTGCAACCATGGGGGCACTCTGTTCACGTTAACATCATCAAACCGCTCGCCTACATGACGCCATACACGCGGTCAGCCAACTGCCACGTACAGTTGAAACCGGTATTCATCCGTGAACATCACACTTCTCCAGCGTGCCAGTGGCCATCGAAGGTGAGCATTTGCCCACTGAAAGCGAATACGACGCCGAACCGCAGTCAGGTCAAGACCCTGGTGAGGATGATGAGCACGCAGATGAGCTTCCCTGAGACGGTTTTTGACAGTTTGTGCAGAAATATTTCGTTCATGCAAACCCAGTTATCAGCTGTCCGGGTGACTGGCCTCAGACAATCCTGCAGGTGAAGAAGCTGGATGTGGAGGTTCTGGGCTGGCATGATTACACGTGTTCTGCGGTTGTGAGACCGGTTGGACGTAATGGCAAATTCTCTAAAACGACATTGGAGGCGGCTTATGGTAGCGAAATTAACATTCAATTCTCTGGCAAAAGCTCTGGTGGACATTCCTGCAGTCAGCATACCAATTTCACGCTCCCTCAAAACTTGAGACATCTGTGGTATTGTGTTGTGTGAAGAAAATGCACAATTTAGAGTGGCCTTTTATTGTCCCCAGCACAAGCTGCACCTGTGTAATTATCATGCTATTTAATCAGCTTCTTGATATGCCACACCTGTCAGGTGGATAGATTATCTTGACAAAAGAGAAATGCTCACTAACAGGGATGTAATCAAATTTTGTGCACAACATTTTAGAGAAATACGCTTTTTGTGCGTATGGAACATTTCTGGGATCTTTTATTTCAGCTCATGAAACATGGGACCAACACTTTACATGTTGCGTTTATATTTTTGTTCAGTGTAGCTAACTAGTAGCTATCTAGCCATTTAATTTGCGCTAGCACTCAAAACACAATTTCAACAGCAGAATTATACAGTGAGTGTACAAAACATTAGGAAAACCGTTCCACAGGGATGCTGGCCCATGTTGACTCCAATGCTTCCCACAGTTGTGTCAAGTTGGCTGGAAGTCCTTTGGGTGATGGACCATTTTTGATAGACACGGGAAACGGTTGAGCATGAAAAGCCCAGGAGCGTTGCAGTTCTTGACACACTCAAACCGGTGCCCCCTGGCACCTAATACCACAGCCAGTTCAAAGGCACTTAAATATTTGGTCTTGCACATTTACCCTCTGAAAGGCACACATATACAATCCATGTCCCAAGGCTTAAATATCCTTCTTTAACCTGTCTCCTCCCATTAATCTACAAGTATCAAGGAACAATAAGGGATCATAGCTTTCACCTGGTCAGTCTGTCATGGAAAGAGCAGGTGTTCCTAATGTTTTAAATACTCAGGGTATCTGAGAAATACTTAATAGTATTACTCCAGAAATATACAATATTACAAATGCAGGAGTTAAAGGAAAAATCCACCCAAAAATCACAAATTCCTATAATTTACCATGTTAAATATTACTAATATGTGAGAACAATATTGTTTGTGAGGAAATGTTCATTTTGTCATTATAATAAGGTTGGTAGCAACATGTGAAAATCATTGTGGAAATTTGTTGCAGCTCAAGTCGAATAGAAAACCTACAATGCAACGCTCTCTCTATGGGTTGGCAGCTAGCTAGCAAACACAGCTACACACAATAATAAAAAAGTCAATATCAGGATGTGAAGTAGCTAGTTAGCTGTAAAATTACCGAAACAAACTGCATTAACAATTTAGGAGTCTACAATCTCACCATGTTCAACATGCAGATCGATGTGCCTCGCAGAGTGGAGTCTGACATTCGCAACGGCCATGCAATGGCACCATGTAATGCACCCTGGACTGAAGAGGCAGACACAAAAGAGAAATGTGGTGGGCCCTCTTAAATTACACATTTCTTGAGGTAGGAATATCACAAAAATATGATCAATGGCTCATTTGAGAGAAGAAAACCTCCCACATTATGACATCGGCTAGTATTGAAATCTGACATGTATGATAGACGTTTTCGCAATCTAAAAGTCGTATTCCTATTAACTTTCAGTGTAGTGAGAGCGGGTTTATCTCAATACTACGTCATACCGGCCAAATTTCTGCCTGCTTGAACGGCAAAAGCTCAGATCCACATGAAAACATGAAATTACCCCGGGACTCAATAGAACATTGCTCAGCGATAAACAAAAACAATATAACATTCAAAAAGGGTGAGTCTTTCCTTCAATTAAAGTGCAACTTACCTCTGATCGCATCTGGCTAAGAACCCACAAACAAAAATCTCCTCAAGAGCGTAGTTTTACATTTACATTTACATTTTAGTCATTTAGCAGACGCTCTTATCCAGAGCGACTTACAGTTAGTGAATACATTTTTTTTTTATTTTTTTTTATACTGGTCCCCCGTGGGAATCAAACCCACAACCCTGGCGTTGCAAACGCCATGCTCTATCAACTGAGCTACATCCCTGCCGGCCATTCCCTCCCCTACCCTGGACAACGCTGGGCCAATTGTGCGCTGCCCATGAGTCTCCCGGTCGCGGCCGGCTGCGACAGAGCCTGGATTCGAACCAGGGTTTTGATGACAAGCTACTTTGAATACATTTCGTTGGTCAAGGGGTCGTGAAACGTTCATATAGACGTAAAGGGGAAACAATACTATTGATTCAGGTAGGAAAAAAGAAGAAAAAAGAACAAAAATTTGGAGTTGCAAGGTTTTCATCCAACAGCGACAATAATAATATAAATCTATGTAACTGAAGTGATTTGGTAAAATGCAACGGAGTAAAAAGTTACTTTCTTCAGAAATTACTTGAGTAAGAGTACAGCCCACATTAGCACATTACTACCCACCTCTGGGGAGTGAGAGCCTGACGCGAAACAGGGAAAGGGCAGACACTTTTATTGCAGGAAGCAGGTTAATGCACATTACTTTTAACCAAATAATGGTTTTTAGAAAAAGAAACATCTGCAGGAACATTGTGTAGCCTAATCACTAAAATTACCCACATTAGCAAAATTGCTTCGTATGAGGGCAATGTAGGACATTTTCGGTTTATCATTCCAGCTAAAGTTAGTGTTGTCTATCAAATTGTATAGGCTTATTAGGCTACTTTGCTCTCCTCTACTGCCATTTTCATCAGCATGCTAGCTAATGCTAAAGCAACCCATAAACAATGGGTGGAGGGGGGTGGGGGGATTATTTAAAAAAAATAATCACCTAATAGCAGGAACATCAGCATCTAGTGGTCAAAACCTGGTAATATCAGGATGGGCCATAAACTCATCAACTTCAATGACTAATTTATCTGAACAGGAGGAAAAAAAACATCAAACTTACAGAATACATTATAGGATAAAGAAACAACACTCAGAGCCACAGCTCCATACTACTAGTCAAACAGAAAACTGATACTATACTGTACAAATATATAAACACAACATGCACAGTGTCGGTTCCATGTTTCATGAGCTGAAATAAAAGATCTCCGAAATGTTCCATATGCACAAAAAACGAATCTCTCTCAAATGTTGCGCACAAATTTGTTTACATCCCTGTTAGTGAGCATTTCTCCTTTGCCAAGATAATCCATCCACCTGACAGGTGTGGCATATCAAGAAGCTGATTAAACAGCATGATCATTACACAGGTGCAGCTTGTGCTGGGGACAAAAGGTTTACTCTAAAATGTGCAGTTTTGTCACAACACAATGCCACATACAGTGAGGGAAAAAAGTATTTGATACCCTGCTGATTTTGTACGTTTGCCCACTGACAAAAACATGATCAGTCTATTATTTTAATGGTAGGTTTATTTGAACAGTGTGAGACAGAATAACAACAAAAAAATCCAGAAAAACGCATGTCAAAAATGTTATAAATTGATTTGCATTTTAATGAGGGAAATAAGTATTTGACCCCTCTGCAAAACATGACTTAGTACTTGGTGGCAAAACCCTTGTTGGCAATCACAGAGGTCAGACGTTTCTTGTAGTTGGCCACCAGGTTTGCGCACATCTCAGGAGAGATTTTGTCCCACTCCTCTTTGCAGATCTTCTCCAAGTCATTAAGGTTTCGAGGCTGACATTTGGCAACTCGAACCTTCAGCTCCCTCCACAGATTTTCTATGGGATTAAGGTCTGGAGACTGGCTAGGCCACTCCAGGACATTAATGTGCTTCTTCTTGAGCCACTCCTTTGTTGCCTTGGCCGTGTGTTTTGGGTCATTGTCATGCTGGAATACCCATCCACGACCCATTTTAAATGCCCTGGCTGAGGGAAGGAGGTTCTCACCCAAGATTTGACGGTACATGGCCCCGTCCATTGTCCCTTTGATGCGGTGAAGTTGTCCTGTCCCCTTAGCAGAAAAACACCCCCAAAGCATAATGTTTCCACTTCCATGTTTGACTGTGGGGATGGTGTTCTTGGGGTCATAGGCAGCATTCCCCCTCCTCCAAACAAGGTGAGTTGAGTTGATGCCAAAGAGCTCCATTTTGATATCATCTGACCACAACACTTTCACCCAGTTCTCCTCTGAATCATTCAGATGTTCATTGGCAAACTTCATATGTGCGGTCTTGAGCAGGGGGACCTTGCGGGCGCTGCAGGATTTCAGTCCTTCACGGCGTAGTGTGTTACCTATTGTTTTCTTGGTGACTATGGTCCCAGCTGCCTTAAGATCATTGACAAGATCCTCCCGTGTAGTTCTGTGCTGATTCCTCACCGTTCTCATGATCATTGCAACTCCACAAGGTGAGATCTTGCATGGAGCCCCAGGCCGAGGGAGATTGACAGGTATTTTGTGTTTCTTCCATTTGCGAATAATCGCACCAACTGTTGTCACCTTCTCACCAAGCTGCTTGGCGATGGTCTTGTAGCCCATTCCAGCCTTGTGTAGGTCTACAATCTTGTCCCTGACATCCTTGGAGAGCTCTTTGGTCTTGGCCATGGTGGAGAGTTTGGAATCTGATTGATTGATTGCGTCTGTGGACAGGTGTCTTTTATACAGGTAACAAACTGAGATTAGGAGCACTCCCTTTAAGAGTGTGCTCCTAATCTCAGCTCGGTACCTGTATAAAAGACACCTGGGAGCCAGAAATCTTTCTGATTGAGAGGGGGTCAAATACGTATTTCCCTCATTAAAATGCAAATCAATTTATAACATTTTTGACATGCATTTTTCTGGATTCTTTTGTTGTTATTCTGTCTCTCACTGTTCAAATAAACCTACCATTAAAGTTATAGACTGATCATTTCTTTGTCAGTGGGCAAACGTACAAAATCAGCAGGGGATCAAATACCTTTTTCCCTCACTGTATGTTTCAAGTTTTGAGGGAGTGTGCAACTGGCATGCTGACTGGAGAAATGTCCACCAGAGCTGTTGCCAGATATTCAATATTAATTTCTCTACATTGTTTTACAGAATTTGGCAGTACGTCCAACTGGTCTCACAACTGCAGACCACGTGTAACCACGCCAGCCCAGGACCTCCACATCCGGCTTCTTCACCTGCGGATCGTCTAAGCCCTGCCATCCAGACAGCTGATTAAACTGTGGGTTTGCAAAACTAGTGCTGTGGCGGCCATGAAATGTTGTTAGCCGGTTATTGTCATGCGAAAGACTGCCGGTCTCACGGTAATTGTCCGTTAATTAAAAAAAATGTTAAGCATCTCCAGGCCTCCACGCATACAAGCTGCATACAAGACACTGATGTGCGCATCTGGAACATCAACATTTAAAAAAAGTCGAATAAATAAGCCAGTTTGCGCTGTTCTGTGAAGGGAGTAGTACACAGCGTTGTACAAGATCTTCAGTTTCTTGGCAATTTCTCGCGTGGAATAGCCTTCACTTCTCAGAACAGACTGACAAGTTTCAGAATAAAGTTATTTGTTTCTGGCCATTTTGAGCCTGTAATCGAACCCACAATTGCTGATGCTCCAGATACTCAACTAGTCTCAAGAAGGCCAGTTTTATTGCTTCTTTAATCAGCACAGCAGTTTACAGCTGTGCTAACATAATTGCAAAACGGTTTTCTAATGATCAATTAGCCTTTTAAAATGATAAACTTGGATTAGCAAACACAATGTGCCATTGGAACACAGGACTGATGGTTGCTGATAATGGGCCTCTGTACGCCTAGGTAGATATTCCATTAAAAATCAGCCGTTTCCAGCTACAATAGCCTTTTACACCATTATAATTGTCTACACTGTATTTCTGATCAATTTGATGTTATTTTAATGGACAAAAAAATTGCTTTTCTTTCGAAAACAAGGAAAGTTCTAAGTGACCCCAAACTTTTGAACGGTAGTGTACATATACATACACACATATATATACACATACACACACACACACACACACACACACTATACATATACACATACATATAATTCTATTGGTTGCAAGAATTTTGTATAATCATTTAAATTGAAAAACTAAGTTTTGAATCCGGCGTCGTTTTGGGTATCTCTTCACAAACCATGTGCCATGGAATCGTTACATCGAAAATCCCAACTATTTTGCAGCCTGTATGGCGCAGCTGTAAATGTTTTGGTCCTTAAATTAAACTGGCATATTTGTTCATTTATCACAATTTTCTTTAGCCAATTTCCTTACCTTCTCCCCTTTCCACTTGCCTCCTCCAATTTTGCCATAATGCTGCAATCAGTTGGTAGTCATTTTGGATAGAGCAGACATTTCCAGATATTTCTATTACCTGCATGTGTGACATAACTCCACCAGTCCTATTTATGATATCATTTACAAAGACTACACTGTTTAAAAAAAAAGAAAATCTACCATATGGGAGAAATATACAGTACCAGTCAAAGGTTTGGACACACCTACTCATTCCAGGGTTTTCTTTATTTTTACTATTTTCTACATTATAGAATAGTGAAGGCATAACAACTATGAAATAACACATATGGAATCATGTAGTAACCAAAAATAGTGTTAAACAAATCAAAATATATTTTATATTTGAGATTCTTCAAAGTAGCCACCCTTTGCCTTGATGACAGCTTTGCACACTCTTGGCATTCTCTCAACCAGCTTCATGAGGTAGTCACCTGGAATGCATTTCAATTAACAGGTGTGCCTTCTTAAAAGTTAATTTGTGGAGTTTCTTTCATTCTTAATAGGTTTGAGCCAATCAGCTGTGTTGTGACAAGGTAGGGGGGGTACACAGAAGATAGCCCTATTTGGTAAAATACCAAGTTCATATTATGGAAAGAACAGCTCAAATAAGCAAAGAGAAACAACAGTCCATCATTACTGTTGTTACTTTAATCCGGAAAATGTCAAGACCTTTAAAAGTTTCTTCAAGTGCAGTCGCAAAAACCATCAAGCGCTATGATGAAACTGGCTCTCATGAGGACCGCCACAGGAATGGAAGACCCAGAGTTACCTCGGCTGCAGAGGATAAGTTCATTAGAGTTACCAGCCTCAGTACTTGCAGCCCAAATAAATGCTTCACAGAGTTCAAGTAACAGACACATCTCAACATCAACTGTTCAGAGGAGACTGCGTGAATCAGGCCTTCATGGTCGAATGCTGCAAAGAAACCACTACTAAAGGACACCAATAAGAAGAAGAGACTTGGCTTGGGCCAAGAAACACGAGCAATGGACATTAGACCGGTGGAAATCTGTCCTTTGGTCTGATGAGTCCAAAATTGAAGCACGGAGGAGGACGTGTGATGGTATGGGGGTGCTTTGCTGGTGACAACGTCAGTGATATATTTAGAATTCAAGGCACACTTAACCAGCATGGCTACCACAGCATTCTGCAGCGATACGCCATACCATCTCATTTGCGCTTAGTGGGACTATCATTTGTTTTTCAACAGGACAATGACCCAACACACCTCCAGGCTGTGTAAGGGCTATTTGACCAAGAAGGAGAGTGATGGAGTGCTGCATCAGATGACCTGGCTTCCACAGTCACCCGACCTCAACCCAATTGAGATGGTTTAGGATGAGTTGGACCGCAAAGTGAAGGAAAGCAGC
This sequence comes from Coregonus clupeaformis, assembly GCF_020615455.1. Classification (NCBI taxonomy): domain Eukaryota; kingdom Metazoa; phylum Chordata; class Actinopteri; order Salmoniformes; family Salmonidae; genus Coregonus; species Coregonus clupeaformis. The sequence goes on along the minus strand of NC_059210.1, from coordinate 17,911,690 downwards.
CAACAACAACTTCAAGACTGTTGGAAAAGCATTTAGGTGAAGCTGGTTGAGAGAATGCCAAGAGTGTGCAAAGCTGTCATCAAGGCAAAGGGTGGCTAAATATATTTTGATTTGTTTAACACTTTTTTGGTTACTACACGATTCCATGTGTTATTTCATCGTTTTGATGTCTTTACTATTATTCTACAATGTAGAAAATAGCAAAAATTAAAAATAAACCTTGAATGAGTAGGTGTCCAAACTTTTGACTGGTACTGTATTTCCACCCCAACCCCATACCCCCATCCTTTTTCCATACAACTTCGTCTACATGTGTAGAATGAGTTTCCTGTAAACAACATATATTATATCCCTCCTATTTTAGCCAGGTAAAGATCGTATTTTCGTATTATCTGCTAAGCCATTACAATTAGGGCCTGTTGTCTGGACCTATGGCAGTCTCTATGGGGGTGCCACAGGGTTCAATTCTTGGGCCGACTCTTTTCTCTGTGTATATCAATGACGTCGCTCTTGCTGCTGGTGACTCTCAGCTCCACCTCTACGCAGATGACACCATTTTGTATACATCTGGCCCTTCATTGGACACTGTGTTAACAAACCTCCAAACGAGCTTCAATGCCATACAACACTCCTTCAGTAGCCTCCAACTGCTCTTAAACACTAGTAAAACTAAATGCATGCTCTTCAATCGAACGCTGCTGGCACCCGCCCAACCGACTAGAATCACTACTCTCGACGGGTCTGACCTAGAGTATGTGGACAACTACAAATACCTAGGTGTCTGGTTAGACTGTAAACTCTCCTTCCAGACTCACATTAAGAATCTCCAATCCAAAGTTAAATCTAGAATCGGCTTCCTATTTCGCAACAAAGCCTCCTTCACTCATGCTGCCAAACATGCCCTCGTTAAACTGACTATCCTACCGATCCTTGACTTCGGCGATGTCATTTACAAAATAGCCTCCAACACTCTACTCAGCAAATTGGATGTAGTCTATCACAGTGCCATCCGTTTTGTCTCCAAAGCCCCATATACTACCCACCACTGTGACCTGTACGCTCTTGTGTGCTGGTCCTCACTACATATTCGTCGCCAAACCCACTGGCTCCAGGCCATCTATAAATCACTGCTAGGCAAATCCCTGCCTTATCTTAGCTCATTGGTCACCATAGCAACACCCACCCGTAGTCTGCGCTCCAGCAGGTATATCTCACTGGTCATCCCCAAAGCCAACACCTCCTTTGGCCGCCATTCCTTCCAGTTCTCTGCTGCCAATGACTGGAACAAATTGCAAAAATCTCTGAAGCTGGAGACACTTATCTCCCTCACTAACTTTAAGCATCAGTTGTCAGAGCACCTTACCGATCACTGCACCTGTACACAGCCCATCTGAAATTAGCCCGCCCAACTACCTCATCCCTATATTGTTATTTATTTTGCTCATTTGTACCCCAGTATCTCTATTTGCACATCATCTCTTGCACATCTATCATTCCAGTGTTAATACTAATTGTAATTATTTTGCACTATAGCCTATTTATTGCCTTACCTCCATAACTTGCTACATTTGCACACACTGTATATATATTTATTTCTGTTGTATTTTTGACTTTGTTTTGTTTTACCCCATATGTAACTCTGTGTTGTTGTTTTTATCGCACTGCTTTGCTTTATCTTGGCCAGGTCGCAGTTGTAAATGAGAACTTGTTCTCAACTGGTTTACCTGGTTAAATAAAGGTGAAATAAAAATAAATAAATAAAATTATAACTAGCTATACTTATCTCACCACTCACCATAATGAGATACACGTTTTGATTATACTTACCATAATATATGTTTGTAAATTTAACATTAAGAAGTACAATGATAATTGAGTGTCCATATAGCTGTACCAAGATATTTGCACTGTTAAGCATACTTTAGCTGCGACTAGGGCTGTGGCAGTCATGACATTTATCAGCCAGTTATTGTCATGCAAAAGTCTGCCGGTCTCATTGTAATTGACCGTTAATTAACATACACGTTTAGCATCTCCAGGCTCCACGCATACAAGCAGCATATAAGCCTCTGATGCGCGCCTTTGGAACATCTACATTTTATAAAAAGTTGAATAAATCAATTGAATATACATCACAATACATTCATTATTTATTTTAGGCAGGTCTAAAGAAACATTATGATATGAAGAAAATGTATTCCAGAAGAACAGAATATGAGTTGGCCTACTGTATGTTATCTGGCTATGTGCCATGTCATAGGCTGTAGGCTTGTTCATTTAGTAGACAAGATATGCTTGTAAGTCCATTGCCATTATTTAATATTATATGATTTTATAGTAACAAGAATATAATTTAACTTAGCTGAATAAAGTAGAATGGATAATTTTCCCATTCCGGAGTGAGAATGTGTGCATATGAAGTGGCTATGTTGATCGTAAAAGTGATCATTTGAAACAGGTCCTATATGCTTGATGTAGAGTTATTTGGCAACTTTAGTTGTGAATGATACAACCCTTAGAATGACTTGGAAATCAAAAGATATATGGGCTGCATGATGTGACTATAGGCTATTGACGATTTGAGAAAGTCGCAAAACAAAGCTTGCGCTCTGTTCCTTGCCTCAGGCTGCACACGCTGTTCTCTCATCAAGTGATCATATTTTCATCCATCATATTCTCAATTAAATCTTGTCTTTAATAATATGTCAAATTGGTTTCAGACTCTGTATGCCATGGGCTCTCCAACCCTGTTCCTGCAACTACCCAGTGCTTCATTTGGGAAACCAAGTGAAATCTGTTCGGGAACGTCAATAGTAACATGTTTTCACAAAGAAACATATTTCATTAAACTGTTGACAGCCCCTCTGCGCACTGGAAAAAAGGAATGAAGGAGAGCGGGGAGAAGATGGCAATTCACGGTGGTGAGATATTCTGTAGCTAAAGTTAATGTGTCAGTCTAAAACAAATTCACTATAATTGTAGGCTAAATCTGAATTTGTTTAATTTAGGCTAGACCAATTATGTACCAAAGATATCTTAAATTAGTATTTATGTTTTTCTGCCATGTGTAATATGCAGTATTCTATGTATTGTATAACGGCACTATGATAAGTGTTTAATGGGAATTTCAATTGCATTTGCATTGATGTCAGTGGTTAGAGGGACAATAGAGCCCTGAGTACCAGGCCCTTCAACCTGATGATCATTAGCAAGTTGGGTAGCCTACTACTAATGCATATCCAGAGCGCATAAGAGGAGATTACCGAGTCACATTGGATTTTACTGCGGTAATGACTCAAGACTGCCGGTAATACGGTCACCGCAACAGCCCTAGATGTGACTAAGCAAACCTCTAATTGTCCTCCGATATTTCACCCGCTAAAACTCCGCCCCCCATCCCAAGTTGGGTTGTCACTCCAGTGACTGGCTGACCGTCCTTGTACACATGGATCCTAGGGCCTTTAAGAGATAGGGGCCCATCCTTTTAAAAAAGCACATGGTGCCACCTACAGTACAAGACAAAGCTTTGCTGTAAAGCTGCAAGTATGCCTGTCGCGAAGCGGTGCTCCATGAAAGTGAAATGGATATTATTGGACCTGCGTATACAAGAGACTACTGGCTGTTGCTTAAACTGTATTTATACTGGTATGGCTTACTGATAAGACAATGTACATTTTCTCTCCTTCCAATTAGGGCTGACCCCATTTAGTCGACTAGTCGATTGTTTGATCGATAGGCTGTTGGTCAACCGAGATTACTTTCATGGTGTACAAGACACCGGTCTGATTCGCGCTGAGTGGACTGATCCATTGTGGAGGCCGTGGGGATGTAACAGTCCATCAGTCTGCCACAGAAATTGTATGTTATATTACATAAGAACAATGGTGCAACACTAAAGCGCTTTCTCCCTCGTTGGATAACGGTCGCTGTCCACAGTCTGAAACACATCAGTGCGCTGTTGAATTGGCGCCTTTTTTACATTTTTGTCATTTAGCAGACGCTCTTATCCAGAGCGACTTACAGTTAGTGAATACATTTTTTTTTTTATACTGGCCCCCCGTGGGAATCGAACCCACAACCCTGGCGTTGCAAACGCCATGCTCTATCAACTGAGCTACATCCCTGCCGGCCATTCCCTCCCCTACCCTGGACGACGCTGGGCCAATTGTGCGCCGCCCATGAGTCTCCCGGTCGCGGCCGGCTGCGACAGAGCCTGGATTCGAACCAGGATCTCTAGTGGCACAGTTAGCACTGCGATGCAGTGCCTTAGACCACTGCGCCACTCAGGAGGCGCAGTGGTCGCTTTTCCTAGACCATGTTGCTATGTGCATAATAGCAAAGTTAACCAGCATATTGGTGTTGAGAGCAATGCGGCGGAGGCAGCAGCAGAATGAGGAGATGAGAAAACAGCCCTCGCCTTATTGTCTAAGAAAAGTGAGGAGAGAGGAAACCAACTTAATTAGGTCTATACATCAATAGCCTAACTGTTAAATGTGCCTGGTTTTATAAATCATCTATATATCTACAGAAATAAGACAGATCCTGCTTCTGTTGCCTGTTTGAGTGTTTGTTTAATAGCCTACTGATTCCGTGAGCACCAATCCTCACGCAACGACATGTCAAGTAAACAGTTTCACAAATTCGGCTGTTTTTAAATCATTGCTTTGCTGTAATAAAGGCTTTACACTTTGTTTTCGTTAGAACAGCCTCTCTGGAATTATTTATGATTTATTTAGTGTTTACACTGTTCCAAATTTTCAGGAAAATAACATTTCAAAAAACAACATTCCTTTTTTCTTGATCTCCTTATTGTTATTATAATAAGTAATGTCATTATCATTAGTAGGCTTAGTATCGATTCCATGGCAGTGTTTATGAACTGATACGCAAAACGACGCAGGATTCAAAACGTAGAATTGTTCAATTTAAATTATTATATCAAATTCTTGCTACCAATAGAATGATATTTATTTTGTGGATACAATCTTCCCAGCTCTGCAGATTTTGCTGCGAAGAGACAATCATTAGATCATTTGTTTTGGTACTGTCCATTTGTAGCTTGTTTTTGGACACAGGTCCAGGAATGGCTGAAGGATTGCAATATTTACCTGGAGCTAACCCTGCAGATAGCATTACTGGGTGATCTGAAAAGTCATAGTCAATCAATCAATAATATAATAATACTTTTAGCAAAAATATGTATTTTCAATTTACAATCTGTAGAAACAATGAGAATAGAAAGGTTCAGAACTTTTGTAAAACATCAAAGTACAGTTGAAAAAGATATGGCAAATAGAAATCCAATATGGATGGTGTTGAATGGAGTTGAAGGATGGGACTAATAACAACAAGATAACTAATAATGTAAGCATACTGTGTCCATAATAAGTATATAGGTTATAGGTTGAGAGCTTTTGTGAAAGAGCACAGTTAGAAAGATATGGCATATAGAAGCAAACCGGTTGGACATCATGAAAATTATCGGAGAGGTTGAGGGTAGAGGAAGTTCAGGAGTAACAACAAACAAAATATAATTATTGTAAAATTGAAAGTGTCCATAAAATGTATATAGTATGTATAAGCTGGAAGTAGAGGCCTAAGCATTGTTCACTAGTTTACTCCAATTAGGGAAGGGGTGGTGGGGTTGGAAAGTAATAAAGGGAAATATATTTTTTTTAAGGATATGTATATGTGTACGTACATGTATGTGTATATATGTATGTACAGTGAGGGAAAAAAGTATTTCATCCCCTGCTGATTTTGTACGTTTGCCCACTGACAAAGACATGATCAGTCTATCATTTTAATGGTAGGTTAATTTGAACAGTGAGAGACAGACTAACAACAAAATAATCCAGAAAAATGCATGTCAAAAATGTTATAAATTGATTTGCATTTTAATGAGGGAAATAAGTATTTGACCCCTCTGCAAAACATGACTTAGTACTTGGTGGCAAAACCCTTGTTGGCAATCACAGAGGTCAGACGTTTCTTGTAGTTGGCCACCAGGTTTGCACACACCTCAGGAGGGATTTTGTTCCACTCCTCTTTGCAGATCTCACATATTTTCTATGGGATTAAGGTCTGGAGACTGGCTAGGCCACTCCAGGACCTTAATGTGTTTCTTCTTGAGCAACTCCTTTGTTGCCTTGGCCGTGTATTTTGGGTCATTGTCATGCTGGAATACCCATCCACGACCCATTTTCAATGCCCTGGCTGAGGGAAGGAGGTTCTCACCCAAGATTTGGCGGTACATGGCCCCGTCCATCGTCCCTTTGATGCGGTGAAGTTGTCCCCGTAGCATAAAAACATCCCCAAAGCATAATGTTTCCACCTCCATGTTTGACAGTGGGGATGGTGTTCTTGGGGTCATAGGCAGCATTCCTCCTCCTCCAAACCCGGCGAGTTGAGTTGATGGCAAAGAGCTTGATTTTGGTCTCATCTGACCACAACACTTTCACCCAGTTCTCCTCTGAATCATTCAGATGTTCATTGGCAAACTTCAGACGGCCCTGTATATGTGCTTTCTTGAGCAGGGGGACCTTGCGGGCGCTGCAGGATTTCAGTCCTTCACGGCGTAGTGTGTTACCAATTGTTTTCTTGGTGACTATGGTCCCAGCTGCCTTGAGATCATTGAGAAGATCCTCCTGTGTAGTTCTGGGCTGATTCCTCACCGTTCTCAAGATCATTGCAACTCCACGAGGTGATTTCTTGCATGGAGCCCCAGGCCGAGGGAGATTGACAGTTCTTTTGTGTTTCTTCCATTTGCGAATAATCACACCAACTGTTGTCACCTTCTCACCAAGCTGCTTGGCGATGGTCTTGTAGCCCATTCCAGCCTTGTGTAGGTCTACAATCTTGTCCCTGATATCCTTGGAGAGCTCCATGGCCAAGACCAAAGTGGAGAGTTTGGAATCTGATTGATTGATTGCTTCTGTAAACAAGTGTATTTAATACAGGTAACAAGCTGAGATTAGGAGCACTCCTTTTAAGAGTGTGCTCCTAATCTCAGCTCGTTACCTGTATAAAAGACACCTGGGAGCCAGAAATCTTTCTGATTGAGAGGGTGTCAAATACTTATTTCCCTCATTAAAATGCAAATCAATTTATAACATTTTTGACATGCGTTTTTCTGGATTTTTTTGTTGTTATTCTGTCTCTCACTGTTCAAATAAACCTACCATTAAAATTATAGACTGATCATACTTTTTCCCCTCACTGTATGTACAGTTGAAGTAGGAAGTATACATACACTTAGGTTGGAGTCATTAAAACTTGTTTTTCAACCACTCCACACATTTCTTGTTAACAAACTATAGTTTTGGCAAGTCGGTTAGGACATCTACTTTGTGCATGACACATACTTTTTCCAACAATTGTTTACAGACAGTTTATTTAACTTATAATTCACTGTATCACAATTCCAGTGGGTCAGAAGTTTACATGCACTAAGTTGACTGTGCCTTTAAACCATGTCATGGCTTTAGAAGCTTCTGATAGGCTAATTGACATCATTTGAGTCAATTGGAGGTGTACCGTGGATGTATTTCAAGGCCTACCTTCAGACTCAGTGCCTCTTTGCTTGACATCATGGGAAAATCAAAAGAAATCAGCCAATACCTCAGAAGAAGAATTGTAGACCTCCACAAGTCCGGTTCATCCTTGGGAGCAATTTCCAAAACACCTGAAGGTACCACGTTCATCTGTACAAACAATAGTACGCAAGTATAAACACCATGGGACCACTCAGCCGTCATACCGCTCAGGAAGGAGACGTGTTCTGTCTCCTAGAGATTAACGTACTTTGGTGCGAAAAGTGCAAATCAATCCCAGAACAACAGCAAAGGACCTTGTGAACATGCTGGAGGAAACAGGTACAAAAGTATCTATATCCACAGTAAAACGAGTCCTATATCGACATAACCTGAAAGGCCGCTCAGCAAGGAAGAAGCCACTGCTCCAAAACCGCCATAAAAAAGCCAGACTACGGTTTGCAACTGCACATTGGGACAAAGATCGTACTTTTTGGAGAAATGTCCTCTGGTCTGATTAAACAAAAATAGAACTGTTTGGCCATAATGACCATCGTTATGTTTGGAGGAAAAAGGGGGTGGCTTGCAACTTACTTAGGTCTAAATTTCAATACTTCTATAGGCTGCTGTATCAATCAATCATTCATTCGTTCATGTCATCATACAGCATTCGAGGTCATTCATGATTTGAAATGCAATCAAACATTTTAGTTTTAAAATGAAATAAAGGGAGCCTTGAATAATTAGCATAAACAATAAATAAACCATTCCCTTTCGGAAATTGCGTTCACGAATGAATGCGACTGTTTTTAGTCTTTGCTGTAATAAAGGCTTAACAAACAAACATTACAACAGACTGGTACGCTTATACTTTATTTAGTGTTGTTCAGAGTTTGTTATAACCAATTTATTGATGTGATTTTGATATGCTATAGGCACGGCCTGCCCGCTCATTAGGCAGGATTAGGCACTCACTAACTAAGTCGCTCTGGATAAGAGTGTCTGCTAAATGACTAAAATGTAAATGTAAATGTAGGCGGCCGCCTATGGCGGCAGATTGACGAGGGCGGCATTTTCTGAGCTAAACTGAGCTGCTTGTCCATTCCTAGCGCACCTCTCCAGGGTTCTGTTGGAGAGACATATTTGCAGTGCTCCACCAACGTTCAGTCAAAAACATTATCTAACATAAATCATGTAGAAGATATAGGATATGGTAGAAAGAGTATGTGGCCTTTTCTGAAGCCTACAGGCTGGAGATAAAATGTATGACAATGTAATGAGAAGGACACTTTTTACGTCATGTAGGTTTATCCAGTCAAATAGCATAACCAAAATGGACATCATGGAATGTACAATCACAACTGTTGTCCAGGAGTTTCACCCCATTGTCATGATCAGTGGTTTCAAGCTGAAAACACTTATGCATTTCCCACTGTGTAAACACATTGCAAACAGGCTCGCGAGACCTCCTGATGAAGTAGGGTAGCTGATATTCAGTGCTTAAATAGCCAAATTGATTAGTCACAGGAATCAGGACTAATAAAGCCAACGCAATGGCCTGTTTTACAAATGGTAGGCTTTCCACATAGATGGGTGTTCAAAAAATTCAATTTCAGGCAACACTGTAGGCTACACCTCAGTAAGCACAGACCGACACCGATACCTTTTGGACATCTTTTTTTGGTGCAGTTCTGAACCGGCCTTGATTTCCACATCCACAGACATTGGTTCAGACCAAATCTGAACCAATCATAGATTTAGTCCGGACTGCACCAGCCTTGATTTGGTCCAAACATTGAATTACTTATTTTCAACTTTCATTCAGAACCAAAAATGAACCTGACTTCAACGTCTGGAAAATACGTATTTTAGACGTCTTTTCAACGTCATTTTGCTTACTGGGACTATTCTAGTTTTGCGAGGGGGGCGGCATTTTTGGGTCCGAATCATCCGCCGGAATAACTGACATTCTGGAGTAATAATTACATAACCAACGTTCTCTAGTAATACTATTCCCGTGCGAATAGGTCTTTGGTCACATGCATGCGATGCACACATCTGTCACATAATAAGTGCAAGGATTGAAGGAATAGGGAATGTTTTTCCTAAACTAATGAGGGATTTCGGAAACAAAACTTTTCAGTCAGAAATGGCTGTAATTATGTTTCCGCTTGAGCAACAAGAACAGTGTAATAAACACTGATGTTCTGTGGTGGTCGCTGCAGCAGGGAGGAGAGAGACAACTGGTGCTAGTCACAGTCACTCGCTGTCTTTTTTTTTAAACACAGTGCAGCAAGTCTGAGCCCGGCCCAGCACAATCAAATCAATTGCTGGTCGGATACCTTCTAGTCATTTGTGTGTCTTCATTATTTAATCAAACCATGTGCTTAAATAAAACCTAATAAAAACATATGTTTTGTCCAGGACCTACACAGTCTACACAGGCCGGTGCGCCATAGCCAATCAGAGCTGCAGTAGGCCTACATGCAAATAATTTGCCACAAGGGCCTGCCATCATTCACTTTGAACTGGACTGTGTGTTTACAGGCAGTAGCAACATCTCGACTTTAGATCATTAGAACGCATTCGCCAAAAGCCACAAAATACAGCTGAATTGATTTCTGCAAATATGTAAATACCACTGGAGTCCTCCTGCATTTGGGAACTTCATGGTCCTATTTATCAAACAACCATAAAAGGTAGGCTCTCTCTCCCTCAGTTGCCTATGCATATCAACAACTTATGCCAGCCAGAACGAGATGCGCAAAAATCTAACGAGGGAACATTATTAGATACATTTACATTTACATTTTAGTCATTTAGCAGACGCTCTTATCCAGAGCGACTCACAGTTAGTGAATACATATTTTTTTATACTGGCCCCCCGTGGGAAACGAACCCACAACCCTGGCGTTGCAAACGCCATGCGCTATCAACTGAGCTACATCCCTGCCGGCCATTCCCTCCCCTACCCTGGACAACGCTGGGCCAATTGTGCGCCGCCCATGAGTCTCCCGGTCGCGGCCGGTTGCGACAGAGCATGGATTCGAACCAGGATCTCTAGTGGCAGAGTTAGCACTGCGATGCAGTGCCTTAGACCACTGCACCACTCAGGAGATAAACACTCTCAAACTTGTTCAGCTAGTTGGCCGTCAAAATTGCACTGAAAAATGATGAGGAATAGTAGCCTGCTTGTCCCAACCCACGTTTTGACAACTGAATGGGAACTTGCCTGCCCGCCCATTTGATCGATGCCAAATACATTTGATTGACAACTAAGACATATGCTAACTGTGGACAACAGTCATTCAAGTTCAGAATAGCTAGCTAGCAAGCAAAGTGAGTCACATTTCTTGATAGCTAACCAAATGTCCCCTGCATCTCTAGCTGTGGGTACCAAAAAACAATATGACTCCTCCAATGACATGACATCCTCCCAGCAGCGAGCTACCTAACATCAGTCTCCTTGTTTCAGCTTGCTAAATACATAGCTATATCAATAGGATACCCTAGCTCAGGGGTGTCAAACTCAATCAGTACACAGGGGCCATATTGAAAAAATACGAAATCACAGGCCACACATAGCCCATTTGTTTTTACAAAAGAAGCATGCAACTGCGACCCAAACTGACATTGTATTATTTGAAAAAGATGGCCCATTATAATATCCACCTATGTACATAGGATGCTGTACATAACATGAACATATTAAAACAAAAGAGATACAGTGCTGTCTGAAAGTATTCAGACCCCTTGACTATTAAAAAATTAAAAACAGAAATAACTTATTTACGTAAGTATTCTGACCCTTTGCTATGACAATCCAAATTTAGCTCAGGTGCATCCTGTTTCCATTGATCATCCTTGAGATGTTTCTACGACTTGATTGGAGTCTACCTGTGGTAAATTCAATTGATTGGACATGATTTGGAAAGGCACACACCTGTCTATATAAGGTCCCACAGTTGGCAGTGCATGTCAGAGCAAAAACCAAGCCATGAGGTAGAAAGAATCGTCCGTTGAGCTCCGAGAAAGGATTGTGTCGAGGCACAGATCTGGGGAATGGTACCAAAAAATTTCTGCAGCACTGAAGGTCCCCAAGAACACAGTGGCCTCCATCATTTTTAAATGGAAGAAGTTTGGATCAACCAAGACTCTTCCTAGAGCTGGCCACCCAGCCAAACTGAGAAATCGGGGGAGAAGAGCCTTGGTCAGGGAGGTTACCAAGAACCCGATGGTCACTCTGACAGAGCTCCAGAGTTCCTCTGTGGAGATGGGAGAACCTTCCAGAAGGACAACCATCTCTTCAGCACTCCACCAATCAGGCCTTTATGGGAGAGTGGCCAGGGAAGCCACTCCTCAGTAAAAGGCACATGACAGCCCACTTGGAGTTTGCTTGAGACCAAGATTGAACTCTTTGGCCTGAATGCCAAGCGTCACATCTGGAGGAAACCTGGCACCATCCCTACGGTGAAGCATGCTGGTGGCAGCATCATGCTGTGGGGATGTTTTTCAGCGGCAGGGACTGGGAGAGTAGTCAGGATCAAGGGAAAGATAAACGTCCAGAGAGATCCTTGATGAAAACCTTCTCCAGAGCGCTCAGGACCTCAGACTGAGGCTAAGGTTCACCTTCCAACAGGAGAGCTTGGGAGGATCTGCAGAGAAGAATGGGAGAAACTCCTCAAATACAGGTGTGCCAAGCTTGTAGTGTCATACAAGCTGTAAAAGCTGCCAAAGGAGCTTCAACAAAGTACTGAGTAAAAGGTCTGAATACTTCTGTAAATGTAATATTTCAGTTTATTTTATTTCATAAATTTGCTCAAAAATTGAAAAGCCTGTTTTTGCTTTGTCATTATGTGGTATTGTGTGTAGATTGAGGGGAGGGGGGGGTCGCTGTATGCTCGCTTGTGACTTGTAGTGCAGCGCATAGTAGGCGATATGGTAGCTGGCCAAAATGAATTCACAACACAAATCATTGCACAGGCCAAATAGAAATGTACAGCATCACGCCTTGAGCACAGATAGAACAATGAGACAGATATTTCACCGGATGTATAAATGTGAAGCATTCGCATAGCGTTTCCACTCACTACCAAATATGGTAGTGAGAGGAAGCCCACTGGCCTGCAGTTGGATAAGATGTAAAGTCATGGATTTTGGCTGACATTCTGAACATTTTCTCATCAATGAAACATTTGATCTCAATATAGTTCTCTGTTCCCAAAACTAGAATATGTTATGAACAGAGTGGACTAAGTTTGTAGACTTTACCCTTTGCCAAAGTTTTTTTTTTTTTTTTTTATCACGTTTTTAGGAGTGCAAAGGTGAATCGAGTTACTGCACACGCGCACTTCAGAGGAGGCGTTCCCTAACGGAAATATGCAGACGTCTGCTAGAACGGGCCAATAGGATCTCGCTAGCTCGTGCTTGGTTCTGCCTACCTCCTTGCTTGTTCTGCCCTCTTTGACTCATTTGTTCACGAGAGGCTGTGGTCTATCTTGGTTTAGTTATACAAATCTTTGCCTTGAGTTTGACACGTGCGTTAGCCTATTAGCCACGTTATGACGGAGTTGTGATCATTGCCCTTGCTAGTTTGATTGTATTGACATTCCCAGCCTTAGTTACAGTCGTCCGTTTTTGTTCAGAATATTGAGTCATTGAAACTGAAACAGTGCATCCCGAATGGGTGGCAGCAAACAATGTACCAGGCCATCTGTGATGCAACCTGATTGCAATCTTTTTGGACTACCAAGAAATGTATTGATGAAATATATGAATCATGCAATGAACTGCATCCATCTATTCTGCCAACAACGCCTTACTGTACATCATGGAATACTTTGTCAAATATAACATTTTTTAAAACCTCTTATAAAGTTGGTTTTGTCGCATAAAATGGGAATTTCATATTTTTTACTGATATGATTGTCTGTTAATATCTGCAAAGCGGTTAACGCTGTCAGTTCCACTTTAACTCCATCATACATCGTGGAGTTGAGGTTAATCAGCTAAGCAACACACTGTTCGACAAGGAAGCAACTAACTAGCTAAATAATGTAGTTAGTTGGCAAGATATCGTTCTTGATCTGCAGAAAACGAAGCTAACGTTACTTGCCTCTGTCTATGGTATTTTTGTAACAATAATTGGCGATTTAGCTAGCTACGGCGTTAGATACCAGTTACGGCAGCTAACTAACTAGCATACATCACGTTTGCTACGTGAACAGACAGATTTTTCTGAAGGCGACTTGACCACAGTGCCATTATTTATAATAACTGCAACTTACATTAATCTTCTTGCCATGGTTGTAGCCCCTTGTTTTGACAAATAAACTGGTTGTGTGTGTTATCTTTTGAAGGACTTCTGAACTGCCTCTCCTCAGCGACACTAAAAAAGTACTTCCGGGTCACGGAATTTCGAAAATGTCCAAATAAAAGTCCCCCACGTAAAAGTAGAAAAGTGTCATTAACCTGTATTTATTCATATATATATATATATATATATATATATATATATATATAAAATGTCTAAACATTAACAATGATTAATATTTTCTCATATTTAAGTGACATTTGCATTACATTTGTCTTCAAAATGTTTTCCAAGTAAATGCCCCCAATGCAATACATCATATATGAAATACATATTGGCTTATAGAGAGAAAGGTATTCTAGGTGCCGAAGTAGATCTAGCGAAGACAGCTATTGAACATGGCTGATGGAAAAATAAATTAATGCAGTCTAAATTATTATGAGATGGAGTTCTGTCGGGATGCCACCAGGACGCTAGCAAAGCTGGGATAATCTCTGTGCCACACAATTCGGGTCAAGATCTGTTTCTTGCTTTGCTCTTAGGAACAGGGCACCATTGAAAGAAGTGATTTCTGGGGTAGCATTAAGTGTGCAGGTGGAGTAATTGAAGTCCAAGATTCCTGGTGTTTGTGACGCCCGCCGTTTGGTGCGACGCAGACCCAGTGGGGAGCGTGGTGAAACAGAGGTGACACAGTCGGTCCTTTTGAGTTTTGAAAGAGAGTCTTTACCGGACAAAGTCATTTTAGGATGTATCAGTTATCCTGTTCGATCTTTTGAGCCGAACCTACTGCGGTGTTTCAGGTGGCCTGTTTATGGTCATGTCGCAGCAGTGTGTAGGAGGGAGATTCCAAGATGTGGGAAGTGTGCAGGAGGGCATGGGACAGAGGATTGTGTCGTTTCGGTGCAAAAAGTTGTATGTGTCAACTGTAGGGGTGCCCATGTTGCTGGGGATCGGAAGTGTCCGTTGCGAGAGAGGTAGTTTGAGGTGGCCAGGATCTGTAGTGCAGAAGGTGTCGTATGCTGAGGCAGTGAAGAAAGTATAGAAGGACCATTCTTGATACACACAGGAACATTTTGAGCGTGAAAAACCCAGCAGCGTTTCAGTTCTTGACACAAACCTGCGCGCCTAACACCTACTACCATACCCACTCCTTAGTTTGTAAATCGGGAGGTGCTGGAACAAAAAGTGTGCGCTAGAGGGGGTTGACCTGGGGAGCTATGAGGTACCGGAAAATCACCTTTATAATAAAGCACTGCATGCATATCATCGCATTTGCGTAGTGGTCTAGACTAGAGCATTAGAGTAAAGGTGCTTGCAGACATTTTTTGTAACCTAGGGCCCGGAAAAATTGGGCCTTTACAAACGCATTTCATGCAATTATATTAAATATTACATGACTGGAGACTAGCATAATCGTTTTTAATACCTCACAAAAAGGCTATTTTGACACTGACAAACTGAAAATGTGAGATCATTAAAAACGACCTCGTCTTGAATCCATCAATAGCCTAGGCATAGGTGTGTGGAGGAGACACATATTGTACAATATGAGGAGGAAATTATAGTCCTAAAAAAGCTTTCCAGCTTCAATGACTCATGCAATGATGCGCAGCTCACTTACCGGCGATGGCTGATGCGCTCGTGCCAAAAGCCTATCTCTCTCGGTTTAGTTTGTAAATCAATGCTGTTCACTCAATAGGCCTAGTTGGAAGTTAATCAAACATTTTTTGTAGCCTACAGAGAGATAAGTGTTTTTGTTTCAGCAGGAGCCATTTGCTTTCCAACCTGTGCTATCCCATGATTGTATTTGACATATTGCGAAAGGCCTGTTTTGGCTGCATGCTGTTCACTGACAGATTTGCCACGCGTTCCCGACCGTAGGCAATGCCTTGTGATTGGGCTACACGCAATCCAAGCTATAAAAAAAAAAAGCTATTGATCCTCGGTGGCTAAATTATAGGCCTACTCCTGGTGTAGACGTAGATTAGCGTCATAGGTGCAAAGGTGCGTGAGGATGGCCAGAAAATCTCAGATTAAAACCCCATCAAAATCTGTTTATGTATGTCGATTTTGTGTATAGAACACACTTCTGGCAAAACTGATTTCAGTTTTTCCTCCAGGTTTCCATCCATTTTCTGCAAACTAGTACAAGGAACCACTCTCTGCAAAATGTGTCCTCCCCAGTCTGAAAACAGTGAAGAACATAACAACCAACAGGCATGTGGAGGGAGGGTTAAAAATGTAACATCCAATCAAAATCTTGCCGCTGGAAACCCATTTTTGCAATACAAAATTCTCCAAACCTTCAAGGGAGGCGTGACAACGATATGATTTTAGTGGTATGGCAACGCAAGACTACACATTGGCTTATAGAGAGAAAACTATTCTAGGTGCCGAAGTAAAGTGGGGTTGGGATGCTTCTCTAGGGTCTGTAGAATCTATATATGGTGTTATTACATGGGGAACTGAGGTCTATATACCCAGCAACACTTTCTTCTCCACCCACTTCTTTGGTCCAAATGCAATACATCAAGTGTACTCAAGTACACTGCTAAAAAAAAATAAAGGGAACACTTAAACAACACATCCTAGATCTGAATGAATGAAATAATCTTATTAAATACTTTTTTCTTTACATAGTTGAATGTGCTGACAACAAAATCACACAAAAATTATCAATGGAAATCAAATTTATCAACTCATGGAGGTCTGGATTTGGAGTCACCCTCAAAATTAAAGTGGAAAACCACACTACAGGCTGATCCAACTTTGATGGAATGTCCTTAAAACAAGTCAAAATGAGGCTCAGAAGTGTGTGTGGCCTCCACGTGCCTGTATGACCTCCCTACAACGCCTGGGCATGCTCCTGATGAGGTGGCGGATGGTCTCCTGAGGGATCTCCTCCCAGACCTGGACTAAAGCATCCGCCAACTCCTGGACAGTCTGTGGTGCAACGTGGCGTTGGTGGATTCAGGTCTGGGGAACGGGCGGGCCAGTCCATAGCATCAGTGCCTTCCTCTTGCAGGAACTGCTGACACACTCCAGCCACATGAGGTCTAGCATTGTCTTGCATTAGGAGGAACCCAGGGCCAACCGCACCAGCATATGGTCTCACAAGGGGTCTGAGGATCTCATCTCGGTACCTAATGGCAGTCAGGCTACCTCTGCCGAGCACTTGGAGGGCTGTGCGGCCCCCCAAAGAAATGCCACCCCACACCATGACTGACCCACCGCCAAACCGGTCATGCTGCAGGATGTTGCAGGCAGCAGAACGTTCTCCACGGCGTCTCCAGACTCTGTCACGTCTGTCACATGTGCTCAGTGTGAACCTGCTTTCATCTGTGAAGAGCACAGGGCGCCAGTAGCGAATTTGCCAATCTTGGTGTTCTCTGGCAAATGCCAAACGTCCTGCACGGTGTTAGGCTGTAAGCACAACCCCCACCTGTGGACGTCGGGCCCTCATACCACCCTCATGGAGTCTGTTTCTGACCGTTTGAGCAGACACATGCACATTTGTGGCCTGCTGGAGGTCATTTTGCAGGGCTCTGGCAGTGCTCCTCCTGCTCCTCCTTGCACAAAGTCGGAGGTAGCGGTCCTGCTGCTGGGTTGTTGCCCTCCTACGGCCTCCTCCACGTCTCCTGATGTACTGGCCTGTCTCCTGGTAGCGCCTCCATGCTCTGGACACTACGCTGACAGACACAGCAAACCTTCTTGCCACAGCTCGCATTGATGTGCCATTCTGGACGAGCTGCACTACCTGAGCCACTTGTGTGGGTTGTAGACTCCGTCTCATGCTACCACTAGAGTGAAAGCACCGCCAGCATTCAAAAGTGACCAAAACATCAGCCAGGAAGCATAGGAACTGAGAAGTGGTCTGTGGTCACCACCTGCAGAACCACTTCTTCATTGGGGGTGTCTTGCTAATTGCCTATAATTTCCACCTGTTGTCTATTCCATTTGCACAACAGCATGTGAAATGTATTGTCAATCAATGTTGCTTCCTAAGTGGACTGTTTGATTTCACAGAAGTGTGATTGACTTGGAGTTACATTGTGTTGTTTAAGTGTTCCCTTTATTTTTTTGAGCAGTGTACTATTTGAGAAGGTCTGGTCACACAAATTTCCTAGGTGGCAAAGGTCCGGATGGATAATGTAATTTATCGGCGTAGTAACAAACCCCCACATCGCAACCCATGCAACCTCAAACTGTTCACACCCCTCTTGTTGGCGGAGTGGAAATTTGCAGTTTTAAAGCTAATTTCCTGCAATTCTACACATTTTGCATGGGGCAGAGATTTGTTTTGCTGTTTTAAAGCTAATTTCCTGCAATTCTATGCATTATTCTATGTCTTATGTGTGTTTATATGATACCAGGGGTTGAACCCTGCCTGTGTAAAAAAATTAAATATATATATAAAAAATATAAATATTTTGTGGGGGGGCTGCGGTCCGTATTGACCCCATTCTGGGTCCGGATCCGGTCTGCGGTCCGCCAGTTGAGTATGTAGGCAATACACTATTGTCACGGTTTCGGCCGAGGCTGTTCCTCCTCCTGGTTCGGGCAGGCTTCGGCGGTCGTCGTCCCCGGAGTACTAGCTGCCACGATCTATGTTTAATGTTCGTTTGGTTTTGTCTTTCAACCTGTGTCTTGTTAGTCCTCGTTAGTGTCCTATTTAGTTCTTGTTGGTTGTGTTTGTCTTTGTGTGTGATTGCTCTTCTGTTTTCGTGTTGGAGCTACGTACTTCCCTCCAGTGTTTTGGAGAGGTTTTTCGCACATGTTAGTGCGCCGTTTGTTTGACGCCTATGTGCGCCGTGATTTCGCCTTCGGGCTTATTGTGCTTATTTTCTTTGTGAATATTGCACTAAAGTCTTTTGGACTGAGCTTCTGCGTCCTGCGCTTGATTCATGCACCACACCCACCTTCAGCACCCCTTGACAGAATCACACAACCAGAATGGAATCAGCAGGATCTGCAGTTACGCCTGAGTCGCTCGAGGAGCATGTCCGCGGCCAAGATGACCAGATACGACAACTGGGGACCGCTCTACAGGACGTCATCAACACCTTGCACCGATGGGAGGCCAGCGGGTACCCACGCCTCCACCTACCCTGCCAACCCCATCGGCCGGTCCACCAGTCCCAGGTCCGGAACCCAGGGGGATTCGGCTCTCGCTCCCGAGGGCGTATGACGGAACAGCTGCCGGGTGTCAGGGGTTCCTCCTGCAGGTGTAGCTCTACCTGGCCACAGTACACCCGGTGCCCTCGGGACACGAGAGCGTTTCCGCCCTCATCTCCTGTCTCACGGGCAAGGCGTTGGAGTGGGCTAACGCCGAGTGGAGGAAGATGGACGCCAACACCATCTCCTACGCCGAGTTCTCCCGTCGCTTCAAGGCCGTGTTCGACCATCCACCTGAGGGCAAAGCGGCGGGGGAGCGTCTAGTCCACTTGAGACAGGGGGAGGAGGAGCGCACAGGCGTTTGCTCTAGAGTTCCGGACTCTAGCGGCGGACGCAGGGTGGAATGAACGGGCCCTCATCGACCATTTTTGATGTAGCCTACGGGAGGACGTTCAACGTGAGTTGGCCTGCAGGGATACCCATCTTACCTTCGACCAGTTGGTCGATATGTCCATCCATCTGGACACCCTGCTGGCCACCCGTGGAAGTCCCGAGGGGGGTCCGTCCATTCCGCCCTCCGGCACCTCCGAGCCGAGCCCTATGGAGCTCGGGGGTGCCGGCGCTAGAGAAAGGAGGAGGAGGAGCCCGAGGGGGCCTGTCTCCTGCACCAAGTGCGGTCGTGGAGGGCACACTGCGGCCAGGTGCTGGGGAGGGTTCTCCGGGGGAGAAGACAACAGGCCACGCACTGGGGGGGCCTCCCAGGTGAGTAGACATCCCACTTACCCAGAGCTTTCTGTTGCGCACTTTTGTATACCTGTTTGTTTTCCACAGGTTGCACCTCATTCCCAGCATAAGGCGCTAGTAGATTCAAGCGCAGCTGGGAATTTTGTTGATCGGAAGTTTTGTTTAGATTTAGGGATCCCTCTCCTACCTGTTGACAAACCTTTTCCCGTTCATGCCTTAGATAGCCGCCCGTTGGGGTCGGGGTTGATTAGGAGATCACAGCGCCACTTAGGATGTGTGCGCAGGGGGGTCATGAAGAGACTATACAGCTGTATCTGATCGACTCTCCTGCATACCCAGTGGTGCTGGGAATTCCTGGTTAACACCCATAACCCTGCTATTTCGTGGCAACAGAGGGCTCTCGATGGGTGGTCTGCTCAGTGCGAGGGGCGATGTCTGGGTGTTTCCGTGGGGGCGACTTCAGTGGAAAGTCCAAACCAAGTGCCCGCACTGCACATTCCGCCTGAATATGGGGATTTAGCTCTCGTGTTTAGCAAAACTAGGGCGACGCAGTTGCCTCCTCATAGACAGGGGGATTGTGCGATGGATCTCCAGGCAGGAGCAGCGCTCCCACGGAGCCATGTGTATCCTTTGTCTCAAGAGGAGAGAAAAGCTATGGAGACTTACATAGCCGAATCTTTGAGACAGGGATACATTCGGCCCTCCACTTCTCCCGCCTCCTCGAGCTTCTTTTTTGTGAAGAAGAAAGATGGAGGGTTGCGCCCGTGCATTGATTACTGTGGTCTCAATCAGATTACTGTGAAATACAGTTATCCACTCCCTCTGATTGCGACCATGACGGAGTCATTGCTTGGGCAGCGGTTTTTCACAAAATTGGATCTCAGGAGCGCGTATAACTTGGTGCGCATTAGGAGGGCGACGAATGGAAGACAGCGTTTAGTACCACGTCAGGTCATTTCGAGTATCTGGTCATGCCATATGGGTTGATGAATGCTCCATCAGTCTTCCAATCCTTCGTAGATGACATTTTCCGGGATATGCAGGGACAAGGGGTGGTCGTGGTACATTGATGATATTCTGGTGTACTCGTCTACCCGAGCCGAGCATGTAACCCTGGTGCGTCGTGTATTGAGGAGGCTGTTGGAGCACGACCTATATGTCAAGGCAGAGAAATGTCTGTTTTTCCAGGAGTCGGTCTCCTTTTTGGGTTATCGATTGTCCGCGTCAGGGGTGAGAATGGAGGTGGATCGTGTGTTCGCTGTGCGTAATTGGCAAACCCCAACCACTGTAAAAGAGGTGCAGCAGTTCTTGGGCTTTGCGAATTACTACCGGAGGTTTATCCGGGGTTTTGGACAGGTGGCAGCTCCCATCACGTCCCTTCTGAAAGGGGGTCCGGTGCGCCTGCAGTGGTCAGCTGATGCGGACAGGGCCTTTGGGAGACTGAAGGACCTGTTTACGTCGGCTCCGGTGCTGGCGCATCCGGATCCCGCATTACCCTTTCAGGTTGAGGTGGACGCGTCTGAGGCAGGTATAGGGGGCCGTTCTCTCTCAACGGTCCGGCTCGCCACCTAAACTCCGCCCCTGTGCTTTTTACTCAAAAAGCTCAGCCCGGCGGAGCGTAACTATGACGTTGGGGACAGGGAGCTGTTAGCTGTAGTTCAAGCCCTTAAGGTGTGGAGGCATTGGCTTGAGGGGGCTCAACACCCTTTCCTCATTTTGACTGACCATCGGAACCTGGAGTACATCCGGGCAGCGAGGAGACTGAACCCTCGCCAGGCTCGATGGAGTATGTTTCTCACCAGGTTCGTATTTAAAATCACGTACATCCCTGGGTCCCAGAATGGTAAGGCAGATGCACTGTCCCGGCGGTATGACACGGAGGAGAGGTCCGTTGAGCCTACTCCCATACTACCGGAGTCTTGCCTTGTGGCACCGGGTGGTGTGGGAGGTCGATGCCAAAATCGAGCGAGCGTTGCGTACCGACCCCAGCCCTCCACAGTGTCCTGAGGGTCGGAAGTACGTTCCGCTCGAGATTCGGGATCGACTCATTTACTGGGCTCACACGTCACCCTCCTCTGGACATCCGGGTATTGGCCGGACAGTGCATTGCCTTAGCACTAAATACTGGTGGCCTACTTTGGCTAGGGATGTGAGGGTTTATGTCTCCTCCTGCTCAGTGTGTGCCCAGTGTAAAGCGCCCCGACATCTGCCCAGGGGTAAGTTACAACCCCTGCCCGTTCCACAACGACCATGGTCCCACCTCTCGGTGGATTTTGTGACAGACCTTCCCCTCTCTCAGGGGAATACCACCATCCTGGTCGTTGTGGACCGGTTCTCTAAGGCCTGTCGTCTTCTCCCCATGTCGGGTCTTCCTACTGCCCTACAGACCGCTGAGGCCCTATTTACCCACGTCTTCCGGCATTACGGGGTACCCGAGGATATAGTGTCTGATCGAGGCCCCCAGTTTACCTCCCGTGTTTGGAGAGCATTCATGGAGCGTTTGGGGGTCTCGGTTAGCCTTACCTCAGGGTACCACCCGGAGAGTAACGGGCAGGTAGAACGTGTCAACCAGGATGTGGGTAGGTTTCTGAGGTCGTATTGCCAGGACCGGCCTGAGGAGTGGGCACGGTACATTCCCTGGGCCGAGATGGCCCAGAACTCTCTCCGCCACTCCTCTACCAACCCAACCCCCCTTCCAATGTGTGTTAGGTTACCAGCCGGTTCTGGCACCGTGGCAGCAGAGCCAGATCGAGGCCCCCTGCGGTGGATGATTGGATGAGGCGCTCGGAAGAGACGTGGAACGCTGCCCACGTCCACCTGCAGCGGGCCGTCCTTCGTCACAAGGCGAGCGCCGATCTCCACCGCAGTGAGGGGCCGGTGTACGCACCCGGAGATCGAGTCTGGCTCTCTACCAGAAACCTACCCCTCCGCCTGCCCTGCCGGAAGCTGGGTCGGCGGTTTGTGGGGCCCTTTAAAGTCCTGAGAAGATTGAACGAGGTGTGTTATAGGTTACATCTACCTGTTGAGTATAAGAATATTAACCCCTCGTTCCATGTGTCTCTTCTCAGGCCGGTGGTAGCTGGTCCACTCCAGGACAATGAGATAGGGGAGACTCCTCCGCCCCCACTGGACATCGAGGGGGCGGAGGTCCATCTTGGGCATTCGGTCCATCTTGGACTCCAGACGCCGGATGGGGGGTCTCCAGTATCTCGTGGAGTGGGAGGGGTATGGCCCGGAGGAGCGGTGCGGGAGGGACATCCTAGACCCATCTCTCCTGTCGGAGTTCCACCGGGACCATCCCGCGCGCCCTGCTCCGCGTCCTCCTGGTCGTCCCCGAGGCCGGGGTCGGCGCATGGCTGGAGCCGCGCGTCAAGGGGGGGGGGGGTACTGTCACGGTTTCGGCCGAGGCTGCTCCTCCTCCTGGTTCGGGCAGGCTTCGGCGGTCGTCGTCCCCGGAGTACTAGCTGCCACCGATCTATGTTTCATGTTCGTTTGGTTCGTTGGTTTTGTCTTTATGTTGTACACCTGTGTCTTGTTAGTCCTCGTTAGTGTCCTATTTAGTTCTTGTTGGTTGTGTTTGTCTTTGTGTGTGATTGCTCTTCTGTTTTCGTGTTGGAGCTACGTACTTCCCTCCAGTGTTTTGGAGAGGTTTTTCGCACATGTTAGTGCGCCGATTGTTTGACGCCTGTGTGCGCCGTGATTTCGCCTTCGGGCTTATTGTGCTTATTTTCTTCGTGAATATTGCACTAAAGTCTTTTGGACTGAGCTTCTGCGTCCTGCGCTTGATTCATGCACCACACCCACCTTCAGCACCCCTTGACAACTATAGGCCCATAAATTACATATTGGCTTATAGAGAGAAAATGAAATGTTAAGACTCACTAAAAAATGGGGGGAAAATAAAACTAAAAAATGGGGGGAAAATAAAATTATAAATGTTTGAATTATCATGCTATTTCAATACATTCTGTTATGCAGCATAATTAAAAATGTGATTTCCAATTTTGGGAGGAAGTTGCCAAAACTTTGCAATGGCCAATTGGAAACCCCATTACCACTAAACGTAGTGTCGAAAATCTTAGGAATATGTGGGACAAGAATTCAAAGGAAACATTCAAAGTCTTAATTAGATTGAGGAACAGGTTGAGTTGACCAACCCTTTGATCCCATCAACCATATGTAATAAGATAGGAGATGAGGATGACAGCATAAACTTAAGTCAGTGCAACAAAGTCAAAAACAATAAACTAATTGATACACCAATCAAACACAGAGTGGGGAGGAGAAATGCAGTGAACGGTAAATATGGTGAGGAATGGGTCACACAGCACAAGAAACACAAAACACTGTTTTGTTTCTGTAAATCATCAAATAACAGTAAATGAGCAATGCTAGCATGTGATATCTGTGCAAATTGGTATAATTTTGACTGTGTTGGCCTATCTCCAGATAGTCAAAAGGATGTAGAATCTGCTACATTGTTATGCAACTCAGAATCATGTCAAGTTCAAGTACAGCCATTGCAGAATGGATTTAGTCTTAAAGGGGACTGTGATACATTCAATTTTATTTACAAATGCTTTGTTTGTAAATGATGAGTGTTGGAGTGTGCCCCTGGCTATCAATAAATAAATAAAAAACAAGAAAATGGTGCCGTCTGGTTTGCTTAATATAAGGAATTTAAAATGATTTATACTTTTACTTTTGATACTTAAGTATATTTTAGCAATTATATTTACTTTGATACTTAAGTACTGTATATTTAAAACCAAATAATTGTAGACTTCTACTCATGTAGTATTTTACAGGGTAACTTCCACTTTTACTTGAGTCATTTACTATTAAGGTATCTTTACTTTTACTCAAGTATGACAATTGGGTACTTTTTCCACCACTGGTAATCCCAACACTTTTACTTCGGCGCATAGAAAATAGTTCTCTATAAACCAATATGTAATTTATAGGCCAATATTGTATTGCAGTCAATAGAGTTGGTGGACTAGAAAGTGCTGCTGGGTATTTAGACCACAGTACACCATGAAATAACACTACATATAGACTCCAGTGGTAGATCAGTAGGGTCTGTAGAATATTGTATGTTCTTTACATTCATTTACTTAAGCTCCAACCATTTCTCAATGTGCTCCACCATATATTATTTATCTTATATAAAGTAGTTATTTTCTTTAGTTTGGTTATGTAATTTTTACATTATGCACTATGCTAAGCTGCAAAAATATTTTTTTCATATCATACACATAGCATTTTACCGCAGACTTTTATTTTGAACGCAAATTCTGAAAACCGGAAGTGGCGTGAGTGGAGAAACAGAAGAGTCATTGTCTGTTCTTTTGAGTTTTGATGTTGAGTCTTTTTTCCATGACAATGTGATGTTAGGATATATAAGTCATCCGGTACGAGTTTTTGTGCCGAATACATTATGTTGTTACAGGTGTCAAGCTTATGGGTATGTGGCATCAGTGTGTAGGAGGGAGGTTCCTAGGTGTGAGAAGTGTGCAGATGGGCATGAGACAAAGGAATGTGTAGCATTGGGGAAAGTGGTGGTATGTGTTAATTGTAGGGGTGCCCATGGGGCTGGGGATCCGAAATGTCCGGTGCGAGAGAGGCAGGTTGAGGTTTCCAGGGTTAGATTAGTGCAGAAGTTGTCATATGCTGAGGCAGTGAATAAAGTAGAGGAAGATGGGTCAAGGGGGAGGGATCCTGAGAGGAGTGGTGTGAGTAGTAGATCTGTACCGGTACAGAGGGATACACCAATAAGTGATATATGTTTCAGTAAGATTGGATTTTTGGCATTTATAGCAATGGTTATCAAATGTACTGCAGGGATGGAACGTAAGTCGCAGAAAATAGAGGATGTGGTGGCAGCTGCAGAGAGGTATTTTGGTGTGCGAGACTTGACATCAGAAGAGTTACAGGGTGTGTTAAGTGGTGGTGTCCCATCCCTTCAGGCTGTTGGCCTGAAGTAGGAATACATATATTTAAATAGTGGAGTATGGTAGTTATTATTATTATATTTTTATTTTTTTGTGAGTGTAGTATTAGATGGTAGGGTAGTTGTTGTATTTTGTATTTTTTAAAGCAAAGTATAATGGAGTTATACTCCAGTCTAGTAGGTGGCGGTAATGCAACATTTATTGGATCCCAACCGCCGTTAAACCTCATCGAAGAAGAAGAAGGAAAACCGGACGTTTTTATGCTGCTACCATGACACTAATTTTATGGACTTTATGGTCAGTGCTAGACCTTGGGACGTCCCTACCCTAAACCTAACCTTAACCCCTACCCTAACCTTAACCCTTACATAACCCATTTTAAATGTCAACATCAATGGAGTAGGGACGTCCCAAGGATTCCGAATAGCACAGACCCACCTTCTCATGGCACACGTTTGGAACACTTCCGGGGATACAGCTGAGCATGCGCGTGTGCTTAACCTTAAACCGAACCTTAAAGCTAACCTTATGCCTAATCTTGAATTAAGATCAAAAAGCTCATTTTTGTTTTCATGAATATTTACAATATAGACAATTTTGACTTTGTGGCTGTGCACTTGTGGAAACCTTGTAGAAGCAGAGAGACAAAAAGGCAAAGCGAGAGGTTTTACTCCGCCCGAAATCTGTCCACAAGAAGAATCCCACAAAGTGAAGAATCTTTATATGGATGTCAATTAAAGAGTGTCGAATTTGGTCAACAAAAAATGAAATTGCTAATTTGTTACTTGAGGCTTATTTGATCGAATAGAAGTTTCGTAATGGTTAGATTGTTACGAATGCACTGATATAAGTGGAGGCACGTGACATTTCAGCATTGTGCCTGTTGTCGTAGAGATAGATAGGACTCATCATGGATATAGAGATACTATTCCGAATAGCACAGACCCTCCTTCTCCTGGCACACGTTTGGAACACACCAAATTGAGACTCTGCATGCAGAATTCTGCAAAAATATCCTCTGTGTACAACGAAAAACACCAAATAATGCATGCAGAGCAGAATTAGGCCGATACCCGCTAATTATCAAAATCCAGAAAAGAGCCGTTAAATTCTATAACCACTTAAAAGGAAGCAATTCCCAAACCTTCCATAGCAAAGCCATCACCTACAGAGAGATGAACTTGGAGAAGAGTCCACTAAGTAAGCTGGTCCTGGGGCTCTGTTCACAAACACAAACAGACCCCACAGAGCCCCAGGACAACAACAACATCACAATTAGACCCAACCAAATCATGAGAAAACAAAAAGAGAATTAACAAAAAAACTGAGCAAACTAGAATGCTATTTGGCTCTAAACAGAGAGTACACAGTGGCAGAATACCTGACCACTGTGACTGACCCAAACTTAAGGAAAGCTTTGACTATGTACAGACTCAGTGAGCATAGCCTTGCTATTGAGAAAGGCCGCCATAGGCAGACCTGGCTCTCATGAGAAGACAGGCTATGTGCACACTGCCCACAAAATGAGGACGAAACTGAGCTGCACTTCCTAACCTCCTGCCAAATGTAGGCATTTTTGTAGGCACTAACTCCGCCATGGTTTGTTGCAGGACCGGCGTTATGGGCGGCCGTACCTCCTTGCCCGTCCAAATAAAAGATTGAAATATTGATAATTTATTTGACCAAGACGCGCGCCGACAGAAAGATGCACCAATCTCAGATAAAGCATCCGAGTGAGCGAAACAGCGCCCCTCTGTCTCAGTCTCTGTAGACCATGCATCTGATTCTGTCTGGACCAAAAGAGTATGGCACGTCATACTACTGTTTTCTGGCCATCCATCATCAGATACATGGGCTACATATAGCGCTGTTTTTCAAAGCATGTGGAGTAATGAGTAGGATTCACATGAAAAGGTGATTGTTTTGATAAAAACGCTTAAATCTGCCTTCCAAATGAAAAATAGTTAGACAATAGTTTGACATTATTTTCTTTCTTCTCTTTTTTTGTAGAAAACAATTAACAACAGCCTACAATACACATAATCAGGCAATATCACAATACAAAAAAACACCATACACAAAAATACACATAAAATGTCAATAAAATAAAGGAGATGACAGATCACATTTCATCATACATCAAAAATGGCATTATACTGTACAGTACATATACTTTTCTGTTACTATAACCTGAGGTAATTTAATATAGCAATAAAGGCTTGAAATCTTAAAAATGCACGTTTATGTACATCGCATTTACTCATTAGTATCATGACCATTAACACTGAACTATAGCTTCTTATCTGTGTATAAAAAAAAATGGGGGGGGTGGTATCACATGAATAAAAAAAAGGTAACACAGCGACTCAGATTCAGTAGCCTACCACAAAAAGTGCAATAACCGTCTGTGAACTTCGATATAAAGGCATTTGTTGGATATACAGTACCAGTCAAAAGTTTGGACACACCCACTCAAGGGGTTTTCTTTATTTTTACTATAGAATAATAGTGAAGGCATCAAAACTATGAAATAACATATATATGGAACAATGTATTAACCCAAAAAGTGTTAAACAAATCAAAATATATTTTATATTTGAGATTCTTCAAAAAGCCACCCTTTGCCTTGACAACAGCTTTGCACACTCTTGGCATTCTCTCAACCAGCTTCACCTGGAATGCTTTTCCAACAGTCTTGAAGGAGTTCCCACATATGAGCACTTGTTGGCTGCTTTTCCTTCACTCTGCTGTCCGACTCATTCCAAACCATCTCAATTGGGTTGAGGTCGGAGGATTGTGGAGGCCAGGTCATCTGACGCAGCACTCCAGTACTCTCCTTCTTGGTCAAATAGCCCTTACACAGCCTGGAGGTGAGTTGGGTCATTGTCCTGTTGAAAAACAAATGATAGTCCCACTAAGCCCAAACCAGATGGGATGGCGTATCGCTGCAGAATGCTGTGGTAGCAATGCTGGTTAAGTGTGCCTTGAATTCTAAATAAATCACAGACAGTGTCACCAGCAAAGCACACCCACACCATAACACCTCCTCCTCCATGCTTTACACTGGGAACTACACATGTAGAGATCATCCGTTCACCCACACTTATCCTCTGCAGCAGAGGTAACTCTGGGTCTTCCATTCCTGCGGCAGTCCTCATGAGAGCCAGTTAAATCAGAGCGCTTGATGGTTTTTGCGACTGCACTTGAAGAAACATTCAAAGTTCTTGATATTTTTCGTATTGACTGACCTTCATGTCTTAAAGTAATGATGGACTGTCGTTTCTCTTTGCTTATTTGAGCTTGCCATAATATGGACTTTTACCAAATAGGGCTATCTTCTGTATACCCCCCCTATCTTGTCACAACACAACTGATTGGTTCAAACACATTAAGAAGGAAAGAAATTCCACAAATTAACTTTTAAGAAGGCACACCTGTTAATTGAAATGCATTCCAGGTGACTACCTCATGAAGCTAGTTGAGAGAATGCCAAGACTGTGCAAAGCTGTCATCAAGGCAAAGGGTGGCTATTTGAAGAATCTCAAATATAAAATATATTTTGATTTGTTTAACACTTTTTAGGTTACTACATGATTCCATGTGTGTTATTTAATAGTGTTGATGTCGTCACTATTATTCTACAATGTAAAAAAATAGTAAAAATAAAGAAAACCCTTGAATGAGTAGGTGTGTCCAAACTTTTGACTGGTACTGTATATTATGTAGCCCCTTCAAATGGACCTCTCTAGCCTTGTTTGGTTTGCCTGGCTACCCAATCTCCATGCTCCGGCCAAACACTACGCCACACTCAGGGACGTTTGCTTTCTTCTCCGCAATCGACTACCACAGTATGAGTCATA
The DNA here is from genome assembly GCF_020615455.1 of Coregonus clupeaformis. Classification (NCBI taxonomy): domain Eukaryota; kingdom Metazoa; phylum Chordata; class Actinopteri; order Salmoniformes; family Salmonidae; genus Coregonus; species Coregonus clupeaformis. The sequence goes on along the minus strand of NC_059210.1, from coordinate 17,882,172 downwards.
ATACCCATAAAACCTAGTGGTAAAACCTGGAAATGGTTCCAATCATTTTTAGACCATTAATTTTTCCCATAGGGGATTTTAGAACTACTTCATATAAGGTCTGTGTTTCATGTAGGCTTACCCTGGCGTGACATTTTGATAACCGCGCAAATCTATCTCGGACAAGGTCACTTTTATCAATATATTTGCCTGTAATTACCCCCCAGCCACTAATGTGGCTTTCATACAGAACTACACATCCTAACGCAAGCTTTGACGTTATCACTCAAGGCACAGGGTGGGAAAAACCTTCACATTTCAAGTATCAAGTAACCTAGCAAGTAGATATTATAGCCATGTTAGTTTCTCGTGTAAATAATTGATATTGTGTATTTCTCATGTGTATTCTTGTTTAGCATTTTTCAAATTACCTAGCTAGCTACCTTAGCATTTTTGAATTACCCTGGCCTTTGTAGCTAACAAGCTAAACGTAGGTCTCTCCGTCGATCAGAAGCAAGGATGGTTCTGTGCTATGTACCGGATTGTAACCACTACTCCGATAAGTACACGTGTATTTGATCATTTTCTGACATCTGTAAGTGAGAGGCATTGCTGGAGCTGTGTGATAAGGTAAGCCCTGTTTGCTAACAAGCTATTTTGGTAAGATCTGTGGTTAGCTAGATGCTTTTGAAAATTAGCTAGATAACCACCAACGTTAGTTAAGTGTACAATGCACTTTACCTTCCTTACAAGTAAAAAGAAAACCTGCACAGGCTAGCATAATGACAAGTCCTTTGTGAGCTAGCCAACTAGTTAACATTAGCTCACATTTTGTGTAGTCATACATTTTCACGTGGTGACATGATAGCTAACATTACCCCACCAGGGCAGGGATACAGCTAGCTAAATATCGCCTGGTGGGCTAGCTAGTCACGCACCTTGGTTGGCTACATTAGCTAACGTTAGCTAGCTAATTTTGCACCTTATCTCACCGTGGCAGACATTAGAGATTAGTTAGATTAACTAGCTAACGTTAAATATCCCTGCCCTGTTGGACTAGCTAGCATGTCACCACCCGTGGGGTCTGGGGAAAAAGTCTGACTACACGAATGATGAGCTAACATAACTAGCTAGCTAAATGTTAGATAAATATCCCTGACCTGGTGTGCTAACATTAGCTAGCATGTCACCACATGGAAAAGTGTGACTACATGAACGGTGAGCTAATGTTAACTAGCTGGCTAGCTAGCTCACAATCCTTGTGGGCTCAATGTTTTCCCATACAAAACATAAACGTTTTGTTCCACGATGACCTGTGAAGCCAATTGACCTGTGAAGTCAATTATACATGTCAGCAGGAATGGAAATTAAGCTAGCCTGAGGCTAGTACTTTTCAGACTGGGCTAGTAGACAATCTGCCAAACTAGCCTGACACATTAATGAAATGGCTAGTAGAGAATGTGCAAAACTTGCCTGACACAGCAGTGACAATTTGCCTTTACAAACATCGCATGCCACAGATTTAGGACCTGAATGTTACCTGGGCTAGAAGAAATTGTGGTCTGCTGGCCAGTGCCCAAAATCCTTATGTTCCATCCCTGTATGTCAGTCCCTTTCAGGTGATCCCCCGATCACTGTTGGTCCTCCTCAGTGACCTCACGGCTGAGGGCTTTAACTTTCCTCTTGATAATTAGAATCAGAAGTACAGCTCATCGCAATACTTCACCTCTTCGGGCAAATAGTACCCTGTCCTGATCATCTAGTTGAGCATTCCAGATAATTCCTCCATCACAGCAGAAATGTCCCATCCAAGATTTTATATTTTAGCAGACGCTCTTCCCCAGAGCGACTTACATGAGCAATTAGGGTTAAGTGCCTTGCTTAAGTGCACATCGACAGATTTTTCACCTAGTTGGCTCGGGGATTAGAACCAGCGACCTTTCGGTTACTGGCACAACGCTCTGACCCACTAAGCTACCTTCCGCCCAAAGACATGCAGATAGACCAAAGCCCAGTCTATTTTACTGTTACTTATAGTCAAATCTGTGGGTTATGGTATTTTGATATAGATGTTACCATTTCAGTAATCAATTTAGCGAACTTTTTTTTTTGTCTTTCAGATGGGCGGAACGGAAACCCAGTGACAGCCTTCGGGTCTGCAGCTGCCATTTTCCGTTGGGAAAGAGAAATGGCCCTGTATTTACCAGAAAAGGTAGCTCATCCACCATGGCAGAAGAGGAAGATCCAGACTGTTGATTAGGAAACAAGAACAAACAATGAGGCATGAGGATTGGGTGTTGAGGGACCACTTGTCACGTTGTCCAAGGTGGGAGTGTTATGATAAACAATGCATTTTCTGTCCAGATAAAGATGTTAATACAGCATTGAAAAATATCCACCACTGACCAAATGTCTCTTTTTCCAGTCCAACAGGAGTGCATCCCTCAGACCATCCAGTGCATGGACATCCTGTGCCAATGTGATCCAAGCGCAAGCGTCCAGTTGTAGAGACTACAGCTGTCCGTCAACCTCCCTCTCCTCATGGTGTGCCAGTTGGGGTTGGTGCGCTGTCCAACTGTTGCCTGATCCTGCTGCTCCACCGACAGCGCCATGCCAGCCATGATGCCTGCATGCCCCATGTGCCCTTGTTTTTAACAACGTCCAGTACAGACAGGGACGACAGGGAGGGTAGCGGTTGCTCTGGCTCAGGTTGCCATTCCACTAAACCTGCCGAGAGAGTTCCTTAGCCACTGAAGATCCTCCTCTGTGGGCTGTCGGGACAGAGGGTTGTAGTCTTCGGCCGGGTACAGGTCCTCCACTGACTGCACCTGGTTGGGCACGGCTGGCTTCCTCCACTCGCATTCCACATCCGTACTGCTGACATTGTGAACCGCCAAAATAGGCTGCATGGCTACACTTATGAGCTCCTCGGAGACATTCACATGTGGTAGAGAGAATCCCCTGGTCACCTATAGATGCCTGCCAAGAGGAAGGATGTTAAGTGCCACATGCATTTCAATGCATGACTTTGAACACCTTGAAATGCATTTGTTGTAAGAAATGTGCTATATAAAAAAAAGTTTGATTTGATTGATGACATTGTAGAATATTTAATAAACTATAATTTGCACATGAGAGCAAGTGCAGTTTTTCCATAAACTTTTATTTGATAAATTGGGATTTTATCACGTGATATATCAATCATATAGTGTGAAGGATCCTATAAATAATAATAATAATAATATGCCATTTAGCAGATGCTTTTATCCAAAGCGACTTACAGTCATGCGTGCATACATTTTATTTTTATTTTTTTTGTGTATGGGTGGTCCCGGGGATCGAACCCACTACCTTGGCGTTACAAGCGCCGTGCTCTACCAGCTGAGCTAGACTGTGTGAATGCATGTACCACTCCAAATAATTAAATAAATACTGTGCCTTTGAAGATTTGTCTCTGGTCATGCAACTACAATACAGGCTGGATGTCTAAACAAAGTCAATTCTGAATGTCAATCGATTTTTAGATTCATTCTCATCAATGACAACATTCTAGAACTGAGTTATCACTCATCTAAGTCTGGTATCCGGGGTGATCTGGTTAATGATTATATCACTGACAGCTGTTTAGAACACATTGTGTTGCTAAGATGCTCAAATTTAACTTAATAGCTACACTTACCGACACAGGAAAACGTTTTCGCTCATGCTGGCCCTGACTAAACTGGTAAATTGCCCCTCACTATAGATGCACTTCTCCACATGGTCAGACTTAGTGGTCTTCTCCCCTTTTAATGCTCTTAATGTCTTGAAAAATGCCATAAGGACTGAAATAGAAACCAAAGTCGACATACCGTACAAACAATTATCTAGGCTAAGTAGTACAAAATATTTTTTTTATCTACTGCTCAGCTAACTAACTAGCTAAAGAGTAGTCAGTGGCTAGTCAATATAGCACATGGATTCATCATGGATTGGGCACAGGTCTCTCTGATCGTACATGAACGGTAGCTGACAGTGTCGGCTAGAGATGATGTAGAGGGGCTTCCTGCAGGAATTTGTAGTCTTGCCGGGGTCTTCTCTGTTGCTAATTAGCATTTCAAATTTTTGAGAGTAAATTGAGGCGAATACATTGATGAAACTCACCTTGTCCGAGAAAGAATTACACGGTTATCAAAACATCACAACAAGGTAAGCCTACACCAAACACATACTTAATTTGAAGTGTTTGTGAAATTCACCATGTGAAAAATTAATGGTGGAAAGACAATTCAATTTATTTGTCACGAGGTGCAGAGCTTACCGTGAAATGCTTAATTACAAGTCCTTAACCAACAACACATTTCAAGAAATAGAGTTAAGAAAATATTTACTAAATAAAATAAAATAAAAAGTAACACAATAAAATAACAATATCGAGGCTATATACAGGGGCTCCCGGTACGGAGTTAGTCGAGGTAATCCATACATGTAGGTAGGGGTAAAGTGACTATGCGTCGCTGGGCAGCTCGCGGCAGAGCTATATAAAGGGGGTACCGGTACCGAGTCAATGTGCGGGGGTACTGGTTAGTCAAGGTAATTTAGGTAATATGTCTCATGTAGGTAGGGGTAAAGCGTATAGCAGCAGCATGAAAAAGGGGTAAATGCAAATAGTCTGGGTAGCCATTTGATTAACTGTTTAGCAGTCTTATGGTTTGGGGGGTAGAAGCTGTTAACGAGCCTTTTGGATCTAGACTTGGCGCTCCGGTACAGCTAGCTGTGCGGTAGCAGAGAGAACAGTTTATGACTAGGTTGGCTGGAGTCTTTTTAGGGCCTTCCTCTGATACGGCCTGTTATAGAGGTCTTGGATGGGCCGAACGCACTACCCTCTGTAGCCTTGTGGTCGGATGCCGAGCAGCTGCCATACCAAGCGGTGAAGCAATCAGTCAGGATGCTCTAGATGGTGCAGTTGTAGAAATGTTTGAGGATCTGAGGACCCATGCCAAATCTTTTCAGTCTACTCTTCATGACTGTCTTGGTGTGTTTGGACTATGATAGTTTGTTAGTGATATGGACGCCAATGAACTTGAAGCTCTCGACCCGCTGCACTACAGCCCCGTCGATGTGAATGGGGGCGTGATATGACCCCTTTTTTCCTGTAGTCCACAATCAGCTCTTTTGTCACCCCACTGATAGGTCTCTGATCTCCTCCCTATAGGCTGTCTCATCGTTGTCGGTGATCAGGCCTACCACTGTTGTGTCGTCGGCAAACTTAATGATGGTGTTGGAGTCGTGCCTGGCCATGCAGTCGTGGGTGAACAGGGAGTACAGGAGGTGACTAAGCACGCACCTCTGAGGGGCCTCCGTGTTGAGGTTCGGCGTGGCAGATGTGTTGTTGCCTACCCTTAATACCTGTGGGCGGCCCGTCAGGAAGTCCAGGATCCAGCTGCAGAGGGAGGTGTTTAGTCCCAGGGTCCTTAGCTTAGTGATGAGCTTTGAAAGCACTATGGTGTTGAACGCTGAGTTGTAGTCAACGAACAGCATTCTCACGTAGGTGTTCCTTTTGTCCAGGTGGGAAAGGGCAGTGTGGAGTGCAATAGACATTGCATCATCTGTGGATCTGTTGGGGTGGTACATGAATTGTAGTGGGTCTAGGGTTTCTGGGATGATGGTGTTGATGTGATCCATAACCAGCCGGTAGTCATTTAGGTAGGTTACCTTGGGACTATGGTGGTCTGCTTGAAACATGTAGGTATTACAGACTCGGTCAGACACCTACCAGTTGGTCAGCACCTGCTCTGAGTACATGTCCTGGTAATCTGTCTGATTGTTGACCTGTTTAATCTGAGAGTAAATAGAGCTGAATATATTTATAAAAGTCACCTTGTCCTAGAGAGATTTATACGGTTATCAAAACGTCACGCCCGGGTAAGCCGACACGAAACACAGCCCTTATTTTAAGTGTTTCCACAATCCCCTATGGGAAAAATGAATGGTGGAAAAACGATTGGAACCATTTCCCTGTTTGACCGCTAGGTTTTATTGGTATTATGACTCATACTGTGATACTCTATCTAGCAACGCACTGTGACATTGGTCAACCAATAGTGTGTTAGATACCACCCATAGACATTAGATTGACATCCCCTCATTACTATTTTGGAGGAAGAAATACAGAAATAAATACATTAATAAATATATAAATGAATACCATTAATTAAACTTTTAATAATTAGATAATAGATACACTACCAGTCAAAAGTGTGGACACACCTACTCATTCAAGGGTTTTTCTTTATTTTTACATTGTAGAATAATAGTGAAGACATCAAAACTATTAAATAACACATATGGAATCATGTAGTAACCCAAAAAGTGTTAAACAAATCAAAATATATTTTATATTTTATATTTGAGATTCTTCAAATAGCCACCCTTTGCCTTGATGACAGCTTTGCACACTCTTGGCATTCTCTCAACCAGCTTCATGAGGTAGTCACCTGGAATGCATTTCAATGAACAGGTGTGCCTTCTTAAATGTTAATTTGTGGAATTTCTTTCCTTCTTAATGCGTTTGAGCCAATCAGTTGTGTTGTGACAAGGTAGGGGGGGGGGTTAACAGAAGATAGCCCTATTTGGTAAAAGACCAAGTCCATATTATGGCAAGAACAGCTCAAATAAGCAAAGACAAACGACAGTCCATCATTACTTTAAGACATGAAGGTCAGTCAATACGAAAAATATCAAGAACTTTGAATGTTTCTTCAAGTGCAGTCGCAAAAACCATCAAGCGCTGTGATTTAACTGGCTCTCATGAGGACTGCCACAGGAATGGAAGACCCATAGTTACCTCTGCTGCAGAGGATAAGTTCATTAGAGTTACCAGCCTCAGAAATTGCAGCCCAAATAAATGCTTCACAGAGTTCAAGTCACAGACACATCTCAACATCAACTGTTCAGAGGGGACTGTGTGAATCAGGTCTTCATGGTCGAATTGCTGCAAAGAAACCACTACTAAAGGACACCAATAAGAAGAAGAGACCTACTTGGGCCAAGAAACATAAGCAATGGACATTATACCGGTGGAAATTAGTCCTTTGGTCTGGAGTACAAATTTGAGATTTTTGGTTCCAACCGCCATGTCTTTGTTAGACGCGGAGTGGGTGAATGGATGATCTCCACATGTGTAGTTCCCACCGTGAAGCATGGAGGAGGAGGTGTTATGGTGTGGGGGTGCTTTGCTGGTGACACTGTCTGTGATTGATTTAGAATTCATGGCACACTTAACCAGCATGGCTACCACAGCATTCTGCAGCGATACGCCATCCCATCTGGTTTGGGCTTAGTGGGACTATCATTTGTTTTTCAACAGGACAATGACCCAAAACACACCTCCAGGCTGTGTAAGGGCTATTTTACCAAGAAGGAGAGTGATGGAGTGCTGCATCAGATGACCTGGCCTCCACAATCCCCCGACCTCAACCCAATTGAGATGGTTTGGGATGAGTCGGAAAGCAGAGTGAAGGAAAAGCAGCCAACAAGTGCTCAGCATATGTGGCAACTCCTTCAAGACTGTTGGAAAAGCATTCCAGGTGAAGCTGGTTGAGAGAATGCCAAGAGTGTGCAAAGCTGTCATGAAGGCAAAGGGTGGCTATTTGAAGAATCTCAAAAAAAATGTATATGTTTATTTTATTTTATCTTTATTTAACTAGGCAAGTCAGTTAAGAACAAATTCTTATTTACAATGACGTCCTACACCGGCCAACATAACTAACATCAAGGCGGTGACCCGATCCTGTAGGTTCATGCTCTACAACATTCGGAGAGTACGAACCTGCCTTACACAGGAAGCGACACAGGTCCTAATCCAGGCACTTGTCATCTCCCGTCTGGATTACTGCAACTCGCTGTTGGCTGGGCTCCCTGCCTGTGCCATTAAACCCCTACAACTCATCCAGAATGCCGCAGCCCATCTGGTGTTCAACCTTCCCAAGTTCTCTCACGTCACCCCGCTCCTCCGCACACTCCACTGGCTTCCAGTTGAAGCTCGCATCTGCTACAAGACCATGGTGCTTGCCTACGGAGCTGTGAGGGGAACGGCACCTCCGTACCTCCAGGCTCTGATCAGTCCCTACACCCAAACGAGGGCACTGCGTTCATCCACCTCTGGCCTGCTGGCTCCCCTACCTCTGCGGAAGCATAGTTCCCGCTCAGCCCAGTCAAAACTGTTCGCTGCTCTGGCACCCCAATGGTGGAACAAGCTCCCTCACGACGCCAGGACAGCGGAGTCACTCACCACCTTCCGGAGACATTTGAAACCCCACCTCTTTAAGGAATACCTGGGATAGGATAAAGTAATCCTTCTACCCCCACCCCCCCTTTACTCCAACCCCCCCCAAAATAAATAAATAAATAAATAAATAAAACATTGTAAAGTGGTTATCCCACTGGCTATAAGGTGAATGCACCTATTTGTAAGTCGCTCTGGATAAGAGCGTCTGCTAAATGACGTAAATGTAAATGTAAATGTAAAACATATATTTGGATTTGTTTAACACTTTTTTGTTACTACATGATTCCATATGTGTTATTTCATAGTTTTGATGTCTACACTATTATTCTACAATGTAGAAAATAGTACAAATAAAGAAAAACCCTTGAATGAGTAGGTGTGTCCAAACTTTTGACTAGTACTGTAGATAAATAATTAAATACATACAGATATGTAGAGAAAATTAATCAATTTTAGTCAGTATTTTTGTATTTCCTTGCTCATTTATTTAATTATGTGTTGATGTATTTATTTATGAATCTATTTTGTGTGCATTTTTTTCTTTCTAATTATGGCAGGTTTGGTCCTCCATATGGGGGAGGTGTTGTTCATCGCAAACAGTCACGCAAGGTAGCAAAGGTTGAACTGAACAGGGCTGCGTTCAGGACGATAAAACAGTGTGCAACTTTGAATTCAACGGAAACGGTATTGTACTGAAAGACCAGTTGAAAAACGTTGTGATTGTGGTGGCTCAGAGGGCTGCGTTCAGTACGAAAAAAACGTACTGGTATGTTCAATTAAACGAAGAAGGTGCTGTACTGAGCGACCAATTGAAAAACGGGGTTTGGGTTGTGGGTTAGATACGTCACTCATTTCTTCAACCCACACGCGCAAACACCCACCAAACGGAGCAAACGTGCCTCAAAGTTCAAGAACATACAACAATAACGTTTTGGGGAAACGTGTATTTCGGCACAAATCGTTCCACAACGTAGCAAAAATACAATCGAACTGAACGCACCCCATTTGGTGTGCGTTCACACCCATATTGATGAACAGGCCACACCCACCAAACGGGAGCAAAGTAATGTCCCTCAAACACCGTTGAAGAACGGTGCGCACCGTTTTGGAGAAACGTGTCGTTCAGTACAAACCGTCACGCAACGAAGCAAACGTTGAAGCGAACTGAACTCACCCATGAACCACCTAGCGCGCTCTACCATTGAAGTCATAGCAACATACAGGAAAATACGATGAAGTCGTACCGGTAATCGACTGTGAATGCCAAGTGTGAGAAATCGAATTGCATGATCGGTGGCGTTACAGGTATGGCTTGTTTGTTTACGATGTTTGTAGCTGTTCTTTTCAGAAAATCAACATTTGCAACACATGCCGTTCTTCTCTCAGTAGATAGCTATTAAGCTAACGTTACGCCACATAAATGAATAGGGGAGTAGCTAGCTATCTTTGTTAAGGTTACGGTGTCCACGGCACGTCAACAATGGTGCTGAAATAGTTAACGTGTAACGTTAACAAGGTAGTTAACGTTAGACTAGCTAACATCTTAGCTACGCTAACGTAGCTAGCTAAGTAACGTTAGCTAGCAAACATGGTTTGCACCAGATTTACAGGTAACTGCCAAAATAAAGGAAACCCCAACATAGTGTCTTAATAGGGTGTTGGGCCACCACGAGCCATAACGGCTTCAAGGCACCTTGGCCGCTGTCTCAGACACTGCTCCAGAATCTCCCATAAGTGTTCAATTGGGTTGAGATCTGGTGACCGAGACGGCCATGGTATATGATTTACATCGTGTTCATGCTCATCAAACCAGTCAGTGGACGGGGGCATTGTCATCATACTATGGGAGAGAAGCATGGTAGCCCAAAAAATTAATGGTCTGCCCAGCATTTTTATACATGACCCTAAGCATGATGGCATGTTAATTGCTTAATTAACGCAGGAACCACAGTGTGGAAGCACCTGCTTTCAATATACTTATAGCCCTTATTTCTTAAGGCGTTTCAATTATGTTGGCAGTTAACTGTATATTGAAGATATTAGCTAGTTTGCAAAATTAGCTACATGGGGATTCACTTCAAAATACATGCTAGCTAGCTACAACCTCTTGTTGTGGTTGAGAGTACTAATGTTACTGTCCCCACTACAACAAAAAATAATTTAATTGAAGTACTGTCGAATTCCTATGGAAGACTGCTCCTACTAGGGAGTGCCAATATGGCCTACCGGTGTCTTCAAAGCCTCTCAATGGCCAATCCATAGCGTCAGCAATCCAGGGTTTATATATGTCATCGGTTCTGACTGATGTACTTTTCTCCGATGTAGTTTTTCTCCGGTAGCAAGTAAAAATGCAAGATGAACTTCAAACAAAACATTAGGAAATGTAGCTGGCTATATTCTATGATATACATGAGAAATCTGATGGCCATGCATCGTTTTTGCAAAAAATACCTTGCTTTTTTTATTGTAAGGTAATTAACTTGTGTAGCTGCTAGCCAAATAGTGTTGCACTTCCACATTCAGAGGCCTGCTCGCCGTCCCGCCATAGCTGGAGCCCCATCTGTGCAAAAGCTCACCATTCGATCCCATATTGAATCTGATTTTCGTCAATATAGCCACGCAGCACACAACATCCCCTATTCCGTTTCATGCTTGGGAATCGTGAGACAGAACAATATGTCCTCGTGAATAGCATCCCCGGACATGTATAGCGAACAAAAGTCAATGCATAGGCACCTCGGCCCTCACAGCTAATGTCCATTTGCGGAGTATAAACTGGGGAGATTTTGAGTTGTTCAGTCAGAGCATCAATTATTTGTTTAAGCCCTGTCTAAGCAGGGGTGGGGGTTCTACTAAGCTAAATGGAATTGTTTTAAAAAGGTCATACCAAGGATCATTTAGCTATTTGATTTGGAATTATAGGACACCTTGAAGTTTCAAAAAATATGACACAATGTTTTGATGAAAACATTTATTTTTGGCCCATACAAACGCATTGAATAACAGATTCACTACATGGATCAACAGTCCCAAAAGGAAGTTTGTTCTGAAGTGTCTGTCCTTTATCTGAGAGATATAAGAAAGATCAGGAAACATTTACGGTATATCGGCACTAAATAGTCTCCATATATACTTCCGTTCATTTTTTTCAACTGGACCCGGGGGACCTTCAGATGAGTCCTGGGAGCTTCCTAGAGCAAAACAACCAACATGTACAGTGTATTGGGAAATTATTCAGACTTTTTCCACATTTTGTTACGTTACAGCCTTATTCTAAATTTGATTTAAATCTACACACAATACCCCATAATGACAAAGCAAAAATAGTTTTTCTGAAGTTTTAGCAACAAACAAAAAAAAGTGTCAGGGAATGTTATGAAAGTGATTGTTATGAAAGAGTCGAGAGGTTTTAGGCCAATTCTGCGGGGCGGCAGGTAGCTTAGTGGTTAAGAGCGTTGTGCCAGTAACCGAAAGGTCTCTGGTTCTAATCCCCGAGCCGACTAGGTGAAAAACATGTCTGTGCCCTTGAGCAAGGCACTTAACCCTAATTGCTCCTGTAAGTCGCTCTGGATAAGAGCATCTGCTAAATGACTTAAATGTAAATGTCATGATTTGTCCACAGTTTTTCCACATTGAGCAATCTGAAGGTAGCCTATTATTTGTATTCATTTGGATTAAGCAACGTTTTGTTTTCCCTGAGTAGTAGAGAGTAGTGTCACTACCAGAATTTGGACATCGATACCAGGTTTAGTATCGCGATACTCAATACCAAAACAATACCAGGGCAGAAAAGAAAGCGGCGAGACGGACTGAGATTTTGTTTGATTTTTTATCGCTCTCAAAATCACACTTTTTACTAAATTGAAAAACAACAACATTCTTCAGTCCACAACAATGCTTAAACCACATCAGGGGACCACTTTGGCGGTCTGAGAAAAATCTAAGAAATGTCGATTTGAGTGTAGCCCTTTAATTCAAGTGCACATGCACTTAGCACTGTTTGGTTAGCAGTGTTTCTGTAGCGTAGATGTGATGGTGTTTTTAAAACAAATGGCCACTAGATTGAGGCAAACGATCATGATTCTGGCATAGGCTACTTTGTAGTTAACTTTTTAATTGAGACTGTTTTTGGGAAAGCCTTTCCGTTTTATCCGAAGACTGTTATAATTAGCATCGCTAACGGCTACACAAAGTGGTGGACATTCATCCGCGCACCACACATACAGACGGGGGCATTCCCATGCCATTGCCTCTTCAGAAAGTTGCAGGGAATCACTGATGCATTCTGTTAATGTCTATATATAAACTTGGGCAAATTAATTGTCTAAGTTCAATACATTTAGTTCATTTCCAGACATGAGACACATTTGATAGACAAACCAAAAGTAACAATTCTAGTACTGAACCATTTTTCATGTTGTAGTATCGGAAAAAGTACATAAGTTTTGGTCTACAGTGCAACACTAGTAGAGAGGGTGTGTGGGGATCAGAGGTGTAACACAGAACAGGAACAGGGGAAAGTGCCGGTCAGTGGTGGGTCAGATTACCTCAAGGGGAACTCGTGACACCTGCTTGCACTTTGGCCCGTATTAGAGAGACCTCCGGTTTCAGCACGTGACTGTTTCCACTGGGCAGGCCCCAATCAAATCAAATCAAATCAAATTACATTTTATTGGCCACATGTGCCGAATACAACAGGTGCAGACATTACAGTGAAATGCTTACTTACAGCCCTTAACCAACAGTGCATTTATTTTTAATAAAAAAGTAAAATAAAACAACCACAAAAAAGTGTTGAGAAAAAAAGAGCAGAAGTAAAATAAAATAACAGTAGGGAGGCTATATATACAGGGGGGTACCGTTGCAGAGTCAATGTGCGGGGGCACCGGCTAGTTGAGGTAGTTGAAGTAATATGTACATGTGTGTAGAGTTAAAGTGACTATGCATAAATAATTAACAGAGTAGCAGCAGCGTAAAAAGATGGGGTGGGGGGGCAGTGCAAATAGTCCGGGTAGCCATGATTAGCTGTTCAGGAGTCTTATGGCTTGGGGATAGAAGCTGTTGAGAAGACTTTTGGACGTGGACTTGGCGCTCCAGTACCGCTTACCGTGCGGTAGCAGAAAGAACAGTCTATGACTAGGGTGGCTGGAGTCTTTGACAATTTTGAGGGCCTTCCTCTGACACCGCCTGGTATAGAGGTCCTGGATGGCAGGAAGCTTGGCCCCAGTGATGTACTGGGCCGTACGCACTACCCTCTGTAGTGCCTTGCGATCGGAGGCCAAGCAGTTGCAATACCAGGCGGTGATGCAACCAGTCAGGATGCTATCGATGGTGTAGCTGTAGAATTTTTTGAGGATCTGAGGACCCATGCTAAATCTTTTCAGTCTCCTGAGGGGGAATAGGCATTGTCGTGCCCTCTTCACGACTGTCTTGGTGTGTTTGGACCATGATAGTTCGTTGGTGATGTGGACACCAAGGAACTTGAAGCTCTCAACCTGTTCCACTACAGCCCCGTCGATGAGAATGGAGACGTGCTCAGTCCTCTTTTTTTTTTTCCTGTAGTCCACAATCATCTCCTTTGTCTTGGTCACGTTGAGGGAGAGGTTGTTATCCTGGCACCACACGGCCAGGTCTCTGACCTCCTCCCTATAAGCTGTCTCATCGTTGTCGGTGATCAGGCCTACCACTGTTGTGTCGTCGGCAAACTAAATGATGGTGTTGGAGTCGTGCCTGGCCATGCAGTCATGGGTGAACAGGGAGTACAGGAGGGGACTGAGCACGCACCCCTGAGGGGCCCCCGTGTAGAGGATCAGTGTGGCAGATGTGTTGTTACCTACCCTTACCAACTGGGGGCTGCCCGTCAGGAAGTCCAGGATCCAGTTGCAGAGGGAGGTGTTTAGTCCCAGGATCACCTGACTACAGCCATTATAGACAGGTGGAGGATGTGAACATACTTACACGAGATCTCATCGATTTGATGTTTTCTATTATTGATTCAAATGCTCTGAAGTGCAGACACAGTACACCATGATGGACCAATTGAACCCATGAACACCGTATTACCACAAGGTGATCTCTCGTTAAACCATCAATACAGGCTCAAATCATCAATATGGGCACAGTTGATCTCAATTGATCCATTGTCATGTCCCACCAAAGAATTGTGTGCATTTGATTGACTTGCTGACTAACCAACTACAGCTTTCCAGAGGATGGCAACTGTTGCTAGCCAAGCTCAAGTGCGTCGCCAAGACAACGCATGGGAGCCTATGAGGGCTGTGGCAAAAAATAAATAGTTTAAATGGTTCAATCATTTAACAGTGCATTTGGAGTACTTGCAAAATGAATTCCTGAAATACAGATCCTGTTAATGGAGTAATTTTTGAATTTGAAATGATACAGGTAGCCTAGTGGTTAAGAGCGTTGGGCCAGTAACCAAGAGGTCACTGGTTCGAATCCCCGATCAGACTAGGTGAAAAATCTGTCTGTGCCCTTGAGCAAGGCACTTAACCCTAATTGCTCCTGTAAGTCGCTCTGGATAAGAGCATCTGCTAAATGACAAATGTAATGTATATGTACTTTTTGTTGCTTTCTTTGCTGGCTTGTTGGCTTGCTTCTATTACCCCTTGTTGAAAACATTGCTAACTTTGTTTAATATAACTTGGTTTTCTCCTAATTTAATTATAGCAAGGTTAGCTATTGTGAATATAAATTCCATCTGCTTTTGGCATTCAGGAAACAAGTTTAGAGCAGCGGTCTTCAACTTTTTCTTGCCCAGGGACCCCCTCTCAGGGAAACTGGCATCCCAGGGACCCCTATCATACCTTAGCAAAAGCAAACAAAAATGTCTTGTTTTTTCTTATAAGATAAATAATTTTTATTATTTTATTTAACTAGGCAAGTCAGTTCAGAAGAAATTCTTATTTACAATGACGGCCTACACCGGCCAAACCCGGACGACGCTGGGCCAATTGTGCACCGCCCTATGGGACACCCAATCACGGCCGGATTGTGATACAGCCTGGAATCGAACCAGGGTTTGTAGTGACGCCTCTAGCACTGAGATGCAGTGCCTTAGACCGCTGTGCCACTCGGGAGTAATGGCAAGGAGAAGTAATTAACATTTAAAAATAAATAGATTTGGTAGATAGTTTCATTACTTACACCTCCCACATTATAATCAATGATTGCATTCGGAAAGTATTCAGACCCCTTGACTTTTTTCACATTTTGTTACGTTACAGCCTTAATCTCAAATGGATTTTATAAATCCATAGATGTTCGATCGGGTTAAAGTCCAGGCTCTGGCTGGGACACTCAAGGACATTCAGAGACTTGTCCCAAAGCCACTACCGCGTTGTCTTGGCTGAGTGCTTAGGGTTGTTGTCCTGTTGGAAGGTGAACCTTCCCCCCAGTCTGAGGACCTGAGCGCTCTGGAGCAGGTTTTCATCAATGATCTCTCTGTACTTTGCTCCGTTTCCTATTCTTGGTGTGTATGTGTGTCTCTCCTAACTCCAGCTCAGCACTGGTAGATGCTTTGGCCTACTTTTTCCCTGGGCAGAATAGAGCTGCACTGCATTACAGCTGCACACTTGGGCTTCAGTTAAAGCAGTGTTAGGAGTTGCATTAAAACTTGAATTAGAGTTGTAGGCTCTTTATTTGAGTTAGTGCTCCTTGCTCCATCCTTTGCTCAACTCTGTGTTGTCCACACACAAGATGTGTGCTTTTTCCTGACGAATCAGGAATCCTTGATTTTACGACCTTAGGAAATCTGTAGCCTTTTACTTGTATGCCTATAACATAAGTAATCCGGCCTGATTGGAAAGCCTCCCTCCACGTTTAGAGGATTATGCAAACCCGGCTGTACATTATGCGGCAAACTGTGGTTTTGTGATTGGGTTTATGTTAAGGGCCGAAAAAGACAAATGTGAAGGAGGCCTTGCCAAAATGACTCAGGAACCGCATTGGAACTCTCAATAAAGTTAAGAGGGCTGAGGTATAGGAGAGGAGTGAGCCGCAACCATTAATGTATGGGCTAGAGGGTCTGGGAATTAGGGCATGTCACACGCTCTTTTCGTTCATCTCTTATAAAGAGAGGTAAGAGAAAGTCATAGACTGGTGGCTACAAAGCCAATGAGTGCATGTTCAGGACTTGCCCAAAGCGCTCACTGCCTCAGTCAGTGTGTGGTTACCTAGCAGCGCTCCCTTCATAACTACTGCATGTGAGGTGAGAAGAGGTCTATTAGGCTACCGATAAATCATTTGTATATGTCTTGCTTGAAGCCACAGGTGCTGCAGTCCCGGCACTGTGTGTGTTGACACCCGGGTCTCCAGGACACGTCTAAGGAACAGCTGTCGTCCAACCCAGAATAAAGCCCCCTGCCTGCCCTGCACACAACACAACACAATGGAAAAGAGAACAGGAAACATTTAGTCCGTAAGGTGTTTTTGTGCACTTACAGTAACTGTTTGTAAACCCCAGCAGAGTTTAAGCACAGTAATCATGGACTATTAGTAACAGAGTGCATTCACCTAGTTATTTCTTACTGCTCGATTGTTCACCCAGGGAGAATCATTTGTTCTAGTATTTAGCTCTACAACACACATATGAACGTGAATGCTTTGAAAAAGTAAGTTGTCCCCTAGCTTAAATAAAAGGCAGAGCCTGTGGATCCCCAGGTATCCGCCCCGGCCCGCCCCCGGATCCCTTTTCCTCAGAAGTGAAGATCTGAATCACGTTCTGTGCATGTGTTTCTTTATTTCTACTTCATGCACAAATGTTTGGTCACCCTCCCTTCACATGACTTACTGTAAATTGTGAAACGTCCATGCAGCATCTGCATGCCAACCAACTGCTCTTAAACACTAGTAAAACGAAATGCATGCTCTTCAACCGAACGCTGCTTGCACCCGCCCACCCGACTAGAATCACTACTCTCGGAGGGTCTGACCTAGAGTATGTGGACAACTACAAATACCTAGGTGTCTGGTTAGACCGTAAACTCTCCTTCCAGACTCACGTTAAGCATCTCCAATCAAAAGTTAGATCTAGAATCGGCTTCCTATTTCGCAACAAAGCCTCCTTCACTCATGCTGCCAAACATGCCCTCGTAAAACTGACTTTCCTACCGATCCTTGACTTCGGCGATGTCATTTACAAAATAGCCTCCAACACTCTACTCAGCAAATTGGATGTAGTCTGTCACAGTGCCATCCGTTTTGTCACCAAAGCCCCATATACTACCCACCATTGTGACCTGTATGCTCTTGGCTGGTCCTCACTACATATTCGTCGTCAAACCCACTGGCTCCAGGTCATCTATAAATCACTGCTAGGCAAATCCCCGCCTTATCTTAGCTTACTGGTCACCATAGCAACACCCACCCATAGTCTGCGCTCCAGCAGGTATATCTCACTGGTCATCCCCAAAGCCAACACCTCCTTTGGCCGCCATTCCTTCCAGTTCTCTGCTGCCAATGACTGGAACAAACTGCAAAAATCTCTGAAGCTGGAGTCTCTTATCTCCCTCACTAACTTTAAGAATCAGTTGTCAGAGCAGCTTACCGATCACTGCACCTGTACACAGCCCATCTGAAATTAGCCCACCCAACTACCTCATCCCCATATTGTTATTTATATTGCTCATTTGTACCCCAGTATCTCTATTTGCACATCATCTTTTGCACATCTATCATTCCAGTGTTAATACGAAATTGTAACTATTTTGCACTATGGCCTATTTATTGCCTTACCTCCATAACTTACTACATTCGCACACACTGTATATATATTTTCTGTTGTATTTTTGACTTTATCTTTTGTCTTGCCCATTTACCCTCTGAATGGCACACATATACAATCCATGTCCCAAGGCTTAAATATCCTTCTTTAACCTGTCTCCTCCCCTTCATCTACACTGATTTGAAGTGAATTAACAACTGACATCAATAATGGATCATAGCTTTCACCTGGATTCACCTGGTCAGTCTGTCATTGAAAGAGCAGCTGTTCTTAATGCTTTGTACACTGTGTACACTGGGTACCAATACTGAGTCGATGTGCAGGGGTACGAGGTAATTGAGGTAGATGGGTACATATAGGTAGGGGTAAAGTGACTAGGCAACAGGATAGATTGTAAACAGTTGCAGCAGCGTATGTGATGAGTCAAAAGTGTTAGTGCAAAAAGGGTCAATGCAGATAGTCCGTGTTAGGGCTGTGGTGGTCGTGAAATTTCGTCAGCCGGTGATTGTCAAGCAAATAACTGTTGTTCTCATGGTAATTGACCGTTAATTAACATAAACACATTTAGCATATCCTGGTGTCATGACTCTCCCTGGGTGAGGATCAAAGGCCTCACATCAGCTTGGCAAATGGCCGACAACAACCAGACCCTCTTAACCCACAGGGGGCTGTGCCGGTCTTGACACCTTAATATTGCCATAAATTAGAGAGGAGGATAATCTATCTCTGGAATTCTAGTATGGTGAAAGGAATGCCTTTGTTTCAGAGACTTTTTGCCGCCCAAAAACTTCAACATACAACAATGAACATTGGGACAATATATTAAAACATCCAAATGTTGGGAATGATGAGAAATGGAATATGGAAAATGAATGTCTATTTTGTGATGTCAATAAAAATGGTATAAAGGCGTTATAACGAAAACATTGTGACTTGAAGAGCTTTTACACTGTGTATATCAGGCTTACATCCTTTACCTTGTGTAGAAAATATCAAGGAGGAAGACAATGTTTTCGTGAAGATAATAATGTGATTTTAGCTTTCTAACAAAATCATAGTGATGATAATACTTTTGCCTCGTAACTAGCCACGCCCGAGCGAGCTCAGAGATCGTGTCAGTATGACGGAAACACCCCTCTTTACCGGAGTGCATAAAAGATTGAGATAAGAATGATCAGATCAGACTAGACGGACCTCAAGCTGCAGCTTTTGTCCATATTGGTCCCGACCCTGAAAATCAACACGAGGTGAAGACGACAAAGTTGTCTCCACTAACAATCAATGTTACGGCTGAGTATCTGTTCTAATTACTGTATCTAAGAAGGTGAATTTAAGTGGGACCATCCTGTTACTCTCTTCAAGCCATCGTCTACTACACTGCTCTCATCACCCCACAGGGATCATCGACACGGCTGATTAGCCGTCCTCAGAAGACCACTTCCAGAACGAGTGAAAGTAAACAGACAACTAAGAAGAAGGACGTTGTGACCTCTTGTGGACAATCTAAGTCTAAAATGCCATCCGAAAGAGAAGACAATTGACTCCTTCCCACGAAGGCCTGGGTCCAACAGAGATACACGACGAAGACCTCCAACACGAAGTACATGCATTGCTTTTCTTCCCAAAACGGGCGGCAGTTCGGGGCATAGTATTAGGAATACTGTGAGCGTAGGTCCATGTGTATCCATGTGTTTTCTCTCTCTCTGTCTCTCTCTCTCTAACTCGCCATCTTTTGTAACAAGTGTCATATTGTGTTAGTCCGCTAAGGACCCGTTTTCATTGTATTAAGTTTCTAATCCCTACCTATACCGTGTACGTGTTTGTATCTTGTTATAATTTTTAAATAGTTAGTAAATAAATAATTCAATCAATTTGTGTGGTACGGAATGATCAGTAAGACCCGGGTTAATGCAGACTTCAGAATGAGACTGATATGAGGTAAATTATTAATAAATGACTGTGAAATGATAAAAGATATCTTTAGAGTTAATTCGGCAAACGGTAACTCGTTAACTTTTCCCGTGGTGCCCCAAATTCCTAATGAGTTAATTGTTACATGATTCATTTAATCTAGTAACAATTAAACAAATTAGGTAATTATTCAATTAAATAATAGTCATCACAATAATGGAAGTCACGACACTGACTTCCACACAGCCTACAAGCCACTGATGCAGACCTTTGTAACATTTACATTTTAAAAAGTCTAATAAATCCATGTAATATAGCCTACACCTTCACAATAAATCCAGTATTTATTTTAGACAGGTCTAAAGAAACATGATATGAAGAAAAATGTTTTCCATTTCATGGCTGTGCCATATGGCTGTGAGCTACACTATTTCATTTAGCAGACAAGATTTGCTTAGAATTCCGTGGCCATTATTTTATAGTATGAAGAATAGAATTGAACATAGCTGAATAAAATAAAGGATAAATCCAAACGATTTGAGGTAGTGAGCACATTCGGCTATTCTGTGTTGAGAGGTTAACAAATAAATAGGTACTCCTATATGCTTAATTTAGAGTTATTAATGTAACTTTAGTTGTTCTACAAACGTTGGGCTATATGTGTTGAGTTTTAATACATTGTAAGGCTGCATGATGCGACTCTAATAATGATGATTTGAAAAAAGTTGCTTGAAAGGCATGAGCTCTGCTATTTTTTGGGGCGCAGGCTATCATTCACAATTTAAGAAGCACTTGATAATGCCTCGAATTTCCCGGCGGCATCCCGTTTGTGTGGCCATAATGCACCCTAAAAGTGCTGCGTGATCCGAAGCACCTCTCACTCACATGGCTCTCCATCACCTGATCGGGTCTTTCTCACAGGCTACAAGTGAAGACAGATACATCGGGGATGCAACTGCGTGCGTCCTTATCCAATTCCGAGTTGCATATTGAAGATATTGGAAGAGCTGTCCACATTTACTTTCGTCAGCCAACAAGATGAGTAGGTCTAACGAACAGCAAAAGCACTAGCCTATGTCAATCTACTATCACCCATAGTACAAAGGTCGACCTATTCTATGAGAAATAAATATTCCAAACTGTCTGGGACAGTTGTGAGATGCGATAGATCCCAAATTAATACAACCACTAGCATAAAAAATAAAATAAAAAAATAATATTTGTATGCAATGTGACGCAACAGATCAGAACGTTTTAGCTTAAAATGTTGATAAACTATTAGGCTATTTCTTCACATTAGCACAGCAATGCGCACATGGTAGTAGGCTATAAGTGCAAATGTTCCATTAGCGGAAAACACCATTATCAAAAGTGACCGCTAATGCAATTATGCATGTAATGGTTTTATTATAAAGGTGCATTTTTATGGTGATCTTCCCCAAACTTTAAAATGATCTTCCCCAAACTAGAAACTCACACACTGCTTATGTATGTATGCCAGTTAGGCTCTACACCCCTTGTAAAGTGGATTAATGTGCTTAATTTTAAGAAGTTATTTGGCCACTAGTTGTGATACAAACCTTATTAAAACATGTAGGTCTATGGGCTAGGCTACATGAGGTGTGTGACTGATTTGAAAAAGTCTGGAAATAAAAAGTATTGTTTCTTATGCTGGGCATCATTCAGAAGTGATAGGCTAATATTGTTACCCATACTATGCTTGATTTAATCTTTACATATACTAAATAATATACAGTGGGGAGAACAAGTATTTGATACACTGCTGATTTTGCAGGTTTTCCTACTTACAAAGCATGTAGAGGTCTGTAATGTTTATCATAGGTACACTTCAACTGTGAGAGACAGAATCTAAAACAAAAATCCAGAAAATCACATTGTATGATTTTAAAGTAATTCATTTGCATTTTATTGCACGACATAAGTATTTGATACATCAGAAAAGCAGAACTTAATATTTGGTACAGAAACCTTTGTTTGCAATTACAGAGATCATACGTTTCCTGTAGGTCTTGACCAGGTTTGCACACACTGCAGCAGGGATTTTGGCCCACTCCTCCATACAGACCTTCTCCAGATCCTTCAGGTTTCGGGGCTGTCGCTGGGCAATACGGACTTTCAGCTCCCTCCAAAGATTTTCAATTGGGTTCAGGTCTGGAGACTGGCTAGGCCACTCCAGGACCTTGAGATGCTTCTCTCTCCTTAGTTGCCCTGGCTGTGTGTTTCGGGTCGTTGTCATGCTGGAAGACCCAGCCACGACCCATCTTCAATGCTCTTACTGAGGGAAGGAGGTTGTTGGCCAAGATCTCGCGATACATGGCCCCATCCATCCTCCCCTCAATACGGTGCAGTCGTCCTGTCCCCTTTGCAGAAAAGCATCCCCAAAGAATGATGTTTCCACCTCCATGCTTCACGGTTGGGATGGTGTTCTTGGGGTTGTACTCATCCTTCTTCTTCCTCCAAACACGGTGAGTGGAGTTTAGACCAAAAAGCTCTATTTTTGTCTCATCAGACCACATGACCTTCTCCCATTCCCCCTCTGGATCATCCAGATGGTCATTGGCAAACTTCAGACAGGCCTGGACATGGGCTGGCTTGAGCAGGGGGACCTTGCGTGCGCTGCAGGATTTTAATCCATGACGGCGTAGTGTGTTACTAATGGTTTTCTTTGAGACTGTGGTCCCAGCTCTCTTCAGGTCATTGACCAGGTCCTGCCGTGTAGTTCTGGGCTGATCCCTCACCTTCCTCATGATCATTGATGCCCCACGAGGTGAGATCTTGCATGGAGCCCCAGACAGAGGGTGATTGACCGTCATCTTGAACTTCTTCCATTTTCTAATAATTGTGCCAACAGTTGTTGCCTTCTCACCAAGCTGCTTGCCTATTGTCCTGTAGCCCATCCCAGCCTTTTGCAGGTCTACAATTTTATCCCTGATGTCCTTACACAGCTCTCTGGTCTTGGCCATTGTGGAGAGGTTGGAGTCTGTTTGATTGAGTGTGTGGACAGGTGTCTTTTATACAGGTAACGAGTTCAAACAGGTGCAGTTAATACAGGTAATAAGTGGAGAACAGGAGGGCTTCTTAAAGAAAAACTAACAGGTCTGTGAGAGCCGGAATTCTTACTGGTTGGTAGGTGATCAAATACTTATGTCATGCAATAAAATGCAAATTAATTACTTAAAAATCATACAATGTGATTTTCTGGATTTTTGTTTTAAATTCCGTCTCTCACAGTTGAAGTGTACCTATGATAAAAATTACAGACCTCTACATGCTTTGTAAGTAGGAAAACCTGCAAAATCGGCAGTGTATCAAATACTTGTTCTCCCCACTGTATGTGTGAAATTTGTTTTGATTTAGAATGGACCATTAACATGCACCCGTCTTGAAACGGGCTGGTGGAAAAATTACATGTCATCTCTGCACTTAAATAGCTAATGGAGGACGCTTTTCCCATGGTTCATTTTCATGCTAGTCCATTAGGCTATACGCCTGTTGTAAATATAAGCAATGTGCTTAATATATGGAAAGTTGAGAAATAAATATATTAGGCCTAGCCTATTAAAAAGCTGATGGGATCCTCTTTTTAATAGTGGCCATCAGTCTGTTTTCTCACGCAATTGCATAGCCTATAGAAATGTTGCGCAACATGGCCTCATGGGCTCTCATTAAGTATTTGATTAGAGTTTCAAATATATTCGCATTTATGTCAGAATGATTAGAGGGACAATACAGTGCTGAATGCCAGGCAGTTAGCAAATTTGGTAGGCTACTAATGACCATCAGAGCTTGGAGAAGCCTAATTACGTGACTAAACGGTCACGTGGAATTTGACTGCCTTCATGACCAGTGACCGCTGGTGTGGCGGTAATATGGTCACCGCAACAGCCCTAGTCCAGGTAGCTATTTTGGTTAACTATTTAGTAGTCTTATGGCTTGGGGGTAGAAGCTGTTCAGGGTCCTGTTGGTTCAAGACTTGCTGCATCGGTACTGCTTGCTGTAAATTTCCTGTAGTCCACGATCAGCTTCTTTGTCTTGCTGACATTGAGGGAGAAGTTGTTCTGACACCACACTACCAGGTCACTGATGACCTCCCTATAGGCTGTCTCATCGTCGTCAGTGAACAGGCCTACCACCTTTGTGTCGTCAGCAAACTTAATGATGGTGTTGGAGTCATGCCCGCTCACTCAGTCGTGGGTGAACAGGAAGTACAGGAGGGGACTAAGCACGCCCCCCTGAGGGGCCCCCATGTTGCTGGTCAGCGTGGCGGATGTGTTGTTGCCTACCGTCTCCACCTGGAGGTGGCGCGTCAGGAAGTCCAGGAACCAGTTGCAGAGGGAGGTGTTAAGTCTGTGTCCTGAGCTTAGTGATGAGCTTGGAGGGTATTATTGTGTTGATTTCTGAGCGGTAGTCGATGAACAGCATTCTCACGTACAGTTGAAGTCGGAAGTTTACATACACCTTAGCCAAATACATTTAAACTCAGTTTTTCACAATTCCTGACATTTAATCCTAGTAAAAATATATGTCTTAGGTTAGTTAGGATCACCACTTTATTTTAAGAATGTGAAATGTCAGAATAATAGTAGAGTGATTTATTTCAGCTTTTATTTCTTTCATCACATTCCCAGTGGGTCAGAAGTTTACATACTCAATTAGTATTTGGTGGCATTGACTTTAAATTATTTAACTTGGGTCAAATGTTTCAGGTAGCCTTCCACAAGCTTCCCACAATAAGTTGGGTGAATTTTGGCCCATTCCTCCTGACAGAGCTGGTGTAACTGAGTCAGGTTTGTAGGCCTCCTTGCTCGCACACACTTTTTCAGTTCTGCCCACACATTTTCTATAGGATTGAGGTCAAGGCTTTGTGATGGCCACTCCAATACCTTGACTTTGTTGTCCTTAAGCCATTTTGCCACAACTTTGGAAGTTTGCTTGGGGTCATTGTCCATTTGGAAGACCCATTTGCGACCAAGCTTTAACTTCCTGACTGATGTCTTGAGATGTTGCTTCAATATATCCATATAATTTTCCTCATGATGCCATCTATTTTGTGAAGTGCACCAGTCCCCCCTGCAGCAAAGCACCCCCACAGCATGATGCTGCCACCCCCATGCTTCACGGTTGGGATGGTGTTCTTCGGCTTGCAAGCAACCCCCTTTTTCCTCCAAACATAACGATGATCATTATGGCCAAACAGTTCTATTTTTGTTTCATCAGACCAGAGGACATTTCTGCCTAGGGAGAGAGGAGAAGTTTAATTCTGAATCACATGCTCCTTCTGAATCACAGGCAGAGGCAGCATATTCATATTTGTCCCCATGTGTAGTTGCAAACTGTAGTCTGGCTTTTTTATGGTGGTTTTGGAGCAGTGGCTTCTTCCTTGCTGAGCGGCCTTTCAGGTTATGTCGATATAGGACTCATTTTACTGTGGATACATCCACAGGTACATGTCCAATTGACTCAAATGATGTCAATTAGCCTATCTGAAGCTTCTAAAGCCATTACATCATTTTCTGGAATTTTCCAAGCTGTTTAAAAGGCACAGTCAATTTAGTGCATGTAAACTTCTGACCCACTGGAATTGTGATACAGTGAATTATAAGTGAAATAATCTGTCTGTAAACAATTGTTGGAAAAATTACTTGTGTCATGCACAAAGTAGATGTCGTAACCGACTTGCTAAAACTATAGTTTGTTAACAAGAAATGTGAGGAGTGGTTGAAAAACGAGTTTTAATGACTCCAACCTAAGTGTATGTAAACTTCCGACTTCAACTGTAGGTGTTCCTTTTGTCCAGGTGGGAAAGGGAAGTGTGGAGTGCAATAGAGATTGCGTCATCTTTGGATCTGTTGGGTCGTTATGCGATTTCAAGTGGGTCCATGGTGTATGGGATGATGGTGTTGATGTGAGCCATGACCAGGCTTTCAAGGAATTTCATAGCTACAGATGTGAGTGCTACGGGGCGATAGTCCTTTAGACAGGTTACCTTGCTGTTCTGGGTCAGGGAGAGGTTGCAAATGTCATTGAAGACACTTGCTAGCTCGTAATTGCATGCTCAGAATAGGTGTCCTGGTAATCCGTCTGACTCTGCGGCCTTGTGAAAGTTAACCTATTTAGCGGTCTTACTCACATCGGCTACGTAGAGCGAGATCAGTCAGTCATCTGGAACAGCTCGTGCTCTCTGATGGTTCAGTGTTTGTAGGCTCGCGTCACTGGGCAGTTCGCGGCTTGGTTTCCCTTTTGTAGTCCGGGATAGTTTACAAGCCCTGCCACATCTGACGAGCATCCGAGCCGCCGTAGTAGGATTCAAACCTAGTCCTGTATTGATGCTTTGCCTGTTTGATTTCTCGTCGTAGGTCACAGTAGGATTTCTTATAGGTGTTTTAGTGTCCCGCTCCTTGAAAGCTGCAGCTCTAGCCTTTAGCTCAGTGTGGATGTTGCCTGTAATCCATGGCTTCTGGTTGGGATATGTACGTACGGTCACTGTGGGGATGATGTCGTTGATGCACTTAATCTGGTGACTGATGTGGTAAACTTCTCAATGTCATCGGATGTATCCCGGAACATATTCCAATCTGTGCTAGCAAAACAATCTTGTAGCTAAGTATCCGCTTTTTCGGACCAATTCCATATTGAGTGTGTCACTGGTACTCCCTGTTAAAATGTTTACTTGTAAGCAGAAATCAGGAGTATAGAGTAATGGTGAGATTTGCCAAAGGGAGGGTGAGGAAGAGCCTTGTATGTGTTTGTGTGTGGAGTAAAGGTGATCTAGAATTTTGTTGCCTCTAGTTGTGAGACAAAATGGTTTTCAGTTTTCCTGTATTAAAATGACCGGCCATGAGAAGCGCCACCTTTTGGGTGTGCATTTTCTTTTTTGCTTATGTCCCAATAAGTGTGGTCTTAGTGCAAGAATCGGTTTGTGGTGGTAAATGGATAAGAAAAATATAGATAAACTCTCTTGGTAAATAGTATGGTCTGCAGCCTATTATTAGATATTCTAACTCAGGCGAGCAAAAACTTGAGACTTCCTTAACATTAGAGATCGCGCACCAGCTCTTGTTAACAAAGAGACCCCCACCTCCCCCAACCCTCATCTTATGCCAGGCTGCCGGCCGATCTTGACGATGCATGGAAAAGCCAGCGAGATGTACAGTGCCTTCGGAAAGTATTCAGACCCCTTGACTTTTCCCACATTTTGTTACATAACAGCCTTATTCTGAAAGTGATTAAATATTTTTTTCCTCTCATCAATCTACACACAATACCCAATAATGACAAAGCAAAAACAAGTTTAGACATTTTTGCTAATTTATTACAAATGTAAAACTGAAATATCAGTTATGTAAGTATTCAGACCCTTTACTCTGTACTTTGTTGAAGCACCTTTGGCAGAGATTACAGCCTCAAGTCTTTTTGGGTATGACGCTACAAGCTTGGTACACCTGTATTTGGGGAGTTTCTCCTATTCTTCTCTGCAGATCCTCTCAAGCTCTGTCAGGTTGGATGGGGAGCGTCGCTGCACAGCTATTTTCAGGTCTCTCCAGAGATATTCGATCGGGTTCAAGTCCGGGCTCTGGCTGGGCCACTCAAGGATATTCAGAGACTTTTCCCGAAGCCACTCCTGCGTTGTCTTGGCTGTGTGCTTAGGGTCTTTGTCCTGTTGGAAGGTGAACCTTCGCACCACCATGCTTCACCTCCAGACGTGACGCTTGGCATTCAGGCCAAAAAGTTCAATCTTGGTTTCATCAGACCAAATAATCTTGTTTCTCATGATCTGAGAGTCCTTTAGGTGCCTTTGGGCAAACTCCAAGCTGGCTGTCATGTGCCTTTTACTGAGGAGTGGCTTCTGTCTGGCCACTCTACCATAAAGGCCTGATTGGTGGAGTGCTGCAGAGATGGTTGTCCTTCTGGAAGGTTCTCCTTTCTCCACAGAAGAAGTCTAGAGCTCTGCCAGAGTGATCATCGGGTTGTTGGTCTCCTCCCTGGTCAAGGCCCTTCTCCCCCGATTGCTCAGTTTGGCTAGGAAGAGTCTTGGTGGTTCCAAACTTCTTCCATTGAATATTGATGGAGGCCACTGTATTCTTGGGGACCTTCAATTGTGCCTCGACACAATTCTGTCTCGGTTCTACGGACAGGGTCTGAATACTTATGTAAATAAGGTATTTCTGTTTATTTGTAATAAATGTGCAAGCATTTCTAAACTTGTTTTCACTTTCTCATTATGGGGTATTGTGTGTAGATTGCTGAGGATAAAAAAAAAAAGCAATTTTAGAATAAGGCTGTAACTTAACAAAGTGGAAAAAGTAAAGGGGTCTGAATACTTTACGAAGGCATTGTATATTATCCAGCCACGACTCTGTAAATCATTGAATATTACAGTTCTTCAGGTCCCGTTGTTAGGATTTTCTCGAACGGAGCTCGTCTAGTTTGTTCTGGACTGATTATATGTTCACCAACAGAACGGAGGGTAGAGGCGGTTAATTTGCACGCCAAAGAAGTCTAGCCAAAGTAGTCTAGTTGGCGGAGACATTATGTACAAAACAGTTAAGATCAGCGGAAAAAACATACAAAATAGCAGCATTGGTCAGGAGCCTGTAAAACTGCTGCTATCCACTGCAGCGTCATCTTATCAAGGGAATCATGTTACAAAACAGGTCGCGGGGGAAACAAGATGCTTGTGAATGGGTTTTGTAAACATTGGCAAGTTGCAGTTGGGAAACAAGTGTTCTCTAATCGTCTCATTTTGCCCAAAAAAGTGGTAGACTCGAATGATTGACACTATCAAACACGTCAGCAAGTGGCCACTCCATAAAGGGCTTAGGGCCAAGGGTTATTTCAACATAACATTTGCGATGTATTGTCTTATGTAAACAAGTCTGACACACTGCGTAATGGGCAGGTCTGTCTCACTGTCTGGAGGTTTTGGCTGCTATGATTGGATGGAGCATGCAGGTGATGGAGCGCAATCAGCACAGCTGCTTCTCATGTGTTAGTGGGCACTGGGCAAGTGGGCATGATCGTAATCCATACCCAACCTTCCAGTAAGTCGTGACAAACTAATTTACAAAACTCAGTTTTGGAAGATACTGACTTCATGACAAAAATGATCTGATTTACACTTTGTAGTCGAAGTGACACTATAATTAATTTTTCGGACTCTTATTGATGCCACATAAGTCTTTTTTTTTTTTTTTTTTTTTTACCAGTGAAGTTGGTTCTAAAAGGCAATTGACCGTGACTCATTTTGAGAGGGCCTGTTCGCCCACCTCAGTCTCTTATAAGTGATTAGATCAAACAAAAAAGTGGGCTGAGCCATAATGATGGAGGGATGGAGTAGAGGGCAGAATGTTACCAGTTTGAAGGGAGGAAAGAGGAGGAGAGGCAAGGGTTGATGAAATGCCAGCCCTTTTAACACTACAACCGCCTGGCCTTTCAGCCTAGAAGTACCCACTAGAGAACGTTGGCGAGCATCCCCTTTAGCATCAGATGCATATCAACCCGCAAGGTGCCCAAACATACAGTGCATTCGGAAAGTATTCAGACCCCTTGACCTTTTCCACATTACAGCCTTATTCTAAAATTGATTGAGGATTTTTTTATTTATTCAATCTACACACAATACCCTATAATGACATAGTGAAAACAGGTTTTTAGAAGTAATAAAGAAAAATCCTTGAATGAGTAGGTGTGTCCAAACTTTTGACTGGTACTGTGTATATATATATATATTGTTTTGGGACCTGTTGTCTGAATTGACCCCATTCTGGGTCCGGATCCGGTCCGCGGTCCGCCAGTTGAGTATGTAGGCTCTAGGCTATAAGTAAAAACGAAAACCCACTAATTAAAGTACATTGCAAAGAAGTCCATTTATAATTTAGTTTTGGCAGGAGAAACATTGTGGAAATAAGAAAATGTATTTAAAAGAAAACAGAATAGCATATTTAAAGTTTGTGTCTAGTCTTTGCTTAGTAGCCAGAGC
Organism: Coregonus clupeaformis; assembly: GCF_020615455.1. Classification (NCBI taxonomy): domain Eukaryota; kingdom Metazoa; phylum Chordata; class Actinopteri; order Salmoniformes; family Salmonidae; genus Coregonus; species Coregonus clupeaformis. Next base: position 17,852,271 of record NC_059210.1, on the reverse strand, counting down.
AATGCTGCCGCGTGAGTGGTCATGTGATGAACGCATGGACAGTGCAGATATTCTTGTAAAAAGTGACATTTGGAAATAGCTGCATCTCTTGAATTTTGTGTAATTTGACAAAGGTAAGTGTCATAGAAACTGCTCTTTCTGATACTATATCGAAATCAAAATGTTTTACCTGCATGTGACTCTGAAGGAGGAATTTGATAAAGTGATGCTCCTTTCCCTGCATCTGTAAATTACAAGATACACCCATCTCTTCATTTTCAATTTGACAACTGATACTATTTTCACATCAGACTATTGTCAATTTAAAGTTGTCTATAGGGTAACTCTTATGTATGAAATTAGTTTTGGTGTAGTTTCGATGCGTAAGATGACTGGCATCGTTTTGTTTCCTGCTCATCAACTTTGATAGAGTCAAGGATACATTTTGCATTATTCTTAAGGCCTACTGCAACAGGTAGCATGTTTTCGTTTCCCTTACAATAAATGTGATTAGTTAGAGTAAATCAAATATTTTTACAAAGTAAAACGTAAAAGAGGAATGGTATCAACCCACAAGGCGCGCAGTGAAATTAACATGAGCGCCAACACTGATAAATACAGTGGGGAAAAAAAGTATTTAGTCAGCCACCAATTGTGCAAGTTCTCCCACTTAAAAAGATGAGAGAGGCCTGTAAATTTCATTATAGGTACACGTCAACTATGACAGACAAAATGAGGAAAAAAAATCCAGAAAATCACATTGTAGGATTTTTTATGAATTTATTTGCAAATTATGGTGGAAAATAAGTATTTGGTCAATAACAAAAGTTTCTCAATACTTTGTTATATACCCTTTGTTGGCAATGACACAGGTCAAACGTTTTCTGTAAGTCTTCACAAGGTTTTCACACACTGTTGCTGGTATTTTGGCCCATTCCTCCATGCAGATCTCCTCTAGAGCAGTGATGTTTTGGGGCTGTCGCTGGGCAACACAGACTTTCAACTCCCCTCCAAAGATTTTCTATGGGGTTGAGATCTGGAGACTGGCTAGGCCACTCCAGGACCTTGAAATGCTTCTTACGAAGCCACTCCTTCGTTGCCCGGGCGGTGTGTTTGGGATCATTGTCATGCTGAAAGACCCAGCCACGTTTCATCTTCAATGCCCTTGCTGATGGAAGGAGGTTTACACTCAAAATCTCACGATACATGGCCCCATTCATTCTTTCCTTTACACGGATCAGTCGTCCTGGTCCCTTTGCAGAAAAACAGCCCCAAAGCATGATGTTTCCACCCCCATGCTTCACAGTAGGTATGGTGTTCTTTGGATGCAACTCAGCATTCTTTGTCCTCCAAACACGACGAGTTGAGTTTTTACCAAAAAGTTATATTTTGGTTTCATCTGACCATATGACATTCTCCCAAATCCTCTTCTGGATCATCCAAATGCACTCTAGCAAACTTCAGACGGGCCTGGACATGTACTGGCTTAAGCAGGGGGACACGTCTTGCACTGCAGGATTTGAGTCCTTGGCGGCGTAGTGTGTTACTGATGGTAGGCTTTGTTACTTTGGTCCCAGCTCTCTGCAGGTCATTCATTAGGTCCCCCCGTGTGGTTCTGGGATTTTTGCTCACCGTTCTTGTGATCATTTTGACCCCACGGGGTGAGATCTTGCGTGGAGCCCCAGATCGAGGGAGATTATCAGTGGTCTTGTATGTCTTCCATTTCCTAATAATTGCTCCCACAGTTGATTTCTTCAAACCAAGCTGCTTACCTATTGCAGATTCATTCTTCCCAGCCTGGTGCAGGTCTACTATTTTGTTTCTGGTGTCCTTTGACAGCTCTTTGGTCTTGGCCATAGTGGAGTTTGGAGTGTGACTGTTTGAGGTTGTGGACATGTGTCTTTTATACTGATAACAAGTTCAAACAGGTGCCATTAATACAGGTAACGAGTGGAGGACAGAGGAGCCTCTTAAAGAAGAAGTTACAGGTCTGTGAGAGCCAGAAATCTTGCTTGTTTGTAGGTGACCAAATACTTATTTTCCACCATAATTTGCAAATAAATTCATTAAAAATCCTACAATATGATTTTCTGGATTTTTTTCTCTCAATTTGTCAGTGATAGTTGACGTGTACCTATGATGAAAATTACAGGCCTCTCTCATATTTTTAAGTGGGAGAACATGCACAATTGGTGGCTGACTAAATACTTTTTTCCCCCACTGTAGGCATAACACAAACTCATCATTACACTATTGTCTTTCTAAATTCAATCTACCTCTTCACCCTAATTATCATTTAGTTTGGCTGAATTTAAATTCAATTGTGAAGTAAAGTGCAAGTCCATTTATCATTAATTCTAATGAAAGAGAGACGCAATAGCACCTGGCTGGGTGCCAAAGTCCTACAGCACATTGTCTTGGCGGGTTAAGGTGCTAAATACTTTTCTGTTTGTGATTTCACATTTCTGACAAATGATCAATGTAAATTACAAACATTTAGGAAAAGTCAGGGAAGGAGCTGGATTTTATATTTTTGCCAAATTAAAGTAATAATTTACTAAATCAAACATCAGTGGCTGTTGACCTATGGTGGTTGTTGTGTTACAAGCTGAAGGAAGTCTATGAACAGAAAGGCTGTGATCCGTGTTCATTCAAATGGCTCTTTAGACTAGTTTGACGACACAAACTAGGTCCAGGAGAGATACGTGTGTAGTGCAAAAAGACTGATCTTGTCACGCCCTGGCTCTAGGGACTCTTTTAAGTTGAGCCAGGGTGTGTAGAGTTTATGTTTTGTGCTCGTTGTGTCTAGTCTAGTTTTTGTATATCTATGTTGGCCAGAGTGGTTCTCAATCAGAGGCAACGAGTATCAGCTGTTGCTGGTTGTCTCTGATTGGGAACCATATTTAGTCAGGTGGTTTTCCCACAGTGTTTGTGGGATCTTGTTCCGTGTTGGTTTGTGTTTTGCACCTGTGGACGTCACGTATCGATTTGTTGTTTTGTTCGTGTATCATTTAATAAATAAGTATGTTCACCTTCCACGCTGCGCCTTGGTCCTCCATATCCGACGATCGTGACAGATCTATACTGAACAAAAATATAAACGCAACATGAAAGAATTTCAACGATTTTACTGAGTTACAGTTTTTTATAAGGAAATTGGTCAATTAAAATAATTTCATGACTGGGCAGAAAAACTCCTCAGTATGAAACATTTCTGGGATCTTGTAGCTCAGTTGGTAGAGCATGGCGCTTGCAACGCCAGGGTTGTGGGTTCGTTTCCCACGGGGGGGCCAGTATGAAAAAATGTATGCACTCACTAACTGTAAGTCGCTCTGGATAAGAGTGTCTGCTAAAATGACTAAAAATACATATTTTATTTCAGCTCATGAAACATGGGACCAAAAGAAATTCATGCCAAAACATGGACTAGCCTATTTCCGTGGACTATTTCAAGCTTTCTTCATTCAGAATAAAAGGCCTGCTAAGGCATTTGGACCAGTCAAATCAGACGTGCTGTATCTTTACAGTGGTTGTCATCACTAACAGGGTAAACAGGCAGCGTGATCTGGCTCTGCTCCTTCAGTACGACTGGGTGGGGCTCAGGAGCTGGTTTTGTGATCTGTGTGTGTGGAGGAGGGAAGGAGAGGGGGAGGGATGTGTGGCCTCTGCTGCCTCTGCCTGTGATTCAGAAGGAGCATGTGATTCAGAATTAAACTTCTCCTCTCTCCCTAGGTAAGGCAGACTGTTCTCACGTAGGCTCCTGGATGTGGTATCCTGTGCTGATCAGGTGAAAGGTAAGCTGAGCTCACTGCTACAATCAGTCTGTGTGTAGTAGCTACAGTAGTGAGAGAATTCGTTTTTGTGCCACACACATATATATATACACACCTGTTTACCGTGTATAAACTAGTGGGAGTGTGTTGTTGCATAACAGAGCTAGTTTCTGGGCCAAGCTGAAGGCAGCAAAACTCTGTTTCAGTATGGCAAGCATGTTTTATGAGGGTGGGTCATTTTTGAGCGCAGGCAGAAATTGGAAATGGGGCATGTCCCAAAAGGTACATAGTGCATTTTATTATCTTTATATGCCGCAACTTTTTTATTGGTCTTTTGACGCATAAAAAAAGTGTTTTACCTATAGTCATTTGTACCAAAATGTAAATCATTAAACCTAAATCAGTAAAACTTCACTAAACCTTCTATTGATTTGGCTTAGTTCTTCTGTCTTGATGAGGACTTGAGTGAACTGACTGCAGGTCAGGTGTGTCCTCGCTGAAGACTGAGCTAGGATACTCAGGCGAGGGTGTGTCTGAGACTTTTGGGTTGGTTAAAGGAAGTAGATGTTTGGGAGGTTGTTCTGGGACAGATGGTTATAATGATACCCCAGGCTGCTATAGAAAGAACAGCAACACAGTTTGCCTGCAGGAAACATTTACATTTTATACATGAGAAAAACCCTATAATGAAAATGTGACTTAGAAGTTTTTGTATTCTCTCATTAGCACAGTGGATGTTTTGGTTGTGGGCTTTCCTGGTCGTTTCCTAGTTGTATCATCGTGATCCACGTTGAGTATGTGAACAAACAGCTGTTAACTTGATTGGGATTTGTTCAATTGTATTTATCAAATTGCAAACTACAGCGAACACTCTGAAATACTTGATGTTAACAGATTATAAATCACACGTCCTCCTCCATGCTTCACGGTGGGAACCACACATGCGGAGATCATCCGTTCACCTACTCTGCGTCTCACAAAGACACGGCGGTTGGAACTAAAAATCTCCAATTTGCACTCATCAGACCAAAATACAGATTTCCACCGGTCTAATGTCAATTTCTTGTGTTTCTTGGCCCAAGCAAGTCTCTTCTTCTTATTGGTGTCCTTTTAGTAGTGGTTTCTTTGCAGCAATTTGACAATGAAGGCCTGATTCACACAGTCTCCTCTGAACAGTTGATGTTGAGATGTGTCTGTTACTTGAACTCTGAAGCATTTATTTGGGCTGCAATTTCTGAGGCTGGTAACTCTAATGAACTTATCCTCTGCAGCAGAGGTAACTCTGGGTCTTCCATTCCTGTGGTGGTCCTCATGAGAGCTAGTTTTATCATAACGCTTGATGGTTTTTGTGACTGCACTTCAAGAAAGTTTTAAAGTTCTTGAAATGTTTCATATTGACTGACCTTCATGTCTTAAAGTAATGATGGACTGTCGTTTCTCTTTGCTTATTTGAGCTGTTCTTGCCATAATATGGACTTGGTCTTTTACCAAATAGGGCAATATTCTGTACACCAACCTTACCTTGTCACAACACAACTGATTGTCTGAAACGCATTAAGAAGGAGAGAAATTCCACAAATTAACTTGAAACAAGACACACCTGTTAATTGAAATACATTCCAGGTGACTACATCATGAAGCTGGTTGAGAGAATGCCAAGAGTGTGCAAAGCTGTCATCAAGGCAAAGGGTGGCTACTTTGAAGAATTTGTTTAACACTTTTTTGGTTACTACACGATTCCATATGTGTTATTTCATAGTTTTCATGTCTTCATTATTATTCTACGTAGAAAATAGTAAAAATTAAGAAAAACCCTTGAATGAGTAGGTGTGTCCAAACATTTGACTGGTACTGTATACAAACAACATTTAATACAGTATACAAGAGCCAGTAATGGCAAGCTCAATGTCCTAACACACAAAGACAGAATGTCAGACGGGCTGAAACGCTAGGTAAGTGGTCATGTAGCGAGCAATTTGCCCTCTCTTATCAGGCAGGAAGCTTGTTTACATTCTGCCTCTCCCATGTTTCTCTTGGCGAGTGAAAGCCAACGGTTATGAGATTTAACCGTAAGTTACACCTCAACTAGACCTAGGCTACACTTAGAACACTTATGCACAGTTGAGATTATTCTGAGACAGCTGGGTCCTGTCCAAATAATACCGCTACACCATCGAGAGCGTCCTGACCGGTTGCATCACGGCCTGGTACGGGAATTGCCCCGTCCACCACCATAATGCTCTCCAGTGGGTGGTGAAGACGGCCCAGTACCATCACTGGGACCTTGCTATCACCCATACAGGACATCTACTCCAAACGGTGCCTGAGGATAAACCGCAGCATCAAGGACCCCAGCCACAAGCTGTTCTCTACCTTAGCGTCAGGCAGTCTGTAAAGGAGCATGAGGTCTGATACCAACAGGCTCAGAGACCATTTCTATCTACAAGCAATCAGACTGCTGAACATTTGAACTGGACTGATCACCAGCTCTGATTTTCCGCCCCTTACACACGCCACAACTGCTGCTATCAGACTCTTATTATGATTGCTAAATACTGCACAATCTTAACACTTTCCCCCCTTCCCCAAAACATGTATAAATATTGGACTATAAATTGTGCCTTCCTGTTTTATATTTATGCTAAAATGTTTATTCTATTCTACTGAGCCATTTTACTTTATGTTCGTATTATTTTATTATTTCTTTTTTGCATTGTTTTAAGGAACCTGCAAGTAAGCATTTCATTGGATGATGTATACCATGTGTATCCCGTACATATGTCTAATGAAACTTGGCTAACACTTTACAATAAGGTTCCATTTAAGGGTTTATAAAGGGGTTATAATTATGTTATTAATGATTATTTAATCATTTGTAAATGCATTATAAACCATTAATAAACGGTTATATAACTTTGGTCAAAATGTTGCAATAACTGGTCAGTGTTTGCCAAATAATGAGCCAATATTTACCTTCTGGTATTAACCATTTTATAAATGCACTTACAAATCCATTTTTAAGATGAACCCTTATGTATCATCATGCAACCTTATTTTCAGTCGTTGCATTGGTGCTCTGTCCCAGGAACAGGAGGGTTTTTTCATGATATGTCTTGACCCACCTTTGAAACCCTGATGCCCTGGCCAAATTGACATCTAGGACATTATTCAATCATCAGTCCTAACATATGACCCCTTACCAGATAGGCCAAGTATGGTGAACGCTCTGGTGTGAAATGGTAACTGTAATACCTTTTGGATGGTGAAACAGTGGAAGAGGTATTCTCTCAACGTTGAATGTTTTGGGCTTCATACCCACCATTCATTGACTGAACAAAAGTTTAACAAAGTGTTGAATCGTCTCTTGTGTATGTAGTGATGAGTACCCAATACTGCATGTTTAAGCTCTGAGTGAACTCTAAAATAAGGTATCATTTTAGCAGTTATACATTTGGGTAAATCATTTATAGATTTGAAAGTGTCAATCCACTGATCATTAACATGCGTTACCAATATTTATAACTCCTGAAAATATACTTTTGGTCATATAGTGTATTTGGACACCTGCTCGTCGAACATCTCATTCCAAAATCATAGGCATTAATATGGAGTTGATCCCACCTTTGCTGCTATAACAGCCTCCACTCTTATGGGAAGGCTTTCCACTAGATGTTGGAACATTGCTGTAGGGACTTGCTTCCATTCAACCACAAGCATTAGTGAGGTCGGACACTGATGTTGGGCGTTAAGATTTCCCTTCACTGGAACTAAGGGGGCCTAGCCCGAACCATGAAAAACAGCCCCAGACCATTATTCCTCCTCCACCAAACTTTACAGTTGGCATTATGCATTGGGGATGGTAGTGTTCTCCTGGCACCCGCCAACCCCAGATTCGTCCGTCGGACTAGTGTGATTTATCACTCCAGAGAACGCATTTCCACTTCTCCAGAGTCCAATGGCGGCGAGCTTTACACCACTCCAGCCAACACTTGAATTTGCGCGTGGTGATCTTAGGCTTGTGTGCGGCTGCTCGGCCATGGAAACCCATTTCATGAAGCAGTAATTGTGCTGACGTTGCTTCCAGAGACAGTTTGGAACTCGGTAGTGAGTGTTGCAACCGAGGACATACCATTTTTACGCGCTTCAGCACATGACAGTCCCGTTCTGTGAGCTTGTGTGGTCTACCACTTTGTGGCTGAGCCGTTGTTGCTCCTAGAGGTTTCCACTTCACAATAACAGCACTTACAGTTGACTGTGGCAGCTCTAGCAGGGCTTAAATTTTACGAACTTACTTGTTGGAAAGGTGGCATCCTATGATGGTACCATGTTGAAAGTCACTGAGCTCTTCAGTAAGGCCATTCTACTACCAATGTTTGTCAATGGAGATTGCATGGCTGTGTGCTAGATTTTATACACCGGTCAGCAAAGGTGTGGCTGAAATAGCCGAATCCACTCATTTGAAGGGGAGTCCACATACTTTTGTGTGTATATAATTTGTATCTACAGTGAGGGAAAAAAGTATTTGTTCCCCTGCTGATTTTGTACGTTTGCCCACTGACAAAGACATGATCAGTCTATAATTTTAATGGTAGGTTTATTTGAACAGTGAGAGACAGAATAACAACAAAAAAATCCAGACAAACGCATGTCAAAAATGTTATAAATTGATTTGCATTTTAATGAGGGAAATAAGTATTTGACCCCTCTGCAAAACATGACTTAGTACTTGGTGGAAAACCCTTTTTGGCAATCACAGAGGTCAGACGTTTCTTGTAGTTGGCCACCAGGTTTGCACACATCTCAGGAGGGATTTTGTCCCACTCCTCTTTGCAGATCTTCTCCAAGTCATTAAGGTTTTGTTTGGCTGACGTTTGGCAACTCGAACCTTCAGCTCCATCCACAGATTTCTCTATGGGATTACGGTCTGGAGACTGGCTAGGCCACTCCAGGACCTTTAATGTGCTTATTCTTGAGCCACTCCTTTGTTGCCTTGGCCTTGTGTTTTGGGTCATTGTCATGCTGGAATACCCATCCACGACCCATTTTCAATGCCCTGGCTGAGGGAAGGAGGTTCTCACCCAATATTTAATGGTACATGGCCCCGTCCATCGTCCATTTGATGTGGTGTAGTTGTCCTGTCCCCTTAGCAGAAAAACACCCCCAAAGGATAATGTTTCCACCTCCATGTTTGACGGTGGGGATGGTGTTCTTGGGGTCATAGGCAGCATTCCTCCTCCTCCTCCAAACACGGCGAGTTGAGTTGATGGCAAAGAGCTCAATTCTGGTCTCATCTGACCACAACACTTTCACCCAGTTCTCCTCTGAATCATTCAGATGTTCATTGGCAAACTTCAGACGGGCCTGTATATGTGCTTTCTTGAGCAGGGGGACCTTGCGGGCGCTGCAGGATTTCAGTCCTTCATGGCGTAGTGTGTTACCAATTTGTTTTCTTGGTGACTATGGTCCCAGCTGCCTTGAGATCATTGACAAGATCCTCCCGTGTAGTTCTGGGCTGATTCCTCACCGTTCTCATGATCATTGCAACTCCACGAGGTGAGATCTTGCATGGAGCCCCAGGCCGAGGGAGATGACAGTTATTTTGTGTTTCTTCCATTTGCAAATAATCGCACCAACTGTTGTCACCTTCTCACCAAGCTGCTTGGCGATGGTCTTGTAGCCCATTCCAGCCTTGTGTAGGTCTACAATCTTGTCCCTGACACCCTTGGAGAGCTCTTTGGTCTTGGCCATAGTGGAGAGTTTGGAATCTGATTGATTGATTGCTTCTGTGGACAGGTGTCTTTGATACAGGTAACAAACTGAGATTAGGAGCACTCCCTTTAAGAGTATGCTCCTAATCTTAGCTCATTACCCGTATAAAAGACACCTGGGAGCCAGAAATCTTTCTGATTGAGAGGGGGTCAAATACTTATTTCCCTCATTAAAATGCAAATCAATTTATAACATTTTTGACATATGTTTTTCTGGATTTTGTTGTTGTTATTCTGTCTCTCACTGTTCAAATAAACCTACCATTAAAATTATAGACTGATAATTTCTTTGTCAGTGGGCAAACGTACAAAATCAGCAGGGGATCAAACACTTTTTTCCCTCACTGTATATATTATGTGTTGTTTGCAAACTTGGCCATGTAATGAGCAGCAGGACTACAGAACCATCGCTAGACCGGCACATTAGACTGCACATTCCTCACTCGCTAGAAGGGGAATTCCACAAAAATATAAATGTGCTAGTTTTCTTCCAGACAAGAAATGGGTCTTCTGATTTGATTTAAGCATTGACATGGACTCAGAACATTAACTTTTCTGTTTCTCTATGAGAAATTGTAATATTGAGTGAAACTCAAATACAATCTTAAACCAGGAAAAATACAACTGAGAACATAATTTGGGGAAATATAAAACATAATTTGGGATAAAAATCACAGATTTTATATGGCTCCCCTTAGAGTTGTTTATTAACCATGATTCTACCAGGTATATTGACATAAAACAGTGCACTACTTTCTCTTGTACACTAAGGACCCGGGAGAGAGGAGAAGAGAAGAATGTGCCTATTTGAAAGCTATAAAAAAAATCATCGTGACACGTTACATTTTTCAAAAGTAGTTCTCATGCTAGAAAAGGTTGGAGACCTACATCATGCGTACATTGTTCATATTAATGACTATGACAATGTTGATCTAAAATATTATCTAGACCTAGTAGTTTATAACGTAGTATCCAGACCTTTATCCTTCAGCTCTAAGGTTTAGTCTAGTACCAGGGGCGGCCTGTTCAATAGGGCGATATGGGCGACGCACTGCCAAACGGGAAAAGGAAGGGATTTTTTTTCTAATCAATTATATCACGGCAACAGTAGTTATCAGTGTTGTAATCTATACGTCTGATCTGCCACAGTGCCACACTGCCACTAAATGTCGAATCAGGCTAAAGTCGTGCTTCAAATGGCTCCCCCCCCCTTTTGGGGCGATTTCAGTCAGGTTGAAAATCGCCCAGAAGTCTGTAATAGACTCCCATGTAAAATCTATTTTTTTCAAATTTCAGAGCCTTCAATACAATCTCAATGGGTGTCTGTGGGCTTGCACTTACGCGCTTTACGTCATACGTTACGTAACCATGAACGTAACTGAGAAAAGAGTGGATTGTTTGAAAGAAGTTCCTTTTTGTCGGCGATTCGGCGAACAAATGAAGATAAATTGGAACCTGAAACAATTAGGACCTCCCAGACCAAATTTAATAATTCAACAGGTTTCTACTAAAGGCGGAAAGTCCTACACCCGAGGATTTTCCAAAAATTGGTACGAACGAAAAAAGACATTGCCACTCACTCAACTGGATGACGAGGGATACAGGCTAGCTGTCCGCCGCCACAACGATGAGGTTAGTGTTGATAATCACAAGTTTACTGGATGTGGATATGGTGTAATAAAGGCAGTTTATTCAGAGGTAAATATATCTGGAATCGCGTTCACGGACCCGTTCGTCAAACTCTTAGGGAGCTATAAATTAAGCCCCATTACTTACCATATCAGATAAGAGAAATTGCTGCAGCTACATATATTTTACATCCTGGCCCTACATAGTTCACTATTTGCATCACTTACCAAAATATTACATGTGGTCATATATGCTTGGAAAGTGGAGATGCCATAGAACGTCAAAAAAGTAAACATTGCTGGAGACACATTGCCGTTTTGGAGAAGACATCGCGTTTGCTAGCGAAGAGATTTGTTGTGGCAAATGAACTTGGGCTGGGAATTGCCAGGAACCTCACGATAAGATATATGCATCAGCATTGCGAGTCTCATGATTCTATACGTATTGCGATTCGATACTGTGATTTTATTGCGCACCATATGTCTGTTGCAGAGGGATCAGAAAGCCATGAGAACGAGTTTTGATCAGTCATGGAAATAAAAGTGCTGAAAACAAATTTGCTCCCAATGTGAAAAGATTGAGAACAAGCTATGAAGGAACAATAATGGTGTTTTGGTGCAGGTACAGCCAACTAGCGCTAAAATATTGCGATATTGTCAATACAGTATATCGTAAAGTATCACTATGTAACTCGATTTCTTTCACCCCAATCCCTCAAATTAACGGTAAATAACTGAATTGTTTGCCCCACATTTAGCTAAGATGATTAGCTAGCCAGCTAAAATGTTTTATTTAGTTAGCAGTCGCATCTACAATAGTTTACTGTCAATAACATGTCTCCAAAAATGACGTGGTGTCTCCAATTGTGTTGACATTTTACAATTGCAATGCGCATCCATGAGTATCCACTTTCTGTAGCTCAGCTGGTAGAGCATGGTGCTTGTAACGCCAAGGTAGTGGGTTCGATCCCCGGGACCACCCATACACAAAAATGTATGCACGCATGACTGTAAGTCGCTTTGGATAAAAGCGTCTGCTAAATGGCATTATTATTATTATTATTATTATTATTATTATCTGAAGAGAGCCCCGAAACATTGTGTGCAGACATTTTATGCAATAAATGAAGTAGGTTCAATCTAGTAGTTCTGATCTTCTGATTGGTCCTGATGAGTTGGGCGAGGTCCCCTGCAGGCTACTGTCACTGTTGCATTGGCTCTGAGTCGGGTTCTCTGTCTTCAAATGTTCAGCCTAAGAGAGGGGATTTTTGTGTGTGTGTGTGTGTGTGTGTGTGTGTGTGTGTGTTTAACAGTGATGATGTGTGTGTGTGTGTGTGTGTTTAACAGTGATGATGTGTGTGTGTGTGTGTGTTTGTGTGTGTGTGTGTCCTCAGAGCAAGAACTCGTGAGTTGGAAGAACTGAGAGGCCTATGGCGTGGGTGTTGTCCTTGGCCACCTGCTGACAAGGCTGACAAGATAGGACCCTTTTGTCCATTGTTATTGGATAGGAACAGAACTTATAACCAGCTCCTGACCTAAATAGATCTTAGCACAACATTTTACTCAACATATCATATTCCATATTCACTATAACAAATATATTTACTACGACATTAGCAAGAACCGCCACATCCTCAGCCGGCTAATCCAGTGTGTGAAGTTTTGCGGAGTGTTTGAGTTAGCTTTGCGAGGCAAAGATGAAACTGAGGGCTCCACCAACCCTGGTAAGCCAACACTTTTGAGATCAGTCAATAAATGCTTCTGGTATTGACTTATATGCTGCCCCTGTCTTCATGTTGTTGCTGGACATATCTTTTTTTAAATGTGTGTAGGTCACCTAAATCATCAGAAAAATTGCCCCTCCTGAGAATTTTTTCAGGAGCCGCCACTGTCTAGTACTACTGTAGGCCTACTACTGTGCTTAGTCTGTCCGGCCCCCTTTTGAAGTGTGGAGTCCTGCTTGAGTAAGCGCAGAATTGGCATCTCTAGAAGATCCCTTATGTTTATATACTGCCAAGATAATTGTAGAATCCAGGAAACGGCAGAGCTAAATTCGATATTGCCTTTAAAATCAAACCTTTATGGGCTTACTGCTGGCCTTTTTTCATGATGACGTGTGTGTGTGTATAGTGGTGGGAAACCCCAGACAACTGATCCCAGGCCAGATTTGTCATTATGCACTGTGCAGACCAGTTCAGGTTAAATGTGGAAGTGGAGAGAACTGAATCATCTGAAACTAGCTTTTACAAGCAGACATGATGGTTCTGAAGCCATTTAATCATGGATAATGCCTTAAGAATACCCAGAAGTACGCAATGGAAGAACGCAATTAGCTATGCATAAATGGCCATCTTGCGTAGTTGTGTCAAGTTACAAATTTTGTTGCATACTTGCGTACTGTATTCATTTGGCTTTAGACACTAATTGTAGCTGATAGAAAACCCAACATCCTTTTTCTTAGACCTTACCATCCCGGTGCGTCCCATGACAGTCATTGAGGTGGCTGGGTTCATGTTGTGACAGACATCCCCTACAGCTTGTGGCTATCAGATGACCACCGACACAAAGGGCTGAACTTGCACTCTTCATCTTCCTGACCCAATTAGGCTACTCACTCACTTTCCCCTAGAAGCAGTTTAAAACATTCATGAGTGTGTCTTGTTTTGTTGAACAGTAGCATTTATCTGGACCTGTAAGTAGGTCCTCACTATCTGCCTTTCTAAGTGGGGTTTAGTGTGGGAGGTAGTGTTTCGTGGAGGTTCCAGTGCCCACAGGTCAGTGTGTTCTTCTCTATGTAGGCTAGCTATCCTCCCTCAGCTCAAACTGGAGTGGATTTTCTACTACTGTGTGTGTGTGAGAGCTCTCCATAGTCTCAAAATACTTCGTCTTCCTGTCTTCTCTTTCTGCAGTTGCCTGTAAACACAGAACAGGACTAGTGAAAGCAAAGCCCCTTTTGTGCTATGACACACTAGTGTTGCATTCCGTTTCAAGGAGTAGAACCAAAGTAGCCATTTCAAATGGTTAAGATGCGCCCACCCTTGCTGTATTTCTATGAAAGTAGCATTATTGCGACGCTCTTAGGGTCCGTCATGCCATTCCATTGCAGCTACAGTATGTTGACGCTGTAGAAATAGAATTACATCGATTTTTATTTCTATGGTTACCCTGGAATCGTTTTCCTCCCTCGTCCCGTGTAGGTAGGCCTATATGGCTGTGTCAGAGAAGGCATGTGTGTCAGAGAGAGGTCAGCTCTCTGAAGAGCCGGGCTATATAACCTGTCACGTTCTCCCCACAGCACACCCTTCACACAGAAGTCTAATCAGCCACAAGCTCATTTTAAACCTCCTGCAGCTTGCCAGTGGCTGCTCCTCCACCACTCATTATTCCCTTCGTTTTTAGCTTGGAGGTTATCAGATCAGAAAAAAAATGGGTTGTCATGATAGAACGGTAGCTGTATAGGAGTTGCTGCAGAGTGAGAGGGCGGGAGAGATTCTCATTTACTCAGCCCTAATGCGTATTTCAAACTGCCGTGAAACAGCTCAAAGTTGCTGATTCATTTGATTTTCTATAGTTTCTCCCAGGAGTGCAAGAGGTATAGCCTAATGGGGGGGAATGGCATTTACAGCGAGGCTACATTCAGAGTAGGGTAGATGGACAAAGCTACGGGCTATCTGTTATGTTTGGACTGACTGGGGTTCATTCTTCTACCATGTGAATACTAGTTGTTTTTAAATTAATCTGCTTCTTTTTCCCCATGGGTTCCCCATTTTCTGGTAGGATTGTTTTTGTGGGAGAATGCCATATGGTTGGGCACGTATCCCCAGCCACTTTGAAGAATAATACCCAACGCATGGCATGCGTGTGTTTGAATGCACAGAACGGTAGTCCAGGTCTTGATATGTAGCGCTCCGTTTATTGGGATGTTCTTGGTGAGTTGTTTTTGTGTCAGTCTTCGGGAGACCGCAGCAGCCACTGACATGATTAGCCTATAGGTTTGTTTCTTACCGTCTTGTATTTAGAGCGCGAAAGCAGCAGATGTCTTTCATAAGGAATTGTTCACAGGCCTAGTTGTGGCCCAGTTTCATTCAAGGGCAGGAAAAAACACTGATAGTGCTAGATAAGAAAAGGGAGTGGGTACTTCGCCTCTCAGTCATAAAAGGAAGTTAAGCAAAGTGGAAAAAACACATCATACAGTCTTGTTTGCTTATGCCTTTGCTGCATGTGCCTTTTTAATAAGGTCAGTCGAGAAACTAACTACGCGTGTGTCTACCCTGCAAAGTGACTGTGGCCTCCTGTGAATGACGTCCAGGAGACACGGCTCACTTACAGTGGGGGAAAAAAAGTATTTAGTCAAATCAAATCAAATGTTATTGGTCACATGCGCCGAATACAACAGGTGCAGACATTACAGTGAAATGCTTACTTACAGCCCTTAACCAACAGTGCATTTATTTTTAACAAAAAAAGTAAAAATAAAACAACAACAAAAAAAGTGTTGAGAGAAAAAAAAGAGCAGAAGTAAAATAAAGTGACAGTAGGGAGGCTATATATACAGGGGGGTACCGTTGCAGAGTCAATGTGCGGGGGCACCGGCTAGTTGAGGTAGGTGAGGTAATATGTACATGTGGGTAGAGTTAAAGTGACTATGCATAAATAATTAACAGAGTAGCAGCAGCGTAAAAAGGATGGGGTGGGGGAGCAGTGCAAATAGTCCGGGTAGCCATGATTAGCTGTTCAGGAGTCTTATGGCTTGGGGGTAGAAGCTGTTGAGAAGTCTTTTGGACCTAGACTTGGCACTCCGGTACCGCTTGCGTCGCGGTAGCAGAGAGAACAGTCTATGACTAGGGTGGCTGGAGTCTTTGACAATTTTGAGGGCCTTCCTCTGACACCGCCTGGTATAGAGGTCCTGGATGGCAGGAAGCTTGGCCCCAGTGATGTACTGGGCCGTACACACTACCCTCTGTAATGCCTTGCGGTCGGAGGCCAAGCAGTTGCCATACCAGGCGGTGATGCAACCAGTCAGGATGCTCTCGATGGTGCAGCTGTATAATTTTTTGAGGATCTGAGGACCCATGCCAAATCTTTTCAGTCTCCTGAGGGGGAATAGGCTTTGTCGTGCCCTCTTCACGACTGTCTTGGTGTGTTTGGACCATGATAGTTCGTTGGTGATGTGGACACCAAGGAACTTGAAGCTCTCAACCTGTTCCACTACAGCCCCGTCGATGAGAATGGAGACGTGCTCAGTCCTCTTTTTTTTCCTGTAGTCCACAATCATCTCCTTTGTCTTGGTCACGTTGAGGGAGAGGTTGTTGTCCTGGCACCACACGGCCAGGTCTCTGACCTCCTCCCTATAGGCTGTCTCATCGTTGTCGGTGATCAGGCCTACCACTGTTGTGTCGTCGGCAAACTTAATGATGGTGTTGGAGTCGGGTGCCTGGCCATGCAGTCATGGGTGAACAGAGAGTACAGGAGGGGACTGAGCACGCACCCCTGAGGGGGCCCCCGTGTTGAGGATCAGTGTGGCAGATGTGTTGTTACCTAGCCTTACCACCTGGGGCGGCCCGTCAGGAAGTCCAGGATCCAGTTGCAGAGGGAGGTGTTTAGTCCCAGGATCCTTAGCTTAGTGATGAGCTTAGAGGGCACTATGGTGTTGAATGCTGAGCTGTAGTCAATGAATAGCATTCTCACGTAGGTGTTCCTCTTGTCCAGGTGGGAAAGGGCAGTGTGGAGTGCAATAGAGATTGCATCATCTGTGGATCTGTTGGGGCGGTATGCAAATTGGAGTGGGTCTAGGGTTTCTGGGATAATGCTGTTGATGTGAGCCATGACCAGCCTTTCAAAGCACTTCATGGCTACAGACGTCAGTGCTACGGGTCGGTAGTCATTTAGGCAGGTTATCTTAGAGTCCTTGGGCACGGGGACTATGGTGGTCTGCTTGAAACATGTTGGTATTACAGACTCGGCCAGGGACATGTTGAAAATGTCAGTGTAGACACTTGCCAGTTGGTCAGCACATGCTCGGAGTACACGTCCTGGTAATCCGTCTGTCCCTGCGGCCTTGTGAATGTTGACCTGCTTAAAAGTCTTACTCACATCGGCTACGGAGAGCGTGATCACATAGTCATCCGGAACAGCTGGTGCTTTCATGCATGCTTCAGTGTTGCTTGCCTCGAAGCGAGCATAGAAGTGGTTTAGCTCGTCTGGTAGGCTTGTGTCACTGGGCAGCTCGCGGCTGTGCTTCCCTTTTGTAGTCTGTAATAGTTTTCAAGCCCTGCCACATCCGACGAGCGTCAGAGCCAGTGTAGTACGATTCAATCTTAGTCCTGTATTGACTCTTTGCCTGTTTGATGGTTCGTCGGAGGTCATAGCGGGATTTCTTATAAGCGTCCGGGTTAGAGTCCCGTTCCTTGAAAGCGGCAGCTCTACCCTTTAGCTCAGTGCGGATGTTTCCTGTAATCCATGGCTTCTTTTTGGGGTATGTACGTACTGTCACTGTGGGGACGACATCATCGATGCACTTATTGATGAAGCCAGTGACTGATGTGGTGTACTCCTCAATGCTGTCTGAAGAATCCCGGAACATGTTCCAGTCTGTGCTAGCAAAACAGTCCTGTAGCTTAGCATCTGCGTCATCTGACCACTTTTTTATTAACCGAGTCACTGATGCTTCCTGCTTTAGTTTTTGCTTATAAACAGGAATCAGGAGGATAAAGTTATGGTCAGATTTGCCAAATGGAGGGCGAGGGAGAGCTTTGTATGCGTCTCTGTGTGTGGAGTAAAGGTGGTCTAGAGTTTTTTTCCCTCTGGTTGCACATTTAACATTAGGTAGAACGGATTTAAGTTTCCCTGCATTAATAGAACGGACGGATTTAAGTTTCCCTGCATTAAAGTCCCCGGCCACTAGGAGCGCTGCATCTGGATGAGCGTTTTCCTGTTGATTTATATGGCCTTGTACAACTCATTCAGTGCAATCTTAATGCCAGCATTGGTTTGTGGTGGTAAATAGACAGCTATGAAAAATATAGATGAAAACTCTCTTGGTAAATAGTGTGGTCTACAGCTTATCATAAGATACTCTACCTCAGGCGAGCAAAACCTCGAGACTTCCTTAGTATTTGATTTTGTGCACCAGCTGTTGTTTACAAATATACACCGCCACCCCTTGTCTTACCGGAGTCAGCCGTTCTATCCTGCCGATGTAGCGTATAGCCCGCTAGCTGTATGAAATCCATGTCGTCGTTCAGCCACGACTCTGTGAAACATAAGATATTACAGTTTTTAATGTCCCGTTGGTAGGATAACCGTAATCTTAAGTCATCCAATTTATTTTCAAATGATTGAACGTTGGCTAATAGGATTGATGGAAGAGGCAGTTTACTCGCTCGCCGTCGGATCCTTACAAGGCACCCCGATCTACGTCCACGATATCTCCGTCTCTTCCTCACGCGAATGACGGGGATTTGGGCCTTGTCGGGTGTCTGTATGATATCCTTCGCGGCCGCCTCGTTGAAGAAAAAATCTTCGTCCAATACGAGGTGAGTAATCGCTGTCCTGATATCCAGAAGCTCTTTTTGGTTATAAGAGATGATGGCAGAAACATTATGTACAAAATAAATTACAATAACGCGGAAAAACACACATAATAGTACAATTGGTTAGAGGGCTGTAAAACGGCAGCCATCTTCTCCGGCGCTGTTCATCTGAGTCAGCCACCAATTGTGCAAGTTCTCCCACTCAAAAAGATGAGAGAGGCCTGTAATTTTCATCATAGGTACACGTCAACTATGACAGACAAATTGAGGGGAAAAAATCCAGAAAATCACATTGTAGGATTTTTAATGAATTTATTTGCAAATTATGGTGGAAAATAAGTATTTGGTCACCTACAAACAAGCAAGATTTCTGGCTCTCACAGACCTGTATCTTCTTCTTTAAGAGGCTCCTCTGTCCTCCACTCGTTACCTGTATTAATGGCACCTGTTTGAACTTGTTATCAGTATAAAAGACACCTGTCCACAACTGTCAAAGAGCTGTCAAAGGACACCAGAAACAAAATTGTAGACCTGCACCAGGCTGGGAAGACTGAATCTGCAATAGGTAAGCAGCTTGGTTTGAAGAAATCAACTGTGGGAGCAATTATTAGGAAATGGAAGACATACAAGACCACTGATAATCTCCCTCGATCTGGGGCTCCTCCACGCAAGATCTCACCCCGTGGGGTCAAAATGATCACAAGAACGGTGAGCAAAAATCCCAGAACCACACGGGGGGACCTAGTGAATGACCTGCAGAGAGCTGGGACCAAAGTAACAAAGCCTACCATCAGTAACACACTACGTAGCCAGGGACTCAAATCCTGCAGTGCCAGACGTGTCCCCCTGCTTAAGCCAGTACATGTCCAGGCCCGTCTGAAGTTTGCTAGAGTGCATTTGGATGATCCAGAAGAGGATTGGGAGAATATCATATGGTCAGATGAAACCAAAATATAACTTTTTGGTAAAAACTCAACTCGTTGTGTTTGGAGGACAAAGAATGCTGAGTTGCATCCAAAGAACACCATACCTACTGTGAAGCATGGGAGTGGAAACATCATGCTTTGGGGCTGTTTTTCTGCAAAGGGACCAGGACGACTGATCCGTGTAAAGGAAAGAATGAATGGGGCCATGTATCGTGAGATTTTGAGTGAAAACCTCCTTCCATCAGCAAGGGCATTGAAGATGAAACGTGGCTGGGTCTTTCAGCATGACAATGATCCCAAACACACCGCCCGGGCAACGAAGGAGTGGCTTCGTAAGAAGCATTTCAAGGTCCTGGAGTGGCCTAGCCAGTCTCCAGATCTCAACCCCATAGAAAATCTTTGGAGGGAGTTGAATGTCCGTGTTGCCCAGCGACAGCCCCAAAACATCACTGCTCTAGAGGAGATCTGCATGGAGGAGTGGGCCAAAATACCAGCAACAGTGTGTGAAAACCTTGTGAAGACGTTTGACCTGTGTCATTGCCAACAAAGCGTATATAACAAAGTATTGAGAAACTATTGTTATTGACCAAATACTTATTTTCCACCATAATTTACAAATAAATTCATTAAAAATCCTACAATGTGATTTTCTGGATTATTTTTTCTCATTGTGTCTGTCATAGTTGACGTGTACCTATGATGAAAATTACAGGCCTCTCATCTTTTTAAGTGGGAGAACTTGCACAATTGGTGGCTGACTAAATACTTTTTTTCCCCACTATAGGTGTGCAAAATGAAGGAACAGACTGCATTATAGGTTAGGCCTTTCTAACCCAGGGTCACTGATGTTCCTGTGTTTGGCAGACACTCTGAATGATGTCGCTGAGGAGGAGCCTATTTGTGTGTATGTAGGCTGCTGTGGTTGACCGAGGCATCAGGTTTGACGTGTCAACCACACTAGTGTAATTCTGAAGTCTGAGGATGAATCTAAAGTACTGTATGCTGTACTGTGACTGTCCTTGATGCTCAGAGGGGGATGGCCGGGTGCTAAAGAGCGATGGAAAGAAAGTGAGAGAGAAGTAAAGCCAGTAAAATGAGCAGCAGAAGTCATGGCTGCAGGCTCAAAGTGGAATATTAGCGTGACTCACATTTTAGCGAACGGGCACAGCTGTTCTGACGGCGACTGTAAAAGACTCCTGGACTGAAGTAGTTCTAAAAGAGACACTGCTGTTTTTTCTGACAACTTTGCCTGAGCGGCCTCTGAAAAAAGGCCTCAGTTTTACTTTAACAATGTTTTACAGTTTTACAATGTCCCACAACCTTTCAGCATCCCTGGTTCCCTTCTTGGCATTGTAGAACACCTGATCCTCTCTGTCACTAGCTCATATTCTACATTTTACCGTTATAAACCAGACATTATTTGTATTATATCCAAGTGTTTTTCAAAGTTAGCTGGCCAACTGATTGAGACTCGAGGGGGGTGGGGGGGGGCTCATATAATTATTTTGTAGAAGGACTGAGGAGCTCAGCTCTGGTGACCTTTTTAAAAGGACATTCTACTCTAAAATGAATTAAAATAAGTATGCTGACACTATCTAAAATTATTTTAACATATTGGGCCATATACAGTATATAGCCTATGCATGGTCCATATTATCAGGTATGTTATTAGCAAAAAATATTATCACCTTTAGCCCAACTAATGCAGCAAAGTGCAAATAAATAGGCTGATGCATGGGGTTGCCTATCTGCATGTACCCTATTGGGCTAATCATTAGCCAGATCACAAATGTGATCTTTGAACTAGTTTTTATCATATTGATGAATTTTATGTCCCAAAAAATGTGCATAAACACTGAATATAATGTAGGCCTACCTGTGAGGGTAACTTAGGGAAACTCGCCACCCGGGGTAAAAAGCCCCCTGCCTGTACTTCTCACAGAAACCACTTAATGTCACAATTTCCCCCCCCAACACTTTCCCTGTTTTCCACTACTCTTGCTCAACAAAAAATATTATCTGTCTCATCACAATTTAAGTCATTCCAAATTAAATTATTTTGAGGTAGAGAGGCGTTGTACCCTAAGTCACCCTACAATTGACCGGTGTTACATTTAGCCCCACTCTACCCTATGCACTCACTGCGAATTGCACAGCGGTAATGTGCTTAACCATTCTTCTGCTAAAAACCCCGGGTTTAAAATGGTGCATATTTAGGAGTTGAGAAATAAATAAAGTAGGAATGGAAAGCTTGGATTCCCCTCTTTTTAACAAAACCCATTAAAACTGCTGTTTTCGCGATTGCAAGAATTGTTGTGCATTGACTGCTTGTCAGAAAGCATGTTTCCCTCCCTATGACACTTATAACATGAATGCGCCACAAGAGGAATTTTGATCTAGCATAGAATAATAATAATAATATGCCATTTAGCATACGCTTTTATCCAAAGCGACTTACAGTCATGTGTGCATACATTTTTACGTATGGGTGGTCCCAGGGATCGAACCCACTACCCTGGCGTTACAAGCGCCATGCTCTACCAATTGAGCTACAGAGAACACAACAACAAGCCGACTACATAACAATGCTCGCATTTGATGGCATTTCACTGCTGGAGTCGGCTATGGCAGTTATGCTGGTCATGTCTTACTGTTCAGTTGACGATTGATAAGTACACTAAGGATAAGTGTAGTAGCCAATTCAAATGCATTCCTCTTTCTTGAGCTATACACTGAGTATACAGAACATTAACATTTGTTTACATATTCATGCGAGTCTCAAGCCATGTACAGGAGTGGACTGTATATCCTGGCTTTGGCCTACAGCACGATTGCAGCACTCTAAATTACAGTACTTATGATGGGATTTTCCTCAATCGAAGTTGGAGCATTTCAGTCACGCGTGTCATAATGAAAAGTCTACATGGCATTTTCTCCTGCATGCACAACTGTCTGTAGGTCCTTTCAGGTCTCATATTTCATGCCATGTTTATCAAAGGCAGTCAGTAGTCCATCAGTTTAACCAGAAAAAAAGTGTAAATACAGTGCATTCGGAAAGTATTCAAACCAGAAATAAAGTGCATTCGGGAAGTATTCAGACCTCTTCACTTTTTCCACATTTTGTTACGTTACAGCCTTATTCTAAAATGGATTAAATTGTCCCCCCCTCCTCATCAATCTACACACAATACCCCATAATGACAAAGCAAAAACAGGTTTTTAGAAATGTTTAGAAATGTATTCAAAATAAAAAACTGATATCACATTTACATAAGTATTCAGACCCTTTACTCTGTACTTTGTTGAAGCATCTTTGGCAGCGATTACAGCCTCGGGTCTTCTTGGGTATGACACTACAAGCTTGGCACACCTGTATTTGGGGAGTTTCTACCATTCTTCTCTGCAGATCCTCTCAAGCTCTGTCAGGTTGGATGGGGAGTGTCGCTGCACAGCTATTTTCAGGTCTCTCCAGAGATGTTTGATCGGGTTCAAGTCCGGCCTCTGGCTGGGCCACTCAAGGACATTCAGAGACTTGTCCCGAAGCCACACCTGCATTGTCTTGGCTTTGCTTAGGGTCGTTGTCCTGGTGGAAGGTGAACCTTTGCCCCAGTCTGAGGTCCTGAGCGCTCTGGAGCAGTTTTTCATCAAGGATCTCTCAGTACTTTGCTCCAGTTCATCTTTCCCTCAAGCCTGACTAGTCTCCCAGTCCCTGCTGCTGAAAAACATCTCCACTGCATGATGCTGCCATCACCATGCTTCACCGTAGGGATGGTGCCAGGTTTCCTCCAGACCTGACACATGACATTCAGGCCTAAGAGTTCAATCTTCGTTTCATCAGACCAGAGAATCTTGTTTCTCATGGTCAGAGTCCTTTAGGTGCCTTTAGGCAAACTCCAAGCGGGCTGTCGTGCCCTTTACTGAGGAGTGGCTTCCGTCTGGCCACTCTACCATAAAGGCCTGATTGGTGAAGTGCTGTAGAGATGGTTGTCCTTCTGGAAGGTTCTCCCATTTCCACAGAGGAACTCTGAAGCTCTGTCAGAGTGACCATCGGGTTCTTGGTCACCTCCATGATCAAGGCCCATCTCCCCCGATTGCTCCGTTTGGCCGGGAGGCCAGCTCTAGGAAGAGTCTTGGTGGTTCCAAACTTCTTCCATTTAAGAATGATGGAGGCCACTGTGTTCTTGGGGACCTTCAATGCTGATGTTTTGGTACCCTTCCCCAGATCTGTGCTTCGACACAATCCTGTCTCGGAGCTCTACGGACAATTCCTTCGACCTCATGGCTTGATTTTTGCTCTGACATGCACTGTGAACTGTGGGACCTTATATAGACACGTGTGTACCTTTCCAAATCATGTACTATCAATGAAATTATATGACTCCAATCAAGTTTTAGAAACATCTCAAGGATGATCAATGGAAACAGGATGCACCTGAGCTCAATTTCGAGTCTCATAGCAAAGGGTCTGAATGCATATGTAAATAAGGTATTTCAGTTTTTTATTCTTAATAAATGTGCTAAAATGTCTAAAATCCTGTTTTCTCTTCGTCATTATGGGGTATTGTGTGTAGATTGAGATGTATTTATTTAATACATTTTAGAATACGGCTGTAACCTAACAAAATGTGGAAAAAGTCAAGGGGTCTGAATAGCCTCCAGCTCATTGCAAAATGGTGTGTGACACGCTGATGGAGCCTGACTTGCGTCGCATTTACGTGCTAGTCAGAACTAGGAATCTCTGAAATGTTCGATATGCTAACTGGTTGTAGTTATACACGTGCCACGTTCAATCAGTTGGCAAGTCGAACATTTCAGAGTTCTGACCAGCACGTAAACATGGCATATGTATTTGCTATTTGAGATGCTGTTTGAGATGCTGTAGCATCAGCTCTCGTGCTGTCTTGACATATTTTCCGCTCAAAGGCTCTGTGTCTATATGCTGTAAATATGATTCATAACTAATATACTGTACACGCGCCAATATGTGACAATAAAACTTTTATTTTTATTTTTAAGAAAGATAGATTATTGGGACAGACATACCCATTGACTACGCCCATTCTGCCCAATTAGTCTTGAGTATTAGTCCAGCTGCTGGAGCTGTGTCCCTGTACAGCCTTGTCTTCATCAGGGCTGAGTGGAGCTTAGAATATACCAACCTCCAGTGATTGTGATTGTTGGCCTCAGCTACCCTACCCACGTGGCAGGCACTGAAAGAGGGCTCTGCTCTGTTCCCCGTGAGAGCTCCCCAAAATACCCCTGAATCCCTGATCAGTCACCCACACACCCCAACCAGCATCTAGAATAGCCCATGCACCCCACCGCCCCTTTCCCAACCAGCCAGGGTTTAAAAATAGAAATACACAGGTCATGCTCCAGCTCCAGCTCCAGCTAAGCACTCTCAGTATAACATAGAGCTGTCAATCTGTAGCCGGATGCACACAAACACATATGACGTTCTCTCTCCACAAAACTCAACCGAATTGCTTAAATAGACCTATCTAAACCACCCTATCCCCTATATAGTGCACTACTTTTTGACCAGGGCTCATAGGACTATGTAGGGAATAGGGTGCCATTTGGGATGCAGTCGGTAACTGATCCCATCTCCTTTTATAGCCCTCTGAAATGCTATACAGCTGCATGCATCTCTGGGAGAGGTTTATGTAGGCCAGGGGTGTCAAATATTTGCCTGCAGTTTTGAGTAAAAAAATGTGTAGAAATTATTGATGGGGAGAAAAATTGATAGTTACATGTCGCAATATTATTTTGGGCAATGTTGTAATTTTTTCTCCCTAGGTAGCTTTAGCTAGCGCTAGTCGGCTGTACCTGCTCTAAAACTCAGGTATTTTTTTATCCTATAGCTTGTTCTCCATTTTAAATAGTGAGCCAACATGTTTTCAGCACTTTCATTCATTTCCAAAACTAGTTGTATCATGCTCTCTTGTCGCTCTGCAGCAGACATATTGTGAGCAATATATTTTGGAACATCAAATTGCAATAAAATTGCAGTATCGAATCGCAATACATATAGAATGTTGAGAATCGCAATACACATCGTATCGGCACCTAAGTATCGTGATAATATCGTATCGTGAGGTCCCTGGCAATTCCCAGTCTTAGTAGAAATGATAATGGACCTACATTCATACAGTTTCTTGACTGTGTCCAGCTCGCTAAAAATCACTTAATTGAAAGCTGGACAGTCAGGGGAGCATCGAATATTCCCAAAACGATGGATAGAGGACTACTTTTTGCAAATTTTGACGGCGAGGGAAATATAAGCAATTTTCAGTGCGGCCCTCCGGACCTCGTTGAAGACCGAATGCGGCCCCTGGATCAAAATGAGTTTGACACCCCTGATGTAGGCCTATCTGTTCTCTGCTTCTACCTCCTGTTAAAAGGAATAGCCAGCATCTCCTAACCCCTCTCTTTTGAATGCTTCCATGTTCTGCAAATGTAATGTGCATTTGTTTCTCTTCGCTCTCCATATCGTGGTGTCTTTTTGAGATAGGCTATTTGTTGTGTGGGGATGCACATGCATGCATCTCATTTACATTTTAGTTGTTTAGCAGACACTCTTATCGAGCGATTTACAGAAAGTGCATTCATATTAAGATGGTTGGGTAAGGCAACTTGCCTGACGACTGAAGCTGAATTCTTCCGCTGCTCTATGTTCGCTAAATACTGTACTTCAGTCTGAGACTGCCATCGTTGAAGTAGTTTGTGGTGACTTCAAAATGGGACCAATCAGAACAGTTAGAATTTGTTTGCTTTCTAGAAATCGTCGGGGAGGTACTCAGATCCAGACTCATTGCGGAGAAAAAACTGAAAACTAACGTCAGTTGGCGTGGCGTTGCATTTGGCCGCAGCAAGGAGTTTGGGTAGCCAGGCTATGGAATTTAACCAAGATGCATGATGCAGAAAGCCACTAAAAGAAATCGGTCAAACCTGGGCTGAAATTTTATTTAGAATCTTTAAAATATTTTTGAACTTTTTCTTTAGACTGCCTGGGGTTTCAGATGGGCAGATTTTGCGACTATTCTATTGGTTCCATTGCACCAGGCAAGCTCAATCAAGCCCAGCTAAAGGATTTGAAATCATTTGAAATAGAATTTGAACCCAGGTCTGGTTTGTATGTGTGAGGATGTGACTGCAGCCCAGGCAATGCAGTATATAGGTCATCTGGCCAGCCAGTAATCCTGATGTCGGGAGGAATGAGGGGGAGGTGAGCGAGAGGGATGGATAGTGAGAGAGAGGGGGATGGATAGTGAGAGAGAGGGGGATGGATGGAGAGGGAGGGAGGGAGAGAGAGAACATCAAGAGGAGCTTAATCTGTGCCATCATGTAGAAACAGCTGGCTCACCAGTCAATCTTAACAACTCCCTCTCACAACTCCAACACACACACACATATTGCCGAGCCACAATTCTGAGCTTGAGCTGCTAGTCATCTGTCGTATGTCATCAGTGTGTGCCAGATGGTACTTTCCCTAACAGCGTTGTGCTGTTGTGACGGTCGCAGGACTGACACAGACAGCGGGGACAATAGGTCAGGGGATCAGCTGCTAAAAATACACCACTCTCAACTGTTTTTGTATTTTGGGTTGTATCCTACCAGACCACTCAAAATTGTGTGGACAATGGAGCCTATTTCGAGTCATTCATAATTCACATTTTGTTGCAAAATTGTCTGTGTCCCTTTTCCCTAAACAGTGCCCCATGGGTCAAAAGTATGCACTGTATAGGGAGTATGGTGCCGTTAGGGACGCAACCATTGCCATCGTAGTCTTACTAGTGGTGTGCCGTATGGGAGCCGTTGAATAGCCTAATTCTCACTCCTGTACCTAGACTATTAGTGTATAATTTTTAAAATATATTTTGTGGGGGGGGTTTATTGACAGGGATAGACATGAAATGAGGAGGGAGACAGAACACATAGTGTGTAGAAGTACTGTGGGAATAGGCTTCTACACTCAAGAGACTATTCATTTGGTGGAATGTTTGAGTAATTCAATTTTAGTTCTAAGTGGTCCATTTTTGAAATAAGCCATTTTATTCCATCTTAATGTTACTCAGAAATGTGCCCATCCCTGAAGATTGGATCTGACATGGATACACATTTTTAGACGAAATGCCTGGAATGTCAGCCTAACATTCAGCCATTTAGGCTATATTATCTATAGGCCTATAATTTGCGGACAGGGAAGGGGGAAATTACTGTTTGTCAGCAGCACAACAGATTCAAATCAAGTAAATACCACTTGACTTGTTTTGACAGCTAACTAGCTGATTAATCTAGCCTACATTCGTGATGATCAGCTGATAGCCCACACCAGTAGTGGTTCTAGCTTCCGTAGCCTATAATAATAATGAATAATATGTTTTATTGTCACACAATGGATAGGTGCAGTGAAATGTGTTTGTTTTACAGGGTCAGCCAGAGTAGTACAGTGCCCCTGGAGCAAATTAGGGTTAAGTGCCTTGCTCAAGGACACCTCGACGTACTACTATGTGTGATGAGTGATTGCGCCTTTTTAAATTTTCTACAAAAACAATCTGCAGTTGCTAAATCCATTTTTGGAGTTATAAATTAACGATATGTACCCATTAAGTCTTGAAGAATATCACTTATAAATGCCTCATGAGTTTAGCTCAACTGTCGTAACCCATCAGAACCCGAAATATACGCTTGTTTTACTCCAGAGTTTGTAAACAAAGTAAATTATAAACAAACACGGTATAGCCTCAAAACATGGTTAAAACTATCATTTTGATATCATGGATGGTCAGTACTTGCATCCATAGCTTTGTCTATGAATTTATCAATAAAACAAATATAATCATTTGTGGGGGAAGTGAGGGAGGGGGACAAAGTTAATGACTTGAGACTCGACTTGATAGGAAATAAATTTAACTTGAGACTTGACTTGAAGCCTCAAGACTCGGGACTCGACTTTGACTTGAGACTGATTACTTTAAATTATCTGGCCAGGTTTTGCAATGTTTTCTCACTCATTTTGTGGCACGGTCTCCGTGGATTAGGCTACTCTCCACGCAGCCAGAGACGGTATCACACTTGCAAACAAAACATATAGGCTAGTGAAACGCACACTCGGCCCTCTGACTGAATCAGCAAATTGTCAATCAACACAGGTTGGGTGAGCTAGCGCAGTGAGAACGTTTTGGGGGGTCGCGAGTGTGAAACTGAATGGGGAAAATCCAGTATAAAAAGATATGTATTCACTAACTGTAAGTCGCTCTGGATAAGAGCGTCTTAATATTTATACCTTTGCTTATTTGAGCTGGTCACCAACATAGGCCTATGGCATTGCACCAAGTTCTTGTTTTTAAAAAAACAGCTTCAGAACCAAAAAGTTGCACGTCTTGACTGTTGACCAGTCATCAGCATTGGCGCACATATCCAGATTAGTGACCAAAAAGCTCTTGTTTGTTTTTGCCAGGCAAAACCGGAGAAAATCTAAGTAGCCTACCTACGTTAAGATTATCCATATAAAATACAGTTTAGCAATCTGCTACAGACACATCTTTGCCAGGACAATGGGCAGCCTTGTGATTTCATTGATCATTTTCATATTTCAGATAAGCCTAGTTTGGGTGGGTTATAATTACACTGAACAAAAATATAAACGCAACATGCAATAATTTCAAAGATTTTACTGAGTTACAGTTCATATAAGGAAATCAGTCAATTGAAATAAACACATTGGGCCCTAATTTATGGATTTCACGACTGGGAATACAGATATGCATCTGTTGGTCACAGATACAGTGCCTAAGGAAAGTATTCAGACCCTTTCACTTTTTTTCACATTTTGTTACGTTTCAGCCTTATTCTAAAATTGATTAAATTGTTTTTCCCCCCTCATCAATCTACACACACTACCCCATAATGACAAAGCAAAATTTTTGCTAATTTATATAAAAGTAAAACAAACTGAAATATAAGATTTACATAAGTATTCAGACCGTTTACTCAGTACTTTGTTGAAACACCTTTGGCAGCGATTACACCCTCAAGTCTTCTTGGGTATGACGCTACAAGCTTGGCACACCTGAATTTGGGGAGTTTCTCCCATTCTTCTCTGCAGATCCTGTCAAGCTCTGTCAGGTTGGATGGGGAGCATTGCTACACAGCTATTTTCCTGTCTCTCCAGAGATGTTCAATCAGGTTTAAGTCTGGGCTCTTGCTGGGCCACTCAAGGACATTCAAAGACTTGTCCCGAAGCCACTCCTGCGTTGTCTTGGCTGTGTGCTTAGGGTTGTTGTCCTGTTGGAAGGTGAACTTTCGCCCCAGCCTGAGGTCCTGAGAGCTCTGCAGCAGGTTTTCATCAAGGATCTCTCTGTACTTTGCTCTGTTCATCTTTGCCTCGATCCTGACTAGTCTCCCTGTCCCTGCCGTTGAAAAACTCATGTTCTGAGAGTCTTTAGGTGCCTTTTAGCAAACTCCAAGCGGGCTGTCATATGCCTTTTACTGAGGAGTGGCTTCCGTCTGGCCACTCTTACCATAAAAGCCTGATAGGTGGAGTGCTGCGGAGATGGTTGTCCTTCTGGAAGGTTCTCTCATTTCCACAGAGGAACTCTAGAGCTCTGTCAGAGTGACCATCGGGTTCTTGGTCACCTCCCTGCCCTGACCAAGGCCCTTCTCCCTCGATTGCTCAGTTTGGCCGGGCGGCCAGCTCTAGGAAGAGTCTTATGTCTTGTTTGTTTCACAATAAAAAACATTTTGCATCTTCAAAGTTTTAGGCAAGTTGTGCAAATCAAATGATACAAACCCCTAAAAAATCCATTTAAATTCCAGGTTGTAAGGCAACAAAATAGGACACATGCAAGGGGGGGTGAATACTTTCGCAAGCCACAGAGAGGTGTGTGTTCCAAATCATGTCCAATCAATTTAATTTACCACAGGTGGACACCAATCAAGTTGTAGAAACATCTCAATGATGATCAATGGAAACAGGATGCACCTGAGCTCAATTTCGAGTCTCATATCAAAGGGTCTTAATACTTATGTAAATAAGGTATTTCTGTTTTGAATTTGTTATAAATTTGCAAAAATGTCTAAAAACCTGTTTTCGCTTTGTCATTATGGGATATTGTGTGTAGATTGCTGAGGATTTTAAAACATTTAATCCATTTTAGAATAAGGCTGTAACGTAACAAAATTAGGAAAAAGTCAAGGGGTCTGAATACTTTCCGATGGCGCTGTACATAAAACAAAAAGTAGGGCCGTGGATCAGAGAACTAGTCTGTATCTGGTGTGACCACAATTTGCCTCATTAAGCACGACACATCATATCAGGCTTCTCCTTCGCATAGAGTTGATCAGGCTGTTGATTGCGGCCTGTGGAATGTTGTCCCACTCCTCTTCAATGGATGTGTGAAGTTGCTGGATATTGGCGAGAACTGGAACACGCTGTCGTACACGTCGATCCAGATCATCCCGAACATGATTATTGGGTGTATGGCACGAAAAAGGGCCTCAGGATCTCCTCACAGTATCTCTGTGCATCAATTTTGCAAATTTATAACAAAATCAAAACAGAAATACCTTATTTACATAAGTATTAAGACCCTTTGATATGAGACTCGAAATTGAGGTCAGGTGCATCCTGTCCGTAGCTTATGCCTGCCCAAACCATAACCCCACCGCCACCATGGGGCACTCTGTTCACAACGTTGACATCAGAAAACCTCTCTCCCACACGACGCCATACACGCTGTCTGCCATCTGCCCGGTACAGTTGAAACCGAGATTCATCCGTGAAGATCACACTTCTCCAGCGTGCCAGTGGCAATCGAAGGTAAGCATTTGCCCACTGAAGTCGGTTACGACGCCGAACTGCAGTTAGGTCAAGACCCTTGTGAGGATGACGAGCATGCAGATGAGCTTCCCTGAAACTCTTTCTGAAAGTTTGTGGAGAAATTCTTCGCTTGTGCAAACCCACAGTATCATCAGCTTTCTGGATGGCAGGGCTTAGACGATCCCGCAGGTGAAGAAGCTGGATGTGGAGGTCCTGGGCTGGCGTGGTACACGTAGTCTGCGGTAGTTAGGCCGGTTGGATGTACTGCCAAATTCTCTAAAACGACTTTGGTAGTGAAATTAACATTCAATTCTCTGGCAACAGCTCTGGACATTCCTGCAGTCAGCATGGCAATTGTTTGCGCCCTCAACTTGAGACATCTGCGGCATTGTGTTGTGACAAAACTGCACATTTTAGAGTGGCTTTTTATTGTCCCCAGCACAAGGTGCACCTGTGCAATGATCATGCTGTTTAATCAGCTTCTTGATATGCCTCACTTGTCAGGTGGATTGATTATCTTGGCAAAGGAGAATTGGTCACTAACAGGTATGTCAACACGTTGGTGCACAACATTTTAGAGAAATAAGCTTTTTTTGCATATGTAACATTTCTGGGAATTTTTATTTCAGCTCATGAAACATGGGACCAACACTTTACATGTTGTGCTTATATTTCTGTTCAGTGTGTGTGTGTATATATATATATATATATATATATATATATATATCTCAGTGGTAGTACAGGCTATATGTCGAAACATACCTGTAACATCAATACTTATGGGATGAAGATATTAATTACGATATTTGTGAGGAAGAAAAAGGCTAAAGTCCGATCATGCTTTCCATACGATTCTGCAACCTGGTTGCGCTGGCCTCCAGAGAATTGACAATGTGACATTTCCCTAGTTGATATTGACTGCTAACATGAATGACTTTCAGCTCAACATGCAGGTGTAAAACGTAGTTTAGTCATGTATCTAGCGTTTTGAAAATGCATCACCGTTTATGGTTGTAGTGACAGGCTACATTTGTGCAGCGATTGTGAGCGGGGGGTCGGAAGCTTTGAACCACTCCACTGAGCTAGCGAATATATTGCTTATTTGCTGTACAGCTATAGGATCAGGTGCAGCGCAAACTTATAATTTTAGGGAGGATTCCCGTAAATAAATATGCAGCTCCCAAACTGTTTTACGATAAAGAATATTAATATTAACTGTTTACTTTGCAAGCTTACCAGCAATGGGGCATCGACAACAGTTACTAGCATAGGCCTACTGGTGTTTTTGTATGTGAAAATTCCTTGAAATGTATAATTTACTTATGAAGCTTGCATTTGGAAATTGT
The DNA here is from genome assembly GCF_020615455.1 of Coregonus clupeaformis. Classification (NCBI taxonomy): domain Eukaryota; kingdom Metazoa; phylum Chordata; class Actinopteri; order Salmoniformes; family Salmonidae; genus Coregonus; species Coregonus clupeaformis. Next base: position 17,819,495 of record NC_059210.1, on the reverse strand, counting down.
TAAAATGTGTTATTACATAATCAAAATGTGTTGTTGACGAAATAATGAAAACTGGGCCGTCTGGTAGCCTCAATAGATGATTTTGTGACCTTCGGACTATAAGGTTCTGTCTGCGCAAAGCATCGTTCTGAGAAGCAAAGTTTGCACATCCCAGATCTCAGAACTGTTCTGTAAAGGACAGAGTATCAAAATCCGGAGATTTTTTTTTTTAGGGGGATGCAATTGCAGATAGAACCTTATGGCTCGATCTGACACTTCTGAGTAAGACATGTTCAGTTTTTAAGAAGACTAGCTATTTGAATACATAAATGATAGAATAACACTATTTTACCAAGATAGAGACAATTTACTTTCATCACTGAACAACAATGGGACAACATAATTTACTTTAAGATTTCTGACAGTGTTGTTTTTTTGTTTCTGTGTCATCGTTGCTGGCTAGACTAGCTTAGACCATACTCAGAGGGAGATGGCAAAAACGTGTTCTGATTGGTCCATCTGTATTTGTTCAGGCTTGTGATTGGATTGCAGATAGATCCTTATAGCGCCAAGTTCAATTTTTCCCTTAATTAATTTTTTTCGAAAATCCATCCAAACAGACATATGAAGAACAGTCTAAAGATCTATTATATGTGACTAACATATTTTTCTGTCAAAAATGTCAGATAGAACCTTATGGTCCCAAGGTTTCGATTTGTAGTTGAAAAGGTCATTGCACATTGACTCTGCACCGGTACCCCCCTGTATATATACTCAGGTCTCCCGAGTGGCGCAGTGGTCTAAGGCCAGGCTCTGTCGTAGCCGGCCGCGACTGGGAGACCCATGGGGCGGCACACAATTGGCCCAGCGTCGTCCAGGGTAGGGGAGGGAATGGCTGGCAGGGATGTAGCTCAGTTGGTAGAGCATGGCGTTTGCAACGCCAGGGTTGTGGGTTCGATTCCCACGGGGGGCCAGTATGATTTTTTTTTTTATGTATGCACTCACTGGATAAGAGCGTCTGCTAAATGACTAAAATGTAAATGTCAAATGTATATAGCCTCCCTACTGCTATTTTATTTTACTGCTGCTCTTTAGTTATTTGCTTTAATTTTTTTTTACTTAACACTTAACCAACAATGCATTTTTTTATTTTTTATTTTAAAGGGCTTGTAAGTAAGCATTTCACTAATGTCTACACCTGTTGTATTCGGCGCATGTGGCAAATAAAATGTGATTTGATTTGATGTATAGATTTTTTTACTTGACTTGAAATAAGTTGTGACTTAGAATGCACAACTTGGACTTGACTCGAGACTCGACCCGTTCTACTTGGGACTTGACTTGGGACTCGAATAATAGTCAGTTGGTCCCACATCTGGCTTGATAGTGCAGTTTGTTTTTGCGATCTCACAACTAGCTGGCTACTTCACATGCTTTGATATTATTGTGTTTGTGTTTAGCTACGTTTACTAGCTAGCAAACAAATGTAGCTGCCTTCCCAGATTAAGGGATGGGAAAGGAGGTACCTAGTCAGTTGCACAACTGAATGCATTCAACCGAAATGAGAGTACATTGCATTGTGTTTTTGTGGTCGAATTGAGCTCCAGCAGATTTCCACAAAGTTTTTATCTTGTTACTTTCCACCTTATAACGGCAAAATGAAACATTTGTTCACAAACGATGTTGTTCTCACGTTAGCATTATTTAACATTGTAAATAATAGGAGTTAGCATAGTCGGAAAGAAAGAGAGTGTGCCAGTGCCCAATGGCCATCGCTGTTATTTTTGGCTCACAATTCACATTGTTAGGTTCTAATTTCTGGTATAATAATCCAGACGGGCTCCGAGAAATGCTCAAGCTAGATTTATTCACCACACTGGGTGTTGCAGCTGCAAAGACACACATACAGGTCATAAGCACATATATTTATAACTTTGACTAGGCCTCCCCTCTCCAACTAGAGCCCCCCTTCTATGTCTAGGATGAACAATCAGTCTCTGTTGCTGGGCAGGAACCAAGTCTGTTCTTCAGGTTGGTGTTATTGTGTCCCAGCTTGAGTCCGGAACTTTTGCACTCCTCCGTGCCTTTCACAGATGTTCTTATCAGTCAGGCCTTGTTATGGGGAGTACACGTTCCTAGTCTACTGCAGTCCACTAGATAATTACACTTCTCATACACATAAAAGCCTAAACCTAACAGTACTTTCAATCTCTAAGAATATATAACAAATGGATATTCATATTAAGAGTATATAAGGATATAAAACAGTAAACATATGACAGTGCTATAGAACAGTAATTACAATATCAGACCCACAGCTCCTATTCAACCCTTATGTAATCATTCTTGCCCTCAGAGACAGAGCCCCTTTTCCTCTGACCAAATACAATGCACATAGATCATTCCATCTAACCCATAACACGATAGTTACTACTGCTACAAATACAATGCACATATTTTAATTCCATCTAACCCATAAAACGATAGTTACTACTGCTACAAATACAATGCACATATTTCATTCCATTCCTTCCTGCTGCTCAGGCTCCGCTGCAGTGGAGCTGGGATCTTCAAAGCAGTGGTGTGTTCCAGAGCTTTATTTGGCTCTTCACTATGATATGCTGTGAATTTTCATTTCTATTAGAAAAAAACGGGTCCCTGCTTTTTCTATTTGAAGGCATGCAGTGTGCATACAACACACAAACAAACACATGATTACGCACACACAAAACACACACACACTAGTGCTGACTTTCTCACCCAATACTTTCCACTGCTCCCCAACGAGGCTAAACGAACAGTTTGACTCTGTGAGAGTTTGTTTGTGTCCAACTCTGGTTAGAGCGGTGTAGCGTAGTATAACCTTGTACAGGTTACTGTATGTCAACACATCCAAACTCCAAGAGCACAGTTCTAGGATCGGCCTACATTGCCAAAATCCTATAACAATAACCATTAGGGAGGGGATCGCAACACTGACCTTAGATCAGCGTGTAAGGTCAAGTCACCTTGACTCCCTCTGGACAGGCTCCATATAAAGTAATGATTAGCCTAATAAAAAGACTGTGGCTTCATCCCAAATGTCACCCTATTCCCAATGGTGAACTACTTTTGACCAGGGCCCATAGTCAAAGCTCATCACTAAGCTAAGGACCCTGGGACTAAACACCTCCCTCTGCAACTGGGTCCTGGACTTCCTGACGGGCAGCCCCCAGGTGGTAAGGGTAGGTAACAACACATATGCCACGCTGATCCTCAACATGGAGGCCACTCAGGGGTGCGTGCTCAGTCCCCTCCTGTACTCCCTGTTCACCCATGACTGCATGGCCAGGCACAACGCCAACACCATCATTAAGTTTGCCGACGACACAACGGTGGTAGGCCTAATCACCGACAATGATGAGACAGCCTATAGGGAGGAGGTCAGAGACCTGGCCGTGTGGTGCCAGGATAACAACCTCTCCCTCAACGTGATCAAGACAAAGAAGATGATTGTGAACTACAGGAAAAAATAAAGACTGAGCACGCCCCCATTCTCATCGACAGGGCTGTAATGGAACAGGTCCTCAGATCCTCAAAAAATTATACAGCTGCAACATCGAGAGCATCCTGACTGGTTTCATCACCGCCTTGTATGGCAACTGCTCGGCCTTCGACTGCAAGGTACTACAGAGGGTAGTGCGTACGGCCCAGTACATCACTGGGGCCAAGCTTCCTGCAATCCAGGACCTCTATACCAGGCGGTGTCAGAGGAAGGCCCTATAAATTGTCAAAGACTCCAGCCACCCTAGTCATAGACTGTTCTCTCTGCTACCGCACGGCAAGCGGTACCGGAGCGCCAAGTCTAGGTCCAAAAGGCTTCTTAACAGCTTCTATCCCCAAGCCATAAGACTCCTGAACAGCTAATCATGGCTACCCGGACTGCAGATCTCAAATATCAACATTTGTTGAGTTATTTACCCAGTTATAGCTAATTAGCAAACAGGGTTTCGTACGGTCATGAAAATCCTGGAAAGGAAATGGTGTGAATCCTCAGTGTACCAGTGCGAGTAGGCCCGAGGAGAGGAAGAGAGACATTGCAGCAGGTAGACCATAATAATTAGAGACTAACTATACTGAACAAAAATATAAACGCACCATGCAACAATTTCAAAGATTTTACAGTTTATAGAAGGAAATCAGTCTATTGAAATAATTTCATTAGGCCCTAATCTATGGATTTCACATGACTGATCAGGGGTGCAGTCATGGGTGGGCCTGGGAGGGCATAGACCCACCCACTTGTGAGCCAAGTCCACCCACTGGGGAGCCATGCCCAGCCAATCAGAATGAGTTTTTCCCACAAAAGGACTTCATGACATACAAAAATTCTCCTCAGTACTTAGGGTGCCATTTGGGACGCAGCCTGTGTGTGCAGCAGGCGAAGATAAGGTAAGGGTAATTGTAGGTTGATGGGTTGATTTATAATGTCTGCCCTACTTCCCCCACTGTTGAGTGTCGCCAGAGGACAGTGCAATTGTTTATGTGTTATTGACTGGCCTGGTCCTAGTTTTAGCTCAATGTTATATTTTCTGCTTTACCTCAATGTTATCTGCTGTTAGCCTTTCCTATTAGCTAGCACACCCCAATGTAAATATTAGCCTATCGCTGCATAGCACTGCCATGGTGAACTAGGTTAATATTAGCTTAACTTAATAAAGTCAACCGGCACTCACTGAATAAAATTGATTAATTAAGGTTTTGACCTGACTGCAGTTTGGCATCGTTACCAACTTCAGTGGGCAAATGCTCACCTTCGATGGCCACTGGCACGCTGGAGAAGATTGCTGGTCCCGGATGAATCACAGTTTCAACTCTACCGGGCAAATGGCAGACTGTGTGTATGGCGTTGTGTGGGCGAGTGGTTTGCTAATGTCAACGTTGTGAACAGCGTACCCCATGATGATGATGGGGTTATGGTATGGGCAGGCATAAGCTACGGACAACTAAAACGATTGCATTTTATCGATGGCAATTTGAATGCACAGAGATACTGTGACGAGATCCTGAGGCCCATCGTCGTGCCATTCATCCGCCGCCATCACCTCATGTTTCAGCATGATAATGCACGGTCCCATGTCGCAAGGATCTGTACACAATTCCTGGAAGCTGAAAATGTCCCAGTTCTTCCATGGCTTGCATACTCACCAGACATGTCACCCATTGAGATAATTTGGGATGCTCTGGATCGACGTGTACGACAGCGTGTTCCAGTTTACTCCAATATCCAGCAACTTAGCACATCCATTGAAGTGGAGTGGGACAACATTCCACAGGCCACACTTAACACCCTGATCAACTCTATGCGAAGGAGATGTTGCGCTGCATGAGGCAAATGGTGGTCACACCACATACTGACTGGTTTTCTGATCCACACCCCTACCTTTTTTAAGGTTTATTTCAATTGACTGATTTCCTTTCTGAACTGTAACTCGGTAAACTCTGTGAAATTGTTGCATGTTCCATTTATATTTTTGTTCAGTATACAATGTGTCTATTTGGCAAGCTAGCTACAGAATGTGTATCTGTCTTTGCAATAGATATACATTGTACATACCTATGCCTACAACATACACGGCATACTGGAAGAGCAATAAGGTGCAGTCCTGCAATATTACAAGTGTAATCCTGCTGTCCTCATTCAATACTACAAGAGCAATTTAGCAGAACATACTTCCGAGAAACACTTCCTATCTAATCAGACGATAAGTAATCAACCCAATCAACTACAGTGAGGGGAAAAAAGTATTTGATCCCCTGCTGATTTTGTACATTTGCCCACTGACAAAGACATGATCAGTCTATAATTTTAATGGTAGGTTTATTTGAACAGTGAGAGACAGTATAACAACAACATAATCCAGAAAAACGCATGTCAAAAATGTTATAAATTGATTTGCATTTTAATGAGGGAAATAAGTATTTTACCCCTCTGCAAAACATGACTTAGTACTTGGTGGCAAAACCCTTGTTGGCAATCAGAGGTCAGACATTTCTTGTAGTTGGCCACCAGGTTTGCACACATCTCAGGAGGGATTTTGTTCCACTCCTCTTTGCAGATCTTCTCCAAGTCATTAAGGTTTCGAGGCTGACGTTTGGCAACTCAAACCTTCAGCTCCATCCACAGATGTTCTAGGGGATTAAGGTCTGGAGACTGGCTACTCCACTCCAGGACCTTAATGTGCTTCTTCTTGAGCCACTCCTTTGTTGCCTTGGCCGTGTGTTTTGGGTCATTGTCATGCTGGAATACCCATCCACGACCCATTTTCAATGCTGTGGCTGAGGGAAGGAGGTTCTCACCCAAGATTTGACGGTACCTGGCCCCGTCCATCGTCCCTTTGATGCGGTGAAGTTGTCCTGTCCCCTTAGCAGAAAAACACCCCTAAAGCATAATGTTTCCACCTCCATGTTTGACGGTGGGGATGATGTTCTTGGGGTCATAGGCAGCATTCCTCCTCCTCCAAACACGGCGAGTTGAGTTGATGCCAAAGAGCTTGATTTTGGTCTCATCTGACCACAACACTTTCACCCAGTTCTCCTCTCAATCATTGATGTTCATTGGCAAACTTCAGACGGGCATGTATATGTGCTTTCTTGAGCAGGGGGACCTTGTGGGCGCTGCAGGATTTCAGTCCTTCATGGCGTAGTGTGTTACTAATTGTTTTCTTGGTGACTATGGTCCCAGCTGCCTTGAGATCATTGACATGATCCTCCCGTGTAGTTCTGGGCTGATTCCTCACCGTTCTCATGATCATTGCAACTCCACGAGGTGAGATCTTGCATGGAGCCCCAGGCCGAGGGAGATTGACAGTTCTTTTGTGTTTCTTCCATTTGCGAATAATCGCACCAACTGTTGTCATCTTCTCACCAAGCTGCTTGGCGATGGTCTTGTAGCCCATTCCAGCCTTGTGTAGGTCTACAATCTTGTCCCTGACATCCTTGGAGAGCTCTTTGGTCTTGGCCATGGTGGAGAGTTTGGAATCTGATTGATTGATTGCTTCTGTGGACAGGTGTCTTTTATACAGGTAACAAGCTGAGATTAGGAGCTCCCTTTAAGAGTGTGCTTTTTCAGGATTTTTTTGTTGTTATTCTGTCTCTCACTGTTCAAATAAACCTACCATTAAAATTATAGACTGATCATTTCTTTGTCAGTGGGCAAACGTACAAAATCAGCAGGGGATCAAATACTTTTTTCCCTCACTGTATATGATCAGTACATTACCAAAAGTATATGGACACCTGTTTGTCGAACATCTCATTCCAAAATCATTAATATGGAGTTGGTCCCCCCTTTACTACTATAACATCCTCCACTTTTCAGGGAAGGCTTTCCACTAGATGTTGGAACATTGCTGCAGGGGACTCAGCCTCCAGCATTAGTGAGGTCGGATACTGATGTTGGGTGATTAGGCCTGGCTCGCGGTCGGCGTTCCAATTTTTCCCAAAGGTGTTCGATGGGGATGAGATCAGTTCTTCCACACCGATCTCGACAAAACATTTCTGTAAGGACCTTGCTTTGTACACAGGGGCATTGTCATGCTGAAACAGGAAAGGGCCTTCCCCGAACTGTTGCCATAAAGTTGGAAGCATAGAATCGTCTAGAATGTAATTGTATGCTGTAGTGTTACGATTTCCCTTCACTGGAACTAAGGGGCCTAGCCCTAACCATGAAAAACAGCCCCAGACCATTATTCCTCCTCCACCAAACTTTACAATTGGCACTATGCATTGGGGCAGGTAGCAATCTCTTGGCATCTGCCAAATGCAGATTCGTCCGTCGTACTGCCAGATGGTGAAGCGTTATTCATCACTCCAGAGAATGCGTTTCCACTGCTCCAGAGTCTAATGGTGGTGAGCTTTACACCACTCCAGCCGATGCTTGGCATTGCGCATGGTGATCTTAGGCTTGTGCGGCTGCTCGGCCAGGGAAACATTTCATGAAGCTCCCGACAAACAGTTATTGTGCTGATGTTACTTCCAGAGGCAGCTTGGATCTCGAGGACAGACGATTTTTACGCGCTTCAGCACTCGGCGGTCTCATTCTATAAGCTTGTGGGGCCAGTTGACTGGGGCAGCTCTAGCAGGGCAGAAATTTGACGAAATGACTTGTTTGAAAGGTGGCATCCTATGACGGTGCCACGTTGAAAATCACTGAGCTCTTCAGTAAGGCCGTTCTATTGCCAATGTTTGTCTATGGATATTGTGTGGCTGTGTGCTCGATTTTATGAACCTGTAGGCAACGGGTGTGGCTGAAATAGCCGAATCCACTAATTTGAAGGGGTGACCACATATTTGTGTATATACAGTGTACCTTTCATCACCAAAGCCATGTTCACTGCACATGTTGCTGAGCAATTCAACCCTTTTGTTAGTAATTGATACTGTATATGGAAATTCACATACAAATAGTCAGTCCTTCATTGTGATATAAAAGGCAAAACTGATCCTAAATCAGTACTCCTACTCTGAGATGCTTTTTGAATACGGGCCCTGGTCTGTCTCATACCAGAACAACAGCTGCTGTAACGTCTACTGCCATCCCCATGCGTGCAAGTATAACCTCTCCTACTGCAACTGATGTGATGGAGGGGAGACTATGTATTGTTGCCACATCAGTTCCTTCTGAGAGAATCTTCTCCAAAACAGGGCAGATACTCACGGAGAGGCGAAATCGTATCAGGCCTATCAGCCCATCCAAGCTGAGGCATCTGATCTTCCTGAATGCCAACCTGCCCTGAGGACTAATGCTGTTTGCTGGAGTTTGGTTCTGGTTTTGATTCTGTTCTGTGGATTTGTTTGAAGTTTATTGTTAATTTGTGCAATAAAAAAGTTTAATTGAAATAAACAAATGTAAGAGTGGTTTTGTCACAGAATAAATGCACAGAATTAGGCATTATAAGGTCTCTCATAAAAACACTGAAAGCAAAAGGGTTTTCAACACATAAACCATGATTTTTTTTCAAAGTTAAGGTAAAATAGTTAGGCTAATGAAAGATAATGTAATTGTGCACAAGCCTATTCAGCCAAATGATACCAAAACACAGCCTATTTGTAGTGAAATCAAGAGGGACATTTTTCTTGCCAACTTTTTCAGTCACTAGTGCATCTATGAACAGGCAGGGGAATGAAGTAGTTTGACAAAGAGTTTTCACAATAGTCAGTATTATAGCTAGAAAATACAGTTGTGCTCAAAAGTTTTGAATGACACAAATACTAATTTTCACAGTCTGCTGCCTCAGTTTTGATGATGGCAATTTGCATATACTCCAGAATGTTATGAAGAGTGATCAGATGAATTGCAATTAATTGCAAAGTCCCTCTTTGCCATGAAAATGAACTTAATCCTCAAAAAACATTTCCACTGCATTTCAGCCCTGCCACAAAAGGACCAGCTGACATCATGTCAGTGATTCTCTCGTTAACACAGGTGAGAGTGTTGACGAGGACAAGGCTGGAGATCACTCTGTCATGCTGATTGAGTTAGAATAACAGACTGGAAGCTTTAAAAGGAGGGTGGTGCTTGAAATCATTGTTCTTCCTCTGTTAACCATGGTTACCTGCAAGGAAACACGTGCCGTCATCATTGCTTTGCACAAAAAGGGCTTCACAGGCAAGGATGTTGCTGCTAGTAAGATTGCACATAAATCAACAATTTATCGGATCATCAAGAACTTCAAGGAGAGAGGTTCAATTGTTGTGAAGAAGGCGTCAGGGCGCCCAAGGAAGTCCAGCATGTGCCAGGACCGTCTCCTAAAGTTGATTCAGCTGCGGGATCGGGGCACCACCAGTGCAGAGCTTGCTCAGGAATGGCAGCAGGCAGGTGCGAGTGCATCTGCACGCACAGTGAGGCGAAGACTTTTGGAGGATGGCCTGGTGTCAAGAAGGGCAGCAAAGAAGCCACTTCTCTCCAGGAAAAACATAAAGGACAGACTGATATTCTGCAAAAAGTACAGGGATTGGCCTGGGGTGATGTAATTTTATCTGATGAATCCCCTTTCCGATTGTTTGGGGCATCCGGAAAACACCTTGTCCGGAGAAGACAAGGTGAGCGCTACCATCAGTAAAGCATCCTGAGACCATTCATGTGTGGGGTTGCTTCTCAGCCAAGGAGTGGGCTCACTCACAATTTTGCCTAAGAACACAGCCATGAATAAAGAATGGTACCACCACATCCTCCGAGAGCAACTTCTCCCAACCATCCAAGAACAGTTTGGTGACGACAATGCCTTTTCCAGCATGATGGATCACCTTGCCATAAGGCAAAAGTGATAACTAAGTGGCTCGGGGAACAAAACATTGAAATGTTGGATCCATGGCCAGGAACCCCCCAGACCTTAATCCCATTGAGAACTTGTGCTCGATCCTCAAGAGGTGGGTGGACAAACAATTTAGCAATTCTGCAAGAATGGGCTGCCATCAGTCAGGATGTGGCTCAGAAGTTAATTGACAGCATGCCAGGGCGGATTGCAGAGGTCTTGAAAAAGAAGGGTCAACACTGCAAATATTGACTCTTTGCATAAACTTAATGTAATTGTCAATAAAAGCCTTTGACACTTATGGAATGCTTGTAATTATACTTCAGTATACCATAGTAACATCTGACAAAAATATCTAATAACACTGAAGCAGCAAACTTTCTGAAGAAAATACTTGTCATTCTCAACCTTTGACCACGACTGTATATAAAGTGCATTCAGAAATTATTCAGACCCCTTGACTATTTCCACATTTTGTTACATTACAGCTTTATTCTAAAATGGATTAATTGTTTTTTTCCCCTCATCAATCTACACACAATACCCCATAATGATGAAGCAAAAACTGGTTTTTATAACATTTTGCAAATGTATTACAAATAAAAAACAGATATAACATTTACAAACGTTTTCAGACCCTTTACTCAGTACTTTGTTGACGCACCATAGGCAGCTATAACAGCCTCGAGTCTTCTTGGGTATGACTCTACAAGCATGATACACCTGTATTTGGAGAGTTTCTCCCATTCTTCTCTGCAGATCCTGTCAAGCTCTATCAGGTTGGATGGGGAGCATCGCTGCACAGCTATTTTCAGGTCTCTCCAGAGATGTTCGATCGGGTTCAAGTCTGGGCTCTGGCTGGGCCACTCAAGGACATTCAGAGACTTGTCCAGAAGCCACTCCTGCGTTGTCTTGGCTGTGTTCTTAGGGTGGTTGAGCTGTTGGAAGGTGAACCTTCACCCCAGTCTGAGGTCCTGAGCGCTCTGCATCAAGGATCTCACTGTACTTTGCTCTGTTGATCTTTCCCTCGATACTGACTAGTCTCCCAGTCCCAGCCGCTGAAAAACATCCCCACAGCATGATGCTGCCACCACCATGCTTCACCGTAGGGATGGTGCCAGGTTTCCTGCAGACGCTTGGAATTCAGGCCAAATAGTTCAATCTTGGTTTCATCAGACCAGAGAATCTTGTTTCTCATGGTCTGAGAGTCTTTTGGTGCCTTTTGGCAAACTCCAAGCGGGCTGTCATGTGCCTTTTACTGAGGACTGGCTTCCGTCTGGCCGCTCTACCATAAAGGCCTGATTGGTGGAGAGCTGCAGAGATGGTTGTCCTTCTGGAAGGTTCCCGCATCTCCACAGAGGAACTCTGGAGCTCTGTCAGAGTGACCAGCGGGTTCTTGGTCACCTCCCTGTCCAAGGCCCTTCTCCCCCGATTGCACAGTTTGGCCGGGAGGCCAGCTCTAGGAAGAGTCTTGGTGGTTCCAAACTTCCATTTAAGAATGATGGAGGCCACTGTGTTCTTGGGGACCTTCAATGCTGCAGAGATTTTTTTGTACCCTTCCCCAGATCTGTGCCTCGACACAATCCTGGCTCGGAGCTCTACAGACAATTCCCTCGACCACGTGGTTTGGTTTTTGCTCTGACATGCACTGGCAACTGTGGGACCTTATATAGACAGGTGTGTGCCTTACCAAATCATGTCCAATCATTTGAATTGACCATAGGTGGGCTCCAATCAAGTTGTAGAAACATCTCAAGTATGATCAATGGAAACAGGATACACCTGAGCTCAATTTCAAGTCTCATTGCAAAGGGTCTGAATACTTAATGTAAATAAGGTATTTCTGTTTTTTTATTTGTAAAACATTTTTCAAGAATAAAAAAAACAAACATGTTATCACATTGTCATTATGGGGTATTGTGTGTAGATCGATGAGGAAACAAATTAATTTAATCCATTTTAGAATAAGGCTGTAACGTAACACAATGTGGAAAAAGTCAAGGGGTCTGAATGCTTTCCGAATGCACTGTAGTTGTTATTTTCTAGAAACCTACCTACAGTCCATTTAGCTAGCTATTCAAGAGACAATAACCTTCAAGCAGGTCTTTTTTTTACCCATCTACCAATAGGTTCCCTTCTTTGTGAGGCATTGGATAACCTCCCTGGTCTTTGTGGTTGAATCTGTTTGAAATTCATTGCTCGACTGCTGGACCTTACAGAGTTAATTGTCTTTGTGGGGTACAGAGATGAGGTAGCCATTCAAAAATCACGCTAAACACTATTATTGCACATAAAGTGAGTCCATGCATCTTATTATGTGACTTGTTAAGCAAAATTGTACTCCTGAACTTATTTAGGCTTGCCATAACTAAGGGGTTGAATACTTGTTGACTCAAGACATTTTAGCTTTTCATTTTTAATTTATTTGTAAACATTTCTCAAAATGTATGGGGTACAGTGTGTATGCCAGTGACAAAAATGTTAAATGTATTCCATTTTAAAGTCAGCCTGTGACACAACATAATGTGGAAAAAGTCCAGGGGTGTGAATACTTTCTGAAGGCACTGTATGTATAGCTTGCATTTGGATTACTGTTACAATGCTATTTGGGTCGTTAATTGGATTCGTTATGACATTTTCAAGATTTCTTGTTTTTTGTACTTTTATTATTAATGTACGTTTGACATTTTGCTGCATTTTTAGGAGCTAGTAACATAAGCATTTCGCTGCACCCACTATAACATCTGCTAAACTGTGTACGTGACCAATAAACTTTGGATTCGATGTGATTGGCTGATTTGTTACTGTGTAGGCGTCAGTAGAAACAATGGATCATATGACTCAAAACGTCAAACTGTAGCTATGCATTCTACGAATAGTTCAATGTCTCCTCCCCTCCTATTTGACACTATTGATAAGAAGTCTCTTTGACACTACTGATAGTTGATGATCCCCCCCCGCCCACGTGTCCTCCTTTTCTCCGTCCTTTCGATTGTGAGCAGTGTGTATTAATGGTTCGGTTGGAACACGATGCCTAACTGTGCCTGTCCCAAAGTACTTGGAAGTTTAATTGTCTGTTCCTTCCTGTGGCGGAGGTCCGGCTGTGTCTTGTCTTTCCTTTGCTGCTGTCGTCTCCATTACACACCCAGGCAGGCTAGAGTTACTGCAGCAAAAGGCCAGACGCTGTCCCCTCACACTCAAGACATATACAAGCTAAAACGCAACGTATATAACTGAGTGCAGGTATAACGCAGCATAGGCTAAGTGACTTGGCATGGCATAAAGTGCACTTTATGCAAGTGTGTAAAAGTGCAAGTGTGCATGTCATCAGTACTCACTGACTCCTCTCTCCTGTTCATCTAATGTTACTCTTGAGGGAAGAGGGTAGTTTTACTGTGGTCCCCTACAGACTGATGCAGTATAATATTATTTTAAATACTGTTGTCCCAGCCTGGAAATGATGCAGCATTTAGCCCTCTGAAGAAACTCCTGTGATATTTAAACACCTCCAGTCGCTTGTCACTCGGCCATGGCTGATGTGTGTGTCTGTGTGTGATAAAAGGTTTTGCAGGACCCAGGCCTTAACCGAACCGTTGATGCACTGTAATCGTGGGTCTGGGATTGGGAGATTTGTGCTCATTTATCGTTTTCTCCCCCCGGAGGTGTGTGTGTGTGTGTGTTAGAGAGAGTTTGGATTGGTCGGTATAGCATTTTTTCCCCCACTGAAGCATGAGCTTGAATAATCCCCCTTAGTGAGGAAAAGCCACGAAACACACACACACACACAACACAAACAATAATTCCCCTACCCTCCAACTGTTTCTGCCAGTCGGGATTGGGTCTGCCAAAAGGTCTCGGCGTCTGGGCTGGTATGGGAAGTGCGTCTGTCCTTCTCTCTGTCTGACGTTGGCCTGTCAGCATGTCTGTGGGCTGTTGTGTAACAATGGAACTAACAGGCGCTCTGCTGCTGCTCTGCAACCCACCCTACACACTCTGTCTCTCGCTCTCTCCTCTGTCACAGACACACACAGCAGCAGCACAGGGAGACTATTTATAGACCAACCCAGTTAGGGGAAATTTGGGAAAGGCTCAATTCTCCCACTCTTTTATTCGCTCTCCTCTTCCGCACGTCTTTCTCTCTCTCTCCTCTCTGCCTCACACACACTAAAATACATGAATAATTTACAGTGAGGGAAAAAAGTATTTGATCCCCTGCTGATTTTGTACGTTTGCCCACTGACAAAGAGATTATCAGTCTATAATTGTAATGGTATTTATTTGAACAGTGAGAGACAAAATAACACCAAAAAAATCCAGAAAAACGCATGTCAAAAATGTTATAAATTTATTTGATTTTTAATGAGGGAAATAAGTATTTGACCCCCTCTCAATCAGAAAGATTTCTGGCTCCCAGGTGTCTTTTACACAGTGTGACGTCACGAGAGGCTACACAGCTTTCAGCGGGATTGCTCAAGTAGTGCAAGGAGACCAGGTTCAACCAAAACAAGGATTTTATTAAAGGTCTTGGGAAACTAACGAAAGTATAACACAATTCTGTTCTCTGGTGGCTCTTAAGGGTTAACAGTTCAGGGATGTCTCTTCCACATCCAAAATCATAACTCTCCCTCGCTCAAATAACTTTTTCCCCAGCCTTACTGTATTCCACGTTGCAGCTAGTGGCCAACCCAGCAAAACGTCCTTCCAAATGTCCCACACGTATTTCCCACAGGTGCATATATCCAAAGGTGAGTATTTCCCAAAGGTAAGTATCTCCAAATCCTTATATTCCTCATGGAAGTGGACGTGCAGCACTCTTGTCCTCCAGAGAGCCCAGGTGGAGACCGGTGTCTCTTCCCTTCAACAAACCTTCAGCTCATCAGCTCCTGATTGGTTTCAGCTGCGCTGGGAAGATTGGCCATAGAGGGTTGGAGTTCCCGACCATACCAGCAGATGGAGCCATAGCTGTCTGGGTTTGCAGCCATCTCGGGGATGTACCGTCCCTCCAGGACACAGCCTCTCGTGACATCACACATCCCCCTCCTCGGGACCGACGTCCTCGGGGTAAAGGCAGCGAAGAAGGCATCACGCCGGGAGGGCGTCCCGCATTGCCGTGGTGCTTGCCAGCCTGCTCTCTCTTCAACTCCTCCACCTCTAGGACCAGGGACTCAGCCTCCTGTTGTCTCTCCTTGAGTTTCTTACTGAAGCATCAGCCTTGGTTTTAGCAGAGTTTAGCTTCTGTTGAGCAGCTTTCAGTTCCTTCTCTCTCTCTGCCTCCCGCATTCTTCATCTTGTTCTCCAACACCTTGTACTTCTCCTCTGCCTTCTTCTGGACCTCCTTACTACTGCGCAGGGTCTCCTCACACTCCTCGATGGTCCCGCGCAGCCTCTCCCAGATCCTCCTGTTGCTTATGGAAGGAGCTCTGTTGGAGTTTAGCCTGGAGGATATCTAACTCTTCTGTCTTCATGTCTAACTGTTGCTTTAACAAACGATACCTCTCAGCGGTCCCCTTCAGACCAGACAGTTCTTTGTCCAGATTCTGTAGCTCCGTCTCTGTGTCGGTCTGGGCACCTGCCATCCCTATCAGAGCCCGGGCGGGAGTGAGTAACTCGGAGGATTGCACCGGAGCCTTCCCAGGATGAGTCTTGCCTCTCCGTTTCCGAGGTACTCGGGTTATCCTCTCCTGAGACTCCTTCCAGAGTGGGTAAAAGGCTGGGCAGTCTCGTCCAATTAGGACAGGGACGGGGGGGGAATCAACCACCCCCGCCGTCGTGTGTATGGTTCCCGTGTGCTGGTCATTGTAAGTTCAGTAATGGGGTATTCTCTCTGTGTCCCCATGGACACAGGAAACTGGGAGGACTTTCCCCGGGGTCAGACACGTTGGGCCCACCAAATCCCTTACGCACCAGGGTGGCCCGGCTACCAGAATCCAGTAAGGCCTCCACATCATGGTGATTCACAGTTACCGGGCAGGTGGGGGGTCGATCTGGGCCGCCATCTACGACTCCCAAGAGCGAGGCAAAACGGTGTGTGGGTGCTGAGCTGGAGGACTCCGCAGTGGGCATAGGTTCATCGGCTGGTTTCCCACACTGCCAGGAGATATGTCCCATCTCCCCACACCGGTAACACTGCTCGAGTTTCCCCCTCCTGGTGTACTCTTCTTGGACCCGCCTGGTTTCTGGCTCCCCCTGGAGCCGGGATAAGTCCTGACGTGGCTGGGTTCGAGACCTTGGGGGTCCTTTGGACGGGTTCTTCCCATTTGTGGTGGGGCCGCCCGGTCTTTTTCGGGAAGGATTCAGCATCTCCGCTGTGGCCTGGTACTTTTCCACAGCTTCCACGGTCAGATCAGCCGTGGTCAAGGCCTGTTGACTGATGAACCGTTTGGCCTCATAAGGCAGGGCGCGTGAGGTAACGATCCACCACAACGGCCTCCACCACCGCCGCTGCTGTATTCTCTCGTCGGATCCAGCCATTTCCTTCGATTCGGACAAGTTCATGCATCTGCGCCCGAGGAGGTTGGTCTGGTTGGAAGGTCCAGCTGTGAAAGCGCTGGGCCATACCAAACTTTGTGAGTCCATATCTGCTGAGGATCTCAGACTTCAGGGCATCATAGTCAGTAACCTGGTCAGGGCCCAGGTCCCGGACAGCATTCAGCGATTCCCCGGTTAGAAAAGGGGGCTAACAGACCAACCCACTGTTGCTTGGGCCAGGCTTCCCTAGTGGCCGTGGCCTCAAATGCATGCAGGTATGCCTCAATGTCATCGGTAGCTCCCATCTTAGATATAAAGTCACTTGCCTTTATTGGGCGGGTATTTTGGACAACCCTCTGTCTCTGCAACTGCAATTCCTCTGCCTTCAGAAGGTTGGCTTTCTTTTGCTCCTCCAAGAGAGCCACGTTTGCTTGCATCTGGGCTTGCTGGCCAGCAACAAGGGCTTTCAATATGTCCTCCATTTCAGTCGGGGGGGAGCCATACGGCCAACTTGGAAAACTGGGTGATCAAACCTTCGGTATCCTCCTCTGACATGCACTATTAACAGCTGAGCGTGCCCGTATTCTCCACCATCTGTGACGTCACGAGAGGCTACACAGCTTCGCAGCGGATTGCTCCAAGTAGTGCAAGGAGACCAGGTTCAACCAAAACAAGGATTTTATTAAAGGTCTTGGGAAACTAACGAAAGTATAACACAATTCTGTTCTCTGGTGGCTCTTAAGGGTTAACAGTTCAGGGATGTCTCTTCCACATCCAAAATCATAACTCTCCCCTCTCGAATAACTTTTCCCCAGCCTTACTGTATTCCACGTTGCAGCTAGTGGCCAACCCAGCAAAACGTCCTTCCAAATGTCCCACACGTATTTCCACAGGTGCATATATCCAAAGGTGAGTATTTCCCAAAGGTAAGTATCTCCAAATCCTTATATTCCTCATGGAAGTGGACGTGCAGCACTCTTGTCCTCCAGAGAGCCCAGGTTGGAGACCGTGTCTCTTCCCTTCAACAAACCTTCAGCTCATCAGCTCCTGATTGGTTTCAGCTGCGTGGGAAGATTGGCCATAGAGGGTTGGAGTTCCCGACCATACCAGCAGATGGAGCCATAGCTGTCTGGGTTTGCAGCCATCTCAGGGGGATGTAACGTCCCTCCAGGACACAGCCTCTCGTGACATCACAACAGGTAACGAGCTAAGATTAGGAGTACACTCTTAAAGGGAGTGCTCCTAATCTCAGCTTGTTACCTGTATAAAAGACACCTGTCCACAGAAGCAATCAATCAATCAGATTCCAAACTCTCCACCATGGCCAAGACCAAAGAGCTCTCCAAGGATGTCAGGGACAAGATTGTAGACCTACACAAGGCTGGAATGGGCTACAAGACCATCGCCAAGCAGCTTGGTGAGAAGGTGACAACAGTTGGTGCGATTATTCGCAAATGGAAGAAACACAAAATAACTGTCAATCTCCCTTGGCCTGGGGCTCCATGCAAGATCTCACCTCGTGGAGTTGCAATGATCATGAGAATGGTGAGGAATCAGCCCAGAACTACACGGGAGGATATTGTCAATGATTTCAAGGCAGCTGGAACCATAGTCACCAAGAAAACAATTGGTAACACATTACGCCGTGAAGGACTGAAATCCTGCAGCGCCCGCAAGGTCCCCCTGCTCAAGAAAGCACATATACAGGCCCGTCTGAAGTTTGCCAATGAACATCTGAATGATTCAGAGGAGAACTGGGTGAAAGTGGTGTGGTCAGACCAAATGGAGCTCTTTGGCATCAACTCAACTCGCCGTGTTTGGAGGAGGAGGAATGCTGCCTATGACCCCAAGAACATCATCCCCACCGTCAAACATGGAGGTGGAAACATTATGCTTTGGGGGTGTTTTTCTGCTAAGGGGACAGGACAACTTCACCGCATCAAAGGGACGATGGACGGGGCCAAGTACCGTCAAATCTTGGGTGAGAACCTCCTTCCCTCAGCCAGGGCATTGAAAATGGGTTGTGGATGGGTATTCCAGCATGGCAATGACCCAAAACGGCCAAGGCAACAAAGGAGTGGCTCAAGAAGAAGCACATTAAGGTCCTGGAGTGGCCTAGCCAGTCTCCAGACCTTAATCCCATAGAGAATTTGTGGAGGGAGCTGAAGGTTAGAGTTGCCAAACATCAGCCTCGAAACCTTAATGACTTGGAGAAGATCTGCAAAGAGGAGATGTGTGCTAACCTGGTGGCCAACTACAAGAAACGTCTGACCTCTGTGATTGCCAACAAGGGTTTTGCCACCAAGTACTAAGTCATGTTTTGCAGAGTGGTCAAATACTTATTTCCCTCATTAAAATGCAAATCCATTTATAACATGCGTTTTTCTGGATGATTTTGTTGTTATTCTGTTTCTCACTGTTCAAATAAACCTACCATTAAAATTATAGACTGATAATTTCTTTGTCAGTGGGCAAACCTACAAAATAAGCAGGGAATCAAATACTTTTTTCCCTCACTGTATATGCTGAGGTTTCAACTGCAAAAAAAGCAGTTCTGTGATTGTCTAGCTCAAAATCTGTGTAGTCAGGCAGTTGCACCATATACAGTGGGGAAAAAAAGTATTTAGTCAGCCACCAATTGTGCAAGTTCTCCCACTTAAAAAGATGAGAGAGGCCTGTAATTTTCATCATAGGTACACGTCAACTATGACAGACAAAATGAGAAAAAAAAATCCAGAAAATCACATTGTAGGATTTTTTATGAATTTATTTGCAAATTATGGTGGAAAATAAGTATTTGGTCAACAACAAAAGTTTCTCAATACTTTGTTATATACCCTTTGTTGGCAATGACACAGGTCAAACGTTTTCTGTAAGTCTTCACAAGGTTTTCACACACTGTTGCTGGTATTTTGGCCCATTCCTCCATGCAGATCTCCTCTAGAGCAGTGATGTTTTGGGGCTGTCGCTGGGCAACACAGACTTTCAACTCCCTCCAAAGATTTTCTATGGGGTTGAGATCTGGAGACTGGCTAGGCCACTCCAGGACCTTGAAATGCTTCTTACGAAGCCACTCCTTCGTTGCCCGGGCGGTGTGTTTGGGATCATTGTCATGCTGAAAGACCCAGCCACGTTTCATCTTCAATGCCCTTGCTGATGGAAGGAGGTTTTCACTCAAAATCTCACGATACATGGCCCCAGTCATTCCTTCCTTTACACGGATCAGTCGTCCTGGTCCCTTTGCAGAAAAACAGCCCCAAAGCATGATGTTTCCACCCCCATGCTTCACAGTAGGTATGGTGTTCTTTGGATGCAACTCAGCATTCTTTGTCCTCCAAACACGACGAGTTGAGTTTTTACCAAAAAGTTCTATTTTGGTTTCATCTGACCATATGACATTCTCCCAATCCTCTTCTGGATCATCCAAATGCACTCTAGCAAACTTCAGACGGGCCTGGACATGTACTGGCTTAAGCAGGGGGACACGTCTGGCACTGCAGGATTTGAGTCCCTGGCGGCGTAGTGTGTTACTGATGGTAGGCTTTGTTACTTTGGTCCCAGCTCTCTGCAGGTCATTCACTAGGTCCCCCTGTGTGGTTCTGGGATTTTTGCTCACCGTTCTTGTGATCATTTTGACCCCACGGGGTGAGATCTTGCGTGGAGCCCCAGATCGAGGGAGATTATCAGTGGTCTTGTTTGTCTTCCATTTCCTAATAATTGCTCCCACAGTTGATTTCTTCAAACCAAGCTGCTTACCTATTGCAGATTCAGTCTTCCCAGCCTGGTGCAGGTCTACAGTTTTGTTTCTGGTGTCCTTTGACAGCTCTTTGGTCTTGGCCATAGTGGAGTTTGGAGTGTGACTGTTTGAGGTTGTGGACAGGTGTCTTTTATACTGATAACAAGTTCAAACAGGTGCCATTAATACAGGTAACGAGTGGAGGACAGAGGAGCCTCTTAAAGAAGAAGTTACAGGTCTGTGAGAGCCAGAAATCTTGCTTGTTTGTAGGTGACCAAATACTTATTTTCCACCATAATTTGCAAATAAATTCATAAAAAATCCTACAATGTGATATTCTGGATTTTTTTTCCTCAATTTGTCTGTCATAGTTGACGTGTACCTATGATGAAAATGACAGGCCTCTCTCATCTTTTTAAGTGGGAGAACTTGCACAATTGGTGGCTGACTAAATACTTTTTTCCCCCACTGTATCTACATTATACAGTGCCTTCGGAAAGTATTCAGACCCCTGGACTTTTTCCACAATTTGTTACGTTACAGCCTTATTCTAAAATGGATTAAATAACTAAAGAATCCTCAGCAATCTATACACAATATATGAGACACTAAATTGAGGTCAGGTGCATCCTGTTTCCATCGATCATCCTTGAGATGTTTCTACAACTTGATTGGAGTCCACCTGTGGTAAATTCAATTGATTGGACATGATTTGGAAAGGCACACACCCGTCTCTATAAGGTCCCACAGTTGACAGTGCATGTCAGAGCAAAAACCATTGTCCGTAGAGCTCTGAGGCAGGATTGTGTCGAGGCACAGATCTGGGGAAGGGTACCAAAACATTTCTGCAGCACTGAAGGTCCCCAAGAACACAGTGGCCTCCATCATTCTTAAATGGAAGAAGTTTGGAACCACCAAGACTCTTCCTAGAGCTGGCTGCCCGGCCAAACTTAGCAATCGGGGGAGATGGGCCTTGGTTAGTGAGGTGACCAAGAACCCGCTGGTCACTCTGACAGAGCTCCAGAGTTCCTCTGTGGAGATGCGGGAACCTTCCAGAAGGACAACCATCTCTGCAGCACTCCACCAATCAGGCCTTTATGGTGGAGTGGCCAGACGGAAGCCATTCCTCAGTAAAAGGCACTAAACATTCCGGTTGGAGTTTGCCAAAAGGCACCTAAAGACTCTCAGACCATGAGAAACAAGATTCTCTGGTCTGATGAAACCAAGATTGAGCTCTTTGGCCTGAATGCCAAGCGTCACTTCTGGAGGAAACCTGGCACCATCCCTACGCTGAAGCATGGTGGTGGCAGTATCATGCTGTGGGGATGTTTTTCAGCGGCAGGGACTGGGAGACTAGTCAGGATTGAGGGAAAGATGAACGGAGCAAAGTGAAGAGAGATCCTTGATGAAAACCTGCTCCAGAGCGCTCAGGTCCTCAGACTGGGGTGAAGTTTCACCTTCCAACAGGACAACGACCCTAAGCACACAGCCAAGACAACGCAGGTGTGGTTTCGGGACAAGTCTCTGAATATCCTTGAGTGGCCCAGCCAGAGCCCGGACTTGAACCCGATCGAACATCTCTGGAGAGACCTGAAAATAGCTGTGCAGCGACGCTCCCCATCCAACCTGACCGAGCTTGAGAGGATCTGCAGAGAAGAATAGGAGAAATTCCCCAAATACAGGTGTGCCAAGCTTTTAGCATCATACCCAAGAAGAGTCGAGGCTGTTATCGCTGCCCAAGGTGCTTCAACAAAGTACTGAGTAAAGGGTCTGAATACTTATGTAAATGTGATATTTAAGTTTTTTATTTGTAATACATTTGCAAACATTTCTGAGCTTGTTTTTGCTTTGTCATTATGGGGTATTGTGTGTAGATTGAGGATTAAAAATATATATATATTTTAGAATAAAGCTGTAACCTAACAAAATGTGGAAAGTCAAGGGGTCTGAATACTTTCCGAAGGCACTGTAGATCACATTTGTACTCTGAATACGTTGTAGCTGTGGCCTTTCGATGCATCATTTCTCGACAACACCTGTGCTCTCATCTTTCAGAGAGAGAGAGACAGGAGCGAGAGAGACGGAGAGAAAGGGAGAAGAGAGGAAGTGCAGATAGGGGATGGGTGTGTGAGTGGATTGTGAGATTAAGTTGTTGACTGTTATTTAGGCACTTTTTTTAGAGAAAGAGGAAAGGAGAGAGAGCGTTGTGCTTTGAAAGAGAAGTTAAGTGTGCGTGAGTGTGATGTTTTCTGAACCCAGTATGTGTATCAGAGCTAAACTGAGCTGCCATACAAGCTGGCATTAACACACACACACACAGAGATATTACAGAAATAATGCTGGGATTAACAGCTCACAGAGACATGATGTGCTTTCTTGAACTACCTGATTTCCTTTACTGGAAGTCGTCCCCCATTGCTTACCATGACCGACTTAAGTTTTAGGCCTACAGCGAGCCTATATATAATGAGCTTACTGAATCTCCGTAGACCAGTGCTCTTCGACTCGTCCTGGAAAGCCACATTGAGGAAGAAGAAGAACAGCAGGGAGGGGATGGAGGGAGTGAGCTCGTGTCTGTTCCTATACTTCGCCTTCTATGTTTACAGCAAATCTAGGCTAAGGTGGAAGCAATATGGTTGAAGCGCCACCACTACACTGGCTAGCCTACCTATCCAGACATTTCAGATCTGAGAACATTGAATGTTTAGGGCCAAGGGGAGGAGGTAGGGAGTGGAGTGATAACGGAGGGAGTGGTACGTTTTCATTCATTAATGATACACGTGCAGACCTCACTATCCTTAGTGATGCATCTGCTGCTCCTACATAACATCACATTTATCCAGAGCGACTTACAGAAGCAATTAGGGTTAAGTGCCATCGACAGATTCTTTACCTAGTCGGCTCGGGGATTTGAACAAGCTACCTTTCGCTCTTAACCACTAGGCTACATGCCGCCCCTACATCACAGTGAAAGCCAAACAATGGAGTGTGTAGTGTGTCATATTTATGGACCAACCCTCTGTGGGTGTTAAGGTTCAGACCCCGGGCTAGTTAACTCTCTGGGTGTTGTGTGGGCTGAGGTTTGCCTCTCCTCTCCGACCATGGTGAGCTTGGTGACTGTCGTGCACTGTGGCTCTGTGTGGAGTGGCTATGATGACATCGAATCAGTGACGGAGAGCCTGTCTGTCACAGCCTGGCAATTGTATAGACGGTCGGTCGCATAGACTGGCGTTGTGACACGGCCACATTGTGTGGACAGGCTGACGTAGCATAGCTGCGTCGAGCATAGCTCTCTAAAAGTCCAGAACAGTGAGGTGAGAGGAACCATCACGAGGGAGAGGGAGAAACTATAGAAAGAGATTTGAGGACATAAGAGCACTAAATGTGAAAGCTCACTTTTTTAAAATATGAAACAGGGCTGAAGATGATGTTTTGGGTGTCAGTTTGTCTGGATAGGCCTACAGCACACAAACGCACAACTGATAACGAAACTTAACACATTTTCACTGCACTTGAACACTCGTCTTCGAGTTACCCCTGCTCAGTAGTCCAGTCGCATTTTGAAAATGTTGAGTACTCGTGTAGTGTTTTAGAAAATGATAAACCATTTGTCGAGTATTTAATCAAATCTAATGGTCTGGATTACTCTTCATGTGGTACTTTACTATTTTTCACCATTTAGTATCTACAACTTTTGTCTTTAACCGTTGGTTCTCACTTAGTTTTGCTTCTGACTACATACTAGGCTGTTTTTGTCATCTGGATTGGGCAGAGTGAGTAACATGTCTCTCTTTCTCTCTTTCCAGAGGAAGAGTAGGCAGCAGACAGGATGAAGGAGGAGAACTTGTTTCATCGGAGGTTGTCTCTGTCTCCCAACACCACCTCTCCCTCCCCTCCTAAGCTCGACCACCGCTCTCTGACCCGGAACATGTCTTACGGAGGAGACGGCGACCTCTTCCTGCACAGCCCAGGTAAGGCTGGGGTATTTTCACTAGTAACCAAATGGAAGCAAACTCACCGCTCACCAAACTCATCGAAACGAGTCCCAAAAGTTTTCGTTGCAAAAAGGCTTGCTATGGTGTACACTAATGAATACACCCCTTGATATATACTCCGCTAGACGTTTCCGTAACCACTTTGTGACATCACCACACACCGCACAGAGATTTTAATGCATGCTGTAGGTTATAACTTTACACAAGCGCCAGGGACGTATTGTTAAGAAGAACGTTTGGGGAAGTATAAACTATAAATGCGCACACAAACACACACCTTCAACCTTTCAGTCCCAGCGGGTGACCACTAGAAATGACTGTAAACGAGTCTATCCAGGGATTGACGTTAAGCTCTTAGAGGCACGTCCAGCAAGTCGAGAGCATTTATTTGTTGCATAAAGGTTTTAGTCACTTGGCCAATTTATTTTGGAACAATAACAAAACAAAAACAACGAAATTTAGAGCATGCACAAATTGCAGTTTTCTGTTTGGCCCGAATGTCTTTCTGTTTACCAAACATTATCTGTCTGTCTGCTCTCTCTAACCTGCTCTGTCTGATTCTGTGTGTGTCCTGTTTGCAGGTATGGAGTCAGAGGGGAATGGTCTGTCCATGATGAGTGACGAGCTCAGCCCCGCCCAGTCGCCTAGCAGCAAGGTAAGAAGACCGCGGCTGATTGGACCTCTGTGTAACTATCCGGTGGGTTTCCCAATATTGATGGATCTTTAGGATGAACGATCAGTTTTGCCAGTTTTCCAAAACCACCTTGTTAATCACAAATCACATGCTTGCTGTTCTGGGATCAGCCTCCTCTACCCAATTTTTATTTATTTACTTTTAACCCTTTTTCTCCCCAATTTCGTGATATCCAATTGGTAGTTAGTCTTGTCCCACCCCTATGGACTCGGGAGAGGCGAAGGTCGAGAGCCATTGGTCCTCCGAAACATGACCCTGCCAAGCCGCACTGCTTGACACACTGCTCGCTTAACCCGGAAGCCAGCCACACCAATATGTCGGAGGAAACACCGTCCAGCTGACGACTGAAGTCAGCTTGCAGGCGCCCGGTTTGCCACAAGGAGTCGCTAGAGCGCGATGAGACAAGGAAATGCCGGCCGGCCAAACCCTCCTCTAACCCAGATGACGCTGGGCCAATTGTGTGCCGCCTCATGGGTCTCCCAGTCACTGCCGGCTGTGACACAGCCTGGGATTGAACCTCAAGCGCCACTCAGGAGGCCCCCAAACTCCAATCTTAATATGAATATACAATGCAGACACTGGACCAGTTCTTAGAAGCTTCTTTGTCATATGCCAATTTTGAGGAGCTCGCTTTTAATGTGTACTGAACAAAAATAACATGCAACAATTCCCAAGATTTTACTAAGTTACAGTTCATATAAGGAAATCAGTCAATTGAAATAAATTCATTAGGCCCTAATCTATGGATTTCACATGACTGGGAATACAGATATGCATTTGTTGGTCACAGATATCTTTAAAAAAAGGTATGGGTGTGGATCGGAAAACCAGTCAGTATCTGGTGTGACCATTCGCCTCATGCAGCGCGACACAGCTCCTTCGCATAGAGTTGATCAGGCTGTTGATTAGGCTTTTGATTGTGGCCTGTGGAATGTTGTCCCACTCCTCTTCAATGGCTGTACGAAGTTGCTGGATATTGGCGGGATCTGGAACACGCTGTCGTACACGTTGATCCAGAGCATCCCAAATTAGCTCAATGGGTGACATGTCTGGTGAGTATGCAGGCCATGGAAGAACTGGGACATTTTCAGCTTCCAGGAATTGTGTACAGATCCTTGCGACATGGGGCCGTGCATTATCATGCTAAAACATGAGGTGATGGAGGCGGATTAATGGCACGACAATGGGCCTCAAGATCTTGGCACGGTATCTCTGTGCATTCAAATTGCCATCAATAAAATGCAATTGTGTTTGTTGTCCGTAGCTTATGCCTGCCCATACCATAACCCCACGGGGCACTCGGTTCACAACATTGACATCAACAAACCGCTCGCCCACACAACGCCATACACATGGTACTGCCAAATTCTGTAAAACGACGTTGGATACGGCTTATGGTAGAGAAATTCACTTTCAATTCTCTGGCAACAGCTCTGGTGGATATTCCTGCAGGCTAATTGCACGCTCCCTCAGAACTTGAGACATCTGTGGCATTGTGAGACAAAACTGCACATTTTAGTTGCCTTTTATTGTCCCAGCACAAGGTGCACCTGTATAATGATCATGCTGTTTAATCAGCTTCTTGATATGCCACACCTGTCAGGTGGATGGATTATCTTGGCAAAGGAGAAATGCTCACTTACAGGGATGTAAACAAATTTGTGCTCAAAACTTGAGGGAATTAAGCTTTTTGTGCATACGGAACATTTCTGGGATCTTTTATTTCAGCTCATGAAACATGGGACCAACACTTTACATGTTGCGTTTATATTTTTGTTGAGTGTAGATGCAAAGCTTTTCAACACAAGTTTGTTTAGACAATTTAGAAATAGGCCTACATTCTACAATGTTTTAAAACAAATATTATGTTATTAGAATTCACGATTTATAATTGACATGCTATGCTTGTTTCAAAAAGTGAATCATTTTATTAAGGGCTATACATTGTTTAGTCTAACAAATGTAGGTGGCATTTGCTGATTGTAGGCTACATCCGTCATACAATGAATCAAACAAAACAACACAGCACTTATGCCTAGTGTTTATTTTCTGTGCCACTGTGTGATGACTCATCAATGATAGCAGTTCACATCGATCACTAAAAGTTTCCAGCAGCACTGGCCAGGTTAAGGTCATGTCCCCTCTCCCATTGCCCCCCACCCACCCCAACACACACACACACACGGCTCTGTTCATGGAGTGATTCCGAACTACGTTGACTATCTATGGGGCTTTGACCTGTCTCCCACCCAACACCCCTCGTAACTCCGGAGACAATAGCGGACTCATCACAACACAGTCACATACGGCTCTCTACCGAACACTCTAAAACACTCCTGAATGTGAGTGTGTGACGGCTCACTTCAGAAATGCAGTGTGTATGTGAATCATGCATAAACACACATCAGATGTAGTCAGGTCCAATAGGTGTCAAAATTATTGGCACTACTGTTTTCAATACCTTTCAAAACTTTGCGATAACACTGATCCTTTTTCTAGAATGTTTTATGAGATTGGAGAACACATTGGGAGGGATCTTAGGCCGTTCATCCATACAGAATATTTCCAGATCCTTGATATCCTTCGTCTGCGCATATGGACTGCCCTCTTCAATTCAAACCACAGGTTTTCAATGGGGTTCAAGTCCGGAAACTGAGATGGCCATTGCAAAATGTTGATTTTGTGGTCAATTAACAATTTCTTTGTGGATGTTGATGTGTGCTTGGGGTTATTGTGGTGCTAGAAAATACACTTGCGGCAAAGTTTCAGCAACGTGGCAGAGGCAACCAGATTTTTGGCTTTAAGTAACTGTCCAGTGTTTACAGATTTGATGAAATATGACCGATGATTAATTAAAATGAGTGAAATAGTTTTCCTTACAAAAAATGGTAATGGTAATTAATTATGTTTTAAGTAGCTTTACCATTTCCTCGTAGAATCAGCGGTCTACTCACATGAATATTTTTAATGACCGGTATACAGTGCATTCAGAAAGAATTCAGACCCCATGACTTTCCACATTTTGTTACATTACAGCCTTATTCTAAAATTGATTAAATTGTTTTTTCCCCCTCATCAATCTACACACAATACCCCATCATGACAAAGCAAAAACTGGTTTTTATACATTTTTGCAAATACAGATTTCATCAAACACTGGACAGTTGCTTTAAGCCAAAAATCTGGTTGCCTGGATCTTCCAGCAAGACAATAACTCCAATCACACATCAAAATCCACAAAGAAATAGTTAATTGACCACAAAATCTAAATTTTGCAATGGTCATTTCAATCTCTGGGCTTGAATCCCAGTCCATAAGCACAGACGAAGGATATCAAGGAAAATGTATTGCGGAATGGTCTAAGATCACGTGTTTTCCAGTCTCATAAAACAATTTAGAAAAAGGCTTCCCGCCATTATCATCGCAAAGTTAGGCATTGAAAGGTATTAAAACATGGGTGCCAATAATTATTTTGAAAATCTCTTTCTCTGAGTAATTGTATTAGTATAAAAAAATATATTTTCCCAATTTTTTGGAGCATACATTATAGCTCAGTATTTGTTATATACAGTCTTTTTTCCTCATCTTTATCAAGGATGCCAATCATCTTTGACTTGACTGTATGTGTTAGAAATCCTGCCTAGGAGATCGGAAACCTGTGCACTGAATTTCTGCTAAACTTATTCCAAAAGTAGCTGGCATATACAGTGCCTTCAGAAAGTTTTCACACCCCTTGACTTTTTCCACCTTTTGTTGTTACAGCCTGAATTTTAAATGAATTAAATTGAGATTTTTTGTCACTGGCCTACACACAATACCCCATAATGTCGAAGTGTAATTGTTTTTCGAAATGTTTACAAATTTAATTTAAAAAAGAAAAGTTGAAATGTCTTGAGTCTAAATATTCAACCTCTTTGTTATGGCAAGCTTAAATAAGTTCAGGAGCAAACATTTGCTTAACAAGTCACATAGTAAGTTGCGTGGACTCACTTTGTATGCAATAATAGTGTTTAACATGTCCCTCAGTCGAGCAGTGAATTTCAAACACAGATTCAACCACAAAGATCAGGGAGGTTTTCCAATGCCTCGCAAAGAAGGGCACCTATTGGTAGATAAAAAATAAAGAAAATAAAAACTACATTGAATATCCCTTTGAGCATGGTGAAGTTATTAATTACACTTTGGATGGTGTATCAATACACCCAGTCACTACAAAGATACAGGCATCCTTCCTAACTCAGTTACCGGAGAGGAAGGAAACCACTCAGGGAGTTTACCACGAGGCCAATGGTGACTTTAAAACAGAGTTTAATGAATGTGATAGGAGAAAACGGCAGATGGATCAACAACATTGTAGTTACTCCACAATACTACCAATTGACAGTTAAAAGAAGGCCTGTACAGAATAAAAAATATTCCAAAACATGCGTCCTGTTTGAAACAACTTACTAAAGTAATACTGCAAAAGATGTGGCAAAACAATTAACCTTTTTGTCCTAAATACGTTTGGGGCAAATCCAATACAACATATTACTGAGTACCACTATCAATTTTTTCAAGCATGGTGGTGGCTGCATCATGATATTGGCATGCTTGTAATCGTTAAGGACTGGGGAGTTTTTAAGGGTAAAAAAAATCAACGGAATAGAGCTAAGCACAGGCAAAATCCTAGAGGAAAACCTGGTTGTCTGCTTTCCACCAGACGCTGCGAGACAAATTCACCTTTCAGCAGGACAATAACCAAAAACGCAAGGCCAAATCTACACTGGAGTTGCTTACCAAGAAGACAGTGAATGTTTCTGAGTGGCCGAGTTACAGTTTTGACTTAAATCTGCTTGAAGATCTATGACGACCTGAAAATGATTGTCTAGCAATGATCAACAACCAATTTGACAGAGCTTGAATAATTTTTTTAAGAATAATGGGCAAATGTTGCACAATCCGGGTGTGGAAATCTTTTAGAGACTTACCCAGGAAGACTCACAGCTGTAATCGCTTCCAAAGGTCATTCTAACATGTTTTTTTCTTACAAGTGTTAGATTTCTTTTTTTTCACTGTGACATTACAGAGTATTTTGCGTAGATTGTTGACAAAAAATGACAATTTAAATCCATTTGAATCCCACTTTGTAACACAACATAATGTTGAAAAAGTCAAGGGCCGTTAATGGTACCCTATTACCAACATGATGCTCTACTGTTGACCAGAGCCCTATGGTTACATGGCTGTGTGGTATAACTCAACGTGCAGGCCAGTACAGTAGAGCATTTTCCCATTGATCAGTGTCAGGAGTTGATGGGTCTGTGTACTCACACTACACTAAGACTGCACTGCACTCCTGTTTCAGACAGAACCAAAGATAGCATGGCTGTACTCTTTTCTGGTCAGACCCTGAAGAAATGTGTGTGTTATTTAAATGTCGTCTATGAATGGGATAGACCAGAGGGTTATGGGGCTGTTATAGGTGAGCTCATAAGAAGAGGAGTGTGTCTGACTATCATTGACTCTCTCACATCTCTCCTTCCTTCAGTCTGAGTCCAGGATGTTCAACAACGGTCTGGAGGACTGCTCCTCCCCCACAGAGAAGCTGGCCCGGAAGGAGTCTCTCAAGGTAACTCATCACTTCCTGTCCCTGGCCGGGAAGGGGTCGCAGAGAGCGGATGTCTTGCGGGAAAAATATTGACAGGCATTTAAGATGGTTGGGGGGAGAAAATATTTAGAATTTGAATATATTTATATCAGGGTTTCCCAATTGGTTCCTCTGAGACCCCTAGGTCAGCATATTTTGGTTTCAGCCAAGCATTCACACACCTGATTCAACTAATGAGAGTTGAATAAGCCTAGTTTTTACAGGGCTGGAACGTAAATGTGCTGTCCTAAGTGTCCCCAAGGAATGGATAGGGAGACATTTAACATACATCTAACATACAACTACTAGTGAAAAGGAATCAAGTTTGCATCAAGAAAAGGTTTAGAAGCAAGAGCTCTGGTCCTTTGTGTGATTCACAGAATGGGGTATCAACCCCTTTTTCTATTATCATTAGTTTACATACACTGCCGCCCTAACTAGAGGCAC
The DNA here is from genome assembly GCF_020615455.1 of Coregonus clupeaformis. NCBI lineage: Eukaryota > Metazoa > Chordata > Actinopteri > Salmoniformes > Salmonidae > Coregonus > Coregonus clupeaformis. The sequence goes on along the minus strand of NC_059210.1, from coordinate 17,788,252 downwards.
ATAATAAATACAAGTCTGCCTGTGTGGATGTATGCCATGTGTTTGACAGTACCTCCCCCTAGTGCCATACTTGTTTTGTCTTGTCATTTGCAAGTCACAAAACAATGACTCATCCTAAAAGACTCCGTCTGTGTGTGCTGCAGGTCCAGAAGAAGAATTACAGACAGGAGAAGAAGCGGGCAGCCAAAGAATTGTCCAGCGCTCTGAAGGACCCCAGTGTTGTCATCACGGCAAACTGGCTAAAGGTAATTTGGGAATATCTCCTCACCCACCATTGCTTTCCAGGGATGTTCTATATTACCTTGACACATTAAAACGTGTCATACACACTCATAATGTAATAGTATTGAGGCCTCCTCTGCTCCCTCTCTCCATCTCACCCCCCAACACCCGCATCTCACTCCCGGTAGATCCGTGGTTCGCTGAAGAGCTGGACCAAGCTGTGGTGTGCCCTGAAGCCGGGGGTCCTGCTGATCTATAAGACCCCTAAATCGGACCACTGGGTGGGCACCATCCTGCTCAACGCGTGCAAGTTGATTGAGAGGCCCTCCAAGAAGGACGGCTTCTGCTTCAAGCTCTACCACCCGCTGGACAAGTCCATCTGGGCAGTCAAGGTCAGACACAGAGCTCTCATCAATGCCAGAGTTCCTAGATCTGGATTACTTTATTTGTTTAGTTTTATTATCAGCTTCATAATATTCTGTATTTTCTTTTGTCTGTTAGTTTCTGTCCCATGACATGTGCATGGAGAGGGCCTGCTATATGATTTCTGCATTTGTGTTTGGATGCTTTGCTGTACTTTGCAAACGGCTTAGGTTAGCATTTGTAATGCCATATTCTGGCTTCAGAACTCTTGGGTTGTGTTGTCTCATGTTGTTACAAGTGTTAAAAATTATACTGAACAAAAATATGAACGCAACATACAACAATTTCAAAGATTTTGCTGAGTTACAGTTCATATAAAGAAATCAGTCAATTTAAATAAATAAATTAGGCCGTAATCTATGGATTTCACATGACTGGGCAGGGGTGCAGCCATGGGTGGGCCTGGGAGGGCATAGGTCAACCCAATGGGGAGCCGGGCCAAGACAATCAGAATTAGTTTTTCCCCACAAAAGGGCTTTATTACAAACAGAAATACTCCAAGGGCTGGCGTGGTTACACGTGGTCTGCGGTTGTGAAGCTTATTGGACGTACTGCTAAATTCTCTAAAACGACGTTGGAGGCGGCTTATGGTAGAGAAATGAACAGAAAATTATCTGGCAACAGCTCTGGTGGACATTCCTGCAGTCACCATGCCAATTGCACGCTCCCTCAAAACTTGAGACATCTGTGGCATTGTGTTGTGTGACAAAACTGCACATTTTAGAGTGGCCTTTCATTGTCCCCAACACAAGGTGCACATATGTCATGATCATGCTGTTTAATCAGCTTCTTGATATGCCACACCTGTCAGGTGGATGGATTATCTTGACAAAGTATAAAATGCTCACTAACAGGGATGTTAACAAATTTGTGCACAACATTTTAGAGAAATAAGCTTTTTATTCATATGGAACAGTTCTGGGATATTTTGTTTCAGCTCATGAAACATGGTACCAGCACTTTACATATTGCGTTTATATTTTTGTTCACTGTACATTATTCACAGCAGTATAAAGATTGTCAATATAGTGATACTATTAACCATGAGGAAGTGTAATGTTAACCCCTCTGTCTTCGGTGTCCTCAGGGTCCTAAAGGGGAAAATGTTGGCTCCATCACCCAGCCTCTACCCAGCAACTACCTGATCTTCAGAGCTGCGTCAGAGTCTGACGGTGAGACGTTTTTTTTGCTTGCTTGTGTGTGTGTGCCTTCGTGCTATAATCAGAACCCAACGACCCTAGTGGTATTAGAGCTGTGTGTCTGAGTGGCTGTATGTACAATCGGTGTATGCGTGCAAGCACCTGTTGGTGTCTGACAACCTTTGACCCCTGACCCCTCTCTCTCTCTCTCTCTCTCTCTCCACCCCAGGTCGGTGTTGGATGGATGCTCTGGAGTTGGCTCTGAGCTGCTCCAGCCTCTACAAGCTGACAGCTAAAGCAGGGAGAGATGGAGACGTCAGCACCTCCTCAGAGTCCTCCCATATACTACAACTACTGCAGTCTACTGCCCTCACTGATGCTGAGCTACTACAGTGAGCAGCACACACATACTACTACAGATACTGCAGTCAACTGCTCTTAGTAGCTATGTTTCCATTAACTTGCCCAGTGAATTTTTTTGTTTTTGTCGACATTGAGGAAGTTTGCATAGAAAATAGATGCAACAATTGCCTGCTAGACAGTGTCGAGGAAGAATGTAGTGGTTGAAGTGTTTCCATTACCCATTTAGGCAAATTGCGCATTAATAAATTGGTGACAGCCTGTATGCCCTCCCACATATGTTTCATGTCTCAGGTAGCCCGTGGAAGCCAGCATGGCTAGAATGCAATAATTGACTAATATTTGCCATATTCAAATAGTTCTCATGTGCCAACGTATCGCCAAGGTCCGTGCCATGGTGAAACTTGCACTCCTGTAAATCTGAAATAATTGGATAGAGAAACTTGCCAGCCATCCAGAAAAGCAAGGCGACGCAATTCAGCCGTTCTTGAAAGTCAGGACAATTCTTGTCCTGCAAAGAAACATAATTCTTATAGTTGAAAAAAAGTATTATGCAAGCAGTAGACACTTAGAATGAAATGTGGTGTGGAGCTTATAGTTACGTGATATCATGCCCCACGTACCTTCAAAAGTATTCGGCAAGCATCATTTATTCGAAAAACACAGTTTCCATCATCATTTGTCGCAATAAAGAAAGTTAGACAAAAGAAAAATCCACCCGTGTCGAACGGAAAGAAATGTTGTCGATCTGTAGAAAACGTATCCTATATGTGTTGTTTCTATTACACATATTGCAAATATTTTTTGGGGCGACATTGCGTTTGTCGAATAAACCTGTGTCAATGGAAACCTGCCTAGTGACACTGAGCTACTACAATGAGAAGCACATGCAAAGGCGTAGGCACTGGTGGCTAGTGTTGCACGGTATACTGAAACTTCGGTACTTTTTTGAAACTCAAAAACAAATGGTTCGGTACTACAATTTTTGTTATGTTCCGGTACTTCTGTCAAATGTGTCTCACGTGATTGATAAGATCAAGTCTGTATCTGCGCAGCCCCTTTATAGTGCGAAGAGCAGTGCCTGCTCCACTTACTCATTCGTTGCTAGAGCTGTCTGGGCTGCATTGTTAGCTCCCCACTCATGCTGCACAGAAAAGTTTACACTTGAATAATGCAACATGGCATGTAGACATTTCGAAACTTTTCATTACTGTTTACAAAACAATGTCCATTCAGGCTAGAACACTTACAATGCAAGACGATACCAGTAGCTTCCAGCTTTAATTGTAGGCTAACGTTCTTTGCTGGTTTACAGCTGAATTCACTACCGTAGGACTTTATTTGTGATAATATGCAAACCATAACGCAAAATATGCTGATTTTTCAAAAAAAAAATGTCATTCACTTCGTCTCCCTCGCCACCAAAAACTCATTCACTTCTTTGTCTCCCTAGCCTCCCATCTGGTTTCCACTAGATTCCACAGCCACATTCTGCCTTACTAATGACATCATTACTGTCTTAAAGAGAACACACTCTTTTATAAAATAGGAGATTGCTTCTTCTATGCAAATGTTGTTGATCAGTACAATAAAATACAAGCTCAACATGCAACAATTTCAAAGATTTAGTTACGGTTCATATAAGGAAATCAGTCAATTGAAATGATTTCATTAGGCCCTAATCTATGGATTTCACAAGTGAATACAGATATGCATCTGTTGGTTGCAGATACCTTAAAAAAAAGGTAGGGGTGTGGATCAGAAAACCAGTCAGTATCTGGTGTTACCACCATTTGCCTCATGCAGCGCGACACATCTCTGGCGCCGACGAAGATGGCGGCCTCGCGACTAGCTCTTAGGAAACTTTGCGGTATTTTGTTTTTTAAATGTATTTTTTACATTATTATCAGCCAGGAAAAACTATTGGATATCAGAGTGGCGGTAACTGACCAGCATTACGACCAGGAATACGACTTTCCCGAAGCAGATCCTTTGTTTGCTCTCCCCAGGGCAATTGAACTGATTCCAGAGGCTGACCCAGAACATCGCCGGCGGAGGAGAGGCACTCGGAGCGGCCTGCTGGTTCGACCTAGGAGGCGCGCACACCACCCACCGCTTCCAAGTATACTACTCGCTAATGTTCAGTCTTTGGATAACAAAGTCGACGAGCTCAGTGCAAGGATTTCTTTCCAGAGAGACATCAGGGCCTGTAACATACTTTGTTTCACAGAAACATGGCTCTCTGGGGATATTCTGTCGAAATCGGCCCAGCCAGATGGGTTCTCAGTTCATCGCGCAGACAGAAATAAATATCTCTCCGGGAAGCAGAAGGACAGAGGTGTGTGTTTCATGATTAATGACTCATGGTGTAATTGTAGTAACATACAGGAACTCAAGTCCTTTTTTTCACCCGACCTAGAATACCTCACAATCAAATGCCGAACGTATTATCTCCCAAGAGAATTTTCCTCGGTTATAGTCATGGCCGTGTATATCCCCCCCCTCAAGCTGATACCACGACGGCCTTCAAAGAACTTCACTGGACTTTATGCAAACTGGAAACCACATATCCTGAGGCTGCATTTATTGTAGCCGGGGAATTTAACAAAGCAAATTTGAGGACTAGGCTGCCGAAGTTCTATCAACATATCGACTGTTGTACTCGGGCAGCTAAAATCCTCGACCATTGCTATTCGAACTTCCGGGATGGTTATAAGGCCCTCCCCCGCCCTCCTTTAGGCAAATCTGACCACGACTCCATTTTGCTCCTCCCTTCATATAGGCAGAAACTCAAACAGGAAGTACCCGTGATAAGGCTTATTCAACGCTGGTCTGACCAATCGGAATCCACGCTTCAAGATTGTTTTGATCACGTGGACTGGGATATGTTCCGGGTAGCTCGCGAAAATAATTTAGAAGAATAAACTGAAACGTTGACTGAGTTTATCAGGAAGTGTATAGGTGATGTTGTGCCAACTGTGACTATTAAAACCTACCCTAACCAGAAACCGTGGATAGATGGCAGCATTCGCGCAGAACTGAAAGCGCAAACCACCGCATTTAACCATGGCAAGGTGACTGGGAATATGGCAGAATACAAACAGTGTAGCTACTCACTCCGCAAGGCAATTAAACTGGCAAAACATCAGTATAGAGACGAATGTGGAGATCCTGGGCTTGCGTGGTTACACGGGGTCTGCTGTTGTGAGGCTGGTTGGATGTACTGCCATATTCTCTGAAACTACGTTTGAGGCGGTTTATGGTAAAGAAATTAACATTCAATTTGCTGGCAACAGCTCTGGTGGACATTCCTGCAGTCAGAATGCCATTTGTACGCTCCCTCAAAAATCTGTGGCATTGTGTTGTGTGACAAAACTGCACAAGTGGCCTTTTATTGTCCCCAGCAAAAGGTGCACCTGTGTAATAATCATGCCGTTTAATCAGCTTCTTGATATTATTTTGGCAAAGGAGAAATGCGCACTAACAGGGATGTAAACAAATTTATGCACAACATTTGAGAGAGAAGCTTTTTGTGTGTATGGAACATTTCTTGGATATTTTATTTCAGGTCATGAAACATGGGAGCAACACTTTACATGTTGCGTTTATATTTTTGTTTAGTGTAATATGTTCTCCTAGCAGTTGCCAATACAATAAGTCCTAAATGGAAGGGATTGTTTCATCTGTATCCCCATGAAATCAGCTAAAACAAACTCAATAACTCAATGCATGCACACACTCCTATTGACTTATATGCATTCACCTGTATTGTGAATAGACCTATGCTGCATCTTGATTTACGCAGTTTATTAATAGAGATGTACCATTCAAATAAGTAATTACCATTATGTTTTGTAGTTAGATTGGTAAAAACAAAGTCAAATTGATTGTATAATTGATTCATTACTGCATACATGGCTGTCTCTAAAAAATGTGCATTTAAATGTAATTATATTGAACTCAAAAGATGCCCAACGATTGAACAGAGCACTGAGTTTATCTGTCTGGATCAAGTGCCATTGTGTGTCTTTGGCTAATACGTTTTTTTTTAAATCGTTTTGGTATCGAGTATCGTGATACTAAACCTGGTATCGGTATCAGTCAAAATGATGGTATCGTGAAAACACTACTGGTGGCGCAGTCAACATCTGCTTTATTTATTTCAACCCAGCTGTTTTATGTGATTTTGGCATGAACATAATTATATGATATAGGATCAACATAGTGTATCAGCCTATAGAGTTGCTTATTAATTGCTTTTAACATGTTAGCCCCATGTTTTGCACAGTATTTACTGAAATGTACACTTGATACGCATGCCACAACACTACTACATGTCAGTGGCTTTCTGATTCTTATGTGGGGAATCCTTAGAGAGAAAAGTAATTGTGACTGCAGGATCGGGTGGATGGTCCTTGCTCAATGACCAAAGTTTCTGGGATTTGCCCGTTCCAGGACCCCCCTCTGATCATTGGGTGATTATCAGTATAGTCTTCCAAGGTGTTGCAAGTTGGCATCATAAGGATGTTGAAAAAGAGCATCTCTGAGTTTCTGATCACCTCTGAGGATAGAAACTGCTGTTGTTCAATAGCATCCTAAGGATTCTTAGTGCCCCCATGCTGTCTTAGTAATTTATTTTAGATCATCACTGTGTAATTACACAAGTGTAATAAATCACTGTTTATTTAATGAAAACAACTCCAAAATATATTTTGTATAATGTATTTCTCTGAGCCTCCTTTTGGCCCTTAAAATGCTCAGTCTGATTGTGTGGGCGTTAGGAAACACGTTTGAAGATATTTACATACACAGCCCTGATTGGCTGATAGGATGGTCTAGAGCCCACCCCCTTACCCATATGAACAGTCATTGGTCTATTATAATCAGATCACATTGTGGCGTCATGATGTGGGCCAAAGGTTCCATCCCACCTGAAAAGGCTGACATTTTTTTCAAACAGCTCTTAAACAAAAAGGGCATTATCATTTTTAACTGCACTGCCTTTAACATAATCTGACACTTCATTATGATTCCCTTTGATTACATGCCAAAGCATCTATGAACATTTCTTTTTTTAAATAATTGGTTGCATTACGGCTTAAATTATCATAAAAAACCATAGCTTCTGTCAACATAAAGATCTTTAAGTTAGTTTCAAGCTTCTGATACAGTGGCACTGTATACTGTATATATTGTCAGGCAACAGCTCTGTAAGGAAATTGCCAACAATGAAATGAACTGGCTCTGTGCCCAAGCCTTTGTTTGGATCATTCCGTCTCCTAATGAGACCTGAGATGGTCTTAGCATAGTGGGGGAAGTTAGTGATTTTTATTGCTTTTATAGTTCGACCACTGATTTGCAAGTCTCTGCCATTGTGTCTCCAGGAATTTTGTCTATGTCCTCAATTTCAATGGTAAAGTCATTATATCCCTAATTGATTTTTATGCCCAAATCTTTATTGTTGTGAATATTTTCAATGACGGTCTTGTCACATTTGCATTCACAGTCAATGACACAATCTTTGGGAACTGGCTGTCCACTTTCATCTAGTGATTCCTGTGAACTTGTTGTGTACAGTCGTGGTCAAAGGTATTGGTCTTCACAAAGTTTGCTGCTTCAGTGTTTTTAGATATTTTTGTCAGATGTTACTATGGTATACTGAAGTATAATTACAAGCATTCCATAAGTGTGCAAAGAGTCAATATTTGCAGTGTTGACCCTTCTTTTTCAAGACCTCTGCAATCTGCCCTGGCATGCTGTCAATTAACTTCTGGGCCACATCCTGACTGATGGCAGCCCATTCTTGCATAATCAATGCATGGAGTTTGTCAGAATCTGTGGGTTTTTGTTTGTCCACCCGCCTCTTGAGGATCGACCACAAGTTCTCAATGGGATTAAGGTCTGGGGAGTATCCTGGCCATGGACCCAAAATGTTGATGTTTTGTTCCCCGAGCCACTTAGTTATCACTTTTGCCTAATGGCAAGGTGCTCCATCATGCTGGAAAAGGCATTGGTCGTCACCAAACTGTTCTTGGATGGTTGAGAGAAGTTGCTCTCAAAGGATGTGTTGGTACCATTCTGTATTCATGGCTGTGTTCTTAGGCATAATTGTGAGTGAGCAACACCACACATGAATGGTCTCAGGATGCTTTACTGTTGGCATGACACAGGATTGATGGTAGCGCTCACCTTGTCTTCTCTGTACAAGCTTTTTTCCGGATGCCCCGAACAATCGGAAAGGGGATTCATCAGAGAAAATGACTTTACCTCAGTCCTCAGCAGTCCAATCCCTGTACCTTTTGCAGAATATCAGTCTGTCCCTGATTATTTATTTTTTTCCTGGAGAGAAGTGGCTTCCTCGCTGCCCTTCTTGACACCAGGCCATCCTCCAAAAGTCTTCGCCTCACTGTGCGTGCAGATGCACTCACACCTGCCTGCTGCCATTCCTGAGCAAGCTCTGCACTGGTGGTGCCCTGATCCCGCAGCTGAATCAACTTTAGGAGACATCCTGGCACTTGCTGGACTTTCTTGGGCGCCCTGATGCCTTCTTCACAACAATTGAACCTCTCTCCTTGAAGTTCTTCATGATCCGATAAATGGTTGATTTAGGTGCAATCTTACTAGCAGCAATATCTTTGCCTGTGAAGCTCTTTTTGTGCAAAGCAATGATGACGGCACGTGTTTCCTTGCAGGTAACCATGGTTAACAGAGGAAGAACAATGATTTCAAGCACCACCCTCCTTTTAAAGCTTCCAGTCTGTTATTCTAACTCAATCAGCATGACAGAGTGATCTCCAGCCTTGTCCTCGTCAACACTCTCACCTGTGTTAACAAGAGAATCACTGACATGATGTCAGCTGGTCCTCTTGTGGCAGGGCTGAAATGCAGTGGCAATGTTTTTTTGGGATTAAGTTCATTTTCATGGCAAAGAGGGACTTTGCAATTCATCTGATCACTCTTCATAACATTCTGGATTATATGCAAATTGCCATCATTAAAACTGAGGCAGCAGACTTGGAAAATTAATATTTGTGTCATTCTCAAAACTTTTGACCACGACTGTACATCTCCTACCATTTTCCATTTGGCCTATATGGATAGGGCTAAATTGAAATGTTTCTTACAGAAGAAATATGAAAAGCATATGAATAACCAAGGATAGCAATTGAAAGGCAACAGCTTGGAGATTATGGGAAAAGTATTAGACCAAAGGTGAGGACACAAGTTGTTGAATCCAAACATTACACTGTTGATTTTATGTGCATTTTACATTTACTGTACATTTCGCTGCATTTGTATGTAACGAAATCTGAAAATACTCTGGATACATTCAGTAACATGATAAGATTATTTCTGGAAATGTGGTGTTGGTGCAACATAAAACAATCAAATTACAAGGGTGAGAGGAGTAACAAGAGGCCACACACCTCTCCAAAGTGTGCACAGTTCCTAAGTAATTTCAATGCACTATGATTTAAAGAAGACTTTGACTATAAGGTTCTTTTTTTTTTAGCTCTCCTAGCCGTGACTTTGGGGAACTAGAGCAAGCACACTTTTAGTTGTTTTGTTTAAAACACAACCCTGCATCCCCGCTAACACACAATTACTGTTGTTTTACACAATCCAAAAATGGTATTATACAGTGCCTTGCAAAAGTATTCATCCCCCTTGGCGTTTTTCCTATTTTGTTGCATTACACCCTGTCACGATCGTCATTAGATGAAACGGGCCAAGGCGCAGCGTGATAAGCGTACATGATTTATTAGATGTACAACACACGAACAAAAACAACAAACGATACGTGAAGTCCACAGGTTCACCAACACAAACCTACACGGAACAAGATACCACACCACACAAATGCCAAACGACTACCTAAGTATGGTTCCCAATCAGAGACAACAAGCAACAGCTGATTCACGTTGCCTCTGATTGAGAACCACCCCGGCCAACATAGAAACTAACACCCTGGCTCAACATTAAAGAGTCCCCAGAGCCAGGGCGTGACACACCCTGTAATTTAAATATATTTTTATTTGGATTTCATGTAATGGACATACACAAAATAGTCCAAATTGTTGAAGTGAAATGAAAAAAATAACTTGTTTCAAAAGATTTAAAAAAAATAAAAAAAGGAAAAGTGGTACGTGAATATGTATTCACCCCCTTTGCTATGAAGCCCCTAAATAAGATCTGGTGCAACCAATTACCTTCAGAAGTCACATAATTAGTTAAATAAAGTCCACCTGTGTGCAATCTAAGTGTCACATGATCTGTCACATGATCTCAGTCAAGGAGGTCATTAATCAGAGGCAACAAAGAGACCAAAGATAACCCTGAAGGAGCTGCAAAGCTCCACAGCGGAGATTGGAGTATCTGTCTATAGGACCACTTTAAGCCGAACACTCCACAGAGCTGGGCTTTACGGAAGAGTGGCCAGAAAAAAGCCATTGCTTAAAGAAAAAAATAAGCAAACACGTTTCGCCAAAAGGCATGTGGGAGACTCCCCAAACATATGGAAGAAGGTACTCTGGTCAGATGAGTCTAAAATTGAGCTTTTTGGCCATCAAGGAAAACGCTATGTCTGGCGCAAAACCAACACCTGTCATCACCCCGAGAACACCATCCCCACAGTGAAGCATGGTGGTGGCAGCATCATGCTTTGGGGATGTTTTTCAGACAGATCATAACATAAACAACATGTGTATGCATGTATTCATTTGAAATACAATTCAACATGAAATACAATTCAACATGATATTTAAGTAGGTCCAATGTATGACTCATAAGACATTGCACAAGAGAGGAATAGATTAAAGCAGGAATCTGCAGGTCGTGGGTGACCCTATGCCGCCCCACTTCTTGTGTAGTAATTTGAATTTGAGCCACCTTGGGCTGGCCTACTGGGCTAGGTGCGTCTTTGCGCTAAGCTGGAGAGGAAGTGAAAGTTACTTACAACCTAAGGTTACAGACTCCAGAAACAAAAACAGAGCAGACGATGCCAACAATCATAATTCTATGTTCTTGGATCTGAATCAATCTGACCCCAAAAGAGAAAAAGAAGAGAGAAAGACTGCTCATGACCAATCCAGAAACTATTTTTGAAAGGTGGAAGAGGGACACCGTAATAGCCACTGTTCTCATGGACTGGTAAGTCTTGGTTGCGTTTTTTGCCTGCTAGCTACATTAGTAGCTAACCTTAGTATGTTCAATGCTCAAGCTAGCTAACACGTTTACTTAACTAGCTAGCTAACATCTTCTGTATTCTGACTGTTTTATAGTCAGGAATCTAACGATAGCATCATGTAGCTACACTGCATAAACCCCACAAGATGCCCAATCCCTTTATTTAGACTAGCTAACATTAGCTAGCTAAAGCTACATATGTAGATTGTTGACATGATAGTGCGTTTCGTTTGTAGATGGTAATGCTAGCTAGCTATGTGGTCGACAGCATTTTTGGCACAGGACCACCCCAAAAACCTATAAGCTATAAGATTCTATACAGTAACATAAAACAAACATGTATTTCTCAGGGAGATACTGGTGGAGACAGTCTGATGTCAACGGAACCTGAGGCAGTACAAGTTGTGGTTGTGCAAACACTGAAAGAGAGGTAAGTAATGCTGTATGCATTTTCTGTTATGCTTCATGATTAAGTAATCACAAAGCATAACACGTGCTCCTTGTACAAAAGGTCAGCGTAGAGCCCTGTCTCTCTCAGGTGAGACCATGGCCAGCATGTTACCAACCATCAATTCATTGATGGTTAAATTCATAAATGTTGCGTACGTTCTCACTATAATTTACTCATTCCATCAATATTATGTTATCAAATCAAAGTTTATTTGGCATATGCACAGGATACAATGGAGTGTATACGGAAATATGACATTGCATTGTACCGTGTATTATTGAAGTAACAATTTGTTTTGTTTTCCCACACAGTGCCAACAACCCCCAAAGACTCAGACTCATCCGTCCTGTCCCACTACCAACCAAGCAAGAGTTTCTCCAGGAACATCAGTGCAAAGGGCTTGGTAGGAAACGTTTGTTCATACAGAATGGCAGACATTACACTAGTTAGAAGTATTTTCCCTTGTCCTGATGAAACTTGAAAAATGAATATGCAATTACATTGCGTTAGAATCAATACTATGAAAACTTGGTTTGGAAAGAGTAGCGTCATTTCCGTCTCACAATTGAAAGGAGCAGGGGGGCATGTCGAACGCGTAGGATAATGATGAGCACGCATGGAGAGTTCAGATTTTTTTTTTTATTGAGGGCGCAGAAGATCATGTTGAGGAGCTGAAAGATCAAATAAAATCGGGTTAGTCGAGGTAATTGAGGTCATATGTACATGTAGGTAGGGGTAAAGTGGCTGTGCATAGATAATAAACAGTGAGTTCAGCAGCGTAAAAAATCTGGTAACTTTTCCCAAATCCCCATGTTTTCCAGAAATCCTTGTTGGAGGATTTCATTTTTCCTGCTTATTCTCTCCTGATTCCATGAATCTTCCAACTGTGTTTTCTGGAAAACCAGGGAATTTGGGGAAAGATACCAGATTTTTGCAACTACCTGGGATATCTGTATTATAGAACGAGCTCCCGAAGTAACAATTAGATGACAATTCTGCATGAATTCTGTAATTTCAAAAATAAAAGAAACACCAACATAAAGTGTCTTAATAAGGCATTGGGCCACCACAATCCAGAACAGCTTCAATGCACCTTGGTGTTTTGTTGATGGTGGTGGAAAATGCTGTCTCAGGCGCCGCTCCAGAATCTCCCATAAGTTTTCAATTTGGTTGAGATCTGGTGACTGAGACTGCCACGGCATATGGTTTACATCGTTTTCATGCTCATCAAACCATTCAAGCACTCGTGCCCTATGGATGGGGGCATTGTCATCCTATGGGGGCGTAGCCATGGTAGCCAAAATAATGTCCTGCTCAGCATTTTTATACATAACCCTAAGCATGATGGGATGTTAATTTCTTAATTAACTCAGGATCCACACCTGTGTAGAAGCTACTGCTTTCAATATACTTTGTATCCCTCATTTACTCAAGTGATTCCATTGTTTTGGCAGTTACCTGTATTTTTATCTAACATGTTGCATCTTCCTGAATAAACTCCAGAATAAATCTCAAGAACATGGTGCTCGGGAGGTCCCGAAGGTTATACATCTGTCTTGGTGTTATATGCTTAAGTCTATAAAATATAACTAGCAAATATATAGTTTATTTCTAGAAACCTATCATTAACTACATTGACGAACTCAGCTGATGGTGGGAGTTAACTAGCTATCTAGCTACCTCTTCCCCAGCAGTTTCAACCTAGCTAGCTAGCTACCTAATTGCATTTTTATCATCTTTATAAATAATATAAATATATTATTTTTCCCCTCGTATCTAGAGCTGCCTAATATAGCAAGCCAGTTGATAGTATAGTAGCTAGGATGAATGCAATGTGTGACATTAGTAGTTATGGGAGACATTAGCTACAGTGCATTCGGAAAGTATTCAGACCCCTTCACTTTTTACAATAAAAAAAAAAAAGTTACAACCATGTTCTAAAATTGATTACATTTAATTGTTTCCCTCATCTACACACAATACCCCATAATGACAAATAAAAAACTGGTTTTTAGAAATGTGTGCAAATGTATTGAAAATAAGTTTTACATAAGTATTCAGACCCTTTGCTATGATACTTGAAATTGAGCTCAGGTGCATCCTGTTACCATTGATCATCCTTGATGTTTCTACAACTTGATTGGAGTCCACCTGTGGTAAATTGATTGGAAAGGCACATACCTGTCTATATGAGGTCCCACAGTTGACAGTGCATGTCAGAGCAAAAACCAAGCCATGAGGTCGAAGGAATTGTCCGTAGAGCTCCGAGACAGGATTGTGTCAAGGTACAGATCTGGGTAAGGGTACCAAAACATGTCTGCAGCATTGAAGGTCCCCAAGAACACAGTGGCCATCATTCTTAAATGGAAGAAGTTTGGAACCACCAAGACACTTCCTAGAGCTGGCCGCCCGGCCAAACTGAGCAATCTGGGGAGAAGGGCCTTGATCAGGGAGGTGACCAAGAACCCAATGGTCACTCTGACAGAGCTGCAGAGTTCCTCTGTGGAGATGGGAGAACCTTCCAGAAGGACAACCATCTCTGCAGCACTTCACCAATCAGGTCTTTATGTTAGAGTGGCCAGACTGAAGCCACTCCTCAGTAAAAGGCACATGACAGCCTGCTTTGAGTTTGCCAAAAGGCACCTAAAGACTCTCAGACCATGAGAAACAAGATTCTCTGGTCTGATTAAACTAAGATTGAACTCTTTGGCCTGAATGCAAAGCGTCACGTCTGGAGGAAACCTAGCACCATCCCTACGGTGAAGCATGCTGGTGGCAACATCATGCTGTGGGGATGTTTTTCAGCGGCAGGGACTGGGAGACTAGTCAGGATCGAGGGAAAGATGAATGGAGCAAAGTACAGAGAGATCCTTGATGAAAACCTGTTCCAGAGTGCTCAAGACCTCAGACTGGGGCGAAGGTTCACCTTCAAACAGGACAACGACCCTAAGCACACAGCCAAGACAACGCAGGAGTTGCTTCGGGTCATGTCTCTGAATGTCCTTGAGTGGCCCAGCCAGAGCCCGGACTTGAAGCCAATCGAACATCTCTGGAGACACCTGAAAATAGCTGTGCAGCGACGCTCCCCATCCAATCTGACAGAGCTTGAGAGGATATGAAGAGAAGAATGGGAGAAACTGTACCAAGCTTGTAGTGTCATACCCAAGAAGACTCAAGGCTGTAATCGCTGCCAAAGGTGCTTCAACAAAGTACTGAGTAAAGGGTCTGAATACTTATGTAAATGTGATATTTTTATTTTTTATAAATTTGCACACATTTCTAAAAACCTGTTTATTTGTCATTATGGTGTATTGTGTGTAGATTGAGGGAAAACAAATATTTTAGTCCATTTTAGAATAATGCTGTAAGGGGTCTGAATACTTTCCAAATGCACTCTATATAATTACATTTACATTTTAGTCATTTAGCAGACGCTCTTATCCATAACGACTTAGTTAGTGCATTCATCTTAAGATAGCTTGGTGGGACAACCCCATATCACAGGCATAGTAAGTACACTTTTCCTCAAAGTAGCTGTCAGTAAAGTCCGAACTAGAAGGGGTGGGGTGGGGGGGCTTTCGAGGTGAGGAGGGGGATTATTTAAGACCCTCTTTGAAGAGTTAGCGTTTGAGGTGCTTTCAGAAGATGGGCAAGGGACTCAGGGGGAAGCTGGTTCCACCATTTGGGTGCCAGGACAGAGAAGAGCTTGGACTGGGCTGAGCGGGAGCTGCCCTCCCGTAAAGGTGGGAGGGCCAAGAGACCAGAGGTGGCAGAACGGAGTGTTCGGGTTGGGGTGTAGAGTTTGAGCATAGCCTGAAGATAGGGAGGTGCAGTTCTTCTTGCTGCACCGTAGGCAAGCAATTGAGTGATGAAATCTGAAGGAATGACATCACATCAGAAAAAGGTTTATAGCTAAACTGGAATTCCTGAGTCTAACGTTACAGATATCCACTGGCAAATCTTTAAATAAATGAGATAATCAAAAACACGTTGAAATAGCATTAATCTGAATTAGCTTTCTTACTTGAGAAGAAGCGCCTTGCTGTGGGAGTCCGCCATGTTGCAATGTGGCTACTGGCTAGGTACCAACCTGGGGATGTAAACATGTTGTATGGGTCCCGCCTTCCATTTAGCTATCCAATCAAATGCATTGTAACAAAAAGCAAAGCTATGTTTGGTTAATACGGCTGCTAGTCACATTTGAGTAACGTCATTGTAGATTTGCGAGCACATGGAGATCATATTGCGCAAGCTCAGGTGAATTTCGAGAGAGCGCAGGCAAGTATACCATGGCAGGGAGATGCGTGCCTGACACTTAATTTCTTGCTCTCAATTCCACTTTCTGAGCATGCAACATTTTTCACTGAGCTCTCAACTATCTCAGCTCCTCAACATGATCTTGTGCACCCCACATTTATCTAAACTCAACATGATCCTGTACGCCTACATTTTCTCTCAACTCTCCGCTCCCTCAACATTATCCTCCGCGTTCTCGACATAACCCCCTGCTTCTTTGAATTGTGAGACGGAAATGACGCCATAGGAAAGGCCATTGACACTTGCGCTAATAAGTGATTTCAATACATTTCAGTGAAAAGTGATTTCAATACATTTCAGTGAATTTTTTATTTTTTTTTCTCCCATCAGCATCAACACTGCCGGAGTAACAGAACAATGGATGACTTTTGACTACTTTCTGCAAGATAAAAAACAGACCATATAATTCACGAAAAATCCACATACTTCACAATAAAAACTACAAGGTAAAAGTGACTGTTTGAGAAAAATTTTATGGACAATGACAACTGAACACTTGTAGAATACCACCAAATAAGTCAGTGTCACAACAGTGTTCTTTACATACATACAGTGCCTTCACAAAGTATTCATACCTCTTGCCTGAATTCAAAATGGATTAATGGATTTTTTGAAATGTTTGCTAATGTATTAAATTAAATGTAGAATGTAGAACTCTCTCATTTGCATACATATTCACACTCCTGAGTCAATACATGTTAGAATCACCATTGGCAGTGATTCCAGCTATGGGTCTTTCTGGGTACGTTTCTAAGAGTTTTGCACACCTGGATTGTACAATATTTGCCCATTTATTATTTTCCAAATTCAAGCTCTGTCAAATTGGTTGCTAGACAAACATTTTAAAGTCTTGCCATAGACTTTCAAGCAGATTTAAGTCAAAACTGTAACTCAGCCACTCAAGAACATCTTCCAATTCTCCAGTGTTTTCGTTCATTAGCCCACTGCAACCGTAGTTTCTTGTTTTCTGCTGAAAGTGGAACTCTGTAAGGTTATCGGCTGCCATACCCCATTCATGTCAAGGTACGATGAGTTGTGCATTCTTTTATGGGTCTTTAGGCATCAATGTTGTACTGGACTGTCAGTTGACTAACTGTAGCCTGTCTGTTCTTGTCAGCCTCCTTTGTCTTCTTTCATCAATGACCCGTTTTTGACCACTGGCTTGCCGTTGGCTGGATGATCTTTGGGTGGTGGACCATGGGGGTGGGGGGCTTATTCTAAAATGGATTAAATAAAATAAAAATCCTCACCAATCTACACACAATACCCCATAATGACAAAGCCAAAACAAGTTTTTAGAAATGTTTGCAAATGTATTAAAAGTAAAAAAACATATCACATTTACATAAGTATTCAGACCCTTTACGCAGTACCGTATTGGTCCGAATATAAGACGGCCTTTTTTCCCCTCGAAATAGGTCCAAAAAAGTCGGGTCGTCTTATATTCGGGGTCTAGTATTCAGAGCGCAGTTTCTCTTCTTCGGCGCTCCCTTTAAATGTCAATACACATTCGCGGGCACAGATGGCGCCAAAAATTCGTTCCGGACGGAGGGAAGAGGCGTCCTTAACAACCAGCCCGTTACCGGTGTTTAAAGATGGAAAGACAGGCTGACCATTTAGAGACAAGTGGCTCAAAAGTGGGCCAGGTCAATAAACAACAGCGGAGGAGCTATGATGCCAATTTCAAAATAATGGTTGTCAATAAGGCAGAGTCATCTAACAACTGCCAAGCTGCCAAGACATTCGGGGTCACTGAGTGTAATGTAAGAAGATGGCGAGCAGAAAAACAACGTCTAAAAAGATGCTAACAGTCAGCGAAAATCCTTCCGTGGTCCTCAAAGTGGTCGTTTCATTGAGGTTGACCGGAGGGTTTTTGAATATGTCAGGGAAAAAAGAAGTGAGGGAATGCCCATTACCAGAGCTGTCATCCAGGTTAAGGCCCTGGAAATCGCCAGAGAGCTCAACATCACTGGATTTGAAAGCCAGCCTCGGCTGGTGTCGTAGGATGATGCGGCGTAATGGACTGTCACTTAGACGGAGAACGAGTTTGGCCCAACGCCTGCCGTCAGACTTCGGAGAGAAGCTGCTTTCGTTTCAGCGCTTTGTTATCAACCTGAGGAAGAAGCACTCCTACCCGCTGGATCAGATCGGCAATGCTGATCAGACACCCGTTTATTTCGACATGCCAACATCGGGTGACTGTCAATAGAAAGGGAGAAAAGTCTGTGTTGGTGAAATCAACGGGCAACGAGAAGAGCCGCGTCACTGTCATGTTGACATGTCTCGCTGGTGGCAGCAAACTCCCCCGTATGTCATTCTTAAGCGTGAGACTGTGCCAAAGGACCCAATGCCAGCTGGCATTATTGTGCGCGCCCAGGAGAAGGGCTGGATGGAGTCGGGGCTTGTAGTGGACTGGCTAAAGGTTGTGTGGGGCGCACGCTACGGGGGACTGAGGAAGAGGAGGAACATGCTCGTTCTGGATGCGTTCCGCTGGACATCTGACTGAGCCCGTGAAAAGTCAGGTGCGAGCAATGAACGGGGATCTTGTGATCATACCAGGGGGAATGACAAGCCAGCTACAGGTGTTGGACGTAGTTGTGAACAAGCCTTTCAAGGATAACCTGCGAAAAAAATACACAGAGTGGCTCCTGTCTGGCAACCACGCACTCACACCGACCGGGAAAATACAGAAGCCGTCAGTCCGTCTACTGTGTGAATGGATCCTGCATGCATGGGATGCTATTCCCTCACAGAGCATCATCGATGGCTTTAAAAAATGTTGCATCTCAAATGCATTGGACGGCAGCGAGGACGACGTGCTTTGGGAGGAGCCGGTGGAAGCGGAGCAGCTGGGGAGCGATGACAGCGAGAGCGAACACAGCGGGGCAGAGGACGTGTGTGAGGGATAGAGAGACATCGGAGGAGAAGTTTGGCGAATTTTTTGTTAAGTTTAGTTAAATGTGTGGCCTGTATTTTCTCTGTTATTTAAAAATGTTGCTTTATTATTGCTTGATATTAATTTTGAATCATACTGTACATAGTTTGCCTTTGTGTTTAATTCACTGTGTTTTTAATATTGTTATTTTAAAATAAAATGAAGTTCTTTGTTCGGCAAATCTAGTCTGCAAATCTGTTTTTCTAAATGTTTGTGTTGAAAAACGGGGGGTCGTCTTATAATCAGGGTCGTCTTATATTCGGACCAATACGGTACTTTGTTGAAGCACCTTTGGCAGAGATTACAGCCTCAAGTCTTCTTGGGTATGACGCTACAAGCTTGGCACACCTGTATTTGGGGAGTTTCTACCATTCTTCTCTGCAGATCCTATCAAGCTCTGTCAAGTTGGATGGGGAGCGTCGCTGCACAGCTATTTTCAGGTCTTTCCAGAGATGTTCGATCGGGTTCAAGTCCGGGCTCTTGCTGGGCCACTCAAGGACATTCAGAGACTTGTCCCGAAGCCACTCCTGTGTTGTCTTGGCTGTGTGCTTAGGGTCGTTGTCCTGTTGGAAGGTGAAACTTCGCCCCAGTCAGGTCCTGAGTGCTCTAGAGTAGGTTTTCATCAAGGATCTCACTGTACTTTGCTCAGTTCATATTTCCCTCAATCCTGACTAGTCTCCCAGTCCTTGTCGCTGAAAAACATCCCCACAGTATGATGCTGCCACCACCATGCTTCACCATAGGGATGGTGCCAGGTTTCCTCCAGACGTGACTCTTGGCATTCAGGCCAAAGAGTTCAATCTTAGTTTCATCAGGTCAGATAATCTTGTTTCTGATGGTCTGGGAGTCTTTAGGTGCCTTTTGGCAAACTCCAAGTGGCCTTCCATGTGCCTTTTACTGAGGAGTGGCTTCCGTCTGGCCACTCTACCATAAAGGCCTGATTGGTGGAGAGCTGCAGAGATGGTTGTCCTTCTGGAAGGTTCTCCCATCTCAACAGAGGAATTCTGGAGCTTGGTCACCTCCATGATCAAGGCCCATCTCCCCCGATTGCACAGTTTGGCCGGGAGGCCAGCTCTAGGAAGAGTCTTGGTGGTTCCAAACTTCAATTTAAGAATGATGGAGGCCACTGTGTTCTTGGGGACCTTCAATGCTGCAGAATATTTTTTGTACCCTTCCCCAGATCTGTGCCTCGACACAATCCTGTCTCGGAGCTCTACAGACAATTCCTCCGACCTCATGGCTTGGTTTTTGCTCTGACATGCACCGTCAACTGTGGGAACTTATATAGACAGGTGTGTGCCTTTCCAATCAATTTACCACAGGTGGACTCCAAGTTGTAGAAACATCTCAAGGATGATAAATGGAAACAGGATGCACCTGAGGTCAATTTCGAGTCTCATAGCAAAGGGTCTGAATACTTATGTAAATAAGGTATCTGTTTTTAATTTTTTATAAATGTGCAAACATTTCTAAACTTTTTCGCTTCGTCATTATGGGGTATTGTGTGTAGATTGAGGAAAACAAATATTTTATCCATTTTAGAATAAGGCTGTAACGTAAGAAAATGTGGACAAAGTCAAGGGGTCTGAATACTTTCCGAATGCACTGTATTTGTTTGGGCTTCTTGCAGTCTACACATTTTTTGTAATTATGTTCCGGCCAACTGACCATCTGCTCAAGATTTTCATTAAAATATTCAAAAATCTGCATAAAAACAATATGCGCTTTTTCCCATCAGAGTTGTTTCCAACAAATTGGCTTGTTGCGGATAAAAGTCTGAGTAAATACGTGGTGCACATAAAAATGACTTTGCCGATTTTTTTTAAATTCCCATGTACCAAATGAAAAATACTAGTTAAATGGGTTCCATCGCATTTAAACTCTATGCCTACTGATGGTTTTGGCACAAAATAAATTGTGTAGGTATGGCGAATGTGCCACTCTGGTATTGGCACATGCACTTTAGCCGACAGCTCGCAGATGCAGTGTGGGTATAGCCTACATTATGAAATTATTATGGAGATTTTTATTTGTCAAACAGCAGCCAAACATCGATCATCATGTCACCAGAATGAGCATCAAGCTCATCACCATACACATTCATCATTATTTCATCTGTAGCCTAATAAACTGCATACTTTCCCATGATGTCGTGATATTTGTTATCCGACATGTACTTCACACGCATAAAAGGGTTGGATGGAAACCTGGTTGATGTCAAGCCATTTTGAAGATGCTGGAATTATATTTTGGACGAACGTGCACATGCCTACAGGAGACTTTTGAAGTAGCCTAATCAGATTCAAACATTGACAGGTTGTGTTTATGCCACATAGAACATGTAATAAATAGATTTTAAAGGTTAAATGACAAATACAGTATTTAGGCTATATTGAAGCGTTAGGTTCTAGGTGTGTGAGGAATAGCTGGTCGGATTGGAGAGGAGGCAGAGCGCCTGTTACATTTTCCTGAATAGCTGGGCCTACCAGAAGCATATGTGGCCACATTATATACTGAACAAAAATATAAACGCAATATGTAAAGTGTTGGTCCCATGTTTCATGAGCTGAAATAAAATATCCCAGAAATGTTCCATATGAATAAAAAGCTTATTTCTCTAAAATGTTGTGCACAAATTTGTTTACATCCCTGTTAGTGAGCATTTCTCCATTGCCAAGATAATCCAGCCACCTGACAGGTGTGGCTTATCAAGAAGCTGATTAAACAGCATGATCATTACACGGGTGCACCTTGTGCTGGGGAAAATAAAAGGCCACTCTAAAATGTGCAGTTTTGTCTCAACAGAATGCCACAGATGTCTCAAGTTTTGAGGGAGCATGCAATTGGCATGCTGACTGCAGGAATGTCCACCAGAGCTGTTGCCAGAGAATTGAATGTTAGGGCCTAATGAATTTATTTCAATTGACTGATTTCATCAGTAAAATCATTGTAATTGTAAATTCAAAGTCAACACAGATCTTCTGTGATTTTGTTGCGATATTGCCTAAGTTGGATTGAAGTATATAATTACATGTTATGTATAGGCTATTTTGGGAAGTTGTCACCTCAAAGAGTTTTCTTACCTCAAAGAGAAGTTAAGATTGGGGGAATACGATCCCTTAGTCAGCTCACAGTACAATACCATTGTCATAACTGAGAGAGAGAAAAAAGCTACTTTAATTACTTTGTCAGGGGTTATAACAAAGAGAGGGGACACCTGCTGATTCAAAGATAAGTAGGGGCATTAAATATGGCACCTGAGCAGTGACGTATTTGAGAAGGTGTGCCTTAATAGTGGTCACAATTTCATTGGGTTTCAATTGAGTTGTCATGCCAAAATATGTAAGTTGCCAAATTTTCATTGATTTCGCTAAGTAATTGAGTGTCATTGTGTATGTTTGTGTGCGTTTGCTTGATTCCTTCATTTAGACCATACTCTCTAGCCCCTCCCTATGAACGCCCTCCGGCCATTCCCGCTCATCTCCTCTCAGCCAATCACAATAGCCCAAGTGGGTCATGTGACAGGAGGCAGAGACACAGGAAGAAATATTTTAGCAACCAGCGTAGCAGACATACACGCTGATACACACCAGAGATATGTATATAATGACGAGATACTCATGTCTCCGCCCTGGCAATGGGAGTCGATGTCCCAAAGGTAGAAAAGGAAGGCGACAAGCTTAGGTTCAAAATAAGGCTGGGTTTATTTTGGACAGATTTTGGTGAGAGTGAAACCTCTTGCTTCGCCTCTTCCTTTTTGTAAACACACATATTCTGACACACATCCAGGAAGCAGGCGTGGCAGAGAAGACAGGAAAACAAATCCTTACGCTTCAGTTGCTGATTTGGGAAAAGAACAGACATATGTGGCTTTTTATTGAGAGAAGAAGAGGGGAAGGGCGTGTTGTGCCCATGGTCTGTGTGTTATAAATAGCTTGTTGTTGTGCTTAAGTGGAACCTGGTGGATAATTGCCTTTTGCTCACAAGGTAAGAAAGGCCATGTGTGGCAGAGCGCGTCCCAAGTGCATGGCCTTCGGTGTAATATTTCCAATTTGCGTGTGCTACGAGTGACCATTAATTGTACTGTTATACAAACGGAGGTGACGGGAGCTGAGGCTGTTGTTTCTGAAGCTGGTGCAAAATTAAGCTTTATTCGTCTTTCTTGACTTGGTTCTGAGGCAGAATTTCCTTTACGCCACCGAAACTGTGGTAATATAATACACCTGTGGAAGTTATTCCGTTTAAATCAAATTCTGCTACAGTTGTATTAATGAAATATGCAAACCCTGAAATAAAAATAGCTTACCAATGAGCAGATGGACATGAGAGATGCTTAACAAAATGATCACTATGTTAAAATCTGAAAAGAAGCAGCAAATTCTCATGATGCAATAAAGTTAATAAATACCAATGTTTTGACAGCTAATGCTGCCTTCATCAGGGTTTCATCTGAAACCATCAAATCTCTGTAACAGGCACAAACTGATGAGTCTTTATTAATATGTGTGCTCCTGCTAACTAAACCCAATCTGTATGTTTCTCCTCTTTTAAGGTTGGCCAACCAACAGATGGAGAATGACGGCTACTCTGAGAAATCAGAGCACGAGGCCCAGGAGGATTGGGACAACGGCGCCAATGAGAACGGCGGTCGGCTGACGGAGGAGAGCGACATGGATCAATCGGACGAGCTCTCTCCGGGGCTGCAGGCCACAGTCTACGTCGAGCAGAGCCAGGAGGAGATGGCCGAGGTGAAACACGACATCGCTCACAGACGGCTAACATACACTGACAGGTTATTAGGGGTTAGGCACGTTACAGAGCCTGTAGCTAGCCAGTGATGATTTACTCGAAATGTATCAAATGTATTGCTGAACATCAGGGGCCACATTAAATGTGTCGTGGGGCCGGCTTTGACCACCGGGCAGCTACATGATTATCAGGACTGTAGGGTAAAGACAAAAGAGAGATGATGACTATTTATCGTAGGAAGGGAAAATACTTTTTTCTCAACTGAAAGGAGTCTATTCGAATGAATCAAGACTTTAATTTTCAAACCGTAAATGATTTAGCCGTCATTAACCTAATCTACAAAATATATGTAAGGTGTTCATATTACAGTACATTATGATGCCCTAGCGGACCCTGTCCCTGCTTCTGTGTGTCCCCTTCTCCCAGGCTGGTGAGGCGTCCCAGGTGGAGACGGTGTCTGAGGAGAACAAGAGTCTGATCTGGACCCTGCTGAAGCAGCTGCGGCCTGGCATGGACCTGTCTAAAGTGGTCTTGCCCACCTTCATCCTGGAGCCACGCTCTTTCCTGGACAAACTGTCGGACTACTACTACCACGCTAATCTGCTGTCAGAGTGAGTACTGTAGTACTACTAAAAGTATTAATATTATTAGTAGTGCACTACTACTACCATATCAACCTTCTGTCAGAGTATTACAATACTAGACCAGTAGTACACTTGTAGCTCAACTATTACCGCCATTACTTTATCGCTACTATGTCACTACCACTACACCAACCTACTGTATGAGTTAGTAGATACACTCAAACTGAACAAAGCTCTCTGTCCATCTCTCCCTTTCCCTCTCTCTCTCTGTTTTTTCTTCTATGTCCTCTCTCTGTCGCTCACTCTCTGGTCCTAGGGCTGCGAGGGAGGAGAGTCCATATGGCAGAATAAAGCAGGTTGTGCGCTGGTACCTGTCTGGCTTCTACAAGAAGCCCAAGGTAAACTCACCTCTTCTTTAACGGTAATAATACTGTGACAATCCCCTAGTTCTGGGGTTGGCTGGAGGAGTCAATGTAGTTCTGACTGGTCTGACTACCATTCTACGATTGTACCACTGTATGAACATACAGCCAATATTCAAACCAACATTTGACAAACAATTAACTAAAATTCCATAGTGTTAACTGTGTGGGTTGTGGAATTGGAGATTGCTGAGTTAGGTTAGTTATTTCATTTCTGCTGGGTCTTGGTAAAGAATTTATACTATAGATGGTCAAGTGACGACGTAACAGAAAAAATCTACTTCACTCCCATATCGGCTAGATTTGAGTCATTGTTATTTCAGGCTTATATGTTCTAGCTTATATACGCTAGCCTGGGGACGAGGTTAGAGTGTCTCTGGTGTAACTGCCAAAGGGCCTCCCAGCAGTACAGGTTCAGCTGGTTTCCAAGCCATGTATACCTGATACACACAGCAAAACAGACACGTGATAGGGTGTGGCAAACAGAGGGGGTTGTGCACCGCTTTGTTAGTTTAATGTGTCACTCTTTTTATTCCTTCATTTCGTATTTGCCTATATATCTAATTTGTAGGGCCTACCCCAATTAGTCGACTGGTCGATTGTTTGGTCGTTAGGCTGTTAGTCGACCGAGATTGTTTTAGTCGAGCAGTAATATGTGTGTGTGTGTGTATTTTCTTTTTACAACCAGTTATTGAGTGGAAGGGGGCAATTACTTTTTCACACAGGGGAATTGGGTGTTGCATAACTTTGTTTATGAAATAAATATGTAATTGTTGTGTTATTTGTTCACTTATGTTCCCTTTATCTAATATTAGGTTTTGGTTGAAGATCTGATAACATTCAGTATCACAAATATGCAAAAGTAGAGAAAATTAGAAAGGGGGCAAATACTTTTTCATAGCACTGTGTATATGTATGTATGTATGTATGTGTGTGTGTATGTATGTATATACAGTATCTCACAAGTGAGTACACCCCTCACATTTTTGTAAATATTTGAGTATATCTTTTCATGTGACAACACTGAAGAAATGACACTTTGCTACAATGTAAAGTAGTGAGTGTACAGCTTGTATAACAGTGTACATTTGCTGTCCCCTCAATAACATAACACACAGCCATTAATGTCTAAACCGCTGGCAACAAAAGTGAGTACACCCCTTAGTGAAAATGTCCAAATTGGGCCCAAAGTGTCAATATTTTGTGTGGCCACCATCATTTTCCAGCACTGCCTTAACCCTCTTGGGCATGGAGTTCACCAGAGCTTCACAGGTTGCCACTGGAGTCCTCTTCCACTCCGCCATGACGACATCACGGAGCTGGTGGATGTTAGAGACCTTACACTCCTTCACCTTCCGTTTGAGGATGCCCCACAGATACTCAATAGGGTTTAGGTCTGGAGACATGCTTGGCCAGTCCATCACCTTTACCCTCAGCTTCTTTAGCAAGGCAGTGGTCGTCTTTGAGGTGTGTTTGGGGTCGTTATCATGTTGGAATACTGCCCTGCGGCTCAGTCTCCGAAGGGAGGGGATCATGCTCTGCTTCAGTATGTCACAGTACGTTGGCATTCATGGCTCCCTCAATGAACTGTAGCTCCCCAGTGCCGGCAGCACTCATGCAGCCCCAGAACATGACACTCCCACCACCATGCTTGACTGTAGGCAAGACACACTTGTCTTTGTACTCCTCACCTGGTTGCCGCCACACACGCTTGACACCATCTGAACCAAATAAGTTTATATTGGTCTCATCAGACCACAGGACATGGTTCCAGTAATCCTTGTCCTTAGTCTGCTTGTCTTCAGCAAACTGTTTGCAGGCTTTCTTTTGCATCATCTTTAGAAGAGGCTTCCTTCTGGGACGACAGCCATGCAGACCATACGCCGCACACTGCATCAAATTGGTCTGAGCACTAACAGGCTGACCCCCCCACACCTTCAACCTCTGCAGCAATGCTGGCAGCACTCATACATCTATTTCCCAAAGACAACCACTGGATATGACGCTGAGCCCGTGCACTCAACTTCTTTGGTCGACCATGGCGAGGCCTGTTCTGAGTGGATCTTGTCCTGTTAAACCGCTGTATGGTCTTGGCCACCGTGCTGCAGCTCAGTTTCAGGGTCTTGGCAATCTTCTTATAGCCCAGGCCATCTTTATGTAGAGCAATAATTCTTTTTTTCAGATCCTCAGTGACTTCTTTGCCATGAGGTGCCATGTTGAACTTCCAGTGACCAGTATGAGGGAGTGTGAGAGCGATGACACCAAATTTAATACACCTGCTCCCCATTCACACTTGTAACACTAACGAGTCACATGACACCGAGGAGGGAAAATGGCTAATTGGGCCCAATTTGGACATTTTCACTTAGGGGTGTACTCACTTTTGTTGCCAGCGGTTTAGACATTAATGGCTGTGTGTTGTGTTATTTTGAGGGGACAGCAAATTTACACTGTTATACAAGCTGTACACTCACTACTTTACATTGTAGCAAAGTGTCATTTCTTCAGTTTTGTCACATGAAAAGATATACTCAAATATTTACAAAAATGTGAGGGGTATACTCACTTTTGTGAAATACTGTATGTATGTACAGTGAGGGAAAAAAGTATTTGATCCCCCGCTGATTTTGTACGTTTGCCCACTGACAAAGACATGATCAGTCTATAATTTTAATGGTAGGTTTATTTGAACAGTGAGAGACAGAATAACAACAAAAAAATCCAGACAAACGCATGTTATAAACATTACTTAGTACTTGGTGGCAAAACCCTTGTTGGCAATCACAGAGGTCAGATGTTTCTTGTAGTTGGCCACCAGGTTTGCACACATCTCAGGAGGGATTTTGTCCCACTCTTCTTTGCAGATCTTCTCCAAGTCATTAAGGTTTTGAGGCTGACGTTTGGCAACTCGAACCTTCAGCTCCCTCCACAGATTTTCTATGGGATTAAGGTCTGGAGACTGGCTAGGCCACTCCAGGACATTAATGTGCTCCTTCTTGAGCCACTCCTTTGTTGCCTTGGCCGTGTGTTTTGGGTCATTGTCATGCTGGAATACCCATCCACGACCCATTTTCAATGCCCTGGCTGAGGGAAGGAGGTTCTCACCCAAGATTTGACGGTACATGGCTCCCGTCCGTCACCCTTTGATGCAGTGAAGTTGTCCTGTCCCCTTAGCAGAAAAAACACCCCCAAAGCACAATGTTTCCACCTCCATGTTTGACGGTGGGGATGGTGTTCTTGGGGTCATAGGCAGCATTCCTCCTCCTCCAAACACGGCGAGTTGAGTTGATGCCAAAGAGCTCCATTTTGGTCTCATCTGACCACAACACTTTCACCCAGTTCTCCTCTGAATCATTCAGATGTTCATTGGCAAACTTCAGACGGGCCTGTATATGTGCTTTGTTGAGCAGGGGGACCTTGCGGGCACTACAGGATTTCAGTCCTTCACGGCGTAGTGTGTACCAATTGTTTTCTTGGTGACTTTGGTCCCAGCTGCCTTGAGATCATTGACAAGATCCTCCCGTGTAGTTCTAAGCTGATTCCTCACCGTTCTCATGATCATTGCAACTCCACGGGGTGAGATCTTGCATGGAGCCCCAGGCCGAGGGAGATTGACATTTCATTTGTGTTTCTTCCATTTGCGAATAATCGCACCAACTGTTGTCACCTTCTCACCAAACTGCTTGGCGATGGTCTTGTAGCCCATTCCAGCCTTGTGTAGGTCTACAATCTTGTCCCTGACATCCTTGGAGAGCTCTTTGGTCTTGGCCATGGTGGAGAGTTTGGAATCTGATTGATTGATTGCTTCTGTGGACAGGTGTCTTTTATACAGGTAACAAGCTGAGATTAGGAGCACTCCCTTTAAGAGTGTGCTCCTAATCTCAGCTCGTTACCTGTATAAAAGACACCTGGGAGCCAGAAATCTTTCTGATTGAGAGGGGGTCAAATACTTATTTCCCTCATTAAAATGCTAATCAATTTATAACATTTGACATGCGTTTTTCAGGATTTTTTTGTTGTTATTCTGTCTCACTGTTCAAATAAACCTACCGTTAAAATTATAGACTGATCATTTCTTTGTCAGTGGACAAACGTACAAAATCAGCAGGGGATCAAATACTTTTTTCCCTCACTGTGTGTGTGTGTGTATGTGTGTATGTATATGTGTGTGTATATATATATATATATATATATATATATATATATATATATATATATATATATATATATATATATATATTAGTTGAAGTCGGAAGTTTACATACACTTAGGTTGGAGTAATTAAAACTCATTTTTCAACCACTCCACAAATTTCTTGTTAACAAACTATAGTTTTGGCAAGTCGGTTAGGACATCTACTTTGTGCATGACACAAGTAATATTTCCAACAATTGTTTGCAGACAGATTATTTCACTTATAATTCACTGTATCACAATTCCAGTGGGTCAGAAGTTTACATGCACTAAATTGACTGTGCCTTTTAAACAGCTTGGAAAATTCCAGAAAATGATTTCATGGCTTTAGAAGCTTCAGAATTGTGATAAACTGAGTTTAAATGTATTTCGCTAAGGTGAATGTAAACTTCCGACTTTAACTGTGTATATACATATATCCACACAGATAGATAGATAATATATATCTATCTATATCCACATATATACAGTGGGGAGAACAAGTATTTGATACACTGCCAATTTTGCAGGTTTTCCTACTTACAAAGCATGTAGAGGTCTGTAATTTTTATCATAGTTACATTTCAACTGTGAGAGATGGAATCTAAAACAAAAATCCAGAAAATCACATTGTATGATTTTTAAGTAATTAATTTGCATTTTATTGCATGACATAAGTATTTGATCACCTACCAACCACTAAGAATTCCGACTCTCACAGACCTGTTAGTTTTTCTTTAAGAAGCCCTCCTGTTCTCCACTCATTACCTGTATTAACTGCATCTGTTTGAACTCGTTACCTGTATAAAAGATACACTCAATCAAACAGACTCCAACCTCTCCACAATGGCAAAGACCAGAGAGCTGTGTAAGGACATCAGGGATAAAATTGTAGACCTGCACAAGGCTGGGATGGGCTACAGGACAATAGGCAAGCAGCTTGGTGAGAAGGCAACAACTGTTGGCGCAATTATTAGAAAATGGAAGAAGTTCAAGATGATGGTCAATCACCCTCGGTCTGGGGCGCCATGCAAGAGCCAGATCTCACCTCGTGGGGCATCAATGATCATGAGGAAGGTGAGGGATCAGCCCAGAACTACACGGTAGGACCTGGTCAATGACCTGAAGAGAGCTGGGACCACAGTCTCAAAGAAAACCATTAGTAACACACTACGCCGTCATGGATTAAAATCCTGTAGTGCACGCAAGGTCCCCCTGCTCAAGCCAGCACATGTCCAGGCCCGTCTGAAGTTTGCCAATGACCATCTGGATGATCCAGAGGAGGAATGGGAGAAGTTCATGTGGTCTGATGAGACACAAAAATAGCTTTTTGGTCTAAACTCCACTCGCCGTGTTTGGAGGAAGAAGAAGGATGAGTACAACCCCAAGAACACCATCCCAACCGTGAAGCATGGAGGTGGAAACATCATTCCTTGGGGATGCTTTTCTGCAAAGGGGACAGGACGACTGCACCGTATTGAGGGGAGGATGGATGGGGCCATGTATCGCGAGATCTTGGCCAACAACCTCCTTCCCTTAGTAAGAGCATTGAAGATGGGTCGTGGCTGGGTCTTCCAACATGACAACGACCCAAAACACACAGCCAGGGCAACTAAGGAGTGGCTCCGTAAGAAGCATCTCAAGGAGTGGCCTAGCCAGTCTCCAGACCTGAACCCAATAGAAAATCTTTGGAGGGAGCTGAAAGTCCGTATTGCCCAGCGACAGCCCCGAAACCTGAAGGATCTGGAGAAGGTCTGTATGGAGGAGTAGGCCAAAATCCCTGCTGCAGT
This sequence comes from Coregonus clupeaformis, assembly GCF_020615455.1. Classification (NCBI taxonomy): domain Eukaryota; kingdom Metazoa; phylum Chordata; class Actinopteri; order Salmoniformes; family Salmonidae; genus Coregonus; species Coregonus clupeaformis. Next base: position 17,757,501 of record NC_059210.1, on the reverse strand, counting down.
GTGTGCAAACCTGGTCAAGACCTACAGGAAACGTATGATCTCTGTAATTGCAAACAAAGGTTTCTGTACCAAATAAGTTCTGCTTTTCTGATGTATCAAACACTTATGTCATGCAATAAAATGCAAATTAATTACTTAAAAATCATACAATGTGATTTTCTGGATTTTTGTTTTAGATTCCGTCTCTCACAGTTGAAGTGTACCTATGATAGAAATTACAGACCTCTACATGCTTTGTAAGTAGGAAAACCTGCAAAATCGGCAGTGTATCAAATACTTGTACTCCCCACTGTACATACATGCATGCATACACTACCAGTCAAAAGTTTGGACACACCTACTCATTCAATGGTTTTTCTTTATTTTTACTATTTACATTGTAGAATAATGGTGATGACATCAAAACTATGAAATAACACATATGGATCATGTAGTAACCCAAAAAGTGTTAAACAAATAAAAATATATTTGAGATTCTTCAAATTAGCCACCCTTTGCACACTCTTGGCATTCTCTCAACCAGCTTCATGAGGTAGTCACCTGGAATGCATTTCAATTAACAGGTGTGCCTTGTTAAAAGTTAATTTGTGGAATTTCTTTCCTTAATGCGTTTGAGCAAATCAGTTGTGTTGTGACAAGGTAGGGGGGTATACAGAAGATAGCCCTATTTGGTAAAAGATCAAGTCCATATTATTATGGCAAGAACAGCTCAAATAAGCAACGAGAAACGACAGTCCATCATTACTTTAAGACATGAAGGTCAGTCAATACTTTGAACGTTTCTTCAAGTGCAGTCACAAAAACCATCAAGCGCTATGATGAAACTGGCTCTCATGAGGACCGCCACAAGAATGGAAGACCCAGAGTTACCTCTGCTGCAGAGGATAAGTTCATTAGAGTTACCAGCCTCAGAAATTGCAGCCCAAATAAATGCTTCACAGAGTTCAAGTAAGACACATCTCAACAGTTCAGAGGAGACTGTGTGAATCTGACCTTCATGTTCGAATTGCTGCAAAGAAACCACTACTAAAGGACACCAATAAGAAGAATAGACTTGTTTGGGCCAAGAAACACAAGCAATGGACATTAGACTGTTGGAAATTTGTCCTTTGGTCTGGAGTCCAAATTTGAGATTTTTGGTTCCAACCGCCGTGTCTTTGTGAGATGCGGTGTGGGTGAACGGATTATCTCCACATGTGTATTTCCCACCATAAAGTATGGAGGAGGAGGTGTTATTGTGTGGGTGTGCTCTGCTTTTAACACTGTCTGTGATTTATTTAGAATTCAATGCACACTTCACCAGCATGGCTACCACAGCATTCTGCAGCGATACGCCATCTCATCTGGTTTGGGCTTAGTGGGACTATCATTTGTTTTTTAACAGGACAATGACCCAACACACCTCCAGGCTGTGTAAGGGGCTATTTGACCAAGAAGGAGAATGATGGAGTGCTGCATCAGATGACCTGGCCTCCACAATCCCCCTACCTCAACCCATTTGAGATGGTTTGGGATGAGTCGGACCGCAGAGTGAAGGAAAAGCAGCCAACAAGTGCTCAGCATATGTGGGAACTCCTTCAAGACTGTTGGAAAATCATTCCAAGTGAAGCTGGTTGAGAGAATGCCAAGAGTGTGCAAAGCTGTCATCGAGGCAAAGGGTGGCTATTTGAAGAATCTCAAATATAAAATATATTTTGATTTGTTTAACAATTTTTTTGGTTACTACATGATTCCATATGTGTTATTTCATAGTTTGTGTCTTCACTATTATTCTTCAATGTAGAAAAAAATTTAAAAAAATAAAAACCCTTGAATAAGTAGGTGTTCTAAAACTTTTGAGTGTGTATATATATATATATATATATACAGTGAGCACCATAATTAATTGGACAGTGACCATTTATTTGTTATTTTGGTTCTGTACTCTAGCACTTTGAGTTTGAAAGGATACAATACCAATGAGGGTGAAGTGCAGACTGTCAGCTTTAATTTGAGGGTATTTTCAGACATATCGGATGAACCGTTTAGAAATTATAGAAGCTTTTGTACATGGTCCCCCCCATTTTCGGGCATCAAAAAACATTGGACAGTTTAACATAATGTAGAATAAAGTAAAAAAAAAAAAATCCACACTTTCCTCTTTCCATCACTCTGTTACGTGTTAATCTTTGTCTCATCTGTCCACAATACTTTTTTCCAGAACTCTTGGGGCTCTTTTAGGTGCTTTTTAGCAAACTAATCTCGCCTTTCAGTTCTTCAGGCTTATCATTGGTTTGCATCTTGTAGTGTACCCTCTGTAGTCCTGCTGGTATAGTCTTCTACGTATGGTAGACTTTGACACATCTACACCTGCATCCAGGAGAGTGTTTTTGATCTGTTGGGCTGTTGTCAGGGGGGTTTTCTTCATCATAGAGAGTATTCTCCGGTCATCCACTACAGTGGTCTTCCTCTGTCTACCGGGTCTTTTGACATTGAGTTCACTGGTTGTTTTTTTTCTTGTTAATGATGAACCAAACTGTTGACTTGGGCATGGGCAGGGTTTTTGCAATGTTCCTGATTGATTGATTTTCATTTCTGAGCCTTATGACGGCCAGCTTCATTTGCATCGACACTGCTGTCTTCCTCGTGTTGTCACACCCCAACAACAACCTCCAAAGGCAATAGCAAAGTCTAGAATCAATACTATTCATCAACAGCTCTCCTGCATTCACTAACGACACAAATGAATACACCTGCCTAACGACACAGAAATGTGAAGCCAATTTAACAAATACTTGTAGTACCTTAAAATGGGGGGACCATGTACAAAAGGTGCTGTCATTTCTAAACAGTTCATCCGATATGTATGAAAATACCCTCAAATTAAAGCTGACAGTCTGCACTTCACCCTCATTGGCATTGTGAGCTAGAGTACAGAACCAAAAAAACAAAAATAATGGTCACTGTCCAATGAATTATGGTGCTCACTGTATATTTCTATAGCTAGCTTAACTCACCACCACCAATGACCTGTGGAGCTTCTCAAAGTAATATTTTCTTCACTTCAAACAGCAATCAACAAAGTCTATTTTTGCATCCATTGAGAATTACAACAGTTCCTCAGTGTTTTTTAAAAATATTTCCAGTTCACTCCCTTTTGATAATTACTCAGTGTGAAAGGGGAAAATGTCTTACTCTGATCCAGTGGAAACATCATAAAATAGGCCTACCTGATTACTTCTTATCAGTGCTTGTCTTGGACTGAAATAGGTTCCGGTACTCATTTTGGGTGCTGGTACAGTTTATATTTAGGTGCAGGAGCTCCACAATACTTTTGAGTTATTATTCTATAAGAGGAACAGGAGTTCAAGCAGTGGAACATTTGAGGTGCAAGTACTCCGCTCCGGTGAGCTCTTGCCCAATTCAAGCACTGCTTCTTATCCCTTGCGCAAATAGTCTACAGCTGTGTCTGTCCCGAGCTCAGTGGCGCGGGAAACTCTGAGGACCCAGAATATTGTATACAGTGTTGCAAGTTAGCTAGCTTCGGGCCGGACCCAAGTTAATAGTTGATACTATGTTTCAAGTTCGTTGCAGACAGGCTATGTGTAGCCAATGTGATTTATATAATATTTATTTTTATCAGGATATTTTCTACTTGCAGGCTGCAATGATTTTATTTGTTGGCTTTTATGTAGGCTATTTTTACATAGTTGGCAATGGCAATAGAAGTTACTTTTTAGGTTTGTATAATTTTCATTTAGATTTGGATAGAATTTTGATTAACCACATGACAATGATTTTGAGATATGAAGATGATAAGTTAAATGAAACTGTTTCACAAAAATGTGCATATGAAAACCATAACTGGCACGCAGATCAGTAGAAATGTTAAGAGAAATTGGCATTCAACATGAGACAGGTTGCCGACTCCTCTTGTAGCCTATTACCGGGAACTTCAGGAGAGTAATGGCAGAATCTGCGAAAGCCAGCAGGAGTGGGAGGAGAGTAGTTTGGTCAGGTTAAGGTTGTTTTCTTCTGGTTATCTAGATCTCTGGCGCCCTCGAGGCATTTGTCTTATTTCATCAAACCATAAGCTTAAAGCATCAAACAAGCTCGATGCATGTAGTTGATTTTATTAAAACACATAGGGTGTGTCTATATATGGAAAAATACACGTTGAAATGTATTTTAGTCCAGGACAGCCTTACTTTTTAGTATTATACACAGTTGGGAATGAGTGCATTCATATGATAGATATTAACAGTGGTCCTCTGTAGCTCAGCTGGTAGAGCACGGCGCTTGTAACGCTAAGGTAGTGGGGTTCGATCCCCGGGACCACCCATACACAAAAATAAAATAATTTATGCACGCATGACTGTAAGTCGCTTTGGATAAAAGCGTCTGCTAAATGGCATATTATATTATTATAACAGTATATATGTTTGTCTGTATCCATCATTGTGTCCATGCATCTATGATTTTTTGTGTTTGAATCCTTTTGCACATGTAAATTGTTTTGTTTATTCAAATTAAGTATGGCTGCGTGCATGCATGTGATAGATTTTAATAGTAGTGGATGGGTGTGTGTGTGTGTGTTACAGGGTCTGAAGAAGCCCTATAACCCCATCCTAGGAGAGATGTTTCGCTGTTGCTGGCTCCATCCTCAGACAGACAGCTGCACCTTTTACATCGCAGAGCAGGTGAGATTACCCATATACTTCTTACACACACACACACACACACACACACACACACACACACACAGCAAGTGTGTACCGCTGTCTCTAATGTCATACCTCTGCAGGTCTTTTGTTCAGAAGTTAGCGAAATCCTAGCTATTCTGCAAACGACTGCCTCAGACCTGAGGCCATGTCAGTGGCAGATCTACATGCTTCATCCCCAGACTTAAGCTCCCTCCGAGCCGATTTACAGCCCTCTTCCCTGCTTTGCGAGACTGATATTACTGTTGTGTATCAGCAATGCCAGTATTGGACAAGTCCAGGTATTAGCCTACGTCCCCGTGTCACACTGTTTTCTTCTGTTTTGTGCCTAATGAACACGACTGTACCATTAATTACCTCACATCTGACCCAACACACTGAATCATTCAGTTTCCCCTAAATAAGTGGTTTTCAACTGATTTTGCCTGGGGACCCAAATTTGACAATGACAATTGAGTCGTGACCCAATATTATGGACTGATGATTACATTTTGTAGTGTTGTATTGCAGCTGCCTTGGGCAGGCTTCACTTGCAAAATAGACCCTGTCTCAATGGGCTACTATTATGGCATTTAAAAAAGTAAATACACAGCCATATTAACTGAGAACATTTATAATCAATTTAAGAGAATTAGCCATTTAATTAGGCGACCAGTTCAGGAGTGGGGTGTAATAAATTACCAGTCCAATAATGTTAACGAACATTAACACATACCAGTGTTTTAAAATAGAAAAAACAACAATCATTAGGAATTCTTAGTCATCAATTACTATGTGAATAGTTTCACAACCGTATATATTTTTTAAGGTGTATGTTTTTAACCAGTTCAATCAAATGTAATATTAATGTCAGAAATAATTAACATGGTGAACAATAACTAATGAACCTGTTTATTTATTGTGTGTGGTCTATCAGTGGGGAAGCTGGGTGTGTTTCTTCAGTTTGATATGTTTATTGAAGTATGGGGTGATGGTTGATAGGGCAACTCGGAGGTCACGCTGGCTGTCCAGTTTGTTTCTGCTTTTAGTTTTCAGCACGGCCATAACAGAGAAGCCGCTTTCACACAGATAGGTAGTGCTGAACGGTAGCATGATTCTGATTGCATGAAAGGTGAGAGCAGGATACTCTCCTACTACGCTGCACCAGAACTGTGGCAGTGTCATTTCCGGGAAGCGCATGCTCAGTCCGTGATCAAATGACAGCTCCACCAGCTGATCCTCTTTGTTGCTTGGCAACGTGACGCTTCCCATCTCCACTCAAAAGGTGTCCTGTATCCAGTCGTCTTGTCTCCGGTTCTCCTCCGGGAAGTAGTCGCAAAACTTTTCCTGCAGCTTGACAAGATGCTTTTTAACGTTTTCTTTTAGTGTGTTGCCGTGCACTTTGTTGATCAGATTATGAATCTCGAAATCAGCATTGGGAAACATGTAAATCCTCCCGTTAGAAACATGATTTGCCCAAACTGTAAGCTTCATCTTGAAGGCATCCACTTTGTCCCTCTGTTGAAATTGATTGTGCCCCCTCCCTTTATAACCGCCAGGTAGGTAACCTGCGCGAGCCATTCCTCACAATCGAAATGTTCGGCCAGAGGTGACTTGTTTTTCCCGAAAGAAATGCAGCAATCTCCGCTCAAAGATCATAAAAGCGACCTAACACTTTACCCTTGGAAAGTCAGCGGACCTCTGCATGATAAAGCACCTGCTGGTGCTCGCTCCCCATATCCCTGCAGAAGTTCTGGAAACACCTGCTTTTTGTGTAACTCTTTTTGAAATAGTTGACACACTTGACAGTGAACAGTGAAGAGGCGACTCCGGGATGCTGACCTTCTAGGCAGAGTTGCAAAGAAAAATCCATATCTCAGACTGCCCATCTTAATCTTTTCTTTTTATTGGCCAGTCTGATATGGCTTTTTCTTTGCAACTCTGCCTAGAAGGTCAGCATCCCGGAGTCGCCTCTTCACTGTTGACGTTGAGACTGGTATTTTGCGGAAACTATTTAATGAAGCTGCCAGTTTGGGACCTGTGAGGCGCCTGTTTCTCAAACGAGACACACTAATGTATTTGTCCTCTTGCTCAGTTGTGCACCGGGGCCTTCCACTCCTCTTTCTATTCTGGTTAGAGCCAGTTTGCGCTGTTCTGTGAAGGGAGTAGTACACAGCATTGTACGAGATCTTCAGTTTCTTGGCAATTTCTCGCATGGAATAGCCTTCATTTCTCAGAACAAGAATAGACTGACGAGTGTCAGAAGAAAGTTATTTGTTTCTGGCCATTTTGAGCCTGTAATCGAACCCACAATTGCTGATGCTCCAGATACTCAACTAGTCTCAAGAAGGCCAGTTTTATTGCTTCTTTAATCAGCACAACAGTTTTCAGCTGTGCTAACATAATTGCAAAAGGGTTTTCTAATGATCAATTAGCCTTTTTAAATGAAACTTGGATTAGCAAACACAACGTGCCATTGGAACACAGGACAGATGGTTGCTGATAATGGGCCTCTGTACGCCTATGTAGATATTCCATTATAAATCAGCCGTTTCCAGCTACAATAGCCATTTACAACATTAACAATGTCTACACTGTATTTCTGATCAATTTGATGTTATTTTAATGGACATTTTTTTTTGCTTTTCTTTCGAAAACAAGGACATTTCTAAGTGACCCCAAACTTTTGAACGGTAGTGTACGTTCTTCAATTAATCTTGTGTGGCCTCCAGATATTGACATTTTCTTAAAACATTTAATAAAATCAGCCATCTTTGTGGCATGGATGCTTGGTGTCCAGATGCCTTTTCATTTTGGAGGGTTTCATGCTCTCATTAGCTAACAGCTCGTTGCATAGGACGTACTCAAGTCTACACTCACCCTGCCTTTCTATATACAGTACCAGTCAAAAGTTTGGACACAACTACTCATTCAAGGGTTTTTCTATATTTTTACTATTTTCTACATTGTAGAAAAATAGTGAAGACACAAACTATGAAATAACACATGGAATCATGTAGTAACCAAAAAAGTGTTCAACAAATCAAAATATATTTTATATTTGAGATTCTTCAAATATCAATCAATCAATCAATTTTATTTTATATAGCCCTTCGTACATCAGCTAATATCTCGAAGTGCTGTACAGAAACCCAGCCTAAAACCCCAAACAGCTAGTAATGCATGTGTAGAAGCAGGTGTAGCCACCCTTTGCCTTGATGACAGCTTTGCACACTCTTGGCATTCTCTCAACCAGCTTCATGAGGTAGTCACCTGGCATTTCCAACAGTCTTGAAGGAGTTCCCACATATGCTGAGTACTTGTCTGCTTTTCCTTCACTCTGCGGTCCAACGCATCCCAAACCATCTCAATTGGGTTGAGATCGGGTGATTGTGGAGGCCAGGTCATCTGATGCAGCACTCCATCAATCAATCAATCAATCAAATTGTATTTATAAAGCCCTTTTTACATCCGCAGATGTCACAAAGTGCTATACAGAAACCCAGCGTAAAACCCCAAACAACAAGCAATGCAGATGTAGAAGCACGGTGGCTAGGAAAAACTCCCTAGAAAGGCAGAAACTTAGGAAGAAACCTAGAGAGGAACCATGTTCTGAGGGGTGGCCAGTCCCCTTCTGGCTGTGCCGGGTGGAGATTATAACAGTACATGGCCATTAAGGCTAGATTTTTCTCCAATATGTTCAAACGTTCATAGATGACCAGCAGGGTCAAATAATAATCACAGTGGTTGTAGAGGTTGCAACAGGTCAGTACATCAGGAGTAAATTTCACTTGGCTTTTCATAGCCGGGCATTTAGAGGTTGAAATAGCAAGAGCGGTAGAAAGAGAGAGTTGAAAACAGCAGGTCTGGGACAAGTTAGCACGTCCGGTGAACAGGTCAGGGTTCCATAGCCGCAGGCAGAAGAGTGGGAACTGGAGCAGCAACATGACCAGGTGGACTGGGGACAGCCAGGAGTCATCAGACCAGGTAGTCCAGAGGCATGGTCCTAGGGCTCAGGTCCTCCGGAAGGGGAGGGAGAGAGAGCAAGAGAATTAGAGGGAGCATTCTTAAATTCACACAGGACACCGGATAAGACAGGAGAATAACACCAGATATAACAGACTGACCCTAGCCCCCCGGCACATAGACTATTGCAGCATACATACTTGAGGCTGAGACGGGGGGGGGTAGGGAGACACTGTGGCCCCGTCTGACGAAACACCCGGACAGGGCCAACCAGGCAGGATATAACCCCACCCACTTTGCCAAAGCACAGCCCCTACACCACCACAGGGATATCAACAGACCACCAACCTACTACCCTGAGACAAGGCTGAGTATAGCCCACGAAGATCTCGTCCACTGCACGAGCCCGAGGGGGCGACAAACCGGACAGGAAGATCACGTCAGTGACTCAACCCACTCAAGTGATGCACCCCTCCTAGGGAAGGCATGGAAAGCACCAGTAAGCCAGTGGCTCAGCCCCCGTACTAGGGTCAGAGGCAGAGAATCCCAATGGAAAGACATGAACCGGCCAGGCAGAGACCGCAAGGGCGGTTTGTAGCTCCAGGACGTTTCCGTTCACCTTCGCACCCCTATGCCAGACTACACTCAATCATAGGACCTACTGAAGACATACGTCTTCAGTAAAGACTTAAAGGTCCAGACCGAGTCTGCATCTCTCACATGGATAGGCAGACCATTCCATAAAAATAGAGCTCTATAGGAGAAAGCTCTGCCTCCATCTGCTTGCTTAGAAATTCTAGGGACAATAAGCAGGTCTGCGTCTTTTGACCGTAGCGTAGGTGTAGGTATGTACGGCAGGACCAAATCGGAGAGATCGGTAGGTTAGCAGTAAAACCTTGAAATCAGCCCTAGCCTTAACAGGAAGCCAGTGTAGAGAGGCTAGCACTGGAGTAATATGTTCAAATTTTTTGGTTCAAGTTTATTTAGCGCTTTATCCGGGTAGCCGGAGAGTAGAGCATTGGTGTAGTCTAATCTGTAAGTGACAAAAGCATGGATTAGCTTTTCTGCATCATTTTTGGATAAAAGTTAATGATTTTTCAATGTTACAAAGATGGAAAAAAGCTGTCCTTGAAATATTCTTGATATGTTTGTCAAAAGAGAGATCAGGGTCCAGAGTAACGCCGAGGTCCATCAGTTTTTTTTTACCACTGTACAACCATCAAGATTCATTGTCAATTTTGGGTCACGGTTTGGCTTTTTCAAGAGAGGCTTTATTACTGCCACTTTTAGTGAGTTTGGTACACATCCAGTGGAAAGGGAGCCATTTATTATGTTCAACATAGGAGGGCCAAGCACAGGTACCTTCTTTCCAAGCTAGTAGGAAGACTTCCAGTTTGGTGGAGCGCCATTTCCGTTCCAATTTTCTGGAGGCTTGCTTCAGGGCTCGGGTATTTTCTGTATACCAGGGAGCTAGTTTCTTTTGACAAATGTTTTTTGTTTTTAGGAGTGTGACTGCATCTAGGGTATTACGCAACGTTAAATTGACATCCTCAGTTAGGTCATTAACTGATTTTTGTACTCCGACGTCCTTGAGTAGGTGGAGGGAGTCTGGAAGGGCCTCTAGGAAACTTTGGGTTGTCCGAGAGGGTATAGCACGGCTTTTGATGGTCCTTGGTTGGGGTCTAAGCAGACTATTTATTTTGATTGCAAACGTAATAAGATGGTGGTCCGATAGTCCAGGGTTATGAGGAAAAACATTTAGATCCACAATATTTATTCCACGGGACAAAACTAGATCCAGGGTACGACTGTGGCAATGAGTAGATCCGGAGACATGTTGGACAAAATCCACTGAGTCGATGATGTCTCCGAAAGCCTTTTGGAGTGTGTCTGTGGACTTTTCCATGTGAATATTAAAGTCACCAAAAATTTGAATATTATCTGCCATGACTACAAGGTCCGATTTAGGAATTCAAGGACCTCAGTGAGGAACTCTGTATACGGACCAGGAGCCCTGTAAACAGTAGCTGTAAAAAGTGATTGAGTAGGCTGCATATATTTCGTGACTAGAAGCTCAAAAGACGAAAACGCAGTCTTTTTTGGGGGGGGGGTAAATGGAAATTTGCTATCGTAAATGTTAGCAACACCTTCGCCTTTGCGGGATGCGCTGGGGATATGGTCACTAGTGTAACCAGGAAGAGAGGCCTCATTTAACACAGTAAATTCATCAGGCTTAAGCCATGTTTCAGTTAGGCCAATCACATCAAGATTATGATCAGTGATTAGTTCATTGACCATAACTGCCTTGGAAGTAGCCCTATTTTGAGATGTGCGATATCACAATCTCTTTCAATAATGACAGGAATGGAGGGGGTCTTTATTCCAGTGAGATTGCTAAGGTGAACACCGCCATGTTTAGTTTTGCTCAACCTAGATCGAGGCACAGACACGGTCTCAATGGGGATAGCTGAGCTGACTACACTGACTGTGCTAATGGTAGACTCCACTAAGCTGTCAGGCTGGCTAACAGCCTGCTGCCTGGCCTGCACCCTATCTCATTGTGGAGCTAGAGGAGTTAGAGCCCTGTCTATGTTGGTAGATAAGATGAGAACACCCCTCCAGCTAGGATGGAGTTCGTCACTCCTCAGCAGGCCAGGCTTGGTTCTGTTTGTGGGTGAGTCCCAGAAAGAGGGCCAATTATCTACAAATTCTATCTTTTGGAAGGGGCGGAAAACAGTTTAACCAGTGATTGAGTTGTGAGACTCTGCTGTAGAAATCGTCACTCGCCCTAACTGGGAGGGGACCAGAGACGATTACTCGATGCCGACACATCTTTATAGCTAATTTACACGCTGAAGCTATGTTGCTCTTAGCGACCTCTGACTGTTTCATCCTAACATTGTTGGTGCCGACGTGGATAACAATATCCCTATACTCTTTACACTCGCCAGTTTTTCCTTAGCCAGCACCATCTTCAGATTAGCCTTCATATCAGTAGCCCTGCCCCCTGGTAAACAGTGTATGATCGCTGGATGATTCTTTTGAAGTCAAATATTGCGGGTAATGGAGTCGCCAATGACTAGGGTTTTCAATTTGTCAGAGCTAATGGTGGGAGGCTTCGGTGGCTCAGACCCCGTAACATGTGGAGGAGAGACCTGAGAAGGCTTGTCCTCTGACTCCGACTCGTTGCTTAATGGGGAGAACCGGTTGAAAGTTTCTGTCGGCTGAATGAGCGACACCGGTTGAGCATGCCAACAGCATTTCTTTCCAAATGTGTCCGGCTGCGGGGACTGTGCGAGGGGATTTATACTACTATATGTACTTGCTGGTGGCACAGACGCTGTTTCATCCTTTCCTACACTTACATTTCCCTTGCCTAACGATTGAGTCTGAAGCTGTGCTTGCAGCACGGCTATCCTCACCATAAGGCGATAGTTCTCCTGTATATTATGAGTACAGCAACTGCAATTAGATGACATAGTGTTAATGTTACTACTGAGCTTCGGCTGGTGGAGATCCTGTGGTCCTCTGTAGCTCAGCTGGTAGAGCACGGCGCTTGTAACGCCAAGGTAGTTGGTTCGATCCCCGGGACCACCCATACACAAAAAAAAAAGTATGCATGCACGACTGTAAGTCGCTTTGGATAAAAGCGTCTGCTAAATGGCATATTATATTTTTTATTATATCCTGTAGAACCATGTCCAGAGAAAGCATCCAGGGTGGAAAAGGTTGAATGAAAAAAGTTTATAGAGTAAGAAATATGAAAATAACTAAGACTTTGGTAAAATGTGTTAAATGAAGATAGATGAAACGGTCAGTCAAGTTTGGCAGGTAGCCAAGCAGCAACAAACAGCGTAGCACGGAGACAAGTGATGCGCTCAAAATGGAAGTGAAAAAAACAAATCGTCACGCTCCTTCTTGGTGAAATAGCCCTTACACGGCCTGGATGTGTTGGGTCATTGTCCTGTTGAAAAACAAATCATCGTCCCACTAAGCGCAAACCAGATTGGATGGCGTATCGCTGCAGAATTCTAAATAAATCACTGACAGTGTCACCAGCAAAGCACCATCACACCACCTCCTCCATACTTCACGGTGGGAACCACACATGCAGAGGTCATCCGTTCACCTACTCTGCATCTCACAAAGACATGGCGGTTGGAACCAAAAATCTCAAATTTGGACTCCAGACCAAAGGACAGATTTCCACCGGTCTAATGTCCATTGCTCGTGTCTCTTGGCCCAAGCAAGTCTCTTCTTCTTATTGGTGTCCTTTAGTAGTGGTTTCTTTGCAGCAATTCGACCATGAAGGCCTGATTCACACAGTCTCCTATGAACAGTTGATGTTGATGTCTGTTACTTGAACTCTGTGAAGCATTTATTTGGGCTGCAATCTGAGGTGCAGTTATTCTAATGAACTTATCCTCTGCAGCAGAGTTAAGTCTGGGTCTTCCTTTCCTGTGGCGGTCCTCATGAGACTGTTTCATCATAGCGCTTGATGGTTTTTTCGACTGCACTTGAAGAAACTTCTTGAAAAGTTCTTAATGTTCCGTATTGACTGACCTTCATGTCTTAAAGTAATGATGGACTGTCATTTCTCTTTGCTTATTTGAGCTGTTCTTGTCATAATATGGACTTGGTCTTTTACCAAATAGGGCTATCTTCTGTATACCACCCCTACCTTGTCACAACACAACTGATTGGCTCAAACGCATTAAGGAAAGAAATTCCACAAATTAACTTTTAACAAGGCACACCTGTTAATTGAAATGCATTCCAGGTGACTACCTCATGAAGCTGGTTGAGAGAATGCCAAGAGTGTGCAAAGCTGTCATCTAGGCAAAGGGTGGCTACTTTGAAGAATCTCAAATATAGAATATATTTGGATTTGTTTAACACTTTTTTTGGTTACTACATGATCCCATATGTGTTATTTCATAGTTTTGATGTCTTCACTATTATTCTACAATGTAGTAAATAGTAAAAACCCTGGGATAAGTAGGTGTGTCCAAACTTTTGACTTTTACTGTATGTAAAACCATATTTGATGAAGTCGGGGTGGTATTTGTTGACATTGGAAGCAGCAGTAGATGAAGAGGGAGCTGCACGTTTTAAAAACTTGTCCATGATTTTACTCTGACAGCATGACTTAAGTGACCGCTAACTATCCACACGTTCAATGCCTGCAGAACACATCTGCATAGTTAGTTGTCAATCATGCTAGCTGTCAGAAGAAGATCTGTGTTATCTGATTGGACGTGTCACATTTAAATACAAAACAATATTGCAGAATGACATTTTTATTGGATCTGTGGAGGTGTGTGTGTGGGGTGAAAAACGTTATTGTATAGGTCAGTGAGTGTGTACAGCGCAAAAACCCTCAGTCCGAACGTAAGCTAGCCATTTCTCCACTACGGACTCGCTGCACGTGTAATGTCAACAACAAGAAGTGGTGCAGCACACACACACGCCTGTGTAGCGGTAAAGTTGTGTAAAGTCAGCAACAATAAACAGTGCAGCGGTATCCTTTCAAAAGTTATTATTTAATGTAAGTCCCGCGACTCCTTAAAATCCTCCAGCGGCCCCCATGTGGGTCGCGACCCACCCCAGTTGAGAATCACTGCCCTAAATAACACATTCCCTATCTTTCTATCTCAGATCTCCCACCACCCACCTATCTCTGCCTTCTACATCTGCAACAAGAAGGACGGCTTCTATATCAGCGGCAGCATTTTGGCCAAGTCCAAGTTTTACGGTACGCTGGCTTATTTGCATACCACAATGTTTGTCTTCTTGTGCAGTCAATCTGTTATGTCGGGAAGTAAATCGAGCTTCATGGTGTTTTTATCTACTCTAAAGATGTCTATGAAACCATTGGTTGTTGGCTTTACAGCATGAACAGATCTGGGACCAGGCTAATGTTCTCTCTCTTATGGGTCTAAATTCTAATGTCCTGTTCCAGGTAACTCTCTGTCTGCCATACTGGATGGCAGGGCCAGACTGATGCTGCTGGGCAGGGATGAGGAGTATGTCATCACCATGCCTTACGCCCACTGTAAAGGTACTGCTTTTTAAAACTCTGATATTTTACTACAGGGATTAGAGTTGAAAAAATCCAAAGACATTCCCTAAATTCCCAGTTTCTGACTCTGGGGAAAACTCTCTTTGGCATTGCGGTCTGCAGATCGATCTAATAGAATATTGAGGCCAACTGTCTGCACTGCGCCTTTCTGTTATCTAAATATCTCTGGTTTTCTGAGCAACTCTAATGATGAATCCTTAATTGCTACATCCATTTATGGACTTATAATGTATATTCTTATCATTTAATTTATGAATGCAGCATGAGCTTTAGTTCAACAGTCGTACCCCATCAGA
This sequence comes from Coregonus clupeaformis, assembly GCF_020615455.1. Classification (NCBI taxonomy): domain Eukaryota; kingdom Metazoa; phylum Chordata; class Actinopteri; order Salmoniformes; family Salmonidae; genus Coregonus; species Coregonus clupeaformis. The sequence goes on along the minus strand of NC_059210.1, from coordinate 17,742,478 downwards.
ACCCAAAATATAAGCTTGTTTTACTCCAATGTTTGAATACAAAGTAAATGTAAACAAACACTGTATAGCAAGGGTGTCAAACTCATTTTGCCCCGGGGTGCTCATTCAGTCTTCAACGAGGTCCGGAGGGCCGCACTGAAAATTGGTTACATTTCCTCGCTGTAAAAATGTGCAAAGGATAGTCCTCTATCCATTGTTTTTGAATTGTCAATACTCCCTGACTGTCTAGCTTTCATTTCTGTGATTATTAGCGAGCTGGTCACATTCAAGAAACTGTATGAATGTAGGTCCATTATCATTTGGTAAGTACAGTGCATTCGGAAAGTATTCAGACCCATTGACTTTTTCCACATTTTGTTACATTACAGCCTTATTCTAAAATGGATTAAATAAAAAAAAGTTATTCATCAATCTACACACAATACCCCAAAATGACAAAGCCAAAACAGGTTTTTAGGAATTCCAGCAAATGTATTAAAAATAAAAAACAGATCAGAACAGAACCTTATTTACAAAAGTATTCAGACCATTTGCTATGAGACTCGAAATTAAGCTCAGGTGCATCCTGTTTCCATTGATCATACTTGAGATGTTTCTAAAACTTGATTGGAGTCCACCTGGGGTAAATTCAATTGATTGGACATGATTTGGAAAGGTGCACACCACATGTAATATCGTCCTCTGATAGAGGTTTTCCCATAGCACCAAATAGCTCACCCGCTGAAGAAGGTTTTGGGAACATCATTATTCTGGACCCATTTGGTGCTGCCCTCCTACCCAGGCCCCGCAGCATATTTACCCAGGAATTGGTTTACTTCAATTGGTTGTTCTGTATTTCCACCCCCGAGACTGAGGAAGCAAGCAGAGCACAGATTATTACACATAACACAGCACATTCATGGCCCAGTGGATGTGGCTCACGGCCTCCCCTCCTTCTCTCTCCATGGAGTCCATGCAGAACTGTTGAGTCTTCATCAGATGGCAGGTTCTGGTCATTCTTCATTCTTTTGGTGGGTGCTTCTCCATCTTCTGGCAGTGTGACAGGTGGTGCCATCCCTGTCTCTCGGTCACTCGGGGTGGCCTGGATCACTTGGTATGGTCCCATCCATCTTGGCTGGTTCCATTTTCGTTTGTGAACCTTCAGTTTCACCCAGTCTCCGATTTGGACAGGGATTTTGTCTTTATCCTCTCCGTCTGGCACCTCCTGGGCTTTCCTAGAGTTAGAATACAGAGACCTAACAGTAGAAGTTAGTTCCTTCATATATCCTAACAGGTCATCTTCCAGTCTAGTCAGGTCAGTCTGTTTGTCAGTCATGGGCCTATGAGATGGGACATTCATGGGACGGCCTGTTAACATCTCATGAGGGCTATACCCAGTGCCTCTGTTGGGGCTGCTTCACATTTTCATCAGCACCAGAGGTATACACTCTACCCAGGTTTTACCTGTCAAGTGATAGATTCCCAGCATAAGGGCAATTTGGGCTATGACATCTCCAGTGAAATGGGTGTCATTGTCTGCAGACAAGGTTTCTGGGATTCTGAATTTAGGGAATATTTCCCTTACCAGAATTTGAGCAGTAGAATTTTAGCTACTGTTTTAGCATCACAGTGGGTAGTAGGAAATGCCTCTACCCATCTGGTGAATCGGTCAATTATTACTAAACAATAGCGCTTTCTCTCCTTTCTTTCAGTCATATCAATAAAATCCATTGCAATGTGTGTAAATGGACCACTAGGTGAGGGGAAATGACCAGGTTTAAGTGGTGACCCCTTGGTAGTGTTGTATTGTATGCACGTGACGCATTTAAAAATGTGTTGTTTCACATGTTCTGTTAAATTTGGGCAAAACCAATCTTGTGAAATCTTGGTTACCATATCCCCTCTTAACTATTAACATCACCAACTAGCTTTGTTAGCTTGGACTCGCCAAGCATAATAGTTGTTGGCTATGTAGGCCTTTTGGATATTTATTAAATCATTATGTATTGAAGTTCTTGTCTCTCATCAACATTAAATCTGCTAGCTAGCTAGATGCCAATGATTTGTTTAGCATAGCAACGTCGAATTAATAGAAATAACGGCTGGGTCAAAACATGAGAAAATAACAAATGACCATCCCGCTTGGCTATCAACTTCAGAATGCAAAACCAAATGTAATTAAAATTTTTATAAATATGTTGGCAACCATTTACTAAAAGTAATAATGCTTGAGAACCCGGGGGTATCGTGTGATAACTCCCTAAGGGCTGTTCCTGGGCCTCGGCTTTGCCTTGGGCCTAAGAACAGCCCTTATCAAATTATATTTGTCATATGTGCCGAATACAACCGTTAAAAGCCCTTAACCAACAATGCAGTTCAAGAGATAGTTAAGAAAATATATACTAAATAAAAAATAAATAACAAGGCTATATACAGGGGGTACCGGTACCGAGTCAGTGTTCGTGGGTACAGGTTAGTCGAGGTAATTTGTGTATGTAGGTAAGGGTAAAGTGACTATGCATAGGCTTGGGGGTAGAAGCTGTTAAGGAGCCTTTTGGACCTAGACTTGGCGCTCCGGTACCCCTTGCCATGTGGTAGCAGAGAGAACAGTCTATGATTTGGGTGACTGGAGTCTTTGACAATTTGTTGGGCCTTCCTCTGACACCGCCTAGTATATAGGTCCTGGATGGCAGGAAGCTCTGCCCCAGTGATGTACTGGGCCATACGCACTACCCTCTGTAGAGCCTTACGGTCAGATGCCGAGCAGTTGCCATAACAGGCGGTGATACAACCAGTCGGGATGCTCTCGATGGTGCAGCTGTAGAACTTTGAGGATTTGGTGACCCATGCCAAATCTTTTCAGTCTCCTGAGGGGGAAAAGGTGTTGTGCCATCTTCACGACTGTCTTGATGTGTTTGGACCATGATAGTTTGTTGGTGTTGTGGAAACTCTCGACCCTCTCCACTACAGCCCCGTCTATGTTAATGAGGGCCTGTTCAGCCCTCCTTTTCCTGTAGTCCACGATCAGCTCCTTTGTCTTGCTCAGGTTGAGGGAGAGGTTGTTGTCCTGGCACCACCTGGCATCTCATCGTTGTGTCATCAGCAAACTTAATGATGGTGTTGGAGTCGTGCTTGGCCACGCAGTCGTGGGTAAACAGGGAGTACAGGAGGGGACAAAGCACACACCCCTGAAGGGCCCCCGTGTTGAGGATCAGCGTGGCAGATGTGTTGTTGCCTATCCTTACCACCTGGGGGCGGCCCGTCAGGAAGTGCAGGATCCAGTTGCCTAGGAAGGTGTTTAGTCCCAGGGTCCTTAGCTTAGTGATGAACTTTGTGGGCACTATGGTGTTGAATGCTGAGCTGTAGTCAATTAACAGCATTCTCACATAGGTGTTCCTTTTGTCCAGGTGGGAAAGGGCAGTGTGGAGTGCAATGGAGATTGTGTCATCTGTGGATCTGTTGGGGCGGTATGCGAATTGGAGTGGGTCTAGGGTTTCCGGGATGATGGTGTTGATGTGAGTCATGACCAGCCTTTCAAAGCACTTCATGGCTACCGACGTGAGTGCTACTGGGCGGTAGTGATTTAGGCAGGTTACCTTAGTGTTCTTGGGCACAGGGACTATGGTGGTCTGCTTGAAACATGTAGGTATTACACTTGCCAGTTGGTCAGCACATGATCTGAGTACACGTCCTGGTAATCCATCTGGCCCCGCTGCCTTGTGAATGTTGACCTGTTTAAAGGTCTTGCTCACATCGGCTACGGAGAGCGTGATCACACAGCTGGTGCTCTCATGCATGCTTCAGTGTTGCTTGCCTCAAAGCGAGCATAAAAGGCATTTAGCTCGTCTGGTAGGCTTGCGTCACTGGGCAGCTCGCGGCTGGGTTTCCCTTTGTAGTCCGTAATAGTTTGCAAGCCCGGACACATCCGACGAGCATCAGAGCCGGTGTAGTAGGATTCAATCTTAGTCCTGTATTGAAGCTTTGCCTGTTTGATGGTTCGACTGAGGGCATAGCGGGATTTCTTATGCGCGTCCGGATTAGTGTCCCGCTCCTTGAAAGCGGCAGCTCTAGCCTTTAGCCATGGCTTCTGGTTGGGATATGTACGCACGGTCACTGTGGGCACGACGTCGTCGATGCACTTATTGATGAAGCCGGTGACTGAGGTGGTATACTCCTCAATGCCATTGGATGAATCCCGTAACATTTTCCAGTCTGTGATAGCAAAACAGTCGTGTAGTGTAGCATCCACTTCATCTGACCACTTCCATATTGAGCAAGTCACTGGTATTTCCTGCTTTAGTTTTTGCTTGGAAGCAGGAATCAGGAGGATAGAATTATGGTCAGATTTGTGAAATGGAGGGCGAGAGAGGGCTTTGTATGCGTCTCTGTGTGTGGAGTAAAAGTGGTCTCGAGTTTTCTTTTTCTCCCTCTGGTTGCACATGTGACATGCTGGTAAAAATTAGTCAGGAGTTATCGCACGATAATCCCCGGGTTCTCAAGCCTTATTGCTTAAACACCCCGTCCCCTTATCTGATTATCAGCTGGGTTTGAAAAATACGATTATCTTCGTCAATGTGCAGCGAATTCATAATAGATGAATAGCCCAAATTAGCGTACTGACTTTTTTTGATATACTATAAAACGTTGTTATTTTAGCATAACCAAAATGCCTACCATTTTAGATGGGTAATCGGACACGGACCGTATACTACTCACTTTCTAACTGCTGTCTGTCTGAAGTGGTTGCCTTGTAGTAGTATTTACACTGTTGTTCCGGCTCTGTTGCATTCACTGACCTTTTATATCGTTCATGATAGGAGTGTTTCGACGCGTGTAATTGTAAATGAAATGTGTTGTTCCTTGTTTCTATATTAGGTATTCTGTATGGCACCATGACACTGGAGCTGGGAGGGAAGATCACTATTGAGTGTGAGAGAACCAAATATGTGGCAGAACTGGAGTTCAAGTTGAAGGTATGTGTGTGTACTTCCTAAGTTCCAATCTTTTCAATGTTGTACAGAAACAAGAAAATGCAAAATAAATAACATTCTTAAAAATTTGGTGAAACATAACTGCGCAGTGAGAGGAGAAAAAAAACTAGAGCCAAACCGATATATCGTTTCACCGACTTTATCGACTGATATTGTCCTTTTACCGATAATTCCACAAAAAAAATGGTTATCTGAACACTTGTGGCCATTCTCATGATGTCACTATTGTCACAATGTAAGAAATCAACATTTGAAACATATGTCTTGGACGGCAATTTATATGGGAAAAAGTAACTTTTTCATTTCCCCGCTGTAAAACAATATATCAGCAGATATATTTTTGTATAATGGCGCCGGAGGAGATGGCTGCCGTTTTTACAGGCTCCAATCGCGTTATTTGTAACTTAATTTGTACATAATGTTTCTGCCACCGTCTCTTATGACTGAAAAGAGCTTCTGGATATCAGGACAGCTATTACTCACCTCGTACTGGACGAAGATTTTTTTCTTTAACCTGTCGGACGCGAAGGACTTACTTCAGACACCTTACAAGGCCCAAATCCCTGTCATTCGCAGGAGAAGGAGACTGCGATATCGGGGACGTAGGTCGGGGTGCCTTGTAAGGATCCAATGGCAAGTGGGTAATCTGCCTCTAATATCAGTCCTATTAGCCAACGTACAATCATTGGATAACAAAATAGACGAGCTACAATTACGAATATCCTACCAACGGGACATTAAAAACGGTAATATCTTATGTTTCACGGAGTCGTGGCTGAATGACAACATGGATAATATACAGCTGGCGGGGTTTACACTGCATCGGCAAGATAGACAAGCCGCCTCCGGTAAGACAAGGGGTGGCGGTCTGTGTATATTTGTAAACAATAGCTGGTGCACGAAATCTAATATTAAGGAAGTCTCAAGGTTTTGTTCGCCTGAGGTAGAGTATCTCATGATAAGCTGTAGACCACACTATTTACCAAGAGAGTTTTCATCTATATTTTTCATAGCTGTCTATTTACCACCACAAACCGATGCTGGCACTAAGACCGCACTCAACGAGCTGTATAAGACCATAAGCAAACAGGAAAACGCTCATCCAGAGGCGGCGCGCCTAGTGGCCGGGGACTTTAATACAGGGAAACTTAAATCCGTTCTACCTAATTTCTACCAGCATGTTAAATGTGCAACCAGAGGGAAAAAAAACTCTAGACCACCTTTACTCCACACACAGAGACGCGTACAAAGCTCTCTCTCGCCCTCCATTTGGCAAATCTGACCATAATTCTATCCTCCTGATTCCTGCTTACAAGCAAAAACTAAAGCAGGAAGCACCAGTGACTCTGTCAAAGAAGTGTCAGATGACGCAGATGCTAAGCTACAGGACTGTTTTGCTAGCACAGACTGGAATATGTTACGGGATTCATCCAATGGCATTGAGGAGTATACCACCTCAGTCACCGGCTTCATCAATAAGTGCATCGACGACGTCGTGCCCACAGTGACCGTGCGTACATATCCCAACCAGAAGCCATGGCTAAAGGCTAGAGCAGCCGCTTTCAAGGAGCGGGACACTAATCCGGACGCGTATAAGAAATCCCGCTATGCCCTCAGACGAACCATCAAACAGGCAAAGTGTCAATATAGGACTAAGATTGAATCCTACTACACCGGCTCTGATGCTCGTCGGATGTGTCCAAACTATTACGGACTACAAAGGGAAACCCAGCCGCAAGCTGCCCAGTGACGCAAGCCTACCAGACGAGCTAAATGCCTTTTATGCTTGCTTTGAGGCAAGCAACACTGAAGCATGCATGAGAGCACCAGCTGTGTGATCATGCTCTCCGTAGCCGATGTGAGCAAGACCTTTAAACAGGTCAACATTCTCAAGGCAGCGGGGCAAGATGGATTACCAGGATATGTACTCAGAGCATGCGCTGACCAACTGGCAAGTGTCTTCACTGACATTTTCAACCTCTCCCTGACCGAGTCTGTAATACCTACATGTTTCAAGCAGACCACCATAGTCCCTGTGCCCAAGAACACTAAGGTAACCTGCCTAAATGACTACAGACCCGTAGCACTCACGTCTGTAGCCATGAAGTGCTTTGAAAGGCTGGTCATGACTCACATCAACACCATCATCCCAGAAACCCTAGACCCACTCCAATTTGCATACCGCCCCAACAGATTGCACTCCACACTGCCCTTTCCCACCTGGACAAGAGGAACACCTACGTGAGAATGCTATTCATTGACTACAGCTCAGCATTCAACACCATAGTGCCCACAAAGCTCATCACTAAGCTAAGAACCCTGGGACTAAACACCTCCCTCTGCAACTGGATCCTGGACTTCCTGACGGGCCGCACCCAGGTGGTAAGGGTAGGTAACAACACATCTGCCACACTGATCCTCAACACAGGGGCCCCTCAGGGGTGCGTGCTCAGTCCCCTCCTGTACTTCCTGTTTACCCATGACTGCATGGCCAGGCACGACTCCAACACCATCATTAAGTTTGCCGATGACACAACAGTGGTAGGCCTTGATCACCGACAACGATGAGACAGCCTATAGGGAGGAGGTCAGAGACCTGGCCGTGTGGTGCCAGGATAACAACCTCTCCCTCAACGTGACCAAGACAAAGGAGATGATTGTGGACTACAGGGAAAAAAAGAGGACTGAGCACGCCCCCATTCTCATCGACGGGGCTGTAGTGGAACAGGTTGAGAGCTTCAAGTTCCTTGGTGTCCACATCACCAACGAACTATCATGGTCAAAACACACCAAGACAGTCGTGAAGAGGGCACGACAAAGCCTATTCCCCCTCAGGAGACTGAAAAGATTTGGCATGGGTCCTCAGATCCTCAATAAGTTCTACAGCTGCACCATCGAGAGCATCCTGACTGGTTGCATCACTGCCTGGTATGGCAACTCGGCCTCCGACCGCAAGGCACTACAGAGGGTAGTGTGTACGGCCCAGTACATAACTGGGGCCAAGCTGCTTGCCAACCAGGACCTCTATACCAGGCGGTGTCAGAGGAAGGCCCTAAAAGTTGTCGAAGACTCCAGCCACTCTTGTCATAGGCTGTTCTTTCTGCTACCGCACAGCAAGTGTGACCGGAGTGCCAAGTCTAGGTCCAAAAGGCTTCTTAACAGCTTCTACCCCCAAGCCATAAGACTCCTGAACAGCTAATCAAATGGCTACCTGGACTATTTGCGTTGTCCCACCTACCCCCTCTTTTACGCTACTGCCACGCTCTGTTTATTATCTATGCATAGTCACTTTAACTCTACCTACATGTACATATTACCTCGACTAACCTGTGCCCCCGCACATTGACTGTACCGGTACCCCCTGTATATAGCTCGCTACTGTTATTTTACTGCTGCTCTTTAATTTTTATTTTTTTTACTTAACACTTATTTTTCTTAAAACTGCGTTTTTGGTTAAGTAAGTAAGCATTTCACTATAAGGTCTACACCTGTTGCATTAGGCGCATTTGACAAATACAATTTGATTAGGTTTTGTCCCACAAAAATCGATATCAGACCCAAGAAAACCCATATCGGCCGGGCTCCAAAAAACAGAATGGATTGTAGGCAGCTTCTCTACCAAACAAAATGTATTATTTTATTAATTCAATTAACTAGCCATTGCATGAAAGCAAATAGAAATATAAAACAGTAAAGGGGCAAGGGAGAGGGTGGGAGAAATAAAAATAGAGGTGGGGGAAAAAACTGGGGTGAGTGCTGTGACGGTTGGTTATGATAACTGAGATTGATGGGGTTTGTCCAAAAGGTACTGTTTTATATTTTTTGTTTTTTTACTGTTAAGGGTTGTGTAATGTATCAAATGACCTGGTAGGATTCAATCCGATCAGTGGGAACATTGCGCATGGAGACAATCCTGCTTGTAAATGCAATCAGATTAAATCCCAGTCTAAATGTGACACATGGCACTTTATCATTACATGCAGTAGATTCAGATCAAGTTGGCTCATAAGGTCTAGGATCAGGGTTGTTCTGTTCTTGCTCTAGTCACCTGTAGGGGACGGTCTTCTCTCTCTGTATTGTAGCCCTTCCTGGGAGGCTCCAGCAGTGTGAATGTGATCTCTGGAAAGATCCAGCAGGGAGATGAGCTGCTGGCCACTGTGGACGGACACTGGGTAAGAGTGCATGCATCTCACTCTCCCTCTCTGTCTCTCGCTCTCTCTCACACACACTATCTCCCTATTTTTCCCCCGTTTGTTATTGGAAGTGTCTGTTGTTGTCGTCAGGAATGAGAGGTGTTTCTCCAGGAGAAGAGGTCAGCAAGAGGTGTTGTGATGTGGGTGGATGGATGGATGGACTACATACAATAGCATTGGCAATGTACAAAAATAAGGCACATGTGTAAATGGCACAAAACATATTAAGTGTGTGTGTGTGTGATCAGGATGGTGAGGTGTTCCTACAGGAGAAGAAGTCAGGGCAGCAGGAGGTCCTCTGGAACCCCACTCCAGAGGTCCGCAGCACCAGACTGAAGAGGCAAGTTGTACAGCTGGACCAGCAAGGGCAGTTTGAGTCGGAGAGGTAAGGACACACACACCAGTGTTCTGTCTGCAGACTTTTTTACATACAGTAGATGGAAGCTTTGCTAAGACCTTTGACGGTCTATGTGTGCCTTGCAGGCTGTGGCAGCATGTGACTAGTGCTATAGTGGACCGTGACCAGAACCGGGCAACCCAGGAGAAGTTTGTACTGGAGGAGGCTCAGAGAAATGAGGTCAAAGACCGAGGAGACAAACCTTGGAGCCCCAGACTCTTTCACCTGGACTCCGTCACCAACGAATGGACGTACACACACATAGAGTATGTACACAGCACACCACCAAGTGGTCATGTACACACACACACACACCATAAGGCAATACAAATATAACGGAACTAATACAGACATTGCATCCACACTGGCACACAGACCAGAGAATACATCCTCCCCCCGGAGAAGATCTGGTACAGTGCCTTGCAAAAGTATTCATCCCGCTTGGCGTTTTTCCTATTTTGTTGCATTACAACCTGTAATTTAAATGGATTTTTATTTGGATTTCATGTCATGGACATACACAAAATAGTCCAAATTGGTGAAGTGAAATGAAAAAGAATAACTTTTTTCAAAAAATTCAAAAAAATTAATAATGGAAAAGTGGTGCGTGCATATGTATTCACCCCCTTTGCTATGAAGCCCCTAAATAAGATCTGGTGCAACCAATTACCTTCAGTCACATAATTAGTTAAATAAAGTCCACCTGTGTGCAATCTAAGTGTCACATGATCTCAGTGTATATATACACCTGTTCTGAAAGGCCCCAGAGTCTGCACCACCACTAAGCAAGGGGCACCACCAAGCAAGCGGCACCATGAAGACCAAGGAGCTCTCCAAACAGGTCAGGGACAAAGTTGTACAGATCAGGGGTTGGGTTATAAAAAAATATCTGAAACTTTGAACATCCCACGGAGCACCATTAAATCCATTATTAAAAAATGGAAATAATATGGCACCACAACAAACCTGCCAAGAGAGGGCCGCCCACCAAAACTCACGGACCAGGCAAGGAGGGCATTAATCAGAGAGGCAACAAAGAGACCAAAGATAAACCTGAAGGAGCTGCAAAGCGCCACAGCGGAGATTGGAGTATCTGTCCATAGGACCATTTTAAGCTGTACACTCCACAGAGCTGGGCTTTACGGAAGAGTGGCCAGAAAAAAAGCAGCAAACACGTTTGGTGTTCGCCAAAAGGCATGTGGGAGACTCCCCAAACATATGGAAGAAGGTACTCTGGTCAGATGAGACTAAAATGTAGCTTTTTGGCCATCAAGGAAAACACTGTCTGGCGCAAACCCAACACCTCTCATTACCCCGAGAACAACATCCCCACAGTGAAACATGGTGGTGGCAGCATCATGCTATGGGGATGTTTTTCATCAGAAGGGACTGGGAAACTGGTCAGAATTGAAGGAATGATGGATGGTGCGAAATATAGGGAAATTCTTGAGGGGAAACCTGTTTCAGTCTTCCAGAGATTTGAGACTGGGACGTAGGTTCACCTTCCAGCAGGACAATGACCCTAAGCATACTGCTAAAGCAACACTTGAGTGGTTTCAGGGGAAACATTTAAATGTCTTGGAATGGCCTAGTCAAAGCCCAGACCTCAATCTGTGGTATGACTTAAAGATTGCTGTACACCAGCGGAACCCATCCAACTTGAAGGAGCTGGAGCAGTTTTGCCTTGAAGAATGGGCAAAAATCCCAGTGGCTAGATGTGCCAAGCTTATAGAGACATACCCCAAGAGACTTGCAGCTGTAATTTCTGCAAAAGGTGGCTCTACAAAGTATTAACTTTGGGGGGGTGAGTAGTTATGCACGCTCAAGTTCAGTTTTTTTGTCTTATTTCTTGTTTGTTTCACAAGATAAAATATTTTGCATCTTCAAAGTGGTAGTCATGTGTAAATCAAATGATACAAACCCCCCCAAAAAATCAAATTTAATTCCAGGTTGTAAGGCAACAAAATAGGAAAAATGCCAAGGTGGGTGAATACTTTCGCAAGCCTCTGTATGTATGTGAACTTGTCCTTCCTCCCCCCTCTCCAGCACGCGGCCTTGGGACCCTGAGCACTGTCTGGTGCAGTTTGAGGAGCACGGAGTGATCCAGACCAAGGAGAAATCACAGACACGACATAAAGGACTGGCGTACAGCCGCGCCTCAGCCTGGGCTAGCCAGCAGAAGGTAAGAGACACACACACATTGAAACAAACACACACCGATGTTCCATCTTTGTTTTTTTGCCAAACTGACTAGTTGTAACCATAGAATTTCAAATAGACTGGACACTCCAACTCACCGCAGTCTTCTTGTGTTTTTGGTCCAGTTGCCATATTGGGTATACCATTTAGAATAGTCTGGCTTCAATGTGTAGTTTTGTGAAAAAATTGGACATTACATCAATGGACATTACAGGTGTGTGTGTGTTTGGCGTGGTCATGCGTGCCTGTGTCTCTCAGGCCCAGGTGAATGGGAAACACAGGAAGGGCAGCAGCCAGCCGTCTAGCTGTAGCCAGAACACTGAGAGTAGCAGCACTACACCTGAACCTACACACGAGTCCTCTGATAATGAAGGTAAGACTCACATCAGAACATACACACGAGTCCTCTGGTAACAAGGGTAAGTCAAACACACTCACACTTACTCCCAGGCATGCATGCACACACAACCAACCTATGATGCCCATACATCTCGCCTTGTCTTATCCTCAGACTATCAGTAAACCAAACAGGGATTTTCTCTCCCTTGTCACATTACTAGGGTACCTGAGCCAGTGTGCACGGTGCAACAAGGAAGTGAAGGACATCGCCGTCATAGAGGCCTCCATTGCATCCATACAGAAGACGCAGCAAGACATCCAGAGGTAAGAGAGCACACACTTCTTTTTTTTTACATACAAAATAAATACAATCTATTTTAGCAGACGCTCTTATCCAGAGCGATTTACAGGAGCAATTAGGGGAAAGTGCCTTGCTCAAGGGCACATCAACACACAATAAACAGGACACTGCATGATGGAGATGATAAAGCAACTTCCCCTCCTGGTCAACTTGGGCATCTTCAGTTTTAGTAGGTTTTCAAGTTGTTGTAGTTCATACCAATGCTGAGAAAGGAAAGATTTCAGAACGTTGATAGATGACTGAAACTCTCCCCCCTGTCCTTCCGTAGGAACCTGATAGCGTTGGGTCGTCAACTGGGCCGTCGCCGGGAGACTGAGGACAATGTGACACTAACTGGACGCCACTGTTTCATCCTGTGTGTCCTCCTGCTCTCCCAACTCTTCCTTAACTACGTCTTCACCTGAACTAACCTGCAGGAGAAGTTACCCCCCCCAGGCACGGATCTAGGATCAGCTCAACACTCCCTATTAACCCTGACCTTAACTATCAGATGGAGAAGAAGCAACACTGACCTTAGATCAGCGTCTAGGGGCAGCTTCGTCCTGTTCTCCTGATACGGGAGAGCCACAGGTGCCATAGCAATAAACACAGCCACAACCACCCACAGCCACCACTCACCTGCCAACCAGAGCGGAGCCAGACAGCACGGCACCCACGCACTTTGGACTGAGAGAAGACGACGACGGAAAGAGAAGATCAAAAAAAGAAAGAGAATGGACTGACTGAGGGTGTTTTTAAAAAGACGAATGAGAGAAAAGGGACCGAATTAGCTTCTTTTTCTTTGAGGAATGAGAAAGAATTATGGTTTTGGTTAAGAGGATGTTCCACCTGTCTTTTATTAATGGATGTGTACTTTTTATACTCCCCCCTGCAATACTATTGTGTGTGTGTTGTGTGTACGTACAGTAGGCCCTATGGGCACTGATGGACTACGGCTTGGAGTCCTTAATAGTCCCCCTTCACTACAGACTTTGGGCCTTAACGCTAAAGCCAAAAAGAGAAAAAACTATGTGACATCGACAAAACAAAGAGAACTCGAGATAAGAAGAAACTTCCAATAATGCAATTGGCTTTTTGTGTAGATCTCTATTCATATAAACATTCAGTCTCGTCTTTTAAAGCCGCAATATGTAACTTTTTGGCCGATCTGACCAAATTCACAGTCTCAGAAGCGGTAGATCTGTTCTATGTGCGCTATTTCTATACTTCCCATTAAATTTCGTTTTTTCCCAGTGGTTTAGATGGTAGAATTATTCTCTACACTATACTTGCTTGTTTTGTCACAAACTGAAATTTGACGAATTACAATTTTTGCAACCAGGAAAGGATTTCTGCATAGTGCATCTTTTAAGAATGATGATTTTACCAAAACAGTATTTATAACCCGAAAGGTAAAGAGTACTTGTTTACAGGTGGGTGTGTGTTTATAATGACACATATAAACAAAGGGTAGGCAGAGAGAGGCAGGGTAGGAAGCCAGACGGGTTTTGTCTGTGTACGCCTGTAGCGCCATCAGGGAATGGGTTATATAGCACTGCTCTGGTGTAGACGATCAGTCATAGAGGACAGATGGTTGGAAGTGTAGAGAGAATGAACAGGGGAAGAGAAAAAAGGAAAGGATGAGCGACTGATAAAGGTATAGGGTAATGGTGTTGTTGATGTGTTGGGTGTGTAATGTACTTCAGACCGCACTGTTTGGAAGAACTGTTTTTGGGGGGGGGGATCAATATACCCATATGTATATATTTGGCTGGAACACACACAAGCACTGTGTTCCCAATGAGATTCAGAATGTATTTATTGGGTGATTTACCTTGATTTCCGGATCATATGCCGCTTGGAAGATGGATGCAAGTGGTGACAATCGTGAGTAAGTTCGTTCTCCCGGGTGTGTATGCTTGCCTCCTGTGTTCTTTAGGCACCAAACAGAGGAAAACGGACTGAAACAGGATGGGACACTGGACTTGACACTAATTTCCGTTCTGTTTTAAAATAGGTTGTACCCTATTGAACATGACCCTGGGGAAGCAGGTCTGTGATCTGGCCATGGGATGTTACTCGTACGTACGGTACGGACAGTCAGGCAAGTAGGAGTCAGACATTAGGGTCAAAATTGAAAAACCAACCTCTTTCTGATTGGTTGGTGTAAACTTGCCCTTGTCCATGGGGAGAGGAGAAGGAATTAGGAAGTCTACTTTGAATGCTTTGATTCACGGTTGTTCGTTCTTTTGTTTTGTACACTACTGTCATATACACAGATCTTTTTGTCATATGAGTATGAAACGGAACATGATTTTGCCCCCCCCCAAAAAAAATCATACCTGTTGAATACTGTAGCGCTACAGTAAACATTTACATTTTGACTCGACACCCATTCTTGCTCTTGATTGAGTGTCTCCACAAAATGGTCAGTGCTGAAAGTCACATGTCTGGTTATAAAGTGTTACAAGGAAAGTCATACGGCATAGCTAGTAGACTAGGCAGGTTTCCATTGACCCAGGTTTATCAGACAAATGATGGAAACTGTTTTTTGAATAAACGATTGACGAATAATTTAAGGTACGCGGGTCCCTTGATGTCATCACGTAACTATTAAGCTCCACTTCACATTTAATTGTTTTGTACGCTACTGTCCTGTACACAGATCTTTGTCATATGAGAATGAAACTGAGAAGGTGATTTTGCTATAAATAAATAAATGTTCATACCTGTTGAATACTGTAGCGCTACAGTAAACATTTACATTTTGACTCAACACCCATTCTTGCTCTTGATGATTGAGTTTGTCCACAAAAGGGTCAGTGCTGAAAGTCACGTCTGGTTATAAATATTGCGACAAATAATGGAAACTGTTTTTTGAATAAATGATTGACTAATAATTTAAGGTACGCGGATCCCTTGATGTTATCACGTAACTATAAAGCTCCACTTCACATTTAATTCTAAATTCCTACAGCTTGCTAAATAAAACAATTAAACTATAAAAAGGATGTGTCTGCAGAACAAGGATTGTCCTGACTTTCAAGAATGGCTGAAATTGTGTCGACTTCTTTGGTTTGCTGGATGCAAGTTTCACCACCCAATTATTTCAGAAATACTTTAACCACTTCATTTTTATTTGACATTCTAGGTTTTATCAAGAAGACCGTGGAATGGAAACTCATTGTATTTTCTATGCAAACCTTCTAAATATAAAAAAAAAAAAAAAAAGCCCTTCTCCTGAAGTGTGCACTCCCCCTTATGGATTTAGAAGGAATGGACTGGTATGAGAAATATAGTGGAAACATTCTGTAGCCATGCTTGCACCAATCCAATGGTTTTAAATCAGGGGAGAACGATTGCCTCCTCTCATTGAAGCCATAAAGTTCAAGGCCGACCATTGTACTGCAGGCATTGTTTGCAGAAAACAGGATCCCCATTATAGTGAATGGGAAAATTGCAATCTTTGTGTATATAGTTAGGTTTCCATCCAATTGGTGACATGTTCATGCGAATATTCTAGAATCCGCATAAAGAAAATATGCACATTTTCCCACCAGTGGTGTTTCCACCAAATCGACTTCTTCCAGGTAAAAATCAGTGCGTGATGACATTCTCCACACAAAATGTACTTTTTTGTTTAAGCGTTTATGTACCGAATAAAATCTAAAGTTCAATGTGTTTCCATCTCATAAAAAGCTCTACTGATAGTTTTGTCGCAAAAGTGCCTACTCTGGTCTTGGCACGTGCGCTCTAGCCAACAGCTCGCAGATACAGTGCAGGTAGACTAGTCTACATGATTATAATGGATAAGAGCAAAAATATTATTTGTCAAATGGCAATCAAGCTAGAATCATGTCATGAGAACAAGACCCTCGATATTTATTGGAAAGGAGCATCAAGATCACCGTGCACTTTCACCATGTGAAGTTCATAACTTATTTGATCTGTAGCCTAATAAACTGCATGGTTTCCCAAGTCGTAGTGGGAGGACCACACACCATATCATCTCGTGACTCCAAGTTTACTTTGTTTTGATGTTTATTATATCAATATTTGCGCATACAGGCATTTCCACCATCATTTCACGCACAATTAATTTTACCTACACAGAATGATCCCACCATGTCCAACAAGCAAGTTATCTGTTGACATTTATAAAATTGTACCCCATCACTTCTGTTGTGATTTATTTTATACAGACTTTATGTGCAAAAAAATTGTGGATGGAAACATGGTTAGTGATACCAATAATTGCTTCTATTACAGCAGATGTATGTCCTTAAAATCGCACACAGAAGTTATAAGGATAATTTTAGTTGCTAATGGCAGCTGGCAGTACCACGGTCAGCCTTCCACTTTAAAAACTCAATGAGAGGGGGCAGCGCTGAGCTAGCCTACAACGTCTCTTCCTGGAGTAGCTCAAACTGCACATGTTATGTCTCCATTAGACGCCATCTTAACCAACTTCATTGGCTTCAAATGCACTATTGAGTCTTCACATAGGAATTCAAATGAAGTCAAAATCAAATCAGATTTTATTTAGAAAGCCCTTTTTACATCAGCAGATGTCACAAAGTGCAATACAGAAACCCAGCCTAAAACCCCAAACAGCAAACAATGCAGATGTAGAAGCACGGTGGCTAGAAAGAACTCCCTAGAAAAGCAGAAACCTAGAGAGGACCAGGCTCTGAGGGGTGGAGATTATAACAGTACATGGCCATTAAGGCCAGATTTTTCTCCAAGATGTTCAAACGTTCATAGATGACCAGCAGGGTCAAATAATAATCACAGTGGTTGTAGAGGTTGCAACAGGTCAGTACACCTGGAGTAAATTTCACTTGGCTTTTCATAGCCGGGCATTTAGAGGTTGGAAATAGCAGGTGTGGTAGAGAGACAGAGATTAAAACAGCAGGTCTGGGACAAGGTAGCACGTCCGGTGAACAGGTCAGGGTTCCATAGCCGCAGGCAGAAGAGTGGAAACTGGAGTAACAGCACGACCAGGTGGACTGGGTACAACAAGGAGTCATCAGGCCAGGTAGTCCTGAGGCATGGTCCTAGGGCTCAGATCCTCCGGGATGGGAGGGAGAGAGAGAGAGAATTAGAGGGAGCATACTTAAATTCACACAGGACACCAGATAAGACAGGAGAATAACACCAGATATAACAGACTGACCCTAGCCCCCCGGCACATAGACTATTGCAGCATACATACTGGAGGCTGAGACGGGGGGGGATCGGGAGATACAGTGGCCCAGTCCGACGATACCCCCGGACAGGGCAACCAGGCAGCATATCACCCCACCCACTGCCAAAGCACAGCCCCCACACCACCAGAGGGATATCCACAGACCACCAACCTACTACCCTGAGACAAGGCTGAGTATAGCCCACGAAGATCCACTGCACGAGCCCGAGGGGGCGACAAACCCGACAGGAAGATCACGTCAGTGACTCAACCCACTCAAGTGATGCACCCCCTCCTAGGGAAGGCATGGAAAGCACCAGTAAGCCAGTGGCTCAGCCCCCGTAATAGGGTCAGAGGCAGAGAATCCCAATGGAGAGACAGGAACCGGCCAGGCAGAGACATTAAGGGCGGTTTGTCGCTCCAGTGCCTTTCCGTTCACCTTTCGCACCCCTGGGCCAGACTACACTCAATCATAGGACCTACTGAAGAGATAAGTCTTCAATAAAGACTTAAAGGTCGAGACCGAGTCTGCGTCTCTCACATGGATAGGCAGACCACTCCATAAGAATGGAGCTCTATAGGAGAAAGCCCTGCCTCCAGCTGTTTGCTTAGAAATTCTAGAGACAATAAGGAGGCCTGCGTCTTGTGACCGTAGCATATGTGTAGGTATGTGCGGCAGGACCAAATCGGAGAGATCGGTAGGAGCAAGCCCATGTAATGCTTTGTAGGTTAGCAGTAAAACCTTGAAATCAGCCCTAGCCTTTTGGTTTTAGTCAAGATTCTAGCAGCCGTGTTTAGCACTAACTGAAGTTTATTTAGTGCTTTATCCGGGTAGCCGGATAGTAGTGCATTGCAGTAGTCTAATCTAGAAGTGACAAAAGCATGGATTAACCTTTCTACATCATTTTTGGACAAAAAGTTTCTGATTTTTGCAATGTTACGAAGATGGAAAAAAGCTGTCCTTTAAATATTCTTGATATGTTCGTCAAAAGAGAGATCAGGGTCCAGAGTAACGCCGAGGTCCTTCACAGTTTTTTTTGACAACTGTACAACCATCAAGATTAATTGTCAGATCCAACAGAAGATCTCTTTGTTTCTTGGGACCTAGAACTAGCATCTCTGTTTTGTCCGAGTTTAAAAGTAAAAAATGTGCCTTATGTCTGAAAAACATTCTTCCAGGATAGGCAATTTTGGGGCTTCACCATGTTTCATCGAAATGTAGAGCTATGTGTCGTCCGCATAGTAATGAAAGTTAACATGGTGTTTCCGAATGACATCACCAAGAGGTAAAATATATACTGAAAACAATAGTGGTCCTAAAACGGAACCTTGAGGAACACTGAAACGTACAATTGATTTGTCAGAGGACAAACCATCCACAGAGACAAACTGATATCTTTCCGACAGATAAGATCTAAACCAGGCAAGAACTTGTCCGTGTAGACCAATTAAGGTTTCCAATCTCTCCAAAAGAGTGTGGTGATCGATGGTGTCAAAAGCAGCACTAAGGTCTAGGAGCACGAGGACAGATGCAGAGCCTTGGTCTGACGCCATTAAAATGTAATTTACCACCTTCACGAGTGCGGTCTCAGTGCTATGATGGGGTCTAAAACCAGACTGAAGCGTTTCGTATAATTTTTTTCTTCTTCAGGAAGGCAGTGAGTTGCTGCACAACAGCTTTTTCTAAATTGGGAGATTCGATATAGGCCGATAGTTTTTTACATTTTCTGGGTCAAGGTTTGGCTTTTATTTATTATGTTCAACATAGGAGGGCCAAGCACATGAAGTAGCTCTTTCAGTAGTTTAGTTGGAATAAGGTCCAGTATGCAGCTTGAAAGTTTAGAGGCCATGACTATTTTCA
Source organism: Coregonus clupeaformis (assembly GCF_020615455.1). Classification (NCBI taxonomy): domain Eukaryota; kingdom Metazoa; phylum Chordata; class Actinopteri; order Salmoniformes; family Salmonidae; genus Coregonus; species Coregonus clupeaformis. The sequence goes on along the minus strand of NC_059210.1, from coordinate 17,722,991 downwards.
TGAATGTGTCAAGAGATATAGGATTAAAAAACTTGAGTGTCTCCATTGATCCTAGGTCCTGGCAGTTTTGTGCAGACTCAGGACAGCTGAGCTTTGGATAAATACGCAGATTCAAAGAAGAGTCCGTAATTTGCTTTCTAATGATCATGATCTTTTCATCGAAGAAGTTCATGAATTCATCACTGCTGAAGTGAAAGGCATCCTCTCTTGGGGAACGTTGCTTTTTAGTTAGCTTTGCGACAGTATCAAATATACATTTTGGATTGTTCTTATTCTCCTCAATTAGGTTGGAAAAATAGGATGATCGAGCAGCAGTGAGGGGCTCTTCGATATTGCTCTGTACTTTCTTTCCAAGCTAGTAGGAAGAGTTCCAGTTTGGTGGAGCGCCATTTCCGTTCCAATTTTCTGTAGGCTTGCTTCAGGGCTCTAGTATTTTCTGTATACCAGGGAGCTAGTTTCTTGTGACAAATGTTTTTTTTTTTAGGGGTGCGACTGCATCTAGGGTATTACGCAAGGTTAAATTTAGATCCTCAGTTAGGTCGTTAACTGATTTTTGTACTCTGACGTCTTTGAGTAAGTGGAGGGAGTCTGGAAGGGCCTCTAGGAATCTTTGGGTTGTCCGAGAATTTATAGCACGGCTTTTGATGTTCCTTGGTTGGGGTCTGAGCAGATAATTTTTTGCGATTGCAAATGTAATAGGATGGTGGTCCGATAGTTCAGGGTTATGAGGAAAAACATTTAGATCCACAATATTTATTCCACGGGACAAAACTAGATCCAGGGTATGACTGTGGCAATGAGTAGGTCCGGAGACATGTTGGACAAAACCCACTGAGTCGATGATGGCGCCGAAAGACTTTTGGAGTGGGTCTGTGGACTTTTCCATGTGAATATTAAAGTACCAATACTTTTCCTAGAGCTGAGCAATCGGGGGAGAAGGGCCTTGGTCAGGGACGTGACCAAGAACCCGATGGTCACTCTGACAGGGCTCCAGAGTTTGTCTGTGGAGATGGGAGAACCTTCCAGAAGGACAACCATCTCTGCTGCACTCCATCAATCAGGCCTTTATAGTACAGTGGCCAGACGGAAGCCACTCCTCAGTGAAAGGCACATGACAGCCCGCTTGGAGTTTGCCAAAAGGCACTGAAAGGACTCTCAGACAATGAGAAACAAGATTCTCTGGTTTGATGAAACCAAGACTGAACTGGAGGAAACCTGGCACCATCCCTACGGTGAAGCATGTTGGTGGCAGCATCATGCTGTGGGGTTGGTTTTCAGCGGCAGAGACTGGTAGACTAGTCAGGATCGAGGGAAAGATGAACGGAGCAAAGTATAGAGAGATCCTTGATGAAAACATGCTGCAGAGCGCTCAGGACTCAGACTGGGGCGAAGGTTCACCTTCCAACAGGAAAACGACCCTAAGCGCTCAGCCAAGACAACGCAGGAGTGGCTTCGAGACAAGTCTCTGACTGTCCTTGTGTGGCCCAGCCAGAGCCTGGTCGAACATCTCTAGAGAGACCTGAAAATAGCTGTGCAGCAACGCTCCCCATCCAACCTGACAAAGCTTGAGAGGATCTGCAGAGTAGAGTGTTTTATATTTTAATACATTTGCAAAAAATTCTAAAAAAATTCTTTTTCATTATAGGGTATTGTGTGTAGATTGATGAGGGGGGAAAAACAATTTAATCAATTTTAGAATAAGGCTGTAACGTAACAAAATGTGGAAAAGGTCAAGGGGTCTGAATACTTTCCGAATGCACTGTAGGTAGGGTTGTATGGTTGTATAGGGCCTTACTCTGACACCGCCTGGTATAGAGGTCCTGGATGGCAGGGAGCTCGGCCCCAGTGATGTACTGGGCCGTACGCACTACCCTCTGTGGCGCCTTGCAGTCGGATGCCAAGCAGTTGCCATACAAGCGGTGATGCAGCCAGTCAAGATGCTCTCAATGGTGCAGCTGTAGAACCTTTTGAGGATCTGAGGGCCGATGCCAAATATCTTCAGCCTCCTGAGGGGAAGAGGCATTGTCATGCCTTCTTCACGACTGTGTTGGTGTGTTTGGACCATGATAGGTCCTTCGTGAAGTGGACATTGAGGAACTTGAAGCTCTCGGCTCGCTCCAATACAGCCCTGTCGATGTGAATGGGGGCGCGCTCGGCCCTCTGTTTCCTGTAGTCCACGATCCACTCCTTTGTCTTGCTGACATTGAGGGAGAGGTTGTTGTCCTGGCACTACACTGCCAGGTTTCTGACCTCCTCCCTGTAGGCTGTCTCATCATCGCTCGTCAGTGATCAGGCCTACCACTTTCATGTCGTCGGCAAACCTAATGATGGTGTTGGAGTTGTGCGTGGCCACGCAGTCGTGGGTAAACAGGGAGTAAAGGAGGGGACTAAGCACGCACCCCTGAGGGGCCCCCGTGATGAGGGTCAGCGTGGCGGATATGTTGTTGCCTACCCTCACCACCTAAGGGTGGCCCGTCAGGAAGTCCAAGATCCAGTTGCAGAGGGAGGTGTTTAATCCCAGGGTTTTTAGTTTAGTGATGAGCTTGGAGGGCACTATGGTGTTGAGCACTGAGCTGTAGTCAATAAACAGCATTCTCACGAAGGTGTTACTTTTGTCCAGGTGGGAAAGACCAGTGTGAAGTGCAATTGAGATTGCATCATCTGTGGATCTGTTGTGGCGGTATGCAAATTGGAGTTGGTCCAGGGAGTCTGGCATGATGGTGTTGATGTGAGCCATGACCAGCCTTTCAAAGCATTTCATGGCTACAGTTATGAGTGCTACAGGGAGATAGTCATTTAGACAGGTTACCTTGGCGTTCTTGGGCACAGGGACTATGGTGGTCTGCTTGAAACATGTAGGTATTACAGCCTGGGTCAGGGAGAGGTTGAAAATATCAGTGAAGACACTTGCCAGCTGGTCAGCGCATGCTCTGAGTATGCGTCTTGGTAATCCGTCTGGCCCTGCGGCCTTGTGAATGTTAACCTGTTTACATGTCTTACTCACATTGACTATGGAGAGCGTGATCACACAGTCGTCCGGAACAGCTGGTGCTCTCATGCATGGTTCAGTGTTGCTTGCCTCGAAGCAAGCATAGAAGGTATTTAGCTTGTCTGGTAGGCTTGCGTCACTGGACAGCTCTCGGCTGGGTTTCCCTTTGTAGTTAACCATGTTATCTCAATATTTCGTGAGTCATATTGTTATTTTGCACATTACATACACTGCCTTCAGAAAGTATTCACATTCCTTGACTTTTTCCACATTTTGTTGTTACAGCCTGAATTTAAAATGGATTAAATTGAGATTTTTTGTCACTGGCCTAAACACAATACCCCATAATGTCAAAGTGGAATTATGTTATTCAACATTTGTATAAATTAATTAAAAATGAAACGCTGCAATGTCTTGAGTCAATAATTATTCAACCCCTTTATTATGGCAAGCCTAAATAAATTCAGGAGGAAAGATTTGCTTAAAAGGTCACATAATACCTTTGCATAGACTCACTCTGTGTGCAATAGTAGTGTTTTAACATGATTTTTAAATGACTACCTCATCTCTGTACCCCACACATACAATTATCTGTAAGGTCCCTCAGTCGAGCAGTGAATTTCAAACATAGATTCAACCACAAAGACCAGGGAGGTTTTCCAATGCCTAGCAAACAAGGGCACCTATTGGTACATTGGTACAAAAAGAGCAGACGTTGAATATCCCTTTGAGCATGGTGAAGTTATTAATTACACTTTGGATGGTGTATCAATACACCCAGTCACTACAAAGATACAGGTGTCCTTCCTAACTAGTTGCCGGAGAGGAAGGAAATCGCACAGGGATTTCACCATGAGGCCAATGGTGACTTTAAAACAGTTACAGAGTTTAATGGCTGTGATAGGAGAAAACTGAAGATGGATCAACAACATTGTAGTTACTCCACAATACTAACCTAATAGACAGAGTGAAAAGAAGGAAGCCTGTACAGAATAAAACATATTCTAAAACATGCATCCTGTGTGCAAGAAGACACTAAAGCAGGGCTCTTCAACCCTGTTCCTGGAGAGCTACCATCCTGTAGGTTTTTGCTCGAACCCTAATCTAGCACACCTGATTCTAATAATTAGCTAGTTGATAAGCTGAATCAGGTTAGTTATAGCTGGGGTTGGAGTGAAAACCTACAGGAGTGTTGCTCTCCAGGTTGGAGAGACCTGCACTAAAGGAAAACCTGGTTCAGTCTGCTTTTCACCAGACACTGGGAGATGAATTCACCTTCCAGCAGGACAATAACCAAAAACACAAGGCACATTTTTTAAAAGAATAAAGGGCAAATGTTGCACAATTCAGGTGTGGAAAGCTCTTACCCAGAAAGACTCACAGCTGTATTCACTGCCAAAGGTGTGTCGTGACGTGCCTTTCATTATTGTGATGACTATTATTTATCTAATAATTACCTACTATGTTTAATTGTTACTAGACTAAATGAATCATGTAACAATTAACTCATTAGGAATTTGGGGCACCACAGGAAAAGTTGTTTAACGAGTTACCGTTTCCCGAATTAACTCTAAAGATATCTAGATATTTCTTATCATTTAACAGTTATTTATTAATCATTTACCTCATATCAGTCTCATTCTGAAAGTTGTAGGCTCTTTAAGTCTGCACGAACCCGGGTCTTACTGATCATTGGCGGCAAAAGTCTCTAAAACAAAGGACATTCCTTTCACCATACTAGAGGCCAGAGATAGATTATCCTATCTCTAATTTATGGCAGTATTAAGGTGTGTGTCCCCCCGTGGTTAAGAGGGTCTAGTTGTTGTAGGCCATTTGCCAAGCTGATATGAGGCCTTTGATCCTCACCCAGGGAGAGTCATGACAGGTGCTTCTACAAAGTATTGACTCAGGGGTGTGAATACTTATGTAAATTAGATATTTCTGTATATAATTTTCAATAAATTAGCAACATTTTCAAAAAACATGTTTTCACTTTGTCATTATGGGGTATTGTGTGTAGATGGGTGAGGAAAAAAATATATTTAATCAATTTTGAATTCAGGCTGTAACACAACACAATGTGGAATAAGTCAATTGGAATGAATGCTTTCTGAGGGCACTGTACCTGTTCAGTATCAGGCATTCTCCCAGATTGAAGAAGAAACATCCAAGACCTCACGATCCCACTATCGCTCCCCATTGACGTCACAGCTTCCCCTAGCAGTGGTAACCATATACATTACTTTCAATGCAAATACCTGGGAGATCTAGAAAATTATAGGATGGCGATTTAGATGGTACAATGATTCCCTACGCTATTCATTGCTTGTTTTCTCACATAAACTGAAATTGAGCAAACAGGAAAACTTTAGCAATGAGGAAAAGACAGAGCCATTTCCGCTACATAACACAGCCACAAAGTCAGAACAGCTTTCCCATTTTGACAACAGATGCTGCTCCAACGGGATAAATCAATAGGCGAATATCACAGCCAATCACAACACTGGCGGGTAAGTAATACTGTGAAAAACTATGGGTGGGTTGCACCATCATCTAGGATTAGAGCTAATCTAGGTAAAGTATATCTAGGTTTCCAATTTCGTCAGAGATGTATTGCACCACTTCATTTTAAATCTGGATCAGTAAATCTATGATTAACGTTTTTAAACTATGATTAGTGACATATTACACCAAGATATTAGGTATTTCGTGAGTTGAAACAAAGTAGCTAACCTACTTGACAAATGAGGCAACAAAGTTGCTGTTCCTTGATAAAATAATAACTTCTTCCGACAGCTCAGGGTCAAAGTCAACAGGAAGATATTAGGTATTTCGTGAGTTGAAACAAAGTAGCTAACCTACTTGACAAATAAGGCAACAAAGTTGCTGTTCCTTGATAAAATAATAACTTCTTCCGACAGCTCTGGGTCAAAGTAAACAGGTATTGACGGTGGGAGCTTTTGAAGAAGGATGAGTTTCTGGTTACCAGACGTCCAGAGCGTGTCACCGTTATCATTGATCCTTTGATTCTCACAACTTTGTAAGGTTTAGGATCATAGGGAGTCATGAGTTTTCCTTTGACATGCTGATGGAAGAGTGTTGTGTCTTCTGGTTTGAGTGTGGAGGGTCGTGCTCGGTTCTTCTATTCAGCAGTCTTTTTCATGCATTGCTTTGCACGTTGGTTAGTGTCACGTAACTTGGCATTTGGTACAAAGTGAGGCATTGTGGGAAGTGTAGTGCAGAGTTTTCTTCTAAACATCAGCTCTGCTGGGGTTTGTTGAGTAGTTCCATGAGTGGTTGCGCAGTAGTTTCTAAGAAAACTGTAGAGATTTAGTTTCCAAGGTTTTCCTTCAGAGTTTGTGGCTGTGACAGTTTTCTTGAGTGTTCTCATGAAGCGTTCTGCTTCGCCATTAACTCTCGGCCAGTAAAGTGTTATCTTTCTATGCTTAAATCCAAGGTAGTGTCTGAAATTTGTGAAGGACTGTCCATTGAAGGGAGGTCCATTGTCCGTTTTTACAATCTCAGGTACTCCAAAGGAGGAGAAAACTTTGTCAAGCTTGGGAATGACAGAAGTGGAAGATGTGGTCTTTACGATTTCAACTTCCGGATACCTTGAGAATTCGTCGACAACTACGAGTAGGTAGTCACCCGATGGGAAAGGACCGCAGAAATCGACTGATACTTCTAGCCATGGACCATTGGGTAGTTTCGACATAGACAGTGGTTCCATAAGATTTTCTGCAGTGGCAGCTTGACATGGAATGCTGTGCTGAATTGCTTTTTCCACCATGTCATCGATGCCTGGAAACCAAACCTTCTCTCTTAGTAGCTGTTTTGTTTTCACAATACCTAGATGTCATGTGTGAGCTAGGTTGATTGCTTTTTTTATGCAGAGAGGCTGGAAGAATGAGCCGTGTTCCTCTCAGAATGACATTTGCTTGTGCATTGATTGTTAGTTCATGTCTCATGCGAAAGAGTGCTTTTAATGTTTGGAAATCAGCATCTTGTGTGTCACGTGGTGAATCTTGCCAAGTTCCTGTGGACAATAGCCGCATCACCTTCTGTAGAGCTGAGTCTTTCTTTGTTTCTTCTTGCACCTCTGCTAGAGTCATCGCTTTGGGAACTGTGTTGTCAATGATAAAGTTCACATATTTCTCTGCCATGCGAGATATTCTTTGTGGTGTTTCCCCTACGATGGGATGTCTTGACATGTAGTCGGCAGGGTTGTCTTTACCAGCTTCGTACTTCACAGTGTAGCTATAGGGTTGTAGTCTCAGTCTCCATCGCTCAAGTCGTGCTGACCGTGAAGTGAGTTCCGTAGAGATACAAGTGAAAGTGTTCACATGCCCAGATGATCGCCAGAGCTTCTCTCTCAGTTTGTGAGTAGCGCTGTTCAACCTCTGAAAGCGCCCGGCTGGCATATGCGATGATATGGGCATCTTTGTCACTTGTAGGGTTGTGCTGACTCAGTATGGCACCTAAACTAACTGGGCTGGCGTCAACTAACAGTGTTGACTTCTTGGCTGGGTCAAAGTAGGCTGTCGTCATGTCATGCATCAGACATGTTCTTAATTATTTGATCGCAGACTGGTGCTGTGGTCCCCATGACCAGGTGTGATCTTTTCTTGTGAGCTCACGAAGAGGCTGTGCGGTTGTTGCGAAGTCTGGTATGAACCGTGAGCAGTACTGTATCATACCCAGTAGACTGAGAACTTCCGAGACATTTTGAGGTGCTGGCAGATTCTGTATGGCTTTGATTTTCTTTGGATCCGCCAAAATGCTTTTCTCTGAGAAAACATAGCCATAAAACTCAAGTGTTGTTTTGCTGTATTCAAATTTTTCTTTGTTCAACGTGAGATTTTTCTCTGAAACACAGCTTTGTGTCACGGATTCTGCCGAGGCTGCTCCTCCTCCTGGCTCGGGCAGGCTTCGGCATTCGTCGTCCCCGGAGTACTAGCTGCTGCCGATCGATGTTATCGGTGTCTGTCTAGTTTTGTCTGTATTGTTTACACCTGTTCCACATTATGTTTGATTGTTGCCCTATAATTACCCCTGTCTCTCATCGGGATCTTGTGTGTGATTGTTTCCCTTCACGTATGTCGTTTGTGAGCGGGTTATTTCCTCCCTGTGTGGAGTTATTCTGTGTTCATCTTTTCAGTATCGGATTAAAGTACGTTTCCGAGAGTTCCGTGTCCTGCGCCTGACTTCTTCAACCGCATCTCACTGACAGTCGTGACACTTTGAGACCTGCGTTGTGTTTATCTTGAGATCTACCGTAGACTAGGATGTCCTCGCTCATGTTTCTCACATTGGGAATGCCTTGGAGCACTTGCTGTATTGCATTCTGAAACACCTCGGCAGCTGAACTTATGCCAAAGTTCAGTCTGGTGTATCTCCAGAGGCCAGTATGAGTGGTGAAGGTTGTGATATACAGTTGAAGTCGGAAGTTTACATACACTTCTCTTAAGATAGCCACAGTAACTCTGTGTTGTTAAACTGTTTAAATACTTCTCTGTCAGAAATTGATCCTGTGTAGAGAGTGGATGCAAATATAACTGAGCCACGTGGATCACATATTATCAGAGACTTCAGTGTGTTGGTATACTTGTAGTTGGAATAAGTTTGGCTTTGCAGTAGCAGTGAGCTTGGTTTCTCCATCTTTAACACTGTTCAATTTAGTATTGCAAAGGTCATTGGAAAATCTCTCCTGTAGTTATCTGGCATATGTTCTGTGATGTTGTCCCTGTGAGGCCATACAGACAACTGACCTAGCATGTCATACATAAGGTCCACAGAGGAATTGAACACAGTGCTAACACTTTGTAAGTCCATATGACATCTGAAAGCCAGGTCTTTCAGGTCAACATTTTGTCTGAGTTTGATCAGCTCAAGCAGAAACTGCTGATGCAGGGGCATCTGTTGAATTTGCCTAACTACTTTCTTGTATGTCAAGGGGATAGTTGTCTGTGGGGATGTTTTATGATTTGGTACAAGTTATTAAACTGATCATACGTAAACCCAGTGCAATATTGGAAGTACACTGAACAAAAGTAGAAATGCAACATGCAACAATTTCAAAGATTTTACTGAGTTGCAGTTCATATAAGGAAATCAGTCAATTGAAATAAATTCATTAGGCCCTAATCTATGGATTTCACATGACTGGGAATACAGATATGCATCTGTTGGTCACAGATACTGTACCTTAACAAAAAGGTAGGGGCGTGGATCAGAAAACCAGTCAGTATCTGGTGTGACCACCATTTGCCTCATGCAGCAAGACACATCTTCGCATAGAGTTGATCAGGCTGTTGATTGTGGCCTGTGGAATGTTGTCCCACTTTTCTTCAATGGCTGTGCAAAGTTGCTGGATATTGGTAGGAACTGGAACACACTGTCGTACATGTCAATCCAGAGCATCCCAAACATGTTCAGTGGGTGACTGGATGTCTGGTGAGTATGCAGGCCATGGAAGAAAAGTATGCAGCTTCCAGGAATTGTGTACAGATCCTTGTGACATGAGGCCGTGCATTATCATGCTGAAACACGAGGTAATGGCGGCGGATGAATGGCACGTCAATGGGCCTCAGGATTTTGTAACGGTATATCTGTGCATTCAAATTGCCATCGATAAAATGTAATTGTGTTCGTTATCCGTAGCTTATGCCTGCCCATACCATAACCCCACCACCACCATGGGGCACTCTGTTTACAACGTTGACATCAGCAAATCGCTCGCCCACACAACGCCATCTGCCCGGTACAGTTGAAACCGGGATTAATCCGTGAAGAGCACACTTCTCCAGCGTGCCAGTGGCCATCGATGGTGAGAATTTTCCCACTGAAGACAGTTACGACACCGAACTGCAGTCAGGTCAAGACCCATTGTGAGGACGACGAGCACGCAGATGAGCTTCCCTGAGACGGTTTGTGCAGAAATTCTTTGGTTGTGCAAACCCACAGTTTCATCAGCTGTCCGGGTGGCTGGTCTCATACGATCCCACCGGTGAAGAAGCTGGATGTGGAGGTCCTGGGCTGGCATGGTTACACGTGCTCTGCGGATGTGAGGCTGGTTGGACGTACTGCCAAATTCTCTAAAACGACTTTATGGTAGAGAAATTAACATTACATTCTCTGGCTACAGCTCTGGTGGACATTCCTGCAGTCAGCATGCCAATTGAACACTCCCTCAAAACGTTTACTGTCCCCAGCACAAGGTGCATCTGTGTAATGATCGTGCTGTTTAATAAGGTTCTTGATATGTCACACCTGTCAGGTGTATGTGTTACACGCCTCGGACTGAGACGTGGTCAGCAGATAATAAACCTGAATTAAATGATGAGACGGAGAAACGTCAGTTGTGTTCAGTAGTAGGCATTCTCCAATATTTATTAAAAGATTAAACTTTTTTTGTTGTCAAAATCAATTATGCATTACAACTCTATTGTAGTATTAAATCTCCCATTACATATTCCAGTATCCCAAACAATTAAAGGTCTCAGGTTCAAAAAACCTATCACCATACTTCTACACATTCACATCATATGCTGTACCAGTCAAAAGTTTGGACACACTTACTCATTCAAGGGTTTTTCTTTATTTTTATTATTTTCTACATTGTATAATAATAGTGAATACATCAAAACTATGAAATAACACATATGGAATCATGTAGTAACCACAAAAGTGTTAAACAAATCAAAATATATTTTATATTTGAGATTCTTCAAATAGCCACCCTTTGCCTTTATGACAGCTTTGTACACTCTAGGCATTCTCTCAACCAGCTAACAGTTATTTGGGCATTGATACAAAATAGTCCAGTATTGCAATGCTTCACTGGATCAATCTGAAACTTTGCACACACACTGCTGCCATCTACTGGCCAAAGTCTAAATTGCGTCTAAACTGCAATATTAATTTGTGGTCTTTCTCTTGCATTTCAAAGATGACAAAAACATAAATAAATAAAAGTCTAATGGGCAGGTGGAACGGGTGAATCAGGATGTGGGTAGGTTCCTGCGGTACTACTGCCAGGACCGGCCAGGGGAGTGGTCGGTGTTCTTGCCATGGGCGGAATATGCCCAGAACTCTCTCCGCCACTACTCCACTAACCTAACGCCATTTCAAAGTGTTTTAGGTTATCAGCCGGTTCTGGCACCATGGCATCAGAGCCAGACCGAGGCTCCTGTGGTGGATGACTGGATTCGGCGCGCGGAGGAGACGTGGAACGCTGCTCACGTCCACCTCCAACGCGCCGTGTGTCACCAGAAGGCCACACTGACCGCCACCGCAGTGAGGCCCCGGTCTTTGTACTGGGTGATCGGGTCTGGCTCTCGACCCGGAATCTGCCCCTCCGCCTGCCCTACCGGAAGCTGAGCCCGCGGTATGTGGGGCCGTTCAAAGTCCTGAGGAGAATAAACAAGGTTACTTATAGGTTACTACTCCCTCCAGATTACCGCATTAACCCCTCGTTCCATGTGTCTCTCCTCAGGCCGGTGGTGGTTGGTCCGCTCCAGGAGTCTGGACATAGAGGGCGCCCCTGTGTACTCCGTCCATTCCATCCTGGATTCGAGGCTTCGGGTGGGGGGCCTTCAGTACCTCGTGGAGTGGGAGGGGTACGGTCCGGAGGAGTGGTGCTGGGTCCCGGTGAGGGATATCCTCAATCCCTCCCTGTTGCAGGATTTCCACCGTCGCCATCCTGGCCGTCCCCTAGGCCGGTGTCGGCGAGCTGCTGGGGGGGTACTGTCACGACTTCCTCCGAAGCTGCCACCTCTCCTTGTTCGGGCAGGTTTCGGCGTTCGTCGTCACCGGCCTTCTAGCCACTGCCGCTCCTCATCTCATTATTCCATTTGTTTTGTCTTGTTTATTACACACACCTGGTTCATATCCCCTCATCAGTACCTGTATAAGTGTTCCCTCTGCCCCCTTGTCTTTGTGTGTGATTGTTTATTGTGGAGAGTAGTGAAGCTTGGTGGAGCTCCTTGTATTTTGTATCGCTGGGATATTTCCCCGTGTGCTGTGTATTTTCCAGTGCACCTGTTTTGCGCACTGGAGTGTTTTGACGCGTTACTGCGTAACTGTGGTTGCGGAATAAAGCCTGTTATTCTGTGATTGACCCTCCTGCGCCTGACTTTTTCAACATCACCTCATCACAGTGGCAGTCCGTTGCGCCTCTCTCTACACAACTTGAACAGACGTATGGTCTCTCTCGTCTTTGGAACGCTGGCTTACTGGAAGTACATTGACACGAGTGTTCTGGTGTTTTGGGCTGCTTCAAAGATTCAATAACATTTGTTAGGGCCTCGACTCATTTGCTGGATAGTTTTATTTTTGCTCTTTAGCTCAGTATTTTGCTCAACTTTGACTTCATTAGCTTTGAGCTGGGCGCTGTGGGCGTGTCGTCTTGTGACGGGAAATTTGGCCCAATCTACGCTGTCTCTCACTTTCATCGCTTGTTATTTGATTACATGCCTCAGCAATGCTTCATCAGATACAGTGTTATCAGAGAGGAGGGGTCTCAACTGTGGTCCTCTGTAGCTCAATTGGTAGAGCATGGTGCTTGTAACGCCAGGGTAGTGGGTTCGATCCCCGGGACCACCCATACGTAAAAATGTATGCGCACATGACTGTAAGTTGCTTTGGATAAAAGCGTCTGCTAAATGGCATATTATTATTATTATTATTAACTGATGTTGCTGTGTTTTGTACCTAAGCCCTAATACACTGTGTGTAGGTATACGTTTTGGACCGTATGATTGTCATACTTGACGTCTGAGTTAGCCTGTTTAGACATAAACAGAATATTTTGCTTCAGTCCTACCATTCTGTATAGGAACTGCTGAGGTGTCTCGTGTTCGTGTTGCTTTGTGCACATCAGTTCCTGGAAGAGTTCAGTGATGCTCTTTTCTCCTAAGTGAGACTGGAGGAAACTTTTCAGCTCTGCAACACCAATTTCATCCTTACTTATTAGCATGTCTTTAAAGTGTCCTGGTTTGATGATGCGGAAGACGGCTCTGATGATTTCAGATTCATTGTGTTTTTCGTTTAACCCCTCTTCTATTTGTCTACATACGCTGTTATAACTAATGTCAGATGTGTTGTCCCCTATTTGACCCCCATGTATTTTAAACTCCCTGCGCTGCAGATATGGTAGGCCTCTGATGGCGACCACGCTATCAGCTGTGAGGTGTTTCATGTGGTCAGTGCTCAAGTTTTTAGACAAGTTGCTACATTCCTTTACAGGAGGTGATTTGTCTGGTGTGGCAGGTGTTACTTTACACTGAAGCAGTTTTCTGCTCCTCATTACTGGTCAACATTTTGTGTTTCAGTATCAGCAGTAGCTACCGTAGCAGATAAATCTGGTAGCACCTCACCCTCCGTACTAACTTGAGTAGTCACTGGACTCGCTTCACGCCCTTGGATAACCTCGTCAATAGCATCCTTTATAAACAGTAGCTGAGCCATACCGCTATCCTCTAGCTCGGCTATTCCCAAACTGGGGTACGCGCAATGCCATCGGGGGTACGCCAAATAAAAATGTGATTCACATTTTCAAACAGTCCATTTAGAACGGGGCTATACATTTGGGTGATGTTTTTTTCTCGCCTGAGTAGCCTCGTTTCACTGACAAAAAATCAAATTAAACCATCTAGTGTTCAGCGCAATAACAACACAATGTCAAATACAGGTAGCCTAATCAAATAATTAACATCCAATCACATTAACCATTACTCTCTCACGGGAATTCCACTAAAGGTCCGTATGTAGCCAAACGTAGCTGCTGCTCATTCCGTTTGCTCGAAAATTGATAAATGGTTTAGCAGTACTACACCTGCACCTGTCGATTACATAAGTTGTTCTGCTTCCACGAGCACATCCAATGATAGCATCAGTAATTCTACATTTGTTGCTAGCCCAGCTAGCATGGACACTGATGAGTTGTGAATCTGATGCAGCCGAAGAGCTACTGCCCCCTTACCCGGGAAAGCACCGAACAACAGACAGGGACGTTGGACCTTTCGAAGAGGTGCAAATATGATGAGAACTACATTGATTTGGGGTTCACTTATATTGGGAGTGGTGCCTTTCCTCACCCACAGTGTGTTATACACTGCTCAAAAAAATAAAGGGAACACTTAATCAACACAATGTACCTCCAAGTGAATCACACTTCTGTGAAATCAAACTGTCCACTTAGGAAGCAACACTGATTGACAATACATGTCACATGCTGTTGTGCAAATGGAATAGACAACAGGTGGAAATTATAGGCAATTAGCAAGACACCCCCAATAAAGGACTGGTTTTGCAGGTGGTGACCACAGACCACTTCTCAGTTCCTATGCTTCCTGGCTGATGTTTTGGTCACTTTTGAATGCTGGCGGTGCTTTCACTCTAGTGGTAGCATGAGACGGAGTCTACAACCCACACAAGTGGCTCAGGTAGTGCAGCTCATTCAGGATAGCACATCAATGCGAGCTGTGGCAAGAAGGTTTGCTGTGTCTGTCAGCGTAGTGTCCAGAGCATGGAGGCGCTACCAGGAGACAGGCCAGTACATCAGGAGACGTGGAGGAGACGTAGGAGGGCAACAACCCAGCAGCAGGACTGCTACCTCCGCCTTTGTGCAAGGAGGAGCAGGAGGAGCACTGCCAGAGCCCTGCAAAATGACCTCCAGCAGGCCACAAATGTGCATGTGTCTGCTCAAACGGTCAGAAACAGACTCCATGAGGGTGGTATGAGGGCCCGATGTCCACAGGTGGGGGTTGTGCTTACAGCCCAACACCGTGCAGGACGTTTGGCATTTGCCAGAGAACACCAAGATTGGCAAATTCGCCACTGGCGCCCTGTGCTCTTCACAGATGAAAGCAGGTTCACACTGAGCACATGTGACAGACGTGACAGAGTCTGGAGACGCCGTGGAGAACGTTCTGCTGCCTGCAACATCCTCCAGCATGACCGGTTTGGCGGTGGGTCAGTCATGGTGTGGGGTGGCATTTCTTTGGGGGGCCGCACAGCCCTCCATGTGCTCGCCAGAGGTAGCCTGACTGCCATTAGGTACCGAGATGAGATCCTCAGACCCCTTGTGAGACCATATGCTGGTGCGGTTGGCCCTGGGTTCCTCCTAATGCAAGACAATGCTAGACCTCATGTGGCTGGAGTGTGTCAGCAGTTCCTGCAAGAGGAAGGCATTGATGCTATGAACTGGCCCGCCCGTTCCCCAGACCTGAATCCAATTGAGCACATCTGGGACATCATGTCTCGCTCCATCCACCAACGCCACGTTGCACCACAGACTGTCCAGGAGTTGACGGATGCTTTAGTCCAGGTCTGGGAGGAGATCCCTCAGGAGACCATCCGCCACATCATCAGGATCATGCCCAGGCGTTGTAGAGAGGTCATACAGGCACGTGGAGGCCACACACACTACTGAACCTCATTTTGACTTGTTTTAAGGACATTACATCAAAGTTGGATCAGCCTGTAGTGTGGTTTTCCACTTTAATTTTGAGGGTGACTCCAAATCCAGACCTCCATGGGTTGATAAATTTGATTTCCATTGATAATTTTTGTGTGATTTTGTTGTCAGCACATTCAACTATGTAAAGAAAAAAGTATTTAATAAGATTATTTCATTCATTCAGATCTAGGATGTGTTATTTTAGTGTTTGTTTGAGCAGTGTATGTGCAAAAGTACTATCTCACAACTCGATGAAACCTTCACTCTTGCGCAGACATTTGAAACGAAACATGCCAATTTGAAAAATAAGCCACAGGAGTTTTTTTTGTGAAAATTAAGACGAATTTCAAGTAGTAAGACATGTATAAAAGCAACAGATACCATTAATAAGAAGGGGCTAGAAGCGTCTTATATGGTGAGCTACCGAGTGGCTAGGACAGGCAAGTCCAATAATCTTGTGGAGGACTTAATTATTCCTGCTGCTGCGGATATGGCTGGGACAATGCTGGGGGAAAAGGCAAAAAAAATTATACAGACAATGCCTAAATCAAACAACACTGTGACATGGCAGGAGATGTTTTGAAACAATTACTTCTTCGCATACAAGCCAGTGATTTCTATGCGTTACAGCTGGATGAGTCAACAGACGTGGCAGGCCTGGCACAGCTCCTGGTATATGTCCGTTACATTTATGGGGGGTCAATTAAGGAAGACATCCTCTTCTGCAAACCACTGGAAACCAGGACAACAATTTGTGACATCAAATAGACTTTGGTGGTCAAGTTGTGTTGGTATCTGTACTGATGGCGCAAAAGCCATGACAGGGAGACATAGTGGAGTGGTAACGCGCGTGCAAGCAGTTGCTCCCGAACGCCACTTGGGTACACTGCAGCATCCACTGAGAGGCTCATGCTGCCAAGGGAATGCCTGACAGCTTGAAAGACGTTTTGGACACTACAGTGAAAATGGTTAACTTTGTTAAAGCAAGGCCCCTGAACTCTCATGTATTTTCTGCATTATGCAATGATATGGGCAGCGACCATGTAATGCTTTTACAACATACAGAAGTGTGCTGGTTATCAAGGGGCAAAGTATTGACAAGTTTTTTTTTAAATTGAGAGACGAGCTTAAAGTTTTCTTTACTGACCATCATTTTCACCTGTCTGACCGCTTGCATGATGACGAGATTCTCACACGACTGGCCTATCTGGGATGTTTTTTCTCGCCTGAATGATCTGAATCTAGGATTACAGGGACTCTCCGCAACTATATTCAATGTGCGGGACAAAATTGAGGCTATGATTAAGAAGTTAGAGCTCTTCTCTGTCTGCATTAACAAGGACAACACACAGGTCTTTCCATCATTGTATGATTTTTTTGTGTGCAAATGAACTCAAGCTTACGGACAATGTCAAATGTGATATAGCGAAGCACCTGAGTGAGCTGGGTGCGCAATTTACGCAGGTACTTTCCTGAAATGGACGACACAAACAACTGGATTCATTATCCCTTTCATGCCCTGCCTCCAGTCCACTTACCGATATCTGAACAAGAGAGCCTCATCGAAATTGCAACAAGCGGTTCTGTGAAAATTGAATTTAATCAGATGCCACTGGATAGGGCTGCGCTCAGAGTATCCTGCCTTGGCAAATCGCGCTGTTTAGACACTGATGCCCTTTGCAACCATGTACCTATGTGAGATTGGATTCTTGGCCCTCACTAGCATGAAAACTAAATACAGGCCCAGACTGTGTGTGGAAAATAATTTAAGACAGACTCTCTCCAATACAACCCAACATTGCAGAATTATGTGCATCCTTTCAAGCACACCCTTCTCATTAAGCTGTGGTGAGTTATTCACAATTTCTGATGAGCAAATAAGGTTTTATATGTAAGATGGCTAAATAAAGAGCAAAATTATTGATTATTATTATATTATTATTTGTGCCCTGGTCCTATAAGAGCTCTCTGTCACTTCCCACGAGCCGGGTTGTGACAAAAACTCACACTCGTTCTTATGTTTAATAAATGTATCGTATAGTGTGTGTGTGGCAGGCTTACAAAAAAACAACATTTGAGAGTGCGCTGACGCTAGTGCTAGAGTGGGTACGCAGCTGGAGGTTGAATGTTTGAAGGGGTACGGGACTATAAAAAGTTTGGGAACCACTGCTCTAGCTCAAGTAGGGTCTTACAACACATTAATTCACACAAGCTGGGTCTAGCTCTGGTACCACATCAAGACTTTCAGCCAACTGGATCAGATGTCAGCGTAGACAACCTCTTCTTAATGGCCCAGACCAGTCCCTTCCTTTTGTCGTCGGACATGAACCACGCTTCCAAACACTTCAGGTACGTAGTGCTGCACTCTCTCTGCCAGGATCCCCTTTCACGCTGGTCACCTGCCGCTGCTTAGTCACCCACTCGTAGTCCTCTCGCTCTGGTCACAAGTCACGCTGTCCCTGGTTCATCGAGCTCTGGATCAGCTACCTCCTGAAGGTGGCACCGATCCCGGACGAGCCCCCCAAAATCTGTTACACGCCTCGGACTGAGATGTGGTCATCAGATAACAAACCTGAATTAACAGGATAAAATGATGAGACGGAGAAACGTCAGTTGTGTTCAGTAGTAGGCATTCTCCAAGATTTATTAAAATATTATATTGTCTTCATCTTTTGTTGTTGTTGTCAAAAAATCAACTCTATTGTAGTATTAAATCTTTCCATTCCATATTCCAGTATCCCAGAAAATAAAAGGTCACCATACTTCTACACATTCATATCGTATATAAATTACTGTACTATCATTGTCAATTTTGAAAAAGTTGTAAATTGCTGGAGGCCTGTGCTAAACAATGCTACAACCATTACACTATAAACCACTATAAACCACCAACACGTAAGCTAACAATGACCGAAACCAACTAGCCTAGAGCTAGCTAGTGCCCAGCCAAGCTAAATTTGTTTAGCATCAAGCTAGCGAACTGTTAAACGTTATTTTTGTACCAATATTAACACATTTTATCATCACATCGCATATTTACATATATTACCCGAACTAAACTGAGCCTTCGTTCATAGAAAATAAAACTAATAGGAGCTAAAACGTAGAGTAACTTAACTCCTTCTCTTACATGTAAACCATTAGCAACATAGCCAACCTCCATGACTTACAGTGGGGAGAATACCAATTAGTTTTTCACTCGATTAACACTCCCTCCAATTGCCTTCAAACATCACCAAACTCATGGACTATGTCATTAACCATGTTACCTCAATATTTTGAGGGCCATATTGCACTTTTGCACATTACATACCTGAATTAACAGGATAAAATGATGAGACGGAGAAACGTTAGTGGTTTTCAGTAGTAGGCATTCTCCAAGATTGAAGAAGAAACCTCCAAGACCTCACAATCTCACTAACGCTCCCATTTGAGGTCACGGCTCCGCCTAGTGGCAGTACTCATATACATTAATTTAAATGAAAATACCTAGGAGGCCTAGAAAATGATACAAGGGATGGACCCATAAAATAACAAACAAAAGAAAACATCAAAAATATGACCATACATATTTCTGTGTGTCACAAATGGATTGTCTTGGCAAAGGAAATATGCTCACTAACAGGGATGTAAACACATTTTTGCACTACATTTGAGAGAAATATTTTTATTTTATTTATTTAGAAATAAGCTTTTTGTGTGTGTGGAACATATCTGGGATCTTTTATTTCAGCTCATGAAACATGGGACGAACACTTTATATGTTGTGTTTATATTTTTGTTCAGTGTAGTTAGGGACACTGCTGTTATTTACTGACTCTGGAATTAATGGGTTGGGGATTTTGAGTCCATTTCCTCTTCCTTTTGAGCGAGTTAAATCTTTAAGCTCTCCCCTTCCTCCTGTTCTTCCTCCAACTGGGGATGCTCTTCTATAGGCTCTTCTATAGACTTCTATAGATTCCTACAGTACATGATTGAATCAATAATGTTGGTGCTTTGTAATAACTGTTCTTTCCACTTCTTTTGCAGCTGCCACTATTGGAGAACACAGAGCCACCACCATCCTCATCCAACCCTACTGATGAGTTCCCAACATTTCCCCTGCCGCCACACCCAAGCTGTTTCCCTACAGTTCTGAATGAAAATGATATGTATTACAACGGTGATATGATTATCTCCCAGTCTGGAGCAGAGGCACTTGGAAAAAAGAGACAAGACAGCAGAGCAACAACAACACCTGTCATCACGTCCACTCCCAGCGCCTTACTTCATCCTCTTAAGATGGTGTGCTCCAGGGTATCAGACTTTGACAGTCTTGCCACCAGCATGCAGAGGAAGACAACAGTGCAGACCAAGGCGATGAAGAGGGGCCTGGAGCTTTAGCCGGTTGCAGCAGCATGGTACACCAAAGTCAACCCCCACGACCCACATTTAGGCACATCTCCTGACAGGAAAGTCCAGAGCAATGAGGACCCAAGCCACTGGCTTCTGGAAATAGTGTCAAGACCAAGACAGCTTTATGGTTTGCAAATTCCTCCGTCAAAGAGCTGATGGTACCTATGCTCTCAAACCTAATCATGAGTCCCACTACCAAATTATGCGACAAATGGGAATCACGGGGATGCCGTGCTGTGATTTATGTTGTTAAAAAATGAATTTCACCTAGAGCAGCTGTTCCCAAACTAAGGGTCCTGATATGAAAATGGGGTCACAGGAGAATTTTCAAAATCCTGGAAAAAAAGTATTAAAATATATATATAATATCGTCTTTGTATCTAAATCATTGTAATGTGGTTAACCTTTAACATCTAAATGAAAATTATTCAAATCTGAAAGATCAAATTCAATGAGAGAGTGCCTTTAGATCATGGGAAAATGCCGCACTTGACCGTTGTACTTTAATCATTCCCACGGTGAATGGCTAGGCCCGCTATGCTATGAAACCACACACTATTGCAGAGACTTTGATATTACCGGCCGCAATTGATATGGTGAAAACAATGTGTGGGGAGGTGTAGAAACTCACATCAATACCTTTGTCAGATAACACTGTTATACAAATAATTGATGCTCTGACTGAACGACTCAAAATCTTCCCAGCTTATGCTCTCCAAATGGCGTTAGCTGTGAGGGCCGAGATGCCCATGCATTGACTTGTTCGCTATACATCAAATCAAATCAAATCAAATTTTATTGGTCACATGCGCCGAATACAACAGGTGCAGACATTACAGTGAAATGCTTACTTACAGCCCTTAACCAACAGTGCATTTATTTTAAACAAAAAAAGTAAGAATAAAACAACAACAAAAAAGTGTTGAGAAAAAAAGAGCAGAAGTAAAATAAAGTGACAGTAGGGAGGCTATATATACAGTAAAATAAAGTGACAGTAGGGAGGCTATATATACAGGGGGGTACCGTTGCATAGTCAATGTGCGGGGGCACCGGCTAGTTGAGGTAGTTGTGGTAATATGTACATGTGGGTAGAGTTAAAGTGACTATGCATAAATACTTAACAGAGTAGCAGCAGCGTAAAAAGGATGGGGTGGGGGGGCAGTGCAAATAGTCCGGGTAGCCATGATTAGCTGTTCAGGAGTCTTATGGCTTGGGGGTAGAAGCTGTTGAGAAGTCTTTTGGACCTAGACTTGGCACTCCGGTACCTCTTGCCGTGCGGTAGCAGAGAGAACAGTCTATGACTAGGGTGGCTGGAGTCTTTGACAATTTTGAGGGCCTTCCTCTGACACCGCCTGGTATAGAGGTCCTGGATGGCAGGGAGCTTTGCCCCAGTGATGTACTGGGCCGTACGCACTACCCTCTGTAGTGCCTTGCGGTCAGAGGCCAAGCAGTTGCCATACCAGGCGGTGATGCAACCAGTCAGGATGCTCTCGATGGTGCAGCTGTATAATTTTTTGAGGATCTGAGGACCCATGCCAAATCTTTTTAGTCTCCTGAGGGGGAATAGGCTTTGTCGTGCCCTCTTCACGACTGTCTTGGTGTGTTTGGACCATGATAGTTCGTTGGTGATGTGGACACCAAGGAACTTGAAGCTCTCAACCTGTTCCACTACAGCCCCGTCGATGAGAATGGGGGCGTGCATGTCGGGGGATGTTATTCACGAGGATATACAGTGGGGAAAAAAAGTATTTAGTCAGCCACCAATTGTGCAAGTTCTCCCACTTAAAAAGATGAGAGAGGCCTGTCATTTTCATCATAGGTACACGTCAACTATGACAGACAAATTGAGAAAAAATAATCCAGAAAATCACATTGTAGGATTTTTTATGAATTTATTTGCAAATTATGGTGGAAAATAAGTATTTGGTCACCTACAAACAAGCAAGATTTCTGGCTCTCACAGACCTGTAACTTCTTCTTTAAGAGGCTCCTCTGTCCTCCACTCGTTACCTGTATTTATGGCACCTGTTTGAACTTGTTATCAGTATAAAAGACACCTGTCCACAACCTCAAACAGTCACACTCCAAACTCCACTATGGTCAAGACCAAAGAGCTGTCAAAGGACACCAGAAACAAAATTGTAGACCTGCACCAGGCTGGGAAGACTGAATCTGCAATAGGTAAGCAGCTTGGTTTGAAGAAATCAACTGTGGGAGCAAATATTAGGAAATGGAAGACATACAAGACCACTGATAATCTCCCTCGATCTGGGGCTCCACGCAAGATCTCACCCCGTGGGGTCAAAATGATCACAAGAATGGTGAGCAAAAATCCCAGAACCACACGGGGGGACCTAGTGAATGACCTGCAGAGAGCTGGGACCAAAGTAACAAAGCCTACCATCAGTTACACACTACTCCGCCAGGGACTCAAATCCTGCAGTGCCAGACGTGTCCCCCTGCTTAAGCCAGTAAATGTCCAGGCCCGTCTGAAGTTTGCTAGCGTGCATTTGGATGATCCAGAAGAGGATTGGGAGAATGTCATATGGTCAGATGAAACCAAAATATAACTTTTTTGGTAAAAACTCAACTCATCATGTTTGGAGGACAAAGAATGCTGAGTTGCATCCAAAGAACACCATACCTACTGTGAAGCATGGGGGTGGAAACTTCATGCTTTGGGGCTTTTTTTCTGCAAAGGGACCAGGACGACTGATCCATGTAAAGGAAAGAATGAATGGGGCCATGTATCGTGAGATTTTGAGTGAAAACCTCCTTCCATCAGCAAGGGCATTGAAGATGAAACGTGGCTGGGTCTTTTAGCATGACAATGATCCCAAACACACCTCCCGGGCAACGAAGGAGTGGCTTCGTAAGAAGCATTTCAAGGTCCTGGAGTGGCCTAGCCAGTCTCCAGATCTCAACCCCATATAAAATCTTTGGAGGGAGTTGAAAGTCTGTGTTGCCCAGCGACAGCCCCAAAACATCACTGCTCTAGAGGAGATCTGCATGGAGGAATGGGCCAAAATACCAGCAACAGTGTGTGAAAACCTTGTGAAGACTTACAGAAAACGTTTGACCTGTGTCATTGCCAACAAAGGGTATATAACAAAGTATTGAGAAACTTTTGTTATTGACCAAATACTTATTTTCCACCATAATTTGCAAATAAATTCATAAAAATCCTACAATGTGATTTTCTGGATTTTTTTTCTCATTTTGTCTGTCATAGTTGACATGTACCTATGATGAAAATTACAGGCCTCTCTCATCTTTTTAAGTGGGAGAACTTGCACAATTGGTGGCTGACTAAATACTTTTTTCCCCCACTGTATTGTTCTGTCTCACGATTCCCGAGCATGAAACGGCATAGGGGATGTTGTGTGCTGCGTGGCTATATTGACGAAAAACAGATTCCATATGGGATCGATTGGTGAGCTTTTGCACAGATGGGGCTCCATCTATGGCGGGACGGCAGGCAGGTCTCTGCACTCTAGTTATGAATGTGTCTCCCTCTGCCATATGGACGCATTGTATGATACACCGAGAGCAACTGGCGGCAAAAGAGCTGAGTACAGAACTCTGAGATATACTGCAGCAGGTAACATCGATTGTAAACTACATCAAACCATCAAAGACTGGGATTCTGGGATCCTGGCTCAGTTGACATGCTGGTAAGTGAAATCGAACAGCTGATCGAGCTGTCATGTGATCGAACGCTGCAGACAATGCATTCACGGGTCACTACGGAGGAGCTTTGGACAATCATCCAACTTAGAATTCCAACTCGGGAACTCTGGCCTCTTTCTAGAGCTCCGACTTTCTGACCTAAAGAGCACTGACATCATGATTTGACCTCGTATTTTTCAGAGTTCCCAGTTGTCGTGAAAGTACCATAAAACTCATGGTAGGCTACCCTTCACCAGCTCATATCTGTGTGAAGCTGGATTCAGTGCTCTCGTCTGCATTAAAACCAAATACCGATCCAGGTATGGTGAGGTGAGGTGCGCACTGTTTACCACGCCCCCTGACTTTGAGAAGCTCCGACGTGACATGCATCAAGCACTCCCATCTTATTAGTGGTGGTGAGATAAAATACATTATGTCAGACAAATTTGCAATTGACTGTCATAGCCCCACATTAAAAGTATGTGATGGTGAGTTGAGAAGACAATCAGAAATGTTTTTCAATTGACTGCCATAGCCCCAAATAAAAAAGTAAACATTGGCCGTTAATTACATATTCTTTTAGATGGTTGGGGGTCGCGAGAATTTTCAGATATCAAAATGGGGTCGTGGGCCAAAAAAGTTTGGGAACTCCTGACCTAGGGTATGTCCACTTTAATGTAGAAAAGTGGGAAAGCATGAAAAGCCAGCTGGACTTTAGCATTTCCTTCTGGCCCTGTGCAGATACTGTAATTAAAATAGTACCCATTTCAATGACCCCGGTGTCCTCCTTTGTTGAGGTTTCATCTCCAGTATCCTCTGGTGATTTGGTTGCATATCAGTATACAAAACTTTATGAAAACCTGCAAAAGAAATCTGATATTACAAAACATTATGAACACCTGCAAAAGAAACCTTCCATTGATCTCACTATGCAATCATTACACAAGGACTGAGAGGAGAATGTGTATGCAGAGGTGCAACGAATACATACACTATATATACAAAAGTATGTGGACAGCCCTTCAAATTAGTGGATTTGGCTATTTCAGCCACACCCGTTGCAGGGTGTATACAGGTGTATAAAATCGAGCACACAGCCATGCAATCTACATAGACAAACATTGGCAGTAGAATGTTTCCAAGATAGCGTAGCAATGCGGTCGTGTTCTCTTGTGTGTCCATGTAAATAGCCTGTTTTTTTGTATATTTTTTTGTATTTTACGTATATATTTCCCTATCACACTTTTCATCCTTCTACTAAATATACTTTCCTGCAACCCGCCTCACACAATGTGGAACGGATTCTATTATTTACTCACCTTTATCTAGAATCTCCAGTTTAAACTAGCCAGCCAGCTAACTAGCTAACTAGCTACTTGCTATTAGCCACCGTTAGCGGTTTTCACCCAGAACATCGTATTTTCTACCGGAATAACTGAATCACTGGACCTTTAACACGGGATAATCGCAACTAGCTAGCTGCAACCAAATGAACGTTGTTGTTGGCTAATCAGCCTTGAGCTAGCCTTGAGTCAAGCACATCTTCTGGCTATCTACCTCTCTGTCAACTGGACGGGACCTCCTAGAGTCGACACAGAGCCCTGCCGATCCATCACGACTGGTCTGCCAACGTAATCGTCTGTGGTTTCAACAAGCTTCCCGTTGCGACGACCACGAAGATCCATCTGCTAGCCCTGGCACGCTAGCACACGCAAACTACAACAGTGCTTCCTGCTCGCTGTGCTGAAGCGCCAATTTGAACTGCTCTCGGACTCACATATTGCTGTTCACTGGACCTTATGATCACTCAGCTGCACAGCTGATGCCTGCTGGACTGTTCCTTTACACGGTACCCTGTCCTGTTTATTCTGTTTAGCCTCAGCCCAAACTTGATCGCCATTACCAGTTGTTGTCTTAGCTCTCTCTAATAACACCTGTGATTGCTTTATGCCTCTCTCCCATGTCAATATGCCATGCCTATTGCTGTTCCAGTTAGTTCTTATTATACAATTTCACAGTAGAACCCCAAGTCCCTCTCAAACTGCCTCAAATAGTTCCTTTGTTCCAACCCCCATACACGCTGAGACCGGCTCAATCGGTGCCTCCAGTGATGCTATCTCTTTCATTGTTACCCAACGCTTAGGTTTACCTCCACTGTACTCATATCCTTCCATATCCTTCTCTGTACATAATGCCCTGAATCTTTTCTACAACGCCCGGAAATCTGCCCCCTTTATTCTCTGTACCCAACGCACTAGAAGACCAGTTCTTAAGGCCTTTAGCCGTATCCTTATTCTAGTCCTCCTCTGTTCCTCTGGTGATGTAGAGGCTAACCCAGGCCCTGCAGCCCCCGGTATCACTCCTACTCCCCAGGAGCTATCATTTATTCACTTCTGTAACCGTAAAAGCCTTGGTTTTCTGCACGTAAATATCAGAAGTCTACTTCCTAAGTTTGAGTTATTCACTGCGTTAGCACACTCCGCCAACCCTGATGTTCTAGCAGTGTCTGAATCCTGGCTTAGGAAGGCCACCAAAAATTCTGACATTTCCATCCCCAACTACAACATTTCCCGTCTAGATAGAACTGCCAAAGGGGGTGGAGTTGCAATCTACTGTAGAGATAGCCTGCAGAGCTCTATCATACTATCCAGGTCTGTGCCCAAACTGTTTGAGCTTCTACTTCTAAAAATCCACCTTTCCAGAAATAAGTCTCTCACTGTTGCCTCTTGCTACAGACCACCCTCAGCCCCCAGCTGTGCCCTGGACACCATATGTGAATTGATTGCCCCCCATTTATCCTCAGAGTTCGTACTGCTTGGTGACCTTAATTGGGATATGCTTAACACCCCGGCCATCCTACAATCCAAACTAGATGCCCTCAATCTCACACAAATTATCAACGAACCTACCAGGTACAACCCTAAATCCGTAAACATGGGTACCCTCATAGATATCATCCTGACTAACTTACCCTCTAAATACACCTCTGCTGTCTTCAACCAGGATCTCAGCGATCACTGCCTTATTGCCTGTGTCCGTAACGGGTCCGCGGTCAAACGACCACCCCTCATCACTGTCAAGCGCTCCCTAAAACACTTTAGCGAGCAGGCCTTCCTAATTGACCTGGCCCAGGTATCCTGGATGGATCTCATTCCGTCAGTAGAGGATGCCTGGTTGTTCTTTAAAAGTAATTTCCTTTCAATCTTGGACTCTGTAGCAGTGGAGACGCGATCTTTGTAGTGAAGAATCACGCTCCACCATCTGGGTTTGACGGACGCCAGGAGATTGCTACCTGGCCGAATGCATAGTGCCAACTGTAAAGTTTGGTGGAGGAGGAAAAATTGTCTGGGGCAGTTTTTCATGGTTCGAGCTCCTTAGTTCCAGTGAAGGAAAATCTTAACGCTACAGCATACAATGACATTCTAGATGATTCTGTGCTTCCAACTTTGTGGCATCAGTTTGGGGAAGGCCCTTTCCTGTTTCAGCATGAAACAGAAAATGGTTTGTTGAGATCGGTGTGGAAAAAGTTGACTGGCCTGCACAGAGCCCTGACCTCAACCCCTTCGAACAACTTTGGGATAAATTGGAACGCCGACTTCGATCCAGGCCTAATAACCCAACATCAGTGCCCGACCTCACAAATGCTATTGTGGCTGAATGGAAGCCCTGCAGCAAGTGGAAAGCCTTCCCAAGGGAGTGGAGGCTGTTATAGCAGCAAAGGTGGGACCAAGTCCATATTAATGCCCATGATTTTGGAATGAGATGTTCGACGAGCAGGTGTCCACATACTTTTGGTCATGTAGTGTATATCAGTACAAAGTTAGAATTTCAGTTGACGGTAAAAAGGTGGTATTTGGGGGAGAATCAATGTATTTGTGAATGTTTCATATACTAGTAAGTTATTAAGCGTTATTACCATTATGCCATTTGTTACATTCTATACCCGTAGATTAAAAAACCTACCAGCCACTCAGATTTTTTACCAGCCAAAACTAGCTCAAAATCTTTTGGGCGCAGCAAGAGAGGAGTCGACACATTTATCCAATAGGTGTCTCCATAATGACAATCTAAATACAACTGGTAAAATTGCTTTACATTGTTCTCTGCATTTCTCCCTTTGTTATTGGTTCATCACACCAAATGATTTAATCTGAACTATAGAAGTGATCGATAGTGAATGGTTAAGATGTATGTTTTTTTTCAGAAATTATTATTGTGAAATGGTGTTAACACAATTTTAAACATTGTGAAATAATGTTATTACACGTCACATAGCTCTAAAATAATTGTATAAAATCAGAAAGCCCCAACCGTTTGCTTTTTGGCTTCTTTTATTTCATATTAAATTTCAATTCATGTGTGGCTGCAGCCTGATGTCCCAATCATCCATCAACAAAGGGTTGTTCAGATTCACTTAGATCTGTGGACCATACTTTTTTAATGGCTAGCTCAGAATATGAGCTTTCCAAAAGTTGTATATATATTATAGAGATCAGTCCTTTCGGGAGACCAGATAATTTATTTATAAATACCATCATTGGATGGTTCAGTAGTTGGGTTGCCCAAGAGACTCCATAGGCCAGCATAGTTGACCTAAATTGTAAATATAGAAAAAAGGAGTTGCCTGGTAATGTATGAAAAAATAAAATAATGTATGCACTCAGTAACTGTAAGTCACTCTGGATAAGAGCATCTGCTAAAAAAAATGACTAAAATGACTAATATGTGTGTGTGTTTCTAATCTTGGAATGTTCTCAAACCCAGGGGTGCAACTTTCACTGGGGACGGGGGAGTCATATCCCCCCCACATTCTGAAATTGCATTTTTGCCCCCCCCCTCCAGTTTTATCATTGCAATGTGATACAAAAAGCGGCACCGGTGTGCTTTAGGACCATGCGGACGCCTCCCAGCGGTCGGGTAGGCTGTTTGGAGTGTTCAGCCAGCTGGATTTAGGCTGGATTTAGGACCACACAGACACCACAGAGCGGGCTGACAGGCTGTGTGAAGGCAAAGCGTTTGGAAGGCAGGCTGGACCAGCATGGGAGAGTTGAGCATAGTTCAGTGTGTATGTGTTGCACTCTTTCACCGAGTTGTAAAAGCAAGCAGAGCAGAAACTGGCTACTCTTTAGTTGACTAATGTAGCTGGCAAGGTAACTGCTGTTTAACTTAACATAATTTTTTTAAACTATTGTTTATTCGCAGTGCTGAGCTAATATTGTAACTGACATGTAACGTTAGCTAATGTTTCCTCCCCTCTCGACTGATGTGAATGAATTAGCTACGCTAGCTAGTAGCTACCACAGCCAGGTCAGCACTAACCTCTAGCTATCTGTTAGTTCCCTCTATGCTGAGCAGTTCCCTATAAGCTGCGCATGTGCGCGGGCGAGACTGCAGTAGGCCTATATGCAAATCGACCATTGCCATATATGGATCTGTGCCATTTACTTTGAACTGAACTGTCTTTACAGCTGTGGTGTGAGTAGATGCGCTTGTTTTGAGATCAAAGCAAGAGCTGCATGTAGCCACGTGTGCACATTTTGTTCATATCCTTTGCTAGTTAGTGAGTTATTATCCCTGTTATAGATCATTTGGAGTCAGCAATAGGGGAGTGATTGCTTCCTACAAGAGCACAAAACGTGTACATTTCTAGACATCTTTGAAAAGCAACCCAGGTAAAGAGCTTTTTTTTTTTGTCTTAAAGGGGCAGTGTTGTATTTTAAGACACGCTTGAATAAGCTAAGTAGCCAATAGGCAGAGGGTAGCATAATTTGTCTGATTCTCTGTAATAATGCGAATAATAATGCATTTTATTTTGTAAAGTGGCTTCTTGCATCAAACACAAAAACATTTACAGTCACCCCCTTGTCTGAAGGACAAGTGGATAAACAGGTTAATGTCAGGCCCTGCATGTTTTTTTTCAAACTTCTTATGGATTGTAGGCCTACATTGAACACCACACATTGGTTGCTACTGTAGGCTGAATGATAGAACAGCTATTTCCATGTTAAAATGTTATGGGATGCATTTTTTCCATTGTTTTTTATAGTAGGCCACTCTGGTAGGCCTACATTATGATCAAATAGTCACAGTAGCCTACTTGGTCACTGTTAAAACTGTAACTTAAAGCGGGTACAGCCTCAGTGTTCACAATAAACAGGCGGTTTGTGCTCAGCAGACCTGAAATTTGCTCAGTGCTGAAAAAGATTAGAGGGAACATTGGATATGAGGTGGCTATTATTACTATCTAACAGCAGTTGTTTCTATTGAAATGTTTTGTAGCCTTTGTTTTGTCCCGTTTCAACAGAAGTAAATTAACTTGGCTAGCTTTTGCCAGTTGATGTACCATTAGAGCGAGAGAGAGCTGGCCAAAAGTTGGCAAACGTTAGCTATTCTTTTTGACTCAATCACACTAGACCTGAATCAAATGATGAAACCGTCAGCCAAACGATTGAAGATTGATATTCTGACATTTTTTCAGTGCAATGTGAGTTTTTAACGTTATTGATCTGTCAGTTTCCCTAGCTAATTTGCTACATTTTTGTGCGACTTCATTCATAGGAAAATACATTTTTGGGGGGCAAACTTCGGAACAATCTTTTGAAAGTTATTGGAGCTATGCATTTTAGGCAATGGTGTTCTACATTGCCTTTTTTTGTGTCCCACATTTTATTTATATACAGTGGGGAAAAAAAGTATTTAGTCAGCCACCAATTGTGCAAGTTCTCCCACTTAAAAAGATGAGAGAGGCCTGTAATTTTCATCATAGGTACACGTCAACTATGACAGACAAAATGAGAAAAATAAATCCAGAAAATCACATTGTAGGATTTTTTATGAATTTATTTGCAAATTATGGTGGAAAATAAGTATTTGGTCAATAACAAAAGTTTCTCAATACTTTGTTATATACCCTTTGTTGGCAATGACACAGGTCAAACGTTTTCTGTAAGTCTTCACAAGGTTTTCACAAACTGTTGCTGGTATTTTGGCCCATTCCTCCATGCAGATCTCCTCTAGAGCAGTGATGTTTTGGGGCTGTCGCTGGGCAACACGGACTTTCAACTCCCCTCCAAAGATTTTCTATGGGGTTGAGATCTGGAGACTGGCTAGGCCACTCCAGGACCTTGAAATGCTTCTTACGAAGCCACTCCTTCGTTGCCCGGGCGGTGTGTTTGGGATCATTGTCATGCTGAAAGACCCAGCCACGTTTCATCTTCAATGCCCTTGCTGATGGAAGGAGGTTTTCACTCAAAATCTCACGATACATGGCCCCATTCATTCTTTCCTTTACCGGATCAGTCGTCCTGGTCCCTTTGCAGAAAAACAGCCCCAAAGCATGATGTTTCCACCCCCATGCTTCACAGTAGGTATGGTGTTGTGTTCTTTGGATGCAACTCAGCATTCTTTGTCCTCCAAACATGACAAGTT
Source organism: Coregonus clupeaformis (assembly GCF_020615455.1). Classification (NCBI taxonomy): domain Eukaryota; kingdom Metazoa; phylum Chordata; class Actinopteri; order Salmoniformes; family Salmonidae; genus Coregonus; species Coregonus clupeaformis. The sequence goes on along the minus strand of NC_059210.1, from coordinate 17,692,050 downwards.
GAGTTTTTACCAAAAAGTTATATTTTGGTTTCATCTGACCATATGACATTCTCCCAATCCTCTTCTGGATCATCCAAATGCACTCTAGCAAACTTCAGACGGGCCTGGACATGTACTGGCTTAAGCAGGGGGACACGTCTGGCACTGCAGGATTTGAGTCCCTGGCGGCGTAGTGTGTTACTGATGGTAGGCTTTGTTACTTTGGTCCCAGCTCTCTGCAGGTCATTCACTAGGTCCCCCCGTGTGGTTCTGGGATTTTTGCTCACCGTTCTTGTGATCATTTTGACCCCACGGGGTGAGATCTTGCGTGGAGCCCCAGATCGAGGGAGATTATCAGTGGTCTTGTATGTCTTCCATTTCCTAATAATTGCTCCCACAGTTGATTTCTTCAAACCAAGCTGCTTACCTATTGCAGATTCAGTCTTCCCAGCCTGGTGCAGGTCTACAATTTTGTTTCTGGTGTCCTTTGACAGCTCTTTGGTCTTGGCCATAGTGGAGTTTGGAGTGTGACTGTTTGAGGTTGTGGACAGGTGTCTTTTATACTGATAACAAGTTCAAACAGGTGCCATTAATACAGGTAACGAGTGGAGGACAGAGGAGCCTCTTAAAGAAGAAGTTACAGGTCTGTGAGAGCCAGAAATCTTGCTTGTTTGTAGGTGACCAAATACTTATTTTCCACCATAATTTGCAAATAAATTCATAAAAAATCCTACAATGTGACTTTCTGGGAAAAAAATTCTCAATTTGTCTGTCATAGTTGACGTGTACCTATGATGAAAATTACAGGCCTCTCTCATCTTTTTAAGTGGGAGAACTTGCACAATTGGTGGCTGACTAAATACTTTTTTCCCCACTGTACCTATTTAGGCAATCCCTAGCTGCTGGGCTGCTCAGTCCTGGCCCTGGGGGTCTGCCATCCTGTCGGTTGTCCCAAAACCAATAAATGAATGTTTCACTAAGATCCTAAAGCTGAGTGGGGTGTGTTGGGTTGGGGCGCTGCAGGGTGATGGACCTCTAGGGACAGGATGGGGCGACCCAGCTGTATTGTGTGCAAGTAAAAAGAGCTCTACAGTACTATTAGGCCTATGAGATTAATTATATGGAGAATTTGCTGTTTCTGTGTGTTAATGGGTTATACAAAATAATTAAAATTGTTTCCAAACCTTTCCCTTTGGAACTAAAACAATTAAAGGTGGGAACTGGGAAGGAAATTGTTTTGGGAGAGAGGTGAGTTATTGACTAGACTGGTGGTGGTCGGACGTGCAGGCGGCTCAGACTGGCTGGTCGGTCTGGTTGAAATCTTAACAAAGACAATCAAAAGTCTTTGTATTTTTTCAAGAGTTGTTCATTTGTTAGGCTATTGGTTAAAGGTGCAACACAATATTTATTATTGAATTACCTTTGATCTAGTTCAGTCTTATTAATCACTTAAACATACTTAATAATGATCTCTTACATAGCTTGATTTACTGTGGGCATTTTTGCTTACTTTTTGTTCTAAATGGAGACGGCATATTGGATTGTGTAGAAATGCAGGAAATTAGCTTTAGATGCCCCCAAAACTTCTGTGGGAGGACCCCCAGATCCACCACCAGGTTATGTCCCCCCACTTCTAAAACCAAAGTGGCGCCCCTGCTCAAACCATTACTGTCAATGATATCGGCAAGGTTACGGATTCCACATTTGGACCATTAGGGGGATGCAAAAGGCCGCCCTCCAGATTGCAAGGCATTATTGTGAAATATTGGAGTGTGGGCATGCCATTTTGATTCCCAGTTACATTGTTTTTCAATTTTGCACCAAATAGAGATTGTGTGAGCAATAATAGGACCAAAGCATAGTTTACATTGTTTAAGGGATATATCAGTGAAGACCACCTCTTCCAGGGCAATAGGAGACACCATATTTCTCTCTATACTAAGCCAGGGGGCCGAAGAATCAGGATTGGACGAAATGCTTGTGCCTGGAAATACAATTAAAAGTTTGGTATGGATAGTCCTCCTTCGTCTTTCTCTCTTTGTAAGTTGCTTACCTTGCCATATACAGTGCCTAGAGAAAGTATTCACACCCCTTCACGTTTTCCACATTTTGTTGTCTCGCCTGAATTTTAAACGGATTCGATTTATATTGTGTGTCACTGGCCGACACACAATGCCCCATAATGACAAAGTGGAATCATGTTTTTATTTTTTATTTAACTAATTCATACAAAATTAAAGGCTGAAAGTCAATAAGTATTCAACCCCTTTGTTATGGCAAGCTTAAATAAGCTCAGGAGTAAAAATTTGCTTAACAAGTCATATAATAAGTTGCATGGACTCCCTCTGTGTGCAATAATAGAGTTTAACTAGATTTTTTAATAATCTCTGTACCCCACACATACAATTACAGTGTATTTGGAAAGTATTCAGACCCCTTCAAATTAGAACACAGTTGCAAATAGAAATTAGAACTGGAACAGAATATAATAGAACAGAATAGAAACACAAAATAACACAATAGGCCTATAACAATTATATCATAGAATAAAAAAGAACAGATAGCTAGTCTGATCAAAACAAAATGGTGGCTAGCTATGTCAGGAAAGAGGAAGCTGACTGCTGCAGGGAGTGATGTCTCATGGGTGTATGAGTCTGATCAAAACAAAATGGTGGCTAGCTATGTCAGGAAAGAGGAAGCTGACTGCTGCACAGGCTTCAGCCAAATCTCCAGGATCTGGAAGAGGGAGAGTCGGATGGAGGCATTGCATATGATGCAGGGAGTGATGTCTCATGGGTGTATGAGAGCTCTTCCGATGACCTTGACTCTTACAGTGATACAGAGATGCCCCAGTGGAAAATAATGCGTTTGGGCACATCCACTTCAAGACCTGTTGGTCCAGATCAAGCCTCCACGTCGGCTGATGTTTCAAGTAGGCCTTGTCTCTTCTTCAGCTTTTTTGCCTAGGCCTAGAGATCCTCAATTGTTGGTCTGACTTACAGCAATCTTGTTTACAAGAAACGCATTTACCAATGGCTTACAACCCATATGGGCCTACGCTTAACTTAGGTGCAACAGAATAAAATAAAAACTGCAATAGAATGAAATAATATTGTTATTATTTTCGTTTTTGTTATTAGCCAAATATTATTATTATGAGAATATTATTATTATCACCATTGCTTTCCTGTCACTGCTATCACTGTCTATAATTAGCCTATTACTGGCATTAGACTATTATAGGCTTACAATTGTTGTAGGCCTAATTGTTTTTATTATTAGGCTATTATTATTATTATTATTATTATTATTATTATTAGCTTAATCATGTTGGCCTGTATTGTGTACGCAAGCCAATTATGATGTTTTGCAATATTGCAATTGTTGTGTATGAATGGAAGATTAGCCCTGATTCACATCTGTATTTCATGAAATGAAATAAACTATTTTGGCTATTATCATTGTCAACAGTGCCACATCCACAACCATTGCCATCTGCACCTGTGCCATCCCCACAGCGGCCAGACCGCCAACACCTGTAGGCCAACCAGGTAGGCAATTTGCTCCAAAAAGGATAAACTTTGTAGGTCAATATTGTGGATTGTTGTCTTTGTATTTCAGTGTCTTGTCTTTTATTATTATTCTACGTTAGCATACTTGGTTGTCTGATGATTTATTTGTATTTTTACAAATAGGCTAACTAAGCTTACATGATATATCTTTTTTTATAGATCCTGTCCTGCCAAATCCCCCGCCACCTGAGAGACAGTAATTGGGAAAGGACAGTACAGCCGGGCAGAAATATAAGGAGACGACAAGGACAGAATGTCATGACTGAAGCTGAAGGACCCACACCGCACGCCAAGCGCAATATTGAAGATGCGCTCACCACCTTCCTGTGTGTATTTGATAATGGGATGCTCAACCACATTAGGGACTGACTGCACTGTGGCTGACGCACACAGAGTACAGGAGGACAATTTGTGTGTTGTTGAACTTCATTGCGCTTTTTTATATCCGTGGTGAACAAAGCGGAAAGAGTATGGCACTGGAGAGCTTCTGGTCAGCTGACTGTTAATATGCGCTCTTCAAAGAGACCATGTCCCGTAATCGATTCAAGGAGATCATGAGATTCCTGCGTTTTGGCAAGAGAGAGACCCAAGGCAGACGTCTCCAAGAAGACACATTTGCCCTGGTTTCTGAGGTGTGGGTGAAATTCGTTGAGAACAGCATCGCCTGCGTACCAACATCACCATGGATGAGCAACTGTTCCCCACAAAAACACGCTGCCGCTTCACTCAGTACATGGCGAACAAACTAGACAGGTTTGGTATAAAGTTTTGTCTGGCTGCTGATGTGAAGAGTAAGTACATGTTGAACGGCGCGCCATACCTGGGGAAGGATCAGACGCGGAGACCTTGTCAAAGACTAGGACAGAGTGTGGTGCTGAAGATGGTTGATCCTTACCTGGGGAAGGGAAGAAATATCACTAAGGACAACTTCTTCACCTCCCTTGACTTCACCAGTAAACAAAGCAAGACGGGAGCTGCCCCCCTCCGCTAAAGAGCGGGCGGAGCTGTTCAGCACACAGGTGCTGAAAAGTGAGAACGTCACGCTGACAATTTACCAGGGTAAGAAGTAACGAAAGAATGTCTGCCTCATCAGCACGATGCACGCGACTGTTGACATCGGGGGAGGCCAAAAGGCAAAGCCTGAGACTACAACCCACTACAACGCAACGAAGGTATATCTCTTTTTCTTACTGTGTCTACATTGATTCTTTGTGTTTACACTGCCGTTGTTTTGTGTAGCATATAGATTGCAAGTAAGCATTTAATTGTAGCATACGTGTACTGTATTGTATTTAATTTGAAGGTGGGCGTGTGTGTGCTTGACCAAATGGCGCGCAAGTACAGTGTCAAATGCGAAGATGGCCAGTGGCAGTGTTCTATAACATCCTTGACCTGGCTAGCATAAACGTGCACATTCTCTACAAGGCCTGCACGGGGGAAAAACTTCCACGGAGGGAGTATATGCTTCAACTAGAAAAGAGCTCTGAGCACACCACATGGCTGAGAAAGTTGTGCCGAAGGTCCACGGCTGCAGCATCCCAAGGACACACGACCAGAGTAGAAGCGGAGGCAGTGCCAAGTGCGCAGGCATTGAAAACAGAACAAAACACACAAGACTTGCAACACTTGCCAGAAAGTTGTGTGTGGACAAGAAAGATAGTGATTACTTGTGTTAACTGTGAGTAGGCTATAGAGACTAAAGGACATGAGCCAGGGCGCATTGCATGGTCAAAGTTTAGCCAATACTTAGCCATCCAGTTCAAATGTGTATGACCCCAACATATACAAAAATAAAATAAAATAATGTTAATTTTACTGAGTTGTATTGCTATGATTGCTTCATATATCAGCTAATTTGGAGCATTGAAGGTCCCCAAGAACACATTGGCCTCCATCATTCTTAAATGGAAGAAGTTTGGAACCGCCCGGCCAAACTGAGCAATCGGTGGAGAAGACCTTGAAGAGAACCCAATGGTCACTCTGACAGAGCTCTAGAGTTCCTCTGTGGAGATGGGAGAACCTTCCAGAAGGACAACCCTCTGCAGAACTACACCAATCAGGCCTTTATGGTAAAGTGGCCAGACGGAAGCCACTGCTCAGTAAAAGGCACATGACAGCCCGCTTGGAGTTTGACAAAAGGCACCTAAAGACTCTCAGACCATGAGAAACAAGATTATCTGGTCTGATGAAACCAAGATTGAACTCTTTGGCCTGAATGCCAACCGTCACATCTGGAGGAAACCTGGCACCATCCCTATGGTGAAGCATGGTGGTGGCAGCATCATGCTGTGGGGATGTTTTTCAGCGGCAGGGATTGGGAGACTAGTCAGGATCGAGGCAAAGATGAACGGAGCAAAGTACAGAGAGATCCTTGATGAAAACGTGCTCAAGAGCGCAAAGGACCTCAGACTGGGGCGAAGGTTTATATATATATTTTTTTCCTTTATTTAACCAGGTAAGCCAGTTAAGAACAAGTTCTCATTTACAACTGCGACCTGGCCAAGATAAAGCAAAGCAGTGCGATAAAAACAACAACAACACAGAGTTACATATGGAATAAACAAAAACAAAACGTACAGTCAATAACACAATAGAAAATGTATATACAGTGTGTGCAAATGTAGTAAGTAATGGAGGTAAGGCAATAAATAGGCCATAGTGCAAAATAATTACAATTTAGTATTAACACTGGAGTGATAGATGTGCAAAAAGAGATACTAGGGTGCAAATGAGCAAAATAAATAACAATGTAAATAACAATATAGGGATGAGGTAGTTGGTTGGGCTAATTACAGATGGGCTGTGTACAGGTGCAGTGATCGGTAAGCTGCTCTGACAACTGATGCTTAAAGTTAGTGAGGGAGATAAGTGTCTCCAGCTTCAGAGATTTTTGCAGTTCGTTCCAGTCATTTGCAGCAGAGAACTGGAAGGAATGGCGGCCAAAGGAGGTGTTGGCTTTGGGGATGACCAGTGAGATATACCTGCTGGAACGCATACTACGGGTGGGTGTTGCTATGGTGACCAATGTTCTAAGATAAGGCGTGGATTTGCCTAGAAGTGATTTATAGATGACCTGGAGCCAGTGGGTTTGACAACGAATATGTAGTGAGGGCCAGCCAACGAGAGCGTACAGGTCACAATGGTGGGTAGTATATGGGGCTTTGGTGACAAAACGGATGGCACTGTGATAGACTACATCCAATTTGCTGAGTAGAGTGTTGGAAGCTAATTTGTAAATGACATCGCCAAAGTCAAGGATCGGTAGGATAGTCAGTTTTACGAGGGCATGTTTGGCAGCATGAGTGAAGGAGGCTTTGTTGCGAAATAGGAAGCCGATTCTAGATTTAACTTTGGATTGGAGATGCTTAATGTGAGTCTGGAAGGAGAGTTTACGGTCTAACCAGACACATAGGTATTTGTAGTTGTCCACAGATTCTAGTCGGGCGGGTGGGTGCAAGCAGCGTTCGATTGAAGAGCATGCATTTAGTTTTACTAGTGTTTAAGAGCAGTTGGAGGCCACGGAAAGAGTGTTGTATGGCATTGAAGCTCGTTTGGAGGTTTGTTAACACAGTGTTCACCTTCCAACAGGACAACAACCCTAAGCACACAGCCAAAACAATGCAGGAGTGGCTTTGGGACAAGTCTTTGAATGTCCTTGAGTGGCCCAGCCAGAGCCCGGACTTGAACCTGATCGAACATCTCTGGAGAGACCTGAAATTAGCTGTGCAGCAACGCTCCCCATCGAACCTGACAGCGCTTGAGAGGATCTGCAGAGAGGAATGGGAGAAACTCCCCAAATACAGGTGTACCAAGCTTGCAGCGTCCTACCCAAGAAGACTCAAGGCTGTAATCGCTGCCAAAGGTGCTTCAACAAAGTACTGAGTAAAGGGTCTGAATACTTATGTAAATGTGATTTTTCAATTTTTTATGTTTAATACATTTGCAAAAAATTATAAAAACCTGTTTTTGCTTTGTCATTATGGGGTATTTTGTGTAGATTGATTAACAAAAAAAACGATTTAATCAATTTTAGAATAAGGCTGTAATGTAAAATTTTTTGGAAAAAGTCAAGGGGTCTGAATACTTTCCGAATGCACTGTATGTTCATTTTACATTTGACACCTGTTGTTGCAATGACATGAAACGGTTTTGTTCCATGTTTCATTTTTTGTATTTTTAAACCATTAAAACAATAAAACTAAATAATATGAGTTTCAAATCAAATTTTGTCTTACAGTCAAAAAATACAAAATTGTCTTATTTTAATATTTACAGTCTATGCGCATCTGGATCAATGAATACATTGTCTGACTGATTACAATTTACATTTGGTGTCCTAAGGTTTCTTATGTCATATTTTAACATAACAAATGCATTAATTTAGTAATTTATTATATATTATGAAATATTTACACAATTGAAATATCAATGGTCAGAATGACCGTCATGGACATTCTAGTAGCCATGGAATTCTGGACATGGTATAGAGCAGCATGGGGACACGTTTTCCTGAAGGAAGGACCTTAACACCCAACTATGACTGAAATATTCTGCTTTACGAAATGTTATGCTGTTTTCAAATGAAACACAATACCTTGCTCTTGTTGAAGCTTTTAGTTTTATGACTGGAATCACAGATGATGAATAGGCGTAATTCGTTCAAGTTAATTTGGCGCTTTCACTTTTATTATCAGCCCAGAAATAAAGCTGAATGATGTTATGTCCTCTGAGAAAACAGTATAATTTCCTGGACAGGTCACATGGTCAGGAGAAACGGTTCCTGTCTGGGGGCCAAAGGGTTACCTTCACCATCATCAGTTACAGAGGAGAGGCGACTCTGGTTGTATCTGTTACTTGGGTTAACTTAGTATGATTATCTGGTAGGGTAGTATTTTTACCAGCTGTGTGTGTCAAAGCGCTTGTCTGGTAAAGTAGTAGCCTCTTTCTCTTTAGTTTGTAGAAGGTCGGGCTTGTCACTCATCTTCCTCTGTTGGTGGATGCAGGTCTTGACAGAATATTAGAGGATTTAATGTTTTAGAAGGGACCATGCACTCAATCGCCCGGTAGAGGGCGTAATAACACCAGAGATTGTTGTACAAGCTTTTCAGACCTATTCAGTTTTCAAAGATAGTGATTGATGGATAGGCCTATATGGATACATATGATACACGTCTTATCTTGACTTTCTGCGTATTTAAGGAAATTCTCATTAGAATTGAATGAAGACATATTGGAATTCATATTTTGTAGCTATACTAGCCCGTCCCCGTCACGTTTATCACTGCTCTATCGTGCGCATTTTGTGAGAAATCCATTAACCATGTATCTATCATGTACTATTATATCCACCTGAGTAATTATGATACCGTGGGAAGTAACCTAGAAGACAAAACCTTTCACCTCATTTGTCTTTCCTAAAACCCCTTGTCGTGTGTGTGCCATATTTTTATCCTTTGAGCGCCTCCTGCCGCTGCTGCGCGTGCTCCATTCTGTCACTGCTGGCATCGAGACAGCTGCAAGCTCGTGGCAATGCATCTTTCGAAAGAGAGGGAGGGAGAGCAGCAGCAGTCGTTCAATAGATTGGGCAGTCAGCAAACTATCGCAGTTGTCTGGGTGATAGCTATCTCGGCTCAACAGTCTATGGGCGAGTAAAGAATGAGAAGAGAGGATTCTCTTACTGACTGGACAGCGCAGGAGAGTCACCCTAAAAAGGTACGGTATTTGTGCCCTGTTTGATTGAGTTTGTTAGCTAGCTAACATTAGCGCGAGCGACAGCCAGCCAGGAGGCTTGTGGTCCTGCCTTTGTGACCATGATGCTGTGAGTGTTCGCATTGTGGATATTGAAATGACATTGCTAGCTAGCCTCATTACATTAGCTATCTAATTTGTCACACGCTAGAGTTGATAAAGAACAAAAGCGTTGTTTTTCACTGAGGAAGTGTTTTCTTTTTGGAGCAGAACATGCTATTTGTGGCTCCTTGTCCAGCTAAGTTATTTTGATTGTCTTGTCTTGATGGCATAATATGTTGCTAGTAGCGGACTGGAGTGAAGGAAGTTTCTGATTAACTTTACCAACTGCGTGGAGCCGATACCGGGCTTTGTGGACTCTAGCTCCGACTACATCGATTCTCCCAAGGTCAATACTTAAAAACATTTAAATTATGAAACGCCCAGCTCGTACATATGTTTGTCCTCTGTACTTGCGAGCCTTTTTTTGTAAGCTGAAAAACATACTTTTTCAATAAACGTTAATCAAATACCACCATCGCCTGTTTCCTTTTTGAGATTCAATTGCCACATGCGCATTTGCGCTGAGTTGCCATTTTAGCGCAACAGCAATGAGCGAACAGTCGGTGGTTGTATTTGATTAACGTTTATAAAAGTATCGATTTCAGAAAACAAAAGGCATGCAACTACAAAGGACAAACATAGGTACAAGGTGGGCGTGTCGTAATTTACATTTGTTAAAGTATTGACTGAATCGATGTAGCTAGATTCCACAATGCCTGTTCTCGGCTCCACGCAGTTGGTTTAGTTCAGTTACTTTTCCTTGGGTCCACATAGTACAAATTCTGTACGTGACAAAGTACAGAACAGTTATAGACAAGGAAATCAAATAAATAAATAAAACATCTTAGAAAATACATCATTTTAAATTAAAAATAAATAAGTTAGATTGGAAAGACACCAAGGGACAACAAAAATACTATTTACACACTATTCATGTAAACATATTCTTATATACAGTTACATTTTAACTTTAGAAAGAGGAGAGGCACCATGATACAATATGTTTTTTTAAAGCTAAACTTGCTTTATACCTGAGTAACCTCTGATGGCAGAGCATTCCACGATGACATGGCTCTATACATAACTGAGTGACGCATTAAATCTGTTTTTGGTTTGGGTACAGGGAAGAAACCCATAGTGGCGTGTCTGGTGGGGTATGTATGTATGTCTGTCTGAAGTGTATGTAAATAGATTATACAAGAGGTTAGGCATTTTAAACACACAAATGTCCCTTAAAAAGACTAGAAGAGACGTAGTACATTTGTTGATGTTAGTTCTGTGTGCTGTTAAGGGCAAGGCGTGCTGCTTCTTTTTGGAGCCAGCTTCAACTTTGCTAGGTCTTTCTTTTCTGTGCTTGACCATATTACCGGACAGTAATCAAGATGGGACAAGATCAGAGCATGAACAACTAGTACAGTTGATCTTTGTGTCAAGCTCAGAACATATTTTTATAACAGACATACCCCTCCCCATCTTCACAGCAACTTTGTCAATATGTCTTGACCATGATAACTGACTATCCAATGTTAATCCTAGGAGTTCAACTTTTTCAACTGAGGTCAAGGTCAAGAGAATGCTTTGAACCAAATACAATGCTTTTGGTTTTAGATGTATTTAAGACCAGTTTATTGTTAATTACCCATTCTGACACTGACTACAATTCCTTGCTATGAGTCAGTGAGCTCACTGGCTGTAGGTGCTGATGTGTAGTGTGCAATCATCAGCATACTAGGGCTGACCCCAATTAGTCGACTGGTCGATTGTTTGGTCGTTAGGCTGAGATTTGTTTTAGTCGAGCAGTAACAAATATATATATATTTGCGCCTATCTCAGTGAACTAATCCATTGTGGAGGCCTAGACTAAAAGCCAATTTATGCTTGATCCGAAAATGTGGTCGGAGGCTCCATATGGAGAGTGTGACGCAATTGTGGAGCGTCTAGAGGCATGCAGAGGCCAAATCGAGCTCCGTACCGCATCGCCACGCGCCTCCCAAATGTTGTAATAATACGGAGGGCTCTGTATAGCTCCACATTGACATGATTGGTTGAGGGTAGGTGGGAGCGGTACATCCTGTATAAACACAAACTCACTTCCTTGACAACAGCTCTGCACTGCTCCGTGAAGCCAAGAAGTATGAATGCCCTGACTTCTACTGAGGCCATATCACCGTAAATGCTGCATGGCCAATGCAGAAGTCTGATTGACCATGCGCCCAGATGCACAATGCACTTCTCTCTCCAGAATGCGCTCTTTCCCACCAATTTGTGCACATTCATTGTTTCATAACTTCATTGTGAATTGTTTGCGTTTGATTGTTAGTGTATATCAATTCCCTATTACATACAGTGAGGGAAAAAAGTATTTGATCCCCTGCTGATTTTGTACGTTTGCCCACTGACAAAGAAATGATCAGTCTATAATTTTAATGTTAGGTTTATTTGAACAGTGAGAGACAGAATAACAACAACAAAAATCCAGAAAAACGCATGTCAAAAATGTTATAAATTGATTTGCATTTTAATGAGGGAAATAAGTATTTGACCCCCTCTCAATCAGAAAGATATCTGGCTCCCAGGTGTCTTTTATACAGGTAACGAGCTGAGATTAGGAGCACACTCTTAAAGGGAGTGCTCCTAATCTCAGTTTGTTACCTGTATAAAAGATACCTGTCCACAGAAGCAATCAATCAGATTCCAAACTCTCCACCATGGCCAAGACCAAAGAGCTCTCCAATGATGTCAGGGACAAGATTGTAGACCTACACAAGGCTGGAATGGGCTACAAGACCATCGCCAAGCAGCTTGGTGAGAAGGTGACAACAGTTGGTGCGATTATTCGCAAATGGAAGAAACACAAAATAACTGTCAATCTCCCTCGGCCTGGGGCTCCATGCAAGATCTCACCTCGTGGAGTTGCAATGATCATGAGAACGGTGAGGAATCAGCCCAGAACTACACGGGAGGATCTTGTCAATGATCTCAAGGCAGCTGGAACCATAATCACCAAGAAACAATTGGTAACACACTACGCCGTGAAGGACTGAAATCCTGCAGCGCCCGCAAGGTCCCCCTGCTCAAGAACGCACATATACATGCCCATTTGAAGTTAGCCAATGAACATCTGAATGATTCAAAGGAGAACTGGGTGAAAGTGTTGTGGTCAGATGAGACCAAAATGGAGCTCTTTGGCATCAACTCAACTCGCCGTGTTTGGTGGAGGAGGAATGCTGCCTATGACCCCAAGAACACCATCCCCACCGTCAAACATGGAGGTGGAAACGTTATGATTTGGGGGTGTTTTTCTGCTAAGGGGACAGGACAACTTCACCGCATCAAAGGGACTCCAGCTGGTCTGCGCATGCTCTGAGGACGCGGCTAGGGATGCCGTCTGGGCCGGCAGCCTTGCGGGGATCAACATGCTTAAATGTCTTACTCACGTCGGCTACGGAGAAGGAGAGCCCACAGTCCTTGGTAGTGGGCCGTGTCGGTGGCACTGTGTTATCCTCAAAGCGGGGGAAGGAGGTTTTTAGCTTGTCTGGAAGCGAGACGTCGGTATCGGCGACGTGGCTGGTTTTCCTTTTGTAGTCCTTGATTGTCTCTAGACCCTGCCATATAAGTCTCGTGTCTGAGCCATTTAATTGTGACTCTATACTGATGTTTTGCCAGTGTAATTGATTGTGGAGTGAGTAGCTACACTGTTTGTATTCTGCCATATTCCCAGTCACATTGCCATGAGTGGCGCAGTGGTCTAAGGCACTGCATCGCAGTGCTAGCTGTGCCACTAGAGATCCTGGTTCGAATCCAGGCTCTGTCATAGCCGGCCGCGACCGGGAGACCCATGGGGCGGCGCACAATTGGCCCAGCGTCGTCCAGGGTAGAGGAGGGAATGGCCGGCAGGGATGTAGCTCAGTTGGTAGAGCATGGCGTTTGCAACGCCAGGGTTGTGGGTTCGATTCCCACGGGGGCCAGTATATAAAAAAAATATATATATATATACACAGTGAGGGGAAAAAAGTATTTGATCCCCTGCTGATTTTGTACGTTTGCCCACTGACAAAGAAATGATCAGTCTATAATTTTAATGGTAGGTTTATTTGAACAGTGAGAGACAGAATAACAACAAAAAAATCCAGAAAAACGCATGTCAAAAATGTTATAAATTGATTTACATTTTAATGAGGGAAATAAGTATTTGACCCCCTCTCAATCAGAAAGATTTCTGGCTCCCAGGTGTCTTTTATACAGGTAACGAGCTGAGATTAGGAGCACACTCTTAAAGGGAGTGCTCCTAATCTCAGCTTGTTACCTATATAAAAGACACCTGTCCACAGAAACAATCAATCAATCAGATTCCAAACTCTCCACCATGGCCAAGACCAAAGAGCTCTCCAAGGATGTCAGGGACAAGATTGTAGACCTACACAAGGCTGGAATGGGCTACAAGACCATCGCCAAGCAGCTTGGTGAGAAGGTGACAACAGTTGGTGCGATTATTCGCAAATGGAAGAAACACAAAAGACCTGTCAATCTCCCTCGGCCTGGGGCTCCATGCAAGATCTCACCTCTTGGAGTTGCAATGATCATGAGAACGGTGAGGAATCAGCCCAGAACTACACGGGAGCATCTTGTCAATGATCTCAAGGCAGCTGGGACCATATTCACCAAGAAAACAATTGGTAACACACTACGCTGTGAAGGACTGAAATCCTGCAACGCCCGCAAGGTCTCCCTGCTCAAGAAAGCACATATACATGCCAGTCTGAAATTTTCCAATGAACATCTGAATGATTCAGAGGAGAACTGGGTGAAAGTGTTGTGGTCAGATGAGACCAAAATCGAGGTCTTTGGCATCAACTCAACTCGCCGTGTTTGGAGGAGGAGGAATGCTGCCTATGACCCCAAGAACACCATCCCCACCGTCAAACATGGAGGTGGAAACATTATGCTTTGGGGGTGTTTTTCTGCTAAGGGGACAGGACAACTTCACCGCATCAAAGGGACGATGGACGGGGCCATGTACCGTCAAATCTTGGGTGAGAACCTTCTTCCCTCATCCAGGGCATTGAAAATGGGTCGTGGATGGGTATTCCAGCATGACAATGACCCAAAACACACGGCCAAGGCAACAAAGGAGTGGCTCAAGAAGAAGCACATTAAGGTCCTGGAGTGGCCTAGCCAGTCTCCAGACCTTAATCCCATAGAAAATCTGTGGAGGGAGCTGAAGGTTCGAGTTGCCAAACGTCAGCCTCGAAACCTTAATGACTTGGAGAAGATCTGCAAAGAGGAGTGGGACAAAATCCCTCCTGAGTGGCCAACTACAAGAAACATCTGACCTCTGTGATTGCCAACAAGGGTTTTGCCACCAAGTACTAAATCATGTTTTGTAGAGGGGTCAAATACTTATTTCCCTCATTTAAAATGCAAATCAATTTATAACATTTTTGACATGCGTTTTTCTGGATTTTTTTGTTGTTATTCTGTCTCTCACTGTTCAAATAAACCTATCATTAAAATTATAGACTGATCATTTCTTTGTCAGTGGGCAAACGTACGAAATCAGCAGGGGATCAAATACTTTTTTCCCTCACTGTAATGTTTGCACTCACTAACTGTAAGTCGCTCTGGATAAGAGCGTCTGCTAAATGACTAAAATGTAAATGTTAAATGCGGTGGTTCACGCTTTCAATTTTGCGCGAATGCGGCCATCTATCCACGGTTTCTGGTTAGGGTAGGTTTTAATAGTAACAGTGGGCAAAACATCTATGCACTTCCTGATAAACTCAGTCACCGTTTCAGTGTATTCGTCTAAATTATTTTCGTAAACTACCCGGAACATATTCGAATCCGCGTGATCAAAGCAATCTTGAAGTGTGGATTCCGATTGGTCAGACCAGCGTTTAATAGTCCTTAGCACGGGTACTTCCTGTTTGATATTTTGCCTATAGGAAGGGAGGAGCAAAATGGAGTCGTGGTCAGATTTGCCGAAAGGAGGGCGGGGGAGGGCCTTGTAGCCACCCCGGAAGTTCGAATTGCAATGGTCGAGGATTTTAGCAGCCCAAATACAACAGTCGATATGTTGATAGAATTACGGCAGCCTAGTCCTCATATTTGCTTTGTTAAAATCCCCGTCTACAATAAATGCAGCCTCAGAATATAATGGTTTCCAGTTTACATAGTCCAGTGAAGTTCTTTGAGGGCCGTCGTGGTATCAGCTTGAGGGGGGGCATATACACGGCCGTGACTATAACTGAAGAAAATTATCTTGGTAGATAATACGGTCGGCATTTGATTGTGAGGTATTCTAGGTCGGGTGAACAAAAGGACTTGAGTTCCTGTATGTTACTACAATTACACCATGAGTCGTTAATCATGAAACACATACCTACACCCTTCTGCTTCCCGGAGAGATATTTATTTCTGTCTGTGCGATGAACTGAGAACCCATCTGGCTGGACCGATTTCGACAGAATATCTCCATAGAGCCATGTTTCCATGAAACAAAGTATGTTACAGGCCTTGATGTCTCTCTGGAAAGAAATCCTTGCCCTGAGCTTGTCGACTTTGTTATCCAAAGACTGAACATTAGCAAGTAATATACTTGGAAGCGGTGGGTGGTGTGCGCGCCTCCTAAATCGAACCAGCAGGCCGCTCCGAGTGCCTCTCCTCCGCCGGCGATGTTTTGGGTCAGCCGCTGGAATCAGTTCAATTGCCCTGGGGAGAGCAAACAAAGGATCTGCTTCGGGAAAGTCGTATTCCTGGTCGTAATGCTGGTGAGTTACCGCCGCTCTAATATCCAATAGTTTTTTCTGGCTATTTGTAATGATACAAAACACTTTCTGAGCAAATAATGTACAAAATAATACATAAAAAAACAAAATACCGCAAGTTTCCTTAGAGCTAGTCGCGAGGCCAACATCTTTGTCGGCGCCAGGTCAAAGAAAATGGTATTTGTCACATGTGCCGAATACAACACCTTATAGTGAAATGCTTACTTAAAATCCCTTAACCAACAATGCAGTTTTAAGAAAAAGAAGTGTTAAGTAAAAAATTGATAAATAAAAATAAGAAAATGTAAAGAGCAGCAGTAAAATAACAGTAGCAAGGCTATATACAGGGGGTACCGGTACAGAGTCAATGTGCGGGGGCACAGGTTAGTCGAGGTAATTGATGTAATATGTACAAAGTTACTATGCATAGATACTAAACAGAGAGTAGCAGCAGCGTTAAAGAGGGGGGGGGGAGGGGACAATGCAAATAGTCCTGGTAGCCATTTGATTAGCTGTTCAGGAGTCTTATGGCTTGGGAGTAGAAGCTGTTTAGAAGCCTTTTGGACCTAGACTTGGCGCTCCGGTACCGCTTGCCATGCGGTACCAGAGGGAACAGTCTATGACTAGGGTGGCTGGAGTCTTTGACAATTTTTTGTGCCTTCCTCTGACACCGCCTGGTATACAGGTCCTGGATGGCAGGTGATGTTGGTGATGTAAAGCAAATTATGATCAATAACATCAAAGGCTGCACTGAAATCTAACAATACAGTTAATCTTATTATCCATTTATTTTAGCCAATCACAAGTCATCCGAGGTAGTATAGTACAAGTTGAGTGCCCTTCCCTACATGCATGCTGAAAGTCACTGTTGGTGAAGTTCATCAAACTTCCTTCACCGTGGAGTTTACTCTGCTAATGTTGCTTAACTGTATACCATGAGTGCATAATCCATAGGTTAGGCTGTACAGTGCATATAAGTAGGCTATGCCCCCAATGCAAATTTGATTTCAAATACATCCACAGTGAGATTTTCAACATATTTACTAATAGTCTTTTGCTGAATTTATATAACATTCCAACTTGTTTATCATTATCTAGTCCAATTATGGCATGATTCCACTATTTTTATCCGTTTGCATCAGTTTCAATGGGGGACTTTTATTTTGAAGGCAAACTGCCGATTCCACTATTGTTGCTCAGGCTAACGTTGTTCACAACACACTGGTTTGAAATGAGCGCTGTTTAGCCTACCAACGTCAACGATTCCAATCCGTCAATGGACTGTACTGTAGGCTACAGCTAGCAAGACTAGACTAAATAAACTGAAAGCGTCTGTCTCTCTCTGTGTGTGAGTGTGAGATCTTTGGTTGTCTATAAATGGCATTGGTTCTTGTCATTGTGTGTGACTGTGAGTCAAGAGTATCTCTGCTATAATTGGCCATACTCTGCTTGTTTTCATTCTGTTGAACCTGAGCTGAAGACCAGCACAGGAAACGGATGTGTTGTTTTGGGTGGTTGGTGAATGGGCTTACTTCCTTTAGCATTTGACAAAGATGGTGTGGTGGGGAGGGCTGAATCAAGTGGAATAGACGTACCAAAAAGTAAACAATAATTTTGTCATCCTACATAAACTTTATTATTGGGCTATTTAACCTGCATTTTATGTAAATTTATGTTTTGTTGTGATGGGTGTAATTGAGCAAGTTTATCTGCCTTGTTAATTAAATGGGTGGGATTGTATGGGTGAAAGCCAGCATCTTGGCCATACCAGCCTTCCCTTAACACATGTTGTAGCTGTTTTGACTTGAGGTTATCGTTTGTTATGGGTGCCAGGTAGATTGTGCCTACCAGAGAAAATATAGATTTCTCCTGTTTGTTTGAGAGGGAATGAGTCCCGTCCAGTCCGTCAAGACTACACCAATACAAAGGACTTGTGTAAAAGTCAGTATGGAAATACCATTTTCAGAAACCCTTAAAACATTGGAAATAACTTCAAAACCACTGTTCTTTTGCGTTTGTTGTATTATTATAATAATCACACAATCAATAAGTCACAAAACAATAACATCCTTGGTTCATTGGTAAATGTCCCTTACCTCGGGCCTAAAAAGTGTCCAGCCCGGTAAATGAGTGTAGTGAGTATCAAATCTCAGTAGTCTTCAACTACAACTGACCACATAAATCAACACAGAATAAATCACACTAAAACAAATGAAATACCTTATGCAAAAAAGTTGTGGTCAGCCAGACAATCCAATCTGCCAACAGATCTCCAGCGGAGAAAGGCCACAAAGAAACACCTGTACACAGCCATTCTGAAATTAGCCCACCCAACTACCTCATCCCCATACTGTTATTTATTTTGCTAATTTGCACCCCAGTATCTCTATTTGCACATCATCTTTTGCACATCTATCATTCCAGTGTTAATACGAAATTGTAACTATTTTGCACTATGGCCTATTTATTGCCTTACCTCCATAACTTACTACATTCGCACACACTGTATATATATTTTCTGTTGTATTTTTGACTTTATGTTTACCCCATATGTAACTCTGTGTTGTTGTTTTTATCGCATGCTTTGCTTTATCTTGGCCAGGTCGCAGTTGTAAATGAGAACTTGTTCTCAACTGGCTTACCTTGTTAAATAAAGGTGAAATAAAAAAGATGTGTAGTCCAAAGGAAGAAATTAGTGGATCCGATCTTGGTTAAACTTGAGACAAGGGTACAAAGCGCACTTTTTTTTAAAAAATACAACAAAACAAACAGAGTAAAGAGGCTTCGTAACTGAGGGTTGAACACGTCCTCATTCGCACCACCGTCACAACCCATTTTTGCGCATCCATTGCTGGCTATTTAATAGGGAATTAAAGGGGAAGTGCCCCATCGGCAGGAGAAGCACTGAGACGGTTCAGACAAATTCAGGGCCGTCACAACGGACACACACATCACACACACACCGTATATGCTTCCGTCTCCAGAAGTAGGTCACTAACCGGCCTGTATGTCATGTCATGCCATTTGTGGAGCTTCTACTACCCTAGAGGCATCTCACTGGAGTTCCCTTATACATATTTATGGAAAAGAGAGGGGCTTCAGACTGGGCTAATATGAACTGTCTGGGGTAGTGATGTGTGATAGAACAATGGACACCAGTCAGAGGATCTCTGTCACTTACCACCCCAGTGTTATTATTCACCACAGATGTGAACAGGCCCTAAAATTAACACCCACCACCTGCCAAATGCGGGTAGATTTTGACATTGGTGGGTAAGATGTCTGTTTCACTAGCCACGTTGGCGGGTGGTCAGGGCTCCACAGTGCGAGCATTTCACTTGCATTTGTGAATAAAAAATATTCGCTTATGAACACATTTATAGTCAAATTTATGCTGCAGTAGCTGTTTTCAAAGCATTTCTGCCGTTTCTGTTTCGTTGCTGGTCAATTCAAAGTCTTAACTATGAATCCTAGATAGCCTATCACACCTCGCCAAGGCAGCAGCTACTCTTCCTGGGGTCCAGCTAAATTAAGGCAGACACAAATTTTTAAACATTACAATACATTCACAACAGATTTCACAACACATTGTGTGCCCTCAGGCCCCTACTCTATCTACTACCACATATCTACAACACAAAATCCATGTGTACGTGTGTGTATAGTGCATATGTTATTGTGTGTGTATGCATGTCTGTGCCTATGTTTGTTGCTTCACATTCCCCACTGTTCCATAAGGTGTATTTATCTGTTTTTTAAATCTAATTTTACTGCTTGCATGAGTTACTTGATGTGGAATAGAGTTCCATGTAGTACTGTGCGACACCCATAGTCTGTTCTGGACTTGGGGACTGTGAAGAGACCTCTGGTGGCATGTGTTGTAGGGTATGCATGGGTGTCCAAGCTGTGTGCCAGTAGTTCAAACAGACAGCTTGGTGCATCCAACATGTCAATACCTCTCACAAATACAAGTAGTGATTAAGTAAATCTCTCGTCGACTTTGAGCCAGGAGAAATTGACATGCATATTATTAGGGTCGATGACGTATAAGGATTTCAAATGTGAAAAAATTAGAAAAGGGATTTATTGAAAAATTTGAAACACTTTTTATGTTCCCTTGTGTGTTACCTATGCACTTTCAGGGTATGTCGCTAAATAACGTTAAATTGTTTTTTTAAATGTGATTGTTAAATTGACCTCCTAAAAAAAGCAAGGAAGAGTAAAATATGAATATATACATGGTCTCAAATATTCAACATTTTAAAGAAGTTATAAGTTAGAGTATAATACACTGATCAAAAAAATTAAGGGAACACTTAAACAACACAATATAACTCCAAGTCAATCACACTTCTGTGAAATCAAACTGTCCACTTAGGACGCAACACTGATTGACAATACATTTCACATGCTGTTGTGCAAATGGAATAGACAACAGGTGGAAATTATAGGCAAGTAGCAAGACACCCCCAATAAAGGACTGGTTTTGCAGGTGGTGACCACAGACCACTTCTCAGTTCCTATGCTTCCTGGCTGATGTTTTGGTCTCTTTTGAATGCTGGCGGTGCTTTCACTCTAGTGGTAGCATGAGACGGAGTCTACAACCCACACAAGTGGCTCAGGTAGTGCAGCTCATCCAGGATGGCACATCAATGCGAGCTGTGGCAAGAAGGTTTGCTGTGTCTGTCAGCGTAGTGTCCAGAGCATGGAGGCGCTACCAGGAGACAGGCCAGTACATCAGGAGACGTAGAGGAGGCCGTAGGGAGGGCAACAACCCAGCAGCAGGACTGCTACCTCCGCCTTTGTGCAAGGAGGAGCAGGAGGAGCACTGCCAGAGCCCTGCAAAATGACCTCCAGCAGGCCACAAATGTGCATGTGTCTGCTCAAACGGTCAGAAACAGACTCCATGAGGGTGGTATGAGGGCCCGACGTCCACAGGTGGGGGTTGTGCTTACAGCCCAACACCGTGCAGGACGTTTGGCATTTTCCAGAGAACACCAAGATTGGCAAATTCGCCACTGGCGCCCTGTGCTCTTCACAGATGAAAGCAGGTTCACACATGTGCACATGTGACAGACGTGACAGAGTCTGGAGACGCCGTGGAGAATGTTCCGCTGCCTGCAACATCCTCCAGCATGACCGGTTTGGCGGTGGGTCAGTCATGGTGTGGGGTGGCATTTCTTTGGGGGGCCGCACAGCCCTCCATGTGCTCGCCAGAGGTAGCCTGACTGCCATATAGGTACCGAGATGAGATCCTCAGACCCCTTGTGAGACCATATGCTGGTGCGGTTGGCCCTGGGTTCCTCCTAATGCAAGACAATGCTAGACCTCATGTGGCTGGAGTGTGTCAGCAGTTCCTGCAAGAGGAAGGCATTGATGCTATGGACTGGCCCGCCCGTTCCCCAGACCTGAATCCAATTGAGCACATCTGGGACATCATGTCTCGCTCCATCCACCAACGCCACGTTGCACCACAGACTGTCCAGGAGTTGGCGGATGCTTTAGTCCAGGTCTGGGAGGAGATCCCTCAGGAGACCATCCGCCACCTCATCAGGAGCATGCCCAGGCGTTGTAGGGAGATCATACAGGCACGTGGAGGCCACACACACTACTGAGTCTCATTTTGACTTGTTTTAAGGACATTACATCAAAGTTGGATCAGCCTGTAGTGTGGTTTTCCACTTTAATTTTGAGGGTGACTCCAAATCCAGACCTCCATGGGTTGATAAATTTGATTTCCATTGATAATTTTTGTGTGATTTTTGTTGTCAGCACATTCAACTATGTAAAGAAAAAATTATTTAATAAGATTATTTCATTCATTCAGATCTAGGATGTGTTATTTTAGTGTTCCCTTTATTTTTTTGAGCAGTGTATATCTTTTGTTTTTCACTGGACGATCCCTCATTTTGAGTGACTGTCAACTACAACTTCTGTTAAATAAACGAAAACCATTTTTTCTCTTAGACTGAGCTTCTCTCTGCATTTTTGAGATTACAATAAAATATATATATTTTTTACATTAAAAACTCTGGTCGTACCAAATGAATGGCGCCGGAGAAGAGGGCTGCCGTTTTACAGCTCTCTAACCAATTGTACAATTATGTGTGTATTTTCGTGTTATTTGTAATTTATTCTGTACATAATGTTTCTGCCACTGTCTCTTATGATCAAAAATACCTTCTGGATATCAGGACAGCGATTACTCATCTCGTAATGGATGAATATTTTCTCGACCACCTTTACTCCACACACAGAGACGCGTACAAAGCTCTCCCTCGTCCTCCATTTGGCAAATCTGACCATAACTCTATCCTCCTGAATCTGCTTATAAGCAAGAACTAAAGCAGGAAGCACCAGTGACTCGGTTAATGAGGAAGTGGTCAGATGACACAGATGCTAAGCTACAGGACTGTTTTGCTAGCACAGACTGGAATATGTTCCGCGATTCTTCTGGTAGCATTGAGGAGTACACCACATCAGTCACTGGCTTCATCAATAAGTGCATCGATGACGTCGTCCCCACAGTGACCGTACGTACATACCCCAACCAGAAGCCATGGAATACAGGCAACATCCGCACTGAGCTAAAGAGTAGAGCTGCCGCTTTCAAGGAGCGGGACTCTAACCCAGACTCTTAACCTCTTCATCACTAGGCACCTGGCTAAAGTGCCTGCCTCGAAAATGCATGCCCAAATTGAATAGAGTATATCTCCAAAACAACAAAGGCTATAAACATAATCTTAGTAGCAAAAGAAAGGTAACACGTGAGATAGTTAAATAATTAATGTGGGTCTTACGGTGTACATGAAGCTAGAACACAGCATAAATTGGGAGGTTTTGATTCCGCCTGAAAGTCACTTCAGGTTTTATAGGGAATGCTTTATTGGACTTATGCAGCTGCAGCCCCTAAACACTATGGGACCACAGCCCAATATCTGAGTACTTATGTGTAGTTTGATGCCAATAAAGTAAAGTAAACCAAAGTTGTAGGGGTTTTAGTTGAAGTATGTTTAGGCGGATTACCAAATGGAGACATTTGGGTAGATTTGGGCACCATCAGTGCCATTTGACTTTTATCAGGTACCAGACAGCAAAAGTCATTTAATTTCACTAACATATCACTATATGTGTACATTCCATCAAAATACAACTGTTTTGATGTTTCAAATGTTCTCCCAGACCTCTATACGTGTTCCCATTAAAATAAACCATACAATGGGAAAGTTTGACTCTAAACTGAGCAGATTTATTAGAAACTATAAACAACAAATTTAAAAACAAAATGTCCACACATCCCAAAACTATAAACAATGATATGGTGTCCTTGGGTGGGTTGTCACACAAAATGTAGACCCTTTTTACCCTAAAACTTGCTGTCGTGCCAATCCTTGAAACAGTTACGCTTTGATGTAAGGCACAAAGGGACTTGGCACTTCCTGCAGTACACAGGTGTTTTCACTTTGGGGACGCCAACATCCAGACATCTCCTTCAGTTCTTCCTGTCTTTGCTGGCATCATCACTATAGTATTCTGGCATGCAGGATGTTGGTGGTGGTCATGGAGGTTGTGCTTCAGACTGTTTAGCAAAGCTCACCATTTCTGTGAGTAGCTTTTCCCTGAACAACTTCTGTGTGTACAGCTTAGTGGGGTTGTACTTATGGAGTTCTTTGTGAAGTAGGAAACTATTTACAACAGCAATATCAACAAAATGAAAAAGAAAAGTCTTATACCATTTCATTGTCTTGTGGTGAACACTGTAGTATCCAATCAATGCGTCGACTAAATCCACTCCACCCATGCTCCGGTTGTAGTCTGCTACCGCATCTGGGACGGGCACAGTTTTAGTCTGCCATACACCACCCTCTTTTACTTTCCTTTTGACAGTTTGTCCACTAAATGCTTAATGTACAGTGGAGCACATGGTTACCTCACGTGTGTCCATCCATTTTACAAATAATAAATTTCCTTTGCGTATCCACCACAAATCTCCCCTTTCTGCTTTTTTTGGCAGGTTGTTCCTTTTGGTTTGTGGGAAACCAATCCTGTTCGTTCTAATTGTCCCACAGGCACCAGTGTTTCTTCTACGTAGTTCCTCAAAAAGGGCAGGGCTAGAATAGAAATTGTCTACAAAAAGTGTATAGCCCCCACCAAGTAGAGGGAATGGCATCAAGTCCATAACTGAAGTGTAGCTTAGTCCCTGGCCTGGTGTGAACACACTTGCCTTCATAAACAAAAACATTCCATGTATAAGTAGTATGAGAGTCAGCCAGTACAAATAATTTATACCCCCACTTAGTTGGCTTTGCTTTCATATATTGCTGCATACTTATTCTCGCCTTGATGCCGCCATCCTTTCGTCTATGGAGATGTTTTGGTATGGCTGGAAATGTGATTTGCAGACATTGGTAAGCTCAGTGTACAGGGGCTTGTTCTTGAAGTCTGTCATATTCTGCAGTGCCTTTTTTAGTGTTGTTGGCTTCATCGTCTTCTGGTTTGCTCAAGTGCAGTGACCACATGATTGCTTCAAACCGGTCTCGTGTCATAGTGTCTCCAGGGAAGCGGAAATTATATGGCCATTCCTTCCTCCAGTAGGTGCCCCTCTCGTGTACAGAGACAAGCCCTGAGTATAGCTGAATTGCCAGGAAAATGTTAAAATCTCTCATCGTTAGTGGTATCCAATTTCAGTCCGGACTGCAGTCTTTTGGCAGCATTTGCATTAGTTTTGCAAATTATTGTGTGGACAACCGAAGTGCTAAAAAACTGTTGAAAGAGTAAAAGGGGAGACCATGACACAGTGGTGTCGATTGTGGGGCCTGGGACTCTGGTGGGCATAAACCGGATTGGGTCTGGTCGTTCATCATTCTCTTCTCTATTATGCCACCTATCTTCTTCTTCCTCCCCGACTCTTGGAGTGGCAGGCCTACCTCCACCATGCTTACTTGGATGCGCTGACTTTGAGAAAGCTTTCCCTTTTCTTTTGGGTTGAGGGCTCTTTACAGGGGACTCAGTGTCCGATGAAGACCGTGGCCGAGGGTGGGGAGCAAAAGTCTGTTGTCTAGACATGCGGCCAGGCTGAGGAAGAGGAGGCTCTGCATGAGGAAGGGGCAGCTGTGGCTGAGGAGGCAGATGCTCTGGCTGTGGCTCATCACCCCTATAATCATCTTCACTGTGCAAACAAGACAAAAGAGAAAACAAAATCATGACTAAAACACACTTGTCAGATATATATAATAAATAGTTAGAACTATGAGAATGTTGACTAAAGTGATAATTCAGTGACAAGAAATAATACACATAGCGTTCTATTGTAAGTAAACTTGCGTGTGGGCCTCTAAGCTAAGCTAGCGCTAACTTACGTTGAGCTTCAGTTACTCAAATAGATATTTTAGAATGTATGTTTTGTACTCATACAATAAATGAGTGTATTAGAAGTAATAAATAACAATGGGATTACATACTCTTCTGATGCTTGAGTAGGGCCCTGGACACGATAACCTTCGTTCTCGTCGTTGGGGTCTGGTTCGTCCGGTCTAAGCAGGTCCTCATCGTCCGATTCAGAGTCAATGGGGATACATGGAGTCCAACTTTAATCTGTTACAATTAATAACGCCTCTGTAACTGTATATTTGTTACTAGAGCCTGCCATATTTTTATAAACTTTGCGTTTTCCCTCAGAAATGCAAGTGCTGTTGTGCGCTCTGCGTAACCGTGCGTAATGCAGCAAGACAATTGGATATTTCAACAATCTTGTTGGTCGATTTTTATATGTGACCCCTCTATCGAAAGCTCTGGATCAGTATAATTAAATTAGCACAATTGCAAGCCACTGGGATTGCATCACATATCCAGAAGATGGCGACAAAACAGTGCCTGTTGTGATTGAAACGAACTATTGACTTCATCTTCAAACACATTGTTGGCCATGTAAAACGATGTAAACTCATTGAAATCGACTCGGAATGAGAGAGAGACACTAAAGTATCTTTTCAAGTGGTTTTATTCGATCAGACACTACTTTTGGTAACAAAAACAACAAAGGTAAAACGCAGTTTGTTGTTGTGATAAGAAAAATTGAAGTTTGTTATTGACGTTCTTTGATTAATAGTTTAGTGAGTGTTGGTCATAGAGGGACACGGCTATCACTGTTGGAATCTGTGAGGTAGCAGCTTTCTAATGGTGTATCGAATGTGTACATGGGTTGAGAAAAATAAGTTATCTGTCTACGAATATACAGGCATGCACGGTTTCAAAATACAGTACTGGTTTTGCTATATGCTTACAGTGAGGGAAAAAAGTATTTGATCCCCTGCTGATTTTGTACGTTTGCCCACTGACAAAGAAATGATCAGTCTATAATTTTAATGGTAGGTTTATTTGATCAGTGAGAGACATAAGTATTTGACCCCTCTGCAAAACATGACTTAGTACCCGGTTGCAAAACCCTTGTTGGCAATCAGAGGTCAGACGTTTCTTGTAGTTGGCCACCAGGTTTGCACACATCTTAGGAGGGATTTTGTTCCGCTCCTCTTTGCAGATCTTCTCCAAGTCATTAAAGTTTCGAGGCTGACGTTTGGCAATTCGAACCTTCAGCTCCCTCCACAGGACCTAATGTGCTTCTTCTTGAGCCACTGCTTTGTTGCCTTGGCCGTGAGTTTTGGGTCATTGTCATGCTCGAATACCCATCCACGACCCATTTTCAATGCCCTGGCTGAGGGAAGGAGGTTCTCACCCAAGATTTGACGGTACATGGCCCTGTCCATCGTCCCTTTGATGCGGTGAAGTTGTCCTGTCCCCTTAGCAGAAAAACACCCCCAAAACATAATGTTTCCACTTCCATGTTTGACGGTGGGGATGGTGTTCTTGGGGTCATAGGCAGCATTCCTCCTCCCTCCAAACACGGCGAGTTGAGTTGATGCCAAAGAGCTCCATTTTGGTCTCATCTGACCACAACACTTTCACCCAGTTCTCCTTTGAATCATTCAGATGTTCATTGGCAAACTTCAGACGGCCCTGTATATGTGCTTTCTTGAGCAGGGGGACCTTGCGGGCGCTGCAGGATTTCAGTCCTTCACGGCGTAGTGTGTTAACAATTGTTTTCTTGGTGACTGGTCCCAGCTGCCTTGAGATCATTGACAAGATCCTCCCGTGTAGTTCTGGGCTGATTCCTCACCGTGCTCATGATCATTGCAACTCCACGAGGTGAGATCTTGCATGGAGCCCCAGGCCGAGGGAGATTGACAGTTATTTTGTGTTTCTTCCATTTGCGAATAATCGCACCAACTGTTGTCACCTTCTCACCAAGCTGCTTGGCGATGGTCTTGTAGCCCATTCCAGCCTTGTGTAGGTCTACAATCTTGTCCCTGACATCCTTGGAGAGCTCTTTGGTCTTGGCCATGGTGGAGAGTTTGGAATCTGATTGATTGATTGCTTCTGTGGACAGGTGTCTTTTATACAGGTAACAAGCTGAGATTAGGAGCACTCCCTTTAAGAGTGTGCTCCTAATCTCAGCTCGTTACCTGTATAAAAGACACCTGGGAGCTCAGAAATCTTTCTGATTGAGAGGGGTCAAATACTTATTTCCCTCATTAAAATGCTAATCAATTTATAACATTTTTGACATGCGTTTTCTGGATTTTTTTGTTGTTATTCTGTCTCTACTGTTAAAAAACCTATCATTTAAAATTATAGACTGATCATTTCTTTGTCAGTGGGCAAATGTACAAAATCAGCAGGGGATCAAATACTTTTTTCCCTCACTGTTTTAGTCGAGCAGTAACAAATATATATACATATCTCGTCGTCCAAAACAGCCTAACGACCAAACAATCGACCAGTTGACTAATAAGGGTCAGTCCTACCTCCCACCTATCTGTTTTGTGTCTAAGGTAGCCCGCAAAAGCCAGCATGGAGAGAACGCAAGAATTGACAAATATTTTCCATATTCTAATCATTCTCATGTCCCAATGTATTGCCACGATCCATGTCATGGTGAGACTTGCGCTCCTGTAGATCTGATATAATTGGATGGTGAAACATGCATCCAGCCAACAAGAAATGCAAGGGGATGCAATTCAGGCATTCTTGAAAGTCAAGACAATCCTTGTCCTGCAAAGACATATCATTTATATAGTTTAAATATTTATTTTGCAAGCAGAAGGCATTTAAAATACAATTTGGAGTGGAGCTTTAGTTACATGATGAAATCACGTGCACCGCGTACCTTCAAAATTATTCGGCAATCATCATTTGTGACCCATTTCAGGAAGCTAGGCTTATGTTGCACATCACTACTTCACAGGAGAGGCATTTGAACGTAATTTTGCGTTTTGGGGCAGAAATGCCTTCTGGAACGTGAACTTTCATGTGCCTTCAATAACAAACAAACACAATTGTTAAATTACAAGCCTAGTTAGTCTAGCCACAGAAAAAGGCAGGAACCTTCCCGCTAGACATGATTGGCTGATATAATGGATGGGCTGGATATGGCGAGAGATGAGTTCGGATTGGTCTGCCTTGTAGCGCGCTTCTATCTAAAACATGAGCTGCTCAGTATGTTTAGATAATCCTTGCTATAGTGGCTTTTTTGAAATATATAACGTTAGCCATGGAGAACTGCAAACGTTTTTTTACTGCTCTTAACAACATTGCTGCCCTGAATTTAGCAGGCGTTATCGACAAAGATCAGTGGAATGGACTACTTTCTGCACACGGTCAGTGTGAACCAGAGTGACTTGACACAACGGGCCAAACAAGCTTTAGCTAACTACAAACAAAACGGGAAAGAAACAGGAGGTCTTACTTATTTAAAGTGGTTCCAGCCTGCCGTGAAGCGTTCATCAATGTATATGGGTAAGAGTCTAGCTACAATTTCAGATGTTATACATTTCAAATTTTGTCAGTAATTTTCATTGCAAGTTAAAGCGTACTGTTAGCTAGCTAGCGAACATTACCTTTCTGTCTCGCTAGCTAATGTTACGTGTATGAGCTGTGTAGTAATATTATTTGTATCTCAGAAAGTTATTTGCATTGCTAGTTATATCCTAATGTTAGCTAGCTAGTAAACATTTAACCAAGTTGGTTAGCTTTAGCTACCTGCAGATTCATTTTACAGTATTTTATGCATAGTGGCTAGCTATGACAATCCGTTTGTACTGTAGCTATGGGTTGGGATTATGGTTAATTGTTTAGCTAACTAGTTAGCTAGCTACATGTCTAAACAAAAGACTCCACTCTTCCAGATGATTACATGACCCATCAAGTTAGCCAGATGTGTCTGGGAGTGATTATGGCCATCTATTGTATTTCATGTACATGTGTACATGTTTAGACAATAGTGACCCATCCACTTAGCTAGATGTGGCTGGCGGGTGGTTATAGCATTTCTTTCACATGACCCATCAATTTAGACAAGTGTGTCTGGGTAAACATAATCTAATAATTATAAAATATTTATACAATATATTTATCTGGACACTTTCTATTTTTTGCTATTGCTACTATGCAAATATGCAAGTAACCATTTCACTGTACTGTTTACACCTTCTGTATCCTGTGCATGTGACAAATGCACTTTGATTTTATTTGATATAGCGTGTGTTTAAACAGAGACGGTAATGTGAAGAACAACATGACCTTCACCAAAGTCAGATTAGGATATAGGCCAAGGACTAGATAAAGTGTATTTTTACCTGGAGTTTTTCCTTATTGTAGGCTACTACTTTCATCACTTTTAGTCTTGAAATCTTTGGTTATTTACTACACTACCTTACTCACTGTCTTTAGCACATGGCCTCATGTAAATCCTTAGAGATGGGTGGGGCTAAGGCTTAAGAGGGTGTGAACGATGCTGAATAGGTGTACACAAAGAGCTCTCCAGTAGGTGTACCAAAACAACATTCAAGTGACATTTTCTGAAAAGTGGGGTTTATCAACTTTCAAAGCAGAATTACTCTCCCATTGTTACTCAACTGCAGTGTATGATATACCATTTTGTAGCTCTGAGTCTCTACTTTTATCCAATGAAAAAAAAAAAAAAATATATATATATATATATAATTTTGCTACCTAAGACATGAATTGAGGTGGTTGGTCACATTTGAAAAACACTGTTTCCATCATTATTTGTTGCAATAAAAAAAATGCGACAAAATAAAAATCCACCGCTGTCCACAAATAAAAATGTTTGATCTTTAGGTCATTTCTCCTATAGCTGCTGTTTCCAATACATGTCGCAATGTTTTTCCTTGCGACGTTGCTTTTGACGCTTAAACCTTGGTCAATGGAAACCTGCCTACTGGCTGTTTAGATGAGGAGCCCTTAGGGACAGAGGGTCTATTCTGGGCCTCTCTGCTCTGCTGTGTTCTGGATGTTTCCCCCCCCTACGGTCACACAGTCCCTATGTCTGCCGCATAAACATAAAACACTAGCGCCATACAAGAGAAACAGAGAGGGAGACTGAACGGATAGAGCGAGTGAGTGAGGGGAGAGAAAGAGAGAGGGAGGCACAGATTATAAGAGTGAGCTGGAGAGGGAAAGAGACCTTGAAGGAGACGGCGAGAGGGACTGACAAAAAAAGAGAGAGAAAGCGACAGAAGGTACAAGTCACCTGTAGTAACTCCGACAGTACTTACACTGACATAGCTACTTGATCTGAACCCAGAGAAAGAGAAAAACCCTAACGATCCAAATTAACACAGTCAGTGTTGTATGGGGTGAGCAGCTTACACAGGCAAACCAATTCGCAGAGGTTGACATGCCGATAGTGCCTAACGGTCGTTTGCTGTCAAAGGGAATGTGTTCTTCTCAGTCAAGTTCCGTGTTAAGTCTTACTGAGACTTTGTCTTGACAAGGCACTGGAAACAAGGATGTAGGCCAAGTAGTAGTACAGTAATAGAAAGTAAGCCTGCTCAGCTTTAGTACTTCAGCATTATAACAGCCACTTTAGATAATATCAGTCCTCAATAGGTCTCCATGGGCCTACACATACACACACACCTAGCTTGTGCAGTGCCATTGAACAGTGACTCCTGAGAGGAAGCAACATGGTCAAGCATAAACAATTGGCTATTGTCCAATGTGTGGCACACCTGCAGAATCAATGCGTATCTGGTAGACTAGTCATGACTTTCACATTCAATTTTATTGTTAGGCCTAATTGAATTATGTGGTTATTATATTTGATAGCCAGTATTCACTGCTATATTGACAATATATCAAACTACTTCGTGCCTTGACCCGCCTACAGTGATTTTAGCCATTGTCCTGGCTAGGGCTGGGAATTGCCAGGGACCTCACGATACGATATTTTCACGGTACTTAGTTGCCAATATGGTTATTGTCATGTAAAAGGACCCATGAGCACCAACGTTACGTTTATAAGAGCATATATAATTTGGTGTCAAATGAAGCTAGGAGTCGATATTTTTGGAAATGAAGGCATAGATTTGTTTTTCAACTATTTTCCATCCTAAAAGTTAGGAATAAGCAACGGCTTTGATTTCTGGTCACACAGATGGAAAAGGGGTCTTTAAAAAAGATCTATTCAAAATAGTCTTAAGGTATTAGAAATTCATCAAAACACAAACTGCCAACTAATATAAAAATTATATTTAGTGTTGCGGAAATTATTTGCCTTCTGTAAGATTGCCTAGTGTCTTGTCATTCTGTTACAAAAACCTTTATATTTAAGATACTTTCTAATTTCTCTCAAGTAAAGGTTGACCTATCAATTTTTACTGATAACTATGTTGTTTATTAATTATTAAGTGATTAAAATGCATCACACCAGCCCAGGACCTCCACATCTGGCTTCTTCACCTGCGGGATCGATTGAGGAGTGGGGGGCTGAGGAATATTTCTGTCTGTAATATAACCCTTTTGTGGGGAAAAACTAATTCCGATTGGCTGGGCCTGGCTCTCAAGTATGGCTGCACCCCTGCCCAGTCGTGTGAAATCCATAGATTGTGGCCTAATACATTTATTTCAATTGACAGATTTTCTTCTATGAACTGTAACTCAGTAAAATCTTTGAAATTGTTGCATGTTGCATTTATTTTTGTTCAGTATACTTTATTGTACTGAACTCTACTGTGCTGTGGGTAGATTTTGGCATTGGCGGGTAAGATGTACAGTTGAAGTCGGAAGTTTACATACACTTAGGTTGGAGTCATTAACTCGTTTTTCAACCACTCCACAAATTTCTTGGTAACGAACTATAGTTTTGGCAAGTCAGTTAGAACATCTACTTTGTGCATGACACAAGTAATTTTTCCAACAATTCTTTACAGACAGATTATTTCACTTATAATTCTCTGTATCACAATTCCAGTCGGTCAGAAGTTTACATACACTAAGTTGACGGTGCCTTTAAACAGCTTGGAAAATTCCAGAAAATTATGTAATGGCTTTAGAAGCTTCTGATAGGCTAATTGACATCATTTCAGTCAATTGGAGGTGTACCTGTGGATGTATTTCAAGGCCTACCTTCAAACTCAGTGCCTCTTTGCTTGACATCATGGGAAAATCAAAAGAAATCAGCCAAGACCTCAGAAAAAAATTGTAGACCTCCACAAGTCTGGTTCATCCTTGGGAGCAATTTCCAAACGCCTGAAGGTACCACGTTCATCTGTACAAACAATAGTACGCAAGTATAAACACCATGGGACCACGCAGCCGTCGGAGACGCGTTCTGTCTCCTAGAGATGAACGTACTTTGGTGCGAAAAGTGCAAATCAATCCCAGAACAACAGCAAAGGACCTTGTGAAGATGCTGGAGGAAACGGGTACAAAATTATCTATATCCAAAGTAAAACGAGTCCTATATCGACATAACCTGAAAGGCCGCTCAGCAAGGAAGAAGCCACTGCTCCAAAACCGCCATAAAAAAGCCAGACTACGGTTTGCAACTGCACATGTGGACAAAGATCGTACTTTTTGGAGAAATGTCCTCTGGTCTGATGAAACAAAAATAGAACTGTTTGACCATAATGACCATTGTTATGTTTGGAGGGAAAGGGGGGTAGCTTGCAAGCCGAAGAACACCATCCCAACCATGAAGCACGGGGGTGGCAGCATCATGCGGTGGGGGTGCTTTGGTGCAGGAGGGACTGGTGCACTTCACAAAATAGATGGCATCATGAGGAAAATTATATGGATATATTGAAGCAACATCTCAAGCCATCAGTCAGGAAGTTAAAGCTTGGTCGCAAATGGGTCTTCCAAATGGACAATGACCCCAAGCATACTTCCAAAGTTGTGGCAAAATGGCTTAAGGACAACAAAGTCAAGGTATTGGAGTGGCCATCACAAAGCCCTGACCTCAATCCTATAGAACATTTGTGGGCAGAACTGAAAACGCGTGTGCAAGCAAGGAGGTCTACAAACCTGACTCAGTTATACCAGCTCAGTCAGGAGGAATGGGCCAAAATTCACCCAACTTATTGTGGGAAGCTTGTGGAAGGCTACCCGAAATGTTTGACCCAAGTTAAACAATTTAAAGGCAATGCTACCAAATACTAATTGAGTGTATGTAAACTTCTGACCCACTGGGAATGTGATGAAACAAAGAAAAGCTGAAATAAATCATTCTCTCTACTATTATTCTGACATTTTCACATTCTTAAAATAAAGTGGTGATCCTAACTGACCTAAGACAGGGAATTATTACTAGGATTAAATGTCAGGAATTGTGAAAAACAGAGTTTAAATGTATTTTGGCTAAGGTGTATGTAAACTTCCGACTTCAACTGTATATTACACCAGCCACGTTGGCAGGTGGTCAGGGCTCCACAGTGCAAGCATTTCACTCGCATTTGCGAATAAAAATAGTCAAGTATGAGCACAAAATAAATGCTGCAGTATCGGTTTTCAAATGGCTTCTGTCATTTTATTTTATAGTTGGTAGCTAATCACACAAAGAACTACTAATCTTATAATATATCCCACCTTGCGTGACATTGCCTGGTTGAGGAGCTGTGCGCGCTGTGATTGAAGTGCTGAAGATTCATTTTGCGAAGTGCTGCACACAGTCAAAAGTTGGTTAAATTTTTTCTAAAGTCTACTAAAGTGAGACTTTGTCCTTGTGTGTCTTGGGTATTTACATTTGTTTTGTTCACAAGCTAGGTTGTTTTTCGATGTTTGAGTTTGCTTTAAATGCTATTCGAGGACACATTGGCTACTAGTCAGATTCTCTATCTCACAGACACCCTGTCACTGACGACTGGTTGACCCTGTCCCTGACAGCACGAGTGCCCTAGTTGCCATGGTAACCTCCCGCCATTAAAGGGGCAACTGAAAATTTTTGTCTCATCTGTGATATTTTGGTTTTAAAAAAATTAAATAACATTGACCAATATACCACATCACTTCTTACTAGTAATACATGTATTATTTTAGAAACATTACAAAGCATGCTCATCAAACTTTTATTCTACAGAGAAGAAATGCAGAAAAGATCTGTTGAGGTTCAGGTTGACTCCACACGTCTCCATACAAATAACCTTCTCTCTTCGCCTCAGAGTGTGAGTACAGAGTTGGCATTGAGAAGGGCTTGCCTGTCTGTCTGCCTGCACAGTGGTGTTCACACACAGTGGCGTAGAAATCCAGTGAGAAATCCCTGCTGTATTTTCACATATATTTCATAGGTTTCACACTGACCCTGCAGTGAACCTAACAGCAGTCACGGATATATAGCCTCTTTTGTAGCAGCCTCCTCTCTCTCTCTCACTCTCACTCTCACACACACACTCACACACACCACACACGGTGGTGTCTCACACCCATTAGAGGCTGGAACAGATTGATTGCTGGACACTGAATGTTTGGAAAATATTAGGCTACTAGGTCATGGAATATCTGGTGTCGGTGATTTGGCGTGTCATATGTACGCGGTCATCGACATAACCGACAGCCGACGGGGACACAACATTAGCTCATATAGACAATTCGACAATCCACAGCTGTCTTGCTCGTAGTCGTGAGTCAAGTTTAGGAAGCTAGCCTAATTTTCACCATAAAAATGCACTTATATAATAAAGCATTAAATGCATCATCGCATTTGCACTTATATAAGATCGCCTACTATTCCTAATATGATGAGTAAATCGGATAGTCATAATTTAGGCTAATAACATAACTCAATCACTGTTCGCAAAAAAAGTTCAATGCAGCGCGTAGTGGAAGAGCCCTAGGCTAGGCTATATCAGATGTTTATTTTCCTCTGCACAGAAAAAATTTGGCCTTTTTATAAACACTTTTCATGCTATTCTACTTAACTTTATATGACTGGAGACATTAGCAGAATATTTTTTAATATGGAAAAATACTCTATACTCTGCTGACACTGACAAACAGTTGCAGACAACTTAGATCAATAAAAACGATCTAATAGGCCTACAAAAATGGGAGACACAAAAACAATATGATGTCCATCTAACCTGGAGGAAGAAATTATTCTAAAAAATAAATAACGGAAAAGTGGTGTGTGCATATGTATTCACCCCCTTTGCTATGACGCCCCTAAATAAGATCTGGTGCAACCAATTGCCTTCAGAAGTCACATAATTGGTTAGCTTGCACACAGGTGGACTTTATTTAAGTGTCACATGATCTCAGTATATATACACCTGTTCTGAAAGGCCCCAGAGTCTGCAACACCACTAAACAAGGGGCACCACCAAGCAAGCGGCACCATGAAGACCAAGGAGCTCTCCAAACAGGTCAGGGACAAAGTTGTGGAGAAGTACAGATCAGGGTTGGGTTATATCCGAAATATAAAAAAATACCTGAAACTTTGAACATCCCACTGAGCACCATTAAATCCATTATAAAAAAAATGGAAAGAATATGGCACCACAACAAACCTGCCAAGAGAGGGCCGCCCACCAAAACCCACGGACCAGGCAAGGAGGGCAACAAAGAGACCAAAGATAACCCTGAAGGAGCTGCAAAGCTCCACAGCGGAGATTGGAGTATCTGTCCATAGGACCACAGAGCTGGGCTTTACGGAAGAGTGGCCAGAAAAAAGCCATTGCTTAAAGAAAAAAATAAGCAAACACGTTTGGTGTTCGCCAAAAGGCATGTGGGAGACT
Source organism: Coregonus clupeaformis (assembly GCF_020615455.1). Taxonomy (NCBI): domain Eukaryota; kingdom Metazoa; phylum Chordata; class Actinopteri; order Salmoniformes; family Salmonidae; genus Coregonus; species Coregonus clupeaformis. The sequence continues at coordinate 17,655,852 of NC_059210.1, read as the reverse complement.
CCCCAAACATATGGAAGAAGGTTCTCTGGTCAGATGAGACTAAAATTGAGCTTTTTGGGCATCAAGAAAAACGCTATGTCTGGCGCAAACCCAATAACTCTCATCACCCTGAGAACACCATCCCCACAGTGAAGCATGGTTGTGGCAGCATCATGTTTTTCATTGGCAGGGACTGAGAAACTGGTCAGAATTGAAGGAATGATGGATGGCGCAAAATACAGGGAAATTGTTGAAGGAAACCTGTTTCAGTCTTCCAGAGATTTGAGACTGGGATGGAGGTTCACCTTCCAGCAGGACAATGACCCTAAGCATACTGCTAAAGCAACACTCAGGTGGTTTAAGGAAACATTTAAATGTCTTGGAATGGCCTAGTCAAAGCCTAGACCTCAATGCAATTTAGAATCTGTGGTATGACTTAAAGATTGCTGTATACCAGCGGAACCCATCTAACTTGAAGGAGCTGGAGCAGTTTTGCCTTGAAGAATGGGCAAAAATCCCAGAGGCTAGATGTGCCAAGCTTATAGAGACATACCCCAAGAGACTTGCATCAGTAATTGCTGCAAAAGGTGGCTCTACAAAGTATTGACTTTGGGGGGGTGAATAGGTAAGCATGCTCACGTTTTCTGTTTTTTTGTTTTATTTCTTGATTGTTTCACAATAAAAAATATTTTGCATCTTCAAAGTGGTATGCATGTTGTGTAAATGAAATGATACAACCCCCCCAAAAAATCAATTTTAATTCCAGGTTGTAAGGCAACAAAATATAAAAAATGCTAAGGGGGGGGTGAATACTTTCGCAAGCCACTGTATGTTTAGATTTTTACTAGATTCTAAGGCTGCATAAAGCGACTCATCGAAATTTGACAAGCACTTGATAATGCCTCGAATTTCCCGGTGGCATCCCCTTTGTGTGGCCGTAATGCCCCCTAACAAAATCCATATATTTTGCAGCCAGTGGCTGCTGTGCCCTTGGGCTGAATATAATAATTATAATTCCCTTCTCCCAGCTGCGTGCTCCGAAGCACCTCTCACTCACATGGCTCTCTCAGATAGCTCAATTCTTATTAGCCAATGCCTGTCACGTGATCGGGTCCTTCCCACAGGCTACAAGTGAAGACAGACACATCATGGACGCAATTGCGCACGTCCTTAACCAATTCTGTAGCGCATATTGAAGATGTTGGAAGAAGTATCCATATTTACTTTTCATCAGCCAACAAGATGAGTAGGCATGACAAACAGCAAAAGCACTAGCCTATGTCTATTTACTATCCCCCATAGTACAAAAGTTTACATATACTAAATAATATGTGTGAAATATGTTTTGATTTAGAATTGCCCATTTATCATGCACCTGTCTCGAAACGGGCAGGGCAAAAAAATACATGTCATATATGGACTTAAATAGCGAGTGGAGGACGCTTTTCCCGTGGTTCATTTTCATGCCACCCAGAAGGCTATACTCACGTTGTAAAGAGAAAAAATTTGCTTAATATTAGGAATGTTAAGAAAGAAATATAGTAGGCCTAGGCTATAGAAAGCTGATGGGATCGTCCTGTTTTTAATAGAGGCCATCAAAACTCTGTTTTCTCATGCATTTGCATAGCCTATAGAAATGTTATTTAAAAGATGTTACCTAGCCCAGGCTAAAGTTTGTAGGCTGTTCCCTACACATGTACAGTGGGGAGAACAAGTATTTGATACACTGCCGATTTTGCAGGTTTTCCTACTTACAAAGCATGTAGAGGTCTGTAATTTTTATCATAGGTATACTTCAACTGTGAGAGACGGAATCTAAAACAAAAATCCAGAAAATCACATTGTATGATTTTTAAGTAATTAATTTGCATTTTATTGCATGACATAAGTATTTGATCACCTACCAACCAGTAAGAATTCCGGCTCTCACAGACATGTTAGTTTTTCTTTAAGAAGTCCTCCTGTTCTCCACTCATTACCTGTATTAACTGCACCTGTTTGAACTCGTTACCTGTATAAAAGACACCTGTCCACACACTCAATCAAACAGACTCCAACCTCTCCACAATGGCCAAGACCAGAGAGCTGTGTAAGGACATCAGGGATAAAATTGTAGACCTGCACAAGGCTGGGATGGGCTACAGGACAATAGGCAAGCAGCTTGGTGAGAAGGCAACAATTGTTGGCGCAATTATAAAAAAATGGAAGAAGTTCAAGATGACGGTCAATCACCCTCGGTCTGGGGCTCCATGCAAGATCTCACCTCGTGGGGCATCAATGATCATGAGGAAGGTGAGGGATCAGCCCAGAACTACACAGCAGGACCTGGTCAATGACCTGAAGAGAGCTGGGACCACAGTCTCAAAGAAAACCATTAGTAACACACTACGCCGTCATGGATTAAAATCCTGCAGCGCACGCAAGGTCCCCCTGCTCAAGCCAGTGCATGGTCTGGCCCGTCTGAAGTTTGCCAATGACCATCTGGATGATCCAGAGGAGGAATGGGATAGGGTCATGTGGTCTGATGAGACAAAAATAGAGCTTTTTGGTGTAAACTTCACTCACCGTGTTTGGAGGAAGAAGAAGGATGAGTACAACCCCGAGAACACCATCCCAACCGTGAAGCATGGAGGTGGAAACATCATTCTTTGGGGATGCTTTTCTGCAAAGGGGACAGGACGACTGCACCGTATTGAGGGGAGGATGGATGGGGCCTTGAATCGCGAGATCTTGGCCAACAACCTCCTTCCCTTAGTAAGAGCATTGAAGATGGGTCGTGGCTGGGTCTTCCAGCATGACAACGAACCGAAACACACAGCCAGGGCAACTAAGGAGTGGCTCCGTAAGAAGCATCTCAAGGTCCTGGAGTGGCCTAGCCAATCTCCAGACCTGAACCCAATAGAACATCTTTGGAGGGAGCTGAAAGTCCGTATTGCCCAGCGACAGCCCTGAAACCTGAAGGATCTGGAGAAGGTCTGTATGGAGGAGTGGGCCAAAATCCCTGCTGCAGTGTGTGCAAACCTGGTCAAGACCTACAGGAAACATATGATCGCTGTAATTGCAAACACAGGTTTCTGTACCAAATATTAAGTTCTGCTTTTCTGATGTATCAAATACTTATGTCATGCAATAAAATGCAAATTAATTACTTAAAAATCATGCAATGTTATTTTCTGGATTATTTATTTTTAGATTCCGTCTCTCACAGTTGAAGTGTACCTATGATGAAAAATTACAGACCTCTACATGCTTTGTAAGTAGGAAAACCTGCAAAATCGGCAGTGTATCAAATACTTGTTCTCCCCACTGTAACTGTGGAATGTAGCCTTGCAATAACAAAGCTGCTGCAGCACTGCCGATGATCAGGCCATATGTAGACCATCCCTGTAAACTCTTCTCTTCTGACACAGCAAAGCACAGCTCTCAGCTATAAAAAGGTCTTAAAGGGATATATCAAATTACAAAATGATATATTGGTTTCCTTACCATGTAAGCAGTTTATGGGCAAGGTAAGACAGCAGGGTAAATAAACCAATAGATCTGTCATTTTGTAATTTGGGTAAACTATCACTTTAAGGTGATGTAGCCTACTTCTTTATTATGTTCATGGTTTAAAGCTGTGAGACGGGTGAGGGCTGAAAGCCAGTATGGTAGGCTGGTCTGGGCCTTGGGCTGGTCTGGGCCAGATTGATTAGGTAGGGCAAGCTGTTGACCAATGCCGTCAGTGAGCCGTTAACTCATCATCCAGCAGCAAGAGAAATGGAAGTAGACATCTGTCCTCTCTCCCCTCATCACGCCATTAGCAATATGAGAGACTGAGTCGTGTGTTTGTGTGTGATTTTTACTTAACCTTCTATAACGGTATTTTAACTGTGAGAGATGGATGTCTACTTCCATATTTTAGTTTGTTTTGTTACATAAATATGTAATTATTCGAAAAAATCTTGCCAATCATAAATTTTTATCGCGAGTAAGAAACTGCTTACAGCTGAGAGGAGAACTGCTAGTTAACATGCAAGCACAAGTCAACAGCTTTGGGAGTACAGACCCCAGAAATCGGCCGACTACGAAAATAAGAACTGCAATTGAATCAGTCAAGGGAAAACTATTTTATTTTGAAATAGAGGCTTTTTAAGACAAAAGAAACGTGACACTGTGTGTAAATGATAACAAAGTGCAGGAAATTAAGAAATGTATTAAAATGCTGGAAGTGAATGCTGAAATTGAACAAATAACTATGCAAATGGAAACCATTGGATAAGAACCAGTGTTAGTCTACAAAATAGGATTTTGATTGCTCTACAAATAATGCTATACAAATAGCCCATTAAAACCACTAGAATTCATTTGTTGTCATCCTATGGTCATGCACTACCAATAAAGCATAACTTGTATTATTCAGAAACATCAAATACTGTCATACTGTCAGAAATGTGAAAAATACAGTGATATGATATTTTGTCCATATCACACAACAATACCACACAGTGGCACGGAGCTGGGTGATATGGACAAAAATCATGATAAATGTAACAGCAACATTTTTAAGTGTTGGTTTCATGAGCTGAAATAAAAGATCCCAGAAATGTTCCATATGCACAAAAAGCTTATTTCTCTAAAATGTTGTGCACAAATTTGTTTACATCCCTGTTAGTGAGCATTTCTCCATTGCTAAGATAATCCTTTCACCCAACAGGTGTAGCATATCATGAAGCTAATTAAACAGCATGATTATTAAACAGGTGCACCTTGTGCTGGGGACTAAAATGTGCTGTTTTTTCACAACACAATGCCACATACAGTGGGGAGAACAAGTATTTGATACACTGCCGATTTTGCAGGTTTTCCTACTTTCAAAGCATGTAGAGGTCTGTCATTTTTATCATAGGTACACTTCAACTGTGAGAGACAGAATGTAAAAAATCCAGAAAATCACATTGTATGATTTTTAAGTAATTAATTTGCATTTTATTGCATGACAGAAGTATTTGATACATCAGAAAAGCAGAACTTAATATTTGGTACAGAAACTTTAGTTTGCAATTACAGAGATCATACGTTTCCTGTAGGTCTTGACCAGGTTTGCACACACTGCAGCAGGGATTTTGGCCCACTCCTCCATACAGACCTTCTCCAGATCCTTCAGGTTTCGGGGCTGTCGCTGGGCAATACGGACTTTCAGCTCCCTCCAAAGATGTTATATTGGGTTCAGGTCTGGAGACTGGCTAGGCCACTCCAGGACCTTGATGCTTCTTACGGAGCCACTCCTTAGTTGCCCTGGCTGTGTGTTTTGGGCCGTTGTCATGCTGGAAGACCCAGCCACGACCCATCTTCAATGCTCTTACTGAGGGAAGGAGGTTGTTGGCCAAGATCTCGCAATACATGGCCCCATCCATCCTCCCTTCAATACGGTGCAGTCGTCCTGTCACCTTTGCAGAAAAGCATCCCCAAAGAATGATGTTTCCACCTCCATGCTTCACGGTTGGGATGGTGTTCTTGGGGTTGTACTCATCCTTCTTCTTCCTCCAAACACGGCGAGTGGAGTTTAGACCAAAAAGCTCTATTTTTGTCTCATCAGACCACATGACCTTCTCCCATTCCTCCTCTGGATCTTCCAGATGGTCATTGGCAAACTTCAGACGGGCCTGGACATGCGCTGGCTTGAGCAGGGGGACCTTGCGTGCGCTGCAGGATTTTAATCCATGACGGCGTAGTGTGTTACTAATGGTTTTCTTTGAGACTGTGGTCCCAGCTCTCTTCAGGCCATTGACCAGGTCCTGCCGTGTAGTTTTGGGCTGATCCCTCACCTTCCTCATGATCATTGATGCCCCCACGAGGTGAGATCTTGCATGGAGCCCCAGACCGAGGGTGATTGACCGTCATCTTGAACTTCTTCCATTTTCTAATAATTGCGCCAACAGTTGTTGCCTTCTCACCAAGCTGCTTGCCTATTGTCCTGTAGCCCATCCCAGCCTTGTGCAGGTCTACAATTTTATCCCTGATGTCCTTACACAGCTCTCTGGTCTTGGCCATTGTGGAGAGGTTGGAGTCTGTTTGATTGAGTGTGTGGACAGGTGTCTTTTATACAGGTAACGAGTTCAAACAGGTGCAGTTAATACAGGTAATGAGTGGAGAACAGGAGGGCTTCTTAAAGAAAAACTAACAGGTCTGTGAGAGCCGGAATTCTTACTGGTTGGTAGGTGATCAAATACTTATGTCATGCAATAAAATGCAAATTAATTACTTAAAAATCATACAATGTGATTTTCTGGATTTTTGTTTTAGATTCCGTCTCTCACAGTTGAAGTGTACCTATGATAAAAATTACAGACCTCTACATGCTTTGTAAGTAGGAAAACCTGCAAAATCGTCAGTGTATCAAATACTTGTTCTCCCCACTGTATGTCTCACGTTTTGAGGGACCGTGCAATTTGCATGCTGACTGCAGGAATGTTCACCAGCGCTGTTGCCAGATAATTTAATGTGACTTTCTCTACCATAAGCCGCCTCCAACGTCGTTTTAGAGAATTTGGCAGTACGTCCAACTGGCCTCACAACCGCAGACTTGTATGGCGTTGTGTGGGCGAGCGGTTTGCTGATGTCAATGTTGTGAACAGAGTTTCCCATGGTGTTCTGTGGGGTTATGATATGGGCAGGCATAAGCTATGGACAACGAACATAACTGCATTTTATCGATTGGCAATTTGAATGCACAAATATACCGTGACGAGATCCTGACGCCCATTGTGAGGCCCATTTTCTTTTTTTTAAGGTATCTGTGACCAACAGGTGCATATCTGTATTCCCAGTCGTGAAATCCATATATTAGTTTAATTTATTTCAATTGACTGATTTCTTCAAATGAACTGTAACTCAGTAAAATCTATGAAGTTGTTGCATGTTGCGTTTTATATTTTTGTTCAGTATATTTAGCTCTAACGATAAATACAGCAATAAAATATTTTTTTTTAATGGACAGTTATTTTACATTAGCGGCAGGGCTCTAGACAAATTTTTTCCAGTGGCAAGTAAGACAATGGAGATGGTAACCTATGATTTTAAAAAGTAAGCTATTTCATTTAACTTATCCAGGGAATGCATGATTTTATATTTTGCTACCTGTCAAAATAGGATCCAGAATTATCAAATTTCTTTTTGGCTCTTCAGAGATTAATTTGACGACAGCTTTGTGCATTTTGACCTAGGATATAGCCTATTATTTAGCACCTGACTGAGGAAGTGGGAACTCAAAACACTCAGCTAGATTGCTAACTCTAAATATGATCTTGTTGCTAGATAGCCATGTAGGCTAATTGATTATTCAATCAGCAAATGAAATGTCCTACAAAAACTTTCCAGTGGTAGGCCTAGGCTACATGATGTAGGCCTATTCACCGGAAATGGTGCACTCTGCTCAGCTCCGCTCTGCAGGCGCATCAAAACCATACTACATAGCCTACTCCGATAATAAAGTGGTGCCATCAACTCAATATTAAGAGGTAAGAAATACATTCGATACTCACAGAAAGCTGTGACTCTCCTCTGTAACTAGAACAGTAGTTGCTTTGGAAACTGTATTTGTCTCGTAATTGCAACGGTCATATGATTGTGCTCATCAGAATGCATAGAGTGGCTCACTCACACAGCAGCCAAAATTGAAATTTGGACAGGCAGATACTTTCATAGCAGGAATCAACATGATGCATAGGATATTACTGTTGACCAAATAATGGTTTTAGAACAATCTACCGGAAACATTGTGTAGCAAAATAATTTTGGGTTTATCGTCCCAGCTCTAGGGTCCAGATATTGAACTTGAAAGGCGACCGAGGTCAAATCAGTGACTCCAGGGTTCTGGATTTCAGTCAATCTCCTTAGGAAGGAATCCTTCCGTTTTTATACCAGACTTGCTCCAGTCATACAAATAAAAATGTGTGAAATTGCAATCCACAATATTGGCAAAGTAATCTCTCGTGGACAGCCAATGTAATAAATGGTATTAGTGTCTGTCAACAGACGGGTATGCGACGACTAACGAGGAACTTTGTTCCGGTACACTGATTCTTCGTCATTCGGACAACTCATGATTTAACAGGTGCTCATATCTTTAGAATTTCAGAAGGGGAGGGAACATTTGGCCCATAAACTTGCCTGAAATTTGCAGATAGTTTCGTTTTGGGGGTTGAGACTTTGCAAGTCACGTTAGTGTCTTTCTCTTAACATCTTTCACCAGAACTTAATCGAGTATCAGATGCAATTAGGCAGGATTATTGGCAGTGACCTTAGTTGGTCGAGCTTGATCTGCTGAGGAAAGACTAGCATAGATATAATCACACCATGTTTTTGATGCATTGATCTGGATAAGGTTAGTTGCCCTGTAAACCTAAGGACATTCTGAAACGTAGGTTATTGTACACACACACACACACACACTTACAAAAAACTACACAACACACACAAATCAAAGCGCACAATCCCTCCAACTCCATTTGTTTTCTTTTCTGTCTCCTCGTCTGCTACCCTGTTTCGGATTAGTTAACCACAGCTGGATGGTTGGGTTCCTAATCTTAGGCCTATTGCTCAGTCTCTGCTCTAATAGTCTAATCCCTACTAGGGCTCAATCTGACTGCCTCTCAGATTAACATTCACTTCAAAGGAGAGGAGGAAGCAGTGATGGGTCGGGTCAATGACAATCCCTTTGTACTGGAGCTATGGGTTGTGATTATGGTTAATTGTTTAGATAGCTATCTAGCTTCATGTCTAAACAAAAGACTCTACTTTGCCAGATGATTACGTGACCCATCAAGTTAGCCAGGTGTGTCTGGGGGTGATTTCAGCCATCTATTGTATTTCATGGACATGTGTACATGTCTAGACTAGTGACCTATAGTGACCCTTTCACAATACCATGAATTTAGGCAAGTGTGTCTGGGTAAGCGTAATCTAATGTATACAGTGGGGAGAACAAGTATTTGATACACTGCTGATTTTGCAGGTTTTCCTACTTACAAAGCATGTAGAGGTCTGTAATTTTTTATCATAGGTACACTTCAACTGTGAGAGACGGAATCTAAAAAAATCCAGAAAATCACATTGTATGATTTTTAAGTAATTAATTTGCATTTTATTGCATGACAGAAGTATTTGATACATCAGAAAAGCAGAACTGAATATTTGGTACAGAAACCTTTGTTTGCAATTACAGAGATCATACGTTTCCTGTAGGTCTTGACCAGGTTTGCACACACTGCAGCAGGGATTTTGGCCCACTCCTCCATACAGACTTTCTCCAGATCCTTCAGGTTTCGGGGCTGTTGCTGGGCAATACGGACTTTCAGCTCCCTCCAAAGATTTTCTATTGGGTTCAGGTCTGGAAACTGGCTAGGCCACTCCAGGACCTTGAGATGCTTCTTACGGAGCCACTCCTTAGTTACCCTGGCTGTGTGTTTTGGGTCGTTGTCATGCTGGAAGACCCAGCCACGACCCATCTTCAATGCTCTTACTGAGGGAAGGAGGTTGTTGGCCAAGATCTTGCGATACATGGCCCCATCCATCCTCCCCTCAATACGGTGCAGTCGTCCTGTCCCCTTTGCAGGAAAGCATCCCCAAAGAATGATGTTTCCACCTCCATGCTTCACGGTTGGGATGGTGTTCTTGGGGTTGTACTCATCCTTCTTCCTCCAAACACGGCGAGTGGAGTTTAGACCAAAAAGCTCTATTTTTGTCTCATCATACCACATGACCTTCTCCCATTCCTCCTCTGGATCATCCAGATGGTCATTGGCAAACTTCAGACGGGCCTGGACATGTTCTGGCTTGAGCAGGGGGGACCTTGCGTGCGCTGCAGGATTTTAATCCATGACGGCGTAGTGTGTTACTAATGGTTTTCTTTGAGACTGTGGTCCCAGCTCTCTTCAGGTCATTGACCAGGTCCTGCCGTGTAGTTTTGGGCTGATCCCTCACCTTCCTCATGATCATTGATGCCCCACGAGGTGAGATCTTGCATGGAGCCCCAGACCGAGGGTGATTGACCGTCATCTTGAACTTCTTCCATTTTCTAATAATTGCGCCAACAGTTGTTGCCTTCTCACCAAGCTGCTTGCCTATTGTCCTGTAGCCCATCCCAGCCTTGTGCAGGTCAACAATATTAGTCCTTACACAGCTCTCTGGTCTTGGCCATTGTGGAGAGGTTGGAGTCTGTTTGATTGAGTGTGTGGACAGTTCAAACAGGTGCAGTTAATACAGGTAATGAGTGGAGAACAGGAAGGCTTCTTAAAGAAAAACTAACAGGTTTGTGAGAGCTGGAATTCTTACTGGTTGGTAGGTGATCAAATACTTATGTCATGCAATAAAATGCAAATTCATTTCTTAAAAATCGTACAATTTGATTTTCTGGATTATTTATTTTTTGATTCCGTCTCTCACAGTTGAAGTGTACCTATGATATAAATTACAGACCTCTACAGACTTTGTAAGTAGGAAAACCTGCAAAATCGGCAGTGTATCAAATACTTGTTCTCCCCACTCTATATATTTTTTTATGGGACACGAGACACCGGTCTTATAATCCATTGCGGAGTCCGAGACTAATCCAATGCGGAGGCCGTGGGGATGGCACTGTCCAAGAAGAAGGGGAGTGTGGCTGCACAATGCACGTCTCTCTCTAGAATGCGCTCTCTCCCGGCAATTTGTGCACATATTGTTTCATAACCTCATTGTGTGAATTGTTGGTGTTTTGATTGTTTGTGTTTTATCAATTCCCTATCACATATATCACCAGTAGTACATTTACCGTTAATTCCTATAAGTTCCAATCTAATCTTGTTTGGTTACGGTAATGTCTGTTAATGCATGGCTTTTAAAAACATTCCAAATGACAGCAAATGAGCTGTTAAGCTTATCAAAGTAATGTTTTCTTCACCTCAAACAGCAAGCAAACAAAGTCTCTTTTACATCCATTGAGAATGACAGTAATTCTTCAATGTAATTGAAAGATCTGTCCTGCTCTCTCCCTTTCGATAACCATTCAGCGTGAAAGGGAAAAATATCATGCTCTGATCTGTTAATTGCTTTGGATAAAAGCGTCTGCTAAATGGCATATTATATTATTATTATCCAGTGGAAACATCATAAAATAGGCCTACCTAATTACTTTTTATCCCTTGCGCAAATAGCCTACAGCTGTGTCTGTTTCAGCTGACTGGCCAGGAATCTCTGAGGGTCCAGAATATTTTATACAATGTTGCTTCAGGCCGGAACCCAAGTTAATAGTTGATACAATGTTTCAAGTTCGTTGCAGACAGGCCATTCGTAGCCAATGTGATTTATAGGATATTTATTTTTATCAGGATATTTTCTACCTGCAGGCTGTAATGTTTTTATTTGTTGGCTTTATAGGCTATTTTTACATAGTTGCCAATGACAATAGAAGTTACTTTTTAGGTTGATGATTTTCATTTAGATTTGGATATAATTTTTATTAACCACATGACAATGATTTTGAGATACGAAGATGTTATTATAAATTTAAATGAAACTGTTCCACGAAAATGTGCATATGAAAACCATAACTGGCACGCAGATCAGTAGAAATTGTAAGATAAATTGGCATTCCAGATGAGAATGTTTGCAGACTCCTCGTGTAGCCTATTACCAGCAACTTCAGGAGAGTAACTGCAGAATCTGAGAAAGCCAGTAGGAGCGGGAGGAGGAAGGTTGGGACAGGTTTTTTTATTTACTCTGGTTTTCTTGATCTCTTGAGTAATTTGTCTTATTTCATCAAACCGTGAGCTTAAAGCATCAGACAAGCTCAATGCATATATAGTTGATTTTATTAAATCACGTGTCTATATATGGAAAAATACACAGTAAAACATTTAGACCAATCGATTGGTCGAAAGAACAGACGACTTTCGGTCAACCAATAATTTTTTGGGGGTCAGGGACAGCCCTAATAATAATACAGTCCACACTCAAAGGCGATTTACTAGAATTTGTTTAATTTTGGAGTATAGGCTAGACCAATTATATACCAAATCTAAAATCAGTAAAAAATAAAAAATTCTGCCATGCGTAATATGTGGTCGGCTATGTATTGTATAACGGCACAATCATTATTTTAATTCAGGGTTTTTGTCATGCTTGGGCTCATAGGCCTATGCGTATGCATGAGCTCTAATATGCATATGAGTGTTTGGAATTAATCATCACCTTAGAAAGTGCTGTCTATTTTGTTGTGTTAGGCTTTGAAATAACACCACTCATTTTCAACCTGTTATTGAACTTCTTCAAATTGATCAATCCCAGTGAGCTGAGTTTTAAAAGCACGATTCTGTGTTGATAAGTGTTTGATGTGATTTTCGATTGCATTTGCATTGATGTCAGTGGTTTGCGGGACAATAGAGCCCTGAGTACCAGAGTTGGGTACTACCAATGCATGTCCAGAGTGCATAAGAGGAGATTACCGTGACCGTTGAGTCACGTCACGTGGAATTTTACTGCAGTCATGACTCATGGCTGCCGGTGTGGCGGTAATACGGTCACCGCAACAGCCCTATATACACCCTCCAAGGGCTACTATAGACACATCAAAGATATAATTTATGTTTGGTTTCTTCATTCTGAGACATTTAATTTGTGATTTTGTGGGCAAATGTCATATCCATAATGCAGGAATTGCCCCTTAATCAGACCTATGAATGTCTGGCTGCTTGGCAGTTTTTTTCTCTGCACTCGGTCTGCTGAAATGTTTACTTCCTGTAAGGCCCCGTCCAGGGGAGCATGACCTTATGGGTAGCCATGCAGAAGGGAGAAACACCCTTCCCCACTTGTTACACATCTCCAGTAGAACGTAATGATATGCCAATAGAAGGTTTTGGCCCCCATGATTAAATTGTAGTGGATAGGAGGTAGGGCTGTGACAGTCATGGAATTTTGAATGACGGTAATTAGACAGCCAAATGGCCGCGGTCACCGCACATTTTCTCCTCTCCTCCGCTCCTGACTGCATGTGCTGCAATAGAAGGGCGTCCCTATTCAAGTCAATGATGGCATAATGGGTGGACTGTCGGCCATTTGCGAGGAGCCAAGCAGGAAGTCAAAGTAAGAAGTGTACCCATCAATATTTGCTATGATTTGTTGATTCAACTCAACTGATAATACAAAAAATGCATTCCATTGTATGAGCCACATCAGTTAGTATCATTTTTAATGAACATTCTATATTACCATGGAATTGATTTGCATCATAATACCAGGCAGCCATTGCGAGTGTACCCATGAGTTAACCAGTCAAATTGCCAGGGTTAGAGGTTCCAAGCCTGTTCTATTAATTATATTTATATATGTGTGCTGCTGCTGCAGGGAGGGGGGTGTTGCCTAGGCAACCGAAGAAACGTTTGCTACAAAACCTTGCTTGTTTCCGCAAAGAGCAACAAAGTTTTATCACGTTAAGAGCGCATGTTTTTTTACGGTTATGACGGTTATTTTATTTCCATAACCGTCGGTGAGGAGGCCAAAAGCATGGAACCAGTCTGAACGGTCTGATTTAAAGTTTTGATAAATGTACTTTAAAGATGTGATGCTAGGGGCATTAGTCATAGTTTCAAACCATTGCATCTTGGTATAGGCCTAGACTGTTTATTTTTATTTTTTATACATACAGATACATATGCTGAGAAACATGTGCATGAGTTTGATGAGCTGCTCAACAAATGTCATATTGGCTAACATTCCGTCACAGGACATTTAGGACCTATTGCATGCCATATTTAGATCCTGCGGTCACCAACAGGAAATTATGTAATTCGGGCCCCTGCCCTGCAGAAAGACAAGCAACCTGAATGTCATCAGTGTTTTGGCCACAGTTAAGAAAATCACTCCACGTCTCTCTCTCTTTCTTTTACCCATGTCTTTCACTCTTACTCTGCACTGGGTAATATATGGGCTATTCCAGCATTATGGACATGGCATCTGCACGCAAAATCAGAATGGAATGGTCTCACAGAATGGACAAACAAAATATAAATGAAACTTTCATGCGTCTATAGTACCCCTTGGGGGGAGTGTATACCCCAAAAAAGTGGACTTGTAAATAATTAGCTAACAGCTGTTTTTAACTGTTTTGCTATGTCTGTATTCATCAATCTAGTAAGAAGGCAATATTTTGAATAATGTATTGTTTGCTTTCACCTGGAATTGTTTGTCTGAGAAAAAAGCAACTTTTCAACCCATATGATCTACTAAATAAAGTATAATTAACCTTCTACAAATATGATGGTATCATAGCCTTTTCATACTTTATAATGTTTATATATAGTTAGAATCAGTTTTAGGAACATCTACCTAAAATATTTCACCTTTATTACTTTACCCAAAATATCATGACATTAGTGATAGTCAAAATGTGTAAGAAAAACGGCTTGTGTAGGTCACATTCTTTATCATACAGCTATGAAAGTTATATTTAGAACCGCCTGCTTGATAGGAATCCAGTGACTTCTGTGTCATGAGCAAATTGAACAGGAGAGCACCATTTCTAAGGACCGCCCCTTTGACGTGGCAATGAGCTGACAAAATGGATTGTAACGACGCAGCCAACCACTGGATGGAGCCAGATACACGTTTATTCCACAGAGAAGCCTCTGGGTTGTTTTGTGTGCTGACATATAAAATGGTGGAAAATGAGTAAAATAAGGCATGTAAAACATGATCAGTAATTTCCAGTAAATCTAGTGCCTGAAATTGGGCACTGTAATCTTAAGATGTTTTTTAAGAAACGTTATGGATGTTACATGAAATTGACAAGCTTTTTGGGGAGACTGAACATATTAGCAAAAGTTTGAGTTTGTAAGTCTTAGGTCAAAACATGATTAACATTTCAAAGAAAAGGCTTGGCTGAACACAAATTATAATTTTGAATGTTTTATTTTCTATTACTTTAGAGAGGAAAAACAACAGTTATGGATGTTACAAAGTCTGAAATAGACATTAAAATCTTAAAGATTTCTTGATCAAAATGTATCATAACACATATTTTTTTTGTCATTTGGAATGTTTTTAAAACGTCAGCAGAAGGCATTGTACCTTTTAGGATTGCATAATTACAGGTAACCTGAAAGGTATACAAGGCCAGGCGTTTAATAGGTTTCTCCACTGAACAAAAATATAAACGCAACATGTAAAGTGTTGGTCCCATGTTTCATGAGCTGAAATAAAAGATCCCAGAAATGTTCCATACGCACAAAAAGCTTATTTCTCAAAAATGTTTCTCTACCATAAGCCACCTCCAATGGCGTTTTAGAGAATTTGGCAGTACGTCCAACCGGCCTCACAACCTCAGACCACGTGTTTCAAGTTTTAATGTCACATGCACAAGTACAGTGAAATGTCTTTCTTGCAAACTCAAAACCCAACAATGCATTAATCAAAAAACAATGTAAATCTAGAAAAACCCACGAGAAATAACAACAGATATGAAGAACACAAGTAAGTAAGCATACTATATACAGGGTCAGTTCCAATACCATATTTACAATGTGCAGGGATACTGGAGTGATGGAGGTAGATACATTGCATTCGGAAAGTATTCAGACCCCTTCCCTTTTTCCACATTTTGTTACATTACAGCCTTATTCTAATTTTATTCTCATCAATCTACACACAATACCCCATAATGACAAAGCCAATACCCCATAAGGAATTTGCCAAAAGGCACCTAAAGGACTCTGACTATGAGAAACAAGATTCTCTCTGGTCTGATGAAACCAAGATTGAACTCTTTGGCCTGAATGCCAAGCGTGACGTCTGGAGGAAACCTGGCATCATCCCTATGGTGAAGCGTGGTGGTGGCAGCAGCATGCTGTGGGGATGTTTTTCAGCGGCAGGGACTGGGAGAGTAGTCAGGATCGAGGGAAAGATGAACGGAGCAAAGTAAAGAGGGATCCTTGATGAAAACCTGATCCAGACTGGGGCGAAGGTTCACCTTCCAACAGGACAACGACCCTAAGCACACAGCCAAGACCACGCAGGAGTGGCTTCGGGACAAGTCTCTGAATGTCCTTCAGTGGCCCAGCCAGAGCCCGGACTTGAACCCGATTGAACATCTCTGGAGAGACCTGAATACAGCTGTGCATCCAACCTGACAGAGCGGGAGAGGATCTGCAGAGAAGAATGGGAGAAGCTCCCCAAATACAGGTGTGCCAAGCTTGCAGCGTCATTCATACCCAAGAACACTCAAGGCTGTAATCACTGCCAAAGGTTCTTCAACAAAGTACTGAGCAAAGGGTCTGAATACTTATGTAAATGTGAAATTTACGTTTTTGTTTTTATACATTTGCAAAAATGTGTAAAAACCTGTTTTTGCTTTGTCATTATGTGTGTAGATTGATGAGAAGAACATTTTAGAATAAGGCTGTAACGTAACAAAATGTGGAAAAAGTCACGGGGTCTGAATACTTTCCGTATTCACTGTAGGTATTCCTCTTATCTAGGTGGGTGAAAGCAGTGTGGAGAGCAATTGAGGTTGGATCATCTATGGATCTGTTGGGGCGGTATGCAAATTAGAGTGGGTCTGGGATGGTGGAGTTAATTTGTGCTATAACCAGCCTCTCAAAGCACTTCATGATTACATGTCGTTGTGGCATGAAGCCTTAGAGTTCTTGGTGACAGGAATGATGGTGGTCATCTTAAACGTGGGGATTACAGACTGGGACACGGAGAGGTAGAAAATTACCGTGAATTTGCCTGCCAGCTGTTCTGCGCATGCTCTGAGAATGGCATTGTGTGGGCGAGCGGTTTGCTGATGTCAATGTTGTGAACAGAGTGCCCCATGGTGGCGTTGTGGTTATGGTATCGACAAGCATAAGCTACAGACAACAAACACAATTGCGTTTTATTGATGGCAATTTGAATGCACATAGGTACTGTGATGAGATCCTGAGGCCCATTGTCGTGCCATTCATCCACCGCCATCGCCTCATGTTTCAGCATGATAATGCACGGGCCCATGTCACAAGGATCTGTACACAATTTCTGGAAGCTGAAAATGTCCCAGTTGGCCTGCATACTCACCAAACATGTCACCCATTGAGCATGTTTGGGATGTTCCGGATTGACGTTTACAATCGCGTGTTCCAGTTCCCGCCAATATCCATTAACTTCGCACAGCCATTCAAGAAGAGTTGGATAACATTCTACTGGCCACAATCAACAGCCAGAACAACTCTTTGCGAAGGAGATGTATCGCACTGCATGAGGCATGGTGGTCACACCAGATACTGACTGGTTTTCTGATCCACGCCCCTACCTTTTTTTTTAAAGGTATCTGTGACCAAGTCATGTGAAATCCATAGATTAGGGCCTAATTTATTTATTTCAATTGATTGATTTCCTTATATGAACGGTCACTTAGTAAAATCTTTAAAATTGTTGCATTTTTATTTTTGTTCAGTGAATAAAAAAAATAAACCTTTACCAGTTGAAATTAGACAGTAGTATAATAATTTTTAATTTTTTTAATTTTTTTGAAATATTGAAACAAAATATGCAAATGAGACAATATACATACATGTGCCTGTACTGCCAATCCACTTTTCTGGATACTGGATGAAGTCAGTATATCTTGGGGGTCTTTCCATTTGAGAAAGACACTCCAGAACTATATAAACACATCTTTCTATCTAAAATAACTGTACGAAATGTATGAAAAATGCATTTCAGAAGAATACATCACAGAACAAACACACAAAATGTATTGAATGCACAAGCTTCTGAAGCTAAGATTTAATACCTCAATATCCATCACATCCACAACCGGTATGGATGTTACAGATATCATAACGCTGAAAAAGGATACTGACAATGAAGAGAGAAACCAATTACAGACCAGCTTTACAGAGAAAGTTTCAAGAACTTTACAAAAGTTACAAAAATGTCATAAAAAAACACATTATGGATGTTACATTGCCTGTCCCAGTCATGTGACCCCCCTATCTTTAAAATACTGTAGATCAAGCAAACAAAACTCAAGACACTTCAATTTGGTCTGTATTGCTACAATAACATCTCATCTTCATAACTAATACTGGGGTGACAGATGTGAGTGGAGAAAAGCTCAGTGAGCCCTTTCTAAAAGCCATGAAATATGATTGACTGAAGATATGTTTTTGTGATTTGGCCACCTACTCTGTAATGGTCAAAATTCATTACATTTTCTACATAAACTAATAAAGCCTGAACTCCAACATATAGATCACGTGTCAAACTTATTCCACAGAGGGCCGAGTGTGTGCGGGTTTTCGCTCCTCCCTTGTACTTGATTGATGAATTAAGGTCACTAATTAGTGCGGAACTCCACTCACCTGGTTGTCTAGGGCTTAATTGAAAGGAAAAAACAAAAACCAGCAGACACTAGGCCCTCCAGGGAATGAGTTTGACACCCCTGATATTGATCTTAAGGATAATTTTGAACGTGCTTGGTAATTGGAAATTACTCACTTTATTTGTGCATGGTCAGGTTGACTTTTACATGGAATCACCCATATACAAAGGCTACTATGAAGGTTTCCTATCTCCCTCCCTATTTTGTGTAAAGTGCCTACCACACTTACCACTGATTTGAATAGGCCTTTTGCTCGCACTCTTTATTTTTATTTTTTTTATTTTTATTTTTTTTTTTTTATTTCACCTTTATTTAACCAGGTAAACCAGTTGAGAACAAGTTCTCATTTACAACTGCGACCTGGCCAAGATAAAGCAAAGCAGTGCGATTAAAAACAACACAGAGTTACATATGGGGTAAAACAAAACAAAGTCAAAAATACAACAGAAATACATATAATATACAGTGTGCAAATTTAGCAAGTTATGGAGGTAAGGCAATAAAATAGGCTATAGTGCAAAATAATTACAATTAGTATTAACACTGGAATGATAGATGTGCAAGAGATGATGTGCAAATAGAGATACTGGGGTACAAATGAGCAAAATAAATAACAATATAGGGATGAGGTAGTTGGGCGGGCTAATTTCAGATGGGCTGTGTACAGGTGCAGTGATCGGTAAGGTGCTCTGACAACTGATGCTTAAAGTTAGTGAGGGAGATAAGTGTCTCCAGCTTCAGAGATTTTGCAATTTGTTCCAGTCATTGGCAGCAGAGAACTGGAAGGAATTGCGGCCAAAGGAGGTGTTGGCTTTGGGGATGACCAGTGAGATATACCCGCTGGAGCGCAGACTACGGGTGGGTGTTGCTATGGTGACCAATGAGCTAAGATAAGGCGGGGATTTGCCTAGCAGTGATTTATAGATGGCCTGGAGCCAGTGGGTTTGGCGACCGAATATGTAGTGAGGACCAGCCAACAAGAGCGTACAGGTCATAGTGGTGGGTATTATATGGGGCTTTGGAGACAAAACGGATGGCACTGTGATAGACTACATCCAATTTGCTGAGTAGAGTGTTGGAGGCTATTTTGTAAATGACATCGCCGAAGTCAAGGATCGGTAGGATAGTCAGTTTTACGAGGGCATGTTTGGCAGCATGAGTGAAGGAGGCTTTGTTGCGAAATAGGAAACCGATTCTAGATTTAACTTTGGATTGGAGATTCTTAATGTGAGTCTGGAAGGAGAGTTTACAGTCTAACCAGACACCTAGATATTTGTAGTTGTCCACATACTCTAGGTCAGACCCGTCGAGAGTAGTGATTCTAGTCGGGTGGGCGGGTGCAAGCAGCGTTCGGTTGAAGAGCATGCATTTAGTTTTACTAGTGTTTAAGAGCAGTTGGAGGCTACTGAAGGAGTGTTGTATGGAATTGAAGCTCGTTTGGAGGTTTGTTAACACAGTGTCCAATGAAGGGCCAGATGTATACAAAATGGTGTCGTCTGCGTAGAGGTGGATCTGAGAGTCACCAGCAGCAAGAGCGACGTCATTGATATACACAGAGAAAAGAGTCGGCCACTCTACATCAATATCTCCTCTCTTTTTCACTCTCCCATACACCCTTTCTTTTTCTAACCTCTCTCTCGCCCTCGCAATCTCTCAAACAATTTTTTGATTAAGAGTACTTTATATGCACGTAGTACAGTCTGCAAATATTGCCAAAGCATTTCAAAAATAATTTCACTCCCTCACTGTAACAGTTTTCCAAGTGCATGGATGGTAGTTAAGTAGAGTTTCATCTCGCCCACTCATCTCTACCTCCCCTGCTGCTTCTGCTGATTCACTTGTTCTTCTCGATTAGTCTATCTTCTGTTTCGTACTATGCTGATCACCCGGAGTCACCACTTGAAAAGAAGAACCTAGTAAAGCCAGGCGCTTTGAATTGATCATAAGCCATCATGCTTTGACTCTACCGACAAAGAGGGTGTAACTCAGCTTTTGCGAGTGATTCACAGACAAAATAATGACAGTGTTGGACCTAATTTGACCTGGCTGCTCAGTGGCTGTGCTGACTACACGCAAACACACACGCAAGTGCACGTACGCACTTAAAGATACAAAATAAACTAGCCCGCAGTGCACTTTGTGACCTGAGATCCTGTTCAGTAGGGGACACTTACTTAATTTTCCCCCCCACTAGCCTCACGTAAATATTAGTCCCAGTCACCAACAACACCATCATCCCTTGTGTTGAAGGAGTGGCGGTGGTGTTTCCTTCTCTTCCTGACCAAACACAATATTATCAGCAGTCTGAGGGTCATAACACAGGAAACAGGCTTTTTAAAGGCCCAGTGCAGTCAAAAACTTTATTTTCCTGTGTTTTATATATACTGAACAAAAATTAACGCAACAATTTCAACGATTTGACTGAGTTACAGTTCATATAAGGAAATCAATCAATTTAAATAAATTCATTAGACCCTAATCTATGGATATCACATGATTGGACAGGGGCGCAGCCAATCAGAATGATTTTTTCCCCCCACAAAAGGTCTTTATTACAGGCAGAAATACTCCTCAGTTTCATCAACTGTCCGGGTGGCTGGTCTCAGACGATCCAGCAGGTGAAGAAGCCAGATGTGGAGGTCGTGGGCTGGAGTGGTTACATGTGGTCTGCGGTTGTGAGGCCGGTTGGACGTACTGCCAAATTCTCTAAAACGACATTGGAGGTGGCTTATGGTAGAGAAATGAACATTCAATTATCTGGCAACAGCTCTGTTGGACATTCCTGCAGTCAGCATGCCAATTGCACACTCCGTCAAAACTTGAGACATCTGTGGCATGGTGTTTGTGTGACAAAACTGCACATTTGAGTGGCCTTTTATTGTCCCCAGAACAAAGTGCACCTGTGTAATGATCATGCTGTTTAATCAGCTTCTTGATATGCCACACCTGTGAGGTGGATGGATTATCTTGGCAAAGGAGAAATGCTCACTAATAGGGATGTAAATAATAATAATAATAATATGCCATTTAGCAGACGCTTTTATCCAAAGCGACTTACAGTCATGCGTGCATACATTTTTGTGTATGGGTGGTCCCGGGGTTCGAACCCACTACCCTGGCGTTACAAGCGCCGTGCTCTACCAGCTGAGCTACAGAGGACCACTAACAAATTTGTGCACATAATATGAGAGAAATAAGCTTTTTGTGTATATGGAAAATTTCTTGGATCTTTATTTCAGCTCATGAAACATGGGACCAACACTTTACATGTTGTGTTCATATTTTTGTTCAGTATATATTTCCACACTGAGGTTGCAATAATACTGTGAAATTGTGAAAATTATGTTAATGCCGTTTTAGTGTAAGAGCTGTTTGAAAAGACTGCCTGAAATTTAAGCATATTTTGGTGGGATGGAGTTTTGGCCTGCCTGGCGACATCACCAGGCGATATAAGTTAATAAACCAATAACAAAGAGTTTCAAATCTTTCTGCCAATAACAGCTAGTTTTCAGGTTACATATCCCTCCCATTAGGCTCGTCCAATTAGGCCCCTCACTCCTAGCAAACTTCTTGCTTGAGAAATTGCTCTTTGCTAAGAAGCTATTTTTGTTTCTTTTTGACCATTTTAATTTGAAAAGAATGTTACTCAGAAATTATTTGATATTGAGATAGTGGCTGTATTGGACCTTTAACACAACCTAGCCACCCCAAGATGATAAAAACAGCTCAGACCTAGAGAGGGCCTGGAGCTTAGATAAGAATATGGCTGTGGCACGTGCTTTAGGACCTGGTGGGCCGTGTTCATTAGGCACCAAACAGAAGACAACGGACCAAAATAGGTTGGGACTTACCTAGACTTGTCCAATAAGAAATGCTCATTTTTGCTTTCTGTTGCAAAACATGTTTAAAGTTTTCTGTTGTGTGTCCTAATGAACACGAGCTTAGAAAATATGTTGGCTGTGTCACTTGATGTGCTTTGGTTGTTCACTTGTCTTTATGATTTTCATATTTTACAGGCTAGCTCATGTCATTGCTTAGGCAAACTGTTATATAAGAAAACAGTATTGAGATTGATGGCCAGGGGCTGTATGTAAGCAATCAAGCATATCAGCGTAGGAGTGATGATTTTAGAATCAGTTTTGCCTTTTAGATTACAATGAACAAGATTACATGGACAGGAGGGTCCTGATCCTACATCGGCACTCATAATCTGAGACGCTTGACACAGCTCCAGATAAGGAGAAGAGACTATTTTACTTTACTATTATCAATAGTTTTTATGGAGGCTAATCATAGACTAGGGTGTCTGAGCCTAGCTCATTTGTTAGGGCGGTGATGGTCATGGAATTTTGGATGACGGTTATTGGTGAGCCAAATTACCGTGGTCACCATAACAGCAAAACATATACAAATGTTTTAAAGACTCACATTTTCTCCTCTCCTCCGCTCCTGACTGCTTGCTGCCATAGAAATCGAATATTCATTATATTTCTACGTGCTGCTGCAGGGAGGGGGGCATTGCCTAAAGGCAACCGAAGACTAATTTGCTACAACACCTTGCTTGTTTTAGCAAGGAGCACAAGTTTAATCACGTTATTAAGAGTCCATGTTACCACAGAAATGGACTCAACTGCACGAATGCCCGGCCGTCCAGTCTTCAGTCAGCTTTTCATTCCTAACAAAACAATTATTACAACTAGAAAATGTGGTGTTCTTGCTAGCTGTTAAAGTATTTATGGTTGTGATATAAGTTATGGTTGTGTTATAGTAGTGGTAGTAACTGCAGTAGTAATGGTAGTGACTGGTAATAGTTGGAAAAAGTAGATAGATGGAATGATTGATTGATTGGATAAGATAGCCTGAACATGTGAACGTTGGTTTGGTGTCTCTAGCTTGAACGGTTCAAGCGTTACTGTTGGTTAGTTATTTATGCAAATGTGTATAGTTAGTAGTTGATAAAGATTTTAAAGAATTTGAAGTTAGAATAGCCTGAATGTTTTAAAGTTGGTCTTGTAGCTTAATTGGCCAAGAAGCAGGACCATTTACAAAAGCTACCTCCTGTATTCCTATGGTTCTCATTTAACCCATGTTAATTTATGCAAATGCATGCTGTGGCTACTGCTGGCTAGCATGAGGACGAAAAGGGCAGATTTCCAGGAAAACTAGCAGTATTTCAATCTTCTCGATGGAGCTGTGTGGATAAAGGTAACATTTTGAAGTACAGTCGTGGTCAAAAGTTTTGAATGACTCAAATATTAATTTTCACAAAGTCTGCTGCCTCAGTTTTTATGATGGCAATTTGCATATACCGTAATTTTCGGACTATAAGCCGCGCCTTTTTTCAAATTTTTCGACCCTGCGGCTTATATAACGGTGCGGCTAATCTATGGATTTTTACAGCTAACGGCCACTAGAAGACCTCCTAAATATATGGATTTTACAGGTTACAGTCCACCAACTTTAACTCTATGGGCTCTATGACTGGTCCGCGCCCCCCATCTTTAAGCGGCGGGCTCCAGCAGGAAAAGCTGGAGGCCGGAAAAGAGTGAGACAGGTAGCGCGCAAAAGTAAAAGTGGAACCGAGAGTGGTACGAGAGACAGAACGAGAGCAGTGTTGAAAAGTTTGTGTGTCTGAAACGCTATGTGATACAGTACAGTTTACACAGCACAGTATATGTTCTGTAGCTACTATTGCACTAAATGGTAACACTTGAATATGTTATGCAAATATGCAACTTGTTTGTTGAAATGTTAATAAATGGGAGCTTCCTCAAGCAGCCATCTCTTTCCCGACAATCCCCTCTGTGCACGAACCCTTACATATGGTAATTAAACATTAAAACACCTGCGGCTTATAGTCCAGTGCGGCTTATATATGTACACATCATTCAATTTAGCTGCTGCGGCTTATACTCCGGTGCGCCTTATAGTGCGGAAAATACGGTACTCCAGAATGTTATGAAGAGTGATCAGATGAATTGCAATTAATTGCAAAGTACCTCTTTGCCATGAAAATGAACTTAATCCCCCAAAAAACATTTCCACTGCATTTCAGCCCTGCCACAAAAGGACCAGCTGACATCATGTCAGTGATTCTCTCGTTAACACAGGTGAGAGTGTTGACGAGGACAAGGCTAGAGATCACTCTGTCATGCTGATTGAGTTAGAATAACAGACTGGAAGCTTTAAAAGGAGGGTGGTGCTTGAAATCATTGTTACCTGCAAGGAAACACGTGCCGTCATCATTGCTTTGCACAAAAAGGGCTTCACAGGCAAGTATATTGCTGCTAGTAATATTTCACCTAAATCAACCATTTATCAGATCATCAAGAACTTCAAGGAGAGAGGTTCAATTGTTGTGAAGAAGGCTTCAGGGCTCCCAAGAAAGTCCAGCAAGCGCCAGGACCGTCTCCTAAAGTTGATTCAGCTGCGGGATCGGGGCACCACCAGTGCAGAGCTTGCTCAGGAATGGCAGCAGGCAGGTGCGAGTGCATCTGCACGCACAGTGAGGCAAAGACTTGAGCCATGAATAAAGAAGGGTACCAACACATCCCCCGAGAGCAACTTCTCCCAACCATCCAAGAACAGTTTGGTGACGAACAATGCCTTTTCCAGCATGATGGAGCACCTTTCCATAAGGCAAAAGTGATAACTAAGTAGCTCGGGGAACAAAACATCGACATTTTGGGTCCATGGCCAGGAAACTCCCCAGACCTTAATCCCATTGAGAACTTGTGGTCAATCCTTAAGAGGCGGGTGGACAAACAAAACCCCACAAATTCTGACAAACTCCAAGCATTGATAATGCAAGAATGGGCTGCCATCAGTCAGGATGTGGCCCAGAAGTTAATTGACAGCATGCCAGGGCGGATTGCAGAGGTCTTGAAAAAGAAGGGTCAACACTGCAAATATTGACTCTTTGCATAAACTTCATGTAAGCCTTTGACACTTATGGAATGCTTGTAATTATACTTCAGTATACCATAGTAACATCTGACAAAAATATCTAAAAACACTGAAGCAGCAAACTTTGTGAAGACCAATACTTGTCATTCTCAAAACTTTTGACCACGACTGTACAGTGGCATATCCCATCCCTGTATTGAAGTACGATTTCTGACCCATATCTCGCAGCGGCTCCACGGTGTGGAACCAAAGGGACTCTGATAAGGGCTTCACATAATATGATATTCTCACTATAGTCTAACTCTATTATTACTAACAACACTTTGTTTTAGGGAAACCATCTTTCCCTAAATAGGCCAAAGTGATTTTCACCACAGTCTGCTCTGTCACTATGCTATGTAGACCTTATACATCATCAGAGCAGGTGAAGACTGGAGATAATGTAGACCAACTATTGTTTCTTTCACCATCTTTGTGGCACGAAGCAAGGCTAGTAGTAAAAGTTATCGATATTGCTAACTGTTGTGCATAGGACTGTTGCCTACAGTTTGGTGTTTGTCCAGTACAGTATACTATACAGTATACTATATGCCTGCTCCAGCTCCCTTCTCCAGACCTAGCCTAGTTGATGTGTGAACTTAAGCTGTGAGTACTGGATTTGCTTGTGGTTGACCATCTATTTGCTGGTCCTAATTTTAAACTGAACAGAAGAACTTTACATGATAGGATAGTAGGCAGTGAGAAATACCAAAAATAACAGGTTTAAGTGGTCTCCTTAATACATAGTTGTGAACTAGGCCCTATATGGTTTGCTACTTTGCTTGCTCATAGGATGTGCCACATACGGCTATCTTGTACTTTCTTTTGGCAATTAGGTGTCTTTAAGTTTTAACGAGTATGTAGGACAGTGACTAATGATGATATAGCCTATAGACGACCTTGATCGATCAGTTGCTTGATTGGTTGATCTGATCCATGACGTTTGAACCTCATACTGGTAGGGTTGTGACGATACCAGTATCGCGATACTTGTTAGTATTGTTGCAAGGAAACAAAACATGAAGCAAATTTAACTACTTTAGGAAAACAGCCCTAAACATTATGTTGTCATCCAGTCCATTTATTTATTTTCAAGCTATAGCACACAATATTTTACAGACAGCAGGTTTTTATAGGACCAACGAGTTTGGTCTGCTTCGTGTTTCATTTTTGCCATGGAAAATACACTGGTATCGTCAAAGCCCTGTTGTTTGGCTTGGTGCTAGTGATGAGGATGAGTGGCTCAGAGAACCACTTTAGATGTCTTATTAGGCTGGTAGGAACTAAGAATAGAAGAGGCAACAGCACTAGACTCTCTCTGTGATTCGGGTGTTTTGTGTTGCGTTACGTTGTTATGCTATGTTTAATCATGCCTATTATGAATGATCCAATGTTGAATTGTGGTAAAACTCATCTCTTCTCTTTCCCCTCTCCCTTCAGATTTTGACATGAAGAAGGACATCGAGACAGTGATAGCAGAGGAACGGGCTGACATCATCTCCAAGTATGACAAGGTGAGTTTGTGTGTGTGACATCATTGGTTCTGTAAGTCGCCTAAGACGAGGGCTTTGTCCAAAATGAGCTGAGTTGAAAAAAGCACCCTACTCCCTATGTAGTGCACTACTTTTGGCCAGAATCACATATGGTGCCATTTCAGATTTTCCCAAGGTGAGTGTGACAACTGTGTGTGTGTTTGCGCGCCCCATCATGATCTCTTAAGTATGACAAGGGCTGTTTGCCCCATTATATTTGGATTGTTGTACAGATGATTTGTAGCCTAGATGCCGAGACTGTCAACAAACTAACATGTATTTACTTGATGTTTACAAAACGAAACGAGCACTAGGCCTATAGCAATCTGGAATTGGTACATCCATTTAAAAAAAACTTTTGATTAATGATATATAGGCCTTGCCATTTGGTCTTAAAGAATAGAACTTATGAATGCATGTACTCGATCAGAACCCAAAATATACTTTTGTTTTGCCCCATTGTTTGTAAGCAATGTAATCGTAAACAAACACTGTATAGCTTCAAAACATTTTGATCTCATAGATGGTCTATGAATTTGAGCGTGATTACATTTCTCCAACCCCATCCCTCAGCTGTTTACCTAAACAAGTGGAGCACTTTGTTGTTTTTGAAACCCAGATTGTCCCTTTATTATAAATAACTTCAGCCACTCTTGCTGTGTACTTGTGGAAGATTAGTTGAAGGGACTGCTCAAATGAAGGACCACAGACAGATAGCTGTGCCCAGTACTGAACGGCTGACTGTAGGGACAGACTGCCATCCCTGTCCTCTGCCTAGAGTGATGACACTCTAGACCGGCAGACACACAGAACAGCCAAGCTGAAACATTTGATAAACAGTCTAGTAAATGTAATACTCTAACAATGGTAGGGGAAGCTTCTTCTTTTATTCCAGTGTACTTTTGGGAATGTTTGGGAGATTCTGCAACCCAAAATAAGGGTAAATAGAGCAGCGTCCTCTGTCCCATATTATGGTGAAGCGAAGCCCCTGAGTAGAGGGCTTCACGGATCCACCTGTACCTGAATACCCGAAACCCGATCTGGGACCCGAGCAGGTCCGGATTCAGAATTCTAAATATTGTCGGGTCTGATATGATTGTCATTGGTATTGGGAATGTGTAATTTTTACTGATTTGTCCGGAAGGACCCATACAGATCCGAGTGTGACTGCTGCAGTAGAAAGAGGGAGAGAAATATATGTATCATAAGGCTGCTGGCTCTTGCTTTTCACGAGAGTGGCTCTTGTAGCTTGTTGTTGTTGTCCAATCATAAGTCATCAAAGCTGCAATAGGCTATAGTGATAGAGCCTCTGTGTGTGGCAAATGTTAGGAGAGACCTAATCAATGGAAGATGGCATTAAAATAACGGAATTAAAGTTAAAGGAGAAGGATAGGCTACAACGGCCAAGAGCCAACAGGTAGGCTGCTATTTAATATTCTGAATGTTGTTGTTTCTAACTGTGTAGGACGAGAAAGCGCATGCAGCCTCAATTAGCCAAGCTAGCTAGCTTAACTGGCTTCTCCCGGTTTGATGCAGTCAAGACAGGCACTACGTAATCATATTGGATAACCTAACGTTAGCTATGGCAGCTAGTAGTCTACTATAGCACAAGGTTATTTTATTTATAAAAAATTTTCACCTTTATTTAACCAGGTAAGCCAGTTGAGAAGAAGTTCTCATTTACAACTGCGACCTGGCCAAGATAAAGCAAAGCAGTGCGGTAAAAACAACACAGAGTTACATATGGAATAAACAAAACGTACAGTCAATAACACAATAGAAAATCTATATAAAGTGTGTGCAAATGTAGTAAGTTATGGAGGTAAGGCAATAAATAGGCCATAGTGCAAAATAATTACAATTTAGTATTAACACTGGAGTGATAGATGTGTAGAAGATGATGTGCAAATAGAGATACTGGGGTGCAAATGAGCAAAATAAATAACAATGTAAATAACAATATAGGGATGAGGTAGTTGGGTGGGCTAATTACAAATGGGCTGTGTACAGGTGCAGTGATCGGTAAGCTGCTCTGACAACTGATGCTTAAAGTTAGTGAGGGAGATAAGTGTCTCCAGCTTCAGAGATTTTTGCAGTTCGTTCCAGTCATTTGCAGCAGAGAACTGGAAGGAATGGCGGCCAAAGGAGGTGTTGGCTTTGGGGATGACCAGTGAGATATACCTGCTGGAACGCATACTACGGGTGGGTGTTGCTATGGTGACCAGTAAGCTAAGATAAGACGGGGATTTGCCTAGAAGTGATTTATAGATGACCTGGAGCCAGTGGGTTTGGCGACGAATATGTAGTGAGGGCCAGCCAACGAGAGCGTACAGGTCACAATGGTGGTTAGTATATGGGGCTTTGGTGACAAAACTGATGGCACTGTGATAGACTACATCCAATTTGCTGAGTAGAGTGTTGGAAGCTATTTTGTAAATTACATTGCTGAAGTCAAGGATCGGTAGGATAGTCAGTTTTACGAGGGCATGTTTAGCAGCATGAGTGAAGGAGGCTTTGTTGCAAAATAGGAAGCCAATTCTAGATTTAACTTTGGATTGGAGATGCTTAATGTGAGTCTGAAAGGAGAGTTTACGGTCTAACCAGACACCTAGGTATTTGTAGGCTTGGTTGGTTGCTGTCTCGTCTCTCGCTCCCTCCTCACTGCTCCCCGTGTCACTCGGTCACACTCACAGTAGCCAACACAGACAGAACGGCCCCTGCTAGAGCGTCACCTCTCTCTACCTCGTCTCCATCACTCTTTATCAGCTTTGGGCCCAGTTTCCCAAAAGCATCTTAAGGCTAAGTTCATCGTTAGAACCTTCTTAAGAGCATCTTAAAATGTCCAAGCTTTAACCCAAAACAGTCTTTATTGAAGCTGCACTTGAAATCACTAGTAATCTAACGCTGCCTCTGACCACTCATAGAACAGCTAAGGGCATCGTTAGATCACCGTCTGCCCTCCCGTGTCACTTTACATACAGAAAATCTCAGCTAAACATAGAATGAAGATGTTTATCTGTCTCTCTGTGACCAAAAACTTGATAGTTGAATATAAATAGCCTAAAAAGTTTGCAATCTTATAAACAAGCAAAGATAACGTAAAAAACTAACAAAAAAACAACTGAGAACTGAATGATACAAACATAATACAAACACTTAAATACGTAATAGGCTACATAACCTTTCTTCTCTTGATGAGAAAAATGTATTGTATAAAAAAAGTAGATTTTGAATAGCCGTAAATCAGTGTTCCCCAACTGGCGAATTTGGCCAGCGGGTGATTTTTATTTGGCCCACCAAGTTTTCGGAGGAAAAATTATATACAGTGTATTTGGAAAGTATTCAGACCCCTTGACTTTTTCCACATTTTGTTACGTTACAGCCTTAATCTAAAATTGTTTAAATAAAAAAAATGTCCTCATCAATCTACACACAATACCACCCCATAATGACAAAGCAAAAACAGGTTTTTTGAAATTTTTGCAAATTTTATAGAAATGTTTGCAAAGTTATTGGAAATGAAATACAGAAATATCTCATTTACATAAGTATTCACACCCCTGAGTCAATACATGTTATAATCGCCTTTGGCAGCGATTACAGCTGTCAGTCTTTCTGGGTAAGTCTTGAAGGTCTTTGCACACCTGGATTGTACAACAATATGTGCACATTATTCTTAAAAGTATTCTTCAAGCTCTGTCAGGTAGGTTGTTGATCATTGCTAGACAGCCATTGTCAAGTCTTGCCATAGAATTTCAAGACGATTTAAGTAAAAAATGTAGCTAGGCCACTCAGGAACATTCAATGTCTTCTTCGTAAGAAATTCCAGTGTATATTTGGCCTTGTGTTTTAGGTAATTGTCCTGCTGAAAGGTGAATTTGTCTCCCAGTGTTGGAAAGCAGACTGAACCTAGGATTTTGCCTCTGAATAGCTCTATTCCGTTTATTTTTATCCTAAAAAACCTCCCTAGTCCTTGCTGATGACAAGCATACCCATAACATGATGCAGTCACCACCATGCTTGAAAATATAAAGAGTGGTACTCAGTGATGTGTTGTGTTGGATTTGACCCAAATATAACGCTTTGTATTCAGGACATGAAGTTTATTTCTTGCCACATTTTTAGCAGTTTTACTTTAGTACCTTATTGTAAACAGGATGCATGTTTTGAAATATGTTTATTCTGTACAGGGTTCCTTCTTTTCATTCTGTCATTTAGGTTAGTATTGTGGAGTAACTACAATGCTGTTGATCCATCCTCAGTTTTCTCCTATCACAGCCATTAAACTTTGTTTTAAAGTCATTATTGGCCTTATGGTGAAATACCTGTGGTTTCCTTCCTCTCCGGCAACTGAGTTAGGAAGGATGCCTGTATCTTTGTAGTGACCTGGGTGTATTGATACACCATCCAAAGTGTAATTAATAACTTCACCATGCTCAAAGGGATATTCAATGTCTGCTTTAGGTATATTCAATGTCGTCTTTTTTTTTTTTTTTTTTACACCCATCTACCAATAGGTGCCCTTCTTTGTGAGGCACTGGAAAACCTCCCTGGTCTTTGTGGTTTAATCTGTGTTTGAAATTCACTGGTCGACTGAGGGACCTTACAGATAATTGTATGTGTGGGGTACATTTTAGGCAGGTCTAAAGAAACATTACAATATGAAGAAAATGTACTGTATTTTAGAAGAACCTAATATGAGTCAGCCTACTTTATGCTATTTGTCTATGCGCCATGCCATAGGCTGTAGGCTAGTTCATTTAGCAGACAAGATATGCAGATGCCATTATTATATATTCAATGATTGTATTGTAAAAAAATATATAATTGAACTTTAGCTGTGTAAAATTGAAATAATATGTTTCCCATTCCGGAGGGACTGCGCATAAGAGGAGAGCATAACAGTGATCATTTGAAACAGGTCCTATACGCTAGATTGAGTTATTTGGCAAATGTAGTTGTGAATGATACAAACCTTAGGTCTTAGAAATCCAAACATATATGGGCTGGATGATGCGACTACTGTATAGGCTATTAACTATTTGAAAAAGATGCAAAAAGATATTGCGCTCTGTTCCTTGCCTCAGGCTGCACACCCTGTTCTCTCATTAAGTGATCATATTTTAACCCATCAGACTATTGTCAATGTAATCTTGTCTTTACAAATATGTATTTTTAAGCATCTCCAATCAAAAGTTACATCTAGAATCTGCTTCCTATTTCGCAACAAAGCCTCCTTCACTCATGTTGCCAAACATGCCCTCATAAAACTGACTATCCTACCGATCCTTGACTTCGGCGATGTCATTTACAAAATAGCCTCCAACACACTACTCAGCAAGCAAATTTGGATGTAGTCTATCACAGTGCCATCCGTTTTGTCACTAAAGCCCCATATACTACCCACCATTGTGACCTGTACGCTCTTGTTGGCTGGCCCTCACTACATATTCGTCGCCAAACCCACTGGCTCCAGGTCATCTATAAATCACTTCTAGGCAAATCCCCGTCTTATCTTAGCTCACTGGTCACCATAACAACACCCACCCGTAGTCTGCGCTCCAGCAGGTATATCTCACTGGTCATCCCCATAGCCAACACCTCCTTTGGCCGCCATTCCTTCCAGTTCTCTGCTGCCAATGACTGGAACGAACTGCAAAAATCTCTGAAGCTGGAGACTCTTATCTCCCTCACTAACTTTAAGCGTCAGTTGTCAGAGCAGCTTACCGATCACTGCACCTGCACGCAGCCATTCTGAAATTAGCCCACCCAACTACCTCATCCCCATATTGATATTTATTTTGCTCATTTGCACATAATCTTTTGCACATCTATCATTCCAGTGTTAATACGAAATTGTAACTATTTTGCACTATGACCTATTTATTGCCTTACCTCCATAACTTACTACATTCGCACACACTGTATATATATTTTCTGTTGTATTTTTGACTTTATGTTTTGTTTACCCCATATGTAACTCTGTGTTGTTGTTTTTATCGCACTGCTTTGCTTTATCTTGGCCAGGTCGCAGTTGTAAATTAGAACTTGTTCTCAACTGGCTTACCTGGTTAAATAAAGGTGAAATAAAAAAATAAACAACAAAACATATTTAATTGAACTGTTGACAGCCCCTATGTCCGCTCGCTCAAGAAAGGAATGAATGAGAGAGAGGTGGAAATGGAAACGCACAGTGGTGAGATATTCTGTAGCTAAAGGTAATGTGTCAGCCTATTATACTGAACAAAAACATGTAAAATGTTGGTTCGTGAGCTGAAATAAAAGTTCCACGACATTTTCCATACCTAAATCTTTTTTTTTTTTTTTTTTACATCTGTGTGATTTGATTTGTTAGTGAGCATTTCTCCTTTTCCAAGATAATCCATCCACTTGACAGCTGTGGCATATCAAGAAGCTGATTAAACAGCATGATCATTACACAGGTGCACCTTTTGCTGGGGACAATAAAAGGCCACTCTAAAATGTGCAGTATTGTCACAAAACACAATGCCACAGATGTCTCAAGTTTTGCGGGAGCGTGCATTTGGCATGCTGACTACAAGAATGTCCAGAGCTGTTGCCAGATAATTTAATGTTAGTTTCTCTACCGTAAGCTGCCTACAACATCATTTTAGAGAATTTGGCAGTACGTCCAACCGGCCTCACAACCACAGACCACGTGTATAACGTTGTGTGGGCAAGTGGTTTGTTGATGTGAACGTTGTGAACAGAGTGCCCCATGCTGGCAGTGGGATTATGGTATGGGCAGGCATAAGCTACGGACAACAAACACAATTGCATTTTATTGATGGCAATTTGAACGCACAGAGATACCGTGACGAGATCCTAAGGCCCATTGTCATGCCATTCATCCGCCGCAATCACCTCATGTTTCAACATAGTAATTCAAGGAACCATGTCACAAGGATCTGAACACAACTCCTGAAAGCTGAAAATGTCCCAGTTCTTCCATGGCCTGCATACTCACCAGACATGTCACCCATTGTAGGCTAACACTGTAATCCGCCCTGCACAATCAATTAACCATTTAATCCATTTTAGAATAAGGCTGTAACGTAACAAAATATGGAAAAAGTCAAGGGGTCTAAATACTTTCCGAAGGCACAAGATACATGTCTCTCTGTCCTAACAATGGGAGTCTAGCTCCCACCTATCCTTTCTTTCTCATTATTGTAATCCTTTTTTTGAATATTCGATGGTGGTTGACGTCAACCACCTGTATTCAATGGAGAGAGATGCTCTGCTGCTAGCCTAATGCGATGAATATACATAGCCATCTCGAGACAACTCCGATATAAAGTGTTTTTTCTCAAAGTTGCCAGGATGTCACGTGTCCTACTTATATCAGTACACTCGTAACAAATTAAGCATTACAAAACTTCCATTCGATCATATAAACTTCAAGTAGCAAATAAGCCACTGATTTTTTTTGTAGAGCAAATTTGACATTGACCTCGAAAACAAATGCCACCTGCTGGAGGCCGACAGATTTCCCTCTCTGCCACTAGCCAGACGGTTGCCCTGGGCAGAGCATTGCACCCTCGGAAGTGAAATGCGCTCTGGGAATCGTAGTATACTATTATTCTGTTATTTAATATAGTTTTTATTTTTTGCAAGAAATTGAATATTGAATAAAATATATTATTTGTTATTTTATTTTATAAGTTATGAATATGTTGTATAATGTTTTTTTTATATATATTTTGTATTTTTTGAATGAAGCCCAGTAGTTATTCTGTGACTTTAGCTAATACGCATTCTTTTTTGTTTGTTGCCATTGTATATTTTCGGTATGGAATATTGTTTTGGTATCGAGTATTATGATACTAAACATGGTATCGAAGTCAAAAATCTGGTATCGTGACAACACTACTCAGTAGGATCTGTAGAAACTAGATATGGTGTGGTCCTCTGTAGCTCAATTGGTAGAGCATGGCGCTTGTAACGCCAGGGTAGTGGGTTCGATCCCCGGGACCACCCATATGTAAAAATGTATGACACATGACTTATTTTGGCAGGAGCTCAAAAAAAAATAAAATAAAATAAAGTAAGTCGCTTTGGATAAAAGCGTCTGCTAAATGGCATATTATATTACTATTATTATTTCAAACTATTACAGACTACTAAGGGAAGCACAATTTAGACAAGCTAAATTACTTCTATGCGCACTTCGAGGCAAGCAACACTGAAGCATGCATGAGAGCATCTGCTGTTTCGGACGACTGTGTGATCACACTCTCCGTAGTCGATGTGAGTAAGACCTTTAAACAGGTCAACAATCACAAGGCCGCAGGGCCAGATTGATTACCAGGACGTGTACTCCGAGCATGTGCTGATCAACTGGCAAGTGTCTTCACTGACATTTTCAACCTCTCCCTGGCTGAGTCTGTAATACCAACATCTTTCAAGCAGACCACCATAGTCCCTGTGCCTAAGAACACTAAGGTAACCTGCCTAAATGACTACCGACCCATAGCACTTACGTCTGTTGCCATGAAGTGCTTTGAAAGGCTGGTCATGGCTCACAACACCATTATCCCAGAAACCCTAGATCCATTCCAATTTGCATACCGCCCCAACAGATCCACAGATTATGCAATCTCTTTCCCTCCACACTGCCCTTTTCCACCTGGACAAAAGGAACACCTACGTGAGAATGCCGGTGTGTTTAGTCCATTGACTGCAGCTCAGCGTTCAACACCATAGTGGCCTCAAAGCTCATCACTAAGCTAATGACCCTGGGACTAAACACCTCCCTCTGCAACTGGATCCTGGACTTCCTGACGGGCCGCCCCCAGGTGGTAAGGGTAGGTAACAAAACATCTGCCACGCTGATCCTCAACACGGTGGCCCCTCAGGGGTGCGTGCTCAGTCCCCACCTGTACTCCCTGTTCACCCATGACTGCATGAACAAGCACGACTCAACACCATCATAAAGTTTGCCGGCGACACATCAGTGGTAGGCCTGATCACCGACAATGATGAGACAGCCTACAGGGAGGAGGTCAGAGACCTGGCCATGTGGTGCCAGGATAACAACCTCTCCCTCAACGTGATCAAGACAAAGGAGATGATTGTGGACTACAGGAAAAGGAGGACCGAGCCATTCTCATCGACGGGGCTCTAGTGGAGCACGTTTAGAGTTTCAAGTTGAATTGGTGTCCACATCACCAACAAACTATCATAGTCCAAACACACCAAGACAGTTGTGAAGAGGGCACGACAAAGCATATTACCCCTCAGGAGACCTGAAAATATTTGTTATGGGTCCTCAGATCCTCAAAATGTTCTACAGCTGCACCATCGAGAGCATCCTCACTGGTTGCATCACCAGCTGGTATGGCAACGGCTCGGCCTCCGACCGCAAGGCACTCCAGAGGGTAGTGCGTATGGCCCAGTACATCACTGGGGCCAAGCTTCCTGCCATCCAGGACCTCTATACCAGGCGGTGTCAGAGGAAGGCCCTACAAGTTGCCAAAGACTCCAGCCACCCTAGTATTCTCTCTGCTACCGCACGGCAAGCGGTACCATAGTGCCAAGTCTAGGTCCAAAAGGCTTCTTAACAGCTTCTACCCCCAAGCCATAATACTCCTGAACAGGTAATCGAATGTATACCCGGTCTATTTGCATTGTCCCCCCTCTTTTACGCTGCTGCTCCTCTGTTTATTATCTATGCATAGTCACTTTAACTCTACCCACATGTACATATTACCTCAATTACCTCGACTAACCTGTGCCCCCGCACGTTGACTCTGTACCGGTACCCCCTGTATATAGCCTTGCTACTGTTATTTTTACGCAGCTCTTTAATTTTTTATTTTTACTGAACACTTTTTTTTCTTAACTGCATTGTTGGTTAAGGGCTTGTAAGTAAGCATTTAACTGTAAGGTCTACACCTGTTGTATTCGGCTCATGTGACAAATACAGTTTGATTTGATTTCATGGGGCTCTGAATAATATGGCGTGTTGCTGGACTTTTACTTTGGTCAAACAACTTAAAATGGTGGGTCGGGTCACCATATGGTAGAAATACAGTGGGGAGAACAAGTATTTGATACACTGCCGATTTTGCAGGTTTTCCTACTTACAAAGCATGTAGAGGTCTGTAATTTTTATAATAGTACACTTCAACTGTGAGAGACGGAATCTAAAACAAAAATCCAGAAAATCACATTGTATGATTTTTAAGTAATTAATTTGCATTTTATTGCATGACATAAGTATTTAATACATCAGAAAAGCAGAACTTAATATTTGGTACAGAAACCTTTGTTTGCAATTACAGAGATCATACATTCTTTGTCTACACCCATTCAGCATCGTTCACACCCTCTTAAGCCTACACCCATTCAGCATCGTTCACACCCTCTTAAGCCTTAGCCCCACCCATCTCTTTAAGGATTCACAGTGTAGTAACCAACCAAAGATTTCAAGACTAAAAGTGGTGAAAGTAGTAGAAAAAAGCAGTAAAAATACACTATCTAGTCCTTGGCCTATATCCTAATCTGACTTTGGTGCAGGTCATGTTGTTCTTCGCGTTAACTTCTCTGGTAAACACACACTATATAAAATCTGAATTTATTTGTCACATGCACAGGATACAGAAGGTGAAAACGGTACAGTGAAATGGTTACTTTCATAGTGGAGTCTTTTGTTTAGACATGTAGCTAGCTAGCTAAACAATTAACCATAATCCCAACTCTAATGCCTCGTTCAAAACTCTGCCTTCCGAGTGTTCAAAACAACTGGGAATTGGGGGAAAAACTAAATTGATTTGAACGGTCATCCAACTCGGAATTCCAACTCAGGAACGCGGGTTTCTTTCTAGAGCTCTGACTTTCTGACCTGAAGATCACTGACGTCATGATTGGACCTCGTATTTTTCAGAGTTCCCAGTTGTTTTGACCTAGCTAACCAACTAGGTTAAATTTGAGCTAACTACAGAGATCATACACTTAATGTTAGCTAGCGAGCCAGCCAGCTAACATTAGCTAGCTAACAGTAAGTTTTAACTTAAATGAAAATGACTTTCTGACAAAATTAGAAACTTGTAATATCTGAAAATGTTGCTAGACTCTTACCCGTATACATGGATGAACGCTTCTCCCGCTCTGTTATGGATGCCATAGTTGCTCTTAGTTTGAAGATTTAATCCAGAGACGGGTGTTTTATACAACAGCCTTCTTTCTGTGTTCTCTTTTTGGACTCTCCGCAACAGGCAATCATCTTTTTGCTTCCACCGGGCATTCCACTGATTTCAAAACTCGGTCAACTTCTTTGTTCCACACCATTGTCATCAGAAGACTCTACGATGTCTGGTTCAATGAAAACGTTTTTATCTAAATTAGGGATTTCCTCATTGTCTGATTCATTTTCAGAGTCAGAGAGAGGTAGCATGGCATGATCATCCTCCAGAAAGTAGTCCATAGCAACCTTTTCCCACTGAGCTTTGTCTATAGTGCTATTAACTTCAGAGCGATAATGTTGAGAGCAGTAGCAAAACTTATTCAGTTCTTCATGATATCTTTCAAAAAAAGCCATGGTAGACAAGATTATCCACACATACTGAGCAGCTCATGTTATAGACAGAAGCATGCTACATGGCAGACAAATCCAAACTTATCTCTCGGCTCTCTCTTAAGTCCAGCCCATCCATTAAGTCAGCCAGTCATGGCTAGCGGGAAGTTTCCTGTACTTTTCCGTGGCTAAACCAACTAGGCTCGTAATTTAACAATTTGATTCGTATTTCTAGATGGCATACAAGTTTGTTATTAAGGCACATGAAAGTTCACGTTTCAGACGGCATTTCTGCAAAAAAACAAAAACGCATTTAGATAAATAAAAAATAATATATTCAAATGCCTCTCCTGTGAAGTAGTGAAAGGTTTATGTTTGGGGCAAATCCAACACAACACATCAATGACTACCACTTTTCATATTTCCAAGCATGGTGGTGGCTGCATCATGCTATGGGTATGCTTGTCATTGGCAAGGACTAGGGAGTTTTTTTGGGATAAAAATAAACTGATACAGCTAAGCACAGGCAAAAGCCTAGAGGAAAACCTGGTCTTCTTTCCAACAGACACTTGGAGACGAATTCCCCTTTTCAGCAGGATAATAACCTAAAACACAAGGCCAAATCTACACTGGAGCTTACCAAGATGACGTTGAATGTTCCTGAGTGGCCTACTTACAGTTTTGACTTAAATCGGCTTGAAAATCAAGCTTTCTAGTAATGATCAACAACCAACTTGACAGAGCTTGAAGAATAAATAAAAAATAATGGGCAAATATTATACAATCCAGGTGGGCAAAGCTCTTACAGACTTACCCAAAAAGACTCACAGCTGTAACCCAAAATGTAATCGCTGCCAAAGGTGTTTTCTAACATGTATTGTCTCAGGGGGATGAACACTTATCTAATCAAAATATATAGCAAATAGTGTACATATGAGAACCAATCAAAAAATTGCTCAAAGTTGCTTTCGTTTTTAACTAACCTCCCCTTTTACAGTGCATTCGGAAAGTATTCAGACCCCTTGACCTTTTCCACATTTTGTTATCTACATACAATACCCCATAATGACAAAGTGAAAAACGTTTTTTAGAAATACCTTATTTACATAAGTATTCAGACCCTTTGCTATGAGACTCGAAATTGAACTCAGGTACATCCTGTTTCCATTGATCATCCTTGAGATGTTTCTACAACTTGGTTGCAGTCCACCTGTGGTAGATTTGGAAAGGCACACACCTGTCTATATAAGGTCCCACAGTTGACAGTGCATGTAAGGGAGATGTTTTAGTGGACTATGAGATAAAACTGAGTTAATCACGAACATATAGTTAGAATTCTCTGTTGCTAGGCAAGAACTTACTTGGGTCATTTCACTGTGTGTGTGTGAGAAGTGGGAATCTGACCTAGGGTCGAATTGCTCGCTCTTACCTAAATCCATGGCCGTCCTACCTTATCAGAGACTGAAACCAGACTGTGGCCTTTTGTCTCTCTCCTCAAACGAAGTGGAAAGAGCGGCACCAGGGTTGAACAGAGTTCAGGCTAAACCTTTGTCTCTCCTTGGCGACCTTCTTGATTGATTACAGCATGATGGGGTGGGGTTTGTGTATGTTTGAAAGATTAAGTATGGACCTGTCATGTCCAACAATCAGTCTTCAGGTCAAGCCCGGGAGAGCCGGGGTTGAATAGAGTTTAAACTGAACATGAGTGTTTTTGCATGACAAGGGCGTGATTGATTGTAATAATATTGTTTCTAAACTGAATGACAGTCGAATTTAGCCGCCATCATAGACCAAGGAAGTGGGCGGAGTGATAGAGCGCGGGAAACTGAAGAGGGAGGGATTTTAAGATAGGATGTGTGTGAATGGGACTATATAGATGTGGGGCAGAAAGAGAGAAGGAGGCTACTCTGCAGACCAGCACGGCTTTGTTTGAATTGTAATAATCTTGATTATAAGTAAATCTTGATTCTACAAAAACTCTGGAGGAACTTTGATTTTTAATAAAGTATAGTGATTATTTTCCACATCACGTCAGAGCAAAAACCAAGCCATGAGGTCGAAGGAGTTGTCCGTAGAGCTCCGAGACAGGATTGTGTCGAGGCACAGAGCTGGGGAATGGTACCAAAACATTTCTGCAGCATTGAAGGTCCCCAAGAACACAGTGGCCTCCATCATTCTTAAATGGAAGAAGGTTGGAACCACCAAGACTCTTCCGAGAGCTGGCTGCCCAGCCAAACTGAGCAATCAGGGGAGAAGGGCCTTGGTCAGGGAGGTGACCAAGAACCCGATGGTCACTCTGACTGAGCTCCAGAGTTCCTCTGTGGAGATGGGAAAACCTGGCACCATCCCTACGGTGAAGCATGTGGGGATGTTTTTCAGCGGCAGGGACTGGGAGACTAGTCAGGATCGAGGGAAAGATGAACGGTGCAAAGTACAGAGAGATCCTTGATGAAAACCTGCTCCAGAGTTCAGACTGGGGCGAAGGTTCACCTTCCAACAGGACAACGACCCTAAGCACACAGCCAAGACAACGCAGGAGTGGCTTTGGGACAAGTATCTGAATGTCCTTGAGTTGCCCAGCCATCTCTGGAGAGACCTGAAAGTAGCTCTGCAGCAACACTCCCCATCCAACCTGACAGAGCTTGAGAGGATCTGCAGAGAAGAATGGGAGAAACTCCCCAAATACAGGTGTGCCAAGCTTGTAGTGTCGTACTCAGAAAGACTCAATTCTCTCATCGCTGCCAAATGTGCTTCAACAAAGTACTGAGTAAAGGGTCTGAATACTTATGTAAATGTGATATTTCATTTTTTTTTCTTTATAAAGTATCGGAAATATCAATAAAAAACAGTTTCTGCTTTGTCATTATGGGGTATTGTATTGTATTGATGAGGGGAAAAAACAATCAATTTTAGAATAAGGCTGTAACTTAACAAAATGTGGAAAAAGTCAAAGGGTCTGAATACTTAAATCAAGAATAGTCTGATGGGTGACAATATAAGCCTATCACTTGTGAATTATATATTATCACTTGTGAATGATGCCCAGCGTAAGGCAAGAAACAAAGCCGTTTTTTTGTGTGTTTTTTTTATCATAGTCGCATACCTCATGTAGCCTAGCCTATAGGCCTATTTGTTTTGTTAAGGTTTGTATCACAACTAAAGTGGGCAAATAACTTCTTAAAATTAAGCACATTAATCCGCTTTACAAGGGGTGTGGAGCCTAACTGGCATACATAAGCAGCGCGTGAGTTTGAAGTTTGGGGAAGATAATTTTCACCATAAAAATGCACCTTTATAATAAAAGCATTACATGCATATTCGCATTTGCGGTCACTTTTGATAATGGTGTTTTCCCGCTAATGTAACATTCGCGCTTATAGCCTACTGCCGTGTACGCATTGCTGCGCTTATAATGTGAAGAAATAGCCTAATAGTTTATCAACATTTAAGCTAAACGTTCTGATCTGTTGTGTGACTATGTTTGGAATATTTATTTCTCGCACAGAATAGAATAGGTAGACTTTTGTACTATGGGGGATAGTAGATTGACATAGGCTAGTGCTTTTGCTGTTCGTTAGGCTTACTCATCTTGTTGGCTGACGAAAAGTAAATGTGGACAGTTCTTCCAATATCTTCAATATGCAAGCCGGAATTGGATAAGGACGCACGCAGTTGCGTCCCCGATGCGTGTGCCTTCACTTGTAGCCTATGAGAAAGACCCGATCACGTGACTGAGAGCCATGTGAGTGAGAGGTGTTTCGGAGCACGCAGCACTCAGGGAGAAGGGCACAACGGCCACTGGCTGCAAAAGGCATGGATTTTTTTAGGGTGCATTACCGCCACACAAGGCGACGCCGCCGGTAAATTCAAGGTATTATCAAGTGCTTGTCAAATTGTGAATGAGAGACTGATGAAGTGTGTACAGCCTGCGCAAAAGACAAAGCGGAGCTCATGCCTTTCAAGCGACTTTTTTCAAATCATCATTAGTCGCATCATGCAGCCTTACAATGTATTAAAAATCAATACATAGCCCAACGTTTGTAGAACAACTGAAGTTACATTAACCGCTCAACACAGAATAGCCGCATGTGCGCACTCCCTCAAATCGTTTGCAGGAAAATATCCTTTCTATTTTTTTCCGCTTTGTTCAGTTGTATTCTTCATACTATAAAATAATACCACAAAATTATAAGCAAATCTTGTCTGCTAAATGAACTAGTGTAGCCCACAGCCATTTGGCATAGCCAGATCAGGGCCTAACATAAGGACAACTCAGAGTATGCTATTCTGTTCATCTGAAATAGACTACATGTTCTTCATATCATGTTTCTTTAGACCTGTCTAAAATATATAATGGATTTATTGTGAAGGTTTAGGCTATATTACATGAATTTATTAGACTTTTTTAAATGTAGTTGTTCCAAAGGTCTGCATCAGTGGCTTATAGCCTATGTGTGGAAGCCAGGAGATGCTAAATGTGTTTTATGTTAATTAACGGTCAATTACCGTGAGACCGACAGTTATTTGACAATCACCGGCTGATGAAATTTCGTGACCGCCACAGGCCTAGTAGGAATTATGAGTTTTTACTCACCAAAATAACAACATTGTGTGGTCAAAGACTTAGTTGTAGTCACGATCTGGTTACCTATAACTATAAACATACATATATTTTTGTGTTTTTACATATTAACCTCTTAAGGATCGGACCCTTTTTTTCTTCAATTTTCGCCTAAAATGATGTACCTGAAGGACCTTTAGCAAGGATATGCATATTCTTGATACCATTTGAAAGGAAGGACTTTGAAGTTTGTGGAAATGTGAAATTAATGTAGGTGAATATAAGATATGGTAAAAGATAATACATTATCTTTGAAATGCAAGAGAAAGGCCACAATATAATATTGCAGTTTAGGCACAATTTAGATTTTGGCCACTAGATGGTAGCAGTTTGTGTGCAAAGTTTCAGATTGATCCAGTGAAGCATTGCAATACTGGACTATTTTGTATCAAGTCTGCCCAAATGTGCCGAATTGGTCAATTGATACATTTTCAAATATATAACTATAGAGAACATACAAAAATGATATGGTAATACCAAATGTACATTTACACACTCCCGGGAATGTCATATATGATGGATCATTAGCTTATACACTAATTTTCACACATCTAGATGGTGGGGTGGCTGTGGAGCCAGAAACAGCAAGGGTTCAAACCCAGTTCCTACATTTGAATATAAAAATAGATTTTATCAAATAAAACTATGCTACATTTTATCTCTGGGACCCTTAGGATGACAAATCAGAGCAAGATTATTGAATGTAACTACGTTATATACCTTCAGAGGTGAATGTATCAAACCAGTTGCCGTGAAACGTTTTTTGTTGTTGTGCACTCTCCTCAAACAATAGCATGGTATTTTTTCACTGTAATAGCTACTGTAAATTGGACAGTTAAGTTAGATTAACAAGAATTTAAGCTTTCTGCCCATATAAGACATGTCTATGTCCTGGAAAGTTTGCTGTTACTTACAACAGTCATGCTAATCACATTAGACACCGATCCCGTAGAGGTTAACTTATTTCTGGATCTCTTCGGGAACTACCCACAATGCACTGTTTCTCAACATCATATGGAGAACTAGTGCTCTTCTCCTGTGCGTTTAGTAGGGGTAGTCGCGCGAGCTAGTGAGTGTTGTAGTAGTCGCTAGTGTTCGTTTTCATTTCAGACCTAGCA
Organism: Coregonus clupeaformis; assembly: GCF_020615455.1. NCBI lineage: Eukaryota > Metazoa > Chordata > Actinopteri > Salmoniformes > Salmonidae > Coregonus > Coregonus clupeaformis. The sequence continues at coordinate 17,611,739 of NC_059210.1, read as the reverse complement.
GTTTTTTTTATAGATAAATATGCCAAGGAGGTGTGGTGTTGCTGGATGCAGTAATACCCACAAGGACAGGGTTACGACTCATTTGTGTCCCAAAACGAGAAGCTAGCTTTGAAGTGGGTCCAGTTTTTCTGGTTGAAGCAATCGGATTGGAGTAAGGGAACCGCAGGCATGTCTACTGTATGCAGTGCTCATTTAACCCCGGAGGATTTCGATGGCTATAACCAGTGGAAGGCAGGATTCGGAATGAGACTCAGTCTGAAACCAGGTTCTGTGGCGAGCATGAAATGCCTATAACCTTGGTTTCCTACCGACCTACCTGTAACGTTACATCGTGAGTGTCAGCAGTGGAGGAGAGAAACCGGGTAAGTTCAATGTGACCTAGCTATGTATTTTGTATAAATTACATCTATCATCATCTAACTAACATTTATAGATAGTTATATCTAGCTAGCTAACGTTTATTATAAGGTTGCTACCTGTATACTAGAAACGTTACAATAAGGCAACACTGCCTGCAATGTTTTTGACCAGCTAACTTAGCTAGTCTCTCTCTCTGCTAGCTAGCAAGCTTGTCAACTTGTGACTGTGTTCCAAAAACATGTTGACACATTGCTGGGATTGAGAAATGGGAGCCAGCCAGCCAGCCACCTCTCCTACTTGGATGGCTAGCTAACATCAGCTAAAGTTATTTTTGCAGATGGTCCTGTTGGTCAATGTCATTGTATACCAAAATATATCCATCAAAAGATGAGCTCCATAAATTGTCTGCTAAATTTGGTAAATATCATTGCATTGCATACCAAAAGTTGTCAGCCTAAAATGTAGTGCCTAAAATTGTTTGCCAAATTAGTCTGCCAAAAGTTTGCTGTCTAGCGAGCTAAGTCAATTGGCAACCTAGCTAGCTAATTCACCTTTAGCTTTTATTATATAATATTGCTTGCATGATGTGATAAATGATAGCTAGTCTTTATACATGCATTACGCTGATATATTAGTCTGTGAGATAAGATATACTTTTGATACCCCAAGGGGAAAAATGGCCTAAGCCTAAATAAACACATTCACCAACATATTGGATAAGAGAGTCTGCTAAATAATGTAAATGTAAATGTAGAACACAAATAGTATAGTAAAATAATAAGTCATTGCTGTGAAAATAGGCAGCAAATGGATGTTGATTGATGATTAGATCTAACTACTGATCTGACATCTTTTAGATAATTAATATATTTTCTACATTTTTTCCCTAGAAATCTAGTGTCTAGCACCCAGTGTCCAGGATGAGCCTTCTCTTGGTGAGGGACCTTCTTGTGTAGTCTCTGTCTGAAGTGCCGGTCGCATCACCTGCATTGGGACCAACGTGTCATAAAGGCACAGAGGTGTCATTTCTAATGCCACATACAAGAAGCATTGGTGAGTCATCATGTTATAAATCCCAGCCCCGTCCCCGCATGAGGCCTTTTGCCTCTTGGTAGACCATTATTGTAAATAAGAATTTGTTCTTAATTGACTTGCCTAGTTAAATAAAGGTAAAATAAATATGTATACTCACCTCGTGACCAGGCAAACAATTTTTCACAAAGCTGTCAATAACAATAATGTATTATCATAAAACCTGAGCAGATTTAGTTTGATGTGCACATACTGAATTATGTCTAGGATTTTAAACAATCAACACTTTGGCGCAATCCCAATTTGTGCAATACACATTAATTGGAGAAGATGAAGAGATGGACCTGGGTTTTGAGGAGGAAAACGAGGACATCTATGGTGATGGAAAGGACATGGAGGATGAGGACTACATCCCAGCTGAGGATGAGGAAGATGTGATCACTGGGTGAGTAGTGGTGTGCATATTTTGAATTGTGAGCGCAACTTAGTCTTTTGGGTGGTGGAACATTCTTGATACACACGGGAAACTGTTAAGCGTGAAAAACCCAGCAGCGTTGCAGTTCTTGACACAAACCGGTGTGCCTGGCACCTACTACCATACCTCTTTCAAAGGCACTTAAATATTTTGTCTTGCCAATTCACCCTTGAATGGCACAAATACACAATCTGTCTCATTTGTCTCTAGGCTTAAAAATCCTTCTTTACCCTGTCTCTTCCCCTGTATCTACACTGATTGAAGTGGATTTAACAAGTGACATAGCTTTCACCTGGATTCACCTGGTCAGTATGTCATGGAAAGACACATGGTAGTCCCGGCCACTCTGTGATGTTTGGGACATTCACTGCTGTTGAACAGAGAATAAACAAGATCCAGAACATAGAAATTGTTCAGGTAAGCCATGTATATTGTCTACTGTTCTACTGTCCTACTGTAAAATTGTTACACAATTAGTTGTATTGATGTGTCAAATCTGATTTGCTTAATTGCATTGATGTGTACACCTCATGTGGCTGGAGTGTGTCAGCAGTTCCTGCAAGAGGAAGGCATTGATGCTATGGACCGCCCGTTCCCCAGACCTGAATCCAATTGAGCACATCTGGGACATCATGTCTCGCTCCATCCACCAACGCCACATTGCACCACAGACTGTCCAGGAGTTGGCGGATGCTTTAGTCCAGGTCTGGGAGGAGATCCCTCAGGAGACCATCCGCCACCTCATCAGGAGCATGCCCAGGCGTTGTAGGGAGGTCATACAGGTGGGGCAGGTAGCTTAGTGGGTAAGAGCGTTGTGCCAGTAACCGAAAGGTCGCTGGTTCTAATCCCCGAGCCGACTAGGTGAAAAATCTGTCGATGTGCCCTTGAGCAAGGCACTTAACCCTAATTGCTTCTGTAAGTCGCTCTGGATAAGAGCGTCTGCTAAATGACTAAAATGTAAAATGTAATACAGGCACGTGGAGGCCATACACACTACTGAGCCTCATTTTGACTTGTTTTAAGGACATTACATCAAAGTTGGATCAGCCTGTAGTGTGGTTTTCCACTTTAATTTTGAGGGTGACTCCAAATCCAGACCTCCATGGGTTGATAAATTTGATTTCCATTGATAATTTTTGTGTGATTTTGTTGTCAGCACATTCAACTATGTAAAGAAAAAAGTATTTAATAAGATTATTTCATTCAGATCTAGGATGTGTTGTTTAAGTGTTCCCTTTATTTTCTTGAGCAGTGTATTTGACCCCTATGCAAAACATGACTTAGTACTTGGTGGCAAAACCCTTGTTGGCAATCACAGAGGTCAGACGTTTCTTGTAGTTGGCCACCAGGTTTGCACACATCTCAGGAGGGATTTTGTCCCACTCCTCTTTGCAGATCTTCTCCAAGTCATTAAGGTTTCGAGGCTGACGTTTGGCAACTCGAACCTTCAGCTCCCTCCACAGATTTTCTATGGGATTAAGGTCTGGAGACCGGCTAGGCCATTCCAGGACCTTAATGTACTTCTTCTTGAGCCACTCCTTTGTTGCCTTGGCCGTATGTTTTGGGTCATTGTCATGCTGGAATACCCATCCACAACCCATTTTCAATGCCCTGGCTGAGGGAAGGAGGTTCTCACCCAAGATTTGACGGTACATGGACCCGTCCATCGTCCCTTTGATGCCTTGAAGTTGTCCTGTCCCCTTAGCAGAAAAACACCCCCAAAGCATAATGTTTCCACCTCCATGTTTGACGGTGGGGATGGTGTTCTTGGGGTCATAGGCAGCATTCATCCTCCTCCAAACACAGCGAGTTGAGTTGATGCCAAAGAGCTCGATTTTGGTCTCATCTGACCACAACACATTCACCCAGTTCTCCTCTGAATCATTCAGTTGTTCATTGGCAAACTTCAGACGGGCATGTATATGTGCTTTCTTGAGCAGGGGGACCTTGCGTGCGCTGCAGGATTTCAGTCCTTCACGGCGTAGTGTGGTACCAATTGTTTTCTTGGTGACTATGGTCCCAGCTGCATTGAGATCATTGACAAGATCCTCTCGTGTAGTTCTGGGCTGATTCCTCACCGTTCTCATGATCATTGCAACTCCACAAGGTGAGATCTTGCATGGAGCCCCAGGCCGAGGGAGATGACAGTTATTTTGTGTTTCTTCCATTTGCGAATAATCGCACCAACTGTTGTCACCTTCTCACCAAGCTGCTTGGCGATGGTCTTGTAGCCCATTCCAGCCTTGTGTAGGTCTACAATCTTGTCCCTGACATCCTTGGAGAGCTCTTTGGTCTTGGCCATAGTGGAGAGTTTGGAATCTGATTGATTGATTGCTTCTGTGGACAGGTGTCTTTTATACAGGTAACAAACTGAGATTAGGAGCACTCCCTTTAAGAGTGTGCTCCTAATCTTAGCTCATTACCTGTATAAAAGACACCTGGGAGCCAGAAATCTTTCTGATTGAGAGGGGATCAAATACTTATTTCCCTCATTAAAATGCAAATCAACATTTTTGACATGCGTTTTTCTGGATTTTGTTGTTGTTATTCTGTCTCTAACTGTTCAAATAAACCTACCATTAAAACTATAGACTGATCATTTCTTTGTCAGTGGGCAAACGAACAAAATCAGCAGCGGATCAAATACTTTTTTCCCTCACTGTATATGTTTTCAAATATGTGAACTTGAGACTTAATTTCTTGTTCTGTCTTTCTCCCTACCTCTTTCTCTAGAAACCTGAATACCACCTCAGTTCAACATCAGCCTTCTATTGTCACGCTGCCATCAACACAACTGCATTAAGCCCTAAGCTGATTCCTGTCTTTCTGCTAGGGTAGAGCTGTAACTGTCATTAGGGTTTTGTATCACAAAGTTGTTCTCTTGTACCGTCTACCCTTGTTTACTTCCCATTACTGAGCTGAGATAATTAGATAAGTGTAAGCAGCACTTTGAGCCTTTAACAAGCCTAACTCCACACCTACACTTCTGCCTGCGGTGTATGTTAATCGGATGTTGGGCTCCTTGACACTCCTCAACCCAAATTCTGCACGTCTCTGCTGCTGCCGCCAAGCTTTCAGAGTGGAACTCAATCATTCATAAAGAATTGTATAAACATATGTACAATTATTTATTGTATTTGTAAATTATATTTTTATTTCTTTAAAGACCCATGACAAACGTGATGTATTGGTATAACATATATTTTATAACTGTTAATAATAAAAAGGAAAAACTGGTTTGAATTATTTTTAGGGCATGTTGTCATTTGAGAACCTATTTCTCATTGACTGCACACGCTGGAATTGGCACACGGTTATACCCAGTGTTGCCAATTTAGTGACTTTGTCGCTGTATTTAGCGAGTTTTCAGACCCCTCCAGCGACCTTTATTGGTAAAAGATTACAACGACAAATTCAACTACTTTTCCGTCTGCCTTTGGGGAGTTTGACACCAAGGGTTTCTATGGTGTTAATAGCATTTAGAGACTTTTCCCACTCGATTCTACCGCAAACGAGAGCAGGAGAAGCGGTCTGTGCAACAGAAGTCACAGCAGTGGTGCACACACAGGCATAAAAGCACAAGGGGAGGGGGTGTGCAGCGGGAGAGGGTGCGGAAACGCTTTGCCTGGGACCGCAGCTGTGCCGCAGCAAGGCAAATTGGTGCTGTGACTTCGTGGCAATGGTAAAACGTAATCAAGCGACTTCTAGCAACAAATCAAGGAGCCAATAGCGGGGATCTCACTGAGAAACAGTTGGCAACACTGGTTGTACCGCCCAAGATAACCTAAATTCTAGCTGATGAACTGCATCCTGCACTACAAGTTCAGCACCAGCACGCTCTTGGTGTCTTGCTTCGGGCTCAAATCCAAATGGGAAAGTGATCTGTGCCTCAGCTGCCTCTTCTAGCACCACCTCTTCCTCATCAGATTCTCCAAAAAGGGAAGACCCAGGGGAAACAGAGTTCCTGCTATGCTCATAGTCACTGTCTGGCGGACGTTTACTCTGCAGTGATATGCTAGCTGGCAAGTTTAGTTAGCTGGCTAAAATAGCAAGCTAGGCTTCTCACATCGGAAGTGCCGCTCTCGCTTTGTTTGGTAGCTAACTCGGCCTACAGTCCTTACCATGATGGGCCCCAGCCGTCAATATGTAAGTCTCCGCTCTCTTTGCTTTTTTTTTGTTTATCTCCTGGAGGGTTTTGTTTTAGTTATGTTCTGTGGGTTACTGCCTGTGCTCAATGGTCTTCATTGTTGTACCGTTAGCTGGCTAGGCTAGCTAGCTGGATAAAAGAACTAACGTTAACTGGCTGGCTAGTTTGCTGGCTAAGATAACATTAACTGCATATAACACTTTGATAACTGGTTAAATGTGGTTATGTATTTCCAAAACATTGGTTTACTTTAATGTAGTTGTACAGCAAGGTGTTGATAGCAACTGACTGACTCCTGAAATGCTAATGTAACGTTAGCAGACTGGTAGGGCTAACATTAGCAGGCTAAGTTGGCTAGCAACCTTGCAAGTATTTGTATTTAAATAGAAACCAGTAGTCATGAGTGCAAACGATTTGGTTTAAGTTATACATTTCAAGTTATTTCTGTTGGAGTTTACATCATAGGGAACAGGCTGGCTTGCTGGGTCCTCCATATTACGTCACACCCCGTAAATATGACCGACCGGCTCGATTCAGCCTTATGAAGTAACATTTGAAATTGTGTTTTTTACATTGGATAAAAGTAGAGACTCAGAGCTAGAAAATGGTATATCATACACTACAGTTGAGGAATAATGGGAAAGTAATTCTGCTTTGAAAGTTGATAAACTTGTAACTTCACTTTTGAGAAAATTGTCCTTGAATGTTTTGGTACACCTACTAGAGAGCTCTTCTTTGTCTACACCCATTCAGCATCATTCACACCCTCTTAAGCCTTAGCCACACCCATCTCTTTAAGGATTCACATGTGAGGCCATGTACTTAAACACCCAACAATTTCAAGACTAAAGGCTGGTTTATACTACGTCTGTCGAGAGTTGTCGCAGTGACATCATGAACATTCTATTGTCATCCGACATCAAACTTGCCGTTATGAAAAAGTATGAACACAAACACTACAGGCTGCATGACTTAAACAGCACGGTGGTCCAAAATAGCATAAATAGTGTATTTTAATAATAAACCCACCTGTTTAAAAATGAATTTAGTATATGTCAATCTAGCAAACCAGGCAACTAAAAGCAACTTTCTAAACAATGTTTTGGTTTGTTTCTAGCTTGTTAGCTAGCAAGCTAATGTTAAGTTAGCGGGCTAGCCAGTTCAAATAATGACCATATCATATAGCTTACAATGTCTTCACTTTAGCTCATTTGTCTTCATTATTACAGGAAAATAAACTCACAACATTATCATTATTTACAAGTTAATGTCGAGCCAATTACAGAAAATAGCTTACGGTTGTGAGTGTGATGAAATAAAAGCAGGGCATTCTACCGGAAGATTTTAGAACTTGGTCACTGTCTCGCTGGCCTAACGTTATATCCTAATTTCAGACATGTTTATCACATTACTGTCTCTGGTAAACACATACTTTATCAAATAAAATCAAAGTTTATTTGTCACATGCACAGGATACAGAAGGTGTAGTGAAATGGTTACATGCATAGTGGAGTCTTTTGTTTAGACATGTAGCTAGCTAGCTAAACAATGAACCATAATCCCAACTCATAACGTTACTGCCCTGCATTAATCTGCAGGTAGCTAACCAACCAGGTTCAATGTTAGCTAGCAGGCTAACATTAGGCTATAACTAGCAATGCATGAGATACAAATAATATTACTACACAGATCATACACGTAACGTTAGCTAGCGAGCCAGCCAGCTAATGTTAGCTAGCTAGCTTTCAGTATGTTTTAACTTGAAATGAAAACGACTTCCTGACAGAATTAGAAACGTATAATTTCTGAAAATGTAGCTAGCTAGACTCTCTTACTCATATACGTGGATGGACGCTTCTCCCTCTCTTGTCACGGATGCCATGGTTGCCTTTAGTTTGAAGATGTAATCCGGAGACAGGGGTTTTATACAACAGCCTTCTATGTGTTCTCTTTTCGACTCCCTCTGCATATTTGCAATCAAACACCATAATTTTCTCCATCTCCTTAGCTATCATACTCTAATTCCACCGGGCATTCCACTGATTTCAAAACTCGGTCCTCCAGAAAGTGGAGAGCAACACACTTGCACTTCTACTACGTGATATCTTTCAAATTAGCCGCTTTAGAAAGGATTACCTACACATACTGACTAGCTCATGTTATAGACAGAAGCATGCTACATGGCAGACCAATCCGAACTCATCTCTCGGCATGTCCAGCCCATTCATTATCTCAGCAAATCATGGCCGTGGCTAAACCAACTAGGCTCGTAATTTAACAATTGTATTCGTATTTACAGATGGCATACAAGTTTGTTATTAAGGCACATTAAGTTCACATGTTCCAGAAGGCGTTCAAATGCCTCTCCTGTGAAGTAGTGATGCGCGACATACGCCTAGTTTCCTGAAACGAGTCACAAATGTTTTTTCCGGCATTCTTCGGAATTGTGATCAGTTTCATGTAATAACTCGAAAAATAGAAAAGTAAGGTGTAATTTTGCTTTGGGACTTTTGATGCATATTCTAATGCAAATCCATCCATATGTTGCATGTGGTTATGTTTATGCTACCTACCCTTTAAGGGCAACCAGTGGGAAACAGGTGATTATAAGGCGGAGTTTGCATCGAGTGAAAAGTGATTGCATTCATTTTGAAACCGGGCTACTTCCCGGCGTGAGCCAGGTGCCCCTCTCTGACCGACAGTGTCTGCTCAAAACAAAAGTGACGTAGGTTAAGCACGTGGAGTAATGAAGAGAATTGTTGTATGTTTCTGAACAATGCATCATGCTGCATTGTTGACAATATGACCGAGGAGCTCAGATTACTGTTAGATTTGAGCAGGGCGCGCCTCCCTCAACTGCTTCTCCCGGTCACGTGACAGGTCATAGCCGTGTGCAACCCGGGCCAGCTTAATCGAATCCCCTCATTGGCTTGCCAATAACTCTAGACCAATAACTGTCTTTGTTATTGGTCTATGAAATTATACCGCCTGGTGATGTCACCAGGCAAGCCAAAACTCCATCAATGCAAAACCTGCTGATTAGAAGGTCCTGCGTAAATTGTATTTTCAACCAGCAACTATAAGGAAATAACACTGATCACATTTTTCACACTTTTACCATGTTAGTTTCATCAGATGTTGTACAATATGATACAAAACACCGAAATTGTATGACTTATTTCTTGCGTGTGTGTTTGTACTCCTGTATGGGTACTATAAGTAAATACACATTGAGTTTAACTGATCCTGCTGCATTGTCCTTTTTAGTGTGTGTGTGATGTGAGGCTTTTGTACATGTTTTCTTGTGTGTTTTCAGGGCAGGCAGGAGGGTGTCCACATCGACCCCTGGGAGGATGCTGACTACAGCATCTATAAGGTCACAGACCGCCACGGCTTCCTGCAGTAAGTTAACATGACGTCTCTGACAGTGTTCATCTCTCTTCTGGAGACTTACAGCCAGGGGTTCACCCCAACCATGTTCCTAGATTTAGGGCTTCAACTTTAGCAGGGTACTGGGGTTAGAGTACACACACACACACACACACACACACACACACAACACACACAGGAGGAAAAGAGAAGGGAAGCCTTAAATCACTGTAATGAACGCGCCATTATCCACTGACTCACCTTTTGTTTGTGTCTTTCTCCTCAGCGAAGAGGAGCTGCTGACTCCCAGCGCAATTGAAGAGAAGGTATGTACTGCTGATCACCTTTGGGTTGATTGATTGATTTGTTGATTTGTTCTGTCCTCCCTTCTTCAGCAAAAGCATCAGGAGATTGAGCGGGTGGAGAAATGGCTGAAGATGGTCAAGAAGTGGGACAAGTACAGGAACAGTGACAAGGTGACCGACCCAGTGCTGACTATACACACCACAAACTCCTCCTCAGCCCTCTCCTCCTCTCTCTCTCTCTCTCATTTGTTCTTTGCTTCCCTTTTTTAATCTCACATCAATCTCCAGTCTTGTAATTTTTGGGACGGGGGGAATCGTTATTTGTAGTTTTCCTTTTTACTCTTTTAGCCCCTGCGTCTTTCTTTAGATGGTAAAGATAGTGTACTAGGGGAACCTCCTCTCTTTAATGATCACCCCATCTCTACTGATATCTCCTACTCTCTCTGGTTTTTCTCTTTCTGGTCTTTCATTCTGGTCTCTTTCGCTCTCTCCTTCTCTCTCTGGTCTCTGTAGAAGGTGAAGCATGTTTAAGGCAGTTGTCCTAATATATCTTCCTCTCTCTTTCTCTGGTATCTCTTTCTTTGGTCTCTCTCTCTAGATGGTGAAGCGTGTGTACAAGGGAATCCCCCTCCAGTTGAGAGGCCAGGTCTGGGCTCTGCTACTGGACATAGAGAAGGTGAAGCAGGAGAACTCTGGGAAGTATGAGGTAAGCACACTATAGCACTAAACCTCTTCTCCCTCCATCTTGCCATCTTATAGGCTTGGTGGAATGTTTGTTATATTGCACACCTATTGGATCCTTTCAGATCTACAGAAGAGCGTATGGGGTAGGGGCTAGGGGTTGATTTGGGATTCTGCAGAAGGGTAGCTCTCCTGGAGGAGGGTTGGCTACGCCTTGTATACAGCAGACCTGGGTTTAAATAATATTAGGGTATTTCAATTACTTTCAAAGACATTTGGAAGTAAGTATTTTGATTTTTGTTTTATTTGAATAGAGAAGTAATTGAATTGTGGAATGTATTTGGAAATACACTTGGAAACTGAATCAAATATACTCCCATACATTTAACCCAGGTCAGTTTGGTATTGGTTTGGTATTTTAAATAATGTATTATTCTTTCAAATAGTAGGGTATTTATAGGAAAGTATTTGAAAATACTTTCAAATACTTCCAATAGGAGTAGTTGATTTGGGCCACATTATTTGTAAATACTCAAATACACAGAAAATAAGTATTTAAATAACAAATAATCAAAAACACATGTATTTGAACCCAGGTCTGGTATACAAAAACTGATGTTATTTTGCTTGGTTCCTCTGTGGCCAGACTATGAAGGAGCAGGCCAGGAGTTTCTCTACAGAGATCAAACAGATTGATCTGGACGTCAACAGAACCTTCCGGAACAACATCATGTTCATGGACCGCTTTGGAGTCAAGTACGTCATACTCATAGTTATCACCCTAAAGCCATTAACCAGGGCTGTAACAATGCATGCTATTGGTATATTATGAATAGGGTTGTACGATTCCGGAAACTTTCCCAGGAAGTTTCCAGGTTTTTCAGAAATTCTGCTTGGAAGATTACCTGAACCAGGAGGGAATAAGCAGGGAATACACTTCAACCAGAATTTCGGTAAAACCTGGGAAATTCCTTGGAAAGTTTCCGGAATTTTGCACCCCTTATTATGCAAATCATGTTCATGTGCCGTGAGACACCTGCTACTGCTACACTGTCAGGCACAACCCTATAGACAGTAGGTCTGCATAAGGAATACATTAGTGCCCATGTCATTGAGAGTGTCTCATCTTAGGTGAGAAGTAAATAAAGCTCTGTACTGTATCAGATTCAGATCACACTGCGACAGTCGAGCGACATTCAATACAGCACCTTTTTGCCTTGGGTATCCTCAATAAAATATGACGTTGTTGTGTTAGAGGTTTATTATCTCCTTAACATAATCATTACGTTCCCCTAACATTATCCAGACCACAGAGTTTAATAGAGTATATAGTATTATTGTATCTCTAAGATTCAGACCAATCGCAATAACAACCCAAGCCAGTGGTTCATCCCTAGAGCCTTGTTGCAAAACACCACCACTTGTCGTTAACACTGATTGACACCATTGTGTAAGTGATAAGGGTTTGCTTAGCTTTCATATCGTGTCTTTATGTCTCACTGGCTCCGGCCTGTGTTTTGGATCGGTGTCTCTAAAGCCCCAACTGTTTTGGTTCCCTGGCCTCTGGTGTCCATGTCTGACAGACCCCTAACCTTGACACATACACGCACGCATACTCATACGCACACACACGTTTGTTTTACTATCCTTGTGGGGACCAAACAATTTTTTCCCAATCAAAATCCTATTTTCCCTAACCTTAACGCCAAACACTAACTCAACATAACTCCTAAATGTTTTTTGTTGTTGTACTTTTAACCTTTTTTTCTCCCCAATTCCGTGATATCCAATTGGTAGTTACAGTCTTGTCCCATCACTGCAACTCCACTACGGACTCTGCCAAGACGCACTGCTTTTTGACAGACTGCTCGCTTAACCCGGAAGCCGCACCAATGTGTCGGAGGAAACACTGTCCAGCTGGCGACCGCAGTCAGCTTGCAGGCGCCCGGCCCGCCACAAGGAGTCGCTAGAGCGCGATGGGACAAGGAAATCCCGGCCGGCCAAACCCTGCCCTAACCCGGACAACGCTGGGCCAATTGTGCGCCGCCTCATGGGTCTCCCGGTCACGGCCGGCTGTGACACAGTCTGGGATCGAACCAGGGTCTGTAGTGACGCCTCAAGCACTGCGGTGCAGTGCCTTAGACCGCTGCGCCACTCGGGAAGCCCATAACCCCTAATTCTAACCCTAATTGTAACCCTAATCCCTCATCACACTGACAGCGTCATTGCACAAAATGGTACGCAGCAGCATCTGGATATGTGTGCAACAAAAGTTCAACATTCATCTTCTGCTACCATTTGTCTTAAGCTGTCTGCGCATTCAGTTTGACGCATACGTTCGAGAAATCCAACGTATGCACCACACAGAACGCACTGTAACTGCCTCTGCAACGCAATGCTGCAAGGCAAACGCAGCATTCCATTGGAAATGAATGTATTTCTGGTGTACCAAAATGCAATGACGCAATGACAAATGGCTTATTATTATTATTATTATTAAAGAGGTAATATGTCAGGCCTATTTGGCCAAAATCAATGATAGCCTATTGTATAGATAAAAATGAACTAAACTTTTAAGAGATCCGATTTTTGGTTTATAAATACTTTGCTACAATGACACACTTAGCTAGCTTTATGAAAATATTTAGTGAACTCCATGACAGTAGCTAAAGCAAGGGGCTATAGCAGTAGACTACAAATGCATGCTGGACCGGGCATGCCCTGAGCTCGTGAAGTGAGCGGTACTGGAGCGAAATTGGAGTGTGTGAGAAGGCGCACATACACATGCTAAAACACACACCACACACACACACACACAGGCATAGATACACAGGCACATACACAGGCACAAACACGTGCTAACACACACACACACACACACACACACACACACACACACACACACACAGGCGTGTGTGGGATTGGGCACTCAAACACACATACACACACTAGAACAAAACACACAGACTAAAGCAACCCAAATCAAGATTTTCTTCCTCCCTGTGTTTTATTAACCTTCCTGTCACAGAGTGCTTCACAAGAAATGGCACTCATATGGAAACAAACACACACACGTTCTGCACACAGAGAAAAATACATGCATGCACACATACACAGATAAACATTACATTAATACACGCACACGCGCGCACACACACACACACTCGCATTCATACCAGGCACACATAAATTGTACACACAGTCACACATTCTGTCATCCCCACTGCATCTCAGCATATCAATTTGTTTTGACTCGTCCGGCTCAACTGAAATACCATATAGGCTTTCCATAAACAGTCCTACTCTCCATTATATGTGGTTGAGTTGAGTCCTACGCTACTTCTCCCTGAGAATTACATTTCCAGTTAAATCTAAAAGCCACCAATCCAAACAGACCAGAATATAACATCCTGCCTGCAGTACCGCTTCCCTGCTCGTCAACAGCTGGACATAGTGAAAGAGAAATACTGAGCTATTTAAAGCTCCCAAGTTCCTGGCTCTGCGTGCGTTCCAAATGGCATCCTGTTCCCTACATAATGCACTACATAGTGTCGCGTGGGCGTTTAATTAGTGGGATCAGGGTGCTGTGGTGTGAGTCCTCAAATGCATTCAAGAGAAAGGGAAAGGGGGATACCTAGTCAGTTGTACAACTGAATGCATTCAACCGAAATGTGTCTTCCGCATTTAACCCAACCCTTCTGAATCAGAGAGGTGCGGCTGCCTTAATCGAAGTCCACGTCATCGGCGCCCGGGGAGCAGTTGTTGTTGGGGGTTAACTGCCTTGCTCAAGGGCTGAACAACAGATTTTTCCACCTTGCCGGCTCTGAGATTTGAACCAGCGACCATTCGGTTAATGGCCCAACACCCATGAAGGTTAATAAAACACACAAAAAAAGCTTCTGACTTAACTTACTGCATCTTTAATGAAAGCAGTTGATACGGTTACTATAACAGCTGTACCGTATGATTGTTAGAATATATTTATGTCCTGATTCCAGATTTGAATAGCAGAGAAGTAACTTTGTCTAACTTATAATATGCCATTTAGCAGATGCTTTTATCCAAAGCGACTTAGTCATGCGTGCATACATTTTTGTGTATGGGTGGTCCCGGGGATCGAACCCACTACCTTGGCGTTACAAGTGCCGTGCTCTACCTGCTGAGCTACAGAGGACCACTGGAAGACAATCCTGTTTTGGTTTGCTTTAGTCTGTCTGTGTGTGTTTGTGTTTGTTGTAGTGTGTGTTTTGTTGTAGTGTGTGTTTGACTGCCCAATCCTGCCGCCCTTACACACACACACACACATGTGCATATCATGTGAGAAAATTACACACGTGACCTGTAAACTCTGGGTAAGAGTACATTGTTTGATAACTTATGACCAAATGCACTAGTTGTGAGGATGTGCAGTGTGTGATGAAGTGCTATGGCTATTTGTTGTTTGAGGGGTGGCTTCTCTACTCTCGCTGTGCCTCTGCAGCACAGCCCTGAATCACTGTGACATAACCAGCAGGCTAATAGAACACAGGCCTCTGGAATGTCTGGCACATCTGCCTTCTAAACACACATGCATTACATACACACGCACATACACATGCGACTGCACTTCCTGATTTGGCCTCGTTTTTCATCAACACTCATTAAGAAATGCTAGCGCCCATGACTGAAGGCAAACAAGAGTTGTCTTGGGGGTGTGGTTTCTTGGGTGTGTCTTTGCCATTCAATCACAACAAACAAGGACAGTAGTGAGTACAGCGAGGTAAGCTAAGCTAGCTTCGCTATGGGGAGAATGAAGACTCAACATCTCAAGATGATCAGCTAACAGCTAATTCAGTTCTATGTGTTTAGCCAAGCTTACAGCAGCTAGCTAGCATAGCTTGGTAATAGCTGCAGCTGGCTATCCTATCTACCTGATATTTCTCTGTCAAATCAGTTATGGCAAGATAGCAAGAGCCAGTGTGTGGAATGTATTTCATAAGACACTCGTTCTACAACACCTCGAAACGAAAGTAGCTTTTAACTTAGTTTCATCCAGAGCCATATATAGAGAGAGTTGAACGTTCCGAGAGCGCCACTCTCTCCTCCATAGCTGTTGCTAAGTGATAGTTAAAGCTTCCGCGTTGTGCTGTTTATTTCGGATAGTTTTCCTAGAAAGATGTCCAGTGAAAGTAGATATTTAATTTGTTGACACTAGAAAACATTAAAGACTTGGATGATACACATTATCCCGAATGCTAATCAATAAAGACGTCTGTTCGCTGCTCTGTTTTGCTTGTTTACAACATTTCTTGGGAACTGTCGGAGGCGCTCTTGTATTGTTACTATATGGGCCAGCATCCCCCTCAGAACAGCCTCAATTCGTCAGGGCATGGACTCTACAAGGTGTCGTAAGCATTCCACGGGGATGCTGGCCCCATGTTGACTCCAATGCTTCCCAAAGTGGTGTCAAGTTGGCTGGATGTCCTTTGGGTGGTGGACCATTCTTGATAAACACGGGAAACTGTTGAGCATGAAAAACCCAGCAGCGTTGCAGTTCTTGACACAAACCGGTACGCCTGGCACCTACTACCATACCCCGTTCAAAGACACTTAAATATTTTGTCTTGGCCATTCACCCTCAGAATGGCACACACATACAATCCATGTCTCAATTGTCTGTCTCAAGGCTTACATTTCTTTCTTTAACCTGTCTCCTCCCCTTCATCTACACTCATTGAAGTGGATTTAACAAGTGACATCAATAAGGGATCATAGCTTTCACCTGGATTCACCTGGTTAGTCTATGTCAGGGGTGTCAAACTCATTTTAGCTCAGGGGCCACATGGAGGAAAATCTATTCCCAAGTGGGCCGGACCGGAAAAATCATGGTATATATAACTTAAAAACAACAACTTCAGATTGTTTTCTTTGTTTTAATACGATCAACATACAACATAAAGCTGGAGCCTGAGGACAGTGTGTCCAAAATAGTACAAGCACAACATCACTATTAATCATAAAACACGTCAAGTTTATTTGAAAATTCTAAAGAAAAAGAACACACAAACACACAATGCCTCAGTGATTAACAGAACTGTTTCACAGATCACAGAACTATATCAGGGTGTCATTTCTCAGGCAGAAATGTAGATAAAAATAATGAAATCCTGTTCCCCAAACAAGTGCAAGAACCACAGAGTCAAGAATAGGTTAAATATACAAATAAAATAAAATCAATTAAAAACAATAGCACATCAACATAAAAACATATAAACATAAATCTGAAAGCGTTGCTCAAACTCCCGTAACAGTCCCGTTATTTTATCTTTGAACCGCTTCATGTCTGCCACATGTTGGGTCGCGCACACATTTTTTCAGACAGGGGAAGTGAGCTGCATCACCACCGGCAAGTTGCGTCTCCCACAATGACAGCTTCAACTTGAAAGAACGTATGCTGTCATAATACTGCGTGACAACTTTGTTGCGCCCTTGCAGCTGTTTGTTCAAGTTATTCAGGTGCTCTGTAACATCCACCATAAATGCAAGGTCCGGCATCCATTCTGCGGAATGAAATTCTAACACTGGTTTGCCCTTTTCTTCCATGAACTGTTCAATTTCTTCTCGTAAATCAAAGAAACGCTTCAGCACAGCACCTCGGCTTAACCATCTTACCTCAGTGTGGTATGGCAGGCCATAGATGTGGTCTTTCTCTCTGAGAAGGCTGTCAAACTGACGGTGATTCAGGCTTCTGGATCGGATGAAATTAACAGTTTGGATGACCACCTTCATGACGTTATCCATCTTTAATGACTTGCAACACAAAGCCACCTGGTGCAAAATACAGTGAAAAGTCAAAAAATCACGTCCTCCATTTGCAGATTGCACTTTCTCTCTGAACTTTGTCACAACGCCTGCTTTTTTCCCGATCATTGAGGGCGCACCATCTGTAGCCAGGCTGACAGCGCGGGACCAGTCCACTCCGACCCTGTCCAGCGCGCCGACGAGTGCGGTAAAAATATCAGCTGCTGTCGTTGTATCTGTCATCGGCACCAACTCCACGAACTCCTCGGTGACGGTCAATGTGTCATCAACTCCGCGGATGAAAAAATGGCCAGTTGTGCAACATCTGTAATGTCCGTGCTTTCATCAATTGCAACCGAAACGCAATAAATGACTTTACTTTTTGCTTCAGCTGGCTGTCCAAATCCACTGAAAGATCGGAAATCCTGTCTGCAACTGTGTTTCTTGTCAGGCTGATATTTGCAAAAGCCTGCCGCTTTTCAGGGCACACAATCTCCGCTGCCTTCATCATGCATGTTTTTACAAATTCACCCTCACTAAATGGTTTTGAAGCCACTGCGATTTCATTAGCAATGAGGTAGCTAGCTTTCACTGCAGCGTCACTGATGTCTCGGCTGTGAGTAAACACAGACTGCTGTTTCTTCAGACCCGCAAACAGTTCATTCACCTTCTCTCATCTCCGCTGTCCTTGAAAGTTGTCATATTTGTCGGCATGAAGACTCACATAGTGGCGACGAAGGTTATATTCTTTCAGCACTGCAACACATACATCTTTCTCATTCAATTCCGTGATTAAATAGGATGACCATTTTTCATGGAACACTCTGCACTCTGCGTCCACTTTTCTCTTTTTTGACAGAGACATATTGGGGCAATGAGGGTGCCAAAGCACATAATGTTAAAAGTAGAAGCCGTAATAAATATCGCGGGCAAAACAAAGTAGCTCATTGGCTGCACGTGCTTGACCTACTTGCTCTGCCCCGGTATAAACAGTTTGCTTGCTTAACACAATTGCTATTGCGCCATCCAGTGGACGCAATTGGAACAGCAGTTTATTTTATTGAAAAATTGCAGCGCATTTTTATACTTTCCCCCCAAAAAATTATATATATATATTTTTTAAATTCAAAATCATCTCGCGGGCCGGATTAAACCCGTTTGCGGGCCTGATCCTGCCCGCGGGCCGTACGTTTGACACCCCTGGTCTATGTCATGGAATGTTTTGTACACTCAGTGTAATGACTCCATTATTGGGAATAACATCTGGGTACACACATTATAATGGCATGAGATATTGAAAGAAAGGAAGGACTAGTGAGCTAGTTAAGAGAGAGTGCAGGAATTTAGATTAAGGCAGGATCCAATGTTTAGGGTATTTATTAAGCCCAAGGGCACACATACACAGCATATGGGGATTTTGAATTATGTGGAGACACAAAGGGGACAACCTGCTACATTAACAGTACATAACCAGTGCCAAATAATAGAATGTAAACTGAAATTAATATGATTACCAGATGAACATGTCATCATGGTACACACATTAACTGAGGAAAACAGATTTGTTTTATAGTAATTTTCTGATTGGGAACTACCATTGTCTTTCAAATTACAGTGTCAAATTATTTACATTTGGCATTGGAAGTTTTGAGTACAGGCAGTAATACAGGAGTCAAATCACATAGGGAGTCTCATCAGATCAGGGGTAATCATCAAGCCAGAGCCAACTGAGGAAAGAGCACAAGTAGAACAAAGATATAAATTATGTGCAAACAGATCAAATGTATCATTCAACATCAGATTCCACCTAAAACAATGACATGAGCTCTGTCCCAATTAATCTCAGCTCAACTCCTCACTTCCTCTCTACTCGCATCCTTCTCAAAACCCATTGGAGGTCTGAGGGGAGGAACCTTGGGCACAGAAAAAGGATGCAAGGAATCAAGGAATGATAAAATGGCACAGAGCTGTTGCATGTTTGCCTCAATATGGAATGGCAGACGTCACTATGAGGGACTGAGCAGAAGTGTACTATCCCGCCATTCGTCAGTATTATTGAGCCATAAGAAACCTTCTTTAGACTTTTTATTTATGAAACACATAAATGAGCATAGAAGTATGTTTAAGCAGTCATACATGAGTGTTGCGAGTGACTAAAATCTTTCCAATCCCAATTAAAATACAATGGTTGTTTAATGTATTGGTTGGCTGGATTTAGGACCATGCAGAGCATCGCTTGGAGAGAAGCTGCCAGCTTGCACGCCTTTCTCTCTGCATAGAGCAGAGACAGTGCCAGACAGTTTACTTTGCCGCTTAGGCAGTGCACCGATGCTTTGAATTTGATGTTGGCATTTGAACTCAGCCTTGTAAACCTCGCGGCCAGCTTACTTTCAGATTGATGTCGGCAGCGGTGGCGTGTCCAATAAGCTAGGGGAAGATAAGCTTGCCCTGAAGTAAATTGAATTAAATGTGCCAAATTAGCTATATAATTACTCGTGCCTGTACAGAAACCTATAAAATCATTGAAAATACTACGACAGAGAGCCTGATTTGGCCACAGAGGCTACTTAAAAAAATTAGCTGTGGATTGTTTTAAGCTCACAATTTGGACAGCGTGCGTGGCAAATAGCCTACCAAATAGCTTATAGTTGAGTTGCAGCGGTCAGTGAAAAGCAGGTAAATAGGCCTAGGCCTATCGTAATATTTCAAAATACAATCGTAGGAACAACATAGTTTGCTGATGTACAAGTTGTCTCCCCTTTTCGTAGGCCTAGTTTAGATGGTTACAGTCAAGACGTGGTCGTTTTTACTGATCTGTTTGTCAGTGTCAGCAGAGTAGGCTAATAATTTGTCGTATTTTTTAAATGTTTTGCTTATGTCTCCAGTCATATAAAGTGTAGTAGAATTGCATGAAATGTGTTTATAAAAGGCCACATTTTTCCTGTGCAAAGAAAGGAGAAGAATCGTACCTGATTAGGCCTACTCAGTATGTGCTCAGGCATGCATTTTTCAGAACTGTGTTTTCCTTACAGTGACTGAGTTATATTATTAGCCTACTCATCACATTAGGCACAGTAGCCTATATTACATTAGTCTGCAAATGCGATGATAGATCCTTTATTATAAAGGTGAAATTGTATGATGGGGAGAAAAAAAAAGCATTTGAAGTCGGCCTTGTGACTTGATGGCTAGGGCCTCCTACTGAAAATGACAAAAAGGACACATTAACAGACACAAACCTACCAGATGTCGCATCCAATGATATGGACACTGAAACTGGCACAGGGAATGGAGCAGGATTAGGGTTCTGCCCGAACACTAGTAGCTGTAGCCTTGAACATTGTGCATTGAGTTTTTTGCAATCAAAGCCCAATCTAGGGCTGTTTTCCAGTCAAATCCATTGTCTTGCTTCACTTTCAGCATGATCTCGGTGAGTGTTTGTCTCTCCAGAAGTCCATTGCGCCATGGACTGTATGCAGCAGTTGTCTTTACTTCCATGTTGAATTTCTCAGCCATTTCTCTTATTTCATTATTATTGAATTCTCCTCCATTGACACTGTACAATTTCTGGGGCGGGCCATGCACACTTATCCAGGAATGAATGAAGTGCTTGACTATTTCACTGGGTTTCTTTGTATTCACAATGCTTCCTTCACTGAAGCATGTGAATTGGTTGATTGTGTGAAGGTACCACACACTTGGTCCTAGCTCATGTAGATCTACAGCCACTGTTTCATTGTACTTGGAAGCCAGTGGCAAACCAACAGCTGGTCTGGGCTTAGGTTTGCTGTATTTCTGGCATGTCTCACAACTGTTAACGATCTGCTGTAGAATGGAAATACTCTCATCATCATTGCTGAGTCATTTCTGAAGTCTGTCAACTGTAGCATGTCCAAACTGTTTGTGAAGTTTTAACAATACTTTGTGGTTTTCCTCTGTGGTCATATTCTCTGTGACTGTCAGAATCTCCATGTGCTCTGTGTCTATTAGAATTTCATTTTTACATGGCCTCTGTGTGATGTTATAGTCACGGCCGTGTATATCCCCCCTCAAGCCAATACCATGACGGCCCTCAAAGAACTTCACTGGAATTTATGCAAACTGGAAACCACATATCCTGAGGCTGCATTTATTGTAGCCGGGGATTTTAACAAAGCAAATTTGAGGACTAGGCTGCCGAAGTTCTATCAACATATCGACTGTTGTACCCGTGCTGCTAAAATACTCGACCATTGCTATTCGAACTTCCGGGATGGTTATAAGGCCCTCCCCCGCCCTCCTTTCAGCAAATCTGACCACGACTCCATTTTGCTCCTCTCTTCCTATAAGCAGAAACTCAAACAGGAAGTACCCATGCTAAGGACTATTCAACACTGGTCTGACCAATCGGAATCCATGCTTCAAGAATGTTTTGATCACGCGGACTGGGATATGTTTCGAATCACCTCTGAGAATAACATTGACGAATACACGGATACGGTGACTGAGTTTATCAGGAAGTGTATAGGTGATGTTGTGCCAACTGTGACTATTAAAACCTACCCTAACCAGAAACCGTGGATAGATGGCAGCATTCGCGCAAAACTGAAAGCGCAAACCACCACATTTAACCATGGCAAGGTGACTGGGAATATGGCAGAATACAAACAGTGTAGCTACTCACTCCGCAAGGCAATTAAACTGGCAAAACATCAGTATAGAGACAAAGTGGAGTCGCAATTCAACAGCTCAGACACGAGACGTATGTGGCAGGGTCTACAGACAATCACGGACTACAAAAGGAAAACCAGCCACGTCGCCGACACCTACGTCTCGCTTCCAGACAAGCTAAACACCTTATTTGCCCGCTTTGAGGATAACACTGTGGCCTCTCCTTCTCCGTGGCCGACGTGAGTAAGACATTGAAGCATGTCAACCCCTGCAAGGCTGCCGGCCCAGACGGCATCCCTAGCCGTGTCCTCAGAGCATGCGCAGACCAGCTGGCTGGTGTGTTTATGGACATATTCAATCTCTCCCTTTCCCAGTCTGCTGTTCCCACATGCTTCAAGATGGCCACCATTGTTCCTGTACCCAAGAAAGCAAAGGTAACAACTAAATGACTATCGCCCCGTAGCACTCCACCTCTGTCATCATGAAGTGCTTTGAGAGACTAGTCAAGGATCATATCACCTCTATCTTACCTGTCACCCTAGACCCACTTCAATTTGCTTACCGCCCCAATAGATCCACAGACGATGCAATCGCCATCACACTGCACACTGCCCTATCCCATCTGGACAAGAGGAATACCTATGTAAGAATGCTGTTCATTGACTATAGCTCAGCATTCAACGCCATAGTACCCTCCAAGCTCATCATTAAGCTTGAGGCCCTGGGTCTGAACCCCGCCCGGTGCAACTGGGTCCTGGACTTCCTGACGGGCCGCCCCCAGGAGGTGAAGGTAGGAAACAACATCTCCACTTCGCTGATCCTCAACACTGGGGCCCCAAAAGGATGCGTGCTCAGCCCCCTCCTGTACTCCCTGTTCACCCATGACTGCGTGGCCAAGCACGCCTCCAACTCAATCATCAAGTTTGCAGACGACACAACAGTAGTAGGCTTGATTACCAACAATGACGAGACAGCCTACAGGGAGGAGGTCTGGAGGGCTCTGGGAGTGTTGTGCCAGGAAAATAACCTCTCACTCAACATCAACAGAACAAAGGAGAAGATCGTGGACTTCAGGAAACAGCAGAGGGTGCACCCCCCTATCCACATCGACGGGACTGCAGTGGAGAAGGTGGAAAGCTTCAAGTTCCTTGGCGTACACATCACTGAGAAACTGAAATGGTCCACCCACGCAGACAGTGTGGTGAAGAAGGCGCAACAGAGCCTCTTCAACCTCAGGAGGCTGAAGAAATTTGGCTTGGCACCTAAAACCCTCACAAACTTTTACAGATGCACAATTGAGAGCATCCTGTCGGGCTGTATCACTGCCTGGTACGGCAACTGCACCGCCCGCAACCGCAGGGCTCTCCAGAGGGTGGTGCGGTCTGCCGAACGCATTACCGGGGGCAAACTACCAACCCTCCAAGACACCTACAACACCCGATGTCATAGGAAGGCCAAAAAGATCATCAAGGACATCAACCACCCTAGCCACTGCCTGTTCACCCCGCTATCATCCAGAAGGCGAGGTCAGTACAGGTGCATCAAAGCTGGGACCGAGAGAATGAAAAACAGCTTCTATCTCAAAGCCATCAGACTGTTAAGTAGCCATCACATTAGAGGCTGCTACTGCCTATTGAAATCATTGGCCACTTTAAGAAATTGAACACTAGTCACTTTACATTTGACATTTTAGTCATTTAGCAGACGCTCTTATCCAGAGCGACTTACAGTTAGTGAGTGCATACATTATTTTTTGTATTTTTTTGTCCATGCTGCTCTGTCATTGCTTGTCCATATATGTATATATTCTTAAATTCCATTCCTTACTAGATTTGTGTGTATTGGGTATATGTTGTGAAATTGTTAGATATTACTGCACTGTCGGAGCTAGAAGCACAAGCATTTCGCTACACCCGCAATAACATCTGCTAAACACGTGTATGTGACAAATAAAATGTAATTTGATTTGATGTCTTTGTCTAAAATGTTTACACAATAGTGGCCTGAGGTATTAAGTTCAAGGGTCACTGGTTGTTTAAACATCACTGCCTTTATGTCTACTACAGCCCCTGCCTTCTTGAGGGAAGCTTTGCTTAATAGTAAGGGAATATTTGCAGGGACCACCTCTGTTTCAATGTGACACTTATTCTGACCCAATTTTTGCTGGTATCTTGACTCTCTTGGTAGAAGGGACGACTCTCCCTTCTCCAAATTTGAAAGCTCTGTTGCTTGGTGTGTCAATCATATTTTGTAATTCTTTCATATTTAGTTCATTGACATAGCTATCAAGCCATTTTGCACCACACACTGCGCGTGTACATGCAGTATCAATCACAGCAGATCCTAAGGGTTCAACTATAAAGATCTCAGTATCAGAAGCAGATTCTTTTGAAAATAGTGTAACGTTACACTGCTCCATCTGTGTTTACATTTTGTTATGAGGACAGTCTTTAACCCAGTGGTAATAAGTGCTTTGACAAATGGCACATGTTGATCTCCTTCCATACCTGTCCAGTGGATTTGTGCCGGGCAATTGCGCCCTCGTCTGGTTGTCTTGAGAATATGACTTGTTGGTGCCTTTTCTCTGCTGCTCAGGGCTCCCGAGTGGCGCAGCGGTCTAAGGCACTGCATCTCAGTGCTTGAGGCGTAACTGCAGACCCCCTGGTTCGATTCCAGGCTGTATTACAACCGGCTGTGATTGGGAGTCCCATAGGGCGGCGCACAATTGGCCCAGCGTCGTCCGGGTTTGGCCGGTGTAGGCCGTCATTGTAAATAAGAATTTGTTCTTAACTGACTTGCCTACTTAAATGAAGGTAAAATAAAATAAAAATATGCTGCGTCACTCACTTACATTCCATCTGTTATGGGCGCGACAGAGGCACCCTTTTTAGTGCCGACTTCATTGACGCAAAAGTCTGCACATTACAAGCAGTCAAGGCCAACTGTTTCTCCCTACCATCCAGACAGGCAGTATCTAGCGATTTGAAAGCTAACACTGCATCCGGGAGAACCATGACGGACTTGCGCATCCTATTGTACCTCTGTTCGAAATCAATTATGTAGTCCGTCATTGCAACCGAAATGTCTCTAGTAACACTGTCAAAGTTTGAATATGCCTCGGAGGCACGGCCTTTCTCTTCTTTAAGAAACACAGAATCCAGTGCTCTGATCAAAGTTCCCATAATGTCATCCTTGTTCAAATCTTCAACAGATATTTCCAGTGCTGTATCTCTCGCTCTTCCCTCAAGCGATAATACCACCGCAAGTACTTGCCTTTTCTCGTCCAGATTAGAAACTCGTGTCCAGATTCCAAGTTCATTTTTCCAAATTTCATATGACCTTTTCTAGTCGAAGCGAGGTGGCACATTGTAGTTATTAGCCATCCTCTGCTACCAATGTTAACTCATCGATGTATCATTAACTCAAATGACACATCGTCTAGGTTCCAGTTTAACAACGTTTACTTCACTGTATTTCCACAGTACATAGTTGCCATCACACTCAGGCCAGGTCCATCTCCAGGGAGACTACCGCACAGGCTTACTAATAACAGAGTGATAGCACCTTAATAACAGAAATATACGGATACTTAAAACATGAACTTAACATGCGTTGCACCCCTATGCAGACTTGACAACAAATGTCCACATGGCAGCTGGGGGCAGATCACAATGTTTTGTCTCTGGGCAATTGGGCATCATTGGCAAAAGTGGGCATGTAAGTAATCCATAATCAACCCTCCAGTAAGTCGTGACGAACTCACTTACAAAACAGTGTTTTGGACGAGACAGACTTTATGACCAAAATTATCCTATTTACCCAATTTTGACACTAGAATAAATGTTTCTGACTCATATCGATGCCACAGGCCGTTTTCAAAAGGAGAAGTTGGTTTTCAAGGGCAGTTGACCTTTAACACTTTATCATTGATTTGATGCACAGGGTCGGGCAGTAGTAGATACTAGCAGGAGAGGAGCACTTAGAGGAAAAGAGAAGGAATGTAAAAAAGTTCAGTACATAGTTCGAGTGCTGCTGTGATTGAGTGCATCCCTGTGGTTCAGAGACTGGCGGTCACTGCCAAAGTCTATTCACTCTAGTTTAGTTTATGGATGTTTTCATTATAGATCTGCCTGTGAGGGACTAAGGCTGTTTCCCAAATGGCACCCTATTCCCTATGTAGTACACTATAAATGGGGAATAGGGTGCCATTTGGGATGCATCCTCATTAATGGAGATCATGTAGGGACGGGGTGGGGGAGGAGGACGTGGGTGGGATGGGGGAGATGGTTTATGCATGAGTAATCATTCCTGGTGTGGTCAGTCTTGAGAAAATTCTCATTTTAAATAAGACAGACACTCCACTTCAGTAGCTTTGATTATGATTCATATTATAGTTAAAGACAAGCTTAGTTCCAAAGAACATCATATTTCACACACAGATGTTCCTTGCCATTGTACTTGAGTCTTCATTCATCCTTTTTTGAGTGTTATGTTACCATTCTGGCAACTGTACAGTGTGTGTGAAAGGTGTCAATGAGCTGATTGTAAGTGTTGTTCTTTCTCTCTTCACAGGCAGCAGGCCCTGTTCCATGTGCTAGCGGCCTACTCCGTATACAATACGGTGAGTTTGTGTGTGTGTGTGTGGCACCTATGTCATATCTGTGTGTATGCGTTATATGCATACAGTGGCTTCGGAAAATATTCAGACCCCTTGACTTTTTCCTCATCAATCTACACACAATACCCCATAATGACAAATCAAAAACAGGTTTTTAGGAATTTTAGCAAATTTATTACAAATAAACAACTGAAATATCACATTTACATAAATATTCAGACCCTTTACTCAGTACTTTGTTGAAGCACCTTTGGCAGCGATTACAGCCTGGAGTCTTCTTGGGTATGACGCTACAAGCTTGGCACAGCTGTGTTTGGGGAGTTTCTCCCATTCTTCTCTGCAGATCCTCTTAAGCGCTGTCAGGTTGGATGGGGAGCATTGCTGCAGAGCTATTTTCAGGTCTCTCCAGAGATGTTCGATCGGGTTCAAGTTCGGGCTCTGGCTGGGCCACTCAAGGACATTCAGAGACTTGTTCCGAAGCCACTCCTGCATTGTCTTGGCTGTGTGCTTAGGGTCGTTGTCCTGTTGGAAGGTGAACCTTCGCCCCAGTCTGAGGTCCTGAGTGCTCTGGAGCAGGTTTTCATCAGGGCTCTCTCTGTACTTTTCATCACGCTTGGTATTCAGGCCAAAGAGTTCAATCTTGGTTTCATCAGACCAGAGAATCTTGTTTCTCATGGTCTGAGCGTCTTTAGGTGCCTTTTGGCAAACCCCAAGCGGGCTGTCATGTGCCTTTTACTGAGGAGTGGCTTCCGTTTGGCTACTTTACCATAAATCCTGATTGGTGGAGTGCTGCAGAGATGGTTGTCCTTCTGGAAGGTTCTCCCATCTCCACAGAGGAACTCTAGAGTTCTGTCAGAGTGAGCATCGGGTTCTTGGTCACTTTCCTGACCAAGGCCCTTTTCCTCTGATTGCTCATTTTGGCCGGGTGGCCAGCTCTAGGAAAAGTATTGGTGGTTCCAAACTTCTTCCATTTAAGAATGATTGAGGCCACTGTGTTCTTGGGGACCTTCAATGCTGCAGATCTGTGCCTCGACACGATCCTATCTCGGAGCTCTATGGACAATTCCTTTGACCTCATGGCTTGGTTTTTGCTCTGACATGCACCATCAACTGTGGGACTTTCTATAGACGGGTGTGTGCCTTTCCAAATCATTTCCAAATCAATTAAATTTACCACAAGTGGACTCCAATGAAGTTGTAGAAACACCTCAAGGATGATCAATGGAAACAGGATGCACCTGAGCTCAATTTCGAGTTTTATAGCAAAAGGTCTGAATACTTATGTAAATAAGGTATTTTGGTTTTTTATTTTTAATAAATTTGCAAAACATTCTAAAAACCTGTTTTTGCTTCGTCATTATGGGGTATTGTGTGTAGATTGCTGATGATAAAAAAAAAATTAGAATAAGGTTGTAACGTAACAAAATGTGGAACAAGTCAAGGGGTCTGAATACTTTCCGAAGGCACTGTATAAGTGAATTTGTCCAAATACTTTTTGTTCCCTAAAATGGGGGGACTATGTACAAAATAATAGTATAATTTGAAATCCAAAGTGCTGGATGGAGTACAGAGCCAAAACAACAACAAAATTGTCACTGTCCAAATACTTTTGGACCTCCACTGTATGTGTGTTTATATTTTGTATACCACGGCAGAGGTGTGTACGTGTGTGCGTGCGCATTCCCTGTGTGTAGCAAAATAGTAGAAGGAGAACAGAACTCTCATCCAACCACAGTTAGACATTGAGTTTGGAGCAGCCATGAATGGATGTAGTTACAACGCTACGTACTACAGACGCCAGACTAACAGTACAGGTGCATGACAGGTTATTCAGTGGGCTATTGAAGAGTGAATCGTTCCTCGAGGGTATTCACGTGTTATAGCTGTGTTGAAAAACAAACATGGTTAGATTCTGTTGCTTTCTTTTACTAAATGTTTTTAAATTGTTTCAAGTTACGTGCCCTATTGAACGCAACCCTGGTTTCCCAGAGCTCAATCAGTGAATACATTTAAAAGGGCAAGGATAAAAACCAGTGGGCAGACACCGCTGTTTTTTAGGCCAACGCATACCTCCAAGCCCAACAGATGCCTGGATAGGGAATGCAGTACAAAGTCAACATAAGGGTATTATCCCTAGTCCAAAACCACCCAAAACCAAATAGCCAAGCCACTTGGCTACCTTGCCATTGAGGTCAGAGTGATTTGGCAACTAGCGGCGTTGCAGCATATCTTGTAATAATGTCTCTCTCTCTGTAATTTTGGTTTAATAATATTAATTGCATATCTGCTGTCTCTGTCTCTCTGTAGTGACTCGACAGTATTTAGTACTTGTACTGTATTTCCTATTAGAATGCTCTATTGGTCTCCTTAGTTTTAACGTTAGGCGACTGTATCTTAGAATGCTTTATCAGGGAGCAATCACTTCTTTACAACCATATTTACAAGAGCAGAACGGTGCTAGCCAGGCTTCTGCCAAATCACAACATATCCCTGGGATGGAGACAGGCAGTGGTCCGCACGGATAGAGAAAGGACTGTCTGGAGAGGATGGAATTATTATGGTTACTAGGTTATCTTCTGATTGGTACAGACATATACAGACACACACACACACACACACACACACACACACACACTCATATGGGCAGTGGACACACACACATTCATGCTCATAATGGGCACACACATGCACAAATCTATCTCTTCTCTCTCTCAAACACACACAGGTTTTGGAGTGTGTATGGTACCTGTGTGGTAGAGTTGTCAGGACCAGCAGAAACGACCCATGTGCTTTCTGTCCTCCTTTCGCTGCAAGTCAGAAACTGGGTCAACGGAAGAGGGAATGGAGAGGGAGGAGATAGGGGGGTGGAGAGGGAGGAAGATAATTTGGTATTTGGAAAGGGATGGAATATAATTTGGTATTTGGAAAGGGATGTGGGAGGTATGCAGAGAACACAATCAGAGAATCTCTAGCTAGCTTCTCCTCAAGGTAACCCTAATTTAATATAATGTAGGTTTCTTTCCCCAAGTGCTAATTTGATGTAGCCTGGGTATCAGACTTGTTGTGCTATCAATATAGGAATGGAACGACAGCACAAACAAGTCTGGTACACAGGCTAAGATTGATGAGGGTCATACCTAGGTCTATAAACCTGATTGGCACGATTAGAATGTGTGTTATTTAAGTAGCTACAGTAGGTTTACTGAAATGTTATGTTTACTCACATTGGCACCTGACACTAAGATTCTGTAGGGGCCATACTTTTAGGCTCGGAAAATAAACAAACGTGATTCTCTGAGACAACATAAGGCTGTTTGTTTCCGACTGTTTTCCTCAGGAAACTGTGGGGCGAATCAATTAACCCTCATGGTGTAATTGTTTTCCCTTAATCACAATCCACTTTTACCAGTTGAATGTAGACACAAATATAATACTTTTTTGTATATACACAACCGTTCAAAAGTTTGGGGTCACTTAGATATTTCCTTGTTTTAGAAAGAAAAGCAATTTTTTTGCCCATTTAAAATAACACTCCAGGACCGGACTTGTCCAGAGTAGATTGTCGATAAATACTTTTTTCATCTTTCTACAGTGGTGTGAAAAAGTGTTTGCCCCTTTCCTGATTTCTTATTTGTTTGCATGTTTGTCACACTTAAATGTTTCAGATCAAACAAATTTAAATATTACTCAAAGATAACACAAGTAAACACAAAATGCAGTTTTGAAATGAAGGTTGTTATTATTAAGGGAAAACAAAATCCAAACCCACATGGCCCTGTGTGAAAAAGTGATTGCCCCCTACAACCTAATAACTTGTTGGGCCACCCTTAGCAGCAACAACTGCAATCAAGCGTTTGCGATAACTTGCAATGAGTCTTTTACAGCGCTGTGGAGGAATTTTGGCCCACTCATCTTTGCAGAATTGTTGTAATTAAGCCACATTGGAGGGTTTTCGAGCATGAACTGCCTTTTTAAGGTCATGACACAGCATCTCAATTGGATTCAGGTCAGGACTTTGACTAGGCCACAAAGTCTTCATTTTGTTTTTCTTCAGCCATTGAGAGGTGGACTTGCTGGTGTGTTTTGGATCATTGTCCTGCAGCAGAACCCAAGTTCGCTTCAGCTTGAGGTCACGAACTGATGGCCGGACATTCTCCTTCAGGATTTTTTGGTAGACAGCAGAATTCATGGTTCCATTTATCACAACAAGTCTTCCAGGTCCTGAAGCAGCAAAACAGGCCCAGACCATCACACTACCACCACCATATTTTACTGTTGGTATGATGTTCTTTTTCTGAAATGCGGTGTTACTTTTACGCCAGATTTAATGGGACACACACCTTCCAAAAAGTTCAACTTTTGTCTCGTCAGTCCACAGAGTATTTTCCCAAAGGTCTTGGGGATCATCAATATGTTTTCTGGCAAAAATGAGACGAGCCTTAATGTCCTTTTTGCTCAGCAGTGGTTTTCGTCTTGGAACTCTGCCATGCATGCCATTTTTGCCCAGTCTCTTTCTTATGGTGGAGTCATGAACACTGACCTTAACTGAGGCAAGTGAGGCCTTCAGCTCTTTGGATGTTGTTGTGGAGTCTTTTGTGACCTCTTGGATGAGTCGTCGCTGCGCTCTTGGGGTAATTTTGGTCGGCCGGCCACTCCTGGGAAGGTTCACCACTGTTCCATGTTTTCGCCATTTGTGGATAATGGCTCTCACTGTGGTTCGCTGGAGTCCCAAAGCTTTAGAAATGGCTTCATAACCTTTTCCAGACTGATGGATCTCAATTACTTTCTTTCTCATTTCTTCCTGAATTTCTTTGGATCTCGGCATGATGTCTAGCTTTTGAGGATCTTTTGGTCTACTTCACTTTGTCAGGCAGGTCCTATTTAAGTGACTCCTTGATTGAGAACAGGTGTGGCAGTAATCAGACCTGGGTGTGGCTAGAGGAATTTAACTCAGGTGTGATAAACCACAGTTGAGTTGTGTTATAACGGGGGGTGGAGGGGGGGCAAACACTTTTTCACACAGGGCCATGTAGGTTTGGATTTTGTTTTCCCTTAATAATAACAACCTTCATTTCAAAACTGCATTTTGTGTTTACTTGTGTTATCTTTGACTAATATTACAATTTGTTTGATGATCTGAAACATTTAAGTGTGACAAACATGCAAACAAATAAGAAATCAGGAAGGGGGCAAACACTTTTTCACACCACTGTATCTGTAAAATACTAAAGAAATGTACGTAAAATGCAATTGTGGCGCATTTTTCAAAATAAAATGTTATCTACAATAAAAAATTTACAACATATCAACAATTCCCTCTGGGCAAGTCTGTAGAATATATCTAAGGATAACCACACGAAATTAGGTGAATGCAGATGCTTCTGAAGCTGAATATTTTTTGTTCGCATATTGGAAGAGTCTGACTTTCGGGAAATGTCAGTTAAAGACAAGTACACTGAATGTAGACTATAAAACGCCAAACGCCTATTTAGACCTAATCACAATCTCTTGAAAGTAAGTTACTAAATATAGTCCAGTTTGTAACATTCTCTATGAAATGGGCTTTTAAATGTGTATTTTTATGTAGTGAGCGTTTGAGATTATTGATGTATGTCCATTTTAAAGTCATTTATTAAAATGTTGATGGTAGTACGCTGAGTGTACAAAACATTAGGAACACCTGCTCTTTCCATTACATACTGTATACTGACCAGGTGAATCCAGGTGAAAGCTATGATCCCTTATTGATGTCACTTCTTAAATCCACTTCAGTCAGTGTAGATTAAGGGGAAGAGACAGGTTAAAGAAGGATTTTTAAACCTTGAGACAATTGAGACATGGATTGTTTATGTGTGCCATTCAGAATGGGCAAGACAAAATATTTAAGTGGCTTTAAACGAGGTATGGCAGTAGGTGCCAGGCACACCAGTTTGAGTGTCAAGAACTGCAACACTGCTGGGTTTTTCACGCTGAACAGTTTCCCGTGTGTATCAAGAATGGTCCACCACCCAAAAGACATCCAACCAACTTGACACAACTGTGGGAAGCATTGGCGTCAACATGGGCCAGCATCCCTGTGGAACGCTTCGACACCTTGTAGAGTCGATGCCCCGACGAATTGAGGCTGTTTTAAGGGCAAAAGGGGGTGCAACTCAATATTAGGAAGGTGTACCTAATGTTTTGTACACTCCATGTATGATAAACTAAAGAAAATATAATTTTCCATTAAAGAAAAGTACTTTTTTTAAATACCAACAAAATACCAAAAAATCTCAAAATTGATAGGCAGTGCATTCGGAAAGTATTCAGACCCCTTTTTCCACATTTTGTTACGTTACAGCCTTATTCTAAAATGTATTAAATAGTTTTTTTCCCTTATCAATCTACACACAATACCCCATAATGACAAAGCAAAAACAGGTTTTTAGGAGTTTTAGCATTTTTTTTTACAAATAAACAACTGAAATATCACATTTACATAAGTATTCAGACCCTTTACTCAGTACTTTGTTGAAGCACCTTTGGCAGTGATTACAGCCTCAAGTCTTTTTGGGTATGACGCTACAAGCTTTGCACACCTGTATTTCGGGAGTTTCTCCCATTCTTCTCTGAAGATCCTCTTAAGCTCTGTCAGGTTGGATGGGGAGCGTCGCTGCACAACTATTTTCATGGTCTCCAGAGATGTTCGATCGGGTTCAAGTCCGGACTCTGGCTGGGCCACTCAAGGACATTCAGAGACTTCTCCCATAGCCACTCCTGCGTTTTCTTGGCTGTGTGCTTTGTCCTGGTGGAAGGTGAACCTTCGCACCAGTCTGAGGTCATGAGCGCTTTGGAGCAGGTTTTCATCAAGGATCTATCTGTACTTTGCTCCGTTCATCTTTTCCTCATTCCAGACTAGTCTCCCAGGCCCTGCCGCTGAAAAACATCCCCACAGCATGATGCTGCCACCACCTTGCTTCACCGTAGGGATGGTGCCAGATTTCCTCCAGACGTGACGCTTGGTATTCAGGCCAAAGAGTTCAATCTTGGTTTCATCAGACCAGAAAATCATGTTTCTCATGATCTGAGACCTTTAGGTGTCTATTGGAAACTCCAAGCGGGCTGTCATGTGCATTTTACTGAGGAGTGGCTTCCGTCTGGCCACTCTACCATAAAGGCCTGACTGGTGGAGTGCTGCAGAGATGGTTGTCCTTCTGGAAGGTTCTCCCATCTCCACAGAGGAACTCTGGCGCTCTGTCAGAGTGACCATCAGGTTCTTGGTCACCTCCCTGACCAAGGCCCTTCTCCCCTGATTGCTCAGTTGGGCGGGGCGGCCAGCTCTAGGAAGAGTCTTGGTGGTTCCAAACTTATTCCATTCAATAATGATGGAGGCCACTGTGTTCTTGGGGACCTTCAATGCTGCAGAAATGTTTTGGTACCCTTCTTCAGATCTGTGCCTCGACTCCAAGTTGTAGAAACATCTCAAGGATGATCAATGGAAATAGGATGTTGGATGGTGGCAGATTGTTGTAAATTGCGTCCTTCTGTCATTGCACCACACTATCACAAGGGGGAGTTAGAACGCTGATCTATCTGTAGTCTAAACTGTGGCACAAATTTACTATCTTTTCGTAAATTAGTGGAGGTGTGAATGTTTCAGTCCAAGAGTCTCTCTAAAAACAGAAAGAGCTGCACTCAAAACGGCAGATAACATCCACTCTTCGTTTATGTAATGAGTTGTAAGGCACAAGTATCACATTTTGTAAATCGTCAGTCCACATGTCAATTGTAATTGTGCCATTGTATTAACCCAAGTTCTTTCTTAACTCTGGGACCACCCACCCACGAATCCCTCAATTTGTGCCACAGTTTAGACTACCGATAGATGCTTCAGTCAGTCAGAGTTAAGTCCTATTGTAAAGTGTAGCCTAATGGCCAAAAAATGGCAAACTTTCAATGTAGTCAATGCTTAAGTACTAACTCAATATCACAGACCAAATATATTAATTTATTATAATCCACATAATAATTCAAAAGAAATTGGCTGTAGCGAGAGGAGAGACTGCATGCTAAAGACAATCAGAAATAATGTGTCTTTAATCCTGCATTATAATACAACTTATTTTGAACGAAAGCCAGGAATGAGTGTCACTCAGCCCTATGCTGTTCCTGCGTCTGTTGCCTACTTGAGTGTTTGTTTAATATCCTACTGATTCTGTGATCACCAAGCATCGTGCAACCGCAGAATGTCGGATAAAGCAATTTCAGCTGTTTTTAAACTTTGCTATGCTGTATTAAAGGCTTTACAATGTTTTTTCATTAGAACATATTTAGTATTGTTTACACTGTTCCAAACTGGCAGATAAAATATATTGTAATCTAACAGCACCTGTTTGTCATGCAACAGTATCTCTTGCGCTTTTGACCAAGATTTTACATGAGGCCTAATTCACATGATGTGCCTAAAATACTTATATCCGCTGGTAATGGGTGCACCTCAGCCATCGATAAAAGACAGTACTGTGCAGCCGTCTTCATCGACCTGGCCAAGGCTTTCGACTCTGTCAATCACCGCATTCTTATTGGCAGACTAAATAGCCTTGGTTTCTCAAATGACTGCCTCGCCTGGTTCACCAACTACTTCTCAGATAGAGTTCAATGTGTCAAATCGGAGGTCCTGTTGTCTGGACCTCTGGCAGTCTCTATGGGGGTGCCACAGGGTTCAATTCTCGGGCCGACTCTATTCTCTGTGTATATTTACATTTACATTTCAGTCATTTAGCAGACGCTCTTATCCAGAGCGACTTACAAATTGGTGCATTCAACTTATGATAGCCAGTGGGACAACCACTCCTTTTTTTAAAAAATTTATTATGGGGGGGTAGAAGGATTACTGTTATACTATTCCAGGTGTTCCTTAAAGAGGTAGGGTTTCAAGTGTCTCCGGAAGGTGGTCAGTGACTCCGCTGTCCTGGCGTCGTGGGGGAGCTTGTTCCACCATTGGGGTGCCAGAGCAGCGAATAGCTTTAACTGGGCTGAGCGGGAACTGTGCTTCCGTAGAGGTACGGTACGGGGGCTAGCAGGCCAGAGGTGGATGAACGTAGTGCCCTCGTTTGGGTGTAGGGTCTGATCAGAGCCTGAAGGTAAGGAGGTGCCGTTCCCCTCACAGCTCCGTAGGCAAGCACCATAGTCTTGTAGTAGATGTGAGCCTCAACTGGAAGCCAGTGGAGTGTGCGGAGGAGCGGGATGACATGAGAGAACTTGGGAAGGTTGAACACCAGACGGGCTGCAGCATTCTGGATAAGTTGTAGTGGTTTAATGGCACAGGCAGGGAGCCCAGCCAACAGCAAATTGCAGTAATCCAGACGGGAGATGACAAGTGGATAAATTGTAGGGGTTTAATGGCACAGGCAGGGAGCCCAGCCAACAGCAAGTTGCAGTAATCCAGACGGGAGATGACAAGTGCCTGGATTAGGACCTCTGCTGCTTTCTGTGTAAGGTAGGGTCGTACTCTGTGTAAGGTAGGGTCGTACTCTGTGAATGTTGTAGAGCATGAACCTGCAGGATCGGGTCACCGCTTTGATGTTAGCAGAGAACGACAGGGTGTTGTCCAGGGTCACGCCAAGGTTCTTTGCACTCTGGGAGGGGGACACAATGGAGTTGTCAACCGTGATGGCGAGATCATGGAGCGGGCAGTCCTTCCCCGGGAGGAAGAGCAGCTCCGTCTTGCCGAGGTTCAGTTTGAGATGGTGATCCGACATCCACACTGATATGTCTGCCAGACATGCAGAGATGCGATTCGCCACCTGGTTATCAGGGGGAAAGGAGAAAATTGTGTGTCGTCTGCGTAGCAATGATAGGAGAGACCATGTGAGGATATGACCGAGCCAAGTGACTTGGTGTATAGAGAGAATAGGAGAGGGCCTAGAACTGAGCCCTGGCGGACACCAGTGATGAGAGCACGTGGTGCGGAGACAGATTCTCGCCACGCCACCTGGTAGGAGCGACCTGTCTGGTAGGACGCAATCCAAGAGTGAGCAGCGCCTGAGATGCCCAACTCGGAGAGGGTGGAGTGGAGGATCTGATGGTTCACAGTATCAAAGGCAGCAGATAGGTCTAGAAGGATAAGCGCAGAGGAGAGAGAGTTAGTTTTAGCAGTGCGGAGAGCCTCCGTGACACAGAGAAGAGCAGTCTCAGTTGAATGACCAGTCTTGAAACCTGACTGGTTTGGATCAAGAAGGTCATTCTGAGAGAGATAGCAGGAGACGGCACGCTCAAGAGTTTTGGAGAGAAAATAAAGAAGGGATACTGGTCTGTAGTTGTTGACATCGGAGGGATCGAGTGTAGGTTTTTTGAGAAGGGGTGCAACTCTCGCTCTCTTGAAGACGGAAGGGACATAGCCAGCGGTCAAGGATGAGTTGATGAGCAAGGTGAGGTAAGGGAGAAGGTCTCCGGAAATGGTCTGGAGAAGAGAGGAGGGGATAGGGTCAAGCGGGCAGGTTGTTGGGCGGCCGGCCGGCCGTCACAAGTCGCAAGATTTCATCTGGAGAGAGAGGGGAGAAAGAAGTCAAAGCATAGGGTAGGGCAGTGTGAGCAGGACCAGCGGTGTCATTTGACTTAATAAATGAGGATCGGATGTCATCAACCTTCTTTTCAAAATGGTTGACGAAGTCATCCACAGAGAGGGAGGAGGGAGGAGGAGTAGGATTCAGCAAGGAGGAGAAGGTGGCAAAGAGCTTCCTAGGGTTAGAGGCAGAGGCTTGAAATTTAGAGTGGTAGAAAGTGGCTTTAGCAGCAGAAACAGAGGAAGAAAATGTAGAGAGGAGGGAGAAAAGATGACAGGTCTGCAGGGAGTCTAGTTTTCCTCCATTTCCGCTCGGCTGCCCGGAGCCCTGTTCTGTGAGCTCGCAATGAGTCGTCAAGCCACGGAGCAGGAGGGGAGGACCGAGCCAGCCGGCCAGGAGGATAGGGGACATAGAAAGGCAAAATATGCAGAAAGGGAGGAGAGGAGGGTTGAGGAGGCAGAATCAGGAGATCGGAGGGAGAAGGATTTAGCAGAGGGAAGAGATTTTCAGATGGAAGAGGAGAGAGTAGCAGGAGAGAGAGCGCGAAGGTTGCGACGGCACTTTACCATCTGAGTAGGGGCAGAGTGAGTAGTGTTGGAGGAGAGCGAGAGAGAAAAGGATACAAAGTAGTGGTCGGAGACTTGGAGGGGAGTTGCAGTGAGATTAGTAGAAGAACAGCATCTATCAATGATGTCGCTCTTGCTGCTGATGACTCAGATCCACCTCTACGCAGACGACAGCATTTGTATACATCTGGCCCTTCATTGTACACTGTGTTAACAAACCTCCAAAAGAGCTTCAATGCCATACAACACTCCTTCCGTGGCCTCCAACTGCTCTTAACCGCTAGTAAAACTAAATGCATGCTCTTCAATCGAACGCTGCTTGCACCCGCCCGCCCGACTAGAATCACTACTCTCGGCAGGTCTGACTTAGAATATGTGGACAACTACAAACCGTAAACTCTCCTTCCAGACTCACATTAAGCATCTCTAATCCAAAGTTAATTCTAGAATCTGCTTCCTATTTCGCAACAAAGCCTCCTTCACTCATGCTGCCAAACATGCCCTCGTAAAACTGACTATCCTACCGATCCTTGACTTCGGCGATGTCATTTACAAAATAGCTTCCAACACTCTACTCAGCAAATTGGATGTAGTCTAGCACAGTGCCATCAGTTTTGTCACCAAAGCCCCATTTACTACCCACCATAGTGACCTGTACGCTCTCATTGGCTGGCCCTCACTACGTATTCGTCACCAAACCCACTGGCTCCAGGTCATCTATAAATCTCTGCTAGGCAAATCCCCGCCTTATCTTAGCTCATTGGTCACCATAGCAACACCCACCCGTAGTATGCGGTCCAGCATGTATATCTCACTGGTCATCCCCAAAGCCAACACCTCCTTTGGCCACCATTCCTCTGCTGCTAATGACTGGAACGAACTGCACAAATCTCTGAAGCTGGAGACACTTATCTCCCTCACTAACTTTAAGCATCAGTTGTCAGAGCAGCTTACCGATCACTGCACCTGTACACAGCCATCTGTAATTAGCCCACCCAACTACCTCATCCCCATATTGTTATTTATTTTGCTCATTTGCACCCCAGTATCTCTATTTGCACATCATCTTCTGCACATCTATCACTGCAGTGTTAATACTAAATTGTAATTATTTTGCACTATGGCCTATTTATTGCCTTACCTCCATAACTTACTACATTTGCACACACTGTATATAGATTTTCTATTGTGTTATTGACTGTATGTTTTGTTTATGCCGTGTGTAACTCTGTGTTGTTGTTTTTATGGCACTGCTTTGCTTTATCTTGGCCAGGTCGCAGTTGTAAGTGAGAACTTGTTCTCAACTGGCTTATCTGGTTAAATAAAGGTGAAATAAAATAATAAAATAAAAAGGCAACAAATTGTTGCTTACTGAAACACCCAAAGTCATCCAGTTGTTATAATAGGATTTGAAGCAATAGCCTACCCGTGTGTGGTCAACTATTTCAGCACGGTTTCGCACTGCTTTGAGACAAGCATGGGGACTGGTCTTAATAAATCAATCCGATTTTTCTTTTCGCTGAATCTCCGTTTGGATATTGGTTAGCCTACAATTAGGCTGTGGAAATGTTAGGATTATTGTACTCTTCATTAGCAGTCGCTTACTAGCCTAGGCCTACATAGGCTACTGTAAAAGGCATTTTCGTTTTTCTTGGAATAGAAACGCCATAATATTAATCAATTTAATTAAGCAACATTTCTAACAGTATGAACAGCACAACACATATACAATAATAATTCACAAATAAATTATAATCAATCCCATATAGTCTGTTCTAACAAATAAAGGTTTTAAAGTCTATAGTACAGCCAATATTAAAAACAGTCAAATGCATTAGTGAATTCAATCGCAAATGCATTAGTGAATTCAAGGCTCCCTTTGTTATTTCATTTTATAACTACATTTTAAATTTTTAGTCATTTAGCAGACGCTCTTATCCAGAGCGACTTACAGGAGCAATTAGGGTTAAGTGCCTTGCTCAAGGGCACATCGACAGATTTTTCACCTAGTTGGCTCGGGGATTAGAACCCAGCGACCTTTCGGTTACTGGCACAACGCTCTTAACCACTAAGCTACCTGCCGCCCCCAGTATATCAACTAAAATGCTTGACTGTATTTAAAGACATGGATGACTTGTATTCTGTGTGATGACATGCACAAATTAATGATTGATTGATATACGTATATTGAAGTAGACCGTTATGCCAATAAGTAAGTTACGCTAAAACAGCTACAGTAAACAGGACTCTTAGGTCTACAGCTCCATCATTTCAATAACTTAGCTTCTCAAAGATGCCCTCTGGTGGTCGAACTAGCATTAATGGCAACAATGGCTGACAGTAAAATACTATGACGTCATGCACTCAAACGTGCCATACCATTCCGCAGCATCCCGCAAGCTGTGCTGTGGTATGACGCAACTTTTAAAGGAAGAACCACTGTAAATAAGGTATTTACCATTGCAAATCTCTTTGTTAGCAAATCCAACGCTGTCTCCAAAACAGCAAGGTGTCTATAGCAATGTTACTTTTTGACGTTCTATGACGTCTCCACTTTCCAAGCGTGTTGTCCTTTGGGGACAATAAAGATCTATTTCCCTGTCCCCAGGAGGTGAGCTACTGCCAGGGGATGAGTCAGGTCGCCGCCATCCTGCTCATGTATCTGAACGAGGAGGACGCCTTCTGGGCCCTGTCTCAGCTCCTCACCAACAACAAACACGCCATGCATGGTGAGCAGGGGAGGAGAGGGAGAGAGAGGGATATAGGATGGGTGGATGAGTTAGTTACGTTGCTACTGAACTACTGTCATAGACCTTGTTTACATTCTTGTTTTACATTCTTGACATGACTCCTAACTATGCATCCTCGCTCTCTCTGTGTGTGTGTGCTAGGGTTCTTCATCCCTGGGTTCCCCAAGCTGCAGCGTTACCAGGCCCACCACGAGCAGATCCTGTCCAAGCTCCTCCCCAAGCTCAAGAAACATCTGGTGAGAAACGCATTTCCCTGGAGGATGATTTAATCCAATGGGCCCCTAGCGTTTGTCACTAACTTCATCTCTTTTCAGAAAGGCATTTCTCAAAATGTGTGTTAGATATCCTTTTTTCTCTGGGAAGCCAGGGCTGTAAGCATACAAAAATAATAACTCTGTTTCACTCTTCTATTGCCTGTAGGACAGAGAGCAGATGTCCAATGGAATATACACCACTAAATGGTTCCTGCAGTGCTTCATAGAAAGGGTGAGAGACATACATTTGAACCCCCCCCAGCATTACACCATGCCTGTTATTTTGTAATTTAGCCACCTGATGTCCAATGACCCGAAATACTGTATTCAGAGATCTTTTATTGTTTCTTTACAAGAGTTTCAAAATGTCTCCTCTGACGTGTGTCTCTACGACAGACTCCGTTCACCCTGACCCTGCGCTTGTGGGACATCTACATCCTAGAGGGAGAGAGGATACTCACAGCCATGGCCTACACCACCCTCAAAATACACAAGAGTGAGTATGACATCATCAGAGAAGGATAGGACCTACACACTGGAGGTCATATTATAATTGTGGCATTTGTCTTGTATTGGCCAGAGGTGCTCATACTACAGTGCCTCCAGGAAGTTTTCATACCCCTTGACTTACAGTGCATTTGTAAAGTATTCAGACCCCTTCTCTTTTTCCACATTTTGTTACGTTACAGCCTTATTCTAAAATTGATTAAATCGTTTTTTCCCCCTCACAATACCCCATAAAAACAGGTTTTTAGAAATGTTTGCAAATGTATTAAAGATAAATAAAAAACATATCACATTTACATAAGTATTCAAACCCTTTACTCAGTACTTCTTGGGTATGACGCTACAAAGTTGGCACACCTGTATTTGGGTAGTTTCTCCCATTCTTCTCTGCAGATCCTCTCAAGCTCTGTCATGTTAGATGGGGAGCGTCGCTGGCAGCTATTTTCAGGTCTCTCCAGAGATGTTCGATCGGGTTAAAGTCCGGGCTCTGGCTGTGCCACTCAAGGACATTCAGAGACTTGTCCCGAAGCCACTCCTGCGTTGTCTTGGCTGTGTGCTTAGCGCTCGAGGTCCTTAGCGCTCTGGAGCAGGTTTTCATCAAGGATCTCTCTGTACTTTGCTCCATACATCTTTCCCTCGATCCTGACTACTCTCCCAGTCCCTGCCGCTGAAAAACATCCCCACAGCATGATGCTGCCACCACCATGCTTCACCGTAGGGATGGTGCCAGGTTTCCTCCAGACGTGATGCTTGGCATTCAGGCCAAAGCGTTCAATCTTGGTTTCATCAGACTAGAGAATCTTGTTTCTCATGGTCTGAGAATCCTTTAGGTGTCTTTTGACAAACTCCAAGCGGGCTGTCATGTGCCTTTTGCTGAGGAGTGGCTTCTGTCTGGCCACTCTATCATAAAGGCCTGATTGGTGGAGTGCTGCAGAGAAGGTGTCTCCCATCTCCACAGAGGAACTCTAGAGCTCTGTCAGAGTGACCATCGGGTTCTTGGTCACCTCCCTGACCAAGGCCCTTCTCCCCCGATTGCTCAGTTTTGCCAGGCAGCCAGCTCTAGGAAAAGTCTTGGTGGTTCCAAACTTCTTCCATATAAGAATGATGGAGGCCACTGTGTTCTTGGGGACCTTCGATGCTGGAGAAATGTTGTAGAAACATCTCAAGGATGATCAATGGAAAGAGGATGCACCTGAGCTCAATTTTGAGGCTCATAGTAGAGGGCCTGAATACTTATGTAAATAGGGTATTTCTGTTTTTTATTGTTAATAAATGTGAAAACATTTATAAAAAACGGTTTTCACTTCCTCATTATGGGGGTATTGTGTGTAGATTGACGAGGAAACATTTGTATTTCATCAATTTCAGAATAAGGCTGTAACGAACACTTTCCGAATTCACTGTATTCCACATTTTGTTGTGTTACAGCCTGAATTCAAAATGTCTCACCAATCTACACATAATACCCCATAATGACAGTGAAAACATGTTTTTAGAATGTTTTGCAAATTAATTGGAAATAAAATACAGAAAGATCTCATTTACATAAGTACAGTTGAAGTCGGAAGTTTACATACGCTTAGGTTGGAGTCATTAAAACTCGTTTTTCAACCACTCCACACATTTCTTGTTAACAAACTATCGTTTTGGCAAGTCGGTTAGGACATCTACTTTGTGCATGACACAAGTCATTTTTCCAGCAATTGTTTACAGACAGATTATTTCACTTATAATTCACTGTATCACAATTCCAGTGGGTCAGAAGTTTACATACACTAAGTTGACTGTGCCTTTTAAACAGCTTGGAAAATTCCAGAAAATGATGTCATGGCTTTAGAAGCTTCTGATAGGCTAATTGACATCATTTGATTCAATTGGAGGTGTACCTCTGGATGTATTTCAGGGCCTACCTTCAAACTCAGTGCCTCTTTGCTTGACATCATGGGAGAATGAAAAGAAATCAGCCAAGACCTCAGAAAATAAATTGTAGACCTCCACAAGTCTGGTTCATCCTTGGGAGCAATTTCCAAACGCCTGAAGGTTCCGCGTTCATCTGTACAAACAATTGTACGCAAGTATAAACACCATGGGACCACGCAGCCGTCATACCGCTCAGGAAGGAGACACGTTCTGTCTCCTAGAGATTAACGTACTTTGGTGCGAAAAGTGCAAATCAATCCCAGAACAACAGCAAAGGACCTTGTGAAGATGCTGGTGGAAACGGGTACAAAAGTATCTTTATCCAGAGTAAAACAAGTCATATATCGACATAACCTCAAAGGCCGCTCAGCAAGGAAGAAGCCACTGCTCCAAAACCACAATAAAAAAGCCAGACTACGGTTTGCAACTGCACATGTGGACAAAGATCGTACTTTTTGGAGAAATGTCCTCTGGTCTGATGAAACAAAAATAGAACTGTTTGGCCATGATGACCATTGTTATGTTTGGAGGAAAAGGGGGTGAGCTTGCAAGCCGAAGAACACCATCCCAACCGTGAAGCACGGGGGTGGCAGCATCATGCTGTGGTGGTGCTTTGCTGCAGGAGGGACTGGTGCACTTCACAAAATAGATGGCATCATGAGGAAGGAAAATTATGTGGATATATTGAAGCAACATCTCAAGACATCAGTCAGGAAGTTAAAGCTTGGTTGCAAATGGGTCTTCCAAATGGACAATGACCCCAAGCATACTTCCAAAGTTGTTGCAAAATGGCTTAAGGACAACAAAGTCAAGGTATTGGAGTGGCCATT
Source organism: Coregonus clupeaformis (assembly GCF_020615455.1). NCBI lineage: Eukaryota > Metazoa > Chordata > Actinopteri > Salmoniformes > Salmonidae > Coregonus > Coregonus clupeaformis. The sequence goes on along the minus strand of NC_059210.1, from coordinate 17,567,951 downwards.
ACAAAGCCCTGACCTCAATCCTATAGAAAATATGTGGGCAGAACTGAAAAAGCGTGTGGTGTGCGAGTAAGGAGGCCAACAAACCTGACTCAGTTACACCATCTCTGTCAGGAGGAATGGGCCAAAATTCACCCAACTTATTGTGGGAAGCTTGTGGAAGGCTCCCCGAAACGTTTGACCCAAGTTAAACAATTTAAAGGGAATGCTACCAAATACTAATTGAGTGTATGTAAACTTCTGACCCACTGGGAATGTGATGAAAGAAATAAAAGCTGAAATAAATAATTCTGTCTACTGTTATTCTGACATTTCACATTCTTAAAATAAAGTGGTGATCCTAACTGACAGGGAATTTTTACTAGGATTAAATGTCAGGAATTGTGAAAAACTGAGTTTAAATGTATTTGGTTAAGGTGTATGTAAACTTCTGACTTCAACTGTATTCACACCCCTTTGCTATGACACTCCAAATTGACATCAGGTGCATCCAATTGCTGCATTAAATACTGCAGTGCATCTCCTCCTCATGGACTGCACCAGATTAGCCAGTTCTTGCTGTGAGATGTTACCCCACTCTTCCACCAAGGCACCTGCAAGTTCCCAGACATTTCTGGGGGGAATGGCCCTAGCCCTCACCCTCCGATCCAACAGGTCCCAGACGTGCTCAATGGGATTGAGATCCGGGCTCTTCGCTGGCTATGGCAGAACACTGACATTCCTGTCTTGCAGGAAATCATGCACAGAACGAGCAGTATGGCTGGTGGCATTGTCATGCTGGAGGGTCATGTCAGGATGAGCCTGCAGGAAGTGTACCACATGAGGGAGGAGGATGTCTTCCCTGTAACGCACAGCGTTGAGATTGCCTGCAATGACAACAAGCTCAGTCCGATGATGCTGTGACACACCGCCCCAGACCATGACGGACCCTCCACCTCCAAATCGATCCCGCTCCAGAGTACAGGCCTCGGTGTAACGCTCATTCCTTCTACGATAAACACGAATCCGACCATCACCCCTGGTGAGACAAAACTGCGACTCGTCAGTGAAGAGCACTTTTTGCCAGTCCTTTCTGGTCCAGCGACGGTGGGTTTGTGCTCATAGGCAACGTTGTTGCCGGTGATGTCTGGTGAGGACCTGCCTTACAACAGGCCTACAAGCCCTCAGTCCAGCCTCTCTCCGCCTATTGTGGACAGTCTGAGCACTGATGGAGGGATTATGCGTTCCTGGTGTAACTCGGGCAGTTGTTGTTGCCATCCTGTACCTGTCCCGCAGGTGTGATGTTCGGATGTACCGATCCTGTGCAGGTTTTGTTACACGTGGTCTGCCACTGCGAGGACGATCAGCTGTCCGTCCTGTCTCCCTGTAGCACTGTCTTAGGCGTCTCACAGTACGGACATTGCAATTTATTGCCCTGGCCACATCTGCAGTCCTCATGCCTTCTTGCAGCATGCCTAAGGCACGTTCACGCAGATGAGCAGGGACACTGGGCATCTTTCTTTTGGTGTTTTTCAGAGTCAGTAGAAAGGCATCTTTAGTGTCCTAAGCTTTCATAACTGTGACCTTAATTGCCTACCGTCTGTAAGCTGTTAGTGTCTTAACGACCGTTCCACAGGTGCATGTTCATTAATTGTTTATGGTTCATTGAACAAACATGGGAAACAGTGTTACTACCCTTTACAGTGAAGATCTGTGAAGTTATTTTGATTTTTACGAATGATCTTTCTTTTTTTGCTGAGTTTATAAATTAGATATTTCTGTATTTCATTTTCAAACATTTCTAAAAACACGTTTTCTCTTTGTCATTATGGGGTATTTATTGTGTGTAGATAGGTGAGAGAGAAGAACATCTATTTAATAAAAATTTTATTCAGGCTGCAACACAACAAAATGTGGAATAAGTAAAGGGGTATGAATACTTTCTGAAGGCACTGTAGGTAACCCCCCTAACCCTAGAGGAACTCTGCTCCTAAAAGATAATGGAGCAGTTTCCCAGACATAGATTAAGGGCGCACTGGGATTGGGATTTTGTGTCCGAGAATTTCAAAATGGAGCCAATGCTTTTTCCATGGGAGTCATCCTTTGCCTGATGAATTACAACAGAGGTGCATTGTCCGACAAAAATATTCACAAACGGTCCGTCTTTTTATGTATGCAACTCGTTTGACAAAAACTGACTTGAGTTGTGATTTTGACTGACCAAAGCGGACAATTATGTACACTATATATACAAAAGTATGTTGGCACCTCTTAAAATTACTCGATTCGGCTATTTCAATCACACCCGTTGCTGACAGGTGTATAAAATCGAGCACACAGCCATGCAATCTCCATAGACAAACATTGGCAGTAGAATGGCCTTACTGGACAGCTCAGTGACTTTCAACTGGGCACTGTCATTGGATGCCACGTTTCCAACAAATCAGTTCATCAGATTTCTGCCCTGCTAGAGCTTCCCTGGTCAACTGTAAGTGCTGTTATTGTGAAGTGGAAACGTCTAGCTCAGCCGTGAAGTGGTAGGCCACACAAGCTCACAGAACGGGACCGCCGAGTGCTGAAGCGCGTAGCGCGTATAAATCATCTGTCCTCGATTGCAACACTCACTACCGAGTTACAAACTGCCTCGAAGCAACGTCAGCACAATAACTGTTTGTCGTGAGCTTCATGAAATGGGTTTCCATGGCCGAGCAGCCGCACACAAGCCTAAGATCACCATGCACAATGCCAAGCGTCGGCTGGAGTGGTGTCAAGCTCTCCGCCATTGGACTCTGAAGCAGTGGAAACGCGTTCTCTGGAATGATGAATCACTCTGGCAGTCCGACGGATGAATCTGGGTTTGGCGGATGCCAGGAGAACGCTACTTGCCCCAATGTAAAGTTTGGCGGAGGAGGAATAATGGTCTGGGGCTGTCTCTCATTAGTTCAAGTGAAGGGAAATCTTAACACCACTACATACAAGGACATTCTAGACGATTCTGTGCGATTCTGTCAACTTTGTGGCAACAGTTTGGGGAAGGCCCTTTCCTGTTCCAGCATGACAATGCCCCCCTGTGCACAAAGCGAGGTCCATACAGAAATGGTTTGTTGAGATCGGTATCGAAGAACTTGACTGGCCTGCACAGAGCCCTGAAATCAACCCAATCGAACACCTTTGGAATGAATTGGAACACCGACTGCGAGCCAGGCCTAATCGCCCAACATCAGTGCCCGACCTCACTAATGCTCGTGGCTGAATGGAAGCACATCCCTGCAGCATTGTTCCAACATCTAGTGGAAAGCCTTCCCAGGAGAGTGTGTACTGTTATAGCAGCAAATGTGGGACCAACTTCATATTAATGCCCATGATTTTGGAATGAGATGTTTGACGAGTAGGTGTCCACATACTTTTGGTCATTTAGTGTACGTAATGTAGACTGAACAAAAATATAAATGCAACATGTAAAGTGTTGGTCCCATGTTTCATGAGCTCAAATAAAAGATCACTGACATTTTCCATACGCACAAAAAGCTAATTTCTCCAAATTTTGTGGAAAAAATTGTACATCCCTGTTAGTGAGCATTTCTCCTTTGCCAATATAATCCTTCCACCTGACAGGTGTGGCATATGAAGAAGCTGATTAAACAGCATGATCATTAAACTTTGTGCTGGGGACAACAAAAGGCCACTCTAAAATGTGCAGTTTTGTCACACAACACAATGCCACAGATGTCTCAAGTTTTGAGGGAGCGTGCAATTGGCATGCTGACTGCAGGAATGTCCACCAGAGAATTGAATGTTCATTTGTCTACAATAATCCGCCTCTAACGTTGTTTTAGAGAATTTGTCAGTATGTCCAACTGGCCTCACAACCGCAGACCACGTGTAACCACGCCTGCCCAAGACCTCCACATCCGGCTTCTTCACCTGCGGGATTGTCTGACACCAATCACCCGGACAGCTGATGAAGTTGTGGGTTTGCACATCAAAGAATTTCTACACAAACTGTCAGAAACCGTCTCATGGAAGCTCATCTGCGTGCTCGTCGGCCTCACCAGGGTCTTGACCTGGGGTACAGTTTGGCGTTGTAACCAACTTCAGTGGGCAAATGCTGAACTTCGATGGACAGCCATAAGCTACGGACAACAAACACAATTGCATTTTATCGATGGCAATTTGAATGCACAGAGATACCGTGAAGAAATCCTTAGGCCCATTGTCGTGCCATTCATCCACCGCCATCACCTTATGTTTCAGCATGATAATGCATGGCACCATGTCGCAAGAATCTGTACCCCAATTCCTGGAAGCTGAAAATGTCCCAGTTCTTCCATGGTCTGCATACTCACCATACATGTCACCCATTGAGCACGTTTGGGATGCTCTGAATTGATGTTTACGACAGCATGTTCCTGTTCCCGCCAATATCCAGCAACTTCGCACAGCCATTGAAGAGGTGTGGGACAACATTCCACAGGCCGCAATCAACAGCCTGATCAACTCTATGCGAAGGAGAGGCAAATGGTGCATGAGGCAAATGGTGGTCACACCAGATACTGACTGGTTTTCTGATCCACGCCCCTTTTTTATTTTTAAAGGCATCTGTAACCAACAGATGCATATCTGTATTCCCAGTCATGTGAAATCCATAGATTAGGGCCTAAATAATTTATTTAAATTGACTGATTTCCTTATATGAAAAATCTTTGAAATTGTTGCATTTATATTTTTGTTCACTGTACAATTTCATCCATATTCATGCGTCTTAGGCTGTAGCCTAAGCCTAGTCCTCGACTAAAAAGGACTTTCAATGAAGATTCTCCATTGAGTTTGCTTTTTAGTCCAGGATTAATCTTAATCTGTGTCCAGGAAACTGATCCAGCATATGCCATTTAGCAGATGCTTTTATCCAAAGCAGTTTACAGTACAGTAAGTGCAGTGCAAAAGTTTTTACTATGCAATCCCTGTGGGAATTGAAAGCCCGACTATGGCGTTGCTAGCACAGCACTCTTACCATCTGATCCACACAGAATCATTTAAGAATTTTGATGAATCAAATATTTCAAGATTACTACCAGCGAGTTCAGTTTGTTCACCCTTTAATATGCCGTAACCGCAACCCTGCACCCAAAGTGACTGTTTCATAACATAAAAGGGATTCAGAGGAAAGCTATACTATAAGGTATTTCCACGTAAATGACATCGCTACACATGTTGCCTCAGTTGGTTGGCTGCTTTGCTTACATAATGCAGATGGTCGCTGGTTGCTGTGGAGAGGAGTGGAATGCAGTCTTTTCATTGGATGCTGTAGTGTGATTGTTGAGTAATTCAGATGATTGGATGATGGTTTTCATAACACGTCACTTGATTGTTTGCTGTTATTTGATTGTTATTTATGATTGGCTGCTATTTTATGATTTAGCCTGTAAGGTGATTAGCTAGTTGCTACTCTATCATGAAGAGCATGTTTGAGATCAAATACTGAAAGCCTGCCGGGCAAGCAGAAGAGGTGTAACTGTGACAACAGTCGTACTCTTTCATTGGTTTTCTAACAAAAAAGCTCATATCAACGTGGCAGAATGTCGATTGATTTGGTCTGCATTTTAATTTGTAAAAAAAAAATTGCCCTCTCCTGTGTCCATCCTGTGTCTGTCCAATCAGAGCACTTGCTGAAGCTTCCTCTGGAGGACCTGAGGGAGTTCCTCCAGGAGCGCCTGTCCAGCTCATTCTTCCTACCTGACGACGTGGTGGTGGAGCAGCTGCAGGCGGCCATGGCCGAGCTCCGCAAGATGAAGCTGGACCTCCCACCATCAGGTGGGGCTCTCTGCCTGGTCTATCAGTCCCTACACAGACAGACAGGCAGACACAGTCGGTCGGTCGTTTGGTCAGTCAGTCAGTTAGTCAATTGCGTAAGGCTCAGTTTCACACTGGGATAGTGGCCCTTTTCAAATACTTCAGAAATGCATCCCCTCTTTCTCATTTCCTTGGGATAAGCACAGATCTGTAAGTGGTTGGATAGATGAAAACAAGGTTACCACCCTAATACTTTCACCAATCCAACATTATTCAGATGTGTGATTACTTCAAGAAGGGGAGTTGCACTATGCAGAAATCGCTCTGCCATTTCCTGGTTGCTAAAACCCAACTAGTTCGCCTAATTTTAGTTTGACAAAATAAGCAAGTATAGTGTAAAGAATCATTGTACCATCGAAACTGCTGTGAAATATATTTTCCATAACCAAAAATATTGTTGTTTTCAGCTGTTTGAAGCTGGTGTACAAAACCGAAAGTAAAAAATCCACACAAAAAAGTTAAGAACGGGAAGCATAGAAATAACGCACATAAAACAGATCTACCGCTTCTTAGACTTGCTTTCAAGTAAAACGATAGATCTATAATGCACATTTGGATGTGAATTTGGTCAGGTCGCCCAAAAAGTTACATATTGCCACTTTAAGTATTTGAACAGGGTCTGTGTTTAAAACATAAAAAGCCAAATGAACTACAACCCTGTGTTGATATTATAATAGTTATTCTGTATTGAATTGCTATGTTATCTTCCCCTAATGTAGCCAAGTCAGAGGAGCTGCCTAAGAAGCCCCTCGGTGAAGAGCGGCCTGTTCTCCTGATGCCCTTCCAGCCTGATCTAGCCCTCTCTCTCGACCAGCCCAAGACCAGTTTCCAGCCCCCGCTCCAGCTCCACAGGCCGGACACCATCACCCTTGACCACTCCTCCTGTCCCGGGGACGCCCAGGACCCCTGCAGCATCCCTGGGGCCCACGACCCCCCGCGCCCCATGCCCTCTCAGGACCCAGTGGTAGTCCACAACCAGGCTCTGGCGCCAGAAGGGCCTAAAATGTGTCTAGTCACCCCACCCAAGCCTCCGCCGAAGCCACACAAGGTTGGGTCCCCGCCAGAGGTGAGGGGGGTCAGGGAGAGGGTGGAGGAGTGTCCGAGTGACCATGTCTCAGAGGTGGAGAAAGGAGGAGAAGGGAGTCGGTCTGAGGGTAGGGGTAGTAGAGAGGGGATAGAGGCCCGACCTGCAGGTCCAGAGACCCAGGGAGAGCCCGGGAACTGGCCCCCGCCCTATGAGCCCCCTGTTGGGGATGTTTCCATCACACAGTCTGGATCAGGGTCCAAGACACTGGAGCTCCCGGATCTACCCCCTCCACCCTTTTACTCTATGGAAGAGAGCGCCCACACACCCCTGGACCCTGAACCTCCATGCCTGCAAGATGGGACCGAGGTAGGGCTGAAGTTGGACTCTGTGCCCCCCTGCTCGGCCCTTTCACTAGGGGTAGAACCCCTACCGAAGCCTCAGAGTCCGCGACCACCTCCACCCACATCCCTGGACCTCATCCTGGAGGAACCCCTGTCCTCGCGGCCCTCTTTCCCCCTCGCCTTTGCCAAGCCCTCCCCCCGAATCCCCTTCAAGCCCACTAAGTTCCCTGTGTCGCTCGGCGTGCCCCAGACGGCAGGGGACCGCCGGCCCTCAAACACCTCCCAGTACGACAACCTCTCGGAGGCTGACGACGAGGACTGCTACATGGACCGGCTGCTGGAGGCGGCCACTGCCCTGCCGCAGAGCCCCTTGCCGAGCACCAGCCCTCAGGAAACACTGGGGATGTTCGGCCTACCCCCACCACCGTGCATACCCGAGCTGGACGATGACCCTTCATCGTCCTCTCTTTTCCATCCCCTACCGCCTCCTCCTCCTCCGGTGTTCCTCATGTCCCTGCCCGACACCACCTCTCCCACCCCTCTCTCTGCCTCTCTTCTTCCTTCCTCGTTCTCAGCCCTTCCCTCTCTTCCGCAGGAGCCGGACTATGAAGGACAGGAGGAGAGCTGGGTGGTAGACTCCATCGTCATCCCTCCTCCCCCGCCCTGCTTCGCAGATAGACTGGCTCCTTTCCAGTGTAGCCCTCCTCCTAACCACCACACTGGGCTCAGCAGCCTAACGGACACACACAGAGCCACCACTGTCAACCAGAGCCAAAGCTCAAACCAGAACCAGGGCTCCTCCCAGTTACAAAAACTACCCAAGGCCCACAGGCCCCTCCCTGCCCTGCCTGCCCTCACAGCCCAGTCGGCAGGAGGGGTCCCCTTAGTGCGATCCAACCCAGACTTTTGTAGAATGCACGCTGGAAGCCACCAGATGCCCAAATCGGTAACCTTTTAGGGCTTCTATAGTTTGAAACGTAAAGAATTTGAGACACGTGGCTGGGTGGGAACGAGACAATGGACTGAAGAGACTGCAGCAATTAGCTACTGTGCTCATCTAGCATACAATGCCATTTTGTAGGAGGGAGTGGGAAAAGCCCTTAGTGTGGTCAGTTGCTGTTTTTGGAGAGAGCAAATCCCTTTTTTCATAGATATGTATAGATATTTTGTGGTGTTTGCACCTTTTATTAAGGGCAACAAATTGTTTTCTAAATGTTCACCTGAATTTGAAACCGTAGTCTTGCCTCACGTTTTGGAGGTATTTTTAAGGTGTGTGTGCATGTGCGTGTGTCTGGCAATATGACCAGTTGGTAATTTGATAATGTAGGAATCTGTTTGTCTTTCGGTTCCATTTTCCTGTAACAGCAAAGTGTCTTAAGCATTGAGCAGTTTAACATCCAACGAAAACAGGAATTTCTGTTCAAGAACTTAACTCAAAGGGCTTTCCAAGTTGGCATACAGTCATTGTGAAGCACCAAAGGCCTATATACTTAATTTATGTGAGCAGGCTCACAGAACTCAATACAATATAGTTAGACCATATAGTTATTGAACTTATTTGAATGTGCTTAAAAACATTAGTTTGTCAACTATTTAAATAACATTTATAAGGCCTGTTATTCATGATTTTGTAATGATGAATAGTTGGCAGTTTATCCATAAACGTATGTTACATACTGTATGTGAGGAAATTACATATGATGATTTACAAGCCGTTTGTTCATGGTTACCAAACTATTTAAAGATTTTGTACATGCGATGTTTAAGCAGACCTTCAAATGAGGTGCTCTCTCTCTCTATTGAACTCTCTCTCGTTGATAGAGCCATGGTGCAATAGTCACTCCTGTATATACTGATGCATGTTTCATTGAGCATCAAGGACTTGTAGCCGAGTCCTTTTTCTTTTGCGTTAGAAGCAGTACTGTGTTTGTTTGGATGTTGCTGGTTTGCTTTCTGTTGTTTCATCTTGTGGATATCGTTTGCATTTGAGGCATTTTATTGTTATTATTCCAGTTTGTTTTGATACCTTTCTGTGACATCACAGCAATAACGTACTGTACACATTTTATGGAGAAGGGTTAAATATGTACAAAGAAGACGGAAGTGTTGTGGGTGGAAGCAGGGCCATGTTCAGTAGGCAAACGGTTCAGAACGTTGCAGATAGAAATGTCTTTAATCGAGCTGACGTGATGACTTATTCTACATGTCAGAGGCATGTTTGCTCTACGTAACATATTGCTACCTGAACATTCTGTAATGTTGTATCCTGCTGAACGCACATCATGTTTACTTCATAAACAAACCAACAACACAAAAACAAATGGGAACACAAGATGGCATTATTAGTGAATTCAATAATTCTTTAGCCTGCCCAATACCATTTATGAAAGACTGGTTTCACTTAGTGGAGAAATGGGAAACCTTAAAGGCCCAGTGCAGTCAACTTGATTTTCCTGTTTTATATACATTTCCACACTGAAGTTGGAATAATACTGTGAAATTATGATAATGCCCATTTTAGTTAAAGAGCTGTTTGAAAAGACCGCCTGAAATTTCAGCCTGTTTTGGTGGGATGGAGTTTTGGCCTGCCTGGTGACATCACCAGGCAGTAAATTAGTTAATAGACCAATAAGAAAGAGTTCCAAACCTTTCCGCCAATAACATAGTTTTCAGATCACTCCCAACAAAATTTTTGCTTAAGAAATTGCTCTTTGCTAAGAAGCTATTTTTGTTTCTTTTATATCATTTAAATAAAAAAAACAATCTCAGTAAGTTACTTAATTGTTACCCAGAAATTGTTAGGGTTCCCAATGCAGGCATTAAAAAAAAACTATCAACAATGGACTAATGAACAAAATACTAAAATATGTGTTTTGAGGAAAATAATGTGTGTAGGGTCAACTTCATCCTACTTGTAAGTTGCGTCCAGATTCTTTACCCTTCTCCCAAAATGTACAGTTATCTCAAAATGTGCACTTGAACACTTGGCCATGAATTTAAAAGCATTCGATTGGCGTAGCGTGTTTCCACCATTTTTAAACCCAAGAGAAAGGGTGCAAGTGCACACTTCAGTAGAAGGGTCAAGAATCGGGACAACCGTAGTTGAAGAGCCACAGCCCGTCTAAAAGTGAGGTCAGTGTTGACTAAAGAAACCAGCATTCAGGAGAGGTATTCTTCGAGGAATGGAAGTTTGAGCCATAACGTAACAAGGAAATATAGGCTACGACCCAAATGGCACCCTATTCTCTATATAGTTTACTACTTTTGACCAAAGTGTTTGGGACGTAGATCTAGTCTGTACCTTTTATATCTGTTGTTTACTGCTTCATTAAATTATGAGTGTTATGGACATCTGTTTGAAGTTTTATTTTATTTTCTCCAGTGTCTTTGTTTGGAGTGTGTTTCGTCCTTGGTTACTGTGCATTCCTTTGAAAGGCTCTGGCCAAAAAGCTTTTTTTTTTACCATGTTCTGAAAGGAGCGATGTCATTCGGCTTGAGCTAATACATATATTTTTCATCATAAGGATCTGTTGGTGTCCAGTTTTGAAGTATAGCTTATCAATATCAATCTGGGCAGTGCCTTGAGCTCAGACCGACCTCGTGAACAAGCACATACTTTGACAAATGTTATATAAAAAAGAACAGACCAGTTACAGAGTAAAATCAGAGTATGGTATATTTAATCTACAATTAACCCTTTTGTCATATTTTGACAGTGGATTTAGAACTGGGTATGGGAAAAAAATCTTCACTTGAACTTGATTGGTCAACTCTCCTAGCCCTCCCGCATCAATTTACATAATTTGTATCATTTTGGGTTGCTGCAGTTTAGTGTTGTGTGCCACTGAGGGCTGTGAGAAAACGCAAAATCTGTCACCAAAGATATTGGATAAAAGGCAGGAATTAATTTGGTGAGTGTTGAATATTGCACCACTCCTGTTAGAGACCTTGAAGAATAGGAATATGTAAATTAATTGTAACCAGGCAATAAGGCGCTGGGGGGGGGTATATGGCTAATATACCACGGCTACAATGGCGGTCAGTGTCATTTATGATGAGGAAGGACGATTTATTTATTTTTTGCACACTTGCCAGCATCTAGCTTATCTAGGGTGCAATCATTAGTCCAACAGTTGCAAACGAGTTTCTATTGGACAAATTCAGGTATTTCTATCCCCGTTTCGTTTGCTTCCGTTTAAGAAACGTTTTTCAACAGAATCGGCAGAATGAATACACCCCTGATCACGCGTAAACACAGTTCACTTTCATAGCAGCCATGTTGTATTCCTTCTTGCATCTCTCACCTATTCCCTTTGTTTGTGGACTTCAATTAACAATACAGCTGGCTATATGACCAGGCGAAAAACCCGTTCCAAGCCAAACCATGTCATAACCGCTACACACAGCCTACATCGTTGTACCCATATTAGCTAAAGTAACGTCCTAGTCAACATAGCTAATAGAACTAATGCGTTAGTAAACCCGCTACTATCATGCAGTAACGTTAGTATTTAGTCAGTAAGCGGTTACACCGGCGGGCCCGTGGCAATAAATTAGTAAAAACAAAAGCTTACCTTGACTTGGAAGAGTTCCAGTGTTGTGTTGGATATTCATAGCCAGCTAGCTAACATAGCATCCCTCTGTTTGAGTAACTAAACTATCCAGCTGCATTTGCTAGCTAAGTAAGTGAAACTGAAAAGTCTCTCTTGCTCGTCCTTCATTTTTGAAGAAATGAATTAGTTAAACTGTTCAACTATTGTCTTCCTCTGTCTTTGAGTCAACTACTCACCACTGCAGATTAATTCTCTGATCCTTTGATTGGGTGGACATGTCAGTTCATGCTGCAAGTGCTCTGATAGGTTGGAGGACGTCCTCCGGAAGTTGTCATAATTACTGTGTAAGTCTATTGAAGGGGGTGAGAACCAAGAGCCTCCTAGGTTTTGTATTGAAGTCAATGTACCAAGAGGAGGACGGAAGGTAGCTGTCCTCCGGCTACACAATGCTGCTACCCTACAGAGTGCTGTTGAGGCTACTGTAGATCTACATTGCAACTCAGTGTTTTAATCAATAATTTGGTATAGTTTTATCTAAAAAGGATAACTTTTAAAGTTTTTATGGAATTCACTGAGGAGGATGGTCCTGCCCTTCCTCCTCAGAGGAGCCTCCATGGCTAAGGGCTTTATCTAGGCACTCCACGTTGCTTCATACATAAGAATAGCCCATAGCTGTGGTACATTGGCCATATACCACTGCTTAATTATACCATGGCATTGTTAAACTAGTTTCTGAAGGGCATTCGCGTGCGTGCATTATTTCTCTATAGCGCAAGGTAGAATTCAATGGCTATAGTTCATTCTTACATGTTTCAGCTGCTTTTGAAAGCAAAAGTTGAATTGAAAAACATTGGCATTGTTGAATGAGTTTTAATAATAGTAAGCTAGGACTGATGGTTTGATTAGCTAAACTAGCTAATTTGTTTGTCTGGTTACCAAGGCAACTACTGCTGCCATCTATACTGAAAAATATAAACGCAACAATTTCAAAAACGTTACTGTTCATATAAGGAAATCAGTCATATGAAATAAATTCATTAGGCCCTACTCTATGGATGTCACATGACAGGGTGGGCCTGGGAGGGCAAATGTTCATGTGGGAAACATGATGGAAGAACCTAGATCATTTGAAATTCAAGAAAATCATTTTAGGGGAGATTGCACTATACACCACCTGAAAACACATTCATTTCAATGGTATTGTAATGTTTGGACACAAAATTACCATAATTTGCTGCAATGCGACATCAGTCCTCATTTAACAATGCTTACCTACCTATGAAACCCATTGAAGCAGACCTAAAAGTAATTTGTAGTATGTTTTAGATTACTAAAATGCTATGCAAATTGTCATTCTGATGTGGCATTGACTTCTCAACCGCCTTGTAGAGCTCTGTAATTTCCAAATTAAACAACGTTTAAAAAAAAATTACAAAATAAAATGATTGGAAGTTCTTATGAGTTGTTAGTAATAGGACATTTAAGGTTCAATATTTGTTTAACATGTTTTTCAAGAAGAGACAGTTAAAGGGTTAATAAAAATACAAATCTTTACTTTAGTATTTAACAGCATTTAATCTCCAGTAGTTAGTGTGCATGTACATACATTTCATTTTCCAATCTTCGCCTATAAAACACCAGGCTTTAAAGTTTCACACACACACACACACATCAGGTAGTTTAGCACAGTTAAAGGAAAGTAGTTCAGCATGGAATATTAAACAGAAGGCACTTCATAAAGCCATTTAACATTATGTGAAAAACAGCATAAGCCTAGGTCATGTTCATTACGGCACGCAATCGAAATTTTTTTGCATCGGTAAAGTCAAACATTTCTTAGTGGACACGTCCAGGTAGTCCCATGTTTCATTGTTTTGTTCAGTTTGGTGCCTAAAGAACACGACCCAGCTTTATCCCTCCACCAAAACACAGCATACATTTCAACAACAATCTACACCTTTACTGTGGGGATGTGGGGTGCAAGGAAGAGAACTGTACACATTTGCATAATGTAATAGTAATGACACCAAGTCAATATTTGGTTAAATGTAAACCGTTTTCTATAATATTCTACTGTATCTTAGTCCATGACGCTCTGTCATTGCTCGTCCATATGTATATATTGTTAATTCCATTCCTTAGATTTGTGTGTATTGGGTATATGTTGTGAAATTGTTAGATATTACTGCACTGTCAGAGCTAGAAGCACAAGCATTTCGCTACACCCGCAATAACATCTGCTAAACACGTGTATGTGACATAATTTGATTTGATTTAAACATTTATCAGAATAGATTGATTTTTTTTGTTTCCTGATTTTTTTTGTTTCCTTCTCTAAAAAGTCCAGGAATGATTAGCATTGGAGTGCTGTAAAGTCTTTTTAAATAAGATAAATATGAGATAAATATGAAGACATCTCTGATTCCTTTTGCATACAATTTTCTTCATAAATAATAAACAGTTACCTTCACCATTCAACCATATTACATTTTATTTTTGAAAACTATGTTAAGTAAAATTTGTCAGAGCATTTCTCTCTTCTTTCATCACTTGAACTTTACCCTGTCTCGTCATCTATGCCAGTTTGTGCAGGCTTTCGTTCCAACCCAGCACTAACACAACAGATACCACTAAACAAAAGCTTGACTGTTAGTAGAGTAGCTGAATCCGATGAATTAGTACAGGGCTGGGGCAAAAACCTGCCCACCCTACCGCCTTCCAGGTCCAAGACCTGGTTAACCAAAAGCATCTTAAGGCTAAGTTCATCCTTAGAACCATAGGATCCTGTTGTTCTAAGATGAACCTAGCCTTAAGATGCTTTTGAGAAAGCGGGCCCAGGACTGAAGAATGCTCATCCATGCTGAGTGTTGATGGCCTCGTCAGTCAGATTGGTTGGCTGTGTGTGCTGCCCGGGGCAGGGCATCATATCCTGAGCTGTGTGAGGAGGGCACAGAGTGAAGTGACGCTCTCTCTCAGTTTGGCGTCCTCTTCCTGTCCCAGGGACACACCCGCTAGACGGGTCGAACCCGACACCCCCAGGACACAGGGTAGGCTGAGGAACACCTCTGCACCGATACCGCCCCAGCCCTGAAACACACACAGGGAGAATCTCAATTGCATACTCCTCACGCCCTCTTTCCTCACCACCTTCTCAAAACCCATTGGAGAAGGTCAGCGGGGAGGGACCTCTGGCTCTCATATCCAATGGGTTTTGAGAAGGAGAGGAGTATGCAATTTAGATCTTCCCAGGGACACACAACTTAACACACAGGTGCAGGATGCGGCACACAGCACAAGCTGAGAAACGTGACAGCAGTGCATTCTGGTCAGAACGTTTGCCCCCAAAATCCTCTCCTCCAACGCATCTACTTGAGCTGAGGTGTGTACAGTAAATGTTGGTTTCTCGAGGGACTTTGATTGTGTTCATTCGGCATGCAACAAAAAACGCTTTTTAAACGTTTTGCAATGGAAAGCAAAAATAAGTCCAGGTAGTCCCACCCCGTTTCAGTCAGTTTGGCACCTAATGAACAGAACCCAGAGGTCCCTGTCTGTGCAGCTGTGTTACCTGTGCCAGTGTGGAGACAGAGTGAATCTTCCTCTGGTCCACCAGGATACTGTGGCTGATGTCGGCGATGGACAGACCCACGGACCAGGAGCGTTGGCCACGGCCCTTCAGCATCTCAAACGCCCTGCACAAAACAGGAAACTGTTCACCGCCACGACACCATGTTGGCCCATTCGGTTAGAGCAGGAAAGTATTCACACCCCTTGACTTTTTCCACATTTTGTTGTTACAAAGTGGGATTCAAATGGATTTGTCATTTTTTTTCAACGATCTACACAAAATAAAAATTCTAACATTTCAACAACAAAACAATCATGAAAAGTAAAACTCTCGATTAGAAGCGTGTGCCTCCCTGACCAAGGCCCTTTTCCCCCCGATTGCTCAGTTTGGCCGGGCGGCCAGCTCTAGGAAGAGTCTAGGTCTGTCCAAACTTCTTCCATTTAAGAATGATGGAAGCCACTGTGTTCTTGGGCACCTTCAATGCTGCAGAAATGTTTTTGTACCCTTCCCCAGATCTGTGCCTCGACACAATCCTGTCTCGGAGCTCTACGGACAATTCCTTCGACCTCATGGCTTGGTTTTTGCTCTGACATGCACTGTCAACTGTGGGACCTTATATAGACAGGTGTGTGCCTTTCCAAATCATGTCCAATCAATTTAATTTACTACAGTTATAGATACATCAAGGATGATCAATGGAAACAGGATGCACCTGAGCTCAATTTTGTGTCTCATAGCAAAGGGTCTGAATACCTATGTAAATAAGGTATGTTTTTTTATTTGTACTACAAAAAAAACATTTTCGCTTTGTCATTATGGGGTATTGTCTGTAGAATGACGAGGGAAAAACGTAATTGTTTAATTTAGAATAAGGCTTAAATGTAACAAAATGTAGAAAAAGTAAAGGTGTCTGAATACTTTCCGAATGCACTGTATAGGGGAACAGTGTGCAGTATTAGGATAGAGTTGCACGTGGCCCTACACACTGATCTGAGGTCAGTAGCTATATCATTTTTCAGTCTTATTTTTTTATCCTAGATCTGTGCCTGCGGGCAACATGTATCCGGAACACCTTCAGTCAGTGTGATGCCATTTTGGGTCAAAGTCACTCCAGTCTCCGGGGGAAGTTCTTGGCAGTGCTAAAGAAGGAACAGGGATAAAAGACCTCGTTGTTTTTGTTGTTACTTACCTGTCTAACAGAGGTTTGGTAGCTTTGGATCCGGGTGCGATCTCTGGATGTTGGTGGTTAGCCCCAGCCATCAAAATCTTACTCAACACAGGGACTGCAACACAAAGACAGATTGTGAGTGTTATATAAATCCCATTCATATCTAGAGACACGGCATTAAATGGCTCCTGTGCTCCACAGAGAGTAATAAACATTCACCCACAACATCGGATACTGCAAGTAGATACTGCCTTGGAAGTTAGGTATGCAGTGTTTCCCCTATATTCATTTAGCAGCGGTGGGTCGCTGCAGCTAAATCGTTGCCGCCACTCCCCAAAAAAGTATATAGTTGAAGTCGGAGGTTTACATACACCTTAGCCAAATACATTTAAACTCAGGTTTTCACAATTCCTGACATTAAATCCTAGTAAAAATTCCCTGTCTTTGGTCAGTTAGGATCACCACTTTATTTTAAGAATGTGAAATGTCAGAATAATAGTACAGAGAATTATTTAAGCTTTTATTCCTTTCATCACATTCCCAGTGGGTCTGAAGTTTACATACACTCAATTCATATTTGGTAGCATTGCCTTTAAATTGTTTAACTTGGGTCAAACGTTTCGGGTAGCCTTCCACAAGCTTCCCACAATAGGTTGGGTGAATTTTGGCCCATTCCTCCTGACAGAGCTGGTGTAACTGAGTCAGGTTTGTAGGCCTCCTTGCTCGCACACGCTTTTTCAGTTCTGCCCACAAATGTTCTATAGGATTGAGGTCAGGGCTTTGTGATGGCCACTCCAATACCTTGACTTCGTTGTCCTTAAGCCATTTTGCCACAACTTTGGAAGTATGCTTGGGGTCATTGTCCATTTGGAAGACCCATTTGCGACCAAGCTTTAACTTCCTGACTGATGTCTTGAGATGTTGCTTCAATATATCCACATAATTTTCCTTCCTCATGATGCCATCTATTTTGTGAAGTGCACGAGTCCCTCCTGCAGCAAAGCACCCCCACAGCATGATGCTGCAACCCCTGTGCTTCACGGTTGTTCGACTTGCAAGCGACCCCCTTTTTCCTCCAAACATAATGATGGTCATTATGGCCAAACAGTTCTATTTTTGTTTCATCGGACCAGAGGACATTTCTCCAAAAAGTACAATCTTTGTCCCCATGTGCAGTTGCAAACCGTAGTCTGGCTTTTTTATTGCGGTTTTGGAGCAGTGGCTTCTTCCTTGCTGAGCGACCTTTCAGGTTATGTCGATATAGGACTCGTTTTACTGTGGATATAGATACTTTGGTACCTGTTTCCTCCAGTATCTTTTGTACCTGTTTCCAAGGTATTTGCTGTTGTTTTGGGATTGATTTGCACTTTTCGCACCAAAGTACGTTCATCTCTAGGAGACAGAACACGTCTCCTTCCTGAGCGGTATGACAGCTGCGTGGTCCCATGGCGTTTATATTTGCGTATTATTGTTTGTACAGATGAACGTGGTACCTTCAGGCGTTTGAAAATTGCTCCCAAGGATGAGCCAGACTTGTGGAAGTCTACAATTTTTTATCTGAGGTCTTGGCTGATTTCTTTTGATTTTCCCATGATGTCAAGCAAAGAGGCACTGAGTTTGAAGGTAGGCCTTGAAATACATCCCCAGGTACACCACCAATTGACTCAAATTATGTCAATTAGCCTATCAGAAGCTTCCAAAGGCACAGTCAACTTAGTGTATGTAAACTTCTGACCCACTGGAATTGTGATACAGTGAATTATAAGTGAAATAATCTGTCTGTAAACAATTGTTGGAAATATTACTTGTGTAATGCACAAAGTAGATGTCCTAACCGACTTGCCAAAACTATAGTTTGTTAACAAGACATTTGTGGAGTGGTTGAAAAACTAGTTTTAATGACTCCAACCTAAGTGTATGTAAACTTCCGACTTCAACTGTATATATAAAAAACAAATTTTCATTTTATTGGGGGAAAAAATTACAGGATGGTGAAATGTTTTCAGTGTAAACTGAAGGTGCAATATGCAGAAATGGCGGAGCGATTTCCTGGTAACAAAAATTCAAATAGTTCGCCTAATTTCAGTTTATGTGACAAAACAAGCAATGTGTAGAGAATCATTGTACCATCTAAACCGCTGTGAAATATCTTTGCAATAACCAAAAATATTATAATTTTCAGCTGTTTTGTGTACAAAAGTAAAAGACGCAAAAACAAAACTTAAGAATGGGAAGCATAGAAATAGCGCACATAGAACAGACCTACTGCTTCTTTGACTTGCTTTCAATGAGAAAGACATTTTAGTTATAGATCTGTCAATGTGAATTTGGTCAGGTCGCCCAAAAAGTTACATAAATGCAGCTATAAATGACTAAAACCACAAAGTACGTAGAAATGATAAGAGATAAGAGCTATATATTTTTTTTTATAAGATAATCTTTGAGAACTAACAATCATCAAAATAAAAACTAGACAGTCAGGGAGAATCTAGCATAAGAATACGGCATAAGCCATGACAAAATATGTACAAATTAGCTTTAAAAACCGCAAAGACTAGGGACTCTAACATTTGGTCGGAGACCGCGCCACTGGCCATGCCCACTGACCCCAACCCCCCCATGCTAACTTTGCCACCACTGCTGAAAAGAAATCCTCCTCAGACCGGTCTCTCTTACCCTTGTTGTCTGAGAGTTCTCCTATGACCCAGGCCTGTTTGTGTGTGTTGATACTGATGTCCAGGACGTGACAGAGACGTTCAGAGTCCAGGTTACACCCCGCCCCGATCACCCTGGATGGTGGCAGGCCGCTCTGTCTCCATGCCACATGGGTCATGATGTCCACTGCCAGAGGTCAAAACATAGGAAAAGAAGGGAGATGGGAAGAGGAGGGAGGGAGAGAGATATTACAACAGAGGGTTTATTCATTTTTCGTAAATATTTTTTGTGGACAGTAAAAATCATACACTGATGCCAATGGGAGATTTGATCTCTATTCTTCTGTATTTCCCATGAAACTTCTAGTTCAGTGCCTTCTGCTGCTTTTGACTAAAAGATGGCTGGATAATAGTTAAGGTAGGTGTGTGTGTTCGGACCTGGCTGTGAGGCTATGAGCAGCACAGCGTTGGGGCTAAGGCGGACCAGGCCCGGGATAATGCCCCGGTACATGTCCACGTTGGTCTGGACCACGCTCACGTACGACTGCTCGTTGCTCCACGCGTTCGCTGTCACCACGATCACACTGGAGTCTGCAGACGCCGACAGGTCTATCAGTGGGAAACAAATGGTTCTTCAACTAAGTGGAGTATCTTAAGGCCCGATTGTGTCACAAATTGTTTTGGAAGGTGCTAGCCCCAGCGTTGATAGTCATCCCTTGAATAAACATCCCTTATGAAGATGGACCTGCACACTAAATTGCTCCAACATACCTTTATTAGGTTGGTAATAATGATAACAAGGAATTTAATTTTGTAAAGTGGTTTCTTGAATCAAAGAACACAATAAAATTTTCAGTCACCTATTTGGCCAATTGTGTTACAGATCATTTCTTATTTTTATAAAGTGATTTGAGCTTTATAAGTAAAACATCAGTCCTAAAATGGTTAATGTCAAGCCATGCATAATGTTTTTAAAGTCTAACGGAATGTAGGCCTACAGTGAACACCACATATTGGCTATTGTAGTGGATTTCATAGAAGTCAACAGCTATATCCATGTGGAAATGTTATAGCATTTTCTCAATTGGTTTTGTTGATAGGCCACTCTGATAGGCCTACATTATGCTCAAATAGCCACAATAGCCTATTGAGCACTGTGAAACTAATTTAAAAGCAGGTACAGCCTGTGTTCACAATTAATGCGTGCTGGAAGTTGCACAGAATGCTTGCAGAATTTAAGTTTCCGCTCACAAGACCTGGAATTTGCTCAGTGCCGAAACTAGTGACTTTATACTTAGGCTGAGGTTTAGATGAATGTGTCAGGCTTAGTTTACAGTTCACTGCTGCTTTACTGGGTAAAAGTAGTGTCTAATAAGTTTATAGGAGATGTACCTTTAGATACCTCCACCTTTGGCAAGTTGAAAATCTCTAGATCCATGCTACCACCTTTGGTGGAGCTCTCAGCTACGTCAATGAAGACTAGTCTATCCACTTTACCCTATAAAGCAAAGAGAGAACATGATATGTGAGCTCTTCACTGTTATAAAGGATAGATGGGATGGAAATGGTGAACATCAACTCAAAACACATCCTTTAGACACAACAGTGATTAAGAAAGGCTCTTGTTATATCAATGTACCTGGGTCGTGTTCATTTGGCACCAAACACAAGAAAACAGACAAACAGGAAGACCTATAATTGTTTGTCATGTAGATTTAAATACATCTCATTCAAAATCAGCCTTTGATTCTGCTTTGTGACCAAGTTTGCCATCTTTTGGAGGGAGGGCAAAGTAGAGACTGAAATAGGTACTACATGGACTTGTCCAATAAGAAACGCTAAATTCAATTTCTCGTCGCAAAACGCTTTCTGTTGCATGTCCTAATGAACACGACCCGGTTTTAACATTTGAGTGACAAAGCAAAAAAAGGCAGTCATACTTTTGCCAAAATGCTCATCACTGATGCCATTCCCAAGTCTCCGCCCCCAATGACTGTGACTTTGTTGATTGAATGATCGTGATGCTGTACTCCACCTGTGATTGGAGGACATGGTTTGAGTTAGAGCCAGGGGTGTATTCGTCAGGTGATATGTTCAGCTTCAAAATGCTGCAAACAGAAATGTACTAAACAGAGATGATGCTTTCCCCAATTCTACATGATACATTTCTATCTAAACATTCTGCAGTTTACCACAGCATCACTAGGGAATGCTGGCTCGGCTATTGTTGGCAAACTATCAGACCCAGCCACAGCTTAATCTGGTGTTTGCATTGTCGGTT
This sequence comes from Coregonus clupeaformis, assembly GCF_020615455.1. Lineage (NCBI taxonomy): Eukaryota > Metazoa > Chordata > Actinopteri > Salmoniformes > Salmonidae > Coregonus > Coregonus clupeaformis. Next base: position 17,546,536 of record NC_059210.1, on the reverse strand, counting down.
TCTGGTTTGACCAGATACTGACACCTTGAATCTCTAACTTGTGGTAGGTGACTGGTTTCATTGAATAAATAAATCATATATAATTGTTGTATAAAAGCGGTCACGTGTTATCCTCTGGCCCCAAATATAGCCCATTTTACCTTTTTATACCCAATGAACCATTCAGCAAGCTGCAGTATATGTCTATATAGGTCTGGTTTCCCTTAAGCCTAATTCTGGCGCCGGAGGAGATAGCTGCGGTTTTACGGGCTCCTAACCAATTGTGCTAGTGTGTGTGTGTTTTTTCACGTTATTTGTAACTTATTTTGTACATAATGATTCTGCCACCGTCTCTTATGACCGAAAAGAGCTTCTGGATATCAGGACAGCGATTACTCACCTCGTACTGGACGAAGATTTTTTCTTTAACAAGTCGGACGCAAAGGATTTACTTCAGACACCCAACAAGGCCCAAATCCCCGTCATTCACATGAGAAAGAGACAGATATCAGGGACGTAGGTTGGGGTGCCTTGTAAATATCCGACGGCGAGTGGGTAATCTGCCTCTACCGTCAGTCCTATTAGCCAACGTACAATCACTGGATAACAAAATAGATGAGCTACGATCACAAATATCCTACCAATGGGACATAACAAACTGTAATATCTTATATTTCACAGAATTGTGGCTGAACGACAACATGGATAACATACAGCTGGCAGGGTTTATGCTGCATCGGCAAGATAGAGCAGCCGCCTCCGGTAAAACAAGGGGTGGTGGTCTGTGTATATTTGTAAACAACAGCTGGTGCACAAAATTTAATATTAAGGATGTCTCAAGGTTTTGCTTGCCTGAGGTAGAGTATATCATGATAAGCTGTAGACCATACTATTTACCAAGAGAGTTTATCTATATTTTTCGTAGCTGTCTATTTATCACCACAAACCGATGCTGGCACTAAGACCGCACTCAATGAGCTGTATAAGGCCATAACTAAACAGGAAAACGCTCATCCAGAAGCGGCGCTCCTAGTGGCCGGGGACTTTAATGCAGGGAAACTTACATCCGTTCTACCTAATTTCTACCAGCATGTTAAATGTGTAACCAGAGGGAAAGAAACTCTAGACCACCTTTACTCCACACACAGAGACGCATACAAAGCTCTCCCTCGCCCTCCATTTGGCAAAACTGACCATAATTCTATCCTCCTGATTCCTGCTTACAAGCAAAAACTAAAGCAGGAAGCACCAGTGACTCGGTCAATAAAGAAGTGGTCAGATGACGCAGATGCTAAGCTACAGGACTGTTTTGCTAGCACAGACTGGATGGAATATGTTCCGGGTTTTTTGCGATGGCATTGAGGAGTACACCACATCAGTCACTGGCTTCATCAATAAGTGCATCGATGACGTCATCCCCACAGTGACCGTACGTATATACCCCAACCAGAAGCCATGGATTACAGGCAACACCCGCACTGAGCTAAAGGGTAGAGCTTTCATGGAGCAGGACTCTAACCCGCTATGCCCTCCGACAAACCATCAAACAGGCAAAGCGTCAATACAGGACTAAGATTGAATCGTACTACACCGGCTCCGACTCTCGTTGGATGTGGCAGGGCTTGCAAACTATTACAGACTACAAAGGGAAGCACAGCCGTGAGCTGCCCAGTGACACGAGCCTACCAGACAAGCTAAATTACTTCTATGCTTGTTTCCAGGCAAGCAACACTGAAGCATGCATGAGAGCATCAGCTGTTCCGGACGACTGTGTGATCACGATCTCCGTAGTTGATGTGAGTAAGACCTTTAAACAGGTCAACATTCACAAGGCCGCAGGGCCAGACGGATTACCAGGACGTGTACTATGAGCATGCACTGACCAACTTGCAATTGTCTTCACTGACATTTTCAACCTGTCCCTGACGGCGTCTGTAATACCAACATGTTTCAAGCAGACCACCATAGTCCCTGTGCCCAAGAACACTAAGGTAACCTGCCTAAATGACTACAGACCCGTAGCACTCACGTCTGTAGCCATGAAGTGCTTTGAAAGGCTGATCATGGCTTACATCAACTCTGTTTATTATCTATGCATAGTCACTTTAACTCTACCTACATGTACATATTACCTCAATTACCTCGACTAACCTGTGCCCCCGCACATTGACTCTGTACCGGTACCCCCATATATAGCCTCACTACTGTTTTTTTACTGCTGCTCTTTAATTATGTTATTTTTTACTTGACCAACAATGCAGTTTAAAGAAAAATAAGTTAAGGGCTTGTAAGTAAGCATTTCACTGTTGTATTCGGCGCATGTGAAAATACAATTTTATTTCATTTTAAACCCAGGGCCCCTATCCACGAAGCTTCTCAGAAAAAGTTATAGGAATCCTGTTAAAACCTGTTTCAAGACAACAACAAAAACTCCCAGGTTTTAGGATGATGTTAAGACACTGCTCAGACAAACTCTGAGCAAAGAGTAAAATCAATTCATAAAAGCTTCTCAGCTGGTAATCATGACAGTTGGAGGTACTGCAAAGAAAGATAGTTTAGACGCTCATTGCCATTGTTGCAAATGGAGAATAACCTAATCGCAAGGTGGCAACACGCTTTAGAGAAACACGGTGGCAATGGTAAAAAACGTTGTATAAAAACATTATATATTATTTAGTTTCAGTTTTGGTGTTGGGGACCTATAGTTTCCTATGCGTGGGAGGTTAGGAACCATTTATGCGTTGTATAGTTAGTAGTGGGTCAATTTCCGCAACAACCAGGAGGGTTGAAGCGCAAGGCTAAACTTTATGGGCTGGTTTCCCGGACACAGCTGTGTAGTCTTTCAATCGAGATTCTCCATTGAGCATGCATTTTCGTCCAAGACTTGGCTTAACCTGTGTCCAGGAAACCAGCCCTAAATCAAAACTTTTGACCATTGCAACATTTAATCTGATGCGTTTTGGTCCCGTAGCTATTACATTGTAGCAGTGTGAAGTGCACCCGAGAACACTGTGTGACTGTGTGAGAGCAGAGTCTTGTATTGTGCTCATCTCAATAGGCGTATTAGAGCGGATTGTTTTCTCAAGATGGTCACCGCCTTTCAAAGTGTGTTGCATTCTGGGGATAAAAATTGTCCGACTTGCGCCTACATGTCGACTGCATGAACTTTACAAAAATCATGTGATCATGACGTTTTGACTGCAAGTTTCTGCAGTTGCTCTTCACCAACGTCCTCCTGCAGCCATTGTGGGAGGCTCTATTGTCATTAGGGATGTTCTTGTTTGACCCACACAAACGTGACCAAAGTCATGACCTATTTGCCAAGATTTGTGTACAGTGGATATATATAAATTAATGTGATATGAGGCTCTCACTTATTGATTGTACAATGCACATATTAAATTATGATTTCAGTACAATGTGTGATATGGGGGTGGGTTTATGTTTATTTCAACATTATAATGAAAACTTTTTATAAACAATGGCAACACTGAGCCTTACAGTTGGAAAACCGACTTTTGGCTGTCGCAGATGCACCTCCCTCGGCCTTACCAGCCTAACGCGCCCAACATCTGTGGTGCATCATCTCGCTCAGTCGCCCTTTAAATTAAAAAGTCAATCTCAATGTGACTCGCCAGATTCAGAAGCTTAAAACCCTGTTAGAAAAAAAGCTTGAAAACCCCATTCAACCCCCCACAAGTTACTTTAGAAGTTATAATTTTTCAAACGGGATTGTACATTATTTTATTTCAGTTTACTGAATCGTTTTTCATGATTCGTTTTAGTTTATTATAATAATCTTGGTGCAACATCCCATGCATACATTTTTGGTCTTACAGAAACTATATACACTGAGTGTACAAAACAGTAAGAACACCTGAGACAAATGAGAAGGATTGTGTATGTGTGCCATTCAGAGGGTGAATGGGCAAGACAAAAGATTGAAGTGCCTTTGAACAGGGTATGGTAGTAAGTGTCAGGCATACCAGTTTGTGTCAAGAACTGCAACGTTGCTGGTTTTCACGGTTAACAGTTTTCTGTGTGTATCAAGAATGGTCCACCACCCAAAGGACATCCAGCCAACTTGACACAACTGTGGGAAACATTGGAGTCAACATGGGTCAGCATCCCTGTGGAACGCTTTCGACAACTTGTAGAGTCCACGCCTAGGGCTGTGGCGGTCACGAAATTTCGTCAGCAGGTGACTGTCAAGCAAATAACTGTCGGTCTCATGGTAATTGACCATTAATTAACAAACACATTTAGCATCTCCTGGCTTCCACACATAGCCTACAAGCCACTGATGCAGACCTTTGGAACATTTACATTTAAAAAAGTCTAATACAGTGGGGAGAACAAGTATTTGATACACTGCCGATTTTGCAGGTTTTCCTACTTACAAAGCATGTAGAGGTCTGTAATTTTTATCATAGGTACACTTCAACTGTGAGAGACGGAATCTAAAACAAAAATCCAGAAAATCACATTGTACGATTTTTAAGTAATTAATTTGCATTTTATTGCATGACATAAGTATTTGATACATCAGAAAAGCAGAACTTAATATTTGGTACAGACACCTTTGTTTGCAATTACAGAGATCATACGTTTCCTGTAGGTCTTGACCAGGTTTGCACACACTGCAGCAGACCTTCTCCAGATCCTTCAGGTTTCGGGGCTGTCGCTGGGCAATACGGACTTTCAGCTCCCTCCAAAGATTTTCTTTTGGGTTCAGGTCTGGAGACTGGCCAGGCCACTCCAGGACCTTGAGATGCTTCTTACGGAGCCACTCCTTAGTTGCCCTGGCTGTGTGTTTCGGGTCGTTGTCATGCTGGAAGACCCAGCCACGACCCATCTTCAATGCTCTTACTGAGGGAAGGAGGTTGTTGGCCAACATCTCGCGATACATGGCCCCATCCATCCTCCCCTCAATACGGTGCAGTCGTCCTGTCCCATTTGCAGAAAAGCATCCCCAAAGAATGATGTTTCCACCTCCATGCTTCACGGTTGGGATGGCGTTCTTGGGGTTGTACTCATGCTTCTTCTTCCTCCAAACACGGTGAGTGGAGTTTGGACCAAAAAGCTCTATTTTTGTCTCATCAGACCACATGACCTTCTCCCATTCCTCCTCTGGATCATCCATATGGTCATTGGCAAACTTCAGACGAGCCTGGACATGCACTGGCTTGAGCAGGGGGACCTTGCGTGCGCTGCAGGATTTTAATCCATGACGGCGTAGTGTGTTACTAATGGTTTTCTTTGAGACTGTGGTCCCAGCTCTCTTCAGGTCATTGACCAGGTCCTGCCGTGTAGTTCTGGGCTGATCCCTCACCTTCCTCATGATCATTGATGCCCCATGAGGTGAGATCTTGCATGGAGCCCCAGACCGAGGGTGATTGACTGTCATCTTGAACTTCTTCCATTTTCTAATAATTGCGCCAACAGTTGTTGCCTTCTCACCAAGCTGCTTGCCTATTGTCCTGTAGCCCATCCCAGCCTTGTGCAGGTCTACAATTTTATCCCTGATGTCCTTACACAGCTCTCTGGTCTTGGCCATTGTGGAGAGGTTGGAGTCTGTTTGATTGAGTGTGTGGACAGGTGTCTTTTATACAGGTAACGAGTTCAAACAGGTGCAGTTAATACAGGTAATGAGTGGAGAACAGGAGGGCTTCTTAAAGAAAAACTAACAGGTCTGTGAGAGCCGGAATTCTTACTGGTTGGTAGGTGATCAAATACTTATGTCATGCAATAAAATGCAAATTAATTACTTAAAAATCATACAATGTGATTTTCTGGATTTGTTTTAGATTCCGTCTCACAGTTGAAGTATATCTATGATAAAAATTACAGACCTCTACATGCTTTGTAAGTAGGAAAACCTGCAAAATCGGCAGTGTATCAAATACTTGTTCTCCCCACTGTAAATCCATGTAATATAGCCTACACCTTCACAATAAATCAATTATTTATATTAGACAGGTCTAAAGAAACAAATTGTAGTCTATTTCAGAAGAACAGAATAGCATACTCTGAGTTGTCCTTATGTTAGGACCTGATAAGGCTATGCCAAATGGCTGTGGGCTACACTAGTTCATTTAGCAGACAAGATCTGCTTAGAATTCCGTGGCATTATTTTATAGTATGAAGAATACAATTGAACATAGCTGAATAAAATAGAAACAATATTTTCTCCAAACGATTTGAGGGAGTGAGCACATGCAGCTGTTCTGTGAAATAGGTACTCCTATATGCTTAATTTAGTTATTAATGTAACTTTAGTTCTACAAACGTTGGGCTATATGTTTTGATGTTTAATCCATTGTAAGGCCGCATGATGCGACTAATGATGATTTGAAGAACCGTCCACATTTACTTTTCGTCAGCCAACAAGATGAGTAGGCCTAACGAACAGCAAACGCACTAGCCTATGTCAATCTACTATCCTCCATAGTATGAAAGTTGACCTATTCTATTCTGTGCGAGAAATAAATATTCCAAACATAGTCTGGGACAGTTGTGGGATGCGACAGCTTCCAAATGAATACAACCACAAGCAAAAAAAAAATTTTACGCAATGTGGCTGACGCAACAGCTTAAAATTATGATAAACTGTTAGTCTATTTCTTCACATTATAAGCGCAGCAATGCGCACAAGGCAGTAGTCTATATGTGCGAATGTTCCATTAGCTGGAAAACACCATTATCAAAAGTGACCGCAAAATGTGATTATGCATTTAATTATTTTATTATGAAGAAGCATTTTTATGGTGAAAATTATCTTCCCCAAACTTGAAACTCACACGCTGCTTATGTACAGTATCTCACAAAAGTGAGTACACCCCTCACATTTTTGTAAATATTTGAGTATATCTTTTCATGTGACACTGAAGAAATGACACTTTGCTACAATGTAAAGTAGTGAGTGAACAGCTTGTATAACAGTGTAAATTTGCTGTCCCCTCAAAATAACACAACACACAGCCAATAATGTCTAAACCGCTGGCAACAAAAGTGAGTACACCCCTAAGTGAAAATGTCCAATATTTTGTGTGGCCACCATCATTTTCCAGCACTGCCTTAACCCTCTTGGGCATGGAGTTCACCAGAGCTTCACAGGTTGCCACTGAAGTCCTCTTCCACTCCTCCATGACGACATCACGGAGCTGGTGGATGTTAGAGACCTTGCACTCCTCCACCTTCCGTTTGAGGATGCCCCACAGATGCTCAATAGGGTTTAGGTCTGGAGACATGCTTGGCCAGTCCATCACCTTTACCCTCAGCTTCTTTAGCAAGGCAGTGGTCATCTTGGAGGTGTGTTTGGGGTCGTTATCATGTTGGAATACTGCCCTGCAACCCAGTCTCCGAGGGAGGGGATCATGTTGGCATTCATGGTTCCCTCAATGAACTGTAGCTCCCCAGTGCCGGCAGCACTCATGCAGCCCCAGACCATGACACTCCCACCACCATGCTTGACTGTAGGCAAGACACACTTGTCTTTGTACTCCTCACCTGGTTGCCGCCACACACGCTTGACACCATCTGAACCAAATACGTTTCTTGGTCTCATCAGACCACAGGACATGGTTCCAGTAATCCATGTCCTTAGTCTGCTTGCCTTCAGCAAACTGTTCGCGGGCTTTCTTGTGCATCATCTTTAGAAGAGGCTTCCTTCTGGGACGACAGCCATGCAGACCAATTTGATGCAGTGTGCGGCGTATGGTCTGAGCACTGACAGGCTGACCCCACACCCCTTCAACCTCTGCAGCAATGCTGGCAGCACTCATTCGTCTATTTCCCAAAGACAACCTCTGGATATGACGCTGAGCCCGTGCACTCAACTTCTTTGGTCGACCATGGTGAGGCCTGTTCTGAGTGGAACCTGTCCTGTTAAACCGCTGTATGGTCTTGGCCACCGTGCTGCAGCTCCGTTTCAGGGTCTTGGCAATCTTCTTATAGCCCAGGCCATCTTTATGTAGCGCAACAATTCTTTTTTTCAGATCCTCAGAGAGTTCTTTGCCATGAGGTGCCATGTTGAACTTCCAGTGACCAGTATGAGGGAGTGTGAGAGCGATGACACCAAATTTAACACACCTGCGCCCCATTCACACCTGAAACCTTGTAACACTAACGAGTCACATGACACCGGGGAGGGAAAATGGCTAATTGGGCCCAATTTTGACATTTTCACTTAGGGGTGTACTCACTTTTGTTGCCAGCGGTTTAGACATTAATGGCTGTGTGTTGTGTTATTTTGAGGGGACAGCAAATTTACACTGTTATACAAGCTGTACACTCACTACTTTACATTGTAGCAAAGTGTAATTTCTTCAGTGTTGTCACATGAAAAGATATACTCATATATTTACAAAAATGTGAGGGGTGTACTCACTTTTATGAGATACTGTATGTCAGTTAGGCTCTACACCCCTTGTAAGTGGATTAATGTGCTTAATTTTAAGAAGTTACTTGGCCACTTTAGTTGTGATACAAACCTTCTCAAAACATGTAGGCCTATGGGCTAGGCTACATGAGGTGTGCTACTATGATTATTATTTTATTTTTTACGCAATAAAAAGGCATGGTTTCTTGCCTTAAGCTGGGCATCATTCACAAGTGATAATATATAATTCACAAGTGATAGGCTAATATTGTCACCCATCAGACTATTCTTGATTTAATCTTGTCTTTACATATCCAAAATAATGTGTGTGAAGTTTGTTTTGATTTGGAATATACCATTATCATGCACCTGTCTCAAAACAGGGGCAGGGGAAAAATACATGTCATCTATGCACTTAAATAGCAAATGGAGGACACATGTCCCGTGGTTCATTTTCATGCCAGCCCGGTAGGTTATACTCCTGTTGTAAAGATAAGCAAGGTGCTTAATATTAGGAAAGTTGAGAAATAAATATAGTAGGCCTAGCCTATAGAAAGCTGATGGGATCCTCTTTTGAATAGAGGCCATCACCCTGTTCTCGCGCAATTGCATAGCCTATAGAAATATTGCGCAACATGAGCTCATGAATTGTTTGATTAGATTTTCCATAACATTTGCATTGATGTCAGAGTGATTAGAGGGACAATAGAGTGCTGAGTACCAGGCAGTTAGCAAGTTTGGTAGGCTACTAATGACCATCAGCAGCATCAGAGCTTGGAGAAGCCTAATTACCGTTAGTCACGTGGAATTTGACTGCCTTCATGACTCGTGACCGCCGGTGTGGCGGTCACCGCAACAGACCTATCCACGCCCCGACGAATTGAGGCTGTACTGAGGGCAAAATGAGGGGGTGCGACTCAATATTAGGAAGGTGTTGCATATGAGGAGAATCCCCTCAGTTCGTCCACTAGATAGCAGGAGATCATCATAGGACGTCTCTTGGCCACTTGAAACCAGTTGCGTCTGGTTTGGGTAGTGAGTCACTGTGCCAAAATGGCCGAATGGATTTAAGCCTGACATCTTAAAATGACCTTAGCAATCAGGGCTTTCAAGTTATGTTGTTTGCTTTTTTAAATAAGACAGACGTGAGGAAACATACTTATTTTCCCATTTACTTTTCCTATTGTAAACGATGAGCTAGATCAACAGCGCATGTGGAGGATGCATACAAGATCATGTGGATGGAGAAGGAAATGAATTGGAAATGACATTCAGGGTGTAGCCTTTCCATGCATACCAAATATTTGCACTTTTGGTGACTTGATCTACATGGCATACTCTGTGAATATGACCATAGCGCATGATTTATGGCCTTTATGGGGGGCGGTGTGTTCTTATGACATTGCCAGCAGTAAGATTTGAGTTCCCGGTACCGGGTCCAAAACAACCACTCAGAGTTTAGCAGGTACTGGTTAGGACAGCTCATGAGGTCTCCTAAATATCTGTTGACTGACTAATGACTAAAGATGCTTCATGCATAAGTTCTTTTTACCCATAAGAGTAGCAGAAGAATGTCTCTATTCTCAGCACTTAACAGCCAATTTTCTACTCTAAAACGCTTTGTGGATACGGGCCCAGAACTAGGCTTAAGATACAAACGCCAAACCACCCCAACCATATGTGCAGAATTAGCCTATTTTGGAAATGTTGGATTCACAACTGCTCTTAAACCATTTAATCTGTGTCCGGCAAACCAGCCAATAAAGTCCATATACTTTAGTCTACAGACCCACCTTCATTGATCTTCAGGTTGGAAACGAAGGCCAGCAGCTCATTGGGGTCTCTGTTGTCTCCGGTGGACTTGGTGCCCAGCGGAGGCTCCTCCTCAAACTGGGAGATCATCTCAGCCAGGAGACCTACTACAGACGACTTGGGCTGTGGAGGGAGAGGAAGACGCACAGCTTTACAACGGGAGAGAGGATGCATCGGTGTCTATCTGTCATGGTCAATGACATGACAATTTACTCCATCAAAAATGCTTCCGTCAAAGAATGAATAACATGAAACTCGCACAAATTTGCTACATTTGAGGTGGAGCTGAAAAAATTTAAATTGAGTCACACTCTGAAGTTACTTCCATATGTATTGTCCATACTATTGTCCCACTTAGGATACATGCCCAATGCATTGCTTAATTCTAAAGGGTCTTCCTCAATCTTTTCTTGATTCCTCGCATCTTCTCCTTTCTCAAAACACATTGGAGAAGAAGCCCAAAGGGCAGGGATCTTTGACCTTATCCTCCAGTAAGGTTGAGAAGGAGGCAAGGAGATGGCAAGCCAAGAATCGCAGAAGGACAATGAGATGGAGCCAAATAAGTAGTATTGAAGTGTGGATACTAGAACAGAGACCTGGGCCCATATCCATAAAGCGTCTGAGTAGAAAATTGGTCATTAAGTGCTGAGATTAGAAACATTTTACTCCTATCCTTATGGGTAAAATGTAGTCATAAGAGTCACAGAAAGTTGACAGATATTAAAACACCTCATGAGCAGTTAAGAGTTACCAGCAGGTGTATAGAAAATACAAAAATGCAGCGAGTCAGTGGTTCCTGCGCCACATGCAATTGCTTTGGAGTTGTTCAAATAATGTTTTGATATTTCTACCTGATCAATCAATCAATCAATAAATAATCTGGACCTACAGTGCATTCGGAAAGTATTCAGACCCATTGACCTTTTCCACTTTGTCACGTTAAAGCTTTACTTTAAAATGTTTTATTTTTTTGTATCCATCAATCTACACACAATACCCCATAATGACAAAGCGAAAACAGGTTTAGACATTTTTGCAAATGTACTACACATAAAAAACAGAAATACCTTATTTATATAGTATTCAGACCCTTCACTATGAGATTCGAAATTGAACTCAGGTGCATCCTGTTTCCATTGATCATCCTTGAAATGTTTCTACAACTTGATTGGAGTCCACCTGTGGTAAACTAAATTGATTGGACATGATTTGGAAAGGCACACACACCTGTCTATATAAAAAGGTCCCACAGCTGACAGTGCATGTCAGAGCAAAAACCAAGCCATGAGGTCGAAGGAATTGTCCGTAGAGCTCCGAGACAGGATTGTGTTGAGGCACAGATCTGGGGAAGGGTACCAAAAAATGTCTGCAGCATTGAAGGTCCCCAAGAACACAGTGGCCTCAATCATTCTTAAATGGAAGATGTTTGGAACCACCAAGACTTTTCCTAGTGCAGGCTGCCTGGCCAAACGGAGCAATCGGGGGAGAAGGGTCTTGGTCAAGGAGGTGACCAAGAACCCGATGGTCACTCAGACAGAGCTCCAGAATTCCTCTGTGGAGATGGAATAACCTTCCAGAAGGACAACCATCTCTGCAGCGCTCCACCAATCAGGCCTTTATGGTAGAGTGGCCAGGAATTTGCCAAAAGGCACCTAAAGGACTCTCAGACCATGAGAAACAAGATTCTCTGGTCTTAAGAAAACCAAGATTGAACATCTGGAGGAAACCAGGCACCGCTCATCACCTGGCCAATACCATCCCTACGGTGAAGCATGGTGGTGGCAGCATCATGCTGTGGGGATGTTTTTCAGTGGCAGGGACTGGGAGACTAGTCAGGATCGAGGGAAAGATGAACAGAGCAAAGTACAGAGAGATCCTTGATGAAAACCTGCTCCAGAGCACTCAGGACCGCAGACTGGGGCAACGGTTCACCTTCCAACAGGACAGCGACCCTAAGCACACAGCCAAGGCAACGCAGGAGTGGCTTCGGGACAAGTCTCTGAATGTCCTTGAGTGGCCCAGCCAGAGCCCGGACTTGAACCCGATCTAATATATCTGGAGAACCTGAAAATAGCTGTGCTGCGACGCTCCCCATACAACCTGACAGAGCTTGAGAGGATCTGCAGAGAAGAATGGGAGAAACTCCCCAAATACAGCTGTGCCAAGCTTGTAGCGTCATACCCAAGAAGACTCCAGGCTGTAATCGCTGCCAAAGGTGCTTCAACAAAGTACTGAGTAAAGGGTCTGAATACGTATGTAAATGTGATAGTTTATTTATTTATTTAGGGGTCTGAACAATTTCCGAATGCACTGTACATGCAATAGTATCTCTTGTGCGTTTGACAATGACTTCACAAGGCCTATTTCACTTGATATGCCTAAATACTTAGAACCACTAGGATAATAAATCCACATCATGCTATTTAAAGTTAGCCATTTGGAGCGCAACATCGCGTAGTAAAAAAAAAATCTACACTGGGGATGCCTAGAAGTTGGGCAATTGAAGGCATCTAGGGCTTATGTTAACTTATACTGAACAAAAATATAAATGCAACAATTTCAAAAAATATGTACTGTTACAGTTCATATAAGGAAATCAGTCAATTGAAAGAAATTCATTAGGCCCTAATCTATGGATTTCACATGACTGGGCAGGGGTGCCGCTATCCGCCAGCCAATCAGAATGAGTTTTTCCCCACAAAAGGGCTTTATTACAGACCAAAATATTCCTCCGTTTCATCAGCTGTCTGGTTGGCTGGTCTCAGACAATCCTGCAGGTGAAGAAGCTGGATGTGGAGGTCCTGGGCTGGCGTGGTTACACGTGGCCTGCGGTTGTGAGGTCGGTTGGCAGTACTGCCAAATTCTCTAAAACGGCTTTGGAGGCGGCTTATGGTAGGAAAATTAACATTCAATTCTCTGGCAACAGCTCTGGTGGACATTCCTGCAGTCAGCATGCCAATTGCACCCTCCCTCAAAACGTGAGACATCTGTGGCAGTGTTGTGTGACAAAATTGCACATTTTAGAGTGGCCTTTTATTGTCCCCAGCACAAGGTGCACCTGTGTAATAATCACTGTTTAATCAGTTTCTTGATATGCCACACTTGTCAGGTGGATGGATTATCTTGAAAAAAATTGAAATGCTCACTAACAGGGATGTAAACAAATTTGTGCACAACATTTGAGCGAAATAAGCCTTTTGTGCATATGGAAAATTTCTGCAATCTTTTATTTCAGCTCATGAAACATGGGACCAAAACTTTACATGTTGCATTTATATTTCTGTGCAGTATAGATTGTGTTCGATGAAATTATAGACCTTTCAAACGTTGTATGCAACCTTATCGGCAAGTGACTTGATGCCTACAGTGGCAAAGCGATTTAGAATTGTTAAAAGTGAGTGACGAGTGTGTTGACAAATGGAAGCTATTGTAAAAATTCCACTTTTAACATTCATCAGAATTGGTAAAAAAAAAAGCCTACATAATATAATAATTAAGAGTAGGCAAAGTGATTGTGAAAATTATATCAAAGTTGTATTGCAACACATGCAGTCACATTTACCGTGGTTGTCTGAAGCGACGCGTGCTATAAAATTCACAGCTGCCGATGCCTCATCGCGATATGGGTCATCACCATCTTTCCTTTGCGGTACCTCCAACTGTCGTGATTACCAGCTGAGATAAACTTTTATGAGTTGATTTTACTCCTGGTTCAGACTGTCTGGGCAGTGTCTTAACATCATCCGAAAACCTACCCTGAGCTGGGAGTTTGTCTTAAAACAGGTTTAACAGGATTCCTAAGACATTTTCTGAGATGCTTTGTGGACACGGGCCCAGGTATTGATCAGCATGGATTGCCTTTCAGTCAAGAGAAACGACAACAGTGATCAACTCTCACAGATTTCTCTGTGTAGGAGAGCATCCTCTTACATGGTCCCAGTTGTGGAGGCTGGGGAGGTAGATGCGTCCTCTGGCGTCCACGTGCTTCCCCTCCCTGATGACCATGTTGGTGGTGGGCCTCAGCAAGCAGATAGGAGGGGTGAAGGGGAAAGAGTCCATCAGCCACAGCAGGATGGGCAGGTTGTATGAACGGCCTGGGAATTATACAGCATGGAATACAGAATTTACTGTACAGTGCCATCGGAAAGTATTCAGACCCCTTGACTTTTTCCACATTTTGTTACGTTACAGCCTTATTCTAAAATTGATTAAAAAATAAATAAATCCTCAATCTACACACAATACCCCATAATGACAAAGCGAAAACAGGTTTAGACATTTTTGCAAATTGATTAAAACATTTTTAAAAAACAGAAATATCTTATTTACACAAGTATTCAGACCCTTTGCTATGAGACTTGAAATTGAGCTCAGGTGCATCCCGTTTCCATTTATCATCCTTGAGATGTTTCTACAACTTGATTGGAGTCCACCTGTGGTAAATTCAATTGATTGGACATGATCTGGAAAGGCACGCTACACCCGCAATAACATCTGCTAAACAGGTGTATGTGACAAATAAAATTTGATTTGATGCTGTGGGAATGTTTTTCAGCGGCAGGGACTGGGAGACTGGTCAGGACTGAGGGAAAGATGAACAGAGCAAAGTACAGAGAGATCCTTGATGAAAACCTGCTCCAGAGCGCTCAGGACCGCAGACTGGGGCAACGGTTCACCTTCCAACAGGACAATGACCATAAACACACAGCCAAGACAACACAGGAGTGGCTTAGGGACAAGTCTCTGAATGTCCTTGAATGGCCCAGCCAGAGCCCGGACTTGAACCCAATCGAACAGCTCAGGAGAGACCTGAAAACAGCTGTGCAGCTACGCTCCCCATCCAACCTGACAGAGCTTGAGAGGATCTGTAGAGAAGATTGGGAGAAACTCCCCAAATGCAGGTGTTCCAAGCTTGTAGCTTCATACCCAAGAAGACTCAATGCTGTAATCGCTGCCAAAGGTTCTTCAACAAAGTACTGAGTAAAGGGTCTGAATACTTATGTAAATGTCATATTTCGGGGGGGGGGGTCAACTTTAGAATAAAGCTGTAATGTAACAAAATGTGGAAAATGTAAAGGGGTCTGAATAGTTTCCGAAGACACTGTACATTAACAGTAAAGCCATCTAACTTTGATAAGGTTGAGTCTGCGATATAACCATTCAGCTACAATCAGTCAGTACTTGGTTGATGATAACAGTGGTGGTGTTGAACCTTGGTAGTGGACGGGGAAACTCCAAGTAAACTCAGTTCACGCTAGATACATGTTTTTGTATTAGGGTTTAACTATTTACCCATGCATTTTTTTAACACTAACATGTTTGATAAGACTCACCTTCATATTTCACAGGTATGTTGCCAATCAACTTCAGCAGATCTTTCTGGGTGCCATCACTGAAAGCTTAGAAACCGGTGATTTATGTTTAAGATATTTGACAGATACAGAAACAGTCTGTACAATCAAACTCTTCACTGAAGGACCATTAGGAGGTGATCATTCTGATGAAGCCAACTTACTGTATGTGCCAGTTACTGGTTTCATCGCGGGATGAATCTGGTGAACTTTCTTCAGCTCCTCAATAGCAACATCACGAAACTTGTACTGATATAATAAATAAATAAAGATGACATGATGCGATTTAGTTGCATAGTTAGTTAGCTAACTAATTAGCTAGATACAGAAAAATGTTTAGTAAGGACAATGAAATGGAGACATCTGAATTTCATGGAAACATAACTTGTGGTCTATTTACTTCAGACTTCCTTTAAGAGCCTGAGTAGCCTGCAACAAAGCTGTTTTACCGGCAGTTATCTGATCAAATTGACAATAGTAGGAGTATACGGGTATTTAAACAAACACTAGCCAGCTAGCCACACAGAACGAGCGAAGACAGAAAGAAGGATACAACTTTGACACAAACCCTTGACAGTATCTTCTGTATTGCTTCCGGACTGAGATCCATGGTTTACCATCTGTTGATTAATCACGTGTAGCGTAGGAATAATCAGGTTCTGTTATTTGAAGAACCAGTCCAAACTCGCTTTAAATAACTTGGCAGCAAAACACAAACTTCCGCAAAGTAAAAAGGGGCGTGTCATTCCAAGGTACGGCAAGCCGAAAGGAAGTTCTTAACTCAGCACCTCAATCGAGATAGAATTTCTCAGAACAGTAATCTGAAGCGTAGTTTAACATTGGAATTTCAATCTACAACCAGTCTGTTTGTGTGAAGAATCAAAGATGAATACCTTCGTTTCAGATAACCTATTATTAGAGGAAGCATATTTTTAGTAGTGAGCATATTTTTTGTAATCAATTATGTGATAATTCCAGAGAAGCTCACCTACAACATATCAGAATGAGAAATATCTCGTGTTTGAAAATAATGTTATATATCTGCATGGTCATGGACAACACTCACATTGCCTATAACATTGTCAAATTGGTGAAACATTCATACAATATTCAATATTCCTTTCAATAGTATTTTTCCACCACCGAGAGATTTTAATTTGCTTCAGTATAAAATGAATGCTATTTTGTTCTATAAAAGGACCAGGAATGATTGAATGAATTTCTATTTAAATTAGCAGTCAGGCTGCTAAACAAATAATTTAGCATCGTATGGTTTTAGAGATGAAAATAATATAACACTGGGGGAAAAAAACAGCAAAGGCACACCACACAAGCAAATGAAAACCATCAGCCAACAAGTTATGTCAAATCTTTTTAACAAGAAAAAAGAAACTTTCATGAAATGTCTCTGGCAATGTCTCTTCCTCTCCATCATTAAAGGGGCAATCTGCAGTTGCTACATCCATTTTCTGATTTATAAATTAATTATATGTACCCATTGATTCTTGAGGAATATAACATATTAATGCCTCATGAGCTTTAGTTCAACAGTCATATCCACTCAGAACACAAAATATAAGCTTGTTTTACTCCAAATGTATGAAAACAAAGTAAACGTAAACAAACACTATTAGAATCAAAACATGGTTAAAACTATATTTCTGATATTATGGATGGTCAGTCCTTGCATCCATAGCCTATGAATTTGAGAGTGGTTACATGTCTCCAGCCCCATCCCACAGCTTTTTACTGAGGCGGGGACTCCGCTTTATTGTTTCAACTACCGATTGCCCCTTTAAAATTAAAGAATAAAAAAATGGACCAGTGAGTTTCGGTTCTGTATGGGGAAAAATACAACATGATTGCCGTTCACAACTTGGCAAGGCAATCACATTTTACATGATAGCTCTGTCATTTTCTATGGGTTTCAAAAATAGCAGGGCATAATCTGCACCGTATTATATTAAATAGTCTCTTTGCAGCTCAGCTAGTAAAAGACTGAAAGACTCGATAGTGCAACCCTGCCCCTTTCCAGCTGGAAAAATAAATAATGTAACAGAAGCAAGTGGCCACTGGTCTGACCACCCCATTCCACTCCAGGGTGAAGTTTCCCCTAGGTGCAGATCTAGAATCAGCTTCCCCTCCCCCAATACTAACCACTAGTGGGGAAAATGCCAAACTGACCCAGGAGCAACGTCTAGCGGCAACTTCACCCTACACCACCCCATCTCAACCCCCTCCTACTCCAGGAAATGGCTGCATTGTGTTCGTGTGTTAAAGTTAGTGTCCTCAAACTTTTTTTCGTTTCGCATTCATTGCCATTTTCTTTTTCATCTCTTCCTCCTCCAAGCGCAACTCTTCCTCATCCTCCTTGATACCCAGGCGTAAACTGGGAGAAGTGGAGACAAAAACAAAACAGGAGATTTGTTAACACATGCAGACACAACCACTGTCTTAACTTAAGTCGGCTTCCACTTGTTTCTTGTCAAAGATGGGACAAGGAATATGTTTTTAGGGCTTCAATTCTTTTTCTTCCTCTTGGCCATATTCCGTTTGAGTTGCTCCTCCTCTCGTCTCTCCTCTTCCTGATCTTCAAAAACAGCCATTTTCAGGCTAACAGGACAGGGCGAGGCACAGGGGGCATAGCACAGGAGCACACACATCGAGACAGAACACAGGAATGAGTGAGTTTAATCCATAATCTGGCAAAACAAGCAATGGACTGAGGGTGGCAAGTCTTGGTTCTGGAAGGCTGCAGTGTGTGCAGGCTTTGGTTTCGAACCAGCCCAGCTGTAACATACCTGATAAAACGTATTGACGTCTAAATGGAAGACTACGGTTAGTGGATTATTTGAATCAGGCTAAAAACACTTGCAGCCCTCCAGGACCAGGGTTGACCAGCCCTGCAATTGACAAACACCTGCACTTGCAGGCATTGCTCTATGGAACCCTCTACCACGTCTGTAGAAATGGCAATAGGGCTGACCCCATTTAATCGAATGGTCTATTGTTTGGTCGATAGGTTGTTGGTCGACAGATTTTTTAAATAGAGCAGTCGCAAATTGTATATATTTTTATTTTATGGCACACGAGAAACCTGTCTGATTCCCGCCTGTCTCAGTGGACTAATCCACTGCGGAGGCAGCGGGGATGGCAAAGTCATTCTGCAACGCAAGGCACGCCTGCCAGATATGCCTTGGCACGCCAATACATTTGATAAAATGGAGAATGAGAAAATAAGTGAAATTGGTTTTCCATAATGCCTACTGCTTTGGACCTGACACCGTTTGAGAGAGTATTCCTTAGGACTACAGTATATGTGAATATAATGTGTATTGGGTATAATTTAAAATGTTGCGACATGAAGGGGAGTGTGGCTAAAATGCACAAGGCATGTCTCTCTCCAGACAATTCAAGCGCATTCATTGTTTCGTAACTTCATTTTGTGAATTGTTTGCCGTTTGATAGTTAGCGTCTATCAATTCCCCATTACCAGTAGTACATTTACTGTTAATCCCCATCATTTCTAATCTACGATGTTTGTTTGGTTACGGTAATTTCTGTTAATGCATTCAATATATTATTACTGTTGTTTACCATTCTGATTGTCGGAGAGGACACGTTGTTTGCAGAGCTCACAACCTATGCTACACTTGTGAGAAACAAGTTTGGGTTTATGTCATTCCATTTACGAGTTTTGTCAATTTATTCACATGTTTTGTTTGGACCGCTCCTGTCAATGTTGAGGGCGCGCACCTGTTTACCCATACAAATTCTAATTTTCTCAACCATGGATAGGTTATTCCAAGTTTCCGTGTGGCCTTTGTATAATGTAAGTTTAAACAGCGCAAACGTTCTATTGATTTCAATATGTAAATGATATGAGTGATTAACAAAAAAGTATTGTGTTACACTTATTGCGTTGGCGATCCCACTTCAATCAAAATACAACACTTTGAAATGTAGCTGGCTGTCATCTACAAGTTGTCCTCTATGAGTGATATATAAATTATTCCCAGATTCTGTGTGGTTTTTGAGCTGTGCTAGTTTTAACAGGACGCGCAAACGGATATCCCCCCTCTCGCTCTATTGATTTCAACGTGATATCGATATGAGTAATTGACAAAAGTGTTTCAAATCAAATTTTATTTGTCACATGCGCCGAATACAACAGGTGTAGACCTTACAGTGAAATGCTTACTTACAAGCCCTTAACCAACAATGCAGTTTTAAGAAAAACAAGTGTTGATTAAAAAACATAACAAAAAAATTAAATAAATAATTAAAGAGCAGCAGTAAAATAACAGTAGCGAGGCTATATACAGGGGGTACCGGTACAAAGTCGATGTGTGGGGACACAGGTTAGTCGAGGTAATTGAGGTAATATATACACTACCGTTCAAAAGTTTGGGGTCACTTAGAAACGTCCTTGTTTTCGAAAGAAAAGCAATTTTGTTGTCCATTAAAATAACATAATATTGACCAGAAATACAGTGTAGACATTGTTAATGTTGTAAATGGCTATTGCAGCTGGAAACGGCTGATTTTTAATGGAATATCTACAGAGGCGTAAAGAGGCCCATTATCAGCAACCATCAGTCCTGTGTTCCAATGGCACGTTGTGTTTGCTAATCCAAGTTAATCAATTTAAAAGGCTAATTGATCATTAGATAACCCTTTTGCAATTATGTTAACACAGCTGAAAACTGTTGTGCTGATTAAAGAAGCAATAAAACTGGCCTTCTTGAGACTAGTTGAGTACCTGGAGCATCGGCAATTGTGGGTTCGATTACAGAATCAAAATGTCCAGAAACAAATAACTTTCTTCTGAAACAGTCTATTCTTGTTCTGAGAAATGAAGGCTATTCCATGCGAGAAATTGCCAAGAAACTGAAGATCTCGTACAACGCTGTGTACTACTCCCTTCACAGAACAGCGCAAACTGGCTCTAACCAGAATAAAAAGAGGAGTGGGAGGCCCCGGTGCGCAATAGGACAAATACATTAGTGTCTAGTTTGAGAAACAGGCGCCTCACAGGTCCTCAACTGGCAGCTTCATTAAATAGTACCTGCAAAACACCAGTCTCAACGTCAACAGTGAAGAGGCGACTCCGGGATGCTGACCTTCTAGGCAGAGTTGCAAAGAAAAAGCCATATCTCAGACTGCCCATCTTAATCTTTTCTTTTTATTGGCCAGTCTGAGATATGGCTTTTTCTTTACAACTCTGCCTAGAAGGTCAGCATCCCGGAGTCGCCTCTTCACTGTTGACGTTGAGACTGGTGTTTTGCAGGTACTATTTAATGAAGCTGCCAGTTGAGGACCTGTGAGGCGCCTGTTTCTCAAACTAGACACTAATGTATTTGTCCTCTTGCGCACCGGGGCCTCCCACTCCTCTTTCTATTCTGGTTAGAGCCAGTTTGCGCTGTTCTGTGAAGGGAGTAGTACACAGCGTTGTACGAGATCTTCAGTTTCTTGGCAATTTCTCGCATGGAATAGCCTTCATTTCTCAGAACAAGAATAGACTAACGAGTTTCAGAAGAAAGTTCTTTGTCTCTGGTCATTTTGAGCCTGTAATCGAACCCACAATTCCTGATTCTCCAGATACTCAAATAGTCTCAAGAAGGCCAGTTTTATTGCTTCTTTAATAAGCAGAACAGTTTTCAGCTGTGTTAACATAATTACAAAAAGGTTATCTAATGATCAATTAGCCTTTAAAAGTGATAAACTTGGATTAGCAAACACAACGTGCCATTGGAACACAGGACTGATGGTTGCTGATAATGGGCCTCTGTACGCCTATGTAGATATTCCATTTAAAAAATCAGCCGTTTCCAGCTACAATAGCCTTTTACAACATTAAAAATGTCTACACTGTATTTCTGATCAATTTGATGTTATTTTAATTGGACAAAAAAAAAGGCTTTTCTTTCGAAAACAAGGAAATTTCTAAGTGACCCCAAACTTTTGAACGGTTGTGTACATGTAGCTAGAGTTAAAGTGACTATGCATAGATAATAAACAGAGTAGCAGCAGAGTAAAAGAGGGGGGGGGGGGCAATGCAAATAGTCTGGGTAGAAATTTGTTTAGATGTTCAGGAGTCTGATGGCTTGGGGGTAGAAGCTGTTAAGAAGCCTTTTGGACCTAGCTCCGGTACCACTTGCCGTACGGTAGCAGAGAGAACAGTCTATGACTAGGGTAGCTGGAGTATTTGACCATTTTTAGGGCCTTCCTCTGACACCGCCTGGTATAGAGGTCCTGGATGGCAGGAAGCTTGGCCCCAGTGATGTACTGGGCCGTACGCACTACCCTCTGTAGTGCATTGCGGTCAGATGCCGAGCAGTTGCCATTCCAGGCAGTGATGCTACCAGTCAGGATGCTCTCGATGGTGCAGCTGTATAGCTTTTTGAGGATCTGAGGACCCATGCCAAATATTTTCAGTCTCCTGAGGGGGAATAGGCTTTGTCGTGCCCTCTTCACGACTGTCTTGGTGTGTTTGGACCATGATAGTTTGTTGGTGATGTGGACACCAAGGAACTTGAAGCTCTCAACCTGCTCCACTACAGCCCTGTTGATGAGAATGGGGGCGTGCTCGGTCCTCTTTTTCCTGTAGTCCACAATCATCTCTTTTGTCTTGATCACGATGAGGGGGAGGTTGTTATCCTGGCACCACACGGCCAGGTCTCTGACCTCCTCCCTATAGGCCGTCTTGTCGTGTTCGGTGATCAGGCCTACCACTGTTGTGTCGTCGACAAACTTAATGGTGTTGGAGTCGTGCCTGGCCATGCAGTCATGGGTGAACAGGGAGTACAGGAGAGGACTGAGCACGCACCCCTGAGGGGCCCCCGTGTTGAGGATCAGCGTTGCAGATGTGTTATTACCTACCCTTACCACTTGGGGGTGGCCCGTCAGAAAGTCCAGGATCCAGTTGCAGAGGGAGGTGTTTAGTCCCAGGGTCCTTAGCTTAGTGATGAGCTTTGAGGGCACTATGGTGTTGAACGCTGAGCTGTAGTCAATGAATAGCATTCTCACGTAGATGTCCTTTTGTCCAGGTAGGAAATGGAAGTCTGGAGTGCAATAGAGATTGCATCATCTGTGGATCTGTTGGGGCGGTATGCAAATTGGAGTGGGTCTAGGGTTTCTGGGATAATGGTGTTGATGTGAGCCATGACCAGCCTTTCAAAGCACTTCATGGCTACAGACGTGAGTGCTACGGGTCAGTAGTCATTCAGGCAGGTTACCTTTGTGTTCTTGGGAACAGGGACTATATGGTGGTCTGCTTGAAACATGTTGGTATTACAGACTCAGTCATGGACAGGTTGAAAATGTCAGTGAAGACACTTGCCAGTTGGTCAGCGCATGCTCAGAGTACACGTCCTGGTAATCCGTCTGGCCCTGCAGCCTTGTGAATGTTGACCTGTTTAAAAATATGACTTACTCCCATCGGCTACGGAGAGCGTGATCACACAGTCGTCCGGAACAGCTGATGCTATCATGCATGCTTCAGTGTTGCTTGCCTCGAAGCGAGCATAGAAGTAATTTAGCTAGTGGAGTAAAGATGGTTTAAGTTTTTTCCCTCTGGTTGCACATTTAACATGCTAGTAAAAATAAGGTAGAACGGATTTAAGTTTCCCTGCATTAAAGTCCCCGGGTACTAGGAGCGCCACCTCTGGATGAGCGTTTTTCTGTTTGCTTATGGCCTTATACAGCTAATTGAGTGCGGTCTTAGTGCCAGCATCGGTTTGTGGTGGTAAGTAGACAGCTAAGAAAAATATAGATACAAACTCTCTTGGTAAATAGTGTGGTCTACAGCTTATCATGATATACTCTACCTCAGGCGATCAAAACTTCCGTAATATTAGATTTTGTGTACCAGCTGTTGTTTACAAATATACACAGACCACCACCCCTTGTCTTACCGGAGGCTGCTGTTCTATCTTGCCGATGCAGCGTATATCCCACCAGCTGTATGTCGTCAACCATCTCGTCCAAAAAGTTGA
Source organism: Coregonus clupeaformis (assembly GCF_020615455.1). NCBI lineage: Eukaryota > Metazoa > Chordata > Actinopteri > Salmoniformes > Salmonidae > Coregonus > Coregonus clupeaformis. Next base: position 17,523,017 of record NC_059210.1, on the reverse strand, counting down.
CTCAAGTTTGCCAAAAAGCACCTGGATGATCATCAAGAATCTTGGAAGAACGTTCTATGGACAGATGATTCAAAAGTATAACTTTTTGGACGACATGGTTTCAGTAATGTCTGGCGAAAACCAAACTCTGCATTCCACAGTAAGAACATCATACCAAAGCTCAAGCATGGTGGTGGTGTGATGGTTTGGGGATGCTTTGCTGCCTCAGGACCTGGACAACTTGCCTTAATAGAAGGAACCATGAATTCTGCTCTGTATCAGAGAATTCTACAGGAGAATGTCAGACCATCCGTCTGTGAGCTGAAGCGCAGCTGGGTCATGCAGCAAGACAATGATCCAAAACACACAATCAAGTCTACATGAAAATTGCTAAAAAGCAACAAATTGGAAGTTTTGGAATGGCCTAGTCAAAGTCCAGACCTAATCCCATTGAGATGTTGTGGCAGGACTTGAAACAAGTAGTTCATGCTTGAAAACCCACACATCACTGAGTTAAAGCAGTTCTGCATGGAAGAGTGGGCCAAAATTCCTCCACAGCGACGTGAGAGACTGATCAACAACTACAGGAAGCATTTGGTTTGAGTCATTGCAGCTAAAGGTGGCACAACCAGTTATTGAGTGTAAGGGGGCAATTACTTTTTCACACAGGGGAATTGGGTGTTGCATAACTTTGTTTATGAAATAAATTAAATAAATATGTGATTGTTGTGTTATTTGTCCACTTATGTTCCCTTTATCTAATATTAGGTTTTGGTTGAAGATCTGATAACATTCAGTATCACAAATATGCAAAAGTAGAGAAAATTAGAAAGGGGGCAAATACTTTTTCACAGCACTGTATCTCCCGTTTCCATGTGTTATTTTAGTTGTGTTAGTTTCAAGAACGCGTATAGTTTATAGGGTGCTTGTTTAAAAAAAAAAAAGTAATATTATAATTGCACGTGTACATTTTAGGTTTTCAATATATCACGAACTGTTTCTGCATATTGGTTATTGATTTGGACACGTTAAAGCTGTGTTTTGCAATATGGCTATTGATCAAAATGTCTTGTCAACAGGAAGCAGTGACAGCATGATTTTCAACTTAAGTTTTAAGAATATAAAATGTAACTTTGAAAAATAATTTCCAATGGTATTGTACTTAAATCTGGTAAAAACTGCTGAATGAGTCCAAAAACATGTTGTGATTGATTTATTTTGATAATATACCAGAAATCACCTAATCAGGATTGCCCTGCCTACTAGCGCGAGCTTTGGACCGACCCAGTTGATAGTTCGTTGCAGAGAAGCGGAGTAGAGAGATGCGATTGAAAGAAAATGAACAAACTGCCATCTGTAGTCAATGTGATTTATAGGATATTTATTTTTATCTGGATATTTTCTACCTGTAATGTTTTTATTTGTAGGCTTTATGTAGGGTATTTTTACCTAGTTTGCAAGAGAAGTTACTTGCGTTGGTATATAAACCTACAGTGCATTTGTAAAGTATTCAGACCCCTTGACTTTTTCCACATTTTGTTACGTTAAAGGCTTATTCTAAAATGGATTAAAAAATAATAATCCTCTATCTACACACAATACCCCATAATGACAAAGCAAAAACAGTTTAGGAAAATGTATACAAAATAAAAAAAACATTTACGTAAGAATTCAGACCCTTTGCTATGAGACTCGAAATTGAGCTCAGGTGCATCCTGTTTCCATTGATAATTCACAACTCGATTGGAGTCCACCAGTGGTAAATTCAATTGCTTGGACATGATTTGGAAAGGCACAGACCTGTCTATATAAGTCCCACAGTTGACAGTGCATGTCAGAGCAAAAACCAAACCATGAGGTCGAAGGAATTGTCCGTAGAGCTGCGAAACAGGACAGTATCGAGGCACAGATCTGGGGAAGGGTACCAAAACATTTCTGCAGCATTGAAGGTCCCTAAGAACACAGTGGCCACCATCATTCTTAAATGGAAGAAGTTTGGAACCACCAAGACTTCCTAGAGCTGGCCGCCCAGCCCAACTGAGCAATCCGGAGAGAAGGGACTTAGTAAGGGAGGTGACCAAGAACCCAATGGTGACTCTGAAAAAGCTCAAGAGTTCCTCTGTGGAGATGGGAAAACCTTCCAGAAGGACAACCACCTCTGCGGCACTCCACCAATCAGGCCTTTATGGTAGAGTGGCCAGACGGAAGCCACTCCTCAGTAAAAGGCATGACAGCCCGCTTAGAATTTGCCAAAAGGCACTTAAAGGACTCTCAGCCCATGAGAAACAAGATTCTCTGGTCTGATGAAACTAAGATTGAACGCATTGGCCTGAATGCCAAGCATCACGTCTGAATGCATCACGTCTGAATGAAACCTGGCACCATCCCTACGGTGAAGCATGGTGGTGGCAGCATCATGATGTGGGGATGTTTTTTAGCGGCAGGGACTGGGAGATTTGTCAGGATCGAGGGAAAGATAAATCCTTGATGAAAACCTGCTCCAGAGCGCTCAGGACCTCAGACTGGGACGAAGGTTCACCTTCCAACAGGACAACGACCCTAAGCACACAGCCAAGACAACGCAGGATTGGTTTCGGGACAAGTCTCTGAATGTCCTTGAGTGGCCTAGCCAGAGGCCGGACTTGAACCTGATCGAACATCTCTGGAGAGACCTAAAAATAGCTGTGCAGCGACGCTCCCCATCCAACCTGACAGAGCTTGAGAGGATCTGCAGAGAAGAATGGGAGAAACTCCCCAAATACAGGTGTGCCAAGCTTGTAGCGTCATACCCAATAAGACTTGATGCTGTGATCGCTTCCAAAGGTGCTTCAACAAAGTACTCAATAAAGGGTCTGAATACTTGTGTAAATGTGATTTGTTTTTTTATTTGTAATACATTTGCTAAAATTTCTACAAATCTGTTTTTGCTTTCTCATTGTGGGGTATTGTGTGTAGAATGATGAGGGGAAAAAACTATTGAATCAATTTTAGAATAAAGCTGTACTGTAACAAAATGTGGAAAAAGTCAAGGGGTCTGAATACTTTCCAAAGGCACTGTATATGGAATAATACACGTTTAAAAGTGTCGACCAATCAATTTGCCGAAATAAAATCTCGGTTGACCAAGATTTTCTTTAGTCAGGGACAGCCCTAACTGCCAACTGTGTATTATGTACTCAAGTCAAGTGGACACAATTTAACACCCTGTGGGTTTGTCAATTGTCATAAAGAGAACAACATTCTAGTGCCGGATCCAAACCTATAGCCCCTTCTCCTGGGATATTAGCAGATTTGAAAGGGCATGTTCAATGTAAACAATAGATTGATGGGTACACCAAAGGGGTAGGGACTAGCGGTTGTTTTTGGACCAGTCCATCTCCCCCACCAACGGCTTACCTCCTAGCCTCCTCTTTTTGCTGGTCCCTCCAACTGCTCTCCATGAACTTTAATGCATAGTCACTCTCCTCTTTGTATCTATGGCAGAAAAGCACACAAAACACATTACTCAGGACCTTGAAGTAGAATGGAACAAACCACAAGCTACACCAAGTCCTTTTGAGTGACTTCAAAAAGCTTAAACACTAGTGAAAAGCAGTTAACTGGGAACTTCAAACAAGCAGAGGACATAACTATAGACAACCTCCATCGATCTTTAAAAACAGCCATCACACTTCTAGGGTTATTTGAAGAAGACCTTGACAGTGTATGTGTGTTTCTAGGGGGTTTAGGGTTAGAATTAGGGTTAAAGGTTAGGGTTAAAGGTTAGGGTTCTGGAAAATAGGATTTTATATGGGAATCAATTGTGTCCCCACAAGGTCAGTACAACCAGACTGTCTCTGTGTGTGTGTGTGTGTGTGTGTGTGTGTGTGTGTGTGTGTGTGAGCGTGAGAGAGCCTTACTTGGTCCGGTCGTAGCCAAAGATTTCCTTGATGTGTTTGGAGATTTCGTCTTGGTCCTCCCCTTCATCGTCGATGAAGTCCTCCATCTCAGAGTCGTACTCCTCCTCGTCCTCGTACTTCCTCTTGTAGGCAGAGGTGATTGGTGAACGAATCGTGCCTGGGGAGAACAGAGGTGTATTCATTAGTGCACACAGTGGTAAAACGTTTTGCACAATAGCAACACCTTTTGCAACGGAAAACGAAAACAAGTGTTTATTTCAAATCCGGGTAGTCCCTTCCCGTTTCGGTCCACTTACTTCCGTTTGCTTCCTAGTGAACACACCCTGGAAAATATGCCTGGGTAAGAGAGGTCTAGAACGGGGGAAGGGAGGCTGACCATTAGAGCTGGGCAATTTGGACAAAAATCCATATCACAATAAATTGACTGAATTATCGTAACGATAAATTTAACGATACGTTTTTAAAATGTATAAGCACCAGTTACTTTTTAGTGGGACTTGCGACAGCAAACATCCCACTAAATCTTTGTCATACTTCTAACTTAGTTATTATTATTCTTTGGAACGCCACTCTTCTTACACCGTTTAAGCTAGAAACACCATTCAAACTTTAAAAAGTGTAGACTGGTCTGGAATAGTGTGCTTTGATATCTGTTATACTTTTTAAACCATTGTTTTTTGTACTCCATCCACTTTAAAAAGGGAATTCCTCAACATTCTAAAGGGCCCATTATGACTTAACATTCTATTCACTGTAAACAATGCAACATTTGACACAAATCAGCTATTTTGATCACTTTCCCAACAACAGACTGAAATCAGAACAAACATGTCTATCAATCTAACAATACAGCGGTTTTAATAGCGTCAACCCAAAAAAATGCTACTTTTAACAAACTGAAATTCTGACCACTTTCCGAACAAGTTAGACAAAGTTACTTCTCTGCTATTCAAATCTGGAATCAGGACATAAATATATTCTACCAATCATACGGTACAGCTGTTATAGTAACCACATCAACGGCTTTCATTAAAGATGCAGTAAGTTAAGTCTGAATTTAGCAGAATCATTACCAACAGCTGCAAATTCCAATAAAACGACATCACGTTAAGTTAACTTTCCTTGCTTTTTCTCATGAATCTACAATGAAGTTGTGGGTCAGAGTACAGTATTTATTTCATAGCACAAACTGTAATTTAACTTTGTTGGTGACACTTCCCAGGGTACCATAGCAACATTGTCTCACTGTGCATTAATAGCCCTGCTAACTCAGTCACAAACACATTGAAACCAGTACACACACACACTCCTTCCATTGTCATAGTTTAAAGGCACCGAACCGATCATTGTCTGTGGCGACTTCAACAAGGATCTGGTGTCCAGGTCGAGAAAGAAAGCCCATCTTGAGGTTGTTTCAGGAGAGAGGGTACACTACACTAGAGACATCGCTCAGGTATGAATCTTGACCAAAACATTTGTATCACATTTCACTGCTTGCATTAGTTCGGTCTTCATGTTAGTGTAAAAAAAACAATTAGTCCAATACTTTAAGTTGTGAAAGCAAAATATATTTTTTACGGTCTACATGCTCATGGTAAAAAAATAAACAATTATATTTCAAATAATGAATCTCAGGATGTAGGGCCCTATAAAATCAGCATTGCAGAAAACGTGGATGGAATCAAGGAATCCAGACATTAACCCTTCTCCTACAATTTCCACAGGCCCGTGGAAACCTAATTAACATATTTTAAAAAATCCGTCTAAGCTAGAGATATTTTTTTGCATGGGGTGTCTCAATCCACCGCATCCACCGATATCGCCCTTCCGCGATATTGGCGATTTGTCAGACCATGAGACATCCCGAAAATTGGTCTAGTCACAAAAACGTCTAGCGTCGGAACGGTTTGGTCTACAAACTATTATGAACCCTCTCAGATATAGGACAGCCACTTCAGAACAAACTTCCTTTACATTTTTTGGGGGACTATCTGTTGTTCCATGTAGTGAATCTGTTATTCAATGCGTTTCTATGGGGTAATAGCAGTAACACCAAATTCAATGTTTCATCAAATAATTTATTTAAATATATTTTGGGATACCTTAAGCGCTGTTAAAATTCAAAATCAAATAGCTAAATGATCCTTGGCATGACCATTTTATAACAATTTCATACGTTAGCTTAGTAGAACCCCCCCCCACCGCCCTCCCGGCATAGACTATAGTGTAACTATAGGAATTCAACAACATTAAAATAATGTATTGAACTTAGTAGGAAATCAACTAAATGTATTTTTTTATAAAAATGCATTAATTTGCCCATGTTAATCATTAGACTTGAACAAAATGCATCAGCGATTCATATTTTCCTGCAACCTTCTGAAATGGCACAGGAATGACCCTGTGTGTGTGTGTGTGTGTGCGATGCGCGCGTATATCTACACTTTGTGTAGTCGTTAGTGATGATACTGATAACCTTCTTCTGATAGAGATGGAAAGGCTTTCCCAAAAACCTTCTCAATTAAATGTTAACTACAAATTAGCCTACTGTCGTTTTGACCACTTTCCCAACAACTTAGACAAAAGCATGACATTTTCCTCTACTTCTCTGCTATTCAAATCTGAACATAAATATCTTCACCCAATCAAACGATACAGCTGTTTTAGTAATAACAACTTTTCCTCTCAGCTTTTTTAAACAACTTCCGGTTTGACCAGAGAAAATCAGGAAGAGCCTAGTACAATTATTTTATTTAAATGACAAATCAGTTCCTGTGGTTTACACAAATTATTATGTTTTCATAGGCACCCCACAGAAAATGTATGAGAGTGCTAGGGACATCTGTCCAGCAGAGGACAGTTTGCTTTTGAGCCAAGGGTCACGAACAGTCATGTAACTTCGTCGATAACCTCATCCCCAGGCGGATGAATCTGGGAATGAGATTACGTCATTGGTGACACTTCCCTGGTAGCCATAGCAACATTTTGTCAAACTGGTCTCTCACTGCGCATCAGTAATCGTGCTAACTCAGATCAAAATGTTATGTGGACATGTTTAGGGACCATAATATTGATGTGTGTGTGTGTTGTGTATGTAGAAACATGTTTATGAGCAAGTTAGCTAGCTATCATAGACATTGTTTGCCAAGTTAGCTTACATATTTTTTCAATGGACAACACTGGGATCATTACAGATCCTAATAGATACTGATGAACACTAAATCTAAAGTAATTGTTGATTATAGGACAACAAAGGATAGGGCTAATGATGGCTAAATAATAACATGTAGGCTAATTAACCTGCTGTAGCAAAAGTATTTGTGTTTTGTGCATGAGAAAAAGTAAATGTCTCATTTGCAGCTCCATTTTGTCCACAAATCCATTGGTTAAAAGGTGAGTATGCAAAAATCACATTCCCATAAGGATATGAATGTTTGAGGCATTGCTTTGATTGTCTGTTGTATTCCAATGAATGAGAAGTCATATCAGTATCTCCCCTTATTCTTACGGAGTACCACTACATGTACCCTCACACACATTTTATATTTGCTTGATTGAGCGTGCCTGGCTTAAAATAGTCCCAAAATTGCAAACCTCGCCCATCTGACACTCCAGGCAGGCTAGAGAAAACACTCAAAGTATAGTATTTGAACATAGGTCTGACACACACACACTTTTCTTTGTTAACAGGTCTAAAGAATAATCCACACAATCTTCTGTGTCCCTGTCCGATTACGTAAGTCAGACAAAATCATGTCATGAACATTTCCAGCAAATACTATCAATGTTCTTTGTTTATAACGTCAAGTAGATTCAAATTCAACTTGACTTGATTTATGTGTCCCCCTGGGGGCAGAGGTGCTCCGAGGGAAGGGGTGCCCCTCTCCTGCCAGTTTGTCCCTCTTCCCACTCATCCTCCAGCCCAGAGAGGACTTCAAGAACATCCTGCTATCGTCCAAACCATAGTGATAAAATAAGGTTTCTTAATTCATTTTTAACTTCATCAATAGCTCGTCTTCTGTACTCCATTATTACAGTTTTCATATACTGTCGTATTCTAGTAGGAGAGTGTATAAAAGTGTAGTAGTCAGTATAGTTATTTCTGATTAAAATGTGTGATATAACTGCCCATAAGTCCAAAGTAATAAGGTTGATATAGTAATCTATCAAAGTAATCAGACCAATTATGTTACTAAATTTAACTGCTTCGCTTAAGTAAAACGTTTTCAAATTATTCCACTACCACAAAAACACTTAAGTCCCACAATTGTTCTTCATTGAAAAAAATGTATCGCACTGCTTTGCTTTATCTTGGCCAGGTCACAGTTGTAAATGAGAACCTGTTCTCAACTGGCTTACCTGGTTAAATAAAGGTAAATAAATAAAAGTTTAAATGACCATTCAAACTACTCCTGCTACTTTAAAATGTTATCAAATGTCCTGTTAGCAATAGCCCATATCAGAAGACTTACTTAGTCCTCATTCATTTTAAACCTCACATTCCTAAAGTAAAGTAAAGGTCAGTAACTTGTCGTTATCGACTTCAGTAAAATGTCCTATATAGTATAAATGGTTGGTTTGGTCGTAATTTACTACATTTGACAACATATAGAACAGTATATTGCACGTCATTCTTGATTGAAGTATTTCTCATCCTATGGGCTGGTTTCCCAGACACAGATTAAGCCTAGTCCTGGACTAAAAAGCATGCTCAATGAAGATTCTCAATTGAAAGTGTCTTTTGGTCCAAGACTTGATCTGTGTCCGGGAAGCCAGCCCCAAATGAAGTATATTTCTATACAGTGCCTTCTGAAAGTATTCATACCCCTTGACTTATTCCATATTTTGTTGTGATACTGCCTGAATTCAAATTGGTTTAAATATTTTTTTTCTCACCCATCTACACACAATACCCCATAATGACAAAGTGAAAACATGTTTTTAGAAATGTTTCCAAATGTATTGAAAATTAAATACAGAATTATCTAATTTACATTATTCACACCCGAGTCAATACTTTTTAGAAGCACCTATGGTTGTTTGCACTCTGAAGCAGGTTCTCATCAAGGAATTGCCTGTTTTTGGCTCTATTCATTGTTCCCCAGATTTGCAGTGCTCATGTCTTCCACACAGCACTACAGGCCAAGACATTAGCTTTATTATAGTGTTTTTACCCCCCTAATGTGTTTTATATTAGTACTTATTTATTCTGTATTGTCATAGAGTGACATCCTTTACGACCTTGCGCCAACGGAGCTGAAACCGTCACACTAAATATTTTAGATTAGCTCGCTGTCAGGTCTAATATTTTCTCCTTCTGGTCCTTACCTTGCGGTGTCATCATTGGTCTGGGCTGCATGCCAGGTCTAGGTGGCATCCCTGGCCTACTAGGTGGCATCCCTGGCCTACTAGGTGGCATGCCTGGCCTACTAGGTGGCATGCCTGGCCTACTAGGTGGCATGCCTGGCCTACTAGGTGGCATGCCTGGCCTAGGTGGAATGCCTGGCCTCTGGGGCGCTCCCCTGCCTCCACCAAAGGTCTTGGATGAGATGGTCTCGGCAACCAAAGTGCACTTGGGTCTCCCAGGCCCAGAGCCCATACTGATGGGTGGCCGCCTTGGCACGAGTCCCTCACCCCCAGGCCGATTGGGTGCGTTCCCTGGAGGTCTGACCCCTCCGTCACCAAGGCGACCCTGGACACTACCGCCACCCGGCCTGGCCTGAGGTGGGCCCCCTGGCCTGGGAGGACCGCCTGCTGTGGGTCTCATCTGTCCGTTACTCCCTGGTCTTGCCGTGGAGCTACCACCAGGTCGCGCCGGTTCTCCCTTTCCGGATCTGGAGGGTCCTCCCCTTCCTGAGCTGCCCTGGCTGGCTCGAGGCTGCCCCAAAGAGCCCCCTTGCTGTGGTCTGCTTTGGCCCAAAGCCTGTGGTCTAGCCTGGACTGAACTCGGAGCTGTGCTGGGTCTCATCCCGGAGCTGCTGGGTCGCCCTGGAGGTAGTGAGGGGTTTCCCTTCCTGGGGGTGTTAAGGTCACTTGTGGCGGTGGGTTTGTGGCCTGCTGAGGAGGGCCTGGGTGTGGGGTGTTTGGCTGAGACCTGAGAGAAGGCTCCTTTGGTGGGGGCTTTGCTGCTTAAGGCACCTGACAAGCTGGAAGAGGAGCTCTGAGAAGGTTTTGCTTTGGGCTTCTCTCTATTTCGGTCTCTGTCTCTGTCCTGAGACGGCTTGGCAGAACCGTGGTGGCTTCTCTCGCTCGACGAGCAAGATGGCAGCGGGGGCTTTGGCTTCCTCCCCGACCCACTGGGGGCGGGCCTCTCCGACAAGCTCTTGTGTGGCTGCTTCCCGTTCCTTACGTCTCTGTCGGAAGTGCTTTTCCTTGAGGAGCTCGAGCTGGCCTGGGATTTGTCTCCTCCATCTCTGTTCCTATCTCTGTCCTTATGTCTGTCCCCATCTCTATCTCGGTCTCTCTCCTGGGGCCTGGAGTCTCTGCTACCTTTATCCGGTCTCTTAGCCTTGCGTTCCAGCTCCAGCTCCCGTATCTCATCTGCCGTCCGAAGCCTCTCCGGCTCGCTCTTCTTGCTCGGCTTGGCCTTCACCTCCACCGGCTCAAACTGCTTCTTCTGGGCCAGTTTGAGCAGCTCGGCAAAGTTCATGGGTGGAGGGGTGGGTTTAGACGGTCCGCTGGGTCTCTTTGAAGGCTTGGAGTTGGGAGCAGCCTGTCTGGGTCTCTGGGGTTCCGGTTCTGGCTCGGGCTCAGAGTCAGTCTGCGCGTATTCGTAGTTGTCCTCATCATCTTCGTCGTAAGTGTCGCTCCTCTGCTGCTCTTCGCCCCTTTCCCCCTTTGATCTCCTCTTCTTGGGTTCCTCCACCACAGGGATGCCGTTGTAGCCCCTGAAGTTGTCCTTGGTTCGAGACGCCATCGCTCGAGCCTTGCGGTCAGACTTTAGCTCTACCCTTTTGGCGAGAAGCCCCTCTTTCTTTTTCATACTCATGGCCTCTGTGGAAAACATTACAACACATTTCAATTAACTCAAATGAGCATATTATATGCATCAGCATAAAAAAAGCAACATAATTTCACACCTTTATTAAATACAGCGACAACGATTTTAAAACAAACCTTTCTTTTTACTCTCCATCTCTTGTTTCTTTAGGAAAGCCTGCACAGCTGCTGAGTTGACACCTTTCACTTTAGGGTCCTTTTTGGGTGGTCCAGTTTGTAAGCTGTACCGCTTCTGCAAAGAAATGCGAAATGAAAAGATTGAATAAAATAGATTAACATGGAATGGTTAGTTGTGTAATATACTAGTCGTTTGAGAAATTACTCATTAAAAAAAAGTTTGGGATACCTAAGACAAAAATCCTTATTTCCTGCCTTGGGAGAAAATTATATTCTCAAGCAAGGCTACATTAGCTGCTATCACGTCCATAAATAAGTCACTAGATACCTATGTTAATACATTCCACCACGTTTTAAAATATTAACGTTAGTGTAACATATAAGGCCATGTCCAAAGTTATAAGGCCGGGCCTCAGCTCCACCACTAGGCACTACCAACATGGTTAACTAGCTAGAAAGCTGAATAGTTGACACATTCCCAAACGAATGGCTAGCTAGCACCCATTCTGGTCAGCAAGCTCAACGAATGACAGCCAACGTGGATGTCACTTAGCAGAGCTGATAAACGCTATGGAGACATTGAGCAGACTAGTTAGCTAGCTGGCTAGCTAATTGACTGGTTGTAATCATAACGTTATATAATTTACAAATATGCAGTAATGTTAGCAAAAGCTTTTATTCTCACCGGTACGCTACTGAGACCCTGGTTTTGGGAGGCGATTGACAAGACATTTTCGAAGTCCATGGTGATTATTTGCCAGGTGGTGAATGGTTAGCTAAGGTTGGGTGGACAGCTCAATATTCCCAGCCAGAATGAACAAGTATGACAGGCTACCTAGCTACTAGCTAGCTGTTTCCAGAAACTTCAACCATAACCAGGCGTTATCTGTCTTCAGAAAATATAACTGGTCAAACTGTAGTTGACTCGCTTGCTAATTTGAACTGAGCAAAACTAGACACCTAGCTATCTCAACCGGCTAAACAAGGCAGCTGACGTTGCTAGCCTCACTTGTTAGCCTAGCTAGCCACGTAAGCCTTCACTGGGATAACGTCGGTCTAATCAACTTGAAATGTGAACCACAAACACTAAAGTCAATTGATCACAAGTAAATATTCGTTACGGCGAGGGAAAATAAAGTTAAACGAAGAGATAAGCCGAGAAAAAAGAACAAAAGTCTATTTTCGTGCTGCTGTTGTAGCAAAGACTATTACAGATACGTAGACCGATGTGAAGCAGGCAAGAATAACGAATTACTTCCGGGTCGCGGATTTTTGGAATCCTTCAGAATAAGTATTGTCCTGTAAATTTGGTAAATTATTAATTTGGGCGAAACTACTTACCATACAATAATAATTAAAAGTATTTCTATAAGATATTATGTGATTTATTTATTTTTATTTTCAAGCCTAAATGGTCAACATGTTTTTGTGTGTGTGTACTCCTACCATTTATTGAACCATACATCATTGGCTGTACATTGTGTCGCAATAAAAAGGGGTTCCATTCTACTCAGGAGCTCTTAAGTTTCCAAATCCACAAGTTTACACCCAGACGAGCGTCGCTGCTCATTTTTCGGCCCTTAAAGAGATGCCAATCAGCTTAAATGCAGTATGTTTGTCATAATGGACATACATATTGCACTGTACATATGAATGCACAATCAAATGTTCTGAACATAAGATAGGGTACATTACAAGTGTTATCAATTAAGAGTTTAGTACTTAAGAGTTTTGAAAATATACTACTTCCATCTGACATTTTTTCCAAAGTGAATTAAATAAATAATAATAAAAACGGTAATACAAATATTTCACTTTGAACAACTACCCCATCTAGTGTCCATTTAAAACCATAACGGAAATTAGTTTACTGAGTTTACACTCCCAGGATCGTTGCTGCTAATTTTGTGTCCCTTACAGGGGATCTGCACCTGCTGATTTGGCCTAGTTTTTTGGCTTGCTCCTCAAGAAATGCTGGTGGCCATGACATAAGCCAAACGTGAGTTGGCTTGGGGGTGTGGTTTGATGTGGGTGTTTCTTGGGTGTGTCCTTGCCACGACCAAGACAAACCCATCTGTCAGAACCTTGCCCGCAGCTGTTTCCCCCCACTCAATCACAACAAACAAACCTGCAGGTTGAGCTCAATAACTACAGGCAGATGTATGGTGACATGCCGGAGGAACCTTTGAATAGGTCAGTAGCCTACAGAGTAATATGAGAAGAATGCAATTGCAGATGTTTTTAAACATTCCAAACTAAGTGTTTTGATAACTTTCAAATGTAGTAACAGCTCCATGTTGAATAAATAATCCTTTACATAGTACCATAGAAGCAGTGTTCTGCTAATATAACAATGTGCACATTTTATCTTTCATTGTCATTCCCAGCCAAAACAGATACTGTGCCTATCGGCATTTTGTCTGGTGGTAATGGGGCTACCTTGGAAGACATGTTAGAGTGGTCATACCTTCATGTGTGGTGTCCAGTATACAACAGGAGGTTCCTGATCCTGGTGAAGAATACAAAGGGTTTCTCTCTCCCCATATTGACTGATACCATTCAATTCAATAATAAAAAAAGACAATACAAGTAAAAGTTGTGTCTAGTAAAAAAATGTATGCTGAGTGCCAGGTCCATTCAGAGACATCAGTAGCATGCATGTCTGTCAGTCAGGACTTCATCACATCTTCTTGCAAACCTCCATGTGCTATCTCCATACATGTGTCTGTGAACACATACACACATAGTCACTGTTCTATTACCAATGGCAGTTAGGATAGGTAATATCTGACACACAAACAGGTACTTTGTTGAAGTTTAAACAGGTCAGACTAAACCTACTTAATTCTGTTCTCCCCATCGACGACCGTTGGTGAGCAGGCAAGATATCAGCTCCTGGCCCCTCATCAAAGATACTAGTCGGTCACACACAAACACACAAAGAGAGAGAGAGAGCACTTATTACATTATCAATGGTGGTTATGATTAGCCTGGTGGAACCAACCTGATTGTTGTGCTCTCCTTTATATTTCACTTCAGATATCATAAAATGGATTTTCATTGTAAATAATTCATTGTAAATTGTAAATAAGAATTTGTTCTTAACTGACTTGCCTAGTTAAATAAAGGTTACATAAAATAAAATAAAATCTAAGAAGTAGAAAATAAGCAACAAATAATAAATGATGTTTCACAATTGGGTTCTCAAATGTATCAAAGTAATTAAGTGGGTTACCTTCTGTATTTGTACAAATGATGAGCCTGTGAAAGCTGTTGCTGCTGACAGTTGCTGGCAGGATACTTACATAGCAATACATAACCTACCGCATATTATGCATGGCAGAATTTTTTTTTTTTGATTTAAGATGTCTTTTGTGAATAATTGGTCTAGCCTATACTCCAAAATTAAACACATTCTAGTAATTACCTTTATTATAATGCATACTGGATGGACTTGTTACCTTATGCTAAGCTCCAAACTTTCTATCCATGACTCTGGGAGAGAATGTATAGGCCCAGGCGATGCTGTTGGTTCATTGATTGTGCAGGGCGGCTTACAGAGTTAGCCTACAATTATAGTAGTGAATTTTTATTTTATTTTGAATAGCCTAGTAATAGGGAATTGTTTATATGTTTGTAATTAATAGGCTGACACATTACCTTTAGCTACAGAATATCTCACCACTGTGCATTTCCATCTCCTCCTCTTTCTCCTTAATTCCTTTCTCGAGAGCGCAGAGAGAGGGGCTGTCAACAGTTAAATTAAATATGTTTATTTGTGAAAACAAGTTACTATCGATGTTCCCGAACAGATTTCACTTGGTTTCCCAAAGTAAGCCCTGGGTAGCTGCAGGAACAGGGTTGGAGAGCCCATGGCATACAGAGTTTGGGTGGAATATCACCTGTCAATGAGAGGCTGCGTGCTCCTCAAACAGTGCAGCTAAAGGGTAGAGCTGCCGCTTTCGAGGAGCGGGACTCTAACCCGGACGCTTATAAGAAATCCCGCTATGCCCTCCGACGAACCATCAAACAAAGAGTCAATACAGGACTAAGATTGAATCGTACTACACAGGCTTTGACGCTCGTCGGATGTGGCAGGGCTTGAAAACTATTACAGACTACAAAGGGAAGCACAGCCGCGAGCTGCCCAGTGACACAAGACTTCCAGACGAGCTAAACCACTTCTACGCTCCCGAGTGGCCTCCCGAGTGGCGCAGTGGTCTAAGGCACTGCATCGCAGTGCTAGCTGTGCCACTAGAGATCCTGGTTCGAATCCAGGCTCTGTCGTAGCCGGCCGCGACCGGGAGACCCATGGGGCGGCGCACAATTGGCCCAGCGTCGTCTAGGGTAGGGGAGGGAATGGCCGGCAGGGATGTAGAGCATGGGTTGTGGGTTTGATTCCCACGGGGGGTATGGAAGAAAAAAAATGTATGCACTCACTAACTGTAAGTCGCTCTGGATAAGAGCGTCTGCTAAATGACTAAAATGTAAATGTAATGCTCACTTCGAGGCAAGCAACACTGAAGCATGTATGAGAGCACCAGCTATTCCGGATGACTATGTGATCACGCTCTCCGTAGCCAATGTGAGTAAGACTTTT
This sequence comes from Coregonus clupeaformis, assembly GCF_020615455.1. Classification (NCBI taxonomy): domain Eukaryota; kingdom Metazoa; phylum Chordata; class Actinopteri; order Salmoniformes; family Salmonidae; genus Coregonus; species Coregonus clupeaformis. The sequence continues at coordinate 17,507,423 of NC_059210.1, read as the reverse complement.
AAGCAGGTCAACATTCACAAGGCCGCAGGGCCAGACGGATTACCAGGACGTGTACTCCGAGCATGTGCTGACCAACTGGCAAGTGTCTTCACTGACATTTTCAACATGTCCCTGACTGACTCTGTAATACCAACATGTTTCAAGCAGACCACCATAGTTCCTGTGCCCAAGGACACTAAGATAACCTGCCTAAATGACTACCGATCCGTAGCACTCACGTCTGTAGCCATGAAGTGCTTTGAAAGGCTGGTCATGGCTCACATCAACACCATTATCCCAGAAACCCTAGACCCACTCCAATTTGCATACCGCCCCAACAGATCCACAGATGATGCAATCTCTATTGCACTCCACACTGCCCTTTCCCACCTGGACAAGAGGAACACCTACGTGAGAATGCTATTCATTGACTACAGCTCAGCATTCAACACCATAGTGCCCTCAAAGCTCATCACTAAGCTAAGGATCCTGGGACTAAACACCTCCCTCTGCAACTGGATCCTGGACTTCCTGACGGGCCGCCCCCAGGTGGTAAGGGTAGGTAACAACACATCTGCCACACTGATCCTCAATACGGGGCCCATCGGGGGTGCGTTCTCAGTCCCCTCCTGTACTCCCTGTTCACCCATGACTGCATGGCCAGGTACGACTCCAACACCATAATTAAGTTTGCCGACGACACAACAGTGGGAGGCCTGATCACCGACAACGATGAGACAGCCTATAGGGAGGAGGTCAGAGACCTGGCCGTGTGGTGCCAGGATAACAACCTCTTCCTCAACGTGACCAAGACAAAGGAGATGATTGTGGACTACAGGAAAAAAAAGAGGACTGAACACGCCCCCATTCTCATCGACGGGGCTGTAGTGGAACAGGTTGAGAGCTTCAAGTTCCTTGGTGTCCACATCACCAACGAACTATCATGGTCCAAACACACCAAGACAGTCGTGAAGAGGGCACGACAAAGCCTATTCCCCCTTCACGTTTGACATACATTTTTTCCCCTGTCTTTTCAATTTAATATTAGGCCATTTTAAATCAAAACTAATTTGACATATTAGTAAATACAAGTCTGATGGGTGAGAATATGTTCACTTGATCAGAGAACAGTGTGCAGCCTGAGGCAATGAACAGAGCGCAAGCTTTTATGCGAATTTCTCAAATCATCAATAGCCTATAGTCACATCATGCAGCCCATATATGTTTTGATTTCGAAGACATTCTACGGTTTGTATCATTCACAACTAAAGTTGCCAAATAACTCTAAATCTAGCATATAGGACCTGTTTCAAATTATCACTTTTACGCTCAACATAGCCACTTCATTTGCGCACTCGCTCCGGAATGGGAAAAATATAGTTTCTATTTTATTGAGCTATGTTCAGTTATATTCTTCTTACTCTAAAGTCAATATAAAATAATTGCACAGGACTTATAAGCATATCTTGTCTACTAAATGAACAAGCCTACAGGCTAGGGCATGGTGCATAGCCAGATAACATACAGTAGGCCAACTCATATTCTGTTCTTCTGAATTACATTTTCTTCATATCATAATATTTCTTTAAACCTGCCTAAAATAAATAATGGATTTATTGTGATGGTGTGCACTACCGGTCAAAAGTTTTAGAACACCTACTCAATCAAGGGGTTTTCTTTATTTTTACTATTTTCTACATTGTAGAAAAATTGTGAAGACATTAAAACTATGAAATAACACATATGGAATCATGTAGTAACCAAAAAAGTGTTAAACAAATCAAAATATATTTTATCTTTGAGATTCTTCAAATAGCCACCCTTTGCCTTGATGACAGCTTTGCACACTCTTGGCATTCTCTCAACCAACTTCACCTGGAATACTTTTCCAAAGGTTTTGAAGGAGTTCCCACAAATGCTTAGCACTTGATGGCTGCTTTTCCTTCATTCTGCCGTCCGACTCATCCCAAACCATCTCAATTGGGTTGAGGTCGGGGGATTGTGGAGGCCAGGTCATCTGATGCAGCACTTCATCACTCTCCTTCTTGGTAAAATAGCCCTTACACAGCCTGGAGGTGTGTTGGGTCATTGTCTTGTTGAAAAACAAATGATAGTCCCACTAAGCCCATGTGGTAGCCATGTGGTAGCCATGCTGGTTAAGTGTGCCTTGAATTCTAAATAAATCACAGACAGTGTCACCAGCAAAGCACCCCCACACCATAACACCTCCTCCTCCATGCTTTATGGTGGGAACTACACATGCGGACATAATCCGTTCACCCACACCGCGTCTCACAAAGACACGGCGGTTGGAACCAAAAATCTCCAATTTGGACTCCAGACCAAAGGACAAATTTCCACCAGTCTAATGTCTATTGCTTGTGTTTCTTGGCCCAACAAGTCTCTTCTGATTATTGGTGTCCTTTAGTAGTGGTTTCTTTGCAGCAATTCGACCATGAAGGCCTGATTCACACAGTCTCCTCTGAACAGTTGATGTTGAGATGTGTCTGTTACTTGAACTCTGTGAAGCATTTATTTGGGCTGCAATTTCTGAGGCTGGTAACTCTAATGAACTTATCCTCTGCAGCAGAGGTAACTCTGGGTCTTCCATTCCTGTGGCGGTCCTCATGAGAGCCAGTTTCATCATAGCGCTTGATGGTTTTTGCGACTGCACTTAAAGAAACTTTCAAAGTTCTTGACATTTTCCGTATTGACTGACCTTCATGTCTTAAAGTAATGATGGACTGTCGTTTCTCTTTGCTTATTTGAGCTGTTCTTGCCATAATATGGACTTAGTCTTTTACCAAATAGGGCTATCTTCTGTATACCCCCCCTACCTTGTCACAACATAACTGATTGGCTCAAACTCATTAAGAAGGATAGAAATTCCACAAATTAACTTTTAAGAAGTTACACCTGTTAATTGAAATGCATTCCAGGTGACTACCTCATGAAGCTGGTTGAGTGAATGCCAAGAGTGTGCAAAGCTGTCATCAAGGCAAAGGGTGGCTATTTGAAGAATCTCAAATATAAAATATATTTTGATTTGTTTAACACTTTTTTGGTTACTACATGATTCCATATGTGTTATTTCATAGTTTTGATGTCATCACTATTATTCTGTAGAAAATAGTAAAAATAAAGAAAAACCCTTGAATGAGTAGGTGTTCTAAAACTTTTGACCGGTAGTGTGTATTAAATAGATTTATTAGATTTTTTTTTATGTAGATGTTCAAAAGGCACGTCTCAGCGGTTTGTATGCGGCTTGTATGTGTGGAGGCCTGGAACAAACATGTTTATGTTAATTAACGGTAAATTATGTCACGACTTCCGCCGAGGCTGCCTCCCCTCCTTGTTCGGGCAGGCTTCGGCGTTCGTCGTCACCGGCTTACTAGCCACTGCCGCTCCATAATTCATCATTCCATTTGTCTTGTCTTGTCAATTACACACACCTGGTTCTTATCCCCTCATTTGTCCGTGTATAAGTGTTCCCTCTGCCCCCCTTGTCCTTGTGGGTGATTGTTTATTGTGAGAGTAGTGTAGCTCGGTGGAGCTACTCGTACCTTGTTATTGCCGGGGTAGATATTTCCCCTGTGCCTGTTTCGTTTGTCGCTTTCCAGCGCAATTGGTGTATGACGGAATAAACTCTGTATTTGGTGATTTACCCTCCTGCACCTGACTCCTTCTATCACACTCATCACATCTTAGATTAAAATATTATACTTTTTTCTGAACATTTGGAACAGTGTAAACAACACTAAATAAACAACTGTACCAGAGAGTCTGTTCTAACGAAAAATAAATATATATATATATAAAGCCTTTATTACAGCAGACTAAAACATTTCCATGCATTCGTGAATTGCGGTTTATTTATTGTTTAGGCTAATTATTCAAAGCTCCCTTTGTTATTTAATTTAAAAACTAAAATGCTTGATTGCATTTCGAAGCATGCATGTCTCGTGTGCGGTGTGATGGCATGAACGAATGAATGAATTATTGATTGAGTAAGTTACGGTATTAAGACTAAACAAAACGTGCTCTTAGGCCTACAGCTCGATGGTGGTTATACAAGCCTACTATACAAAGCCTACTAATGATAACGACATTACTTATTATTATAATGATGATCATAATAACAATGGTAATAATATCAATCAAAAGGAGATCAAGAAAAAGGAGGGTATAGGACCGAGAACTGCGTGCATATTATGTGTGACAAACAGGTGCTGTTAGATTACAATATAATTTTTCTGCCTGCTTGGAACAGTGTAAACAACACTAAATATATTATAAGTAATACCAGTCTGTTGTAACAAGATTTTTTTTTAAAAGCCTTTATTACAGCATAGCAAAGATTAAAAACAGCAGAATCTGTGAAATTGCTTTATCCGACATTTTGAGGCTTGGTGCTCATGGAGTCAGTAGGCTATTGAACAAACACTCAAACAGGCAACAGAAGCAAGATCTGTCTTATTTCTGTAGATATATATGGATGATTTATAAATCCAGGCACATTTAACAGTTAGGCTATTGATTATAGACCTAATTAAGTTGGGGTTTCCTCTCTCCTCAATTTTCTTAGACAATTAGGCTAAGGCAAGGGCTGTTTCCTCATCTCTGCTGCTGCTGCCTCCGCCGCATTGTTCTCAATTCCAATATGCTGGTTAACTTTGCTATTGTGCACATAGCAACATAGGGAAAGGCGCCAATTCTACGGCGCACTGAAGATTGTTTCAGAACCGCGGACAGCGACCGTATCCAATGTGGGAGAGTGATGGACTGTGCCTCCACAATGGATTAGTCCACTGAGACAGGCGCGAATCAGACAGGTGTCTTGCGCACCATGAAAAAAATGTGTGACTGCTCAACTAAAGAAATCTAATTCGACCAACAACCTATTGACCAAACAATCGAACAGTCGACTAAATGGGGTCAGCTCTAGTGTAATGTAAGTGTCCAAGGCCCTGACCGGCACAGCACACTTAAGGAAAGAAACACAGCTCACCCGCTAGCCGCGGGAGGAGCAAATGCAAACAAATGTAAGGGCCGGTTCACGTCTGTCAAACAGGACCTTCGGCAAGAATGAGGTGTTAAGACAGAGGGTGACACTCCTCTTGTCTGGACCCGAGAGCATGTCCGCTGCATTGTTCAAGACTCTGGGGATATGTACTAAGCGGGTCTGGGCCCACGGCAAAAGCTTCCGAGCCATTGGATCAGGAAATACTGTCCTACCAAGTAGGGCTGGAACTGTTGAAGAGCTAGGCAAACTACCCTGAGCTCCAGCACATTGATGTGTTGACCACTCCATGGGAGCACCAGCGGCCGCTGGCCGCCATGCCTCTGAACTAAGCACCTCAACCCGTCAGAGAGGCTTCAGTGCTCACTAGCTCTCTGTGGTGAACTCTGATCAGGCTCACCCCCTTTAACAGGAAGGAGCGGGATAGCCACTTCGATAGGATCCTCAAACTTGCACTCATCACCAACAGTTGACGGTGTCTGTGTTGTTTTGGGTGCTGGCCATGGGAGTTGAACCATCGCTGGAGTAGCCTGATGGAGAATGCCCAGCGGAACCAACAGTGAAGCCAGCGTCAGTAGGCCGAGTAACTGTTGGCACTCTAACACAGATATGGCTTGTCCGAGCCGGAAACGATTGAGGTAGGATGGGATTTTGTTACTCTCACCTGAGGGAGATGTGCCCTCATGAGAGTTGAGTCTATGGACATCCCGAGGTAGGGATGTCCATAGACTCACCTTCCGTGAGGGGGTCAGGTGACTCTTCTCCTGGTTTAGGGTGAGGCCCAGAACTCAAATGTGGTTTAAGAGGGTCCTTGTGTCCGTTGTGACCTGATACCTGGATGGGGCAGACTATCCTATCGTCCAGGTAAGGCAGTTACTCCTCCAGTAGAATCTGCCACCACAGCAAAAGACAAAGGCCGGTGGGCCAGCTGAAATGCTGCAGTAACAGTGTCCACCATGCAATGTGAGAGTCCGGTCGGATAGTCCCTGGCCCAGAACTCTCTCACCATAGTAAACGAAAACTGATAAAGCTTTCGTATTGCCTGAGTCTGTGAAAAGTAAGTGTCCATTGCCCTAGCCGGGCACAACACACTGGGGGAAGCCCCTAGTTCACCCACAACAGCGAGAGGGGCGTATGTGGACAACTGTAATGGCCGGTTAACGTGTCTGTCAGACAGAACCCTTGGCCAGAATGAGGGGTTAGGATGTAGGTTGACACTCCATCTGAACTCATTCGGAAACATTCAGCCAGAAACATTCAACCAGGGCATCAACACTATAGGACCCTGAGACATTTGAGGCGCCATAACTATAGCGGTGGCCGACATCGGAATAGCCTTTCATCACTGTATTCAATGCCCATGGGGACTCCACTTGCCTCTCTGTTTGGCCTTTGGGCCTGTGAGAAGCTGGCAATGCCAGTGGCAAGCACCTCAGGATGACTGCAGAGTATCACACCCTTCTTAGACGCAGTCCGCTGCCTGTGGCCAGGGACACCTCGCATTTGTGACTCATTTCAGGAAACTAGGCATATGTCGCACATCACTACTTCACCGAAGGGGCATTTGAAAGATAGTTTTTTAATCAAAAAGCGTTTTTTGGCAGAAATTCCTTCTGTAACATGTGAACATTCATGTGCCTTAATAACAAACTTGTATGCCATCTGTAAATACAAATAAAATGGTTAAATTACGAGCCTAGTTGGTTTAGCCACGAAAAAAGACAGGAACCCTTCTGCTAGCCATCATTGGCTGAGATAATGACTGGGCTGGACATGCCGAGAGATGAGTTCGGATTGGTCTGCCATGTAGCACCTTCTGTCTATAACATAAGCTGCTAGGTATGTGTAGATAATCCTTTCTACTGCAGCTTTTTTGAAAGATATCATGGAGAATTGCAAAAGTGTTTCTATGGATTACATCTTCAAACTAAGGGCAAACATGGCATCCGTGACAGAGAGGGAGAAAGATCTGATGATTCTTATGGCATCACACACGGTCAGTGTGAACCAGAGTGACTTGACACAACAGGCCAAGCAAGCTGTACAAATAAAACGGAAACGACACAGGAAGTCTTATTTAATGAAAGGGGTTGCATTCTGCCGTGAAGTGTTCATCCATGTATACGGGTAAGAGTCTAGCTACATTTTCAGATATTATAAGTTTCTAATTTTATCAGAAAGTAGTTTTCATTTCAAGTTAAAGCATACTGTTAGCTAGCTAGCTAACGTTAGCTGGCTGTCTCGCTAGCTAACGTTACGTGTATGATCTGTGTAGTAATATTATCTCAGAAAGCCATTTGCATAGCTAATTATAGCCTAATGTTAGCTAGCTAACTAACATTGAACGTAGGCGGTTAGCTTTGGCTAGCTATGACAAGCGGTTTGTAATGCTAGTACTCTATTTGCTGGGATTATGGTTAATTGTTTAGCCAGCTAGCTAGCTACATGTCTAAACAAAAGACTCCACTTCACCAGATGATTACATGACCCATCAAGTTAGCTAGGTGTGTCTGGCGGCGATTACGGCCATCCATTGTATAATAATGCTAAAATATTTGTATCTTGAATTTGTCTTTCAGCATCAGTAGAACACGCCTGACTCTTCTCCACCAGTCATGCAAGGAGAATGGTCTAATGCTTCCCATCAAAAAGAGTGCCGGCCCAAGCAAGCACAGGTTACACCTGAAGCATGAGAACTTGCAGCGAGTTGTGAACTTCATCAACAACTATGCAGAGGATAATGCAATAGTATTACCAGGACACCACCCAGGACACAAACACCTTGGTGGAAAGCTGCTGCCATCTCATGTGACAAAAGCAGAGGGGTGGCACCTCTACAAAGAATTGATGACAACACTTGGTATGTAAAGCATAAGCAACATCTTTCGATTATTTAATTTACCTCCAACATATTTGGCACTACTTTTACTGATCTCACATTATTTGTCAATTTTTCAGAGGTACGTGTAGCCGGGCTGTCTTCCTTCAGGAATCTGTGGAGAGATTGCTAGTGTGGTGAAGGACAGCACTGTGGCGGGGTCAACATCCCACAGCTGGTTGGACTGGAGGATGGTACGGTCTTGGTGGAAAGCTATGGCTGGCAACAACACCTGACTCCGTACTTCAGGCCGGTGCCACAGATCAAGCAGTACCAGCACTTTAGTTGAATATAATTTTCATTGTATTGTATGAGGTTATTCTTCTTATCTAAACTTGGGAGGTCAATTGATGTTATGCAAGGTTGTAATGTCTTCTCAATTTTTTTCTTCTATTTTCCGGTTTTACAGCTTCGATGCTCTGGAGCCTGGTGTTTTTGTCACCAAGGAGTGTTCGGACTCAGTCGGGACCAGGTTTCAGCTGCTGCGCAACGCTGACATCCTTCCTCCCATAGTTGGTCTGCCTGTACAAGCACCACCTGGACTGGACACAACTAGACAAACGTATATTTTTGAGAAGATCAAGGAGTTTTGCGATGAAGAGGCCATGGACATCACATGCCCTGCACCAAAGTCAAGGGCAGGACAGAAACAGGCTCTCCGAATATAGATTCCCTTGTTCATGCGTGGTGCGGAAGGACCAGTTCATCACTGGGGGCGAGTTCCAAGTCATCCGGACTATCTGCAGTGCCTCTATTCACATACACATTACTCTCTCCTAACACACACATGCCATACGTTGCTGCTACTATTTTTTATTTTTTATACTGCTTCTCAGCCACTTCACCCCTTATTGTATTCATGTAACTACCTTGTTCATCACCAGTATCACTGATCGTTATTTTGCATATTACTTTGTTCTTTCTCTACTGGCATTGACACTTTTTATTCCTCTTTTTTTTAATAATGCCACTATGCAAATATGCAAGTAACCATTTCACTGTACCGTTTAGACCTTCTGTAGAGACCCATCCACTTAGCAAGATGTGGCTGGGGGTTATAGCATTTATTTCACATGACCCATCAATTTAGACAAGTGTGTCTGGGTAAGCGTCATCTAATATTTATAAAATATTTTTACCTGGACAATTTCCTTTTTAAAAAATTGCTACTATGCAAATATGCAAGTAACCATTTCACTGTACCGTTTACACCTTCTGTATCCTGTGCATGTGACAAGTAAACTTTTGATTTTATTTGATACAGTGTGTGTTTACCAGAGACTGTAATGTGAAGAACAACATGACCTGCACCAAAGTCAGATTAGGATGTAGGCCATTTGGTGTAGACAAAGAGGAGCTCTACAGTAGGTGTCCCGTGTGGCTCAGTTGGTAGAGCATTGGCACTTGCAACGCCAGGGTTGTGGGTTCGATTCCCATGGGGGACCAGTACGAAGAAATATGAAAATGTATGCAGTCGCTCTGGTTAAGAGTGTCTACTTAAATGTACCAAAACATTCAAGGGCCAATTTCTCAAAAGTGGGGTTACAAGTTTATCAACTTTCAAAGTAGAATTACTTTCCCATTGTTCCACAACTGTTTTGTTCCATTGTTCCACAACACAATTTTCTAGCTCTGAGTCCCTACTTTTATCCAATGTAAAAAAAAAAAACGTATAAATGTCGCTACATAAGACTAAATTGAGGCAGTGAGTCACATTTCTCAAGGCGAAAAAGCCATACTGGAAATGGTCGTTTCTCTCTGTGGGAAGAAGAGATGGGTAGTGTATACCCTGCAGTATAACAAAAGAATATGGCAACCCCAGCTACACACTGCGTAAGACCAGCAGTGTAATCTAAGGGAAACTAGGGTAGTTACTGTCTGTACTGTAAAGTAATGTAACAGAACTATGGTAAACTCAGCTATATACGTAAACCCTCAGTGTAATAGAGCTGAGTTGTGAGTTTCCAAGGGAAACTAGCTAGGATGGTTACTGTATGTACTGTAAAGTAGTGTAACAGAAACTATCGAGCACCAACCCAGCTACGCAATGTCTGAAAAACAGCAGTGTAATAGAGCTGTAATGTGAGTTTCCAGGGGAAACTAGGATAGTTACTGTCTTAACTATAAGTACAACAGAAAACTAGTAACCCCAGCTACACACTGTGCAAGACCGCAGTGTAATAGCTGAAAAGTGAGTTTCCAAGGGAAACTAAGATAGTCACTGGAAACTAGCATAGTTACTGTATGTAGCCTACTGTAAGTAGTGCAACAGAAAATATATAGTAAACCCAGCTACACACCGTGTGAAAAAGACAGTAGTGTAATAGAGCTGTCAGTTTTAAATTAAGGGATAGTTACTGTCTGTACTGTAAGGTAGTGCAAACAAACTATAATAAACATCTACACACTGAAACCCTCAGTGTAGTAGAGTGGAAATGTGTGTTTCCATGGGAAACTATGATAGTTACTGTCTGTACTGTAAAATAGTGTAACAAAAACGATCGTAACCCAGCAACTGTGTGAATAAAAGGAAGTGTAATCTCACTATGGTTGGGCTAACATAAACTCAGCCCAATACTGGAAAATGAAGCCAACAGTGTAATATTACTGTGTCTATAGTATACACTGTAATGAATACTCAAGGAGAAAAAGGTGTAGATTCACGCGCAGAGCACGGCAGGTGTTTATTTCACTTTCGCAGAAGGCAGGAATCGTGGTCACAGGCAGGCAATGGTCATACACAGGTAGGCAAACAGGCAGGTGAATCAAAAACTAGGACTGAAGGCTATAACTGGTTCTCACAAACGAGCTAGGAAAAGGCTTTGTAGAGTCAAAACAAACAATACCTCACAAGGCACAAACAGAATGAACTGAACTAAATAAGGAGCTGATGAGACCAGGTGAGTAACTAACACAGGTGGAATCAATGAACAAAAATGAAAGACAGGGCTACGTTCAAGAACACAAAGAAACAGGGCTATGTTCAAGAACACAAGGTTGATTAAGAAAATAAATACAGAACCTTACTCACTGCACAATACTGTATGATAGTATAGAATGGGACCTAGAGTATCAGCCTTATTCTCATACACCATCTAAAGGAGAGGAGACGTGAATGGCTGTACCTTTTCCTTGTGGAAAAAATTCAGCCAGAAGTGTATTATATTATGTTCATAGTAAACACTGTGCAATACTGTATAATAGTAAAGGTTACTACGGACCCAGTATCAGCTTTTGTCTCATACACTATCTGAATTAAGCAGAAAAATGAGTCTTGAAAACATTTTTTTTCCGCACCCTCTGTTCAGCCGTCCCTGAGTAACGTGTGCCGGTAGCCTACATGAGCCTTTTGAAGTAATTGTTTGACAATCAGATGAAAACATCATGACTGGTTGGGTTTATCCCACATTAAAAGGTAGACTAATACAATTTTTAAGTTCAACAACTATGATTAGGCCCATTACAAAAAAGCGTGTGCAGACATCGGAGGTCCCCCATACCGGCAAGAAATTAAATCAACTTTCACCCCTGATCAGAAGGGTGATGGCACTATGGTGTCATAAAAGCGTCTGCTAAATAACCAAAATGTTATGTGAAAATAAACACTTGCAAAGCAAACTGGGTATTATTCTAATGATCTCTGTCCCCAAACAAGGCCAAATTTAATGACAATACAAATCATTAGAATAATACCCAGTGTGCTTTGCAAGTGTTTGTTTTTACCTTTACATTTTGGACATTTAGCAGACACTCTTATCCAAAGCAACTTACAGTCAGTGCATTCAACTAAGGTAGATAAACAACCACATATCACAGACAAAGCAAGTGAACATTTCTGTAACCGTTACTAAGAATGATGTTGTAGTTACTTGCAAATGTGATGTGTATTTTAATTACTTTGCAAAAGTATTTTGTAATTGTATTTTGTAACTTTTGCCCATCCCTGTGAATTAATAAAGGACCATCAATAACAGATCAGATGCATGTTTATTGTAATAGCGTTTTTGCACCTTGCAAAAACCAATAAAGCATAAAAAAACTCAGTTCGTCATCTGTGGAAGGTTTTCCTTATTTCACAAACTTTGAAAACTACTCCTGTTCTAAACTCAGCTTGACTTTGTGGGTGTCACAGCACGTCACTCAAAGTTGTCTGATCAAACATATTCCCATTAAATGTTAAAATAGTAAGAGTATAAGCGCGTTCAAACATTCTCTACATATAACTTAGTCATTGTCTTATAACTCTTTACAATCTTATGCAAGGAAGATTAATGGCTGGAAACCGTGGAGGAAAGGCTGTTCCCTTTCAGCAAGATCATGGCCCTGGGTTACCTGCCTCTGGCTCTGGTCCATATTAATTTTAACAAGCTTGTTAATGGCAGACGTACCAGGTGTGTTGTGAGACTCTATCCTGAGGTGGAGGACATCCTCACCTACATCAGGAACACCTGGATCAGACTTGGGTCCACCTTTCCGCCTGCGCTGTGGAATGTCTTTGACAGGGCCATGGACCAAAGAACGAATAACCATGTTGAATGTGAGTCTTGTTGTAGAACTTAGTTTGCAAAAGTTTTGTATCCTGTTTGCTCTTTCTTTTAATGTTTTAATCTTCTTTCTCTGTAGCATACCACCGGACACTAAATGACGCAGTGCAAGTGCGGCATCCTCCTGGCTACTTTTGGTTTGATTCCAATTATAAATAAAATGTTGCTTCCACACAAGACCTGAACATGTTTCTGACTTGCCTTGAAGATGGTGCTGGCTGAGGCTAAAACTGGCGAGTGTAGATGGTATAGGGATATTGTTATCCACTTTGGCACCAAAGATGTTAGGATGAAACTGACAGAAATCACCAAGCGCAACATAACTTCAGCGTGTAATTTAGCAAGAAAGATGTGTTGTCATTGAGTAATTGTATCTGGCCCCCTTCCAGTTAGGGGGAGTGATGAGCTCTGCAGCAGACTCACACAACTCAATCGCTTGTTGAAAACTGCCCCTCCCAAAATATAGTTTTTGTAGTTAACTGGCCCTCTTTCTGGGACTCCCCCACAAACAGGACCAAGCCTGGCCTGCTGAGGAGTGACAGACTCCATCCTAGCTGGAGGGGTGCTCTCATCTTATCTATCAACATAGACAGTGCTCTAACTCCTCTAGCTCCACAATGAGATAGGGTGCAGGCCAGGCAGCAGGCTGTTAGCCAGCCTGCCAATTTAGAGGAGTCTGCCACTAGCACAGTCAGTGTAGTCAGCTCAGCTTTCCCCATTGAGACCGTGTCTGTGCCTCGATCTAGGTCGGGCAAAACTAAACATGGCGGTGTTCGCCTTAGCAATCTCACTGGAATAAATACCTCCTCCATTCCTCTCATTATTGAAAGAGATTGTGATAATATCTCACATCTCAAAATAGGACTAATGTTAGATCCCTCACTTCCAAGGCAGTTATAGGCAATGAATTAATCATTGATCATAACCTTGATGTGATTGGCCTGACTGAAACATGGCTCAAGCCTGATGAATTTACTGTGTTAAATTAGGCCTCTCCTCCTGGTTACACTAGTGACCATATTCCTCGTGCATCCCTCAAAGGCGGAGATGTTGCTAACATTTATGAAAGCAAATGTCCTTTTACGAAGAAAAAGAATGACTGCGTTTGTCTTTTGAGCTTCTAGTCATGAAATCTATGCAGCCTACTCAATCACTTTTATAGCTACTGTTTACAGGCCTCCTGGGCCGTATACAGTGTTCCTCACTGAGTTCCCTGAATTCCTATCGGACCTCGTAGTCATGGCAGATAATATTCAACTTTTTGGTGACTTCAATATTCATGGGAAGACAGTACTGTGCAATATCAAAACGCCTTCACTGCTGCTCGATCAGCCTACCTTTCCAACTTGATAAACTGTTGCAAAGCTAACTAAAAAGCAGTATTCCTCAAGTGAGGATGGCCTTCACTTCAGCAGTGATGAATTCATGAACTTCAACGAAAATATCATGGTCATTAGACAGCAAATGATGGACTCCTCTTTGAATCTGCGTATTTCTCCAAAACTCAGTTATCCTGAGTCTGCACAGAACTGCCAGGACCTAGGATCAATGGAGACGTTCAAGTCTTTTAATCCTGTAGCTCTCGACACATTCACGAAAATAGTAATGGCCTTCCAGCTGCCTACTGGACCCCATTCCAACTAAATCACTGAAAGAGCTACTTTCTGTGATTGGCCCTCCTATGTTGAACATAATAAAAGGCTCCCTATCCTATGGATTTGTACAAAACTCACTAAAAGTGGGAGTAATAAAGCCTCTCCTGAAAAAGCCAAACCTTGACCCAGAAAAAAAAAATTCTCCCATTCCTCTCAAAATGTTTTGAAAAAGCTGTTGCGCAGCAACTCACTGCCTTCCTGAAGACAAATAATGTATACGAAACGCTCCTGTCTGGTTTTAGACCCCATCATAGTACTGAGACTGCACTTGTGAAGGTGGTAAATTACCTTTTAATGGCGTCAGACCAAGGCTCTGCATCTGTCCTCGTGCTCCTAGACCTTAGTGCCGCTTTTGGCACCATCGATCACCATATTCTTTTGGAGAGATTGGAAACCGTAATTGTTCTACACGGACAAGTTCTTGCCCAGTTTAGATCTTATCTGTCGGAAAGATATCAGTCCGTCTCTGGGGATGGTTTGCTCTCTGACAAATCAATGGTAAGTTTTGGTGTTCCTCAAGGTTCAGTTTTAGGACCACTATTGTTTTCACTATATATTCTACCTCTTGGTGATGTCACTGCTATGTGGACGACACACAGCTGTACATTTCGATGAAACATGGTGAAGCACCAAAATTGCCTACCCTGGAAGCCTATATTTAAGACATATTTTTTAAACTTTTAAACTTGGACAAAACAGAGATGTTAGTTCTAGGTCCCAAGAAACAAAGAGATCTGCTGTTTGATCTGACAATTAAACTTGATGGTTGTACAGTTGTCTCAAATAAAACTGAAGGACCTCGCCTTTACTCTGGACCCGAATCTCTCTTTTGATGAACATATCAAGAATATTTCAAGGGCAGCTTATTTCCATCTTCGCAACATTGCAAAACTCTTAAACTTTCTGTCCAAAAATGATGCAGAAAAGCAGATCCATGCTTTTATCACGTCTAGATTAGACTACTGCAATATTCTACACTCCGGCTACCCGGATAAAGCACTAGATAAACTTCAGTTAGTGCTAAATACGGCTGCTAGAATCTTGACTAGAAACAAAAACAAATCTAGCATATTACTCCAGTCCTAGCCTCTCTTCTCTCTGTCTTCCTGTTAAGGCTAGGGCTTATTTCAAGGTTTTACTGCTAACCTACAAAGCATTACATTGAATTGCTCCTACCTATCTCTATAATTTGGTCCTGCCGTACATATCAACACGTACGCTATAGTCACAAGACGCAGGCCTCCTTATTGTCCCAAAAATGTCTAAGCATACGTCTTGAGGTGGACGGTGGTCGGGAGAGGTTGTGTTTTCTCTAGCAGGAGGTAAGCTTGGCTTCTTATATGGTGTTGAGTAAAGCTTAAACCATGTATTTAGATTGTAGGTAGGTATCGTAGTTAGGTATTATAGGTAGTTTACTCAGGTAGTTATTGTAGGTTATTGTAGGTAATTATTGTAGGTAAGGACTGTATTCGGCGGACCCCGGCGAAGCACGAGGCTAGCTTACCCACTACTTGGACCAACAAAGCTAGCTAGCTAGCTAGTGGGAAGCTACTGGTAACTTTTAGCAACAGTGGTTAGTTGTTTCCAATGTTATTTCACGCTTAAGAGTACCTGTGATTGAGCCAGCTAGCCGCCACCATTCAGCTGTTTTTCTAACCTCATTATCATTAACGTTAGGTGGTTGGTAGCTGCTGTACTTAATTACGGCTACTGATTGCAGTCTGCCAGTTTGGCTTTATACATAGCTTGGGCTTTGTTGAGTAAGGCTTAAACTATGTATTTAGATTGTAGTTAGGTATTATAGGTAGGCATCGTGGGCTGTATATTATTAAGTAGTATAGGTAGGCATCGTGGGCTGTTGTGGGTAGCTGTTGTGTAGTTATTGTAGGTTACTTTTGTATTCGGCGTGCGGGTGTAGCACGAAGCTAGCTAGCTAACTCACCTCCTGGATTAGCTGGCGAGTAGCTATTAGCAACGGTAGCAACTAAAAAACAATATCCTTTTAGCCAGCTACATTCGCTTCGCAGCGACGCCGTTTTTCAAACAAAGTCAACACAGCAGCCATTGCTAGCTAGCCAACACTACCAGCTGGCTGTACTGTAGTAGCTAAATACAATATCTTTGTGCTAGCTACCCAACGTTTAATCATTGCTGCATTATGAAAGGTAAGCTTGGCTCTTTATATGGTGTTGAGTTAAGCTTAAACCATGTATTTAGATTGTAGGTAGGTATTGTAGTTTGGTATTATAGGTAGCTTACTCAGGTAGTTATTGAAGGTTATTGTAGGTAATTATTGTAGGTAAGTATTGTATTCGGCAGACCCCGGCGAAGCACGAGGCTAGCTTACCCACTACTTGGACCAACAAAGCTAGCTAGCTAGCTAGCGGGTAGCTACTGGTAACTTTTAGCAACTGTGGTTAGTTGTTTCCAATGTTATTTCATGCTTAAGAGTACCTGTGATTGAGCCAGCTAGCTGCTACCATTCAGCTGTTTTTCTAACCTCATCCGAGGCATTAACGTTAGGTGGTTGGTAGCTGCTGTACTTAATTACAGCTACTGATAACAGTCTGCTGTAGTTTACAACAATTCTAATTTCTAAAGTGGAAGTTGGGAGAGTTTTATTCGGGTGGTTCAGTGAAACAATTATAGTTTCTGAGGTGGAAGTTGGGAGAGTTATATTATTTATTTTTTGGTGAGGGAGGCCTGCTCTCTCCTTTCCCAGATGTTTAGTTCATTTCATTCCGATCTCCTCTGCATTATTGTAGCCATCTGCTGCAGCCTGTCAACTATGCCTCTGCCTATCCCTGTTCTCTCCTCTCCGCACAGGCTACACAAACGCCTCACACCGCGTGGCTGCTGCCTCTCTAACCTGGTGGTCCCTGCACGCACCACACACCTGGAGTTCCAGGTCTCAGGCAGCCTCTGGAACTGCCGTTCTGCCGCCAACAAGGCTGACTTCATCCCAGCCTATGCTACCCTCCAGTCCCTCGACTTCCTGGCGCTGACGGAAACATGGATTACCACTGAAAACACTGCTACTCCTACTGCTCTCTCCTCGTCTGACCATGTGTTCTCGCATACCCCGAGAGCATCTGGTCAGAGGGGTGGTGGCACAGGAATCCTCATCTCTCCCAAGTGGTCATTCTCAATTTTTCCCCTAACCCATCTGTCTATCTCCTCATTTGAATTCCACGCTGTCACAGTCACTAGCCCATTTAAGCTTAATATCCTTGTCATCTATCGCCCTCCAGGTTCCCTTGGAGAGTTCATCAATGAGCTTGACGCCTTGATAAGTTCCTTTCCTGAGGATGGCTCACCCTTCACAGTTTTGGGGGATTTCAACCTCCCTACGTCTACATTTGACTCATTTCTCTCTGCCTCCTTCTTTCCACTCCTCTCCTCTTTTGACCTCACCCTCTCACCCCCCCCACTCACAAGGCAGGCAATACGCTTGACTTCATCTTTACTAGATGTTGCTCTTCTACTAATCTCACTGCAACTCCCCTCCATGTCTCCGACCACTACTTTGTATCCTTTTCTTGCTCGCTCTCCTCCAACACTACTCACTCTGCCCCTACACAGATGGTAACGCGCCGCCGCAACCTTCGCTCTCTCTCTCCCACTAATCTCTCCTCTTCCATCCTATCATCTCTTCCCTCTGCTCAATCCTTCTCCCTCCAATCTCCTGATTCTGCCTCCTCAACCCTCCTCTCCTCCCTTTCTGCATCCTTTGACTCCCTGTGTCCCCTATCCTCCCGGCCGGCTCGGTCCTCCCCTCCAGCTCCGTGGCTTGATGACTCATTGCGAGCTCACAGAACAGAGCTCCGGGCAGCTGAGCGGAAATGGAAGAAAACTAAACTCCCTGCCGACCTGGCATCTTTTCACTCCCTCCTCTCTACATTTTCTTCATCTGTTTCTGCTGCTAAGGCCACTTTCTACCACTCTAAATTCCAAGCATCTGCCTCTAACCCTAGGAAGCTCTTTGCCACATTCTCCTCACTGCTGAATCCCCCCTCTCTGTGGATGACTTCGTCAACCACTTTGAAAAGAAGGTTGACGACATCCGATCCTCGTTTGTTAAGTCTAATGACACTGCTGGTCCTGCTCACACTGCCCTACCCTATGCTTTGACTTCTTTCTCCCCCTCTCTCCAGATAAAATCTTGCGACTAGTGACTGCAGGCCGCCCAACAACCTGCCCGCTTGACCCCATCCCCTCCTCTCTTCTCCAGACCATCTCCGGTGACCTTCTCCCCTACCTCACCTCGCTGATCAACTCATCCTTGACCGCTGGCCATGTCCCTTCCGTCTTCAAGAGAGCGAGAGTTGCACCCCTTCTCAAAAAAACCAACACTCGATCCCACTGATGTCAACAACTACAGACCAGTATCCCTTCTTTCTTTTCTTTCAAAAACTATTGAGCGTGCCGTCTTTAGCCAACTCTCTTGCTATCTCTCTCAGAATGACCTTCTTGATCCAAACCAGTCAGGTTTCAGGACTGGTCATTCAACTGAGACTGCTCTTCTCTGTGTCACGGAGGCTCTCCGCACTGCTAAAGCTAACTCTCTCTCCTCTGCTCTTGTCCTTCTAGACCTGTCTGCTGCCTTTGATACAGTGAACCATCAGATCCTCCTCTCCACCCTCTCCGAGCTGGGCATCTCCGGCGCGGCTCACTCCTGGATTGCGTCCTACCTGACCGGTCGCTCCTACCAAGTGGCGTGGCGAGAAGCTGTCTCCGCACCACGTGCTCTCACCACTGGTGTCCCCCAGGGCTCAGTTCTAGGCCCTCTCCTTTTCTCCCTATACACCAAGTCACTTGGCTCTGTCATATCCTCACATGGCCTCTCCTATCATTGCTACGCTGACGATACACAACTAATCTTCTCCTTTCCCCCTTCTGATAACCAGGTGGCGAATCGCATCTCTGCATGTCTGGCCGACATATCAGTATGGATGACGGATCACCACCTCAAGCTGAACCCTGGCAAGACGGAGCTGCTCTTCCTCCCGGGGAAGGACTGCCCGTTCCATGATCTCGCCATCACGGTTGACAACTCCGTTGTGTCCTCCTCCCAGTGTGCGAAGAGCCTTGGCATGACCCTGGACAACACCCTGTCGTTCTCCGCTAACATCAAGGCGGTGACCCGATCCTGCAGGTTCATGCTCTACAACATTCGGAGAGTACGACCCTGCCTTACACAGGAAGCGGCACAGGTCCTAATCCAGGTCTGGTGTTCAGACGGGCTGCGGCATTCTGGATGAGTTGTAGGGGTTTAATGGCACAGGCAGGGAGCCCAGCCAACAGCGAGTTGCAGTAATCCAGACGGGAGATGACAAGTGCCTGGATTAGGACCTGTGCCGCTTCCTGTGTAAGGCAGGGTCGTACTCTCCGAATGTTGTAGAGCATGAACCTGCAGGATCGGGTCACTGCGTTCATCCACCTCTGGCCTGCTGGCTCCCCTTCCTCTGCGGAAGCATAGTTCCCGCTCAGCCCAGTCAAAACTGTTCGCTGCTCTGGCACCCCAATGCTCTGGCACCCCAATGGAACAAGCTCCCTCACGACGCCAGGACAGCGGTGTCACTCACCACCTTCCGGAGACATTTGAAACCCCACCTCTTTAAGGAACACCTGGGATAGGATAAAGTAATCCTTCTACCCCTCCCCCCCCCCCCCCAAAAAAAAAAAAAGTATAATTGTAAAGTGGTTATCCCACTGGCTATAGGGTGAATGCACCAATTTGTAGTCGCTCTGGATAAGAGCGTCTGCTAAATGACGTAAATGTGCCCTTGAGCAAGGCACTTAACCCTAATTGCTCCTGTAAGTCGCTCTGGATAAGAGCGTCTGCTAAATGACTAAAATGTAAATGTAAAATGCAAATAGCTGGAGGCAAGGCTTTCTCCTATAGAGCAAAAAAAAATTGGAACGGTCTGCCTATCCAACCTTTAAGTCTTTACTGAAGAATCATTTTTTTATTTTTTTTTATTTAACCTTTATTTAACCAGGTAAGCCAGTTGAGAACAAGTTCTCATTTACAACTGCGACCTTGCCAAGATAAAGCAAAGCAGTGCGATAAAAACAACAACACAGAGTTACATATGGGGTAAACAAAACATAAAGTCAAAAATACAACAGAAAATATATATACAGTGTGTGTGAATGTAGTAAATTATGGAGGTAAGGCAATAAATAGGCCATAGTGCAAAATAGTTACAATTTCGTATTAACACTGGAATGATAGATGTGCAAAAGATGATGTGCAAATAGAGATACTGGGGTGCAAATTAGCAAAATAAATAACAAAATGGGGATGAGGTAGTTGGATGGGCTAATTACAGATGGGCTGTGTACAGGTGCAGTGATCGGTAAGCTGCTCTGACAACTGACGCCTAAAGTTAGTGAGGGAGATAAGTGTCTCCAGCTTCAGAGATTTTTGCAGTTCGTTCCAGTCATTGGCAGCAGAGAACAGGAAGGAATGGCGGCCAAAGGAGGTGTTGGCTTTGGGGATGACCAGTGAGATATACCTGCTGGAGCGCAGACTACGGGTGGGTGTTGCTATGGTGACCAGTGAGCTAAGATAAGACGTGGATTTGCCTAGCAGTGATTTATAGATGACCTGGAGCCAGTGGGTTTGGTGACGAATATGTAGTGAGGGCCAGCCAACAAGCGCGTACAGGTCACAATGGTGGGTAGTGTAACGATCCCGGCGGTCTGAGTCGGGTCCTGTCTGGTGACTAGTTTTCCGGTTCGTAATCTCCAGTTTCCCGAGGGTTCGGGAACGCTCCGGGGAGCGCTCTTGTTTTCCGCACCTGCATCCCATCAGCAATCTGCACACCTGGTCCTGATCATCACCCTTCTTAGGCTCTGGCCTAACATCCAGTTCCTGCCGGATCGTTAGCTATGAACAGTATGTTTGTCAGCGTATCAGCCTCTGAGCCATTAGTGTTAGTTTTGTTGTTTTGCACCTTGTGACTTGCTGTGTACTGACCTCCGTTTTTGTTCTGTCTGCAGTCTTTCACCCGGAACCTTCACCCAACCTCTGCCTGATGGTCGGCGGCTGCCGAGCCAGTACCGGACCAACCACTGCACCCTCAACAACCCATCCACGCCACCCGCTCTGTTTCCTGGATTATTCAGCCTCACTCGGAATCTATTAAATAAACACTCACCTTTCTCTCTACGTACCTTGTCCTGGTCTGCTTCTGGGTTCTGGCATAGTAAACCGTGACAGAACGATCCGGCCAGTATGAACCCAGCGGACCTGGACTCTGTTCGCCATGCTATTACCCAGCAGGAGAAGATGTTGGGCCATCATAGCACGGTACTACAGGAGATCGCGTTGTCAGTTCGGAACCTTTCTACCGGTCTGACGGAGGTCCAGAACCAACGTAAGTGTCCGGTGGAGGATCCACTACCGGTTTCACCCATCTCGCCTGCCGCTTCTGAAGCTGTGTCCATCCGTGAGCCCAAGGTTCCGACGCCGGATAAATATGAGGGGGAGCTGGGGAAGATGCCGTTCCTTCCTTATGCAGTGTGGATTAGTGTTCGATCTACAGCCCTACTCTTATGCCACAGACAAGGCTAGGATAGCCTTTGTGATTGAGTTGCTGCGTGGTCGAGCGCTGGAGTGGGCTTCAGCCGTTTGGGAACGACAGGATCCCTGCATGGCTTCATACCAGGGGTTCACGGCCGAGATGAGGAAGCTCTTCGACCATTCCGTCCGAGGGAGGGACGCAGCTAGGCGCCTGTTTTCGCTTCGCCAAGGAACTCGCAGCGTGGCCGACTTCGTGATCGAGTTCAAGACGTTGGCTGTGGAGAGTGGGTGGAACGAGGAGTCTCTGCAAGCGGCCTTTTACCAGGGTCTGTCGGAGCAGCTCAAGGATGAGTTGATCTCCTATCCGGAGCCTAGTGACCTGGACAGCTTGGTAGCCTTGTCTATTCGGGTGGATAATCGAGTCCGAGAGCGAAGGAGGGAGAAGCAATGGGGTCCGTCCAATCGATCAGCTTCTCAGTTCCCAGTCGGGTCGGGTGGTGGACCAGAACACGCCGATCATTCTCCACCACAATGGATTAGTGGAGAGGTCCTCTCTCCCGATTCTGAACCCATGCAAGTGGGGCGGCACGGGTTAACCAAGGAGGAGCGTCAACATAGACGTAAGACCAACTGCTGCCTCTACTGTGGTAGCTCGGGACATTACATCTCCACTTGTTCCCGGCGGTCGTCAAACTGCCCGGCTCGCTAAAGTTGGGAGGACTTTTAGCGAGCCAGTTTCAACCTCTCAGTACCTCTGTCAGACCCCGTTTCCCGGCTACCCTTGTGAACAGGAATCAGAGCTTAGCGCTTAACGCGTTTATCGATTCAGGTGCCGATGGAAGCTTTCTTGATGCCGAGTTGGTGGAACAGCTGGGGCTTTCCAAGGAGCAATTGCCGGAAGCCATTGAAGCGACCACTCTGAACGGCAGTAGTCTGGCACGTATCACGATGAGGACTGAACCGGTTAAGATGCGGTTGTCGGGGAATCATTCTGAGATGATTTCATTCTTCATTCTGCCGTCTTCCCATGTTCCTCTGGTCCTTGGATACCCCTGGCTGAAGGAACACAATCCCACGTTCGATTGGGTGACGGGCAAGGTAACGAGTTGGAGCCTTTGATTGTCATGCTAACTGTCTCAAGACTGCCTGCCCCCATTCGGTTCCCAGTCAGGTGATTGAGGCTAAACCCCCAGATTTGTCCCTGGTTCCCGAGACATATCACGATTTGGGGGAAGTTTTCAGTAAGCAGAAGGCTCTGTCACTCCCTCCCCACCGACCATATGATTGTGCCATCAACCTGGTCCCTGGAGCTGTCTACCCCAAGGGAAGGTTATACAGTATCTCCCGACCTGAACGTGAGGCGTTGGAGACCTACATCAAGGAGTCCCTAGCTGCTGGTCTCGTTCGTCCCTCGTCATCACCCCCTGGGGGGCAGGATTCTTCTTTGTGGGTAAGAAGGATGGCTCTCTTCGACCGTGTATTGATTATCGGGGGTTGAATGACATCACGGTCAAGAACAAGTATCCCCTGCCCTTGATGAGTTCTGCTTTCGACTCCTTACAGGGTGCTACGGTGTTCACCAAGCTAGACCTACGCAATGCGTATCACCTGGTCCGGATCAGAGAGGGGGACGAGTGGTTGACGGGTTTCAATACACCGATGGGTCACTTCGAGTATCAGGTGATGCCGTTTGGACTGACCAATGCTCCAGCGGTATTCCAGAGTATGGTGAACGACGTCCTGAGAGATATGATCGGTCTCTTTGTGTTTGTTTACCTGGATGACATTCTGATCTTCTCGAAGGAACCTTCCGACCACGTCCAGCATGTCCGGCAGGTTCTGCAGCGATTGTTGGAGAATCGCCTGTTCGTGAAGGCCGAGAAGTGCGAGTTTCACGCCCACACGACATCCTTTCTCGGGTACATCATCTCCAGGGGAGAGATTAGGATGGACCAGGAGAAGGTTAGAGCGGTTCTGGAATGGGCCCAGCCCGGTACGAGATTGCAGCTCCAGAGATTTTTTGGGGTTTGCGAATTTCTACCGCAGATTCATCCGGGATTACAGCCGTGTGGCCGCTCCGTTAACTGCCTTGACTTCCAGTATCAGGACCTTCAAGTGGAATCCGGAGGCGGATCGAGCGTTTCTGGATTTGAAGAGGCGATTCACCAACGCACCGATTCTCTCTCAACCGGACACGGCCCGTCAGTTCGTCGTTGAAGTGGACGCGTCTGATGTGGGAGTTGGCGCCATCCTGTCGCAGCGATGCTCCACGGACAGTAAACTCCATCCCTGCGCCTACTACTCGTCGCCTTTCGCCTGCGGAGAGGAATTACGATGTGGGTAACCGGGAGCTTCTCGCGGTGAAACTTGCCTTGGAGGAGTGGCGCCACTGGTTGGGGGCGGAGCAACCGTTTATTGTCTGGACTGACCACAAGAATCTTGCTTACGTGCAATCGGCTAAACGTCTCAACTCCCCGGCCAGGCCAGGTGGGCGTTGTTTTTCGGACGATTCAAGTTTGCCCTGACGTTCGACCTGGATCTAAGAACGGGCAAGGCGGACGCCTTGTCCCGGATGTTCTCCAAGACGGAGGAGAGTGGGTCCAAGACCGAGACAATCCTCCCCCGGAACTGCGTCGTGGGAGCAGTTATGTGGAGGATTGAGGAGGGAGGTGCTGGCGGCCCTTCGGACTCAGCCCGGTCCCGGTAACGGTCCACCCGGTCGGTTGTTTGTGCCTGAGTCGGTTCGTCCTGCTGTCCTCAAATGGTCCCACGCCAGCAAGATGGCTTGTCACCCTGGCGTGGCTCGGACAATGGCGTTTCTTCGCAGACGTTTTTGGTGGCCTGCCATGGCCGAGGATACTCGGGGTTTTGTTGCTGCCTGTCCAGTGTGTGCGCAGAATAAGAGTACCAATCGGCCCAGCTCTGGACTACTTCACCCCCTTCCTATTCCCCGGCGACCATGGTCGCATCTGGCCCTGGACTTCGTCACTGGGTTGCCCGCTTCTGAGGGGAACACGGTCGTTCTGACTATCGTGGACAGATTCAGCAAGTTCGCCCACTTTGTGCCTATTGCCAAGCTTCCCTCTGCCTCGGAGACGTCCGAGATCCTGGTTAGGGAGGTTTTCAGGGTCCACGGTTTGCCCAGTGATATCGTTTCCGACCGTGGCCCTCAGTTTACCTCTGCTGTCTGGAAGTCCTTCTGTTTGGCCATTGGAGCTACAGTCAGTCTCACATCTGGTTTTCACCCCCAATCCAATGGTCAGGCGGAGAGAGCCAACCAGAAGATGGAATCCACGCTACGCTGTCTGGTCTCTTCCAACCCCACCTCCTGGGTCTCTCAGTTGCCTTGGGTTGAGTATGCCCACAATACTCTTCCTACATCTGCCACTGGGATGTCTCCCTTCCAGTGCCTGTATGGCTACCAACCTCCCCTGTTTCCTTCTCAGGAGAAGGAGCTCTCAGTGCCTTCTGTTCAGGCCCATATTCGTCGTTGCCACCGGACCTGGCATCGGGCCAGGAAGGCACTCCTTAGAGTTTCGGACCGGTATCAGCTCCAGGCGAATCGTCGCCGGATCCCCGCTCCCACCTATACCATCGGAGATAGGGTTTGGTTGGCCACACGGGATCTTCCGTTACGGACTGAGTCTAGGAAGTTGTTACCGAAGTTCATTGGTCCGTTTGTGGTGGAGAAGGTGATCAATCCAGTGGCAGTTCGACTCAAACTACCGAGGACGCTCAGAGTCCATCCCACCTTTCATGTCTCCTGCCTCAAGCCTGTCTTCCTCAGTCCTCTGTTGCCTCCTCCGCCTCCTCCTCCTCCTCCTCGGATGATCGGAGGTGGTCCTGCCTACACGGTGCGTCGCATCATGGATTCCAGACGGCGGGGCCGGGGTTTCCAGTATCTCGTGGACTGGGAGGGGTATGGCCCTGAAGAGAGGAGTTGGATTCCGCGGCGACAGGTCCTAGATGCGGACCTCATCAGTGACTTCTACCGCCTCCATCCTGGCGCTCCGGGAGTCCGCCCGGTGGCGTTGGCCGGAGGGGGGGTACTGTAACGATCCCGGCGGTCTGAGTCGGGTCCTGTCTGGTGACTAGTTTTCCGGTTCGTAATCTCCAGTTTCCCGAGGGTTCGGGAACGCTCCGGGAGCGCTCTTGTTTTCCGCACCTGCATCCCATCAGCAATCTGCACACCTGGTCCTGATCATCACCCTTCTTAGGCTCTGGCCTAACATCCAGTTCCTGCCGGATCGTTAGCTATGAACAGTATGTTTGTCAGCGTATCAGCCTCTGAGCCATTAGTGTTAGTTTTGTTGTTTTGCACCTTGTGACTTGCTGTGTACTGACCTCCGTTTTTGTTCTGTCTGCAGTCTTTCACCCGGAACCTTCACCCAACCTCTGCCTGATGGTCGGCGGCTGCCGAGCCAGTACCGGACCAACCACTGCACCCTCAACAACCCATCCACGCCACCCGCTCTGTTTCCTGGATTATTCAGCCTCACTCGGAATCTATTAAATAAACACTCACCTTTCTCTCTACGTACCTTGTCCTGGTCTGCTTCTGGGTTCTGGCATAGTAAACCGTGACAGGTAGTATATGGGGCTTTGGTGACAAAACGGATGGCACCGTGATAGACTACATCCAATTTGCTGAGTAGAGTGTTGGAGGCTATTTTGTAAATGAAATCTCTTTAGTAGGTCCTATGATTGAGTGTAGTCTTGCCCAGGGGTGCGAAGGTAAACAGCAAGGCACTGGATTGACGAACCGCCCTCTCTATGTTTCTTCCTAGGTTCCTGCCTTTCTAGGGAGTTTTTCCTAGCCACGTGCTTCTACATCTGTATTGCTTGCTGTTTGGGATTTTAGGCTGGGTTTTTGTATAAGCACTTCGTGACATCTGCTGATGTAAAAAGGGCTTTATAAATACATTTGATTGATTGATTGTGCAGAAATCACTCAGCCATTTCCTGGTTGCTAAAATTAGGATAGTTAGCCTAATTTCAGTTCGTGACAAAACAAGCAGTCATTGTGTAGAGAATCATTGTACCATCTAAACCGCTGTGAAATATATTAACCATAACCACATTTTTGCGTCTTTTACTTTCGGTTTTATACACCAGCTTCAAACAGTTGAAAATACAATATTTTTGGTTATGGAAAATATATCTAACAGCGGTTTAGATGGTACAATGATTCTCTACACTATACTTGCTTGTTTTGTCACATAAACTGAAATTAGGCGAACTATTCTAATTTTAGCAACCAGGAAATGGCTGAGCAATTTTTGCAAAGTGCATCTTTAATGGAGCCAAATTCCGACCATCAACAGGGGATTGTGCTTAACGACCGACTTTATTGAGATGCAATGGAAATTAGGTTTAGTGTTTGATGAAGCGCTAACAGACTGACATGCCAATCTAATTAGCTAGATTATCCTATTGATGGTTAGAAAGGTTGGGCCTCAACAATTCCAAACGCTTGCTTGCCTAAAACTGCTTGCATTCCAAACAAAAATGAATGATGTAGTCTATTATAGCCTAGGCTTCAATCATATCCGTCTAAGGCTGTACATAGCCTCCTGTAGCATACAACCTATGACTGCAATAAGTGGTTTGGATCTTTGCGTAGAAGCCAACGCTTTGGAGTGACTGTCGCATGGATCCTGATTGCAGTTCGAGCTATTGTGTTCTCTTTATTTTTGCGCCTCCTAAAATATATGCTCATTAGGAGCAATGCATGTCATAGGGATTACCTATGCACATGTACGTGTAAATAGAATCAATCTAATATGCAAATATTTTGATTAAAGCTGATTTCCCACTCTTAAAGGTCCACGGGGGACCAGTATGAAAAAAAAAAAATGTATGCACTCACTAACTGTAAGTCGCTCTGGATAAGAGAGTCTGCTAAATGACTAAAATTTCTAATGTAAACAATAATGGGAATGACGACCTTGGGGTTGTAAACTCTGTGGATTTGGAAAGTAGAAGTGCTCCTGAGTAAAATGGACCCCCCTTTTACTGCGACACAATGTACAGGAAATTGTGTACGGTGCGATATGTACAGTGCATTCGGAATGTATTCAGACCCCTTGACTCTTTAAGGGCCACAAAATGAGCAGCAATGCTTCTCTGTGGATTTGGAAACTAAAAGTGTTCCTGAGTAGAATGGGGTTTGGGGTTTGAGAAGTCAATGAGAGAATTGAAAAATTATTCTTTAGTTGTTAATTTTCTCCAAATCTAAAGGCACAAATAGTTGAACATGTTATTACTCCAACCTTGTGAAAGTGACAAACTGACACGTTTTAATTTGTCAAAAATAACTTTATATCGAAGGAGTGCCTTTGATTTGACGGCCTGCACATGCACAGTTTGGTGCGAGACAACCACTAGACCCGATGACGTGTTTCTATGCATGAGCTTAGCTAGCCAACGTCGCCATGACATCGCCTACAAATGTGATCAGGGATTTCTATTGGAGAAGCAGTTTAGCCTATCTTTATACTGTACTGTCTTTGGTTTCTGCATCTCACCGGTAGAAACGGGCCAGCTAAACTGAACAAAAATATAAACGCAACTGTCACGATCGTTCATGAACGAGAAGGACCAAGGCGCAGCGTGATATGCATTCATATTTATTTCACGAATAAACGCACAACCAAAACAACAAACGAAACGTGCCGTCCAAGGTAGACAAATAACATACCTCACACGGAACAAGATCCCACAACTAACACGTGCCAAAAGGCTGCCTAAGTATGGTCCCCCAATCAGAGACAACGAGCGACAGCTGCCTCTGATTGGGAACCACACAGGCCAACATAGATCTAGACATACTAGAATCTAACATAGACAAACCCAACACAGAAAATACACACCCTGACTCAACAAATACAAGTCCCTTGAGTCAGGGCGTGACAGCAACATGTAAAAAGTGTTGATCCCATGTTTCACAAGCTGAAATAAAAGTGATAAATGTTCAATATGCACAAAAAGCTTATTTCTCTAAAATGTTTTGCACAAATGTGTTTACATCTCTGTAAGTGAGTATTTCTCCTTTGCCAAGATAATCCATCCACCTGACATGTGTGGCATATCAAGAAGATCATTAAACAGCATGATTATTACTAAAAATGTGCAGTTGTCACACAACACAATGCCACAGATGTCTCAAGATTTGAGGGAGTGTGCAATTGGCATGCTGACTACAGGAATGTCCACCAGAGCTGCTGCCAGAGAATTGAATGTTAATTTCTCTACCACAAGCCACCTCCAACGTCGTTTTAGAGAATTTGGCAGTATGTCCAAACGGCCTCACAACCGCAGACCACGTGTACCCACGCCAGTCCAGGACCTCCACATCTGGCTTCTTCACCTGCGGGATAGTCTGAGACCAGCCACCCAGACAGCTGATGAAACTGAGGAGTATTTCTGTCTGTAATAAATCCCTTTTGTGGGGAAAAACTCATTCTAATTGGATTGGCCTGGCTCCCCAGTGGGTGGGCCTATGCCCTCCCAGGCCCAGCCATGGCTGCGCTCCTGCCCAGTCATGTGAAATCCATAGATTAGAACCTAATTTATTTATTTCAATTGACTGATTTCCTTATGTGAACTGTAACTCAGTAAAATCGTTGAAATTGTTCCATTTTGCGTTTATATTTTTGTTCAGTATACATTGCCTGGTTGTAAGCAAACCACAATATCCAGAATTCATAGCGATTTCAGGACGTGAAAGACCGCCCCGTGGAGGTGTGAGAAATATCTAAATGTCTGGGTTTGTAGCCAGCACTTTCAGGCAGAGGATTTTGAAACAGAACTGAAGTCTCAACCGATGGGGCTGCCATGTAGTCGAACGTTGAAAAGTGATGCCATTCTATATATTTTTCCCCTTCACTTCTAAGAGGGAGCTATCCGATCAGCCAACAATCAGCGCAGCAGAAAATAAGTCAAGCTGAGGGAGGTAACATAGCTAACGTTACCTAGCTAACTAGCAAACTACATTAGTTTATCTAAACCAAAATCTAGCTAGCTAGCTTTCATAAATAATACGCTGCCTAGACATTCCAAAGCATATCAATGTAATTAGGCAGCTGCTATCTGGCGAAATGACTTGTAACTTTGCAAGCTGACGTTAGCTTCATGAGGTTATGTTAGCTAGCTAACTAACTACAGCAGAAGCTAATGTGACTACGTTCTATTTAGAGTCCGATCCCATCAACATCTTCAGAGGCATCAACATCAAGCTCAGCACCAGGAATGTGTAAGTCAACTTCTAAAATCGTACTAAAATCTACTAAATCTTTCCATAACTCCATGATGAGCAAATAAATATAATGGAGCCAGGCATAACCATGGTCCGTGTATGTCTTGTTGTCATAGTTGGTGTGTTTACAAGTAGGCTACAACTTCTACTCTAGTTCTCTGTATTATGGAGTCTTAGTTGGTTGTTCATCAGTGGAGGCTCCTCAGAGGAGGAATGGGGGGACCATCCTCCTCAGTGAATTTCATACAATTATTATTATTATTTTTTAATTAAGTGTTCCTTTTTAGATAAAACTATACTAAATATATTCACGTCATCAAATAATTGATTAAAACACACTGTTTTGCAATGAAGGTCTACAGGAGCCTCAACAGCACTCTGTAGGGTAGCACCATGGTGTAGCCGAAGGACAGCTAGCTTCCGTCCTCCTCTGGGTATATTAATTTCAATACAAATCCTAGGAGGCTCATGGTTCTCATCCCCTTCCATAGACTTACACAGTAATTATGACAACTTCCGGAGGACGTCCTCCAACCTATCAGAGCTTTTGCAGCATGAACTGACATGTTGTCCACCCAATCAAAGGATCAGAGAATAAATATAGTATTGAAAGCATAAGCTACAGCAAGCTAGCACTGCAGTGCATAAAATGTGGTGAGTAGTCGACTCACAAAGAGAGAAAAGACAATAGTTGAACAGTTTTGAACAAATTCATTTCTTCCAAAATGAAGGAGAAGCAAGAGAGAGAGTAATTTATTTTCACTTTCAGTTTCACTTAGCTAGCTAGTTTAGCCTACTCAAACACCCTGCTCAAACAGAGGAAAGCTATGTTAGCTACAGTGGCGACCCGTCATTCAGGGAAGGTGGGGCAGAACCCCTCCTTTTTTTTTGCCCCACATTTGTAGCTTTTTTGGGGGGGCTTGCCTGTTTTGCATGTTATTTTGGCATTAATACGTGTCACATATCAGTTTGCAAACAATGTAAAAAATAAAAAGAATAAAGTCATTGAGATACTAAAGCCGCTTTTTTGCTTTCTTGAGTAAGGCAGCTCCAAAATGCAGGTGTTTCAGCCTAGCTTAGTGCTTTCTGTGGTGGTGGGGCAGCCAGTGGAAAATATGGAGTCTAGGTGTTGGTAATGTTCTATAGCTGCGCCGTGATTGGCTCAGTGTTCTGTCACTCATGGGGACACTACGTCACCACCACGTCTAAGGGTAGAGCTCGGGTGCTGCCATAGAGTTACATTAGAAGTGCCCATCCAAGAAGGCTCAAGGTCATTGGCCACAGATACAATTACGTCAAATCACGTTATATCTACAGTAGCTTTGATTAGACTGATCATGTCAACATCATACTTTCAAAATCTTAGCTAGCAGTCATCATCATGAATCAAGTCGACAATCTACTGGCAAATCCTTTTTAATCCTTGTCATATTACGAGAAATAATGAAGAGAAATTATAGATAAAACGTATCGGTGCTCATCGGCAAGATGGAAATCGCAAATTCAACAATGAGTGGTTTGGAAGGAATCAGTGGCTAACTGCAAGCATTGCAAAGCAATCACTAGCCTGCTATTCAGTGGAGTGGCTGTGTGGTCCCAAGTCTAGGATTAAGGGTCTCTTTTCCAAGCGTAAAATGATAAACATTCAACATTGGCAATGCTGTCAATGAAGGATGATTTGTGCCGCGCTCAAAACAACTGTTAACTCAGAACTGCAAAATCTGACTTCAGTGAGTTTAAGACAACTGCGAACTCAAAATATACATTTTGAACGGTCATCCAACTCGGAATTGTAAATCCAGAACCCGGGCCTCTTTCTAGAGCTACGACCTGAAGATCATTGACGTCATCATGATTCGACCTTACGAGTTCCCAGTTGTCTTGAAAGCACCATAAACCAGAGAATGACAGACTTTGATGACAAAGTTTGATGACAAAGTTTGCCCACAAAGGACTGCCGCACCACCTTCCTGTTCAAGTGAGCACAGCACAACAAGGTGAGTCCAAAAATGTCTTGTATGCTGCTGCATAAATTATGTAATATGCCAGGGAGATATGTATACTGTAGCTAAGAAAGTCATACTAAGTGTATGTTGTGTAGTAAGCTGTTAGTAGCCCATGTGCCTCACCCTAATAATTCGGTCTATTTTCCCCTCTTAATTTCGCCTACTGTTCTGACTTGGTGGTGCACATGTAGCCTATAACCTGTTTTAGAGAAATGTAATCATTGAATATTGTAAGAGCTTTCATTGTCTGCTTATATGCCCCCTTTATTTATCCTACGGTTCTGACTTGGTGTACAGGAAGAACACTGTAAGAACGGCCCATGTTCTGAATTCTGTCACTGTACATTTCAAAAGTGCTGAACAAATAGTTATATTGACTACGTCCGTCCTAGCTCACTCATTTATGTCTTAATCAAAATTACGGATTGCCTGTTATCCGCTTGTCGTGCCCTTATGCCATAGTTTGTACATCTCAATTGTCAGTAGAAACCACATTTGTTTTAGCAAGTCAGCCATATCAGCTATGTTTTAAAAAATAAGGCTGAATGAACTGTTTCGCTGCCAGACAAGGCTCCGCTGATAACCAGGTGTAGCAGTGGTAAGGTGTTTTCTTAAACGGAACAAACGGAACGGGGATAAACATACCTGAATTTGTCCAATAGAAACTCTTGTTTGCAACTGTTGGACTAATGATAAGCTAGATGCAGGCAAGAGTGTTCAAGTCGGTATTGAATATGTCACTGTCTGTCACCTCAAATTTTTCTCTCGACCTGTGTGCACCTACGTTGTAAACTTTCATTCATAGGCTAGGTTGTAGCAACCTCATGATGGGTATAGGGACAATTTTAGTATCATGCAGTAGCCTAAACCTATTGCTGTTACATTGAACTGGGTGAATGGAATATGAATGACAGTCATCCAATATGCTGTAATAGAAATAAGGTCATGCTCATGAATAAAAAAAATATCGTCCTCCCTCATCTTAAACTGCAATGACCGCCACTGTTGTTCATGCAAGGCTTGAAGTCTAAATTGGAGAAAAGGAAGTATTAGCAAGGAAGGAGGGGATGATGTGGAAAAAAAGTATTTAGTCAGCCACCAAGCAAGTTTTTTCACACACTGTTACTGGTATTTTGGCCCATTCCTCCATGCAGATCTCCTCTAGAGCAGTGATGTTTTGGGGCTGTCGCTGGGCAACACAGACTTTCAACTCCCTCCAAAGATTTTCTATGGGGTTGAGATCTGGAGACTGGCTAGGCCACTCCAGGACCTTGAAATGCTTCTTACGAAGCCACTCCTTCATTGCCCGGGAGGTGTGTTTGGGATCATTGTCATGCTGAAAGACCCAGCCACGTTTCATCTTCAATGCCCTTGCTGATGGAAGGAGGTTTTCACTGAAAATCTCACGATACATGGCCCCATTCATTCTTTCCTTTACACGGATCAGTCGTCCTGGTCCCTTTGCAGAAAAACAGCCCCAAAGCATGATGTTTCCACCCCCATGCTTCACAGTAGGTATGGTGTTCTTTGGATGCAACTCAGCATTCTTTGTCCTCCAAACACGACGAGTTGAGTTTTTACCAAAAAGTTCTATTTTGGTTTCATCTGACCACATGACATTCTCCCAATCCTCTTCTGGATCATCCAAATGCACTCTAGCAAACTTCAGACGGGCCTGGACATGTACTGGCTTAAGCAGGGGGACACGTCTGCACTGCAGGATTTGAGTCCCTGGCGGCGTAGTGTGTTACTGATGGTAGGCTTTGTTACTTTGGTCCCAGCTCTCTGCAGGTCATTCACTAGGTCCCCCCGTGTGGTTCTGGGATTTTTGCTCACCGTTCTTGTGATAATTTTGACCCCACGGGGTGAGATCTTGCGTGGAGCCCCAGATCGAGGGGAGATTATCAGTGGTCTTGTATGTCTTCCATTTCCTAATAATTGCTCCCACAGTTGATTTCTTCAAACCAAGCTGCTTACCTATTGCAGATTCAGTCTTCCCAGCCTGGTGCAGGTCTACAATTTTGTTTCTGGTGTCCTTTGACAGCTCTTTGGTCTTGGCCATAGTGGAGTTTGGAGTGTGACTATTTGAGGTTGTGGACAGGTGTCTTTTATACTGATAACAAGTTCAAACAGGTGCCATTAATACAGGTAACAAGTGGAGGACAGAGGAGCCTCTTAAAGAAGAAGTTACAGGTCTGTGAGAGACAGAAATCTTGCTTGTTTGTAGGTGACCAAATACTTATTTTCCACCATAATTTGCAAATAAATTCATAAAAAAT
Source organism: Coregonus clupeaformis (assembly GCF_020615455.1). Classification (NCBI taxonomy): domain Eukaryota; kingdom Metazoa; phylum Chordata; class Actinopteri; order Salmoniformes; family Salmonidae; genus Coregonus; species Coregonus clupeaformis. Next base: position 17,473,274 of record NC_059210.1, on the reverse strand, counting down.
CCTACAATGTGATTTTCAGGAAAAAAAATTCTCAATTTGTCTGTCATAGTTGACGTGTACCTATGATGAAAATTACAGGCCTCTCTCATCTTTTTAAGTGGGAGAACTTGCACAATTGGTGGCTGACTAAATACTTTTTTTCCCCACTGTACATGGTACTTTTATATACAGCAATCACATAGCAATAATACATTACCGAACATTAGCTCTTTAGTACGTTATTTGTGTGTGTATTGATGGGGGCAAAGTAGTAAATTGTTGGCTAATCACTGACTACTGTGTATCCTACAGACTAATCCTGCTGCTGATGACGATGACACACCAGCTTTAGTAGTACAGAGCCTGTAGACCCATTGGATGAAAACTTTCAGCCTTGAATAAGCTCAGGCTCAACATCATCTTACTTTGAAACAAGCCAGGACAGCCAAAGGTATTTATAAAAGCACAATATCCTCTTCAGAAAACGTCACCAATACACAACTGTCTACAAGTCAAGCCCCCTCAAACTTTTCACATCTTTGCCCCTTATTGACTGAGTCTAACAAAACACATACCAGTCTACTGTACCCTTTTTTGTTTACAGATGAGCAAGAGGTCGAAGCAGTGGGTGTTGAAGAAAGTGTATGAGACACTTGTTCTCCTGGCTGTGGAGTGCAGAAAGGACCATACGGTTGTCTACAAGGTGCCAGAGTCACATACTCCCAAACCCAACATCCCTGCCAACATCGCCACAGCACCAAAGCTAGCTAAACCAGCTGCCATTAATCAACACAAGAAGAGGTTCACCACCTGACGGACATTCTGGAACCTGCCTGGAACATTCAACCAACACAACATCCACATTCAGTTAGAGTGATGTGGTAGTATAATATAGAATGCCTAGTATGCTTACATACCTCGGGGACGGCCTGGAGGACGTGGAGCAGGGCGAGCTGAATGGCGACGGTGGAAGTCCCGCAACAGGGAGCGATCGAAGATATCCCTCACCGTGACCCAGAACCGTTCCTCCGGACCGTACCCCTCCCACTCCACAAGGTACTGAAGGCCTCCCACCCAACGCCTCGATTCCAGGATGGAACGGACAGAGTATGCCGGGGCCCCCTCGATGTCCAGAGGTGGAGGAACCTCTCGCACCTCAGACTCCTGGAGCGGACCAACCACCACCGGCCTGAGGAGAGACACATGAAACGAGGGGTTAATACGGTAATCAGGGGGAAGTAATAACCTATAAGTGACCTCGTTGATTCTCCTTAGGACTTTGAACGGCCCCACAAACCGCGGGCTCAGCTTCCGGCAGGGCAGGCGGAGGGGCAGATTCCGGTTCGAGAGCCAGACCGGGGCCTCACTGCGGTGACCGTCAGCGTTGGCCTTCTGACGACGCGCGGCGTGTTGGAGGTGAACGTGGGCAGCGTCCCACGTCTCCTCCGCGCGCCAAAACCAGTCATCCACTACAGGAGCCTCGGTCTGGCTCTGCTACCACGGTGTCAGAACCGGTTGGTAACCTAAAACACATTGGAATGGCGTTTGTAGAGGAGTGGCGAAGAGAGTTCTGGGCATATTCTGCCCATGGCAAGAACACCGACCACTCCCCCGGCCGGTCCTGGCAGTAGGACCGCAGGAACCTACCCACATCCTGATTTACCCGTCCCACCTGCCCATTTGACTCGGGGTGGAACCCAGAGGTCAGGCTGACCGAGACCCCCAGACGTTCCATGAACGCCTTCCAAACCTTGGACGTGAACTGGGGACCTCAGTCGGACACTATATCCTCTGGCACCCCGTAGTGCCGGAAGACGTGAGTAAACAGGGCCTCCGCAGTCTGCAGGGCCGTGGGGAGACCGGGCAGAGGAAGGAGGCGGCAGGACTTGGAAAAGCAGTCCACAACGACCAGGATGGTGGTGTTACCTTGGGAGAGGGGAAGATCAGTCAAGAAATCAACACTAAGGTGAGACCATGGTCGTTGTGGAACAGCTAAAGGTTGTAACTTACCCGCTGGGAGGTGCCTAGGTGCCTTACTCTGGGCGCACACTGAGCAGGAGGAGACGTACACCCTCACGTCCTTAGCCAAGGTAGGTCACCAGTACTTTCCGGTCAGGCAGCGCACTGTACGACCGATACCTGGGTGACCAGAGGAAGTGACGTGTGTGACCAGAAGATCAGATGATCACGAATAAGAGCAGGCACGTACCGCAGACCAGCTGGACACTGAGGTGGAAATTGATCTGTGCGTAATGCTTGCTCTATATCCGCGTCCATCGCCCATACTACCGGCGCCACAATGCAGGAGGCTGGGAGTATGGGGGTGTTGTCTCTGGGCCTCTCCTCTGTGTCATACAGCCGGGACAGTGCATCTGCCTTCACGTTCTTCGTACCCGGAATGTATGACAGTGTAAAATCAAACCGGGTGAAGAATAGGGCCCACCTGGCCTGGCGAGGATTCAGCCTCCTCGCTGCACGGATGTACTCCAGGTTATGGTGGTCCGTCCAGACGAGGAAAGGGTGTTTCGCCCCTTCGAGCCAATGCCTCCACACGGTCAAAGCTCGGACAACAGCCAACAGGTCCCGATCACCAACATCATAGTTTTGCTTCGCCGGGCTGAGCTTCTTAGAGAAGAAGGCACAGGGGCGGAGCTTGGGTGGCGTGCCCGAGCATTGGGATAGGACAGCGCCTATCCCTACCTCGGACGCATCCACCTCCACTACGAACGGTAGTGATGGATCAGGGTGGGCCAGTACCGGGGCTGAGGTGAACAGATCCCGCAGTCTCCTGAAGGCCAGGTCAGCCTCAGCAGACCAGCGGAGCCGGGACGGCCCACCCTTCAACAGGGATGTAATGGGAGCTGCGACCTTGCCAAAGCCCCGGAAAAACCTCAGATAGTGGTTGGCAAAGCCAAGGAAGCGCTGCACCTCCTTAACCGTGGTTGGAGTCGGCCAATTACTCACGGCTGAAATGCGATCTCCCTCCATCTCTACACCTGAGGTGGTAATGCGGTATCCGAGGAAGGAGACGGACTGCTGGAAAAACATACACTTCTCTGCCTTTGCATAAAGGTCATTTTCCAACAGTCGGTCCAGCACTTTGCGAACCAGGGACACATGCTTGGCACGCGTGGTGGAATACACCAGGATGTCATCAATGTAGACCACTACACCGCGACCAAGCATGTCCCGAAACACCTCGTTCACAAAGGACTGGAAGACGGATGGAGCATTCATCAAACCGTAGGGCATCAACAGGTATTCATAATGCCCCGTGGTTGTGCTGAATGCTGTCTTCCACTCATCCCCCTCCCGAACACGCACCAGGTTGTATGCACTCTTGAGATCTAGTTTAGTGAAGAAGCGCACCCCATGCATTGATTCAATCACTGAAGGAATGAGGGGGAGAGGATAACTACATCTTATTGTTTCCTTGCTCAGTGATTGATAATCAATGCACGTGCGAAGACCGCCATCTTTCTTCTTCACAAAGAAGAAACTCAAGGAGGCGGGTGAAGTGGAGGGACGTATATACCCCTGGCCCAGGGACTCGGTGACGTATGTATCCATAGCCTCTGTTTCAGCCTGCGACAGGGGGTACACATGACTCCTGGGAGGTACAGCGTCTACCCGAAGGTTTATCGCGCAATCCCTCGCCCGATGAGGTGCTATTTTAGTCGCTCGCGTCTTTGAAAACGCGTGCGCCAAATCGAGGTATTCGGGGGGAATGCGCACGGTGGAGGTACTGTCTGGACTTTCCACCGTGGTTGCACCAACGGAAACACCTAGACACCTACCCTGACACTCTCGCGACCAACCCGTGAGAACCCTCTACGGCCATGAGAAGGTGGGGTTTTGGAGTGCTAGCCAATGGATACCTAATACCACAGGGAAAGCAGGAGACTCAATAATCGAAAAAGTAACCTGCTCACAATGAGTCTCCTGGGTGATCATGGTGACTGGTACAGTGACTTCCTTTACAAACCCGGACCCTAATGGTCGACTATCAAGTGCTCTGATGGGGAGGGGAATGGATAGGGGAACCAATGAAATGCCTTGACGGCGTGAGAATACCTTGTCCATAAAGTTCCCAGCTGCACCTGAATCGACTAGCGCCTTACACTGGGGAACTACCATGTGATCGGGAAAGTCGATAGGTAGGGTACAGTGTGCAGCAGAGGGCTCTGAACGAGTGTGGTTGTTCGATACCTGGGGTGATGCGAGAGTGCCCTGCCTGCCGCCTCCAGGCCCAAAAGAGCGTTGACTATGACGTGTGGTGTACTGTCCCTTTGTGCCACCAGAGTGGCACTGTCGCTGTCATCCTCCACTCTTTTGGAAGGCGGCTCCACCCAGCTCCATCAGCTTGGGATCCGAGTCTTCCGGGGTGGAAACGGGCAGACCCCTACCAGGACGTACTCTGGCTGCCAGCAGGTTGTCCAAACGGATGGCTATGTCCACCAGTTTCGTGAAAGAGAACATGGTGTCCCAGCAGGCTTGCTCCCGTTGGAGGAGGAATCCTTGGCAGAGCGCCACCGTCCCGTCAAACTCCCGTGGTCGGGATATCTGGATTCCTCCGGGTGCTGGGGTGTAGGTGGCTGGATCCGGTTGGCCAGCTGGTCTCGACAGCTCGGGTCCTCTCCTCTCCAGGCGTTGGACGACCTGAAGAACCCGATCCATCGCTTTCCCCAAGCTGGCCAGCATTGTGGAATACTCCTGGACCCGTGCCACGACTCCAGGCATGCTCTCTTCTCCCGCTGACTCCATAGCGGGTGGGTGATTCTGTGATGAGTGTGATAGAAGGAGTCAGGCACAGAAGGGTAATCACTGAATGCAGAGTTTATTCCATCGTACACAAATAGCGCTGGATAGCAACAAACGAAACAGGCACAGGGGAAAATCTACCCTGGCAATATAAGGTAACGGTAGCTTCAACAATAATAGGCACAGGGGAAATATCTACCCCGGCAATAACAAGGTACGAGTAGCTCCACCGAGCTACACTACTCTCACAATTAAACAATCACCCACAAGGACAAGGGGGGCAGAGGGAACACTTATATACGGACTAAGAACCAGGTGTGTGTGATTGACAAGACAAGACAAATGGAATGATGAATAATGGAGCGGCAGTGGCTAGTAAGCCGTTGACGACGAATGCCGAAGCCTGCCCGAACAAGGAAGAAGGAAGGCAGCCTCTGCGGAAGTCGTGACAGTGGTATAGATATTGCTAGCTGTTGTACATACTGTATGTATACAGTGCATTCGGAAACTATTCAGACCCCTTGACTTTTTCCTAATTTTGTTACATTACATCCTTATTCTAAAATGGATTAAATAGTTCCCCCCCCCCCCTCATCAATCTACACACAATACCCCATAATGACAAAGCAAAAACAGGTTTATAGAAATTTTAGCAAATGTATAACAACTACAATTAAAATATCACATTTACATAAGTATTCAGACCATCTACTTTGTACTTTATTGAAGCAACTTTGGCAACGATTACAGCCTGGAGTCTTCTTGGGTATGACGCTACAAGCTTGGCACACCTGTATTTGGGGTCTTTCTCACATTCTTCTCTGCAGATCCTCTCAGGCTGTCAGGTTGGATGGGGAGCGTCGCTGCACAGCTATTTTCAGGTCTCTCCAGAAATGTTTGATTGGGTTCAAGTCCAGGCCTCGGCTGGGCCACTCAAGGACATTCAAAGACCTGTCCCGAAGCCTCTCCTGCGTTGTCTTGGCTGTGTGTTTAGGTTCGTTGTCCTGTTGGAAGGTGAACCTTCGCCCCAGTCTGGATGTCTTGAGCGCTCTGGAGCAGGCTTTCATCAAGGATCTCTGTACTTTGCTCTGTTCATCTTTCCCTCGATCCTGACTAGTCTCCCAGTCCCTGCCGCTGAAAAACATCCCCACAGCATGATGCTGCCACTACCATGCTTCACTGTAGGGATGGTGATGAAACCCTGCCTTTTGGCAAACTCCAAGCGGGCTGTCATGTGCCTTTTACTGAGGAGTAGCTTCCGCCTGGCCACTCTACAATAAAAGGCCTGATTGGTGGAGTGCTGCAGAGATGTTTGTCCTTCTGGAAGGTTCTCCCATCTCCACAGAGGAACTCTGGAGGTCTATCAGAGTGATCATCGGGTTCTTGGTCTCCTCCCTAACCAAGGCCCTTCTCCCCTGATTGCTCAGTTTGGCCAGGCGGCCAGGTCTAGGAAGAGTCTTGGTGGTTCCAAACTTCTTCCATTTAAGCATGATTGAGGCCATTGTGTTCTTGTGGACCTTCAATGCTGCAGATATTTTTTGGTAGCCTTCCCCAGATCTGTGCCTCGACACAATCCTGTATCGGAGCTCTACGGACAATTCCTTCGACCTCATGGCTTGGTTTTTGCTCTGACATGCACTGTCAACTGTGGGACCTTATATAGACAGGTGTACAGATGCACAATTGAGAGCATCCTGTCGGGCTGTATCACCGCCTGGTACAGCATCTACACCACCCACAACCGCAGGGCTCTCCAGAGGGTGGTGCGGTCTGCACAACGCATCACCGGGGACAAACTACCTGCCCTCCAGGACACCTACAGCATCCGATGTCACAGGAAGGCCAAAAAGATAATCAAGGACAACTACCACCCGAGCCACTGCCTGTTCACCCCGCTATCATCCAGAAGGCGTGGACAGTACAGGTGCATCAAAGCTGGGACCGAGAGACTGAAAAACAGCTTCTATATCAAGGCCATCAGACTTTTAAACAGCCATCACTAGCACAGAGAGGCTGCTGCCTACATAGACTTGAAAATCACTGGCCACTTTAATAAATAGAACACTAGTCACTTTAATAATGCCACTTTAAATGTTTACATATCTTGCATTACCCATCTCATATCTATATACTGTATTCTATACTATCTATTGCATCTTCGACTATGCCACTCTGATAATGATAATGACATTGCTCATCCATATATTTATATATTCTTATTCCATTCCTTTACTTAGATTTGTGTGTATTAGGTTTTTGTTGTAGAACTGTTAGATATTACTTACTAGATATTGCTGCACTGTCGGAACTAGCAGCACAAGCATTTCACTACACTCGCAATAACATCTGCTAACCATGTGTATGTGACCAATACATTTTGATTTGATTTGTATGCCTTTCCAAATCATGTCCAATCAATTTAATTTACCACAGGTGGGCTCCAAGTTGTAGAAACATCTCAAGGATGATCAATGGAAACAGGATGAACCTGAGCTATATTTCGAGTCTCATAGAAAAGGGTCTGAATACTTATGTAAATAAAGTATCTGTTTTTTATTTGTGACACATTTGCTAAAATGTCTAAAAACCTTTTTTTTTTTTGTCACGATGGGGTATTGTGTGTAGATTGATGAGGAAAAACATTAAATAATCAATTTTAGATTAAGGCTGTAACGTAACAAAATGTATAGAAAGTCAAGGGATCTGAATACTTTCCGAAAGCACTGCATAATGGTGTTTTATATCTTCTTTTTTTTTTTACAAGTGTACTGATAAGTGACTAAATTATTCCAGCTGCATCAGAAACCAATAAAGTGTTGAATTCAAGTTCTTGATAAATTAATTGGGATATACATGTAGCTTCAGTCTTACTGCTAAAACAAATGTTGCAGGGAGTTGGTGTATCATTCAAACTAATTTGTTGGCAAGTAAACATGTTTTAATAAAACAGTTGATTAGTCTGTCTATATAGCAAATAAGTAGACATGGCTTGTATTCAAGACAAAGTTTATTTGCTCTGGAGACCAAGGTGACTTTACACAGCTGTATGCAGGAACAGTTATGTCAATGTATGACATATATACAGTTGAAGTCGGAAGTTTACATACACCTTAGCCAAATACATTTAAACTCAGTTTTTCACAATTCCTGACATTTAATCCTAGTACAAATTCCCTGTCTTAGGTCAGTTAAGATCACCACTTTATTTTAAGAATGTGAAATGTCAGAATAATAGTAGAGAGAATGATTTATTTCAGATTTTATTTATTTCATCACATTCCAAGTGGGTCAGAAGTTTACATACACTCAATTAGTATTTGGTAGCATTGCCTTTAAATTGTTTAACTTCGGTTAAACATTTTGGGTAGCCTTCCACAAGCTTCCCACAATAAGTTGGGTGAATTCTGGCCCATTCCTCCTGACAGAGCTGGTGTAGCTGATTCAGGTTTGTAGGCCTCCTTGCTCGCACACACTTTTTCAGTTCTGCCAAGACATTTTCTATAGGATTGAGGTCAGGGCTTTGTGATGGCCACTCTAATACCTTGACTTTGTTGTCCTTAAGCCATTTTGGCACAACTTTGGAAGTATGCTTGGGATCATTGTCCATTTGGAAGACCCATTTGCGACCAAGCTTTAACTTCCTGACTGATGTCTTGAGATGTTGCTTCAATTTATCCACATAATTTTCCTTCCTCATGATGCCATCTATTTTGTGAAGTGCACCAGTCCCTCCTGCAGCAAAGCACCCCCACAGCATGATGCTGCCACCCCCGTGCTTCATGGTTGGGATGGTGTTCTTCGGCTTGGAAGCTTTCCCCTTTTTCCTCCAAACATAACGATGGTCATTATGGCCAAACGTTTTTTTTTTTTTTCATCAGACCAGAGGACATTTCTCCAAAAAGTACTATCTTTGTCCCCATGTGCAGTTGCAAACCGTAGTCTGGCTTTTTTAAGGCAGTTTTGGAGCAGTGGCTTCTTCCTTGCTGAGCGGCCTTTCAGGTTATGTCAATATAGGACTCGTTTTACTGTGGATATAGATACTTTTGTACCCGTTTCCTCCAGTATCTTCACAAGGTCCTTTGCTGTTGTTCTGGGATTGACTTGCACTTTTCGCACCAAAGTACGTTCATCTCTAGGAGACAGAACACGTCTCCTTCCTGAGTGGTATGACGGCTGCGTGGTCCCATGGTGTTTATACTTGCGTACTATTGTTTGTACAGATGAACGTGGTACCTTCAGGCGTTTGGTAATTTGCCTCCAAGGATGAGCCAGACTTGTGGAGGTCTACAATTTTTTTTCTGAGGTCTTGGCTGATTTCTTTTGATTTTCCCATGATGTCAAGCAAAGAGGCACTGAGTTTGAAGGTAGGCCTTGAAATTCATCCACAGGTACACCACCAATTGACTCAAATGATGTCAATTAGCCTATCAGAAGCTTCTAAAGCCATGACATCATTTTCTGGAATTTTCCAAGCTGTTTAAAGGCACCGTCAACTTAGTGTATGTAAACTTCTGACCCACTGGAATTGTGATACAGTGAATTATAAGTGAAGTAATCTGTCTGTTAACAATTGTTGGAAAAATTACTTGTGTCATGCACAAAGTAGATGTCCTAACCGACTTGCCAAAACTATAATTTGTTAACAAGAAATGTGTGGAGTGGTTGTAAAACAAGTTTTAATGACTCCAACCTAAGTGTATGTAAACTTCCGACTTCAACTGTATAGTAGAAGAAAAATATACTACTAACGCTTAGAATAAATACTACAGTTCTACAAAGGGAATTCTTGCATATGGTGTGTTTGGGTGGTGCAGTGAGATGTTCGGAGTCACTTTGAAACAAGGGGAGTTTGTTGTCATGGGACCTTTCACATCTCCTCTTGAGTCATCAGCTTCTTTGTATCCAAGCGGTATTGTCTGTGAGAGAAAGACAAACGCTATTACACATTCATGGGCAATCGTTGTGTACTGTCTATATTCCTACTGTAGCAGCATGGTGTAGAACAGGGTTCCCCAACTGGCATATAGCCCGCAGTTGGTTTTATTTGGCTTCCCAAGTTTTCTGAGCAAAACATTATAAATAATATATATATATATATATATATATATATATATATATACACACACACACACACAGTACCAGTAAAAAGTTTGGACACACCTACTCATTCAAGGGTTTTTATTTATTTAAAAAAATATATACATTGTAGAATCATAGTGAAGACATCAAAACTATGAAATAACACATATGGACCAAAAAACAAGTGTTAAATAAATATTTATATATAAATATTTTGTTCTATTTGAGATTCTTCAAATAGCCACCCTTTCCCATGATGACAGCTTTGCACACTCTTTGCATTCTCTCAACCAGCTTCACCAGGAATGCTTTTCCAACAGTCTTGAAGGAGTTCCCACAAATGCTGAGCACTTGTTGGCTGCTTTTCCTTCACTCTGCCATCCGACTCATCCCAAACCATCTAATTTGGGTTGAGGTTGGGGGATTGTGGAGGCCAGGTCATCTGATGCAGCACTCCATCATTCTCCTTTTTGGTAAAATAGCCCTTACACAGCCTGGAGGTGTGTGGGTCATTGTCCTGTTGAAAAACAAATGATAGTCCCACTAAGCCCAAACCAGATGGGATGGCGTATTGCTGCAGAATGCTGTGGTAGCCGTGCTGGTTAAGTGTGCCTTGAATTCTAAATAAATCACAGACTGTGTCACCAGCAAAGCACCCCCACACCATAACACCACCTCCTCCATGCTTTACGGTGGGAACTACTCATGCAGAGATCATCCGTTCACCCACACCCCGTCTCACAAAGACACGGCGGTTGGAACCAAAAATCTCCAATTTGGATTCCAGCCAAAGGACAAATTTCCACCGGTCTAATGTCCATTGCTCGTGTTTCTTGGCCCAAGCAGGTCTCTTCTTATTATTGGTGTCCTTTAGTAGTGGTTTCTTTGCAGCAATTCGACCATGAAGGCCTGATTCACACAGTCCCCTCTGAACAGTTGATGTTGAGATGTGTCTGTTTCTTGAATTTGGGCTGCAATTTCTGAGGCTGGTAACTCTAATGGACTTATCCTCTGCAGCAGAGGTAACTCTGGGTCTTCCATTCCTGTGGCGGTCCTCATGAGAGCCAGTTTCATCATAGCGGTTGATGGTTTTTGCGACTGCACTTGAAGAAACTTTCAACGTTTTTGAAATGTTCCGTATTGACTGACCTTCATGTCTTAAAGTAATGATGGACTGTCATTTCTCTTTGCTTATTTGAGCTGTTTTTGCCATAATATGAACTTGGTCTTTTACCAAATAGGGCTATATTCTGTATACCCCCCTGCCTTGTCACAACACAACTGATTGGCTCAAACACATTAAGGAAATAATTTTATATTATTTAGATTTGTTTAACACTTTTTTGGTTACTACATAATTCCATATGTGTTATTTCATAGTTTTGATGTCTTCACTATTATTCTACAATGTAAAAAATTGTAAAAATAAAGAAAAACCCTTGAATGAGTAGGTGTGTCTAAACTTTTGACTGGTAGGATATATATACACAGTGGGGAAAAAAGTATTTAGTCAGCCACCAATTGTGCAAGTTCTCCCACTTGAGAGTCCCTGGCGGCGTAGTGTGTTACTGATGGTAGTCTTTGTTACTTTGGTCCCAGCTCTCTGCAGGTCATTCACTAGGTCCCCCCGTGTGGTTCTGGGATTTTTGCTTGTGATCATTTTGACCCCACGGGGTGAGATCTTGCGTGGAGCCCCAGATCGTGGGAGATTATCAGTGGTCTTGTATGTCTTCCATTTCCTAATAATTGCTCCCACAGTTGATTTCTTCAAACCAAGCTGCTTAGCTATTGCAGATTCAGTCTTCCCAGCCTGGTGCAGGTCTACAATTTTGTTTCTGGTGTCCTTTGACAGCTCTTTGGTCTTGGCCATAGTGGAGTTTGGAGTGTGACTGTTTGAGGTTGTGGACAGGTGTCTTTTATACTGATAACAAGTTCAAACAGGTGCCATTAATACAGGTAACGAGTGGAGGACAGAGGAGCCTCTTAAAGAAGAAGTTACAGGTCTGTGAGAGCCAGAAATCTTGCTTGTTTGTAGGTGACCAAATACTTATTTTCCACCATAATTTGCAAATAAATTCATAAAAAATCCTACAATGTGATTTTCTGGATTTCTTTTTCTCAATTTGTCTGTCATAGTTGACGTGTACCTATGATGAAAATTACAGGCCTCTCTCATCTTTTTAAGTGGGAGAACATGCACAATTGGTGGCTGACTAAATACTTTTTTCCCCACTGTATGTCATGCAATAAACTGCAAATTAATTACTTAGAAATCATACAATGTGATTTTCTGGATTTTTGTTTTAGATTCCGTCTCTCACAGTTGAAGTGTACCTATGATAAAAAATTACAGACCTCTACATGCTTTGTAGTAGGAAAACCTGCAAAATCGGCAGTGTTAGGCCTACTGCTGCTAGGTAGCTCTCTCTCTGCTCTCCCCCTCCCCTCTGTCTGTCCTTGATTGCAGGAGTGAAGTCTGGTGTGCGGGAGTCAGGGTTCCAGCTGCAGCTCATTCACCATAATCACCTCAGCCTTTAAGACCCGGTCAAACTTTCCACTCATCGTCAGATCATAGTCAAGACAACCATATATTTGGAACCTGACTCCTGCCTCCGCTTCACTCCTGCCACCACCATCCTGCTCTCCACTATCGGGCCTCTCCTTTGGACTCACCACGGACACTAGGACATTACGGTACCACACCTGCCCTGACCTGGATCTGTACCCTCCCTGTAACCTGGACTTGCTCTTCCCCATTTATTGGAAACCTGGACTATTGAACATTATAATAAACCTGTTAAAACTTCTCTGGCTTGGTGTACTTGTCTGCATTTGGGTTCTATCCAGTTAAATCATAACAGTATGATCTGACCAACATGAACCCAGCAGACAGTAGCTCGGATACCACCCCAGAGTGCACTCAAATTTGGACTGCCATAGCCAATCAGGGCATTCTACTTGGCCAACATGATACCCTGTTTAAGACGATTGCTGAGGACAGTCAGGTGCTGCTTAATCAGGTTCAATTACTCACCAATCAAGTGTCTGTCCTTACTACCCCTTCAGCCCAGATCAGAGAGCCTTTTGTTCCTGCTCCAGAGCGCTATGACGGGAACATGGGAACCTGTGGCGATTTTTTGACTCAATGCTCGTTAGTGTTTGAACAACAGCCCCTCACCTACGCCTCAGAAAGAGCCCGTATTGCCTACCTTATCAACTCTACTAGCGGTTCCGCTCGTGCCTGGGGATCCGCGGTCTGGGAGAGTCAGTCGGACATTTGCAACGCTTACGTGGCCTTCACCACGGAGATGAGGAAGGTTTTTGACCACCCCGTACGAGGCAAGGAGGCTGCGAAACGGTTGTTTTCTCTTCGGCAGGGGGCTCGTAGTGTGGCGGAGATGGCAGTGGAGTTTCGGACTTTAGCAGCAGTGAGTGGTTGGAATGACGAGGCATTACAAGGAGTGTTCATCAATGCTTTGTCTGAGACTTTAAAAGATGAATTGGTGTCATATGATGAATCGCCTACGCTGGATAATCTTATTTCACTCACTATCAGGTTGGATAATCGGATTCGGGAGCGCCGCCGGGAGAGGAGTGTTAGTTCCAAGCAACCTGTCTGTCATCAACAAACTCCTCCCTGCATCGTCCCTACGGAGAGAGCCGTGTCTTCCCGAGTCGATACGAGGAGCACTGAACCCGAAGCCATGGAGGTGGGTCGTGCACGGTTGTCCTCAGAGGAGCGTGCACGCCGTATTCAGGCTCGGGTCTGCCTGTATTGTGGAGAAGCTGGTCATTTCGTTCCTTCCTGCCCAGTTCGTCCGGGGAAAAAGGGCCGGCTCATCATTTATGGGAGAAGTTTTGGTGAGCCGAGCAGCGGATTCTTCCTCTTCTCCCCGCATTCTGCTCCAGGCATCCCTCCAGTGGCAGTCCCAGAATTTCTCTGTTAGTGCGCTGATTGACTCTGGTGCCGACGAAAGCTTTTTGGATAGAGAGTGGGCTCAACAAATGGATTTGGAGACTGTTCCTATGGACTGTCCGCTGCAGGCTAAGGGTCTAAATGGACAATTGTTGACCCGCATTACCCATCAGACTGTTCCTGTTTGTCTTAGAGTGTCGGGAAATCATCAGGAGAACATTCAATTCCATATTATCGACTGCCCACAGACTCCCCTGGTCCTTGGTATCCCCTGGCTCATAAAACACAATCCACACATTGATTGGGTGACAGGTAGCATTGTTTCATGGAGCACATTTTGTCATGTGAATTGTTTGTGTTCTGCTCAGACTCCTGCCAGTACTGTGCCTCAACCTCCACTGGAGTCCATGGATCTTTCTGCTGTTCCTGACGTGTATCATGACCTGGCATCCGTTTTCTGCAAACACAGAGCTACTTCTCTTCCTCCTCACCGGCCTTACGACTGCGCCATTGACCTCCAGCCAGGAGCCCCGCTCCCCAGCAGTCGCCTGTACAATCTCTCCCGGCCGGAGACGGAGGCTATGGAGAACTACATTCGGGACTCCTTGGCGGCAGGTATTATGCGTCCTTCCTCGTCACCTGTAGGAGCGGGATTCTTTTTTGTTGCTAAGAAGGATAAGACCCTCAGACCCTGTATTGATTACCGTGGACTTAACAACATCACCATTAAGAACAAGTATTCTCTGCCTTTGATTAATTCTGCTTTTCCCCTCCTTCATGGTGCTACCATCTTTACGAAACTGGATCTACGAAATGCGTATCACCTGGTGCGCATTCGTAAGGGTGATGAATGGAAGACTGCCTTCAACACACCCTTGGGACATTTTGAGTATCGGGTTATGCCTTTTGGGTTGTCTAATGCCCCTGCTGTTTTTCAGGCACTAGTCAATGATGTCCTTCGGGACATGTTGAATCGGTTTGTTTTTGTCTATCTGGATGATATCTTGATTTTCTCAGAGTCCTCCCAGGAACATGAACTGCATGTGCGCCAGGTGTTGCAAAGGTTGTTGGAGAACAAACTGTTTGTGAAGATGGAGAAATGTGAATTTCATGTGTCTGAGACCTCTTTTTGGGTTACATCATAGCTCAGGGGGAGCTGCGGATGGACCCAGCTAAGATCTCTGCTGTCACGGACTGGCCAGCTCCCTCTACCCGCAAACAACTTCAACGATTCCTGGGGTTTGCGAACTTCTATAGGAGGTTCATCAAGGACTACAGCCGCATTGCGGCGCCACTCACCGCTCTCACCTCCATCTCACGACCGTTCGCTTGGAATGAAGGGGCCGAATCAGCGTTCGAAGAACTGAAACATCGCTTCGCCTCGGCTCCCATTCTGATGCAGCCGGACCCCGACCGCCAGTTTGTCGTGGAGGTGGATGCATCCGACACTGGGGTAGGTGCAGTGTTGTCACAACGTTCTCCTGAAGATAACAAACTGCATCCCTGTGCTTTTCTCTCAAGGAAACTTTCTCAGGCAGAGAGGAATTATGATGTTGGAAATCGTGAACTGCTCGCCGTTAAGCTGGCTCTCGAGGAGTGGCGACATTGGTTGGAGGGGGCGGAACAACCCTTCATCGTTTGGACGGATCATAAGAATCTGGCTTACCTCCAGTCAGCGAAGCAGCTCAACCCCCGTCAAGCCAGGTGGGCACTATTTTTTGGGAGATTCAATTTTTTCTCTGTCTTACCGTCCTGGGTCACGCAACGTCAAGCCTGACGCCCTGTCTCGTGTTCATTCGGCTGTTGATACTGGTAGTAACCCTGAACCCATTTTGCCTCCTACCTGCAGTATTGCAGTCATCACATGTGACATCGAGGGGATTGTTAGACAGGCTCAACATCATCAAGCTGACCCTGGGAGGGGTCCTCCTAACCGGATGTTTGTCCCTGAGTCTGCTCGCTCCCAGGTACTTCAGTGGGCTCACTCGTCTCCCCTTACCTGTCACCCTGGAGTTTCGCGGACCCTTGACTTTGTGCGACGGAAGTTCTGGTGGGCCACGATGGAGGCGGACACTCGAGCCTTCATTGCTGCTTGTACGGTATGTGCACGAAGTAAAAACTCCACCCAGGCCAGCGCTGGTCATCTACGACCTCTACCTATACCCAGCCGGCCCTGGTCGCATATCGCTATGGATTTTGTCACTGGACTTCCCCCCTCATCTGGTAAGACTGTCATTCTTACGGTGATTGATCGTTTTTCTAAGTTCGCTCATTTTTTGGCCCTACCTAAACTGCCCACTGCCAGAGAGACGGCTGATATTTTGGTTGAACATGTGTTCCGCTCTCATGGTCTACCCACGGATATTGTCTCTGACAGGGGTCCCCAGTTTGTCTCCCAGGTGTGGAAAGCTTTCTGTAAAGCTTTGGGCATTACATCCAGCCTGTCCTCTGGATATCACCCCCAGACCAACGGGCAAGCCGAGAGAGCGAACCAGGAGATGGAGACCGCACTTCGCTGTGTCACTGGGTCTAACCCTGGGTCATGGAGCTCCATGCTCCCCTGGGTGGAATATGCTCATAACACCTTGACTAACGCTTCCTCTGGTTTGTCTCCTTTTCTGTGTGCTCTGGGTTATCAACCTCCCCTGTTCCCTTCCCAAGAGAGGGAACTTGCGGTACCCTCGGTGCAGTCCCACATGCGCCGCTGCTGCAAGGTCTGGAGGAAGGCCAGGGTAGCTCTGTCCCGAGCTTCGGCGTACATGCAGAGGCAAGCCAACCGTCACCGGTCCCAGGCTCCCGGTTACTCTCCTGGTCAAGAGGTATGGCTGAAGTCACGGGACCTTCCATTGAAGGTGGAGTCGAAGAAGATGGCGCCTCGTTTTATAGGACCGTTCAAGATACTGTCTATTGTTAACCCCTGCGCGGTTAAGCTACAGCTTCCTGCCTCCCTACGGGTTCATTCCACCTTTCATGTTTCCCAGATTAAGCCTGTGTCGGTTAGCCCTTTGTGCCCGCCCTCTCGTCCCCCTCCTCCGCCCAAGATCGTGGGTGGGGGTCCGGTCTACACTGTCCGGCGACTTCTGGATGTTCGCCGCCGGGGTCGTGGTTTCCAGTACCTGGTGGATTGGGAGGGTTATGGTCCTGAGGAACGTTCCTGGGTGCCCAGGAGCTTCATTGTGGATCCTGCTCTGGTTCGTGAGTTTCATAGGTTACATCCTGATAAACCCTGTCGGCCGCCAGGTGGCGTCCGTAGAGGGGGGTACTGTTAGGCCTACTGCTGCTAGGTAGCTCTCTCTCTGCTCTCCCCTCCCCTCTGTCTGTCCTTGATTGCAGGAGTGAAGTCTGGTGTGCGGGAGTCAGGGTTCCAGCTGCAGCTCATTCACCATAATCACCTCAGCCTTTAAGACCCGGTCAAACTTTCCACTCATCGTCAGATCATAGTCAAGACAACCATATATTTGGAACCTGACTCCTGCCTCCGCTTCACTCCTGCCACCACCATCCTGCTCTCCACTATCGGGCCTCTCCTTTGGACTCACCACGGACACTAGGACATTACGGTACCACACCTGCCCTGACCTGGATCTGTACCCTCCCTGTAACCTGGACTTGCTCTTCCCCATTTATTGGAAACCTGGACTATTGAACATTATAATAAACCTGTTAAAACTTCTCTGGCTTGGTGTACTTGTCTGCATTTGGGTTCTATCCAGTTAAATCATAACAGGCAGTGTATCAAATACTTGTTCTCCCCACTGTATGTATTCACCCCCTTTGCTATGAAGCCCCTAAATAAGATATGGTGCAACCAATTACCTTCAGAAGTCACATAATTAGTTAAATAAAGTCCACCTGTGTGCAATCTAAGTGTCACATGATCTGTCACATGATCTCAGTATATACAGTTGAAGTCGGAAGTTTACATACACTTAGGTTGGAGTAATTAAAACTTGTTTTTCAACCACTCCCCAAATTTCTTTTTAACAAACTATAGTTTTGGCAACTCGGTTAGGACATCTACTTTGTGCATGACACAAGTAATTTTTCCAACAATTGTTTACAGACTACAGATTATTTCACTTATAATTCACTGTATCACAATTCCAGTGGGTCAGAAGTTAACATACACTAAGTTGACTGTGCCATTAAACAGCTTGGAAAATTCCAGAAAATTATGTCATGGCTTTAGAAGCTTCTGATAGGCTAATTGACATCATTTGAGTACATTGGAGGTGTACCTGTGGATGTATTTCAAGGCCTTCCTTCAAACTCAGTGCCTCTTTGCTTGACATCATGGGAAAATCAAAAGAAATCAGCCAAGACCTCATAAAAAAAAGTATGGTTCATCCTTGGGAGCAATTTCCAAATACCTGAAGATACCACGTTCATCTGTACAAACAATAGTATGCAAGTATAAACACTATGGGACCACGCAGCCATCATACTGCTCAGGAAGGAGACGCGTTCTGTCTCCTAGAGATGAACGTACTTTGGTGCGAAAAGTGCAAATCAATCCCAGAACAACAGCAAAGGACCTTGTGAAGATGCTGAAGGAAACAGGTACAAAAGTATCTATATCCACAGTAAAACGAGTCCTATATCGACATAACCTGAAAGGCTGTGTGCTGTCGAGACAACGATGGTGATATGCTGTGTTGACAAGAAATCCGCGGACACTGAACTCTGATTATAATGGTTTATTATATCAAAGATTTTCAGCATCAATTTACAGACTTCTGCAGAAATCCGGAGAACAACTAACCCAATCTAAAAATGATTATTCTCCCCGTCCTTTGTTGAAACATGGTATTTATATCCTATGTAACATAAGATGGGTGGTTTTTGATAGACCAATCCCTGACCTTCACATAGCAAACTCTCCTCTGTTTTAGGGGGCCCCTATATTAATGCTTTCCAGATGTTTCCGCAAGCAGAGCCAAGTTCTGGAATGTTCAGATACTACATATTTCCCCCCTTCGAGACTAATTAAGTCTCGAAAACAAAAAGAATAGGATAATGACAAATAAAAAAAAATATTACATCAGAATTCTTGTGTAACTTTAGCAATAAAACAAAATGTATGGAGTGTAAACACATTTTTATATGGAGTGTAAGCAAATTGTTATGTTTCATTCCAAATATCCATCAATCAATCAAGACAGGAAAATTCTCTCATGGCCCCTCTGCCCCAGGCGACCACCTAAGTACTCCAGATCAATTTATAAATCTTTATCAATGCATTTTAAGCTATGTTGCAATTGAATACACATGAAAACCTCAGAAAACAAAATACAATCAAGAATTGTCCACATTCAGGCTGGTCGACCCATCGGACCCTCCTGTGGATTCTCTCTGTCCCTGCCTAGACCCAATATCCCTAAGCATCCATGAAAAAAACAAAAACATCTGAGGTCCCCACATGTACCCAACAACAGAAAACATCATTCTTCAAAAAATTAATACAGAAAGAATATGACACAAATGATCTATTACACATACAAATATGTCTATATATCATTGCAGACACTGGAATGTAGTCCACTACACTGCATCTCCTCAGCAGTGTCGACTTTCAATGCAACGTCGATGATGGAATCTGAACATTTCCACACCTTCCTTGTTCCACTTCCTCCAGTCCATTCATATTGTCCATGTTTGAGTATTTGAATCCCACTCTACACATCCCCATATACTTCTGGAAGAAAAGAAAACACCAACCAGTATCTTTTGCAAAACAACACATGCAAATTAAGACATCAATATCAACAATAATATAAAAATGATATATAAAATGAATCACATTCCATTTCCCCCCTTTGATTCATAAGAAAATACTAAATATCACAACAATATGCAAAGAAATGTGAAAATTATCTCTCAATCAGATATTCAAAATTTCAATTTCAATTTTTTGAAAAATCTATTTCACTGATTTATCCACAAAACTCTTTCCCACTATTTGAGGATATTCGATCGGGAAGTCCCCACCTGCTTATGACTTCTTTACACAAGAACTTTGCAACCGACTGAGCATATTTTAGCTTAGTTGGACATATTATGCACCTCTTGGTGTAGGAATGTAACCAAGAAAAACAGTCACACCCCTGCGAACATTATTTTTCAGACAGATTGTGCACCTGCCTATGATATAGTCAACCTGTTCAAGCAAATATATTTCCCAAAAACCATACTCCTTTGTGATCTTTCTCCTAACCTCCCCCCTTGCAACATTAGCTAACCCATGTGCTTCCTGAATCATTAGACCTAATAGGTCTAGAGGCGCTACTATCAACCCCTCATGGTTTCTCCAAAGACCAGTAGCATCTTTGACGGTACCTCGGTCTAGCCATAACTGTTTGTCGATCGTAGAAGCAGCTTCCTGCATCAAAATCACATCCTTAAGCGTAATTTTGTCTTCCAAGTCCACTCCATGAGTGACCAGAAAAACTTTGCCCAATTTGTCCGCTCCTGTGACGGCTTTTGCAGCTTCATCAGCAGCTTTGTTCCCTAGTGTGACTTTTGACACATCGGTTTTATGAGCTGCACACTTAGCTATCGCTATCTCTTTAGGCTTCATCATAGCATGCAACAATTTCATTATTTGCGCATGATGTTGTAATGGAGAACCATCCGTGTTCTTAAACCCTCGACCTTTCCACACTGCTCCAAACAAATGACATACACTATGTGCATATGCAGAATCAGTACATATCGTCACTCGCTTTCCTTCTGCTAACAAGCACACTTCTGTTAGCCCCACAAGTTCAGCAAGTTGTGCAGACGCAGGCTGTGATGTTACTTCAGCCTTTTCAACAACAAATCCAGTTCCTTGGGCTTTAACTACTGCATAGCCAGCACACAATTTATCTCCCACACGATAACAAAATCCTTCAATTTGTGGTTCGATCCCTTGGATTGCTTCATCTTTCAATGGATACTGATTCTTCCAAGGAGGTCTGGCTCCTGGTCGCAGTTCAACTTTCACTGGTTGGGCTGATTTCACAAGTCCAATATCGGTACTGTGTTGAGACCACAAACATTCTGGAACTTGTTGCAACATCTCCTCTCTCATAGGGTCTGAATCCATCTTTGCACTGCAAATAGATTCATGTGTCATCCGTACAGCTTGTGGCTGTCCTTGTCCTTGAGCCCAAATCATGATTTTGAGAAATCGCTGATCTTCACTCCTCCAAATCACCAAATTCTCTTTCATCGGTACAAAAACAGCTTTCTCTGCTTCTGTCATCATTTCTCCTATTTGCTGCTCATAGCCTGCTCATAGCCTTCAGAAACCAACAAGGTCACATGTGGCACACTCTTCTCAATCTCAAATTCTTTATCCAGATAATCGTCTGTGTTTATCTTCATAGCGGCTCCTTGTGGTTCTAAAATTATGCAACATGAGCTGAGTTGAACTTTCTTTGGTTGATGACTCAACCATTCCTCTGAGTTCGATTGGGCAGCATTGTTGAAATACTTGAGCGTACAATGAAATGGATATTCTGGAAGCCTCACACCTGGCATGTTTGCCACAATGAATTTCTCCCATATCTTAGCCTGCTTCAAAAAATCTGCACTGAGATTTCCAATCCAAAATACTGAAGAAGAATCCATCTCTGTCGTCATCAACAAATGGTAACCTTTTTCTTTTGGCACTTCTACCAGACAGCCGTCTGGCGTACATTTTATTGTACAATTCAATCTACACAATGCATCTCTTCCCAACAATGCAATAGGTGTATGTTCTGATACCAGTATGGGTATTGTAATTTTCTGATTTTTATAGCAGAGCTCAATTGGTTCCGTAAGAGGAATCAGCTGTTTCACTCCCTCAAATCCGATTGTCCTAATTAGTTGATTGGACATAGGGAGATGTGTAGCATCTTTAGGCCAAACACAGGTGAAAGCAGCTCTGCTATCCGCCATCACGTCCAATGGTCGTTTGTTTACTTTCACCTCAATTGTTGGATCTTTTTCCGGTCCTGACGCTACCAGCTGACACCCCCCTTTCGGATCTTCTGGGCACCTCTAGAATCCTTGCTCCGGGCCCCTATAAGGGTTCACCGGTCCTCCAGATGATCTTGACTGGCCCCTGTATCTTCCTCTGAAATTCCCTCTGGTGTTTCCTCCTGGCCCATTACACTCACGGGCAAAGTGACCAACCTGTCCACAATTATAACACACTTCTGAAAATTGCTGGAAGTATGGCTTAAATCTTCCTCCTCTTCCTCTTCCTAAGCCTTCTCGTCCTCTTCCTCTCCAATTCTGTGTCTGTCCAGAAACTGGCTGTGGATATGAAACAACTGGTCCCACTAGTGGTGGCTGGTACAATTGCGGTTGGACCTGGTTCAGTTGAAGCTGTGGCAGTGATTGTTGATTTGGTGAACACTGATTCTGCATAACCAAAGCCTGTTTCTTCTCCTTCTTATTCTCCACCAGTTGTATTTGATTGAGTTTTCTGAGAGTGTCTTGGTCCTGTTCTTTCTGGTTGTGTTCCTTTTTCCGGTACAGATCCACTTGATGGGCTACATGATCTGTATAGACACCTTTTGTCATGCTTCCAAGTCCAACCACCTCTGCCAGTTTGCTCCTTACTGGTGAGGGCAGTCCCATCTGCAGTTTAGCTCGCAAAATTGACTGCTCTATTTGACTCACATCTGGATCATTTCCGGTAATATTTCTCCACACTTGATGAACTCTTGACACATAGGCTCTCAGATTTTCTTGTTGTCCTAGTGGGTCAATCAGAATGTTGTCAGGATGCACATTTGCTGGAAACGTATCTTTCAGTGCTCTCCACAGCCGATTTCTGCTTGCAGCTAACAATTCAGGATCATTCACCGCAGTCCCCACATATCGATGAAGTCCAGCTCTCTGAAAAATTACTTCCATACCTGGAATCCCAAGGAGATTAGCCAAAAGTCTCTTAATGTCTCCTATGGCAGACTGTGTTCCCACCGTAATTTCTTCCAACTTTGAAATCCAAGGATATGCTCCATCTTGAAGAGTAGGCAGCTTCTCAAGTATATCTGACATATCGGTATTCTGCAAAGGCTTATACTCCAGGTTCTGTCCTCGAATTATCACTGGCATCATCTTCTTACTTGTGTTCCCTTTTCTTGGCCTCAATATGTATTTCCTCTCCAATTTTTGAGATTATTTTTTCAGCAGTTTCTCCTCCTGTATCTTTAGCTTCTTGAGATGTTCTTCCAGTTCTCTTACTTCTTCTAAATTATTCGCCTTATCCAAGCATGATATGCATTGGTCTATATCTCTTTCTATTTCTTCTGTGCTAGTCATTGTAGAATAAAATCCTCTTGAACATGAAGCACCTTTAATCTCCAAATCTTTATCGCTGTCTTCATCTTGACTTTCATCAGAGCTCGGATCTCTTGTATCCTTCTCCTTCCAACTTCCATCACCCTTTCTTTCCGCTCTGGCCAACCTCTGTCTGATCACAGGGTCATATCCACCCATGATTTCTTCTGAATCACTCTGATCATCATCATCTTCAAATTCCATCCTCCTGAACCTCACTATACCCTTAGTTTCCAGACATCTCGTTTTCTTCTTACTTTTGGAGTTTGGATTCATCTTTATGGTTGTTTCTGCTTGTCCTCTCTCTATTATTCGTTCATCTTCATCTCTGATGCAATAATCACCCTCCTGAATGATCATTGGAAGCTGAGGATAGACGTCCTTAAACTCTACTTTTTCCTCGTAAGGTGGGGGCCTCTTTGCTGAATCCGTATGTGAGAAAGGTGTATTGACTTCTGCCATTAGTTTTTCTGTTACCTTCGCCTCTTTTGCCATTTTCTCTATACCTCTGTCTCTTTTATCTTTTGTATCTTTTATCAGTTTTTGTCCCTCATTTTCAAACAACTTAAGAACACCCAGCTCTCTTTGTCTCTTTTCTTTACGTTGTTCCTCTTTTTTCCCTTTCTTTTGATCTGCCTTATAAGTCGACACAAGCACTTTCATTATCTTGATGACGTCTGGGTTAAGAGTCCCTTCCACTGGCCATGGTTGTTCAATGTCAGGCCAACGTTTATTCCATTTTCCAGATAACCTTGCAATACCATTAACTAGAGGATTACTATTTTGTACTACATCAACAGGAGTAATTACTTTCATCGTTTTTATGTCCTTTTTCCCCATTGTAACCACTCTTTTATATTCCTTTATTGTGAATTATTTTATTATTATTATTTTAAATAATACATTTGTAAACCCAAAAAACGTTTAGCTATGTTGCTTATCAATCCCTACTAATTAATTAATTAATTAATGTATCAATATATTTATTTATTTTTATTAATTTATTATTTTATTTTTATTTTATTTTATTTTACCAAATTATTGATTAGTGGCAATCTTACCACATCCGATCAGGAAAAGTAAAGGAAACTAGTCAACTTCAGAGCAATCCAAAAAAGAAAGACCTGTAATCCAGCAACACTACAGCACCCACAAACCAATTGCTTAATAATTACCCAATTACCTTAATTTTACAGAATAATGTCAGTGCTGGATTTCCAACACAACTCTAATCAAAACAACCCATACACAAAAAACCCTAATGTGCAATTCTTAATTACATCAATTGATCAGTCTGTTGCCAAGTCCCTGTAAAATTGGCACAACATGAAATATTCTATGCATACACAATGTATCTATTATATCCTGTAACGGAAAGTAAGTTTGTGGATAGAACAGTACTGGCCTTAATTGGACTGGATCCGGGGCAGCACACGCTGTCGCGTGATGCACTGGTCAGCACCTCCTCTCTCTCTGTCTCCTCCTTCTCGTTTCTCACATCACAGAAGAACAAAAGAAACAGACAAGAATTTAGTATTTTATGCACTCACTGGGTTATTTCAACCATACAATACCCTTTTAGACATACCTATGTTCACATTCGCGCTAAGAAATAAGCAAACAGCTTAACTCAGGAATATTATAAATAGCGCAATAACATTTTATTTTATTTATTTATTTAATTTTTATTAATTTTTAATCCGTCAACATATCTTCTCATTTATAAATTCAATGTATCTCAATCAAATAGTTTGATAGGTAAGCAACAGCCACTTATCAAACAGAATATTTTATCTGTGTGTATTCAAAATCTCCCTCTTTCTTCTCTGTCTGCAGCACTAAGTCTGCGTGTCGCAGCAGCTCAGTGCAGGCAGGGGAGTGGCACACTCGCTCCGCTCAACTCTAAATTCCTAAAATCCCACACATGCGCAGCTCATTCACCAGTGCGATTTCATGGTGAGAGGAACTCCCGCAAGCAACTCTCTCCAAACAGCAGACAGTAGACAGACCAGCTGTCCCTCCGTTTTTTCCAACACAGATAAACAGTAACACTGAACAAAACGCACACACCAAAGAACACAAATCCTACTTAGAAGTTTCTTATCTTCACTTATTCTAATCTGCAGATTTATAGTTATTTTCTTATTCATTACAAATCATCTCTATGCAATCCTAACTCCTCCCGGGGGGGCTCATAGTTTTTTTGATTTTTTTTTACAATTATGGAAACGTTCTCTCAAATAGAGACTCATAAGGTTTTAACCGTAAGTCCTCCCGAGGGGCTCATATATTTTTAACAATTATGAAAACGTTCTCTCAAATGGAGACTCATAAGGTTTTAACCGTAAGTCCTCCCGAGGGGCTCATGTATTTTTAACAATTATGAAAACGTTCTCTCAAATGGAGACTCATAAGGTTTTAACCGTAACTAACATATTTCCTTACAAAAAACTAAAACCCCTGTTCTCAACCAAAACATATATACAGTGGGGAGAACAAGTATTTGATACACTGACGATTTTGCAGGTTTTCCTACTTACAAAGCATGTAGAGGTCTGTAATTTTTATCATAGGTACACTTCAACTGTGAGAGACTGAATCTAAAACAAAAATCCAGAAAATCACATTGTATGATTTTTAAGTAATTAATTTGCATTTTAATGCATGACATAAGTATTTGATCACCTACCAACCAGTAAGAATTCCGGCTCTCACAGACCTGTTAGTTTTTCTTTAAGAAGCCCTCCTGTTCTCCACTCATTACCTGTATTAACTGCACCTGTTTGAACTCGTTACCTGTATAAAAGACACCTGTCCACACACTCAATCAAACATACTCCAACCTCTCCACAATGGCCAAGACCAGAGAGCTGTGTAAGGACATCAGGGATAAAATTGTAGACCTGCACAAGGCTGGGATGGGCTACAGGACAATAGGCAAGCAGCTTGGTGAGAAGGCAACAACTGTTGGCACAATTATTAGAAAATGGAAGAAGTTCAAGATGACGGTCAATCACCCTCGGTCTGAGGCTCCATGCAAGATCTCACCTCGTGGGGCATCAATGATCATGAGGAAGGTGAGGGATCAGCCCAGAACTACACGGTAGGACCTGGTCAATGACCTGAAGAGAGCTGGGACCACAGTCTCAAAGAAAACCATTAGTAACACACTACGCCGTCATGGATTAAAATCCTGCAGCGCACGCAAGGTCCCCCTGCTCAAGCCAGCGCATGTCCAGGCCCGTCTGAAGTTTGCCAAAGACCATCTTGATGATCCAGAGGAGGAATGGGAGAAGGTCATGTGGTCTGATGAGACAAAAATATAGCTTTTTGGTCTAAACTCCACTCGCCGTGTTTGGAGGAAGAAGAAGGATGAGTACAACCCCAAGAACACCATCCTGTCACGCCCTGGCTCTGGGGACTATGTTATGTTGAGCCAGGGTGTGTAATTCTATGTTTGATTTTCTATGTTGGGCTGAGTGACTCCCAATCAGAGGCAACGAGTGTCAGCTGGGTGTCTCTGATTGGGAGCCATATTTAACTGTCTGTCTTTCACTTTGTGTTTGTGGTTTCTTGTTCATTTCGGTTTGTGTTAAACTGTAGACGTCACGTTATCGTTTATTGTTTTGATCGTGTGATCAGTAATAAAAGGATATGTACACCTTCAACGCTGCGCCTTGGTCCTCATCTCTAACCAACGATCGTGACACATCCCAACCGTGAAGCATGGAGGTGTAAACATCATTCTTTGGGGATGCTTTTCTGCAAAGGGGACAGGACGACTGCACCGTATTGAGGGGAGGATGGATGGGGCCATGTATCGCGAGATCTTGGCCAACAACCTCCTTCCGTCAGTAAGAGCATTGAAGATGGGTCGTGGCTGGGTCTTCCAGCATGACAACGACCCGAAACACACAGCCAGGGCAACTAGGGAGTGGTTCCGTAAGAAGCATCTCAAGGTCCTGGAGTGGCCTAACCAGTCTCCAGACCTGAACCCAATAGAAAACCTTTGGAGGGAGCTGAAAGTCCGTATTGCCCAGCGACAGCCCCGAAACCTGAAGGATCTGGAGAAGGTCTGTATGGAGGAGTGGGCCAAAATCCGTGCTGCAGTGTGTGCAAACCTTGTCAAGACCTACAGGAAACGTATGATCTCTGTAATTGCAAACAAAGGTTTCTGTACCAAATATTAAGTTCTGCTTTTCTGATGTATCAAATACTTATGTCATGCAATAAAATGCAAATTAATTACTTAAAAATCATACAATGTGATTTTCTGGATTTTTGTTTTAGATTCCGTCTCTCACAGTTGAAGTGTACCTATGATAAAAATTACAGACCTCTAAATGCTTTGTAAGTAGGAAAACCTGCAAATTCGGCAGTGTATCAAATACTTGTTCTCCCCACTGTATGTATATATCTCTAACAT
This sequence comes from Coregonus clupeaformis, assembly GCF_020615455.1. NCBI lineage: Eukaryota > Metazoa > Chordata > Actinopteri > Salmoniformes > Salmonidae > Coregonus > Coregonus clupeaformis. The sequence continues at coordinate 17,445,795 of NC_059210.1, read as the reverse complement.
AAATGTTATCATAGCATGAGTCGACACAGCTGTAACACAGCAGAGACCTCCCCATGTACACACACGCATAGGCTCTCTTTCACACACACACACACATATTCAAACAAGAATGCATCCGTTCATACAATACTCTAAAGTATGCTTACGTCGCTCCTTTTTTCCTTTATATTCCTTCCTAAATTTCTGCTACCTTGAGTTGCAGATATTCAATGAGAGGCTACATCGAACATATACTTCGTCAACTATATTCCGAGAGGTAACATGCAATTGAATGTATATTCCACAATCTCCAGTTCCCAGAACTGACCCGAAAGTCAACCTAGTGACTTTCCTAGGATTTACGGCCCATCTTAATGATCGCCTCGTTTGAGGGCTTCCTTAAATCAGCGACGTCCTAATAGTATACTTTTTCCTTATTTCCTGGCCTTATTCCTTCATTCTATTCCTGGACACTCCTTTAAATTTATTCAAGCCAAATATCCCTGTGCCCAGTGTTATCAATTCCTATAGACACTCCCCCCTGTTTGCATTGTTTTCAACGCAAACAAATTTAGAAATTTAGAACGGATTGTCATCACACAGCAAATAACAGCAAAGCGCACACACAAGTTCTTTGACAGTACATCTCCTCAATGCACACACACAGCCACACGAACCGACCAGCGCCCAAAGTTGTGAGAAAGCTCACCTTATCTGCCGGCCTCTTGAGCGGGAGTCACTTCGTAGCCCATGAATGGAACGCTGAAGAGACTCAACACGTCCCAAAAATCCTCGTCGCCATTTAATGTGGTGTCGAGACAACGATGCTGATATGCTGTGTTGACAATAAATCCGCGGACACTGAACTCTGATTATAATGGTTTATTATATCAAAGCCGTCATACTGCTCAGGAAGGAGACGCGTTCTGTCTCCTAGAGATGAACGTACTTTGGTGCGAAAAGTGCAAATCAATCCCAGAACAACAGCAAAGGACCTTGTGAAGATGCTGAAGGAAACAGGTACAAAAGTATCTATATCCACAGTAAAACGAGTCCTATATCGACATAACCTGAAAGGCTGTGTGCTGTCGAGACAACGATGGTGATATGCTGTGTTGACAAGAAATCCGCGGACACTGAACTCTGATTATAATGGTTTATTATATCAAAGATTTTCAGCATCAATTTACAGACTTCTGCAGAAATCCGGAGAACAACTAACCCAATCTAAAAATGATTATTCTCCCCGTCCTTTGTTGAAACATGGTATTTATATCCTATGTAACATAAGATGGGTGGTTTTTGATAGACCAATCCCTGACCTTCACATAGCAAACTCTCCTCTGTTTTAGGGGGCCCCTATATTAATGCTTTCCAGATGTTTCCGCAAGCAGAGCCAAGTTCTGGAATGTTCAGATTCTACAGCCGCTCAGCAAGGAAGAATAGTGTGAATAGTTATGCTCGCTCAAGTTCAGTTTTTTTGTCTTATTTCTTGTTTGTTTAAAAAAAAAAAATATTTTGCATCTTCAAAGTCGTAGGCATGTTGTGTAAATCAAATGATACAAACCCCCCCAAAATCAATTTTGATTCCAGGTTGTAAGGCAACAAAATAGGAAAAATGCCAAGGGTGGTGAATACTTTCGCAAGCCACTGTAGCTATAACACACAGGTATAGTTACTCCAAGACTAATATGAGTCATCAAGCCAAAGTAATTCCTTTACTCTCTGCCATTATCATCAAAACATTTATCCAGTTTTGCTCATAATGAGAAGCACTGAGGCTAGTTAGCTAGTTATAACGTTAGACTAAAGCTAGCTAAACTTGGCTTGTAGTGGTTCTTGCAAGCCCTATTATGGCTGAATCGGTCACCAAATGGTACTGTACTGAACAACACTGCCTCGGTTAAAAGAGAGATTATATTGCTAGCTAGCTACCGACAGCAAAACAACTTACTCATTTGTCATTTACCCTCCTGAGTCCTGGTCCAGCTGGTCTAGGCTGCCGCCGCTGCTTGCTGGTCTCGCAATCATTTTTCCTCGCTGTCTCAACTCCTCTTCAGTGTTTTTGCTCGAATAAATAGGGCTGTATATACCTATGTAAAATAACATTTTTAAAATGTTTGTCATCCAGCTCTTCTTGGATAGACATTGAACCAATAAACTAGTATGGTTACCACCAGTGTTGTCAACTCCTCAGTAAGGAAAGTAGCTATTGGCTGTCCTAAAATTCGCTAGAAGTCGCTAAATGACGTAATCACCTAATTTGCATAATTGGCCATGTGCATGTAATTGTGATGGACGCTGTAGGAGAGAGGAATAACGTTGTGGGAGAGACAAAAAGTGAGTAACAAACACCCTAAATATGTTTAGAACTACAAATTAACTTTCTTCTGTCGATTCTTGGTTTTTTTTATGTCACAATTCCAACCCTCCTCCTTTATCTGGGCTTGGGACCGGCAAAAGTGACCCAAAAGAGACACTCTGGCGGAGTTACTTCGTTTTACATTTTTTATGTTTAATTTTTTTAGTTTAGTTTTCTTAAGTTTGGTTTGGTTTTTAACCTTATGGTCCACTTAGGAGCCTACAACAAGTCACAGTAAAACATGAACATTTTTAACCATAACATTTGTAACATTTTTTGTATACAATCTACATTAACAATCTAAATAGACCAAAAAGAGACAATAGAAAAAACTGTCAATGGCAATGTGAGAAAATTATGGTAACAAGTCTGGCCCTAATTCAGGTTTATTGTTGTTGTTTTTCAGACCCCCCTCCACACACACACTGGCTGTGCTGGCTCACAGAATGAGTGGGTCATCGTCATTTTGGTCAAGGCTCCCTATGGCAGGTTCAGCAACTGAGGGAGCTGACTTAAATGAGTAAGCAGCTGATGAGCCAAAAAGCTGCAAAACATTATCAGGCAGCTGGTGCTCATAGCAAGCCTCACCAGACAGCTTCAGTCCATATCGAATGTACAGGATGGAGTTAAGGGTCTGCAAGGACATCCGATTTCTAAGTTTGCTTTTTACCACACTCATCTGGCTGAATACTCTCTCGACTTCAGCATTCGAGTGTGGCAAGGACAATACAGACACAGCAGCCATGGCAAGTTCTTGAAACGGGTTGATATCAGCTGCATCCTGAACTTCCAAATCTCACTCCATAAGCCCAGTGTGTTTTTTGTCTCATTCCATTTACTAAGATGGATGGCACACCATTGCTGGACAATCTTGTCTATCTCTGCAGGGGAGTAGTCAAGGAGGTTGGCTATTTTTTCTATTTCTCCAGGGCAATGTTTCCTCCACATTGAAAACTGACATGTACTGCAATGCTTCGATGTTGTCCGGCAGTCTCACTCTCAACTCATTAATGAGGGAGATGGTGAAGGCTACTCACCGCTTTCGGACATTGTTTTCATCCTCAGGCGCAAGGTGGAGCTCAGCTGCCTTTGACTCAAAAAGGTAACCAAGGTACGGTTTGGGACTGATGTATCCATCTATTGGCCCTTTGAGAACATCAACATTTGCCAGTGGATTCAGCACCCTGCTGCTCACAGACTTGATCAGGCTAACCAAGCTGTCAAGTAGCTTAAGAGGATCTACTTGCTCTCCCTCAAAAGCCTTGATGGCCAACTGTACCTCACCCAGCACTGATACAATATGTTTTGAGGATCACTGTACATGGAGTATAAAACCTCAGCCATGTAGCAGTGTTCACTGGTCTTGGTGACTGCGAAATGCAGCCTAAGCTCCTCCCACTGGTCCAAAATGCGTGAAACTGCAGGTTCAATGGAGAGCCAACGTGTAGCACACACCTTGGTTATCAGTTGATGGTCTCATATATGGCCTTGTAGGCCTCCCTGCGCTTTGGAGACACTGAAAACCAGTTATAAGTCTCTCGTACCAAGTACTCCACACTACGGGGGATGGTGTCATTGGAAGCATGACTTACAGCAAGCTGCAGAGAGTGGCACACACAGCGAATAAGAACCAGATCTTTGAGGCCATACTCCTCCTTCAGCACTTTATGGACCCCATTGTTAATCCTCGTCATAACAGAGGCATTGTCAGTCCATATCCCCAGGAGTTTCTCTTTTTTAAGACAACACTCCTCCCTCCAACTCAACAAGCCCCAGAAATGTTGATACAATTAATAATAATATAATGCCATTTAGCAGACGCTTTTATCCAAAGCGACTTACAGTCATGCGTGCATACATATTTTTTTGTGTATGGGTGGTCCCGGGGATCAAACCCACTACCTTGGCATTACAAGCGCCGTGCTCAACCAGCTGAGCTACAGAGGACCACAATTGTCTGCTTGGTGTCACTAAAGTACCTTATCACAACCCCTAGGTACTTAGAAACACTTACATCCGTGGACTCAATGAGGAGGAGGCTGAAACGCTGGTCACCCACATCTGCGACCAACTTTTTCAGAAAGTATGGTGCTAGAACACAAGTAATCATTTCTGTGCACTTTGTCCTGTGCATTTTGAAGTGGGTAGCAGCAGTGGAGTCTGAGAAAGCAGCTCTACATGCTTCTCCAATGTGATCACATGCCAGCATGGAACAGTGTTCAGCAATAGCTAATGCCATGGTGGCCTCAGCCTTTTCTGCAGAGTCAAATTTTTAAACATAAATGGCAGCTTGTTTTGGGTGGAACTGTTATAAGGCTTTGCCTTTTGAGTACGTTTTTTTACATCACTAAGTTTGGCGTTGTCACGGATTCTGCCGAGGCTGCCCCTCCTCCTTGCTCGGGCAGGCTTCGGCGTTCGTCGTCACTGGAATACTAGCTAATGCCGATCTATGTTCTATGTTGCACCTGTTGTCTGATTGTTACACACCTGTTGCCCATTACGTGATTACTCCTTCCCTATTTAACCTGGTGGCTCCCAATGTGTTTTGTGCGTGTTTGTTTTCCGTTTCGTGTGTCATTGGTGAGCGGGTTTGTTCCTCCCTGTGTGGAGGTGTTTTGTATTTTGGATTCTTTACTTGTTCAGTAAAGTACGTTTCATTGAGTTCTGTGTCCTGCGCCTGACTTCAATCTACCGCATTACACTGACACTCGTGACAGAAACATGCACACCTACGATGGAGTCAGCAGGTACAGCCAGTCAGCCCGGTTCGATGGAGGAACGCGTTCAACGACAGGAGAGCATGATCCAGGCTCTCGCCACCGCTATGGAGAGGGTGGTGAATGCTATGGACCGATGGGAGAGAGGTGGCTTCCCTACACCTTCTCCAACCACTCAACCACCCATACCACTGTCCACCCCTTCGCCACCTGGGTCCAGTGGGATTCGGCTCTCGCTCCTGAGGGCATATGACGGTACACCAGCCGGGTGTCAGGGTTTCCTTCTCCAGGTAGAGCTCTACCTGGCAACCATTCACCCGGCGCCCTCGGGATACGAGAGCGTGTACGCCCTCATCTCCTGTCTGTCGGGGAAGGCGCTCGAGTGGGCCAACGCCGAGTGGGGAGGAATTGATGCTACATCTGTCCGCTACGAGGATTTCACGCTGGATTCAGGACTCTGGCAGCCAGCGCAGGATGAAATGAGAGGGCCCTGATCGACCACTATCGTTGCAGCCTAAGGGAGGACGTTCGGCGGGAACTGGCCTGCAGGGATACCAACCTCAACCTGGACCAACTGGTGGAGATGTCCATCAGGCTGGATAACCTGTTGGAGACCCGCGGACGTTCTGATCGGGGCCCATTCATTCCATCTCCCAGCACCTCCGACCCTACCCCCATGGAGCTCGGAGGTGCTGCGCTTGGGGAGACCAGGAGAGGGGCCGTCCCCTGCACCAACTGTGGCCGCCGAGGACACACTGCAGGTCGGTGTTGGGGAGGGTCCCCAGGGAGTCAAGGCAGTAGGCAGAGCACTGGTCGAACATCTCAGGTGAGTAAGCACCCGACTCACCCAGAGCTCCCTGTTGGTCAGCTGTGTATAGAGGTTGTTTTCCCAGATTTTTCTCCTCATTCCCAGCATAAGGCGCTAGTAGATTCAGGCGCAGCTGGGAATTTCATTGATCATCAGTATTCACTTAGTTTAGGGATTCCCACTGTTCGTGTTGATGTGCCCTTCCCTGTACATGCCTTAGATAGTCGCCCGTTAGGGTCTGGCCTGATCAGGGAGGTTACAGCACCCCTCTTAATGAGGACGCAGGGGGGTCATGAGGAGAGGATTAGTCTATATCTGATTTATTCTCCTTCGTATCCTGTGGTGTTGGGACTTCCCTGATTAACCACACATGACCCCACTATTTCCTTGCAACAGAGGGCTCTCAAGGGATGGTCCAGTCAATGCTCAGGGAGGTGTGTAGGGGTTTCCTTAGGGGCTACTACGGTGGAGAGTCCAAACCAGGTCTCCACAATGCACATTCCTTCCGAGTATGCTGATTTGGCTCTTGCCTTCAGTAAAAAGAGGGCTACTAAATTACCACCCCATCGTCCGGGGGATTGTGCGATAAATCTCCAGGTAGGCGCTACACTTCCCCAGAGTCACGTGTACCCTCTGTCACAGGAGGAGAAGGCGGCTATGGAAACATATGTCTCCGAATCTCTGAGACAGGGATACATTCGGCCTTCCACTTCACCTGTTTCCTCTAGTTTCTTTTTCGTGAAGAAGAAGGATGGTGGGTTACGCCCGTGCATTGATTACCGTGGTCTTAATCAGATCACCATCAAGTAGGCCATTACCTCTGATAGCTTGTATGACGGAATCATTGCACGGGGCGCGCTTCTTCACGAAATTGGATCTCAGGAGCGCGTACAACCTGGTGCGTATCCGGGAGGGAGATGAGTGGAAGATGGCATTCAGTACTACCTCAGGACACTATGAGTACCTCATCATGCCATACGGGTTGATGAATGCTCCATCAGTCTTCCAATCCTTTGTCGATGAGATTTTCAGGGATCTGCACGGTCAGGGTGTAGTGGTGTATATTGATGACATTCTCATATACTCCGCTACCTGGGCCGAGCATGTGTCCCTGGTGCGTAAAGTGCTTGGACGACTGTTGAAGCATGACCTGTATGCCAAGGCGGAGAAATGCCTGTTCTTCCAGGAGTCCATCTCCTTCCTAGGGCACCACCTGTCCACGTCTTCGGTGAAGATGGAGAGTGACCGCATTTCGGCCGTGCGTAATTGAGCGACTCCAACCACGGTGAAGGAGGTGCAGCGATTTTTAGGGTTTTCCAATTACTACCATAGGTTTATCCGGGGCTTTGGTCAGGTAGCGGCTCCCATTACCTCATTGCTGAAGGGGGGACCGGTGGTCAGCTGAGGCGGACAGGGCATTCAGTCATCTGAAAAACCTGTTTACCTCGGCTCCAGCGCTTGTTCATCCGGATCCCTCCTTGGCTTTCACGGTTGAGGTGGACGCGTCGGAGGCTGGGATAGGTGCTGTACTTTCCCAGCGCTCGGGCACACCACCCAAGCTCCGCCCCGTGCGTTCTTTTCGAAGAAGCTCAGCCCGGCGGAGCGCAACTATGATGTGGGGGACCAGGAGCTGTTGACTGTGGTCCAAGCCCTGAAAGCGTGAAGACATTGGCTTGAGGGGGCTAAACACCCTTTTCTCATTTTGACTGACCACCGCAATCTGGAGTACATCCGGGCGGCGAGGAGATTAAACCCTCACCAGGCAAGGTGGTCCATGTTTCTCGCCCATTTTGTTTTCACCCTTTTGTACAGGCCAGGTTCCCAGAATGCTAAGGCAAATGCTCTGTCCCGACTGTATGACACGGAGGAGAGTTCCGTGGAGCCCACTCCCATACTTCCGGCGTCGTGTCTGGTGGCACCGGTGGTGTGGGAGGTGGACGAGGACATCGAGCGGGCGTAGCGTAACGAACCCACTCCTCCCCAGTGTCCAGAGGGTCGTATGTACGTTCCGCTGGAGGTCCGCGATCGTTTGATCTATTGGGCTCACACGTCACCCTCCTCTGGTCATCCTGGTATCGGTCGGACAGTGCATTGTCTTAGTGGGAAGTACTGGTGGCCCACCTTAGCTAAGGACGTGAGGGTTTATGTTTCCTCCTGTTCGGTGTGCGCCCAGTGTAAGGCGCCTAGACACCTGCCCAGAGAGAAATTACAACCCCTACCCGTTCCACAATGACCGTGGTCCCACCTATCGGTGGCCTTCGTGACAGATCTTCCCCCCTCACAAGGGAACACCACGATCCTGGTCGTTGTGGATCGGTTTTCTAAGTCCTGCTGCCTCATTCCTCTGCCCGGTCTCCCTACGGCCCTACAGACTGCTGAGGCCCTATTTACACACGTCTTCCGGCACTATGGGGTACCTGAGGATATAGTGTCTGATCGGGGTTCCCAGTTCACCTCGAGAGTCTGGAGGGCGTTCATGGAACGTCTGGGAGTCTCGGTCAGCCTGACCTCAGGGTTTCAACCCGAAAGCAACGGGCAGGTGGAGAGAGTAAACCAGGAGGTGGGTAGGTTTCTGAGGTCGTATTGCCAGGACCGGCGGGGGGAGTGGTCGGTTTTCCTCCCATGGGCAGAAATGGCCCAAAACTCAATCCGCCACTCCTCCACTAACCTTACTCCATTCCAGTGTGTATTAGGTTATCAGCCGGTTCTGGCACCTTGGCATCAGAGCCAGAGTGAAACAACTGCGGTGGATGAATGGTTTCGGCACTCGCAGGAGACCTGGAACGCTTCCCATGTGCGCCTGCAACGGGCCATCGGGCGGCAAAAGGCGAGCGCCGACCGCCACCGCAGTGAGGCTCCGGTGTATGCACTGGGGGACCGGGTCTGGCTCTCGACCCGAAACCTGCCCCTTCGCCTGCCCTGCCGGAAGCTGGGTCGGCGGTTTGTGGGGCCATTCAAAGTCCTGAGGAGATTGAATGAGGTATGTTATAGGTTACAGCTTCCTCCTGATTATCGTATTAACCCCTCGTTCCATGTGTCTCTCCTCAGGCTGGTGGTAGCTGGTCCACTCCAGGAGTCTGAGATACGGGAGGTTCCTCCGCTCCCACTGGACATCGAGGGGGCACCGGCGTCCGTTCCATCTTGGATTTGAGGCGTCGGGTGGGAGGCCTGCAGTATCTCGTGGAGTGGGAGGGGTACGGTCCGGAGGAACGGTGCTGGGTCCCTTGGAGGGACATCCTCGATCCCTCCATGTTGAGGGATTTCCACCGCAGTCATCCGACTCGCCCCGCACCGCGTCCTCCTGGCCGTCCCCGAGGCCGGTGTCGACGTACGGCTGGAGCTGCGTGTCGTGGGGGGTACTGTCACAGATTCTGCGAGGCTGCCCCTCCTCCTTGCTCGGGCAGGTTTCGCCGTTCACCGAAATACTAGCTACTGCCGATCTATTTTCTATGTTGCACCTGTTGTCTGATTGTTACACACCTGTTGCCCATTAAGTGATTACTCCTTCCCTATTTAACCTGGTGGCTCCCAATGTGTTTTGTGCATGTTTGTTTTCCGTTTCGTGTGTCGTTGGTGAGTGGGTTTGTTCCTCCCTGTGTGGAGGTGTTTTGTATTTTGGATTCTTTACTTGTTCAGTAAAGTACGTTTCATTGAGTTCTGTGTCCTGCGCCTGACTTCAATCCACCGCATTACACTGACACTCGTGACAGGCGTAGAAATCAGCCTTACAATACAGGCAGTATGCCCATGTATCATCTCCAATATACGGCTTCAACCAGCCTTTGAATTCAGGGTTTGATTCCCTCTCCTTTCTGTACTTTTGAGTGTACAGTTTAGACAGAGACATAATGAGCTAGCCAGCTATATGTTTAGATTATGTCACAGAGAGGCACACACACAGTGGACAAGGTGAGTAAGTGACTGAGGCTGTGTGTCAAATGCAGTGATTTATTTTTGTGCAGTGATTTATTTAAGACAAAGAACATTTTACATTTACATCCCGTCCTGAATGTAAGCCAGGGCGGGATCAGCCAGCGGCAGCTCCCCGCATGCGCGATTCATTTGCAGTCTGGACGTGGAGGGGTGAAGATCTCCTGCTCTGACTGCAGCTGGGAGGGACTGCTGCGCGAGGACTGGGCCGCCTGTGAGTGCTTTGGGACGGGGGTGGGGCAGCAGCACCCGCTGCTCGGGGGTGGGGCCTGGGGTGGGGCCCACGGCAGCACCCGCTGCTCGTTGAGAAGATTAAGAACGATAAGTGCTTTCACGTCAGAGTCTCCAAAAGTCTCCAATAACATCAGAAAAAGTCGCTAGATTTGTCGCTATTCGATTTTTTGAAAATGTGTCGCTAGAGGGGTCTGAATACTCGCTAAGTATAGCGACAAAGTCGCTAGTTGGCAACACTGGTTACCACCCCGTTTTGAAAAGTCTGTGTTCGAGGGTGGGCACAAGGAATTATGGCTCTCGTCATTCTGTAGTCTTTACAAAGCCAGGGAAAATGAGTCAACGTGGCAGATAGGAACATCATTGAGACAAGTCCAATGGCTTTATTGAACAAGGAAAACCGTATCTACTCGCATAATCGTGCAATCTGCAAAACACAAAGGCCACAATAATTGCTACAAAACATGACTCCAGTCCTTTTAAGATCAGACAGCAGGCTCAATCAACCAATCAAAAAAAGAAAAATGCAGCTTCAGTGCATAATTTTGTCTGAAATACCCTCTCATCTCTCATAATTATGTAGAGAGACTGGAAAAACACCCACAAATAATGTGGTGAAGTTTCCCTTTTATGCTGTTAACAATATTATCAATGCAATAATATTATTTGTGCTATCAAGGCTTTTAACTTTTTTCCTTTTTTGATGTTGTTATACAAAATTCAGCTAACATTTCCTAATAACATTTTACGAATTTCGACCGTTGCCATTTGTATAATTTTTTGCCATATTCATTGCGTGACTTTTATTTTGAAATCAAATTGCCGAGGTCACGGCCTTATTCTTGCTGTCTTCTAATAGGTGCTGTGTAGCTAGCTAGCTAGTGTATGAACACCGTCATCCGGTTTCAGAACACAATTTCCGTTACACAGAAAAGTTGGGATCTGTGTAAACTGGGATCCTTGGGACGTTCCTCCCCTAAACCCCTACCATAACCATAAGCCTTATCTAACCTTAACCAATTTTAACGTCAACTTCAATGGGGTAGGGACCTCCCAAGGATTCCGAATAGCATGTACTGAAAAGTTGGTGACTGCTGCATTCACAACGACTCAGAACTCGAAAACTCTGACATTTTCAACTTGAAAATCATTGTCGAAAAATGAGCTCAGTTTCCCACTTGGAAAGTATCAGAATCGACCAATAGGAAGTTATACGCAAAAAAACGTAAGTATATTTTAATTTGGCGGGTTCTGAGCCTAGGCTATTAAGCACGTGGAGTAATGAGTGGGCTGTAGGATTCTTTGTTTTCACATGCTAAAGTAATTGCTTTTGATAAAAATGCTTTATCTGCCCTCCCAATGAAAACTACTTTGAAAATTCAAACATATATTTTATGGAAAAGAGATGTTGTATGTTTCTGGACCATGCTTGCTTGTTAACAACATGACCGAGCAGTGCAGATTACTCTGCGATTTGTGAAGGGCGCTCCTCCCTCATGCTTTTGCCAATTAATGTCATGGGCCATAGACCGGTGCACCGCCGCTCAGGTTAGTAGAACTGCCTCATAGGTAATAAATGCCTACTGCATTGGCCAAGTAAAGTAGTGTATTAATTTGACCATCAAAAGCTGTAGCTAGCTATTAAAAGTCAGACTAGCTAAATAGATGGCACCCACGAGTTCTGTCGTGATGATGCCTCAGGCCTCACGTTCCCCTGCTCAATCAATGGTTGGGTGCCACATCATCGACTGTCCCGTCGGGCACCAGATTGCTATAACATATGATGTAGTTGGGTGATATTTCAAATACCTATCCAAGCATATAAAATCTAGCATGTGTAAACTACGTCTGGGCATAGGAACGTGGCAATATGCTGCGTTAGTAACCAAGTGGGAATTGACCACCATAGAGTTAGATAGAGAATGGATAAAACCGTTATGGTATGGACACTGAGGGCTTGCACCATTATAAAGTAGTCAACTGGGTGAGCCTTCCTATGGGTGAAGGAAGGATCACATGATTCCATACGGTCATCAGGGGGATCAGCCAATTCATTATACTCGTGAGAAAACATTGAATAACTGTAGGTGGCAGTAAATCACCAACCAATTGGCTTTATACATGTTCAAACAACACACTAGCTGGCAGTATGCACCCTTTCAGCTCGTCTGCCAATTCATAGAAATAGTAGAAAAAGAAAATTGACTGCTTCAAAATGGAGATGGTCTCAATGGCGCTGCCATGGTGGTAAATTCCCACTTCCCACTTGATTACTAATGCAGCAAAGACTGTATAAAAAATAAAAATAAATGGATGCACAGCACGAGACAGAATGACTAGTGTGTTGTTCAACATTGTCTACAATGCAACATCATTGACTACAATGCAACAATGTTGCCACAATGTAAATGTACAGAGATACAGTGTAACAAAGTGAAATGTGTCATTAGACAAAATGTAAATACAGGCCATCTGCTTCGATAGGTAAACAGCAGTCAAAAGACCTTTATTAAAAGGGGCGTTCTATTCTCTTAACCTTGCCCCTTTCATTGTTCCTGTCTGTTAATTGGTCGGATATTTTAACTACACCCTATCCGTGCCTAAAGATTCTTTCTCCACCCACAATTATGGTCGGTTTGCCTCCTCCCCTTACGTCAGTCTGCCCTGAAAAGGGACCAAAACAATACGCATCACAAAGACTACAGCAATTTTAGTGAACTGTACAGTGCGGAAAACGGCTGCAGCGCAGTGTAGCACTCTCCAGTTCCTTTGCGAATATTAACTACAGTGATCGATTGAGAGATGGTTTCGCCAGTGACAGTGGTGAGTTTGGCTCTTTGACGTCACGTAGAAATATGGACATTGAAATCAAAATGTGCCGTTAAGAACATATTCCGTTGTTATCAGTGTCACAGCGTTTGATTGGTGATTTGAATGCCTAGGCTACTAGAGATAAAGGAAGGCTCGTTAACTCTATAGGGATTTTAGATGTCTTGCTTGTCAATGTGACAGGGGTAGGCTATAGGCCTGTCTGTCTATTTCGTTTTTCTCTCCAATGACGAGCATTATAATACCACAGGCTGACATAGGACCGAGTTTACCGTAAGTAGGCCTACAGTAAAGCACGTGATCATGAAAGCATGTCTGTGTTTATTTCGCGATTGTCACCCACAAAATGTTCCTTATTCACTCTATGGAATAGAGAGGTTGATAATGATCCATACAACGAGCTGAGAGAACTCTGCATGCATTAAAGGGCTTCGTTAATACTAGACCAGATAGACGCCCATGCAATTCATTGGCGGTGGTCTATTGATGCTATGCGGTATTTCTTTGACGATGTGATGATCAGTTGTAGTAGCTACCACTTCAAAACAAATCTGCCTTGATTGTGGAGGCAAATTATAATAATTTTTCTAAGCATAAACTTAAATAGCCTAATAAGTCCATGACTTCGTCTCGAATTTCTCTTTGTCTTGGTCCTTTCTACACTGTTCCAAAAGTATGAAACCGAAACCTATCATGTGACCGAGCTTTTTGTGTTTTTTCCTGTACCCTCCGGATGCGCCGAAGAGCTGTCACGTTGTGGCTTTGCTATAGATTTCCTTTCCACCACTCTACCGAGCCTCTCAACTTTCCATCTAAAGCCCCATTTCAGTAAACATTATAATTACTGTAAATGTATTTAAAATAGAGACATAAACACATTCTGTAGACAAGGCTTGTGCGCCCATACGGAAAAGAACGTTACATATTTTCAAAACTATGATCATATATTTAAAACTCATATGTAAAGACATACATTTTAAAATATACTGTCATATATTTTAAATACAGATATAAATGTCACACCCTCCATACCAAAAATTATATTATGGATAGGCCTATGTATTTTCAACATGCAAAATGTACTCTGAACATATTATTTGTTTTGCATGGCATATATATATATATATATATATATATATATATATATATATATATATATATGGCTTGTCTTTTTTCCTACTATTACTGACTACTTTGTTGAGGTAAAATGTGCCTTCTACGAGTGTGACATGTTGTCTGACCTAGCTATTTCAAGATGAATACACTAATGTAAGTCGCTCTGGAAATTAGCGTCTGCTCAAACACTAAAATGTAATTTAAAAACCATACGTTGATCTAACACGTTTATGATATTTGGATATGCCTGGGTTTGCTGCTTATATAGGATAGCCCATGGAATAACATAAGACAAAATGGTGCCAGCTAAGATTCTGGTTTGAGTTGATTGATTTATATCTCCTCTAAGGTAATAATGTGGTTTATTTTCTACTCCGTTTATATGGTCTAGGCCCTGACATCTCCCCACCCAAGTGTTATATATTACAGAGTTGTATTTTTAGAGTAAAACGGTATACGCTAAGCTAACTACAATCGCTAGCCCATCAAGCCTATATGGCTCGCTATTAGTTTAGCGGCTACCATTAGCTGGCTCGTTCACATTATGCCCGATGTCCACCAGATGAATATGTGTTTTGTTTTGCCGAATGTCTAGCCTGCGTTTTCCGTATTTGACGCACATGTGCTTCACTTTTCAACTCTCTAAAAGCTAGCTAGTTGGAGTCTGTGTGTGTACTTCCTTTTGTACCACTGCATGGTAAAGCAATGCACGATTTGAAAATATTGAACACATGTGGTAAAGAGAATGCACTGCAGCCTAGTGCTGCACCCCCAACGTAGAGTTGTGGACTGCTCCATTGAAAATTATGTCATGCATTTCAATGGGGACATCCACAATGGAGTGGAAACGCAATGTCCCCTTGCGGTTCAAGGCTTCATTGCGAGACAGACGCCACATACTTTTTTAAAACTTTGCGTCATCTTCAGTCCAGCCAGAGTCCGTCAAAGAACAGGAAGTTACCAAACCACAGGAGGATGAAAATACATGGTTTTTGGTGATGGCTTTATGGCATAGCTAGCAACTTGTAATCAATTACCCATTCCTATAAGCATAGCCGCGGGAAGTAAGGGTGCTGAGTGTGCTGCAGCACCCCCTAAAAAATAACAATAAAATATACAATACCGGTCAAAAGTTTTAGAACACCTACTCATTCAAGGGTTTTTCTTTATTTTTACTATTTTCTACATTGTAGAATAATAGTGAAGACATCAAAACTATGAAATAACACACATTGAATCATGTAGTAACCAAAAAAGTGTTAAACAAATCAAAATATATTTGAGATTCTTCAAATAGCCACCCTTTGCCTTGATGACAGCTTTGCACAATCTTGGCATTCTCTCAACCAGCTTATCCTGGAATGCTTTTCCAACAGTCTTGAAGGAGTTCCCACATATGCTGAGCACATGTTGGGTGCTTTTCCTTCACTCTGTGGTCCGACTCATCTCAAACCATCTCAATTGGGTTGAGGTCAGGGGATTGTGGCGGCCAGGTCATCTGATGCAGCACTCCATCACTCTCCTTCTTGGTCAAATAGCCATTACACAGCCTGGAGGTGTGTTGGGTCATTGTCCTGTTGAAAAACAAATGATAGTCCCACTAAGCCCAAACTAGATGGGATGG
The DNA here is from genome assembly GCF_020615455.1 of Coregonus clupeaformis. Taxonomy (NCBI): domain Eukaryota; kingdom Metazoa; phylum Chordata; class Actinopteri; order Salmoniformes; family Salmonidae; genus Coregonus; species Coregonus clupeaformis. Next base: position 17,430,199 of record NC_059210.1, on the reverse strand, counting down.
CGTATCGCTGCAGAATGCTGTGGTAGCCATGCTGGTTAAGTGTGCCTTGAAATCTAAATAAATCACAGACAGCGTCACCAGCAAAGCACCCCCACACCATAACACATCCTACTCTATGCTTTACGGTGGAAATACACATGCGGAGATCATCCGTACACCCACACCACGTCTCACAAAGACACAGCAGTTGAAACCAAAAATCTCAAATTTGGACTCCAGACCAAAGAACAAATGTTCACCGGTCTAATGTCCATTGCTCGTGTTTCTTGGCCCAAGCAAGTCTCTTCTTCTTATTGGTGTCCTTTTAGTAGTGGTTTCTTTGCAGCAATTTGACCATGAAGGACTGATTCACACAGTCTCCTCTGAACAGTTGATGTTGAGATGTGTCTGTCACTTGAACTGTGTGACGCATTTATTTGGGCTGCAATTTCTGAGGCTGGTAACTCTAATTAACTTATCCTCTGCAGCAGAGGTAACTGTTTCTTCCATTCCTGTGGCGGTCCACTTGAGAGCCAGTTTCATCATAGCTGTTGATGGTTTTTGCGACTGCACTTGAAGAAACTTTCAAAGTTCTTAATTTTCCAGATTCACTGACCTTCAGGTCTTAAAGTAATGATGAACTGTAGTTTCTCTTTGCTTATTTGAGCTGTTCTTTCCATAATATGGACTTGGTCTTTTACCAAATAGGGCTATCTTCTGTATACCTCCCTACCCTGTCACAACACAACTGATTGGCTCAAACGCATTAAGAAGGAAAGAAATTCCACAAATTAACCTTTAAGAAGACACACCTGTTAATTGAAATGCATTCCAGGTGACTACCTCATGAAGCTGGTTGAGAGAATGCCAAGAGTGTGCAAAGCTGTCATCAAGGCAAAGGTTGGCTTTTTGAAGAATCTCAAATACAAAATATATTTTGATTTGTTTAACACTTTTTTTTTTTGGTTACTACATGATTTCATATGTGTTAATTCATAGTTTTGATGTCTTCACTATTATTCTACAATGTAGAAAATTGTACAAATAAAGAAAACCCCATGAATGAGTAGGTGTTGTAAAACTTTTGACTGGTAGTGTATATACATATTTTTTATTAAATGTAAAATACAAAAATTCTCAAAAGTAGTGTGCTGGACCTTTTACTAGTATTAGCGGACCGATATACTGTAGACCTCTGTAGCGCGGGCAAACATTTTTTTTCCAGCATCTCTGCTTTGGCAAAAAAGGTAGTTGTATAATTAAGAACAGTATCTTAAAGGATTCAATAGTTGCCCTGTCCCTTTCTCTGCAATTGGAACGAACAAAACCCTGTTCTCAAATATTTGCATCAAAAGGTGCAAAGTTATGGGCAAAGACCTAAAACATCCACATCAAATTAAATGTTTCTCTTGATCAAATAACATGGAAAACAACCACTTTTTGTGCAGTATTAATTTACCATCCTTACAAACTACTTGTAAATAGGCTGGTTATCTAGGTTTCTACCTGTACACTTCCCATCACCGCGAAGAAAAACAATGCACAATACAGTAAATTAATATATTTAGACTTCAAGTGGTTTTTGATGATGTGGCTCAGTTGGTAGAGAATGGCGTTTGCAATGCTAGAGTTGTGGGTTCGATTCCCACAGGGGACCAGTGCGAGAAAGTATGAAAATGTATGCACTCACTACTAAGTTGCTCTGGATAAGAGCGTCTACTAAAATGGAAAAGGAATGAATAGACCATTTCAGTTTTCACAGATTCAAGTTGCATTTGCAAAGTATTTAAAGAAACTGGAAAATAAGGATCTTTATATTCCACAAGTATTATCAGATTAACTGTTTTGTACAGATAATTATCAGACTCAAGTTACAAATGCTGGTACAGTACACTCAAATACAGTACATTTAGTTCAAATATATTCACAAAAGTAGTGCACTAGGCCTTTACTAGTCTTTTGTTAGCAGACCAATATAAATATCTTCAGCGCAGGCCATTTTTTTCTTCTTCTGCAAAACATCGCAGCACCCCCACCCCCAAACTACTTCCCGAGGCTATGCCTATAAGTGAGTACTATTTTAATAGTAATGTTAAATAATACACATTGGCTGTTAAGCCAACTATATTATACTGAACAAAAATCTAAACGCAACCATTTGAAAGATTTTGCTGAGTAACAGTTCATATAAGGAAATCAGTCAATTGAAATAAATTCATTAGGCCCTAATCTATGGATTTCACAGGACTGGGCAGGGACGCAGCCATGGGTGGGCCTGGGAGGGCATAGGCCCACCCAATTGGGAGCCAGGCCCACCCAATTGGGAGCCAGGCCCAGCCAATCAGAATGAGTTTTCCCCACAAAAGGGCTTTATTACAGACAGAAATACTCCTCAGCACCCCACATCCCTCCCTTGGACAATCCCGCAGGTGAAGAAGCCAGATGTGGAGGTCCTGGGCTGGTGTGGTTACACGTGGTCTGCGGTTGTCAGGCCGGTTGGACGTACTGCCAAATTCTATAAAACGACGTTGGAGATGGCTTATGGTAGAGAAATGAACATTGAATTATCTGGTAACAGCTCTGGTGGACATTCCTGCTGTCATCATGACAATTGCTGTGGCATTCTGTTGTGTGATAAAACTGCACATTTTAGTGGCATTTTATTGTCCCCAGCACAAGGTGCACCTGTGTAATGATCATGCGGTTTAATCAGCTTCTTGATATGCCACACCTGTCAGGTGAATGGATTATTTTGACAAAGGCTAAAATGCTTTTATTAGGTGGAGGTCGCCAGCTACAATGGTATCTTCAACCTAGCCTAGGACTGCTCTGCAGTGCAAACTAGCTTGACTTACTATAAAGTTAGAGAAACAAGTTGAGGATAAAGTAACTGAACAAAACATGTTTTATTATCACCTGAAACAACAATATATTTTTCTTGTCTTGAATGAAAAGGTCATATTTTGCAGTCTTTGAAAATAAATGAGATAGCTGACTAGAGACGGGCTCTCCTCCATCTTGCTTTACAAACACTACACTTGTCTGTTCAGTAGCGGAGACTCCCTGAAGATGACGTACGGCGTAATGAAATACTTCACAATGTAAACGGGCCGTCAGTATTGAGATGGTTGTACTGTGAACCAGTCTCCGCGTTAGAGATGTCGACGACGAGTATCATGTGTTTCCTCTAACTCCCAGGAAGCTCCGATTCAAACGCCCATTAGACTGCACTGCAAGTGTTATAATGTCAAAATTAAGTTTGTTACTCACCAAATATGGAGTTTAGCTGAGCAACTATCTTAATTTACTCCCGTTACGGCCGGTATGTACTTCCAAAAAAGGTCTACAACAGCTGGAGGTGCCGAAGAGGCATGTTTTATGTTGCTTGTACATTTTTTTATTAACAATAATAAATCCATACAAAGGTACATGGGGAACACAAGTATACATAAAGAATATACAAAGGACAGTTGGGCTAGGGGCAGGTCTAGGGGGTACAATAACACATCACACAAAGACCTTAAGGGGTTTACACACAAATTTACGTTTGTGAATATTAAATTTGGCCAAAAGAATAATGAAATTAATTACATACATTTGTTTCAAATTATTTCTATCATAGGTAAAGATCATACAGTGCATTCGGAAAGTATTCAGACCCATTCCCCCTTTCCACATTTTGTTACATTACAGCCGTATTCTAAAATTGATTAAATTAATTTTTTCCCTCATCAATCTACACCCAATACCCCATTATGACATAATTAAAACAGGTTTTTAGACATTTTTGCAAATTTATAAAAAAAGACAGATTGCATCCTGAAAATGTAGTAGGTAATTGTTCATCAATTGTAAATGAGAATTTTACGGTGTGCTGGTATCGTCATATTGTTTTAAAAAGAATATGAGTTAGAAATTACTCCTGGTGAAAAGAAGGGTGAATATTATTCCAGACAATGCATACCCCAGAACAGGGTTGGGGTTAATTTAAATTGAAGATGTTAAAGGGATAATTCAATGTTTTACACCTTATCGTCAGATGGTTAACAAACTATGGGAGTGATGGGGGCAATTTGACACAGTTAAAGATTTGTGGCCAAATCAACTCAAAGTAACTACCTACCAAGTCAGAAAGTTGAGTCGACATTTGAGTTGATTTGACCATGCAATTTTGAAATTTGTCTAATTGCCCCAACACTCTCATCGTTTTTCTTGTTATTAGCCGTGGTTAAAATTAGCTGAAGTTAGTATTGGCTATTTAAACAACTTTAAACCATGGATTACAGTTTATCCTGGCCCATGGACTACTTGCAAGGTAAGGAACCATCTGACTATAAGTGAACTATCCCTTAATTGAATTTACAAGTCAATCATTGCATATAGGGCATTAATAAGGATTTCTTATTAAACTGAATCTGATAAGCTTTTCACATCCAAGGTTTTTCAATTTTTATTAAAATCAATTCCTGAATTGATTAAATTGACCCCAAACCCGACCTCTAACTGTTCTATGTGCTCTCTATGTTATACTTGTTGCTTTCCCCCCACAGACGCTGTCATGAAGCGCTTCCTGGGTGCAACAAATAGACAAGTGGGAATGGCTTAAAACAGTAAAATGGCTAAATTGAGAAGCTATGAGAATGTTTATTTATTTAAAAGGATTAAATAAAGTTTAGTGTTGTCGTTTTATTACCATGACTACAGGTATCACTGAAATGATGCTCCCGTAACATACAGTATGCTCCAAAAGCATTGGGACAGTGACAATTTCTGTTGTTGTTTTGGCTTTGTACTGCAACACTTTGGATTTGAAAATACCCTCAAATTAAAGCTGACAAGTCTGCACTTTAAAGCAGAAATCTGCAGGTCGTGGGCTACCAAATGCTGCCCTACTTCCTGTGTAGTGTTTTCACTTTGAACGGAAACAAGGGGGTTGAGCCCTGAGCCGCCTTGGGCTGGCCTTCTGGGCTAGGAGTGTCTTTGTGCTAATCCCGCCTACTTAAATGACTCTGCTGCCCCAGAGATGGAGAGGAAGTGAAAATCACTTGCAACCTAACATTACAGCCACCAGAAACAAACATAGCAGATGAAGCCAACAAGCATCATTCTCTGTTCTTGGATCTGAATCAACTCAACCCCAAAAGAGGAAAAAGAAGCAAGGAAAAAGACTGCTCATGACCAATCCATAAACCGGATAAACATTTAAATTAATTTTGAAAGGTGGAAGAGTGACGCCGAAATGGACTGGACGTTCTCATGGACTGGTAACGTCAGGTAAGTGGTGATGTGTGTTTATCCTGCTAGCTATGTTAGCTGCTAACCTCAGTGTGTTCATGTTCAAGTTAGCTAACAAGGCTACTTAGCTAGCTAACATCGTCTGTATTCAAACTGTTTTGTACTCAAAGGAATCTAAGGATAGCATCATGTAGCTACACTGCATAAACCCCAGAAGATGCCCAATGCCTTTATTTAAACTAGCTAAAGTTAGCTAGCTGAAGCTCAATATGCAGATCGTTGACACGATAATGTGTTTAGTTTGTAGCTGATAATGCTAACTAACTAGGTGGTTGACATAATTTTAGGCCCAGGACCCTAAAAAATGCATCCAGCTATACATTTCAATACAGTAACATCACACAAACATGTATTTCTCAGGGTGAAACTGGTGGAGAAAATCAGATTTCGAGGGAACCTGAGGCTGTACAAGTTGTGGTTGTGCAAACCCCAACACTAAAAGAGAGGTAAGAATTTCTGTATGCATTCTCTGTTATGCTTTGTGGTTCAATAATAATTTTGTTGCTGATGGACCAAAACGGTTAGCTATGTTTGCCTGCTCAGTACATTGCCTGCTTATTTATTTATTTTTATTTCACCTTTATTTAACCAGGTAAGCCAGTTGAGAACAAGTTCTCATTTACAACTGCGACCTGGCCAAGATAAAGCAAAGGAGTGCGATTTAAAAACAACAACAACACAGAGTTACACATGGGATAAAACAAAACATACAGTCAATAACACAATAGAAAATCTATATACAGTGTGTGCAAATGTAGTACGTTATGGAGGTAAGGCAATATACAGTGGGGAGAACAAGTATTTGATACTCTGCCGATTTTGCAGGTTTTCCTACTTACAAAGCATGTAGAGGTCTGTAATTTTTATCATAGGTACACTTCAACTGTGAGAGACGGAATCTAAAACAAAAATCAAGAAAATCACATTCTATGATTTAAATAATTAATTTGCATTTTATTGCATGACATAAGTATTTGATACATCAGAAAAGCAGAACTTAATATTTGGTACAGAAACCTTTGTTTGCAATTACAGAGATCATACGTTTCCTGTAGGTCTTGACCAGGTTTGCACACACTGCAGCAGGGATTTTGGCCCACTCCTCCATACAGACCTTTTCCAGATTCTTCAGGTTTCGGGGCTGTCGCTGGGCAATACGGACTTTCAGCTCCCTCCAAAGATTTTCTATTGGGTTCAGGTCTGGAGACTGGCTAGGCCACTCCAGGACCTTGATATGCTTCTTACGGAGCCACTCCTTAGTTGCCCTGGCTGTGTGTTTCGGGTCGTTGTCATGCTGGAAGACCCAGCCACGACCCATCTTCAATGCTCCTACTGAGGGAAGGAGGTTGTTGGCCAAGATCTCGCGATACATGGCCCCATCCATTCTCCCCTCAATACGGTGCAGTCGTCCTGTCCCCTTTGCAGAAAAGCATCCCCAAAGAATGTTTCCACCTCCATGCTTCACGGTTGGGATGGTGTTCTTGGGGTTGTACTCATCCTTCTTCTTCCTCCAAACACGGCGAGTGGAGTTTAGACCAAAAAGCTCTATTTTTGTCTCATCAGACCACATGACCTTCTCCCATTCCTCCTCTGGATCATCCATATGGTCATTGGCAAACTTCAGATGGGCCTGGACATGCGCTGGCTTGAGCAGGGGGAGAGCTTCAAGTTCCTTGGTGTCCACATCACCAACGAACTATCATGGTCCAAACACACCAAGACAGTCGTGAAGAGGGCACGACAAAGCCTATTCCCCCTCTGGAGACTGAAAAGATTTGGCATGGGTCCTCAGATCCTCAAAAAATTCTACAGCTGCACCATCGAGAGCATCCTGACTGGTTGCATCACCGCCTGGTATGGCAACTGCTTGGCCTCCGACCGCAAGGCACTACAGAGGGTAGTGCGTACGGCCCAGTACATCACTGGGGCCAAGCTTCCTGCCATCCAGGACCTCTATACCAGGCGGTGTCAGAGGAAGGCCCTCAAAATTGTCAAAGACTCCAGCCACCCTAGTCATAGACTGTTCTCTCTGCTACCACACGGCAAGCGGTACCGGAGTGCCAAGTCTAGGTCCAAAAGACTTCTCAACAGCTTCTATCCCCAAGCCATAAGACTCCTGAACAGCTAATCATGGCTACCCGGACTATTTGCACTGCCCCCCCACCCCATCCTTTTACGCTGCTGCTACTCTGTTAATTATTTATGCATAGTCACTTTAACTCTACCCACATGTACATATTACTTCAACTACCTCAACTAGCCGGTGCCCCCGCACATTGACTCTGCACCGGTACCCCCCTGTATATATATAGCCTCCCTACTGTTATTTTATTTTACTTCTGCTCTTTTTTTCTCAACACTTTTTTTGTTGTTGTTTTATTTTTACTTTTTTGTTAAAAATAAATGCACTGTTGGTTAAGGGCTGTAAGTAAGCATTTCACTGTAATGTCTGCACCTGTTGTATTCGGCGCATGTGGCCAATAAAATTTGATTTGATTTGCGTGCGCTGCAGGATTTTAATCCATGACGGCGTAGTGTGTTACAAATGGTTCTCTTTGAGACTGTGGTCCCAGCTCTCTTCAGGTCATTGACCAGGGCCTGCCGTGTAGTTCTGGGCTGATCCCTCACCTTCCTCATGATCATTGATGCCCCACGAGGTGAGATCTTGCATGGAGCCCCAGACCAAGGGTGATTGACCGTCATCTTGAACTTCTTCCATTTTCTAATAATTGCGCCAACAGTTGTTGCCTTCTCACCAAGCTGCTTGCCTATTGTCCTGTAGCCCATCCCAGCCTTGTGCAGTTCTACAATTTTATCCCTGATGTCCTTACACAGCTCTCTGGTCTTGGCCATTGTGGAGAGGTTGGAGTCTGTTTGCTTGAGTGTGTGGACAGGTGTCTTTTATACAGGTAACGAGTTCAAACAGGTGCAGTTAATACAGGTAATGAGTGGAGAACAGGAGGGCTTCTTAAAGAAAAACTAACAGGTCTGTGAGAGCCGGAATTCTTACTGGTTGGTAGGTGATCAAATACTTATGTCATGCAATAAAATGCAAATTAATTACTTAAAAATCATACAATGTGATTTTTTGGATTCCGTCTCTCACAGTTGAAGTGTACCTATGATAAAAATTACAGACCTCTACATGCTTTGTAAGTAGGAAAACCTGCAAAATCGGCAGTGTATCAAATACTTGTTACAATTACAATTTAATATAAACACTGGAGTGATAGATGTGCAGAAGAAGATGTACAAATAGAGATACTGGGGTGCAAATGAGCAAAATAAATAACGATATGGGGATGAGGTAGTTGGGTGGGCTAATTACAGATGGGCTGTGTAAAGGTGCAGTGATCGGTAAACTGCTCTGACAACTGATGCTTAAAGTTAGTGAGGGAGATAAGTGTCTCCAGCTTCAGATTTTTGCAGTTCGTTCCAGTCATTAGCAGCAGAGAACTGGAAGGAATGGTGGCCAAAGGAGGTGTTGGCTTTGGGGATGACCAGTGAGATATACCTGCTGGAGCGCAAATGACGGGTGGGTGTTGCTATGGTGACCAATGAGCTAAGATAAGGCAGGGATTTGCCTAGCAGTGATTTATAGATGACCTGGAGCCAGTGGGTTTGGCGACGAATATGTAGTGAGGGCCAGCTAATGAGAGCGTACAGGTCACAATGGTGGGTAGTATATGTGGTTTTGGTGACAAAACGGATGGCATTGTGATAGACTACATCCAATTTGCTGAGTAGAGTGTTGGAGGCTATTTTGTAAATGACATCGCCGAAGTAAAGGATCAGTAGGATAGTCAGTTTTACGAGGGCATGTTTGGCAGCATGAGTGAAGGAGGCTTTGTTGCGAAATAGGAAGCCGATTCTAGATTTAACTTTGGATTGGAGATGCTTAATGTGAGTCTGGAAGGAGAGTTTACGGTCTAACCAGACACCTAGGTATTTGTAGTTGTCCACATATTCTAAGTCAGTCCCGCCGAGAGTAGTGATTCTTAGCACTGCCTTCAGAAAGTATTCACACCCCTTGACTTTTTCCACATTTTGTTGTGTTACAGCCTGAAATGTAAAATGGATTACATTAAGATTTTGTGTCACTGGCCAACACACAATACCCCATAATGTCAAAGTGGAATTATGTTTTTCGAAATTCTTACCAATGAAAAGCTGAAATGTCTTCAGTCATAGATATTCAACTCCTTTCTTATGGCAAGCCTAAATACGTTGAGCAGTAAAAATTTGCTTGATAAGTTTAATGGACTCACTCTGTGTGCAATGATAGTGTTGAACATGATTTTTGAATTAATACCTCATCCCTGTACCCCACACACACAATTAGCTGTGAGGTCCCTCAGTCAAGCAGTGAATTTCCAAATCCGATTAAACCACCAAGACCAAGGAGGTTTCCCAATGCCTCGCAAAGAAGGGCACCTATTGGTAGATGGGTAAACATTTTAAAAAGCAGACCATGAATATCTCTTTTGAGCATGATGTTATGAATTACACTTTGGATGGTGTATCAATACACCCAGTCACTTCAAATATAGAGGCGTCCTTCCTAACTCAGTTGCCGGAGAGGAAGAAAACCCCTCAGGGATTTCACCATGTGACTTTAAAACAGTTAGAGTTGAATGGCTATCGAAGAAAACTGAGGATGGATCAACAACATTAGTTACTCCATAATACCAACCTTAATGACAGAGTAAAAAAAGAGAGCCTGTACAGAATAAAAATATTCTAAAACATGCAAGGCACTAAAGTAAAACTGCAAAAAGTGTGGTAAAGAAATTAACGTTCTTTCCTGAATACAATGCATAATGTTTGGGGCAAATCCAACACAACATATCACTGAGTACCACTGTTCATATTTTCAAGCATGGTGGTGGCTGCATCATATTATGGGTATGCTTGTTATCAGCAAGGAGTAGGGTGTTTTTTGCTAAGCACAGGCAAAATCGTAGAGGAAAACCTGGTTGTCTGCTTTCCAACAGACACTAGGAGACAAATGTACCTTTCAGCAGGACAATAACTTAAAACACATTTACATTTACGTCATTTAGCAGACGCTCTTATCCAGAGCGACTCACAAATTGGTGCATTCACCCTATAGCCAGTGGGATAACCACTGCGGGACCTGGCAACAGGGTCGTCATTCCAAGCTGCTGTGTGTGGCGAGTACTGGCCTCCAGTGATCAACTGCGGCTTTTCTGCTGTAGGCTTTTTTGCTGGGAGCTGGTAGCTAGCTATATACAGTATGTCCTGCCTTGTATGTGTGTTTTTAAGTTTCACAAGTGTTCAGTTGTCATTGTAACAGTCAGTATCTAAATAATGTGTGAAATGCTTGATAGTGTATGTGATGTAAACTGAGAGGTCTACTTTCTTGGGGACCTGAATATTGACTGGTTTTCATCAAGCTGTCCACTCAAGAGGAAGCTTCTCACTGTAACCAGCACCTGTAATCTGGTTCAGGTTATTAATCAACCTACCAGGGGGATTACAAACATTACAGGAACAAGATCCTCCACATGTATCGATCACATTTTTACTAATACTGTAGAACTTTGTTCTAAAGCTGTATCCGTACCCATTGGATGCAGTGATCACAATATAGTGCTACAGTGGCTTGCGAAAGTATTCACCCCCCTTGGCATTTTTCCTATTTTGTTGCCTTACAACCTGGAATTAAAATAGATTTTTGGGGGGTTTATATCATTTGATTTACACAACATGCCAACCACTTTGAAGATGCAAAACATGTTTTATTGTGAAACAAACAAGAAATAAGACAAAAAAACAGAACTTGTTTCCCTCAAGTATTTCCCTGTATTTAGCGCCATCCATCATTCCTTCAATTCTGACCAGTTTCCCAGTCCCTGCCGATGGTAAAACATCCCCACAGCATGATGCTGCCACCACCATGCTTCACTGTGAGAATGGTGTTCTCGGGGTGATGAGAGGTGTTGGGTTTGCGCCAGACACAGCATTTTCCTTAATGGCCAAAAAGCTCAATTTTAGTCTCATCTGACCAGAGTACCTTCTTCCATATGTTTGGGGAGTCTCCCACATGGCTTTTGGCGAACACCAAACGTGTTTGCTTATTTTTTTCTTTAAGCAATGGCTTTTTATCTGGCCACTCTTCCATAAAGCCCAGCTCTGTGGAGTGTATGGCTTAAAGTGGTCCTATGGACAGATACTCCAATCTCTGTGGAGCTTTGCAGCTCCTTCAGGGTTATCTTTGGTGTCTTTTTTTGCCTCTCTGATTAATGCCCTCCTTGCCTGGTCCATTAGTTTTGGTGGGCGGCCCTCTCTTGGCAGGTTTGTTGTGGTGCCATATTATTTCAATTTTTTAAATAATGGATTTAATGGTGCTCCATGGGATGTTCAAAGTTTCTGATATTTTTTTATAACCCAACCCTGATCTGTACTTCTCCACAACTTTGTACCTGACCTGTTTGGAGAGCTCCTTTGTCTTCATGGTGCCGCTTGCTTGCTGGTGCCCCTTGCTTAGTGGTGTTGCAGACTCTGGGGCCTTTCAGAACAGGTGTGTATGTATGTATGTATATATATATATACTGCTCAAAAAAATAAAGGGAACACTTAAACAACACATCCTAGATCTGAATGAATGAAATAATCTTATTAAATACTTTTTTCTTTACATAGTTGAATGTGCTGACAACAAAATCACACACAAATTATCAATGGAAATCAAATGTATCAACCCATGGAGGTCTGGATTTGGAGTCACCCTCAAAATTAAAGTGGAAAACCACACTACAGGCTGATCCAACTTTGATGTAATGTCCTTAAAACAGGTCAAAATGAGGCTCAGTAGTGTGTGTGGCCTCCACGTGCCTGTATGACCTCCCTACAACGCCTGGGCATGTTCCTGATGAGGTGGCGGATGGTCTCCTGAGGGATCTCCACCCAGACCTGGACTAAAGAATCCGCCAACTGCACCAGCATATGGTCTCACAAGGGGTCTGAGGATCTCATCTCGGTACCTAATGGCAGTCAGGCTACCTCTGGCGAGCACATGGAGGGCTGTGTGGCCCCCCAAAGAAATGCCACCCCACACCATGACTGACCAAACCGGTCATGCTGGAGGATGTTGCAGGCAGCAGAACGTTCTCCACGGTGTCTCCAGACTCTGTCACGTCTGTCACGTGCTCAGTGTGAACCTGCTTTCATCTATGAAGAGCACAGGGCGCCAGTGGCGAATTTGCCAATCTTGGTGTTCTCTGGCAAATGCCAAACGTCCTGCACGGTGTTGGGCTGTAAGCACAACCCCCACCTGTGGACGTCGGGCCCTCATACCACCCTCATGGAGTCTGTTTCTGACCGTTTGAGCAGACACATGCACATTTGTGGCCTGCTGGAGGTCATTTTGCAGGGCTCTGGCAGTGCTCCTCCTGCTCCTCCTTGCACAAAGGCGGAGGTAGCGGTCCTGCTGCTGAGTTGTTGCCCTCCTACGGCCTCCACCACGTCTCCTGATGTACTGGCCTGTCTCCTGGTAGCGCCTCCATGCTCTGGACACTACGCTGACAGACACAGCAAACCTTCTTGCCACAGCTCGCATTGATGTGCCATCCTGGATGAGCAGCACTACCTGAGCCACTTGTGTGGGTTGTAGACTCCGTCTCATGCTACCACTAGAGTGAAAGCACCGCCAGCATTCAAAAGTGACCAAAACATCAGCCAGGAAGCATAGGAACTGAGAAGTGGTCTGTGGTCACCACCTGCAGAACCACTTCTTTATTGGGGGTGTCTTGTTAATTGCCTATAATTTCCACCTGTTGTCTATTCCATTTGCACAACAGCATGTGAAATGTATTGTCAATCAATGTTGCTTCCTATGTGGACAGTTTGATTTCACAGAAGTGTGATTGACTTGGAGTTACATTGTGTTGTTTAAGTGTTCCCTTTATTTTTTTGAGCAGTGTATTATACTGAGATTATGTGACTTCTGAAGGTAATTGGTTGCACCAGATCTTGTTTAGGGGCTTCATCACAAAGGGGGTGAATACATATATTTTCCGTTATATATTTTTTAAAATTTTGTGAAACAAGTAATTATTTTCACTTCACCAATTTGGACTATTTTGTGTCCATTACATGAAATCCAAATAAAAATCCATTTAAATTACAGGTTGTAATGCAACAAAATAGGAAAAATGCCAAGGGTGATGAATACTTTTGCAATGCACTGTATATCCAGGAAAGCCAAAGTTCCAAAAGCTGGGCCTAAAATACTGTATAAGAGATCATACAAAAGATTTTGCTGTGACTCTTATGTGGATGATGTTGAAAATATTTGTTGGGTTAGGGTTGCACTTGATGAATTTATGAAATTGCTTCTTCCAATTATTGATAAGCATGCACCTGTTTTAGAAACTGACTGTTAGAATGGTTAAGGCTCCATGGATTGATGAGGAATTGAAAAACTGTGTGGTTGAATGAGATGGGGCAAAAGGAGTGGCTAATAAGTCTGGTTGCACATCTGACTGGCTGACTTACTGTAAATTGAGAAATTATGTGACTAAACTCAACAAAAAGAAGAAGAAACGGTATTATGAAGCCAAGATCAATTATATAAAGAATGATGAAAAAAAAAAAAAATTGGGAGTACTTTAAATGAAATTATGGCCAGAAAGACTAATTCAATTCTTTTTCATCGAATCAGATGGCTTATTCATCACAAAACCATTTGATGTTGCCAACTATTCTAATGATTACTTCATTGGCAAAGTGGGCAAACTTAGGCAGTAAATGCCAACAACAAACGTGAGCCATTGTATTCATGCATAAAAAAACAAATAATGAAAGAAAAGCATTGTAAGTTTGAATTTTGTAAAGTTAGTGTGGGAGAGGTGGAAAAATAATGGTTATCAATCAATAATGATAAACCTCCTGGCATTGACAATTTAGATGGAAAGCTACTGAGGATGGTAGCTGACTCTATAGCCACTCCTATCTGTCATATATTTAATCTGAGTTTAGAGGAAAGTCTTTGTCCTCAGGCCTGAAGGGAAGCCAAAGTAATTCCGCTACCCAAGAGTGGTAAAGCGACATTTACTGGTTCTAACAGTAGACCTATCAGCTTGCTGCCAGCTCTTAGCAAACTGTTGGAAAAACTTGTTTGACCAAATACAATGCTATTTCTCTGTAAAATAATTAACAACAGACTTTCAGCATGCTTATAGAAAAGAGCACTCAACATGTACTGCACTGAACAAATGACTGATGATTGTTTGTTCATTACCAGATTCAATTTCTTTCAATGAGGAGACTAAATTACTTGGCATTACCTTAGATTGTAAACTGTCATGGTCAAAACATATAGATTCAATGGTTGTAAAGATGGGGAGAGGTATGTCCGTAATAAAGAGATGCTTTGCCTTTTTGACACCACACTCCAAAAAGCAAGTCCTGCAGGCTCTAGTTTTATCTTATCTTCATTATTGTCCAGTTGTGTGGTCGAGTGCAAGGAAATACCTAGTTAAGCAGCAGCTGGCCCAGAACAGTGCCATTAAACCCCTACAACTCATCCAGAATGCCGCAGCCCGTCTGGTGTTCAACCTTCCCAAGTTCTCTCACGTCACCCCCCTCCTCCGCACACTCCACTGGCTTCCAGTTGAAGCTCGCATCCGTTACAAGACCATGGTGCTTGCCTATGGAGCAGTGAGGGGAACGGCACCTCCGTACCTTCGGGCTCTGATCAGTCCCTACACCCAAACGAGGGCATTGCGTTCATCCACCTCTGGCCTGCTGGCTCCCCTTCCTCTGCGGAAGCATAGTTCCCGCTCAGCCCAGTCAAAACTGTTCGCTGCTCTGGCACCCCAATGGTGGAACAAGCTCCCTCACGACGCCAGGACAGCGGAGTCACTCACCACCTTCCGGAGACATTTGAAACCCCACCTCTTTAAGGAACACCTGGGATAGGATAAAGTAATCCTTCTACCCCCCCAAAAAAATAAAAAAAAGTGTAAAGTGGTTATCCCACTGGCTATAGGGTGATTGCACCAATTTGTAAGTCGCTCTGGATAAGAGCGTCTGCTAAATGACGTAAATGTGCCCTTGAGCAAGGCACTTAACCCTAATTGCTCCTGTAAGTCGCTCTGGATAAGAGCGTCTGCTAAATGACTTAAATGTAAATGTAAACAGAGCGGCATGTCTCACTCTTCATTGTAATCAGAGCCTGATATAAATACTATGCATGCCAGTCTCGCTTGGCTAATAGTGGAGGATAGACTGACTACATCACTTCTTCTTGTTATAAGAAACATGAATGTGTTGAAAATCCCAAATTGTTTGCATAGTCAACTTACACACAGCTCTGACAGTTATGCCACTAGGGGTCTTTTCACAGTCCCCAAATCCAGAACAAATTCAAGAAAGCGTACAGTATTCTATAGAGACATTATTGCATGGAACTCCGTTCCATCTCATATTGCTCAAATGAACAGCAAACCTGGTTTAAAAAAACTGATAAAGCAACACCTCACGGCACAACGCCTCTCCCCTATTTTACCTAGATAGTTTGTGTATGTATTGATATGTACCTTTAAAAAAAACAAAAACATGTAGTTCTGTCCTTGAGCTGTTCTTGTCTATTCATGTTCTGTATTATGTCATGTTTTGTGTGGACCCCAGGAAGAGTAGCTGCTGCTTTTGCAACAGCTAATGGGGATCCTAATAAAATACCAAAATGCCAAATACCATTTTAATGTTTGAAAAGTCACTTTTTCCCATTTTAAATTTTTTACAGAACAGATTTTTGTGGTCAGTCTTTTTATCATGCAACAAGTAGTCCAAGTCATCCATGGTTCTGACTCCGACAGTGTTAATGCTGATGGAAGAGAAAGAAATCATATCACTGAAGTGTGTTGAAATCACTTATTAGCACAAGTGTCATTGGCCTTTCCAAACTCAAGTTTTCGTAGTATTGATTCTATCGCAATGTAATTGTATATTGATTTCTCATGTTTCATCAGGAGAAGGTAAAATACTTCTAACTAGTGTAATGTCTGCCATTCTGTATGAACAAACGTTTCCTACCAAGCCCTTAGCACTGATATTCCTGGAGATACTCTTGCTTGCTTGGTAGTGGGACAGGAGGGGACGAGTCTGAGTCTGTCGGGGTTGTTGGCACTTTGGGAAAACATTTTTTATTTATTTTTATTCTTCAATAGTACACTGTAAAATGTGTTGTCATATTCCTTTATACACACCACTGTATCCTGTGCATATGCCAAATAAACATTTATTTTGATAACATAATATGGATGGAATATGTGGCGTTTTCAATCAATCAATCAATTTTATTTTATATAGCCCTTCTTACATCAGCTAATATCTCGAAGTGCTGTACAGAAACCCAGCCTAAAACCCCAAACAGCTAGTAATGCAGGTGTAGAAGCACGGTGGCTAGGTAAAACTCCCTAGAAAGGCGAAAACCTAGGAAGAAACCTAGAGAGGAACCAGGCTATGAGGGGTGGCCAGTCCTCTTCTGGCTGTGCCGGGTGAAGATTATAACAGAACCATGCCAAGATGTTCAAAAATGTTCATAAGTGACAAGCATGGTCAAATAATAATCAGGAATAAATCTCAGTTGGCTTTTCATAGCCGATCATTAAGAGTTGAAAACAGCAGGTCTGGGACAGGTAGGGGTTCCATAACCGCAGGCAGAACAGTTGAAACTGGAATAGCAGCAAGGCCAGGCGGACTGGGGACAGCAAGGAGTCACCACGGCCGGTAGTCCCGACGTATGGTCCTAGGGCTCAGGTCTCTCAGTTGGCTTTTCATAGCCGATCATTAAGAGTTGAAAACAGCAGGTCTGGGACAGGTAGGGGTTTCGTAATCGCAGGCAGAACAGTTGAAACTGGAATAGCAGCAAGGCCAGGCGGACTGGGGACAGCAAGGTGTCATCATGCCCGGTAGTCCTGACGTATGGTCCTAGGGCTCAGGTTCTCAGAGAGAAAGAGAGAACGAGAGAATTAGAGAGAGCATACTTAAATTCACACAGGACACTGGATAAGACAGGAGAAGTACTCCAGGTATAACCAACTAACCCCAGCCCCCCGACACATAAACTACTGCAGCATAAATACTGGAGGCTGAGACAGGAGCGGTCCGGAGACACTGTGGCCCCATCCGAAGAAACCCCGGACAGGGCCAAACAGGAAGGATATAACCCCACCCACTCTGCCAAAGCACAGCCCCCGCACCACTAGAGGGATATCCTCAACCACCAACTTACAATCCTGAGACAAGGCCGAGTATAGCCCACAGAGGTCTCCACCACAGCACAAACCAAAGGGGGGCGCCAACCCAGACAGGAAGATCACGTCAGTAACTCAACCCACTCAAGTGACGCACCCCTCCCAGGGGACGGCATGAAAGAGCACCAGCAAGCCAGTGACTCAGCCCCTGCAACAGGGTTAGAGGCAGAGAACCCCAGTGGAGAGGGGAACCGGCCTGGCAGAGACAGCAAGGGCTGTTCGTTGCTCCAGAGCCTTTCCGTTCACCTTCACACTCCTGGGCCAGACTACACTCAATCATATGACCTACTGAAGAGATAAGTCTTCAGTAAAGACTTAAAGGTTGAGACCGAGTCTGCGTCTCTCACATGGGTAGGCAGACTGTTCCATAAAAATGGAGATCTATAGGAGAAAGCCCTGCCTCCCGCTGTTTGCTTAGAAATTCTAGGGACAATTAGGAGGCCTGCGTCTTGTGACCGTAGCGTACGTATTGGTATGTACGGCAGGACCAACTCGGAAAGATAGGTAGGAGCAAGCCCATGTAACGCTTTATAGGTTAACAGTAAAACCTTGAAATCAGCCCTTGCCTTAACAGGAAGCCAGTGTAGGGAAGCTAGCACTGGAGTAATATGATCAAATTTCTTGGTTCTAGTCAGGATTCTAGCAGCCGTATTTAGCACTAACTGAAGTTTATTTAGTGCTTTATCCGGGTAGCCGGAAAATAGAGCATTGCAGTAGTCTAACCTAGAAGTAAC
The DNA here is from genome assembly GCF_020615455.1 of Coregonus clupeaformis. Taxonomy (NCBI): domain Eukaryota; kingdom Metazoa; phylum Chordata; class Actinopteri; order Salmoniformes; family Salmonidae; genus Coregonus; species Coregonus clupeaformis. The sequence continues at coordinate 17,411,907 of NC_059210.1, read as the reverse complement.
AAATGCATGGATTAATTTTTCTGCATCATTTTTGGACAGAAAATTTCTGATTTTTGCAATGTTACGTAGATGGAAAAAAGCTGTCCTTGAAACAGTCTTGATATGTTCGTCAAAAGAGAGATCAGGGTCAAGAGTAACGCTGAGGTCCTTCACAGTTTTATTTGAGACGACTTTACAACCATCAAGATGAATTGTCAGATTTAACAGAAGATCTCTTTGTTTCTTGGGACCTAGAACAAGCATCTCTGTTTTGTCCGAGTTTAAAAGTAAAAAGTTTTCAGCCATCCACTTCCTTATGTCTGAAACACAGGCTTCTAGCGAGGGCAATTTTGGGGCTTCACCATGTTTCATTGAAATGTACAGCTGTGTGTCATCCGCATAGCAGTGAAAGTTAACATTATGTTTTCGAATAACATCCCCAAGAGGTAAAATATATAGTGAAAACAATAGTGGTCCTAAAACGGAACCTTGAGGAACACCGAAATGTACAGTTGATTTGTCGGAGGACAGACCATTCACAGAGACAAACTGATATCTTTCCGACAGGTAAGATCTAAACCAGGCCAGAACTTGTCCGTGTAGACCAATTTGGGTTTCCAGTCTCTCCAAAAGAATGTGGTGATCGATGGTGTCAAAGGCAGCACTAAGGTCTAGTAGCACGAGGACAGATGCAGAGCCTCGGTCTGACGCCATTAAAAGGTCATTTACCACCTTCACAAGTGCAGTCTCAGTGCTATGATGGGGTCTAAAACCAGACTGAAGCATTTCGTATACATTGTTTGTCTTCAGAAAGGCAGTGAGTTGCTGCGCAACAGCTTTTTCTAAAATTTTGAGAGGAATGGAAGATTCGATATAGGCCGATAGTTTTTTATATTTTCCGGGTCAAGGTTTGGCTTTTTCAAGAGAGGCTTTATCACTGCCACTTTTAGTGAGTTTGGTACACATCCGGTGGATAGAGAGCTGTTTATTATGTTCAACATAGGAGGGCCAAGCACAGGAAGCAGCTCCTTCAGCAGTTTAGTAGGAATAGGATCCAGTATGCAGCTTGAAGGTTTAGAGGCCATGATTATTTTCATCATTGTGTCAAGAGATATAGTACTAAAACACTTAAGTGTCTCTCCCGATCCCAGGCCCTCGCAGAGCTGTGCAGATCCAGGACAGCTAAGCCCTGGAGGAATACGCAGATTCAAAGAGGAGTCCGTAATTTGCTTTCTAATGGTCATGATCTTTTCCTCAAAGAAGTTCATGAATTTATTACTGCTGAAGTGAAAGCCATCCTCTCTTGGGGAATGCTGCTTTTTAGTTAGCTTTGCAACAGTATCAAAAAGAAATTTTGGATTATTCTTATTTTCCTCGATTAAGTTGGAAAAGTAGGATGATCGAGCAGCAGTGAGGGCTCTTCGGTACTGCACGGTACTGTCTTTCCAAGCTAGTCGGAAGACTTCCAGTTTTGCTGTAATCAATGTAACATGCTAATGTCCATCCTATGACTTGATGGCCCATAGTTCAATATGTCATGCAGATGAGCCATTGTTTACTTTACTGACCATGCTGGGTATTCATTCAGTCGTTCTGGTGGGTAGTTCACACTAGGTAGGAAGCAATGCTGTAAATAGGCAGGCAATGTGCTGAACAGGCAAACATAGCTAACTATTTTTTGGTTGATTACCAACAAACAAATTATTGAATCACAAAGCATTACAGAAAATGCATTTCTTACCTCAGTGTTGGGGTTTGCACAACTTGTACAGCCTCAGGTTCCCTCGAAATCAGACAGTCTCCACCAGTATCACCCTGAGAAATACCTGTTTGTGTGATGTTACTGTACTGAAGTTTATAGCTAGATGCATTTTTTGTGTTGGTCCTTGGCCCGAAAATGCTGTCGACTACATAGCTAGCTTTCATTATTATCTACAATCTAAACACATTATCCAACCTAGTCTCAGAGCATATCTTATTATTCTGTACGTAAATCCGGGACACTCCATTTAGTATGATATGTTACGTTTTGTATGGTTTGTATTAATTTGTGGATGTCCATCATCCATTTCGTATGATATGTTACAAATTGCAATTCATACAATATGTTACGAATTTCCAAAATGTATGATATATTACGATTTCCAATTTGTTACTAACGTTCACTCGGTGGCTAACGCTAACATTAGCTGGGTTAGGGTTAAGGTTAGGAGTTCGGTTAAGGTTAGGGGAAGGGTTAGTTGTCCGTGATGAGATTCGAACACACAACCTTTGGGATGCTAGGCGTTTGCATTATACGCCCACCCAACCACCATCGTTTTTTGCCTTAAGTAACCATCTGACTTATGTACCAAACGTAACATATCATACTAATTTGAGTGTCCCGGATTCACATTTACTATGTTACTTCTAGTCTGAGACCAGGCTGCACTATTCATGTCAACAATCTGCATATCTAACTTTAGCTAGTTGAAATAAAGGAATTGGGCATCTGGCGGGGTTTATGCAGTGTAGCTACATGATGCTATTGTTAGATTCCTTTGAGTACAAAACTGTCCAAATACAGAAGATGTTAGCTAGCTAGCTAAGTAGCCTTGTTAGCTAGCTTGAACACTGAACACACTGTTAGCAGCTAACGTGGCTAGTAGGCTAAAAACGCAACCCAACACTTAACTAATGTTACCAGTCCATGAGACCGGTGTCCAGTTTAGTGTCGCTCTTCCAGGATTGGTCATGAGCAGTCTTTTTCTCGCTTCTTTTTCTCTTTTGGGGTCGAGTTGATTCAGATCCAAGAACAGAGAATGATGCTTGTTGGCTTCGTCTGCTCTGTTTGTTTCTGGCGGCTGTAACATTTAGGTTGCAAGTGACATTCACTTCCTCTCCAGCTCCTGGGCACAAAAGGTCATTAGAGTAAGCGGGATTAGCTCAAAGACACACCTAGCCCAGAAGGCCAGCTCAAGGCAGCTCAGTGCTCAACCCACTTGTTTTCGTTCGAAGTGAAAACACTACACAAGAAATGGGGCTGAGTAGGGTCACCGAAGACCTGCGGATTACTTTATTATTTTGGCAATAAGGCCCTTTATCTACTTCCCCATAGTCAGATGAATTCATGGATACCATTTTTAATGACTCTGCGTGCAATTTGAAGGAAGTTGCTAACTAGTGTTAGCGCAATGACTGGAAGTCTATGGGTATCTGCTAGCATGCTAGTAGAGCCCATAGACTTCCAGTCATTGCGCTATTGCTAGTTAGCATTGGCTCCCGAAACTACCTCTGACTTCCTTCATACTGGACACAGAGACATAAAAATGGTATCCACAAGTTCATCTGACTCTGGGGAAGTAGATAAAGCGCCTCATTGACAAAATCCCAAAGTATCCCTTTTATAGGCTGTTCACCCATAAAATGATTATTTCATTCAATGTTCATGAAAATGTCAGTTTCTAGAGAATTGCATCAGGAAAACAATAGTCCAAACCCTATGTCTCTACCATATATAGTCAAAGTTACACACAATTTACTAAGAGAATTTAGCATGATTAGAGTGAATAGAATGATCAATAAAACTCTCACTGCTCCGTGGGCATGTGAACTGACAAGCTAGCTAGTGGCTGCAGGTTCATGTGTGATAATATGGGATTTTTCTAAATTAAATCAGCAGAATACGAAACAAAATGTAGCCTATTAACAAAGCTAACAGACTGAATTTCAATATCTACCCTCCTCAAAAAATGTTTTATTCCTGTTACCATTGTGAATTTCTGAGTCTTCCCCTTTTTAAATTGCTATAAAAACGTCCCCTCTCAACATTGATTGACCGGGGTTAGAGGAATAGAAAGCCACGGATATGTAGATGAAAATGACGAGGGTATCAAGTTTGATTTTGATTGATGGAAAGCGTGGAAACGCCTCCTAATGTTACCACCTCCCAACGCCGAAATATGGAAGAGACACAACCAAGAGCGGGGCAGTCTAAACTAGCAACGGTCACAACAAACTAACGTTGTTATTTAATCAACACTGTTAAATACAAGCATATTAAGGTTGTAATATTGTAGAAAACAATCAAATGATTACTTGTATGTGATTCATAATGACATACAGTGGAATATGGGCTTATTTTCATCATGTCCGAGGCATTTCTAGGTTAGTGAGATGTGTGTCACACATACAGTGGTTCCTCAATTAAAAGTTTTGAGCTTATGCCGCGACCGTTTGTGGTAGATGGTGACAGATTGTGGTAAATTGCGTCCTTCTGTCATTGCACCACACTATCACAAGGGGGAGTTAGAACGCTGATCTATCGGTAGTCTAAACAGTGGCACAAATTGACTATCTTTTCGTAAAGTAATGGAGGTGTGAATGTTTCAGTCCGAGAGTTTCTCTTCTTTGGCACTAGAGTCCTGCATCACGCAACACCAACAAAAATGGCTGGCGGGTGGTCCCGGAGTTGAGAGAGAACTTGGGTAAATATGATTTTCGAAAAAGAGGCACGGTTGGCGTTTGATTTCTCTCCCTCTAAAAACCGAAATAAATAATTCTAAATAACAAACTGGCTTTATTTACCACAGTGTGAAAGAGTGATAGCCCCTCTATATAAAGTGTGTTTCTGAAACACGGAGTCCTTCTTTGCTGATGTGAAGAAGAAACGGAATGAAAGAGTCCAGCGAGGACAGGGAGGGGAAAAGGTTACCCATATTTTAATTAAATGTACTCGTTTATTTAGGCAAAAAGGTTACCCATATTTTAATTAAATGTACTCGTTTATTTAGGCAATTTTAATATATTAATTTAGGCTTGGCCTATTTAGTAGGCTATTTCGCAGCATAAAGCTATATTTGTCAGCATAAAGCTGAGTGACTCACTCATTCGTGGCTTTGGGTCAAAATAAATAAGTACCAACATTCTTTCTGATAGTCTTTCAATAAAGAAATGTTTTACCAAGTTAATCTGCTCTTGTTGTGTGTGTTTAATTATTTGTGACATTGTGGTTACAATGAAGAATGTAAACAAAATCAATCAAATAAATCCTATTCGTAATGAATAATCAGATGCGTGTTGCAAGCTTGTCATTTTTCCTTTTTATATATATTTTTAGTACGATTTTATTTGATATTTTTAGACAACGCAAAACATACACAAACGACAACTACATCACCCCTGCCCAGACTCACCTGCTCACAGCCCCATCTCCAGCGCCCGCATCACTCTCCGCCACATGGCCTCAAACTCCCCCATTTTGTTTCTCCGTCGCCCACACACACTTTCAAAATGTGGATAATAAAGCATTTAAAGGCTGACATTGGTTGATTTTCAGTTTTTAAGTATACGTTTTTTCAAGATGATTGATGAGAAAAGTATCATTCAACCCATAGGGTGTCTCACTGCACCCTTATATGCCATGTGTTGAAATATGACAGACGGATTAAAAGTTAATTTCCATTGTAATACTTCTGACGGCCAAATTTCTAACTCTACCCATAACTTTTTGAATTTATAACATTCCCAGAAGGCATGGATTATTATAACCTAATAAAAAATGAACCTGGTAATCTAATTTAATTTACTACAGGCCTAAGACCTATGTGTTTAACCTTCTGAATGAATGATTATATTGAAGATAGAAGCCGCCTCTTAATGAGTTCCGAGAGCCGATACGTTAACCAACAAAATAATATAAATGTATTTGGCCTAATTGTTTTTATGACTACAGACAGTAGGCTATTATTCCTATTTTCCTGCTTTAATTAATTTGTCTGCATGTCTATTCAACATTTGGCTAAAAAGAAACCATGCCATGAATTAAGAACATAATTATTTTTTATTTTTTTCACAATGCAATGCGGCACATTGCCAACTCAAATCGCTTTAAAGAGCCTTCTAATATTAGACAAAAAATAAATATACTAAAACAATAACTTCAAAAACAGTCCATTCATCACTGGATTCCTTCAAATTGTTGTGCAGGAAAAGGATGTCACCCACCGTGCCTGGTTGCAGGCTCGCAGTTGGCTTCTCTCTGAAACCACACATCCATCTGAAGGTGATGCTTTATCTTTTGGAACCACACAATTACCAGGTGGACAGTAGGCTTCTTGAAGCAATAGAGAAACTCAACAAGATCCACAAGTATTCTTTCACAATAGCTGGCCTTATGCTATCTGCAGTTTTGAGCTGCACTGTCCCACTCCGTGGTGGATAACATTCACTCTTTGTTTATGTAAAGGTCTGTAAGGTGGGTCTGGGCAGCTGTGATGTAGTTGTTTGTGTATGTTTTGTATTGTCTAAAAATATCAAATAGAATTGTACCAAAATGAATAGGATTTATTTGATTTAGTTCATTTACATTCTTCATTGTAACCACAATGTCACAAATAATTAAACACACATGAGCAGATTAACTTTGTCTTTTAATAAAGAAATGTTTTGACCATCAGAAAGAATGTTGGTACTTATTTATTTTGATCCAAAGCCACGAATGAGTGAGTCACTCAGCTTTATGCTGACAAATATAGCTTTATGCTGTGAAATAGCCTACTAAATAGGCCAAGCCTAAATGAATATATTAAAATTGCCTAAATAAACGAGTACATTTAATAAATAAATGAAGTAGCTCAGGTCTTGAAAATATGGGTAACCTTTTTCCCCTCCCTGTCCTCGCTGGACTCTCTTTCATTCCGTTTCTTCTTCACATCAGCAAAGAAGGACTCCGTGTTTCAGAAACCCACTTTATATAGAGGGGCTATCACTCTTTCACACTGTGGTAAATAAAGCCAGTTTGTTATTTAGAATGATTTATTTCGGTTTTTAGAGAGAGAAATCAAAAGCCCACCGGGCCTATTTTTCGAAAATCGTCAGTCCCACATGTCAAGTGTAATTGCGCTATTGTAGTTCTCTCTCAACTCAGGGACCACCCGTCAGCTGATTTTTTTTTTTTTTTTTTTGCCTGATGCAGGACTCTAATGCGATAGGAGAGCGACTGACTGAAACATTCACACCTCCATTATTTACTAAAGGATAGTCTAATAGCTCGGCTAGGTGTGAAAAATCCCCCAATTTGTGCCACATTATAGACTACCGATAGAAGCTGCGGTCAGTCAGAGTTTAGTCCTATTGTAAAGTGTAGCCTAATGGCCAAAAAAGGGCCAACTTGCAATGTATTCGAGGCTTAACATTTCTAACTCAATATCACAGACCAGATTTGCCCTAACGAAAAATGCATCATCCCCTACAAATATATTAATTTATTATAATCCACATAATAATTCAAACGAAATAATATAATAATAATATGCCATTTAGCAGACGCTTTTATCCAAAGCGACTTAGTCATGTGTGCATACATTTTTACGTATGGGTGGTCCCGGGGATCAAGCTAGCTAAATTTCAAGCACAGTAGCCACTTGCTACCTAACGTTAACGGTTCAGACAATGAGGTTAGAAAACAGCTGAATGGTAGGCAATTATTGTATGTAATTATTGTAGGCAGCCAGCTGGCGTAATTACAGGCACTCTCAGGCGTGAAACAACTATACCGTTGCTAATAGCTACTCGCCAGCTAGTCCAGGTGGTGAGTTAGCTAGCTAGCTAGCTTCGTGCTACACCCGGCACAGCCGAATACAGTACTAACCTACAATAATTACATACAACAACCCACGATACCTACCTACAATACCTAACTACAATCTAAATACATAGTTTAAGCCTTACTCGACAAAGCCCAAGCTATGTATAAAGCCAAGCTTACCCGACGCCAAGCTTACCCGACTACCTCCTCATTCGACGCGAGCGTGACCAAAGACAATCAGAACGAATGTGTCTATTAATCCTGCATTATAATATAACTTATTTTGAACGAAAGCCAGGAATGAGTGTCACTTAGCCCTATGCTGTTCCTGCTTCTGTTGTGTTTGTTTAATATCCTACTGATTCTGTGATCACCAAGCCTCATGCAACGCAAAATGTTGGATAAAGCAAGTTCACAAAGCCGGCTGTTTTTTAAACTGTGCTATGCTTTAGTAAAGGTGTTACATTTCTTTTTTGTTAGAACACTCTCTGGTATTACTTATACGTTATTTAGTATTGTTTACACTGTTCCAAATGGGCAGATACATTGTATTGTAATCTAACAGCACCTGTTTGTCATGCAACAGTATCTCTTGCGCTTTTGACAATGATTTTACATGAGGCCTAATTCACATGGTATGCCTAAAACACTTATATCCGCTAGGCTAATAAAGAATCACATTTTTCCTTTCGATGATTTAATTAACCTACAGTGCATTCGGAAAGTATTCAGACTCCTTGACTTTTTCCACATTTTGTTACGTTACAGCTTTATTCTAAAATTGATTAAATTGTTTTTTCCCCGTCATCAATCTACACACAATACCCCATAATGACAAAGCAAAAACAGGTTTTTAGAAATGTTAGCAAATGTATTAAAAATGAAATACTGAAATATGACATTTACATAAGTATTCAGACCTTTTACTCAGTACTTTGTTAAAGTATCTTTGGCAGCGATTACAGGCTTGAGTCTTCTTTGGTATGACACTACAAGCTTGACACACCTGTATTTGGGGAGTTTCTCCCATTCCTCTCTGCAGATCCTCTCAAGCATCGTTTATATTATTACCTAGCAACGCACTACTACTACTACTACTACTACTACTACTACTACTACTACTACTACTACTACTACTACTACTACTACTACTACTACTACTACTACTACTACTACTACTACTACTACTACTACTACTACTACTACTACTACTACCAATAATAATAATAATAATAATAATGAACGTGTCGGTACGAGACCAACAGGCAGCTTTTCTCAGTCAGTCAAAATCATAAATCAGCATAATTTTTATGGACATACTGTCTACAGTGCCTTCAGAAAGTTTTCACACCCCTTGACTTTTTCCACATTTTGTTGTGTTACAGCCTGAATTTAAAATAGATTAAATTGAGATTTTTTGTCACTGGGTTATACACAATAATGTCAAAATGAAATTATGTTCTTCGACATTTTGACAAATTAATAAAAAATGAAAAGCTTAAATGTCTTGAGTCAAGTATTCAACCCCCATGTTATGGCAAGCCTAAATAAGTTCAGAAGTAAAAATGTGTCACAGAAGTTGCATGGACTGTGTGCAATAATAGTGTTTAATAGTGTTTCAGACAAGGTGACTTTTATCAATATATTCGGCTCTATTTACTCTGAAAATGCTAATTAGCCTCAAAGTAGACATCATGCAGAACTACAAATACCTGCAAGCTCCTGCACGTCATCGCTAGCGGACACCTTTGCTAACAGGTATTGTGTCAATTTAAAACTTACACAAGACTGTTCACAGAATTGTCCATTTTTAAAGAAATTGTGCCAATTTATTAATTACTACATTTAGCTAACATTAGATAGTTAATCCAGAGATTCTTACCTTTGCCTCGATTTGGCAGTCTCGTCCAGATCATCATGGCATTTGTAGTTCTTTATGATATCCACATTAGCAGCTAATTAGCATTTAATTTTTGGGGGGTAAATACAGGCGAATATATTGGTAAAAGTCACCTTGTCCTAGAGAGATTTACACGGTTATCAAAACATCACGCCAGGGTAAGCCTAGACGAAACACAGCCCTTATTTTAAGTGTCAAATCGGAGGGCCTGTTGTCTGGCAGTCTCTATGGGGGAACCACAGGGTTCAATTCTTGGGCCGACTCTTTTCTCCGTGTATATCAATGATGTCACTCTTGCTGCTGGTGACTCTCAGATCCACCTCTACGCAGACGACACCATTTTGTATACATCTGGCCCTTCATTGGACACTGTGTTAACAAACCTCCAAACGAGCTTCAATGCCATACAACACTCCTTCAGTAGCCTCCAACTGCTCTTAAACACTAGTAAAACTAAATGCATGCTCTTCAATCGTACGCTGCTGGCACCCGCCCACCCGACTAGAATCACTACTCTCGACGGGTCTGACCTAGAGTATGTGGACAACTACAAATACCTAGGTGTCTGGTTAGACTGTAAACTCTCCTTCCAGACTCACATTAAGCATCTCCAATCCAAAGTTAAATATAGAATCGGCTTCCTATTTCGCAACAAAGCCTCCTTCACTCATGCTGCCAAACATGCCCTCGTAAAACTGACTATCCTACCGATCCTTGACTTCGGCGATGTCATTTACAAAATAGCCTCCAACACTCTACTCAGCAAATTGGATGTAGTCTATCACAGTGCCATCCGTTTTGTCACCAAAGCCTCATATACTACCCACCACTGTGACCTGTATGCTCTTGTTGGCTGGTCCTCACTACATATTCGTCGCCAAACCCACTGGCTCCAGGCCATCTATAAATCACTGCTAGGCAAATCCCCGCCTTATCTTAGCTCATTGGTCACCATAGCAACACCCACCCGTAGTATGCGCTCCAGCAGGTATATCTCACTGGTCATCCCCAAAGCCAACACCTCCTTTGGCCGCCATTCCTTCCAGTTCTCTGCTGCCAATGACTGGAATGAATTGCAAAAATCTCTGAAGCTGGAGACTCTTATCTCCCTCACTAACTTTAAGCATCAGTTGTCAGAGCACCCTACCGATCACTGCACCTGTACACAGCCCATCTGAAATTAGCCCACCCAACTACCTCATCCCCATATTGTTATTTATTTTGCTCATTTGCACCCCAGTATCTCTATTTGCACATCATCTCTTGCACATCTATCAATCCAGTGTTAATACTAATTTTAATTATTTTGCACTATGGCCTATTTATTGCCTTACCTCCATAACTTGCTACATTTGCACACACTGTATATATATTTTCTGTTGTATTTTTGACTTTGTTTTGTTTTACCCCATATGTAACTCTGTTGTTATTTTTATCGCACTGCTTTGCTTTATCTTGGCCAGGTCGCAGTTGTAAATGAGAACTTGTTTTCAACTGGCTTACCTGGTTAAATAAAGGTTAAATAAATAAATAAATAAAACGTTTCTAAAATCCCCAATGGGAAAAATGAATGGTGGAAAAACAATTGGAACAATTTCCCTGTTTGACCACTAGGTTTTATGGGTATTATGACTTACACTGTGGTACTCTTTGGTTACTTTAAAACAGTTGCAGAGTTTTATGGCTGTGATAGGGGAAAACTGAGGATGGATCAACAACATTGTAGTTACTCCACAATACTAACCTAATTGACAGAGTGAAAAGGAGGAAGCCTGTGCAGAATAAAAATAATCCAAAACATGCATCCTGGTTGCAACATTGCACTAAACTAATACAGAAAAAAATGTGGCAAAGCAATTCACTTTTTGTCCTGAATACAAATGTCTATGTTTGGGGAAAATCCAAAACAACACATTACTGACTACCACTCTCCATATTTTCAAGCGTAGTGGTGACTGCATCATGTTATGGGTATGCTTGTAAACGTTAAGGAATGGGGAGTTTTTCAGGATAAAAAATAAATGGAATGGAACTAAGCACAGGCAAAATCCTAACAGAAAACCTGGTTCAGTCTGCTTTCCACCCGACACTGTGAGATGATTTAACCTTTCAGCAGGTCAATACCCTAAAACCTAAAAAGCCTCCATAGCAACCATTTTTGTTTGCCATAGCAACCTGCACATTTCTTTAACTATCAAGCAGCGCTGACGACCATTGCACTTCCAAATCAATTTGTTGAAAAATGTATGGTTTGGGAAAGAAATCGTGCTTTTTAATGCTGGTAACCCGTTGTATAATAATACACTCGAGTCCATGTGTTATGACATTTTTATCATGGCTGTGGTGGTCTACACCACTCAGCTTTGATTCAACTGTGTAGAAATCAAATAACTGTATAGGGCAGGCTTACTTCAACACTGTTCCTGCGGGTTGTGTGACGTGTGAGAGTATCACAGCATCAGTGTTGCTCTACACTTGGCTGTAGAGTGTAGACTCCTATATGGCATTGCGTCTGCAGCCATGTATCAGGGCAACTATCAGTGTCACGATCGTCGAAAGGATGGGACCAATGCGCAGCGTGGAATGCGAACATACTTTATTGTTATATTCACCACACAAACAAAAACAACAAAACGATACGTGAAGTCCTTGGGTACATACACAAACCAACACGGAACAAGATCCCACAAAACACAAGTGCCAAACGGCTGCCTAAGTATGGTTCCCAATCAGAGACAACAAGCAACAGCTGATTCACGTTGCCTCTGAGAACCACCCCGGCCAACATAGAAACACATGAACTAGAAACTGAAACAATGAACACAAAACATAAACTCTACACACCCTGGCTCAACATAAAAGAGTCCCTAGAGCCAGGGCGTGACAATCAGTGGACGGTATCTAGTCTTAACCATAAAATATGGTATCCTCAAGACTACACTTTGACTGTTCATTATGATCAGCACATTTTATTTTATTTGACCATTTAAAATACATAAAGAAGCCACACCAGGCAACCAATACATCTACCAAAGTCAGACTTGTTTCCATTGTGGTCCTCTATTGGTAGGCAAGTGGCTGCAAGGCAAAACAAGGCACATGGGCACTCTGTGCCATACATTCAATAATATAAAATATTAAGGAGTATACAAAAATATACAATATATAATATACAAAAAAGCGAATATACACATCTTACAAATCACTTCACTAGCACAGAGTGGATGTATACTTGGCTAGGAGGCTATCTCAACATTAAACAAGCCTTGCAGGAGTGTTTGCACCTGGCAAAAATCGTTTTTTATCTCAGCCGGGAGTTTGTTCCACTCTACCATTGCCGTATATAAAAACGTGTTCTGGCCAGTACCGCTCTTGAATCGAGGTGGCACAAAATCTGTGGCACCGCCTCTTATGGCGTAGGAATGAGAGTCCCTAACAGTAGTAAGATAGTTCTTTAGATACTGGGGGACTGTACCATACAAGATTTTATGGGCCAATCCCAGCTTCAGCTGATTGACCCGTTTATCAACTGATAGCCACTGTAGTTCACTGAGCTGAGAAGGGCCAACATGACCCCGAGGGCTAAGATTCAGAATGACCCTTGACATTTTATTCTGAGCTGTCTGTAGCTTGTTCTTGATGAACTGAAGGGAGCTACTGTACAAGGTAGTGCACACATAGTCAACCTGCACGTGTTTTCAAAGTCCCTTTATCTACAAATGTGGCTTTTCTGGCCAGAAATGTAACTTTGTAGTTGACCTTGGCAATCACTTTCTGCCCCCATACTCTCCCCTGTGAGGAACCTGTCTAGTTCACAGCCTAAGTATTTCACACAGTTCTTGGCTGTAACCGCTGTGTCACCAACCGCGACTCTAAAGCCTGGTGATCTACCTAGCCTAATCTTAGATCCAAAGTTAATTGACTCTGTTTTTCCCAAATGAAGAAACCGCTTGTTGTCTGACAGCCAGTTACTGATACTCATCAGTTCTGCACTAAGCTGGCTCTCAACCATACTCTTATCTTTGTGAGAGACCAAAAGAGCTGAATCGTCTGCACATAAAAACAGTTGACAGGAACAAGCTGATTTCATATAATTGATATGATTGTTATTGTAGAGAATTGAGAAAATAACAATATTCCCCTAACCTCCCTAAAATATCTAATCGCTACATGCTATACTGCCATGCTACTGATGCACTTCTCATGTACAGTATCATTGTATTAGCAGTGTTGTGTGGTTAGGCCTACTCCCCCACTCCCAGTCTCAGCAGGTGACAGCTTGGGGTGGTGGGCAGATAGAATAGCATTATCTGCTTTAGTATATAAGATGACAAGACTAACAGACTCATTCTTCCCGAAGAACCCGGTAAGGAAGTTATTGAACTTCCATTTTCCTCAAATGGCAGCTGTTTCTTACACATTCAGTTTATTCCTCAATTAATGCACCTTGATTGGTCTCTGTGTGGTAGGCCGAGGCTGCATACTTTCCCTGAACAAAAAATCTCCGTCAAAGAAGGAACCCAATGCTCCTGCTACTCTTGCCCTTTATTAATGATCTAGGATCAGCTACCCTTACCTCATGCTGTCCTAACCCCTATCAATTATGGGACAAGCGCCAAAGCTGGCACTGATTGTGAACCTGTTGCTAGGCCTTAAGTAACCAGGAGAGATAGAATGCAGTGTAGCGCTGCCCTTTTCCCTGTGGCCATTTGGCATACGGGTGAGATCATCCTCTTGTCAAATGTTATTTGTCTTGACGAGTCCAACGGTTTAAGTGGTTTAAGTGAATACCCCTCTCCTTTCTGTGAACCTATTAACTGTGCTATATTAGTCTGTAAGTGTTAAAACAGTAACATATTACATGAAGTGTATTACAAGTGTGAAAAGTGGTGTTACACATGCATAACTGTAACTTATTATTGTAACAGCAATGAATATCCCTCTCTTTTCTGTGCACCTATGAACAGTGCAATACTAGTCAAGTGTTAACACGGTAACATGTTATATTAAGTGTATTACATGTATTTAATAGTGTTGTTAGGCTACACAATGCATACAAGTAACTTATTATAATTACATTTACGGGGTTTACTTTGGAACCACTGTCAAAGTTTTTGTCTTTTGGTTGCTAAAAGCAGAGCATTTGATATTGTAGTGTTGTCCCCCTGCTCTCATCCTAATGTGACCCCTGGGTGTGTACGGTGTTATGGAAAGATCTAATGCAGTATAGGATATCACAATGAACATAGCAGTAATACAACCCACTCGCCGGCTGTGCATGCCAGGGCCGTATTTGTACCCCTGTTGTACCCCCTTTGCCAAGATGAGTACGATGAGAGAAGGGGAGAGAGTGTGTGTGTGTGTGTGTGTTTGTCATATTTCTGACACTCATCAACATAGTGCCAGATGATCCAGAATGCATAGATGGCATGATGGGACTTTATTACGACTGCCCCAACATGCACGCGGCTGTAGTGTTTCCTAATGGTGGATCCGGAGCCAATGCTAATTCTTTTTGGGTCGCAGTGTAAAAGTGGTAACCTAGTCCCAGATCAGTTTGTACTGTCTTGCTGAGCTGGCAATAACTGTGAGTCTTGAAACATTGGTTTCACATCACAAAAGTATTGTGTTTTGCCAAATGGTGGGTTTCAGCTAGCTTACTCTTAGGTTGAAGTCTTTGAAGAAAGAGACATTGGTTGTGGTGTTAATTAGGTTTGTCACAAGAACATTTGAAGAGCTTTAGATGGGTCTCTCAGCACAACAAATGCAGCACTATACTTTCATGCGGCATAAAAACGTCCTTCTTTTTAGTCACTCTCTCCAGCCATTAACCGTATGATTCTTCGATAGGATACAAGAGCAGGTCTAGATTACCAATCAACCATGCAATAACACACTTTCAATGTTTGTTTGCATTGGGATCATCAAAACAGAAGAAATGCGTTAATTGTGTTTGTCTTATCTACCTTAGTTGAATATCTGTATGTCGCTCTGGACACAATGCCTTCAGAAAGTATTCATACCCCTTGACTTCAAAATGGATTCAATTGATCTACACACAATACCCCATAATGACCAAGTGAAAACATGTTTTTAGAAATGTATTGAAAATGACATACAGAAATATCTCATTTACATAAGTATTCACACGCCAGAGTCAATACTTTGTATAAGCACCTTTGGCAGCGATAACAGCTGTGAGTCTTTCTGGGTAAGTCTTTAAGAACTTTCCACACCTGGATTGTGCAACATTTGCCATTATTCTTTTCAGAATTCTTAAAGCTCTGTCAAATTGGTTGTTGATCATTGCTAGACAACCATTTTCAGGTCTTGCCATAGATTTCCAAGTAGATTTCAGTCAAAACTGTAACTCGGCCACATTCACTGTCTTATTGGTAAGCAACCCCAGTGTAGATGGGGGTTGTGGGTTCGATTCCCACGGGGGGTATAAAAAATAATGTAAATCGCTCTGGATTAGAGCGTCTGCTAAATGACTAAAATGTAAATGTAAATGTAGATTTGGCCTTGTGTTTTAGGTTATTGTTCTGCTGAAAGGTGTGTTGTGACGTGACTCATTATTGTGATGACTATTATTTATCTAATAATTACCTACTATGTTTAATTGTTACTAGACTAAATGAATCATGTAACAATTAACTCATTAGGAATTTGGGGCACCACAGGAAAAGTTTTTAACGAGTTACCGTTCCCGAATTAACTCTGAAGATATCTAGATATCTCTTGTCATATATTAATAATTTACCTCATATCAGTCTCATTCTGAAAGTCGTAGGCTCTTTAAGTCTGCACGAACCCGGGTCTTACTGATCATTCGGTAACACACATTGATTTAATGATTTATTTACTAACTAATTAAAAATGATAACACAAGATACAAACACGTACACTGTATAGGTAGGGATTAGAAACTTAATACAATGAAAACTGGTCCCTAGCGGACTAACACAATATGACACTTCTTACAAAAGATGGTGAGTTAAAGAGGGAGAGAGAGAACACTTGGATACATATGGACCTACGCTCACAGTAATCCTAATACTTTGCCCCGAACTGCCGCCCGTTTGGGAAGAAAAGCAATGCATGTATTTACGTGTTGGAGGTCTTCGTCGTGTATCTCTGTTGGACCCAGGCCTTCGTGGGAAGGGGTCGATTGGGCCTTCTCTTTCGGATGGCCTTTTAGATGTAAGGCTCAGATTGTCCACAAGAGGTCACAATGTTCTTCTTAGTTGTCTGTTTACTTTCACTCGTTATGGAAGTGGTCCTCTGAGGACGGCTAATCAGCCATGTCGATGATCCGCTGTGGGGTGATGAGAGCAGTGTAGTAGAAGGTGGCTTGAAGAGAGTAACAGGATGGTCCCACTTAAATTCACCTAAGAGACAGTAATTAGAACAGATACTCAGCCGTAACATTGATTGTTAGTGGAGGCAACTTTGTCGTCTTCACCTCGTGTTGATTTTCAGGGTCAGGACCAATATGAACAAAAGCTGCAGCTTGAGGTCCGTTTAGTCTGATCTGATAATTCTTATCTCAATCTTTTATGCACTCTGGTAAAGAGGGGCGTTTCCGTCATACTGACATGCTCTCTGAGCGCTCTCGGGCGTGGCTAGTTACGAGGCAAAAGTATTATCATCATATGATTTTGTTAGAAAGCTAAAATCACATTCTTATCTTCACGAAAACATTGTCTTCCTCCTTGATATTTTCTACACAAGGTAAAGGATGTAAGCCTGATATACACAGTGTAAAAGCTTTTCAAGTCACAATGTTTTAGTTATAACGCCTTTATACCATTTTTAATGACATCACAAAATAGACATACATTTTCCATATTCCATTTCTCATCATTCCCAACGTTCGGATGTTGAAATATATTGTCCCAATATTCATTGTTGGATGTTGAAGTTTTTGGGCGGCAAAAAGTCTCTGAAACAAAGGCATTCCTTTCACCATACTAGAATGCCAGAGATTCTCCTCCTCTCTAATTTATGGCAGTATTAAGGTGTCAAGACCGGCACAGTCCCCCTGTGGGTAAGAGGGTCTGGTTGTTGTCAGCCATTTGCCAAGCTGATGTGAGGCCTTTGATCCTCACCCAGGGGAGTCATGACAGGTGAATTAATCTCCCAGTGTCTGGTGGAAAGCAGACTGAACCAGGTTTTTCTCTAGGATTTTGCCTGTGCTTAGCGCCATTCTGCTTCTTTTTTATCTTAAACTCCCCAGTCCTTAACGATTACAAGCATACCCATAACATAATGCAGCCACCACTATGCTTGAAAATATGGAGAGTGGTACTAAGTAATGTGTTGTATTGGATTTTCCCCAAACATAACACTTTGTATTCAGGACAAAAAGTGAATTGCTTTGCCACATTTTTTGCAGTATTACTTTAGTGCCTTTATGCAATCAGGATGCATGTTTTGGAATATTTGTATTCTGGACAGGCTTCCTTCTTTTCACTCTGTCTATTAGGTTAGTATTGTGGAGTAATTGCAATGTTGTTGATCCATCCTCAGTTTTCTCCAATCACAGCCATTGTCAAAGTCACCATTGTCCTCATGGTGTTAATCCCTAAGCGGTTTCCTTCCTCTCCGGCAACTGAGTTAGGAAGGAGGCCTGTATCTTTGTGGTGACTGGGTGTATTGATACACCATCCAAAGTGTAATTAATAACTTCACCATGCTCCAAGGGATATTCAATGTCTGTTTTTTTTTGTTTTACCAATAGCTGCCCTTCTTTCCGAGGCATTGGAAAACCACCCTGGTCTTTGTGGTTGAATCTGTGTTTTTAATTCACTGCTCGACTGCGGGAATTTACAGATAATTGTATGTGTGGGTTACAGAGATTAGTTAGTCATTCAAAAATCATGTTAAACATGATTATTGCACACAGAGTGTTAGGGTTGCGCGACATTTGGGCAGACCTCTTCTACGATATGCTACTCCAAATACTGCAATATCCGATATAATCGTTTTGAAATGTTAATAACTAGATAATTCACATTTTTGTTTTTATTTACGATATTATAGTAATATTCTCATTAAATAATCTTAATATGGCGAAAAAATAATGCTTAGTTAATTCCTTTAGGCTTCATTTAACATATTGATACATCCTAACTGATAAAGCTGCACAGTTTTGATTTGTAAAGTTCAAATTCAGTATAGTCAAGATCGTCTTGCATTTCACAATACATTTTCAGTCAAATATCACGATATTCGATTTAATCATATCGGCCCAACCCTAGAGTCCATGCAACTTATTATGTGACTTGTCAAGCAAATTTTTGCTCCTGAACTTATTTAGGCTTGCCATAACAAAGGGGTTGACTGAAGACATTTCAGCTTTTCATTATTGATTAATTTGTAAACATTTCCAAAAACATTATTCCACTTTGACATTATGGGGTATTGTGTAGGTCAGTGACAAAAAAATCTAAATGTAATCCATTTTAAATTCAGGCTATAACACAACAAAATGTGGAAAACGTCAAGGGGTGTGAATACTTTCTGAAGGCACTCTAAGAGTGTCTGCTTAATGACCAAAATGTAAATGTAAAGAAATGCATACTTTTATAGGCTATGCCATCTCTGCTGGGCAACAACTGTCTGTCAAACAGGACTGTTAGTCACCACTGACTGATGTTACCTTCAGTCTCCCTTAGTCTCAGTATGCGTCCCAAATGGCACCTTACTCCCTATATAGTGCACTACCTTTAACCAAGGCACATAGGGCTCTAGGCAAAAGTAATCATTATATAGGGAATAGGGTGCCATTTGGTCTCCTGCATCTATTTCAGTCTCCCGCAGACACACACTGATGGCAAAGCCAAAATGAAGTGAGTCATTCCATGCGACATTTTGACACATGCTCCAGTATGACTCGGTAGCTGTCTGTGAGAAAGAAAGACAGATAGAAAGGATACAATCAATGCAATGTTTTGACACATTCCGCTTCAAACTTTCAAGTATGGCTCGGTAGCCGTCTGTGAGAAAGAAAGAAAGATAAACAGAATACTGAAAGGAGTCAGTCAATTAAACATTTTGACAGTTGCTGCTGAGTGAGCCAACCAGAAGGAAGAAGAGGAGGTAGATGAATGTGTTAGTGTTGTCTGGGTAGATCTCGCCACCTGCTGTTTTAAACTTCATGAGACAGAGAAACTCAGTGGAAGAGAAAGACGGATATATTAAAACATTTGAAAGTAGGCCATTTGAAAAGGAGACATTCAGTCACATAATGCTTCTAATGATACAGTAAGGCTGGAGAGAACCAAGTGTGAGAACTAAAACAGAGAAGGATATATTTTGAAACATGCCGTTATTTACATTTGACATTTTAGTCATTTAGCAGACGCTCTTATCCAGAACGACTTACAGTTAGTGAGTGCATACATTTTTCATACTGGCCCCCCGTGGGAAATGAACCCACAACCCTGGCGTTGCAAGCGCCATGCTCTACCAACTGAGCTACAGGAGGCCTACGTTATAAACTTGACAGGGCTGGCGAGTCATCCCTGAGAAAGAAAAGGCTGAGAAACTGAGCTTTGAAAGGAGACATGTATGAGGTTAAGGCAGATAGACAGACAGTTGGCAGACATTTGAGAGGGCAGGCATTGAATAGATGCAACATTCAGAAGCACTTCACTTAGACTCTCCATCTAAAGGCCTTCATAACAGTGACATAACAGATTACAGAGGCCTCCAACAGTGATTTCAAATAAAGTGTTACCGCTCTTTCCTAATTTAATTTCTTCATTCTTCCTAGTTTTTCATGTAAGTTCTGAGGATAAGGTTAGAACACGAGGAAGACATAGCCCACCCAAATCCTAACCTCAATTATCGGTTTAAAAAGCATAACTTTCCTTAGATCAGTGCTTTATGGAACACAGAATACAGACACACTGTCTCAGCACAAAAAAAACATTCAAATCAAATCGGTTTTTATTTGTCACATGCGCCGAATACAACAGGTGTAGACCTTACCGTGAAATGCTTACTTACAAGCCCTTAACCAACAATGCAGTTCAAGAAATAGAGTTAAGAAAATGTTTACTAAATAAAATAAAGTAAAAAATACAATAAAAAGTAACACAATAAAATAACAATAACGAGGCTATAAACTGTACAGGGAGTACCGGTACCGAGTCAATGTGCAGGGGTACAGGTTAGTCGAGGTAATTTGTACATGTAGGTAGGGGTAAAGTGACTATGCATAGATAATAAACAGCGAGTAGCAGCAGTGTAAAAACAAAGGGGGGGTCAATGTAAATAGTCCGGGTGGCCATTTTATTAATTGTTCAGCAGTCTTATGACTTGGGGGTGGAAGCAGCTAAGGAGCCTTTTGGACCTAGACTTGGCGCTCCGGTACCGCTTGCCGTGTGGTAGCAGAAAGAACAGTCAATGACTTGGGTGACTGGATTCTTGGACAATTTTTTGGGCCTTCCTCTGACACCGCCTAGTATATAGGTCCTGGATGGCAGGAAGCTTGGCCCCAGTGATGTACTGGGCCGTACGCACTACCCTCTGTAGCGCCTTATGGTCGGATGCCGAGCAGTTGCCATACCAGGCGGTGATGCAACCGGTTAGGATGCTCTCGATGGTGCAGCTGTAGAACTTTTTGAGGATCTGGGGACCCATGCCAAATCTTTTCTGTCTCCTGAGGGGGAAAAGGTGCTGTCGTGTCCTCTTCACGAATGTCTTGGTGTGTTTGGAACATGATAGTTGTTGGTGATGTGGACACCAAGGAACTTGAAGCTCTCGACCTGGTCCACTACAGCCCCGTCGATGTGAATAGGAGCGTGTTCAGCCCACCTTTTCCTGTAGTCCACGGTCAGCTCCTTTGTCTTGCTCACGTTAAGGGAGAGGTTGTTGTCCTGGCACCACACTGCCAGGTCTCTGTAATGATGATGTTGGAGTCGTGCTTGGCCACACAGTCGTGGGTGAACAGGGAGTACAGGAGGGACTAAGAACGCACGCCTGAGGGACACCCGTGTTGAGGATCATCGTGGCAGATGTGTTGATGCTTACCCTTACCACCTGGGGCGGCCCGTCAGGAAGTCCAGGATCCAGTTGCAGAGGGAGGCGTTTAGTCCCAGGGTTCTTAGCTTAGTGATGAGCTTTAAGGGCACTATGGTGTTGAACGCTGAGCTGTAGTCAATGAACAGCATTCTCACATTGGTAGTCCTGTGTAGCTCAGTTGGTAGAGCATGGCGCTTGCAACGCCAGGGTTGTGGGTTCGATTCCCATGGGGCACCAGTATGAAAAAATGTATGCACTAAATGTAAGTCGCTCTGGATAAGAGCATCTGCTAAATGACTAAAATGTAAAATGTGTTCCTTTTGTCCACTTGGGAAAGGGCAGTGTGGAGTGCGATTGAGATTGCATTGTCTGTGGATCTGTTGGGGCGGTATGCGAATTGGAGTGGGTCTAGAGTTTCTGGGATGATGGTGTTGATGTGAGCCATGACCAGCCTTTCAAAGCACTTCATGGCTACCGACGTGAGTGCTACGGGGCGGTAGTCATTTAGGCAGGTTACGTTCGCTTTCTTGGGCACAGGGACTATGGTGGTCAGTTTGAAACATGTAGGTATTACAGACTCGGTCAGGGAGAGTTTGAACATGTCAGTGAAGACATCCCACTTGTTCTCAAACACAGCCTCGTAAATACCATATTGTAGATACCATAAATACTGTATCGTAGATACCAAAAACAAGCAGGTTGAACTCATACTCAAAATACACTTATTGCGAAAATTGAAGCAGCATGCTTCTTTCTCTGGGCCTGTGTCATAAACAAAGATACAACTTCCCTGTTCCTTCGAGATCTTATCACAAGTCCCAGCACTTTAAGTGATTTAAGATGTTTGCAAGTGAGTTTAAGCTCTCTTACTGCATTTCTATACAATAAAAAGAAAAACTTTTCAATGCTATTTGGAGAACAGCAAACACAAGCAAAAATGACTCCAGCCATTATCAACTTGGCTGCTGTAGGTTCATTCAATACAGTTGATCTAAAAACACATAGCCAAATAGCTATACAATTATAATGTTATACCCCTGAAAGGGGGGAAATATGATACATTATTCACACTGACACGTAGCATCAGTGACTGTTCAGTCAGTTGTAATGATGAATTGCATAAAATCATCAACTCTTTACATAGATATCTCTTTTCTCAAATTATATAGCCTTCACATTTGTATTCCTAGGCATTACTAATCAAGCGCCGCACAAACAGACATCAATGGAGCACACAGATGATCATATTATTACATTCACATGAATTATTAGAATATTACTTACGATTCTGTATTAATATCAGTGATGTACTAGTAAAAAAAGGTAGGTAATGGGTAAACTATAAACTCCAGTGGGCGATCGCGATAAGACGAACAACCACAGATATAAACAAAAACGTAGGACATTTCTAGAACTGTATTGTTTGCATTTTGATTGCATTTTAATGCAGGCCGCTAGGGAAGATAGGCCATGAGGAGATGTTCATATTGAAACATATCTTCCTTTTTTAAGTTCCTAATTTGTTTGATAAGATTTGTACAGATTTTCTCAGGGGAGCCCAAGATTGGGAATCACTGTACTAACCTCTCTCTTTGCTCTTCCTCTCTCTCTTTGTCTCCTCTACTTCCTCCTGCATGCGTTGCAGCCTGCCTCGGCCTCACCACTGAGTGCCACATCACTGTCTGTTTCAGTAGCCTACTCTCTGTAAAGCAACGTTATTATGAGGTAGGCTCCGTTTAACGTTAGCTTCTTACTTCATCCTTCTAGCTGGCTTAGTAATACTAGCCAGAGCCCTTCAACGTTACTGCAATGGAAGTCTCTGCCGGCAGCTAGCTACCTGACTGACTGACATATCTATAAGTGACTATTTACCAGTTGTGCACTCATTTTCCAAGAGTCGTTTTTTGTTTGTTTGGGGGATGTCTGTAGACATGGCAGGAGTCGCAGAACGGTTTTTAAATCGCCTTTTGTCCGGCATCTCGCAAACACACTGTCGGCAGCGTCTGTAGTTGCTTAGGCCTACTTCAGCAGACTCCGAGCTGAGGTAGTAAGTTTCACGTCTCAGGCCCTCAGGCCCTCAGCCTGTGCCGCAAGAGGGCGGAGTTAGCCATTTGAGAGAGTGGTGAATGTGCAGCTAAAAAGACAAACCTGGGAGACGCAGGCGAACATAACAAACAAACCACTGTTCATGATTCCACTCATTCGCAAAGAGGTAGGCGCGATTAGAACTCAGTCAGATCAAGAATATGAGGGTTCGGAGCTGATGTTCACCCGTAATTGATTTTCTTTGTGTAAAAAATATATAGTTTAATGTCCTCCTATGTAGTTATGGCCCTGTGCCCAGTATTATTAGTCAGCTTATCAGTCCTGGGTGAGCCACTTGGGAACAGAGAGAGAACAACACAGGAGAGGACACACGGCATGAGAACAATCAGCACCACTGGGATACAAGGACAGAGCAATGGAGGGCCATGTCACATGGGCCTTGTTTGTAGTCTTTAACAGGAGTTACCTTGAAGAAACATTTTACAGACCTAAAAGGGTTGGATTAGTGAAAGATGAGAAAATTAAATATCTGTGTATGTGAAGCAGAGGACATGAGGTTGAAAGGTTGACCCTCCTGCCTTTTTCATGCTGTGTTTAAGCAATCATTCTCAGAGCAATTGTTCGGCGGGAGTTTCCCTTTCCGTTGCTTCACGTGTAAACATAATATCAGCACAATGAGAACATGGGGCGCTGTACTGTTATCTACACTATATATACAAAAGTATGTGGACACCCCTTCAAATGAGTGGATTCAGCAATTTCAGCCACACCAGTTGCTGACAGTTGTATAAAATTGAGCACACCGCCATGCAATCTCCATAGACAAACATTGGCAGTAGAATGGCCTTACTGAAGAGCTCAGTGACTTTCAACGTGGCACCGTCATAGGATGCCACCTTTCCAACAAGTCAGTTCGTAAAATTTCTGCCCTGCTAGAGCTGCTCCGGTCAACTGTAAGTGCTGTTATTGTGACGTGGAAATGTCTAGGAGCAACAATGGCTCAGCCACGAAGTGGTAGGCCACACAAGCTCACAGAACGGGACCGGCGAGTGCTGAAGGGCGTAGCACGTACAAACCGTCTGTCCTTGGTTGCAACACTCACTACCGAGTTACGAACTGCATCTGGAAGCAACGTCAGCACAATAACTGTTTGTCGGGAGCTTCATTAAATGGGTTTCCATAGCCGAGCAGCCGCACACAAGCCTAAGATCACCATGTGCAACGCAAAGCTTCGGCTGGACTGGTGTAAAGCTCGCCGCCATTGGACTCTGGAGCAGTGGAAACGCGTTCTCTGGAGTGATGAATCACGCTTCACCATCTGGCAGTCCGACGGACTAATCTGGGTTTGGTGGATGCCAGGAGATTGCTACCAGGCCGAATGCATAGTGCCAACTGTAAAGTTTGGTGGAGGAATGATGCTCTCTGGCTGTTTTTCATGGTTCGGGCTAGGCCCCATAGTTCCAGTGAAGGGAAATCTTAAGGTTACAGCATACAATGACATTCTAGACGATTCTGTGCTTTGAACTTTGTGGCAACAGTTTGGGAAAGGCCCTTTCCTGTTTTAGCATGACAATACCCCCATGCACAAAGCGAGGTCCATACAGAAATGGTTTGTTGAGATCGATGTGGAAGAACTTGACTGAATGCACAGAGCCCTGACCTCAACTCCATGGAACACCTTTGGGATTAATTGGAACGCAGACTGCGAGCCAGACCTAATCGCCCAACATCAGTGCCCGACCTCATTAATCCTCTTGTGGCTGAATGGAAGCAAGTCCCCGCAGCAATGTTCCAACATCTGGTGGAAAGTCTTCCCAGAAGAGTGGAGGCTTTTCTAGCAGCAAAGGGGGCACCAACTCTATAATAATGCCATGATTTTGGAATGAGATGTTCGACGAGCAGATGTCCACATACTTTTGGTCATGTAGTGTATGTTCGCCTCAACTTTTATTTCTCACGGTTATCTTTGCTAGCTGCAGCACAGGCCAGGGGTTGAATAAGCAAGGTTTTGTTGTTTGGGTTTGTTTGTAACCCCCTAGAGTCAATTGATGCACCTGTGCTTCAATATAAGTTACATGAAGAAATCCCCATCAAAATGTGTCAGTTTAAACTAGAGATATCTGTTTTTTGGCGTTGGATGCGTCTCAATCCACCGCATCCGCCAGTGTCGCACTTCCGCAACTGCGGTGAAAGGTGGCAGAGCTAGAGCGGTGTCTGTCAGACCATGAGGTATCACGAAAATCGGTCTTCTCACGAAAACGTATGTAGTGTTGGTGGTGGTGTTCTCCATTTTGCCTGTCTGAAGGTAACCGGTACCAGTTTTTAAAAAAATAATGGAAGTATGAGGTTGGTTTTGTACCTACCCCAAAAAAATTTTATAATGTGGAAAATGTGCAAGTCTAGTCACAGACACATCTCAACATCAACTGTTCAGAGAAGACAGTGTGAAATCAGGCATTCATGGTCGAATTGCTCAGTTCTCTTTCTATGAGAGGGGTGACAGACTGTAGGTTGGGGGAGAAGTGTTAGAGAGAAGGCAACGTGAGGCACCATTGTTTGGAAGACCGTAGCCTCTTCCCCACTTCTGCTTTCATATTCCGTCCACGCTGAAGTGGTTTGTGTCTGTCTGACTTTTTTGGGTCAGAGAGCATGTGAACATCTGGGTTAACAATACACAGCACATTTCCTCTCTATTCTTTTACTGTCTTTAGGTCCACCTGTCAAAACTGTCCATGACTTTAACTCACCTCATTCTTATGCCAATTGAGAGAATCTAGAGAGAAAAGTCGTAAGTTTACATACAATTTAGCCAAATACATTTAAACTCAGTTTTTCACAATTCCTGACATTTAATCCTAGTACAAATTCCCTGTCTTAGGTCAGTTAGGATCACCACTTTATTTTAAGAATGTGAAATGTTAGAATAATAGTAGAGAGAATGATATACACTGCTTAAAAAAATTAAGGGAACAATGTAACACAACACAATGTAACTCCAAGTCAATCACACTTCTGTGAAATCAAACTGTCCACTTAGGAAGCAACACTGATTGACAATACATTTCACATGCTGTTGTGCAAATGGAATAGACAACAGGTGGAAATTATAGGCAATTAGCAAGACACCCCCAATAAAAGACTGGTTTTGCAGGTGGTGACCACAGACCACTTCTCAGTTCCTATGCTTCCTGGCTGATGTTTTGATCACTTTTGAATGCTGGCGGTGCTTTCACTCTAGTGGTAGCATGAGACGGAGTCTACAACCCACACAAGTGGCTCAGGTAGTGCAGCTCATCCAGGATGGCACATCAATGCGAGCTGTGGCAAGAAGGTTTGCTGTGTCTGTCAGCGTAGTGTCCAGAGCATGGAGGCGCTACCAGGAGACAGGCCAGTACATCAGGAGACGTGGAGGAGGCCGTAGGAGGGCAACAACCCAGCAGCAGGACTGCTACCTCTGCCTTTGTGCAAGGAGGAGCAGGAGGAGCACTGCCAGAGCCCTGCAAAATGACCTCCAGCAGGCCACAAATGTGCATGTGTCTGCTCAAACGGTCAGAAACAGACTCCATGAGGGTGGTATGAGGGCCCGACGTCCACAGGTGGGGGTTGCGCTTACAGCCCAACACCGTGCAGGACGTTTGGCATTTGCCAGAGAACACCAAGATTGGCAAATTCGCCACTGGCGCCCTGTGCTCTTCACAGATGAAAGCAGGTTCACACTGAGCACGTGACAGACGTGACAGAGTCTGGAGACGCCGTGGAGAACGTTCTGCTGCCTGCAACATCTTCCAGCATGACTGGTTTGGCGGTGGGTCAGTCATGGTGTGGGGTGGCATTTCTTTGTGGGGCCGCACAGCCCTCCATGTGCTCGCCAGAGGTAGCCTGACTGCCATTAGATACCGAGATGAGATCCTCAGACCCCTTGTGAGACCATATGCTGGTGCGGTTGGCCCTGGGTTCCTCCTAATGCAAGACAATGCTAGACCTCATGTGGCTGGAGTGTGTCAGCAGTTCCTGCAAGAGGAAGGCATTGATGCTATGGACTGGCCCGCCCGTTCCCCAGACCTGAATCCAATTGAGCACATCTGGGACATCATGTCTCGCTCCATCCACCAACGCCACGTTGCATCACAGACTGTCCAGGAGTTGGCGGATGCTTTAGTCCAGGTCTGGGAGGAGATGCCTCAGGAGACCATCCGCCACCTCATCAGGAGCATGCCCAGGCGTTGTAGGGAGGTCATACAGGCACGTGGAGGCCACACACACTACTGAGCCTCATTTTGACTTGTTTTAAGGACATTACATCAAAGTTGGATCAGCCTGTAGTGTGGTTTTCCACTTTAATTTTGAGGGTGACTCCAAGTCCAGACCTCCATGGGTTGATAAATTTGATTTCAATTGATAATTTTGGTGTGATTTTGTTGTCAGCACATTCAACTATGTAAAGAAAAAAGTATTTAATAAGATTATTTCATTCATTCAGATCTAGGATGTGTCATTTTAGTGTTCCCTTTATCTTTTTGAGCAGTGTATTTCAGCTTTTATTTATTTCATCACATTCCCAGTGGGTCAGAAATTTACATACACTCAATTAGTATTTGGTAGCATTGCCTTTAAATTGTTTTAACTTGGGTCAAACGTTTCGGGTAGCCTTCCACAAGCTTCCCACAATAAGTTGGGTGAGTTTTGGCCCATTCCTCCTGACAGAGTGGTGCAACTGAGTCAGGTTTGTAGGCCTCCTTGCTCGCACAAGCTTTTTCAGTTCTGCCCACACATTTTCTATAGGATTGAGGTCATTGATGGCCACTCCAATACCTTGACTTTGTTGTCCTTAAGCCATTTTGCCACAACTTTGGAAGTATGCTTGGAGTCATTGTCCATTTGGAAGACCCATTTGCGACCAATATTTAACTTCCTGACTGATGTCTTGAGATATTGCTTCAATATATCCACATAATTTTCCTTCCTCATGATGCCATCTATTTTGTGAAGTGCACCAGTCCCTCCTGCAGCAAAGCACCCCACAGCATGATGCTGCCACCCCTGTTTTTCACGGTTGGGATGGTGTTCTTCGGCTTGCAAGCAACCCCCTCTTTCCTCCAAACATAACTATGGTCATTATGGCCAAACAGTTCTATGTTTGTTTCATCAGACCAGAGGACATTTCTCCAAAAAGTACGATCTTTGTCCCCATGTGCAGTTGCAAACCGTAGTCTGGCTTTTTTATGGCAGTTTTGGAGCAGTGGCTTCTTCCTTGCTGAGCGGCCTTTCAGGTTATGTCGATATAGGACTCGTTTTACAGTGGATATAGATACTTTAGTACCCGTTTCCTCCAGCATCTTCACAAGGTCCTTTGCAGTTGTTCTAGGATTGATTTGCACTTTTCGCACCAAAGTACGTTCATCTCTAGGAGCCGGAACACATCTCCTTCCTGAGCTGTATGACGGCTGCGTGGTCCCATGGCGTTTTATACTTGCGTACTATTGTTTGTACAGATGAACGTGGTACTTTCAGGGGTTTGGAAATTGCTCCCAAGGATGAAACAGACTTGTGGAGGTCTACAATTTATTTTCTGAGGTCTTGGCTGATTTATTTTGATTTTCCCATGATGTCAAGCAAAGAGGCACTGAGTTGGAAGGTAGGCCTTGAAATACATCCACAGGTACACCTCCAATTGACTCAAATGATGTCAATTAGCCTATCAGAAGCTTCTAAAGCCATGACATCATTTTCTGGAATTTTCCAAGCTGTTTAAAGGCACAGTCAACTTAGTGTATGTAAACTTCCGACTTCAACTGCACATTTCTTAATGAAAGATTGAATAGATTGATGTGCAAAAAACCTCAGCTGCCAAAACTGCTGAATGTTCCTCTTTTTTTGCTTCGTCAGGACTAGCGGAAGACCAGAAATGCAATGCAACCTAAAAAAGACCCCAAAGGAAAAGGAGAACTTTGAGATACATTTGACATGAAAAAAGACTGCTGTGTTCTGACTTCACAGATCACCCCTCTTCCTCACCCCTCCTCTACCGTTATCCTTGCAGTAGGGCTGTGGCGGTCACAACATTTTGTCAGCTGGTGATTGTCAAGTAAATAACTGCAGGTCTCACAGTAATTGACCGTTAATTAACATAAACACATGTAGCATCTCCTTGCTTCCACACATACAGTGGGGAAAAAAAGTATTTAGTCAGCCACCAATTGTGCAAGTTCTCCCACTTAAAAAGATGAGAGGCCTGTAATTTTCATCATAGGTACACGTCAACTATGACAGACAAATATAGATTTTTTTTCTCCAGAAAATCACATTGTAGGTTTTTAATGAATTTATTTGCAAATTATGGTGGAAAATAAGTATTTGGTCACCTACAAACAAGCAAGATTTCTGGCTCTCACAGACCTGTAACTTCTTCTTTAAGAGGCTCCTCTGTCCTCCACTCGTTACCTGTATTAATGGCACCTGTTTGAACTTGTTATCAGTATAAAAGACACCTGTCCACAACCTCAAACAATCACACTCCAAACTCCACTATGGCCAAGACCAAAGAGCTGTCAAAGGACACCAGAAACAAAATTGTAGACCTGCACCAGGCTGGGAAGACTGAATCTGCAATAGGTAAGCAGCTTGGTTTGAAGAAATCAACTGTCGGAGCAATTATTAGGAAATGGAAGACATACAAGACCACTGATAATCTCCCTCGATCTGGGGCTCCACGCAAGATCTCACCCCGTGGGGTCAAAATGATCACATGAACGGTGAGCAAAAATCCCAGAACCACACGGGGGGACCTAGTGAATGACCTGCAGAGAGCTGGGACCAAAGTAACAAAGCCTACCATCAGTAACACACTACGCCGCCAGGGACTCAAATCCTGCAGTGCCAGACGTGTCCCCCTGCTTAAGCCAGTACATGTCCAGGCCCGTCTGAAGTTTGCTAGAGTGCATTTGGATGATCCAGAAGAGGATTGGGAGAATGTCATATGGTCAGATGAAACCAAAATATAACTTTTTGGTAAAAACTCAACTCGTCGTGTTTGGAGGACAAAGAATGCTGAGTTGCATCCAAAGAACACCATACCTACTGTGAAGCATGGGGATGGAAACATCATGCTTTGGGGCTGTTTTTCTGCAAAGGGACCAGGACGACTGATCCGTGTAAAGGAAAGAATGAATGGGGCCATGTATCGTGAGATTTTGAGTGAAAACCTCCTTCCATCAGCAAGGGCATTGAAGATGAAACGTGGCTGGGTCTTTCAGCATGACAATGATCCAAAACACACCGCCCGGGCAACGAAGGAGTGGCTTCGTAAGAAGCATTTCAAGGTCCTGGAGTGGCCTAGCCAGTCTCCAGATCTCAACCCCATAGAAAATCTTTGGAGGGAGTTGAAAGTCCGTGTTGCCCAGCGACAGCCCCAAAACATCACTGCTCTAGAGGAGATCTGCATGGAGGAATGGGCCAAAATACCAGCAACAGTGTGTGAAAACCTTGTGAAGACTTACAGAAAACGTTTGACCTGTGTCATTGCCAACAAAGGGTATATAACAAAGTATTGAGAAACTTTTGTTATTGACCAAATACTTATTTTCCACTATAATTTGCAAATAAATTCATAAAAAATCCTACAATGTGATTTTCATGATTTTTTTTCTTCTCATTTTGTCTGTCATAGTTGACGTGTACCTATGATGAAAATTACAGGCCTCTCTCATCTTTTTAAGTGGGAGAACTTGCACAATTGGTGGCTGACTAAATACTTTTTTTATGGTCACCATAACAGCCCTACCCTGCAGTTGCCCTCACCCCCTCTTCCCTCACCCATACAGATTTTGACCACTGCAGATGTACTATACGCTACACCAGATTCACATCAAAGCAAGATCACATGACCTTTGACCTGTAGGAAGTGTTTACCAGTGATCAGCGAGCCATAGGATAACAGAGAGAGAGAAGAGGGCACTTCAGACAAGGAGACTATACATACACAGTGCAGGCTCTGTTGTAACGTTATACTAGATTGACTACTTTGCTGTCATACTGCTCAGAATCACTGAACTACAAATGACCTTCCGTACCAAATAACTACTCATTATGCGATAAAGATTAGCAATTATGCGCTTTGCCTTGCTTAAACTGATCCCTTCAAATGTGATGATATTGTTCAGGAGAGTCGTTATTATTCTGCTAAAGAATGGCCCCGCATTTGTTGTTGATCTTCTCTAGGAATTCAGTTGTTTAGAGGAATTCCACATTCCCAGTTCCTTGTAGTAGAATGTCATGATGATACTTGTACCTGACTTGCCTTTCTTAATTGCCCCTGAGGGGATAAATAACGTTTTATTGAAATGACTCCCAATCGTCTTCTTTTGCTGGGATTATGTTGAATGTTGAACGCTATAATTCCAAATCTGTCTTCACAACAACTGATTAACTGAATGATTACTGTGTAACAAACTGTCAACACCGACCCACCCACCCACTCACTCACCCACCCACTCACTCACTCATTGGCTGCATTCCAATACCTTTCTCCAGAAGTGTGAACTCGTTCACTCCCCTTGCATTTAAAAGCATTGGATTGGTGCAGGCATGACTGGAAAACGTTTCCACCTTATTTCTTACACCAGTCTATGGGAGAATCTCACCATTCCTTTTAAATCCATGAGGGGGAGTGTGCAGTACAAATGCACACTTCGGGACAAGGGTAGAGAATCGGATGTAGCCAATCACTCACTCAAGAGGGGCTGCTAGAGCTTCTCCTGTTCATTCATTCATTCACTCACTCACTCACTCACTCACTCACTCACTTGGGTTTTATGTTGTGTTCCAGGTGAAGAGTGAGGGCCCTAAGCTGGTGCCCTTCTTCAAGTCTACCTGTGTCTACTTTGTCCTGTGGCTACCAACCTCTAGCCCTTCTTGGTTCAGCGCCCTCATCAAGTGTCTACCCATCTTCTGCCTGTGGCTCTTCATGCTTGCCCACGGCTTCAGCTTCTTAGGTGCCCACTCCAGTGCCCGCAAGATTCTGGCCGGACTCATCTTCTCTAGCCTGGGAGACGCCTTTCTCATCTGGCAGGAGGAGGGCTACTTTAGCCATGGTGAGTGATTCCTGCCTGACTACATTTCAGACACCTGCCAGATCTCACAACCCCTGGATAGGTGTTCAACCTACCAGCTAACCACATCATATGATAAAGCAATCTGCAATTTGGTAATATTTGGTTGAGCCATTGATCAATGCGATTACAACCTATATTCACCCACACAAAAAGTTTGTTGAATTCCCAATGTGTTATCACTATGCTTTCAACCATCTAAAACATTACTGGAACTGATTTGGCCAAGTGCAACTGCGCTCTCTGTTCAGTGCGCTCTCTGCTTAGCAGTGGTGTCTCTGCTCAGTTTGGCAGCTGTGCAAGTGGGAGGGATATTCCTGTGTGCTTCGCAGTTTACCAGATCTTCTTTCTGCAGTTTTATTGAAGATCACTCCGCGACCCATACGCTGCAGCGCTGTCGTTCAGCAGCAGATGATGCGCTGTCAGCCACCGACTTGTCATTCTCACTTTCCATCACTCACCGCTGTCATCAAATGGACGCAAGCTAGCCACAAGTTCTGACTGAGCTCATACAGTGCAAATACAGCGATGAGTTTCTCTCTCTTGGTTTCATACAAACTTCGAGAAATAACGAGGAGCGCACACAATGTGTTTTGTGTGGGGAAATGCTTAGTTATGAGTCTCTCAAAACGAACAAATTAAAATGACACGTCCTGACCAAACATCCACAGCATGATGGTAAACCCAGGGAGTTATTTCAGAACACCTGCAAAGTGGTTATGAACGACATCAATTGCCCAAAGTTTAATTATTGCCTTAGCAAGTTTATCCTTACTTAAATGATCATCAGAGGGCACCCGTGCAGTCACTCTACATTTGTTGAAGTCAGTTCAATTGATGCGACCTCCCGTTTGGCAGCAAAGGCTTCTCAAAGGATAAATAGGTACATCACTAAGGGGATGAGGGATCCGATTGAGGAAACAGTATTTCACAGAACAGACTTCTCTCGGTGGATAAGAGGACTCTAACCTCTGTCTTTAGAATCACAATCTAATGTGTTGGTTAAACTATATCTACAGAAACATAATTTCCCAGCTCCGTTAACATCCCCCTCAGTTTTTCATAACAGTTTATACCTAAATGTGATTGTTCTCCTCTCCTTGGTGTTGAACTTGCTGCTTCCTTTTTCCTCTTCTTCTATCTCTACATTCCCTTTTATTGAGACTAAACCTGTGACCTGAGAATACTGCCCCCCTTCTGTGTATGGTGGTGGTGTAGTTAAACCAGCCTTTTTTGGTTCACTCTCCATTATCCCTCTAGCCTTGGCTATGCTGTCCCTCCAACTCTTTCCTTCCTCACAGAATAGTTTCAAGATTTCTTTCTCGCTCTTCTTCTTTCCAAAACCCGAGATTATCCCTTGCCTTTCTTTTAATATTCTTCTTATCCTTTGTTCCATTGTCTCATCTCCCATTAAAATAAGACACTCACTCCCCTGTGCTTTCGAACTATACTCTTTAAAGGACACAGATCTCACAAGCTCAACGCAAATAACTTAGCAGTCAACAAGTCAAACCTACGTTCCTTGATTTGGAAACAGATCTAACGACTTTACTCAAATGAATTATATTTTCCCCCTAATATACTAAAATTCCTTGACCATATCACCTCTGCTTCTGAAATGATAATTAGCTATTATAATACTTAATTTTATCTCTATCAAATGATCTATGTACTGTCTCCCACCCCCCACGTATGTCTACGTGCTTGGGCGCGCAAGCCAGCACTCATATTATTTCACTTTTACCCACTCTCTAATAACCACTTATCCGCACATAACATGCATCATATTTTAATATTATTCATATCAACCACCGCATTCGTATTTCTAATGATTCTTTATTCCCGCAAGTTAATTTTACCATACCCCCCCCAGGTATCATTATATAACCAGCTCATTCTCCACACTTGAAATTTACTCATACCTCATTCACACAACGCTACTTCCCAAACACAGAATCAATATTCGTATAACCTACAGGAATTTTCTTCTATAAAAATACCCAAATTTGGAATGTTAACTCTATCAACATTTACTTTTATATTTTCCAAATGTAATGATCCCCTATAAGCTTGACCGAAATTCAATGTGTTGCCGTCATATGATCACCCCCGTACACATGACCTGTTCCTCCAACAGGATTTCTCATACCCCTCCGGGAAAAGACACCTTTAATTTTCTTCTCCCAGTAACGTGAATTTTCCACACTCCGTTAGTAAATGAATATCCACATACTATCAATTCTCCTCTTCCCAATGCAAGATTGGGCTTGCCCTTTCTCCACCAGCCTTAGAAGCTTTGTTGTCCGATCACCCACACAGATAAGCCGCCACTCGTGCTTAAATGAATCACTGAATGACTCACAGCCGCTCAAGCTAACCATTCACCCTTACGAGATGAGCAGACCTACTCTATCTTATTATTTCTCTATACTTTGAAGCCCTGGTGGCGTCCACAACTGTTCACCTACTAGGGATGAAAAGCGCGACTTCCAATTTATGGTGTCACCTACTCAGGATGACCTACGTTTTTACCTGATTAGCTGTCTAATTTGTGCATCCCCTCCTCCAGGATAATGCACACCTACCCGAGCAGTCCTCTAACAATGAACTCCACGTTAGAGCGGTACCGTAGGCCCTCTGTCTTATGTACAACTCTTGGCTAGCCACCTGCTCGTCCAGCCCCCTGGAGTGCTAACTTAGCTCTCCACAGCGGTAGCACAGGATTTAACTTATTTACACTTTTCAACAATCACATTGCATGCATGTTTATTCTTTATTCCAATAAAAACTCTGTTCTTCTGCTAAATTTGGTCCTTATATTCTGGAGAGAACCGTTCCGTACCCTACCCTCAGATTCAGCTTGATCGAAACACACAGTTTAATTAAGAACATCGCTTACCTTTGTTTAAACAGTGGCCACTGATTGTGTGATTCGTCAAAACCTCCCCCGATGGCAAAGCACTCAAAGATCCCTTATAACCAGTCCCGTCTCGGGTGCCAATTATGTTGTGGAAAATAACCACTATACTATATTACAAATAAGGTCTTACAGAGTTTTTGTTGCATTAAGATTACTTTATTAGAGTTTCAACAAAGCCGATACCAGTCTGCAGAATGGCACCCCCCCTTACGGTCTCCCTCCACCTTATATAGTCCTCTTCAGTTTTCCCGCTATTTTATTGCTCCGCCCACTTCTTTTGTCTCTGAGAGCGGCTAAACTCGACTTTCATTAAGTTCAGAGTACTACATTCAATCAATCCTTATCTTGCAAAAACATTCATGTTTGTTCAACGCTGGCTCTTTTGACTGTGTTTGAAGACAGAAACAAAAGGCCCAAGCCAGTTTCAGTCTTTGATATGATAAGACAACCATGGATCTAAGTAAGAGCAAGCAATCTGACCCTAGGTCAGATTCCCTCTTTACCACCACACACAGTGAAATGACCCAATTACATTCCTGGCCCAGTAACAAATAATTCTAACTCTATGTTAGTGATTAACCCAGTTTTATCTGACAATCCATAAAAAAATACACATCAATGGGAATAAGGTGCAAGGTGATAAGTAGGTGTTCACGGGTGTGGATTCATACTTCCCCTTTCTTCAGGGTATAGAATACTACGAATCTCCATTTACAATCGCTGACGACATATACGGCTCCACTTTCTTTGTCAGGGCACAATACTTCAGGAAACATTGCTTTGACAGTGGAAAAGTAAGTCAGCTAGTATTGTTGTCATTTTCTAACAGGTGATGATAAGCAGAAATAAGGGAGTACTATCGCTCATAGTAGTAGATGTGAGTTTCTCTTTCAAACAATCCCCTTGTACACAGGTGATAGCTAGCTAACGTTAGCCAAAGCAAGTAAGTTAGCTACTGTACTTAGTGCAACCCTAAGTAACAGTACAGATGAAGATGAAAAATTATCAGGCCTACTTTACATCTTACTGTAGAAATTGTTGTTGAAAACAAGTCTAGGTTGAAACTGTTGCTGTTCAAATACAAGTAATACTTTTTTTCTGGAATAAACTGATTGAAGCAAGATGCTTTTTTTGGGGGGGGGGGCAAACACACTCACACAGTTCTCGGTTGCTCATTTACAGCAGGAAGCGGTCCCCTGCCTGAGAAAGCAGTCAATGTTCTGATCCATTTATTGTATTTTAACAGCAACAGTTCCAACCTTTTTTTTCAACAACACTTTCTACAGTAAGATGTACAATAGGACTGATAATTTTTCATCTGTATTGTTACTTAGGGTTGCACTATCACAAACTGAGCTGGTGTGTGTTCTGTTATAGTTCAGAATGAAAATGATTTATTGTATTTTAACAGAAACAGTTACAACCTAGACAGATATGTAAGAGTGTTTTTAATGGGTAAAAATAAACATTAATTGCTATTTATATGGGTATTTCATTGTTATTTGTTTTTGTCTATATTGCATTTGTTTTAGGCATAAAGGCAATTAAATGTACCAATATTTACGTATAGTTGCATGTTTTCATAAGCTTGGGTCCCAGGAAAACACAGAATTTCTCATTTGGGTCCCAGGCTGAAAAAGTTTAAAGAACCCTTGATCTGAAAGCACAACCAAATTCCAATAGAAAAACAATGTCAGATTTTTGTTTATTTATACAACTGAATGTGTTATCGCTGTGTTTCATCTAATAGCACAACCAAATGACCTGAATTGCAGTTGGGGTTGCAATAAATAGTAATGGTGCAAGTGGTCAATGCTGCTACTGCTTAAATAGTTCCATCTGTGCCACTGGCTTAGTCCTATTCTTTAACTTTTTGGTTGAGTTGGAGACGTGAATCCAACATATATAATTGGTAAACAAGTTAATAGGCTATTTAGTGTAATAAAAAGTTATACTGAAGTGTTTCGTTTTCAGCACAACCAAAAATCAACATTTGAAGGAGATGTATTGACTGCTTGGATAGTTCTGTCTGACACTGGCTTAGTCCTATTCTTTAAGTTAGATTTTTGGTTGAGATGGAGATGTCAACCCAACATATCAATTATTAAAGGGATACTTTGGGATTTTGTCAATCGTGGATACCATTTTTATGTCTCTGCGTGCAGTTTGAAGGAAGTTGCTAACTAGTGCATAATAGCGTTAGCATAATGACTCGAAGTCTATACCCATAGAATTCCAGTCATTGCGCTAATACTAGTTAGCATTGGCTTGTGAAACTACCTCTAACATCCTTCATACTGGACACAGAGGCATAAAAATGGTATCCACAAGTTAATCTGACCCCAGGGAAGAAGATAAAGGGCATCATGGCCAAATTCCTGAAGTATTGCTTTAAATTAAAATTGAAATCAACTGAAGCCTATAGGTATTGTCTATTTTTAGTTGAATCCTTGGTTAAATTGAAACAATAGCTGTTGAGGATTTTTTGGAACTGCTATATAGGCCTAAATAACATCATTGATGAAATATAATTACATTGATACACATATGGTTACATTTGTTAAACCTACCCTTTGGAATACAAATAGCAACAGTGAACCTATTTAGTTTTAAAGTGGAGATCCCTCAATAATGATTCTTAAGATGGCACATTACTCACTGGGCACATACACCTCAATGTTTAGTTTGAGTTGCCAACAAAAAATGTCACCATGTTATTGGATTTAGGTTCAAAGTTGGGTGAAAAAAAATTGGGAATTCCCTTACGTTGATGAGTTTTTGCAAATCCAATCAGTATGCCACGTTGATTCAACGTTATCACATTGAATTTTTTGCTGTTGAAATGACGTGGAAACAACGTTGATTCAACCAGTCAGTGACAAATCTAAATGCTAATCAGGGCTTGGTTAAAACCCTGGATGGGAGACCAAAAGGATTACTGTAGATAAATCTGTACTGAACAAAAATATAAACGCAACATGTAAAGGGTTGGTCCCATGTTTCATGAAATAAAAGATCCCAGAAATGTTCCATACACACAAAAAGCTTATTTCTCTAAAATGTTGGGCACAAATTTGTTTAC
This sequence comes from Coregonus clupeaformis, assembly GCF_020615455.1. NCBI lineage: Eukaryota > Metazoa > Chordata > Actinopteri > Salmoniformes > Salmonidae > Coregonus > Coregonus clupeaformis. The sequence goes on along the minus strand of NC_059210.1, from coordinate 17,373,273 downwards.
ATCCCTGTTAGTGAGCATTTCTGCTTTGCCAAGATAATCCATCCACCTGACAGGTGTGGCATATCAGAAGCTTATTAACCCCCTAGAGTTGATTGACGCACCGATGCGACAATCTAAGTAACACTAAAGAAATCCCCATCAAAATCAGTCAGTTTAAGCTAGAGATATGTTTTTTTTTTTGCATCGAATGTGTCTCAATCCAACGCACTTCTGCATCTGCGGTGAAAGGTTGCAGAGCTAGAGTGGTGTTTGTCAGACCATGAGACATCCCGAAAATCGGCCTTCTCACGAAAACGTCTGTAGCATCCGAGCCGTTTGGCCTACAAACAACTATGACCACTCTCACGAACACGATGGTGTTCTCCGTTTTGCTCTATGACCCCCACAAGTGTCAGGGGACTCGTCTAAAGTCGGTACCGTCGGTGTGCCAACTTGTGTTTTGTAGCTTCCGAACCATTTGGGTTACAAACTAATGTGACCCCACTGAGGAAAGGGGAGAGTCTCACGAACACCAAGTGTCACTGGACTCATCTGAAGGTAGCCGGTACCGGTTTCAAAAAATGAATGGAAGTATGGCGGTAGTTCTGTGCCTACCCCAAAAAAGGTGTTCAATATGTGTAAAAAAAACAAGAAAAAAAAAAAACATATATATATATATACACTGCTCAAAAAAATTAAGGGAACACTTAAACAACACATCCTAGATCTGAATGAATGAAATAATCTTATTAAATACTTTTTTCTTTACATAGTTGAATGTGCTGACAACAAAATCACACAAAAATGATCAATGGAAATCAAATTTATCAACCCATGGAGGTCTGGATTTGGAGTCACCCTCAAAATTAAAGTGGAAAACCACACTACAGGCTGATCCAACTTTGATGTAATGTCCTTAAAACAAGTCAAAATGAGGCTCAGTAGTGTGTGTGGCCTCCACGTGCCTGTATGACCTCTCTACAACGCCTGGGCATGCTCCTGATGAGGTGGCGGATGGTCTCCTGAGGGATCTCCTCCCAGACCTGGACTAAAGCATCCGCCAACTCCTGGACAGTCTGTGGTGCAACGTCCCAGATGTGCTCAATTGGATTCAGGTCTGGGGAACGGGCGGGCCAGTCCATAGCATCAATGCCTTCCTCTTGCAGGAACTGCTGACACACTCCAGCCACATGAGGTCTAGCATTGTCTTGTATTAGGAGGAACCCAGGGCCAACCGCACCAGCATATGGTCTCACAAGGGGTCTGAGGATCTCATCTCGGTACCTAATGGCAGTCAGGCTACCTCTGGTGAGCACATGGAGGGCTGTGCGGCCCCACAAAGAAATGCCACCCCACACCATGACTGACCCACCGCCAAACCAGTCATGCTGGAAGATGTTGCAGGCAGCAGAACGTTCTCCACGGCGTCTCCAGACTCTGTCACGTCTGTCACGTGCTCAGTGTGAACCTGCTTTCATCTGTGAAGAGCACAGGGCGCCAGTGGCGAATTTGCCAATCTTGGTGTTCTCTGGCAAATGCCAAACGTCCTGCACGGTGTTGGGCTGTATGCACAACCCCCACCTGTGGACGTCGGGCCCTCATACCACCCTCATGGAGTCTGTTTCTGACCGTTTGAGCAGACACATGCACATTTGTGGCCTGCTGGAGGTCATTTTGCAGGGCTCTGGCAGTGCTCCTCCTGCTCCTCCTTGCACAAAGGTGGAGGTAGTGGTCCTGCTGCTGGGTTGTTGCCCTCCTACGGCCTCCTCCACGTCTCCTGATGTACTGGCCTGTCTCCTGGTAACGCCTCCATGCTCTGGACACTACGCTGACAGACACAGCAAACCTTCTTGCCACAGCTCGCATTGATGTGCCATCCTACCAGGTAGCTGCACTACCTGAGCCACTTGTGTGGGTTGTAGACTCCGTCTCATGCTACCACTTGAGTGAAAGCACCGCCAGCATTCAAAAGTGACCAAAACATCAGCCAGGAAGCATAGGAACTGAGAAGTGGTCTGTGGTCACCACCTGCAGAACCACTTCTTTTATTGGGGGTGTCTTGCTAATTGCCTATAATTTCCACCTGTTGTCTATTCCATTTGCACAACAGCATGTGAAATTTATTGTCAATCAGTGTTGCTTCCTAAGTGGACAGTTTGATTTCACAGAAGTGTGATTGACTTGGAGTTACATTGTGTTGTTTAAGTGTTCCCTTTATTTTTTTGAGCAGTGTATATAACATTTCCTGAGCTTTCTTATACAGTGCATTCGGAAAGTATTCAGACTGCTTCACTTTTTTCCACATTTTGTTACATTACAGCCTTATTCTAAAAGGTATTACATTTGCAAAAATGTCTAAAAACCTGTTTTCGTTTTGTCATTTTGGGGTATTGTTTGAAGATTGATGAGGAAAATGTTTTATTTAATTTATTTTTATTTAATAAGGCTGTAACATAACACAATGTGGAAAAAGTCAAGGGGTCTGAATAGTTTCCGAATGCACTGTATCTTCTAGAAATAGGACAGACACTTCGAAACCTTATTCCTTATGAATTTTTTTTTTGCTTTATTTTTTGCCATTTTATGAATGTGTTATTCAATGCGTTTTTAAGGGCTATAGTAGTAAATGCCAAATTCAATATTTTGTCAAATACATTTCATATAATACGTTTGGGACACATGAAGGGGCCCTAAAATTCCAAATCAAATAGCTAAATGATCCATGGTATGACCATCTTAAAACAATTCCATATGTCAGCTTAGAAGACAGATATTGAAGAGGAGTGGGACAACATTCCACAGGCCACAATCAACAGCCTCATCAACTCTATGCGAAGGAGATGTGTTGCGCTGCATGAGGCAAATGGTGGTCACACCAGATACTGACATGTTTTCTGATCCACGCCACTATCTTTAAAAAATGAAGGTATTCCCAGTCATGTGAAATCCATAGATTAGGGCCTGATGAATGTATTTAAATTGACTGATTTCCATATATGAACTGTAACAGTAAAATCTTTGAAATTGTTGAAATTGTTGTATGCTGCGTTTATAATTTTGTTCAGTGTACTTTCCAGTGGGAGTTGCTGGCCAGCCTATTGTCTTTTCTGATGGTGGATATAACGTTGAAGATCTGACATTGTTTCAAAGGTACAAATGTAACATGTATTCAACATATTTATACAAGGTTTGTCTATGTTGAAAATTGGTTAACATGATGACATAATCCTGTGGTTGAAATTTCACCCTCAAACATCAGTGATGACTTTTTGCAAATCCAATGTATTTTACACGTAGATTCCACGTCACAATACGTTGACAAATTACGCTGAAGCAACAACGTTGATTCAACCAGTTTGTGCTAAGCGGGACTGCAGTCAGAATCATGTTGTTATGGTGTAAGTCAGAAATAGGGTAAAGACCCAGCAAACATGGCCCCATGTGGGTATTCAGGGGGCAAGGTGGGCACAGGCTAGCCCACACTAAGCCCACGCCAGCCCAACACAGGCTAGCCCAGACCAAGCCCAGCTAGAGGCAGGGGCTCATTTGAATATTTGGGGGCATGTGAAGTTTTCATATGTCACATGCAATTATTTAAAGACCCAGTACAGTCAAAAATGTGATGTTTCCTGTGTTTTATATATATTTCCACACTAAGAGTTTGGAAAAATACTGTGAAATTGTGAAAATTATGATAATGCCCTTTTATTGTAACAGCTGTTTGAAAAGACCACCTGAAATTTCTGCTTGTTTTGGTGGGAGGAAGTTTTGGCCTTCCATGTACACCTTTCAAACCAATATGTTTTTCCGCCAACTTTAGCATTCCGCCAACTTTTTGCAGGCTTTTCTTTATATATGAAAGGTATTGCCGGCGACAAAGCCTCTACATTTCCACCAACCGACCTAGTCATGATTGTGGTAAAGTTCTGCCTACGGCTTAGTATGAAATGCTGAGGCGGAATGGCACGCTCTACGCTTAAGTTCTTGATGGTTGCTAGGCAGTGCCCATTACTACTATCCTCTTGCCAGTTATAAACTTTGCTAGACATGTCACTTCACCCATCTCTTCGCATAGCCCACCACATACACTGTTTTCTTAACCACAACTGCATGAATCATAAAGAATGACTGTGGGAATAAATATCACTGAATGATGGAAATATTGGAATAATGTAGTCTAATGTAATTGAAGGCAACAAATTGTTGCTTACTGAAACTCCCAAAGTCATCCAGTTGTTATAATAGGATTTGAAGCAATAGCCTACCTGCATGTGGTCAACTATTTCAGCACTGTTTCTCGCTCCTTTGAGACAAGCATGGGGACTCGTCTTGATAAATCAATCAATGTCCGATTTTTCTTTTCACTGAATCTCCGTTTGGATATTGGTTAGGCTACAATTAGGCTGTGGAAATGTTAGCTAAGTTGAGGTGAGTGCTGCTCATGATCATCTTGTCAAGTTGGCTAATTTATTAGCACTGATCAGAACATTTTGCAAGCATGTTCAGTGCCTTCAGAAAGTTTTCATACCCCTTGACTTATTTCACATTTTGTTTTGTTATAGCCTGAATTCAAAATATTTTTTCTCACACATCTACACACAATACACCATAATGACAAAGTGAAAACATTTTTTTAGACATTTTTGCAAATGTATTGGAAATGAAATACATAAATATCTAATTTACACAAGTATTCACACCCCTGAGTCAATACATGTTAGAATCACCTTTGGCAGCGATTACAGCTGTGAGTCTTTCTGGTTAAGTCTATAAGAACTTTGCACACCTGGATTGTGCAACATTTGCCCATTATTATTTAAACAATTCTTCAAGCTCTGTCAAGTTGGTTGTTGATCATTGCTAGACCGCCATTTTCAAGTCTTGCCGTAGATTTTCAAGCCGGTTTAAGTCAAAACTGTAACAAGGCTATTTAGGAACATTCCATGTCGTCTTGGTAAGCAACACCAGTGTATATTCTGCCTTGTGTTTTAGGTTATTGTCTTGCAGAAAGTTGAATCTGTCTGTTGGAAAGTCTTCCTCTAGGATTTTGCCTGTGTTTATCTCTCTTCCGTTTTTTTATCCTAAAAAAAGTCCCTAGTGCTTGCCGATGATAAGCATAACCATAACATAATGCGGCCACCATCATGATTGATGTGTTGTATTGGATTTGCCCCAAACATAACACTTTGTATTAAGGACATACATTTAATTTCTTTGCCAAATTTTTCAGTTTTACTTTAGTACCTTATTGCAAACAGGATGCATGTTGTGGAATATTTGTATTCTGTACAGGTTTCCTTCTTTTCACTGTGTCATTTAGGTTAGTATTGTGGAGTAACTACAATGTTGATCCATCTTCAGTTCTCCTATCACAGCCATTAAACTCTTAACTGTTTTAAAGTCACCATTGGCCTCATGGTGAAATCCCGGGGGGTTTCCTTCCTCTCCGGCAGCTGAGTTAGTAAGGACGCCTGTATGTTTGTAGTGACTGGGTGTATTGATACACCATCCAAAGTGTTATTAATAACTTCATCAGTCTCAAAAGTATATTCAATGTCTGCCAATAGGTGCCCTTCTTTACGAGGCATTAGAAAACGTCCCTGGTCTTTGTGGTTGAATCTGTGTTTGAAATTCACTGCTCGACTGAGGGACCTTACAGATAATTGTATGTGTGGGGTACAGAGATAAGGTAGTCATTAAAAAAATCATGTTCAACACTATTATTGCACAGTGAGTCCATGCAACTTATGTGAATTGTTAATCAAATTTTTACTCCTGAACTTATTTAGGCTTGCCATAACAAAGGGGTGGAATACTTATTGACATTTCAGCTTTTCATTTTTTATTAATTTGTAAACATTTCGAAAAACATTATTCCACTTTGACGTTATGGGGTATTGTGTGTAGGCCAGTGACACAAAATCTCAATTTAATCAATTTTAATTTCAGGCTGTAACGCAACAAAATGTGGAAAAAGTCAAGGGGTGTGAATACTTTCTGAAGGCACTGGAGCTTAACAAGTGAATTATTTTTGCTCTTCACTTGCAGTCACTTAGTAGCCTAGTTCTACTCCCGACCAAAAGCCTGCAACTTAACTTAATCAATCAATGTGATTTTGTTTAACTGAATCTCTGTCTATTTGGTTAATTATCTGGCTGGACAAATAGCCTAAGTGGAGGTGGTATAGCTCATCTATTCATTTGCTAATCTATCACTGATCAGAAACATTTAGCATGCAATAATGTAGCCTAAATCAAGTGTAGGCCTATGATTTTGCTCGATCGCTTAAAGGCAACTTCAAAAAGCCTGCGGAGGTTGTGAAATATGAACATGAGACTCGCATGCTTTTGAAAATATAGATTACTATAATTTTTTATTGGTATCAGCATGAAGATACTCACAATGTAAGACCCTACCTCTGCTCCTTAACAAAGCAGAGTGAGGGTAGGAAAGAGATGAAACGTGGATCAAAAGCATGGGCTTGGGCTCTGTTTCAAAATATCACTTTTTTTATATGACAGCGGTTCCACACGTTGACGTGACGCAAGTTGTGTGGGAAAAATATTATTTGTATTTTATTCTGTTCTATTTCATTATATTCTTGGCCTACAATAAAATATGTGTGTTGACTGTGATCTGGGTAGCCTAAGTGTGCCTTGTCTGTTTAACCTCTAAAAGTCTAAGCCTTGGGGAGTTCTACTAAGCTAATATATATAATTGTTTTAAGATGGTCATACCATTGATCACTTAGCTATTTGATTTGGAATTTTAGGACCCCTGTAATTATCCCCCCCCAAAAATGTAAACATAATTTGATAAAATATTGTATTTGGCCTTGAATAACACACATTAATAAATGGCAAAACAGACACACAAAAAATAAATCATAAGGAATAAGGTTTTGAAGTGTCTGTCCTATATCTAGGAGATATAAGAAATCTCAGGAAATATTTTATTTTTTGGTACACATATTTAACCCATTTTTTGGGGGTAGGCTAAGACTACCTCCATACTTCCATTTGTTTTTATAAACCGGTACCGGGTTACCTGCAGACGAGTCCCGTGACACCTGTGGGGGTCGTATAGAAAAATAGTCTCGTCTTTCCATAGTGGGTCATATTAGTTTGTAGCCCAAACGGTTTGGACGCTACAGACAGAAGGTGGCACATTGGCGGTACCGAGTCCTGTGGGGCTTGTAGAGGAAAATTGTAATATTAGTTAGTAGGCCAAACCCTTCGGACGCTACAGACGTTTTGTGAGAAGACCGATTTTCCAGATGTCTCCTGGTCTGACAAACAGCGCTGTAGCTCTGCCACTTTCCACCGCAGATGCGGAAGGCCAACATAGGCGGATGCAGTGGATTGAGATGCAGCCCATGCAAAAAAATATCTCTAGCTTAAATTGACGGATTTTAATGAGGATTATTTTGTTAGGTAAATTAGATATAGACTCTTAAATTAATGAACAAAATAACCATTGATTTCATGTGCATGACGCTGCACAGACCAGTAACATAATACAACTCAAAATATGTCATTCTATTCTTTTGAAAATACAATTTATTCGTCTTATAATGTTTCTTAGGACCTGCCTAAAACGTCGTCCCATGTGTATTTCCACTCTTAAACTTGCCGGCATGTGAACAGGAGATATAAAAGGCTTTTCCGGCAATACTTGTAAAAAATAAAAATAAAAATCTGCCTTTTTTTTGTTGTTTTTATTCATATAGTCCTATTTTTAATAGGACTGTATGAATAAAAAAAACATTGCCCGATTTTTATGTTTTACAGGCAACATACCGTAAAGTCTGTCTGTAAAGGGTAATGGTCCCTTGCGGTAAATTAGTTAATAGACCAATAAGAAAGAGTTCCAAACCCCTCTGCCAATAACAGCTTGCTTGCTTGAGAAATTGCTCTTTGCTTGTTTCTTTTTAGCCATTTTAATTTAAGTTACTTAATTGTTACCCAGAAATGATTTGATATTGAGATAAAAACGGCTGCACTGGACCTTTTAACCTTGGTGCTTAAAATAGCCAATAATATTTCCACCAACCATTTCATTTGTTTGGGTTCTTTTTGAAGGCCTCAGGGTCAACTTGCATTCTGGGAAATGTAGTAAGTTCCCCATATTCAACAAAATGTTAGTGATTAATGAAATATAACCGCATACAGGTTTTGTTTTCCTTGATCATTCATTTTAAGAGTTTGTCCTGAAAATCTATTGTTTCAACAATATTTGATATACATGTATATGTTTTATGTACAAGATGTACAGTACATCAGTATAAACTACACCTAATATAGAATAGAAGAGGCATTTTAATTGTAGCTCAGTTGATAGAGCATGGAGCTTGCAATGCCAGGGTTGTGGGTTCGTTTCCCACGGGGGGCCAATATGAAAAAAAGTATGAAAATGTATGCACTCACTAACTGTAAGTCGCTCTGGATAAGAGCGTCTGCTAAATGACTAAAATGTCAAATGTAAATGTAAAACCCTGCCTCCAGCTGTTTGCTTAGAAATTCTAGGAACAATAAGGAGGCCTGCGTCTTGTGACCGTAGCATACATGTAGGTATGTTTGGCAGAACTAAATCGGCGAAAATATGTAGGAGCAAGTCCATGTAATGCTTTGCAGGTTAGCAGTAAAACCTTACTACCCGGATAAGGCCCTAGCCTTAACAGGAAGCCAGGATCCTAGCACTGGGGTAATATGATCACATTTTTTGGTTCTAGTCAAGATTCTAGCAGCCCTATTTAACACTAGCTGAAGTTTATTTAGTGCCTTATCCGAATAGCCGGAGAGTAGAGTAGAGTGCGTGCAGTAGTCTAATCTTGAAGTGACAAAAGCATGGATTAGCTTTTTTGCATCAAATTTGGGCAAAAGGTTTCTGATTTTTGCAATGTTACTACTTCAATTCAAATTCAAGAATTGAGCCCAAACCCTGGTAGGATTACAGGAAATTAACTATAAATCGTCAAATTTTGCTGTACGCTGCGAAGAGGGGGGCGACTAAAATGTTTTGCCATAAGGTGGGGGGGCCCTCAAACCAAATTCCGCTTAGGGCCCCCGAAAGGCTAGAGCCGTCCCTGCCTGCAATGTAGTCAGGCAGGAACTCGACCACTGATGCCTACGGTCCTTTTCAGCAGTTGAAGGTGGCTTCCTCTACTGGGCTGCATCTGAAATGGCACCCTATTCCCTAGTAATAGTGCATTATACAGAGAAAAGGGTGCCAATTCGGAAGCAGATATAGGGTCTCATTTCCCTCATGCTACTTTCAGCTATCCAGTTTGTTTAGATCAGCGCAGACGAAGGAAAAGAGATGGAGGAGAGGAAGGTACTTTAGACAATTTAGGTGCGCCCCATGCTTAATTTCTTCCCTATTTATGATTTCCCTCCCTCCTGTGTGTACCTAAATGTGTGTGTGTGTGTGTGTGTGTGTGTGTGTGTATATAGCATAAATACTATATTAGGCTAATTCTAATCTGGACCTCAAAGCCTGATCTACATTATTTCCCTCTAATCAAAGACTGATTTAGACCTTGGACACCAGGTGGCTGCTATTAATTGTCAGGTATAACAGAAAACCAGCAGTACTCCAGACCTCCAAGCTCAGATTTTATAACAAAAAAGGCAATATAACAGTACGTTTTATATATATACTATTTGCTGTATCCCACAGGTCTGCTGATGTTCGCCATCTCCCACATCCTCTACTCCTCGGCCTTCGGTATGAAGCCCCTGAACCCGCTTGCCGGCCTGGTGATCGGCGCCATATCGGCCGTGAGCTACGCCCTGCTCTACCCCTACCTCTCAGGCCCCTTCACCTACCTGGTGGGGGTCTACATCGCCCTGATCGGCTTCATGGGCTGGCGGGCCGTGGCCGGCCTGCAGTTGGCCAATGATCTGTGGACCTGGACCAAGATGTCGGCATGCCTGGGCGCTGTGCTCTTCATGGTCTCCGACCTCACTATTGCCGTTAACAAGTTCTGCTTCCCTGTGCCGCACTCACGCGCCATCATCATGGCCACCTACTACGCCGCGCAGATGCTGATCGCGCTCTCCGCCGTCGAGTGCCAGGATGTGAAGACGGCGAGGAAGAGGGCATGAAGAGGAGAGAGCGAGGTCGCGAAATGTGATCAAGAAGATGTGAACGGGGCAGCCAATCCCCCTTGTTTTTGTCATGGACATATTCCAGAGACAGTTACCCCCCAAACCCCTGCTTTGGTTGTAGCGTCGCATTCACACACCCTTGTTACCATGGAAACTAGTGTACTACCACCAGCCTGCCCCATGGCTAGTGGGACAGGCAAAGACCCTAGTTACCATGGAGACAAGTGCACTACCTTTAACCCCCAACTACTGCCCTACAGTTCTCGTAGATACATCCTAGTTACTAGAGAGTAGTGCACTACAACTCCCCCACCTCACTGCCTAGGATTTTGGTACAGATGACCATACAGATCACCATGTCAAGGTTTGTGTGTGCGTGCGTGTGTATTAGGTTAGAGCATTCATACTATATAACCTACAGATGAGTGTGAATTGTCATGACCTGCTACAATAATAGCACTTCTTCATTCTGTCCCCCGGTCATTGGCTGCCCCCTCCCCCTCCAGCCCATTTACAGTATAATGTGGTCCAATATTGCAAATTCAAATGGGTGTGCTTTCCTGTGGAGTATTGTCTTTGCCACTATTTTATCACCATTCTTTTATTTATCTCTGAGAAGGTAGTTGTTTTAGTGAAGAAGTTTGCACATCTCGACTCGTTATGGGGGAGGTAGTGTCCACTCTATTGCTGTCTGTTCTCATGTATTTAGGTACTCAGTCAGGAGCACATCCACCCCCCTTTTTACTGATTTTAGTCTCTTCCATTTCACTCAAGACAGCCAAACTGCCTTTTGTACTTCTGCACACCACACTCTTATCAGAATACATCCTCTCTCCTGTGTCTATGAGCCTATGAAAATTGCCCTGAATGTCTGCCATGTGATAAGAAGAGAGAATTTACCTAGCTTGCTGTTGCTAACTAATTTAAACATTGGGTTGCTATTTTACCTGAAATGCAGATGGTCCTTTTTTTGCTGGATCTTTGTAGAATTTTGACCCATTTTGAGTCACACAAAATCATGTGTTCTCTACTCTGACAATTAATCCACAGATAAAAGGGAAACCTAGTTAGTTTTTAGTTAGTTTTCTTTGATTAATCTCTCCTCATTCATTCTTCTTCTGATTTTATATGGCGGTTGGCAACCGACATTAATGCGCATTACCGCCACCAACTTGGCTGGAGTGTGGACCTTGTTCATCTTTCAATCACTCACGTGGGTTAGTATGCTCCTAAAAACCAACGAGTAGATGGGAGAGGCATGACTTGCAGCGCCAAATAGAACCAAGTTTTATTTTAGCGCCTGGTTATGCAGATGACGTGCGTGAGCAGTTTGGATGAAATGATTTGAATAACATGTATGTGGACATTTATTTTGCAACACTCGCACACGCAACGTGGCCGGTTTGGTCAGCATGTGAGGGAGATCATTAGAGAGCTCCTGCTCTAGTATTTTACCACAGTCATTCTGATCACTCAAAAGGCTGGTCGTTTACTGCGGTCTAATGGGAATGTTTTTCTTAGATCTGTATGTGTGCGTATGTGTTTCTCTCTGTGTGTGTGTGTACCCTCTGTCCCTGAGACAGGGTTCCTCCTTCACTGTTTATGTTACCCTGAACACACACACACGCACAAACACACACATTTACACGGTAGGTGTGTGTGTGTGTCGAGCTCCCCTTAGGGCCGTGGCAGAATTGCTGTGAACCATCATTTTGCTTGTACATTGGCTAAATGTACATCATACCGGCATATTCCTATTTTGTGATATTCTCTCAAAATCCTTTGCCGTTTTCTCTTACTTCTTCACTTCAGTCACCTATCTTCCTAATAACGGATATTTTCACTTTCTATATTATTTTCACATTTTCCCTTGCTGTCTCTTTCCTTTCTATGCACCCATAGTCAGGGATGACTGATTTAATGGCAGGCCATTTTTATGTATGTAGCATTTTCCCAGCTAGTACATAACGTTCTGAGAACCATATGTTTCTTAGAGCTTGTTGAGAGGGTGGTTGTCCTATGGTTATTTTGCATACAACTTTCCCACAACTTTCTGGGAATAGTTGCTTGGCTTTGGAACATTCTCAGCACTTTTAAGGAACTTGACAACATTTCTTTATTTTCTTGGTATTTCATTACTTTAACAGAATGTTTCCTAGAAGTTCAAACATGGTTATATTTCATTTCAATTTTGGTTATGTTCTTGGAATGTTCTCCAACTGCTTTGACATTGGGAATGTTCTCAAGTAGTTCAGAAACAACGTTCTTCAGTGGGAATTTCAGTACTTAAGCATAACATTTTACTACAGGTTTCCTCCTGGTTCTATTTAAAGTCATGTTCTCAAATTATTCTGAGAACATTAAGAAAACTTTTCATAGAAACCACAAGAAAACTTTTGTAATGTTCAGAGAATGTTCTAGGAATGTTATTTAATAACATATACATTCCATTCTCAGCATCAACAAAATTATCTCTATCCTCTATCTTGTTAAGTGTGTTGGCTGTGCCCACTAATTGGCAACACCTGGTCTTAATGAGTGTTTGTTTCCATTGAAATGGGGTCTGTTTGAATAAACTAAAATGAACAGATTTGTATGCGTAAAAAAATATGACATGCTAGCTCCATCCTGGTGGTGTGGTGGACTAATTCCATGGATAGATTATAGGTTCGAATCTCACTGATGCCGTGTCACAATGAAAAAGAAATGTGTTTGCATGATTAATGCCTAAGGAAATACATTTCCATGTGTCCTATCTGTGCTTGGAGTTCAAAGAAGTTAACCCAAAATAAACTAGCAGTGTTATTAACCCACTGGGCACAGACATCAGTTCAACGTCTAGTTTTGATTTAAATTTGGTTGAGTTGTCAACTAATGTGAATTCAAAGTGAAATCAACAAAACAATTCACAATGTCATTGGATTTAGGTTAAAAGTTTGGTGAAAAAAAAGTTTTCCACATTGATTCAACGTTATCACATAGACATTTTTTGTTGAAATGACTTGGAAACAACATTGATTCAACCAGTTTCTGCCCAGTACGAAAAGTCACATTCAGTGAACGTTTTAAGGAAGTTATAAAAAAAAACTCGAAATAACCTATAATATTTCCGTTCTCAAAGCGTTAATAAAACCTCCCAGGAAAGCTTTCAAAGAACCAGAGTAAAACGTTCTCAGAACCTCCTGCAACCTAAAAATAAACCTTCCCAGAACAGGCGAAATGTTCACTTTTGTTCTCAGAACGTTTACCGGTCAGGAAACGTATGACTCAATTCCCACAACCAATGTGAAACCAAAAACATACAACTTCCAAGGAACCAAATGTGCTAGCTGGGGTCTCTGCTCAAACAGAAACATTGTGTGTTTATTAATAAAGGCAGTGGTGGAGCTTATGAGTGTGCAGGCTCTATTTCTTTTATACCAACTTTTTTCGGCCCTGCATCGCACTAAAGGATGTGTCTTTGATTACACTTTTCTATAGAGAGTGGTTGTTGCATAGCGCCCATAGAGTCTAATGTAGCATGAAGAAGGATGCTAAATATTGATGTGTTCTATTGGTATTGAAGACATCTATCTATTGGCTATTGTTGTTTATTGATATCTATTCAGCTACAGTATATGAAACTAACTGACAGTTTACTGTAATAAGTAGAGGAACTACTTAAAGATGCATACAAACAGTATATTGTAACATATATATTTTTTTTACCTTTAATAGTTTTAATTGTGATGTGTATAGGGAGGATTTGAATACTTGTGGATACACAGATACAGAGTATCCAAATATATCGTACTGTTCTGTCCCACTGGGCACCAACTGGTTGAATCAACGTTGTTTCCACAACATTTCCACAAAGAAATGCAATGTTTTTCCTTTTGATAATGTTGAATCAATGTGGAAGATTAATTGAATTTGCAAAAACTCATCAACGTACAGGAATTTCTGGATTTTTTGTCAACCAACTTTTAACCTAAATCAAATGGTTGTCAAATGGTTGACATTTCCGTTTATTTCACTTTGAATTCACATTAGAATTGACAACCAATCAAATGTAAATCATGTTGAACTAACGTTGGTGCCCAGTGGGGTGTGTGGTCTTTTTAGCCACAGTCTAAGGTGCAGAAGGGATCACTGAGATTCTAAATGAGGGGGAAACAACCCGGGATGTCAGCTGGTCCAGTGACCCCAGAGCTGTCAACAACACACACAGCCACCATGTTCGGTTGGCCATGGTGTTAACACTCAGAGAAGCATCAACGTAAACATGTCACATTTTCCCTCAAGTATCTAATTCAAAATAATGCTTGCCACTCTGTTTCATATACTATTTTTGGTTTGGCGGTTTGATTTTCAGCTAAATATTTCAGCTTAGTCAGTCAGACACCGAGTGTGATTGAGAGCATCAGTTCCTTTGTCGACAGGATATATTTTGGGACCCAGTTTTGGTGTAATGGATTGGCAATATTTAAGAGGATGTGAAATTAAATATTTGCAAGTAGTGAATGTGTAAAATCAGGACCAGTGTGCAAATTACGGGGGGCATGAGCTCCCCTAAATGCAACAAAAGTCAAACTTTAATTAAACAATTCTCCAATTTGTTTAAAATGCAATTTTGTACTGTTACAGTTGTAAATATTAAAATAAAAGTTTATTCCAAATTAAAGGAACACCCCCCTCTGCTCTGTCATTGTTTAAACCAGTGACAGTTACTTCAGGTTCTTTCAATCGCATTCATACTACTCCACCTGTCTGCCTCTCTCTCTCTGTCTGTCTTGAGCTTTCGCTAGCAAACTTGCAACATTGTATCGACTGTATGATAGGAGCGAGGCAAACTATAAACAAACCTAAATCCCAGATTAGCTGTGCATCCTAAATTGCACCCTGTTCCCTATTTATTGCACTACTTTTGCCCATTGAATTCTGGTAAAAAATAGTGCACCATATAGGGGATAGGGACCATTTGGGACACATCCTGGGTCAACGAATCACGGGTATTGATGCCAATTAAGAAAATTACACCGTTTGGCAAACATTTGGCAGCCACCCAATGTAAATTACATCATAATTTCTCAAAGTTTGTACCAACAGATATTGAATATCATTCTAGAGTATGCATAAAATGTATCCTCCAATTGCAACATCTGCTTATGCCCACACATATTGTCTCAATAACATTTTCTATTTTTAATACCCTCAAACACCAAGTTAGGCATACCTAATTTCAAAATAAGCCATGGCATCATCACTGTCAATCATGAACAATAATTCTTCACGTTTTACCAGTGAAATGTCCAAACTGCGTCTGCATGCCAATCATTTGATCTCAATCATTTTCATGGGAATATGCGTTTAGATCTCCTTGAATTACTGTTTTGTGAGCAAATTAGAGCAGATGGTTTTAACAAACTATACAGCCTTCCTGCCTGTATATTGTTTCAATTAAAGCACATTCTGCCTAGTGGCGCGCTGTTGAGTTTTTGACTTCAGCTAGCCATCCTAAAATAAGAAATTAGGTGGTGTTTTTTATGTAACAGTAACATTATATATGTTATAATATTTGGTCATGTTATGTAGAATACTAATGAATCATTATGCGATCTTCCAATACATTGATTCAGCCTTAATCTAACTTTACTAAACGAGCACCATTGTGAGAAATGGAGGAGCGACGCTCCGCAGTCCGCTGCACCGAATTAGCAATTTAAGCGCACCTAGCCTACTCTGTTGCCTCATGCAAAATTTGGTGATGCAGAAACGAGAGACAACGTGTGGCTGTTTTATGATAATCTGGGAATATTTGGCCAAGGACACTTCTGGTTGGTCTCAGGGAATGCAAAACAGGATTGAGTGAAGTAGCAGCAAATATGTGGCCGACCGGCTCGATTCGGTCTTATGCAGCAAAATTTGACTTGTGTTTTTTACATTGGATATAAGTAGAGACTCAGAGCTACAAAATGGTATATAATTCACTACAGTTGAGGAACAATGGGAAAGTAATTCTGCTTTAAAAGTTGATAAACTTGTAACGTCCCTTTTTGAGAAAATGGCCCTTGAATGTTTTGGTAAACCTACTGGAGAGCTCCTCTTTGTCTACACCCATTCAGCATCGTTCACACCCTCTTAAGCCTTATCCCCACCCATCTCTTTAAGGATTCACATATGAGGCCATGTACTAAACAACCAAAGATTTCAAAACTAAAGGCTGGTTTATACTACGTCTATTGACAGTTGTCGCAGTGACATCATTAACATTCTATTGTTGTCGGACATCAAACTTGTCATTTGTTGTTATGAAAAAGTATAAACACAAAAACTACGGGCTGCATGACATCAGCAGCCTGGTGGTCCAAAATAGCATAACCACCTGTTTAAAAATGAATTTAGTATATGTCTATCTAGAAACCAGGCAACTAAAAGCAACTTTCTAAACAATGTTTTGGTTCGTTTCTAGCTTTTTAGCTAGCTAGCTAATGTTTATTTAGCTGGCTAGCCAGTTTAAATAATGACCATATTATATAACTGACAATGTCTTCACTTTAACTCATTTGTCTTCATTATTACAGGAAAATAAACTAACAACAGGGTCGTTATTTACAAGTTAATGGCGAGCCAATAACAGAAAATAGCTTACGGTTGTGAGTGCGACGAAATAAAAGCAGGGCATTCTACCGGAGAATTGTAGAACTTGGACACTGTCTCGTTGGCCTAACGTTATGTCCTAATTTTACTTTGGTGCAGGTGTTGTTCTTCACATTACCGTCTCTGGTAAACACATACTATATCGAATAAAATCAAAGTGTATTTGTCACATGCACAGGATACAGAATGTGTAGTGAAATGGTTACATGCATAGTGGAGTCTTTTGTTTAGACATGTAGCTAGGTCCCAACTCATAACGTCACTACCCTGCATGAATTTGCAGGTAGCTAACCAACCAGGTTCAATGTTAGCTAGCTGGCTAACATCAGGCTATAACTAGCAATGCAAATGGCTCTGAGATACAAATAATATTACTACACAGATCATACACGTAACATTAGCTAGCTAACTGTATGCTTTAACTTGAAATGAAAATGACTTTCTGACAAAATTTGAAACTTATAATATCTGAAAATGTAGCTAGCTAGACTATCTTACCCGTATACATGGATGGACGCTTTTCCATCTCTGTCAGCCTTCTGTGTGTTCTTTTTTCGACTGCCTCTACATAGTTGCAATCAAACATCAGAATTTTCCACTGATTTCAAAACTCGGTCCTCCAGAAAGTGGAGAGAAACACTTTTGCAATTCTACTATGTGATATCTTTCAAAAAAGCCACATTAGAAAGGATTTTCTACACACACTGACAAGCTCATGTTATAGACAGAAGCGCGCTACATGGCAGTCCAATCCGAACTCATCACTCGGCATGTCCAGCCCAGCCATTATCTCAGCCAATCATGGCTAGCGGGAAGGTTCCTGTCTTTTTCCGTGGCTAAACCAACTAGGCTCGTAAACATTCTGAATTGATTTCGACATGCCAGAAGAGATAGTTGAAAGTTCCATATGTTAAGCAAGGAAAGCATCATAACGTGCACTTACCTCTGCAAGCTCCTTGTAGTTGCCCTTGTTAGTGGAACTTCCCCTCTCTTCGTGTTCTCTAAAAGCCAATTCTTGCATGCCCAAAAATGCAGTGGTGTCGATAAGCCGCTTGATAACATCCCTGTTTCTTCTTACTTTCTCGTTGTTACACAGTTTGAATACGCAGACCTTCGTCCATTACATGATCAATGCGGCTTTTTCCCAGAAGCTTGAATCTGATGTGGGCATGTACTGTATATGCTCCCTGCTTTTGTTATGCCGTTTTGCTGAACGATCAATGTTCTTCAGGACACTGTACCCCCTTTTGCCCAAGGCTCTGACTTTCCAAAAAGCAGGCAAGGCCAGCAATACAGGCGGCTTGATGAAAGGGTCCCTGTTAACCAGCTGTACTGTTGATACCAGTTGGCATTAAACGCCCTCACCTTTTCATCCTTCTTCATGAAACTGTTCTCAGGCAGAGGTCGACCCTCGGTTTTAATTCGCACCTTTTCTGTGTACCCCAGAGAATGAAAGGGGTTCTTCAACAAAAAGTCCACAACATTTTCGGTAGCGTTGGCCATTCTGCCATTCTGGCGGTGAAAACTGCATGCTTGTGCTGGTAGCTAGCTAGCTACTGCTACTTGCTACTGAAGTTAGCAAGGCAAATTCAAATAACTTGCACTAACTGGACATAAAAATAAAATTCTAAAACCAAGAAAACCATTTTTAATCTACCTCCTCCTCCTGTAATTTGAAAAAATTCATTTGAATTTAATAATGTTATAAAAATGCTCATCTATCACTTTTCACTCTCAATCACTATCCAATAATGCCACCAACTCACCAAGCTTCTCAACACATAGAACCCCCCAGAATGCTCTGCGGCACAATCCCAATACAACACACTAGGTTCATTCTCTGATCCTAATCCTATGATTTGATGGACAAGATGTCAGTTCATACTGCAAAAGCTTTGATTGGTTGGAGGTCGTCTTCCGGAAGTGATCATAATTACCATGTAGGTCTATGGACGGAGGTGAAGCAAACGAGCCTCCTAGGTTTTGTATCGAAGTCAATGTAGCCAGAGGAAAACGGAAGCTAGCTGTCCTCCGGCTACACAATGGTGCTTCCCCAGAGATTGCTATTGAAGTTACTATAGACCTTCATTGCAAAACAGTGTGTTTTAATCAATTATTTGATGACATTAATATATTTAGTATAGTTTTATCTAAAAAGGATAATGTTTTAAAATGTTTCACAAGAAAGAAAAAATTAATTTCACTGGTCGGAATGTCTGACTGACAAATCAACATTTTTTTCTAAATTAGTGGTGTTTGAATTTATTGATAAAATGCGGGACATGATTGTTTGGTTGTGGGACGCGGGATCCGGGATATGTGGTCACCCTACATGAGATATACAGTAGCTCCAAGTAGGTTAGGTGGTGAAATATGACACATGGGGAAAATTGCCTGCTACAGTAGCTAGCTACTACTACCCAGCGCACCACAGATGGCAGGCTGTAGAGCATCACTTTACCTTCCCCATCAACAACCCTGTTGTTCTCTGCCTATGTGAGACTCAGACAAAGGGAGGTGAGAGTCATCTGGGAGGTGGTAGAGACGGAGCGTGTTTGGGCTGTGGTGTGTGAGTGATGAGGTGGAATGAGTGAGTAGGCGTTGGAGAGAGTAGAGGTCTACGAAAATGCTGTTCACTCCTGTTCAGATGAAGCACTTTTCCGCTTTTTGAGAGTTCCTTTATCACTTTCTCAATCACTTGTCTATTGAAGCTAACATTATTTTTGTTTGGTGTGTGTGAGTGGAGATAGAATACACATTGGCCTGATCATAATATTTAGAGTGTCACTAAAGTTTTGATGATCTCTCAATGGCTGCCTCAAATCATTCAGCTGTACGCACATTTCTTGTTGTGTATCTGGAGGTTCATTGACTCTATACACTGACACAATGTGACACCTATAAGGGAACCACACCCTCCCATGTTCAGAACAGGATCTTGGGTTGAACAGAAACACTTTTTATTGGATAAGTCCAGGTAGTCCCTCCCTCTTTGAGTCAGTTTTCTTCCATTTGGTGCCTAATGAATTTTCTATTCTCCTTACTCAACTTCAATGCCAGTAATGCACCACTCTGACCAGTGGTGTTATGTTGGATGATAAGAGGCTTCCCACTGGGCACAGACGTCAATTCGACGTCTATTCCAAGGTTGTTTAACACAATTTAATTGAAATGACTTGGAAACAACTTTGATTCAGCCAGTGTGTGCCGGTGGGTTTCTTGATGTGTCTTCTTCAAATACTTTCTACTATGGACAATTGTCATGATTAAACAATGCATAGGTACAAGTAACTGCCCAAATAAATGAAACACAACGTTTCTTAATAGGGCGATGGACCAAATCAAATCAAATCAAATCAAATTTTATTGGTCACATGCGCCGAATACAACAGGTGCAGACATTACAGTGAAATGCTTACTTACAGCCCTTAACCAACAGTGCATTTATTTTAAACAAAAAAGTAAGAATAAAACAACAACAAAAAAAGTGTTGAAAAAAAAAGAGCAGAAGTAAAATAGTGACAGTAGGGAGGCTATATATACAGTAAAATAAAGTGACAGTAGGGAGGCTATATATACAGGGGGGTACCGTTGCATAGTCAATGTGCGGGGGCACCGGCTAGTTGAGGTAGTTGAGGTAATATGTACATGTGGGTAGAGTTAAAGTGACTATGCATAAATACTTAACAGAGTAGCAGCAGCGTAAAAAGGATGGGGTGGGGGGCAGTGCAAATAGTCCGGGTAGCCATGATTAGCTGTTCAGGAGTCTTATGGCTTGGGGGTAGAAGCTGTTGAGAAGTCTTTTGGACCTAGACTTGGCACTCCGGTACCGCTTGCCGTGCGGTAGCAGAGAGAACAGTCTATGACTAGGGTGGCTGGAGTCTTTGACAATTTTGAGGGCCTTCCTCTGACACCGCCTGGTATAGAGGTCCTGGATGGCAGGGAGCTTTGCCCCAGTGATGTACTGGGCCGTACGCACTACCCTCTGTAGTGCCTTGCGGTCAGAGGCCAAGCAGTTGCCATACCAGGCGGTGATGCAACCAGTCAGGATGCTCTCGATGGTGCAGCTGTAGAATTTTTTGAGGATCTGAGGACCCATGCCAAATCTTTTTAGTCTCCTGAGGGGGAATAGGCTTTGTCGTGCCCTCTTCACGACTGTCTTGGTGTGTTTGGACCATGATAGTTCGTTGGTGATGTGGACACCAAGGAACTTGAAGCTCTCAACCTGTTCCACTACAGCCCCGTCGATGAGAATGGGGGCGTGCTCAGTCCTCTTTTTTTTCCTGTAGTCCACAATCATCTCCTTTGTCTTGGTCACGTTGAGGGAGAGGTTGTTGTCCTGGCACCACACGGCCAGATCTCTGACCTCCTCCCTATAGGCTGTCTGACCAAGAACAGTATGTAGGGGATCTAGTTTCAGGTGTTTATTTTACACCTGCTACGTTAGATTATGTTGATGATGGTGGAAAACGCCGTCTCAGGCGCTGCTCCAATCTCCCATAAGTGTTCAGTTGGGTTGAGATCTGATGACTGAGATCTGATCACTCACACACACACACACACACACACACACCTGTGGAGGCTGCTGAAGGGAAGACGACTCATAATAATGGCTGGAATGGAATGGCATCAAACACATGGAAACTGTGTTTGATGTATTTTAAACCATTCCACACCTATTACGCTCCAGCCATTACCATCAGCTCGACCTCCCCAATTAAGGTGCCACCAACCTCCCGTGACACACAAACACATTTTCAAGTCTTGCCACACATTTTCAAGCAGATTTATGTCAATACTGTAACTTGGCCACTCAGGAACATTCACTGTCTTCTTGGTAATCAACTCCAGTGTAGATATGGCCTTGTGTTTATTGTCCTGCTGAAAAATGAATTCCTCTCCCAGTGGCTAGTGTAAAGCAGACTGAAGCTGATTTTCCTCTAGAATTTTGCCAGTGCTTACCCACATGAAAAAATACAATAGTATACTATGGTCTAAATACTGTAGTGTTAGTATATTTATAGACTATAGTATTCACTGTAGTATTTTTGCTGTATTCTTACTGTAGTATTCTTGCTGTATTCTTACTGTAGACTTTTTGCGGACATGACTGTAGTTTTCCCTGGGCACCCTGATTAGGAGAAGACATGCAGGAAATATATAAAGGCACCCCATGGTCATGTTCAGGTGAGCGCTTTGTACCTGGAAGGTACTTTGTGTGTACAGGCTGTACGGCGTTGGTGCTGTTGGTTTATTTCTGTGAGCAACCATTTTGTGGCCAAGCTGTCTTCAATAAATGTTTGGGGTGTGGTCGATTGTTCTAAATGGAATGTGTTGAGTTTGACCATCAGTGAGTTTTTTCACTTGTGACAATATTCAATATGTTCATTATGTAAAGCCACTTCAATAATGTCCTTTTGTTTTCATTTGGTTTGTTTGGAGAGGCTTTGCTGGTTTGAGGTCCAGGCAGTTTATTGGCAGCACCCTCCCATATGGTGACTGTCTAAGCAAAATAATTTGTATTTCAAAAATATCTATTATTTAGGTAAATGTGAACTTGGTCAGCTAAATCTCTGTGAAAACACTATTTCAGAAAGCTATCTAGTGGAAGTAACAGATCTAAGAAGTAATTTTGGTGTACACTACCGGTCAAAGGTTTTAGAACACCTGCTCATTCAAGGGTTTTTCTTTATTTTTACTATTTTGTACATTGTAGAATAATAGTGAAGACATCAAAACTATGAAATAACACATATGGAATCATGTAGTAACCAAAAAAGTGTTAAACAGATGAAAATATATTTTATATTTGAGATTCTTAAAATAGCCACCCTTTGCCTTGATGACACCTTTAAACACTCTTGGCATTCTCTCAACCAGCTTAACCTGGAATGCTTCTCCAACAGTCTTGAAGGAGTTCCCGCATATGCTGAGCACTTGTTGGGTGCTTTTCCTTCACTCTGCGGTCCGACTCATCCCAATCATCTCAATTTGGTTGAGGTCGGGGGATTGTGGAGGCCAGGTCATCTGATGTAGCACTCCGTCACTCTCCTTCTTGGTAAAATAGTCCTTACACAGCCTGGAGGTGTGTTGGGTCATTGTCCTGTTGAAAAACAAATGATAGTCCCACTAAGCCCAAACCAGATGGGATGGCGTATCACTGCAGAATGCTGTGGTAGCCATGCTGGTTAAGTGTGACTTGAATTCTAAATAAATCACAGACAATTTCACCAGCAAAGCACCCCCACACCATCACACCTCCTCCTCCATGCTTTACGGTGGGAAATACACATGTGGAGATCATCCGTTCACCCACACCGCGTCTCACAAAGACACGGCAGTTAGAACCAAAAATCTCCAATTTGGACTCCAGACCAAAGGACAAATTTCCACCGGTCTAATGTCCATTGCTCGTGTTTCTTGGCCCAAGCAAGTCTCTTCTTCATATTGGTGTCCTTTAGTAGTGGTTTCTTTGCAGCAATTCGACCATGGAGGCCTGATTCACACAGTCTCCTCTGAACAGTTGATGTTGAGATGTGTCTGTTACTTGAACTCTATGAAGCATTTATTTGGGCTGCAATTTCTGAGGCTGGTAATTCTAATGAACGTATCCTCTGCAGCAGAGGTAACTCTGGGTCTTCCATTCCTGTGGCGGTCGTCATGAGAGCCAGTTTCATCATAACGCTTGATGGTTTTTGCGACTGCACTTTAAGAAACTTTTAAAGTTCTTAAAATGTTCCGTATTGTTTGACCTTCATGTCTTAAAGTAATGATGAACTGTCGTTTCTCTTTTCTTATTTGAGCAGTTCTTGCCATAATATGGACTTGGTCTTTTACCAAATAGGGCTATCTTCTGTATACCCCCCTACCTTGTCCCAACACAACTGATTGGCTCAAACGCATTAAGAAGGAAAGAAATTCCACAAATTAACTTTTAAGAAGGCACACCTGTTAATTGAAATGCATTCCAGGTGATTACATCATGAAGCTGGTTGAGAGAATGCCAAGGTGTGCAAAGTTGTCATCAAGGCAAAGGGTGGCTATTTGAAATATAAAATATATTTTGATTTGTTTAACACTTTTTTGGTTACTACATGATTCCATATGTGTTATTTCATAGTTTTGATGTCTTGACTATTATTATACAATGTAGAAAATAGTAAAAATAAAGAAAAACCCTTGAATGAGTAGGTGTTCTAAAACTTTTGACCGGTAGTGTACTCTTGTTAATGTGTGTTACTTATCTGCGTCAAACAAGCAAGCCTAACCCTCTAAGCTTTAATAAACTTAGCTTGTTCTTCATATCTGCCTCTGTACTGTTTCCATTTAATGCGCCTAGAACCTGTCTAATGTTTAGATGTTACAATTGTAATAAAAAAAATATATATTTGCTAAAGTTTTGTTTGGTCCGTTGCATTGCTCAGAACTCAATCAATCTGTCACATGCTTCGTAAACAATAGGTGTAGACTAACAGTGAAATTCTTACTTAGGGGTCCTTCCCAACAATGCAGAGAGAAAAAAAGAGAAATAACAGAAAAATAACAACACAAGACAAGACACAATGAGTAATGATAACTTAGCTGCATACACAGGGTACCAGTACCAAGTCAATGTGCAGGGGTACGAGGTAATTGATGAAGATATGTACATATACAGTGAGGGAAAAAAGTATTTGATCCCCTGCTGATTTTGTACGTTTGCCCACTGACAAAGACATGATCAGTCTATAATTTTAATGGTAGGTTTATTTGAACAGTGAGAGACAGAATAACAACAAAAAAATCCAGAAAAACGCATGTCAAAAATGTTATAAATTGATTTGCATTTTAATGAGGGTGGGGGGACATCGACTAGGGGGTAAGCACATTTTTACTCCTGAACTTATTTAGGTTTGCCATAATAAAGGGGTTGAATACTTATTGACTCAAGACATTTCATCTTTTTTTATTATGGGGCATTGTGTGTAGGCCAGTAACCAAAACAATCTCAATTTAATGCATTTTAAATTCAGGCTGTAACACAAAAAAAATTGGAAAAAGTCAAGGCGTGTGAATATTTCCTGAAGGTATTGTAGTCCGGGTAACTAAGGGGGTTAATACTTATGCAACGACTATATTTGAATTATAAAAAATATATTTGTAGAATTTCCTTTTCACTTTGACATTATGGAGTATTTCGTGTAGCTCAATGGCCAAAAAAAATCACAATGAAATATATTTCAATCCCACGTTGTAACACAACAAGATTTGAAACAATCCAAGCGGGGTGAATACTTATGATACCCACTGTACGCTTATTCTCAGAGATGGAAATATTTACTAAGTGTCTTTGTGTTTCTTTTGATGGCATTATTGCATTGATTCTGAAGGTGTTACTTAGCCCATAGTAGAGCCGTTGCTAGAAATTGTTATCCTTCTTTCATCGAGAGAAAAATGCCCGGAATGCGTAAATTCAGGCTTTTATTGGGATATCTGTTATATTTTGAGAATTCACTTTTTTCATTTTAAGTTATGATGTAATATATTCTTTAAAAGATAAGTTTACTTTTTTACAACCAAATCAGTTTTTTGGATGTAAATGGCATATTATAGAAGTGTCCAGACACTTTTTTGGGGGATTTCACTTGTTTTTGAGAAACTTACCTCAACCAGCGATAAACTTCCTCATCCTCGTTCTGCGGTATGAGGGCTTAAATAAAAAAAAACTGTCTGAACACTTCTATAACATGCCATTTACATCCAAAATACAGATTTGGTTGTAAAATGTAAACTTCTCCTTTAAGCTGGCATTGTGTTGTGAATGAATGCAGAGTTGGTTTGTTGTTGTGTTTTCACCTTTGATGATGTTTTCGATTCTATTTCTATATTAACTTTCATTTTGTGTATAATGAGTATTGATTTATTTTTATGATATGTAGAGATAAAGGACCATATTGTTCCTTCCTGTAGTCGAACTGTGACTTTATCTAAAGGAGAAATAAATGCAAGTACAATGCAACCTCATAACAGTCTCTTCTTCTTTGTGGTCATTTTTCTCCTGAGTGGCGCAGTGGTCTAAGGCACTGCATCGCAGTGCTAACTGTGCCACTAGAGATCCTGGTTCAAATCCAGGCTCTGTCGCAGCCGGCCGCGACCGGGAGACTCATGGGCGGCGCACAATTGGCCCAGCATCGCCCAGGGTAGGGGAGGGAATGGCCGGCAGGGATGTAGCTCAGTTGATAGAGCATGGCGTTTGCAATGCCAGGGTTGTGGGTTCGATTCCCACGGGGGGCCAGTATAAAAAAAATAT
Source organism: Coregonus clupeaformis (assembly GCF_020615455.1). Taxonomy (NCBI): domain Eukaryota; kingdom Metazoa; phylum Chordata; class Actinopteri; order Salmoniformes; family Salmonidae; genus Coregonus; species Coregonus clupeaformis. The sequence goes on along the minus strand of NC_059210.1, from coordinate 17,347,257 downwards.
GTATTCACTAACTGTAAGTCGCTCTGGATAAGAGCGTCTGCTAAATGACTAAAATGTAAATTTTATAATAAATAATACGAATAAGTAATTGTTTGGATTTATATAGCGTTTTACTACATAGAATGATCAAATGACTGCTCTGTGGCCTAGGATGGTCTAGTCTGGTTAGCACCACTGCTTTCAACACATATGATCGTGACTACATGGGTTCGAAAAATATTAAAGAGTAATAGTAAAGTGTGGCATATCCACTCTTTAAAACAAGGGGGGAAAAAAAGACACAAATGCTCTCTGCACAGGTCGGAAGGTGAGATTTTGAAGAGGTGGGAGAAATTATCTCAGCTTGGATGTCGGCCCACCACCTTAAGCTCAACCTCGACAAGAAGGATCTGCTTTTCCTCCCGGGGAAGGCCTGCTCGCTCCAAGACCTCTCGATCACGGTTGACAACTCCACGGTGTCCCCCTCCCAGAGTGCAAATAACCTTGGCGTGACCCTGGACAGCACCCTGTCGTTCTCTGCAAACATCAAAGCAGGGACTTTCTCCTGCAGGTTCATGCTCTACAACATCCATAGAGTACGTCCCTACCTCACACAGGAAGCGGCGCAGGTCCTAACCCAGGCACTTGTCATCTCCTTGTCTGGACTACTGCAACTCTCTGGTGGCTGCTCTCCCCGCTTGTGCCATCAAACCCCTGCAAATGATACAGAACGCTGCAGCCCGCCTGGTGTTCAACCTTCCCATGTTCTCCTATGTTACCCCGCTCATCTGCACACTCCACTTGCTTCCAGTCGAAGCTCGCATCCACTACAAGACCATGGTACTTGACTACGGAGCAGCAAGAGGAACTGCCCCTCCCTACCTTCAGGCTATGCCCAACTCAAGCACTCCGTTCTTCCACCTCTGGTCTCTTGGCCCTCCCACTCCTACATGAGTGCAGCTCCTGCTCAGCCCACTCCAAGCTCTTCTCTGTCCTGTCACCCCAATGGTGGAACCAACTTCCCCCTGAAGCTAGGACAGGAGAGTCCCTGCCCATCTTCTAAAAATATCTGAAACCCTACCTCTTCAAAGAGTATCTTAAATAATCCCACAGCGCACCATGCACCTGTAGTTTGCTGACTGAACTCTAGCTGATTAAACACAACATGTATCTCACACAGGGTGACATCTTTGTCATCTTCAACATCATTGTCTTATACCACCTGTCCGAAGACAATGGTTCGTCACCATATAATGTTTTGGTAAAGGGGAACATTTTGCTAACACTTCCTTAAAGCCTGCAGGTGTAATGTGCATGCATGACCCCCTTGTAATGTCTATCTCATAATGATCCTGACTAATTGCAAATCTTCATTAGTAAACCTCTAAGCTGCTGGAGGGCCATAACTGCAGCCACTAGCAGAGAACAATAATGACACTGTTCTAGTGGCTGGTCTGTTACACTCTCAGGCTTATTGCTGTGGGAAACACGCACGCACACACACAGGGGGTTTACTCCAGTTGGAACTCGGCCAGTCCTCTGGCAATGAAGCTCATTCAGACACAGCCAAGCGTCCACATCAAAGGACCCCACTCTTCCCCTTCAATAAAGCGTCTGTGATTGCATGAATCAAATAGATGATGACTATTGACTGTATTGTTGTATTGGAAGTGATTGAGGTCGCTTCAGGAGATATTTATGTCCATAACTACATGGTAAGACTTCCAGAGATTTGGTGGAATGTGAGAGGGACGGAATAAAGAAGAAAGAGGGGATGAAGGAGAGGAGTAAATCCTACAGCTGTCGAAGACTCCCTTTGCTCCAAAATTCCTCCATTGAATGATAAGCAGCAGGTGACCTGACAGTGAGGACGAAGGAGAGGAGAGATGGAGGAGAGAAGAGAGGGGGGAAAGGAGAGGAGCATAGAGGAGAAGAGAAAGCAAATGACGTGGGGGTTTAGTCCAATGCTCCTTTAATTAGTTTCACCCTGGCAGTCCACGTGTTGTGCCAAAGAGTTTGTTGCTTAGTCAACAGGTGGCTGTATAGAAATAAAGACGGCGGCCGTGTCCCAATGGCACCCTATTTCCTATGTAGTGCACTACTTTTGACTGGAGCCCTATGGGTCCAGGTCAAAAGTACTACACTATATAGGGAATAGGGTGCCATTGGGACACGGCCGGCATGTTGGAGCCAGCAGCCCAATGACGTCAGCACAGAGAGAGACTGGCAGTCCTCTGTTAGGGAAGGAACTCTCCATTACCGGTAGGGTGTCTGGTAAGAGGAAGGAGGCTGATGTGTAGAACAAATTAGACTTTTAAAAAAGAGAATGGTGTTGCTAAGAGAGGAAATGGATATGTCAGATAGGGAGGGGGGAGGGGGGAGGAGAGAGAGGTAAGGGGAGAGCGAGGAAGGGGGAGAGCGAGCGAGAGAGAGAGAGAAAAGGAGAGCGATACAATGGAAAATGAAGAAAGGAAGAGAGATTAAATATAGGATAACCGAGGATGATCGAGGAAGTAGACCTACCCTATAAAAAATGTGATTAACAATTGGGAAATTGTTGAACTGACATGGAATACTCCATTGACACAACAATTTCTACTCAATGTGAGTTGAATTAGAAATACAATATTGTGTGAACTTAATTATTGAACTTTGTCTTTGCAATACAAATAGTTTTATTTAACTTTTATTTAAGCAGGGAGTAAGGTGGTTGATCACACGAGAGTTTAGTTTGCTGAGACCCGCAACAAACAAAAAAGCCTCCAGCTATTTTGGAACATGTGGAAACCTGCTCCACCTATTGAAATGCACCTTTTGTTAGGTAAATCATGTGATAAATTAGGTGCTAAGGAAGCTGAATTTGTATATACTTTGTTGGCTTAAATCTGCAATATGTAACTTTTTGGGCTATTTGGTAAAGGGCTTTGATACTGTTGATCCTTAATTGTTGCTGTGCAGACCATCTTCTGTTGGACTTGATTGCAATGCATGCGATTGGTACAGAGACTACCGTATGGGCAGATCACAATGTATAGTTGCTGACAGTGTAAATTCGCAATTCCTTGAGGTCACTAAAGGAGTTCCCCAAGGATCCATTTAAGCTTTGATGATTTGAATCAAGTGTGTAGTGCTAAGGAAAACATTTTAATCCACCCCATTGGGTTCCCAGGACCAGGATTAAGAAGCACTGCCCTAAGCACTTCCTCTAGCCCTTGGCACTTGTTTATATCAGAAAGTATTCGATAGCTATAATCAATATTGTAGTAGCTTAACATTGCCCTCTAAACGGTTATGTAGAATGTTAACCATTTACTGACACATATCCAGTCCCCTAAAATCTACACAAGTGTGTAGGCTAGGGCTTGCTTCTGGACAGGGCCATTGTCAGAGCTTAAAGGGGTAATGTGGAGGAGTGAAACTTCAGGGAGCTCTTGGACAGACCTCTGCGACCTAAATTAAACATATCATTTTTTTCTTATCTGTGTTGTTAACCTGACTCACTTCTCTGTGCCTCATCTATATAGCTATTAAAGTAACCCATAGCATTGCAAACTTACATATTACATAATAAGACATACAGGATCATAATGATCCCAGAACAGAGCCTTGTGGAACACCATTTTTTACGTTAAAGATATAATTAGATTCTGTCCAGAAAAATTGTCATGTACAGGGTCCAGAGACAAATGCAATCAATGATTGAGGGGTTAAATAGAGAAGTGAAACTCCAGGTTCCTTGGTGGTCTTTGAAACAAGGAAGCGCTAACTTTGACCAACATGATCAAGAGGTTCTCTATACCATGATCACAGTGCTCTACTGGAAGGAGAGGCAGTCAACACCACTGGCTGTCGTCTTTTCATGATTGCAAGTAACAATAATGACTGTTTTATTGCTTTATAACTAGGTTTTATCTAGGCAGTCTAATGTGCTATGCAATTCCTTTGTTTAGAAGATGTCTTGTCCCAAAAATATTTATGCTCGCATTGACGTCTATCTAGGCTTAAGTGTTCTCCTCCTATTTAATTTGACTTAATTTTGACTGTACAATTATTTTGTTATTTACTATAGTAAAGCTTCCTCCTTGTAGCTCATTCAGCTCTGATTCAAAGGGCCTCATTTCCACTGACTGGACCGGGCAAAGAGTACTGCTCCTGCGGGTGCATGTTTTGTTTTTTGCTCTAGCACTACACAACTGATTAGAATAATCAAAACTAGATGAGGAGTTGGTTATTTGAATCAGCTGTGTAGTGCTAGGACTGCTCTAGCGCGTGCAATCAGTATCGTCTGTGAAGGAGAAGGAAAGAGAGTGTACAGCACGTGTCAAACTCATTCCATGGAGGGCCGAGTGTCTGCGGGTTTTCGCTCCTCTCTTGTAAAGAACTCCCCTCACCTGGTTGTCTAGGTCTTTAATTGAAAACAAAAAACAAAAACCTGCAGACATTAGGCCCTCCATGGAATGCGTTTGACACCCCTTGTGTAGAGTGACTCAATTAGATTTTAACTGCCAGTGATGGGCAGGACTCGCGGGAGGTATGTTTGTAAATTAATTTGATCAAGCTATGATTCCTTCTTGATTAATAAATAACACGAAAATGTTTTGTTACTAGCCACCTAGCAATTTTATGAAGTTGGCTTTAGCTAGCCAGCTAAATAGGTTCCATGCCATTTCAGGCTATCAATCCACTTAGAGTAGCTTGTCTAACTATCTTAGCTGGCATGCCTGCTGGCAAGGTTGCTAGACTTTAGAAAAGCAAGCAATTACTAAATGTACTGAATAAGGCTCACATTCCTTTCAATCTCTTACCCAGATTTTAGCAGAGAGGCAGAGAAGCATATTTCATTAAAAAAATAAAATAAAAACACCAGTCACGTGCGGCACCGCCTTCACACCGAATTGCTGGAACGACCTAGCGAACAGACACGAACTGGCTGAGTCGATTCAGTGGCTAATTTTGCACTTGGCTGGCTAACAGTAGCTGCTAGGGGTAAGTTATAACCTACATTTGTGTTTTGTTTTTACTTACTGGTAACCAGAGTCGTTCAAGAGAATTCGGGACATGGGTGACTAGTTAACGTTAGCTTGGCTCTCTCTGTGTGTTCGTGCCATGGGAGGAGTTTTTTATTTTCTTTCCGTTGGCAGAGAGCAATGGCTAGCTAGTATGCTAACTATTCTAGCTAACTAACTGGCTGAATAAGTTGACGACGGACTCGCTCAAGCTGTCGGGACTAACCCAGAACTTTAGAACGTTAGACACGGACACGAATGATCTGCTTGGCGTGTTGACACACTGGTGGTTTGTTGTGGCCGAGTATTGGTGCTAAACCGTGTTGTTGGAGGCTGGCATGCTAATTGGCTGTGGCGTCATAGGATTCGGTGCCCTGGACTGTTTTCACGGAAAAATACTGTACCAAGTTAGCTAGCTGAATAAACTAAGTTAGTCTATTCCTAGAAAACATTGAACCGCTGTAGTTTCCAACAATGATAGTTTCTGAGGTGGAAGTTGGGAGAGTTATATTTGGGTGTTTCAGTGAAACGTAAGTGAGGGAGGCCCCGCTCTCTCGCTTTCCCAGATGTTTAGTTCATTTCATTCCGATCTCCTTTGCATTATTGTAGTCATTTTCTGTAGCCTGTCAACTATGTGTCTGTCTATCCCTGTTCTCTCCTCTCCGCACAGGCTATACAAACGCCTCACACCGCGTGGCTGCTGCCACTCTAACCTGGTGGTCCCTGCACGCACGACCCACGTGGAGTTCCAGGTCTCCGGCAGCCTCTGGAACTGCCGTTCTGCGGCCAACAAGGCAGAGTTCATCTCAGCCTATGTTACCCTCCAGTCCCTCGACTTCTTGGCGCTGATGGAAACATGGATTACCACAGAAAACACTGCTACTCCTACTGCTCTCTCCTCATCTGACCATGTGTTCTCGCATAACCCGAGAGCATCTGGTCAGCGGGGTGGTGGCACAGGAATCCTCATCTCTCCCAAGTGGACATTCTCTCTTTCTCCCCTGACCCATCTGTCTATCTCCTCATTTGAATTCCATGCTGTCACAGTCACTAGACCATTCAAGCTTAACATCCTTATCATTTATCGCCCTCCAGGTTCCCTTGGAGAGTTCATCAATGAGCTTGACGCCTTGATAAGTTCCTTTCCTGAGGATGGCTCACCCCTCACAGTTCTGGGTGACTTTAACCTCCCTACGTCTACCTTTGTCTAATTTCTCTCTGCCTCCTTCTTTCCACTCCTCTCCTCTTTTGACCTCACCCTCTCACCGTCCCCCCCTACTCACAAGGCAGACAATACGCTTGACCTCATCTTTACTAGATGCTGTTCTTCTACTAATCTCACTGCAACTCCCCTCCAAGTCTCCGACCACTACTTTGTATCCTTTTCTCTCTCGCTCTCCTCCAACACTACTCACTCTGCCCCTACTCAGATGGTAATGCGCCGTCGCAACCTTCGCAAGCTCACAGAACAGGGCTCCGGGCAGCCAAGCGGAAATGGAGGAAAACTAGACTCCCTGCGGACATGGCATCTTTTCACTCTCTCCTCTCTACATTTTCTTCCTCTGTTTCTGCTGCTAAAGCCACTTTCTACCACTCTAAATTCCAAGCATCTGCCTCTAACCCTAGGAAGCTCTTTGCCACCTTCTCCTCCCTGCTGAATCCTCCTCCCCCTCCAGCCCCCTCCTCCCTCTCTGTGGATGACTTCGTCAACCATTTTGAAAAGAAGGTTGACGACATCCGATCCTCGTTTGTTAAGTCAAATGACACCACTGGTCCTGCTCTCTCTGCCCTACCCTATGCTTTGACTTCTTTCTCCTCTCTCTCTCCAGATGAAACCATTTCCGGAGACCTTCTCCCTTACCTCACCTCGCTCATCAACTCATCCTTGACCGCTGGCTATGTCCCTTCCGTCTTCAAGAGAGCGAGAGTTGCACCCCTTCTCAAAAAACCTACACTCGATCCCTCCGCTGTCAACAACTACAGACCAGTATCCCTTCTTTCTTTTCTCTCCAAAACTCGTGCCGTCTTTAGCCAACTCTCTTGCTATCTCTCTCAGAATGACCTTCTTGATCCAAACCAGTCAGGTTTCAAGACTGGTCATTCAACTGAGACTGCTCTTCTCTGTGTCACGGAGGCTCTCCGCACTGCTAAAGCTAACTCTCCTCTGCTCTCGTCCTTCTAGACCTATCTGCTGCCTTTGATACTGTGAACCATCAGATCCTCCTCTCCACCCTCTCCGAGTTGGGCATCTCCGGCGCGGCTCACTCTTGGATTGCATCCTACCTGACAGGTTGCTCCAACCAGGTGCCGTGGCGAGAATCTGTCTCCGCACCACGTGCTCTCACCACTGGTGTCCCCCAGGGCTCAGTTCTAGGCCCTCTCCTATTCTCGCTATACACCAAGTCACTTGGCTCTGTCATATCCTCACATGGCCTCTCCTATCATTGCTACGCAGACGACACACAATTAATCTTCTCCTTTCCTCCTTCTGATAACCAGGTGGCGAATCGCATCTCTGCATGTCTGGCAGACATATCAGTGTGGATGTCGGATCACCACCTCAAGCTGAACCTCGGCAAGACGGAGCTGCTCTTCCTCCCGGGGAAGGACTGCCCGTTCCATGATCTCGCCATCACGGTTGACAACTCCGTTGTGTCCTACTCCCAGAGTGCAAAGAGCCTTGGCGTGACCCTGGACAACACCCTGTCGTTCTCCACTAACATCAAGGCGGTGACCCGATCCTGTAGGTTCATGCTCTACAACATTCGCAGAGTACGACCCTGCCTTACACAGGAAGCGGCACAGGTCCTAATCCAGGCACTTGTCCTCTCCCGTCTGGATTACTGCAACTCGCTGTTGGCTGGGCTCCCTGCCTGTGCCATTAAACCCCTACAACTCATCCAGAACGCCGCTGCCCGTCTGGTGTTCAACCTTCCCAAGTTCTCTCACGTCACCCCGCTCCTCCGCACACTCCACTGGCTTCCAGTTGAAGTTTGCATCTGCTACAACACCATGGTGCTTGCCTACGGAACTGTGAGGGGAACGGCATCTCCGTACCTTCAGGCTCTGATCAGTCCCTACACCCAAACGAGGGTATTGCGTTCATCCACCTCTGGCCTGCTGGCTCCCCTACCTCTGCGGAAGCACAGTTCACGCTCAGCCCAGTCAAAACTGTTCACTGCTCTGGCACCCCAATGGTGGAACAAGCTCCCTCACGACGCCAGGACAGCTGAGTCACTCACCACCTTCCGGAGACACTTGAAACCCCACCTCTTTAAGGAATACCTGGGATAGGATAAAGTAATCCTTCTACCCCGCCTTACCCCACCCCCCCAAAAATTAAAAAAGTAAAGTGGTGGGTGTCCCACTGGCTATCATAAGGTGAATGCACCAATTTGTAAGTCGCTCTGGATAAGAGCGTCTGCTAAATGACGAAAATGTAAATGAAAATGATACAGACAGCTCAAGAGGTAGGCTTAGATATGCAGAAAAATACTGAAATGTAATCTGGCATCTTATGATAATATCATGATATTTGTGTATTAATTATGATGCCATGATATGTGCCTGTATTGATGATGTGGGTTATGTACTGTGTTGTAATTTAGAACAATAGACATATAGAATAGAATTAGGTGTAATGATTATGGCTCTAGATTGCAGGAAAAAGCTGTTTCAGGCGTTTGAAAAAGACTAAATTCTACAACTAATCACCTCCCTCCATCCTCATGTACTTCGTGGCCCCTCTAAAATAATATGAGTCAGAAGCATTTATTCTAGTGTCAAAATTGACTACAAAGTGTAAATTGGATAATTTTGGTCATAAAGTCAGTCTTGTCCAAAACGGAGTTTGGTAAGTGACTGCGTCATGACATACTTGAGGGTTTGTTTTGAATTACATTTATGTCAACAATTCATGCTCTCTTTTGCCTATTAACATGTGGTGACACTGTGTTTTCTGAGAAAAGACTGGGCGAGTTCACTTTGCATGAGACATCTCCTTAGGAGTACCAATGGAATGGTTGAAAATGAGCAAACCCCCTGCCCACCTGGGGCCCCGGGTCACGCACAAAGAACTCACTCACTGGAATGTCTCCTAGACAAGACTTGTGGTTAGGACTTGCCCTTGCTCTGGAAATAGCTACTCTAGTGAAAATGGGCTTCCATCAAGTTTTTCAACAATCTTGGGCAGATGGCCAGGATATGGATTACATACGACTAGTTTCCACTTGGGCTATCAACAGTAAAACCTGAGACTGGTGTGTTGTTGGTAAGTAGCTAAGTTTTGTTTATAGCTAGCTATCTAACTAGCTACATGTCATTATTTGATAGCCTAGTATCATAGAGGATTAGCCTATGATACTGTGATGTAACTAGCTAAATACATAGTCTCTCTCTAACGTGTAATGTGTTGAGGAAGATTTACATAGATAACGTTGCACCTGAAGACAGGTTTGATCTCTGCTAGCTAGCTCATAATCAAGCAAACCTGACAACATGTTTGAAGCATGTTGCCAGCTTGCTTTCAATAAGCAACTGTCCTTTTTTGTTGTGATTGAATGGCAAAGACACACCCAAGACAACTCATTTGCCTTCAGTTGTGGCCGCTAGTATTTCTTAATGAGCATTGATGAAAAATGAGGCCAAATCGGCAAATACAGTCACCCTTTAAAAACAACATGTTCATTGAAATAGTTTAAAAATCAAGCAAATATTGTAAATGTGGCCAGTGGGCTCTCTGTCCTCTTTGATGGCACTTAAAGATGAAGGGCTGGTGTTTCTTGACTTTTCATTGAGTGATGCATAAACATTTTTTCCCTCTCAAAGCAGCTATTTGTTATTTACTTAAGATCTACAGTATAGGTTGAAAATAACCTTGTTAGGATAAAATGTGTGTTGATCACCAGCCACCTATTACTCTGAAAAGGAACTGAGCCAAACCAAGCTCTACTTGCTGAAATGATGATAACCATGCCAAGAATAGGAAGTTGGTCTACATACTCTCAGCTGAGACTCTCTCTCTAGGTAGCGGCAGGTAGCTTAGTGGTTAAGAGTGTAGTGCCAGTAACCGAAAGGTTGCTGGTTCTAATCCCCGAGCCGACTAGGTGAAAAATCTGTCGATGTGCCCTTGAGCAAGGCACTTAACCCTAATTGCTCCTGTAAGTCGCTCTGGATAAGAGCGTCTGCTAAAATGTAAATGTACTTGTTGTTGTATTGCTGGGTTCTTGTAATCCAGTGAGGGGTTACATAATGAAAACCTACACAATTGATTGCACAAAAAATATCACCATCAACATGAAAGTACTCTGTGATCATAGGAACCTCAAAGCCATACCAACTGACTTTCCACCTAAAGTGAGATTTTTAGACATTTCGTAAAATGACATTTCAAAGATCAAACAATAGTTTTTAACATTTCTATCAATCCTGAAAGTTCAATATGTTCGGCAACCAAATCTCTCATGTAGACGATGGGGCTTTTTCAGACTTGGTGGCTCTAGAGGAGCTGAATCTTGGTATGAACAAACTCACCTGTCTCTCAGACCACACGTTTCATAGCCTGGACAACCTGTTAGTGCTAACACAAAAATCCATCACAACCATCACCCCATCATCCAATTCAGTTCCTCTCCTGTTTAAAAGTAGTAGGCTTAAATAACAACAGGCTGAGACATATCAAATATGTTAAGTCCATCTTCCAATTACCACAACAGCAGGAGTTGGATATTAGTGACAACTTATTTAACTATTTTCAGTCATCAAAATATCAAAGACGTCCACAGGGCTGAGAAAGCTGGATGTATCTGGGAATCATTTTAATATCTTCAGCATCACAGCCAATGTTTTTCCTCACCTTCAGACATTACACCTATCCTTCTCTGGCCCATGTGTAAATGGAAGCATGGAATGGGATGTTCCAGACAGATATTTTCTAAGGAACGTGTCCAGTCTTGACTTGAGCTGGATCCACATGTCTATAGAGATGATGAGTATGGTACTGCAGAGCCTCAACTCATTAGTAAACCTGAAACTGAATCATACAGGTGAATATAAGCCTGAACCTGTATGTTTCAGGTTCACTAATGAGTTGAGGCTCTGCAGCACAATACTCATCATCTCTACAGACATGTGGACCCAGCTGGGTCTCACGGGCAAAACATTTTAGTGGCCTCCCTCTTGACGGCTGAGAGAACAATTTAAAGTTTTTAAGTACATTTCCTGCAATTCTATGAAATATTCCATGGGGCATAGAGAAAATATTTCCGTTTTAAAACAAGTTTTCTGCAATTCTACACATTTTGCCATGGGGTGGAGAGAACATTGTGCAATTATAAAACAACTTTCACGCAATTCTACTATTTCTGGCATGGGGTGGACAGAAGAAATTTCAGTTTTACAGCAAATTTCCTGAAATTCTACACATTTTGCCCTGACTTATGCCAAGGCCTCTGGGCAGGTAATTCGGCCATTCTTACTACAAGTTTAGATAGCTGGCTAAACTAACTTACCAATTTAAAAAAAAAATTGCTGACATGGGCTAATTGAGTGAGTGTCAGTGACTGAGATAACAAGAGGATAACTGCTGATGCACAACCAAATTTCGAAACTGCACCTTGTGTTTTTACTACTGTAACTCTGACAATTCTATAATATCATTTTCTGATAAGTCCAACTCAGTCATCTGTATGCATGGTTGCAGCAGTTCCTCAGAGACAATAGTGAAGTCGTTATATTTCAGGTGTCCTCCAAAATTATATTATAGAATTGTCTGAGTTATCTTTCAGGTCAATTAAACAGTTAATACTGTTACTGGGTAAAAACATCCTGTCTTCTGTGCCAAATGCCACAAGGAATTTCCCTACTTTGGAAATCCTGGATCTCAGTGGCAATAGGATCATTAAATTAGGCTGTTCAGATTTTGCCAATCTCACAAGATTTACAGAACTCTATCTTGACTTCAATGAAAACATGAACTTTGAAGGATGTGTTTTCCAGGATTTGGGAGCTTTAAAGCCCCTGGCCCTTGGAAACAACCTAATCCTGGCCTTGGATGGTGCTTTCAATTAGTATTTGCTAAAACTGGAGTGCTTGAATCTGAAATCTGAAAGTTCCATTGTAAAAGACTCCAAGCTTTTGGATTTATCTTATAATCAAATTGTCAACCGGTAATATAATAATAATAATAATAATAATAATAATAATAATTGGGACATACAGTACATAGTGCTTTTCAATGACCCAAAGTCGCTTTACAATTGTAGAAACTAAACAAAAAACTGAGATCAAAACAAGACAATGCCAGATTAACAGCAGGAAGAAACCAAAATATAAAACAAAGAGGGAAGGGCTTAAAGAAAAGGAAAATAGTGTGATGTGTCAGTGTATGAGTGAGCGAACAGGTGTTATGTGTGTGTGTGGGGGGGGGCTTAGGGGTAGGCCAACTTGAAGAGGTGGGGCTTTAGGAGGGACTGAAAGATGGCGATGGACTCAGTCTCTCGGTCCCAGCTTTGATGCACCTGTACTGACCTCGCCTTCTGGATGATAGCGGGGTGAACAGGCGGTGACTCGGGTGGTAGTTGTCCTTGATGATCTTTTTGGCCTTCCTGTGACATCGGGTGCTGTAGGTGTCCTGGTGATGCGTTGTGCAGACCGCACCACCCTCTGGAGAGCCCTGCGGTTGTGGGCGGTGCAGTTGCTGTACCAGGCGGTGATACAGCCCGACAGGGTGCTCTCAATTGTGCATCTGTAAAAGTTTGTGAGGGTTTTAGGAGACAGGCCAAATTTCTTCAGCCTCCTGAGGTTGAAGAGACGCTGTTGCGCCTTCTTCACCACACCGTCTGTTTGGGTGGACCATTTCAGTGTGTCAGTGATATGTACGGCGAGGAACTTAAAACTTTTCACCTTCTCCACTGCTGTCCCGTCTATGTGGATAGGGGGATATTCTAAGCATTTCTACGTTTGGTAGAAAAAATAACAAGTTAGAAAGTTATACCTGATGACGTCATCAGAAGCTTAAACATTTTAAAAACAGTGATTTTCAAACACTGAGATTTGCGGCGATGTGGGGAGCAAGAAAATACCATCCCTCTGGCTAGAAACTCGTTGCAGGTTTTGATAAACACTTTTTTTGGGGGACCTTTCTTTTCTTCTCTTTTTAACACACAGATCATAGAAATGCGCTGTTTTCAAATATGTAGAAACTGGTTTGGTGCCGGAGATAATGAATATGAGTTTGAAAAGTGGCGGAATGGCATTTTAACAAAGACCAATGAGGTAATGCTGTGTTCTCTCCCTATGTTCCTGCAATGCTTTGTTCATCCAGTGGGTGGAGCGCAACAGCCAAACACAAGTTGTTCATCCCTACCAGTAACTCTGCAGATGTCTAAAGGATCTGAAGGGTTCTAAACAGTTGGACTTTGACATCCACTCATGTTCAGTAGACATAGGCTTCTTGTACTTCCTCTCCTCCACTTCTCCTCACTTTGCTGGTATCCTTTATCTACCATTGTCTGAGATTGCAGGTGGTCTACGTCTACTACCCCTTCCAGGCTTGTCTTTATGACACCAAGTGGAGGAATAGGTGTGTGCCTCATCAGTACGATGCCTTCATCTGCTACAACGCCCACGATGAGCCTTGGGTCCTGAGGCAGCTGCTGCCAAAGCTGGAGGGAGAGCAGGGATGGAAGCTGCGTCTGCACAACCGGGGACCTTCAGCCAGGTAGGGGTGTGTGTTTGTGTTTGCGTGTGCATTGATCATGCTGTTGGTCATTGCACTTACAAGACTTTTCGACATAGTAATTTTCTTGTGTCCTGTAGCCTATATTCTGTTACACCCATACCATGGGGAGCGGCTATGAAGGGTTGTCATGTCTGTGCTTTCATAATGCAAGCCGCTACTTCTGTCTTGACAAGCGTATTTAATTTGACATGAATAGCCATGAATGGATATGACGGGTCTTATGACATTTTTATGACATGTCATGTCCATGACATAGCGATACTATCAAATGAAGTGTAACCAAATGTTTTCAATTTAAGTGTGTATATATATATATATACTGAACAAAAATATAAATGCAACAATTTCAACAAATTTACAGAGTTACAGTTCATACAAGGAAATCGGTCAATTTAAATTAGGCCCTAATCTATGGATATCACATGACTGGGTAGGGGCGCAGCCCTGGGTGGGCCTGGGAGGGCATATGCCCACCCACTTGGGAGCCAGGCCCACCCACTGGGGAGCCAGGCCCAGCCAATCAGAATGAGTTTTTCCCAACAAAAGGGCTTTATTGCAGACAGAAATACTCCTCAGTTTTATTAGCTGTCTGTGTGGCTGGTTTCAGGCGATCCAGCAGGTGAAGAAGCCAGATGTGGAGGTCCTGGGCTGGTGTGGTTACACGGGGTCTGCGGTTGCAGCTCTGGTGGACTGGATCTCTGCAGTCAGCATGCCAATTTCACGCTCCCTCAAAACTTGCGACATCTGTGGCATTGTGTTTTGTGACAAAACTGCACGTTTTAGAGTGGCCTTTTATTGTCCCCAGCACAAGGTGCACCTGTGTAATGATCATGCTGTTTATTCAGCTTCTTGATATGCCACAGATGTCAGGTGGATGGATTATCTTTTCAAAGGAGAAATGCTCAATAACAGGGATGTAAACAAATTTGTGCATAAAATGTAAAATAAATAAGCCTTTTGTGCGTATGCAACATCTCTGGGATCTTCTATTTCAGCTCATGAAACATGGGACCAACACATGTTGCGTTTATATGTGGACACTCCTTTAAATTAGTGGATTTGGCAATTTCAGCCACACCCATTGCTGAAAGGGGGAAAAATCAAGCATAGACAAACATTGGCAGTAGAATAGCCTGTACTGAAGATTTCAGTGACTTTCAACGTGACACCGTCATAGGATGCCACCTTTCCAACAAGTCAGTTCGTCAAATTTCTGCCCTGCTAAAGCTGTCCCGGTCAACTGCAATTGCTGTTATTGTGAATTGGAAAAGTCTAGGAGCAACAATGGCTCAGCCTGCGAAGCAGTAGGCCAGAAAAGCTCACAAGCTCACAGAACGGGACCGCTGAAGCACGTATTGCGTACAAATCGTCTGTCCTCGGTTGCAACACTCACTACCGAGTTCCAAACTGCCTCTGGAAGCAACGTCAGCACAATAACTGTTCTTCGGGAGCTTCATGAAATGGGTTTCCATGGCCGAGCAGCCACACACAAGCCTAAGATCACCATGCGCAATGCCAAGCGTCAGCTGGATTGGTGTAAAGCTCACCGCCATTGGACTCTGGAGCAGTGGAAACACTTTCTCTGGAGTTATGAATCACACGTCACCATCTGGCAGTCCAAGACGAATCTGGGTTTGGTGGATGCCAGGAGAACGCTACCTGCCCGAATGCATAGTGCCAACTGTAAAGTTTGGTGGAGGAGGAATAATGGTCTGGGGCTGTTTTTCATGGTTCAGGCTAGGCCCCTTAGTTCCAGTGAAGGGAAATCTTAACGCTACAGCATACAATGACATTCTAGGCGATTATGTGCTTCCAACTTTGTGGCAACAATTTGGGAAAGACCCTTTCCTGTTTCAGCATGACAATACCACCGTACAGAAAGCGAGGTCCATACAGAAATGGTTTGTCGAGATCGGTGTAGAAGAACTTGACTGGCCTGCACAGAGCCCTGACCTCAACCCAATCGAACACCTTTGGGATACATTGGAACGCCGACTGTGAGCCAGGCCTAAAGCCCAACATCAGTGATTGGCCTCACTAATGCTCTTGTGGCTGAATGGAAGCAAGCTCCCGCAGCAATGTTCCAACATTTAGTTGAAAGCGTTCCCAGAGGAGTGGAGGCTGTTATAGCAGCAAAGGGGGGACCAACTCCATATTAATGCCCATGATTTTGGAATGATATGTTCGATGAGCAAGTGTCCACATACTTTTGGTGATGTAGTGTATCTTAAGATGGATGCACTAACTGTAAGTCACTCTGGATAAGAGCGTCTGCTACATTACCATTTAAAAAAATGTAAATAGTATGTCAACAGTGGACATGATCAATATCACTAAGCAGATACACTGCCTTCAGAAAGTATTCATACCCCTTGATTTATTCCACATTTTGTTGTTACAGTCTGAATTCAAAATGTATTAAATAGCTTTTTTTTCTCAACAATCTAATCAGGGGTGTGAACACTTACGTAAATGAGATATTCTGTACTTCATTTTCAATACACATTCCACATTTTGTATTAAATATGTATTAAATAGCTTTTGTTTCTCACCAATCTACACGCAATACCTGATAATGACAAAGTGAAAACATATAATTTTCAATACATTTGCCAAAAAATGTAAAAACATGTTTTCACTTTGTCATTATGGGGTATTGTGTGTAGATTGGTGAGAAACAAAAGCTATATAATACATATTTAATACAAAATGTGGAATGTGTATTGAAAATGAAGTACAGAATATCTAATTTACGTAAGTGTTCACACCCCTGATTTAATACATGTTAAAATCACCTTTGGCAGCGATTACAGCTGTGAGTCTTTCTGGGTAAGTATCTAAAAGCTTTGCATACCTGGATTGTACAATATTTGCCCATTATTCTTTTCAAAAGTCTTGCCATAGATTTTCAATCAGATTTAAGTCAAAACTGTAATTTGGCCACTCAGGAAACATTCA
This sequence comes from Coregonus clupeaformis, assembly GCF_020615455.1. Taxonomy (NCBI): domain Eukaryota; kingdom Metazoa; phylum Chordata; class Actinopteri; order Salmoniformes; family Salmonidae; genus Coregonus; species Coregonus clupeaformis. The sequence goes on along the minus strand of NC_059210.1, from coordinate 17,330,574 downwards.
ATGGCTTTCTATTTTGGACCAAAAGTTAATTGCTTTGCCAAATTTTTGGCAGTATTGCTTTAGTGCCTTATTGCAAACAGGATGCATGATTTGGAATATTTGTATCCTCTATAGGCTTCCTTCTTTTCACTCTGTCATTTAGGTTAGTATTGTGGAGTAACTACAATGTTATTCATCCATCCTCAGTTTTCTCCTATCACAGCCATTAAACTCTTAACTGTTTTAAAGACAGCATTGGCCTCATGGTGTTAATCCCTGAGCAGTTTCCTTCCTCTCCGGCAACTGAGATAAGAAGGACGCATGTATCTTTGTAGTGACTGGGTGTATTGATACACCATCCAAAGTGTAATTAATAACTTCATCAGTCTCAAAAATATATTTAATGTCTGCCAATAGGTGCCCTTCTTTACAAGGCATTGGAAAACCTCCCTGGTCTTTGTGATTTAATCTGTGTTTGAAATTCACTGCTCGACTGAGGGGCCTTACAGATAATTGTATGTGTGGGGTACAGAGATGAGGTAGTCATTCAAAAACACTATTATTACACACAGAGTGAGTCCATGCAACTTATTATGTGACTTGATAAGCACATTTTTACTCCTGAACTTATTTAGGCTTGCCATAAAAAAGGGGTTGAATACTTATTGACTCAAGAAATGTCAGCTTTTCTTTTTAAATTAATTTGTCAACATTTTGAAAAACATGATTCCACTTTGACATTATGGGGTATTGTGTGTAGGCCAGTGATGAAATATATAAATGTAGTCCATTTTAAATTCAGGCTGTAACACAACAAAATGTGGAAAAAGTCAAGGGGTGTGAATACTTTCTGAAGGCACTGCAACTCTGGTTGAAAGACACGTTATGCAGGAACTGAGACATACTGTACCTGATGATGATGTGATGATGCTGCGGATGCAACTGCTGCTGCTGCTGCTGATGATGATAATGATAACAGCAACTATACTGATGATGATGATGATGACAATTATGATGATGATGATGATGATGAATACAGTGGTAAGGCTGAACCAGTGTTAACCCTCTCACCGATGAACTCTCCTGCATACACCTCATCAGTCTCCATTGGGTCACTCATGCCCTGGAAGTTGAAGGCTCTGATGCGATACTGGTAAGCCTTGCCCCCTTCCACCTTACTATCGGGGAATTTAGTAGTGTTACTGTCCACCTCCCCCGTCTGGAAGGGATATGAATGGGAAATATAGGCACCATTTAAAAATATGAATTCGATTTTTTCCATTGTGTTAATGATAGCAGATTGATTGATTTTCAGGTTTTTAGTATCCGTTTTTCAAGATGAGTGATTTATTATTGAAATATTGAAATAGCATAGGTGACCAAGAAAAACAAATTGGTACAATTTAAGTCCATGTGGCAAACAATAATGCAGGCACTTGTTACGCCCTGGCTCTGGGACTCTGTTATGTTGAGCCAGGGTGTGTGGTTTCTATGTGTTTTGTGTGCTAGGGTGATTGTCTAGTTTGTTTGTTTCTATGTTGGCCGGTGTGGTTCTCAATCAGAGGCAACGTGAATCAGCTGTTGCTTGTTGTCTCTGATTGGGTACCATATTTAGGTAGCCTGTTTTTCCACAGTGTTTGTGGGATCTTGTTCCGTATGGTTTGTGTTGTAACCAAGGACTTCACGTTTCATATCGTTTGTTGTTTTGTTCATGTGGTGAATAATAAATAAGGTATGTTCACATTCCACGCTGCCCATTGGTCCTCTCTTCCCGACGAACGTGACAGAAGATCCCACCATAACTGGACCAAGCAGCGTGTCCAGGAGCCAACGCCAGAGAGGGCTCTAAAGGATATTAACCTCGACTGGGTCAAGCCGCGGGAGGAGGAGAGAGGCTGGACTTGGGAGCAGAGGAGCGAGAGTCTGGCGAGAGCCATGGAGGCCTGGCCCACGGGGAGGAGAGACGCCCAGAACATTTTTAGGGGGGGGCTCACGCCGTGGACGACGGGGCAGCAGGAGGCCGGGATAGAGTGGTTCAGCGGGTTGGCAAAGGTGGCCGCCAGGTTACGGGAGTCACTGGTCACCAGGGGGAAGGAGAATGTAGAGGCACGGCGAGAGGTACTGGGGTGTGTTGCCAGTCCGGTCCGGCCCGTTCCTGATCCCCGCGTAGGGCCGGTGGTGTGTGTCCCCAGTACGGTCCGGCTTGTTCCTGTCCCTCGCACCGAGCCTGTGGTGCGCGTCGCCAGCCCGGTGCGGCATGTTCCTGCTCCCCGCACCAAGCCTGTGATGCGCGTCGTCAGCCCGGTCCGGCCTGTTCCTGCTCCCCGCACCAAGCCTGTGGTGCGCGTCGTCAGCCCGGTCCGGCCTGTTCCTGCTCCCCGCACCAAGCCAGTGGTGCGCTTCGTCAGCCCGGTCCGGCCTGTTCCTGCTCCCCGCACCAAGCCTGTGGTGTGCTTCGTCAGCCTGGTTCGGCCCGTCCCTGCTCCCCGCACCAAGCCAATGGTGCGCGTCGTCAGCCCGGTCCGGCCTGTTCCAGCTCCCCGCACCAAGCCAGTGGTGCGCTTCGTCAGCCCGGTTCGGCCCGTCCCTGCTCCCTGCACCAAGGAAGTGGTGCGCGTCGTCAGCCCGGTCCGGCCCGTCCCTGCTCCCCGCACCAAGCCTGTGGTGCGCGTCATCAGTCCGGCACAGCCCGTGCCTGTTCCACCGGTGCTGCTCCACTCCGGAGCTAGAGCAATCCGCTCCACCAGTGTTCAGTCCAGCTCCGGCCAGCAGGGCCAGACCGGACCAGGGGCGCTTTGGGGGGTTGGTTGGAGGGTGGAGGTCAAGCCCGGAGCCGGAACCGCCTCCGACGAGGAATGCCCAACCGGCCCTCCCCTGTTCGGTTTATGTTTGGCGCGGTCGCAGTCCGCGCCTTTGGGGGGGTACTGTCACGCCCTGGCTCTGGGACTCTGTTATGTTGAGCCAGGGTGTGTGGTTTCTATGTGTTTTGTGTGCTAGGGTGATTGTCTAGTTCGTTTGTTTCTATGCTGTTGCTTGTTGTCTCTGATTGGGAACCATATTTAGGTAGCCTGTTTTTCCACAGTGTTTGTGGGATCTTGTTCCGTATGGTTTGTGTTGTAACCAAGGACTTCACGTTTCGTATCGTTTGTTGTTTTGTTCGTGTGGTGAATAATAAATAAGGTATGTTCACATTCCACGCTGCGCATTGGTCCTCTCTTCCCGACGAACGTGACAGCACTAGGGATGGGGATGTGAGATGTAGTCGTTGTTTGTGTGCGTCTGTAAGTTGTTGTTCATATGTGTATGTTTGTAACTGGTTTGGAAAATTGAAAATAAAATAGGCCCCATTTAAAAAGTTAGTGCCTGACACTGGTTTCACAGGTTTAACTTCATCGCCTGCAGCACATATACACCACCCCAGCATGAGTAGGAATACCTCCCCACTGCTATTCCACATCTCCCTATCTTTCTGTCTCCACACTAAATTCATACTGTCCCTGTCTGAATAAAATGGAGAAAAAATAATCTTGAATAAAAGATGAATTAGATAAATGGGAAAGATAAGCATAATTTAAAGAGACAAAATTAGATATATGAAAAGGAAAGATAGGTACTATTTATTAGAAACATAATTTAGATATATGAATAGGAAAGATTTTTAGATGGTGCATATCATTGTCATTCTTTTGGAATTGGAGTCTGCAGATTTCTAATGTATATACTGTACATAGTTTGATCTACACAAGATATTGTGGAGAATATGAACTAAATTCCCCATTAGACCACTTTTTTGTAATGAATATAAATGACACATTTTAATTGATTAACTTTAAATTAATTGTCCCTCACATTAATCTCCAGTGATAAAAAAATAAAAAATACTGTTGAAAACCGATATCCCAACTATGAATACAGTAAAGTACTCGCAGAGTAAGAAAATATGTTTTGAACGAAATAGTGTTTTTAGACTCAACTGCTAACTTCAAGGAGTAGGGCATTCAAGAAGTTGGTCTGATGGGAATCCGTGATGTCATCGGCCTCCCCCTTGCTTGGAATTATTTTAAAACACTATTCACATGTATGACGGATGCATATTTTGCATAAATGTAAAGATAAAATGACACTTAAAATCAAAACACACAAGATATCCTAAAAAGCCTTTGTATAAGTCTGACTATAAGACCTAAGAACCTGTGTGTGGAATAATGTGAATGCCTTTGGAAAGTATTCAGAACCCTTCACTTTTTCCAAATGTTGTTACATTACAGCCTTATTCTAAAATTCTGAACATAAATACCTCATTTACAGAAGTATTCAGACCCTTTGCTAGGAGACACTAAATTGAGCTCAGGTGCGTCCTGTTTCTATTGATCATTTTTGAGATGTTTCGACAACTTCATTGGAGTCCACCTGTGGTCAATTCAATTGATTGGACATGATTCGGAAAGGCACACACCTGTCTATATAAGGTCCCACAGTTGACAGTGCATGTCAGAGCAAAAACCAAGTCATGAGGTTGAAGGAATTGTCTGTAGAGCTCCGAGACAGGATTGTGTCGAGGCACAGATCTGGGGAAGGGTACCAAAAAATGTCTGCTGCATTGAAGGTCCCCAAGAACACAGTGGCCTCCATCATTCTTAAATGGAAGAAGTTTGGAACCACCAGATTTGCTAATGTTGTCTCTCTTTACGGGGATTCTTCACGGGAGATATTTTTAAATAAGGAAGTGCTGCGCGGCACGTGAGGCATTTTAACCAATCAGGTTGCCGGAAAGGGCCTTTAAATGCCAGTAACCAATCGGATGTCAGGAAATTACTCATCTTTCAGCACGAAGCACTACGTCTACAATATATAGCCATGTATAGACTAGTTAACGATATACTCTGGAAAACAAGCTTTTAAATGATATGTTATTCAACAAATACATTATCGGGACAAGTCTCTGAATGTCCTTGAGTGGCCCAGCCAGAGCCCGGACTTGAACCCGATCTAACATCTCTGGAGAGACCTGAAAATAGCTGTGCAGCGACGCTCCCCATCCAACCTGACAGAGCTTGAGAGGATCTGCAGAGAAGAATGGGAGAAACTCCCCAAATACAGGTGTGCCAAGCTTGTAGCGTCATACCCAAGAAGATTTGAGGCTGTAATCACTGCCAAAGGTGCTTCAACAAAGTACTGAGTAAAGGGTCTGAATACTTATGTAAATGTAATATTTCCGTTTTTTATTTGTAATAAATGTGCACAAAATGCAAAAAACCTGTGTTTACGTTGTCATTCTGGGGTATTTTGTGTAGATTGAGGGAAAAAAACAATTTAATCCATTTTAGAATAAGGCTAATTAGTGGCGTAGTGTGGTGTTTTTTTTTACTCTTGTGGATTTCTATTCCTTTGCTACAACTGGTATTTAATTACTGACATTTGATGCTAGTTGCAGACGAAAATGTTAGATGTAGCTCACACACACACACACACACACACACACACACACACACAGACAGACTTGCAATGGTGAGCACCGCCTCGCTCTCGGCTCCTTTAGCCCTGAAGGTGTATTTTCCCTTGTGTGCGTCAGTCACCTCGTCAAGCAGGAGCTTGTGGACCACCCCCTGCTTCACCACCTGAACCCCAGTTAGACGAGACACCTGCAGGGAGACAAGAGGAGCAATCAAGGTGACCCATAAAAAGGTTTTGTGTTTCCCTAATGCTGAAGGTCAGAAATGTTGATCAAGTTTATCCATAGACTCTGATCTCGAGTGAGTTTTGCATTTCAAACCCTAATGCTAAAGGTCATGAATGGGAGATGGTAAGCTTATCCTAGATCTGTACATAGATCCTTGATCTGGGTAACTCCAACCTATAGTGCAGGGAGAGGTTGACAAAACGACCCAGTCACTTTAGTATGGTAAGGATGGAAATAAATGGCCTTGCCTCTACTCCATCTTTCAACCACACACCTTCCACTTTTTCATTGTTCAGAACGACACACAACTCGGCAGGGGATCCGGTGGGGCACTGAACGTCTGATATGCCACTCTTCACTGTGGCAAAGAGCTCTGGGAACAAAGACAAGAAGGAGAGGTGTTACCATTAGAATCTGTGATAAAACAGCTAGGATGACTTAAAGAAGGATTGGAAAGTGAGTCTTTTATGACATAATTTCTGTCGTATCCTTATTTATCTCATCCTACATATGGAGTAGGAAGAATTAGAGGCAGGATGACAGTTGTAATGGCTCTCATCATCATCTTATTGATGATGTTGACTATGTTGGTGATGATGACAGTGATGATCATGATAATGACTGATAATGATAATGAAGATAAAAACAATAATGATAGGGACAATTATCTTGATTATCTGATAAGGAAGACAGTGACAATAGTGGCGATAACAATAATGACAATTGTAGAGAATGCCAAGAGTGTGCAAAGCTGTCATTAAGGCAAAGGGTGGCTACTTTGAAGAATCTCAAATATAAAATATATTTTGATTTGTTTAAAACTTTTTTGGTTACTACATGATTCTATATGTGTTATTTCATAGTTTTGATGTCTTCACTATTATTCTACAATGTAGAAAATAGTAAAAATAAAGAAAAACCCTGGAATGAGTAGGTGTGTCCAAACTTTTGACTGGTACTGTATTTAGAATTTTGTTCCAGCAATACTGTGCGTTAAAACTAAAAGCAGATTTACCTAGCTCGGTGAAGAGCCTAGGAGTCTCAAGAGTTAACCAATCATGTGAATGGGTTAGGCAACTCAGGTATCTATACTTCAACAGCAAAGTTAGATAAGATGGAAGTTTAGGAAGTAGGGCCTTGAAAGGGAGTAATGTAGAGATCTACGGGTCTTTAGCGAAGTCCAGCCAACCTTTTGATACAGGATGCAGTGATGAGTATTAAAACTATCACCTATAACAAAACGAAGGGCACTATGGTCGATGGCATCCAAAGGTTTAAGAGTAGTAGCAGCTGCACTTTGATAAATAATATCACCATATAATATCACCATAATCAAGAACAGATAGAAAAGTTGACTGAATAATCTGTTTAGAGAAAGGCATTATCTGTTTCTGTATAAAAAGCCAACTTTAAAACTTAACCAGCTCACCTATGTGTTTTTAAAATGTCAAATCCATAGAGATCCAAATGCCTAAGTATTTATATGCGGGTACACGTAGAATTGTAGAACCATCTAATGGGTGAACATGTAGTTCATCTGAAACATTCTTACGAGAGTTTAAAAACAACATGTATTTCGTTTTGCCTGTATTAAGCACAAGTTTTAAATCAGCAAGGGATTTCTGCATAGCTATAGAATCGGACTGTAGTTTTGACACAGCCAGATCAACAGTAGGGGCAATAGCATATATAATAGTATCATCTGCATATAGATGAAGTTTACAATGTTTTAAAGACTGACCAATGGTGTTTATATAAACAGTGAAGAGAACAGGTCCCAAAATCAACCCCTGTGGTACACCTTTATGCACTTCAAGAAATTCAGACTTAACCTTATCAATCACGATGGCCTGAGTTCTGTCACTGGGGTGATCATGAAACCATGAACAGGTGTCAGAGCTCAGGCCTATCGAGGACAATTTATTCAAGAAAATAGCATGATCAACAGTATCAAAATCTATTGACAGGTCCACAAAACAAAGCAGCACATTTCATTTTAGTGTCTAAAAGCATTGACAAGATCATTAACAACTTAAGTGGTTGCTGTAATAGTGCTATACCCAGGCCTAAACCCTGATTTGGTTTATATTTAAAATATATTTCTCAGATAAAAAAGAGCAAAGTTTTTACCAAAGATTCAAGAATCTTGATTAGACAAGGAAGCCTTGAAATGGGGCGATTAATTATTAAGATCACTACTATCCCTGCCTTTATGGAGTGGCAGCAGAAGAGCTGATTTTCATACTTTTTAAATATTTCCTGATAACAATGTTAAATTAAAAGAAATTGGGGTTATTGCGCGAACAATGATGGGCGCTGCACACTTAAGCAGACCAGGATCCAATTGGTCGGCCCCTGTGGATTTCTTGTTGTCTATTGCTAGCAAAGCATCCAGGACTTCTTTTTCTGAAATAGCCTAAAAGAAAAGCTTTGACTATAATTTCAGCAAGTTTCCCCTATCAGCATCCATCCCAGTATCATTGTGAATAGGCTTAGAAGTTATTTCAAAGAGATAGCCCGTTTAAATAAAATGGTGATTAAATGCATCAATGATGGAATTTTTTTCCCGTAAGAGGCCAGTGTCTGAATTAATTTGTTTGACAGCTTTCCAGAATTTTGGCAAGTTCCCATTACAATCCGAAAGATAATCAGATTTAGCCTTTCTGATTTGTCTTACACAATGATTCATCACTTGCTTAAAAGCTTGCCAGTCCCGGCCTAAGCCTGTGTTCCTGGCCTTGACCCAAGCATCATCTCTTTTATGAATGACTGCTGATAATTCTGCATTGTACCAGGCATTCGACTTACCTTTAACCCTTCATTTTTTGAAGGGAGCATGATTATCTACAATAGTATCGAAGACATCTGCAAAAAGACTGAAAGCTAAATCCGTCTCAGGGATAGCTGAAATACAATCAAGGTCACTAAAATAAAGCGAATGTAAAAAGCCTGTGCACTGAAGTTTTTAAAGTTCCTCTTTGTGATGACACAAGGCTTAGATTACACAAATAACTGGGCAATGGTCACTAATATCTTGGGCGAAGACACCATTAGAAACATATTTCTCTGGTCTATTCGTTAGAATAAGATCAATCAGAGTTGACTTTGAAGGATCTTTAGGGTGGGACGTGTAGGCTTAGTCACCAGCTGGTCAGGTTTAGATCATTACACGTCTTTTTGATTTTCTGAAGCCTGCATTTCCCAATCATAATTTAGGTGACCCAGGATAATAATTTCTGATATAGTAAAAGAAGACAACAAACTAGTTAACTCCATGAGTGCACAAAGGTTAGCCGAGGGAGGACGGTAGACCCCTACAGTGGTTCCTCAATTAAAAGTTTTGAGATAATGTGCGGGACTTAGAGGTAATTTATGGTTTAGTACAGTGCCTTGCAAAAGTATTCATCCCCCTTGGCATTTTTCCTATTTTGTTGCATTACAGCCTGTAATTTAAATGATTTTTTATTTGCATTTAATGTAATGGACATACACAAAATAGTCCAAATTGGTGAAGTGAAAAAAAAAAAAAATCAATAACGGAAAAGTGGTGCGTGCATATGTATTCACCCCCTTTGCTATGAAGCCCCTAAATAAGATCTGGTGCAACCAATTACCTTCAGAAGTCACATAATTAGTTAAATAAAGTCCACCTGTGTGCAATCTAAGTGTCACATGATCTGTCACATGATCTCAAATGGACAATGACCCCAAGCATACTTCCAAAGTTGTGGCAAAATGGCTTAAGGACAACAAAGTCAAGGTATTGGAGTGGCCATCACAAAGCCCTAACCTCAAGCCTATAGAAAATATGTGGGCAAAACTGAAAAAGCATGTGCGAGCAAGGAGGCCTGCAAACCTGACTCAGTTACACCAGCTCTGTCAGAGGAATGGGCCAAAATTCACCCAACTTATTGTGGGAAGCTTGTGGAAGGCTACCTGAAACGTTTGCCCCAAGTTAAACAATTTAAAGGCAATGCCACCAAATACTAATTGAGTGTATGATAAACCACTGGGAATGTGATGAAAGAAATTAAAGCTGAAATAAAACATTCTCTCTACTATTATTCTGACATTTCCCGTTCTTAAAATAAAGTGGTGATCCTAACTGACCTAAGACAGGGAATGTTTTATAGGATTAAATGTCAGGAGTAGGGAAAAACTGAGCTTAAATGTATTTGGCTCAGGTATACAGTATGTAAACTTCCGACTTCAACTGTATCTGAATATTGTTGTATTGTCAGTTTCTCAAGCCTTCACCAGTTTCTTGATGGCCTTCACCAGTTAATCTTTGCTTGTAGGCTTGGCAGAGTTATAATTAATGCTTTCAGTTGATGCCAAACAAGTTAGATCGGGTTTAAATCAGGAGACCTACATGTAGAGATTAAACATATATTTTTAGATATACTGTAGGTCTACCGTAGGCGAGGTGAGTCTCACTAGTGTTGAGTAATGTGCTGTGAAAAAGTGTTGTAGGTCTAATTACTCTGCTGGCGTCTTGACCCAGTTCATGCCCTCATTTGCAATGCAAATTGGTGTTTTGGGTCATTGTCTGCATTTGAGAGAGATCGCTCATCGTCATAGCTACAGTATGAGCTACATCATAATCAAAGTGAGGACAGTGGGATGTCTGCTGTTTACTTATGGCCTATTGTAACCTGGAGTTACATCTTTCCAGTACTCCTCACCCAACCCTAAACTCTGCCCTTAACACAGTTACCATTAAAAAAATGATCAAAGATAACAGACGGAATGGACATCGTTTTCAGCAAGCCACCTTCTTTCTATGGTGCTACCCGTTCCAGAGATACGGGCGATACGGAGAGTCAGGAGGCATTGGCGGAGAGCCAGGCGGAGAATGACATGTTGAAGAGGGCGAGGGACGAGATGATGGAGTCACAATCCATGCCAGGCACACCTGTGAGCTCTGGAACTCCACATCCGACAGGCAGAGGAAACAATTGTGGCGGGTTCGTCGGGTCGTCGGTTCACCCTGACATTTCCATTCCTCTTCTTCTTCTGACACCAGAACTTGACGAACTGCTCACCACGAGTTATACAGTGGTGGACACAGAATAAATACCAACTGGGATGGATCCCGAGGCAAATGTGGCTTACCAGTGAACCTCTGAGTGTTCATGATGAGTGATGCAACCCGAAAAAGCATTAAAGACAGAGTTCATGAGTACTTGAGGTCGCCGAGAAAGTCTGGACATGGCCTGCTCTCCCTTATCTAAGGAATTAGGCATACAGTATATGTAGGCTACAGTAAACATCTCATTGTCCTGTTGGTTTTTGGCACACTGCACAGTACCCTATTAAACATATGCGTTTTGAAACAGATGCTTTGTTATTATTTTTAGAATACAGTTCTCAGCTTACAGTGGTGATGGACATTGGTCACAGTTCACGCATTGATGATCCATTAAATTGGACAATAGCCAGCCGAAACCCTCATAATAGCTAATTGGTGATCGAAACTAATTTGTATACAATGACAAATGCAACACCTACAAATGTGTCAATTTATTTTAATTCACATAATAATTCACCCTACAAAAATCCCCCAATTTCTGGCTCTTATTTCTGTGTGTAAATACATTTGACCATCATGCTTATCGGTCTATAGAATAATTGACATTATTTTTTTTTCTCAACTGGTAATTGAAGCGCGCTTCCGATTCACCATTCAAGTGCAGGCAACAGGCTATCAGCGCATCACCCACCACTTTACAATGTGAGCTGGAGGCATTGTTTTTCACAAGTGTAACAGGTTGTGAACTCTCCAAACAACATTTCCAATCTGAGAATGAGAATGGTAAATTACTGTAATTAATACATTCATTCAATACATTGGAATAGACTCTTGCCAAGTTTATTTCTATTTTTAGGGACTTGAAATGTATTAATGGATGTTTGCCTACTAATGATAATGACATGAAGAAGGAGGGTAGGAGGAGCGTGCTCTGCGTGCTTATTACAGTATGTGTGATTCATATTTGTTCTGACCATTTTGAACAGTGTAAACAACACAACGAATACAATAATAATTTACAAACAAATTATAATCAATCCCATATAGTCTGTTCTAACAAAACAGTTTATAAAGTCTACTACAACCAAGATTAAAAACAGTTGAATTAATTCCTGAATTCAATTGCTTTAGCCGACATGTTGCGGTTTATTTAGTGTTTAATTATTCAAGGCTCCTTTCTCTTCTATGTGCTGGAGTTCTTTTAAGAACTCGATGGTATAGCAATAGCCGAATAAACTTGACATTAACTTGAATCTTCTCTCTTCATTTTAGCGACAAACAAAATCACTTATAGTCAAGAGTAGTCCCATGTAGCTCAGTTGGTAGAGCATGGCGCTTGCAATGCTAGGACTGTGGGTTCAATTCCCATGGGAGACAATTTGAGAAAAAATGAAAATGTATGCACTCGCTACTGTAAGTCGCGTCTGCTAAATGACTAAAATGTAAGTCATATTGTTTTTTATTATTGCCAGTATAATTTAGCAGCTTTGACATGTATCATCCAAACAGCGGCTGAAGGGCAAATGTGATCTAATGCTGAAGTCTCGGCGACATCTTGCCAATGTGCAAACGCTCTCCATACTACATCGGCCCGATGTATCATGTACAGTGCATTCGGAAAGTATTCAGACCCCTTTACCTTTTCCACATTTTGTTACGTTACAGCCTTATTGTAAAATGGATTACATTGTTTTATACCCCATAATGACAAAGCAAAAACTGGTTTGTAGAAATGTTTGCAAATGTATAAAAAATAAAAAACTGAAATATCACATTTACATAAGTATTCAGACCCTTTACTCAGTACTTTGTTGAAGCACCTTTGGCAGCGATTACAGCCTTCTTGGGTATGACGCTACAAGCTTGGCACAACTGTATTTGGGGAGTTTCTCCCATTATTCTCTGCAGATCAATCTCTGTCAGGTTGGATGGGGAGCGTCCCTACACAGCTATTTTCAGATCTCTCCAGAGATGTTCGATTGTGTTGAAGTCCGGGTTCTGGCTGGGCCACTCAAGGATATTCAGTACTTGTCCCGAAGCCACACTTGAATTGTCTTGGCTGTGTGCTTAGGGTCATTGTCCTGTTGGAAGGTGAACCTTCGCCCCAGTCTGAGGTCCTGAGCGCTCTGGAGCATGTTTTCATCAAGGATCTCTCTGTACTTTGCTCCGTTCATCTTTCCTTCGATCCTGACTAGTCTCCCAGTCCCTGCCACTGAAAAACATTCCCACAGCATGATGCTGCCACCACCATGCTTCACCGTAGGGATGGTGCCAGTTTTCCTCCAGACGTGACGCTTGGCATTCAGGTCAAAGAGTTCAATCTTGGTTTCATTAGACCACAGAATCTTGTTTCTTATGGTCTGAGAGTCCTTTAGGTGCCTTTTGGCAAACTCCAAGAGGGCTGTCATGTGCCTTTTACTGAGCAGTGGCTTCCATCTGGCCACTCTACCATAAAGGACTGATTGGTGGAGTGCTGCAGAGATGGTTGTCCTTCTGGAAGGTTCTCCCATTCCACAGAGGAACTCTGGAGCTCTGTCAGAGTGACCATCGGGTTCTTGGTTACCTCCCTGACCAAGGCCCTTCTCCCCCGATTGCTCAGTTTGGCGTGGCGGCCAGCTCTAGGAAGAGTCTTGGTGGTTCCAAACTTCTTCCATTTAAGAATGATGGAGGCCGCTGTGTTCTTGAGGACCTTCAATGATGCAGCAATTTTTTGGTGCCCTTCCCCAGATCTGTGCTTTGACACAATTCTGTCTCGGAGCTCTAAGGACAATAGGCCCTTTTCACGTGACGTCAGACAACTTCCGTTCTGCCGCGATGCAGGTTATGTTTACATCCGGTGTCGCTTAGGAACGCTTAGCTAGTAGCACATCATTATGGAGTTCACCCAGTCCCTTTCACATCTGCCACCAATACGACTTAACGACGTAGAACGACTTGCTGACAAGTGGTCCCTTACTTCAAGATCGAAGCTTGATAAAGGCTACAAGTTCTTCGTTGAAGGTTACCTGTTTGATTATGAAGGTACGTGTTTATCTTTATTTAGCTTAAATTAGCCCTATGCTAGCGAAGGTTATGAGCTGACGAAGTTTCTGTTTTGCAGCCTCTTTTTAATATTACTGCTGTTTGTATCGACCGTAAGATAAGAGTCAGTAATGTATTAATGGCTAATGCTGCGCCCTTTCTCCCAATCACTGTATTGAAACAGTCTCAAGTGTAGTTAACGGTGAGGTGACAGTGAGAGGGCGATGTTACAGGTCCATGAAGAAAAATGAGGAGGCTCATCGGCTTCAGGTTTCTCAGATAAACAGTTCTCTAACATTATGATAAGATAGGTTAAGATAGATAAGTTTTCTTTTTGTTGTGTTTTGCTGCGGTTGCAGATTTAATAAGAATGATTCCACAATGTTCCACTGTGGATCAGTTTGTTTCTCAGTCTGAGCTCTGATTTTGTATCATTAAACTTAATACACAACGAAATTCTAACAAACCGATGTGGGTTGTTGACGGCAATAAAGACTGGGAAAGATTCTGTGATAACTCAAAATGTTCAAATTTTCGATAAGTGTTGGCACTACTTGTCAAAGGTTTCAGAACAGCCAATTTTTCTTAATTAAAAAAAGAAATTGGGTTTTGAAAATTGTGTACAGTAGTTTATAATGAAACGTAGAAAAAATGTTTTGTAAGTACAGCACTAATTGTTATGTCTCTATGAACAGGTTACACTAGACTCTGCAGAGGTTCCTGTGGTACTCAATCACATGTCATGTTCCTGCTCTGCTGGGAAAGCACTATGTAATCACATAGTAGCACTTATTTTTCAAAGTGCTCACTATGTTACCATGGGCTTTAAGACAGTGCCATTGCCTCTGTCATGCACCAGCGCACTGCAGACCTGGCACCGGCCTAGGACACAGGTCAGACATTATTTGTTACACTGATGCAGAACTTTGCAGTTTGTATTGACTTTTGACAATGTATTGTTCATCATTATTATATCACAGGGAATTGTACCAGAGGCCACCAATGATATGGCGGTGTGTAAACCAGCGGCTAAGAAAAAAACAAGTGTCAGAGCTGGTGTGAAGTGCACACTGTACCGAGCCTATGATGGTGAGTCTGAATGAGCCCCCGCCTGTACTAGAGCACAAAGACTTTAGTGCATTTCTAAAATAATACAAACATAAAAGTGATTATTATTTGTTACTTTTTATATAGACTTTCAGTGGATATTTTTTTATTTGTATTAGAAGCATGTACGAGACTGGATGAGTGTGGTTGTCTTTTTAGTGAAAAAGATAAGGTGGCATTTAATGAAATCTAAACTTGACATATCTCACTTTCATGCCAGGGCCTATTCCGGATCCTCACGTCATGGCCAGTGCTGAGAAACTGAAAGACATCCGTCCACAACCAGGGATTTGCAAATTGCTGCACGGGCTTGAGGGCCTTAATTTGGTGGACTCTAAATTTGGCCCTGTGCCATTTGGGTCTGTGCTTTCTTACCAGTGCCCTCTAGAATTAAGTAGAGATATTATTAAACACCCTGGTGCCAGTGAGTTTCCTCAGTTGCCTATTGAAGGTTACAACTTTAAATTTCCCATTGATTTTGAGCCCAACTACATACAACAATGTCATTTGGACAGCCTGATTGTGTCAGAGGAGATGTCTGCTGCTATTGAAGCAGAAACAAGAATGCAGTCAGAATGCCAGCTGTGGAGCCAGGTACGCAAACCCCGACTGACAGCCAGCAGATTCCGTGAAATATGCCATGTTCGTGGGGGAGTTGTCTGCCAAGGCTTTGGCAACCCGCATTCTGAGAGGAACTCCTCAGACAGCTGCTATGAGAAGAGGGTTGGATCTGGAACCTGAGATACTGAGGCAATATTCTGATTTTTGTGATGTCTCTCTGAAACAATGCGGGGTCATCATCCACCCTGATTCACCTCACCTTGCAGCCAGCCCGGATGCTAAAGTCTTCTGCCCAACAGAAGCACCACCATTTGGTCTTGCTGAGGTTAAGAGTTGCGATGTTGAAAATGTTACCCAAGTTAAACACCTGATCACAGTTAAAGGCCAGGCCTGCCTTAAGAAGAGCCACAAATACTACTATCAGGTTCAAGGCCAACTCGCCTTAAGCGGACTTCAGTGGTGTGACTTCATTACAGATACCCGCACTGACTTCACAGTTGAGAGAATCTTTAGGGATGAGGAGATTATCCACTCAATGCGACAGAAGCTTGATCATTTCTATTATAACATCTACATGGATGTCTTCTTAAGTTATAAAACATAAGGCAGAATTTTATGTGTAAATAGTGTTAAGGTAAATGTGGAAGGTGAACCTTTGACATTTTTTTTCTTTAACTGCAAATTAACTTGTCATATACTGTATATCTCCTATGTACTGAAACACACATTTTGAAAAGGATTGTGATGTAAATGTCGACATGTTTTTCTTTAACTGCAAATGAACTTAATTGTGTTATATACTGTATATCTATGTATTGAAATACAAATTTTGAAAAGGATTGCGATGTTGTAAATGCTCTTACCAAAATCAAAAAGGATTGGAAGCAGTTGCTTGCAAACATATATTTAATAGTTCCATCAGTGCCATGACACATAAGCACATAACATGGTTAATAGTTGGATATTTTTACAATATATCACATTAGGTTCATTAATAGCTATGAAAAAGTTATTACCCTTAACAAAAACATACAGTATAACATTAGATCAATTAAATTACCAACAAAGTTAATTCATATTTACATTTTTTTGTACATACAATACAGTAATATAAAAGTACTTCTATTTACAGCCCATCTAGCTTACTCAGGAAATATACAACTTCCAGTTGACAAAAACATCAGACTGGTTTGTCTCCTTTAATGTCAAGAGGTCCCTGATAGTTCGACATGAGGCAGCAGATGGCCCACAGCTGATTCACTGAACCCACTGTGGAAAGAGGAACAAGCCCATCCCAGATATGGTACTCCTTCACCCTCCGTATGGCCCTCTCGACTAAAATCCTCAGCCGGGCGATGGCCTGGGTCTTAAGAGTGTCCTCCCTGCTGAGCTGAGGAGATTTTTACGGGAAGATACGGGAATTTCTGTTTGTTGTTTGAACAAAATGGTACACTGCAATAGCATCTTCTCGAAGATTGTGCCATGCTTCGGTGTTGGATGGGATACTGTTGCGATACAGACACCGGGAGAAAAGAAACAGCTAAATTAACATTCAGCTTTGACCAGGAATCAATATTTATCTAGCTATCATGCACAACAGTATTTGAATAGGTGAGTTACTATACATTCATGAATAAACTAACTGCCTAACAAAGGGTTAGATAGCTAGCTAAGTAAACTTGTTACATTACAGCCAGGCAGCAATGTAACGCTACCTTTTAACGTTATCGGTATCTGGTACTAAGTTGTTGTTAGCTAACGTTAGCCCACTTTTAAGTAACTAAGGCAGTGAACAATTATGAATTAACAATAACGTTAGCAAGTTACAAACCATTGCATATACGTAAACATTATTACTCTTAACTTTACTAATTTAACTTAAACGTACCTCAGAAGAGAAGTCTCAGGTTACGGGCGAACGGAAGTGAAGTTAACCTGCTACGCGGAAAGGCGGAAGTTAGATGACGTCATCGTGAAAAGGGCCTATTCCTTCGACCTCATGGCTTGGTTTTTGCTCTGACATGCACTGTCAACTGTGGGACCTTATATAGACAGGTGTGTGCCTTTCCAAAACATATCCAATCAATTGAATTTACCACAGGTGGACTCCAATCAAGTTGTAAAAACATCTAAAGATTCACCTGAACCTCAATTTCGAGTCTCATAACAAAGGGTCTGAATACTTATGTAAATGCATATATATATATATATATATTTTTTTTTTTATACATTTGCTAATATTTCTCAAAACCTGTTTTTGCTTTGTCATTATGGGGTATTTTGTGTAGATTGATAAGGAAAACATTTAATTTAATCCATTTTAGAATAAGGCTGTAACGTAACAAAATCTGGAAAAAGGGAAGGGGTCCGAATACTTTCCGAATGCACTGTATACATCGGGCAGACATCGGCGAGATGTATGTGTGCTGTCTGTGGGGATGACATGCATAAATGCATGAATGATTGATTGATATATATTGAAGTAGTCCTTTAGAGTTAAGTTATGTTAAGACAGTAGCCTACCATTAGCCGCCAGTCTAATAAATACATTTAATATACACAATCACAAAGAAATCCATTAACATTTTGTTTAGGAAGGGGAAAAAACAATAAAATAAATGGAGAAAAAATACATGATTATTTGGGAAAGTAACCAAGTGCCAACAAGCTTCTAAAGACACCCTCAAAGATACCCTCTGGTGGTTTCAACGGGCATCAACGGCAACATTGGCTGACAGTAAAGTACTATGACGTCATTCACTGTAACATGCTGTACCATACCGCAGCATCCTGCAAGCTGTGCTGCAGTATGATTAAACTTTTAAATGAGGAACCACTGTATAACAATTATGAATACATTTTTTCCCCAGGAGGCAAGGGAAATGTATTTCAGTAAAGAGACAGAGAATGTATTGTTTTATAATGGCCACTCCACCACCTCTACCCTGTCTGTCAGCTCTGAACACATTATAACCCTCAATATTAATATCCGAGTCCAGAATGTCCACAGAGATCCAAGTTTCAGTCAATCCCAGAATGTCCGGATTCATCTGCATTGCCCAGATCTTGATGTAATCCAGTTTAGAAAGTAAACTCCTAATGTTCTGATGCATCAACCCTGATTTTTTTAAGTCACATGGAGTCTCCAACTCAAACAAGCTTCATTCATTAGGCAGTTACAGGCTCTGTCTGATGGTTGATATTGACATAGTTGGTATGGCTATAAGATTGCATAGAACTGCACCATTTGGTCTATCCCTATTTGTAATAGAAGAGAGAGTATACATTTTAATTACTTTTCCAAGGTTGGCACCATAGGGCCTGAGGCGGCAGCCAATGTCAGTATGAGGAACTCTCAAAGTAACCAATGATGCAATGTTATAAACTGACCTACATGGGCTTTGGTTGTCATCATGCAATAGCCCAAGCCCTCTACTTGATTTGAAAACCAAGGGGGTATTCAAGTTTATGGAATTCACATTTGAACTAATAGTGCTGGGTGAGCAGACCACAGTGGGCTTCTCTTTTCAGCTAACAATAGCAGATCAATAGCAGTGGATTTCAAACGAATGGGCATAGGATTACAACTGACAACACCCCTGGAAGTGTAGACAACAGTACGATGACAGCGCTTAGAAAGGATGGGAGGAATTACCTGAGCTGGGCTTGGTCTGTCTCTGAGTCAATATCTTAACGCAGCCTTGAAATATGAAGAGAAGGTCCAGGCTCCTAGATGGTTTGGGTGGAGTCCATCATCTCTGTAGAGTATCTTTTGTTTCCAAAAAGTGTCGAAATTGGCAATAAACGTTATGCCAACAGAGTGGCAGTAGTCTTTAAGACAGATATGAAGTGCTAAGAGCCTGTCGCGACCCTGCGATGGCACAGGGCCAGAGATAATCGGCTGCTTTTCAGAGCCTTGATCAGTTAAATAAAATCCTGTTTCATTAGCTCTGATTTACCCTTTTTGATATAATTTCATCCCATATGCACTACCACTGGAGGAAGACGAATGGCCGTGGATGTCCGGCCTTTTTTGTGTCTCCTTGAGGACCGACGGGAGATGGGGGAACGGAGGACATATATCATCAATAGAAGCCCTCGGAGCAGGGCGGGAGGCTGGAGCCTCAGACACCCTCGAGGCATGATGTGAGAGGGAGCCCGGGGGGTACAGGCCTGTGGTAGAAACCCCCTGAGCTGCGCCCTCAGCAGACAAAGTAGAGGATGAAGGAGCAGGAATCTCTGGAAGTAGGTGGGTGAAACTTTTGGTCAGCAGGATGGGATCCCCTAAAGCCATTTCAGCCCCATTCACCAAAGACCGCTGCCTTGCGCTGGGCTTACGGTGTGTGACGTGCCTCCACTGGGATGCAGGATCGATAATTGCTGCATCCACCAGCTCCTCATAAAGCGTTCTTGCTCCTTTATTCTCCAAAGGGGGGAGGGGAGGGGATGGGGGGGGGGAGGCGCAGATGAGATGTGAGGGGAGAGGTGACTTCACTAGGGAGGGGTCTTTTTTGCAGGGTAGACCTGGCCAGTCAGTCAGAGAGTGGGGACACGATGGCGAGGCAGTGGCACGACGATGATGACAGCAATGATGATGATGATAATGACGATTATCATGATTACATTGACAATAGTGACGACAACAATAACAACGACAACGATATGCATAACGATAATCACAACATTTCCACAGTGAGGTTGGTCGAGCTGATGTACTGATGGGTGTCGCTGTCCTGCGTACAAACGATGACGTACTCCCCCTCGTCCACCAAGTCGCAGTCCTCAATGATGGCCTCCGCCCCCTTGCCCTCCCTCATGAAGATGTAGCGTGGGTTCCGTGTGATGTCACGGCCGTCTTTCAGCCAGCACACGTGCATGTACTTAGCAGTGGGGCGGCAGGTAGCTTAGTGGTTAAGAGCGTTGTGCCAGTAACTGAAAGGTCGCTGGTTCTAATCCCCGAGCCGACTAGGTGAAAAATCTGTCGTGTGCCCTTGAGCAAGGCACTTAACCCTAATTGCTCATGTAAGTCGCTCTGGATAAGAGCGTCTGCTAAATGACTAAAAATGTTTTTTTTTTTTTATGCAGTGGAGGCTGCTGAGTGGAGGATGGCTCATAATAATGTCTGGAACGGAGCAAATGGAATGGCATCAAACACATTGAAACCATGGGTTTGATGTATTTGATATCATTCCACTAATTCCGCTCCAGCCATTACCACGAGCCCATTCTCCCCAATTAAGGTGCCACCAACCTCCAGTGGTGTTTAGAGCTCATCTCGCACTCCAGCCGGGCCTTGCCCTTCACGTTCTTCAGGTGGCTCGCATATTTTATGGGATCCCTGGAGAGAGGGAGGATAGCAAAGGACAAAAAGGACCAGGGTCAGAATAGAATGGAATTTAACTGAATTAAATATGAAAAAAGTTATATAAACATGGCTTACTCCTTTGTCCCCTGTCTTTTGTGACTGGATGAAATGTGACCCTATAGTAGCTGAAAGCCTAAAGTGTTCAAACAACAGTACATGGAATCCTTTCAGATGAATGCTTATGAGGGAAAGACTGTGACAAAAATATGCAATTTAAAATGATTAAGAACACAGCACTTGTCCTTTTGAAGTGGCACTTGGAGCTAGAAAACAAGTGTGTGTGTGCATGCTTGCATGCATGTGTGCGTGTGGGCACTTTTGTGTGTGTGTGTGCATGTGCATGTGTGCATACTTTTGTGTATGTGTAACACAGATAGTCTAATGATGAATAACTTAATTAACACCACCCCAATCACAGTGTGACTGAATACCCAGAGGATCGGCTCATGTCCTTGTGCAGATATTTACATGCTCTAGCTTGTACCTTGGGCTAGTATGCCTCTTGTTAAACAGGCCTGTAATGAATGAGCCTGTGGTCGTGTTGGGGATTTGGCTGGATTATATTAAATGAAGCTGCATCATTTGGCTCTGTTTACGTAAAAGAGCTACATCATTTGACTTCCAAATGACTCTTCATTCAAAATGTTTGAAAATCGACCTACAACCATGAACAAATTGCAAATCTCTATTGTAAAGCCCCAAAAGTAGGCTACCATTATGTCAGATTGTGATATGCACGTAAAAAATAAAGATTACCTGGTAAAATCATTAGATTGCCTTTTTTACACACTACAGACATTTGCATGGACCAGAATGACATTCTCCCCCCACTATTTATTGTTTCTGCGGTGACGATTCACCATCTTCATCTTTTTTTTGCAGATAATCGTTGTTTGAAGCTCAAAAAGCAGTAGCAGCAGTATTCAAATCAGGGAGCCAAATGAACAGCTGTTTCACCGAAACAATTCGGTTCCCAACGGTCACCAAAAAGAGCCGTTCAAAAAGAGCTGTTCATTCGCCAACGACCCATCACTACTTTATGTAGCTCAAACATCTTCATTTTACAGAACAGACAGTGGTATGCGTCCCAAATGGCACCATATTCCCTATTAAGTGCACTATTTTGACCAGGGCCCAAAAAGGGGTTGGGTGCCATTTCGGACGCACACGGGGTGTTTGTCAGTACTTTTAATTCATCTAAAATCTTTTTTTGTCTCCAAAGTGAAAAGAGACTGAATCAGAATTACCCGGGTAAATGCTTGTGTGATTAATTTCACCTCTAAGCTTTTCAATTCATTATTTGATATTGTTTGATATCTAAGAATTAATTGATACCATTGATACTTTGATATTGTTTGATATTGACACCAGTTGATATGGTAAACAGGTCCAAATAACCCATAGAAAACAATGAAATCAAACTGTATGTGATTTCAGCAGATTTCACAGACAGTTTTTAACATGAACTCTATGAATGAGACATACTGTATCGTCATTACTTTTCTGTGTATCAGACCTTGATCAAATAAGTAAGACTAGCAAAATACTTATTTGAGTTGTATTTGATTTCACTTGGAGTTTGCACTTTTCTGACTATTCTATTGGTTCCATTGCCCCAAGCAAACTATACTGAACAAAAATATAAACACAGCAATTTCAAAGATTTTTCTGAGTTACAGTTCATATAAGGTCTCCCGAGTGGCGCAGTGGTCTAAGGCACTGCATCGCAGTGCTAGCTGTGCCACTAGAGATCCTGGTTCGTATCCAGGCTCTGTCGTAGCCGGCCGCGACCGGGAGACCCATGGGGCGGCGCACAATTGGCCCCGCGACGTCCAGGGTAGGGGAGGGAATGGCCGGCAGGGATGTAGCTCAGTTGGTAGAGCATGGCATTTGCAACGCCAGGGTTGTGGGTTCGATTCCCACGGGGGGCCAGTATAAAAAAAGAATGTATGCACTCACTAACTGTAAGTCGCTCTGAATAAGAGCGTCTGCTAAATGACTAAAATGTAAATGTATAAGGAAATCAGTCAATTGAAATAAATTCATTAGGCCCTAATCCTGTCCTTCAGCTACCATCAACCCCTCCCATCTATCTTTGAAGACCCTCTAGTATGATTTATATTTTGCCATATATTTTTAACTGTGCTGTTTCACAAAAGTTCCGAACCTATATACATTTTATGGACTCTGTATATTTTACATTAGTTATCTTGTTGTTTTTAATTCCACCCTTCAGTTCCACTCAAACCCTCAATTTTTGATTTCTATTTGCCATATATTTTTCAACTGTGCTGTGATGTTTCACAAAAGTTCTGAACCTTTCTATTCTCATAGTTTCTACAGATTGTAAATTAAAGAAAAACATTTTTGCTAAAAGTATTATTATATTATTGATCGTTTGACTATGACTTTTCAAATCACCCAGTAGTGCTATCTGTAGAGTTAGCTCCAGGTAAATGTTGCACTTCTTCAACCATTCTTGGACCTGCGACCAAAAACAAGATACATATGGGCAGTACCAAAACAAATGATCTAATGACTCGGTCTCTTCGCAGCAAAATCTGCAGAGCTGGGATGGTTGTATCCCCCATATTTATAACATTATATTGGTTGCAAGAATTTTTGGATAATAATTTAAATTGAAAAATTCTACATTTTGAATGGCCATAAGAAATAGATATGCTGATAGTGGACAACCTCGTTTTACTCCTTTTGACAGTTTAATACTTTCTGAGAAGTAGCCATTATTTACTATTTTACACCTAGGGTTACTATACATAACTTTAACCCATTTTATAAGAGATTCTCCAAAATTGAAATATTCCAGGCATTTATATATAAATTCCAGTTGTACTTTATCAAAATCCTTTTTAAAGTAATCTATGAACCATTTTTGTAGGAGTGGTTAAAACATGCAAGTAACAGTCCTCTGAGTATATCAAAAAAGTTTTAATTGCATCAATAAGTTCTTCCTCTGTAATTTGGCCTTCACATGAGTCTTTCTGTACAGCTGTTAATTTTACATTATTAATAGAACAAAAATCCTTACAATTAACTTCAGTTGGAGGAGACTGAAACAAAAACATATGCTTAAAGTACGTTGCTTCCTCTTTCAAAATATAGTTTGGTGAATCATGGGTGACTCCATCATTTGTAGCAAGTTTCAGCAAATTATTTTGAGTATTATTTCAATGTTGAAGATTAAAAAATAATTTGGTGAATTTTCCCCCATATTCCATCCAGTTTGCTTTATTTTGATAATATATTACACTTGATCTTTCTTGAATACGTTCCTCCATTTCTTTTTTTCTTTTTTCCTCTAACTTATTCTGAGCCTCTATGGTACAGTTTTTATTGCTATCTATCTGTACTATTAGTCCTTCCATTTCCTTTGTTAAAATGGACTCTTTTGACCTAAATTGCTTTTGTTTTAGCAAAGGCACATTTAAAAGTGTCCCATACAATAAGGGGATCTGTTGTACCTATGTTTTGTTAGAAAAAGTATGTTATGAATTATTCTGTCCTAGTTAAAAGCAAGTTGTCATCAAATAGGCTTTATTTGCCTATTATTTGATGGTCCGAAGGCATTCTGTCCCCTATCAACACTTTTTAAACTTTTGGTGCCAGTGAGAATGACATAAGAAAGTAGTCAAGACTACTAGCTTGATTGAGCATCTGCAATGTATATCTCACTAGGTCGGGATATTTAAGCTTCCATACAGTGCATATGGAAAGTATTCAGACCCCTTCCCTTTTTCCACATTTTGTTACGTTATAGCCTTATTCTAAAATGGATTAAACCTCATCAATCTACACACAATACCCCATAATGACAAAGCGAAACCAGAAATACCTTATTTACATAAGTATTAAGACCCTTTGCTATGAGACTCGAAATTGGGCTCAGGTGCATTCAGCATGTACAAGCCATTCAGCATGTACAATTACACATGCTCTCAGTGTTTAGCCTACTCCAAGTAGGCCAGAGTAGACTGATAAGACTGATTTGATTCAGTGGACTGATATAGGGTACATACCATTTTAAGATTATAATTAGTTCTTCATTCTCAATTGGTGATAACATAGGTATGCATCGTTCGCTTCCCCTTGACCATCAACTCCCCCTTTCTCCCAGTCATACTTTACTGAATTGATTTAATCTGTTGTTATATGTGTGAAATTAGTTTTGGTATAGTTTAGGTTAAGTTTCGAGGCAATTATTGGGGTGATTATCAGCTGGGCACTGCACTTTCAACTGTCGGAAGGAGTGGAGCAGGCCCTACTGTTGGAAGAAGGAGGGGCAACGGGGGAAAAACATTTTAAAAAATGACATGCACTCCTAAAACTTGTTATAACTCCAGTTCTGTTTGTTATATTAAGATTCTAACATGACAGTGTGTTATATAGACTTATTTAGGAAAAGTCAAGGATGGGGAGGGGACTTAAAAAATGGCAGAGTAGTAAAAAATTATAATGAGCTGTCAAAATGACGCCTTTTGTCAGGGTGTCAGTGTGATGCGGTAGGACGAAGTCAGGCGCAGGAACCAGAGCTAATCGAAAACGTACTTTACTCGTAGGTAACGTAAATAACATAACCTCCACGCAGGGAGGAAACAAACCCGCTCACCAGATGACAACCAAACATGAACAAACACGCACAACATACAGTGGGAGCCAGAGGGTTAAATAGGGAAGTAATCAATACCTAATGGGAACCAGGTGTGAACAATAAAGACAAGACAAGTAGAACACAGAAACATAGATTGGTAGCAGCTAGTACTCCGGTGACGACGAACGCCGAAGCCTGCCCGAGCAAGGAGGAGGAGCAGCCTCGGCTGAATCCGTAACAGCTTTAGTGGTTCTAGTGTTAAAATAACTAAATTGAGAAGATATCATTATGTTGTGTTTTTGTGATTAAACCAATGTACTCATTATATTTCACAGTAAACTTATATTTTGGATCAATGGTTGTGTGGTGAAAGATGTCTACAAATACAGTGAGGGGAAAAAAGTATTTGATCCCCTGCTGATTTTGTACGTTTGCCCACTGACAAAGAAATGATCAGTCTATAATTTTGAGAGAGAGAATAACAACAACAAAATCCAGAAAACGCATGTCAAAATTTTTATAAATTGATTTGTATTTTAATGAGGGAAATAGGTATTTGACCCCAATATTTTCTCAATCAGAAAGAGATCTGGCTCCCAAGAACACCATCCCCACCGACAAACATGGAGGTGGAAACATTATGCTTTGGGGGTGTTTTTCTGCTTAGGGGACAGGACAACTTCATTTTACATTACATTTTAGTCATTTAGCAGACGCTCTTATCCAGAGCGACTTACAGTTAGTGAATACATTTTCTTTTTTTATACTGGCCCCCCATGGGAATCGAACCCACAACCCTGGCGTTGCAAACGCCATGCTCTATCAACTGAGCTACATCCCTGCCGGCCATTCCCTCCCCTACCCTGGACGACGCTGGGCCAATTGTGCGCCACCCATGAGTCTCCCGGTCGCGGCCGGCTGCGACAGAGCCTGGATTCGAACCAGGATCTCTAGTGGCACAGTTAGCACTGCGATGCAGTGCCTTAGACCACTGCGCCACTCAGGAGCGAACTTCACCTTCATTGCTTCTGTGGACAGGTGTCTTTTATACAGGTAACAAGCTGAGATTAGGAGCACTCCCTTTAAGAGTGTGGGAGCCAGAAATCTTTCTGATTGAGAGGGGGTCAAATACTTATTTCCCTCATTAAAATGCAAATCAATTTATAATATTTTTGACATGCGTTTTTCTGGATTTTTTTGTTGTTATTCTGTCTCTCACTGTTCAAATAAACCTACCATTAAAATTATAGACTGATCATGTCTTTTCAAAAACATACGAAATCAGCAGGGGATCAAATACTTTATTTCCCTCACTGTACTGTGTGGACTGTTGTCACTTTGGATACAAGTGTCTGCTACGTAAATGGCATATATTATGTATTACACTAGTGTATTGGCCAGTGCAATTTTAGTAAAGCATTGTGAACCTTTGGTGTTCTTTGAACCTGGGCGATATGTCAGAGTGAAGTCAAATCTAGTGAAAAAAAGGTCCCACCTTGCTTGACGCGGTTTCAGCCACCTCGCTGTCCGTATGTACTCCAGGTTGCGATGGTCGGTGAGGATGAGAAATGGGTCCTTGGCGCCTTCCAGCCAGTGTCCACTCCTCTGATGCCAACTTCAATGCCAGGAGCTCTCGATCGCTGACGTCATAGTTCCTCTCTGCAGGAGACAGTTTCTTTGAGTAATATGCACATGGATACAATTTTTGTGGATTACCTTGTCATTGGGACAGGACAGCCCCCACGCCCACTTCTGAAGCGTCCACCTCCACCACAAAGGGCAGCGTAGGATCTGGGTGTTTGAGAAACGGGGCGGAGGTGAAATGTCCCTTCAGTAGGTGGAAGGCTTCGTTGGCTGCAGGACTCCACCCCAACTTATGGGGACCACCCTTGAGGAGAGAGGTGAGAGGAGAGGCGATAGAGCTAATGTTCTTGAAGAAACGGTAGTAGAAGTTGGCAAACCCCAAAAACCGTTGTAACCCCTTTATGGTGGTTGGGACAGGCCATGACCTGACAGCATCTACCTTCTTACCGTCCATCATCACTCCTTGCGGGCCGATCTGGTAACCCAGAAAGGAGACAGCTTCCTGATGGAATTGGCACTTCTCCGCTTAGACATATAGGTGGTTAGCCAGGAGGCGTTCCAGGACTACTCGGACGTGAGCGATGTGATCATCCAAGATAGCCGAGCAGACCAGGATGTCGTCGATATACAAGACCACCTGGCATCCGAGCATGTCCCGGAACACCTCGTTAACAAATGCCTGTAACACTGACGGAGCATTGGCTAATCCATAAGGTACTCGTAGTGACCAGACACCATGCTGAAAGCTGTCTTCCATTCATCTCCCTCCCGGATGCGGATAAGATTGTAGGCACTCCACAGATAACGGTAACGGTATTTAGTGGTGATGGCATTCAGACCTCTGTAATCAATGCACGGGCGTAACCGTCCATCCTTCTTTGCCACGAAGAAGAAGCCTGCCAATGCAGGGGATAACATGCGGATGAAAACTTGTTGTAGTGCTTCATGGATGTACTCCTCCATAGCCTTGGTTTCAGTCATGGACAGAGGGTAGAGCCTGCAAGCAGGTCGATGGCACAGTCCAAGGGGTGATGAGGAGGGAGACAGGTGGCGCGTGTTTTGGAAAAAACCTTGCGCAGGTCTTGGTATACCTCCGGGATGTTGGGCTGAAGGGCAACCACAGGACTCTCAACCGACGTGGAACCACAGGGGAAGGGAAAGCATGTCCTCCGGCATTCGGGTGCCCAGTCCGTGATTGTCATCCTCGACCATGAGATGGTGGGGTTATGGCATTGGAGCCATGGGAGGCCGAGGATGATCTTGTGTACGGGTGCACTGATGATGAAGAAGGGAAGGCTTTCTTAATGTATTTGTTGTGATGTGTGTGATAGTCCCAAATTCCAGTGGTCGATTATCAAGTGCTAAAACCGGAAACGGAGAGGAGAGCGGGTATGAGGTGATGTTCAGAGAGGAGGCAAGGGCCTGGTCAATAAAATTCCCAGCGGCACCAAAATCCACTAGAGCTGTAGAAACAGTACATGAGGGACAGCCTGCTAGTGAAATCGATACTAAAAAGGGTTTGGCGTAAAGTGATGATGATGGAATACTCACGCCTAACCCAGGAGACAGCTGAACACGGAGCTGTCCCTCTGCTCTCGTCAACCCCGGGTTGGAACGTACCGGACACCATTGAAGCTGGTGCATCTCTTGACCACAATAGGGACAGAGCCCCAGCTGTCTCCGATGGCGTCACTCAGCCGCGGGGAGGCGTGTGGCCCTTACCTCCATGGGTTCAGGCTCTGATACAGAATGGTCAATGAAGGAGGAAGAGAGGCGATGGGAGTGCCGACGCTCCCGAAGTAGGTTTTCCAGACGGATGGCCATCGCGATGAGTGCGTCCAAGGAGAAGGTGCTGTCTCGGCATGCCAATTCCGTCTGGACCTCTTTGCGCAGTCCTCTTCTGAATAGGGTGCCACTGTCTGGAAGGTGAGGGAGTACTCCGCAGCGGTCTGGCCATCCTGCCGTAGTTGGAGTAGGCACTCACCCCGCTCTCTGCCCTCCGGTGGATGATCGAAGACTCCTCTGAACAGAGAAATGAACCCCTCATAGGAACCCAGCTCCTCCCTTCCTCTCTCCCATACGGCAGTAGCCCACTCCAACGCCCATCTGGTCAGTAGATATAACCGTGGCAACCTTGGTCCTCTCGGTGGTGGGGGCTCCCATCTGATGAGCCAAATTGAGGGAGCACTGGAGTTGGAAGCCATGGCATTTGGATGGAGTCCCGTCATATTTGTCCGGGAGGGACAAACGGGCATCACTGACTTGGGCGGACTTCTTGATGAGCTGGGGTGCTGGCTCGCTGGGTCGACTTGTGGTAGAGAATCCTCCGCTAGTTGGGGTGACGCCCCTCGGGTAATGTTGAAGAACGCGGAGGACCTCATCCATAGCCGTCCCCAGTTGTGCCAGCTGGTCGTGGTATTGGCGAAGTAGGTGTCCCTGTTCGCCGACCATCTGGGAGATGTCCTGATTCCCTACGGCTTCCATTTGTGGAGGCAGTATTCTGTAAGGATGACGCTGGGAGTCAGGAAGCAGGTGCAAGTGGTGAGTTTAATAATAATAATGAACATAGAACCAATACTGCCTGAAGAGTGATGCTAGGGAGTGCTAGATAAAGGGGGAGTAATCAGGGTAGTGCCAGGTGTGCATAATGATGGGTTGCCAGGACCGGTGGTTGGTAAACCAGCGACGTCAAGCGCCGGAGCGGGGGAGCGGGTGTAGACATGACAGGATGGCACAGTCCATCACTCAAATGTGCTACTGAAATTGTATATGGTTATATTACATAAGAGCAATGGTGAAACACTAATACAATTAGATTATTTTATAACAAGTCCGCTTTCTCCCATATTGGATTGTGGTCGCTTTTGCTATGTGCATAATAGCAAAGTTACTCAGCATATTGGTTTTCAGAACAATGCAGCGGAGGCAGCAGAGGAGTTCGGAGATGAGAAAACAGCCCTTGCCTTAATTGTCTAAGACAAGTGAGGAGATAGGAAACCCCAACTTAATTAGGTCTATAATCAACAGCCTAACTGTTAAATGTGCCTGGCTTTATAAATCATCCATATCTATCTACAGAAATAAGACAGATCTTGCTTGTGTTGCCTTTATGAGTGTTTGTTTAATAGTCTGCTGATTCTGTGAGCACCAAGCCTCATTCAACCACAACATGTCGGATAAACAATTTCACAATTTCTGCTGTTTTAAATCTTTGCTATGCTGTAATAAAGGCTTTACACTTTTTTTTTATTAGAACAGCCTCTCTGGTATTACAGTACTTATAATTTATTTAGTGTTGTTTACATTGATCCAAATTATCATAATAATAATAATAATAATAATAACCCTCATTTTTCCTTGATCTCCATCTTATTGTTATTACTACTACTATTATTATTATGATCATCATTATAATAAGTAATGTCATCATCATTGGTAGGCTTAGTATAGCAGCCTTGTATAACCACCATCGAGCTGTAGGCCAAAGAGCGCATCCTGTTTAGTCTCAATACCATAGCTAACTTACTTAGGCCTATATTTCAATGCTGTAAGAATATTCGAAGATAAATACACAACGCAGGGAATTAACGATCAATGGAAATAGTTGTTTTTCTGTAATAGGGAATTAACGATCAATGGGTCAGGGACACGGGTTGTTCTTCAGTTCAACATCTGTTTAGAATCTATTCAGGACTCATAGCTACATGTGGCAAGTTCTCATTGGTCCAAATTGTCTATACATTGAACCTGAAACGCGATACTTGGTATTTGGCCGTTGGCCCAATTTTATTGCAAGTAACTCTAATTGGTTAACCACAGTATTCTGCCCTGGAATTGCGTTCCCGTGCAAAACTAGACAGATAGCTAACAACTGAGTCTTCAATAAAACTTCCAAGGCGTGACTTTTCTTGAACGAATGTATTGAAAACGTTTATGTTGTGAAACTGCAAATACAGAAAATAATATACTTTAGTATTCAATTCACATTGACATACTGTAGCTGTACATTATACATTTCAAGTTGAAGTTGCATAAATACAAAGCAAGTGCCAAGTTACCATATATCTGGCATGACGACAAACCAAATAGATAATTACTCTATGAGTAACAACTAGCCAACTCCTTTCATTACTCTAATAATGTACAAACACCTCTGTACAATAACAAAGCATATTACACTAGAAACAGTAACAAACTATAGTATGTTTTACACTTCTTTTACATGATGCACGAGCAAACTAATACAGCTAACGGCATCCATGAAAGTCAATGCAATTTGCGTGAGTAAATGTAACCAATTAACATTGATAAGTAAGCAATTCTGTCAATAACAATATTATCATCACTTGCAATATGCTTGAATTGAACTTACAAACAAATATTTTCCGAGGCTGAAGCGTAACAAGAAATAGTTGCACTGAAAGAACTGTACAGTAACGTTGTTTCTAGCTGCTTGTCTGCGTGCATAATAACAACTTTACTTCCGGGTTTTCGTACATAATTCTAAGTACCAGAAAGCTCCACTAGGGGGTGCTAAACACCATGGAACACAATGAAAGTCACTCTTAATCACTATAATAAAATAATCTGTTACCTTCTAACAAGATGGCAGCACACTCCCCGCCTGGTATAATGAGATTGTGCCACTATGAAATCAAATATTTTGCCTCTAGGATGCTTCAGAAAGAAGAACAACAATCTCTGAGATTGGTCTCAGAAACACCTTAGCAATCCCTTGCTTGACAACCTTTAGTTCTACTTTCCTGACCTTTTCGTCAGTACTGGGAAAGGTTTTGACCACAAGTCCGACTGGCCAGTCATTTCTGTGCGTCTGACTGTCTTTCAATAAGACAACATCTCCCACTTTCACATTTGGCTTTTCTGCTGTCCATTTTCTGCGTCTCTGCAGTGTTGTCAGGTACTCCTGTCTCCACCTTTTCCAAAAAGTGTCAGCGAGACACTGGACTTGCTTCCACTGTTTTCCATGAAGATCGTTCATGTGGAAATATCCAGAAGGGGCTGAGGTAGCGTTGGTCTTTTGTGTCAGTAACATTGAGGGTGTAAGAATGGCAGGCATGTCAGGATCGGTTGACACTGACACTAGGGGTCTCGCATTGATTATTGCCATAACTTCAGACATAAGAGTGCTCAAGACCTCATGTGTGAGACGAGTGGAGCCCGTCTGAAACAGCATAGCATCAAGGATACGTCTGGCAACCCCAATGAGTCTCTCCCAAGAACCACCCATATGAGACGAGTGTGGGGGATTAAATATCCAAGTACATCCCTTGTCTGAGAGGTATTTAGTCAACTCTGAGTCATTTGTGTCGATTCCCAGTTCCCTGCAGGCACCTATAAAGTTTGTACCTCGATCAGAGCGTAGCACTTTTGCTGGACCGCGGATAGAGAAAAAAACGCCTCAGCGCGTTGATGAAGCTGGATGTGGACATGGATTCGATGAGCTCAATATGGACTGCTCTAGTAGACATACATGTAAAGAGTACCGCCCAGCGCTTGGAGTCTGCACTACAACCTCTAGTGCGACGAGTTATGACATTCCATGGTCCAAACACATCAAGTCCAACGCTGGTGAATGGTGGCTCAGATGTGAGTCTGTCTGCAGGTAAGTCCACCATCTTTTGGTCAACTGACTTCCCTCTAACCTTGCGGCAGGTGACACACTTGTGGATGATACCAGAGACCAGATGTTTGCTCCCAACAATCCAGAAGCCTGCTGCTCAAATAGCTCCATCTGAAAGATGACGGCCCTGGTGAGCCACTTGCTCGTGATAATGTCTTACCAGCAGAGTAGCGACATGATGCATCCGTGGGATGATGAGAGGATGTTTTTCGTCTTGTGACAGGTCGGCAGAGGATAATCGGCCTCCCACCCTCAGCAACCCATCCTCATCAATCACTGGGTTCAGCTTTTTGAGTGTACTTTGTTTTGGTAACTCTTTTCCTTTCTCAAGGCATTTGAATTCCTCTTTGAAGGCTTCATGTTGCACACAGTGAATGATTGCTGTTTTGGCTTGTGACAACTCACTTGTACTGCATGGTTTTTTACACTGATGCCAGCCTCTGCAGTTGTTGTCGTCCGCACTTTTGTGAAAGGATCTGGCAACATGAATGAGTCGTGCTGTGGCTCGATTGAGAGCTTTCCAGTTCGAGAACCTCTCAAAGCGATGAGAGCCGAATTGAGCTCCAGAAACCTTAGTGACGAAGGCAGTGACGTCTGGCCGAATCTCTGCGTCTCGTCAGGCTCTACAAGGTCAAAATTGATGGTCTCAGACTCACTTGAGTTTGCTTGAGCCAGAAAAGGGGGACCTGAGAACCAACTGGTGTGCTTTAAGAGTGCGGCTCGTATGGGCCTGGTTGCATGGTCTGCTGGATTGCTGTCAGTGTTTACGTAACACCACTGGTCTGGATTGGTAGACTTCCTGATACGAGTTACCCTATTGGCAACATACACATAAAATCTTTTGGTGACATTGTGGATGTAACCGAGAACTATCTTACTGTCTGTGTAGAACTTGGCTGCATTTACATCAATGTCTATTTAGTCTCTGATCAGTTCATACATCTCAACAGCTAGCACAGCCGCACACAGTTCTAGGCGTGGGATAGTGTGGGCCGGTCGAGGGGCCAATTTAGATTTCCCCATGACAAATCCAACATGGCATTGACCTTCCGAGTCAATAACTCTCAGATAGGCTACCGCTCCTATGGCTACTGTAGAGGCATCCGAGAAGATGTGCAGCTCTCTTCTTTGAGTGGTAGACAAGGAGACTGGGATGTAGGGCCGCTGAATATACAGATGTTCCAACTCCATCAAAGATTCCTTCCACATTTTCCATTCCTCTTCTTTTTCTGTGGGAAGGGGGGCATCCCACTCACTCTGATCAGAAGAGAGTTCTCTGATTAAGGCTTTCCCTTGCATTGTTATTGGAGCCACAAACCCAAGGGGGTCATAAAGACTATTCACTGTGGACAGGATGCCTCTCCGTGTAAAAGGCTTCTCATTGTGGGACACCTGGAATGTGAAGCTGTCTGTTTCAGGTTCCAGGAAAGTCCTAGGCTCCGTTGAAAAGGGAGAGGATCTACTCCGAGTTCCAAGTCTTTTAAGTCCTTGGCACGGTCCTCCATGGGGAAGGCTTCCATAACTGTTTTGCTATTGGATGCAATCTTGTGTAGTTTCATGTTGGACTCCGCTAACATTGCTTGTGTTTTTCTCATAATGTTGATAGCTTCTTCTGGAGTAGCTACTGATATCAGCCCATCATCGACATAAAAGTTCCTCACTACAAACTGCTTGGGTTCTGACCCGTATTCCTTCTCACCCTGTAGAGCTGCTCGTCTCATGCAGTAGATGGCTACGGCTGGTGAGGGGCTGTTCCCAAATACATGGACTTTCATCCTGTACTCAGTTATGTTTCTATCTGGGTTGTTGTCTTCATACCAGAGAAACCTTAAGTAATCTCTGTGATCCTCACGTACACCAAAACAGTAAAACATTTGTTGCACATCTGTCGTTAGTGCAATGCCATCCTTGCGGAAGCGCATTAAGACGCCCAAGAGTGTGTTGTTTAAGTCTGGACCCCTGAGCAGGACGTCGTTCAGTGACACGCCTTGACACTCAGCGCTGGAGTCAAACACCACTCTTATTTGTTCAGGCTTTTGTGGATGGTAAACACCAAATATTGGCAGATACCAGCGTTCTTTGTCTCCCTCTAGTGTCGGAGAATGTTCAGCTTGGTCGTTATCCAGCATCTTTTTGCATGAAGTCAATAAATTGAAGTTTCATGTCAGGCTTTTTGTCTAAAGTCCTACGAAGTGATGTGAGACGCTTCATGGCCTGCTCCCTGTTATTAGGAAGACGACGTCTAGTGGGGCGAAAGGGTAGTGGAGCCACCCAGTTGTTTCCATCATCCTGGAAAACCTGTTTGTCCATAATGTCCAAGAAAGCTTTGTCTTCCACAGATGGTGCTGGTTTATCATCGTCTTGTGTTTTGTTGAACACGGAACATCCCAGGCTGTCTGTGTTCACAGTTGTGCTTGGATCTCTCGAGTGCCCTGTAGAGAGAGAAATGTGTTGCTGAGCTACGCTGCTGTAGTTCTCTTTCACCTGGATGATGTCAGGGCAAGGGCTCAGATAGGACGTGCGACCATTCTGAAGTATGTTTGTCCTGAACACGTTAACACTGGCTGGTCGGTGAGCCGTTCCCAGACAAACTTCCCCACGATGACCCACCCGAGGTCGAGTCGCTGTGCATAAGGAGTGTCGTGGGGCCCATTGATTTGTTCTCGTACCTTGTGTACCCTTAAGATGTCTCCGTCCTAAGAGCAGGAGGATGGGAGCGTCTGGGTCCACAGCTGGAATTTTGTCCGCCACTGGTTGCAGATGGGGATGATGATGCGCAATGTCTGGGGAGGGAATCTCCATTCTATCGTCTGGCATCATGTCACACTCTATCAGAGTAGGGAGAGTGAGCTGCTTGTGTCCGTCTATAGACTCCACCATGAAGTTGACGGCTCTCCTGCCTGAAGTCTCTGTTACCCCAGAACAGGTCTTCATGGTGTATGGAGCAGAGTTGTCATTGATGTTGAAGAGATTGAAAAACTCTGTCTTGGCCAGAGATTTGTTGCTCTGTTCATCAAGCACTGCATACATTTTGACAGCTTTCTCTCTTTTCCCAGCTGGATAAGCTTTGACTAGGCATGTTTTTGAACATGATCTTGGATTGGCTGCCTCACCACAGATCTCGGTACACTTTGAGGTGACTGATAGAAGAGCATCTTCACCTTGCTCCCCGCCATGCTCTTTCTCTGCTGTAGCGGTGTCTATCGTTGAAGGAGCTAGACCTGGATGCAAAGCAGCAAGATGTCTGTCGCTGTCACACTCGGAGCACTTGATTGACAGCTTACAGTCTTTAGCTCTGTGCTGAGTTGACCCACAACATCGGAAACAAATGCCATTCTCTTTGAGATATGATTTGCGCTCATCTAGGGTTTTGTATCTAAATCCGCGACACTTTTTAAGAGGATGAGGCTTGTTATGTATTGGACAGTGATGGTCAGGGCTTTCAACCTTTGTCTTACTGGGTTTGGTTTGGTGGTCTGAGGGCTCAGATGACACATCTGTTTTGTGTACAGTCACAGGAGTCTTGCTGCTGTACCTGACAGGTTTCTCACTTTTCACAGACACCTGGGTAGTTGAGGTGTAGAGGGTGAAGCTGGGGTCGTTTCTAATTTTCGCCTGGTTCCTGATGAATCTCGAGAAAAACGAGAATGGTGGGAATGCTACCCGATAGTCCTCCTTGTATTTGGATCCCTGTGCTATCCATTTCTCTTGTAAACTGAATGGAAGTTTCTCTACTATAGGGTTTACCCCACGAGATGTGTCCAGATAAGCGAGGCCTGGAAGGTACCCTTCTTCTTTAGCACACTCCAGTTCGAGAAGAATGTCACCCAGTTCTCTTAGTTTGTGATTGTCTTTGTTAGACAGTTTTGAAAATTCATCAATTTTCTTTAACAGTGCATTCTCGATCACTTCGGGTGTACCATAGCACTCTTTTAGTCGTTGCCAGACCATGTTAAGCCCTGCTGTTGCATTGAGAATATAGACAGATCTAATTCTCTTTGCTTGCTCAGACGACTCTGCCCCCAGCCACTTGGTAATTAGATCTAACTCTTCCCTGGCTGATAGATTCAAGTCTCTGGTCGCATTGAGAAAATATGCTTTCCATGCCCAATAATTTTCAGGACGATCATCAAACTTCAGGAGTCCGGAACTCACCATCTCACGGTGCAGGAGGTACTTGGTGAGTTCTGGTGCCACTTGTGACTCAGGGAAGCTTTGTGTCGGTGACTGGAAGTGGGTCTGTTCTCCCTTTCCACCATGCTGCTTTTCATTTCTTTTGTACGGAGAGTCTCTGCTCATGCTCCGTTGTTTGCTACTTTCTGGATTGTGGCCTGTAGCTGGGTCAACACTAAGTTCTTGTGTCTCTACTTCAAATGGCATTTCAGCAAAGTAGGGCCTAGCATGTTGTTGCACATACTCACAAGTACGTTGGACTGGATTTAAGGGCTGTGTCCCTGTGTTGAGTTCTCTGTGGAGCTCTCTGCGTTCAGACTCTACAGCTTCTTCAAGGGCTACAGCTTCAGCCAACGCAGCAGCAGCTGTTCTCTCAACTTGGAGAACATATAAACTTGCATCCAGTTCCGCTTTTTGTTTCATCATAGAAGCTTCCTTTTCAGCATAGGAGACTCGAGCACGCGCTGCGTCTGCCTTGGCACGTGCTTTGATGGCTGCACAACTCGCCGTTGAGGATCTGCTTGACTGTTTTGATGACCTTGATCTTGTAGACTGAGACTTGGTCTCAATGTGCTGAAGAGGCTCCTCCATCTCTCTTACTCGCTCCTCTTCCTCTTTCTGTCGAACACTTGCCTCTGGCTGCTGCATCGTAGACTGCTGGTCATCCCTAGGATCAGAGGCTTTGTTGGCTAATGAACGTAGAATCATAACCACCACGTGCAATTATTCTTGTGCCTGAGCCCGCCGTGATGATGTTTTTTCACTATTCTGCCCTGGAATTGCGTTCCCGTGCAAAACTAGACAGATAGCTAACAACTGAGTCTTCAATAAAACTTCCAAGGCGTGACTTTTCTTGAACGAATGTATTGAAAACGTTTATGTTGTGAAACTGCAAATACAGAAAATAATATACTTTAGTATTCAATTCACATTGACATACTGTAGCTGTACATTATACATTTCAAGTTGAAGTTGCATAAATACAAAGCAAGTGCCAAGTTACCATATATCTGGCATGACGACAAACCAAATAGATAATTACTCTATGAGTAACAACTAGCCAACTCCTTTCATTACTCTAATAATGTACAAACACCTCTGTACAATAACAAAGCATATTACACTAGAAACAGTAACAAACTATAGTATGTTTTACACTTCTTTTACATGACGCACGAGCAAACTAATACAGCTAACGGCATCCATGAAAGTCAATGCAATTTGCGTGAGTAAATGTAACCAATTAACATTGATAAGTAAGCAATTCTGTCAATAACAATATTATCATCACTTGCAATATGCTTGAATTGAACTTACAAACAAATATTTTCCGAGGCTGATGCGTAACAAGAAATAGTTGCACTGAAAGAACTGTACAGTAACGTTGTTTCTAGCTGCTTGTCTGCGTGCATAATAACAACTTTACTTCCGGGTTTTCGTACATAATTCTAAGTACCAGAAAGCTCCACTAGGGGGCGCTAAACACCATGGAACACAATGAAAGTCACTCTTAATCACTATAATAAAATAATCTGTTACCTTCTAACAAGATGGCAGCACACACAGGCTAGGCTTGGGTATAAACTACTACCTGTCTCTTTGTTCAGGAGAGAAACATTGAGGACAGGGAAGAATTAACTGGCTTCCAGTTGAGGCTCGCATCTACTACAAGACCATGGTGCTTGCCTACGGAGCTGTGAGGGGAACGGCACCTCCTTACCTTCAGGCTCTGATCAGACCCTACACCCAAATGAGGGCACTACGTTCATCCACCTCTGGCCTGCTAGCTCCCCTACCGCTACCGAAGCACAGTTCCCGCTCAGCCCAGTCAAAGCTATTCGCTGCTCTGGCACCCCAATGGTGGAACAAGCTCCCCCACGACGCCAGGACAGCGGAGTCACTGACCACCTTCCGGAGACACTTCAAACCCTACCTCTTTATTGAATACCTGTAATAGTATAAAGTAATCCTTCTTCCCCCACCCACCATAAAAAAAGAAAAGTGGTTGTCCCACTGGCTATCATAAGTTGAATGCACCAATTTGTAAGTCGCTCTGGATAAGAGTGTCTGCTAAATGATGTAAATGTACTTTCCAGCATAACAACTATGATTTGTTCTCTTTGAATAAATATATTTTCCTCCCACTGATTTGCTTTGGGGTCTGTTTTATTGAAGAATAACATTAACTGCTAACAATACTTATATAGGCTACTGTATCAATCAATCATTCATGTCATCATTTACATTACATTTTACATTTACATTTTAGTCATTTACGCTCTTATCCAGAGCGACTTACAGTTAGTGCATACATTTTAATTTTTTTATACTGGAATCGAACCCACAACCCTGGCGTTGCAAACACCATGCTCTACCAACTGAGCTACATCCCTGCCGGCCATTCCCTCCCCTACCCTGGACAACGCTGGTCCAATTGTGCGTCGCCCCATGGGTCTCCCGGTCGCGGCCGGCTACGACAGAGCCTGGATTCGAACCAGGATCTCTAGTGGCACAGCTAGCACTGCGATGTAGTGCCTTAGACCACTGCGCCACTCGGGTGACTCATCACACAACATACGAGTCATTCATGATTTGA
This sequence comes from Coregonus clupeaformis, assembly GCF_020615455.1. Lineage (NCBI taxonomy): Eukaryota > Metazoa > Chordata > Actinopteri > Salmoniformes > Salmonidae > Coregonus > Coregonus clupeaformis. The sequence continues at coordinate 17,291,226 of NC_059210.1, read as the reverse complement.
AATGCAATCAAGCATTTTAGTTTTAAAATAAAATAACAAAGCAAAAAATGTTGGCAATTGCATTCACGAATGCATGCGACTGTTTTTAGTCTTTGCTGTAATAAAGGCTTTCCAAAAAATAACAATAAATAAACATTTATTTCATGTTGTTTACATTGTTCCAAACGGTCAGAAAATGTATATTGTAATCTAACAGCACCTGTTTGGCACACATAATATGCACGCAGCGCTTGCTCCTTACCTTCTTTTTCTTGGTCTCCAGTATATTCCACAACTAGTCAAATTTATTCCAAACATCTGACTTCCCCTTTACCACCTGAGCAACCAAACATTCCCCCATTTCAAGCTTATTTGTCACATCATCTGCATCCATTTTGCTGTCACAAGTTACAGTGTTCGGAGTTTGTTCTAACCAATTTATTGATGTGATTATGATATGCTGCTATAGGTCAGGCCCTATTGGTCAAGTGCATGCAATGCATACATGTGTCACGTAAAGAGAGCAAGGGTTGAGGGAATAGGGAATGTTTTTCCTAAATGCATGAGGGATTTCTGTAACAGAACTTTGCAGTCAGAAATTGCTGTAATTATGTTGCAAATTCAGCCACACTGACAGCGCGATAAACCCTGATGTTCTGTGGTGGTCGCTGCAGCAGGGAGGAGAGAGACAACGGGTGATAGTCACACAGTCACTCGCTGTCATTTTATTTAACACAGCGCAGCAAGTCTGAGCCCGGTCCGGCACAATCAAATAAATTGCGGTCGGACTCCCTGTAGTCATTTGTGTGTTTTAATTATTTCATCAAACATCAGACAAGCTCAGCGAATATAGTTGATTTGATTAAAACACATAGGATGTGTCTATACAGTGCATTCGGAAAGTATTCAGACCCCTTGACTTTTTCCACATTTTGTTACGTTACAGCCTTATTGTATCATCAATCTACACACAATACCCCATAATGACAAAGCAAAAACAGGTTTCTAGAAATTGTTGATAATGTATACAAATAAAACAACTGAAATATCAAATTTACATAACTATTCAGACCATTTACTCAGTACTTTGTTTAAGCACCATTGGCAGCGATTACCGCCTCAACTCTTCTTGGGTATGACGCTACAAGCTTGACAAACCTACATTTGGGAAGTTTCTCCCATTCTTTGATGTGGCAAATTTCATCCTTATACTAATCAAAGAATCAAAGTATTTCAGAGTTTTTGTAGAATTAAGATAGACTTTATTACAAATAGACAAATGCCGAGATGATTTGCAAAGCATCTCCCGTCTACCTCTCAGCTCTCCGTTTATATAGTCATATTCACATACATCTTAGCTTAAAGCCCCTCCCTCTTGGGTTCCCCCACCACCATCCTCAGTTTCCCCCTCTCTACCGCTCCGCCCACTCCCTTAATCTATGATAGCGGCTAAATTTGACTTTTATTCCGTTTAGAATCAATAGTAGTACAATCAATCAAGCCCTTGTCATGCAAAAATAATCATGTTCAGTTTAAACTCTGTTCAACCCCGGCTCACCCTGGCTTGACCTGAAGATTGATTGTTGGACATGACAGGTCCACAATCAATCTCTCAAACATACCCAAACCCAACTCCTCTCTCCCCTCCCGTCATGCTGTAATTACTCATGATTAGTCTAAACTCTGTACAACTCTGGCTCTGCTCCCAGGACTTTGTTTGAGGAGAGAGGCAAAAGGCAACAGTCTGATAAGGTAGAACAGCCATGGATTAGGTAAGAGCGAGGAATTCGACCCGAGGTCAGATCCCCATTTCACACACACACAAACCCAGTGAAAGGAACCAATCAAGTTCCTGCCCAGCAACAGAGAGTACCCATGTTCGTCATGTCTGTAATTAACTTTGTTTATCTCATAGTTTACTGAAAATTCTTCATCATATTCCCCCTATGAGACTTCATTGGTCCCATATCCTTACAAAAGTATATAATGATTAATATAGTAACTAACATAAGAATAATTATGTTTATGATATTCAGGCACAATCCTTGCATTTAAGGTTATAGTTTTCAAACAGTAAGATTCAAAAGTTTCTACTCAAATAAACCATATACGTGTATCCTAACACATTAAAACTAACAAAGCGTTGTTTTAACCATAATACTGTATCTAGGGCATGTTGAGAATAGTGTTAACATCTTTAGCTCACATAACTTCTTTACCCATATCACAAGTAGTATAACAATCAAAATAATCAATATCAATATCGAATCCATTAATGGCAGTGTCAACATCTTTAGTTATTAACATATTAATAACTTATTCAAATCAATCATTCAGCTTACAACTCATAATCATAAACAAATTTAGAATGACAATTCTTAGTTATTCACCTTGGTTCCATCACTCAAAGTTAAAACCCTCACCTTAGCACCTATTGACACTTGCAGAATGTACATTTGTATTAACATACAGTATAATTATCCATAATTCTAGCATTAGCTTCCTCATAAGGAGAATAACTACAGATCAGTATCTCAATGCATTCTTAGTCTAAATTACTATAAATTTAGCTTTGTGTAATACCTCCTTAATAAACCTAATACCTCAAATAACAATCCCTTCCTCCACCGGCACTCAATCTTCTGGCATTTCTTCATTATGTTCTTCAGATAGCTTCATAGGTCAACTTGGATTGCCCCTGAAAATGTCCCAATTCCAATGTCATGCCTGAGCCGCCCCACCTCTACCCCATTCTGTTTTGTCCATTTGCCAACCAGTATACCAGCACCATGAAATATGTTGAATTTGAACAGATCTCTTTTCATTCCCACTCCACATGGACTCCTGTCACACTCTTGAGAGAAAAGGCATAAGAGAAAAGGCAGTTGATTGCTTCGATTGGATACTGGTTCTGATTGAGGTCTCTTGGTAGAAGTGGTGCTGGACAGGAATGTCTTCAACGCCTTTGTTGCTCATCTTCAGCCGGGTAGAGTTTTATTTTATTGTTTTATTGAGGTTCACACCTTGACCGAATTATCTCTGCTATGCATCAAGACACCATCCATAGTAACCTCGAGAAAGGACTGATCATAACAGTTTAGTTGAGTTGAGTTCATTTCCAATCCAAAAAAAACCTATAAGCATATGACAAATTATTATGTTTCACCAATTATTCTTAATATCAATTTCTAATATACTCCCCTTATCACCCTGTCAACTTCACCGCAGAATCACAGGATCAGCAAGTTAGATCTCAATTTTAGTCTAAGAGATTAATATCTTCACTTCCAGATTTCTCCAGCTTCTGCTGGTCCTTGTAGTCATGATAAGCCCATCTTCCTCCTGCCACTACCCCATATACACATTCTGGGTTTCCATAAGGACAGTCAAGTGGTCCTCCTTTGTGGTTGCAAGGCTTCCTGTTAGAATTCATATCGTAATATATGTAATTGATCCATTCCCAAAAAAAATTGGAGTTATCCAAAGAAGTATTGATTCAAATCCTGATTTAATTTCACTCCTAGCTTTCAATTCATTGGGGATTCCTCTGGCCTATAACATCTACAGTTGAAGTCGGAAGTTTACATACACTCGTTTTTCAACCACTCCACAAATGTATTGTTAACAAACTATAGTTTTGGCAAGTCCGTTAGGACATTTACTTTGTGCATGACACAAGTAATTTTTCCAACAATTGTTTACAGACAGATTATTTCACTTATAATTCACTGTATCATAATTCAAGTGGGTCAGAAGTTTACATACACTAAGTTGACTGTGCCTTTAAACAGCTTGGAAAATTCCAGAAAATGATGTCATGGCTTTAGAAGCTTCTGATAGGCTAATTGACATCATTTGAATCAATTGGAGGTGTACCTGTGGATGCATTTCAAGGGCATACCTTCAAACTCAGTGCCTCTTTGCTTGACATTATGGGAAAATCAAAAGATATCAGCCAAGACCTCAGAAGAAAATTTGTAGACCTCCACGAGTCTGGTTCATCCTTGGGAGCAATTTCTAAAAGCCTGAAGGTACCACGTTCATCTGTACAAACAATAGTACGCAAGTATAAACACCATCGGACCACGCAGCCGCCATACCGCTCAGGAAGGAGACGTGCTCTGTCTCCTATAGTTGAATGTACTTTGGTGTGCGAAAAGTGCAAATAAATCCCAGAACAACAGCAAAGGACCTTGTGAAGATGCTGGAGGAAACAGGTACAAAAGTATCTATGTCCACAGTAAAACGAGCCCTATATCGACATAACCTGAAAGGCCGCTCAGCAAGGAAGAAGTTACTGCTCCAAAACCGCCATGCAAAAGCCAGACTACGGTTTGCAACTGCACATGGGGACAAACATCGTACTTTTTGGAGAAATGTCCTCTGGTCTGATGAAACAAAAATAGAACTATTTGACCATAATGACCATCGTTATGTTTGGAGGAAAAAGGGGGACGCTTGCAAGCCGAAGAACACCATCCCAACTGTGAAGCACGGGGGTTGCAGCATCATGCTGTGGGGGTGCTTTTCTGCAGGAGGGACTGGTGCACTTCACAAAATAGATGGCATCATGAGGAACGAAGATTATGTGGATATATTGAAGCAACATCTCAAGACATCAGTCAGGAAGTTAAAGCTGGGTCGCAAATGGGTCTTCCAAATGGACAATGACCCCAAGCATACTTCCAAAGTTGTGGCAAAATGGCTTAAGGACAACAAAGTCAAGGTATTGGAGTGGCCATCACAAAGCCCTGACCTCAAACCTGTAGAAAATTTGTGGGCAGAACTGAAAAAGTGTGTGCGAGCAAGGAGGCCTACAAATCTGACTCAGTTACACCAGCTCTGTCAGGAGGAATGGGCCAAAATTCACCCAACTTATTGTGGGAAGCTTGTGGAAGGCTACCCGAATCATTTGATCCAAGTTAAACAATTTAAAGGCAATGCTACCAAATACTAATTGAGTGTATGTAAACTTCTGACCCACTGGGAATGTGATTAAATAAATAAAAGCTGAAATAAATCATTCTCTCTACTATTATTCTGACATTTCACATTCTTAAAATAAAGTGGTGATCCTAACTGACCTAAGACAGGGAATTTGTATTAGGATTAAATGTCAGGAATTGTGAAAAACTGAGTTTAAATGTATTTGGCTAAGGTGTATGTAAATTTACGACTTCAACTGTATCTGCAGGTTCGGATTGGTTTCATATGCCCTTTTTGATCTTTATATTTTAGTATCTCGTATATCAACCTTTAAAGCCTTCCAGTCAACTATTCCAACTTTTTGTATTAATTGTATCCTGGCACAAATCCCTTTCCATCCTTTTAGTAATCATGTCCTTAGTTTCCCTTGACAGACCCAGGAAAAATCTGCAATTGCCACTGATTGAACCTCATATGGATCAATAAGTGGCACTACCAATGTCTAATTTTCGCATATCTCCGGGGTAACTATTACTCCAGTACTTGACCCTGCTGCCTGATAGATTTTTCTTCAAGGGGCGTCTGCATTCTAAAGGCTATCTGTATCTAGGTACCATATAGTTCCACATTCTCCCAAATTATATAACCTGATTGTTTTATTGTAACACTCATATGTTTGCTCATAGTCTATTTGATATTTCTCTGGCGTTTCCCTCTTCCTTTTTTCTATTCTAACGTCTAATTGCTTACACTTCTCTCCCCATCCTGGTTGATTATAAAATTATTTATATTCAGGATTTCCTAAATATGACAAACATTCTGCTGGGCAATATGGTCTTTCTGAGTTCCTGAGATGACAGAAGTTGTAGTTGAACATAGCACAGTCCCGGTAATTGTGGGGATTTGGAACTACTGTTCATTCTTTTAAAGGAGATGAGGTGCATATTAAACAGTTTTCTTTCTTTAATTTTAATATTAGTAGTATATTGTGCCCATCTCTACCAGTCATTGTTTAGCGCCTCCTTCCATTCCCTTTTTTCTGCATTTGGTGGGGCTCTAACATGCAAAGGGTTTAGTGCACTTTCCAAAGGAATAACCACTTCAACAACCCTGCCCCCTGGAAATGTAGCACTTATAAGTACTACATCAAATTGTTTATCTAAGTCTTGGGTTGTTATCATTATGTCTATGATCCACCTGTCTTTTTATTTTATTATCTTAAGGTCCCAGTTACCCCATGTGATTTCCCCATAATCATTGTGCTGGTTCCTCCCACATTAATAACCATTTAACCCTCTTACTTTAATAGCGATCCCTTTTTGTATTTTAGTTATGGTTCCTGCTTGTGCAGGAATATACATTTTAATCCTGTCTGTTTCTCTTCTCTGTCTTGTTATTTTGCTCTATTGTCAGTACGCCATTCCCATTATTCTTAGGGGGACTAGTCAAGGGCAGAGAAATCAATGATGGGATATCTGGTGCTTCTTGGATGTCTGGAATATCTTGGAGGTCTGGGATCTCTTGAAGGTCTTGTAGGTCTGGGAGGTCTTGAAGGTCTGTTCTCCGCCGAGGGAATCAACAAGAGCACGTAGCTCATCAGTAGCATTCCCATTGCCATCCTCCCCCATCTCCTGATTCTCGCCAGCTCCAGCATCCTCAGCTCCCTCATCTCTAGGTCATCGGTTTCCTCGTGGTACTCTGGTACAGTGGTTTAGATGATACGAGGTCAATCTCCCCTCTATCTGTACAGCCGTTGGTGTAGCCTGGATGACGATGTATGGTCCCTTTAGCTCTTAACCTTCTTCCGTCACTAGGGTCTCTGGATCAGCCAGAGTCCCTCTCAATCCATCGACATCAGTCTGCGGAGTGTGTCCTTCTAGCAGCTTACCAAAAGGGAAGCTCGGAGTCACTATAAAATAAAACAATGCTACCCAATGGCGGGGCCATCTTCCTCTCCTGGGGTTGGAACACTCCTACGGTGGGACACATGGATCTAAGTATCTGTCTCTGCCACTTTCACCGTCATTGAGGTAGCCAACACCACCTGGGACGGGCCCCTCCACCTAGGGTCTTTCCAGCTCTTTCTTCTGTAGTCTTTTACCGCCACATAGTCTCCAGGGTGCAGAAAATGCTCAGATTCTCCTGCTCAGTTGGGCAGAGTTGCCTTCACCCATGGGAAGAAAGTCTTAATAACATTGTTAGGTTAGGTGAGACACAGTATGCTACTGTACCCTGTCTTCTTATCAGTCAGGAGAAGCCTTGAGATTAGGAAGTGCACATTCTTGCAGCTTGTTTGCAGTCCACTAGTTTCATAGACATGCCTCCTCTACACCCTGCCGCCTACCACAAATACACTTACACATAAAACATTTAACCTAACCCATAACACATTCATTACTACTGCTCATAAACTTAATACAATTTGCATATTTACTAAAAAGCCCCATGCAACCAGTACTTCCCCCCTTTGGACACATGACTCACATCGTGATTAATGCGTTCAAAAAACAAAACAACAACATTGCCTGTTAAACCAAAATAATAAATGAAATTAAAATGACAACCTTTGATAATATCTTAACTTAATTGTATCCCATAAGGTAGTGACAGGTATCCCTCATTCAGGACTCGCTCTCTCACTCTGTCTTTGTCATGGTTGGAATAATATATAGGACTATTGCCAAATTATAAACTTCTTCATATAATTATCAGTATTATAAATGACCCTCAACTCGGTAGAATAAATTACCTTAAACTCATCATCCTATGTCACTCGGTTTTCCAGTGTGGGTGATCAAATCACACTAGAAAGTCAGGACAAAGGTCAGAGGTCATTCAAACCCTTCAAATAAGTGTTTCATTCTATAGTAGACTAATCATTAACAACAGTCAAAACATTTCATAAATGTTGTATCCCAAGTGTACAGTAAGTCCTTAGTACAGCTCTTTTCAAAATAAACCACATGTATTTACTTAAAACTCACTCAGTAACTAAAACCCTCAGAAAATGCCATGTGTTCCTTTAAGATATATAATTTCTAACCCGTGAAAAGAACCCTAAAATCAAAATCAAAACCCTATTCAACTAACATTTCATAATAAGTGGGTTGTTTGTGGTTATTTGAAAAGCATATAGTAAAACAACAAACAAAAATGGCCAGGCCTTATTTATAGTCTTGGGAAACATTTTAAAGAAAGAGAAAATCACTCCCCCCATTTTCCTGGAAGAAAAAGTGCACATTTCGTTAGTTTCCATTGTGATACCTCTTAACCAGTCCAAACAATTCAAATTCGATTGAATTTACCAGTCCACATCTCTGCCTCCCCCAACTCAGAAAACCCTCAAGAACATAACTCGTGACTCCTCCCCTCCCCCGTCAATTCCACAATCCATTGCAGATAAAAGAACAAAGTCTCATGAGATTAAAACCCCTAGGCTTTTCCTGAGTCGCATTGCTCACACTCGATCACGCCCAACATGCTTTGTGACTTCGAAAACTCAAATCCCCAAATAAGCTATCGCTTACATTTTAGTCATTTAGCAGACACTCTTATCCAGAGCGACTTTACAGTTAGTGCATACATTTTTTTTCTTCATACTGGCCCCTCGTGGGAATCAAACCCACAACCCTGGCATTGCAAGCGCCATGCTCTACCAACTGAGCTACACGGGGCCTCTTGCCTCGCTGGTTGTACTTTCCTACATGCCTTGTGGCGCCTCTCTACCAAAATAGTTTACTAATGTGATGATGGTCTGGCCTATCAGTGTTCTCGTCATTCGACGCACATAACAATTCACTACAACACATAAACCCTCAAATTCACACCTTTCAGCGATTGTTTAAATGCAGCGTGATACAACGTTTGACTATTTGTAACCATCATTCGTGCTGTCGCCCATACATACTGCCAATTTACATGTCCCCTTTCAGAATCCATTATCTTTGACTCTCGGAAGGAATCTCAAACCCCACTAAATGTAATACCTTTCCCTGTCGCAAATACAGTCAATTTCTCAGTCTAAGGAATCAGTGATATTTGATCCCAAGCATTTATTAAAATGTTGTTTGAGACGTGGTCTCCTACATCTCCCTTAACATTCATACTGTAGGGGACATCCATCAATCCTAGCAGAAAGACTCCCACTCAAGACACATCAGATATTACCACGTTTCATTAAGTGGAATATACACCTATAAAATAACAAACCCATAACCACTTTCCGGTAATCTAATCATTTCAACCTGTTGCATTGATTTAGTAAAAATAGACATTTGTTGTTTAATCAATCCAGAACCTACAAAGAGTTGGTGCTGCCCTACCATCTTAATAGTCAAAACTACCTGCAATCCACATAACGGCAACAGATTATCGTTTCAGAATTCATTAACTGTTTGCATAAATCACTGGTGTTATGCAAACTATAGAATTGAGTAATAATAATTAGAAATTGTCAAATAACCTTTCCGATTCACCTATTCAGACCTCTGCTTCAAATATCCCACTGTGTACCTTACATCTCTATATAGCCCAGCGAGCACGACTCTCTTTCACCCGCACACTAAATCAAGGCATTCGTAAAGTCTATCCACAAACCATCAATAACTAATAACATATTTGCATTCACATTCCTAGAAGGCCTTATTTTAATTCCAGTCTACTCAAACACTTAGATTCGTCACTTCTTATTTCCCAATTCCTCAGAGATTTTTCCAATCTCTTCCTTATTCTCTGGGAACCTTCTCTTCATGATTTCTATTGGTGTTCCTGCCATCCCTACTCCTTGTATTCTTGGCCTTCCTGTTGCTAATCTTATGTTTGGTTCAGTGTTTATATTAGGATGCAAAGTAAATTATTTCTGTTAGCTTTCTCAGCTAAAAGTTTTTACATTCCTCAGTTCATGGTATCTTTCTCCCTCATATATCTTCATACTCTGCTTCTTTCCAAAAATGTGTTTTTATCCCTTGTGCCCCTCCTTTTAATATTATTTTATTATCTTTGTCCCCGTACATCACTTCCCATTAAGAGAACACACTCGCTTCCCTGTGCTTCGGTATTATATTCTTATTTTTATTTGTTCCCTTATCTTATCTCAAACCTATAAAATACCCCCCTCACTCTCCTGTCCCTAGGTAGTTTCCCAGTAGTCTATTCAGTTTTAGGTCGCTAGACAACCCCCTATTTTCCCCTAATAATATTCACGTTACTATTTCCTCAAATATTCCTACCTTTCCATTTTCGTACTCTACTTTAGGTATCCCTAATATATCTTCCTATACCTTATTTTCCTGTCTTTCAGTATGTCTAGATCATACGTTATTATTTTTATGTTTGCTGTCACTGTGTAATCCACTATCGTATATCCCCTTATCCTATACTTAAATGTGGCTGGTTCTCGTTCTAATCTTCGTCTTGGCATTTATTCCCTTCTTAGTCTTTCTCTTTTACTTGTCTATATCTGGACGCCTAGTTCATATCCTAAATTCTCCTACCTTCTATGTTATTACTATTTCTTACGTCCACCACTGTTTTAATAATCGCCAGTCTGCGCCCCCACCTTCGAATTTCATGTACCAATTTGTGTAATTCTATTTGTGGCCATTTGTTCTTACCATTCCTATTTGTGCCTACTTGCCTACCCATTACGTCGCTCGTTTCGGAATAACCCACCAAAACTCTCTCAACACTACAGATACTGCTTTAGATTGTGCCCCTTTCCGATAATGGAATCAATTAAGATCATGGCCACAGCTCTATCGCAATTGCCAGTCCGCTATTGAATGTATGTAACTGTCCTTTCTGATTAGGCTATAGTTAATAAACCAAACACTTGCTACAGTTGACAAGCATATATTCAATTAATATCCATATTCAATTCAATATTCCAAATTACAACCCTATTCACAGTAGTTTAAACTATCAAATCATTAGGCAACGCAAAAAAGGACTACCTCGAAATCGTCCCACTATTCACGTTGAATAAGTGAATCTTTCAATTTGAAACAAGCAAGCTGCTAAATCATCCAGTCTTACATCACAAAATCAAACACTGATTGTTCTATCAATCTAAGCAACCCATAGTCGAACTACAATCAGAAAACCTAGATTTTAGTCAGTAATGCAGAACCTATGCTTTATTGAAATGACAAGTATATCCTCCTTTATTCCAGTTTTAATGGTCTGTAGTCTTAACATCTGGCACATAACACAGTTATCAGAAATTTGCTTTATAAGACAAAGATCTCACAAGCTCGAAGGGAATGAATTAGCAGTCAACGAGTCAAATCTACATTCATTGATTTGGAAACAGATCTAACGAGTTTAATCAAATGGATTATGTTTTTCCCCTACAATATACTAACATTCCTTTACTATATCACCTCTGCTCCGAAATGATAGATAGAAATAACTATCAAATGATCTATGTACTGTCTCCCACCCATTTTTACATTTACATTTTAGTCATTTAGCAGACGCTCTTATCCAGAGCGACTTACAGGAGCAATTAGGGTTAAGTGCCTTGCTTAAGGGCACATCGACAGATTTTTCACCTAGTCGGCTCGGGGATTAGAACCAGCAACCTTTCGGTTACTGGCACAACGCTCTTACCCACTAAGCTACCTGCCGCCCCTCATGTACGACTACGTTATCCACAGGGTTTAACTTATTTACACTTATAAACAATAACATTGCATGCATGCTTATTTCTCATTCCAACAAAAACTCTGTACTTACCTAAATTTAGTCCTTAATACTGGAGAGACCCCTCCCGTACCTTACCCTCAGATTCAGCTTGATCGAATCACACAATTTATATGTTAAAAGTAAGAACGTCGCTTACCTCTATTAACAGTAGCCACTGTATTTTTGTGTGTGATTCGTCCAAACTTTCTCCGATGGCACAGTACCCCAATGGTCTCTTTTTCCAGTCCCTTCGTTGTCGCCAATATGATGTGGAAAATGTTGTCCTTATACTAATCAAGGAATCAAAGTATTTCAGAGTTTTTGTAGAATTAAGATAGACTTTATTACAAATAGACAAATGCCGAGATGATTTGCAAAGCATCTCCCGTCTACCTCTCAGCTCTCCGTTTATATAGTCATATTCACATACATCTTAGCTTAAAGCCCCTTCCTCTTGGGTTCCCCCACCACCATCCTCAGTTTCCCCCTCTCTACCGCTCCGCCCACTCCCTTAGTCTATGATAGCGGCTAAATTGGACTTTTATTCTGTTTATAATCAATAGTAGTACAATCAATCAAGCCCTTGTCATGCACAAATAATCATGTTCAGTTTAAACTCTGTTCAACCCCGGCTCACCCTGGCTTGACCTAAAGATTGATTGTTGGACATGACAGGTCCACACTCTCTCAAACATACCCATACCCAACTCTGGCTCTGCTCCCAGGACTTTGTTTGAGGAGAGAGGCAAAAGGCAACAGTCTGGTTTCAGTCTCTGATAAGGTAGAACAGCCATGGATTAGGTAAGAGCGAGGAATTCGACCCGTGGTCAGATCCCCATTTCACACACACACACAAACCCAGCGAAAGGAACCAATCAAGTTCCTGCCCAGCAACAGAGAGTACCCATGTTCGTCATGTCTGTAATTAACTTTGTTTATCTCATAGTTTACTGAACATTTTTCATAATCTTCTCTGCAGATCCTCTCAAGCTCTGTCAGGTTGGATGGGAAGCGTCGCTGCACTGCTTTCTTCAGGTCTCTCCAGAGATTTTCGATCAGGTTCAAGTCCGGGCTCTGGCTGGGTCACTCAAGGACATTCAGAGACTTGTCCCAAAGCCACTCCTGCATTGTCTTAGCTGTGTGCTTAGGGTCGTTGTTCAATTGGAAGTTGAACCTTCGCCCCAGTCTGAGGTCCTGAGCGTTCTGGAGCAGGTTTTCATCAAGGATCTCTCTGTACTGTGCTCCGTTCATCTTTCCCTCAATCCTGACTAGTCTCCCAGTCCCTGCCGCGGAAATACATCCCCACAGCATGATACTGCCACCACCATGCTTCAACGTAGGGATGGTATTGGCCAGGTGATGAGCGGTGCCTGGTTTCCTCCAGACATGACGCTTGGCTTTCAGGCCAAAGAGTTCAATCTTGGATTCATCAGACCAGAGAATCTTGTTTCTCATGGTCTGAGAGTCTTTAGGTGCCTTTTGGCAAATACCAAGCGGGAAATTACTGAGGAGTGGCTTCTGTCTGGCCACTCTACCATAAAGGCCTGATTGGTGGAGTGCTGCAGAGATGGTTGTCCTTCTAGAAGTTTCTCCCATCTCCAAAGAGGAACTCTAGAGCTCTGTCAGAGTGACCATCGGGTTCTTGGTCACCTCCCTGACCAAGGCCTTTCTCCCCCGATTGCTCAGTTTGGCCGGGTGGCCAGCTTTAGGAAGAGTCTTGGTGGTTCCAAACGTCTTCCATTTAAGAATGATAGAGGCAACTGTGTTCTTGGGGACCTTCAATGCTGCAGTAATTTTTTGGTACCCTTCCCCAGATCTGTGCCTCGGCACAATCCTTTCTTGGCGCTCTACGGACAATTATTTCGACCTCATGGCTTGTTTTTTTACCCAATAAATTATTGGGAGTTTATACATAGTGTGCGACTCTCTTTATTTGTTTTAATAGCTTGGTTTTTGCTCTGACATGCATTGTCAACCGTGGGACCTTATATAGACTAGTGTGTGCCTTTCCAAATCATTAGTATTTATGTTATTTATTTTTATACATTTGCAAAAATGTCTAAAAATCTGTTAATGCTTTGTCATTATGGGGTATTGTGTGTAGATTGATAAGGTGAAAAAATAATTTAATCAGTTTTAGAATAAGGCTGTAACGTAACAAAATGTGGAAAAAGTCAAGGGGTCTGAATACTTTCCGAATGCACTGCACTGTACTGTACTTCAGTCTGAGACTGCCATCGTTGAAGTTGTTTGTCACAGGAAGGCCAAAAAGATAATCAAGGACATCAACCACCCGAGCCACTGCCTGTTCACCCCGCTATTATCCAGAAGGTGAGGTCAGTACAAGTGCATCAAAGCTGGGACCTAGAGAATGAAAAACAGCTTCTATCTCAAGGCCATCAGACCGTTAAATATCCATCACTAGCACATTAGAGGCTGCTGCTGCCTATTGAAATCACTGGGCACTTTAAGAAATGGAACACTAGTCACTTTAATAATGTTTACATATATTGCACTACTCATCTCATATGTATATACTGTATTCTATAATATTCTACTGTATCTTAGTCCATGCCGCTCAGTCATTGCTTGTCCATATGTGTATTTTTAATTCCATTCCTTACTTAGATGTGTGTGTATTGGGTATATGTTGTGAAATTGTTAGATATTATTGTTAGATATTACTGCACTGTCGGAGCTAGAGGCACAAGTATTTCCCTACACCCGCAATAACATCTGCTAAACACGTGTATGTGACAAATAAAATTTGATTTGATTTGGTGATGTCAAAATGAGGGGTGTGCAAAACAAAGTCATCAGCGATTGGATAATCTCTAATCAATCAGAGTATCAAACCCAATGACGAATTTTCAAAACGCCGTTTAACCCACGTGTTCTGGCTCTGGCCTAACCCATTGGTTTCTGGGACCAATCAGAATGGTTAGAATGTGTTTGCGTTCTGTCGGGGAGGTCCTCAAATCCAGACTCATTGTGGAGAAGGAACTACCGTTCGTGGGCATGGCATAGTGTTTGGCCTGAGCAAGGAGTTTAGGTAGCCAGGCAAACAGTTATGTTCCCTAGGCATGAAATAGAAGAAAACAGTCAAAAATGGATTGACAGTTAACGTAAAGATTGGGAGATATGGGTAAGCTGATCCTAGACCTGTTTCTGTGGGAAACCTCCACCAAGACCATTGAGATGTACTGCTGGAATGATCATCTTGCAGTACTACAAACAGGCAACAAGAGGCAGTATTGTGCTAGAGATCTTCTATACAAACTAATTTCAAAATGTAGATTTCCGCCTAAATGTACTGCCAAAAAATATTAAAATCTCACCTTTCTGGTAGTAATAATAAAAATAAAATAAATGCTGAGGTGTAGTCACTTTTGAGGACACAATTTATTTCAATTGACTGATTTCCTTATATGCATGTTGCGTTTATGTTTTTGTTCAGTATATATATTTTTTTATTAGGATCCCCCTTCGCTGACGCCAATGCCGACAGCTAGTCTTACTGGGGTCCAACACATACACAGTACAAATATGCAAAAATCTAGACCAAAATAATCTGAAACACAACCAAAACAGCAAATGCATCCAAGACATTTGTAGAGTCACATGCCCGATGTAGTCATTGCGTGCTATGAATATGGGACCAAATACCTAACTTTTTCCTACTTTAATAGAAATATAAGTGAATTTGTCCCAGTACTTTTGCTCCCCTAAAATGGCGGGACTATGTACAAAAAGTGCTGTAATTTCAAAACGGTACACCCGATATGGATAAAAATACCCTCAAGTTAAAGCTTACAATCTGTACTTTAACTTCATAGTCATTATTTGTTTTTAAATCCAAACTTCTGAAGTATAGAGCCAAAACAAGAACAAATACTTAACTCTGTCCCAGTAATTACGAAGGGCACTGTAAATGTCTCATGAGCTTAGTACAACTGTCGTACCTCATCAGAACCCAAAATATGAGCTGGTTTCACTCTAATGTTTGTAAACAAAGCAAATGTAAACTAACACTATATAGCCTCAAAACATGGTTTAAACTTCATTTTGATATCATGGATTGTCATTCCTTGTATCCATAGCTCTGTCTATGAATTTGAGAGTGGTCACATTTCTCCAGTCCTATACTTCAGCTTTTTTAAAGAAACAGGGGTGGGGAATCGCTTTATTATTATTTCAATCGCTGATTGTCACTTTAAGTACAAAGTGATTTCGTCCCTTTGTGACCAAGATAAATCTAACGTTTGTCTGGATAGGTCAGAAAATGTGACGCGGCACTCCCCATGCAAATGAGGTGTCAGATTTCACAGGCTAAATCTCAGTTGAGAGTGGGAGGCAGCATCTGAATACGAACAAGCGGCGCCGGAGAAGATGGCTGCCGTTTTACAGCCCTCTAACCAATTGTACTATTATGTGTGTTTTTCCGCGTTATTTGTAATTTATTTTGTACATAATGTTTCTGCCATCGTCTCTTATAACCAAAAAGAGCTTCTGGATATCAGGACAGCGATTACTCACCTCGTATTGGATGAATATTTTTTCTTCAACGAGGCGGCCGCGAAGGATATCATACAGACACCCGACAAGGCCCAAATCCCCGTCATTCGCGTGAGGAAGAGACGGAGATATCGTGGACGTAGATCGGGGTGCCTTGTAAGGATCCGACGGCGAGCGAGTAAACTGCCTCTTCCATCAATCCTATTAGCCAACGTTCAATCATTTGAAAATAAATTGGATGACCTAAGATTACGGTTATCCTACCAACGGGACATTAAAAACTGTAATATCTTATGTTTCACCGAGTCGTGGCTGAACGACGACATGGATATCATACAGCTAGCGGGCTATACGCTACATCGGCAGGATAGAACGGCTGACTCCGGTAAGACAAGGGGTGGTGGTCTGTGTATATTTGTAAACAACAGCTGGTGCACAAAATCAAATACTAAGGAAGTCTCGAGGTTTTGCTCGCCTGAGGTAGAGTATCTTTTGATAAGCTGTAGACCACACTATTTACCAAGAGAGTTTTCATCTATATTTTTCATAGCTGTCTATTTACCACCACAAACCAATGCTGGCATTAAGATTGCACTGAATGAGTTGTACAAGGCCATAAATCAACAGGAAAACGCTCATCCAGATGCAGCGCTCCTAGTGGCCGGGGACTTTAATGCAGGGAAACTTAAATCCGTTCTACCTAATTTCTACCAGCATGTTAAATGTGCAACCAGAGGAAAAAAAACTCTAGACCACCTTTACTCCACACACAGAGACGCATACAAAGCTCTCCCTCGCCCTCCATTTGACAAATCTGACCATAACTCTATCCTCCTGATTCCTGCTTATAAGCAAAAACTAAAGCAGGAAGCACCAGTGACTCGGTTACTAAAAAAGTGGTCAGATGACGCAGATGCTAAGCTACAGGACTGTTTTGCTAGCACAGACTGGAACATGTTCCGGGATTCTTCAGACAGCATTGAGGAGTACACCACATCAGTCACTGGCTTCATCAATAAGTGCATCGATGATGTCGTCCCCACAGTGACCGTATGTACATACCCCAACCAGAAGCCATGGATTACAGGAAACATCCGCACTGAGCTAAAGGGTAGAGCTGCCGCTTTCAAGGAACAGGACTCTAGCCCGGACGCTTATAAGAAATCCCGTTATGACCTCCGACGAACCATCAAACAGGCAAAGAGTCAAAACAGGACAAAGATTGAATCGTACTACACTGGCTCTGACGCTCGTCGGATGTGACAGGGCTTGAAAACTATTACAGACTACAAAGGGAAGCACAGCCGCGAGCTGCCCAGTGACACAAGCCTACCAGACGAGCTAAACCACTTCTATGCTCGCTTCGAGGCAAGCAACACTGAAGCATGCATGAGAGCACCAGCTGTTCCGGATTACTATGTGATCACGCTCTCCGTAGCCGATGTGAGTAAGACTTTTAAGCAGGTCAACATTCACAAGGCCGCAGGGCCAGACGGATTACCAGGACGTGTACTCCGAGCATGTGCTGACCAACTGGCAAGTGTCTTCACTGACATTTTCAACATGTCCCTGACTGAGTCTGTAATACCAACATGTTTCAAGCAGACCACCATAGTCCCCGTGCCCAAGGACTCTAAGATAACCTGCCTAAATGACTACCGACCCGTAGCACTGACGTCTGTAGCCATGAAGTGCTTTGAAAGGCTGGTCATGTCTCACATCAACAGCATTATCCCAGAAACCCTAGACCCACTCCAATTTGCATACCGCCCCAACAGATCCACAGATGATGCAATCTCTATTGCACTCCACACTGCCCTTTCCCACCTGGACAAGAGGAACACCTACGTGAGAATGCTATTCATTGACTACAGCTCAGCATTCAACACCATAGTGCCCTCTAAGCTCATCACTAAGCTAAGGATCCTGGGACTAAACACCTCCCTCTGCAACTGGATCCTGGACTTCCTGACGGGCCGCCCCCAGGTGGTAAGGGTAGGTAACAACACATCTGCCACACTGATCCTCAACACGGGGGCCCCTCAGGGGTGCGTGCTCAGTCCCCTCCTGTACTCTCTGTTCACCCATGACTGCATGGCCAGGCACGACTCCAACACCATCATTAAGTTTGCCGACGACACAACAGTGGTAGGCCTGATCACCGACAACGATGAGACAGCCTATAGGGAGGAGGTCAGAGACCTGGCCGTGTAGTGCCAGGACAACAACCTCTCCCTCAACGTGACCAAGACAAAGGAGATGATTGTGGACTACAGGAAAAAAAGAGGACTGAGCACGCCCCCATTCTCATCGACGGGGCTGTAGTGGAACAGGTTGAGAGCTTCAAGTTCCTTGGTGTCCACATCACCAACGAACTATCATGGTCCAAACACACCAAGACAGTCGTGAAGAGGGCACGACAAAGCCTATTCCCCCTCAGGAGACTGAAAAGATTTGGCATGGGTCCTCAGATCCTCAAAAAATTCTACAGCTGCACCATCGAGAGCATCCTGACTGGTTGCATCACCGCCTGGTATGGCAACTGCTTGGCCTCCGACCGCAAGGCACTACAGAGGGTAGTGCGTACGGCCCAGTACATCACTGGGGCCAAGCTTCCTGCCATCCAGGACCTCTATACCAGGCGGTGTCAGAGGAAGGCCCTCAAAATTGTCAAAGACTCCAGCCACCCTAGTCATAGACTGTTCTCTCTGCTACCGCACGGCAAGCGGTACCGGAGTGCCAAGTCTAGGTCCAAAAGACTTCTCAACAGCTTCTACCCCCAAGCCATAAGACTCCTGAACAGCTAATCATGGCTACCCGGACTATTTGCACTGCCCCCCCACCCCATCCTTTTTACGCTGCTGCTACCCTGTTAATTATTTATGCATAGTCACTTTAACTCTACCCACATGTACATATTACCTCAACTACCTCAACTAGCCGGTGCCCCCGCACATTGACTCTGCAACGGTACCCCCCTGTATATATAGCCTCCCTACTGTTACTTAATTTTACTTCTGCTCTTTTTTTTCTCAACACTTTTTTTATTGTTGTTTTATTTTTACTTTTTTTGTTAAAAATAAATGCACTGTTGGTTAAGGGCTGTAAGTAAGCATTTCACTGTAATGTCTGCACCTGTTGTATTCGGCGCATGTGACCAATACAATTTGATTTGATTTGATTTGAAGTGGGACAACCAGCACTTTCACTGAGTGTACATCAATATATGTTGCACGGTTCACAGAGCGCTCTATACACAAACATTTCTGTCGGAACCGGTCCAGAACAGCTCAAAGTCTCCTAAATAGGGGACTTTACATCTGAGGTTTTTAAAGGCTGAAACTTAACAAGCATCCCTCACCCATGAAACAGATTGCAATAGGAGATGCATATGTCGGCACTCACAAGTTAATTGCTTTATAATAGCTATTTAAGCCTCACTTAAACTCTCCGGCTGGTACGGAAGACAGCACTAAATCCACTCCAGAACATTTATAGATAAAAGGACTCTGTTTATGTGTTATGTGTCTCGTTTCTTCAATCTCATTTTCCGCATGATGTATGGAGTGCTGTATGTGTTGACAGCCATGGAATAGGCCCGTGGTGAATTGATGAGGGTGTGTTCAGAGTCAATGGCTCCTCCTCTGCATCCCATTCCGATTTAAAACCCTCCGTTTTGTAGACTGATTTGAGCCATTTGTCTTCTGGTTAAATGGTGCGGCGAATGGACCATCAGCATGTTCCAACCCTGCATGGATTCAATACCTTGGTCATGTTTCCTTGGCATGAAATGGAAAGAAACAGCACTAAACGGAGTGAAAACGGGAAGGTACTAGATTAACTTTTCCTACTTCTGTTTTAATTTTCCATTGAAACATGTTTTTCTACAGTGTGCCTTGTTAACATGACCCGTGCATATCTATCAAAGAAGACCTCTGTCACATTACAAGGTCCCTTGAGGCTTAGTTCTAGAATACTGGCAAACAATAGAACAATCAATAACAATTGGAGGGTGGGTCAACAACCAAGGTAAAAGTATCGAAATAATAAGAACCTATACATCGAAACCCAACTAATTGAAGGCAGTACAAGTTTTATTTATTTATACTGAACAAAAATATAAACTCAATATGTAAAGTGTTGGTCCCATGTTTCATGAGCTGAAATAAAAATCCCAGAAATGTTCCATACGCACAAAAAGCTTATTTCTCTCCATTAATGGGCACACATTTGTTTACATCCCTGTTAGTGAGCATTTCCCCTTTGCCAAGATAATCCATCCACCGGACAGGTGTGACATATCAAGAAGCTGATTAAACAGCATGATCATTACACAGGTGCATCTTGTGCTGGGGACAATAAAAGGTCACTCTAAAATGTGCAGTTTAATCACACAACACAATGCCACAGATGTCTTAGGTTTTGAGGGAGTGTACAATTGGCATGCTGACTGCAGAAATGTCCACCAGAGCTGTTGCCAGAGAATGTAATGTTCGTTTCTCTACCATAAGCCACCTCCAACGTCGTTTTAGAGAATTTGGCAGTACGTCCAACCGGTCTCACAACCGCAGACCACATGTGACCACGCCAGCCCAGGACCTCCACATCCGGCTTAGTCAACTGCGGGATTGTCTGAGACCAGCCACCCGGACAGCTGATGAAACTGAGGAGTATTTCTTTCTGTAATAAAGCCCTTTTGTGGGAAAAAATTCATTATGATTGGCTGGGCCTGGCTCCCCAGTGGGTGGGCCTATGCCCTCCCTGGCCCATCCATGGCTGCGCCCCTGCGCAGTCATGTGATCTCCATAGATTAGGGCATAATGAATTTATTTCAATTGACTGATTTCCTTATATGAACTGAAACTCTGTCAAATCTTTGAAATTGTTGCATGTTGCGTTTATATTTTTGTTCAGTATAAACATTTTTTATTAGGATCCCCATTAGCTGACGCCAATGGCGACAGCTAGTCTTACTGGACAATTTGCATACATTTAAAGACATTAACATGTAGTGTGTGTGTGCATCTATCAGTTACACACATGTGAGTGAGGTGTTATTTTATTTGTTTTTCGAAACCAGGTTTGCTGTTCACTTGCGCGGATATAAGATGGAAGGGAGTTCCATGCACTCATGGCTCTTTATAATACCATACGTTTCCTTGAATTTGTTCTGGATCTGGGGACTGTGAAAAGACCCCTGATGGCATGTCTGGAGGGGTAAGTGTGTGTGTCAGTGCTGTGTGTAAGCTGACTATGCAAACAATTTGGAATTTCCAACACATTAATGTTTCTTGTAAAAACAAGAAGTGACACAGTCAGTCTTTCCTCAACTCTTAGCCAAGAGAGACTGGCATGCATAGTATTAATATTAGCCCTCTGATTACAATGAAGAGCAAGACATGCTGCTCTGTTCTGGGCCAGCTGCAACTTAACTAGGTCTTTCTTTGCAGCACTAGACCATATGACTGGACAATAATCAAGATAAGATAAAACTGGAGCCTGCGGGACTTGCTTTGTGGAATGTGGTGTCAAAAAAGCATCCCTTTATAATGGACAGACCTCTCCCCATCTTTATAACCATTGAATCTATATGTTTTGACCATGACAGTTTAAATTACTTGGTGTTACCTTAGATTGTAGTCTCCTCAACTTGTTCAACAACCACACCATTGGAGCACTCAAAATGATCAGAGATCAGGAAATGGTGAATGGTGAATCCCAGATAGAAACAGGAGCATTTCCTCTAAGGTGTCTCTGTTGTTGTGTGTTTGTGTGCTTACATGCTTGCATGCATGTGTGTGTGTGTGTCCATGTATGTTTATGTGTTACATACACAGTATGCTACCTCCTGTATGTACAGTAAGTCCCATTTCTCTGTCCGATGGTGTCCATGAATGACAGCTAATAATAATAAATAATACTATGCCATTTAGCAGACGCTTTTATCCAAAGCGACTTACAGTCATGCGCGCATACATGCGCGCATACATTTTTACATATGGGTGGTCACGGGGATCGAACCCACTACCCTGGTGTTACAAGTGCCATGCTCTACCAATTGAGCTACAGAGGACCCCTAATTACTGTACCTTGAGTACATGGTGCTTGTTGATGTCATCATAGAAGTTCTTGGTCCCCTCAGACAGAGGCTTACCACTGGCCCTCTCCCAGGTCACACTGGGCATAGGTCACCCTGTCACTTTCACCTTGAATGATGCCTTGTCTCCTATAGAATCGAATATAATAAACTTTATTGTCCATTTTCTTATTTTTTCATCTTATCTCAGCCCCATAACTGAAAACATTGATACTGTCTATTCAATCAGCCTTGAGCCCATACAGTGCCATGCAAAAGTATTCATCCCCCTTGGCGTTTTTCATATTTTGTTGCATTACAGCCTGTATTTTAAATGAATTTTTATTTGCATTTCATGTAATGGACATACACAAAATAGTCCAAATTGGTGGCAAACCCAACACCTCTCATCACCCCGAGAACACCATCCCCACAGTGATGAATGGTGGTGGCAGCATCATGGTGTGGGGATGTTTTTCATCGGCAGGGACTGGGAAACTGTTCAGAATTTAAGGAATGATGGATGGCACTACATACAGGGAAATTCTTGAGGGAAACCTGTTTCAGTCTTCCAGAGATTTGAGACTGGGACGGAGGATCACCTTCCAGCAGGACAATGCATACTGCTAAAGCAACACTCGAGTGGTTTAAGGGGAAACATTTAAATGAACTTGTCATTGCTGTTATTGCTTGTCCATATGTATATATTCTTAAATCCCATTTCTTACTAGTTTTGTGTGTATTGGGTATATGTTGTGAAATTGTTAGATATTACTGCACTGTCAGAGCTACACCCGCTATAACATCTGCTAAACACGTGTATGTGACAAATACAATTTGATTTGATTTGATTTTAATGGCCTAGTCAAAGCCTAGACCTCAATCCAATTGAGAATCTGTGGTATGACTTAAAGATTGCTGTCCACCAGCGGAACCCATCCAATTTGAAGGAGCTGGAGCAGTTTTGCCTTGAAGAATGGGCAAAAATCCCAGTGGCTAGATGTGCCAAGCTTATAGAGACATACCCCAAGAGACTTGCAGCTGTAATTGCTGCAAAAGGTGGCTCTACAAGTATTGATTTTGAGGGGGGGTGTGAATAGTTATGCACGCTCAAGTTCTGTTTTTTTGTCTTATTTCTTGTTTGTTTCACAATAGAAAATATTATGCATCTTCAAAGTGGTAGGCATGTTGTGTAAATCAAATGATACAACCCCCCCAAAAATCCATTTTAATTCCAGGTTGTAAGGCAACAAAATAGAAAAAATGCCAAGGGGGGTGAATACTTTCGCAAGCCACTGTAGTAGACTGGTGGGAGTGGCTCAGTCTTAAAGACGAACTCCAGCTAATTTGGAAATATTTCTGTTAAACAATATCCTAAGTATAAATACAGTAATGTACAGACATTTAAAGGTCCAATGCAGCCGTTCTTACCTCAATATAAAATCATTTATTGGTAACTTTACTGTGATTGTTTTCAATTAATGTGATGAGGTGGTGTTGAATGAGTCAGGTGCAGGAGGGTAAATCACAGAATAACAGGCTTTAATCCGCAAAATACAGGATTACGCAGAAATGCGTCAAACACACTCCAGGGCACAAAACAGGTGCACTGGAAAATACAAGGCACACGGGAAAATACTCCCGTCGAACAAAATACACGAGTTCCACCGAGCTTCACTAACCTTCACCATAAACAATCACCCACAAGGACAAGGGGGCAGAGGGAACACTTATACACAGACTAATTAGGGGATTAGAACCAGGTGTGTGTTATAATGAGACAAGACAATTGTGATGATGATTGGGGCGGCAGTGGTTAGTACCCCGGTGACGACGAACGCCGAAGCCTGCCCGAACAAGGAGGGGAGGCAGCCTCGGCCGAAGTCGTGACAATTAAAATGGTAAAAATATAGAAATATAGCTTCTTAGCAAAAAGCAATTTCTCAAGCAAGATTTTTGCTAGGACTATCTGGGAGTGGAAAACTGAAAACTAGCTGTTATTGGCAGAAAGGTTTGGAACTCTCTTTCTTATTGGTCTATTAACTAATTTACCGCCAAGTGATGTCACCAGGCAGGCCAAAACTTAATCCCACCAAAACAGGTGGTCTTTTCAAACAGCTCTTACACTAAAAGGGCATTATTATAATTTTAGAGAATTATTCCAAACTCATAGTGTGGAAATACACTGAGTATACAAAACATTATGAACTGCTCTTTCCATGACATAGATGACCAGGTGAAGCCAGGTGAAAGCTATGATCCCTTATTGATGCCCCTTGATAAATCCACTTCAATCAGTTTAGATGAAGGGGATGAGACAGGTTAAACCTCTTAAATGTAACTACATGTAATCTAAAATGTAATCTACATAATCCCCGAAAGTAATTATTTATCATGAGAGGACAGTAAACAATAATGAGTATTTGAATTTGTATTTATTAGCTGCTGCCAAGAGTTGCAAAGAAAAAGCCGTATCTCAGACTGCCCATCTTAATCTTTTCTTTTTATTGGCCAGTCTGAGATATGGCTTTTTCTTTGCAACTCTGCCTAGAAGGTCAGCATCCCGGAGTCGCCTCTTCACTGTTGACATTGAGACTGGTGTTTTGCGGGTACTATTTCATGAAGCTGCCAGTTGAGGACCTGTGAGGCGTCTGTTTCTCAAACTAGACACTAATGTATTTGTCCTCTTGCTCAGTTGTGCACCGGGGCATCCCACTCCTCTTTCTATTCTGGTTAGAGCCAGTTTGCACTGTTCTGTGAAGGGAGTAGAACACAGTGTTGTACGAGATCTTCAGTTTCTTGACAATTTCTCACATGGAATAGCCTTCATTTCTCAGAACAAGAATAGACTGACGAGTTTCAGAAGAAAGTTATTTGTTTCTGGCCATTTTGAGCCTGTAATCGAACCCACAATTGCTGATGCTCCAGAAGGTCAGTTTTATTGCTTCTTTAATTAGCACAACAGTTTTCAGCTGTGCTAACATAATTACAAAAGGGGTTTTCTAATGATCAATTAGCCTTTTGAAATTATAAACTTGGATTAGCAAACACAAGGTGCCATTGGAACACAGGACTGATGGTTGCTGAAGTGAGAGTGTGATTTGAAGGAGTCAGGCACAGGAGGGTAAATCACAGAATACAGAGTTTATTCCGTTGTATACAGTTATGCTGGATAGTGTCAACAGTCCAGTGCGCAAAACAGGCGCACTGGAACAAATACAGGCACACAGGGAAAATATACCCAGGCAATACAACGTACAGGTAGCTCCACCGAGCTACACTCATCTCACATGAAACAATCACCCACAAGGACAAGGGGGCAGAGGGAACACATATACATGTACTAATGAGGGGAATATGAATCAGGTGTGTGTAATTGACAAGACAAGACAAATGGAATGATGAGATATGGAGCGGCAGTGGCTAGAAGGCCGGTGACGACGAATGCCGAAGCCTGCCCGAACAAGGAGGGGAGGCAGCTTCGGAGGAAGTCGTGACAGCTGATAATGGGCCTATGTACGCCTATGTAGATATTCCATTTAAAATCAGCTGTTTCCAGCTACAATAGCCATTTACAACATTAACAATGTCTACTCTGTATTTCTGATCAATTTGATGTTATTTTATTGGACAAAAAATTTGCTTTTCGTTTCAACGGCAGTGCATATATATACACTACCAGTCAAATGTTTGGACACACCTAGTCATTAAAGGGCTATTCTTAGTTTTTTACTATTTTTTACATTGTACAATAATAGTGAAGACATCAAAAAAGTGTTAAACAAATCAAAATATATTTTAGATTTTAGATTCTTCAAATAGCCACCCTTGATGATAGCTTTGCACACGCTTGGCATTCTCTCAACCAGCTTCACCTGGAATGCTTGAAGGAGTTCCCACATATGCTGAGCACTTGTTGGCTGCTTTTCCTTCACTATGCGGTCCGACTCATCCCAAACCATCTCAATAGGGTTGAGGTCAGAGGATTGTGGAGGCCAGGTCATCTGATGCAGCATTCCATCACTCTCCTTCTTGTTCAAATAGCCCTTACACAGCCTGTAAATGTGTTGGGTCAAACCAGATGGGATGGCGTATCACTGTAGAATGCTGTGGTGGCCATGCTGGTTAAGTGTGCCTTGAATTCTAAATAAATCACAGACAGTGTCACCAGCAAAGCACCCCCACACCATAACACCTCCTCCATGCTTTACGTGGTTGGAACCAAAAATCTCAAATTTGGACTCCAGACCAAAGGACAAATTTCCACCGGTCTAATGTCCATTGCTCGTGTTTCTTGGCCCAAGCAGGTCTCTTCTTATTATTGGTGTCCTTTAGTAGTGGTTTCTTTGCAGCAATTTGATCATGAAGGCCTGATTTACACAGTCCCCTCTGAACAGCTGATGTTGAGATGTGTCTGTTACTTGAACTCTGTAAAGCATTTATTTGGGCTGCAATTTCTGAGGCTGGTAACTCTAAGGAACGTATCCTCTGCTGCAGAGGTAACTCTGGGTCTTCCATTCCTGTGGTGGTCCTCATGAGAGCCAGTTTCATCATAGCGCTTGATGGTTTTTGCGACTGCACTTGAAGAAACTTTAAATGTCCTTGAACTTTTCCATATTGACTGACCTTCATGTCTTAAAGTAATGATGGACTGTCGTTTCTCTTTGCTTATCTGATCTGTTCTTGCCATAATATGGACTTGGTCTTTTACCAAATAGGGCTATCTTCTGTATACCCCCCCCCACACACACACACACACACACACCTTATTAAGAAGGAAAGAAATTCCACAAATTAACTTTTAAGAAGGCACACCTGTTAATTGAAATGCATTCCAGGTGACTACCTCATGAAGCTGGTTGAGAGAATGCCAAGAGTGTGCAAAGCTGTCATCAAGGCAAAGAGTGGCTACTTTGAAGAATCTCAAATATAAAATATATTTAGATTTGTTCAACACTTTTTTGGTTAGTACATGATTCCATATGTGTTATTTCATCGTTTTGATGTCTTTACTATTATTCTACAATGTAGAAAATAGTAAAAATTAAGAAAAACCCTGGAATGAGTAGGTTAGTCCAAACTTTGACTGGTGCTGTATATATATTGTAGTATTTTACCCCTTGATCTTGTCTCATCACTGAAACTCCCCAACCGGCTCGTGAGGCAAAGGTCAAGTCATGCGTCCTCCGAAATTTGACCAGCCAAACCGCGCTTTTTAACACCCACCCTCTTAACCCTGAAGCCAGCCGCATCAATGTGTCAGAAGAAACGCAGTTCAACTGATGACCGATGTCAGCCTGCAGGCGCCCGGCCCACCACAAGGAGTCGCTAAAGCGCGATGAGCCAAATAAAGCCCCCCCCCTGACCAAACCCTGCCCTAACCCGGACGACGCTGGACCAAATATGTGCTGCCCTATGGGACTCCTGGTCATGGCCGGTTGTGATACAGCCTGGGATGGAACCCGGGTCTGTAGTGACGTCTCTGCGTTGCACTGCCTTAGATTGCTGCGCCACTCGGGAGGCAGAATTTCTAGCTAGCTAACGTTGCCTAGTAGCTAGGTAGGACAGAGTCAGTGGTGCTAGCAAATGTTATAAATGTAAGCGTAGGTGTTGGTAATGTTCTCTAGTTGCACAGTGTTCTGTCACTCATGGGGACACTACATCACCGCCAAGTCTAAGGGTAGAGCTCAAAAATTCAAGCCCCTTGGGTGCTGCCATAGAGTTACATTAGAAGTGCCATCCAAGAAGGCTCAAGGTCATTGGCCACAGAAAAATGACGTCAAATGTTATCTACAGTAGCTTTGATTGGATTGGACTGATCATGTCAACATCATACTTTCTAAATCTTAGCTAGCAGTCACCATGAATCAAGTCGACAATCTACTGATAAATCCTTTTTATTCCTTGTCATATGAAGAGAAATAATGAAGAGAAATTATAGATAAAACGTATGTGTGCTCATCGTCCATTGGACATAAACATTACACAACAAGTTGGAAATTGCAAATTCAACAATGAGTGATTTGGAAGGAATCAGTGGCTAACTGCAAGCATTGCAAAGCAATCACTAGCCTGCTATTCAGTGGAGTGGCTGTGTGGTCCGAAGTCTGGGATTAAGGGTCTCTTTTCCAAGTTTAAAATGATAAACATTCAACATTGGCCATGCTGTCAATGAAGTATGTTTTGTGCTGCGCTCAAAACAACTGTTAACGCGGAACTGAGAAATCTGACTTCAGTGAGTTCAAGACAACTGGGAACTCAAAATATACGTTTTGAACGGTCATCCAACTCGGAATTGTAAATCCATAACTCTGGCCTCTTTCTAGAGCTACGACCTGAAGATCACTGACGTCATAATGATTCGACCTTCAGCTGTCTTGAAAGCACCATAAATCCAGAGAATGCCAGACTTCGATGACAAAGTTTGATGACAAAATTTGCCCACGAAGGACTGCCACGCCACCTTCCTGTTCAAGTGAGAACAGCACAACAAGGTGAGTCCAAAAATGTATTGTATGCTACTGCATAAATTATGTAATATGTCAGGGAGATATGTATACTGTAGCTAAGAAAAGAATACTGAGTGTATGTTGTGTAGTAGCTCATGTGCCTCACCCTAATAATTTGGTCTATTTTTCCCTCTTAATTTCGCCTACTGTTCTGACTTCATGGTGCACATGTAGCCTATTGCATGTTTTAGAGAAATGTAATTATTGAATATTGTAAGAGCTTTCATTGTCTGCTCATATGCCCCCTTTATTTATCCTACGTTCTGACTTGGTGTACATGGAGAACATTGTAAGATCGGCCCATGTTCTGAATTCTGTCGCTGTACAAATAGTTATATTAACTACGTCCGTCCTAGCTCTCTTTCATTAATGTCTTAATCGAAATTACGGATTGCCTCTTATCCGCTTGTCGTCCCCTTATGACATAGTTTGTACATCTCAATTTTCAGTAGAAACCACATTTGTTTAAGCAAGTCAGCCATATCAGCTATGTTTTTTTTAAAGACAATAAATGAGGCTGCCAGACAAGACTCCGCTGATAGCCAGGTGTAGCAGTGGTAAAGTGTTGGGACTGTTGTTGGGACTCTTTATGTAGGCCCTAACAGTTTGTGGGCACTGTTTGTCACCGTTATAGTGCAATTAATCTATTGTTTAGTGTTGTGTTATGTAGTGGCTTTGCTGGCATGCATCCCACATTTTTTTTGGTTGTTTGCCCCAGCAAGATGTACAGTTGAAGTCGGAAGTTTACATACACCTTACCCAAATACATTTAAACTCAGTTTTTCACAATTCCTGACATTTAATCCTAGTAAAAATTCAGTCAGTTAGGATCACCACTTTATCTATATCCACAGTAAAACGAGTCCTATATCGACATAACCTGAAAGGCCGCTCAGCAAGGAAGAAGCCACTGCTCCAAAACCGCTATAAAAAAGCCAGACTACCATTTGCAACTGCACATGGGGACAAAGATCGTACTTTTTGGAGAAATGTCCTCTGGTCTGATGAAACAAAAATAGGACTGTTTGGCCATAATGACCATCGTTATGTTTGGAGGAAAAAGGGGGCTCTTGCAAGCCGAAGAACACCATCCCAACCGTGAAGCACGGGGGTGGCAGCATCATGCTGTGTGGGTGCTTTGCTGCAGGAGGGACTGGTGCACTTCACAAAATAGATGGCATCACGAGGAAGGAACATTATGTGGAAATATTGAAGCAACGTCTCAAGACATCAGTCAGGAAGTTAAAGCTTGGTCGCAAATGGGTCTTCCAAATGGACAATGACCCCAAGCATATTTCCAAAGTTGTGGCAAAATGGCTTAAGGACAACAAAGTCAAGGTATTGGAGTGGCAATCACAAAGCCCTGACCTCAATCCTATAGAACATTTGTGGGCAGAACTGAAAAAGTGTGTGCGAGCAAGGAGGCCTACAAACCTGAGTCAGTTACACCAGCTCTGTCAGGAGAAATGGGCCAAAATTCACCCAAGTTATTGTGGGAAGCTTGTGGAAGGCTACCCGAAACGTTTGACCCAAGTTAAACAATTTGAAGGTAATGCTACCAAATACTAATTGAGTGTATGTAATCTTCTGACCCACTGGGAATGTGATGAAATAAATAAAATCTGAAATAAATAATTCTCTCTACTATTATTCTGACATTTCACATTCTTAAAATAAAGTGGTGATCCTAACTGACCTAAGACAGGGAATTTTTACTAGGATTAAATGTCAGGAATTGTGAAAAACTGAGTTTAAATGTATTTGGCTAAGGTGTATGTAAACTTCCGACTTCAACTGTAGTCACTTGCTCAACCGAAATGTGTCTTCCACATTTAACCCAACCCCTTCGAATCAGCAAGGTGCGAGAGGCTGCCTTAATCAACGTCCACGTCATCGGCGCCTGGGGAGCAGTTGTTGTTGGGGATTAACTTCCCTGCTCAAGGACAGAACGGCAGATTTTTCCACCTTCCTGGCTGGGGGAATCAAACCAGCGACCTTTTGGTTACTGGCCCAACACTCTTAACCACTAGGCTATCCTACGCATCACGCCAATAAGTTTAACCCACTTGGTGGGATTTTTTTTTCTTCTTACCCATCTGCACACAATACCCTATAATGACAAAGTGAAAACATGTTTTTAGAATTATGGAGAGTGGTACTCAGTAATGTTTTTTTGTTTTTTTTGCTGTATGATTTTAATTATTTTTTGGGGGTTATTTAGCAGACGCTCTTATCCAGAGCGACTTACAGGAGCAATTAGGGTTAAGTGCCTTGCTCAAGGGCACACCGACAGATTTTTCACCTAGTTGGCTCTTAACCACTAAGCTATCTGCCGCCCATTTTAGTGCCTTGTTGCACACAAGGTGCATGTTTTGGAATATTTGTATTCTGTACAGGCTTCTTTCTTTTCACTTTGTCAATTAGGTTAGTATTGTGGAGTAACTACAATGTTATTGATATATCCTCAGTTTTCTCCTATCACAGCCATTAAACTCTGTAACTGTTTTAAAGTCACCATTGGCCTCATTGTGAAATCCCTGATGGGGTTTCCTTCCTCTCCGGCAACTGAGTTAGGAAGGATGCCTGTATCTTTGTAGTGACTGGGTGTATTGATACACCATCCAAAGTCTAATTAATAACTTCACCATGCTCAAAGGGGTGTTCAATGTCTGCTTAGGTGCCCTTCTTTGCGAGGCATTGGAGAACCTCCCTGGTCTTTGACATTAAATCTGTGTTTGAAATTCACTGCTCGACTGAGGGACCTTACAGATAATTGTATGTGTGGTGTACAGAGATGAGGTAGTCATAAAAAAATCATGTTAAGTACTATTATTGCACACAAAGTGAGTCCATGTAAGTTATTATGTGACTTGTTAAGCAAATTTCTTTTTTGCCTTGCCATAACAAAGGGGTTAAATACTTACTGATTCAGCTTTTCATTTCAAATTCAGAAAAATATCACTCTGCTTTGACATTATGGGGTATTGTGTGTAGGCCAGTGACAAAAACATCTAAATTTAATCAATTTTATGTTCAGGCTGTAACACAACAAAATGTAGAAAATGTCAAGGAGTGTGAATACTTTCTGAAGGCACTGTACATGTGAACTCTCCTTGCATAAGGGATTTAGGAAAGGAAGCTAGGAAATGAGGAAAGGAAGTTAGGAAAGGAGGGAAGGAATCTAGGAAAGGAAGAAGGGGAACTAGGAAAGGAGGAAGGAAATACATCTTAGAAAGGATAAGAGGGAAAGAGCTAGGAAAGGAAATGAGGAAAGGAAAATCTAGGAAATTAAAGGAGATATGGGAAGGGATTTAGGAAAGGAAGCTAGGAAAGGAGGAAATGATAGGAAGAAAGGCAGCTCGGAAAGCAAAAGAGGGGAGGGAAGAGAAGGAGGGAAGGAAACAGAGTTAGGATAGAAGGAAAGATACGTAGGAAAGCGGGAAAGAAAAGGATGAATTTAGAGACATACGATAACTTCTTTCTCCCCTCTCTCTCCAGATGAAATCTTGCGACTTGTGACGGCCAGCCGCCCAACAACCTGCCCGCTTGACCCTATCCCCTCCTCTCTTCTCCAGACCATTTCCGGAGACCTTCTCACTTACCTCACCTCGCTCATCAACTCATCCTTGACTGCTGGCTATGTCCCTTCCATCTTCAAGAGAGCGAGAGTTGCATCCCTCCTCAAAAAACCTACACTCGATCCCTTCGATTTCAACAACTACAGACCAGTATCCCTTCTTTCTTTTCTCTCCAAACCTCTTGAGCATTCCGTCTCTAGCCAACTCTCCTGCTATCTCTCTCAGAATGACCTTCTTGATCCAAACCAGTCAGGTTTCAAGACTGGTCATTCAACTGAGCATGCTCTTCTCTGTGTCACGGAGGCTCTCCCCACTCCTAAGCTAACTCTCTCTCCTCTGCTCTTATCCTTCTAGACCTGTCTGCTGCCTTTGATACTGATCAGATCCTCCTCTCCACCCTCTCCGAGTTGGGCATCTCTGGCGCTGCTCACTCTTGGATTGCATCCTACCTGACAGGTCGCTCCTACCAGGTGGCGTGGCAAGAATCTGCCTCCGCACTATGTGCTCTCACCACTGGTGTCCCCCAGGGCTCAGTTCTAGGCCCTCTCCTATTCTCTCTATACACCAAGTCACTTGGCTCTGTCATATCCTCACATGGTCTCCTATCATTGCTACGCAGACAACACACAATTAATTTTCTCCTTTCCCCCTTCTGATAACCAGGTGGCGAATCGCATCTCTGCATGTCTGGCAGACATATCAGTGTGGATGTCGGATCACCACCTCAAGCTGAACCTCGGCAAGACGGAGCTGCTCTTCCTCCCGGGGAAGGACTGCCCGCTCCATGATCTCGCCATCACAGTTGACAACTTCATTGTGTCCTCCTCCCAGATTGCAAAGAACCTTGGCGTGATCCTGGACAACACCCTGTCGTTCTCCGCTAACATCAAAGCGGTGACCCGATCCTGCAGGTTCATGCTCTACAACATTCGCAGAGTACGACCCTACCTTACACAGAAAGCGGCACAGGTCCTAATCCAGGCACTTGTCATCTCCCGTCTGGATTACTGCAACTCGCTGTTGGCTGGGCTCCCTGCCTGTGCCATTAAACCCCTACAACTTATCCAGAACACTGCAGCCCGTCTGGTGTTCAACCTTCCCAAGTTCTCTCATGTCACCCCACTCCTCCGCACACTCCACTGGCTTCCAGTTGAAGCTCGCATCTACTACAAGACCATGGTGCTTGCCTACGGAGCTGTGAGGGGAACCGCACCTCCTTACCTTCAGGCTCTGATCAGACCCTACACCCAAACGAGGGCACTACGTTCATCCACCTCTGGCCTGCTAGCCCCCCTACCTCTACAGAAGCACAGTTCCCGCTTAGCCCAGTCAAAGCTATTCGCTGCTCTGGCACCCCAATGGTGGAACAAGCTCCCCCACGACGCAAGGACAGCGGAGACCACCTTCCGGAGACACTTGAAACCCTACCTCTTTAAGGAATACCTGGAATAGTATAACAGTAATCCTTCTTTGTATTTTTTTATTTAGTCCAGGGGAGGGTCATGTCATGATGTAATCGATTAAATGTCATATTGTTCAGTGTTTGATCATTAGTAGCTTATTATATGTTGATGTGTGCCCGATGCTGCCCCTCATCCCTGATTCTCTGCTGGGGATGCAATATCAAGTGCGCCTAGTCTGGTCTCAATCAAATTATCCATAGCCTATACTATAAGCTATAGACCTAGGCTATATGAAGAGCATGCTCTGCTCAGAGAAGCACAGGGCAGAGTTATATTTCTAAGAAAATGTACTTCCTTCCCGAGTTTTTGAGCTGCTGGGATGGTGCATATAAAACTAGGCTACACTGCATTACACACTGTAATGGATAGGCTATCCCAATCATAAGCCCTGCCCTACCCTGCTCTTGCTGATGTAAACCCTTTTGTGCTGCCTAACCAATGGCTATGCGGTAAGGTGGCACTTAATTGTTTATTTGTCAAAGAAATGCTACATCTGTGCGTACAGACTAGGCGTACTGATGTCCTGTTGAGTTTGAGGGGGAGAGCACGAAGATGAGAAGTATGCTGGCTACTGCTATAATAGATTTAGCCCAAAATGAAGCTATTTATCAGAGTTATTGACATTACAATATTACATTATTCTTACATTTCTATGAAGTGGCAGCCATGGAGATGGACAGCGCATTGGTGCTAAAAGATAGGCTAATTCGAGCAGGCCTAATTAATTTAAACAGTCATTTTAATTTGACTTTAGGCTATTAACAACAAGAGGGGCTTTGTGTTGGAGCCTATTTCTTCCTATTGAGAAATAATAGGTAGGCCTACCTGTTTGACAGGCAAAATTATAGTCTACTATCCATAGAATTTGTCAGCCAATTCCTTCAGTAACCATGCACTCCTTAAATATCTCAGGGTCAGTGAATGGCTTGGTGTGTTAAGTTAAAACCAAGGCTCGAATTGAGGGGGTATGTGATGGTATGTGAGGGTAATGTGGCTTTTGTTTAAGAAAATAGCTAAAAGCATAGGCCTAGCCCTTAGCTTAAGATAAAAATAAATAAATAATGGACCTGATTATATAAAGCGATCCATAACAACGCTTTATGCTACAAACAAGCTGTAAAATGCAGAGGAAAGACATGACTCCGATGCATACAGTGCATTCGGAAAGTATTCAGACCCCTTGACTTTTTCCACATTTTCTTACTTTACATTTTAGTCATTTCGCAGACGCTCTTATCCAGAGCGACTTACTGTTAGTGAGTGCATACATTATTTTTTTATACTGGCCCCCCGAGGGAATCGAACCCACAACCCTGGCGTTGCAAACACCATGCTCTACCAACTGAGCTATA
The DNA here is from genome assembly GCF_020615455.1 of Coregonus clupeaformis. Classification (NCBI taxonomy): domain Eukaryota; kingdom Metazoa; phylum Chordata; class Actinopteri; order Salmoniformes; family Salmonidae; genus Coregonus; species Coregonus clupeaformis. Next base: position 17,256,144 of record NC_059210.1, on the reverse strand, counting down.
TCCCTGCCGGTCATACCCTCCCCTACCCTGGACGACGCTGGGCCAATTGTGCGCCGCCCCATGGGTCTCCCGGTCACGGCCGGCTACGACAGAGCCTGGATTCGAACCAGGATCTCTAGTGGCACAGCTAGCACTGCGATGCAGTGCCTTAGACCACTGCACCACTGCACCATTTTACAGCCTTATTCTAAAATGGATTAAATACATGTTTTTCCTCATCAATCTACAGACAATACCCCATAATGACAAAGCGAAAACAGGTTTTTAGAAATTCTTGCAGATGTATACAAATTAAAACTGAAATACCTTATTTACATAAGTATTCAGACCCTATGCTATGAGACTCGAAATTGAGCTCAGGTACATCCTGTTTCCATAGGTAATTCCTGAGATTTTTCTACAACTTGATTGGAGTCCACCTGTGGTAAATTCAACTGATTGGACATGATTTGGAAAGGCACACACCTGTCTATATAAGGTCCCACAGTTGACAGTGCATGTCAGAGAAAAAAAAAGCCATGAGGTCGATGGAATTGTCCGTAGAGCGCCGAAACAGGATTGTGTCGAAGACACAGATCTGGGGAAGGGTACCAAAAAGATTCTGCAGCACTGAAGGTACCCAAGAACACAGTGGCCTCCATCATTCTTAAATGGAAGAAGTTTGAAACCACCAAGACTCTTCCTAGAGCTGGCCACCCGGCCAAACTGAGCAAACTGAGGATGAAATAGTATGAACAAATGTATCAAAATATTGTTTTTCATGAAAATACGTCAATCATTATTTGAATTTGTTGGTAACCCGTTGTATACAAGTGGTAATGCCCTCGAAGCCGGTGTTTGGAGGATATATTGGCACGGTTTGCCAGCCCTTGACTTCGTCTCGGGCCTAACAACACTCATGCCAATATATCCTCCAAACACCAGATTCTAGGGCATTACATCTGGTATTTTTGGTATTTTATTAGGATCCCCATTAGCTGTTGCAAAAGCAGCAGCTACTCTTCCTGGGGTCCACACAAATCATGAAACATGACATAATACAGAACATTAATAGACAACAGCTCAAGGACAGAACTACATAAATTATTTATTTTTTACAAAAGGCACACAAAGCCTACATATCAATACATACACACAAACTATCTAGGTCAAATAGGGGAGAGGCGTTGTGCCGTGAGGTGTTGCTTTATCTGTTTTTTGAAACCAGGTTTGCTGTTCATTTGAGCAATATGAGATGGAATTGAGTTCCATGCAATAATGGCTCTATATAATACTGTACGCTTTCTTGAATTTGTTTGGGGACTGTAAAAAGACCTCTGGTGGCATGTCTGGTGTGGTAAGTGTGTGTGTCAGAGCTGTGTGTAAGTTGACTATGAAAACAATTTGGGATTTTCAACACATTAATGTTTCTTATAACAAGAAGAAGTAATGCAGTCAGTCTCTCCTCAACTCTCAATCAAGAGAGACTGGAATGCATAGTATTTATATCAGCCCTCTGATTACAATGAAGAGCAAGACGTGCAGCTCTGTTTGGGCCAGCTGCAGCTTAACTAGGTCTTTCCTTGCAGCACTCGACCACACAACTGGACAATAATCAAGATAAGACTAAACTAGAGCCTGCAGGATTTGCTTTTTGGAATGTGGTGTCAAAAAGCAGAGCATCTCTTTATTATGGACAGACCTCTCCCCATCTTTACAACAATTGAATCTTAATGTTTTGACCATGACAGTTTACAATCTAAGGTAACGCCATGTAATTTAGTCTCCTCAACTTGTTCAACAGCCACACCATTCATTACCAGATTCAGCTGAGGTCTAAAACTTGCTCTTAGTTTTAGAGATGTTCAGGACCAGTTTATTACTGGCCACCCAAAACAGACTGCAACTCTTTGTTAAGGGTTTCAGTGACTTCATTAGTTGTGGTTGCTGATGCGTATATTGTTGAATCATCAGCATACATGGACACACATGCTTTGTTTAATGCCAGTGGCAGGTCATTGGTGAAAGTAGAAAAGAGTAGAGGGACTAGAGAGCTGCCCTGCGGTACACCACACTTTACATGTTTGATATTAGAGAAGCTTCCATTAAAGAAAACCCTCTGAGTTCTATTAGATAGATAGCTCTGAATCCACGATATGGCAGAGGTTGAAAAGCCATAACACATACATTTTTTCAACAATAGGTTATGGTCAATAATATCAAATGCTGCACTGAAATCTAACAGTACATCTCCCACAATCTTCTTATGATCAATATATTTCATTCAATCATCAATCAAATAGCATTGTATTTGGTCAAACACCATTTTTTCCAACAGTTTGCTAAGAGCTGGCAGCAAGCTTATAGGTCTACTGTTAGAACCAGTAAATGCCGCTTTACCATTCTTGGTTAGCGGAATTACTTTGGCTTCCCTCCAGGCCTGAGGACAAAGACATTCCTCTAGGATAAGATTAAAATATGACAGATATGAGTGGCTATAGAGTCACCTACCATCCTCAGTAGCTTTCCATCTAAGTTGTCAATGCCAGGAGGTTTGTCATTATTGATCGATAACAATAATTATTCCACCTCTTCTACACTAACTTTACAAAATTCAAACTTGCAATAATTTTCTTTCATTATTAGTTTTTTTATGCATGAATACAATGGCTCACTGTTCGTTGTTGGCATTTCCTGCCTAAGTTTGCCCACTTTGCCAATGAAGTAGTCATTAAAATAATTGGCGACATCAAATGGTTTTGTGATGAATAAGCCATCTGATTCGATGAAAGATGGAGTTGAATTTGCTTGACCACTATCAGCCTTGGCCTGTCACCTGGGCAGGTGGTGGGTTTTCCAGTCCTGTGGGCGCGCTCCACCTCAATCTTCCTGTGGTCCATCTTCAATTTCTCAGGTCTCATGTGGAGATTCTGCAATTCCGTCCTCAACCATGTTATTGTCCCTTGAGATTTCCCAAGGAGGCCAAAAATTGTCACTATCAAATAACGGTCAACATTTCAACAGGCTATTAAACAACATACTGTACTATCTCTAAATTAGTCAGGAGCAAGTCAGGTAGCCTAAAATGTATTATTTAGGCTATATTATTCTTATTTCAAGGCTATAGACTTCAGAAATAAATTGTGAAGCACTACAGGCTGACAGGAGCACTCAGCATTTCAACAACACATCAACAACAGCACATTAACAACATACATTTCGCATTTAGGCCTATACAATTAAATAAATATTACTTAGAATTAAATAATAATAAACGAAAAATACCTTATTAGGATATACAGTCATTCTACAGTGCCTTTTGAATTCACTTTTAGAAACACGAGTTTGGCCAGTCTTTGGTTTGAGGATCATGCAGTGAGCAATGCATGCCTAGTTTGTTAATTTATCCTAGCAGATGCTCTTATATTCCCATGCCCTAATCACAGTCAACACAAATCTATTTTGTAACAACAATATCATGGAATAAAATAGAATAAATTAGAAAATGATATTTTCCTAAATGAAAAAGAGTTACAAGTGCATTCGGAAGGTATAGACTTTTTCCACATTTTGTTACGTTACAGCCTTATTCTAAAATGCATTAAATTAATTGTTTTCCTTATCAATCTACACACAATAACCCATAATGACGAAGCGAAAACAGAAATACCTTATTTACATAAGTATTCAGGCCCTTTGCTCTGAGACTCGAAATTGAGCTCAGGTGCATCCTGTTTCCATTGATCATCCTTGAGATGTTTCTACAACTTGATTGGAGTTCACCTGTGGTAAATTCAATTGATTGGACATGATTTGGAAAGGCACACACCTGTCTATATAAGGTCCCACAGTTGACAGTGTATGTCAGAGCAAAAACCAAGCCATGAGGTCGAAGGAATTGTCCGTAGAGCTCCGAGACAGGATTGTGTAGAGGCACAATGTCTGCAGCATTGAACACAGTGGCCTCCATCATTCTTAAATGGAAGAAGTTTGGAACCACCAAGAGTCTTCCTAGAGCTGGCCACCTCGGGAGAAGGGCCTTGTCAGGGAGGTGACCAAGAACCCGATGGTCACTCTGACAGAGCTCAAGAGTTCCTCTGTGGAGATGGCAGAACCTTCCAGAAGGACAACCATCTCTGCAGCACTCCACCAATCAGGCCTTTATGGTAGAGTGGTCAGACGGAAGCCATTCCTGAGTAAAAGGCACATGACAGCCCTCTTGGAGTTTGCCAAGAGGCACCTAAAGGACTCTGACCATGTGAAACAAGATTCTCTGGTTTGATGAAACCAAGATTGAACTATTTGGATATGGCCTGAATGCCAAGCTTCACGTCTGGAGGAAACCTGACACCATCCCTACGATGAAGCATGGTGTGGGATGTTTTTCAGCAGCAGGGACTGGGAGACTACTCAGGATCGAGGGAAAGATGAACGGAGCAAAGTACAGAGAGATCCTTGATGAAAACCTGCTCCAGAGTGCTCAGAACCTCAAACTGAAGTGAAGGCTCACCTTCCAACAGGACAACGACCCTAAGCACACAGCCAAGACAACGCAGGAGTGGCTTCGGGACAAGTCTCTGAATGGCCCAGCCATCAACTCTTACTGAGATTGACTCAATTCCTACTAACAATGACTCAACTCTTACTGAGATCGACTTAACTCCTACGGACAATGCAATTCTTACTGAGCGTCCTAATGTGGACACCATAAGAAGAAAGGGAGCTGGGACAGAGAGAATCCAATTATGCGCAGTGCTGAATTTCACCCTCTTGGGCAGTCATGGGGCGCAGCCTCTCCTCGAAGTCAGGCATGGACTGCCCTTCCGGGATCTGGACGGACTTCTGCACCTGGCTGAAGGACTCCACTATGGCCGACATCTTACGCTGCACCGCTGATTGTTCTGACAGAGGAGAACATAATCAAATACAGACAAAAACAGTCACAGCCAATCCCAATTAGCTCTCTACCATTCTCCCTTGGCCCGAACCATTCGATGTTTGCAAATATGAAGAGTCTGTAGAATAGGTGCATACTATACTGTATAAGCATTGAGGTGGAGGAGCTTCCACCATATTGCTTCCACCTTATAGACAGTGACGTTACATTTGATACAAGAGCTCAGGGGCATGCGTCGAAATCGCAAAGCAGTTTACTTTAAAGCAGTGTGCCGATGACTGTATCACGTTATCAGAAGCACGTCATCAATGACGTCCAAAGCTTCTTTTGATCATGTGCTTTTTCAAAATGTGTGTTTTCAGATGCAAGATCCCACTGGTTTCGCCGTGGTTCCGATGCTTTATTCGATTCCAAGCTGCTTTCAAACACTGACCTCTACTGGACACCGTAATTACAAATGTAGTTAGGATTTCTTATAGGTAGCTTAGCAGGTAGAGCTGGGAACTATGGACATTCAGGGACGCCAGGGTATGGGGTGAATTCTAGTGTGAAACCACACTTTCTGGTTATTAGTATAGTATAAACTTCTGCCTTAAGCATCCTAAATAATGCCATAGATTCACAGTTAAAAAATAGCAAACTTGAAGGCGAAAGGGAAAGCATGATGTAAGATGCAAACCTGGTATTCCAACTGATTGTAGGCTACTAAAGCCAGTGGCTTTGTAAAAAAACTTCTGACAATCAAACACTGCTATTTATTGCTGACCAGCAGATGTCACTAATGTGCATGTTAACCGCTAATGAAGCTCAGAGTAATGAACAGTTTTTCGGCACAATTTGGTGAATGCTCCAAAGGCTTCAGAAAGCCTCGGTTTCCCATCACTAGTTCCAGATCATCAAACAAAAGGGTTATGGTCCAGGACCAGAAGAAATATAGGATCCTTTAGCTAAGTCATGAATGTATTAAAAACAAGTACTTAACATTTAGGACTTAAGCTAATAAACTAATCATGATCTCATGATTCTCACAGCTCCATGTCATTTTGCTGAGTATCCTATGAGGATACTGAGAGCTTTGAGAGAGAGAGGGAGAGAGAGAGACAGAGTGAGTGACTGAGTGTGTAAGTGAGTGAGTGAGTGAGAGAGAGAGAGAGAGAGAGAGGCAAGGATCTACAGTAGGCCAGATCCTCTTCATTACTATGCCAGCCAGGTGTAACATTGAAAAGGATTAACAGAGGAGTATAATGCTGCTGGGCTCTCTTCGGTTACTGAGAACACAATGAGACGCAATAGCCCCCTCCCACCCCTTCATTCCCAAACAGAGCAGTGTTTGAAATGATGAGTGGTCTGATGTTAGGTAACAAGGGTTGTTGTTTTTGTTGTTGTTCTTGTTTATGTTTATTTTGTACGGGTGCATTCAAGTCCTCAGGGGCAGCTGAGAGTTTAGGCTATGTCACTTTTCAGCAGGGACAAATAGGATAAAATAATTATAGAACAGAAGATCAAAATCAATCACCATGTCCGATTACCCGAACTTGCATTCTAAATAGTAGTCTGATTGGGTATGTGAAAATAAAAAGTTTAATAGTATGTTAAATGTTGAACATTTTGTATGCTTTAAAAAAGATGGCAAACTAATTTCGGCTTTTCGTCTAGTACAAATTTGCTGCATGTTTTTGAGGAAGAGAATAGTATTTATTTAGACCAATGTGTGTTTGACAACAATAATCAGATAAGGGGACGGGCTGTACCAAAATGAACGAATGGCGGGGAACAACCCAATTAGGCATATTTGATGCCTTCTCAGTATGTATAATCCTAGTATTTGATATCTGTTGCTTACTGCATATGTTTTCACTAAACATTGCTTTCTAAATAGTATGTAGTACGATTAGTACACAGTATATAGTTTAAGTAAGTAGTAGGTAAGACAGAATTCGGACATGACCATTGTTCTTGTTGAACTAGTTCAGGGTCGTGCAGTGTCATGCATTGCCTGTCTACCCAAACTCCTTGCTCCGGCCAAACACTATGCCACGTCCATGGACGTTAGTTTCTTCTCCGCAATTAGTCTGGATCTGAGTAGCTCCCCGATGATTTATACAACGCAAACACATTGTAACCGTTCTGATTGGTCCCAGAAACCAATGGGTTGGGCCAGAGCCAGAACACACGTTGGTAAAGTGCCGTTTTTAAAATGTGTAATTGGCTTTGATGCTCTGATGACTTGTTTTGTACAACACCCCTTATTTTGATGTCACCCCAAACAACTTCAACGATGGCAGTCTCAGACTGAAGTATGTAGTGAACATAGAGCAGCGGAAGAATTCAGTTCGAGTTGTCAGGCAAGGTCGTGTAGGATATGCAGTGGAAAATGTCCAGATAGTCCTTCCCTGTTTGTCTGTTTTTTTCCCGCTTGGTGCCTAATGAACATGACCCTGGTACAACCTTGACTGTCTGAAAATGTCGTATTTGCCTCCAGTGTGGGACTATTGAACACAACCTTGGTTTATTCCCTTGACTCATAATCAGAGGCCGTGTCCGAAATCTTTCTTGCCTACTACTTACTAAAACGACATATTGTGTACTAATCGTACTACATACTATTTAGAATGTACTGTTTAGTAAAAACGAATTCAGTAAGCAAAGCAACACATATCAACATACTAGGCTCATCCATACTGAGAATGTGTCATCTAATGCGCAATTGCGTTGTTTCCCGCAATTGCGTTCATTATGGTATAGTCCATCCCCTTGTCTGAATATCAGCTGTTGACAAACACACGTGTTCTCTTCCTCAATGCTGTGCAGCGAATTCCACTAGATGAAAGGCAGAGGTTTATGACATCCTGGCATTTAAAGCATGCTCAATTTTAGAAATGTCACATACTTTAAAACATATTTTTGCATTTCCAATCACAGTACTATTAAGAATGCAAGTATGAGACATTTTGAAACAGAGGAGGTGCAACCTAATCTTAGCCAACGGAATGTTTTCCCTTAATGTTGTTTGCCATTTGTGTCTGAACGGTATCAGTGGGGAGCTATACGGTGATATAAGGACATGCTGTATAAACAAGCATTCAAATAGTGCTTGTTTCAACATCTTCAAAGCAAACATAAACAACATTGTCATATGGACTCTGTATACCCAATGTATTGTGGATATATACTTTCATGTAAAAGCAAGCTTTTTTACTTCCCTCACCATATGTTATTTATTATTCTGAAAACACATAGCCCTAAAATAGTGTGTCTAGTACACTGGAGTTATTGCCAAATAATGTTGTATAAGAAGTGAGTTACCCCCATTGCTTTGGGAGTAACCATAATATAATAATACTAACTATCATGGTATCATCATCAACAAAAAAGTAGCAAAACAGCTTTCACTCAAGCTGCAAAGCTGTCATCTCATCGTTATAGTGTGATTCACAAAGGGAGGAGACCTTTAGGCTACTATGCAATGTCCCAAAATATCCTCCCCTTCAACTCTGGATCCTGAGGGAGCATTAAGTGTTTTAGATGCTGACTTGAGATGCCCCATGCCCCCTTACCCCCTCCCTCCATATAGCCCTAAAGGAAGTTTATCTTTATTCTGGATTCTTTATTTGGATTCCAATTAGATGACGCCTTTGTGACCTGGAGTCTTCCTGGGGTCCATCTACCCTTTGGGAGATACCCTAAAGCTCGGAGGGTCAGACCCACCCCAGATCTCTCTCTAGCCCAACCTAGCTCTGCTCAGACTCAGATCACAACCTTATTTGTCCTGATAGGACTTACCAGGTGCTAGCCAGAGCTAAGATCCATCAATTCAGCCCTAGGTCATCCAAAGAGCAGGGACCAAGTAAGGACCAAACAAACCAGGCACACAAGGAACCACGAGGAGAAAACTTGAGGCATTAAAGCTTGGTTTGAAGTCCTCATATAAGGAACCTGAGGGTCAGACTTTTGTACAAGTGGGAAAAAACAGTGGCCTCTGTTTTACCTGTTTTGTGTGGCTTGATACAAATTGGTAAGAAATAAATAAATAAATAAAATCTGGCCATTCATGTACTGTTATAATCTCCACCCGGCACAGCTAGAAGGGGACTGGCCACCCCTCAGAGCCTGGTTCCTCTCTAGGTTTCTTCCTAAGTTTCTGCCTTTCTAGCCACCGTGCTTCTACATCTGTAGAGATAGCCTGCAGAGCTCCATCATACTATCCAGGTCTGTGCCCAAACAGTTTGAGCTTCTACTTCTAAAAATCCACCTTTCCAGAAATAAATCTCTCACTGTTGCCGCTTGCTACAGACCCCCCTCAGCCCCCAGCTGTGCCCTGGACACCATATGTGAATTGATCGCCCCCCATCTATCCTCAGAGTTCGTACTGCTTGGTGACCTAAATTGGGACATGCTTAACACCCCGGCCATCCTACAATCTAAACTAGATGCCCTCAATCTTACACAAATTATCAACGAACCTACCAGGTACAACCCTAAATCCGTAAACATGGGTACCCTCATAGATATCATCCTGACTAACTTACCCTCTAAATACACCTCCGCTGTCTTCAACCAGGATCTCAGCGATCACTGCCTTATTGCCTGCGTCCGTAACGGGTCCGCGGTCAAACGACCACCCCTCATCACTGTCAAACGCTCCCAAAAACACTTCAGCGAGCAGGCCTTCCTAATTGACCTGGCCCAGGTATCCTGGATGGATATAGATCTCATTCCGTCAGTAGAGGATGCCTGGTTGTTCTTTAAAAGTAATTTCCTCTCAATCTTAAATAGACATGCCCCATTCAAGAAATACAGAACTAAGAACAGATATAGCCCCTGGTTCTCCTCAGACTTGACTGCCCTTGACCAGCACAAAAACATCCTGTGGCGTACTGCATTAGCATCAAATAGCCCCCGCGATATGCAACTTTTCAGGGAAGTTAGGAACCGATATACACAAGCAGTTAGGAAAGCAAAGGCTAACTTTTTCAAACAGAAATTTGCATCCTGTAGCACTAACTCCAAAAAGTTTTGGGACACTGTAAAGTCCATGGAAAATAAGAGCACTTCCTCCCAGCTGCCCACTGCACTGAGGCTAGGAAACACTATCACCACCGATAAATCTACAATAATCGAGAATTTCAACAAGCATTTTGCTACGGCTGGCCATGCTTTCCACCTGGCTACCACTACCCCGGCCACCAGCTCTGCACCCTCCGCTGCAACTTACCCATGCCCCCCCCGCTTCTCCTTCACACAAATCCAGACAGCTGATGTTCTAAAAGAGCTGCAAAATCTGGACCCCTACAAATCATCTGGGCTAGACAATCTGGACCCTTTCTTTCTAAAACTAGCCGCCAAAATTGTCGCAACCCCTATTACTAGCCTGTTCAACCTCTCTTTCGTAACGTCTGAGATACCCAGAGATTGGAAAGCTGCCGCGGTCATCCCCCCTCTTCAAAGGGGGTGACACTCTAGATCCAAACTGTTACAGACCCATATCCATCCTGCCCTGCCTTTCAAAAAGTTTTTGAAAGCCAAGTCAACAAACAGATCACCGACCATTTCGAATCCCACCGTACCTTCTCCGCTATGCAATCCGGTTTCCGAGCTGGTCATGGGTGCACTTCAGCCACGCTCAAGGTCCTAAACGATATTATAACCGCGATCGATAATAGACAGTACTGTGCAGCCGTTTTCATTGACGTGGCCAAGGCTTTCGACTCTGTCAACCACCGCATTCTTATTGGCAGACTAAATAGCCTTGGTTTCTCAAATGACTGCCTCGCCTGGTTCACCAACTACTTCTCAGATAGAGTTCAATGTGTCAAATCGGAGGGCCTGTTGTCTGGACCTATGGCAGTCTCTATGGGGGGTGCCACAGGGTTCAATTCTTGGGCCAACTCTTTTCTCTGTGTATATCAATGACGTCGCTCTTGCTGCTGGTGACTCTCAGATCCACCTCTACGCAGACGACACCATTTTGTATACATCTGGCCCTTCATTGGACACTGTGTTAACAAACCTCCAAACGAGCTTCAATTCCATACAACACTCCTTCAGTAGCCTCCAACTGCTCTTAAACACTAGTAAAACTAAATGCATGCTCTTCAACCGAACGCTGCTTGCACCCGCCCACCCGACTAGAATCACTACTCTAGACGGGTCTGACCTAGAGTATGTGGACAACTACAAATATCTAGGTGTCTGGTTAGACTGTAAACTCTCCTTCCAGACTCACATTAAGAATCTCCAATCCAAAGTTAAATCTAGAATCGGTTTCCTATTTCGCAACAAAGCCTCCTTCACTCATGCTGCCAAACATGCCCTCGTAAAACTGACTATCCTACCGATCCTTGACTTCGGCGATGTCATTTACAAAATAGCCTCCAACACTCTACTCAGCAAATTGGATGTTGTCTATCACAGTGCCATCCGTTTTGTCTCCAAAGCCCCATATAATACCCACCACTGTGACCTGTACACTCTTGTTGGCTGGTCCTCACTACATATTCGTCGCCAAACCCACTGGCTCCAGGCCATCTATAAATCACTGCTAGGCAAATCCCCGCCTTATCTTAGCTCATTGGTCACCATAGCAACACCCACCCGTAGTCTGCGCTCCAGCGGGTATATCTCACTGGTCATCCCCAAAGCCAACACCTCCTTTGGCCGAAATTCCTTCCAGTTCTCTGCTGCCAATGACTGGAACAAATTGCAAAAATCTCTGAAGCTGGAGACACTTATCTCCCTCACTAACTTTAAGCATCAGTTGTCAGAGCACCTTACCGATCACTGCACCTGTACACAGCCCATCTGAAATTAGCCCGCCCAACTACCTCATCCCTATATTGTTATTTATTTTGCTCATTTGTACCCCAGTATCTCTATTTGCACATCATCTCTTGCACATCATTCCAGTGTTAATACTAAATTGTAATTATTTTGCACTATAGCCTATTTTATTGCCTTACCTCCATAACTTGCTAAATTTGCACACACTGTATATATATGTATTTCTGTTTCTGTATTTTTGATTTTTGACTTTGTTTTGTTTTACCCCATATGTAACTCTGTGTTGTTGTTTTTTTATCGCACTGCTTTGCTTAATCTTGGCCAGGTCGCAGTTGTAAATGAGAACTTGTTCTCAACTGGTTTACCTGGTTAAATAAAGGTGAAATAAAAATAAAAATAAAATAAATAAATAAAATCTGCATTGCTTGCTGTTTGGGGTTTTAGGCTGGGTTTCTGTATAGCACTTTGTGACATCTGCTGATGTAAAAAAGGCTTTATCAATACATTTGATTAATTGATTGATTTATGTCATCACTTGTTTAATAATGCTCATTTTCTGAGTTGAGAGGGAAGCTTGCATCAAAGTCTCTTTGAATTCTCTTGATGTAAAATGCCATGCAGTTTCAGAAGCTTTGTGCTGTGTTTTCACACAGACACACACGCACCTACGCAAACAAACACACACAGACACACACAGACATCAAAGCCAAAGTCAGTTAGGTCAATAGTTGGGCCAATGCGGTCTCGGTCACAATGTTCAGCGAGCGCCACTTTTTCAAGTGATAATTAATGCTTCCGCGTTGTGCTGTAGCATTATCCCAAATGCTAATCAATACAATGACTGTTAAATTCGCTGCTCTGTTTTGCTTGTTTACAGCGGGTCATTTCGTAGGGAGCTGTCGGAGGCACTCTCGCGTTGTTGCGTCACCAACATTTCGAGAATTAAAGCGCTAACATGGCAGCTGTTCTAAAACCTGGCCTAACTCTCTATATATGGCTCTGATCAAAGCGGCTCTGCACCTTCAGAGACAAGAGGTTGGTTTCATTGGGGAAGTGTCAGGATCTCAGGATTGATTAGCTTGTTTACCCAGGAATGTTAGTGGCAGGGTACAAATCACGTGTGTTATTTGCCACTCAGTAATCCTTGCGTTAATTCTTTCACTGGCATGCCAGGAGTCAGGCAGGAGACACAGATGTGAAGTATTATCCTTCCCAAGACACAGGCAGACACATAGACAAACAGACACACACAAACACACACACACAAATGTGCGCATGTACACGCACACACACACGCACGCAAACACACACACAAACATTCCTCCACCTTCCCTTTGGAGCATGTGAGTAGTGCCTGAGTGTTGGAAGATACGCATGGTGAGTGGCACTTAGTCTCTCTCTTAATTACTGGATAGGGATTGAGTCCGCCATGCTGGTAATTGGCTGGTCAGGAGAGAAATCCCTCTCTCGCTCTCTCTCTCACACACACACACACGGGCGCGCACACATAGAGAGAGATAGAGGCGGGGAAATGCCAGTGCAAAAGAGGAGGGTTAGAGAGAGAGAAAGAAGAGTAAATGAACACAGCTCACCTAGAAACAATGTTTTTACCTCTCAAAGCCTCAGGGCCGCGGTTTGCACTGGAACCATTACCCAAATTGAAAAGGTAAGTCAAAAGGCTATTCTATTCACTGGTGCAGGGAGGATAAAGGAGGGAGGGAAGAGGTGGATGTGGAGAAAGCAGAGGATGAGAGGAGGTGTATTTCAATCTTCTTTGGAGCTTGCTGCGGGAAACACAAAGCCAATTCCCACTGAGATGGAGGGAGGTGTATTAATCAGCATTCACACACCCACACACGCACACCGACACACTATACTCACATACCCACAAGCAGGTGCTTCTGCCCGACTGAATGACGATCACCTCTTATGCCGTCAGATCCCGCTCAGGAACATTAGAGACACCAGTGTGTGAATATAGAAGACATGGTTAGTGCTGTTCTCCCTCAATCTGTTTCTTCTCTCTAATAGGGCAATATATACAGTATATGGGCATAGCACAACTGTGGGAGACACCTACTGCGCCAATGAAATATTCAAAGACTGCATGCTTTGTAGTGGATGGGTTGAGAAAATAAACATCCATAATCTTTTAAAATCTAGGTAAAAACCCCAAAAATTAAGGCTGGTTCGCAGACAAAAAGATAGACAACTCCAAAAGTTGGTTTTTACAGCAACAAAAATGTGGGACTCCCCTGCCCCCTATCACTTAACTAATTATCATACATTATCTCAGGTTCAATATTAGATCTAGTCATATATTACCCTTCATTAGCCCTACATTACCATAAATCAGAGGATAAGGACTTAATCATTGTCACGGTTTCGGCCGAGGCTGCTCCTCCTCCTGGTTCGGGCAGGCTTCGGCGGTCGTCGTCTCCGGAGTAATAGCTGCCACCGATCTATGTTTCATGTTCGTTTGGTTTGGTCTTGATGTTGTACACCTGTGTCTAGTTAGTCCTCGTTAGTGTTCTATTTAGTTCTCGTTGTGTGTGTCTGTGTTTGTGTGTTATTGTTTCGCTGTCGTGTTTTGTGCGCTACTGTTTGCCTTGTGCATTTCGGATTTTCCTCCTCTGTGTTTAGGAGGTTATTTACGCACTGTTTTGTGCGCCTTTTGGTTTTCGCCTGTGTGCGGACTTTCTCGCCTCCGGGCGTTTGACTCGTGAATTTGAGTGTGCTGTTCACTAAAGTCTATTGGACTTATCTTTCTGCGTCCTGCATCTGATTCCTGCACCACACCCACCTACAGCACCCACTGACAGAATAACACACCTTTATGGAATCAGCAGGATCGGCTGTGACACCGGTGTCGCTCGAGGAGCATATCCATTGGCAGGAGGGCCAGATAAGACAACTGGAGACCGCTCTACAGGACGTGATCAACACCCTGCACCTATGGGAAGCCAGCAGGGTACCCACACCTCCACCTACCCTGTCCACCCCATCGGCCGGTCCACCAGCCCCAGGTCCGGAACCCAGGAGGATTCGGCTCTCGCTCCCGAGGGCGTATGACGGAACAGCTGCCGGGTGTCAGGGGTTTCTCCTGCAGGTGGAGCTCTACCTGGCCACTGTACACCCGGTGCCCCTCGGGACACGAGAGCGTTTCCGCCCTCATCTCCTGTCTCTCGGGAAAGGCGTTGGAGTGGGCTAACGCTGAGTGGAGGAAGATGGGACGCCAACACCATCTCCTACGCCGAGTTCTCCCGCCGCTTCAAGGCCGTGTTTGACCATCCACCTGAGGGCAAAGCGGCGGGGGAGCGGCTAGTCCACTTGAGACAGGGGAGGAGGAGCGCACAGGCGTTTGCTTTAGAGTACCGGACTCTAGCGGTGGATGCAGGGTGGAATGAACGGGCTCTCATTGACCATTTTCGGTGTAGCCTCCGGGAGGACGTTCAACGAGAGTTGGCCTGCAGGGATACCCATCTGACTTTCGACCAGTTGGTTGATATGTCCATCCGTTTAGACACCCTGCTGGCCACCCGTGGACGTCCCGAGAGGGGTCCGTCCATTCCGCCCTCCGGCACCTCCGAGCCGAGCCCTATGGAGCTCGGTGGTGCCGGCGCTAGAGAACGGAGTAGGAGGAGCCCGAGGGGGCCTGTCTCCTGCACCAAGTGCGGTCGTGGAGGGCACACTGCGGCCAGGTGCTGGGGAGGGTTCTCCGGGGGAGAAGACAACAGGCCACGCACTGGGGGGGCCTCCCAGGTGAGTAGACACCCCACCTACCCAGAGCTTTCTGTTGCGCACTTTTGTATACCTGTTGGTTTTCCACAGGTTGCACCTCATTCCCAGCATAAGGCGCTAGTAGATTCAGGCGCAGCTGGGAATTTTGTTGATCGAAAGTTTTGTTTAGAGTTAGGGATCCCTCTCCTACTCGTTGACAAACCTTTTCCCGTTCATGCCTTAGATAGCCGTCCGTTGGGGTCGGGGGTTGATCAGGAAGTCACAGCGCCACTTAGGATGTGTGCGCAGGGGGGGTCATGAAGAGACTATACAGCTGTATCTGATCGACTCTCCTGCGTACCCAGTGGTGCTGGGGATTCCCTGGTTAAGCACCCATAACCCTGCTATTTCGTGGCAACAGAGGGCTCTCGATGGGTGGTCTGCTCAGTGTGAGGGGCGATGTCTGGGTGTTTCCGTGGGGGCGACTTCGGTGGAAAGTCCAAACCAAGTGCTCGCATTGCACATTCCGCCTGAATATGGGGATTTAGCTCTTGTGTTTAGCAAAACTAGGGCGACGCAGTTGCCTCCCCATAGACAGGGGGATTGTGCGATTGATCTCCAGGCAGGAGCAGCACTCCCACGGAGCCATGTGTATCCTTTGTCTCAAGAGGAGAGAAAAGCTATGGAGACCTACATAGCTGAATCTTTGAGACAGGGATACATTCGGCCTTCCACTTCCCCCGCCTCTTCGAGTTTATTTTTTGTGAAAAAGAAAGATGGAGGGTTGCGCCCGTGCATTGATTACCGTGGTCTCAATCAGATTACTGTGAAATACAGTTATCCACTCCCTCTGATTGCGACCATGACGGAGTCATTGCATGGGGCGCGGTTTTTCACAAAATTGGATCTCAGGAGCGCGTATAACTTGGTGCGCATTAGGGAGGGCGATGAATGGAAAACAGCGTTTAGTACCACGTCAGGTCATTTCGAATATCTTGTCATGCCATATGGGTTGATGAATGCTCCATCAGTCTTTCAATCCTTTGTAGATGACATTTTCCGGGATATGCAGGGACAAGGGGTGGTCGTGTACATTGATGATATTCTGGTGTACTCGTCTACCCGAGCCGAGCATGTAACCCTGGTGCGACGTGTATTGAGGAGGCTGTTGGAGCACGACCTATATGTCAAGGCAGAGAAATGTCTGTTTTTCTAGGAATCGATCTCCTTTTTGGGTTATCGGTTGTCCGCGTCAGGGGTGAGTATGGAGGTGGATCGTGTGTCCGCTGTGCGTAATTGGCAAACTCCAACCACTGTAAAAGAGGTGCAGCAGTTCTTGGGCTTTGCGAATTACTACCGGAGGTTTATCCGGGGGTTTTGGACAGGTGGCAGCTCCCATCACGTCCCTTCTGAAAGGGGGTCGGTGCGCCTGCAGTGGTCAGCTGATGCGGACAGGGCCTTTGGGAGACTGAAGGACCTGTTTACGTCGGCTCCGGTGCTGGCGCATCCGGATCCCACAATTCCCTTTCAGGTTGAGGTGGACGCGTCTGAGGCTGGTATAGGGGCCGTGCTCTCTCAACGGTCCGGCTCGCCACCTAAACTCCGCCCCTGTGCTTTTTACTCCAAAAAGCTCAGCCCGGCGGGAGCGTAACTATGACGTTGGGGACAGGGAGCTGTTAGCTGTAGTTCAGGCCCTTAAGGTGTGGAGGCATTGGCTTGAGGGGGCTCAACACCCTTTCCTCATTTTGACTGACCATCGGAACCTGGAGTACATCCGGGCAGCGAGGAGACTGAACCCTCGCCAGGCTCGATGGAGTATGTTTCTCACCAGGTTCGTATTTAAAATCACATACATCCCTGGGTCCCAGAATGGCAAGGCAGATGCACTGTCCCGGCGGTATGACACGGAGGAGAGGTCCGTTGAGCCTACTCCCATCCTACCGGAGTCTTGCCTTGTGGCACCGGTGGTGTGGGAGGTCGATGCCGAGATCGAGCGAGCGTTGCGTACCGACCCCAGCCCTCCACAATGTCCTGAGGGTCGGAGGTACGTTCCGCTCGAGATTCGGGATCGACTCATCTACTGGGCTCACACGTCACCCTCCTCAGGACATCCGGACAGTGCATTGCCTTAGCACTAAATACTGGTGGCCTACTTTGGCTAGGGATGTGAGGGTTTATGTCTCCTCCTGCTCGGTGTGCGCCCAGTGTAAGGCGCCCCGACATCTGCCCAGGGGTAAGTTACAGCCCCTACCCGTTCCACAACGACCATGGTCCCACCTCTCGGTGGATTTTGTAACAGACCTTCCCCTCTCTCAGGGGAATACCACCATCCTGGTCGTTGTGGACCGGTTCTCTAAGGCCTGTCGTCTTCTCCCTATGTCGGGTCTTCCTACTGCCCTACAGACCGCTGAGGCCCTATTTACCCACGTCTTCCGGCATTACGGGGTCCCCGAGGATATAGTGTCTGATCGAGGCCCCCAGTTTACCTCCCGTGTGTGGAGAGCGTTTATGGAGCGTTTGGGGGTCTCGGTTAGCCTTACCTCGGGGTACCACCCGGAGAGTAACGGGCAGGTGGAACGTGTCAACCAGGATGTGGGTAGGTTTCTGAGGTCGTATTGCCAGGACCGGCCTGAGGAGTGGGCGCGTTACATTCCCTGGGCCGAGATGGCCCAGAACTCTCTCCGCCACTCCTCTACTAACCTAACCCCTTTTCAATGTGTGTTAGGTTACCAGCCGGTTCTGGCACCGTGGCAGCAGAGCCAGATCGAGGCCCCTGCGGTGGATGATTGGATGAGGCGCTCGGAAGAGACGTGGAACGCTGCCCACGTCCACCTGCAGCGGGCCGTCCTTCGTCACAAGGCGAGCGCCGATCTCCACCGCAGTGAGGGGCCGGTGTACGCACCCGGAGATCGAGTCTGGCTCTCTACCAGAAACCTACCCCTCCGCCTGCCCTGCCGGAAGCTGGGTCGGCGGTTTGTGGGGCCCTTTAAAGTCCTGAGAAGATTGAACGAGGTGTGTTATAGGTTACATCTACCTGTTGAATATAAGAATATTAACCCCTCGTTCCATGTGTCTCTTCTCAGGCCGGTGGTAGCTGGTCCACTCCAGGACAATGAGATAGGAGAGGCTCCTCCGCCCCCATTGGACATCGAGGGGCTCCGGCGTACACCGTTCGGTCCATCTTGGACTCCAGACGCCGGATGGGGGTCTCCAGTATCTCGTGGAGTGGGAGGGGTACGGCCCGGAGGAGCGGTGCTGGGTGCCGCGGAGGGACATCCTAGACCCATCTCTCCTGTCGGAGTTCCACCGGGACCATCCCGCGCGCCCTGCTCCGCGTCCTCCTGGTCGTCCCCGAGGCCGGGGTCGGCGCACGGCTGGAGCCGCGTGTCACGGTTTCGGCCGAGGCTGCTCCTCCTCCTGGTTCGGGCAGGCTTCGGCGGTCGTCGTCTCCGGAGTACTAGCTGCCACCGATCTATGTTTCATGTTCGTTTGGTTTGGTCTTGATGTTGTACACCTGTGTCTAGTTAGTCCTCGTTAGTGTTCTATTTAGTTCTCGTTGTGTGTGTCTGTGTTTGTGTGTTATTGTTTCGCTGTCGTGTTTTGTGCGCTACTGTTTGCCTTGTGCATTTCGGATTTTCCTCCTCTGTGTTTAGGAGGTTATTTACGCACTGTTTTGTGCGCCTTTTGGTTTTCGCCTGTGTGCGGACTTTCTCACCTCCGGGCGTTTGACTCGTGAATTTGAGTGTGCTGTTCACTAAAGTCTATTGGACTTATCTTTCTGCGTCCTGCATCTGATTCCTGCACCACACCCACCTACAGCACCCACTGACAATCATTTTGATTTGTGCTGTACTGTATGACTCAATATTATCTCCTATATCAGTATTCCTATGGTGCCACACTGTGACGAAAATGTGACAATTTCGAAACTGTTTTCAAAAATACTCTTCCTGTCTCTCCCCAGTGTTCTGACCCAAACCACGGTCGGGCTCACCCAACCCACTCACCAATCACAGACCAGCCTATCAACCCACCTAACAACCACAGACCATCTTTGGGAGTTCTCCATGGAACAGCAAAATTCCTTGAAGTTCTGTACAGAATGCCCTCAGAAGATGGGTGAGTGGGCGTGGCTAAGATGCAATCTAGGGTGTGTCTAAAGGGAGTTCCATATACCAGTCATTTCTTTTTTTAATCAATGAAGAGAAGTGAACAAGTGTACACTTCGGGAGAACAGAGAGACAATTGAGACGTAGCCCTACAGTTCTCTATGGAACAGCAGAATTCCTGGGAGTTCTGTGTACGGAATGCCTTTTGAAGATGGGAGGAGACTAGGTGTGGCATTATGAGTATCTGATGTCAAAAGCTACTTCCGAACATCTCCTGGGATGTTTAAACTTCCAATCTGTCTGACCATGTTAGGAGATGGCGGCTGGAGAGGATTGTGTGTGTGTGTTTGTGTGTGTGTGTGTGAAAGAGAGAGAGCGTGCATGTGTGTGTCTGGGTGAGAATGTGCGCTCGCTCACTGTCTGGGTTAGAAGAAGGGTCTATCATCCTCCTCCTCCTGTGTGTGTGTGTGTGTCTGCGTACGTCCATGTGCATGCGTATGTGTGTGTACGTGTGTGTGTGTGTGAGAAAATGTAGGAAATACAAATTTCCTGGAAAGGTGTATCTCTCTCCTCCCCTCTCCTCCCATCGCTTTTTCTCTCCTCTCATCTGCTCTCCCCTACTCTCCTCTCGTCCCACCTCTGCCTCCTGCTCAATGGGTGACATGTCTGGTGAGTATGCAGGCCTTGGAAGAACTGGGACATTTTCAGCTTCCAGGAATTGTGTACAGATCCTTGCGACATGGGGCTGTGCATTATCATGCTGAAACATGAGGTGATGGAGGCGGATGAATGGCACGACAATGGGCCTCAAGATCTTGGCAAGGTATCTCTGTGCATTCAAATTGCCATCAATAAAATGCAATTGTGTTCATTGTCCGTAGCTTGTGCCTGACCGATAACCCCATCGCCACCGTGGGCCTCTCTGTTCACAACGTTGATATCAGCAAACCGCTCACCCACAGGACACCATACATGCTGTCTGCCATCTACCCGGTACAGTTGAAACTGCGATTCATCCGTGAAGAGCACACTTCTCCAGCGTGCCAGTGGCCATCGAAGGTGAGAATTTGCCCACTGAAGTCGGTTATGACGCCGAACTGCAGGCAGGTCAAGACCATGGTGAGGACCACAAGCACGCAGATGAGCTTCCCTGAGACGGTTTCTGAGTTTGTGCAGAAATTCTTCGGTTTTGCAAACCCACAGTTTCATCAGCTGTCTGGGTTGGCTGGTCTCAGATGTGAAGAAGCCGGATGTGGAGGTCCTGGGCTGGTGTGGTTACACGTGGTCTGCGGTTGTGAGGCCGGTTGGACATACTGCCAAATTCTCTAAAATGACATTGGTGGCGGTTTATAGTAGATAAATTAACATTCAATTCTCTGGCAACAGCTCTGGTGGACATTCCTGCAGTCAGCATAACAATTGCACGCGCCCTCAAAACTTGAGACATCTGTGGCATTGTGATGTATGACAAAACTGCACATTTTAGAGTGGCCTTTTATTGTACCCAGCACAAGGTGCACCTGTGTAATGATCATGCTGTTTAATCAGCTTCTTGATATGCCACACCTGTCAGGTGGATGGATTATCTTGGCAAAGGAGAAATGTTCAGGGATGTAAACAAATTTGTGCACCAAATTTTAGACAAATAACATGAATGAAACACTTTACATAATTTTTGTTCAGTGTAGTTAAATAGTTAACCAAATAGCTACTCAGACTATCTGCATTGGCCCTTTTTGCACTAACTTTTCTTGACTCATCATATACGCTGCTGCTACTGTTTATCTATCCTGTTGCCTAGTCATTTTATTCCTAGTAATATGTACATATCTACCTCAATTACCTCGTACCCTTGCACATCAACTCAGTACTGGTGCCCCGTGTATATAGCCAAGTTATCGTTACTCATTGTGTATTATTACTTTTAGTATTACATGTTATTACTTTTCTATTATTTCTCTATTTTCTTTCTCTCTGCATTGTTGGGAAGGCCCGTAAGTAAGCATTTCACAGTTAGTCTACACCTGTTGTTGATTAAGCATGTGACGAATAACATTTGATTTGATCTCCAGAAGGTAATCTAATAGGGCACTCCATTGCCTGCGTGCGGCTCACTGGAGCATAAAGGAGGCCGTTTGCACCTGTTAGGTAGAGGAAACAGAGGAGCAGAGGGCACCTGACTCACAGCCTGCATCCCAAGTGACACACTGTTCCCTATTTAGTGACCATAGGGCTCTGGTCAAAAGTAGTGCAATATATAGGGAATAGGGTGCCATTTGGGATGCAGCCACAGTCGGCAGTAGGAGGGAGGAGGATGGAGGAAGCAATTGCGTTTAAAGCAGCTGACATTTCAGCTGAGCTCTGGCCTGAGCCCCATCATCAGGCTCTGGGAGCTGTGGAGAGAAACCGAAAACAGAGGGAGAGGGAGGGGGAGGGATAGAGGGGGGAGATAGAGAGAGGGGAGAGAGAGAGGGGAGGAGAAAGACAGAGAGGGAGAAAGAGAGAAATAGAGAAAAGACAGAAAGAGAGAGTTCAAGAGACAGATGTAAATAGAGAGATTTCCTGTGCCAGTGGTCCTCACTCTTCACGCTAAGAACCTCTGAATAGATCACATGCAGGAACCTTTCCCGAGGGACAGTGACCTGCATGATACAGTTGTAGGATCTTAATTTGACCCATTTTTCATAGCAGGAAAATAATCCTGCAGCAACAGGAAATGTGAATTATTGTGTTGATTATAATTAATGGAGGGGTTGGTAAATTTTTGGGGCCAATCAAGTCTGAAATGTTAAAGAGGAAATTACAACCTTTAGAAGCCTTTTTAATCCTTGAATACACTATACGTTTGCATTTCCTCCTATGCAGGACATTTCCTGCAACAACTGGGTGATCAAATTAAGATCTTACATCTGTAGTTCCACACACACTCACACACACACGCGTGGGCGCGCACACACACACACACACACACACACACACACTGTGGCTCTGCTGAAATGTCAACCGATCTGTGTAACAGTTTGAGGAGCAGTATGTCTTCCATGGCCTCTCTCGAATCTCTCCACTGGTTTCTACCCTGTTGGCCATGCTCAGTGGTGTTACAACCTCACTTCCACGCACTGACACCTGCCTCTGTGGGCCTAGCTTCTGCCCACATACCAATGGAGACAGCCAGCCCTCCACCCATATACCTCCACACAGATACAGCACCCCCTCCATCCTTCTGTATCAGCCACCAGATAGCCTTTTCACTCCTCAATCCATTAACCAATGATGATCAGCAGAGAAGGCAGCCACACGCCAACTGTTTCCAAGGGACGGGAGAAGAGAAGATGGGGTAAGGAAGGGGATAGATGCAAGGAAGAGGAGGAGAGAGGGGTAAGGAGAGGTGAGATGGAAGGAGAGGAGGGGGCAGGGATAGACTGGGACCAGAAATCAGCCCGGGCATTTCCAACACACCGGCCCATTTTTTTATTCGAGGCCCCCACAACCGTCCATTTTTTCCCCCTTGAAGCCAACATTACTATTAATATACATTCAGGGAACAACAAAAAAATTGACAGGCCTACTTGGCTAAAGATGGGTCAGCCGATCTGGCATTCGTCAGAACTTCCCTGTGGTCAGTCTATCCCTGGGTGATAAAGTGAAAATGAAGGATGAGAGGAGAGGAGATGAAATTGTGAAAACAAGTGTTACCATGAAACCATAAAGCAGAAATGAAATTTAACCTTGCACTTACAGTACCAGTCAAAAGTTTGGACACACCTACTCATTCAAGGGTTTTTCTACATTGTAGAATAATAGTGAAGACATACAAATATGAAATAACACATATGGAATCATGTAGTAACCAAAAAAGTGTTAAACAAATTTTTTATTTTATATTTGAGATTCTTCAAATAGCCACCCTTTACTTTGATGACAGCTTTGCACACTCTTCGCATTCTCTCAACCAGCTTCACCTGGAATGTTTTTCCAACAGTCTTGAAGGAGTTCCCACATATGCTGAGCAATTGTTGGCTGCTGTTCCTTCACTCTGCCGTCCGACTCATCCCAAACCATCTCAATTGGGTTAAGGTTGGGGGATTGTGGAGGCCATGTCATCTGATGAAGCACTCCATCACTCTCCTTCTTGACAAAATAGCCCTTACACAGCCTGGAGATGTGTTGGGTCATTGTCCTGTTGAAAAACAAATGATAGTCCCACTAAGCCCAAACCAGTTGGGATGGCGTATCGCTGCAGAATGCTGTGGTAGCCATGCTGGTTAAGTGTGCCTTGAATTCTAAATAAATCACAGACAGTGTCACCAGCAAAGCACCCCCATACATGCGGAGATCATCCATTCACCCACACCGCGTCTCACAAAGACACAGCGTTTGGAACCAAAAATCTCAAATTTGGACTCCAGCCCAAAGGACAAATTACCAAAGGTCTAATGTCAATTTTTCGTATTTCTTGGCCCAGGCAGGTCTCTTCTTCTTCTTGGTGTCCTTTAGTAGTGATTTCTTTGCAGCAATTCGACAATGAAGGCCTGTTTCACACAGTCCACTCTGAACAGTTGATGTTGAGATGTGTCTGTTACTTGAACTTTGTGAAGCATTTATTTGGGCTGCACTTTCTGAGGCTGGTTACTCTAATGAACTTATCCTCTGCAGCAGAGGTAACTCTGGGTCGTCCTTTCCTGTGGCGGTCCTCATGAGAGCCAGTTTCATCATAGCGCTTGATGGTTTTTGCCACTGCATTTGAAGAAACTTTAAAAGTTCTTGAAATGTTCCGTATTGACTGACCTTCATGTCTTAAAGGAATGTAGTTTCTCTTTGCTTATTTGAGCTGTTCTTGCCATAATATGGACTTGGTATTTTACGAAATAGGGCCATCTTCTGTATACCACCCCTACCTTGTCACAGCACAACTGATTGGCTCAAACGCATTAAGAAGGAAATAAATTCCACAAATTAACTTTTAACAAGGCACACCTGTTAATTGAAATGCATTCCAGGTGACTATCTCATGATAGTCTCCCGAGTGGCGCAGTGGTCTAAGGCACTGCATTGCAGTGCTAGCTGTGCCACTAGAGATCCTGGTTCGTATCCAGGCTCTGTCATAGCCGGCCGCGACCGGGAGACCCATGGGGCGGCGCACAATTGGCCCAGCGTCGTCCAGGGTAGGGGAGGGAATGGCCGGCAGGGGATGTAGCTCAGTTGGTAGAGCATGGCGTTTGCAACGCCAGGGTTGTGGGTTTGATAAAATAATATATGTGCTAACTGTAAGTCGCTCTGGATAAGAGCGTCTGCTAAATGACTAAAATGTAAATGTAAATGTAAGCTGGTTGTCACGCCCTGGCTCTAGGGACTCTTTTAAGTTGAGCCAGGATGTGTAGAGTTTATGTTTTGTGCTCGTTGTGTCTAGTCTAGTTTTGGTATATCTATGTTGGCCAGAGTGGTTCTCAATCAGAGGCAACGAGTATCAGCTGTTGCTGGTTGTCTCTGATTGGGAACCATATTTAGTCAGGTGGTTTTCCCAGTGTTTGTGGGATCTTGTTCCGTGTTGGTTTGTGTTTTGCACCTGTGGACGTCACGTATCGATTTGTTGTTTTGTTCGTGTATCATTTAATAAATAAGTATGTTCACCTTCCACGGTGCGCCTTGGTCCTCTATATCCGACGATCGTGACACTGGTTGAGAGAATGCCAAGAGTGTCCAAAGCTGTCATCAAGGCAAAGGGTGGCTATTTGAAGAATCTCAAATATAAAATATATTTTGATTTGTTTAACACCTTTTTGGTTACTACATGATTCCATATGTGTTATTTCATAGTTTTGATGTCTTCACTATTATTCTACAATGTAAAAAAATAGAAAAACCCTTGAATGAGTAGGTGTGTCCAAACTTTTGACTGGTAGTGTCTATAAAAGTAAAACATTTACAGTATGAAATGATGATTGAAATGTGCTTGGCAAGGATATGTTATACAGTGAGGGAAAAAAGTATTTGATCCCCTGCAGATTTTGTACGTTTGCCCACTGACAAAGAAATGATCAGTCTATAATTTTAATGGTAGGTTTATTTGAACAGTGAGAGACAGAATAACAACAACAAAATCCAGAAAAACGCATGTCAAAAATGTTATAAATTGATTTGCATTTTAATGAGGGAAATAAGTATTTGACCCCCTCTCAATCAGAAAGATTTCTGGCTCCCAGGTGTCTTTTATACAGGTAACGAGCTGAGATTAGGAGCACACTCTTAAAGGGAATGCTCCTAATCTCAGCTTGTTACCTGTATAAAAGACACCTGTCCACAGAAGCAATCAGTCAATCAGATTCCAAACTCTCCACCATGGCCAAGACCAAAGAGGTCTCCAAGGATGTCAGGGACAAGATTGTAGACCTACACAAGGCTGGAATGGGCTACAAGACCATCGCCAAGAGGCTTGGTGAGAAGGTGACAACTGTTGGTGCGATTATTCGCAAATGGAAGAAACACAAAATAACTGTCAATCTCCCTCGGCCTGGGGCTCCATGCAAGATCTCACCTCGTGGAGTTGCAATGATCATGAGAACGGCTGAGGAATCAGCCCAGAACTACACGGGAGGATCTTGTCAATGATCTCAAGGCAGCTGGGACCATAGTCACCAAGAAAACAATTGGTAACACACTACGCCGTGAAGGACTGAAATCCTGCAGCTCCCGCAAGGTCCCCCTGCTCAAGAAAGCACATATACATGCCTGTCTGAAGTTTGCCAATGAACATCTGAATGATTCAGAGGAGAACTGGGTGAAAGTGTTGTGGTCAGATGAGACCAAAATGGAGCTCTTTGGCATCAACTCAACTCGCCATGTTTGGAGGAGGAGGAATGCTGCCTATGACCCCAAGAACACCATCCCCACCGTCAAACATGGAGGTGGAAACATTATGCTTTGGGGGTGTTTTTCTGCTAAGGGGACAGGACAACTTCACCGCATCAAAGGGACGATGGACGTGGCCATGTACTGTCAAATGATTACTTTTATACTATTCCAGGTATTCCTTAAAGAGGTAGGGTTTCAAGTGTCTCCGGAAGGTGAGTGACTCCGCTGTCCTGGCGTCGTGGGGGAGCTTGTTCCACCATTGGGGTGCCAGAGCAGCGAATAGTTTTGACTGGACTGAGCGGGAACTGTGCTTCTGTAGAGGTAGGGGGGCTAGCAGGCCAGAGGTGGATGAACGTAGTGCCCTCGTTTGGGTGTATGGTCTGATCAGAGCCTGAAGGTAAGGAGGTGCCGTTCCCCTCACAGCTCCATAGGCAAGCACAATGGTTTTGTAGTAGATGCGAGCTTCAACTGGAAGCCAGTACATGGCCAGAAGTAGATAGAAAGATAGATAGATAGATAGATCCATCCACAAGCGCATTAGTGAGGTCGGGCATTGATGTTAGGCGATTAGGCCTGGCTCGCAGTCGGCATTCCAATTCATCCCAAAGGTGTTCGATGGGGTTCAGGTCAGGGATCTGTGCAGGACAGTCAAGTTCTTCCACACCCATCTCAACAAACCATTTCTGTATGGACCTCGCTTTGTGCACGGGGGCATTGTCATGCTGAAACAGGAAAGGGCCTTCCCCAAACTGTTGCCACAACATTGGAAGCACAGAATCATATAGAATGTCATTGTATGCTGAAGCGTTAAGATTTCCCTTCACTGGAACTAAGGGGCCTAGCCCGAACCATGAAAAACAGCCCCAGAACATTATTCCTCCTCCACCAAACTTTAGAGTTGGCACATAGAATTTCGAACAGGTAGCGATCGACTGGCATCCACCAAACCCAGATTCGTCCATCGGACTGCCAGATGGTGAAGCGTGATTCATCATTCCAGAGAACGCGTTTCCACTGCTCCAGAGTTCAATGGTGGCGAGCTTTACACCACTCCAGCTGACGCTTGACATTGCGCATGGTGATCTTAGGCTTGTGTGCGGCTGCTCGGCCATGGAAACCCATTTCATGACGTTCCCGGCGAACAGTTCTTGTGCTGACGTTGCTTCCAGAGGCAGTTTGGAACTCGATAGTGAGTGTTGCAACCAAGGACAGACGAGCTTGTGTGGCCTAATTAGACATGCATTCGGTCTTTATATTACTGTAGCATAGACTATGCCGCAGTAAATGCAGGCCTACCTGTCACAAGAAAAAATGTTATCATTAGATGATTGGTCTACATGCATTGTGAACTGCGCTCCATACTGAGATGGGCTGTCTGTTCCCACCCTGAGCTTGATGATTCATCATGCAGAGGCCAGATTTAGACATTGCATATCATTTAACAGTTCAATTTCACGCCATGCTGTTCATATAAATAATTTATTATAATTTACCGGTTTCTCGCAGTTATTTATCCCGGGAAAAGGGAGTGGTTTTGGGCGGTAAATCCCGGTAAATCTAGGTAACCGGGTTCCCGCTATTCAACCTTAATACACAAATTAGTGGAATCGCTTATTTGGGTTTGCCCTAAAAATGTAACCTCTGACCTCTCAGCAGTCCATCTTTTTATTCGGCCAATCAAAAGAGGTTATTCCACAAAGCATAATCCCCTCTCACAATGGATTTCCCATAATCCTACAACAAAAACCAGGAAGTAAATTAAATGCGTAGGTATTCGTCCCAGCATCTAGGCCTTATTGGAATACATACACTATATACACTACATGGCCAAAAGTAGATAGATAGATGCCCAGCTGCCTTGAGATCATTGACAAGATCCTCCCATGTAGTTCTGGGCTGATTCCTCAGCCGTTCTCATGATCATTGCAACTCCACGAGGTGAGATCTTGCATGGAGCCCCAGGCCGAGGGAGATTGACAGTTATTTTGTGTTTCTTCCATTTGCGAATAATCGCACCAATTGTTGTCACCTTCTCACCAAGCTGCTTGGAGATGGTCTTGTATCCCATTCCAGCCTTGTGTAGGTCTACAATCTTGTCCCTGACATCCTTGGAGAGCTCTTTGGTCTTGGCCATGGTGGAGAGTTTGGAATCTTATTGATTGATTGCTTCTGTGGACAGGTGTCTTTTATACAGGTAACAAGCTGAGATTAGGAGCACTCCCTTTAAGAGTGTGCTCCTAATCTCAGCTCGTTAACTGTATAAATGACACCTGGGAGCCAGAAATCTTTCTGATTGAGAGGGGGTCAAATACTTATTTCCCTCATTAAAATGCAAATCAATTTATAACATTTTTGACATGCGTTTTTCTCTATTTTTTTGTTGTTATTCTGTCTCTCACTGTTCAAATAAACCTAGCATTAAAATTATAGATTGATCATTTCTTTGTCAGTGGGCAAACGTACAAAATCAGCAGGGGATCAAATACTTTTTTCCCTCACTGTATATGTATTCCAATAAGGCCTAGCTGCTGGGATGAATACCTAAGCATTTCATTTATTTCCTGGTTTTTGTTGTAGGATTATGGGTAAATCCATTGTGAGAGGGGATTACACTTTGTGGAATAACCTCTTTTGATTGGCCGAATACAAAGATGGACTGCTGAGAGGTCAGGGGTTACATTTTTTTGCCCTTATGTCCCCTGCTTAGGCAGTACTAGATTGCCTTCCCAGTTTATGGGCTACACTGATAACCTCTGGAGAAAGCCATCATAAGAATGTAGCCTACTTATTACCAAGACACACAAGCCTACAAATTGTCATATAGACAGACAGACAGACAGACAGAGAAAGAGACAAACACCAACATAGATAGATAGAAGGTAAGGAGGTGCCGTTCCCCTCACAGCTCCATAGGCAAGCACCATGGTTTTGTAGTAGATGCAAGCTTCAACTGGAAGCCAGTACATGGCCAAAAGTAAGTAGGTAGGTAGGTAGGTAGGTAGGTAGGTGGGTAGGTGGGCGGGCGGTGGGCAGGCAGGTAGGTAGGTAGGTAGGTAGGTAGAACACCTCGGACCAAATGAACATTAGGCCTTCAAACCCTACCACACAATCAGTTGTAATGCTGGTATTGACGAAATTCTTTGCACTATTTGAAACGGCTTTCAAAGTCTGTATGCTCAGTTTCCTGAGTTACATTTCAAGTGCATATTTTTGTTCTGACCAACAGGCGGCACTCCAGGGCGCATCTTGGGGCGTCTATCTCCAAAGCAGCGTCACCTGTGAGCGTTGACTGCCTTGCCTTGTCTTGGAAGGTGTATTATGACTTTTGGACAGGACACGCTACTTACTTTGGACGCCACACCACGGGGTAGAATTGACATTCAATAGAACTGACCCGATTTAAAACCACATTTAAAAGCATAAGCGCAGATTCGAGCTATGTCGAATTTTTTTCCATGTTAGATAACGGGTCAATACAATATTTACCATTCTCATCATTGGGATATGGCGCGGACGTCTCGATGGCCAATGTCGTCATCCCACCTCCCACGAGCGCAGGCTCCGGTTGGATACCAGACCTGTCCATCACGGGCTCCTCCCAAGTTTGGTTGCCCAGCAGCGTTTCTGATGCCCAATTGATGGACGAAGAGGAGTAGTCTGAAAAACCAGACCCTAGGCAACAGCCGGAGCGTTTAAAAATTGTGGGAGGCTAGAAGAGGAACATATAGATTACATGGGCAAGGGAGAATAGCCTCTGCCTGTGCTTCACTAGGGTATAGCATTTCTTTAATATGATGTATTATTATTATTATTTATAATATTATAAATATCTCCATATACTACGACACCTTGCATGGAGCAGGGGTTCATTTCGACATGATGCGCAATGTAAGGGCGAAGGAGGACGATGTTATTACGGTGTAATAACGAAGAAGAGATCACAAATGGAATAACACTGCAAGCCAGTGCACCGCAGCTAGCTACATTATAGCGTTCATCGTACTTTATCTCTCCTGAATTTGGATGTTATTGTGTAGCGGGAGCTTGCGTTTGCGTTTCGCTTGCACGGGGAATGCTGACAAGGGTCGGGACTTGGTCGGGAGCATTTCGGTCAAATGCAGCGACAGAGAGAGCAGCAGCACGGCCAATCGGGGCGCGTGAAGGTGCACATGGACCTCTGAGAGGAATCCCCTGGATCTCGAAACGAACTGGCACATTTAATGTTTAATGTTTAGTCTTTAGGCCCACTCTTCTCACGTGGCACCCGGCGCACTGTTCTATTCTTAACGCAGGCATTTTGTTGATAGCGTTTTATATTTCTCAGCTGGGTCTTTAAATGAGCCAGAATAGGTTATGAGGATGATGCCAGCTGATATCGCATCACTTCTTTTGGGAACATAGGAAAGCGGTCCAACTGATCCATTATCATTAGCCAAATTACTTTCATCAGTGTTTAACAATTAGGAACGGAAAGCTTGGAGTTTAGATAGGACAGTTGATTATTACGGAGTAAGGTGGATCAGGCCATTTCTACAGTGCCACATAATTTGCAAATAAACAGAGAGCACACGAGAGCAACTGTATAATGCTACGTACGACGCGCGGGTGATGATTTGGATAGATCAAACCCTCTAGTCTATTTGGAGATGCGCATGTCAGTGTAAAATATAGGACTGTCACTCGCTCTGTTTAGTGTTTACAATGTCATGTAAACTCACTGCACGCTGTCGTGGGAGCAAAAGTAGTAGGCTATTTATATAGCCGCGGCTTGGCAGCCTTTAGAATAGAAACAAGTCTCTTTTTAAAATTGGACGTTTTCTGATTCTTTCCGTGGAAGCCGCTCCACTGTGCCCTCGAATGCGCCTTAATCGTGGGCATGATCCTCGTGTGAGAAATCGTTGAAATAATCAGCGTCGGGGTGTCAGCGAGGCTAGAGCGAGTAGGGGATTTGGCTAGATTATCGCCGGACTGCTATCTTGTTCCGTCCGTCACACACTGACTGAACCGCGGCTTCTGATCTGCTGCCTTTTCCCTGCCCAAACTGTCACGGCAGAGCTCCTGGAATGCGATTTGGGGAACCCTTTCTTCGCCTTTTCAAGGAGTTTGTCTCCGAGGACAAGGGTTCTCTTGCAGAGTAAGAACGAAAAGAATAGCTCATTTACAATTGATAAAATTAGGCTATAGCAATGACTGAAGCGAGTCTGCAGCGCTATTTTACGAACAAATCTGGCGCATCAGAGAATGTGGAATTTCATTTTTAACTCAACTAAATTCACTATTGGCTACAGTGTCGGGCACTGGATACACCACGGATGGACTAGGGGACTCTACACCTCGATCTCATCCAAGAGTACCGGTTAGGTTAGACACGATTACTTCAGTAACCTACTACTCCAGAACCGCGGACGGTTAGTTCCGTTAACGAGCACCAGCCATTCTCCCCATCCTGCAGCCGGTAAACGGATGATGTTTGAGCGAGGATGCTGCGCTTCCCCGTGAAGAAAATTCGGAAGCAGTTCAAACTCCTTCTGCTGCTTGTGCTGCTCACCTTTGCCGTGTGGTTCACCTACCTACACATCAATCAGGGCAAAGCTATCAAGCTCCACTTCAACTACGGCAAAGGTATGATGCATTTAAAACTGCCTTTCATGTGTGAAGTTGTGTTTTTGAGTGAAGTAGTAAGTGAAGTCATGTTTCATAGGGTTTGGCTTTTATCAACTTTGTCCAATATGAATTGGAAATATGTATTTTTGCTGTCTTATGTCCTAACCAACTTCCGGACACCACATTTACATGTTCGCCATTTAGCAGATGTGCTTATCCAGAGCGATTAAGGTTAGGTGCCTTGCTCAGAGGCACATCGACAGATATTTTTCACCTAGTAGGCTCAGGGATTCAAACCAGCGACCTTTCAGTTTTTGGCCCAACGGTCTTAACAACTGGGCTACCCGCTGCCCCCATATAGGCCTACTCACATGAGAGGTTGGAAGCCACACAGGGTCAGCAACAGAGCAGCTGCCCTGGAGCAGTTTAGAGGTTAAATGCATTGCTCAAGGGCACAAGGGCAGTAGAGATTATGATGGCATTCATTCCTCCCAGATTTCGCCTGTTGGCCCTGGGATTCAAACCAGCAATCCTCTGGTTCCTTTCCCGCCTCTCTTATCTCAAGGCTAGCGCCTCCACGCTCTTGTCCCTCTTTTGATGTCCAATGATTTATGTCTTTGACTATCACAGAAGTTTGTTGATTTATGATTGATAAACAATATGCAGTGCTGCTGGTGTTGTGACTTCTGTGGTTGTTTTTCTTGGATATCCTGGTTGCTTGGTTGTTTGTCACTTAGTGCCGAAGAAGTATAATTTAGCACAAGTAGAAATAGCAGAGAAAACAACATCTCCTCATTAATGACCAATACACAGTCAAGAGTTAATTCAACTCTTAAAGGGTCAAATTTTAAACTATTTTTGGGTTTATATGGTCCCACCCCCATTTTGTATTAAAAGTACTCTGGTCACGGTATTGATATTTTTGGAGTTAAAACTACACTAGGCCTAAATGGAGTAAATATCCAACTCACAGAGTTGCTTAAATTTAACTCCAATTGCCATTTTATTATTTTAAGTGTTGCTTTTAATCAACTCCCTTGCCATTTTACACTTTTCTGTATTGTTCTGAATTAACAATCAACTCCAGCAGAGGGTTTAAAGTCTTAGTTTAATATTTCTTAATGTTTTACATTACGGTGGTTTGCAATGTGAAATCCAATGTCTATTAGATCCAACTTGCAGGAAGACATCCAGCACTTTTATATCACCCACAACTTGCATTTATAATGCCTGTCAGAGGAGGGAAGACAATACAGTACATAGAGACCACCTACACCATGAAACTGGAACAACTATCTCACTAACGGTTGCTATAAATCCAACCACTTACAGATTGGATTAGTTTATTATCTTTGTGTCGCATAAAATAAGATAAAAAAACAATCTATGTACATGTGAAAACCCAGATATTGAAACAAACAATAAAAAAATTCAACCTGCAGCATACTGGGATAAACAGTATTTACAATTAGGCCCCTCCCACATCTGGGGAGGGGCCTCATTGAATACAAAGTACTCTTGATGGAGTTAATAGTACTCCGTCCCAATCAACTCCAGTTATCAACACTAACTCCAGGGAGCGTATCACTCTCTTGAGGGTTAAGATAACTCCCAGTAGAGTAAAGTTAACCCTAACACTGTGATTTCAACTATCCTTGATTTACTGTGTACCTTTCCTCTCTCTCCAACCTCACCTACGGGCCCTGGTCAAAAATAGTGTACTAAAAAGGGAATATAGTGCCACATGGCTGTGTAGCGAGGCCAAGCCAAAGTGCAATTGGCTGCAGCAAGGTCGAAATAAGAGGCTGTAGTCTCATTAAAAATGAACAGGCGGATTATGAAAGCGGCTCCAGAGGTCATGCCATGCCAATCACATGGGAAAATGTTGGAAAAACACCACCCACTTTTTCAGTCACCCAACTTTAAACCTACATCCAATGACGGGATTCAAATTCAAATCAAATCAAATCAAATTGTATTTGTCACATACACGTGTTTAGCAGATGTTATTGCGGGTGAAGCGAAATGCTTGTGCTTCTAGCTCCGACAGTGCAGTAATATCTAACAAGTAATATCTAACAATTTCACAACATATACCCAATACACACAAATCTAAGTAAGGAATGGAATTAAGAATACATGCATATATGGATGAGCAATGACAGAGCGGAATGGACTAAGATACAGTAGAATATTATAGAATACAGTATATACATATGAGATGAGTAATGCAATATATGTCAACATTATTAAAGTGACTAGTGTTCCATTTCTTAAAGTGGCCAGTGATTTATAGT
Source organism: Coregonus clupeaformis (assembly GCF_020615455.1). NCBI lineage: Eukaryota > Metazoa > Chordata > Actinopteri > Salmoniformes > Salmonidae > Coregonus > Coregonus clupeaformis. Next base: position 17,221,906 of record NC_059210.1, on the reverse strand, counting down.
CTATGTCTATAGGCAGCAGCCTCTAATGTGCTAGTGATGGCAATTTAACAGTCTGATGGCCGTGAGATAGAAGCTGTTTTTCAGTCTCTTGGTCCCAGCTTTGATGCACCTGTACCGACCTCGCCTTCTGGATGATAGTGGGGTGAACAGGCAGTGGCTCGGGTGGTTGATGTCCTTGATTATCTTTTTGGCCTTCCTGTGACATCGGGTGCTGTAGGTGTCCTGGAGGGCAGGTAGTTTGTCCCCGGTAATGCCTTGGGCAGACTGCACCGCCTGCAACCACAGGGCTCTCCAGAGGGTGGTGCAGTCTGCCCAACGCATTACCGGGGAAAAACGACCCGCCCTCCAGGACACCTACAGCACCCGATGTCACAGGAAAGCCAAAAAGATAATGTTGCAGGCGGTGCAGTTGCCGTACCAGGCGGTGATACAGCCCGACAGGATGCTCTCAATTGTGCATCTGTAAAAGTTTGTGAGGCTCTGTTGCGCCTTCTTCACCACACTGTCTGTGTGGGTGGACCATTATAGTTTGTCAGTGATGTGTACGCCAAGGAACTTGAAGCTTTCCACCTTCTCCACTGCGGTCCCGTTGATGTGGATAGGGGGGTGCACCATCTGCTGTTTCCTGAAGTCCACGATCATCTCCTTTGTTTTGTTGACATTGAGTGAGAGGTTATTTTTCCTGGCACCACACTCCCAGAGCCCTCACCTCCTCCCTGTAGGCTGTCTCATCATAGTTGGTAATCTACTACTGTTGTGTCGTCTGCTAATGTGATGATTGAGTTGGGGGCGTGCTTGGCCACGCAGTCATGGGTGAACAGGGAGTACAGGAGGAGTGGGCTGAGCATGCACCCTTGTGGGGCCCCAGTGTTGAGGATCAGCGAAGTGGTGGTGTTGTTTCCTACCTTCACCACCTGGGGTGGCCTGTCAGGAAGTCCAGGACCCAGTTGCAGGGGGGATATAAACGGGTGTGGCTATAACCGAGGAAAATGATCTTGGGAGATAATACGGTCGGCATTTGATTGTGAGGTATTCTAGGTCGGGTGAACAAAAGGATTTTAGTTCCTGTATGTTACTACAATTACACCATGAGTCGTTAATCATGAAACCCACACCTTCGCCCTTCTGCTTCCCGGAGAGATATTTATTTCTGTCTGCGCGATGAACTGAGAACCCATCTGGCTGGACCGATTTTGACAGAATATCCAGAGAAACAAAGTATGTTACAGGCCCTGATGTTTCTCTGGAAAGAAACCTTTGCCCTGAGCTCATCAACTTTGTTATCCAAAGACTGAACATTAGCGAGAAATATACTCGGAAGCGGTGGGTGGTGTGCGCGCCTCCTAAGTCGAACCAGCAGGCCGCTCCGGGTGCCTCTCCTCAGCCGGCGATGTTTTGGGTCGGCATCTGGAATCACTATATTCGCATTCGGGAGTGCAAACAAAGGATCTGCTTCGGGAAAGTCGTATTCCTGGTCGTAATGCTGGTAGTTCTGGTGAGTTACCGCCGCTCTGATATCCAATAGTTTTTCCCGGCTGTATGTAATGATACAAAACATTTTCTGAGCTAATAATGTAAAAATAATACATAAAAAAACAACGTTTCCTAAGAGCTAGTCGCGAGGCCGCCATCTTCGTCGGCGCCATCTCTCTGTTGATTTCATGTTGAATTCACGTTAGTTGACAACTCAATCAAATGTAAATCAAAACTACATGTTGAACTGACGTCTGTGCCCAGTGTGAACCGCTAGGTTCTTAAAAGGGCTTGTCACAGCTGTGTACGTTGCTTTGGTGGCTTGACATGTTGCTTGTGAATGATGTAAAGTGACACCTGGTGATTATTGTGTCCTTGACATGTGTGTAACCCCCATACTGCTAGGCTAAGTGCAGTGGAGACCCTTTCCTTCTGATGCTGTCTGGCTGAGCGAGTTTATTTATTTTTTCACTAGAGCCTGCTGATGATGTCAAGGCTGTGTGTGTGTGTGTCGCGTGTGTTTGAAAGGCCGGTGGGTGTTGCCCCAGCTTGTTGCTTTCTTACTCAAGGTGAGTGGACTTTAGTTAAATTACAGGATATGGAGGGGCTTAAATTGTTCAAACAGACTGACAGGTTTTGCATTCTTGCTACTTACAGTGCCTTCAGAAAGTATTCACAACCCTTGACTTTTTCCAAATGTTGTTGTGTTACAATCTGAATTTAGATTTTGTGTCACTGGCTTACACACAATACCCCATAATGAAAAGTGGAATTATGTTTTTAGAAATGTTTACAAATTAATTACAAATGAAAATGTGAAATATCTTGAGTCTAAGTATTCGACCACTTTGTTATGGCAGTTCAGGACAAAACATTCGCTTAACAAGACACATAATAAGTTGCATGGACTCACTCTGTGTGCAATAATAGTGTTTAACATGATTTTTGAATGACTACCTCATCTCTGTAACACACACATACAATTATCTGTAAGTTCCCTCAGTCGAGCAGTGAATTTTAAACACAGATACAACCACACAGACCAGGGAGGTTTTCCAATGCCTCGCAAAGAAAGGCACCTATTGGTAGATGGGGTAAAAAAACAACAACCTGACATTGAATATCCCTTTGAGCATGGTGTAGTTATCAATACATCCAGTCACTACAAGGATATACCGTGGGGAGAACAAGTATTTGATACACTGCCGATTTTGCAGGTTTTCCTACTTACAAAGCATGTAGAGGTCTGTAATTTTTATCATATGTACACTTCAACTGTGAGAGATGGAATCTAAAATAAAAATCCAGAAAATCACATTGTATGATTTTAAAGTAATTAATTTGCATTTTACTGCATGACATAAGTATTTGATCACCTACCAACCAGTAAGAATTCCGGCTCTCACAGACCTGTTAGTTTTTCTTTAAGAAGCCCTCCTGTTCTCCACTCATTACCTGTATTAACTGCACCTGTTTGAACTCGTTACCTGTATAAAAGACACCTGTCCACACACTCAATCAAACAGACTCCAACCTCTCCACAATGGCCAAGACCAGAGAGCTGTGTAAGGATATCAGGGATAAAACTGTAGACCTGCACAAGGCTGGGATGGGCTACAGGACAATAGGCAAGCAGCTTGGTGAGAAGGCAACAACTGTTGGCGCAATTATTAGAAAATGGAAGAAGTTCAAGATGACGGTCAATCACCCTCGGTCTGGGGCTCCATGCAAGATCTCACCTCATGGGGCATCAATGATCATGAGGAAGGTGAGGGATCAGCCCAGAACTACACGGCAGGACCTGGTCAATGACCTGAAGAGAGCTGGGACCACAGTCTCAAAGAAAACCATTAGTAACACACTACGCCATCATGGATTAAAATCCTGCAGCACACGCAAGGTCCACCTGCTCAAGCCAGCGCATGTCCAGGCCCGTCTGAAGTTTGCCATTGACCATCTGGATGATCCAGAGGAGGAATGGGAGAAGGTCATGTGGTCTGATGAGACAAAAATAGAGCTTTTTGGAGGAAGAAGAAGGATGAGTACAACCCCAAGAACACCATCCCAACCGTGAAGCATGGAGGTGGAAACATCATTCTTTGGGGATGCTTTTCTGCAAAGGGGACAGGACGACTGCACCGTATTGAGGGGAGGATGGATGGGGTCATGTATCGCGAGATCTTGGCCAACAACCTCCTTCCCTCAGTAAGAGCATTGAAGATGGGTCGTGGCTGGGTCTTCCAGCATGACAACGACCCGAAACACACAGCCAGGGCAACTAAGGAGTGGCTCCGTAAGAAGCATCTCAAGGTCCTGGAGTGGCCTAGCCAGTCTCCAGACCTGAACCCAATATAAAATCTTTGGAGGGAGCTGAAAGTCCGTATTGCCCAGCGACAGCCTGAAGGATCTGGAGAAGGTCTGTATGGAGGAGTGGGCAAAAGTCCCTGCTGCAGTGTGTGCAAACCTGGTCAAGACCTACAGGAAACGTATGATCTCTGTAATTGCAAACAAAGGTTTCTGTACCAAATATTAAGTTCTGCTTTTCTGATGTATCAAATACTTATGTCATGCAATAAAATGCAAATGAATTACTTAAAAATCATACAATTTGATTTTCTGGATTTTTGTTTTAGATTACATCTCTCACAGTTGAAGTGTACCTATGATAAAAATTACAGACCTCTACATGCTTTGTAAGTAGGAAAACCTGCAAAATCGGCAGTGTATCAAATACTTGTTCTCCCCACTGTAGGCGTCCTTCCTAACTCAGTTGCCAGAGAGGAAGGAAACCACTCAGGGATTTCACCATGAGGCCAATGGTGACTTTAACAGTTACAGAGTTTAATGGCTGTGATAGGAGAAAACTGAGGATCAGGGCCTAAAATGAACACCTGCCACCCACCAAATGCGGGTAGATTTTGGCAATGGCAGGTAAGAATGTCTAATTCACCAGCCACGTTGGCGGGTGGTCACACACAGGGCTCTACAATGCAAGCATTTCTTACAAATAGTCAAAAGTCAAGTATGGGCCATGATTTATAGCAAGATAAATGCTGCAGTAGATGTTTTCAAAGTATTTCTGCCATTTGGTTTCATATCTGGTAATGCACAAAGAAATAGGAATGCTACCGTTATAGCTATCGCACCTCGCGCAGCAACACTGCCTGGCTGGGGAGCAGTGTGCACTGTGAGTGAAGTTTTGAAAGATTTGTTTTTAGAAGCAATGCACACAGGCATAAAAGTTGGTCTACCTACTAAAGTGAGACTTTATCCTCGTGTTTCTTAGATATTTACATTGTTTTGTTCACAAGTTAGGTTGTTTTTCAATGTTTGAGTTTGCTTCCACTGCTAGCAAAGAGAAGAGATGTCGTCGCCCTCAACTAGTGAGATTCTCACAGGCACCTGTGAAGACTGGAGTGGCCCTGTTACCAAGGTAACCTTAAAGGGGCAGCTGAACATTTGTCTCATCTTTGATATTTTGGTTTAATTTAATTAAATTTAATTGAGCAATATACCACATTACTTTTGAATAGTAATACATTCCTTGTATTAGAAACATTACTAAGCACGCTCGTCCTTTTTGTTTTGTGTTCTTTGGTGTAATGAATGCATAAAATATTTGCTGGTAAAAGAAAATCTGAGTTTCTGGTAGATTTTTTAAAAATCTACCTGCCACAGTGGCTGGTAGACAAAGTTAGTTTTAGGCCCTGCCGAGAATGGATCAACAACATTGTAGTTCCTCCACAATAATAACCTAAATGACAGAGTGAAAAGAAGGAAGCCTGTACAGAATAAAAATATTCAAAACATGCATCTTGTTTGCAATAAGGCACTAAAGTAAAACTGCAAAAAGAATTGGCAAAGAAATGCACTTTCTGTCCTGAATACAAAGCGTTATGTTTGAGGCAAATCCAACACAACACATCACTGAGTACCACTCTTCATATTTTCAAGCATGGTGGTGGCTGCGTCATGTTATGGGTATGCTTGTCATCGTCAAGGACTAGGGAATAGAGTTAAGCACAGGCAAAATCCTAGAGGAAAACCTGGTTCAGTCTGCTTTCCAATGGACACTGGGAGACAAATTCACCTTTCAGCAGGACAATAACATAAAACACAAGGCCAAATATACACTGGAGTTGCTTACCAAGACGACATTGAATGTTCCTGAGTGGCCCAGTTACAGTTTTGACTGAAATGGGCTTGAATAGCTGTCTAGCAATGATCAACAACCAACTTGAAGAATTTTCTAAGAATAATGTGCAAATATTGTACAATCCAGGTGTGCAAAGCTCTTAAGAGACTTACCCAGAAAGACTCACAACTGTAATCACTGCCAGAGGGGATTCTAACATGTATTGACTCAGGGGGTTGAAAACTTGTGTCATGAAAATGTATTTGTGTTTTATTTTTCATATTTTTTTCTTTACAAATGTTAGAATTTTTCTTCCACTTTGACATTACAGAGTATTTTGTGTAGCTCGTTGACAAAAAAATATAATTAAATCCATATTAATCCTACCTTGTAACACAACAAAATGTGGAAAAAGTCGCACACACACACACACACGCACGCACGCACACACACGGGTGTCTCTCGCACACACACTTAAAGTTGTTCAACAGGTCAGCAGTCCACTTAACCCACCCAAATGGATAAAATGTCTTCATAGTCCAAGGCTTTATTAGTGTAATAATCGAGAATATGCAAAACGAGGACTCTACAAAGTATTCTTATCTGTTGGATGAAAATGATGGGTTCTGCTTTTTGAGTTTGCTGGTCATTTATTTCTCTCCGTGTTTGTGTTAAGTCCATTATTAACCTGGGACGATTCTCGCTGTCTAGGAAAGGACATTGAGGTAAAACCCTATTTCTGCTTGTGCCTTAGATTAAGTTTGGCTTAACAAATCAAATTTACTCATACAGTGCCCCCTGCCCAGTCATGCCAAACAACTGTTACCTAGTCAACTTAAAGTTTTGTCTGTTGAAAATGATACATTTCTAACCTAATTATCCAGAGTAGTCAAGTTTCTCCTCATTGTCCTACATTAAATGCAGAATTGGGAAAATATACATTTTTTCATTTTGTATTTTACCTTGATTTATCCATGAAGTCCTATTGAGGATAGAATAGGACAATTCCAGCATTATGGATGTGACATTTGCACACAAAATCACAAACTATAAACGTAACAAAAATGTCAACTAGTTTACTGAGTTACTGTTCACATAAGGAAATCAGTCAATTGAAATAAGTAAATTAGGCCCTAATCTATGGATTTCACATGACTGGGCAGGGGCGCAGGTATAGGTGGGCCTGGGAGGACATAGGCCCACCCACTTGAGAGCCAGGCCCACCCAATGAGTTTTCCCCTACAAAAGGGCTTTATTACAGACAGAAATACTCCTCAGCTATTTGGGGAAACTGAACTTATTAGTACAACTCTGTAAGTTTGTGAGTCTTAAGGTAAAACATGGATAGCCATTTTGAAGGAATGGCTTGGCTCAATATAAAACGATAATTTAGAAAAGACTGTCATTTTCATTATTACTTTGGAGAGGAAAAATGACCATGATGGATGTGACGGAGTCTGAAACACAGAAACAAATATTTTCTAAACAACACTACTGCCATGTATGAGCAATGCATTTCTGCATATATTTTCTATGATATCACATACTTTTCAAGATATCAACAATTGCTTCTCTAAAAGTCTAAAGAGTAAGTCTCAGAACAAGCACACAAAATGTAGTGAATGCACATACTTCTGAATCTAAGTTGGCTGCGTTTACACAGGCAGCACAGTTATGATCTTTTTTCCACTAATTGGTCTTTTGACCAATCAGATAGGCTCTGAAAAAGATCTGATGTGAAAAGATCTGTTGTGATTGGTCAAAAGACAAGTTAATGGAAAAAAAAATCAGAATTGGGCTGCCTGTGTAAACGCAGCTCATATGATCCATCACATTCACAACTGTTATGGATGTCACGAATATCACAACAATGAAAAGGGTATTGACAATAAAAAAAGAGAAACAAATTATAGACCATATAAAACCTTGATGAAAGTTAGCTTTGCAGTGACATTTTCAAGAACGTTTCCTAAAATACTGTACGTACGTAATGGATTTTACATTACATTGGTAAAAAAAAACATCCTACATATCAAATTAAAATTTGATTTATTTGGCAATAATTAAGAGTATGCAAAGTGATCGTGTCAGGCGAAAATTATATTAAACGTTTTACCATTGCAACATTTGATGGAGGCTACAGTCACATTCACCGTGGTTGGTCTGAAGCGTGCTACAGTTCACAGCTGGCGATGCCTCATCGCGATTGGTTATTCCCCATCATTTGCAACAATGTCAATGAGCATCATCTTTCCTTTGTGGTACCTCAAACTGTCGTGATTACCAGCTGAGATAAACTTTTATGAGTTTACCTAACTCCTGGCTCAGAGTTTGTCTGGGCAGTGTCTTACCATCATCCTAAAACCTACTCTGAGCTGGGAGTTTTTTTTGTCTTAAAACAGGTTTTAACAGAATTCCTAGGACTTTCCTGAGATGCTTTGTGGATATGGGCGTACTCTAGGTCCTCCCGGCCTGAGTCACTGCCGCGGGAGTGTTACCGCCGCTGCACTCCTGACCGCCACCGCTCTAGGCCCCCCCCGGCTAGAGCCATTGTCACGGTCTCTGCCCGGCTACTCCCCTGAGGGACACTACCCCAGGGCCCCCCGGCCTGAGCTTTCGCTACCTCCATGAGATCATTGGGACTCCCACTACATCCCGAGGTGGCCCAGGTACTCACCAGAACGACATCACTCCAGCAGCCCCCCGGCTGAAGCCTACGTTGTATTTACCTGAGCGTCGGGAGCGCCACTCCCCCCGAGGTGGCCCAGCTGCTCTCCTGACCGACATCCATCTAGGCCTCCCCAGGCTGAGCCCCCAGAGCAACCTGGGTGTGCCCAAGGTTTGACTGTCTGCTACCCTGGAACCTTCAGCCACGTCTCCACCCCTGCCCACTTCTGGCCCGGACTCCTGCTCCCCCGGTAGGCTCCTAGTTTCCGGACGTACCAGGCCCTCAGTTTCTGGCCCTAGTTGCAGACTTACACTTTTGGCTTAGGTCCCTGGACTGCTGCCTTAGTACTAGGGCCCCAGTCCTCTGCCATTTTAAGTCCACAGTCCCCTGCACTAGTAGCCTCAAAGTTTGCTGCTCTGTCAGGCCATAGGTGTCCTACCCAGCTAGGCCCTACATTAGCTGCCCCGTTTGCAGGTCTGCAGTCTCCTGCCCTGCTCAGATCACAGTCCCCTGCCTTAGTTGGTAGGCAGTTGCATAGTCTGCCAGGTTTAGGGCCTCCTGCCCTACTAGGCCACAAGTTACCTGTACTAGGCTCTCAGTCCACAGCCCTCTTTGGCTCTCAGTCCCTAGCACTAGGTCCTCAGTCTCCAGCTGTACTAGGTCTGCTGTCTCCAGCACTAGTCAGCCCTCTGTCCCTAGCCCAGGTGGGTCATCAGGCTCCTTTCCTCTAGTAGGCCCAAAGCTCTAATGTTCTCCTAGCACTCAATCGTTTTCCCTCTCAGGCCCAGAGTCAGTATCCCTGTCAGCTCCAGAGTCAGTTTCCCTGCCAGGCCCAGAGTCAGTATCCCTGTCAGTTCCAGAGTCAGTTTCCCTGTCAGGTCCAGAGTCAGTTTCCCTCTCAGGCCCAGAGTCAGTATCCCTGTCAGTTCCAGAGTCAGTTTCCATGTCAGATCCAGTGTCAGTTTCCTTGTCAGGTCCAGAGTCAGTTTCCCTGCCAGGCCCAACGTTACCAGCATTAGGCTCCCAGCCTTCAAGTGTCCTAGGTGCGCTGTCCCCAGCCCTAGTCGACCTTCAGTCTCCTGCTCTGCCAGGCTTTAGGTTCTGTGCCCCACTAGGTCCTTGATCTCTGCCCTCAGTTGGTCTGCAGTCACCCCTCCTAGTGCTACATGCTAAACCTCCTGCACTAGTTCCAGGCCCTGGGTTTCCTGTCCTGCTAAGTCCTGAGTTGGCTGTCCTGCTAGGTCTGCAGTCCCTGCCCCTAGCCAGTTCACAACCCCCAGCTTCAGGCGGTGCCCAGCCACCTGTCCTAAGCTCCAAGTTCCCTTCTCAGCTAGGTTCTCAGTCTCCTGCCACACCTGGCCTGCAGTCTTTGGTCATAGATTTAGGTTGGGTGTCCCCTGCCCTGTTATGCCTGGAGTTTCCTGTCCTGCTAGGCCCTCAGCCCACTGACCTGGGTGACCCACCGTTCTCTGAACCAGGGAGCCTGCTGTCTCCAGTTCTGGGGGGCCTCCCACCTCCTGCACTGAAAGACTCTCCAGCCCTCGCACCTGGGGAATCACCTGACCTCGTCTCTGGGGCCCAGCCGGCCCCTGCCTTTGGATCCCTGATGAGCCTCGTCCAGGGGTTCCCACCTGCTCCACCATGGGAGCCATCGCCGTCAGCAGTGGTGAGAGAGTCACCAACCCCAGCAGAAGCCAGCAAGCTGCCAACAACAGTTGTGGCCGGCTTGCCACATTCTTCTGCAGTAGGATCCTCTGCCACACCGTGGCGTTCCATGGCACAGCCCAGGACTGTCCATCCCTCAGGGGGTGGCCCTAAGCCCTTACCGGAGCTGGCACCCTACTGGCCCCCATGGTCCTCTAAAGAGACACCCGCAACCAGCTACCCTTCTACGGCCAGATGCACACAAGGACCCCAGCTGGTCTGGTCCCTTCACTGCTCTGCCCCTCTGTCCTGCCGGCTAGGCCTAGGCCCTTTCAGGACTAAGCCCCCAATTGAGGCCTTTTAAGATGTGTGGATTTTCCACCAGAAATCCAGGGGCAGCTGTAAATAAAAGGCCGGCCCTCTCAATCTGATTGGCCTTCAGGTCTGTCAATCACCCGCCTATTCCAACCAATCAGGACGCTTGGAGGTATTCCAGGGCCTTGACACCTCACGTTAGTGAGTGTTTACATGCCATTGCAAGAAGAAGGAAGTGCACTAACTAGCGTAGAGGATGGGGAAGAATCATGGCGGAAGTGAATGCCAAGTCTGAATCAAGAACAGTGTTGAGTAAAGTTGAAGATGATGAATGGAAAACCGTAGTGTCAAAGAATGGAGCAAAAAGGAAATTGTCAAAAATTTTAAAGGATGATGAGTGTAGGTCGGATAAAGATTTGTTTCCTGTTGGGATGCGTTTTTTGAATAAGGACGTGTATCTGAGAAACCCGTTTGAGGTATTGAAGAAGGTGAAGTATGTGTTAGGAGAAGTGGAATCAATCAGATTGACCAGGAGTGGGCTTGTTCTGGTTAATTGTGTTTCTGAAGAGCAGAAGAAGGCATTGGGAATCACAAGAATTGCAAATTCTGAAGTATTATGCTTTGATCTGTGAAGTAGAGCACCGGTTAAAGGAATCATAGACGGGGTGTCGATAACGGTAGTTATTGAATACTTCAAGAGAATCCAAGATGTGGTAGGTGCCCATCGCCAGAACCGCATGGTGAATGGGGAAAAGGAAGAAAGTCAGTCGGTTCTTTCGTTTTTTGATAAAGAGCACATCCCTACGCATGTAAAGTTAGGTTATGTAAAGTATGCAGTAAGATTATTTGTCCACAAGCCACTACAATGCAATAACTTTAAAGGATTTGGCCATGTTGCAAATGTTTGCAGACAGAAGGAGTATATTGAAGATCGGAGTGAAGAAGGTCTGTGTTGCAACTGTGGCGGGGATCATGATCCAGAGTTCTTGGAGTGCCCTGTAAGGGTGAAGGAGGTCAAGTTAGCAAAAGTAAGGGCGGGTCATAGGATCAAAATAATTGAGAAAGCAAGTGACGTTAGTGTTGATGATATGGTAGTGGATACACCCCAGCCATTAGTGAATGTTTGTCCACAAAGAGAACCAGACACGCTTTGTGTGAAAAAGGTGGATTTTGTGGCGTTTATTGCAACAGTTATTCATTGTACTGCTCAAGTGTCAAAGAAATCGCATTGTGATTTTAACACAAGAAGTAGCGTGAATTGTGTTAGTGTTTTTTGTTTTTGGTAGTTAGTATGAATTTGTTCATCCAAAACATATTTTGTTTTTGGGGATATTTTACTTCCCCATACAGTAAGTGTCGGCAATACACTTTGAGTGTAGTCTTCCAATAATCCTCAAAGAAGAAGAAGAAGAAGAAGAAGAAGGAAGTGTTGCGCTGACAGACTGTTCACATGCCGTTTTCCAATGTCTGCGTAGTAAGTGTTGGAAATGCTACTAGGATAAGTTTGAGTGTAATGTAACTGTGTAGATACGTTTGTAATAAGAGGTTTGAAGTGTTGTTTGCTAGCTATGAGTTAATTCTAGCACTGTCTGTTTGTGTGTACCCTTAGTTACTCCTTAGTCCAAGGACCTTACATGTTCTGTTTAAAGGGCTAATTGGCTATGGAAGCCAAAACAGCCAAATACTCCATCAATCGTTTTTCAATTGCAGTACAGTTCTAGAAACATAAATCCCTCTACTTTCATATCAAATCAAAATAATTTCACAGATGCAAAATACACACTTCCTGTACACTGTTTTAACCGGTTTTAACACAGTTGCAGCCGACAGTATTTTTCAGTGACAATCTGTCTTCCGTTTACACACAGGTGTTTGGAGACGCAGATAGCTAATTAGCACGTAAACAAGCGCTGTAACATGGAAATATGGCTGTGTGGGAACCCTAACCCTGTAAAGGTATGTATCAATTTAACCTTTTGTTTTTTTTAAATGATTTCTCGCCGATATGAAAGATAAGGTCCTCATGCTTCCAAAACCGTACTGCAAGCGATGTGTTTAAATGCTCAGACCGAGCATCGCGGCGCTTAACAAAACTCCCCCCTACAGAAGACGCCTTCATCCAATGACTCTTATGTGTAATGTAATGGAACTGAGAGTCATGATCAAGGGCTAGTGTACTCTGTGCATGCTATCTCATTTAGTTCATATTGTTATTCATTGCTACAGGTATGTTTTAAGTGCAACTAGCCTACTCACTAGTATTTTATTAGCAATGTCTATATTGTTTGCATGCTACCGCTGCAAGGTATAGCCTTAGATACTGCTGCATTATGGGGCACTATTGCCTCTCTCATGCTCTCGTACATGCACAGTAACTAATTGCCTCAGATACGATCTGTAGCCAGGCCAGAGGGCCTTAAATCTTAATAGCCCTAGGATCAGTTCTCTTTCCCTTTCAGGCAATATGTTTACATTGACATCAATATTCCTGTATTACTATTGCATTCATTCATATTTTATATCATGCCACATTGCTCATCTGCTTATTGTCATTTGTATTTATATATTTAGTATCTTGGAAATGGATCCTCATGATTGCGTTGTTTCTCCCTTTTTAGAACCACACAAGTATACACAGCATCTGTAGGTGGTGGTGACAAAGTGTGCAGTAATGGGCCTCAACATCACGTTCTAACTGGACAGCACTATTGTGGGTAGAACCAAAATCAATCAGCATTAAGTATATTGCGGGTGAGGGCATATCCAGCCAACCGCTCAGACAAGCTCCAGCTAGCCGTTTTTTTCATGGTCCTAGTTCTCGCTGGATTTAGCAACCAACACTTTTTTCAATGACTCATTGGGCTCTATTTATACAAACTTAACGTAATGGTAAGTCTAAGCGCTGGCGGTAGCGCTATAGGTCCCGGGTGTGTCAGAAATATTTTTGCTATTTTCACAGCGGTTATTTTCACAGCCCAATAGCTGGCGGTATTGCGAAAGGGCTGGGTTTTGATGAATAAACAAGTTGTAGGTGTGACGAGGGCTTGGCCACTCACTGGCCAATCAAGACGTTACAGGAAAATAACTAGGAGTGTCACCGGATTATCTCATCTCTTGTTCCATGATGGGCATATAGTTTAAATGGAGGGTTTTTTATGCACATCCAAAATAATAACAGGAGCTGGCTAAAATAATGTAATAGCCTGTATAGATAAAAAGGGGATGTCCGCTCACTGTTTTGCTGCTGCCAAACTTCATATTTTAATAAACCTTTGGTGATTAAGATTTATTTCAAAGCGGTCTCACGAGCCAAACCCTTTATCAATAGTCTTGACTACTTGACGAATGCATTGGGTATGACAAAAAAAACTGTGTTCATTGAGAGGATGGGAGGCTATGCTTGGTTTTTAATCAAATTAAATGGGGAAAAAACATTAGTTTATGTTTCTTAATACGAGGTTTACGGGCACAAAAGCACATATCTCTTGTGCCATGTGCATGTAGCTACTGTACGTCACGGCTGGATAGGCTGTGCTTCCACTGTCAAAATCTATGCCATAACCAACCGCGAGCGAACTCATTTGTTGTTATTGTGTCGAGACAGGTAAATTACCAATCCTGGCACTAGGGTTTGAAAATAGAAAAGCGCCGGCTTTAACAGGTCGAAATTGCAAACAAGCCTGCGTTTGACAATTGCACTGTCACGTACGTTAAGGAACGGGACGGACCAAGGTGCAGCGTGAAAGGCGTACATGTTTATTAAAGAATAAACACACGACACAGTAACCAAAATAACAAAACTTAACCGTGACGGTCCAAAGGCTAACACACAAGCCTAACACAGGAACACAACAAAAACCCACAACACAGGCAGGAAAACTGGCTGCCTAAGTATGATCCCCAATCAGAGACAACGAGCGACCGCTGCCTTTGATTGGGAACCACACCTGGCCAAACATAGAAATACAAACCTAGAAATTCACACCCTGACCAAACTAGCTAGAGTTCTATAGGCCAGGGCGTGACAGTACCCCCCAAAGGTGCGGACTCCGACCGCACAAACCTGACTGAATAGGGGAGGGTCCGGGTGGGCTTCCAGCCCCACTGGCTTGGTGCGAGGGGCAGGAACGGGCCGGGCCGGACTGGCGACGCGCACCACTGGCTTGGTGCGAGGAGCAGGAACAGGCCGGGCCAGACTGGGACCACTTGGTGCGGGGAGCAGGAACAGGCCGGGCCAGACTGGGAACATGCACCACTGGCTTGGTGCGGGAGCAGGAACAGGCCGGGCCAAACTGGGAAAACGCACCACTGGCTTGGTGCAGAGAGCAGGTACGGGGCGTACCGGACTGGGAACCGGCGCTGGAGGTCTATGACTGTCTCCGTCCTTTACACTCCGCGCCCCGTCCTCCTCCAGTGAGGACATACCTTGAGCCCCCACGAGTGCAGTGGTCGAGGCTGTATGTGTTTGCATGCAGGCAAGCAGGCAGGGAGACACACAGGGAGGCAGGCACACACGCACGCACACACGCAGGCACACGCACGCACGCAGGCAGACACACATGTGCACAGATTCCTGCTCTAAAAGCACTCACTTATGTACTGTGATGGTAGCTTAGGCAGTTATAGGACTGATTGATGGTGGTTTTATATCAGCCTCAGGTTGCTCTAGATGGTGCGATGAACGGCGAACAGCTTGTGTGTGTGGTTGTATTGTGAAAGAAAATATATATGATACCGACTGGACAAATTAGCTAAATGAGGTGAAACATGATTACATTTTTTTTTTTTTTGGGCAATGTCACTTAGGTTTAGTTGAAGTTAGGTGGAGTCTGTGGATTTTGGATCAGAGTTTATTTAATCTGAATTTGAATGAGGAAGAGTGATGGTCGGCAGGCAGCGGTGCATTTTAGATGAGGGAAATATAACTGGTCAGCCAGCAGCACAACAGACACCCTGTTCCCCATCAACAGGTCCATTGAGGGGCTGGATGGATGGGGGAGGATGGAGGATGGAGCTGGGCAGGCTGAGACAGATGTCTGGGGAATAGAGAGCTCTTTTGATTGACCACAATCGCACACACACGCATGCACACACAGACGGGAATGTGCACACACACACACACACACACACAAACATACACACACAGACATACTTGCACAATTGTGATGTGGTTTTTCCTGTGTCGTACACAGTCTCACCACTCGACAAGAGTGACATCACACCTCAGGGGGAAAGGAAGGCAGTAACAGGAAGTCCCAGAAGTCCGGACAGATTGGCTGCTGGGTTGCCCAGGGAGACGACATATGGGAGAGGGCGTAGTGTTATAGAATGCCCAAACATTCCATAGCTGAACCAGACCTCCTGATCGGAGGAAAAGCATTCTGAATCTGAATTCTAGAACTAGGAGAGAACATGTTGAGTTTCCTCATGAGACAAAGCAGGCTCATGTTCAAAAGGGCACACAGTAGAAAACCGTTTTGCAATGAAAAACTAAAATACATTTCACCTTAGAAAGTAGATACAGCATAGTAGAGTGTCATAGGTCATGAAAACAGTATTTGGCATTGATACACAATGGTTGTGCTGGTGAAAACTGAAGCAGATATGACTGGCTTAGTCCATGTGATGTGTACTCACACACACACACACACACACACACACACAGAAACAGACACACACAGACATACAGATATTTAATGAGTTGGATCTGCGTTGTTGTTCTCTTGCCTCATCAATACCCACAGGCCTCTCTGCTGTCATGGCAACCATGCACTCCGATGTCACCTCTCTCTAAATTTAGCCGCGCCGGTTGTCACGGTCGTACACACCATGGAAATACTCTTGCCAACACATGCTAACACACGCACACACGATAACATGTTGACACATACACAAACACTAGTACACACGCTAACACACACAGATGCTAACACGCTGCATTATTCATTATTACTGTTGCTGTTATTGTGCATCTGCTTTAGCAACAATTGTCTTTAGACTCTGAACTGCTAAACTCACTCTCCAAACCAACTGTGTGTAAGAGATATGCTTTATTTTATTTTACTGGTACTAGATGGTTCCTTATTGTTATGTGTTACCAGAAACAACAGTGCTACGATAGAAGAGCCATTTCAAACTCATGTACAGTTTCCTCTTTGCTTTGAAAATCTGAAAGATGTTCTAGGCAAGCCAAGTTGAATGATACTACTCTGAAAGGAGCAGTTTGTGATTTGTAAGTGGGTTAGCCAATGCCAAACACCAGTCACAAGTGAACCCAGTTGGGTTGTTTAGTTTGAACAATTGCAGATCATTTAGAAATGCAGCGAGACTCCAACCATACATGAACGAGCGCTACAACCCTGCCTGGAAAACACCCTCCATTCACCTTTAATGGTAACAAAAACGCCCTCATTTGCTGTATGATTGGGAAATGTTGGAACTGGGCCAAGTCAGTTTCTAAAAGAAAGGTGTGGGTAGAATGTTTTAATCTTTTGCAATTACTTTTTCAAACAAAAAATGCATAGCGAATGCCAAACACTATATCTAGGATACTCAAAAAAATGAAATTACAGTAGGTTACATACAGTAGTAGGCTACTTCAAAGTAAAATATCAACTGTCTGCATGTTCACCTGTTAAATTTGACTGTAGGCTATATTATAAACTGTGCTGCCTATGGGATCGCATACAGCAAAACTTGAAATACCTAGCCTATCTATTTACTAGGCTACTAGGTCCAATTAAATGAGAGATGCGAATGGTAATTTGTTGTAGCGTATGGCTACTTTGACAATATGAACCCACCACGGACAGAAAGGGTGAGGAATTTATTCTGCAATGCAATGAAAATGAATAATTTTTTATTCTAAAAATAAAACACAGATTTTCACTCTTCTCACTAATGGAAAATGACTGCATTCTTTTGATATGTTTTCCTGTTTTTAGTTTGTATGTTTTAATAAGCTTTTCATCATATCTCCCATTTGCACAAATACTTACTTGCCAACTTGCAATACAATATTTCAACCACTAACAGATGTGCGTATGAATGGTCTAAAGTTTGCTGGGAGGTGAGCACATTCTCACATCAAGTTAGAACTGGCGCATAAACATTTTGGGGTATATTTTGTATGTACGCACAGTTTATAAATGAAGCCCACCCAGGAAACTTGCATTGTGCAAAATCTTCGTTCTGCCCCACACAGGAGAACAACTGGTGAACGGCAGGTAGGTTTATTTTAGAATTCATAGTGACCACAATGGTGCTCATCTGAAGAATATACCATTTTGCACAGTAAACCAAATTCTGTTACATTGGCAGGTTGATGTTTATTGTCATGAATCTCACCCTGCAGACAGAACTCAGCGATTTCCACTTGATGGGCCAGCTGTAAAGTAAAAATTGCCTATATTGTAAAAATTCATGAAAACAAACATTGGGTTAGCAGTGTGGTTAAGGTTAAGGTAAGGTTAGGGTTAGATTTAAAATCAGATTTTATGAATTTGTGGCTGTGCCAGCTAGTGACCACTCTGCAGAACTGCCTCCAGGGCAAGATTCATGATAATAAATGCCAACCTGTGTTAATTGTGTGCCAAATCGCCAGTCTTTTCTGATACCCCCTGTAATACCACATCTATCCCCTGGTGGCGCAAAGGGTTAATGATCTGGCTGCAGATCATTTTGGATAATTAAATTATGTTGTGTTTGTATGATTAAATGCTGTTCAAATATCCTTTGAATGAAATTACACTGAACTGAAATATAAACGCAACATGCAACAATTTCAAAGATTTTACTGAGTTACAGTTCATATAAGGAAATCAGTCAATTGAAATAAATAAATGTAGACCCTAATCTATGGATTTCACATGACTGGGAATACATCACAGATACCTTAAAGAAAAGGTAGTGGCGTGGATCAGAAAACCAGTCAGTATCTGGTGTGACCACCATTTGCCTCATGCAGAGCGACACATGTCCTTCACATAGAGTTGATCAGGCTGTTGATTGTGGCCTGTGGAATGTTGTCCCACTCCTCTTCAATGGCTGTGTGAAGTTGCTGGATATTGGCGAGAACTGGAACATGCTGTCGTACACGTCGATCCAGAGCATCCCAAACATGCTCACTCGGTGACATTTCTGGTGTGTATGCAGGCCATGGAAGAACTGGGACATTTTCAGCTTCCAGGAATTGTGTACAGATCCTTGTGACATGGGGCCGTGCATTATCATGCTGAAACATGAGGTAATGGCGGCGGATGAATGGCACGACAATGGGCCTCAGGATCTTGTCACTGTATCTCTGTGCATTCAAATTGCCATCGATAAAATGCAATTGTGTTTGTTGTCCGTAGCTTATGCGTGCCCATACCATAACCCCACCGCCACCATGGGGCACTCTGTTCACAACGTTGACATCTGCAAACTGCTCGCCCACACGGCGCCATACAGGCTGTCTGCCAACTGCCAACTGTTGAAACCGGGATTCGCCCACTGAAGTTGGTTACGACGCCGAACTGCCGTCAGGTCAAGACACTGGTGAGGACGATGAGCTTCTCTCAGACAGTTTCTGACAGTTTGTGCAGAATTTCTTCGGTTGTGCAAACTCACAGTTTCATCAGCGGGTGGCTGGTCTCATATGATCCCGCAGGTGAAGAAGCTGGATGTGGATGTCCTGGGCTGGCGGGGTTACACGTGGTCTGCTGTTGTGAGGCCGATTGGATGTACTGCCAAATTCTCTAAAACGATATTGGATGCTGCTTATGGTAGATACATTAACATTACATTCTCTGGCAACAGCTCTGGTGGACATTCCTGCAGTCAGCATGCCAATTGCACGCTCCCTAAAAACTTGAGACATCTGTGGCATTGTGTTGTGTGACAAAACTGCATATTTTAGAGTGGCGTTTTATTGTCCGCAACACAAGATGCACCTGTGTAATGGTCATGCTGTTTATCCAAAAAAGTGTTAAACAAATCAAAATATATTTAAGATTTGAGATTCTTCAAATAGCCACACTTTGCCTTGATGACAGCTTTGCACACTCTTGGCATTCTCTCAATCAGCTTCACCTGGAATGCTTTTCCAACAGTCTTGAAGGACTTCCCACATATGCTGAGCACTTGTTGGCTGCTTTTCCTTCACTCTGTGGTCCGACTCACCCCAAACCATCTCAATTTGGTTGAGGTTGGGGGATTGTGGAGGCCAGGTCATCTGATGCAGCACTCCATCACTCTCCTTCTTGGTCAAATAGCCCTTACACAGCCTGGAAGTGTGTTGGGTCATTGACCTGTTGCGCTGAATACAACAGGTGTAGACCTTACAGTGAAATGCTTACATACAAGCCCTTAACCAACTGTCACGCTCTGGCTCCGGGACTTTGTATGTTGAGCCAGGGTGTGTTCGTTTTGTTGTGTTTGGTTTGGTTTTGGTTGTGTTTCCTTGTTTGGTCGTGTGACTCCCAATCAGTGGTAACGAGTGTCAGCTGTCGGCTCGTTATCTCTGATTGGGAGCCATATTTAAACTGTCAGTGTTCACCTTAGTGTTGTGGGTTTTTGTTCCGTATCAGTCTTTGTCACTGTGGACTTCACGTATCGTCATTGTTTGTTGTTTTGGTGTTCAGTACTTTAATTAAATAAAGTCATGTTCGCTCAACGCGCTGCGCTTTGGTCTCATTCGTCAGACGATCGTGACACCAACAATGCAGATTTAAGAAAAATAAGTGTTAAGTAAAAAAATAGATAATAAAAAATAAAAAATAATAATTAAAGAGAATCAGTAAAATAACAGTAGGGAGGCTATATACAGGGGGTACCGGTACAGAGTCAATGTGCGGGGGCACAGGTTAGTCGAGATATTTGAGGTAATATGTACATGTGGGTAGAGTTAAAGTGACTATGCATATATAATAAACAGAGAGTAGCAGCAGCGTAAAGGAGTGGGTGGGGTGGGGGTACAATGCAAATAGTCCGGGTAGCCATGACTAGCTGTTCAGGAGTCTTATGGCTTGGGGGTAGAAGCTGTTAAGAAGCCTTTTGGACCTAGACTTGGCGCTCCGGTACTGCTTGCCGTGCGGTAGCAGAGAGAACAGTCTATGACTAGGGTGGCTGGAGCCTTTGACAATATTTAGGGCCTTCCTCTGACACCACCTGGTATAGAAGTCATGGATGGCAGGAAGCTTGGCCCCAGTGATGTACTGTTCCGTACGCACTACCCTCTGTAGTGCCTTGCGGTCGGCGGCTGAGCAGTTGCCATACCAGGCGGTGATGCAACCAGTCAGGATGCTCTCGATGGTGCAGCTATATAACTTTTTGAGGATCTGAGGATCCATGCCAAATCTTTTCAGTCTCCTGAGGGGGAATAGACTTTGTCGTGCCCTCTTCACGACTGTCTTGGTGTGTTTGGACCATGATCGTTTGTTGGTGATGTGGACACCAAGGAACTTGAAGCTGTCAACCAGATCCACTACAGCCCCGTCGATGAGAATGAGGGCGCGCTCAGACTTTTTTTTTTCTTGTAGTCCACAATCACCTCCTTTGTCTTGATCACGTTGAGGGAGAGGTTGTTATCCTGGCACCACACGGCCAGGTCTCTGACCTCCTCCCTATAGGCTGTCTCATCGTTGTCAGTGATCAGGCCTTCCACTGTTGTGTTGTTGGCAAATTTAATGATGGTGTTGGAGTCGTGCCTGGTCATGCAGTCATGGGTGAACAGGGAGTACAGGAGGGGACTTAGCACATGCCCCTGAGGGGGCCCCGTGTTGAGGATCAGCGTGGCAGATGTGTTATTACCTACCCTTACCACCTGGGGGCGGCCCGTCAGGAAGTCCAGGATCCAAGTGCAGAGGGAGGTGTTTAGTCCTAGGGTCCTTAGCTTAGTGATGAGCTTTGAGGGCACTATGGTGTTGAACGCTGAGCTGTAGTCAATGAATAGCATTCTCACGTAGGTGTTCCTCTTGTCCAGGTGAGAAAGGGCAGTGTGGTGTGCAATAGAGATTGCATCATTTGTGGATCTGTTGGGGTGGTATGCAAATTGGAGTGGGTCTAGGGTTTCTGGGATAATGGTGTTGATGTGAGCCATGACCAGCCTTTCAAAGCACTTTATTGCTAGAGACTTGAGTGCTACGGGTCGGTAGTCATTTAGGCAGGTTATCTTAGTGTTCTTGGGCACAGGGACTATGGTGGTCTGCTTGAAACATGTTGGTATTACAGACTCAGTCAGGGACATGTTGAAAATGTCATTGAAGACATTTGGTCAGCCCATGCTCGAGGTACGCGTCCTGGTAATCCATCTGGCCCTGTGGCCTTGTGAACGTTGACCTGGTTAAAAGTCTTACTCACATCGGCTACGGAGCGTGATCACATAGTCATCCGGAACAGCTGATGCTCTAATGCATAATTCAGTGTTGCTTGCCTCGAAGCGAGCATAGAAGTGATTTAGCTCGTCTGGTAGGCTCGTGTCACTGGACAGCTCGCGGCTGTGCTTCCCTTTGTAGTCTGTAATAGTTTGCAAGCCCTGCCACATCCGACGAGCGTCGGAGCCGGTGTAGTACGATTCAATCTTAGTCTTGTATTGACTCTTTACCTGTTTGATGGTTCATCGGAGGGCATAGCCATAGCGGGTTAGAGTCCCACTTCTTGAAAGCGGCAGCTCCACCCTTTAGCTCAGTGCGGATGTTGCCTCCTCCGGCGCCATTATTATCCACCGGTCTAAAATCCATTGCTGGTGTTTCTTGGCCCAAGCAGGTCTCTTCTTCTTATTGGTGTCCTTTAGTAGTGGTTTCTTTGCAGCAATTCGACCATGAAGGCCTGATTCACACAGTCCCCTCTGAACAGTTGATGTTGAGATGTGTCTGTGACTTGAACTCTGTGTAGCATTTATTTGGGCTGCAATTTCTGAGGCTGGTAACTCTAATGAACTTATCCTCTGCAGCAGAGGTAACTCTGGGTCTTCCATTCCTGTGGCGGTCCTCATGAGAGCCAGTTTCATCATAGCGCTTGATGGTTTTTGCGACTGCACTTGAAGAAACTTTCAAAGTTCTTGAAATGTTCTGTATTGACTGACCTTCATGTCTTAAAGTAATGATGGACTATCATTTCTCTTTGCTTATTTGAGCAGTTCTTGCCATAATATGGACTTGGTCTTTTACCAAATAGGGCTATCTTCTGTATACCCCCCCTACCTTGTCACAACACAACTGATTGGCTCAAACGCATTAAGAAGGAAATAAATTCCACAAATTAACTTTTAAGAAGGAACACCTGTTAATTGAGATGCATTCCAGGTGACTACCTCATGAAGCTGGTTGAGAGAATGCCAAGTGTGTGCAAAGCTGTCACGAAGGCAAAGGGTGGCTATTTGACGAATATCAAATATAAAATATATTTTGATTTGTTTAACACTTTTTTTGATTACTACATGATTCCATATGGGTTATTTCATAGTTTTGATGTCTTCACTATTATTCTACAATGTAAAAAATTGTACAAATAAAGAAAAACCCTTGAATGAGTAGGTGTGTCCAAACTTTTGACTGGTGCTGTATATATATATTTTTTGCTAAAGTTGTGCACTGGGCCTTTAATAGTCCTGTATTAACAGACCGATATAGCCGTCTGCAGCGACAGTGCGGGTAGTCTCCCCTTATTCAGTGTGTTTTCTTCCGTTTGGTGCCTAATGAAGGCGACCCAGGTAGATATGAGAAAGGATACACAGTACCCAGCTCAAACATCAAGGGTAATCACATGGCAATCACAGTGTTTAACCATGCCATCAACTCCTAATGAATCCCAATTTACTCAGCAGAGGGTTTCCTAACCATCCAGTTCTAAGCCTACAAATTGGACAATTTAGTGAGAGAGAGAGAGAGAGAGAGAGAGAGAGAGAGAGAGAGAGAGAGAGAGAGAGAGAGAGAGAGAGAGAGAGAGAGAGAGAGAGAGAGAGAGAGAGAGAGAGAGAGAGAGAGAGAGAGAGAGAGAGAGAGAGAGAGAGAGAGAGAGAGAGAGAGAGAGAGAGAGAGAGAGAGAGAGAGAGTGAGATTGACAGACGGATGGACAAGCAGGCCGACTGGCTGGCTAGCAAACAGACAGTGGGACTGACAGATAGACAGGCCATTCTAATGACAGACAGACAGACCGACAGAGACAGACAGGATCTTCACTCCTGATCAGATCTGTCATGGATTTCCCAGTAGCGCCGCTCGATGCGGCTCCCCTTACACAGCCCAAATACTCCTTGCAGTAAAAGTGCAGCGCAGTATCGGTCCTGGTGTCACCTTACAGTAAGTGATCCAGACCTAGCAGGGTTTCAATCAATCATCAAAGAGCGAGCCGTGTTGGAGCGCTACAACTGCTCCATGAATCAGCCTTTGTAGTGGTGGTTATTGGGAAAGGTCACCTTTCCATAGAGTTGTGTCGCCTTTCGGTAGCCAGCTGAGTGATGGAGTGATCAGGGAGGAGGAGGAGAAGAGAAGACAGGAGAGGGATAGTGGTAGTGATAGTCAGCGATAGAGTTTTTTAAACATGGGAAGGTTGGTTTGGCTGGTGTCAGTATAACGCTGTTGTGTCTCTTGTAAACATTGAAAAAGATGAAGAAGGAAATTGGCTAGATAATTATTAGACTCCCCCTGAGATGACTGCTTTCTCTCATTCACTAATCTCTCTCGCTATCTCTCTTTCTCTCTCTGCCCATCTCTCCTTACATCTATCAAACAGACATACGTCAGAATCCACCTTATTCGCCAAATACATTTACATATACTCAGAATGTTACTTGGTGACATGGTGCTGCTAGTGATATACAACATTTAGAGACAGAATACAGACAGAGGAGTTTAAACAAAGTTTACATAAATTATATACAAGTAGGTTGACTGAGCAAAGAGCTGTAAGAGAATGAGCAGTGGATATACAAATATACAGTGGGTATACAGTTGATATACAGTGCATGTACAAATGTACAGTATCTGTATGAATATATCTAAATGTAGAGTGCAAATGCAGTATAGTGGAGTCAGTCCATAGATGGCTTGATGAGGTGTGCAGCATAGAGTGCATATTCCAAAATGGTCTCTATGGGCCAGATGGCCGGTTGGTGAGGGCCACAGCACGGGGAAAGAAACTGTTCAGGTGGCGGGAGGTTTTGGTCATGATTGACCTGAACCGCCTGCCAGAGGATAATTTTTGAAAGAGGGGTTGACCGGGGTGGGAGGGTTCGGCGATGATCTTTCCTTCACGCTTCCTTGCCCTGGAGTTGTGCAGACGATAACCCTCTGCAGAACAGACACTCCGTTGCCGTCTGACGTTGCAGCGGGCAGACCCAAACCAGATGGGGATGGAGGAGGTGAGTATGGACAAGTAGTACATGCTGTATGCTGGTGTGCCTTCTTGGTGTCCGCTGTGATGTTGTCCTACAACTTGAGGTTGCTGAAGATTATGGTCCCCAGTAATTTGAATGATTCAGTCGTGCTAAGAGCCGTTAATATCGAGGGGGAGAGTTTGGTGGGGGGCGTTTTCCGAAGTCAACCACCATCTCCACGGTTTTGTCTGTGTTGAGTTCCAGGTTATTGTGACTGCACCAGGCCACCAGCCGGTCGACCTCTCCACAGTACATGGACTCATCGCCGTCTGTGATCATACCGACCAGAGTGGTATCAAGATAAACATTTTTGCTAAAAGGATTATTATATATTATTGATCGATTGACTATGACTTTTCAAATAACCCAGCAGTGCTATTTGTAGAGTTAACTCCAGGTAAATATTGCAATCCTTCAGCCATTCCTGGACCTGCAACCAAGAACAAGCTACATATGGACAGTACCAAAAACAAATAATCTAATGATTCTGTCTCTTCGCAGCAAAATCTGCAGGGCTGGGATGGTTGTATCCCCCATATACAGTGAGGGAAAAAAGTATTTGATCCCCTGCTGATTTTGTACGTTTGCCCACTGACAAAGAAATGATCAGTCTATAGTTTTAATGGTAGGTTTATTTGAACAGTGAGAGACAGAATAACAACAAAAAAATCCAGAAAAACGCATGTCAAAAATGTTATAAATTGATTTGCATTTTAATGAGGGAAATAAGTATTTGACCCCCTCTCAATCAGAAAGATTTCTGGCTCCCAGGTGTCTTTTATACAGGTAACGAGCTGAGATTAGGAGCACACTCTTAAAGGGAGTGCTCCTAATCTCAGCTTGTTACCTGTATAAAAGACACCTGTCCACAGAAGCAATCAATCAATCAGATTCCAAACTCTCCACCATGGCCAAGAGCTCTCCAATGATGTCAGGGACAAGATTGTAGACCTACACAAGGCTGGAATGGTCTACAAGACCATCGCCAAGCAGCTTGGTGAGAAGGTGACAATAGTTGGTGCGATTATTCGCAAATGGAAGAAACACAAAAGAACTGTCAATCTCCCTCGGCCTGGGGCTCCATGCAAGATCTCACCTCGTGGAGTTGCAATGATCATGAGAATGGTAAGGAATCAGCCCAGAACTACACGGGAGGATGTTGTCAATGATCTCAAGGCAGCTGGGACCATAGTCACCAAGAAAACAATTAGTAACACACTACGCCGTGAAGGACTGAAATCCTGCAGTGCCCACAAGGTCCCCCTACTCAAGAAAGCACATATACATGCCCGTCTGAAGTATGCCAATGAACATATGAATGATTCAGAGGAGAACTGGGTGAAAGTGTTGTGGTCAGATGAGACCAAAATTGAGCTCTTTGGCATCAACTCAACTCGCCGTGTTTGGAGGAGGAGAAATGCTGCCTATGACCCCAAGAACACCATCCCCACCGTCAAACATGGAGGTGGAAACATTATGCTTTGGGGGTGTTTTTATGCTAAGGGGACAGGACAACTTCACCGCATCAAAGGGACGATGGACGGGGCCATGTACCGTCAAATCTTGGGTGAGAACCTCCTTCCCTCAGCCAGGGCATTGAAAATGGGTCGTGGATGGGTACTCCAGCATGACAATGACCCAAAACACACGGCCAAGGCAACAAAGGAGTGGCTCAAGAAGAAGCACATTAATGTCCTGGAGTGACCTAGCCAGTCTCCAGACCTTAATCCCATAGAAAATCTGTGGAGGGAGCTGAAGGTTCGAGTTGTCAAATGTCAGCCTCGAAACCTTAATGACTTGGAGAAGATCTGCAAAGAGGAGTGGGACAAAATCCCTCCTGAGATGTGTGCAAACCTGGTGGCCAACTACAAGAAACGTCTGACCTCTGTGATTGCCAACAAGGGTTTTGCCACCAAGTACTAAGTCATGTTTTGCAGAGGGGTCAAATACTTATTTCCCTCATTAAAATGCAAATCAATTTATAACATTTTTGACATGCGTTTTTCTGGATTTTGTTGTTGTTATTCTGTCTCTCACTGTTCAAATAAAACTACCATTCAAATTATAGACTGATCATGTCTTTGTCAGTGGGCAAACGTACAAAATCAGCAGGGGATCAAATACTTTTTTCCCTCACTGGTAGCAATTTAAATTGAAGAATTCTAAGTTTTGAATACGGCGTTGTTTTGCGTATCAGTTCATAAACCATGTGCCATGGAATCGGTATATCGAAAATCTCTTCCTATCTATTTTGCAACCTGTATGGCACAAATATCAATTTTTTGGTCCTTAAATGAAACTGGTATACTTTTTTATTTATTACAATTTTCTTTAACCAATTTTGATCTTTAATGCAGGGCCAACAGACAAGTTCCTTACTTTTTCCCCCTTCCCCCACTTGCCTCTTCCATTTTTGCGGTAATGCTGCAATTACAGTTGAAGTCGGAAGTTTACATACACTTAGGTTGGAGTCATTAAAACTCGTTTTTCAACCACTCCACACTTTTCTTGTTAACAAACTTTAGTTTTGGCAAGTCGGTTAGGACATCTACTTTGTGCATGACACAAGTAATTTTTCCAACAATTGTTTACAGACAGATTATTTCACTTATAATTCACTGTATCACAATTCCAGTGGGTCAGAAGTTTACATACACTAAGTTGACGCTGCCTTTAAACAGCTTGAAAAATTCCAGAAAATGATGTCATGGCTTTAGAAGCTTCTGATAGGCTAATTGACATCATTTGAGTCAATTGGAGGTGTACCTGTGGATGTATTTCAAGGCCTACCTTCAAACTCAGTGTCTCTTTGCTTGACATCATAGGAAAATGAAAATAAATCAGCCAAGACCTGAGAAAAAAAATTGTAGACCTCCACAAGTCTGGTTCATCCTTGGGAGAAATTTCCAAATGCCTGAAGGTACCACGTTCATCTGTACAAACAATAGTACGCAAGTATAAACACCCTGGGACCACACAGCCGTCATACCGCTCAGGAAGGAGACACGTTCTGTCTCCTAGAGATTTAAATTTTTACATTTTAGTCATTTAGCAGACGCTCTTATCCAGAGCGACTTACAGTTAGTGAATACATTTTTATACTGGCCCCCAGTGGGAATCGAACCCACAACCCTGGCGTTGCAAACACCATGCTCTATCAACTGAGCTACATCCCTGCCGGCCATTCCCTCCCCTACCCTGGACGACGCTGGGCCAATTGTGCGCCGCCCCATGAGTCTCCCGGTCGCGGCCGGCTGCGACAGAGCCTGGATTCGAACCAGGATCTCTAGTGGCACAGTTAGCACTGCGATGCAGTGCCTTAGACCACTGCGCCACTCAGGAGGTTATGTACTTTGGTGCGAAAAGTACAAATCAATCCCAGAACAACAGCAAATGACCTTGTGAAGATGCTGGAGGAAACAGGTACAAAAGTATCTACATCCACAGTAAAACAAGTCCTATATCGACATAACCTGAAAGGCCGCTCAGCAAGGAAGAAGCCACTGCTCCAAAAACGCCATAAAAAAGCCAGACTACGGTTTGCAACTGCACATGGGGACAAAGATCTTACTTTTTGGAGAAATGTCCTCTGGTCTGATGAAACAAAAATAGAACTGTTTGCCCATAATGACCATTGTTATGTTTGGAGGAAAAAGGGGGTTTCTTGCAAGCCGAAGAACACCATCCCAACCGTGAATCACTGGGGTGGCAGCATCATGCTGTGGGGGTGCTTTGCTGCAGGAGGGACTGGTGCACTTCACAAAATAGATGGCATCATGAGGAAGGAAAGTTATGAGGCTATATTGAAGCAACATCTCAAGACATCAGTCAGGAAGTTAAAGCTTGGTCGCAAGTGGGTCTTCCAAATAGACAATGACCCCAAGCATACTTCCAAAGTTGTGGCAAAATGGCTTAAGGACAACAAAGTAAAGGTATTGGAGTGGCCATCACAAAGCCCTGACCTCAATCCTATAGAAAATGTGTGGCCAGAACTGAAAAAGCATGTGTGAGCAAGGAGGCCTACAAACCTGACTCAGTTACACCAGCTCTGTCAGGAGGAATGGGCCAAAATTCACCCAACTTATTGTGGGAAGCTTGTGGAAGGCTACCCGAAACGTTTGAGTTAAAGTTAAACAATTTAAAGACAATGCTACCAAATACTAATTGAGTGTATGTAAACTTCTGACCCACTGGGAATGTGATGAAATAAATAAAATGCTGAAATAAATAATTATCTCTACTATTATTCTGACATTTCACATTCTTCAAATAAAGTGGTGATCCTAACTGACCTAAGACAGGGAATTGTTACTAGAATTAAATATCAGTAATTGTGAAAAACTGAGTTGAAATGTATTTGGCTAAGGTGTATGTAAACGTCCGACTTCAACTGAAGTTGGTTGTAGTTTTGGGTAGAGCAGACATTTCCATATCTTATTTTTAGCTGCATGTGTGACATAACTCCACCAGTCCTATTTATGATATCATTTACAAAGATTATACCTTTTTTAAACATTTTCTTTCAAAAATAAAGTTTTTTTAATCAATTAGTATATTTTAGTTTAACCATAATATTTGTTGTATTATTTATTTTTTGTAGTTTCTGGTGGATTAAACTGAAATTGCAACTAACTTTTTATGACTTGTTTTAAAAATAGTGATATTTTGGAGATTATTTCATTTTCAAATAACCAAAAGTGAGAGGTTGTAATCTGAATAAAGGGAAAAGGGCCATTCTTGAACATGGGGTGAAACATTCACTAATCTGCTAGTGAACCAGTTTGTATGACTTAAGCCTTTAGTGAGAGGTCTAACGCTTTAATATTTAATCATTTCTTCCCTCCAAATGTATATCCATTATATAAATAGGCCCGTTTTAATTTTGTCTGGCTTGTCGCTCCAAATAAAAAAATAACAGGTCGCTAGGTGTAGGCAAGGCCATAAGCAAATAGGTAAACTGGGATAATACTAAAGAGTTAATCAGGGTGATTTTTCCACAAATAGACAGGTATTTTCCTTTCCATGGTAGCAAGATCTATTTTTGCTAACTTCATATAAAACATTTATTGT
Source organism: Coregonus clupeaformis (assembly GCF_020615455.1). Classification (NCBI taxonomy): domain Eukaryota; kingdom Metazoa; phylum Chordata; class Actinopteri; order Salmoniformes; family Salmonidae; genus Coregonus; species Coregonus clupeaformis. The sequence goes on along the minus strand of NC_059210.1, from coordinate 17,192,245 downwards.
AGTGAGATAATTTATTTCATTCGGGATATGAATACTGAATATACCCACATTACCATCAGACCATTTTATTGGTAAACTACACGCTAATGTAAAAGCTGTATTTTTTAGTGATCCAATGCATAATATAGTACACATCATAATTCGGTTGTAATCCAGAGAGGTTAGAAAAAGTATCTATATCCTCTATGAGGCTGTGGAGGGATCCAAATTGATAATTTAAAATAAAAACATGAATCATCAGCGTACAATGACACCTTTTTGTTTTAAAACCCTGAATTTCCAGCCCCTTGATATTATTGTTGGATCTGATTTTAATAGCTAACATTTCGATGGCCATAATGAATAGATATGCCGATAGTGGACAACGTTGTTTTACTCCTCTTGACAGTTTAATACTTTCTGAGAAGTAACCATTATTTACTATTTTACACCTAGTGTTACTATACATAACTTGAACCCATTGTATAAGAGATTTTCCAAAATTGAAATATTCCAGACATTTATATATAAATTCCAGTCGTACTTCATCAAAAGCCTTTTCAAAGTCAGCTATGAATACAAGGCCTGGTTTCCCAGATTTGTTTTTATCTCCAATGTATCGTCCATGTAAAAAACCTGTCTGATTATGATGAATAATATCCGACAATACCTTTTTAATTATATGCGCTATGCATTTTGCTAGAATATTTGCATCACAACACTGAAGTGTAAGGGGCCTCCAATTTTTTTAATGGACTGGATCTTTACATTTACCACTGTTTCAATAAAAATGAAATCAGACCTCCTTGTTGAGTATCTGATAATCTACAGTTTTTATAGGAGGGGTTAAAACATGCTAATACTGGTCCTCTGAGTACATCAAAAAAGTTTTGGTATACCTCAATTGGTATGCCATGCATTCCGGGAGTTTTCCCGGACTTAAAGCTGTTAATTGTACATTATTAATGGGGAAAAAATCCATACAGTTAACTTCGGTTAGTGGAGATGGAGGAGACTGAAACGAGAACATATGCTTAAAGTACTTTGCTTCCTCTTTCAAAATATAGTTTGTTGAATCATGGGTGACTCCGTAATTTGTAACAAGTTTCAGTAAATTATTTTTGGTAGCATTTCTATGTTGAAGATGAAAAAATAATTTGTTCCCATATTCCATCCAGTGTGCAAAGCTGTCATCAAGGCAAAGGGTGGCTAGTTTGAAGAATCTCAAATATAAAATATATTTTGATTTTATTAACACTTTTCTGGTTACTACATGATTCTATATGTGTTATTTAATAGTTTGATGTCTTCACTATTATTCTACAATGTAGAAAATAGTCAAAATAAAGAAAAACCCTTGAATGAGTAGGTGTTTCCAAACGTTTTACTGGTACTGTATGTTTGTAAACTTACCATTAAAAAGTAAAATAATAATTGAGTGTCCATATAGCTGTACCATTAAATGTACATTGCTACTAAGTAAACCCCCAGTTGTTCTCCACTATTCCACCCACTAAACCTCCCCCATCCCAAGTTGGGTTGTCGTCCCATTGACCGGCAGATCATCCCCATCCCCCCAGATCCCAGGGCCCCCGAGTGACCGGGACCCATCCTTCAAAAAGAGCACACAGTGCCACCCACAGAACAGGGTGTGGGGACGACGTTTCTGAGGCAACCAAAAGACTTAGTCTCAATCCCAATACCCCCCATTAGACCTCCCCCTCGTTTTGTAGGATCCCTCAGTGGGGGAGTGGCACTTGAAAAAGAAGCAACTTAGTGGTAGGGAGAGATAAGTAACCCTAAGGAATGGGACATCACTACATCACTCGTGCACATAAGAAGCCACCAACAGAAACCACTCAATTAATTGACAACGAGCGATGTGTTTTTCACACCTGTACCGGCGGCAGTAATAGCTTTCTTTATTTTTCTCATGCAACAAATACGTACTTATCATATGAGCAACACAGCAAAACAACAATGTGCCCGTAATGTACCTGCATCCTCTGGCTGTGGTTCAATGTGGAGTCGTGAAACAGGACTTTCATTCCAAAGTAGCAGTTTGACATGTACAGTCGCGTTTCCTTCACTCAGTAATTCTCTGCAATTAATTGTGGAGTAGCCCTTTGCGATTTTATTATGGAATGTTTTTGGATTGCGTGAACAATAGCTGTAATTGTGTGATGGTGGAGATGCAGGGCTGTGTTTCAAACAAGAAACTACAAGTGTGCTCAAAAAAGTTACAGTTGAAGACTTTCCTTAAGTCATAAGAGTGCATTGAAATTACTTAGGAATGGTGCACAGTTTTGGAGAGTTGTGCGGCCACTTGGAGTCACCAGTTAGACCTCTCACTGAAACCCTTGTAATATTTTTGTTCTTAACTTGCACCTATTCCAAAATATAAATTAATATTCTTATTATGTTACTGAACGTACCCAGAGTATTTTCAGATTTTGTTATTGACAAATGCTGTGAAAAGTACAGTAAATGTAAAACAGTGTGATGTCTTGATTCAGTCTTGTGTCAGGTGAACTGTTGTGTCCTCAACTTTGGTCTGATAATTTCCCCATAATCTCCAAAGTGTTCTCTTTCAATTGCTACCATGGTCATGCATACGCTTTTCATAGTTCTTCTATTAGAAATATTTCAATTTGGCCCTATCCATATAGGCCAAATTCCACGAGTGTAAGGGGTTTATGATTAACCAGTGGAAGCATTGTACACAATTAAAACTGTTCTGAACTAATATTTATACCAAACGTTTTAGGGTCCATAATAACATTACAGATTGGCTACTTAGCTACGCGTCCATTTGAGAGGCTAGTTAAGGATCATATCACCTACACCTTACCTGACACCCTAGACCCACTGCAATTTCCATACCGCCCCAATAGCTCCACGGATGATGCAATCACCATCGCACTGCACACTGCCCTATCCCATCTGGACAAGAGGAATACCTATGTAGGAATGCTGTTCATTGACTACAGCTCAGCCTTCAACACCATAGTACCCTCAAAGCTCATCATTAAGCTTGGGGCCCTGGGTCTGAACCCCGCCCTGTGCAACTTGGTCCTGGACTTCCTGACGGGCCGCCCCCAGGTGGTGAAGGTAGGCAACAACACCTCCACTACTCTGATCCTCAACACAGGGGCCCCACAAGGGTGCGTGCTCAGCCCCCTCCTGTAATTCCTGTTCACCCATGACTGCCTGGCCACGCATGCCTCCAACTTAATCATCAAGTTTGCAGACGACCCAACAGTGGTAGGCCTGATTACCAACAACAACGAGACTGCCTACAGGGAGGAGGTGAGGGCCCTGGCGGAGTGGTGCCAGGAACATAACCTCTCCCTCAATATCAACAAAACTAAGGAGCTGATCGTGGACTTCAGGAGACAGCAGAGGGACCACGCCCCTATCCACATCGATGGGGCCGCAGTGAAGAAGGTGAAAATCTTCAAGTTCCTCGGTGTACACATCAATGATAATCTGAAATGGTCGACCCACACAGACAGTGTGGTGAAGAGATTTGGCTTGGCCCCTAAGACCCTCACAAACCTTTACAGATGCACCATTGAGAGCATCCTGTCGGGCTGTATCACCGCCTGGTATGGCAACTGCACCATCCGCAACGCAGGGCTCTCCAGAGGGTTGTGCGGTCTGCTCAATTTATCACCGGGGCACACTCCCTGCCCTCCAGAACATCTACAGCACCCGGTGTCACAGGAAGGCCAAGAAGATCATCAAGGACCTCAGCCACTCGAGCCCCGGCCTGTTCACCCCGCTATCATCCAGAAGGTGAGGTCAGTACAGGTGCATCAACGCTGGGACCGAGAGACTGAAAAACAGCTTCTATCTCAAGGCCATCAGACTGTTAAATAGCCATCACTAGCCGGCTTCCACCCAGTACCCTGCCCTGAACTGTCACTAGCCGGCTACCACCCGGTTACTGCCCTATGTACATAGACATGTAACGGTGGTCACTTTAATAATGGAACACTGGTCTCTTTAATAATGTTTAGGTACTGTTTTACCCATTTCATATTTATATACTGTATTGTTGTCAATGCCATCCTATTAAACTATTGCTGTACATATACTATTCTATCCTACGTATTCTTCAGATACACTACATATTCTATCCACATACTGTCCATCATTTCTATACATCCCATTTATATATATTTATACTCGCGGGATCGCGCAAAACGGAGGGGAGGGCTAAGGGGGAGGGCTAAGGGAGGGTATTGGGATTGAGCCTTTCTCTCTCGTTCTCTGAGGGCTGTCAAACACTTCTTCTCCCAATCTTTTGTGACGAGTCATGGAAAAAAGGGCTACGTCCCAAATGGCACCCTATTCCCTATATAGTGCACTACTTGGGCCCTGGTGAAAAGTAGTATACTATATAGGGAATAGGGTGCCATTTAGGACAAACTCAAGATATCAGGGAGGGAAAAGTGTTTCTCTGTTGTCTGTTGGGCTTTGAGTTTAGGGAACCAAGCCGCTGTATGTACTGTGAATTTTAACATCAGCTGACATTCATTTCTATAATTGTTTTAATATTCACTGTGGCATCCTTTCTATGCCAGTCTAGCACCTTTCATCAGAACATTTCCATCAGTTCAAATGCAGTTCAGAATCTCGAAAGTTAATAGACATGTTGCACAGGCTCTTACCCAGTGGGCACAAATGGTTATGTCAATATAACATTTTGTGACTTCATGTTCAGGTTTTATAGTTCTTGTATAAGGACGTTTTGTTAACCCTAAAAGCACCAACATATTTCGACCCCGAAAAGCAGGGCATTTCCATCGAAAATGAGAACCAACATGTGTAGTTCATAGGAGCATATCAAATTCGGTGTCAAATGAAAGCTAAGTGTCTATATTTCTTGGAAATAAAGTTATAGATACATTTTTCAACCATTTTCCATCTTAAAAATTAGGCATAAGTAAAGACTGATTTCTGGATAAACAGGTGGAAAAGGGGTCTTAGAAAACATCTACCAGAAAGTCTTAAAATGTCACGTATACTCCCACTCTGGCCTCAAGGTAACCAGGCTGCTCTTTATTACACACACCTGTCACCATCGTTATGCGCACTAGCGCCTCATCAGACTCCATCACCTTCCTGATTATCTCCCCTATATATGTCATTTCCTTTGGTTCCTTCCCTAAGCGTTATTGATTCTGTTACTCTGTTCCTGTCTGTACGCTACTCTTGTTTTGTTCCATGTTTATTTATCATTAAATGCACTCCCTGTACTTGCTTCCCAACTCCCAGTGTACACTGTTACATAAAAGGTATCAGAAAGACATCAAAACACAATAATGTTGATGTAAAGACCCCTGCCAACTAATATCAACACTTATATTTAGTTTTGGAGAAATTGTTTACCTTCTGTAAGTTTAAGAAATATTGCCTTGTGCCTTGTAATTACATTGCCAAAAACCCACATATCTTTAAGATATTTTCTAATTTCTCTCCCTCATGAGGAGGGAGGATAATTCAAGTTCAAGTAACAAGTAATGGTAGACCTACCAATTAGTTATAGTGATTTTACTGATATCAATTTTGTTTATGAATTATTAAGTGATTAAAACTCATAATTCCGTTACCCCAAAATCAGTAACATAATTACTGTAACTGAATTGTTTTGTGCCTTGTAATTCCATTACCAAAAACCCACATATCTTTAAAGGTCCAATACAGCCATTTTTTCTCAATATTAAATCATTTCTGAGTAACAATTAAGTACCTTACTGTGATTGTTTTCAATCAAAAAGGTCAAAAATAAACAAAAATAGCTTATTAGCAAGGAACTATGTCACAAGCTATAATTTTGCTAGGACTGTCTGGGAGTGGTCTGAGTGGGGAGGGGAAAACTGAAAACTAGCTGTTATTGGCAGAGATCTTTGGAACTCTCTTTCTTATCGGTCAATTAATTAATGTACCAACTGGTGATGTCACCAGTAGGCCAAAATTCCATCCCACCAAAACATGCTGAGATTTTAGGCGGTATTTTCAAAAATCTCTTACACTAAAAGGGCATTATCATAATTTTCACAATTTCACAGTATTATTCCAACCTCATAGTGTTTAAATATATATAAAACACAGGAAAATCACATTTCCCTAATTTCTCTCCCTCATGAGGATATACATTTTTGTTTATGAATTATTAAGTGATTAAAACTTTTAATTCTGTTACCAAATCGGTAAAAGAAATACCGAAAAATCCATAATGGAATTACTGCAATTGAATTGGCTACAATGGGAAATCATAGTAGTCACCAACCACAGTTGGGTCACCTGCTACTGTCCTCTCTTCCACTGGCATACTGTTATGTTCAGCTCATAACAGTTGTCTTTCTCTTTCTGTCATCTGGTGGTCAAAGCGAGAGTGTGAAAACAGTCTGGACAACCCCTCCCTCTCTCTGTCTCTCTCTCTCTCTGCCTCTCTCTTCTCACTCTCCAGTTAACGTCACCTCTCCCGGCTCTGACTGACACCTACCCATGAGCCCCCTCTCTTTCCATTTACTGTAACCAGCATCCGCACCCACTGAGCACTGACCGACACTGGATGTCCATGGACATTGAAAAATAGTTTACATTTGGCCTTGATTTGACCCAAACATAGACATCCATGATTGGTTACCGGACCAAATCTGAACCAATCATAGACGTCTATGTTTCTCAAGTTTGGACAGCACAGTACAGTAAAGAAAAGCAGAGTACAGTACAGTATATCACACTAGAGAAACAACATAATGTACTGTACTCTACTGTACTATACGTTACTGTACTAAACTATACTTTACTGTACTCTACTGTGCTGTACTGTGATGTTGAAACTTGTCTGATTGTTTCAGATTTGGTCCGGTCCGGACCAACCACACTTGGTTTTATTAGAATAATAGCCAGTGTGTAGAATAATAGCCATATATGCAAAGGATTATATTGCATATTTCTACCTTTGTGTACCTCTTCAGGATACATCCCCATGAAGAGAATGACTTTCATATCCATAATTATGCATTTCTGTTTAGTGCAGATCAGGGACCCGTGGAATTGCCCTCAGTCAGTTCGACAGCTTTTATAAACAAATCAATACTTACTGTTTGCACAGACTGTTCCTTATGAAAATGCTTCCAACCCCGGAATGCTCTCTCTGCCCTCGTGGTGCTCTTCATTCATATGGTCTGGGAGTGCCCTGAGGTATCCCAATTCTGGAGACTAGTCTCCAATATGCTCTCCACAATTCTCTCTAAACATATTCCATACTCACCGCAGATTATACTCCTCAACGACACATCCAAATTGGATCTTTGCAGGAAAAGCGATTATGGCTGGCTGGCCTCACGGCAGCCCCAAAAATGGTTGCCTGTCAATGGAAACCTCCCCATTCACTGTCTAAACATGAAAGGTGACTGTCTTTTATTGACCTAGCTCAATTAGAGCTTTCGGTGGCGCGAATGCATGGTGCAAAAAGCCCTAACATTCACTATTGGAGTTCTGTGGTGTTTAAGATAAATTCATACCTTTAATTACCTTGAGTACCTGTAGCGGTCCTGTGGGTGGGTGGGTACAGCTGTCTTGTGGGAGGAGGGGCGGGTGGGTGTAGTGGTCCTGTGGGGAGGAGCGGTGGGAGGGTGGGGGGCTACTGAACTTTACACTTTCTTTCTTGTGTTCTTTTCTGCATCTTATTGAATTTTGCTGTTCGGTCGTCAATCAAAGCACAGTATATACTGTATGCGCCATGACTCCGTGGCTGGCTATATGAACGTTGAAACGCGAAAGAAAAGAAATGAATGTGCCACAAAACAATAATTAAGTGGATTTCAACTCATCGTTACAACTTACATTACATGGGATGGGTAAATTCACTCATAGGAGACGATGCTCTCCCTCCTCCGTGAAAAGACATTTGGCTGCAGCCAACCACAGTGCTCAAAAATAAGTACCAATAGGCAGCTGCCTGACAAACCAGTGTTTCGCTGGCATCACTCGCTTTGTGACTGACAGGCGCCGGTCTTATCAATAAATCACTAGAAGATGCATATCGTTCATTCTAGCGAGAGAAGGCTATACAGACTTCTCGACTAGAGAATTTAAGCTTTTAAATGAAAAGAACGCTAGTTAATCTATTTTGTTTGTCCATTCTGTGAGACATTAAAGTTGTGATTTTGTGTGCAAATGTAATGTCCATAATGCTGGAATCGCCCATTAGCTACTTAGCCATATCATAATCCCTTCACTAAAGCAAAATGATCACCCATATGGCTATAGCAACCTTTCATAATGGAACATAAACAAATAGTAAATAGGAGCGGAAAAAAACAGACAATAGCGTCTGTAGGCCACCCCATGTGTGGTTATATTCTCTGGTATCCTACGTGTGTGTTCAGATGCTGGTATAAGCCTCCGGATTTAATGCCCCTCCTGCTGAGAAATTAATGGTGTGTGTGTGTGTGTGTGTGTATATGTCCGTCTGTGTGTTTCTTACAAATAATCCACATAAATACAGTTGAAGTTGGAAGTTTACATACACCTTAGCCAAATACATTCCTCCTGACAGAGCTGGTGTAACTGAGTCAGGTTTGTAGGCCTCCTTGCTCGCACACGCTTTTTCAGTCCTGCCCACACATTTTCTATAGGATTGAGGTCAGGGCTTTGTGATGGCCACTCCAATACCTTGACTTTGTTGTCCTTAAGTCATTTTGCCACAACTTTGGAAGTATGCTTGGGATCATTGCCCCCCCCCTACCCCCCTTTTTCCTCCAAACATAACGATGGTCATTATGGCCAAACAGTTCTATTTTTGTTTCATCAGACCAGAGGACATTTCTCCAAAAAGTACGATCTTTGTCCCCATGTGCAGTTGCAAACCGTAGTCTGGCTTTTTTATGGCGGTTTTTGAGCAGTGGCTTCTTCCTTGCTGAGCGGCCTTTCAGGTTATGTCGATATAGGACTCGTTTTACTGTGGATATAGATACTTTTGTACCTGTTTCCTCCAGCATCTTCACAAGGTCCTTTGCTGTTGTTCTGGGATTGATTTGCACTTTTCGCACCAAAGTACGTTCATCTCTAGGAGACAGAACGCTTCTCCTTCCTGTGCGGTATGATGGCTGTGTGGTCCCATGATGTTTATACTTGCATACTATTGTTTGTACAGATGAATGTGGTACTTTCAGGCGTTTGGAAATTGCTTGCAAGGATGAAACAGAGTTGTGGAGGTCTACAATTATTTTTCTGCGGTCTTGGCTGATTTCTTTTGATTTTCCCATGATGTCAAGCAAAGAGGCACTGAGTTTGAAGGTACACCTCTAATTGACTCAAATTATGTCAATTAGCCTGTCAGAAGCTTCTAAAGCCATGACATCATTTTCTGGAAATGTCCAAGCTGTTTAAAGGCACAGTCAACATAGTGCATGTAAACTTCTGACCCACTGGAATTGTGATACAGTGAATTATATGTGAAATAATATGTCTGTAAACAATTGTTGGAAAAATTACTTGTGTCATGCACAAAGCAGATGTCCTAACCAACTTGCCAAAACTATAGTTTTTTTTAATAAGAAATTTGTGGAGTGGTTGAAAAACGAGTTTTAATGACTCCAACCTAAGTTTATGTAAACTTCCAACTTTAACTGTATATATCTAGTCTTTGCCTATGATCTTAGACAAAGACAATCGACAGATCGAGTATATATACAGTGATAGAGTGGGGATTGGAACCAGGTATGTGTAATGATGACGAGACAAGTCCAGGGTTGATGAGTGAAGGGCGTTTGCCAGCAGCAGGTTCGGCAGCAGCTAGAAGGCCGGTGACGCCGAAGGCTGGTGTGACAGTTTGATACATTCACATCTGAAGGTAAATAATGTACTTACATTCCGTAATCTTGCTCTGATTTGTCATCCTGAGGGTCCCAGAGATAAAATCCAGCTTAGTTTTGTTTGATAAAATCTATTTTTGTATCCTAACACGATCCATGTTGTATACAGCGTTCTGCCTGAATTCCGACTCGTTCAACTTGCAACAAAGCATTTTGACGTAATATAAACGTTACACCTTGTTTCACCCGGTCAAGTTCTGTTTTTCTGTGATACTCAGATACTCAAGAAGGCAACCAAGCTTTTTTCAGCGTTCTGCATGACGTATAGGCTATACAAAAGTTATTTTAGCCCAACGAGGGTTGACCTCCTTACGCACCAATGAGACGGGTGGTGTTCACTTGATTGACTGTATCTTGGTCCAATGACCACCTATTGTTTTGAAACATAGCTAGCTAGATAGCCAATGAGCTGGGCTTTACATGAGTATGTGATGGTCATTTTATGAGTAAAAGCCATTGTGCTAAGCCCACGCGCAACGAGACTCATTCTCCATTGAAAATCGAAAGGACCAAGAGGAGTTTTCACTACGCACAGCTCGATTTAGTTCTACAAAGTTATAAGCAATTTTAGGAAGTACAACAATGGCTTCTAACACTGGAAAAGCTACATCGAAGTCCAGATATGCAGATTTGGACGAGATTATAGCAGAAATCGACCGTGAAAGTGACAAAGAACCGGACTGGTTTTGACTCAAGCGCTGAATAAATGTTTTTGGAAGGAAATGACGTGACTTTAGATTAGTAAGTGAAATACGTTTTTTCTTCTCATGCTAATGCATTTTTTAAAATGTTTTATTTGATTATATATATATATATATATATATATATATATATATATATATATATATATATATATATATATATATATATATATATATACACGCACTACCAGACAAAAAGTTTGGACACACCTACTCATTCAAGGTTTTATCTTTGTTTTCACTATTCTTTACATTGTAGAATAATAGTGAAGTACTGTGAAATAACACATATGGAATCATGTAGTAACCATAAAAGTATTAAACAAATCAAAATATATTTTATATTTGAGATTCTTCAAATAGCCACCCTTTGCCTTGATGACAGCTTTGTACACTCTTGGCATTCTCTCAACCAGCTTCATGAGGTAGTCACCTGGAATGCATTTCAATTAACAGATGTGCCTTCTTAAAAGTTAATTTGTGGCATTTCTTTCCTTCTTAATGCGTTTGAGCCAATCAGTTGTGTTGTGACAAGGTGTGTGTGTGTGGGGGGGGGTATACAGAAGATAGCCCTATTTGGTAAAATACCAAGTCCATATTATGGCAAGAACAGCTCAAATATGCAAAGAGAGAAACGACAGTCCATCATTACTTTAAGACATGAAGGTCCTTAGGGAACCACCACATTCAAGTCGTCCATCCCCCACTCATTCAAATGTAGAAACTTGTTCATCCAGTCTGACCCCTGCTGCGGTCTCTGGCTCCACACCTAGCGCCGCCCGGCCATCTAGAGGTGTGAATGTCCTCATTCCAGCTGATGTAAAGGATTACAACAAGAGCATGGGAGGTGTGGACCTGTCAGACGCGCTGATAGGCTACTATAATGTTCTCCACAAGACAATGAAATGGTACAAGACATTTTTCTATCGCTTCATTGACATTGCTATGGTGAATGCGTTCATCCTCCAGAAGGAAATGGCTAAGAGCTGTGGGCAGACCCTCATGACACAGCTAGCCTTCAGAGAGCTGCTCATCCAGGAGCTTGCTAACTACGGAACAAAGTCCACTGTAGCGCCTTCTGTCCCCTCTTGTGCAGAGTACTGTGGGTGTTCTAAATACTGTAATTATAAATAGTGTGTAAATAGTTTTTTTTTCACTTTGTGTGTGGTTTGTGGTGTGTTCACTTATGACATTAGATCAGTGTTGGCTGCTAACTTGGCCCTTATCTTTAATAGTTAACTTCTGTGTTAGGAGGCATTGGATCAGCATTCTTGTCACGTCTCCTGTTAGTACCTTTTATGAAGGGAAGCTAATGATCCATCGTATGACATTCCTGGGAGTGTGTAAACTTTCATTTTTTATTACCATAGCATTTTTGTATGTTCTTTATAGTTATGTACTTGAAAATGTATCAATTGACCAATTCAGCCACTTGGGTATATTTGGGCTAACTCGTGAGGGACACCTGGGAGTCTTGTTACAAAATATGATATTGTGTTGTCATCCTTCATTGTATCAGTCTGAAGCTTTGCACATATACTGCTGCCCTCTTGTGGACAACATCTCAATTACCTCCAGCTTCCTATCTGAATGTATGGCCTTTATTTTCCATTTCAAAGATTATAAAATAAAAATTTTAAACATATGTTTTTTTGTTTGTTTTGTCTTTTACCATATATATTGTGTTATGTTCTCCTACATTAATTTCACATTTCCACAAACTTCAAAGTGTTTCCTTTCAAATAGTATCAGGAATATGCATATCCTTGCTTCAGGTCTTGAGCTACAGGCAGTTAGATTTGGGTATGTCATTTTAGGCGGGAATTGAAAAGAAGGGTCTGATCCTTAAGATGTTAAACAACACAGAGTCAAAGACAGATCAAATCCTTGGTATACCCCAAAGCTTTCTGAGTTTATTCAACTGATGAACCAGGCCTGGTCCAAAGCAAAGCAAATTAACTCTGTAACTGATTGGCAATCTTACAGCCAACTTAGAAACAGATGCACTATTTTGATTAAGAAAGCTATATCAATCTACTTTTGAATCTCTGATTCTGAAGGTGATTCTTCAACATTTTGGAAAACAGTTAATTCACTGAAGTGTGCAAATTCCTCCCCTTCTCTGCCTAAGCACATTTTGTCAGAATCTGGCATCATTACTGAAAAAGTGTGATACGTAATGCTTTTAATCATCATTTTATTTTGGCAGACTATTTATTTGAGAGGAATGGTGGTTTAAATAACCTTGGTCAGTCAGTTTGTTGCTCTTCCCTCTCCCAGCCTCAAGCAACACTTTACTACCTGTGATGTGCTAAATGTCATTGATTTAAAAATCCACCGGGGTTGATATCCTTGATCCGTTTTTGCTTCAGCTCTCTGCCCCCCTGATTGCTGAATCATTAACCCATATCTTTAACCTGACGATTATACATTTACATTTACATCATTTAGCAGACGCTCTTATCCAGAGCGACTTACAAATTGGTGCATTCAACTTATGATAGCCAGTGGGACAACCACCTTTTTTTATGGGGGGTGGGGGAAGAAGGATAACTTTATACAATTCCAGGTATTCCTTAAAGAGGTAGGGTTTCAAGTGTCTCTGGAAGGTGGTCAGTGAGCCTGCTGTCCTGGCGTCGTGGGGGAGCTTGTTCCACCATTGGGGTGCCAGAGCAGCGAATAGCTGGGCTGAGCGGGAACTTTGCTTCCGTAGAGGTAGGGGAGCTAGCATGCCAGAGGTGGATGAACGTAGTGCCCTCGTTTGGGTGTAGGGTCTGATCAGCGCCTGAAGGTAAGGAGGTGCCGTTCCCCTCACAGCTCCGTAGGCAAGCACCATGGTCTTGTAGTAGATGCAAGCCTCAACTGGAAGCCAGTGGAGTGTGCGGAGGAGCGGGGTGACATGAGAGAACTTGGGAAGGTTGAACACCAGACGGGCTGCAGCGTTCTGGTTAAGTTGTAGGGGTTTAATGGCACAGGCAGGGAGCCCAGCCAACAGCGAGTTGCAGTAATCCAGATGGGAGATGACAAGTGCCTGGATTAGGACCTGTGCCGCTTTCTGTGTAAGGTAGGGTCGTACTCTGCGAATGTTGTAGAGCATGAACCTGCAGGATCGGGTCATCGCTTTGAAGTTAGCGGAGAACGACAGGGTGTTGTCCAGGGTCACGCCAAGGTTCTTTGCACTCTGGGAGGAGGACAGAATGGAGTTGTCAACCGTGATGGCGAGAGCAGTCCTTCCCCGGGAGGAAGAGCAGCTCCGTCTTGCCGAGGTTCAGCTTAAGGTGGTGATCCGACATCCACACTGATATGTCTGCCAGACATGCAGAGATGCGATTCGCCACCTGGTTATCAGAAGGGGGAAAGGAGAAAATTAATTGTGTTGTCTGCGTAGCTCTGGATAAGAACGTCTGCTAAATGACTAAAATAAAAAAATAAAAATAAAATAAACAGTGTTTAAACCCTTTACAATGAAGATCTGTGAAGTTATTTGGATTTTCACAAATTATATTTGAAAGACAGTGTCCTGAAAAAGGGACGTTGAGTTTATTTGCACTGGTGTTGTTAGGCCCGAGACGAAGTCAATATACCCTTCAAACACTGACTTCGAGGGCATTTTCACTTTTTTTACAATGGGTTACCAACATATTCTAATAATGATTTACATATTTTAATTAAAAATGTTATTTTGATTAACTTATTCATGCTATTTCATCCTTCCACGAGATATAGTCCTGACACAAATCTAGGGTTACTACCCAAACCGGCTGGTCGTATGTTCTATTGGTTCGGTTGCCAGAGACTCTACCCAGTTGTTAAGTCTTTTTGTTCTGTATCTAGTCGTTTATTCTAAATGTTCTATTGCCATACTGGTTGGCAAAGTTCTTATCCCTTGCTTGCTAGCTAGCCATCTATGGCTAACTTACAGTCTCGTCAAACAGGGCAGCCAGAATAACAGAAAAGTAGCTACATTTGCATTTGTTTAAGCTATTTTCTAGTGAGGGGATGGCTGCCATTTTACGGGCTCCTAACCAACTGTGCTATTTTGTTTGTTTTTTCCCGTTGTTTGTAACTTATTGTTTTACTTATTTTGTACATAATGTTGCTGCTACCGTCTCTTATGACCGAAAATAGCTTCTGGACATCAAAACTGCAATTACTCACCTCGACCTGGACGAAGATTTTTTCTTTAAAGAGTCTGACGCGAAGTATATACTGCTTTCTCGAGACAAAGCCCAAATCCCAGGTCATTTGCATGAAGAAAAGACGGAGGAAAAGAGGGCAGAGGTCGGGCTGCCTTCTGAGAATTCGTAGGCGAGTGAGTAAACCTCCACTAGCATCTGTTCTATTGGCCAACGTGCAATCATTGGAAAATAAAATTGACGATCTACGATTAAGACTATCCTACCAACTGGACATTAAAAACTGTAATCTGTTATGTTTCACCGAGTCGTGGCTGAACGACGACATGGATAATATAGAGCTGGCTGGGTTTTCAGTGCATCGGCAGGACAGAGAAGCTACGTCTGGTAAGTGTGTCTATTTGTCAATAACAGCTGGTGCGTGATGTCTAATATTAAAGAAGTCTTGAGGTATTGCTCGCCTGAGTTAGAGTACCTCATGATAAGCTGTAGAACACGTTATCTACCAAGAGAGTTCTCATCTCTATTATTCGTAGCCATCTATTTACCACCACAAAGCGATGCTGGCACTAAGACCGCACTCTACGAGCTGTAAAAGGCCATTAGCAAAGAAGAAAATGCTCACCCAGAAGCGGCGCTCCTAGTGCCGGGGACTTCAATGCAGGCAAACTTAAATCCGTTTTATCTCATTTCTACAGCATGTCACATATGCAACCAGAGGAAAAAAACTCTAGACCACCTTTACTCCACACACAGAGACACATATAAAGCTCTCCCTCGCCCTCCATTTGGCAAATCTGACCATAATTCTATCCTCCTGATTTCTCCTTACAAGCAAAACCTAAAGCAGGAAGTACCAGTGACTCTCTCAATACGGAAGTGGTCAGATGACGCGGATGCTACGCTACAGAACTGTTTTGCTAGCACAGACTGGAATATGTTCCGGGATTCATCCAATGGCATTGAGGAGTATACCAACTCATTCACCGGCTTCATCAATAAGTGCATCGACGACGTTGTCCCCACAGTGACCGTACGTACATATCCCAACCAGAAGCCATGGATTACAGGCAATATCTGCATCGAGCTAAAGGCTAGAGCTGCCGCTCTCAAGGAGTGGGACACTAATCTGGACGCTTATAAGAAATCCCGCTACGCCCTCAGACGAACCATCAAACAGGCAAAGCGTCAATACAGGATTAAGATTGAATCCTACTACAACGGCTCTGATGCTCGTCGGATGTGGCAGGGCTTGAAAACTATTAAGGACTACAAAGGGAAACCCAGCTGCGAGCTGCCCAGTGACGCAAGCCTACCAGACGAGCTAAATGTATTTTATGCTCGCTTCGAGGCAAGCAACACTGAAGCATGCATGAGAGCATCAGCTGTTCCGGACGACTGTGTGCAAGATGTGAGCAAGACCTTTAAACAGGTTAACATTCACAAAGCCGCGGGGCCAGACGGATTACCAGGAAATGTACTCAAAGCATGCGCGGACCAACTGGCAGGTGGCTTCACTGACATTTTCAACCTCTCCCTGTCAAGGTCTGTAATACCTACATGTTTCAAGCAGACCCTGTGCCCAAGGAAGCGAAGGTAACCTGCCTAAACGACTACCGCCCCGTAGCACTTACGTTGGTAGCCATGAAGTGCTTTGAAAGGCTGGTCATGGCTCACATCAACACCATCATCCCGGAAAACCTAGACCCACTCCAATTTGCATACCGCCCCAACAGATCCACAGATGACGCAATCTCAATCGCACTCCACACTGCCCTTTCCCACCTGGACAAAAGGAACACCTATGTGAGAATGTTGTTCATTGACTACAGCTCAGCGTTCAACACCATAGTGCCCACAAAACTCATCACTAAGCTAAGGACCCTGGGACTAAACACCTCCTTCTGCAACTGGATCCTGGACTTCCTGACGCGCCGCCCCCAGGTGGTAAGGGTAGGCAACAACATCTGCCATGCTGATCCTCAACACTGGGGCCCCTCAGGGGTGCGTGCTTAGTCCCTTCCTGTACTCCCTCTTCCCCCACGACTGCGTTGCCAAACACGACTCCAACACCATCATTAAGTTTGCTGACGACACAACAGTGGTAGGCCTGATCACCGACAACGATGAGAAAGCCTATAGGGAGGAGGTCAGAGACCTGGCAGTATGGTGCCAGGACAACAACCTCTCCCTCAATGTGAGTAAGACAAAGGAGCTGATTGTGGACTACAGGAAAAGGCGGGCCGAACAGGCCACCATTAACATCGACAGGGCTGTAATGAAGCGGGTTGAGAGTTTCAAGTTCCTTGGTGTCCACATCACCAACAAACTATCATGGTCCAAACACACCAAGACAATCGTGATGAGGGCACGACAACACCTTTTTCCCCCTCAGGAGACTGAAAAGATTTGGCATGGGTCCCCAGATCCTCAAAAAGTACTACAGCTGCACCAACGAGAGCACCCTGAGCTAGTGAATAGTAGCCTGTCTGACGTGACCAATGTGGTACAGGAGGACATTGAGTTTGGTAGTAGCCAGACTAAGTGGATAGGTGTGTGAGTTGGAAAACTGCCTGAGTATTCTAGACTGTATATTTTATCCGTATGGTCATAGTCTGTCTATTTCTTTTTCTCCCTCCCTCTCTTCTTATCGGTCTCGTCCTTTTTTCTCTTGATAGTTTATCCATATTCACAGTAAGTAGTACCAAATACTCAAGCTCTGTTTTTTCTTCTCTATTTTTCT
Source organism: Coregonus clupeaformis (assembly GCF_020615455.1). Classification (NCBI taxonomy): domain Eukaryota; kingdom Metazoa; phylum Chordata; class Actinopteri; order Salmoniformes; family Salmonidae; genus Coregonus; species Coregonus clupeaformis. Next base: position 17,174,790 of record NC_059210.1, on the reverse strand, counting down.
CCCTCTCTCTCATTCCCTCTTTCCCCCTCCCTTTCTCTCTTTCCCCCATCTTCTCTTTCATACTTTCTCTGTTTTATTAGTTTTATTAGCATCCCTGCCCATATATTTCTCTCAGTCAAGCTCTCTCCTTTCTTCTCTCGCTGTCCTCCTTTTCTTCTCTATTTCCCCCTCTCCTTCTCTCCCTCCTTACTTCCTTCTCCTTCTCTGTTTCTGATCTCCCAATGTGACACCTGAGTTCTGTCCCATCTCTCTTTCTGGGTTAGTAGGTTTCATCCAGCCTGCTGTTCACTCTCTCTCTCTCTCTCTCTCTCTCTCTCTCTCTCTCTCTCTCTCTCTCTCTCTCTCTCTCTCTCTGTCTCTCTCTCTCTCTCTCTCTCTCTCTCTCTCTGTCTCTCTCTCTCTCTCTCTCTCTCTCTCTCTCTCTCTCTCTCTCTCTCTCTGGGTTTACTCTCTCTCTCTGGGTTTTCTCTCTCTGTCTCTCTCTCTCTCTCTCTCTCTCTCTCTCTCTCTCTCTCTCTCTCTCTCTCTTTTCTTCTCTCTCTCTCTGGGTTTATCTCTCTCTCTCTCTCTCTCTCTCTCTCTCTCTCTCTCTCTCTCTCTCTCTCTCTCTCTCTGGGTTTATCTCTGTCTCTATTTCTATCGTCCTGGGTTTCTGTCTCTTTCCCTAGAGCTCTTAAAGCTATTATCTCTCTTATTCTCTCAAATATTTTCGGTTCCTGTCTCTGTCTCTGTCTCTGTCTCTGTCTCTGTCTCTGTCTCTCTCTCGCATTCATTCATGCTCATTCATATTTCTGAGGAAGCCCTGCTCTGCTGCCTAATCAGCAGTGTCTCAGCACCTGTGTGTGATGCATGGCTCCCATTTAACCAAGGAGAGATCAGTCTGTTTTATCTATTTCATACTGTCTACAAAGCGCCGGCAGGGAGGATAAAAGAACAGGAAAATTATAGAATCATTTATGTCAAACCTGCAGTGTGATATCATATAATGACACTTTTTCTGGAGTAAGCATTTCCCAAAGTCATGAGAGTGGAGATTCAGCTTGTGGTTTAATTATTATATGATTCATGCTAAACAGTGAGTTATACAAGCACATTTTAAGTTTGGATTGAATAACTGTGGTTTCTCCTGTCGTACGTTCAGTGAACAGGTTCACCCGACATCTCTTTTCCAGGCGCTTTGTTGGTAATTCTGTCAGACACCTACAGTGGGCTGTGGGAACGGCTGAGTGAGAAACTTGAAGGACGAGAGAAGGAGGGTGTTGGATACAGATGTACTGTCACTGTGAATTAGGAGGGATATCGTCTTAAAGACAAATTACAAGTGTGTGTGAGAGAGAGATTGTGTGTATAGTGACTTGTGAGAGTGTGGGTGTGACTCTGCGTGAGTGAGTGTGCATGAGAAAGAGAGTGTGTGTGATATAAATGACAGTGGAGACACCTAAAACAGGCATCAGTACAGCTCTCTACCTCCACACTCTCTCTCCCTTTCAGCCACTCAGCGTTAGTCTGCCAAGTGTGTGACACTATGCCCCTACACACACACACACACACACACCTCTGCACTTACCTCTGTGAGTGAGATATATGGGCTAGCCCTCACTGCCCCATCGTCCGAGCTGTACGGACACTGCAGTGAGTCGAGCTGACATCAGTTACACTCAGGCTAAAAATGGCCGTCCCCTGTCCAGGCCCCCGAAAACCACTCGCATTGTTTGTGCTCGACTGAGCATCTCTCAGAATCCTCGCCTCCTCGGATATACTGCCTGCATGCGTGGCCAACTGGAGGAGACTCAGAAGCAACTCCAGCGATTTATTCAGGTCAGGGGAAAACGCAACCGCTCTCCGAGAGCATTTTCCTCACTTCAGCCTTGGATCTCACCAAGCAGAATGCTGCTTTAGAGAACCTCAGTTCACCGAGAAATGTGTCTTCGCAAGCTTTCACTATCTGTTTACCCCTAGTAAGATCTGTCAATAATTAAATGTTCTTACAACCCTTTATGGACACATTTTGCTTGTTGACTTCCTCAGCTAAGGACCAGTTCATAGCATCTTCATATCAGGGTTGGAGTCAATTCAATTTAAATTTAGTCAATTCTGGAAGTTAACTGAAAAAAATTGAAATTATGTTGACTTCCTGAATTCATTGAATTGACATGAAATTGACCCCAACCCTTGTTCAGGCAGACGTCATCTTTTGCCCGTGGTGGCAGGCAAGTGCGTTGTGCCACATTCAAGCCCCGCCAAGTCATCGCTTAATTAGAAGGTTCTTGTTCTTTGTGTGTGCGTGTTGGTGTGTATGTCTGTGTCTGTCTGTGTCTGTCTGTCTGTCTGTCTCTCTCTCTGTCTGTCTCTCTCTCTGTCTGTCTGTCTGTCTGTCTGTCTGTCTGTCTGTCTGTCTGTCTGTCTGTCTGTCTGTCTGTCTGTCTGTCTGTCTGTCTGTGTGGTGTTTGTGAGGTGTGTGTTTGTGTGTGTGACAGAATAATTCATGGGTAAGTGTTCTTCTCAACAATTCTTCTATCACTTGTCTGTCAGTGAGTTGGCTTTGTTTATTTAGTCAGTCACTCTCACATCAAAGAGGAAACCAGGCAAGCTGTGATTTACTCCCTGATAGCAATATTTTTGGGACTACCAAGAAATGGATTGGTGAATGATATGAATCATGCATTGAATTGCATCCATCTATTCTGCCAACAATGCCTTACTGTACGTCATGGAATTTTTAGTCAAATAGGACCTATTTTTAAAAGCTCTTATAAAGTTGGTTTTGTAGCATAAACTGGGAATTTTATATTATTGACTAATATTATGATTGTCTGTTTGTTTCATATCTGCAAAGTAATCAAAACACTGTCAGTTAACACTTTAAATGTACAAGGAGCGCTAACATCAATAACATGCATGTCAATCTCTCCTGGCTCAAAGTAGAGGAGAGATTGACTACATCACTACTTGTCTTTGTGAGAGGTATTGACATGTTGAAAGCACCGAGCTGTCTGTTCAAACGACTAGCACACAGCTCAGACACCAATAAATTCTCCACAAGACATTCCACCAGGGGTCTCTTCACAGTCCCAGAGTCCAGAACAGTCTCTGGCTGGGAAACGCACAGTACTACATAGAGCCATGACTACATGGAACTATTCCACATCAAAGTAACTCAAGCGAGCTGTGAAATCAGATATAAAAAAACAGATAAAACCCACCTTATGGAACAACGCGGACTGTAAAGAGACACACATACGCACGCTAACACACACACTTTACACACACGTACATTATAATGTTGTGTTTTTGTTGTATTGTGGTATTATACATTTTGTATTGTAAATATGTAGTGGTAGAGTAGTGGTGTAATAAATCAAATCAAATCCAATTTTATTTGTCACATGCGCCGAATACAACATGTGTAGACCTTTTTATTTATTTTAATTTATTTTAATTTATTTCACCTTTATTTAACCAGGTAAGCCAGTTGAGAACAAGTTATCATCTTACAGTGAAATGCTTACTTACAAGCCCTTATCCAACAATGCAGTTTTAAGAAAGAATACAAAACAATACATTATAAAATAATATGAAATAAAAGTAACAAATAATTAAAAAGCAGCAGTAAAAATAACAATAGCGAGACTATATACAGGGGGTACCGGTACCGAGTCAATGTGCGGGGGCACCGGTTAGTCGAGGTAATATGTACATTTAGGTAGAGGGGGGAGGGGGGGCAATGCAAATAGTCTGGGTAGCCATTTGATTAGATGTTCAGGAGTCTTATGGCTTGGGGTTAGAAGCTGTTAAGAAGCCTTTTGGACCTAGACTTGGCGCTCCGGTACCGCTTGCCGTGCGGTAGCAGAGAGAACAGTCTATGACTAGAGTATGCTGCAGTCTTTGACAATTTTTAGGGCCTTCCTCTTACACCGCCTGGTATAGAGGTCCTGGATGGCAGGAAGCTTGGCCCAAGTGATGTACTGGGCCGTACGCACTACCCTCTGTAGTGCCTTGCGGTCGGAGGCCGAGCAGTTGCCATACCAGGCAGTGATGCAATGTGTTGTATGACGTACTGTTTTATTTTTTTTGTGATGTAATTGCCTTAATCTTGTTTGGACCCCAGGCCTTGGCAGCAGCTAATGGGGATCCTTAATAAATACAAATACAAATATAGGGAATATGGTGCCATTTTGGATGCACCCTTTAAATCTATTTGCATGTTTTCCACCACAATATTTCCCTTCAATACACTGTGTTGAACAGAGAAAAGACTTGCAGAGTATTCCCAATCTCGTAATCCAATTTCATTATTCAAAATGCTGTTTACGTGCACGCTCACTTAGCAGAGGGGAATGGCATCACAGAGGGATATGTGCACTGACATGTACATTGTTGGAGTAAGTTTACCAGAGTTAGAAGCCTGGTATTCATTAGGTGCTGTACCGAGTTGGCTGAGGCCCGAACAGATTAACAATAATGCTTATTTTCTTTTCTTGGGTGAGTAGACAGCCTTTAGCTTAGTGGGCTAAAGCAGTCTAAGGAGTTCAGCCTGATCTGAGGTGGCAGGTTTCAATACTTTATAGCTTATAGCGTTACTGTAGATATAGTACACCGAGTTTGACAAACTAGATTCCGTTGGCACTACAGCTATCATGACAATAACATTTTAGTTTGTATTGATTATCAGTGAAATGTAATATGTAACATTTGCTGATCGTTAGGGTGGGTACAATTTTCTATTCTCTCTCTCATAGTCACCAATCTCTCCCCAAATGCCCTTGGTGCCCTCTTTGCTCCATTCTTTAGCTGTGTACTCGGACATGTTGGCGTCCATTCACAGGCACACAAGCGTGATATTGAATCACACAAAGAGCTCTGGTAATTTCCCTGCAGGGTTGTGCCCCACTGTGCTGGGTGGGACAGGGGCATAGATAGAGAGGGAGATAGTGAGAGAGGATAGGAGAGAGGGGGCACAGAGTAAGTGGGTCGAGTGAGACAGAGACAGAGACAGATCAACAGACACCCCGCCCAGACAAGTGAGACACTCTCCCAGACCTGCGGGACCCACCCCCCCACCCCCCAATCCTGCCCACACCCCATATAGGCCCCCTCAGATCAGACCTATGCCCCTCCTGCCCACCCCATGCCCCCCACTCCCGCAAAGAGGGCCTCAACATGAAAGTCACACATACGCCCAGGCCGTCAGCAGGCAAACAGGCCCAACCCCCACTCTTACACTAGCCCAAGCCAATGGCATGTACCAGATGCTCAGCAGGCTCTGCTCACACTTACTGGTCTGAGGCCAACCACACAACTAACAACATTGGACACTTTATGGAAAAAAAAGCCTTCACCATCTCATCCTGGAATATCCAAGGCCTGAGGTCATCTGCCTTTGGCCTAAAGAGCAGGAACCTGGACTTCACCAAATAAATCAGAACTACAAACATTGTCATCCTACAGGAAACATGGTATAGAGGAGATGGACCCACTGGTTGCCCTGTAGGTTACAGAGAGCTGGTAGTCCCATCCACCAAACTACCAGGTGTGAAACAGGGAAGGGACTCTGGGGGTATGCTAATTTGGTATAGAGCAGACCTAACTCACTCTATTAAATTAATCAAAACAGGAACATTTTACATTTGGCTAGAAACTGAAAAGGAAATTATCTAAACAGAGAAAAATGTCCTCCTGTGTGCTACCTATATCGCCCAACTAGAATCCCCATACTTTAATGAAGACAGCTTCTCCATCCTGGAGGGGGAAATCAATCATTTCCAGGCCCAGGAACATGTACTAGTCTGTGGCGACCTAGATGCCAGAACTGGACAAGAACCTGACACCCTCAGCACACAGGAGGACAAACACATATCTGGAGGTGACAGAATTCCCTCCCCCATATATCCCCCTAGGCACAACTACGACAACATAACCAACAAAAACGGGTCACAACTCCTGCAGCTCTGTCGCACGCTGGGTATGTACAGTTGAAGTCGGAAGTTTACATACACTTAGGTTGGAGTCATTCAAACTCGTTTTTCAACCACTTCACACATTTCTTGTTAACAAACTATAGTTTTGGCAAGTCGGTTAGGACATCTACTTTGTACATGACACAAGTAATTTTTCCAACAATTGTTTACAGACAGATTATTTCACGAATAATTCACTGTATCACAATTCCAGTGGGTCAGAAGTTTACATACACTAAGTTGACGGTGCCTTTAAACAGCTTGGAAAATTCCAGAAAATGATGTCATGGCTTTAGAAGCTTCTGATAGGCTAATTGACATCATTTGAGTCAATTGGAGGTGTACCTGTGGATGTATTTCAAGGCCTACCTTCAAACTCAGTGCCTCTTTGCCTGACATCATGGGAAAATCAAAAGAAATCAGCCAAGACCTCAGTAGACCTCCACAATCTGGTTCATCTTTGGGAGCTATTTTCAAATGTCTGAAAGTACAACGTTCGTCTGTACAAACAATAGTATGCAAGTATAAACACCATGGGACCATGCTGCCGTCATACCGCTCAGGAAGGAGACGCGTTCTGTCTCCTAGAGATGAACGTACTTTGGTGCGAAAAGTGCAAATCAATCCCAGAACAACAGCAAAGGACCTTGTGAAGATGCTGGAGGAAACAGGTACAAAAGTATCTATATCCACAGTAAAACGAGTCCTATATCGACATAACTTGAAAGGCCGCTCAGCAAGGAAGAAGCCACTGCTCCAAAACCGCCATAAAAAAGCCAGACTACGGTTTGCAACCAGAAATGTCCTCTGGTCTGATGAAACAAAAATATAACTGTTTGGCCATAATGACCATCGTTATGTTTGGAGGAAAAAGGGGGTCCCTTGCATGCCGAAAAACACCATCCCAACCGTGAAGCACGGGGGTGGAAGCATCATGCGGTGGGGGTGCTTTGCGGCAGGAGGGTCTGGTGCACTTCACAAAATAGATGGCATCATGAGGAAGGAAAATTATGTGGATCCTGAAGCAACATCTCAAGACATCAGTCAGGAAGTTAAAGCTTGGTCGCAAATGGGTCTTCCAAATGGACAATGACCCCATGCATACTTCCAAAGTTGTGGCAAAATGGCTTAAGGACAACAAAGTCAAGGTATTGGAGTGGCCATCACAAATTCCTGACCTCAATCCTATAGAAAATGTGTGGGCAGAACTGAAAAACTGTGTGCGAGCAAGGAGGCCTACAAACCTGACTCAGTTACACCAGCTCTGTCAGGAGGAATTTGCCAAAATTCACCCAACTTATTGTGGGAAGCTTGTGGAAGGCTACCTGAAACGTTTGACCCAAGTTAAACAATTTAAAGGGAATGCTACCAAATACTAATTGAGTGTATGTAAACTTCTTTCCCACTGGGAATGTGGTGAAATAAATAAAAGCTGAAATAAATCATTCTCTCTACTATTATTCTGACATTTCACATTCTTAAAATAAAGTTGTGATCCTAACTGACCTAAAACAGGGAGTTTTTACTAGGATTAAATGTCAGGAATTGTGAAAAACTGAGTATAAATGTATTTGGCTAAGTTGTATGTAAACTTCCGACTTCAATTGTACATAGTCAATGGTAGGCTTCGAGGGGACTCCTATGGTAGGTACAGCTATACCTCATCTCTTGGCAGTAGTACCTTAGACTACTTTGTCATTGACCTCAACCCAGAGTCTCTCAGAGCATTTAGTCAGCCCACTGACACCCCTATCAGATCACGCAAAATCACAGTCTACTTGAACAGAGCAATACTCAGTCATGTGGCATCAAAGCCAAAGGAACTGAATAATATTAAGATATGGTATAGATGGAAGGAAAGTAGTGTGGAAACCTACAATTTTTTTTTTGCCAACAACAAATTCAATCCCTCTTAGACAACTTCCTGGACAAAATGTTTCACTGTAATAGTGAAGGTGTAAACTTGGCAGTAGAAAACCTAAACCTAAACAGTATATTAAACAGAAAAACAAAGAAAATTAACAATGATGACAAATGGTTTGATGAAGAATGTAAAGACCTAAGAAAGAAATTGAGAAAGCTATCCAACCAAAAACATAGAGACCCAGAAAACCTGAGCCTACACCTTCACTATGGTGAATCACTAAAACAATACAGAAATACACTATGGGAAAAGAAGGAACAGCACGTCAGAAATCAGCTCAATGTAATAGAAGCATCCATAGACTCTAACTACTTCTGGGAAAATTAGAAAACACTAAGCAAACAACAACACAAAGAGTTATCTATCCAAAACAGAGATGTATGGGTAAACCACTTCTCCAATCTTTTTGGCCCTATAACAAAGAACAAACAGCCAAAACATATACATGATCAAATACAAATCTTAGAATCAACTACAGTGCCTTGCAAATGTATTCATCCCCCTTGGCGTTTTTCCTAATTTGTTCCATTACAACCTGTAAATTGATTATTATTTGGATTTCATACAAAATAGTCCAAATTGGTGAAGTGAAATGAAAAAAATAAAATAACGGAAAAGTGGTGCGTGCATATGTATTCACCCCCTTTGCTATGAAGCCCCTACATAAGATCTGGTGCAACCAATTACCTTCAGAAGTCACATAATTAGTTAAATAAAGTCCACCTGTGTGCAATCTAAGTCTCACATGATTTCAGTATATATACACCTGTTCTGAAAGGGTCTGCAACACCACTTAGCAAGGTGCACCACCAAGCAAGCGGCACCATGAAGACAAAGGAGCTCTCCAAACGGCCAAGTTGTGGAGAAGTACAGATCAGGGTTGGGTTATAAAAAAATATCCGTAACTTTGAACATCCCACGGAGCACCATTAAATCCATTATAAAAAAATTGAAAGAATATGGCACCACAAAAAACCTGCAAAGAGAGGGCCGCCTACCAACACTCACGGACCAGGCAAGGATGGCATTAATCAGAGAGGCAACAAAGACACCAAAGATAACCCTGAAGGAGCAGCAAAGCTCAGCGGAGATTGGAGTATCTGTTCCATAGGACCACTTTAAGCCGTACACTCCACAGAGCTGGGCTTTATGGAAGAGTGGCCAGGAAAAAGCCATTGCTTTACATTTGGTGTTCGCCAAAAGGCATGTGGGAGACTCCCCAAACATATGGAAGAAGGTACTCTGGTCAGATGAGACTAAAATTGAGCTTTTTGGCCATCAAGGAAAATGCTATGTCTGGCACAAACCCAACACCTCTCATCACCCCTAGAACACCATCCCCACAGTGAAGCATGGTGGTGGCAGCATCATGCTGTGGGGATGTTTTTCATCGGCAGGGACTGGGAAACTATTCAGAATTGAAGGAATGATGGATGATGCTAAATACAGGGAAATTCTTGAGGGAAACTTGTTTCAGTCTTCCAGAGATTTGAGACTGGGTTGGAGGTTCACCTTCCAGCAGGACAATGACCCTAAGCATACTGATAAAGCAACACTTGAGTGGTTTAAGGGGAACAATCCAATTGAGAATCTGTGGTATGACTTAAAGATTGCTGTACACCAGCTGAACCCATCCGACTTGAAGGAGCTGGAGCAGTTTTGCCTTGAAGGATGGGCAAAAATCCCAGTGGCTACAGTGAGGGAATTTTTTTTTTGAATCACTGCTGATTTTGTACGTTTGCCCACTGACAAATAAATTATCAGTCTATAATTTTAATGGTAGGTTTATTTGAACAGTGAGAGACAGAATAACAACAAAAAAATCCAGAAAAACGCATGTCAAAAATGTTATAAATTGATTTGCATTTTAATGAGGGAAATAAGTATTTGACCCCTCTCAATCAGAAAGATTTCTGGCTCCCGGTGTCTTTTATACAGGTATCGAGCTGAGATTAGGAGCACACTCTTAAAGGGAGTGCTCCTAATCTCAGTTTGTTACCTGTATAAAATACACCTTTCCACAGAAGCAATCAATCAATCAGATTCCAAACTCTCCACCATGGCCAAGACCAAAGAGCTCTCCAAGGATGTCAGGGACAAGATTGTAGACCTACACATGGCTGGAATGGGCTACAAGACCATCGCCAAGCAGCTTGGTGAGAAGGTGACAACAGTTGGTGCGAGTATTCGCAAATGGAAGAAACTGTCAAAATAACTGTCAATATCCCTCGGCCTGGGGCTCCATGCAAGATCTCACCTCGTGGAGTTGCAATGATCATGAGAACGGTGAGGAATCAGCCCAGAACTACACAGGAGGATCTTGTCAATGATCTCAAGGCAGCTGGGACCATAGTCACCAAGAAAACAATTAGTAACATACTACGCCATGAAGGACTGAAATCCTGCATCGCCCGCAAGGTCCCCCTGCTCAAGAAGGCACATATACATGCCCGTCTGAAGTTTGCCAATGAACATCTGAATGATTCAGAGGAGAACTGGTTGAAAGTGTTGTGGTCAGATGAGACCAAAATGGAGCTCTTTGGCATCAACTCAACTCGCCGTGTTTGGTGGAGGAGGAATGCTGCCTATGACTCCAAGAACACCATCCCCACCGTCAAACATGGAGGTGGAAACATTATGCTTTGGGGGTGTTTTTCAGCTAAGGGGACAGGACAACTTCACTGCATCAAAGGGACTATGGACGGGGCCATGTACCGTCAAATCTTGGGTGAGAACCTCCTTCCCTCAGCCAGGGCATTAAAAATGGGTCGTGGATGGGTATTCCAGCATGACAATGACCCAAAACACACGGCCAAGGCAACAAAGGAGTGGACAGAAATTATTAAATATTAAAGCATTAGACCTATCACTAAAATCTTCAGTCATCCAAAAGTTATACTTAAATCCGAACTGGTTCTCAAGCAAATTAGTAAGATTGTCTCACCCACTGTTCAAGAAAGGCCTTTTTCCCTTTATTCAGATTACAACCTCTCACTTTCAGTTATTTGAAAAGGAAATAATCTCCCAAATGTCACTATTTCTAAAACAAGCCATAGAAAGTTGGTTGCAATTTCAATTTAATCCTCCAGAAACGACAGAACAAATAATGCAACAAATATTGTGGTTAAATTCAAATATACTAATTGACAAAAAACCTTTATTTTTTGACAGAATGTTTAAAAAAGGTATAATCTTCGTAAATGATATCATCGGTAGGACTGGTGGAGTTATGTCGCACATGCAGCTAACAAAAACATATGGAAATGTCTGCTCTACCCAAAATTACAACCAAATAATTGCAGCCTTACCGCAAAAGTGGAAGAGGAAAGTTGAAGGGGGAGAAAGTAAGGAACTTGTCTGTCGGCCTTGCATTAAAGAACATAATTGGTTAAGGAAAACTGTGATAAATAAAAAAGTATATCAGTTTCACTTAAGGACGAAAGGATTGACAGCCGTCCCATATAGATTGCAAAATAGTTGGGAAGAGATCTTTGACGTACCGATCCCATGGCATAGTGTTTATGAACTGACACGCAAAAACGACACCGGATTCAAAAATTAGAATCTTTCAATTTAAATTATTATATAAAATTCTTGCTACCAATAGAATGTTATTTATATGGGGGATACAATCTTCCCAGCTCTGCAGATTTTGCTGTGAAGAGATAGAATCATTAGATCATTTGTTTTGGTTCTGTCCATTTGTAGCTTATTTTTGGACACAGGTCCAGGAATGGCTAAAGGATTGCAATATTTACCTGGAACTAACCTTGCAGATAGCATTACTGGGTGATCTGAAAAGTCATAGTCAATCAATCAATAATATAATAATACTTTTAGCAAAAATGTTTATTTTTAATTCACAATCTGTAGAAACAATGAGAATAGAAAGGTTCAGAACTTTTGTAAAACATCACAGTACGGTTGAAATATATATGGCAAATAGAAATCCTATATGGATGGTGTTAAGAGATAGATGGGAGGTATTGAATAGAGTTGAAGGATGGGACTAATAACAAATAACAACAAATAATAACAAAGATAGCTAATAATGTAAGCATACTGTGTCCATAATAATTATATAGGTTGTATGTTGGGAGCTTTTGGGAAAGAGCACAGTTAGAAAGATATGGCATTTAGAAGCAAACCGGATGGACATCATAAAAATGATTGGAGAGGTTGAGAGTAGAAGAAGTTCAGGAGCAAAAAAAATAATAAATATATATATAGAATTATTGTAAAATTAACTCTGTCCATAAGGTGTAGATAGTAAGTATAGACCGGAAGTAGAGGCCTGGGCGTTGTTGTTCACTAATTTACTCCAAGTAGGGAAATGATGGTGGGGTTGAAAAGTAATAAAGGGGAATATATATATAAAAAATAAAAATAAACATGGGGGATTGGAAGTGATGTAGACAATTACATTGATAGAAGATACAATCTATCTGCAATATTAAGCTGATCCATTCCCCCCGATAAAAAAAAAAAAAAAAAAAAAAAGGAGTGGCTCTAGAAGAGGAACATTAAGGTCCTGGAGTGGCCTAGCCAGTCTCGAGACCTTAATCCCATAGAAAATCTGTGGAGGGAGCTGAAGGTTCGAATTGCCAAACGTCAGCCTCGAAACCTTAATGACTTGGAGAAGATCTGCAAAGAGGAGTGGGACAAAATCCCTCCTGAGATGTGTGCTAACCTGGTGGCCAACTACAAGAAACGTCTGACCTCTGTGATTGCTAACAAAGGTTTTGCCACCAAGTACTAAGTCATGTTTTGCAGAGGGGTCAGATACTTATTTCCCTCATTAAAATGCAAATCAATTTATAACATTTTTGACATGCGTTTTTCTGGATTTTGTTGTTGTTATTCTGTCTCTCACTGTTCAAATAAACCTACCATTAAAATTATAGACTGATAATTTCTTTGTCAGTGGGCAAACGTACAAAATCAGCAGGGGATCAAATACTTTGTTCCCTCACTTTGTACCTTTATTTAACTAGGCAAGTCAGTTAAGAAAAATTCTTATTTACAATGACGGCCTACACCGGCCAAACCCGGACGACGCTGTGCCAATTGTGCGAAGGTAGAGACATACTCCAAGAGACTTGCAGCTGTAATTGCTGCAAAAGGTGTCTCTTCAAAGTATTGTTTTTTGGGGGGTGAATAGTTATGCACGCTCAAGTTTTCTGTTTTTTTGTGTTATTTCTTTTTTCTTTCACAAAATAATATATATTTGGCATCTTCAAAGTGGTAGGCATGTTGTGTAAAACAAATGATACAATTCCAGGTTGTAAGGCAACAAAATAGGAAAAATGCCTAGGGGGGTGAATACTTTCGCAAGCCACTGTATTAAAGACTATCAGAACCCACTGGATTCTCGAATTACATTGAATTAACTACAGGACAAAATACAAACCCTCCAACCCCAAAAGGCCTGTGGTGTTGATGGTATTCTCAATTAAATGATAAAATATACAGACCATAAATTCCAATTGGCTATACTTAAACTCTTTAACATCATCCTTAGCTCTGGCATCTTCCCCAATATTTGGAACCAAGGACTGATCACCCCAATCCACAAAAGCGGAGACAAATTTGACCCCAATAACTACCGTGGGATATGCGTCAACATCAACCTTGGGAAAATCCTCTGTATTGTAAGTAACAGCAGACTCGTACATCAACCTTGGGAAAATCCTCTGTATTGTCAGTAACAGCAGACTCGTACATTTCCTCAGTTAAAACAATGTACTGAGCAAATGTCAAATTGACTTTTTACCAGATTACCATACGACAGACGACATATTCACCCTGCACACCCTAATTGACAAATAAACAAACCAAAACAAAGGCAAAGTCTTCTCATGCTTTGTTGATAAAAAAAAAAAGCTTTTGACTCAATTTGGCATGAGGGTCTGCTATACAAATTGATGGAAAGTGGTGTTGGGGGAAAAACATACGACATTATAAAATCCAGCACACAAACAACCAGTGTGCGGTAAAAATTGGCAAAAAACACACACATTTCTTTCCACAGGGCCGTGGGGTGAGTCAGGGAGGCAGGTTAAGCCCCACCCTCTTCAACATATATATCAACGAATTGGTGAGGGCACTAGAACAGTCTGCAGCACCCGGCCTCACCCTACTAGAATTAGAAGTCTAGTAGGGTGAGGCCCCAATCAAGCAGGGCATACAGCAGCACCTAGATCTTCTGCACAGATTCAGTCAGACCTGGGCCCTGACAGTAAATCTCAGTAAGACAAGAATAATGGTGTTCCAAAAAAGGTCCAGTTGCCAGGACCACAAATACAAATTCCATCTAGACACCATTGCCCTAGAGCACACAAAAAACTATACATACCTCGGCCTACACATCAGCGCCACAGGTAACTTACACAAAGCTGTGAACGATCTGAGAGACAAGGCAAGAATGGCCTTATACGCCATCAAAAGGAACATAAAATCTGACATACCAATTAGGATCTGGCTAAAAATACTTGAATCAGTTATAGAACCCATTGCACTTTATGGTTGTGAGGTCTGGGGTCCTCTCACCAACCAAGAATTCACAAAATGGGACAAACACCAAATTGAGACTCTGCATGCAGAATTCTGCTAAAATATCCTCTGTGTAAAACGTAAAACACCAAGTAATGCATGCAGAGCAGAATTAGGCCGATACCCGCTAATTATCAAAATCCAGAAAACAACCACCTAAAAGGAAGCGATTCTCAAACCTTCCATTACAAAGCCATCACCTACAGAGAGATGAACCTGGAGAAGAGTCCCCTAAGCAAGCTGGTCAGAGAGAGAGAGAGAGAGAGAGAGAGAGAGAGAGAGAGAGAGAGAGAGAGAGAGAGAGAGAGAGAGAGAGAGAGAGAGAGAGAGAGAGAGAGAGAGAGAGAGAGAGAGAGAGAGAGAGAGAGAGAGAGAGAGAGAGAGAGAGAGAGAGAGAGAGAGAGAGAGAGAGAGAGAGAGAGAGAGAGAGAGAGAGAGAGAGAGAGAGAGAGAGAGAGAGAGAGAGAGAGAGAGAGAGAGAGAGAGAGAGAGAGAGAGAGAGTATAACAACGAAGTAGCTGTTTTCTATTTACATTCATTTAGATACATCCATAACAATGAGCTGATGGATCCCGTGTTTGCCTTCTCGTCAGGACACTTGTCAACACTGACTGTTAATTATGAGGAGATCGCATCCGCATTCCATATCAAACACTAGGCTAGAAGCTAAAGAAATAAGTTGTTGCTAGCAAACCTGCCAATATGACAATAATAATAATACCCGTTGCTGAAAACAGCTGGTCAAACTACAAACATATTGGAGGATTTGACAGCATAGTGCCACTTGCATCATGACTGCAACAGTAGGGACAAGATAAATTCCTATTCATCACTCACCACGTTAGTGTCACACCAGCCTTTGCATTGGCTCCCCCTCCTTTACAGCTCTGGCAAACGCCCTTCACTCATCAACCCCGGATTTGTCTCATCATCATTACACACACCTGGTTCCAATCCCCGCTCTATCACTGTATATATATACTCCCTCTGCCATTTGTCTTTGTCGGTCATTGTAAATGTTACTTGTTTTCCTGAGAGGAATCTCTCCTACTATTTCCTGAGTACTTTATATTTTGCACGTTGGGTTCGCCCTGTGCCTTTTTGTTTATGAAGATATATTTTGAGCACAACAGCATTTGGGTTTCGTCACGCTTTGATCTATGGTGCTTAAATAAATTCAGTAGTTCTAAAACTGCGACTGCCTCCCGCCTACTCCTCTCTATACCAGTGACAGAATGACCGACCCAAGAAAACAGGAAGCAGCAGGACATCCCGACCTCTCCACCACGACTCGCCAACTGCAGGCTACACCACCACCTTCCCAGCTCCCTGCGGTCGTTCCAGCCACCCCACCACCATTTACATCACCCGGTCCGATCAGCAACGTCCACCTGCCCCTCCCGGAGCAGATTGACGGCACCCCAGCTTACTGTAGGGGGTTTCTCCTGCAGTGTGACCTCCACCTTGGCCGTCATGCCAGGACGGCCTCCGAGAGGGACATGGTGGCCTTGGTGATCTCGGTGCTGACAGGCCGGGCTCTGGAGTGGGCGCACGCCGTCCGGGAGAGGGACGGTCCAGAAGTGCAGTCCTACGAACGCTTCACCCAACTCCTCCGTGCCGTCTTCAACCACCCAACAGAGGGCTGAGAGGGAGGTGAGCGTCTCCTCCGTCTATGCCCGGGTTTTGTCACGCTTTGATCTATGTTGCTTAAATACATTCAGTAGTTCTAAACCTGCGACTGCCTACTCCTCTCTACACCAGTGACAGTTAGGTCATCATCAGATGCTGAAAAAAAAGATGTCTCTGCAAAAAGAAATCAACGCATTATAGCTACGTTTTTTTCCTCGTTGGACCTGTGTTTACAATGTATCCAATTTCAGTTTGTGTAGTTGTTGGTTTAGCTTTCTGTAACTTTGTAGCAAGTATGGTCTGCATGTGTAGGCGCATATTGCGTCATGATTGCAAGGTGTCCCGATATCTTTTCCATCTGTCCCGTTATCTGGTTTTAATGTCCATTCTAGAATGCCCTTCTAGCCAATCAGAAACGAGTATTTTTTGGTTTAGTTTTTTTGTTTTTGGGGGTAGATCAGCTTAATATTGCAGATAGATTGTAACTTCCATCAATGTAATTGTCTGCATCACTTCCAATCCCCCATGTTTATATATATATATATATATATATATATATATATATATATACACATACACACCCACATACATACATACATACATACATACATACATACATACATACATACATCACATACATATCACCTTATAAAAAAAATATATATATATATATATATACAGTGGGGAAAAAAAGTATTTAGTCAGCCACCAATTGTGCAAGTTCTCCCACTTAAAAAGATGAGAGAGGCCTGTAATTTTCATCATAGGTACACGTCAACTATGACAGACAAATTGAGGGGAAAAAATCCAGAAAATCACATTGTAGGATTTTTTATGAATTTTATTGCAAACTATGGTGGAAAATAAGTATTTGGTCAACTACAAACAAGCACGATTTCTGGCTCTCACAGACCTGTAACTCTTCTTTAGAGGCTCTGTCTGTCCTCCACTGGTTACTACCTGTATTAATGGCACCTGTTTGAACTTGTTATCAGTATAAAAGACACCTGTCCACAACCTCAAACAGTCACACTCCAAACTCCACTATGGAACCAGACCAAAGAGCTGTCAAAAGACACCAGAAACAAAATTGTAGACCTGCACCAGGCTGGGAAGACTGAATCTGCAATAGGTAAGCAGCTTGGTTTGAAGAAATCACCTGTGGGAGCAATTATTAGGAAATGGAAGACATACAAGACCACTGATAATCTCCCTCGATCTGGGGCTCCACGGAAGATCTCACCCCGTGGGGTCAAAATGATCACAAGAACGGTGAGCAAAAATCCCAGAACCACACGGGGGGACCTAGTGAATGACCTGCAGAGAGCTGGGACCAAAGTAACAAAGCCTACCATCAGTAACACACTACGCCGCCAGGGACTCAAATCCTGCAGTGCCAGACGTGTCCCCCTGCTTAAGCCAGTACATGTCCAGGCCCATCTGAAGTTTGCTAGAGTGCATTTGGATGATCCAGAAGAGGATTGGGAGAATGTCATATGGTCAGATGAAACCAAAATAGAACTTTTGGTAAAAACTAACTAAACTCGTCGTGTTTGGAGGACAAAGAATGCTGAGTTGCATCCAAAGAACACCATACCTACTGTGAAGCATGGGGTGGAAACATCATGCTTTGGGGCTGTTTTTCTGCAAAGGGACCAGGACGACTGATCCGTTAGAGGAAAGAATGAATGGGGCCATGTATCGTGAGATTTTGAGTGAAAACCTCCTTCCATCAGCAAGGGCATTGAAGATGAAACTGGCTGGGTCTTTCAGCATGACAATGATCCCAAACACACCGCCCAGGCAACGAAGGAGTGGCTTCGTGAAGAAGCATTTCAAGGTCCTGGAGTGGCCTAGCCAGTCTCCAGATCTCAACCCCATAGAAAATCTTTGGAGGGAGTTGAAAGTCCGTGTTGCCCAGCGACAGCCCCAAAACATCACTGCTCTAGAGGAGATCTGCATGGAGGAATGGGCCAAAATACCAGCAACCGTGTGTAGAAAACCTTGTGAAGACTTACAGAAAACGTTTGACCTGTGTCATTGCCAACAAAAGGTATATAACAAAGTATTGAGAAACTTTTGTTATTGACCAAATAATTATTTTCCACCATAATTTCCAAATATATTCATTAAAAATCCTACAATGTGATTTTCAGGATTTCTTTTTCTCAATTTGTCTGTCATAGTTGACGTGTACCTATGATGAAAATTACAGGCCTCTCTCATCTTTTTAAGTGGGAGAACTTGCTACAATTGGTGGCTGACTAAATACTTTTTTTTCCCCACTGTATATATATATATATATATATATATATATATATATATATATATATATATTCCCTTTATTACTTTCCAACCCTGCCACCCTTTCCCTACTTGGAGTAAACTAGTGAACAACAATGCTTAGGCCTCTACTTCCAGCTTATACTTACTATCTACATTTTATGGACACATAAAAATGTAGATACAATAATTACATTTTGTTTGTTCTTTCATTTCATTTTTCATTTTATCGTTTTAGTCATTTAGCAGACGCTCTTATCCAGA
Organism: Coregonus clupeaformis; assembly: GCF_020615455.1. Classification (NCBI taxonomy): domain Eukaryota; kingdom Metazoa; phylum Chordata; class Actinopteri; order Salmoniformes; family Salmonidae; genus Coregonus; species Coregonus clupeaformis. Next base: position 17,156,181 of record NC_059210.1, on the reverse strand, counting down.
GCGACTTACAGTTAGTGAGTGCATGAACTTCTTCTACTCTCAACCTCTCCGATCATTTTCATGATGTCCATCCGGTTTGCTTCTATATGCCATATCTTTCTAACTGTGCTCCTTCACAAAAGCTCCCAACCTACAACGAGTATTAACAATTGTCTTCATAGAAGAATATTCTGTCAAATATTTATTTGAATAATAGATCAAATCAAGTCTTTCTATGAAAATGCCTTTACTACAAATCTTACCAGTACCATGCACATATTCTAATAATGTACAAGCTCTTGTACTGTAGCAGGTAAATGCATTATACAAAATTAACACTGGGTCTCATAAACATAATCTTATAGTAGTTTTAGCAATACAAACAGCTAGTGATGACGTTAGTGTCAGAGTTAATTGGCTAACAGGCTTGGGGTGGCAAATTGATCTGATTCTGTTTCATCTGGCACCTCATTTAGGTTATTGACTGTGTCAGTCAAAACAAAGACCTCAACTGCAGCCTGAGGCTTCCTGCATCAAATACATAGACCTGGGTCGTATTCATTAGAGCACAACGTAGCAAAACGTAGCAAATCATTTTGCAATGGAAAAGGAAAACTTGTGTTTCTTAATGGATAAATTCAGGTAGTCCCTCCCTGCTTCAGTTCATTTTCTTCTGCTTGGTGCCTAATGAATATGACACTGCTGGTTTGCCAGTATGTGTTCTAACCAGCCATTTTCTCCACACCCATTATCTGTCACACTTTCTCTTTATCTTTACCAGGTTAAGGGGTAGATTACCCTAAACTGAAAGTTGTTCCGATGTTTTCAAAACTCCATAGTTCACAGCCTTCTGTTGTGTAGATGCTGCTATATTCATAATGAGGGTTCACTCCCAAATTAATGGGAAAGATTGGCATCGTCTAATTTCTGGCTAAATCCATCTAATTTGATGTTTTTAATCTTTACCATTCATTTAATTTATGAATTGAGGCCTGGGTATTTCTCCTGACACAAGGTTGTATGCATCCCAAATGGCACGCTGTTCCCTATATAGGGCACTACTTTTAACCAGGGGCCATATGGTTCTGGTCAAAAGTAGTGCGCTATGTAGTGAATAGGATGCCATTTGTAAAGCATACATCATATAGTGGGAACTATCTACTAACTGACAGATGGTTTGGAATATAATCTCATATCTACTTTAGACAGAATTGGACATATGCAAATATCTGACAAATTTAGATTTTGGGCTGATCTGTCCTTTCAAAGCTCAATCCACATTGACTGGGTTGCCATATTGCATCTGTGGCCATATGTATCAAGCGTCTCAGAGTAGGAGTGGTGATTTAGGATCAGGACCCCCAAGTCTATGTAACTTTTGTATTATGATCTTAGATCAGCACTTTATGAATATGGGGCTAGGTCCCCCTGTCCATGTAATCCTATTCATTGTGATCTAAAAGGCTAAACTGATCCTAAATCAGCTCTCCTACTCTGAGACGCTTGGCCTTTCTTGCTTTCCGTCTTTCACTCCTCGTAACCAGATCTCTATTGGCTAGGTTCCCAGGTTTCCTTGTCTTGAAGGTCGACTTGACCGAAACGTCAACAAATAAATGTTAAAAGGAGAAAATGTGTGACCGAGTGGGAGTCATTTCCATAACTTGATGGCTTGAAGGGATCCCCACTGTCACCACAGACGGTTAGCCAGTACAGTCACACATGCATTCCATTCGCTCCCTACTGGTTCGTTTAATGCCAGAAATCAATGGGGGGTTGTTTCCGGTGCTTTTTTGGGAGGCACTGGTGCCACTGTGCAAATCAATGGCTTTGATTTCTGGCATTAACCCAACAGTTAATGAAATTCTTCTCTCTAGAGAGGCGCAGAGGGCAAAACACTCAACCTCACTCATGCAGGTTGGTTGCATTGACCTGGCCATTGGTAGAGGAAAGAGGGCTAGAGGAGAGAGGGAGAGTTGGGGGAGAGCGAGAGGAGATAGAGGAGGGACATGGTTGTTTGGTTAAGAACGGGATTAGGGGTAGAGGGGGAGATGGCGTCTCGTTCTCATTGTATCACTTGTTAAACAGTGTGAGGTAGATTAGCCTGAGGAGAGGGCAAGAGGAAGGGGCAATCTTTTAATAGAACACACACAGAAATGTTTCATTAAGCAATGATGAATGCTGATCACAGGGTCAGCAGGTCTAGACTTCAGCCTCTGGGCATCGCTCTCTCTCTCTTTCTGTCCTTTCTTTCTATCCATCCCATCTTGCTCGCTCCTGCTCTCGCTCTCAATTAAATTAAATTCAATGGGGCTTTATTGGCATGGGAGACATATGTTTACTTTGCCAAAGCAAGTGAAATAAACAATAAACAAAAGTGAAAAGAAACTAATTTAACAACATCAACAAAAAACGATTAGAAATTAAGAGTAAATATTGCGCTCAAAAACATTAGACATTTCAATTGTTACAGTATATTATCAGCTATAATGTTTTAGCAATGTGCAAATAGTTGTAGTACGAATAGTGGGGGAAGATACATAACCAGGTAAGTATTGGTGGTATTTACAATGTTGTTTCTGGTCCACTGGTTGCCCTTTTCTCATGGAAACAGGCCACAAATCTTGCTGCTGTGATTGCCCATTGTGGTATTTCTCCAGATATGGGAGTCTATCCATGTTTGATTTGTTTTAAAATTATTTGTGGGTCTGTGTGATCTGTGGGAAATATGTGTCTCTAAGGTGATCAGACATATGGCAGGAGGTTAGGAATTGCAACTCAGTGTCTACCTCATTTTGTGGAGAGTGGGCACATATCCTGTCTTCTCTTGTGCCAGGTCTGCCTAGTGCTTTCTCATAATGTGGTTGGGTCAACAACAACAAAAATGTTCTGGGGCTCTGTGGGGTCTGTTTGTGTTTGTGAACAGAGGCCCAGAATCAGCTGACTGAGGGGACTCTTCTCTAGGTTAATCTGTAGGTGAGGGATTTGTGGTGGAATGTGTGGGCATCACTTGTTGTAGGGGTTTTGCGTTTTACACAATGTATATTTTTGGAACCACCAAGACTCTTCCTAGAACTGGCCGCCTGGCCAAACTGAGCAATCTGGTGACCAAGAACCTGATGCTCACTCTGACAGAGCTCCAGAGTTCCTCACTGGAGCTGGGAGAATTGTCCAGAAGGACAACCATCTATGCAGCACTCCACCAATCAGGCCTTTATGGTAGAGTGGCCAGATGGAAGCCACTCAGTAAATGGCACATGACAGCCTGCTTGGAGTTTGCCAAAAGGCACCTAAGGGACTCTTAGAAACAAGATTCTCTGGTCTGATGAAACCAAGATTGAACTTTTTGGCCTAAATGCCAAGCGTCACATCTGGAGGAAACCTGGCACCATCCCTACAGTGACTCATGTTGGTGGCAGCATCATGCTGTGGCAATGTTTTTCAGCGGCAGGGACTGGGAGACTAGTCAGGATCGAAAGAAAGACGAACAGAGCAAAGTACAGAGAGATCCTTGATGAAAACCTGCTCCAGAGCACTCAGGACCTCAGACTGGGGTGAAGGTTCACCTTCCAACAGGACAACCACCCTAAGCACACAGCGAAGACAACGCATGAGTGGCTTCGGGACAAGTCTCTGAATGTCCTTGAGGGACCTAGCCAGAGCCCGGACTTGAACTCGATCTAACATCTCTGGAGAGACCTGAAAATAGCTGTGCAGGGACACTCCCCATCCAACCGACAGAGCTTGAGATGATCTGCAGAGAAGAATGGGAGAATCTCCCCAAATACAGGTGTGCCAAGTTGGTAGCGTCATACCCAAAAAGACTTGAGGCTATAATTGCTGCCAAAGGTACTTCAACAAAGTACTGAGTAAAGGGTCTGAACACTTATGTAAATATTATATTTCAGTTTTGTATTTTTTCTAGATTTGCAAAAAATTCTTAAAGCCTGTTTTTGCTTTGTCAGTATGGGGTATGGTGTGTAGATTGATGAGGGGAAAAAAAACAATTTAATCCATTTTAGAATAAAGCTGTAACGTATCAAAATGTGGAAAAAGTCAAGGGTCTGAATACTCTCCGAATGCGCTGTATGTTGAAGAGTGTGGGACTCAAGCTGCATCCCTGTCTCACCCCACGACCCTGAGGAAAGGCCCTGAGGAAATCAACAAAGCGTGAGAAGACTTTGCTTTTGTTTGTGAATAAGGGTGTGCAGGGTGTATACGTGGTCTGTCGTACGGTATTTTGGTATTAAGCCAATTTGACATTTGCTCAGGACATTGTTTTCACTGATGAAATGTTGGTGTCCGCTGTAGATGATACTGCAGAGAATTTTTCAGAGATTGCTGTTGCCGCATTAATTATTGCAGTCAAATGTGTGGATTGGGGTGACCAGACCTTGGTTCCAAATATTGGGGAAGATGCCAGACCTGAGGATAATGATGTAAATTTTAAGAATAGCCAATCTGAATTTGTGGTCTGTATATTTTATGATTTTGTTTAGCATACCATCAACACCACAGGCCTTTTTGGGTTGGAGTTTCTTTTGTTGTTGTCCTGAAGCTCATCCAATGTAATTGGAGAATCCAATGGGTTCTGGTAGTCTTTAATAGCTGAAGTTTTTTAAATGATCATTTATATGTTATGGTTCTTGGTTCTCTTTTTTTAATCTTTTTTTTTTGTTGTCCTTTTTTTGGGGGGGTAGATCAGCTTTAATATTGCAGATAGATTCCATCAATGTAATTGTCTGCATCACTTCCAATCCCCCATATGTTTTTTCCCCCCGCAAATGTATGTATATATATACATGCATACATACATACATACATACATACATACATACATACATACATACATACACATACATATACAAATCATTTTTAAAAAAATATTTCCCTTTATTACTTTCCAACCCCACCACCCCTTCCCTAATTGGAGTAAGCTAGTGAACAACAATGCTTAGGCCTCTACTTCCAGCTTATACATACTAAATACATTTTATGGACACAGTCAATTTTACAATAATTATATTTTATTTGTTTTTACTCCTGAACTTCCTCTACCCTCAACCTCTCCAATCATTTTCATGATGTCCATCCTGTTTGCTTCTATATGCCATATCTTTCTAACTGTGCTCTTTCACAAAAGCTCTCAACCTATAACCTATATACTTATTATGGACACAGTATGCTTACATTATTAGTTATCTTGTTATTAGTTGTTGTTAGTTGTTATTAATCCCTCCTTCAACTCCATTCAACACCACCCATCTATCTCTTAACAACATCCATATTGGATTTCTATTTGCCATATATTTTTCAATTGTACTGTGATGTTTTACAAAAGTTCTGAACCTTTCTATTCTCATTGTTTCTACAGATTGCAGGGTTAGCTCCAGGTAAATATTGCAATCCTTTAGCCATTCCTGGACCTGTGTCCAAAAACAAGCTACAAATGGACAGTACCAAAACAAATGATCTAATGATTCTGTCTCTTCACAGCAAAATCTGCAGAGCTGGGAAGATTGTATCCCCCATATAAATAACATTCTATTGGTAGCAAGAATTTTATATAATAATTTAAATTAAAAGATTCTAAGTTTTGAATCCGGTGTCATTTTGCATATCAGTTCATAAACATTATGCCATGGGATCGGTACGTCAGAAATCTCTTCCCAACTATTTTGCATTTGTCATGTTGAGGCCATTGCTGCAGTGGTGGGGGGCAAGGGGAGGGCAGGAGGGGCATAGGCCTAATGTAGGGGGGCCTATATAGGGTGTGGCCAGGGTTGGTTTGGGGGGGAGTCGATTGGTGGTGCTGTGGTCTGGGTGTAGGTCCTATGGGTGCAGGCCTGGGGGGGGAATCTTGCAGGTCTGGGAGGGTGTCTTGCAGTTCTGGGTAGGGTGCTCGTCGCTCTGATGCTCCTGTGTGAGGTGCTGGGGCTGCGGTTGAATGCGATGTCTTTCAGGGTCCTGGCAAAGGTGGGGACTGTGGCCTTGTAGAAGTGTACCTGGTGTCTCTCTCTCTCTCTCTACTTTTAGTCTGTAAGGGCAGTGGGAAATGTAATGATGGATGGTAGCGTAATTGTCTTTGTGTGCGTTTGTTTGTGAACAAGAGAGAGGGAGATAGAGGGAGAGAGAGACAGAGATGCCTCGAAGCCTGCCGCTCAGATTCCCCCACCAGGGACCCAGGCTACAAATCTTGATCTGAGAAGGCCAAGACCAAGGCATAATGATCACAATACCTGTTCATTTCCTTGTTCCATTTTATCACACATTGGCCCACTCTGTGATACTTACAGCCCAATTCCACAGCTTTATAGCAAGCCAGGTGGTGGGACTGCCTTGTGTCACTTTTCAAATAACAGATTGGGCCTTTAAAAACAACAAACTGCAGAAGCATCCATCATGTCGTAACAATATACAACTTTTTCAATACCCCCCTCCCCCCAATATTTAAGAGCTACATTTATTTGTGTAAAGCCTATATAACGATCTCCAAATTAATCTTTGTAGGGGAGAGTGGGGTAAGTTGAGCCAAAGGGGTAAGTTGAGCCACCCTTGTTTCTTGGAAACCGTACACAAAATCAATAATTTGACCAAATATTTTGGAAGAGGTCAACATTTCATGGAGTCTGTGAAGGAAGAAACCACATGGAATAACTGGTAAGCAAGTTAGGTCCAAAAAACGGATTTTCACGAAGTCAAATTGCAGTGGAATTCAAAGTCGGGGTCGCGACCCATATTGGGGTCCGTGGGGGAACTTCAGTGGGGTTGCCATAATGTTAAATAATAATAATAATAATAATAATAATAATAATAATAAATAATAATTTTGGAACAAAAAATTAAGACTACAGATTATTGTATTGAACAATATACAAACGTTTTTGAGAAAGATCATTTAACAACAACAACAAAATCAGTAAATATATTTATTGGTTTCTTTTAATTTTGATGAGATTAACATTTAATGAATTGAAGGTTATTTGTTAATGCAAAAATCTAAATGGACCAATTTTAAGGTTGTGTCATTAGATTTGGAGTGGGGTTGGGAGAAATTCTGGTGGAAAAAATGGGGTCCCCGCTGAAAAAGTTTGAATACCACTGTGTTACATGTTTTATGATGCTTGTATATAATTTTAAGATTGTTCTATATATTGGTTGGGGTCTCTATGAGCTTAAATATGAGGTCATAAAGATAGACATGGTTTTAAAAAGGAAGTGTAGGTGGCTTAATTTACCCTGTCCCGCGGCTCAATTCACCCCATACCTGAGAATACTTTTAAGACCAAGCTATGTATTCAAAACTGTAATGTTTACATGATTTCTGATTATTTACAGGGATACACAACATCCTGAAATATATTTAGATATATTTGTTCGAAAGCATACTATATTTCCCTTGACGGATTGATGCTGAATGTAAAAAAATGACTCAATTTACCCCACTCTTCCCTATACTGTTTTTAGTGTGAATCCAAGTGGATGACTTTCTCTATAAATTATTTCATGTGTTCAGATTCATATGAATGATAACGCCTTTTGTTTACATGGCTGATAAAGTTGTCAATAGATGCCACAACAAATGTCTTTGTTTGTGTGTGTGTGTGTGTGTGGCCTGAGCGATAATGACGTTTTATTCTAGTTAATCCCAGACGGTTATTCTCCATTGTGTCTCCTTACACACAACATTGAGCTTTCCTCCTGCTATGTCTCACTCAGTGGTATACGCCCTGTGCCCTAACACACATGCACATGCACACACACAAAAACACACACACACACACACACACACACATACATGCACGTGCACACACACACATGTACATACACATACACAGACATATGTGCTTGTTCACACACACAGCACATACACACAGACACACACACACACACACACACACACACACACACACACACACACACAAACACACACACAGACACTGACCTGCAGGACCCTAGGAAAGCATTATCAATTCATGGAGATTGCATGTGCTTTCACTGCTGTACAAATGGGTTCTGTGGAATGGGCTGTTAGTATAGGATTAGTTCTAACCCTCAGAGGGGTCCTTCAAAAGCCCCATTGTGTGTATGAACAGGAACATTGTGTTCTGAGATTGCCTGCCTAGGAGGCATGTCCTACATGATATCGTCTTTGTTTATGCCTGTTGAAAAAGAGCACAGAGACAATTGACCCAGGGTAGGACACACAAAACAGTCACACTGGAGTGTGTTTTTGCGTGGGTGCGTGGGTGCGTGTGTGTGTGCGTGCGTATTATCTATAGGTGGTCGTGGTAATATAGATTTTGGTTAAGTTAATTTAGACAAAGAGATGTATCATTATCCTGTGTTGTCACTTGTCTGCAATGTGAGTAGAGCTTTAGTTAATTTGATGTATTCGGTCTCTGTGTACCCTGAAATGACAAATACAGTATTTCTTACCTATATCCCTCAGTACACTTCCTAATATTGTCTCAAGGCTTATAATTCCTTCTTTAACCTGTCGCCTCCCCTTCATCTACACTGATTGAAGTGGATTTAAGAAGTGACATCAATAAGGGATCACAGCTTTCACCTGAATTCACCTGGTCAGTCTATGTCATGGAAAGAGCAGGTGTTCTTAATGTTTGGTGTACTTTGTGTATATTTGACAATGTATTTGACAATTTATTCTACGGACAATTCCTTCGACCTCCTGGCTTGGTTTTGCTCTGACATGCACTGTCAACTGTGGGACCTTATATAGACAGGTGTGTGCATTTCCAAATCATGTCCAATCAATTGAATTGACCACAGGTGGACTCCAATAAAGTTGTAGAAACATCTCAAGGATGATCAATGGAAACAGGATGCACCTGAGCTCATAGCTCCTCTGTAGCTCAATTGGTAGAGCATGGCGCTTGTAACATCAGGGTAGTGGGTTCGATCCCCGGGACCACCCATACGTAAAAATGTATGCACACATGTAAGTCGCTTTGGATAAAAGCGTCTGTTAAATGGCATATTATTATTATTATAGCAAAAGGTCTGAATACTTATGTAATTAAGGTATTTCTGTTTTTTATTTTTAATAAATTAGCAAACATTTCTAAAAACCTGTTTTCACTTTGTCATTATGGGGTATTGTGTGTAGATTGATGAGGATTTAAAAATATCCATTTTAGAATAAGGCTGTAACGTAACAAAATGTGGAACAATTCAAGGTGTCTGAATACGTTCCGAATGCACTGATTATGGGATCGTCAGATCATGATATTTCACTCTTTCACACTGAGGCTTGGTGATTATGGAGGGGGAGATTGTTGGAACGATTTTTCAAATAGCCTACTGTGAGGAACTATAGTTTTAATAGGCTATATTATCATTCGCAGTGAATGTAAAAAAAAATAAACAGACTTCGTTGACTTACTGTGTGAGATGAAGAAAAAATGACTGAGAAGCTCAGCTTTTTAGTGGTAGACGTGGTGAGTTAAGACAATCAGAAATCAGACATCCCAAATGGGCACTTTCCTACATTTCCGCGCAGCAGGCCAGGTACTTCTATGCGTGCTCAGGCGGTTGCGCTCCCTCAGCAGAAGAACAGAGAAACCAGACAGATGCTCATTGCTCACATGGAGCACCCCAAACAAATGACAATGAAAACATTGACAAAACTCATAAATGATGGTTATGAAATAAACCAAAACTTGTTTCTCACAATTGTAGCAGGTTGTGAACTCTGCAAACAACATTTCCACTCCGAGAATGAGAACGGTAAATGACTGAAATTAACACATGCAGACAGTAACAGAAATTAATGTAACCAAATGACAGGGATTAATGGTACGTTTACTACTGGTGACAGATGTAATGGGGAATTGATCAAAATAAACAATCAAAGGGAAAACAATTCAACATTTAAAAATATACTCAACATATTTTAGATGCTTTTCACTGACCGCCGCAACTCAATAATCTGCTAGGCCTATTGCCATGCGCACTACCCAAATTGCATGCTTCCCAAATAGGCATACACTCTTAGAAAAAAGGGTTCCAAAAGGGTTCTTCTGCTGTCCCCATAGGATAACCCTTTTTGGTTCCAGGTAAAACCCTTTTTGGTTCCAGGTAGATCTCGCTGTCAAAAGAGTCCTACTTGGAAGCCAGAACAGTTCTACTTGGAACCAAAAGTGTTCTACCTGGGACCAAAAGGGGTTCTTCAAAGGGTTCTACTATGGGGAGTACACCTACGAGCTTGTGATTTGAAACAATCCACAGCAATTTTTTAAAATAAGCTAATTATTCTTGATTCCTCTGTGGCTAAGTCATGATTTCTGGTGAAATATTTTGAATGAGTAAATATATAATTTTGGGAAATGTATTTAAATGTACTTGGACACGCCGCTATGCCATTTCTCTCCTGTTCTATTGGTTTTCATATCAACTTTCTTTCGTTGTCCAGAAGCCAAAGGCACAATCCTAGTCAAGGCAACCTATCCTACTAGTTGCATCTTTAGATTCCCCATCTTTCTATGTTTTTCATCTCTGTCACATATGGAACCGCTCTCATCAGGTGCGCTGTTTAGAATGGTGTTTTCCCGTGAATTATGTTTTGGCAAATGTTTGAAAATGAAGTTTTATTGGCTGCTTCATTACAGGAATTGCATGTTCTGTTAAGATGATTTACCAATCTAAATATGATTTCTGTCATTCTGAGCATTGTGGGTGGACACCCTAAAGGGTTACGCACCCAATGCATATGGGTCCGGTAAATTTCTCAAATGGCCGGTAAATTTCTCAAATGGCCGGTAAATTCAAATATTTCCGGTCACGTTGTCCAGCGCCATATTTTCCTAACATAAACCCTGGTAAGGTGCCACCCATGCACACACACACACACACACATCTACATACCCCATAATGACAAAGTGAAAACATGTTTTTAGACATTTTTGCAAATGTATTGAAAATGAAATACAGAAATATCTGATTTACATAACTATTCACACCAATACAGTGGGGAAAAAAAGTATTTAGTCAGCCACCAATTGTGCAAGTTCTCCCACTTAAAAAGATGAGAGAGGCCTGGAATTTTCATCATAGGTACACGTCAACTATGACAGACAAATTGAGAATTATTTTCTCCAGAAAATCACATTGTAGGATTTTAAATGAATTTATTTGCAAATTATGGTGGAAAATAAGTATTTGGTCACCTACAAACAAGCAAGATTTCTGGCTCTCACAGACCTGTAACTTCTTCTTTAAGAGGCTCCTCTGTCCTCCACTCGTTACCTGTATTAATGGCACCTGTTTGAACAACCTCAAACAGTCACACTCCAAACTCCACTATGGCCAAGACCAAAGAGCTGTCAAAGGACACCAGAAACAAAATTGTAGACCTGCACCAGGCTGGGAAGACTGAATCTGCAATAGGTAAGCAGCTTGGTTTGAAGAAATCAACTGTGGGATCAATTATTAGGAAATGGAAGACATACAAGACCACTGATAATCTCCCTCGATCTGGGGCTCCACGCAAGATCTCACCCCGTGGGGTCAAAATGATCACAAGAACGGTGAGCAAAAATCCGAGAACCACACGGGGGGACCTAGTGAATGACCTGCAGAGAGCTGGGACCAAAGTAACAAAGCCTACCATCAGTAACACACTACGCCGCCAGGGACTCAAATCCTGCAGTGCCAGACGTGTCCCCCTGCTTAAGCCAGTACATGTCCAGGCCCGTCTGAAGTTTGCTAGAGTGCATTTGGATGATCCAGAAGAAGATTGGGAGAATGTCATATGGTCAGATGAAATCAAAATATAACTTTTTGGTAAAAACTCAACTCGTCGTGTTTTGGAGGACAAAGAATGCTGAGTTGCATCCAAAGAACACCATACCTACTGTGAAGCATGGGGGTGGAAACATCATTCTTTGGGGTTGTTATTCTGCAAAGGGACCAGGACGACTGATCCGTGTAAAGGAAAGAATGAATGGGGCCATATATCGTGAGATTTTGAGTGAAAACCTCCTTCCATCAGCAAGGGCATTGAAGATGAAACGTGGCTGGGTCATTCAGCATGACAATGATCCCAAACACCCCGCCCGGGCAACGAAGGAGTGGCTTCGTAAGAAGCATTTCAAGGTCCTGGAGTGGCCTAGCCAGTCTCCAGATCTCAACCCCATAGAAAATCTTTGGAGGGAGTTGAAAGTCCGTGTTGCCCAGCGACAAAACATCACTGCTCTAGAGGAGATCTGCATGGAGGAATGGGCCAAAATACCAGCAACAGTGTGTGAAAACCTTGTGAAGACTTACAGAAAACGTTTGACCTGTGTCATTGCCAACAAAGGGTATATAACAAAGTATTGAGAAACTTTTGTTATTGACCAAATACTTATTTTCCACCATATTTTGCAAATAAATTCATAAAAAATCCTACAATGTGATTTTCTGGATTTATTTTTCTCATTTTGTCTGTCATAGTTGACGTGTACCTATGATGAAAATTACAGGCCTCTCTCATTTAAGTGGGAGAACTTGCACAATTGGTGGCTGACTAAATACTTTTTTTCCCCACTGTACATGTTAGAATCACCTTTGGCAGCGGTTACAGCTGTGAGTCTTCCTGGGTAAGTCTCTAAGAGCTTTGCACACCTGGATTGTACAATATTTGCACATTATTCTTTTTAAAATTCTTCAAGCTCTGTCAAATTGGTTTTTGATCATGGCTAGACAGCCATTTTCAAGTCTCTTCAAGTAGATTTAAGTCAAAACTGTAACTAGGCAACTCAGGGACCTTCAATGTCATCTCCAGTATATATTTGGCCTTGTGTTTTAGGTTATTGTCCTGCTGAAAGGTGAATTTGTCTCCAAATGGCTGTTAGAAAGCAGACTGAACCAGGTTTTTCTCTAGGATTTTGCCTGTGCTTAGCTCTATTCTGTTTATTTTTATCCTTAAAAACTCTCTATTCCTTGCTGATGACATATTCATAACATGATGCAGCCACCACCATACCTATGAAGACTGGTACTCAGTGATGTTTTGTGTTGGATTTGCCCCAAACATAACGCTTTGTATTCAGGACATAAAGTTAATTTCTTTGCAGTTTTACTTTAGTGCCTTATTGCAAACACAATGCATGTTTTGGAATATTTTTATTCTGTACAGGCTTCCTTCTTTTCAGGTTACTATTGTGGAGTAACTACAATGTTGTTGGTCCATCTTCAGTTTTCTCCTATCACAGCCATTAAACTCTGTAACTGTTTTAAAGTCACCATTGGCCTCATAGTGAAATCCCTGAGCGGTTTCCTTCCTCTCCGGTAGCTGAGTTAGGAAGGACACCTGTATTTTTGTAGTGACTGAGTGTATTGATACAACATCCAAAGTGTAATTAATAACTTCACCATGCTCAAAGGGATATTCAATGTCGGCTTTTTTTATTTTTACCCATCTACCAATAGGTGTACTTTTTTGGCATTGGAAAATGTCCCTGGTCTTTGTGGTAGAATCTGTGTTTGACTGAGGGACCTTACAGATAATTGTATGTGTGGGGTACAGAAATGAGGTAGTCATTTAAAAATCATGCTTAACACTATTATTGCTCACAGAGTGAGTCCATGCAACTTATTATGTGACTTGTTAAGCACATTTTTACTCCTGAACTTATTTAGGCTTGCCATAACAAAGGGGTTGAATACTTATTGACTCAAGACATTTCAGCTTTTCAGCTTTTATTAATTTGTAAAAATTTCGAAATACATAATTCCACTTTTACATTATGGGGTATTGTGTGTAAGCCAGTGACACAAAATAAATTGAATCAATTTTAAATTCCGGCTGTAACAACAAAATGTGGAAAAAGTCAAGGGGTATGAATACTTTCTGAAGCCACTGAATTCTGGTAGATTTCACTTGAAGTAATATAACCATCAATCACAAAATCCGCTGCAGGCACAATACAGCCACTGCAGAGCAACGCTGCTTCTCACCCAGAGTGTTACCTCAGTGAACGGCGTCAAGCTAACAATCACTCCCTCACATAGCTAGCTAGCATCTCATCATGAAAATGGGTGGCAACATGTGAATTTAGACCAATCCCTAACAACCCCAGTGGTGGAAAAAGTACCCAATTTTCATACTTGAGTAAAGGTAAATATATCTTAATAGACAAAGTAAAAGTGAAGGTCACCCAGTGAAATACTACTTGAGTAAAGGTATTTGGTTTTAAATATACTTAAGTATCAAAAGTAAATGTAATTGCTAAAATATACTTAAGTATCAGAAGTAAAAGTATAAATTATTTCAAATTCCTTATATTAAGCAAACCAGACAGCACCATTTTCTTGTTTATTTATTTATTTAGAGATAGCCAGGGGAACACTCCAACACTCAGACATAATTTACAGATCAGAGGCAGTATGGATGACCAGGGATGTTCTCTTGATAAATGCATGAATTGGACAATTTTTCTATCCTGCTAAGCATTCAAAATGTAACGAGTACTTTTGGGTGTCAGGGAAAATGTATGGAGTAAAAAGTACATTATTTTCTATAGGAATGTAGTGAAGTAAAAAGTAAAAGTGGTCAAAAATATAAATAGTAAAGTAAAGTACAGATAACCCAAAAACTACTTATGTAATACTTTAAAGTATTTTTACTTAAGTACTTTACACTACTGGGCAACCCATACACCAAAATGTAGCTACGAAGCTCTACTTTGTAGCCTGCTGTGTTTTCTTCGTGTCTCTGAAAACATCTAAATGACAGAAGCGAAGGAAAAACGTTTAACTTTATATTTCAGTCCAAGGACGTCTGATGACCATAAAACATTACATTACATTTACGACATTTAGCAGACGCTCTTATCCAGAGCGACTTACAAATTGGTGCATTCACCTTATAGCCAGTGGGATAACCACTTTACAATATGTTAATTTTTTTTTCTTTGGGTGGTGTAAGGGGGGGTAGGAGGATTACTTTATCCTATCCCAGGTATTCCTTAAAGAGGTGGGGTTTCAAGTGTCTCCGGAAGGTGGTGAGTGACTCCGCTGTCCTGGCGTCGTGAGGGAGCTTGTTCCACCATTGGGGTGCCAGAGCAGCGAACAGTTTTGACTGGGCTAAGCGGGAACTGTGCATCCGCAGAGGTAGGGGGGCCAGCAGGCCAGAGGTGGATGAACGCAATGCCCTCGTTTGGGTGTAGGGACTGATCAGAGCCTGAAGGTATGGAGGTGCCGTTCCCCTCACAGCTCCGTAGGCAAGCACCATGGTCTTGTAGTAGATGCAAGCTTCAACTGGAAGCCAGTGGAGTGTGCGGAAGAGCGGGGTGATGTGAGAGAACTTGGGAAGGTTGAACACCAGACGGGCTGCGGCATTCTGGATGAGTTGTAGGGGTTTAATGGCACAGGCAGGGAGCCCAGCCAACAGCGAGTTGCAGTAATCCAGACGGGAGATGACAAGTGCCTGGATTAGGACCTGTGCCGCTTCCTGTGTAAGGCAGGGTCGTACTCTCCGAATGTTGTAGAGCATGAACCTACAGGATCGGGTCACCGCCTTGATGTTAGCGGAGAATGACAGGGTGTTGTCCAGGGTCACACCAAGGCTCTTCACACACTGGGAGGAGGACACAACGGAGTTGTCAACCGTGATGGCGAGATCATGGAGCGGGCAGTCCTTCCCCGGGAGGAAGAGCAGCTCCGTCTTGCCGAGGTTCAGCTTGAGGTGGTGATCCGTCAGGAATCAGCAGGGAGGAGAAGGTGGCAAAGAGCTTCCTATGGTTAGAGGCAGATGCTTGGAATTTAGTGGTAGAAAGTGGCTTTAGTAGCAGAAACAGATGAAGAAAATGTAGAGAGGAGGGAGTGAAAAGATGCCAGCTCCGCAGGGAGTCTAGTTTTCCTCCATTTCCGCTCGGCTGCCCGGAGCTCTGTTCTGTGAGCTCGCAATGAGTCGTCAAGCCACGGAGCAGGAGGGGAGGACCGAGCCGGCCGGGAGGATAGGGGACATAAAGAGTCAAAGGATGCAGAAAGGGAGGAGAGGAGGGTTGAGGAGGCAGAATCAGGAGATTGGAGGGAGAAGGATTGAGCAGAGGGAAGAGATGATAGGATGGAAGAGGAGAGAGTAGCGGGAGAGAGAGAGCGAAGGTTGCGACGGCACATTACCATCTGAGTAGGGGCAGAGTGAGTAGTGTTGGAGGAGAGCGAGAGAGAAAAGGATACAAAGTAGTGGTCGGAGACATGGAGGGAGTTGCAGTTAGATTAGTAGACTTTCCCATACTTGTTGGCAATACAATCTCACATCAATCTTACTCTGGTAGAGTGAGGAATACCCATCGCAATGAGCAAATATGAACACACCAATTTCGCCGGTTTCATAAAAAAGGCTGTCCCACAGATTTAAACGTTCTTAGCACAGCACTTTCTTTACATTTGGGCACTGCATTGCAGTGCTAGCTGTGCCACTAGAGATCCTGGTTCGAATCCAGGCTCTGTCGTAGCCGGCCGCGACCGGGAGACCCATGGGGCGGCGCACAATTGGCCCAGTGTCGTCCAGGGTAGGGGAGGGAATGGCCGGCAGGGATGTAGCTCAGTTGGTAGAGCATGGCGTTTGCAACGCCAGGGTTGTGGGTTCGATTCCCACGGGGGGCCAGTATAAAAATAAAATAGTGTATGCACTCACTAACTGTAAGTCGCTCTGGATAAGAGCGTCTGCTAAATGACTAAAATGTAAAAATAAATATCATAACGTACAGTATTGGGATTTTTTAGACATGGTTAACAACTTCCACATTCATGTATTCAAATGATTTATTATGTATTTTGACGACCACATTATTGACATTTAGTGAAAATTGATTTGATCGCTGCTGTTTCTTGTAGAATATTTGCATAGCATCCATTGTTTGTCGTGTCACTTAACACCTGACTAAACTGATCAGCAGTCCTACTCTGAGATACACTACATGACCAAAAGTATGTGGAAACCTACTCGTCGAACATCTCATTCCAAAATCATGGGCATTAATATGGAGTTGGTCCCCCCGTTGCTGCTATAACAGCCTCCACTCTTCTGGGAAGGCTTTCCACTAGATGTTGGAACATTGCTGCGGGGACTTGCTTCCATTCAGCCACAAGAGCGTTAGTGAGGTCAGGCACTGATGTTGGGCGATTAGGCCTGGCACGCATTCAGCGTTCCAATTCACCCCAAAGGTGTTCGATGGGGTTGAGGTCAGGGCTCTGTGGATGCCTGTCAAGTTCTTCCACTCTGATCTCGACAAAACATTTCTGTATGGACCTTGCTTTCATGCTGAAACAGGAAAGGGCCTTCCCCAAACTGTTGCCACAAATTTGGAAGCACAGAATCGTCTAGACTGTCTGTATGCTGTAGCGTTATGATTTCCCTTCACTGGAACTAAGGGGCGTAGCCCGAACCATGAAAAACAGCCCCAGACTATTATTTATCCTCCACCAAACTTTACAGTTGGCACTATGCATTGGGGCAGGTAGCATTCTCTTTGCATCCGTCAAACCCAGATTCATCTGTCGGACTGCCAGATGGTGAAGCGTGATTCATCACTCCAGAGAACGTGTTTCCACTACTCCAGAGTCCAATGGCGGCGAACTTTACACCACTCCAGCCGACACTTGGTATTGCGCATTGTGATCTTAGGTTTGTGTGTGGTTGCTCTGCTCGGCTACTTCTGTATATATAGTGTACCTTTCATACACACAGAGAGCTCTACAGAACTATAGAAACAGTCCATTATGTACTACCATCTACTATAACACAAATGTCATGTTTGTCTCTACAACTGAAAATGAATACATGAAGGTTTAATACTGTATATGCGCACACACACACACACACACACACACACGCACGCACACACACACACACACACACACACACACACACACACACACACACACACAGTCACACACACACACACACACACAGTCTCACACACACACACAGTCTCACACACACAGTCACACACCTGTTTGAAACCAAAAGAGAAAATGCATTTTAATTTGAAGTAATTGTATAAAATGAACACAGCTTTATAAACTGTCCCCCTGGACTGCAATGCTCCTTGTATCCTCTCCTCTCACTGGTGGATTTGATTACACGCCCAGAGCAGGGTTGGTTTTTCCTACACTGTTGTTGTCTCCTGTTTACCATGCATGAATACAGATTTGGTTGTGTTCCCCTTGGCTGGGTGAGTATAGTGAGCAATGGCGCATCCTCTCTCTTTCTGTAACCTTCAAGACTGATGTGAGCAATAGTGGGCCGTCTCTCTTTCTGTGACCCTAGTTTGATTCAGCCTGTGATCCTAGCTTGATTCAGCCGTAGTTTGATTCAGCCTAGTTTTCTGGTGTAGTGAGCAATAGTATGCCCTCTCTGTTTCTTTGACTCTTGACTCATCCCAGTGTTCTGGAGGGTTTGGTGTAGTAAGCAATGGTGCATCCTCGCTCTTTCTGTCACCCTTGACTTGGACCATGCAGTGTTTCGATGAGTTTGGTGTAGTCAGCAGTAGTTCTCCCATTTCTCTTTCTGTAACTCCTGTCTCGACCCAAAGTGTGCTTTCAGGGAAAGTGCTCTTTCTCTCCAAACCCAGAGTAGTCTCCCTTCCCCGCTTCCTCTCTCTCCCCAGTTGTCCTTTCTTCTCCCCTGCTTCTTTTCCTCCTTCATCTCCTTTCTTCAGTTCACACCTTTTCCTCTTTCTCTGCCTCTCTTCCTAACCTGCCTCTTTTCACCACATCCCTCCTCCTCTCCTTCTCCCTCCAGTTTTTGCCCTTTCTCACCTCCCCCTCTCACTCGCTCTTGCTCACCATCCTTCTCATATTGTCTTCTAATCCAATTTCAGTTCTTTCCAACATTCCTCTCTAAGCAAGGGGTGGACTTTCCCTATCTGCACTTGTCTGTCTGAGTATTAGGCTGGATAAATAGAGTGCTAATGAAAGAGAGAGTAGCACAAGGCAAACAGAGGTCCACTAGTCCACTAGGCCTGTTAGCGTGTATGTGTGTCTCTCTCGCTCTCTCTCTCGCTCTCTCTCTCTCTCTCTCTCTCTCTCTCTCTCTCTCTCTCTCTCTCTCTCTCTCTCTCTCTCTCTCTCTCTCTCTCTCTCTCTCTCTCTCTCTCTCTCTCTCTCTCTCTCTCTCTCTCTCTCTCTCTCTCTCTCTCTCTCTCTCTCTCTCTCTCTCTCTCTCTCTGTGAATGTGTATGTGCTCAGTGGACGTGCATGTGTGTGTGAGACAGACAGAGAGCCCAGTCAGTCTGATTAAGGTCAAATCTTCTCATCACTTCTCTGTTCTCTACTGTTCTCTCTCTCCCTCTTTTCCCTATTTTTCTCTCCTTTACACTCCACTATATCTATCTCCTTTTCAGCTAGGTCACCCATGCTACAAGTCAGTATTCGACATCCATCCATGTCTGAGGATGTCGGCAGATGACGTGGAAGCTAGCCACTAGGGGCAACAGTGAGCGCTGTTACCTTCAAGTAGGTTTCGGTTTTGCTAGGGCCTTGTGGACGGGGATGGCGGATGGCTGTAATTATCTGCCTCCAAAGGTTGAAAGTTTGAATCCAGCGATAGAAAGTTGTTTTTGATATTTTGGTTTTAAACCTATCCCAAACCTTAACCCTTATGTTAACCATTCGGAGTTAATGCCCTCGTAAAACTGACTATCCTACCGATCCTTGACTTCGGCGATGTCATTTACAAAATAGCCTCCAACACTCTACTCAGCAAACTGGATGTAGTCTATCACAGTGCCATCCGTTTTGTCTCCAAAGCCCCATACACTACCCACCACTGTGACCTGTACACTCTTGTTGGCTGGTCCTCACTACATGTTCGTCGTCAAACCCACTGGCTCCAGGCCATCTATAAATCACTGCTAGGCAAATCCCCGCCTTATCTTAGCTCATTGGTCACCATAGCAGCACCCACCCGTAGTCTGTGCTCCAGCAGGTATATCTCACTGGTCATTCCCAAAGCCAACACCTCCTTTGGCCGCCATTCCTTCCAGTTCTCTGCTGCCAATGACTGGAACGAATTGCAAAAATCTCTGAAGCTGGAGACTCTTATCTCCCTCACTAACTTTAAGCATCAGTTGTCAGAGCACCTTACCGATCACTGCACCTGTACACAGCCCATCTGAAATTAGCCCACCCAACTACCTCATCCCTATATTGTTATTTATTTTGCTCTTTTGCACCCCAGTATCTCTATTTGCACATAATCTCTTGCACATCTAGCATTCCAGTGTTAATACTATTGTAATTATTTTTGCACTATAGCCTATTTATTGCTTTACCTCCATAACTTGCTACATTTGCACCACTGTATATATATTTTCTGTTGTATTTTTGACTTTATGTTTGTTTACCCCATATGTAACTCTGTGTTGTTTTTATCGCACTGCTTTGCTTTATCTTGGCCAGGTCGCAGTTGTAAATGAGAACTTGTTCTCAACTGGCTTACCTGGTTAAATAAAGGTGAAATAAAAAATAAATAAATAAAATGCCTAACCTTAAGATTTCTGAGTTAATGCCTCAACTTAACCTTAAACTTAACTTGACGTGATACTTTGAGAGCTTGTTGCTCTTTTTAACTCTTCCCCATTCTTAATATTGTTATTTCTCTTCACTCCTCAAGGAGACCTGTTTCTACCAGCAAACAACAATTGAACACAAGCTCAGCTGAATAGCCAGCCTGTCTTTCCTTCTTCCAGCTAACCCACTGTTGTTGTGGACCGGCTAAAACAAAGGCTATTCAGAAGTCCTCCTCCAACTCACAGACACACTAGAATGAACTAATGTCTCTAAATTAATGTATTAGTGAATGAGAGAGAAACCATGGAACAAGGAAATTAATGGGTATTGTGACTCATTACGCCCTGGTCTTGGCCTTCTCAGATCAAGCTTTGTAGCCTGGGTCCCTGGTGGGGGGATCCAGGCCTCGAAGCAGCTCTGTGTCTCTCTCTCTCGCTCTCCCCCTCTCTCTATCCCTCTCTCTCCCTCTGTCTGCCTGACTGATTCACAAACAAACACAAACAAAGACAATTACGCTACCATCCACCATTACATTTCCCACTGCCCTTCCAGACGAGAGAGAGAGAGAGTGAGAGAGTGAGACTAGGTGCGTATACGCGAGATGGAATGGGGATAGTTGTTGCTAGAGGCAACAGTTTGAAAATCATGCTGCCTCGCCTTTACCTGGTGCTCCGGTCAGCCCCGTTGCCCACAGCGAATATTTCCCCACATTAAACCTTACTACAGGGTTTTTGACCAGTTGCCCATGGAGACACTTGCTGGAGGGACCACAGGGGCGAGGATGGGTTGGGGTAGACATACGGGCAATTCCACGGTAAAGGAATTACGCTTTGACTAAAATGTATGCCAAAGCAAAAACCATAACTGTATGCCAGTGGAAGGGAGGACAGTAGCAGGTGACTCAACTTATTTGTGACTATTATGATTGATAATTGTAGCCAATTCAGTAGCAGTAATTCCGTTACAGATTTTTGGGTAATACCATTACCAATTTGGTAACAGAATTACGAGTTTTAATCACTTAATAATTCATGAACAAAATTGATATCAGTAAAATCACTATAACTCATTGGTAGGTCAACCAATACTTGTTACTTCTGTGAACTTTCATTATCCTCTCTCCTCATGAGGGAGAGAAATTAGAACATATGTTAAAGATGTGTGGGTTTTTGGTAACGTAAGAAGAATTTTAGTTGGCAGGGGTCTTTACGTCAACATTATAGTGTCCTCTGTCCTCTGTAGCTCAATTGGTAGAGCATGGCGCTTGTAACGCCAGGGTAGTGGGTTCGATCCCCGGGACCACCCATACGTAAAAATGTATGCACATGACTGTAAGTCGCTTTGGATAAAAGCGTCTGCTAAATGGCATATTATATTATTATATTATATTGATGTATTTCTGATACCTTTTAAGACTTTTTCTGGTAGATCCCTTTTCTATCTGTTTATACAGAAATCAAATCCTTTATTTATGCCTAATTCTAAAGATGGAAAATGGTTGAAAATATATATCTATGACTCATAGCTTTCATTTGACACCCAATTTGATATGCTCCTCTGAACTTCACATGTTGGTGCTAACGGGTCCTTTTCTATGGAAATGTCCATACCTAGCAGTTTGTATATCAGGATTAAATCAAGGTTGTTATTATTTGGTGTGTTTTCTATGGCTCTGGAGGGAATTGATTGATCTGTTGTTTATCTCTGCACTGCAGTGTGTGAAGAACCCCCGGTCCCCCAATTAGGCAAGTATAATGTCAGAGAGGAAATGCATTGATTGAAAAGCATGGGGATTGTTGATTGTTCATTTTTCCTATTTGACCTATTACTTTACTGTAAGCCTACCTATTTTTCCTATTACTTTACTGTAAGCCTACCTATTTGACCTATTACTTTACTGTAAGCCTACCTATTTGACCTATTACTTTACTGTAAGCCTACCTATTTGACCTATTACTTTACTGTAAGCCTACCTATTTGACCTATTACTTTTACAGACATAGTTTACGAGATCACCTGAACCAACAAGTATTACTTCATAAGAGACTGAGCAGACTTTGAAAAGGAAAAGTCACAACGCTCACTCACCATTAAAAACATATTATTTTATTTACGCAACCCTCAAAACTACCGATTGGGGTCTATTTGACCATTCAGAGGCATGTTTTTTAATAATATCTCCAGAAGGCATTTGACAAGGTTGACCATAGTATCATGCTCTACAATGATGATGATGATGATAATGATAATGATGACATTGATGATGAAGAGGATGATGATGATGATGATGATGAAGAAGAAGAGGACGATGATGATGATGATGATGATGATGATTGCAATATTACACTTCAGTTATGGGGTATATCATTGGGCATATCAGTCAAAATATTATTTGTCAGCTCAATATGCTTTCCCCATCCTACTCGGCTCTTCTCTTCCTCTCTTCTGTCTCCTCTGTTCTCCTCTCTTCCCCTTGATCCTGTTGACCTCATGGGTAGAGAGAAGAGCAACCCTGTGGTAGGCAGGAGACATCCACAGCACGCATATATGCATCTATAAATATTTATGCTTTAGTTTAGTCAAAGATAACAGTCTTGGTGAGCTTGAGACAAACGCTACAGAAGCTATGGGAGAGTGCTGTGAACACTACAGGTCAGGCAGATCGCTCAAGATTGACGTCCTTAGGATGTCGGAAAATTGCTTCAAAATCAGCCACTAGGGGAAACAGCCACACATTTCTGCCTCCGCTTCGTTTGGAGAATACATCAATGAATTATTTAATCCAAGAAGGAATACATTAATGGGTAAACAGACACATGAAACAAAATGCTAACTATTGCATCATGCATAAATTAAAAATAGCAAGAAATTTGCCCTGAAAACCGAAGTTGGCCTGTTACCGTTGTGTCCTAATAAACTGGTTCAGGATTCCGTTTTTATACAGTAATACTGGCATGGACAGGGTGGGGGTAGACTCACCTGGTCTGTAATCAAGCGTTCAATCATTGCACGCAATATAGCATAGCAGTTAGATATTACATGCAGATAATCTATGATGCACAGTAGAATAGAGGACTGTGACAGTTTTAAAATGTGGGTAATATTTGGTTGAGACGTTGATCAATGATCAATGTCTTTATTCACCCACCCAGAAGTTTGTTTGACTCCCAATGTGTTATCAGTGTGCTTTCAACTAGGGGTGTGAACGTTTAAACATCAAAACGTTTAAACGAAGTTGGGATGCTTAACGTTAAGAAAAATCCCCACTTTATAAAAATCACAGTTCAGTTATCACAAATCATATTATTTTCTGTGTGCATCATAGGCTATAAAGGCTTAGGGAAGTTGTGTAATTCAAATAAAACCAGAGAGAAAGAGGTGAACTTCATGCAAGAAAATACATTGCGAGATACAGATTACCAAAACATATGAGCAGGCTTCTGCCTCTCTCTCCCTCACGCTGGCCTGCCTGCTCTGTCTCTTTGCTAATGATGCAAGTGTGTGTTCAGTCTTCGTTCTGTTGCATGTAGAATATTTTATCCAATTCATGGCACCAGTCTTGTGAGCATGGGGTAGACTATTCTTCGCTATTGCCTCATATGAAATACAATAGGCTACCGGTAGCCTGTATCGATTCATGCATTTCAGACATAATGGAATCTGGCCTGTTGAAAGAGCCTCGGACTAGGGCATGTTTGTCTGTCTGTTAGGGTAGGCTACGCGCAGACCACTCTTTCCTAAAAAAGTATTTTAGAGTTTGTTAAATACTGTGACTTACCAAGACATTTAGTCAGTGTTGTGTTCGAGACCACCTAAAGCGAGACCGATTCAAGACCATGATTGTAATTTTGTCAAATCACCACCATAATAAGAGTTCAAAATGTTGAGTATTTCTGTATTCATATTTCTGAATAATATATACAGTGTACATATCTACCTCAATTACCTCGTACCCCTGCACATCAACTCAATACTGGTACCCTGTGTATATAGCCAAGTTATCGTTACTCATTGTGTATTTATTGTTACTTGTATTATTACGTGTTATTACTTTTCTATCATTTCTCTATTTTTTCTCTCTGCATTGTTGGGAAGGGCCCATAAGTAAGCATTTCACAGTTAGTATACACCTGTTTATGAAGCATGTGACAAATACAATTTTATTTTATTTGAGTAGAGCACAGGAGAGTACAGTACAATACAATACATTACTTTAGCAATAAGGCAGAAAAGGTTGTTCGGCCCGACGCGATAGCTTTTATAAAACTGTTACCAACATATTTAAATAACAATGAATTACATATTTGCATTAAAACATTAAGTCAATTCATACAATTTCATTATTCCACCAGAAGATATAGTCTGGACAAAAATCTGGTTGTTAGTTATTTTGGTAATGTTGCTACAGACGTGACCCACAGTCGTTAATTATTTTTGCATAGTTGCTATGTAAAGGGTCTGGTTGTCCGTTCTAAACAAAATGGTTGCTATGCAGGCTGGATAACGTTCTAGCCAACTTCAGCTAACCCAGTCACGTTAAACATGGAACCTGGAATGACAGTACACTAGCTGCATTTTCATTTGTTTGAGCTTTTTTTCTATTGGCATTTACTTGGATATGTCCATGATAATGACGTTGATGCGTGATTTCGACTGGCTTAGAAAAAGTTTTCTAGTCTAGGTACTACAGAGATTAAAATTCAAAGTGAACATTGAGTATGTTACATGCTGATCCCAGATCTGTACCTAGGGGTGGATGGTAGACGGTGACAAAGTGGCCCATTTGAATTTGTCACCTCGTCTCAGGAGTGATGGCACGCTGTGGGGATGGAAGGCGACCCTGGCCTTGTTGGACTGCCCCGTCGAACTGCCTGATCATAAATAGCTGCTATGGTGTGGGAGGAAGGAGGTTTGTCATCAGGCAATCTATTAGGCCTACCCTACTCCACAGCCAGGCCCAGATTCTCCAATGAGAAGGGAATTTATCACTGCAGAACTATAGGACAAGGCTATTATTGTTCCTGTCTTTCTCCCTCCTCCCTCGCTTTCTCATTACTCCTCTCCAGTTCCCCTCCTCTGCCTCCCTCCCCTGCTTGTAACAGATCTCCTTCACTTCCTCCTCCTTTTGGTTTCGCGTTCCCCTCCTTCATTGCCTACATCCTTCCTCTTTGTTCATCTCCCTACGTCTCACATTCCCCCTTCTTTCTTCCTATCTTTTCCTTCATCCCCTTTTCTTTTCTCCTCCTCTCCTCTTCCCACCTGATCCTATCAGATACTAAATGACTGTTGGTGGTGATTGTAATCAGATATGCACGCAGGATAATCACTACCTTGGGAATGTAAGGAGCAGCTGTGGAGGGAGAAAGCGAGAGAAAGGAAGTAACAGTAAATGCAGGGATAGAGGGAAACGAGAGAGAGAAAAATAAGTAATTCCAGGCGGTCTTTTCAAACAGGTCTTACACTGAAAGGGCATTATCATCATTTTCACAATTTCACAGTATTATTTCAACCTCATAGTGTCATAGGAAAATATAGAGAAAAGGAAGTAGCGGTAAATTAAGGGACAGAGGGAAAAGAGAGAGAAAATAAAGTAATAGTTAATAAAGGAATAGAGGGAAAAGAGATTAAAAAAAGGAAGTAACAGTAAACTATAGGAATACAGGGAGGTGTTTGGGTGTGTCTTCTCCAGACTACCCTCATCACACACACCTGATAGCAGGAGAGAGCAAAAGAGAGAGAATAGGAAGTAACAGTAGACAGAGGGATGGAGGGAGGTCCAGACTATACCCTCATTGTAACAATGACGCTGTGAGTCGAGAAGCAGGTGAAACGTTTAATAAAACAACAAACATGAACCGAGACACCATAAACACAGGAACAATACCGACTGAGGACTAAACATAAGGGAGGGACATATAAAGGGGAGGTAATGAGGAAGGTAATGGAGTCCAGGTGTGAATCATAATGATCTGCAGGTGCGCGTAATGATGGATGCCAGGTGTGCGTAATGATGAATCCCAGGACCGGTGGTTAGTATTCTGGCGACGTCGCACGCTGGAGGGGAGGAGCAGGAGTAGACGTGACACTCATCACATACACACACCTTTCCTGTCCTCTTCTGACACTGTGTCAGACTGAAACAAAAAGACACCTTGGTTTCTTGGTCTCTGTTCTATGGATGTTCTTTCCTCCTCTTTCCCCCCTCTATTCTCTGCGTATCCCTTTGTCCTTGGTTGGTGTAGGAGTCCTGATGCTTCTGTTGTTGTTGTTGTTGTTTGTGACACGTAGGCATCAGTGCAAGCAGATGGTCATGGTTTGTCCTCCATAGCGGCCTATATGGTACATTTACTACATTTAATGTTAGTTTTTTTCTCCACACATGAAAGGAAATTGTATTGACTGTATCAGTATGGGCATTGATTGACTACCAGGGTTTGGATTAACCCCCTAAGGTCAATGTCCGTGCCCCCACGGTAATCTAATTAGGATAATTAAAAAATCCCCATAAAAATCTGTAATTTTAAGCTTGAGATATTTTTTTGCATTGGATGCGTCTCAATCCACCGCATCCGCCTACGTCGCACTTCCGCATCTGCAGTGAAAGGTGACAGAGCTAGAGCAGTGTTTGTCAGACCATGAGACTTCCCGAAAATCGGTCTTCTCACAAAATCGTCTGTAGCCTCCGAACGATTTGGCCATCTACAAACCTCTCCGTGGAAAGATGAGACTCTCTCGAACACGATGGTGTCCTCCATTTTGCTTTTACGACCCCCACAAGCGTCAGGGAACTCTGACGTCAGGGAAGTCTGAAGTCGGTACCGCACATCTGCCAACTTCTGTCTATAGCGTCGGAACAGTTTGGGGGTACACACTAATAAAACCCAACCATCGAAAGGTGAGTCTCACGAACACGCACATGTCAGTTGTTTTGCTCTAGGACACCCACAAGCCTCAAAAGACTTGTCTGAAGGTAGCGCGGTACCAGTTTAAAAAAATTATGGCAGTGAAGTACTTTTGTGCCAAAAAAATGGGTTAAATATGGGTAAAAATATAATATACTGAACAAAAATATAAACACAACATGTAAAGTGTTGGTCCCATTTTCCATGAGCTGAAATAATGGTCCCATTTACCATGAGCTGAAATAAAAGATCCCAGAAATGTTCCATAAGCACAAAAAGCTTATTTCTCTCAAATGTTGTGCACAAATTTGTTTAAATCCCTGTTAGTCAGCATTTCTCCTTTGCCAAGATAATCCATCCACCTGACAGGTGTGGCATATCAAAAAGCTGATTAAACAGCATGATCATTACACAGGTGCATCTTATGCTGAGGACAATAAAAGGCCACTCTAAAATGTGCAGTTTTGTCACACAATAAAATGCCACAGATGTCTCAAGTTTTGAGGGAGTGTGCAATTGGCATGCTGACTGCAGGAATGTCCAACAGAGCTGTTGCCAGATAATTACATGTTCATTTCTCGACCATAAGCCGCCTCCAACGTCGTTTTCGAGAATTTGGCAGTACGTCCAACCGGCCTCACAACCGCAGACCACGTGTAACCATGCCAGCCCAGGACCACATCTGGCTTCTTCAACTGCGGAGGTGGAGGGAAGGTGCAGAGGAGTATTTCTGTCTGTAATAAAAACCTTTTGTGGGGAAAAACTAATTCTGATTGGCTGGACCTGGCTCCCAAGTGGGTGGGCCTATGCCCTCCCAGGCCCCCCATTGCTGCTATAGATTAGAGCCTAATGAATTTATTTCAATTGACTGATTTCCTTCTATGAACTGCAACTCAGTAAAATCTTTGAAATTGTTGCGTGTTGCGTTTATATTTTTGTTCAGTATAATTGCCTGAACTGTCTTATATCTCTCAGATATAGGACAGACACTTCAAAACATACTTCCCTTTGATTCATTTTTTGACGATCTGTTTTGCCCAATGATTAAATGTAAGAATACACTAGATGACTGACAGGGGGCGCTGTTTTAAAGCCACTGCGCCTCCATCTTGGCACTCTCCCACCATTGTGGGGGCTGACGCTAATGAGGATGGGTGCTCGGAGAGCATATGACCCCTCTGTGCACGCTCTAATTCCTTCCCCAGTGACACAGAGGCTGTGGTTTGTGCTAGTTCTGTGGCGGCAGCACAGGAAAGCTTATATTTTCTGCTGTGATTAGAGTGGCTGCTCCTGTGTGTCGGAGGCAGCTGTGGGATCACTCAGAAGGGTGTGTGTGTGTGTGTGTGTGTGTGTTTGTATGATTGCACAGGGAGGCATGATTAACCTCCTACAGATAGATCAGGACAGCTGCACACACATACTCAAATGTTGATTTTACTGAACACAGGCACTGAAATGACCTATCCCTCTCCTCTCTCTCTCTCTCTCTCTCTCTCTCTCTTAGATACACACATTTATCGGTACTGTATAGATATCAAATCAAACAAAATGTTATTTGCCACATGCGCCGAATACAACAGCTGTAGACATTACAGTGAAATGCTTACTTACAAACCCATAACCAACAATGCAGTTTAAGAAAAAAT
This sequence comes from Coregonus clupeaformis, assembly GCF_020615455.1. Taxonomy (NCBI): domain Eukaryota; kingdom Metazoa; phylum Chordata; class Actinopteri; order Salmoniformes; family Salmonidae; genus Coregonus; species Coregonus clupeaformis. The sequence goes on along the minus strand of NC_059210.1, from coordinate 17,127,134 downwards.
AAATAAGCAAATAATTAAAGAGCAGCAGTAAAATATAATAACAGTAGGGAGGTTATATACAGGGGGTACCGGTACAGAGTCAATGTGCGGTGGCACCGGTTAGTCGAGATAATTGAGGTAATATGTACATGTGGGTAGAGTTAAAGTGACTATGCATGAATAATAAACAGAGTAGCAGCAGCGTAAAAGAGGGGGTTGAAGTGGGGTGGGGTGGGGTGGGGATCAATGCAAATAGTCCGGGTAGCCATGATTAGCTGTTCAGGAGTCTTATGGCTTGGGGGTAGAAGCTGTTAAGAAGCCTTTTGGATCTAGACTTGGAAGTCCAGGATACAGTTGCAGAGGGAGGTGTTTAGTCTCAGGGTCTTTAGCTTAGTGATGAGCTTTGAGGGCACTATGGTGTTGAACGCTGAGCTGTAGTCAATGAATAGCATTCTCACATAGGTGTTCCTCTTGTCCAGGTGGGAAAGGGCAGTGTGGAGTGCAATAGAGATTGCATCATCTGTGGATCTGTTGGGGCGGTATGCAAATTGGAGTGGGTCTAGGGATTCTGGGATAATGGTGTTGATGTGAGCCATGACCAGCCTTTCAAAGCACTTCATGGCTACAGACGTGAGTGCTACGGATCGGTAGTCATTTAGGCAGGTTATCGTAGTGTTCTTGGGCACAGGGACTATGGTGGTCTGTTTGAAACATGTTGGTATTACAGACTCAGTCAGGGACATGTTGAAAATGTCAGTGAAGACACTTGTCAGTTGGTCAGTGCATGCTCGGAGTACACGTCCTGGTAATCCGTCTGGCCCTGCGGCCTTGTGAATGTTGACCTGTTTAAAGGTCTTACTCACATCGGCTACTGAGAGCTTGATCACATAGTCATCCGGAACAGCTGATGCTCTCATGCATGCTTCAGTGTTGCTTGCCTCGAAGTGAACATAGAAGTGATTTAGCTCGTCTAGTAGGCTTGTGTCACTGGGCAGCTCGCGGCTGTGCTTCCCTTTGTAGTCTGTAATAGTTTTCAAGCCCTGCCACATCCGACTAGCATCAGAGCCGGTGTAGCACGATTCAATCTTAGTCATGTATTGACTCTTTGCCTGTTTGATGGCTCGTCAGAGGGCATAGCAGGATTTCTTATAAGCGTCCCTAGTCCCGCTCCTTGAAGGCAGCAGCTCTACCCTTTAGCTCAGTGCGGATGTTGCCTGTAATCCATGGCTTCTGGTTGGGGTATATACGTACGGTCACTGTGGGGACGACGTCATCGATGCACTTATTGATGAAGCCAGTGACTGATGTGGTGTACTCCTCAATGCTATCGGAAGAATCCTTGAACATATTCCAGTCTGTGCTATCAAAACAGTCCTGCAGCTTAGCATCTGCGTCGTCTGACCACTTCCTTATTAACCGAGTCACTGGTGCTTCCTGTTTTAGTTTTTGCTTATAAGCAGGAATCAGGAGGATAGAGTTATGGTCAGATTTGCCAAATGGAGGGCGAGGGAGAGCTTTGTACGCGTCTCTGTGTGTGGAGTAAAGGTGGTCTAGAATTTTTTTCCCTCTGGTTGCACATTTAACATTCTGGTAGAAATTAGGTAGAACGGATTTAAGTTTCCCTGCATTAAAGTCCCCGGCCACTAGGAGCGCTGCCTCAGGATTAGCGTTTTCCTGTTTACTTATGGCCTTATACAGCTCATTGAGTGCAATCTTAGTGACTGCATCGGTTTGTGGTGGTAAATAGACAGCTATTAAAAATATAGATGAAAACTCTCTTGGTAAATAGTGTGGTCTACAGCTTATCATGAGATACTCTACCTCAGGCGAGCAAAACCTCGAGACTTCCTTAGTGTTAGATTTTATGCACCAGCTGTTGTTTACAAATATACACAGACCGCCACCCCTTGTCTTACCGGAGTCAGCCGTTCTATCCTGCCGATGTAGCGTATATCCCGCCAGCTGTATGTTATCCATGTCGTCGTTCAGCCACGACTCTGTGAAACATAAGATATTACAGTTTTTAATGTCCCGTTGGTAGGATAACCGTAATCTTAGGTCGTCTAATTTATTTTCAAATGATTGAACATTGTCTAATAGGATTGATGGAGGAGGCAGTTTACTCGCTCACCGTCAGATCCTTACAAGGCACCCCGACCTATATCCACGATATCTCTGTCTCTTTCTCATGCGAATGACGGGGATTTGGGCCTTGTCGGGTGTCTGTAAGATATCCTTCGCGTCCGACTCATTGAATAAAAAATCGTTGTCCAATACGGGGTGAGTAATCGCTGTCCTGATATCCAGAAGCTCTTTTTGATCATAAGAGACTTTGGCAGAAACATTATGTACAGAATAAATTACAAATAAGGCGAAAAAACACACATAATAGTACAATTGGTTAGAGGGCTGTAATACGGCTGCCATCTTCTTTGGCGCCATTCTTAATAAAGGCAGCTACATGCCCATAACATCATACCGTCCTGCTTTGGCTTGCTACCCTTTTCCGGCCATGGGCTTTACTGTGCCACGCTCCTGCCACACATACACACACAGACACAGACACAGACACACACACACACACACACACACACACATTTTCCCCACTCCTGCCCTTTTCACTGTAGATGTATGTTCCACAAGTTTGGATAGCACAGTACAGTAAAATACAGTGAGTAGAGTATTTCATATTAATATTTATTAGGATCCCCAATTAGCTGCTGCACTCCGTGTACATCTAAGTGCAATACGTGCTGCTCTTTTTTGGACCAACTGCAAGTTGCCTATGTCCTTATTTGCCACACCTGACCACACAACTGGACAGTAGTCCAAGTACGACAAAACTAGGGCCTGTAGGACCTGTTTGGTTTTCTGAGGTAACAAGAAAACAGACCTCTTCCCATTTTAGTAACTATTGAGTCTATATGTTTTGACCATGATAGATTGCTATCTAGGGTGACATCCATCAGTTTAATCTCTTCAACTTGCTCAATAGCCATATTATTCAATAATAGATTCAGATGAGGTTTAGGGTTGAGCGAGTGATTTGTCCCAAAAATGATGCTTTTAGTTTTGGAGATATTTAGCACCAGCCTACTGTTAGATGCCCATTCTAAAACTGACTGGAGCTCTATGTCAAGGGTGGCAGTTATTTATTTAACTGTTACAGCCGACGTCTATACCGTTAAGTCGTCTGTGTACATGAACACAGGCTTCATTGAAGGTCAGTGTAAGGTCATTAGTAAACACAGGAAAAAATTTAGTACCAAGTCGGCTGCCCTGCGGTACACCACACTCAACTGAATTTGCAATAGAGAGGCTTCCATTAAAGAAAACCTCTGTGTTCTATTGGATAGGTAACTGTCCATCCATGATAAGGCAGAGGATGTTAATCCATAACACCTACATTTTTCAGTATGATATCAAAGGCTTCACTGAAGTCTAACAAAACAGCTCCCACAATCTTCTTATTATCAATTTCTTTCAGCCAATCATCAGTAATTTGTGTCAGTGCCGAGCATGTTGAGTGCCCTTCCCTATAAGCATGCTGAAACTGTACTCTACTGAACTACACTCTAATGTGCTCTACCGTACTCTACTGCACTGTACTAAACTCTACCCTACTCTACTATACTCTGCTGTGTTGCATTGTACTGCAGTGTACTCTACTGTGCTCTGCTGTGCTGCGCTGTGATGTCTAAACTTGGGAAACATGAGGAAAATGACATTAATATCCATAATTATGCATTTATGTCTAGTACAGATCAGGGATTCATGATGTAATTCCGTTACCTGGTGTAAATCCACTTCACTTACTCTAGTTCAATAACCAAAATATATTTTTTTCTAACTCCAGGTGCCATGTCATAACTGACACCCAATTCTTTCAGCAGACATCTTTGAATCTTAATTCAGATCAGATATTTAAGAGTTTTTGGAAAACGTGGTCGCATAAAAACCTGAGGGAGATTTTACTGTAATTCTGTTACCAAAGTTTGCGTCTGCACAGTTCTTCCACTAAATTAGCTTTTGTAAGGTTTTCAGTGGAAATTGTTAAACGTAGTCCTTGTACATATGGTTTGTTAAACTTTGAAATCAACGGTTTTTGTTTGGAATACATTAGAAAGTGAAAAAACTGAGTCAAAGCGTAATTCCATTGGAATTGCCCTTTATAGTAGCTGTGTTGGTGTGGCACTGGCCATGGGATGGGGGGTGGGGGGTATGTGGGGCTGTGTCATCTTTGCGGAGGTACAAGCATCCCTCTGTGTGATACACACAAGCTCAAACACATTCATGCTCCTATACACACACACACAGACACACACCTCTGTGTAATAGTCAGGGGCGGACGGACATTCATTCAGCCTATGCGTTTGGAGGTGGGCCCAGACACGAGTCGTCTCACGTCTATACCCCCTTCAACAAAGTCTACATTCATCACAACCCCACTAACCCAACCTGTTGGACCTAAAGCTACGGAAGTGCACCCCCCTTTTTCTTCCAGCCTCCCCCTTCCTCCACCCTCCATCACCCCTTTTTCCTTGGTTGTCACAAACAAACTCTCTCTCATTTTTTCCCCCTCTCCCTCTCCATCTCTGTCTCTGCTTTGTCTGTCGAGCATGTGTGTGTGTGCTGTATACATCCACCTGAACCCCCTCTCTCTATCAATTCAATTCAAATGGGTTTTATTGACATGGGAAACATATGTTTACATTGCCAAAGCAAGTGAAATAAACAGAAATTAGAAGAAACAAAAAACAACAACAACAAAACAAAAACCAATTAGAAATTAACAGAAAACATTGCACTCACAAAGGTTTCAAAAACCTAAAGGCATTTAAAATGTTATGTTATCAGCTGTGTACAGTGTTTTAATAATCTCTCTCTCTCCTTCTCTCTCTCTCTCTCTCTCTCTCTCTCTCTCTCTCTCTCTCTCTCTCTCATGTCCTGTTTTATTGAGCATGATGGAAATGTTTTCCTTTCGCTCCCACCCATTGCCCTGGCAACCAAGCCCTGAGGCCGAGGCGGGTCCTAGAAAGGCAAACTGGCACTCAAGCTAGCTGATGTGGACGGTTAGACCTCTATGCTACCGACCCGGTGGTATGACCAGAAATGTATCGACCGTAATAGTGCTACCAGCAGCACGCACACGCACACATACATACACACTCATACAGACAGATAGGGGCGTGTATAAAAGGACAGGCTTTTATATTTAGATTTCCCTATGCCCCCCCCTAGTTTGTCCCTTTAGTTAGAATGCCCGACAGTTCATCAGTCAATCACCCCTAACTTTCTAACCAATCAACGACATTCTCTTTAGCCTGCTTGTTGTAAGTCCCGCCTCCAGCCAGTGAGTTGCGGTGGCGACAGAGACAGTTTCCTGTCAATGTATGCATACTAGAACTGTATTGTGTAGGAGTGTATAGACTGACGCTGTATTTTGCTATTGTAATTTTGCTATTGTAATTCATGTTCTCTTATACTGCTTTATCCTTTAGATGTATAGAAGCCTATTACATACAATATATAATGTAAGTCAGTATTGTATTCACATCTGTGTGAAGCCTTATTTCATTACGTTTTAGCCATTCAGCAAACACTCCCATCCAGAGCGACCCACAGCTAGTGCATTCATCTTAAGATAGCCAGGCGATACAACCACGTCACAGTCATATCACAACCACATATCACATACATAATACAATGCAAAATACAATACAAAATGCATTAAAATGTTTGTGTCTCTTCACAGTCCCCGTCGGGCCATAAGGTGTTCTTTTATCTGGTTTTATTGCAAGCTTGAGTTACCTGGGGTGGCAGAGAGTTCCATTTAGTCATGGATCTATTTAAAACTGTGTGTTTCCCAGACTCTGTTCTGGACCTGGGGACTGTGAAGAGACCTCTAGTTGCATGTCTTGTGTGATACCGATGAGTGTCCGAACTGTGTGCCAACTGCTTGAACAGACAGTTCGGTAACATCAAGACCTCGCACAAAGACCAATAGTGTTGCAGTCAGCTTTGAGCCAGTACATCTAAGTGCAATACATGCTGCTCTGTTTTGGACCAACTGCAAGTTGACTATGTCCTTATTTTCCGCACCTGACCACACAACTGGACAGTAGTGCAAGTACGACAAAACTAGGGCCTGTAGGACCTGTTTGATTGACTGAGATAACAAGAAAGCTGAGCAATTCCTGGAGAGACCTCTTCCCATTTTAGTAACCATTGAGTCTATATGTTTTGACCATGATAGATTGCTATCTAGGGTGACATCCAGCAGTTTCATCTCTTCAACTTGCTCAATAGCCACATTATTCAATAATAGATTCAGATGAGGTTTAGGGTTGAGCGAGTGATTTGTCCCAAAAATTATGCTTTTAGTTTTGGAGATATTTAGCACCAGCCTATTGCTAGTTACCCATTCTAAAACTGACAGGTGTATAAAATAGAGCACACCGCCATGCAATCTCCATAGACAAACATTGGCAGTAGAATGGCCTTACTGAAGAGCTCAGTGACATTTAACGTGGCACCTTCATAAGATGCCACCTTTCCAACAAGTCAGTTCATCACATTTCTGCCATGCTAGAGCTGCCCCGGTCAACTGTAAGTGCTGTTATTGTGAAGTGGAAACGTCTAGGAGCAACAACAGCTCAGCCGCGAAGTGGTAGGTCACACAAGTTCACAGAACAGGACCGCCGATTGCTGAAGTGCGTAGCATGTAAAAATTGTCCGTCCTCGGCTGCAACACTCACTACTGAGTTCCAAACTGCCTCTTGAAGCAACGTCAGCACAATAACTGTTCGTCGGGAGCTTCATGAAATGGGTTTCCATGGCCCCACACACGCCTAAGATCACCATGTGCAATGCCAAGCATTGGCTGGAGTGGTGTAAAGCTCACCGCCATTGGACTCTGGAGCAGTGGAAACACGTTCTCTGGAGTGATGAATCACGCTTCACAATCTGGCAGTCCGACGGACGAATCTGGGTTTCGCCGATGCCAGGAGAACGCTACCTGCCTGAATGCATAGTGCCAACTGTAAAGTTTGGTGGAGGAGAAATAATGGTCTGGGACAGTTTTTCATGGTTCGGGCTAGGCCCCTTAGTTCCAGTGAAGGGAAATATTAATGCAATTACATTCTAGACAATTATGTGCTTCCAACTTTGTGGCAACAATTTGGGCAAGGCCCTTTCCTGTTTCAGCCTGACAATGCCCCCGTGCACAAAGTGAGGTCCATAAATAAATGGTTTGTCAAGATTGGTGTGGAAGAACTTGACTGGCCTGCACAGAGCCCTGACCTCAACCCCATCGAACACCTTTCGGATGAATTGGAACGCCAACTGCAAACCAGGCCTAATCGCCCAACATCAGTGCCTGACCTCACTAATGCTCTTGTGGCTGAATGGAAGCAAGTCCCCAAAGCAATATTCCAACAACAAGTGGAAAATCTTCCAAGAATAGTGGAGGCTGTTATAGCAGCAAAGGGGGGACCAACTCCATATTAATGCCCATGATTTTGGAATATGTTCGACAAGCAGGTGTCCACATACTTCTGGTCATGTAGTGTATGTGAATTATGAATCATGAAAAAGCACAACTCACTCTCAGTAGACAATATAAAATGTAGGGTTACTTGCGTAAACTCAGTTCTATGATAATATGAGCGAGATATCTCACTTCATGGTGATTCGCTCAGGCGGATTCTCTAACGGAAGTACCAATCACAGCGTCTGTGGGAGACAGACAGGTCGAGTGGTCATTCTCAAGCATGCCTCTCTTCCTTGCGCTCTTACGAGAAGGGAAAAGCGGTGAGATATCTCACTCATATTATCACAGAACCGGGGTTACGCAAGTAACCCTGAGTTCTATTTCAAATATATCGTCTCAATATCTCACTGTATGGGAAAGAAACTTCTCCCGTAATGCAGACATGCTCTCCGAAGCCAGACTAGTCCCAACAAAAAGCCATAGCGCAAATCTCCTGTTAAAGGAGATGCCATTAAACAGTGCCCAAGATGTGTCAGCCCTTTGGTGGAATGAGCCCTTCTGGCCTGCAACCCTTGCTGTCATGCTTTCCAATATAACAGCCTCCTCTATCCAAAAGTATAGCCGTTGATGAGAGAGAGGCCTTCCTTGCAGGGAGGCGCCCAAGCAACAAAGAGGTTGTTTTAGCTCTTGTGCAATACTCTCGCTCTATCCAAGTAAAAGTACAAAGCGCATACCGAATACAAACGAAGGCGAGGCTTCTGTCCCCACCGATACAATACATTCTAAGGCTGTATGAAACTACTTTAATGATCCAAAAAGTTGCATGAAAGGCATGCGCTCTGCTCTGTTTCTTGCGCAGGCCGCACACACTTCATCAGTCTCTCATTCACAATTTGACAAGCGCTTAATAATATTCTCACCTATCAGACTATTCTCAATTTAATCTGGTCTTTACATATACCCTACAATATACGTATTTGTGGAATCATTTTTTATTTAGATGTCCCACATAAAATAGCGAATGGAATAGCGCTTCCCACGGTTACATTTTTTATTAGCCAGATAGGCTACACCGGTTGTAAAGTGGATTAATGTGCTTATATTTAAGAATTGAGCATTACATATAGAAATCAAATCCAATCAAAATCAAATTAAATATTATTTGTCACATGCGCCGAATACAACAGGTGTAGACCTTACCGTGAAATGCTTACTTACAAGCCCTTAACCAACAATGCAGTTTTAAGAAAATAGAGTTAAGAAAATATTTACTAAATATACTCACATAAAAAATAAAATAAAAAGTAACAGAATAAAATAACAATAATAAGGCTATATACAGGGGGTACCGGTACCGAGTCGATGTGCGGGGGTACAGGTTAGTTGAGGTAATTTGTACATGTAGGTAGGAGTAAAGTGACTATGCATAGATAATAAACAGCGAGTAGCAGCAGTGGGGCCATTTGATTAATTGATAAGCAGTCTTATGGCTTCGGAGCCTTTTGGACCTAGACTTGGCGCTCCGGTACCGCTTGCCGTGCGATAGCAGAGAGAAGAATCTATGACTTGGGTGACTGGAGTCTTTGACATTTTTTTGGGCCTTCCTCTGACACCGCCTGGTATAGAGGTCCTGGATGGCAGGAAGCTTGGCCCCAGTGATGTAATGGGCCGTACACACTACCCTCTGTAGCGCCTTACGGTCGGATGCCGAGCAGTTGCCATACCAGACGGTGATGCAACTGGTCAGGATGCTCTCGATGGTGCAGCTGTCAAACTTTTTGAGGATCTGGGGACCCATGCCAAATCCTTTCAGTCTCCTGAGGGGGAAAAGGCATTGTCGTGCCCTCTTCACGACTTTCTTGGTGTGTTTGGATCATGATAGTTTGTTGGTGATGTGGACACCAAGGAACTTGAAACTCTCGACCCGCTCCACTACAGCCCCGTCGATGTGAATAGGGGCTTGTTCGGCCCTCCTTTTCCTGTAGTCCACGATCATCTCCTTTGTCTTGCTCACACTGAGGAAGAGGTTGTTGTCCTGGTATCACACTGCCAGGTCTCTGACCTCCCTCCTATAGGCTGTCTCACCGTTGTCAGTGATCAGGCCTACCACCGTTGTGTCCTCAGCAAACATAATGATGGTGTTGGAGTTGTGCTTGACCACGCAGTCGTGGGTGAACAGGGAGTAAGCACGCACCCCTGAGGGTCCCTGTGATGAGGATCAGCGTGGCAGATGTGTTGTTGCCTACCCTTAATACCTGGGGGCGGCCCGTCAGGAAGTTCAGGATCCAGTTGCAGAGGGAGGTGTTTAGTCCCAGGGTCCTTAGCTTAGTGATGATCTTTGTGGGCAATATGGTGTTGAACGCTGAGCTGTAGTCAATGAACAGCATTCTCACATAGGTGTTCCTTTTTTCCAGGTGGGAAAGGGCAATGTGGAGTGCAATAGAGATTGCATCATCTGTGGATCTGTTGGGGCGTATGCAAATTGGAGTGGGTCTAGGGTTTCTGGGATAATGGTGTTGATGTGAGCCATGACCAGCCAAAGCACTTCATGGCTACAGACGTGAGTGCTACGGGGCGGTAGTCATTTAGGCAGGTGACCTTCACTTTCTTGGGCACAGGGACTATGGTGGTCTGCTTGAAACATGTAGGTATTACAGACTCGGTCAGGGAGATGTTGAAAATGTCAGTGAAGACACTTGCCAGTTGGTCCGCACATGCTCTGAGTACACGTTCTGATAATCCGTCTGGTCCTGCGGCCTTGTGAATGTTGAACTGTTTAAAGGTCTTACTCACATCGACTAAGGAGAGCGTGATCACACAGTCGTCCGGAAAAGCTGGTGCTATCATACATGTTTCGGTGTTGCTTGCCTCAAAGCCAGCATAGAAGTGATTGAGCTCGTCTGATAGGCTCACGTACTCCTGAGTGGCGCAGTGGTCTAAGGCACTGCATCGCAGTGCTAACTGTGCCTCTAGAGATCCTGGTTCGAATCCAGGCTCTGTCGCAGCCGGCCGCGACTGGGAGACTCATGGGCGGCGCACAATTGGCCCAGGGTAGGGGCGGCGCACAATTGGCCCAGGGTAGGGGAGGGAATGGCCGGCAGGGATGTAGCTCAGTTGATAGAGCATTGCGTTTGCAACGCCAGGGTTGTGTGTTCGTTTCCCACGGGGGGCCAGTATAAAAAATATATATATATATTCACTAACTGTAAGTCGCTCTGGATAAGAGCGTCTGCTAAATGACAAAAATGTAAATGTACCAACTTCGTTAACTTGATGGCTAGCAGCTTAGCATCTCTGTCAAGCAGGCTTCAACCTGTCTGTTAAGCGGGATTCTGGGACAATAAATAGCGTTCTTAGCTGCTAAAAGCTAACCGTGTCACGGAATCCATGCAAAAACAAGTTTGGTATTCGTATTTAATGAATAGCGGTTTTGTTTTAATCCAAAATAACAAACCAAGTCTTTCTAGCACTCTGATGACGTATGTGCACAAGATGCAATTGGCCATCAGCATGTGAAGTAGCTTGAATAGCGAATGAAGGACGCTTTTCCCATGGTTCATTTTCATGCCAGCCTGATAGGCTACTCTGATTGTAAAGCGAAGCAATGTGCTCAAAATGTTGGGCAATGTTTGGCTTATAGGAACACTTTTTATTTCCATGCATCAATCAGCTATGAGGACCTGGCTTTCGCTGCACAACAGGTGATAGTATTCCGCTCAAACTCTGAATGCCAGGGCTCTCATTTGTATGTATTTTTTCTTCCATATCCCCATTACTCTTTCTGGGGTCCAATCACAATTACATACAATAAAACAATACATAACACAGCATATTATTACACACTACTCTACCATAACATACCGTACATATACAATTCAAAATCAATAATACAGCAAAATGACAATATTAAAATGTATGTGTATGTAGAGTGCGTGTTAGCATGTGTTTGAGAATGCTGTGTGTTTGTCTCTTTACATTCCGTGCTGTTCCATAAGGTTTCCAAAAATTTTTAAATCAGATTTTACTGCTTGACTGAGTTACGTGATGTGGATAGAGTTCATATGGCTCTATGTAGTACTGTGTGTCTCCCGTAGTGTCTTCTTGACTTGGGGACTGTGAAGAGACCTCTGGTGTCATGTCTTGTGGGGTATGTAGGGGTGTCTGAGCTGTGCGCTAGTCGCTTAAACAGACAGCTCGGTGATTTCAACATCTCAATACCTCTCACAAAGACAAGCAGTGATGCAGTCAATCTCCCCTCCATCCTGAGCCAGGAGAGATTTACATGCATATTATCAATGCTGGCTCTCCGTGTACATCTAAGGGCCGTGCTGCTCTGTTCTGGGCCAATTGTAATTTGCCTATGTCCCTCTTTGTGGCACTTGATCATATGAATGCACAGTAGTCCAGGTGCGACAAAACTAGAGCCTGTAGTACTGGTTTTGTTGATAGGGATGTCAAGAAACCAGAGTAGCGCTTTATTATGGACAGACCTCTCCCCATTTTAGCTACCATTCCACAATATGTTTTGACCATGACAGTTTACAATCCAGGGTTACGCCAAGCAGTTTAGTCTCCTCAACTTGCTCAATTTCCACATTATCGCTCTGGATAAGAGCGTCTGCTAAATGACGTAAATGTAAATGTAAATTATTCATTACAAGATTTAGTTGAGGTTTAGTGATTGATTTGTCCGAAATACAATGCTTTTAGTTTTTGAAATATTTAGGACAGTGGAGGCTCCTCAGAGGAGGAAGGGGAGGACCATCCTCAGTGAATTTCATAAAAATAAAATTAGCTAAACTTTAAAAAATATATCAATTTTAGATAAAACTATACTAAATATAATCATGTCACCAAATAATTGATTAAAACACACTATTTTGGCATGAAGGTCTACAGTAGCCTCAACTGCACTCTGTAGGGTAGCACCATGGTGTAGCTGGAGGACAGCTAGCTTCCGTCCTCCTCTGGGTATATTAACTTCAATACAAAACCTAGGAGGCTCATGGTTCTCATCCCCTTCCATAGACTTACACAGTAATTATGACAACTTCTGGAGAACATCCTCCAACCTATCAGAGCTCTTTCAGTATGAACTGACATGTTGTCCACCCAATCAAAGGATCAGAGAATTAATCTAGTACTGAACGCACAAGCTACAGCTAGCTAGGACTGCAAAGACAATAGTTGAACAGTTTTGAACAAATGAATTTCTTCAAAAATGAAGGGGAAGCAGGAGAGAAATAGAGAAAGAGAGATTTCATTATTTTTGTTCACTTTCAGTTTCACTTACTTAGCTAGCAAATGTAGCTAGCTAGTTTAGCCTACTCAAACACGCTGATCAAACAGAGGGATGCTATGTTAGCTAGCTGGCTATGACTATCCAACACAACACTGGAACTCTTACAAGTCAAGGTAACAATAGCTAACGTACATTGCGCTATTCCGTACATTTTGCCTTATTTTAGCACCCCAAAATGTCAATGTGTCACTGTCTGTCACCTCAAAATGTTCCCTCATCCTGTGTGCACCTGCATTGTAAAATTTAATTCATAGGCTAGGTTGTAGCAACTTCATGATGGGTATAGGGAACATTTTAGTAACGTAGTAGACTAAACCTATTGCTGTTACATTGAACTGGGTGAATGGAATATGAATGACAGTCATCCAATATGCTATAATAAAAATAAGGCCATGCCTTAAATGGCACTGACCGCCACTGATTTAGGACCAGCTTATTTCTTGCCACCCATTCTGAAACTGACTGCAGCTCTATGTTAAGTGTTGCAGTGATTTCACTTGCTGTGGTAGCTGACGTGTACAGTGTTGAGTCCTCATCATACATAGACGCACAGGCTTTAATTAGTGCCAGTGGCAAGTCATTAGTAACGATTACAAAAATTAAGGGGCCTAGACAGCTGCCCTGGAGAATGCCTGACTCTACCTGGATTATGTTGGAGGGCTTCCATTAAAGAACACCATCTGTGTTCTGTTAGACAGGTAACTCTCAATGCACAATATAGCAGGGGATGTAAAGCCATACACATACGTTTTTCCAGCAGTAGATTATGATCGATAATGTCAAAAGCTGCACTGAAGTCTAACAAAATAACTCACACAATCTTCTTATTGTCAATTTCTCTCAGCCAATCATCAGTCATTTGTTTAAGTGCCGTACATGTTGAATGCCCTTCCCTATAAGAGTGCTGAAAGTCTGTTGTTAGTTTGTTTACTGTGAAATAGTATTGTATCTGGTAAACACAAATTTTACTAAGGGTGCTTTGCTATTCTTGGGTAGCATGAAGTGTTTGATTTGATTTTTGATTGCATTTGCATTAATGTCAGAGTGATTAGAGACTGGCCGTTAGCAAGTTTGGTAGGCTACTAATGACCATCAGCAGCATCAGAGCGCAGAACTGGAGAAACCTAGTTACCATGACTCAATGGTCATGTGGAATTTGACTGCTGTCATGTCTCGTAACTGCCGGTGTGGTGGTAATACAGACACTATAACAGCCCTAGTCAGTGCTTCCATCCCTTGGGGTGCTATTGTCCCCGCTATGTGGGGATGGAGCCTCCAAACAACCCTCATAAGGTAGTCACTTCTAACAGACTGTGGAATCGGACTCTCAGAAGTCGATAACACATCAGGGGCTGAGTGTTCCCAGTTAACTGGGGTTACTCGTAGTGCGTCCGAAGCATTTGAGCATAGTGTTTTTCCCAAAACATGCTTGATCCTCTTGGACTGTGCCCTTATTAGAGTAACAGCAGGCATAGGTATACCATGTCACCGAGCAGGTGCTCGTGCGAGAGAGTATCCGACGGAATGACGTGAGTCGTCAACCAATGTTGCTAGAAAGGAAGAAGGAACATACTGGTGACCCAGATGTCTTAATCCTAAGCGGTAGTGCAGCTATGTGTCTGGTCTGTCTTGGCCCTACCTCGGAGAGGAGGGCTATCAAGAATGAAAATATCCCCAGCTGCTCGCTCCCAGTAAGGGGAGGTAGAGCAGGCATGGGTCCGACTGCGTGAAACAAACGTAGGTGTAAATGGGAGGAGGAAAACGTCAGAGCTGTCTGAGGTCCATTCCCCCCCTCTTTTTAAAATCAGATAAGAAAGTACAAGGAAGGTTAAATACTATACTGACCGTCCTCTAGCTTGCCATTGAATTACATAGAAAGGTCCCAAAACCAGTGGGTTAAGGGAGTTTCTAAGTGATCCCTTTCGGGGGTAAATGCTTCTCCTCCATATTCCCATGTGCGCAGTTACACAAGGAACAGAGTCTAGTCAAAACGTGGACGTGCCTCCCCACGCTCGTGTAAGGAGAGGGGGAGGAGTGGCTCACGTTGAACCTAAAAGAGAAAGGATAGGGCAGGGAGCCGAAGGTTTTGCACACAATTTTCCTCTACCGCTAGGGTGCCAGCCTAAATAGGCCGACCCTTCTTGCTCCCCTTCGAGGGGTTAGGAGGGTGGAACCTTGCTACGGCCGCGGCAAACGACTGTTTAACTCTAGGCTTGCTCTGGTTCAAGGGTTTACATTTTTACAAAATTAAGTACTTGTTACATACAGGTGCAGTAAAATGTGTTGTTTTACAAGGTCAGCACTCATGGAGCAAATTAGGGTTAAGTGCTTTGCTCAAGGGCACTTCGAAAGATTTTTCATTTTATCAGCTCGGATATTCGAACCAGCGACCTTTTGGTTACTGGCTCAATGCTCAGGGTTTGCGGGGCAGGCAGAAGTTAAAGGCTTCACCTTCTTTCTTGCGTTTGTCACACAGCGGGCCCAAACAACTCCTTGGGTGTCACAGCGGCATCCAGGAGGTCCACTTTTTCTTTGTCTGTTAAACTGGACAGGCTTAACCAAAGTTCCCTATCTCCCACTACCGCCGTCATGGTGCGACCACAGCCTTGGATGTCACTACGGGAGTTGCGCAGGATAAGGTCCGTAATCATACAGATCCCATCCCAAGTATCTGGATTTAGGGTATCCAAATCCAGTTGTTTCCCTGATAAGCCATCAATAAATCAATCACATTAAGTGCTCTGATTGACTGGGCTGATGCTTTGTACGTCTTCTGGCAAAAAATAGAGGTGGAAAAGCGCTTCGTCTTTCCAGGGAGGGAATTACCGGCACTAGTCACACAGCGTGTGGGGTTGAGATAGTCAGCCAGAGATGGCTTCACTGTTGAAGGGGTGTAAAACCCAGATTCCGCCATCCCTAGCCCCCCTGAGAGCTCTAGGCCTCCCTGAGACAAGCTGGTACTGCAGGAAGCAGTTGCTTGACAGGGGCCGAATGGGATGGTAGTGTCTTCCCATCGTACAGGTCCCTTACGGCAGGGTTTCCCAAACTCTGTCCTGGGCCCATCATCGTCCCCCATCATCGTCCTAGCTTTTTTTTGTCATTTAGCAGACGCTCTTATCCAGAGCGACTTACAGTTAGTGAGTGCATACGTTTTCATACTGGTCCCCCTTGGGAATCGAACCCACAACCCTGGCGTTGCAAGCGCCATGCTCTACCAACTGAGCTACACAGGACTATTGATCAGGGGGTGCCATCCCCTGACACCAAATCGTCAGACAGTGGGATGGAATCGAGGCTATCCATAACAAAAGAACGTGGTGGTTCCAGTGCCTGGCTTGTTTCGCCTTTGGAATGGGCAGCAGTGGCCATAATATTAGTAGGGCTTGATGATATGAAGAAAGCTGTTGTTTAGCTAGCTAGTCAGAAGCCTTGCGACTCATTCTAGCTAGGGTGAGCACCATGTGAATGCTAAACCGCAAAGCTAGTGATGCGTTAGCTAGCTAGCACGTACCTCTTGGCCAAGGTGTGCTGTAGCTAGCCGAAGTGAACTGGGTGGGGGCAGTTATTTTTCGGGTAGATAGATATACTCCCAAGACCGTAGAGCCGTGAACCAACCAGTCAGTCGAATGATCACAAACGAGTAAACGTAGGTGAAAATAAGACGAGAGAAGGGATCTAGCAATATTACCGTGTTGCAGGTAGTGATGCTGGTGTGGTTAGCTAGCTTCCCAGCTAGTTAGCCAAGTAAAGCCTTCCTGCGAGGGCTCACTAAGTCACAAAATCTAGCCTGTGATGCTAGCTACCACCTGGAGAAAATTAATTGTACTCGAAGCAAAACGTTCCTTTCGGTTAGTACTCAGCACTATTGACAGGAGCTGGGGTCCTACATTCGGCAGCGTCTACCTCGCGGTTCGCCAGAGAACACTTCAGTAGGAAGACAGAATCTAGTAGTGCTGAGAGAAAACTCTTCACAAGGAAGAGAGTTGAGAATGACCAGAGTGGCATTTTATGAAGAGAAGAGGGGCTCACCTCATTCGCCACTCGACCTGTCTGTCTCCAACAGGTACTCCGATTAGTACTTCCGTTAGAGAATCCGCCTGAGCGAATCCCCATTAAAGTGAGATATTGCCATAACCAACTGCCTTACTGCTAAGACCAGCATTTGGTTGGTTTAAATATCCCCACCAGGGCTTTGGCACACGTTTTTAAGCACACACCTCAGATATTGCAACCCCTCCCACCTCAGCGCAAGCAAGCTCATATAAAACAGGTAAATTACCAATCCTGGCGCAAGGGTTGGAAAATAGTAGAGCGCTGGCTTTAACAGGTCAATATTGCCAACGAGCGTGCATTTGACAATTGCGCAGACTTAATAGCAGACAAAAATAGAGCCCAGAGAGGGACATGGAGGAGGGAAGACAGAGAGAGATGAAAACAGACAACGAGAGAGAGGTATGACAGACGTAGTTATGAAGAGCCAGAAAGATGGAAAGTGTACACAGAGAGCTGAGAAAGGCAAAAGGATGGTAACACGAAACAAATAAAGAACAAAAGTTGGATAGAGCGGGTCAGGAGGAATAGCAGTAGAGTGCATAGTTGGAGAAGGAGAGATAATATTAGGCTTATGCAGCCACAGTAAGTTTTCACACTTTTCACTCTACCAGAATCAACTTATTTTTGCTTGTGAGAGAGGGAGAGAGTTTTGAGAATCATAGAGGAGAAGAGTTAGAGTTGAACCTTTAGTTAAATAAGGGTTAAATAAAATAAAAATAAAATATAAGAGCTATAGCCCACTGCCTGGCTCCCAGCCTCTGTACCCCTGACCTAGACTACAGCACATGATTAAACAGATCTCTACACAGAGCTCTAAGGCCTCTTCTGCAGCTCACCCATACTCTGCATTCTCCTCTGTTTTCCTGCTCTCCCTTCCTCTCACTGGTCTCTTTCACTCTACAGCACACAGTTTTGGTCTCTCTTCTGCAACTCCCTGTTGTTTTCCACTCTATAGTTCTGGTCTGTCAGTTGACAACTCTCTCTCCATCTCAGTTCACTAGCGATCTCATGAAAACGTCCATCCTCACCTTGGCTCCCATACTTCATCTGCACTGATCTGAAAAAACGGACCACGTTGTTTTGTTTTCACCTCTCACGTCCTAAGTGCACGGAGACGAGGAGAGGACGGATTTGGAGACGATTGAGAAAGAGTTTCTTTCTACAAAACACTGCCTTAGTCCACAATTCAGTCTCTTTCGCTCACACACACACACACACACACACACACACACACACACACTCGTTCATTAAGTGTGGTGAGGCGGCCCACCTCGGCTCTGCTTGGATGGGCAATTGGAGTTGGCTAATTATAGCAAATAAACTGCACTGATCTGTGCAATTAACATGCAGTAATCGAGCCCAGTGCTGCTGTGACACTGATGAATAGCCCAGTAGTCTTAGTGTGCTGCACTTTAGTTCACCCTCACTACACAGCCTTCAATAAGGAAGAGGGAGAGGGACGGAGGAGGATGCTCTAGTAATAGACGTTGATGTTGAATAGCCTATGTCAAGACGTTAAGTTACAGGTGATATTCTCATAACTAGTCATATGTGCTTTGTCTCCCTGAAGTTGTCATCTAATAATTGTATAAGTTTGTGCTTGGAAAAGTTGCTTTGTTTTGAGAGTTGATACTTATAACATAATATAGCAACCTCACGTAGCAGACCTGGTACTGAAGGCTATAGAGATGCATGGCTGTGTGTGGGTGAGAGAGAAAGAGATGGAGAGATATAGATAGGGAGAGAGAGGTTATGATTTCCCTCCTATTCTCTGATATTAGCCATTCTCTCTGATGGTCAGCTCTCTCCAAGGTGCATTGCCTGTGGCAAAATAGTCTTCACTCCTTTCTGCACATCTCTTCATTTTCTCTTTTTCTTTCTCTCTCTTCCCTCTATTCCACAGCTCCTGTTCGTAAAAGCTCAGGGCTTGTTTCTGCGCCATATGTATTTTTTATCTTTATTAGACCGAGTGCAATATTCTGCAAGTCTCGGGAGCACAGTCAGAGCACAGTCAGTTACCTCGGACAGTTTTCCCAAAGTGAGGTGACGTACCGTGTCAATAATTTAGACCAAGCAACGTGTTCCTCTATGGGAGTCCCTCGCTATCTCAACTTCGGATTCCTTGTCTAACTCCCTGTCTCTCCCTCTCTCTCTCGCTAACAGCTTGTATCTCCCGGTGTCTTCTTCTCGTCACCGATAGTTGTGGCCATTTGAAACTTTTGCATCTCCTATCAATAGGTGGTCACAAAAACCTGTACCGTGGCACAGGGCTTTAAAAAAATAAAGTTTTAGTGCCCACAACTGTATTGCTCCATATTTAACCTGTTTCCCATTTTTCTAGACCCTTGCCTCATTTACCTCAAACCTCCCTCTCTTGTTCTGTCTTCACTTACCGATCCCTTCTTTTATTTGCTCTCAATTCTCCACTTTCTCTCCCCACCTCTCTCTCAACCACCCCTCCTTGTCTCTCATTGTGCTCTAGTAATGCTACCCCTCTGTGATTTGTATTCTGTTGTCTTCCTCTTTCTATTGACTGTACTGTCTGCAACTGATGACTGTCTGGGGCAGACTTGCAGTGTAACTTCAGCCCGGCTGTTTGTCAATGTCTGTAAAAGGCTGGACAGGGAAGATGGGACCCTCATAGGGATGCTAGTAACACGAACCTCATAGGGATGCTAGTAAGCCAAGAATCATTTCATTAAGGGCCAGCAAACCGAATATTATAGTTGATAAATGGCAGCCATGACAAGTGCCAAGGACCAAAAAGTTTCCCCTACACTCAAGCCTTGTCTGAATCTCTTCTGAGTATGCCCTTATCAACTGTTGATAATTCTTTTGTTTTTGTGGTTGTTAATACTCTCTGTCATCGACTTTGCCCTAAAACCCCTCTCTAAAGAACTCACTATCTCTGTCCTCTAGAGGATAAAGCTCTGTCTCTCTTATCTCCATACCAACCAGCCTTGGTGTTTTTAGACCCGTGGGACAGGAACAGATTAGGCTGTCTGGAACTGCAGTGCGGAATATCGGAGTGCTTTGTATTCTGCCCTTGGTTCCCATGGTGATGGTGTAGCACACTTTTAACCTGCCGGTCCGACCTTAAGGATTTCATTTGAATCGTCATGGTAGGGCAAAGCGGGGAGGCCCAGTCGCAGGAGAGGGACTGGGTCAGCCACCTCTCTCTCGGCAACTGTCTGGGAGCTAGCGGTTCGACTTGCCCCCTGCCCCGCTATGTCATCAGCCGTTATCACGCTTGCACTATCCCACTGGGTACAGATGTCAGTTCAACGTCTAGTTTTGATTTACATTTGGTTGAGTTGTCAAGTAACGTGAATTCAATGTGAAATAAACCAAAAATGTCACCATGTCATTGCATTTTGGTTAAAAGACTAAATGCCCTTATGTTGATGAATTTTTGCATATCCAATCAGTTTTCCATGTTGATTCAACATCATCACATAGATTTTTGGGGTTGAAATGACGTGGAAACAACGTTGATTCAACCGATTTTTGCCCAGTGGGATGGTGCTACATGGAAAAGGGTATTTTACCAGGGCTGTTGTATTTATACATATTCGAATTTGGGATCCGATCATATCCCTCACATTTTCATGACGACGGACATAAATTATTTATGCAAAAGTCCAAGTAGCCGTGTCGTGTTTCTCAAGGATTCAGCCTGTGTGAATTAAAGTTTGAATGTGAGTGTCCTTGTTTAAAGGAGCTGTGCATATCTTGGTCTGAATTAAACCAGTTTAAACTAGTTAGTCTGTGGAATCCCAGTCCGGTTGCTTTTTACTCCCATTGTGGGATTTGCTTCCTCCCCACCGGGGAGCCTGTCATACCATTATTCATGACTCAGTCTTAATTTAAATC
This sequence comes from Coregonus clupeaformis, assembly GCF_020615455.1. NCBI lineage: Eukaryota > Metazoa > Chordata > Actinopteri > Salmoniformes > Salmonidae > Coregonus > Coregonus clupeaformis. The sequence continues at coordinate 17,106,435 of NC_059210.1, read as the reverse complement.
CACTACTTCCTCCCCAGATAACTAGATACAGTACAACTCTTTAGAACACGGAGAAGGTTCTTACTCCAGGTCCCTGAGGGAGTGTCGAGGATGATGTTAGGAGAGAATGTTCCTCGGAAAATGATCAGAACGCATTTATCCAAATTACATTTTTCTTAAATGTTCTGTAGGCGGAAAGCGTTCCACTTGCGTCACATTTCACCGTTCGAGGAACGTCCCTCTGCAGTTTTGAGAATGAGGCCGGGCTGTTTCTGTAAAGTTTTGGGATGGAATGTTCTCGGAACACTCCAACACACAAAACTGGATGAACAAATGTTAGAGCTAAACGTTAGAGCAACGTTCTTCAAACCTGGTCCTGGAGACTCACATGTGTGTGCAGACTTTGGTGCAGCCCACCCAGTACTAACCCACTTGATGCAACCAATCAAGGGCTTGATGATTAATTCATTAGTTGAATCAGTGTGTTAAGTAGTGCGAGGCTGGAAGAAAGACCTGCACACAGTGCATCCTTCCCGTTCATCCCACCCTTTCCTCGGACAGACAATGCCCCGCATATTTTGCAAGCGCATCATGTTATTCCATCCCAAAATAAAGGATTTTACTAAGCAGGTCAAACCGACAACCCAATTCTTTACTGGTTCTTGTTTCCGTACGGATGATGCTCTTAATCTCTCATCTCTATTTATGGAACTTGTTAAGTAAAGCTCAGTTTGGGCACGTACTGTACAGTGCAGTCCAATGATTAATTCCTTCAGTAAATCAAACACTTAGCATCACCAGCCTCTGTGTGAATGCCTAGTTTGAGAACGGGGCAAGGTCTTTGAATCCCAATGCTTCGGATGCTGCATGGTGTATTTTAGGATACAAGCCCTATCTGTGGTTCACCTTCTCTTTCTGCAGTCTCAGATGCTATCTGAAGTATACATTTGCTTCGCATCAAGAAGTTTGGGAGATCTGTGTGTCTGAGTCTCGGTGCACTCATACATATTTGAAGATCAGGGTTTGGTTACATAAGGGAGGGGGATGAGAAATGCACCTCTATAGTTTGTTCTTTATTAATGTTTATCTGGGATTGCAGAGTGTGTATGCTGTAGTTCATTAACTGTGAACTTTTTCCTTGAAGAAGTCACAACGAGACTTTCTATGGAGGAAATGTACAAAGCCTTATGTTCAAGATGTATCGGTGTACAAGTCCTTCTAATACATTATTTATTTGGTTTATAGGTGTTTTGTAAGACTTTTCAACAATATGTTACAAAACCCTGGTGTTACTAGGGTCAATGTGGCATATTTACAGTATATGTGGGTTATTCATATTGTGTACTGTACTTTACTCTACTGTTCTTATTCAGCTGCATGACATAGTATATAGCTGGGGTTCTCAAAGTGGGGTCCGTATTGTAGGGGTCCGCGGCCAGATGTGTATATATATATACAGTGCCTTCAGAAAGTATTTACACCCCTTGACTTTTTCCACATTTTGTTGTGTTATAAAGTGGGATTAAAATGGATTTAATTGACATTTTCTGGTCAACGATCTACAGAAAATACTAGAACATTTGTAAAAAACATTAGATCATTTGTAAAAACAAAAAATAAAATAAAAATCTAGCACTAATATATCTTGTTTAGATACAGTGGGGAGAACAAGTATTTGATACACTGCCAATTTTGCAGGCTTTCCTACTTACAAAGCATGTAGAGGTCTGTAATTTTTATCAAATGTACACTTCAACTGTGAGAGACGGAATCTAAAACAAAAATCCAGAAAATCACATTGTATGATTTTTAAGTAATTAATTTGCATTTTATTGCATGACATAAGTATTTGATCACCTACCAACCAGTAAGAATTCCGGCTCTCACAGACCTGTTAGTTTTTCTTTAAGAAGCCCTCCTGTTCTCCACTCATTACATGTATTAACTGCACCTGTTTGAACTCGTTACCTGTATAAAAGACACCTGTCCACACACTCAATCAAACAGACTCCAACCTCTCCACAATGGCCAAGACCAGAGAGTTGTGTAAGGACATCAGGGATACAATTGTAGACCTGCACAAGGCTGGGATGGGCTACAGGACAATAGGCAAGCAGCTTGGTGAGAAGGCAACAACTGTTGGCGCAATTATTAGAAAATTGAAGAAGTTCAAGATGACGGTCAATCACCCTCGGTCTGGGGCTCCATGCAAGATCTCACCTCGTGGGGCATCAATGATCATGAGGAAGGTGAGGGATTAGCCCAGAACTACACGGCAGGACCTGGTCAATGACCTGAAGAGCGCTAAAGAAAACCATTAGTAACACATTACGCCGTCATGGATTAAAATCCTGTGGCGCAGTTTGCCAATGACCATCTGGAGTTTGCCAATGACCATCTGGATGATCCAGAGGAGGAATGGGAGAAGGTCATGTGGTCTGATGAGACAAAAATAGAGCTTTTTGGTCTAAACTACACTCGCCGTGTTTGGAGGAAGAAGAAGGATGAATACAACCCCAAGAACACCATCCCAACCGTGAAGCATGGAGGTGGAAATATCATTCTTTGGGGATGCTTTTCTGCAAAGGGGACAGGACGACTGCACCGTATTGAGGGGAGGATGGATGGGGCCATGTATCGCGAGATCTTGGCCAACAACCTCCTTCCCTCAGTAAGACCATTGAAGATGGGTCGTGGCTGGGTCTTCCAGCATGACAACGACCCGAAACACACAGCCAGGGCAACTAAGGAGTGGCTCCGTAAGAAGCATCTCAAGGTCCTGGAGTGGCCTAGCCAGTCTCCAGACCTGAACCCAATAGAAAATCTTTGGAGGGAGCTGAAAGTCCGTATTGCCCGGCGACAGCCCCGAAACCTGAAGGATCTGGAGAAGGTGTGTGTGGAGGAGTGGGCCAAAATCCCTGCTGCAGTGTGTGCAAACCTGGTCAAGACCTACAGGAAATGTATGATCTCTGTAATTGCCAACAAAGGTTTCTGTACCGAATATTAAGTTCTGCTTTTCTGATGTATCAAATACTTATGTCATGCAATAAAATGCAAATTAATTACTTAAAAATCATACAATGTGATTTTCTGGATTTTTGTTTTAGATTCCGTCATGTAACTTTTTTTTTAATGTTCATTGTAGGACAGAAAAGACTGTAAAAACACCAGGAAAGTGATTTAATTTTGGAAATCTGTTCCCAAGTATTCCCACGCATAATCGAGAGACACGTGATTGTATACAAATGTAAGCAAGGTTTGAAATCATTGCGTTTTAGTCAAATATTATATCTGTCTTATTGCAGTGAATTTGCGGTCTACAAATTATTTGTAATTATGGTCCGGCCACCCGACCATCCGCTCAAGAAAAGTTTGGTCCACAGCTGAATCTAGTTGATGATCTACTGTTACTCCTAAGGGTATCCTATTGATACTACTTTGTTGGTGTGTGTGTACTGTGTTGTATTGAGATGGAGAGGGCAGGTAACGGTACTTACTCTGGGGAAGACTGGTGTGAGGCTGGACATGTGTGTGGGAACTGGGTGGAGAGAAGCAAGGTCTCAGGTTAGAGAGGGGATCAAAAGCTTGTTGCATGCAGCCTGCTATCATAAAGTAGCAATCTGAGCTGGGTTTCCCAAAGCCTTCATAGCTAAAGTAGTACTTTATTTATCATGTAGATCTATATTCAGAACAACACAGTTCTTCATTTAACGACTGTTGTTCATTCACTCACAGAAGATTGACTGTCAAACATTGATTTTATAATTGTTTTCTCGCAGCTGTGCGGCTGGGTTGTGAACAGAAATGAATCACTACTTTAACTTTGAAGGCTCTGTGCTTTTTCCTCCCTCAGTACCTTGTAGTTTCCTGCGGTGGAAGCGCGGCGAGCCCAGGAAGCTTTTCTTGATGGAGTTGAGGCGTGTTCTCCAGGGCATGCCGCCGATAGACGGGCTGGGGGGTGGCGTGGGGTTGGGCGTGCCCGCCGGGCTCTCCTTGGGTGTGTGTACAGGGGTGCCCTTGGGGGTGGGGAGGGGGGCTGCCCCGGGGGGAGGGGGGAGGGGTAACCTGTATGAGGGGGATAGATTTGGGACCGTAGTCAGTGCCCGAGTGAGAGGGAGAGGGGGTGGGCGAGGGGGCGGGTGAGGGCCTGGGCGCCACTGGGTGAAAGTGGTGCAGCCGAATGGGCGAGAGGGGCACCGCGGCGGAGGCGGGGGTGACAGAGAGCTGGGGGGGTGTGGGGGAGGATGTGGTGAGAGCAGGGTGCCGATGCCCCATGGGGCTGCTCGGGGGGCCTCGGAGAGAGGTGACAGAGGTGGCGGAGGAGGAGGAGGGGGATGGGGGTTGGCAGGGGGTAGAGGTCTCCGACTTGGGGGGCGCCATAGCTGGGCCGAGGCAGGGGGTCTCCGGAAGGGGGTTGGAGTGGGTGGACGCAAGGGGCTTGGGGGGCAGTTTGGGCTTGGCCGGGAGGGTTTGGGTTCTGGGGTCGGGAGGGAGGGAGGGAGGGAGCAGCTGCCCGCTGTCCGGGGCCAGGGAGTTGGGGGTGGGGGCACGGTGGGCGACTGTCCGGTTGAAAAAAAAATAGACAAAAGAAGAACAAACATGGAGTCGGTTAGCTAATTTAGCCAATCAGCCAAGTAGAAAGACAACAAGACCATGGGACAAAACAGTATGAACAAAAAACCAAAACAACAACATTGCAAGCATTCAAAACAGACGGACATTAACAAAAGTGCAAAATTAAGACATGAAAAGCTTGACTTTCTATTGGCATGTGATATAAGGTGATGTGCTGTCAGTGGCTAAAGCAAGCAAACACACACAGAAAGGTGAAAGAGAAGGCAGGCTAGCTGTGTGAGTGAGGCTTTGGCTGAGACGTGAAAAACATAATGGACACTTGGCCAGGTAAACCTTTTAATTCTTTAAAGGGGCAATCTGCATTTGCTACATACATTTTTGGACTTATAAATGAATATGTAGCCATTTATTTTTGAATAAGATAACTTACTAGTGCCTCATGAGCTTAGTTCAACTGTTGTACCCCATCAGAACCCAAAATATTAGGGCCCAATTCAATCAGATCCACTTTAGCCTACAGTGCCTTGCAAAAGTATTCATCCCTGTCACGACTTCGGCAGAGGCTGCCTCCCCTCCTTGTTTGGGCAGGCTTCGGCGTTCGTCGTCACCGGAGTACTAACCACTGCCACACCAATCATCATCACAATTGTCTTGTCTTGTTATCACACACACCTTGTTCTAATCCTCTAATTAGTCCGTATGTAAGTGTTCCCTCTGCCCCCTTGTCCTTGTGGGTGATTGTTTATTGTGAAGGTTAGTGGAGCTCGTGTATTTTGTATAGACGGGAGTAAGTGACCCCAAACTTTTGAACGGTAGTGTATATATATATATATATATATACAGTGGGGAGAACAAGTATTTGATACACTGCCGATTCTACTTACAAAGCATGTAGAGGTCTGTAATTTTTATCATAGGTACACTTCAACTGTGAGAGACGGAATCTAAAACAAAAATCCAGAAAATCACATTCTATGATTTTTAAGTAATTAATTTGCATTTGATTTATT